>NC_050578.1:17279084-20241584 GCF_011100635.1 Trichosurus vulpecula
AGAGGCCTAAAGAAAGAGCACCAAGTTGAGAATCTGATTTGACCTCCAGAGTAGGAGAGACCTAGAACAATTCCTATACCCTCTGAAACAAAAATGAGTGAACAATACATAAAGGACTTTGATGATGCCAGAGATGATCAAAGCACAAACCTAGAAGAGAATAATTAAAGTACACCTACAAGTAAAAATTTAAAAAAAAAGTAACTCGATCACCAGAACAAGTAAAATTTTTCAAAGAAATTATTCATGAGTTTAAAACATTGTTATAAAAGAAATGAGAGAAGTGGAGGAATGGGGAAAAGGGTCATCAACTTAACAGAAGAGGCAGATAGCCTTACTCTAGCAAACTCTCTAAAATCAGATGAACTAAATGGAAATTAATCACTACAGGAGACAAAAATAATTCTTGAAATGAAGTTAAAAGAATAAAAAAAAAGGAAAATGTAAAATGTCAATATCAGAAGTAAATGACCTAGAAAGTAAGATCTAGGTGAGATAACAATTAAATTATTAAACCCATGATGGTAATAAAAAATTTGAATATCATATTTCTTTTTTATGCATGTTTTTATTTAATATTTCATTTTCCCCCAATTGCATGTAAAAACAATTTTTAACATTTGTTCTAAATTTTTTTGATTTCCAAATTCTCTCCCTTCTTTCTTGCCCTACCCCTTCATTGAGAAGGCAAGCAGTTTTATATAGCTCATACAGGTGTAGTCATGCAAAATATACTTCCATGTTAGTCATGTTGTAAAAGAAAATGCAGACTAAAAAAATTTTTTTAAATGCTTAAATCTACATTCAGACTCCATCAATTCTTTCTCTAGAGATCGATAGCATTTTTCATCCTAAGTCCTCCAAAATTATCTTGGATCTCTCTACTGCTGAGTGTAACTAAGTCATTCATAGTTGATTATCATACAATATTGCTGTTACTGTGTGCAATGTTCTCATGGTTCTGCTCATTTCACTTTGCATCAGTTCATGCTAAGTCTTTCCAGGTTTTTCTGAGAGCATCCTGCTTGCAAATTTTAAAGTACAGTAGTATTCCATCACAATCATATGCAATAACTTGTTCAGCCATTCCCCAGTTGGTGGACATCCCCTCAATTTCTAATTCTTTTCCACCACTGAAAGAACTGCTATAAATATTTTCATACATATAGGTCCTTTTCCTTTTTGTTTTTTTTTTATCTGGTATTGCTAGATCAAAGGATATGCATGATTTTATAGCCCTTTGGACATAGTTCCAAATTGCTCTCCAGAATGGCTGAATTAGTTTACAACTCCACCAACAGTACATTAGTGTCCCAATTTTTCCAAATCCCCTCAAACATTTGCCGTTTTCCTTTTCTGTCATATTAGTCAATCTGATAGATGTGGGGTGGAGGTACCTCAGAGTTGTTTTAATTTTTATTTCTCTAATCAATAGTGATTTGATTAGTTTTGATTATTTCACCTGAAAACTTACTGTTCATATACTTTGACCATTTATCAACTGGGGAATGTCTCTTATTTTTATAAATTCAGCTCATCTCTCTCTATATATTTGAGAAATGGGGCCTTTATTAGAGGAAACTTACTATATAACTTTTTTCACAATTGACTACTAGCTGTGTATTTCCCTGTACACTATTTCTGCCTGTTTATCCTACTCTCTCCCTCCCTGTCTCTTACTGAAAAAAATCTCAAAGTAGAAATTTCCAGGAATGTTACTGTGAAAATCCAGAGCTTCTAGACAAAAGAAGTGTGTGTGTGTGTGTGTGTGTGTGTGTGTGTGTGTGTGTGTGGGTGTGTGTGTGTGTGTGTGTGGGTGTGTGTGTGTATTCACAGGAAACAGGAAAAAATATTCAAATACCAAGGCACCTCAATTAAGATCACACAAGATTTAGCAGTTATCAGTATGAAGGAGAGAATATGGAATGAGATGCTCCAAAAGGCAAAAGACTAAGATCTATAACCAGGAATAATTTGTCCATCAAAAATTAGTATAATACTGATGGGGTACAGTCTCTGGGAACCCCTTTGAACTCTCTTTGAATCTTCCCACTTGATCTGGCATTCCCCTGAGTCTATAAGCCTTTCATTATCCCTATGCCCAACTCTCTTTTCCCCTTAACCTAGCCTAGCCCAGTGGCTACTTCCTACCCTTAATCCCACTCTCTTGGTTTCTGGACTCTGACCTCTAGAACCCCAGTTTACTGGCTACTCCCATCAAAATCCTCCCCATACCTCTCCTCCAGTCAGCCCAGACTACTTGGCCAACCCTAGATCCCTCCCAGTCTTTTTGTATATAAGATCCATCTCAGCCTCCATTAAGGTGCTCAGATTCAATCTGACCTGCTTCCATTAGCTGTACAAATGCTCAGATTCCATAAGAGTCTAACCAATGCTGAGATTCCTTAAGAATCTACCAAAGGGGCCATCACGTGACTCACTGCTTAAAGGGGCTTATTCCCTGAATGGGCCTTACATCAGTCAAAGTGAGAACCTGAAAAAACCTTAGCCTAAAAGGGCCAGCATCTCCCATTGTATCCTAGGTCATCTCCAGTCATCCTGATGAATATCAGGTCACTGGATCCAGATAGCTCTGGAGGATAAAGTGAGGCTGGTGACCTTACATAGCCCTCCCTCACCCAAATCAAAGTCAACTGCAAGTCATGTCATCATTTCCCTGATGCCATAGTCCTCTTCAAAAACAAAGCACAAACACAACAACCCAATATGGCAGATTTTTAACAAACTTTGTTTGACTTTGTGTGTGTGAAAAAAGGCTTGAGTCTAATTCATTTGGGCAGTACCCACATGTCACTATTTTGGGGTCCTAGCACCCCTAAGCCTTAACAATACTACAGGGGGTAAATGTATTTTAATGGAATAAAGTATTTTTTAAATTCCTCACAGAAAAAAAACCCCAAGTTTAAAAAATTTTCAAATATAAATGTAGAAGTAAAGAGAAAAATTAAAAAGTAATTATGGGGGGGGGGAGGCAAAGCAAAGATGGCAGCTGGAAAGCAGGGACTTGCCTAAGGCTTTTCCCCAGGTCCCTCCAAACACCCATAAAAATGACTCTGAACAAATTCTAGAACTGCAGAACCCACAGAATAGCAGAGGGAAGCAGGGCTCCAGCCCAGGACAGCTTGGATGGTTGCTGGGTAAGGTCTATAGCATGGAGCTGGGAGCAGAAGGGGAGCAGAGCACAGCATGGGCTGTGTCAGGACCAACCAGACCAAGAGCCGGGAGGAACAGGACCTAGTGCCCTGAATCAGTGAGCTGAGGCATTTACTAGACTTCTCAACCCACAAACAGCAAAGACAACAGAGAAAGGTAGTGGGAAAAAATTGAGGGGACAGAGTGAAAAGAGTTCACAGTTCGGCCACCGCCCTGGGGGGAAGCGGAGGTGGTGCAGCTATAGAACTACAGCTGCAGTTGCTTCTGGCCCCAGGGCCACCTGGTGGGAGGAATTAAATGGCAGATCAGAGCAGGAGTGCAGAGCCTGCTTAGATCTGAGTCACAGTCCGGGTTGGCGGTTCTTAGGGGAGGAGGAGCACTGGTGTGGCAGAACTGGCTGTGTAGAAATACCTCTGCAAACAATAGTGCAGCCCCTCAAGCTTGGGACAAGGTACTCTGTACTCTACAAGCAGTCATACCCCAAGGAAAAGCTCAAGGGTCAAGTAGTTGGCTGGGAACATGGCCAGGCAGCGAAAACAGACTCAGATTCAGATGCAGACTTTAGAATCTTTCTTTGGTGACAAAGAAGACCAAAACATACAGCCAGAAGAAGTCAACAAAGTCATAGAGCCTACATCAAAAGCCTTCAAGAAAAACATGAACTGGTCTCAGGCCATGGAAGAGCTCAAAAAGGATTTGGAAAAGGAAGTTAGAGAATTAGAGGAAAAATTGGGAAGAGCAATGAGAATGATGTGAGAAAACCATGAAAAACAAGTCCATGACTTGCTAAAGGAGACCCAAAAAAATACTGAAGAAAATAACGCCTTAAAAATAGACTAATTCAAATGGCAAAAGAGCTCCAAAAATCCAATGAGGAGAAGAATGCTTTGAAAGGCAGAATTAGCCAAATGCAAAAGGAGGTCCAAAAGACCACTGAAGAAAATACTAGCTTAAAAATTAGATTGGAGCAAGTGGAAGCTAGTGACTTTATGAGAAATCAAGATATTATAAAACAGAACCAACAGAATGAAAAAGTGGAAGACAATGTCAAATATCTCATTGGAAAAACTACTGACCTAGAAAATAGATCCAGGAGAGATAATTTAAAAATTATTGGACTACCTGACAGCCATGATCAAAAAAAGAGCCTAGATATCATCTTTCAAGAAATTATCAAGGAGAACTGCCCTGATATTCTAGAACCAGAGGGTAAAATAGAAATTGAAAGAATCCAGCGATCGCCTCCTGAAAACGATCCCAAAAAGAAAACTCCTAGGAATATTGTTGCCAAACTCCAGAGCTCCCAGATCAAGGAGAAAATACTGCAAGCACCCAGAAAGAAGCAATTTGAGTATTGTGGAAACACAATCAGGATGATACAAGATCTAGCAACTTCCACATTAAGGGACCGAAGGGCTTGGAATACAATATTCTGAAGGTCAATGGAGCTAGGATTAAAACCAAGAATCACCTACCCAGCAAAACTGAGTATCATGCTCCAAGGCAAAATATGGATTTTCAACAAAATAGAGGACTTTCAAGCTTTCTCAGTGAAAAGACCAGAGCTGAATAGAAAATCTGACTTTCAAATACAAGAATCAAGAGAAGCATGAAAAGGTAAACAAGAAAGAGAAATCATAAGGGACTTACTAAAGTTGAACTGTTTTGTTTACATTCTTACATGGAAAGATGATGTGTATAATTCATGAGACCTTAGTATTTGAGTAGCTGAAGGGAATACACACACACACACACACACACACACACACACACACATATAGACAGAGGGCACACAGTGAGTTGAATATGAAGGGATGATATAAAAAAATCAAATTAAGGGATGAGAGAGGAATATATTGAGAGAGGGAGAAAGGGAGAGATAGAATGGGGTAAATTATCTCACATAAAAGTGTCAAGAAAAAGCAGTTCTGTAGGAAGGGAAGAGAAGGCAGATGAGGGGCAATGAGTGAATCTTGCTGTCATTGGATTTGACCTGAGGAGGGAATAGCATACACACTCAATTTGTTATCTTACCCCACTGGAAAGAAGGAGGTAGGAGATTAAAAAACAGGGGATGTTAGAAGGGAGGGCATATAAGGGGAGGAGAAAATCAAAAGTGAACACTTTCGAAAAGGGACAGGGTCAAGGGAGAAAATTGAATAAAGGGTGATAGGATAGGAAGGAGCAAAATATAGTTAGTCTTTAACAACATGAGTATTGTGGAAGGGTTTTGCATAATGATACACATGTGGCCTATGTTGAATTGCTTGCCTTCTTCAGGAGGGTAGGTGGGGAGGGAAGAGAAGAGAGAAGTTGGAACTCAAACTTTTTAAAGCAGATGTTCAAAAATAAGTTTTTTGCATGCAGCTAGGAAATAAGATATACAGGCAATGGGGAATAGAAATCTATCTTTCCCTATAAGAAAGTAAGGGAAAAGAGGATGGGGGGGAGTGGGGTGACAGAAGGGAGGGCTGACTGGGAAATGGGGCAATCAGAATATATGCCATCTTGGAGTGGGGGGGAGGGTTGAAATAGGGAGAAAATCTGTAATTCAAACTCTTGTGAAAATCATTGCTGAAAACTAAAAATGTTAAATAAACAAAAAAACATAAAAAAGTAAGTATAAGTGAACAGTTAGCGGGGATTTCAAAAGGGTAAACTATTTGCACTTCACTGGGGCATGTTAAAATGTTATGTTTAGAATCCTACTCTCCAAAGGGGTAATAGTAGTAGTCAGTTGAAACAGAAGACTGACGGATTTGTTATGTTTTGAAGAATCTATTTAAATAAAAAAAGAAGAAAGGGAGAGGGAGAAAATTCTTTAAGGGAAAATGGGAGGAAAAAATGAGGAACTTTTAAGACATATAAATTGTACCAGTAGAACCATATTCAAACATAGAAGGAGTGGAGGAAATGGGCATCACTTGAAATTGACTTTCAAATAAACTGTTTAACAATGGTACATAAAGAGTTTGGTGTAGAAATACATTCAGGTCATCAAGGATACAGATAGTAACAGGAAAAGGATAAAGAATAATATAAGACAGGGTTGATTCAGGAAGAGATTAGTCTTAAGCAAAACAAAGGGTAAGCATGGAGAGGGCATAGTGAAAACGTTAAATGAAAAGAAAAAAGGTAATAACAGAATAAACAAGAAGAGAGAAGTATAAACAAGAAAAATAAAACAGAATGGAAGGAATAAGCAATAAACTATCATGAGTGTGAATGGGAATAAACTGAACTTATAAAATGGAATGTTAACAAAATACATTAAAAAGCAAAATTCACCAATACATTGTTTACAGCAAACACACTTGAAACATAAAGACTCACACAGAGTTAAAATAAAAGGTTGTAGCAAAATCTGTTATGACTCAGCTGAATATAAAAAAGCAGAGGCAGTAATTAGGATTCCAGGCAAGGCAATACCAAAAGTAGACCTAATTAGAAGAGATAAACAGGGAGACTACATTGTGCTGAAATGTACTGATTTCAGTACTTTATATGTGTGCATCTACTTTATATGTGTGTGTGTCTATAAGTACACAGAGACACACATATACACATACCCAATGCTAACTTTGAAATACTTAAAAGAATAATTAAATTAATTACAAGGACAAATAGGTAATAACATTTTAATAATGAGGGCCCTTTAGTGACCCTTTCTAGCCTAGGTAAATCTAACCCAAATATATAAAAGAAAGATGTTAAGAACCTAAATAGAATTTTTTTTTACTGAATAGAAATAGGGAAATAAATCTGTTTATTCAGCTTTTCTTGGCACCTTTACAAAAGTTGATTGTGTTTTAAGACATAAAAACCTCACACACAAATGCAGAAAAACAGAATTGTTATACACATACTTTATTGATCACAATGCAATAAAATTTTATTAAATAAAGGGCCACTGGAAAAAATGTGTTAAAATCAATTGGAAACTAAATAACTGAATCCTAAAGGATTGTTAGATCAAAAACATCATAGAAATAATAGATAGTTTCATGAAAGATAATAAAAACAGTGAAATAACATAGCAGAATTTTGGAATGTAGCCAAAGCAATCCTTAGGAAAATTTTTATATCTGTAAACACTTTTTTTTAACTAAAAAAAGAAAGACAGACCAGTGAATTTGAACTTTAAATGAATATACTTTTAAACAAAACATACCCCATTTAAAACCACCATAGAAATCCTAAAAATTAAAGAAGAAATTGACACAATTGAAAAATGACTAAAACTCTAAGCTTCTAAGTATAACTAAAAATAACAAAATGCATAAGCCATTAATTTGACTAAAAGGAAAAGGAATACCAAATTACTAGTATCAAAAAAAAATTGCAACAACTGAAGAAGAAATAAAAATATTATTACTAGAAACAATTTTGCCCAACTATACCAACAGAGCAACAATTTGAATGAAATAAGGGAGAATTTATAAAAATATAAATTTCTAAATTAACACAGGAAGAAATAGAAAATTTAAGTGACCTAATTTCACAGGAAATAATTGAACAATCTGTAAGTGAACTTCCAAAGGGAAGGAAAATACAGGACTAGATGGATTCACAAGTGAATTCTATCAGATCTTCAAAGGAAATTAATTTTAATATAAATTATTTACAAAAATAGTAAAAGAAACAATCATACCAAATTCTTTCTGTGACACAGATATTGTCTTGATACATAAGCCAGGAAGGATCAAAACAGAAGTAAAACTAATACATTTAATAAACATAGATGCAAAAACTGTAAGTAAAATATTAGCAAAAAAGCTAAAACAACACATCACAAATATTGTATGCTATGACCAGATTGGATTAATGCTAAGAATGCAGAGTTGCTTTAATATTCAGAAAAATATAAATTTAACCCTATTAATAACAAAATATACAAAAATCATGATTATACAAATAATAGTAAATAACTCTAGAAAATATTGGAATTAATGGCCTTTTTCCTTTAAATGATAAATAGTACACATTTAAAACCAAGAGCTACATTATTTGTTACAGAGATAAAAGTAGAATCCTTACCAATAAATTCAAAGGATTTCTCTTATCAGTTGTATTTGACGTAGTACTAGAGATGCTAGCTCTAGGAATAAGTCAAGAAAAGTAATTGAGGCAATAAACATAAGTAAAGAAGAAACAATATGTTCAATTAAGTTAGGTTGGATTTGGATTTGAATTTGCACTGGCAATAAGACACACTTCCAACAGAATAAAGTTTTTAATTGAAGGACAGTGGAAATACTCTATCAAACCCACACCCACATTAATCAACAATTTCTAACAAACAGTTAACATAACAAAGACAAAGACACAGATGACATAGATTCATCACATCTTGGGGGAACTCCAGCACTTGATCTCCTCAAAGCTGAGGGGATCCTGGTTTACACAGCTCGATCAAGGGCCTGAAAGGGAAGGAGGTCCCAGGCAAAGCATCCTCCCCATGGGTGAGATCCCAATGTGCCTCTCTCATGTGGTGACTTTTATAGTGTCCTGAACAAGGAAGACTTACTGCTAACTGTCCCGGATGTTCTCTGGCAGAGAGGGTAGCCACTGCCCTCGGGAGGGGAAGATCTTGTCAGTCATTTTGTTTTTGAGAACTGACTAGGTCTTCCAAAAGCAGTTGCAGAAATATTTCCTGTTCTTTGTTCAGGGCCTGTCAGTCTTCTAGTGGGAGCGTATTCTATTCTTTGTTCAGGGCCTATCAGTTTGGAGAGGAATGTCTGAGGGATGCATTCTTATTCAGGGACTATCAGTCTCCAAGCCGGAGATGAATGTCTGATTCTTTATGCCAAGCTGGGAAGTCTAAAGGTCTGCCGGGAGGGGTGGGGGGGGAGGCGGGAAGAGAGCCTGGCTTACAATGTAATATGGAGGATCTTCTATAATGATTTATCATTCACGATATTCCTCCCTACTTAATAAACTCCAGCGACTTCTTCTGAGATCAACTATAAACTCTTCTGGTACTTAAAGCTTTTCACAGCCTGGCCCCACTTAACTTTCCAGTCTTCTGATGTTTATTATGGGGTGCAGCCATAATGATCTACTTGCAGTTCTTCCCATGTGTCCCTTGGGTCTGGAATACATTGCATCCTTATCTTGGAATCTTTGGTTTCCTTTCAGACTTAGCTCAGGTGCCATCTTTTCCAGAAGACTTTTCCTGGCTGTAACAGCTACTATTGTCTTTCCTTCCAAGGTTGTTTCTTATGTGTTTTTTATATACTTAGGAAGGCACATGTTACCTTTCCCATTAAACTGTAAATTCCTCTAGGGAAGAGATCATTTCAATTTTGTTCTGTGTCACCATTGTCTACCACAGTACCTGGGATATATTATATGCTTAATAAATGCTTGCTTGATTACGAATCTTAAATTGTCTGTAGAACATTTGGGGGACATGTCAGGTGACTGGCTTAGGAATATGTAATTGAATACAGGTATGGAAAAAGACTTGAGATTTCTTCTAGGCCATATGACAATGAATAAAGCTACTGATAAAGAAAAATTGGAATTAGAAGCTAATTTTGGAAATAAACTGACCATAATTGAAGGTAAAGATGAATTAGAAGAAATGCCTTAAGATAGGTATCACTAACATTTTCAGGAAGTTCTTGCCAGATTAGAATAATGGGTAGAATCTTTAAGAATAAAGTATAATAACATTTAAGTATATTACTCTTTAAAAGCTACTTCACAGGTACAAGATATAGGAGGATAGATAAGACAGAAGGTAATAAAGATCTTGAGATTTTAATGGGCTGTAAGTGCAATTAATCAGCTGTATGATGTGGTAGCCAAAGAAGTTAATGTAATCTTAGCTACATTTAAAGAGGAATAATGTTTGAGAATGAAGGTAGAAAATGCTTATTCCAGTATATTGTGCCCTGGTTAACCCACATCTAGAGTATTGTGTTCAGTTTTGAGCATCACATTTTGACAAAGCTGCAAATAATAACATCTAACAGAGAGTAACCATAGTGGGAATTATCCTCAACATACTGGCCTTAGAGGATCAGTTAAAGGATCTGGGGGATTGTTTTGCCTGAAGGAAAGAAGACTGAGGGAATCACACTGAAGGAATATTGTCTTCAAGTCTTTTAAAAACCTAGGAACCAATAAGTTTAGGTTGCAAAGTAGGACATTAGGCTTAACCTAAGGGAAAACATTACTAACAATTCGAGCTACCCCAAAATAGGATGAGGTGTCTTGAGAGAGACTGTATTCTTCATTTGGGAGTGCTGAACAATAATAGATAACCACTGGTTGGGGTGATTGTAGAAGGAATTCTTGACCAAGTACTGGTTATGCAAAATGACTTCTGTACTCCCTTCCAAAACTAAAATTCTGGAGGTTGGAAAATATTAAGGGTTTAGAATATGTAATTACAGCATGTAATGCCACCAAGTGATTATGGTATACTTAATTGCTAAGTTTTATCTAGTCATAATTTTTTTTTTTATTTTAATGTTGTGGTTTTTAAGTTTGAATGGAAGGCAAAATATATTCCAGAATCTTTCCACTATGCAAGGCTAGTGGTTAAGAAAGCAATCACACGCTTGCACATTACAGATCTTTGTGAGACACAAAAAAGCAGCAACTCTTCAGGCAAATAGATTAGTTCTGTGGGGAAGTAAAGACCTCTCACCACCAGGTCTACAACTGGCTTCTCTTAGGTGGCTCTTTTTCCTGGGTGCATCTGTTTTTCCATTCTCTTCCTGTTGCCAACTTCCTGCTGTCTCCCTTCTGCTGCAGCTACTCCCCAGTCCCAACACTGGCACTTAGTTTACTTTATAACTGGTTGTAAGTTTGTTCAGGGAGTCAGAAGAAAGACCAGTACTGAGCTTGAATTCTTCATTTGTGGCCCAATGCTCTGTGTAATACATTTACATTCCATCATTAATTCTATGAACCATCCAGCCCTTTACAACTTTTTAACACTGAACTTTTATAATAGTACAATATGATCTGTTCTACTGAACATTATATTAGCCTGGGGCTTTTCCACCATTTAAAAAGCAATACAGATAGACATACATCAAGGTAAAGAGTAAAGATTCTATTCCCAAATTATCAGGCAGGCAATATGTTTCTGTTGGCTATTTCCTTTGGAGTCAAGTGACACTATTGGCAGATGTTGCTAACTACAGAAAATTAGTATAGTTCCCTAAATGTGCTCAAAGTGACAATAACAGATGTGATAACACAAGATGGTAAATAGGTTAACAAAACCATTTTATCCAGCCAAATTTAATTAGCTCCACAGAATTACATAAACTGATCACCATCCTTATCCCCATAGAGCTACAAATCTGAAACCTTAGACATACACTTCAGTGCATACACATTCCTTGTAAATATGCACTCTCCATTTCCCATTCAGTTCTGTGTGGCTTCTCTTTCATGTTAAATCCAAATGTATTCTTCCTTGCTTTTCCATTCAAGAATATTTCGTATTACTCTCTTCTTTTCTGTCCCCTTTAGCTACATTATGTTTTCCATTTCTGCTACCTATATCATGTAGTTCTCTGGCCCCTGCTAATTCCCATGTTCTGTGAAAGATAGAAGGGTGTGTGTGGATATGAGATAGTGTAATCATTAGGAACCCCCTAAATTGGAACTTTGGGGAAACATAAGATCACCTCTGGGGGTGGGAGTGGGAGTATCTGGCCTGAGCTTCTATCTTCTATGTCCTTTTGCTGGTTTCACAGCTCAGTGGAAGCCTGTGAGTTTTCTATACTTCTAGTGTGATGTAATCCAGGGACAGGTCTGTACTCTGGTTGGTCTATACTCTGTTTTATACCCAGGTGGAACCCTGCTCTTTGAGTTTGCAGCTGCTCCTTTCTTCTCTTTGGAAGTGTAACCAAGAACTAGATAATGGGTAATAGATGTATCAGATGACAAGTGCTAATATCAAGGCCCCCTGGGATCCTTTTCTGACCACAGTCCCCTTACCGTCCCTATGTATTAGACTTCGCTCTGCTCCTGATGCCACCACTATCACCTCCTGTTGCCACTCCCCTTGGTACCACTACTGTTGAGTGCATTTGTTGAGTGCGTTTCTGGCCAACCTTCACTCCTGTATCTGCAGACTGCTCTTGAAATCTTCCTAAGCTTTCTTGACCTAGAAAAATAATTCACGGTGGCTTTTAATTGGCCTTCTCACTTCACAATTTGGTTTGACCAATTTTAGGGGGTTTGTTTGTTTTGTGGGTGGGGGGTATTGGGATAGCTTGGCAAAATGATGGTTTCCCTCCACCATCTTGATTCCATCCCAGCAAGGCCCTTCTACTTGGACCTGCTGGATCACCATTATGGTGAGAAACATCTCATTCTTATGAGTAGAGGGTCTTTGAAGACAGCTTTGTTTTTAGGTCTTTTAAGGAATCTTAAGTGAGTTGATAACCTGTATCTATATTATACCTTCTTGTATGTAAGAGAACATTGATTTTGTTCTACAAACATAAAAATTTAATGGAATGTATTCTCTTCATCCTCATCTTTCATTCAGTTGTGTGTTGGTAGAGATGAATTACCTCCAAACCCACACTCTTCTACTGGCTCAAACTGGCCTCTCTTTCTTCCTCACATTTGTATTGCATCTCCTATCCCTGTGCTTTCAAGCATCACTTTGTATGTGAAACTTTTCCTGATCCCTTTTCCCCAAAATGTACCCTGCTCTCCTAATACCTTCTAATTTTTCATATTGTTCTGTCATATATTTTTCTGCCCCCTCCCCCCATTCTTCTCCCCCACAGAGTGTAACCTTTGTGATTTTCAGGGTTGTTTGATTTCTTCTGTTTGTTTGTTTGCTAGGATTTAGCACAATGCCTGCTACTGAATAGACTTTTAATCAGTGTTTGTTAACTGGTGAATTAGGTTGATCATTCTATAATTACTGTGTGATAGTGAGGCCCTTGGATTTAGCAGCATGGGCCACTGCCATCCCAGGAACAGGCCATTTATCCTAGGTATTAGGTAAATTCCATTGGCTCTATTGCTACATATGGTGAATGCAGTGAATACAGAGAAATTTAGCATTGTAAAGGAATTTGGGATAGCAGTGGTTGGGAGAGATTAGATGAGGAAACTCCCTCTTTCAAATCAGGTCTGGGTCTGCTCTGGAACTTTTAGTGTTAGTGCAGAGAGAAATTCTTAAACTCCAGGCAGTGGTTTTACATATAAAATTTTATTTCAGTATAATCGGTTCCTTTGTGACCAAATGTATTTTAATTTATGCATTAAAAATATTTTAAGAAGAGGTCTGTGGGATTCACCAGACTATCAAAGACCAGATTTCCAAAACAGTCAATGTCATCACTGCTTAGCACAGTGCCTGGCACATAGTAGGTGCTTAATAAATACTAGTTGATTGTCACCAAAAGGATATTAGTTATTTAGGGGATTAAGTGCTTGTACTTGCCCAGGGTAACACAGCTAGTATATGTTAAAGGTAATTCTTTATTTATTTATTAATTTATTTATTTTTATTTTATAACACTCAGTTCCACAAGTTTTTGAGTTCCAAATTTTCTCCCCTTTCCCCCCTCACCAAGACGGCATGTAATCCAATATAGGTCCTACATGTATCTTCATATTAAACTTATATTCACAATAGTTTAGTTGCAAAGAAGAATTCTAACCAATGGAATGAGACATGAGAAAGAAGAAACAAAAAGTAAAAGGAAAGAAAAGAGAGAGCAAATAGTTTGCCTCTATCTGTGTTCAGACTCCATAGTTCTTTCTCTGGATGTGGATAGCTTTTTCCATCATGAGTCTTTTGGAGCTTCTTAGAACTTTGCATTGCTGAGAAGAGCCAAGTCTATCAAAGTTAGTCATCACAGATATCATGTGATTGTAATTGTATATAATGTTCCCCTGGTTCTGTTCACCTCGCTCAGCATCAGATCATGTAAGTCTTTCCAGGTTATTATGAAGTCCATCTTCTCATCATTTCTTATAGGACAGTAGTATTCCATTACATTCATATACCATGACTTGTTTAGCCATTCCTCAATTAATGGGTATCACCTCAATTTTCAGTTCTTGGCCACCATGAAAAGAGCTGCTATAAATATTTTTGTACATACAGGTCCTTTTCCCACTTGTATGATCTCTTTGGGATACAGCCCTAGAAGTGGTATTGCTGAGTCAAAGGGTATACACACTTTTATAGCCCTTTGGTCATAGTTCTAAATGGCTCTCCAGAATGTCTGGATCAGTTTACAACTCCACCAACAATGTAACAGTGTTCCTATTTTCCCACATCTTCTATGGCATTTATCATTTTCCTGTTTTGTTATGTTAGCCAATCTGACAGGAGAGATATGGTACGTAAGAGTTGTTTTGATTTGCATTTCTCTGATCAATAGTAATTTAGAACATTTTTTTCACATGACTATAGATATCTTTAATTTCTTCCCCTGAAAACTACCTGTTCATATTCTTTGACCATTTATCAATTGGGGAACGACTTACAGTCTTATAAAGTTGACTCAATTCCCTGTATATTTTAGACTTGAGGCCTTTATCAGACACACTGGTTGTAAAAATTCTTTCCTAATTTTCTGCTTCCCTCCTAATCCTAGATCCATTGGCTTTCTTTGTACAAAAACTTTTCAATTTAACATAATCAAAATTATCCATTTTACATTTCATAATGCTCTCTATCTCTTGTTTGGTCATAAATTCTTCCCTTTGTCATAAATCTGACAGGTAAACTATTCCTTGCTCTCCCAAATTGCTTCTAGTATCAGCCTTTATATCTAAATCGTGAACCCATTTTGATATTATTTTGGTATACAGTATAACATATTGTTCTATGCCCAGTTTCTGCCATACTATTTATCAATTTTCTCAGCAGTTTTTATCAAATAGTGAGTTCTTATCCCAGAAGCTGGACTCTTTGCATTTATCAAAGAGCAGATTACTATACTCATTGACTACTGCCTCTTGTGTACCTAATCTATTCCACTGATACACAACTCCAGTACCGAGTAGTTTTGATGACTGCTGCTTCATAGTACAGTTTAATATCTGGTATAGCTAGGCCAGCTTTCCTAACCTTTCTTTTCATTAATTCCCTTGATATTCTGGGCCTTTCACTCTTCCAAATGAATTTTGTTATTATTTTATCTAGCTTTATAAAATAATAAAATAATTTTTAGTAGTTTGATTGGTATGGCACTAAATATGTAAATTAACTTAGCTAAAATCATCATTTCTGTTATATTAGCTCTGCCTAACCATGAGCACCTGATGTTTTTCCATTTGTTTAAATCTGACTTTCTTTGTGTGAAAAGTGTTTTGTAATTGTGTTCATATAGTTCATGGGTTTGTCTTGGCAGGTAGACTCCCAAGTATTTTATAATTTCTACAATAACTTTATATGGAATTTCTCTTTCTGTCTCTTGCTGTTGGGCTTTGTTAGTAATATATAAGAATGCCAAGGATTAGATGGTGGTTGGAAAGCAGGAACTTGCATGAGCTCTCTGCCAGGTCCCTCCAAAAACCTATAAAAAATGGCTCTGAACAAATTCTAGAACTGCAGAACCCACAAAATAGCAGAGGGAAGCAGGGATCCAGCCCAGGACAGCCTGGATGGTCACTGGATGAGGTCTGTCACTCTTGGAGCTGGGGGTGAAGGAGAGCAGAGCCCAGCATGGGTGGCGCCAGGACCAATCAGACCAGTAGCCAGGGCGGAACAGGCCCTAGCACCCTGAATCAGTGAGCTGTGGCAGTTACCAGACTTCTCAACCCACAAACACCAAAGACAACAGAGAAGGTTAGTGGGAAAAGCTGCAGGGGACAGAGATTCAGCCACTGCCCCAGGGGCAACGGGGGTGGTGCAGCTACAGAACTACAGCTGCAGTTGCTTCTGGCCCCAGGGCCACCTGGTGGGAGGAATTAAGTGGCAGATTAGAGCAGGAGTGCAGAGCAGGCTTAAGATTTGCATCATGTCCAGGTTGGTGGTTCTTGGGGAAGGAGGAGTGCTGGTGTGGCAGATCTGGCTATATAGAAATAGCTCTGAAATCAACAGCCCATCCCCTCAAGCTTGGAACAAAGTACTCTTTGCTCTACTAGCAGTCATACCCCGATGAAAAACTCAAGGGTCAAGTAAGTTGGCTGGGAACATGGCCAGGCAGTGCAAATGGACTCATATTCAGTCTCAGACTTTGGAATCTTTCTTTGGTGACAAAGAAGACCAAAACATACAGCCAGAAGAAGTCAACAAAGTCAAAGAGCCTACATCAAAAGCCTCCAAGAAAAACATGAACTGGTCTCAGGCCATGGGAGAGCTCAAAAAGGATTTGCAAAAGCAAGTTAGAGAAGTAGAGGAAAAATTGGGATGAGAAATGAGAATGACGCAAAAAAAACCCATGAAAAACAAGTCAATGACTTGCTAAAGGAGACCCAAAAAATACTGAAAAAAATATTGAAGAAAACAACACCTTAAAAAATAGACTAACTCAAATGGCAAAAGAGCTCCAAAAAGCCAATGAGGAGAAGAATGCCTTGAAAGGCAGAATTAGCCAAATGGAAAAGGAGGTCCAAAAGACCACTGAAGAAAATGCTACCTTAAAAATTAGATTGGAGCAAGTGGAAGCTAGTGACTTTATGAGAAATCAAGATATTATAAAACAGAACCAACGGAATGAAAAAGTGGAAGACAATATGAAATATCTCGTGGGAAAAACCACTGACCTGGAAAATAGATCCAGGAGAGATAATTTAAAAATTATTGGACTACCTGAAAGCCATGATCCAAAAAAGAGCCTAGATATCATCTTTCAAGAAATTATCAAGGAGAAATGCCCTGATATTCTAGAGTCACAGGGCAAAATAGAAATCAAAAGAATCCACTGATCACCTCCCCAAATAGATCCCAAAAAGAAAACTCCTAGGAACATTGTCGCCAAATTCCATAGCTCCCAGGTCAAGGAGAAAATACTGCAAGCAGCCAGAAAGAAGCAATTTGAGTATTGCGGAAACACAATCAGGATAACACAGGATCTGGCAGCTTCCACATTAAGGGACCGAAGGGCTTGGAATACGATATTCCGGAGGTCAACGGAGCTAGGATTAAAACCAAGAATCACCTACCCAGCAAAACTGAGTATCATGCTCCATAGACTTTCAATAAAATAGAGGACTTTCAAGCTTTCTCAGTGAAAGGACCAGAGCTGAATAGAAAATTTGACTTTCAAACACAAGAATCAAGAGAAGCGTGAAAAGGTAAACAAGAAAGAGAAAACATAAGGGACTTACTAAATTTGAACTGTTTTGTTTGCATTCCTACATGGAAAGATGATGTGTATGATTCATGAGACCTCAGTATCACAGTAGCTGAAAGGAATATGCATATATATATATATATATATATATATATGTGTGTGTGTGTGTGTGTGTGTGTGTGTGTGTGTGTATGCATCTATATATATGTGTGTGTGTATGTATATATGTAGGTGTATATATGTAGGTGTATATATGTGTGTGTGTGTGTATGTATATATATATATATATATATATATATAGACAGAGGGCATAGGGTGAGTTGAATATGAAGGGATGACATCTAAAAAAATAAAATCAAATTAAGGGATAAGAGAGGAATATATTGAGAGAGGGAGAAAGGGAGAGATAGAATGGGGTAAATTATCTCGCATAAAAGTGTCAAGAAAAAGCAGTTCTGTAGGAAGGGAAGAGGGGACAGGTGAGGAGGAATGAGTAAATCTTGCTCTCATTGGATTTGACCTGAGGAGACGATACCATACACACTCAATTGGGTATCTTACCCCACAGGAAAGAAGGAGGAAGAAGATACAAAAGGGGGGGACGATAGAAGGGAGGGCAGACAGGGGGAGGAGGTAAAAACAAACACTTTCAAAAAGGGACAGGGTCAAGGGAGAAAATTGAATAAAGGGGGATAGGTTAGGAAGGAGCAAAACATAGCTAATCTTTCACAACGTGAAAGGGTTTTACATAATGATATGCATGTGGCCTATGTTGAATTGCTTGCCTTCTTAGGGAGGGTGGGCGGGGAGGGGAGAGGGGAGAGAATTTGGAACTCAAAGTTTTAAAAACAGACGTTCAAAAACAACAACAACAAAAAGTTTTTGCATACAACTAGAAAATAAGATACACAGACAATGGGGCATAGAAATTTATCTTGCCCTACAAGAGGAGAAGGGAAAGGGAGATGGGAGGGGAGTGGGAAGGCAGATGGGATCGCTGACTGGGGAATGGGGCAACCAGAATATACGCCATCTTGGAGTGGGCAGGAGGGTAGAAATGGGGAGAAAATTTGTAATTCAAATTCTTGTTAAAATCCATGCTGAAAACTAAATATATTAAATAAATTAAATATAAAAAAAGAATGCTGAGGATTTATGTGGGCTTATTTTATATCCTGCAACTTTGCTAAAGTTATTTATTATTTCAAGTAGTTTTTTATCTCGATTATCTAGGATTCTCTAAATCATCATATTATCTGCAAAGAGTGATAAATTAATTTCTTCTTTGCCTGTTCTAATTCCTTCAATTTCTTTTTCTTCCCTTATTGCCAAAACTAACATTTCTAGCATCAAATTGAATAATAGGGGTGATAATGTACATCTTTGTTTCACTCCCACATCTTATTGGAAATGCATCTAGCATATGGCCATTACATATGCTTCCTGATGGTTTTAGGTAGATGCTACTTATGATTGTAAGGAAGACTCCATTTATTCGTATGCTTTCTAGTGTTTTTAATAGGAATGAGTGCTGTATTTTGTCAAAAGCATTTTCTTCATTAATTGAAATAATCTCCTGATTTCTGCTAGTTTTGTGGTTGATATAATCAAATATGCTGTTAGTTTTCCTAATATTGAACCAGTTTTGCATTCCTGGAATAAATCTTACCTGGTCCTAGTGTATTATCCTCATGATGAGTTGCTGTAATCTTTTTGCTAATATTTTATTTAAAATTTTTGCATCTATATTCATTATGGAAATTTGGCTATAATTTTTTATCTGTTTTGACTCTTCCTGGTTTAGGTATAAGTACCATACTGTGTCATAAAAAAAATTTTGGTAGGACTCCTTCTTTGCCTATTTTCCCACTCTATAAAGTGTAGGAATTAATTATTTTAAATATTTGATAGAATTTGCTTGTAAATCCATCTGACCCTGGAGATTTTTTCCTAGGGAGTTCATTGATGGCTTGTTCAATTTCTTTTTCTGAGATGGAGTTATTTAAGTATTTTACTTCCTCTTCTGTTAATCTGGGCAATTCATATATGTATGTATGTGTGTGGATATAGATATAGATATAGATATAGATATATACAGAGAGAGAGAGAGAGAGAGAGTGCAAATATTCATCTAGTTACTTAAGATTATCAAATTTATGGGCATACAACTGGGCAAAATAATTCCTATTTTTTGTTTTAATTTCTTCTTTATTGGAGGCGAATCACCCTTTTCATTTTTGGTACTGGTAATTTGGTTTTCTTTTTTTTAAATCAAATTGACCAAATGTTTATCAATTTTATTGTTTTTTTTTTTCAGAAAACTACTTCTTAGTTTTATTTATTAATTCAATAGTTTTCTTTATTTCCATTTTATTAATATTTCCTTTGGTTTTCCCTATTTCTAATTTGGTATTTAATGGGGGATTTTCAATTTGTTCTTCCTCTAGCTTTTTCAGTTGCATGCCCAATTCATCTATCTCCTTTTCCTCTATTTTATTAATGTAAGCATTCAGAGATATAAAACTTCCTCTACGAACTGCTTTTGCTGCATCCCATCAGTTTTGTTATGTTGTCTCATTATTGTCATTCTCTTGAATGAAATTATTGATTGTTTCTGTGATTTGTTGTTTGACCCACTGATTCTTTAGGATTAGATTACTTAGTTTCCAATTAATTTTTAGTCTATCTTTCTATGGCCCTTTATTAGAAATAATTTTTATTGCATCATGACTATTTCTGCCTTTCTGCACGGGATTGTGGGGTTTTTATGCCCTAGTACATGGTCATTTTTTGTGTATGTGTCATGTACCACTAAGAAAAACGTATATTCCTTTCTATCCCCATTCAGTTTTCTCCAGAGGTCAATCATAACTACCTTTTCTAAAATTCTATTCACCTCTTTAACTTCTAGTTTATTTTGAGCTTAGGTTTAACAAGTTCAGAGAGGGGTAGGTTGAGGTACCCGACTAATATATTTCTGCTGTCTATTTCTTCTTGTAACTCCCTTAACTTCTCTAAGAATTTGGATGGTATACCACTTGGCGCTTATATGTTAAGTAATGATATTTCTTCATTGTTTATGGTACCTTTTAGCAGGATATAGTTTCCTTCCTTATCTCTTTTAATTAGATCTTTGCTTTTGCTTTGTCTGAAATTAGAATTGCTACCCCTGCTTTTTTTTTACTTTAGCTAAAGCATTATATATTCTATTCCAGCCATTCTTAAAATTAACAAATATCATCCTCCCATATGGCAATGTAAACAATTTGCCCTTGTTGAATAACAAGTTTTTTTTTCTTTTTTCCCCCTATTTACCTTTTTATGCCTCTCTTGAGCCTTGTATTTGAAGATCAAATTTTCCATTGAGCTCTGGCCTTTTCATCAGGAAGGTTTGGAATTCCCTTCTTTCATTGAATGTCCATCTCCTTGCCTGAATGATTATGCTCAGTTTTGCTGGATATTTGATCCTTGGTTGTATCCAAGCTTCTTTGCCTTACAGAATATCATATTCCAATCCCTGTGATCTTTTAACGTAGAAGCTTCAAGGTCTTGTGTCATCCTGACTGTAGTCCCTCAATAATTGAATTGTTTCTTTCTGGCTGCTTGCAGTATTTTCTCCTTGACCTAATAATTCTGGAATTTGGCTACAATATTCCTCAGAGTTTTCATTTTGGGGTCTCTTTGAGGGGGTGATTGGTGGATTCTTTCAATGACTATTTTACCCTCTGGTTCTAGGACCTCGGGAAATTTTCCTTGATAAGTTTTTTTTTTCATCACAGCTTTCTGGTAGACCAGTAATTCCTAGATTATCTCCCCTGTATCTATTTTCCAAGTCAGTTGTTTTTCCAGTGGGATACTTTACATTTTGTTCTATTTTTCATTCTTTAGATTTTTTTTTGACTAATTCTTGATGCCTCATAGAGTCATTAGCTTCTACTTACCCAATTCTAATTTTTAACAAATTGCTTTCTTCAGATAGCTTCTGTATCTCTCTGGCAAATTTTGCTTTTCAAGGAGTTATTTTCTCCTGATAGGTTCTGTAATTGTTCTTTTACCTCTCTAAGTTGGCGTTTAGACTCCTCCTTGAGCTCTTCCGGGAATGCTTTTTACACTTGAGACTAGATCATATTCCCCTTTAAGGTTTCAGATGTGGGTGTAGTGTCAATGCTGTTATCTTCCAAATTGGTATTTTCATCTTCCCTGTCTCCATAGTAAGATCCTGTGGTTTTCTTTTGTCTTTTCTAGTTCATTTCTTCATGGTGGTTGCTTTTTTCCTGGTTTTTAAAGTAGATCTCTGCTTCTGGGGCACAGGGGGCTCTGTCATAAGCTTCTTGTGCTGGGAGCTAGGGGCCTGGTTACTGACTTTGTGTTCTGTGGCCCCTGGTTTTGTCTGCTAGAAGCTATAAAATGCTGTGCTCACCTGGTGATGAGCTGGAGCTGGCAGGTGTTTGCCAAGGTCAAGGTTGGTGAAGTCTTTCTGAGTCTCCCCTGAAGCTCACAGAATGAGGTGTAGGGGAGAAGTGGTTTGGCTGCTAGAAACCTCCTCTTCCCCTAGGGCTGTGCTATAGCATGGATGGCCTCAGCTGTCAGTCTGCTCTGGTGTCTGCCAATTCCCCTGGCTGTTTGAAGGCATGCCTGGGGTCCTGGTGTTGGTGCTTGCCAGCTCTAACTCCCTAGGTTTCAGGAACTCCCATTGGCCTGCTAAGGTGGGACTTGCTGGATGTCTCCCTTCCTGCGTTGATCTCCTTCTGCCACCACAAGAGGGGCCTGTCTCCCTAGTTTCCTGAGCTAAAAGACGGCTGAACTCCTACTTCTGGCTCCTCTATTCCATGGTTTTTCCTAGGGCAGTATTCTCTGGGTTATTCATGGTCAGTAAGGGAGTGATGAGACACTTACAGTTTACTGTGTCATCATGGTTCCTGGAAGCTCAAGATGGTGAGTTTCAGACCTTTCAACTGTGGGCTGATAGCCCCAGGAGTAATTGCTGTTGCTGCCACAAGCTTTGCACTTCTGTCTCAACCAAGCTGCGACAGACTCCCATCCTGGGAGACTCAGCCCGCTGGGCCTGCTCCCACTCGGGTATGGTCAGGTGTAGTTCCCTGCACTCAGCACTCTCCCAGCCTGCTGCAACAGATCCTTCCCATCGATTTTCTGGATCTCCTGGGTTGGAAAGCTGCTCTACTCTGTCTCCTAGTGGATACTACCTCTCTCAGATTTGTTTAGATTCACTTTTTAAGAGGTATCTGAAAGAATTTGAGAGAGAGCTCTACCATCTTAGCTCTGCCTCTAAAGGTAGTTCTTGAACCCAACTGTGTTTTTTTATTCTTACTGTGAAAATAGCTTTCACTTTGAAGATAATCTCATCTCATTCTTCTCTTTACAGGATGGAGTCAGGTTCATGAAGGATATACCTCCAGAGCACAAGTACTTTTAACCTGAAAAGGTATCCAGTAGTCACTCGGTGACATATTGTGTTAGTTTTCCAAGGAAAAGCCTAGCTAAGGCTTTAGTCTGGCCCATAGGCAAATACTTATTTTGGCCATGGTGATGCTTATGATTTCTATAATATTAGTTTTAAAATCTTGAAGCAGATTAGGGCTCCCTGAGGATTAGGAGGACTAAAGGGGAGAAGGAAGTGTCTCTACCCACTTTTCAGGAGGCAGTTATGCCTAGCTTTGGAGCAGGGACATATGGGAAAGGAAGAACATGCCTGAGAAGGGAGTTTCTGAATCCCAAGTTCATAGGCTCAGTCTTTAATAGGCAGTGGTGTAACTTCTCAACCACATGGCTTCTGTGGAATGGGGATTCTTCATGGGTCTGAGTGATCAAAGTTAATGCCACTACATGTGACATTGCAACAAGATTTGATATGGTGAGATCACAAAGGTTAGCATTCCAAAGACACCAAATTATTCTGGATCCTTTGGGATGTATCTAAGTCTAGATCTAAATACATTCAGTTTCCTGGGTGGAGGAGGAGGCATTTTCTAAGCAATATGACCTGGAATTGAACTTTCTATTTTATTGAATCATTGAATTATCCATTTATTGAATTATTCATTGGTCTTCTCTCCTAGTGATCTTATCAATTTCTTGTAGCTACTACTCTTTATGGTATTTGATTTGGCAGATTACTCACTCTTCCTCTTCTGTCTTTTCATTTCACAGGCCTCTTCATGTTAGCATGAAAGCTCAGACATGTGTAACTTTACCAGTCTTCATTAGGTGGACTCCATTCCTGGCCACAAGCCCATCATTGTTTTTTTAAGCTTTGGTCCAAAAAATTCAAATCCAGTTTAAGAGATTGCCTTCTTTATAACCTGATCATTTCCCAATTTAGTCTTTCTCTTTGAAGCCTTTCTGTTTTCAAGTAATCAGTAGTAGTTATGAAGACACCACCTTTGACACTGTTAAGTTCTTCAATTTCTTGCCTAGTGTTTCGTTATCTTATGGTGATGCTAAATATCTTTTGTTCCCAACGTAATTATTAGGACTGTGTGGTAAAAGTCAGGTTTAGGTTGTTTCTTTCTTTCTCCCTAGAAATGCAGAATATTTGGTCATCACTATATGTGACATTCCAACAAGATTTGGTGTCATGAGATCACTTAATAAACAAAGGGTAGAAATCCAAAGACATCAAGTTGTTCTGAAGCTTTTGGGATGTATCTAAGTATGGCATTAAATACAAAGGAATTTTATTGTATTGGAAAAAGATTTATCTAGCTACTTACAACTTCACAATTGTTTACAAATTCCTTCACAGAAAGTTCAGTTCCAAAAGGCATATCTGAATGAAAAAATCTCCCCAAAGCAGAACATTTCAAATTTCCTAAAAGGTAAAAATATTCCTGCTTCTTTAGGAGAATTAACCTTGAATATCATCACTATGTAACTTTTCAGCCAGAGTGAATTTATAGAAAAGTTTAGAAGAATTATCTTTCTCTATAATTTTTTTTGGTAGTAACATATTTTCTTTTCTTTTATGAACAACCTGGGAAAATGGCACATTGCTTAAATTAGCATCTGAACAGATATCTGCAAACATTCTTATGATATAAAGCAGACTTTAATTACTGTAATGTGTTTTGTTTGGTAAATGTTTTGCAGGTCCTCATTACTGGGTATTCATGTTTCAAAATTAAGGCCAAAATATCTAAAGAAATTATAGGTTGTAAGACTAGAAATAACTTTGAGAGTCTATAGGATTTAGAATTGAAAAAGACTTTGAGAACATCTGGTCATGCCCCCTCATGGGGGAGACTAAAGTCCGTAAAAGTTAAAGATTTGCTGAAGGTTATACAGATATTAAGTAGCAGAAGGATCTGAATCCACCTCCTGTGATTGTAAATCCAGTGTTTGGCATCCTCAACCACTTCTCCTACTTTTACACAAGATTAGAAGTCAGAAGACCTGGGTCCTGGCTTTGGTTATGCCAATAACTCGTTCTGTGAAGCTGGGTAAATTATCCATCTTCTATGAGTTTCCCTTTCTTCATTTTAGTCACTTGAAGAGTGCTTGGAGTAGATGATCAGTGAGTCCCCTTTAAACTCTTTGACTCTCTAATGAATACATTAGCATTGTCTAGCCATTAGCATTGAATATTCCTACAGCTAGTTCTTTATTTCATTAAGGAACACTTTGTAACCAAGTCTGTAAGAGACTTCCATGTGCTTTGGTAGTTCAGTCCCCAGATATTTTGTGTATTTTGTAGGTATTGGAAATGGAATTTCCCTTCCTATAATAGCATCTTGTGATTTGTTGTTATTATATAGAAATGCACTTCATTTTTGAGCATTTATTTGTGGCCTACAACTGCTGAAACTGTTTGAATTTGTATCTTTGCTAATACCCAGTATTTTCCACGTAAACCATTATATCAGCAAATAGGAATAGTTTTTTATCTCCACTTTACTGATCTTTATGCCTTTAATTTCTTTCTCTTGTCTTATTGCTGTTGTTAGCATTTAGATAACTATATCAAATGATAGTGAGGAGAGTGCGCATCCTTGCTTCATTCTATTGGAAAAGGTTATAGTGTATTTCCATTGCATGTGATATTTTCCTTTGGTTTTAGATAAATGCTTTTTTGTGATATTATGATATGTGCCTATACTTGGAAGGGATTTTAGCATAAAATAGTGTTGCACTTTGTCAAAGACTTTTTTCTGCATCAGTTGAGATGATTATGTTGTTCTGAATGTTCTGGTTTATAATATGATTAATTATGTTGATTGTTTTCCTAATGTTGAACCAACCTTGTGTCCCTGTTATAAATCCCAGTTGGTCACAATGAATGATTTTTTTGGATAAATCACTGTCGTTTGTTTGACAGGATTTGGTTTAAAATTTTTGAGTCTATGTTCATTAATGATATTGGCCTGTAGTTTTATTTCCCTGTTTTATCTTTCCCTGGTTTAGGTTTTAGGACTATATTCTCTCATAAAAGGATTCTAGTAGGGTGCTTCCTTTTTCAGTTTTTGAGAATAATTTGTAAGTATGAGTGTTAACTGTCTTTTAAAAGTTTGAGAGAATTCTCTAAATCCATCAGTATGCTGGGGATTTTTTGTTTCATCTTTCTTTTATAGCCAGATCTATTTCCTTTTCTAAAATGTGGTCTTCTATCTCCTTTTTATGTTTATTTTAGGCTTGTTTACTTGTTGGCTTTCAAATTTAAATGCATAGTCAGTTCGTTAATTCTTTTTTTTTCTATTTTGTTAAATTTATGTTTGTAAGGATATGCTTTTTCCCTTGACACATCATCCCAGAAATTTGTAATGTTGTTTCATCATTGTCATTTTCTTTTACATAGTAATCAGTTGTTTCTATGATTTGTTCTTTTGACCCACACATTTATTTAGCATTTCATTTTTAAGTCTCCACATGGGTCTATATTTTTTGCTTGTGGACCCTGAACTAGTTCTTATACTTATTGTTTTATAGTCTATGAAAAATGTATTAACTATTTCTGCCTTTTTTTGAGGGGAGAAGGCAGAATGATTGGGGTTAAGTGACTTGCCCTCGGTCACACAGCTAGTGTGTCAAGTGTCAGAGGCTGGATTTGAACTCAGGTCCTCCTGACTCCAGAGACAGTGCTCTACTCACTGCACCATCTAGCTGCCCCAATTTCTGCCTTTTTACATTAGTTTGCAATATCTCTGTCTATGTGGTCAGTTTTAGTAAAAGTTCTGTGGGTTGCAGAGAAGTATACATATTCTTTTGCTTTCCCATTTAGAAGATGCTGTGAGTATTTTAACTCTAATTTCTCCAGAAATTTTTTCATTTCCATATTTTCCCTTTTGTTTTTCTTTTTGTTAGACTTATCTAAAACTCATAGAAGAATATTGAAGTCTCCTGTCACTATTGTATTATTGTCTATGTCTTTTTGAAGCTCACATGTTTCCTTTATGAATTTGGATACCAAGGTATTTAGAACATATAAATTCATTACTGATATTGGTTTATCGTTTATGGTTGCTTTCAGCATAATATAGTTTCTTTGTTTATCCCTTTTTACTTTTTGAATATTTGTTTTTGCATAGTCACATGGCAAGATTGCAAGTCCTTTTTTGCATTCATTTGATACATGAGATTTTTTTTTTCATCTTCCCCTCTCCCCCTCCTTATTTTGTGTATGCCTTTGTTTTTTAAATGTTTCTTGTAAGCAACAAATTGTAGGGTTTTGTTTTCTTATCCAGTCTGTCACTCCCTTTTCTTAATTGGATTGTTCAATCCATTCACATTTAAATTTATGAGAGTTAGGTTTAATATCTTCTTTCTGTCTCTAATATTGGAGGTTTTTTCATGTTATGATTTTTTTGTGCTGTAACAGTACTGTTTCTTCATTTACTTTATTTTAATCTTTTTTTAAAGGTGGCTCTGTTTCCACTGTCCTTTTTAGCCTCACTGCTGATTCCTTCTTTTCATTTGTTACCCCTTTCCCTTAGAGAGATGGCTTATTAGTTTCTTTTTCTCTTCTGATTTTATCTAGTTATATAATTCTTTCCCTTCCTCTTTTCCCCCCTCTCATCTACATTTCCCCTTTTACTCCTCCCCTTCAACTAGTGCTATTCAATAATTTTAAAAATTTTATTCTTGCGCCCCTTTCCAAAAAGGATTTTGCTCATTCTCTTCATTACATATCTTCTTTTTCTGTCCTGTCTACACTGTCAATCTCTGATTCATGACCCCTATAATTATCTGGTCCCTTTTTTCTCTGTATTCCTGATGCAGTCATATGCAAAAAAATATATTTCCAAGTAGATAGCCTTTTCCCTCTAGGTACTTTCTGACACTGCCTTATAGCTCTAGTCCCAGGGATTCCCCTTTTCCACTGTGTCTCACTTCTAGAACAATGTTAATTATTGCAAGGGACAGAGAGGACACTGCCCCATGGTAGGACCCCTCCTGGTTACCATTCTTTCCTCATTTGCTTCAAAATTTTCTCTCTAGGTCCATGCTCTTCTACTCTTCCAGGTGCCAGGTTCCAACTCTCTCTCTCCTGGTGCTGGACGAGTCCAGGGACCAAATTCGCCAGGCCACACCCAGTTCAAGATCTCCATCTCCCTTTACAGACCATCTTTCTTTACCCATGGAACATTCATCAGTGTAACCCCATCCCATTACCAGAAGGAGTCCTCTTTTTGTTTCCACTTCCCTTTCAATCCATATTTCTCCTCCTAACCCACTCCCTTGTAGACTTGTCTTTTTGTGAGACAACAGGCTTTACCATCATTTCATTGCTAGCCCTCAATTTGGCCTGGGCACATCACACATTCATCTCTTTCTTCCTGCTGTTCTCCCTACTTTTTCATCTAATCTCTCGTGTAATATAGTCCCACAAAGAAACAAACAAAAAAACATTGATTCACCTATGGACAGGTATCTCCAGGTTCTATCCACAATGGTCCCCACATACCTTTTGTCTCTTACCTCCATTATACTTCTACCTTAACCCCTGTTTCCTCATGTATATTAGAAAGAAGTTTCTTATTTTTACCTGTCACTGTTGTCGTTGCTGTTGCTGGCCTTACCTGCTGCTTTTATTCATTACTCCTACATTTTTATTGATTGGGGTGTTTGGAAAGCAAATGATCTCTTCAGTTCAGGCTTTCTTTCTAAAAATATTTCAGATGCCTCGTTATTATCAAATTATCTGTCTTTTTTCATATATGGTTAAGCACAGATTTGCAGATCACCCTGGGCTACATCTTAAACTCCATTGCTCTCCAGAACACATTATTTCATTCCCTCCTATGTTTTCTGTTGGGTGCAGAATAATCTTCTATTCAAATTTTCTTTCTTTTGTATTTGAAAATCTTTCTCCTAATCACTTAAAAAACATGTTGTTTCTGAATTGGATTCTTAATTTTTCTATTTTACATCACTTAGGAACTGCTTGTTGTGGTTTTGTGTTCTCATGAAATATCACAGGGTCCTCAAGTGTTGGATCATTTTTTATTGTTGTTTTATAGTATTCGTAGATGTTTGGACTCATTTACTTGATCTAGAGGCCATATCTCCTCTTGTTAATGTTTTCTCTGCTTATACTCAAGGTCTTTGAGTTTTCTGTTTTGAGATCTTTTGTAATTTCTTTCTCTTCCTTCCCGCCCCCCCTCCATTTTCCCCTGTTCACTTTCTGAGTCTGCCCTCTCTGATAATTTTCCTTGGGGGCTAGGTCCCAAAGCATCACAGCCTCCTCTTTTTTTTTTGTTTGTTTTTTGGCAGGGCAGTTGGGGTTAAGTGACTTGTCCAAGGTCACACAGCCAGTACATGTGTCAAATGTCTGAGGCCACATTTGAACTCAGGTCCTCTTGACTCCAGGGCCAGTGCTCTACTCACTGCACCACTTAGCTGCCCTACAGCCTCCTCTTAATGATAGGACAGTTCATAGTTCTCTGGCTAGTTCTCTGGCCCAAGTGACTTTTAGGTAGTCAGAACTGGCCTCAGCTGGATTCTGTGCTCTTTCCAGCAGGCTTAGGGGAATTTTGTACTCCCCCCTCCCACAGTGTCCTTTCCCCTTTGTGTTGGTGTCATGAAGTTGTCCTCCTTGGCACTGCACTTCCGGTGCTATAGAGTTGCAGCCTCAGCAACCTTTTGCTCTTAAAGGTCAGCCAGACAAACTTCTGCAGCCTGGGCCTGGGGTCTCCACAGTACTGGAAAGAGGGAACTGAAGAGTAGGAGTGGGTTTTATTGTGAGCCTATGTCCTGTTCTTGGGTCTGCTAGTGCAGTCTTGTCCTGGTAGTGTGGAATGTAGGGGAAGGGTGCTGAGGGACCTCAGGGTCAGTGAGTTCATGGGTTGTTAGGAGGCTTTTTGCCTTCTTTTGTATTCTGGGTGTCCTAGACCTTAGAGAACAGCTAAAGTTGTTTTATCTTTGGCCTATGATTTCTTTTTTGGGGGAGGGAGAGTTTAAGGGGAGAACTTTGAGAGGTGGTGAGGATCAGAGAAAATGTCTCAGTTCTCCATTTTGCTGTTCACATGACCCGGAAGTCCGCCAGTGATATTTTAAAAGCCAAGTATTATGCTTTTTCTTCTTCACATCTGTGCTACATCTTGATAGTTGACCCCTGTCTCCTCCTGCCTGACAACTTTTCCTCAGTCTCCTTTACTGACGCATCATCCGTGTCACTGGAGATACTTCCAACCACGCTCTTCTCTCTTCTCGCTCTCCACTGGCTCCCCTTGTGTTCTTATCAGATCCCCTGGGTTTAGTTATTTCTGTGCAGGTGACTCACAGATCTGTAGGGATTAACCCCAAAGTCTTAGTGCAATTTTAAACTTTTGTAGCCTCTCTCCTGATGTGTTGTCCCGCATCACCAAATACCTATCAAATTCCCAAACTTGACGGCCTGGAAACAGTTCAAACCCACCCTCGTCTAAAGGATAATTTTTTATCTTGGTCCCCAAACCAACTTCTCTTCCAAACTTTTTGTTGACAGCACCACCATGTCTCCAATCTCTTAAAATTCATAACCTCAGCATCATTCTGGACTCCTCACTCTCCCTCAACATAGTTGCCATAGTTCCTGTGCCTACAACATCTATCACATCCAATCTCTTCTCACACAGCCACCACTGTAATCGAGCCTTCGTCACCTCTTGCCAAGATTACTGCAATAGCAATTGTTCTTCATTGTAATTGTTTTTCATGCCTTGAGTCTATAGCTGCTCCAGTCTATCCATACAGTTGCTGAAGTGCTGAAGTACAGGTCTGACTTGGTGTAATAGCAATTTAGATTTGAAAATCTTTCCCACCTATTCATAGGCCATGTGACCTGCTGATGTCATACGAAGCCTAAGTCACATGTGGTGGGAGGAGCTTGCTGAGAGGAAAAGGAAGTTGTGTCACAGGAAATGCTTAGAGAGCAGTTAAGGCGGTTGTGACAGTTAGAACTGAGGGAAAGAGAGTGACCTGTGATAGCTGTGCTGTTAAGTTTGCTTGTGCGAAGTGGCAGCAGGAGGTGGAGAAGTTTTGGGATAATGAGGCTCCATGCTGTGATATTATATATAAAATTCTTTGCTGCTGTGATGGATTGTGCAGATGGCTTATGGGATATGGTTCTCTGGTGGCTGAATAAATGGTTTTACTACTTCTACCTTCTGTGTGGAAAGTCTTGTATATTTTGCGATACAGAACCACATAGGCATTTTGACAATTATCATCTATATTGTTATTCTTGCCTTGCTGACACACTTGGCGTCACTCCAGTGGCTTCCTATTTCCCTGGGGAAATGTTTAGCTTTTAAAGCCTTTCACTACTTTCACCAACTTAATTTTCTAGCCTCATTATACATAACTCTGTGAACAAAACGAGTCTACTCTCTTTTTATCACATATGATACTCCATCTCTCATTTCTGTGCCTTTGAATTGGCTGTTCCTCACACCTGGAATGCCCTCTCTTGTGACCTCTCTTCTAGCTTAAGCTAGACGTAGCTCAAGCACCACTTTCTACGTGAAATTTTTTCTGATCCTAACAACTGTTTGTGCGCTCCTCTCTCTATTTTCCTTATGGTTATTTAGTTTACGCTTTTATTTACGTTTGTCTTTCCATTAGAATATAAGCTTCCTGGGGCACCTACGTGGCGCAGTGAGTAGAGCACGAGCCCTGGAGTCAGGAGGACCTGAGTTCAAATCCAGTCTCAGACACTTGACATACTTACTATCTGTGTGACCTTGAGCAAGTCATCTAATCCCAATTGCCCTGCCTTCCCTCGTCCAAAAAAAAATATAAGCTTCTTGAGAATAATTTCATTTTTTGCATTCCCAAATAAATACTTGTTCATTGATTGTACAGAACAAATGAAATGTTTAGGAAGCAGTTTGTAAGTGCTTCACACTTGAAGCTTCACATAACTAAAAGCTGCTATTAACACAATTAATATTCATGTGTTTGAATTAAAGATAATATTGAATTTAAATCAATGTATATATTTCAATTTTGTAATATTTCACTACACACTTTTAATTTCTTGATTATATTACCATTCCCTTCACTACTTTATAGAATCCCAATTTTAAGCTTACCTTTCAATGTCCCAGTCAAAACTCTAAGACTACAAGTTGCAGATGAGATGTCTATTTCAATGAGAAAAGAAGTTTCCATAACAATCAAATTAGAATTCCAGACCAGTAAAAAAAGAAAACTAAAAGCATTGTCATGTATAATCAGAGTCTTCTTATATAAGAAAATTCTCCTGGTCTGAGTTAGGCATTTTGGAAATCTGAGTGATTATTTTAAAGGAAGTTATCACTTTGTAAATAAGTGTCTCATTACATGATGGCTTTCCTTACTATTGTTAAGATCCTTTTATTAAGATTATAGAACAGGGAGTTGTTTTTACTCTAGAAGAAATGAACCCTTCATATTTGTGAATAGGAGACTGGAAAGGATTTACACTCAACAATCATGTTTTAAAACAACAAACTAAAACCATCTTTAGGGTACAGTAAATTAGAGAAATTTCTCCTGATCTGCCATAGACATCAGGTGCTACAGGAAAATAAGAAGATATTAAAATTTGTTGCCATAGAATACCAGTGCTTCCAAGTACATACATATCATAATAACCAATAGGTAAGATGCCTGATCTCCCTATTATCAATTTCAGGCAGGTCTGCCTAGTATTTACATACCTTCTGTTTACCAATCCTGTCCTCCTTGTTTCTTTTCCTATTCAAGGCTTTCCTAGTGATCATAAACAGATTACCCTTATATTGTATAAAATTTCAAAAGAGAAAATAGATCCATACGGTATTATTTATCCCATTGTCCCAAACCCTTATGGGAATAAGATTATAGACATAACTGGCTTTTTTCTTTCTTAAAAAACACAAAAGATCAAGGCCACTGACAAATGTTTAACCCCCTCCCTCCTAAAGGACATGTGGATCAAGATACTATTTTCAGGCAGGTGTGTGGTGGTGGTGGTAGTGCTAATGTGCTAAGGGACAAATAGGATTAAAGACATCACATTTTGATGAAATATAACAGATCTGTTGTGTCATACTGACACAGGATGCTACTTACCTTTGTGTCACATTTTTCATGTCTTTTGGTGATTTTTTTTGCTTTGTTTTGTTTTTGTGTAAGGATTTTAAAACAATGCCTGTTGAATAGTGGAAAGAAAGTGAAAAACTTAACAATATTCAATGATGGCCTGGAAACCTAAAACTAATGACAACAGGTACATAACAATATTGGGAAAATAACATTCTAAGTTCTTTTATTTTCTTACATCTTATTAGTAATAGCTTAATTCAGCATGATTTCCACCTCTTGGCATAGATGTGTTGGTCTGTGGATCTGTGACAGAGTAAGGCATGTTGTCAGTTATGCCTAATGCATTTACTTGTTTTGCTTAACTGTATTTCTTTGTTACAAAGGAGGGTAAAATGGGGGAGGGGCAGGGGATGTTGCAGAGATTAGTGGGAAGTACAGATTAAGAAATATCAAACATTTGTGATTAAATTTTAAAAAAATTAGTTTCACCTAATAGCCCAGTTTCTCTTCAGCATACATTTCTGTGAGGATGTATCATATGTTATTATTCCATGGCATACCATGTCATTTAATTGTTTTTGTTGTTGTTGTTGAAACAAGGGGACATTTTGAACTGGTATTTAAGAATATTGCTTTCAATGATAATTCAGTATTTCAGTAATATTCAATGTTACTCAGTTTCAGCAATTAAACCATAACTTTTACAATATTACTTCCAATAATACTATCCCTTTTCTCACTCTGCCTTATACGAGAATTGATTTGATTCATACTCCTTACTTGTACATCTCATTTTTGTTCTAATCGACCATTTTTTTTCTATTTCTTTTCCTCCCATTGGTTCCTTCTTATTTAGGCTTTGGAAGCCAGAAATGCAAACAGGAGAACTAGATTATTATTCATAGGCAGCATCTGTTCAATTCAGTTTGTAAGCATAATGTATTTTTTAAAAATAGAAACAAGCAGGATGGACCTCAAAAAGCTAAGTAAGCAACTTCTATTGGTAAAAAAAGAAAGAAAACAATATACATGGAGCTTATCAAAAATCATTGATAAACATGGCTATATCCAGGCCAATAGCACCTCAGACAAAATCACCTTCGACTGTAGTTTACAATTATCTACAAACATTGCTAGACTATTAACTAGATTTGATATAAATTGCCCTATAAGTATATTTCAAAGTAATCAAGACAAGAAACCATATTGTTATCTTGAACTAATTACATCCATCTAGTTTTAAAATATGTGACCTAAGATTGGTCTAAAAGGATGTAAGCTTATAGGATTGCTGAGACTCTTATGCTGAATAAATAAAAATCTCTCCATTTACACATTTCAACTAGGAGAAAAATTATGCACATTTCTAACTGTACAAAAGGACTCACCACGATATATCCCTTAAAAATGTCTGGTGGGTGAGAGAATCCAATCAATATATTTGGGAATAGTCACATGTCCCTTTTCCCTGTCCTAGGTCCTTGTCCATAAAATGTCCTATGATAACTGCTAAAGAAACAAAGAGTGGAGCTACTGTCAGTATAATCAGATAGTGGTGGATAGATATCCAGAAAATCAGATGTTGTTATATGAACATGAATATATAATATTGGAGGAATAGAGTCAATTATAACCTTATGCTTAAACTTAGAAAAGGTATTTTAACGATTTAGAGAAAATATTTTGTTTTGATGAGCTGATTGATGATATTGTTTCAGAATTTATAAAAGCCCTCTACAGTGATCAAAGTGACTTATATATTTTGATGGATCCACGATGAGTGTGGGTGCCCCTGTAAGGCTGACTGCCATTTTTTCATGCCTTCTCATTCTGTGTGATTCTTATCTGTGGTTGTCCCATTAATCTTCCCTCATTGATGCATCTCTTGTGCTTAAAGCCTTCCTTTTATCCATTAAATGTCCTGGATAAGCCATTGTACCATGCAGGCTGTCCGTTTGTCTTAAACTCACTAGCTGATGCAGTGGTTACTGTGCTCTTCTAAAAGAACTTGCTTAAAATACCTGCTCTTGATTTTCCTGAACATCTAGTTCTTTGGCATCTTTGCCCTGAATAGGAGTTACATTAAAAATCAGTAGTGAAAGAATTAAAAAAACAAACCCAAAACCCCATCCAATCCTGTTTTCAAGTTGTTGAATATTGTTGATTTTTTTGCATAGTTAAGATACATTGATAGAGACATATTTTTCTCTTGTCTATAGAGATGCATATGCATAGTTATATTTCTCTTCCACATGCCTCTTCTTGGTATAGGGAGTTAATGGGGATAGAGTGGGAATGCACTGGAATTGGAGTTAGAGGCCCTGGGTTCTGATTCCACCTTGGCTGCTTAGTAACTATGTTATGTGTCAAGTCACGTTTGCATTTTCTTCATCTTTGAAAGGAGTTGAACTAAAAGTTACAAGGTTCTTTATAACAATAGATTTTATAATCTTATTATTTCTTCCTTCAGTCATGTGAAACTCTCAGTACACTACTGAGTCATATAAAGCAAACTTAGGAACAACCTGAATCTTTATTCCTTATACCTTATGAAAATTGGTGTTTCCAGGAGACTGGCTAATTATTTCCGAAAGTTCAAGAAAATTTGTTGTGCCTTCCCAAGAGAAGATGAACAGTATTTGAGGAGAAGGCAGGAGAATTCATTTTTCCTTCTGAATTAAATTGTATGGTGTTAAATAAAAGCAGGAAAAAATTAAACAAGAGGTAGCAAATAGAATAATTCTGCTTTTCTGATCTAAACGACCTAACATATTACATGATCCCTTCTGCTTCTTGGCTTTTTTGTGCTATAGATCCATCCACAGACTTAGTGCGTTTCAAAGCATTAGGTCAGTCCTGCAGAGGGAAGGGCCAAGTGGAGACTGGGCTCATTTCTTCTATTAAAAAAGTCACACACTTGGAAAAGAGCCAAAACAAAAAACAGCAAGGACTAACGAATAAATACACAAAGTACACAAGTGTGTTTATTACATTTTGCAAGCACTTTGTTCTACATTTCAAAAACGCCACCATCAAGCTGTTGGCACATTTATGTACAAAACAGATTAATTGTAATGCCTGCTACAAAGCATTCTTTGTGAAAATACAAACTAATACCAGAGAAAAGCCAAAAGCATCAACATCATTACATGAGTTTAAAAGACAGTTTTAAAAATTATCACAAACTGTTTAAGACACAGAACTGAAACACTACAACAGAGAATCAGAAGGAGGTTCATAATACTTTTTTTGTTGTTGAAGAACTGTAATACTGCACATATCAGAAAATTGTTGATCTGGTAAGATAGCCTAAGTGTAAAAAAAAATACCCCAAACCCAAATCCAAAACCAACCCCAAATCAATCATCTAATACTACGAAATGCAGGACCATGCCACAAATAACTAGAGTAATACCCCCAACCCCCACCTACTACGAGATTTTAAAATTCACTGGTGATGCATGATTAGTTATTGTACAAAGATGTTTAGTCATGAACCTTTATTAGAAATGCACTTATACTGAGAGAGAATTTCACAATGGTTCAAGAAGTGCACAAAACTATCTAGGATTTTTGACACTGACAAAAATGTCTTGTCAGGCTAAATCAATTTAAAAGACACTTTACAGCATTCTTGTAGCATTAGAAATAGGCAAAATAAAAGTGAAAACAAACACCAAATTTGGTCCAGTAATACTGAGTGCTTTTTTTTTTCTTTTTTCCAATCTTGATTACAGGTACTTCTTTGAAATGAATATGACTGACCTTTCAGTTGAAATTGGTTTACTTAAACTCCAAGTCTATTATATATTTCCAAACAATAAGTTCCATAGTAGCTTCTGACCTCACTTTAAACATACTACAGGTAAATTGATAGATGTCAGAAAACTGCAAGCAAAGCTATTACATTTATGGAAGCCTTTACAATATTTCATATACAGTTTTAAGTAACGTTCACAGAGGTGCAATCTATTAAAATTTTTAAAGCAGGTAAAAAGATTTCTAAGGGGGAAAAGTGCTGTATATTTCTGATATTACTTTTCTAATTGTAGTTATGTAGTAATGTAGTAAATCCTAACGTTAACACATTAATCACGCTGAATTCAGCCTAGCCATTGGTCAGATCACAAAAGTTATTTAATTTGGCAGCAAGCTATTTCCATTAATAATTGTCTATATGCTCTGTCTTTAAAAGGTAATCATGGTGTCACATCCTTGAAAAAGGCAAGTGGCCATGCATTAACTGTCTACATGCTCACAACAGAAACAAGAAAAATCACCAATAAAACTTTGAGAGAAATACCCTTTAAATACATCAAGAATAATACAATGTTAACAAAGATAAGAAGCACTTTTTTTACCTACTGTTATAAATTTAGAAATTGCACCTTTAGTTGTTGAAAACATTACCGAGGGCCTGCAGTCAAGATGGCGATTGATCCATCTGGGAAGAGCTTCAGATTTCAAGGAAAGTCATCATTGTGTCATCTCTGTAATATCGTACATATTGTACAACAATGGTCCCTTTGAAGTATACCTGTAGTTACTGAAATCAAAACTAAAAAGTATAAAAAAGCTATTTTTTTCTTTTCAAAAACATAGGAAACAATGCAAAAGGTGTTATGCATAACACATACAAAATGATTAAAAAAATCAAACAAATCTTCGTATTTGACAATATTAGTATATTTGATCTGACAGAACTAATTAGTTGGAGAGGATTCAGGAAAGGCTGAATAGGAGCTTTGTAGGAGAGAATACAATCACACAAAATTAACTAATCAGGAAAAGAAGTGCTTAACAAGATAGACTTGGATGATTCACTAGTCACCCCACCTATCTTATTTTTGAGAAGCACTTTTGTTTTGCTTAGAAATGGTTTGGATGGCCTTTAGTTAAACAAGAAAGCATTCAAATGTTAGAAAGGAGGGAGATGGTGGTTTTCTTATGTGTAGGCATTGAGTCGTTCTTTAGAGCGGGTAGAGTGAATATCATGAAGCTCTTGCTCCTCCTTTGATTTGATGTCCTCATACTTTTGCATTCGGCAGGCATCTTTCACATAGGCCCAATTGGCAGAGAGAACCATAAGGTAGTGAACCTATCAAAGAAAAAAGTGGTATGTTATCAAAAAAAGAAAAAAAATATCCAAGATATTGGATAAAAGACAGTCCAGGTAGGTAACCATGACACAGGGTAAAGAGCACTGATGCTGGATTCAGAGGACCTAATGAAATTCTGTTTTCAGACCCATTGCCTTTGTGAATTTAGACATTTCACTTAACCTCTATGGGCCTTAGTTTCCTCACCTACATAATGATGGGGCTCTATCTCATCTTATTAATTCTGCCTCTGGAATTTATTGCCTATATAGGTATGACTTAGGACAAGTCAAAGCCTCAGTTTCCTAATTTTTGAAAAGCAGACTTCTGTAGGAATAGCATTTAGAGCTAAAAAAAAAACCCAAGTTTCTAGTACACGCAATACAACTGACGCCTACTTGTTGTCACCCCAGTTCCCCACGTGCTAATATGTAAATCAGCATAGCTTCAAAGACGCAGGGTCTGAAAGGCACTGGCAACTCTGAAATGGAAAATATGATCCTAAAACCAATAGTGTTTTACAACAGATGATATGAGGATGCTCATTGCTACCAGATGTACTGCCATTGGGAACTGTGGTTAGAACTAATGAATATTTTTTGAGCAGAGAGTTTGGTGTTTGCTTGTTGGTTTTTAACCACTCTGAAGGATTAATGGGAAGGAGAAAAGTGATTTTAAATACAATTTTCTACACTACTTTCCATAAATTGGAGATGACAATTTTTATTCCAGGAAGAGGAAAGAGTAAAAATTATCTTATGTTATGGAATAAGTAAGCTAGCTGTTACTTAAATAATACAACTTTTTAATAGGATAAGATACTAAACTAAGACAAAAGATGAAAACCACTAATTTCATTTTTTGTTTATTGATTTTTCATATCACACTTGTGACATTTGCCTTGAAATTATTCTAGAAACTTCCAGACTTTCAGTGGCACTGATCTGATGAAGGATTATCTTCTAGATTCTTAAGTGAACTATGCTGAGAGTCAGGAAGATTCGTTTTCCTGATTTCAAATCCAGCCTGCACAGGATAGAGCACCAGGCAATGAGACAGGCTATTTTCCAATTTCAAAACTAGCTTTAGCACTTACTAGCTGTGTGACCCTAGGTAAGTCACTTAGCCCAGTTTGCCTCAGTTTCTTCATCTGTAAAATGAGCTGGAGAAGGAAATTATAAATCACTCCAGTATTTTTGCCAAGAAAACCCCAAAACGGGGTCACAAAGAGTCAGATAACTGAAATGCCTGAACAATATCATAAGATTTTTTTAAAGTGACTTAGTGTTAGAATTTTCTAGTTTTAGCAGCTATAATAAGTGGCTTATAAACCTTATGTGCATTTTTATGTTCTTCATCGTGGAATATCTTTTTATTTACTGGCATGGTACAGATGCAAAGCAAGTTCTCAAGTCTTACTAGGGTTTTCCTCTCCCATGTGCTTTTCATTCTCTGCTTTCCCAATTTAATGAGGATGCAATTTCTAAATATCTTAAATTATTTTAAAGTATTCACCTCATTTCTCATTCCCATTTTTTTTGCGCTGCCTTCTCTTTAACAAATCTACTTAAGCCACTTTTAAAGAAGGCTTTTTCTTTCCAATCTGTGTGTATGCCCCCACTACACAAAATACTGAATGGAAGAACATGTACATGCATATTACTGTGAGTGCTTTGTAATCATTGTTACACGTATTACAGAAAGCTACAAGTTTCTGTTAATTCATTTTCAAGTGTTTGATGAAGTAGAAAAAAATCTAGGTCTGAGGGGAATGATGCACCTCTCATACAGAATAAACTTTTCCACTTTGCATCTGCTGTTCTGTCTGGTTCCAACTCCAGGGAATAAGATGACCCTCCCAGGAAAAATTCATCACTTCTAATCTCACCACCAGGCTGCTAACTCAACCTCCTTCAGCCTGTTTTCCCCTCTGATTGGAGAGCTGGAAGGTGGAGTACCAAACTCCTCCTAATGCCTTCCTTTATAGAGGGCAGCCTTCCCCCACTTTTGTGTATTGTCTCCTTTCATTAGATCATAAACTTCTTGAGCGTAAAAACTCTCCCTCTTTTTATGAATTGTATCCCCAGTGCTTAGCACAGTGCCTAGCTTATAGTATGCACTTAATAAATATTTATTGGATTAGACTGGATTGAAAAGCAGAAACAATGATTGCAAACTATCTGGGGAGAAACGGATCTAGAAAACTCAAGAAGTCTAGATTATATCTTGATCCTACAGATGAGACATATTACTGAATATCAACTTTCTTTCTCTCCTCTCCCTCCCATTCTTACACAGCTTTCAAAACTCTCATCTCATGTCACTTCCCTTTCACCACCAAACTCCTATGTGTGCTGAAATTTGTCACCTTAACCTCCAAACCCACTCACTTCTCAACTCCTTTCAATCTCAAAGAGCCTGATGATTATTCACCAATATCCTTTTCTCAACTTTCATACTTCTTGACTTCTCTACAACTTTGAAACATTTGGCCACCCACTACTTCTATATACTTCCTTCTCTACTGGCTTCCATATTCTTTCATGACTCTCCCACTACCTATTTGAACTCTCATTTGCAGTTGATCTGCTGGCTTCTCATTCATCTCTCAGCCTCTAAGTGTGGCTCTCTTATGTCTCAGTTTTCTCCTCAGCTGCTTCCATGGAGTCTATCATCATCTTTCTGGCAATGATTCCTCATTTTTTTATATCTAGCCCTAAATTCACTTCCAAGTTAGAGTCCTGTACAAGCATCAGTTGGAAGATAACTTTAGCTGGATGTCCCAGGCACATCTCAAATGCTACATTTTGAAAAAATGAACTCATCCTCCCTCTCTCCAGACCCTACAGCCACATAAACATACTGCTCCTCTAGTCTACTGTTTCCTTTGAGGGTACCCCTATATGGCCACCACCTCAGTTCAGATACTCATCTTTCCTTGCATGGACTCTTGTAATAGCTTTCTAACTGATCTCCCTTTTTCCATTCCCCATTTCATCTTTCACACACCTGACCAAATAATCTCTCAGAGGTGCAGAAAAATCTGACCACGTCACTCCTACACTTAAGTGGCTTCTTATAATCAATAGCATAACACACAAAGCCTTAATCTTGGCAGTTAAGGTCTTCCACAATCTATCTTCTTTTAAGTTTAGAGGCCATTTCCTCTATGAAGTCTTCCAAAATCCTCCCAATTTTAAGTGCTCTCTCTCTCTCTCTCTCTTCTAAAATGATCCTGTGTTTATTTCTCCTGTTCACATGTTATATTTTACAAATAGAATATAATCTTTTAAAGAATAATTGTCATTTGTGTCTTTGTCTCAGTGCCCAGCAGTGTTTTGCAGTGACATGGCTTTGCAAAAATGAATTATTTCCACTAGGAGTCACTGCATAATGCAGATATTATACAAAACTACTTATAGACTTTGTAAGGTTTTTTTAGTTTAAAAAAAAGCCTTACAAAGGATGGTTTCAGAGAAACCTGCAGAGACTTAACTGAAGCAGAGGACCAAGAGAACAATTAGTTTGAATTGACTTTGGAACTTTGATGTAGTGACCAGACATGATTCAATATACTCCCCACCTCATGACAGAGAAGTAATGAACTCAATACATACAGATTGAGATATGTATTTTTGGACAAAGTCAATGTGATAAACTTGTTTTTCATGACTATGCATATTTGTTGCAAGGGTTTCTTTTTCTTTTTCATTTGGGTGGGGAGGAAGTGGAAGAGAAAAGAAGGTGTATATTAACTTAAAAAATTAATTAAAATGTATACTTCATTGCTTTAGTTATCCTGAAAATCCCTCTTTCTATGAAGAATCGTATTTCAGTGAGTATGCATTTCGATTTTAATCTAGAAACTGACAATTTTGGGACCTGTCATCATAAAAAAAAGGATTCCTCTGGCCTTCATTCGCCAGAAGAAAATGGTCGTGTTTGTGAATAAACTGAATCAGGAACTGAAATACAGTTCAAACCATGAATAATCAATCAAGAAGAACTAGGACTTACCATAGCAATGACTGCTGCTCCTGCTCCAGCAAGGGCCACAATAAACAAGTGGAATGTCATGTTCAGCTGCAGAGAGGTCCAAAAAAATATGGAACATAACACAAAGAGTTAGAAACAACAGAATTAGGAGAGCTCAACAGAGTTGACACCATTTCTCATCAAGAATTTCACTTAGTGCTTCTCTGACTAAACAAATAACCTAATGATATAGCCATCTGTATCATTTTATTCTACTCTGAAGACCTTCTTTCAACTCTGGATGCTTTATAGCATTACAAAGATTAGGATAAGGGAAATTAGGATAATTCTAATTATCATCATAATGATTTAATGACTATGATGTCTTTTAATGGCAATTTTATAAGCTTCCTTTTTACTCTTACATAACCATTATTTTTGCAAATACCAAAATAAATAGGGGAGGGGAGATATTGTTTTCCATATCAGAAAAGCTGTTTTTCCTTTTCTCTAAAATATCAACCTCAGCTAAAAATAATACCCTATATTGATATATACCTTTAACAAAATCTTTTCACTGTGTTTCAGGCCACATAACTGAAAAAATGAACAAAAAATCATGTGTATCCAAGTTTGAAAAACTTTTGAACTCTCAGCAACACAGTAGCAGAAGTCCAAAAAATGAAGATGAAACACATAACTTACCTCCTGATAAAAAGATAATGAACTTAAAATGCAGAAAGAGACATACATTTTTGAACCTGACTACTATGGGAGATTTTTTTTGGCCATGCTCAGGGAGGGGAGGAGATAATTATTGCAACGTTTTTAAAGCAACCAACGCAATAAATGTTAAAAACTTGACAAAACCTTCAGCATATAGCCTGTCTTTTTTTTTTAAATCTCTCCACACACTCACCTCAGTAGATTCACACATCCTCAGAAAATTTTCAGACATGGTACAGATCTTCTTCTCCTCTCCAACTGTCACAATCCCTACAACACATGAAAAATGTGAGAAATACAGTATGAAAATGCCAGCAGCCGCTAAAGTGGGAAAGATAACATTAGGGAAATAGCCTAACCAGTGACCCGAATTTTACAGGTGCAGTTTTACTTTCCCCCAGTATGTTATTTAGGTTTTTAGAGTATATGTTTTCATCATAGTGTATAACAGCTTTGAATGGAAGATGCAGGATCATTGGGCCCTCAGGCAGTGTTTTTAAAAATTCACCTTGGATGTGAATGAATCTAGCCATCAGAGTATTCATATGTTAGAAAATAACTTGCAGCCAGTGCAAGCACTTGGTTTATTAACATGATAATGCATTTATCATAACAGTTTCTGTCCCTGTGCTGCAGAGGTCAGATTCAGATTTGCTTGTCTGGTACAAAGCTTCTGCTAGGTGTGCAGTCTGCTGCCCCAAGGAATGCTTAACCAGCTGTTGCCATCTAGAAGGGCTACGAGATACTTCTCCTTCATTCAGCTTGGCTGGTGGCTCCTCTTTAAATCATATTAGGAGTCTGGTGAAAAAATATCATTGAACAGTCAATGTTAGCAGTGGCTTATTTTTTTTAATTTAAATTTATTTATTTAACATATCTGGTTTTCAGCATTGATTTTCACAACAGTTTGAATTACAAATTTTCTCCCCATTTCAACCCTCCCCCCCACTCCAAGATGGCATATATTCTGGTTGCCCTGTTCCCCAGTCAGCCCTCCCTTCTATCAACCCCCTCCCCTCTCATCCCCTTTTCCCTTCCTTTCTTGTAGGGCAAGATAAATTTCTACGCCCCATTGCCTGTGTATCTTATTTTTTAGTTGCATGCCAAAAACTTTTTTTTTGGAACATCTGATTTTAAAACTTTGAGTTCCAAATTCTCTCCCCTCTTCCCTTCCCACTCACCCTCCCTAAGAAGTTGAGCAATTCAACCTAGGCCACACATGTATCATTATGTATAACCCTTCCACAATACTCATGTTGTGAAAGGCTAACTACATTTTGTTCCTTCCCAAACCATCCCGCTTTATTGAATTTTCTCCCGTGACCCTGTACCCTCTCCAAAGTGTTTGTTTTGATTACCTCCACCCCCATCTGCCCTCCCCTCCATCATCCCCCCCTTTTTTTAATCTTCCTCCCTCTTCTTTCCTGTGGGGTAAGATACACAACTGAGTATGTATGGTATTCCCCCTCAGGCCAAATCTGATGAGAGCAAGGTTCACTCATTCCCCCTCACCTGCCCTCTCCCCTCCTCCCACAAAACTGCTTCCTCTTGCCACCTTTATGCGAGATAATCCACCCCATTCTATCTCTCCCTATCTCCCTCTCTCAGTATGTTGCTCTCTCATCCCTTAGTTTCACTTTATTTCTTTTAGATATCTTCCCTTCATCTTCAACTCACCCTGTGTCTGCTCTCTCTCTTTTACATATATATATATATATATATATATATATATATACATACACACACAGATACATATATATATAAACACATATATATATACACATACACATAGATATATAGATACATACACATTCACTTATATATATATATATATGCATATTCCCTTCAACCACCCTAATACTGAGGTCTCATGAATCATACACATCATCTCTCCATGTAGGAATGTAAACAAAACAGTTCAACTTTAGTAAGTCCCTTGCAATTTCCGTTTCTTGATTACCTTTTCATGCTTCTCTTGATTCTTGTGTTTGAAAGTCAAATTTTCTATTCAGTTCTGGTCTTTTCACTGAGAAAGCTTGAAAGTCCTCTATTTTATTGAAACTCCATATTTTGCCTTGGAACATGATACTCAGTTTTGCTGGGTAGGTGATTCTAGGTTTTAATCCTAGCTCCATTGACCTCCGGAGTATCGCATTCCAAGCCCTTTGATCCCTTAATGTAGAAGATGCTAGATCTTGTGTTATCCTAATTGTGTTTCCACAATACTCAAATTGTTTCTTTCTGGCTGCTTGCAGTATTTTTTCCTTGACCTGGGAGCTCTGGAATTTGGCGACAATATTCCTAGGAGATTTCTTTTTGGGATCTATTTGAGGAGGCGATCGATGGATTCTTTCAATTTCTATTTTGCCCTGTGGCTCTAGAATATCAGGGCAGTTCTCCTTGATAATTTCTTGAAAGATGGTATCTAGGCTCTTTTTTTGATCATGGCTTTCAGGTAGTCCAATAATTTTTAAATTATCTCTCCTGGATCTATTTTCCAGGTCAGTGGTTTTTCCAAGGAGATATTTCACATTGTCTTCCATTTTTTCATTCCTTTGGTTCTGTTTTATAATATCCTGATTTCTCATAAAGTCACTAGCTTCCACTTGCTTCAGTCTAATTTTTAAAGTAGTATTTTCTTCAGTGGTCTTTTGGACCTCCTTTTCCATTTGGGTAATTCTGCCTTTCAAGGCATTCTTCTCCTCATTGGCTTTTTGGAGCTCTTTTGCCATTTGAGTTAGTCTGTTTTTTAAGGTGCTGTTTTCTTCAGCGTATTTTTCAGTATTTTTGGGGGTCTCCTTTAGCAAGTCATTGACTTGTTTTTCATGGTTTTCCCGCATCCTTCTCATTTCTCTTCCCAATTTTTCCTCTACTTCTCTAACTTGCTTTTCCAAATCCTTTTTGAGTTCTTCTATGGCCTGGGGCCAGTTCATGTTTTTCTTGGAGGCTTTTGTTGTAGGCTCTATGACTTTGTTGTCTTCTTTAGGCTGTATGTTTTGGTCTTCTTTGTCACCAAAGAAAGAATCCAAAGTCTGAGACTGAATCTGGGTGCGTTTTCGCTGCCTGGCCATATTCCCAACCAACTAACTTGACCCTTGAGTTTTTCAGTGGGGTATGACTGCTTGTAGAGTACAGAGTTCTATGTTCCATGTTTGGGGGGGAGGTGCCAGCTCTGTCACACCCGCACTACTCCTTCCCCAAGAACCCCCAGCCCGGGCTGGGCTTAGATCTTCAGCAGACTGTGCACTCCTGCTCTGATCCACCACTTAATTCCTCCCACCGGGTGGGCCTGGGGCCAGAAGCAGCAGCAACTGTAGCTGCCCCACCTCTCCTTCCACTCCCGCAGCTTTTCCCACTAACCTTCTCCGCAGTCTTTGGTGTTTGTGGGTCGAGAGGTCTGGTAACTGCCACAGCTCACATATTCAGGGCGCTAGGGGCCCCATCCGCCTGACTCCAAGTTTGGTTGTTCCACGCTGCTCAGGTTGGGCTCTGCTCCACTCCGATCCCAGCTCCCAGCTCCCAGCTCCGTGTGGAATAGACCTCACCCAGAGACCATCCAGTCTGTCCTGGGCTGGAGCCCTGCTTCCCTCTGCTGTTCTGTGGGTTCTGCCATTCTAGAATTGGTTCAGAGCCATTTTTTATAGGTTTTTGGAGGGACTCAGTACGGAGCTCACTCTAGTCCCTGCTTACCAGCTGCCATCTTGGCTCCGCCCCAGCGGTGGCTTATTTTAACAAAGGCCATGAGTCTTAAATAGTTCTAAAAATCCACATGTCAGCATCGGCAGTAACCTCTGATCAAAATACTAATAGTATTAGTTATCATTTAACTCAACCAGAATTCATGAGTCTCCTACTGTGTGCAAGGAAGCAACAAGAGCCAATCTTGCACATCCTTTTAATAGTTACCATTTAATTTTTTACGTGTTTAGATTCTTTTCAGAGCTTTCCAGTAGCTGTTCCTCCCTGATACCTGGAACCTCTTTTTTTTTCCCCCTGGCTCCCTTAAATTCCTTCGAGTCTGAGTCCTACCTCCACAAGAAGTCCTTCCCAGTCCTTCTTACCACTCATGCCTCTGCTAGGAGATGATCTCCAATCTATTCTGTATATCTTGTTTGTACTTAGTTATTTCCATGTTGTCCCCCCCATCAGAGTGTGAGCTTCTTGAGGAAAGAGGCTGTCTTTTGCTGGCTTTCACCTTTCTTTGTATCCCAGGTGCTTGCATAGTGCCTGTCACATAAGTGTTAACAAATGCTTGTTGGTTTGCCTTGAAGAATTAGCCTACTGTTGCCCTTTATCAAACAGCTCTGTCAGGCTGGTATGCGGCAGTATAGCTCACATTTGGGGAGTGATTTAAGGTTTACTATGTCGTTTATGTAACACAAGAACTTGTGCCTATGTTTTATGGATGAAGAAAGTGAGTCTCCAAGTGAGTGACATGACTTAATCTTGGTCACAGAACCACTCCTACTACTCCTGCTGCTACTGCTACTCCTACTCCCACCACCACCGATATGCACTTATATGGTTCTGTAGGGGCAGCTAGGTGGCACAGTGGCTAGAGCACTCTGGCCCTGGAGTCAGGAGGACCTGAGTTCAAATTTGGCCTCAGATACTTGACACTTACTGTGTGACCCTGAACAAGTCACTTAACCCTGACTGCCTCCCCAAAATTCACTTCTTAAAGAGGCCTTTTCACTGAATCGGCTTTACCTCACTCCAAGTGAGAACCTGAAAAGGCCTTAGCCTGAAAGGGCCAGGGTCTCCCAATGCATCCTGGGCCATCTCCGGTCTCCTGGTGAATATCAGGCCACTGGACCCAGATGGCTCTGGAGGAGAAAGTGAGGCTGGTGACCTTGCACAGCCCGCCCTCACTCAAATCAAAGTCAACTGCAAGTCACGTCATCATTTCCCTGATGTCATGGTCCTCTGAGAATGAAGGACAAACACACATAGAGTTCTTTAAGGGGAGCAAAGCACTTTACATATGTTGTCTCATTTGAACTTCACAACAATGCTGTGAAGTAAATGCTATTATTATGGGCACTTTACAGATGAGGAGACGGAGGCTGAGCGAAGTTAACAAGGTCCAGGGTCACACAGCTGGTCACTATGTCACCAACATTTTCATGTGCATACAAAGCTCCAGGCCTGCATTCCAGCTTCCAATTTACTATCAGGGTAGCTTTTAGCAAGTCCTTTAGAACTCTTTAGGGCTCACTTTCTTCATTTGTAAAATAAACAGAATGGATTAGATTATTTATTTTGAGGTGTCTCCTGTGATATTCTGATTCTTCCAGGTCATCCCTAACTCTAAACTTGCTGGTAAGACTTAGTATTTCTCCAGAAAGCCTTCCTTGACAAAAGCTACCTTTCTCTAATGCCCCGTAGAGCAGAGGTATCAAACTTAGCAACAGCCCACGTTGAGAGAACCAGATCAAAATGCAATCAGGAAATGTTTAACAAAACATACAAATAGAGTAAAACAGAGATGATGTTAATTTGAGGCTTTCTAAAATAATATGCAGTCAGCAGGGATCTCTTTCTATTTAAGTTTGACAGCACAGCTCTGGAGGATATATAGAGACAGGTATCTCTGTCTTGACTTGCAACACAGACTCACATATTAACACCCAGAATTGATGCTTAACTTCCATACTGGATGGGAAAACAATAACAACAACAAACAGTGGCACAAATAATCCAAAATAACATATAATGTAAAACCGACTCATCTTTGGCTTTGGAGTGAATATTTTTTTAACAGCAGACTTTCTTTCCTTCTTAATTATTTTCATTATGTTATATTAAAATAAAGTTGTATTTCTTCAGCTGTTATAAATTGGATAGTGAAGTGGGGAAGGGCAGGGAGTGGGAGACATTTTCAGAAATGCTGAGCAGCATAGGGAATCCAAGTTGGAATTAAGAATTTATCACAAATTTTTCCAAAAAAGGCATAGGCCTCATGTGAAACAGCAAACAACTAAAATGGATGTGTTTTTCTACAAACAGCATGCATTCATATAGGGTTTTAAAGTTTATAAGTACTTTCTTCACCATAGCCCTGTGAAATAAATATTAAAATCACTCTTGCACAATTGCACAATTTTATATTTGAGCCCCACCTTTTCCCTGAAAAGACCCATCTTTTAAATATCAGTATTCTTTAAGGCAGTGAAGATAGCATTATGAATAGAGCACCAGGCCTGAGTCAGGAACACCAGAATTCAGATCCTCCATCCTCAGACACTCCCTAGTTGTGTGACTGACCCTGGCAAGTCATTTAACCTCTTTCTGTCTGTTTTATCAAACATAAAATGGGGATGATAACAGCACCTACTTCAGAGGGTTGTTGTGAGGATCAAATAAGATAATATTTAAAGCACTTAGCACAAGGCCTGACACATAGTAAATACTATAAAAATGTTTATTGGTTGACGGATTACCTGTGTGACTTAGAGTAACACAGAACTGATCTATAAAGTTAAGGGGGTCCAGGATCTCTTCTTAGATGAGAAAGCCTGATGGGTGTCAGTCTCCACAGGTGGAGGGAACACAAAGATGAAGAATGTTAGAGCTGGTGGGGATCTTAGACATTTTCTAATCCAGTTTCTCATTTTGCAGATAGGAAAATTGACTTGACAGAAGTCCCACAACTAGTGAGTGACAGAACAGGGGCTTTAAAACACACTTTCTGAATCCGGGGCATATGAGTGCGTGGTGATGCCTCCACATCTGCCCATTCACAGACTGACTGGCAGTTCTATGCATGGCCTAGTGGAACACAGAAATTATCCAAAGCAGTGAGTCTGTAATAATAGCAAGCATTTGTATATCACCTTGAAGTTTTCAAAGCCTTATTTTTGACCTTACAGTAACCCATTTTATATACAGTCAGTCCTCATCATTTGCATGTTTAACTTTCGTGACTTGAAGCATTCACGCGATTTTATTAGTAATCTCATTTTCACTTTCATGTTGACAGCCACACACATTTGCAGCTATGTGCAATAGAGTAAAAATGGGAGGCCCAATGAGCACAACTTTTTGGCGCAGTTAGTATTCTAGTAGGCGCTTCACTGGTCTTGCTTACCCTACTATTGTAAAGAACTCCCTGTACATTCATTGCATATTTTCATTGTTTGCTTTTAAAACTCAAGTTTGTCTTATAATTATGCCCCCGCAGTGCAAGGTCTTTGGGCTCTAAATCCAAGTGTGCAAAGTTAGTAACATGGCTTAATGGGAAAATAAAGGCATTAGATAAACTTTGTGCCAGAATGTCTGCTGCTGCTGCTTTCAACTGCAAGTTTGGTATTAATGAATTGATAATTCATTACACCCACAAAAAGGAGGAAAGTATAGTATACAGTACAATCCTCTCACAGTGCCATCCAACACAGTGGAATGTAAATTCAGGTTGAAAAATGTTTAAGTTTTTTAAGAATTTTATTTGCTATACAGTATTGATGATATGGTAGATTTCCTGAGTTATGAAAAGTTAGTATCATCTGAAATCAACAGGCTTTTTTTATTGAGATGTTAGCACAAAGGGTCATAGAATGCTAGGGAATTACTAGTGAGGAACAATGTTTTGCATGTTAGAAATTTTATTTTGTGTACTGCATTTCTTGGGTTATTTCATGGTTACTGTGTTAGGAAAAGTGCATATTATCAGAATTAATGTTTAGTAATAAAGAATTATATGCAGGAAAAGTGTATTTTCATCAATCTCTAGTGAAAGATTACAATTTCTGGTGGTCATGAGAACCTAACCCCCTCTTTGCCATAGGTTCAGTGTATCAGCATTTGCATTTTTTACTTTTGTGCTGTTTACTAGGAAGGTTATCCTAGCAAAAGTTGAGGATTGACTGTGTAAGGAAACTGAAGCTTGAGAAAGGTTAAGTGGTCAGGATCATACAATTAGTAAGCAGAAGTCAGAAAGTCAGTAAGTCAGAAAGAAAGTAAGTACTAGTTTAAGAATTCTAATCCAGTTCTATTTGTGTCTTCAGTTCCATGGCTTTTCCCACTATACTCTGTTGTATGTATGCACTAGAGAACGTAGCACTGCAGACTCAGATTTTAGACCCAACTATGCTACGTGACATTGGGCAAGCTGTTAAGTCTACCTAGGCCTCAATTTTTTTTCTTCACTTATTTAAAAAAATTTCCCCAGTTACATATAAAAACAATTTTTAATATTGGTTCTTAAAACTTTGAGTTCCAAATTCTCTCCCTGCAGTTTGATGTAGGTTATACATGTATAGTGATGCAAAACCTATACATAATAGTCATGTTGTGAAAGAAAACATAGACAAAAAATAAAGTTAAAAAAGTAGGCTTCAATCTGAATTAAGACACCCTCGGTTCTTTCTCTGGGGATGGATAACATTTTTCATCATAAGTCCTTCAGAGTTGTGTTGCTGAGAATAGCTAAATCATTCACAGCTGATCATCTCACAATAATGTTGTTACTCTGTACACAATACATTTCACTTTGTATCAGCACATGCAAGTCTTTCCAGGTTTTTCCAAGAGCATCCTGCTCATCACTTCTTATAGTACAATAGTATTCCATCATAGTCATGTACCATGGTTTGTTTAGCCATTCCACATTTGATGGGCATCCCCTCAATTTCTAATTCTTTGCCCCCAGAAACAAACTGCTATAGATCCTTTTCCTTTTTTTAATCTCTTCTGGGATACAGATAGTAGTGGTATTGCTAGGTCAAAGGATATGCATGGTCTTATAGTCCTTTGAGCATGGTTCCAAATTGCTCTATACAATGGCTGAATTAGTTCACAGTTCCACCAACAGTGCATTAATGTCTCCTTTTTCCCACATCTCCTCCAACATTTGTCAGTATGAGACAGTACCACAGAATTGCTTTAATTTGCATTTCTCCAATCAATAGTGAGTTAGAATATTTTGTTCATATGGATATAGATAGCTTTGATTACTTCGCCTGAAAACTGATCATGTCTTTTGATCATTTATCAATTGGGGAATGGCTCTTATTTTTATAAATTTGACTTAGTTCTCTCAATGTTGTAGAAATGAAGCCTTCATCAGAGAAACTTGCTTCAAAATTTTTTTCGCAGTTACTATTACCAACTGTATTTCCCTCCATCCTATTCCATCCCCTTATTCTATTCTCTTTCTTCTTTCACCTTGTCCTTTCTCAAAAATATTTTGCTTCTGACTACCCCCTCCCCCAACATGCCCTCCCTTCTATCACCCCCGCCCCCTTCACTTATTCCTTTCCCCTCCTACTTTCCTGTGGGGTAAGATAGATTTCTGTACCCAGTTGAGTGTGTGTATTATTCCCTCTTTGAGCCAATTTTGATGACAGTAAGGTTCACTCACTCCCCTTTACCTCCTCCCTTCTCCTCTTCCATTGTAAAAGCTTTTTCTTGCCTCTTTTAAGTGAGACAATTTACTCCATTCTACCTCTCTCTCTTTCTCCCAATACAATCATCTCACCCCTTAATTTTATTTTTTTAGACATCATCCCTTCATATTCAACTCACACCTGTGCCTTCTGTCTATATATACTCCTTCTGTCTTCCCTAATAATGAGAAAGGTCTTATGAGTTACAAATATCATCTTCCCATGAAGGAATATAAACGGTTTAACCTTATTAAAGTCCCTTATGATTTCCCTTTTCTTTTTTAACTTTTTATGCTTCTCTTGAATCTTGTATTTGATAATCAAATTTTCTATTATATCTCATTGAATATCCAATTTTTCCCTCGATGAATTATAGTCAGTTTTGCTGGGTAGGTGATTCTTGGTTGTAATCCTAACTCCTTTGCCCTCTGGAATATCATATCCCATGCCCTCTGATAAATGTTGAAGCAGCTAAATTTTGTGTTATCCTGAATTTGTTTCCATGATACTTGAATTGTTTCTTTCTGGTTGCTTGCAATATTTTTTCCTTGACCTGGGAACTCTGGAATGTGGCTACAATATTCCCAGGAGTTTTCCTTTTGGGATCTCTTTTAGGAGATGATTGCTGGATTCTTTCAATTTCTATTTTACCCTCTGCTTCTAGAATATCAGGGCAGTTTTCCTTGATAGTTTCTTGAAAGATGATGTCTAGGCTCTTCTTTTTATTATGGCTTTCAGGCAGTCCAATAATTTTAAAATTATCTCTTCTGGATCTATTTTCCAGGTTAGTTGTTTTTCCAATGAGATATTTCACATTGTCTTCTATTTTTCATTCTTTTGGTTTCATTTTATAATATCTTGATTTCTCATAAAGTTATTAGCTTCCATTTGTTCCATTCAAATTTTTAAGGAATTAATTTTCTTCAGTGAGCCCTTGGACCTCCTTTTCCATTTGGCCCATTCTTCTCTCCTCATTGGCTTTTTGGATGTCTTTTGCCATTTGGGCTAGTCTATTTTTAAGGTATTATTTTCTTCAGTATTTTTGGGGTCTTCTTTAGTAAGCACTTGACTTATTTTTCATGATTTTCTTGCATCACTCTCATTCATCTTCCCAATTTTTCTTCTACTTCTCTTACTTGATTTTCAAAATCCTTTATGAGCACTTCCTTGGACTGTGACCAATTCACATTTTTCTTGGAAGCTTTTGATGTAGGAGCTTTGTTTTTGTTGTCTTCTTCTGAGTGTGTTTTGATCTTCCTTGTCATCATAATAACTTTCTATAGTCAGAGTTTTTTTCCCCATTGCTCATTTTTCCAGTCTATCCCTTGACTTTTAACTTTTTGTTAAAGGAGGGCTCTGCTTCCAGGGTGGAGTGCAGCACTGTCCAAAATGTCAGGCATTTTGTGCATCTGTTTTCATTAATATTTCTAGGGACCTGCAAGTTTTCAGTTCTTCCAAAGTGGTGTCATATATGGAGGGGTGTTTCCTACTCTCCTGGCCTAAGCTCTGGTCTGTGAGTGACCACAAGCACTCTTTTCTGCCCTAGAACAGTGAGGAGGGTCCTCCCTTCCACTGCTGCTGCAAGCTCTGTTATGCTACTGCTCCTCTTCACCCTAGGACTGTGACCCGGATCTGAGTGTGGGCAAAGCAACAGAGTCCTGCCTCAGTGCTAGCACAAAGTGACTCCTGTAATCTCCTTCTGACTGATTGTTTGACCCCCTTACTGTCTATGGGCTGAGAGCTCCAGAAGCGGCCACTGCTGCCACATCTGCTGATTCAGTCATTCCCAAGCCTGCTCCTTGTTTCCTGGGGCTGGGGCTTTCCTGACATGACTTTAATTAGACTGTGCTCCACTCTGACCTAGCTGTGACAGAACCTTTCTTGCTGACCTTCTAAGTTGTCTTTGGCACCTGTGGGCTGAGAGGTCTGGAAACTGCCACTGCTGCTAGTGATTCAGTCACTAGAGGCCTGCTCCTGGTTTGCTGAGGCTGGTCTACACTGGCGCAACCTGCGTACCTCTCTCACCCTGGTGCAGCAGACCTTTCCTGCTGACTTTCCAAGTTGTCTTGGGCTGGGAATTTGTTTCACTCCATGTTTTTGTAGGTTCTGCTGCTCTAGAATTTGTTTAGTCATTTTTAAAGGTATTTGGAGTGTTTTGCGGGAGAGCTCAGATGAGTCTCTGCCTTTACTCTGCCATTTTGGCTCCACCTCTATTGCTTCTTTTAAGGCTCAGCTCAGGTGCCACTGCCTACAAGTACTGAACTCCTTAGCTGATAGCACTCTCTTACTCCTTATATTTTATTGTGGCACCCCATCCCGCCCCAAATATAAGCTCTTCAAAGGCAGGGACTTTTTTTGTCTTTGTATTCCCAACATCTAGTAAGTATCTAGCAAATTCTTGGTGAATGTATGGAAAGTGGCCCAAGCTTTGTGGTTTAAGGCCCAAACTACTTCTAGCTAATCTTGAATTCATTTCCTCCATTGGTTTTTCTTTAATTCCACCAATATTTATTAGCTACCCACTAAAAAAAAAGATGGCTTGACCAACCTAAATAGACTAAGACAGCCGTCACTATCACTACTCATTTTCATCCTCTAGCTTATTAACATTTTAAGAAAAAGAAGGCAAAATTTTTTTAATGACTGCTCACTGGCAATACTGTAACAGTTGCTATATCACAAGATTAAAATGTAGGGATTTTCATACTTTGTGAACTCTGGAGTGGAGCTTCTTATTTTGAGCAACCTGGTCAAAAACAAAGCAGTTTTATTAAAGAATATTTCCTGGGCGATGCTTCATAAGACCACATGAACACCATTTAACAGAATCCATGTTCTGCTTACAGACAGAAGGAAACTTAGTGGATTGTGTCTCAAGGGAAACATTTAAAATTTATATATAATTACAACAGATTATAAAGATATAGACTTGTTTATTGTTAATCTTTGGCTCATTGTGGTAGATTTTTTTTAAATAAATTTTTGAACAGAAAAAATCTGGAAGTCTTAAGTATGGCTTAGCATCAAATCTAGCTTCGGATCGAAAGAGAAATTGAACAATTCTATACTTAGAGTAAAACAGTAAATTTAGGTCAATTCAATGATTGGGAAATGGCACCATCCAATAAGTTTCTCAGTTTCTCCTTGTAACAAATGTTTTAGAGACTTGTTAAGCTATTCCCTACTCTGCACCATTGTTTATAGAGGATTGTCTCTAAAGGTGAGAAGCTCCTACAATTTGTGCAAATTAATTGCTCTTTTTAAGCATCTAGTCAAAAGGGGTAACACAGATGCTTTGCTAATTCTTTCAAAAGGACACTGTATGTACAGCCAATGTTGACCATTATTTCTGACCTTGGTAATATATGATGACCAAGTGCTGAAAGGTATTGCTCTCTAATAAATAGGAAGAGAACCATCTTCACAATCATACCTTGAAGTATTCATAGGTAATTTGGCAGTTTCGAACTGTATTGTGTTTTGGATAGAAAATAATTTAGTAAATGTTATGGAAGTGAACTCTGGTGAACACTTTAATAGTGATTAGTGCAAATAGCCTCAATAATTTTTCCCATTTTTTCTTTTACCTCTCTAATTTGGTTTTTAAAATCCTCCTTGAGCTCTTCCAGGAATGCTTTCTGGGCTGAAGACCAGTTCACATTCCCTTTTGAGGTTTCAGATGTGGGTATAGTGTCAATGCTGTCCTCTTCCAAATTTGTATTTTGATCTTCCCTGTCTCCATAAAAAGAATCAATGGTCCTCGGTTTTCTCGAGTGTTTTTTCATGTTGGTTAACTTTTTCCTGGCTTTAAAGTGGATTTCTGCTTCTCAGCCTCAGGGGGCTCTGTCCCAGGCTTCTTGTTCTGGGAACTGTGGGAGTAGTTACTGGCTTTGTGTGCTATGGCCTCTGGTTTTGTGAGGTGTAGGGGAGGGGTGGTCTGGCTGCTGGAAGTCTCCTCTTCCCCTAGTGCTGCATTAGAGCATTGGTGGTCTCAGCTGTTGTCTGTGCTGGTGTCTGCCACTTCCCCTGGCTGTGCAAAGACACCTCTGGGTTTCTGGTGTTGACCCTTGCTGGCTCCACCCCCCAATAGCCTCAATAATTCAACCAACTTCAGTGTCTAGGTAGAGCTAATTAGGAATTATATTACCTACCATTAAGCTCAAAGTAAATGGGTTTTATATTCCAACTTATATTGCATTACTGAAGTACCACAGATTGGTACTTGTTATATCATTATGGCTTATTTTTATTAGGCTATGCAATTTTTACATATTCATGTACACTGGGTTATAGATACTTCCATGAGGTAATAAGATGCCCACTGTCAAGTTACTCATCTACCATAATAATAAAAAATCCTTTGCATTTTAAAAACAGAGAAATAAATTTTAGCTGATTATGTGGCTGGTTATTAATTCCTTTATGGGTCAGTAGTAGTATAGTCAATATAGAAAATTTTCACAAATTATGATGATTCCTAGATATTTTTTTCAACTTGTCATTAGAAGCCATCATAAAAAGCTGAAAAATCCTAGTCTAGTAAATATTTTGTAAGAGAGGTGATCTCTGAAAGTTGTCACCCTCCAATATAATTGAAATGGATTTCACCTTAGGTCTAAAGCCTATAAGCTGTAAAAATATCCCAATGAATGTGTATATTATATAGATATATAAATTCTATAAGGTTAATATGAAGTTCAGTCGCTAAAAGAAGATTCATTATCTGAACTTTCTTTAGCATTTGCTTCACCTTCCCCATCAAGCACTGGGGCGTATGGCCCCTCAAGAAGATTTAGGTCCAATTTTTCTGATATCAATTTGTTTTTTATTGCCACCACAGGAACACCTATGTGGACCCTTTTGAGATAGCTAGCATATCTTGAATGCTTGACTACAGTTAAGAAATTTTCTGCTACCACTTTATATTCTCAGTGTTTTTTATACTGTTCTGGTCATATTGAGGAGATGGAGATGACTGTTGACTTGAGGGGACTTAAGGACCATTTGCAACACCATTAACATTAGCAGTTGATGTTTCAAATTTGACATCTTCTAGATCTGGAATAGATAATAGCTTCATATTCAAAATATTGAGAGTTGTTTTAATTTGTTGGATCTGAAGAGTAAGAGCTGACAGCTTCTCTTCACAAATTGTAGAAAATAGACTGAGGAACTATACCGTATATACCATAAACTGTTTTAGAAATGCAGCAGCCCCTTTTTGTTGAATTGCTGGCACCCTGGTCAGGTTTATGCCCAACCCTGTCAACGGCAGCCTGTCCTTGTCTATGGCCCTGGTGAGCAGGCTTTACACCCTCTGTTTTCCCAGCCTGGACCCAGGGAGCGGCTCCTCACTGGCCCCTCAGTCTTGCTTCATTAGTTTTAAAGGGGTGTGATAAAAGTCAATGGCACGCTTAATGAATTTATCTGAGCAGCAGCAAAGTACTAATAGTTCATAAGTACTGTTCTTTAACTACTACATAGAACATTTTCTGACAATAGTTCAGACTGTTGCCAGTCAATTGGAATCTACCATTTTACTTACCAAACTGACGAAGGTCCAAGCAAAGATTTGTTCCTTCCATTAATGTGGTGTTTCGGCAGATGGTCCACATGTTGAAGTACATGTAAACAGGCAGAGAGGTAAAAGCTGTGACTCCAAGCCAGGCCAACATGAAAACATATGTCAGCATAATGAACTGCAACACAAAATAAACAAAGGAAGCATAAATTCTAGAGCACAGCTCCACTATGAGAGCAAACTCCAAATGTTCCAACTCTGTTCATCTAAAGAATACATTTTCTTCAACATGGACTATTTGAATCAAGCATAAGAGACTGCCAGAAGGCAGACATAATAGAGGTCAAGGTATAAACCTCTGGAAAATTTGTGCCGTCGTGGATTCTGACATTTGGGGAATGAGTAACCCCTCCCTAGTGCCTCATTAACTTTTTATTTTGATAAATTCTATCATCCATTTTCTGTCCTTTAGATTATGTTCATTAGATACTAAATATTATGTTCAAGGACCTGAAAAACACAGAGTAAAGGCATGAAGAAAAAACTCAATAAATAAAACTTTTGCCATTAAATTATGAATAAAGCGAACTGAGTTATTACATAACTAACATTTTATAGTGTTTTAAAGTAGACAGAGTAGTTTACATGCCTTATTTCGTTTGTCCCTGTGAAATATGCTCTATTGAGATGATTGTCCCCATTTTGCAGATGGGCAAACAGACTCACAGAGATTAGGTAACTGCCTAACTGCAAAGGAAATCTCATCTGAAGAATGAAATAGTAAGTCCTTAAGACTTAAATGGAATGTATGTTCCTAAATCCATAGTGGGTCACAAGAAATTTTTTAAGAGTACTTATGCACTGAATGGAGCCTCTTCGTAGGTTTGGAAAGGGACTGACAGAAATCAGTCAATAAACAGTTATTAATGCCTTCTGTGTTTCAGGCACTATGGTATAAAGTAGGTGTGTGTATACAGATATGTATATCTGTATGCACACAAACATACTGCATGTATGTGTATATGTGAACTGCTATAATACATGCATTTGCGTGTAAGTACCCACATGTGTTGGGGTATGTGTATGTGTATGCAGACATACATACATACATACATATATGTGTGTGTGTGTATCTATAAATCCATATCTCTACATCTAGACTGTCTATCTATGCCAATGATTTAGGCATAGAGAACTTGCAGAAAGATGGATAATGTAACAATACCCAAGCACAAGCCCTTATACTCAAAGGACCATGCTATCATAGATTTAAAGATAAAACAAACCTGAAAGGTCATTTTAGTCCAAGTATCTCATTTTATAGATGAGGAAAATGAATTGCAGACAAATTAAGTGCCTTGCCCAAAGTCACATATTTAAACCTAGAGTTTCTGATTACTTATCAGAGCAGCTAGGTGGTACAGTCCATAGAGTGCTGACATGGAGTCTCTGAAATACTTATCTTTCTGAGTTCAAATTCAGCACCAAACACTTACTATGTGACTATTAACTATGTTTGCCTCAGTTCCTCATCTGTAAAATGAGCTGGAGAAGGAAATGGCAAACTACTCAAGTATCTTTGCCAAGAAAACCTCAAATGGGGTCATGAAGAGTCAGACATGACTAAAATGACTGAACAACTTCTGATTCAAAATCTAGTATTTTTTCTGATCTATGAGTTCATTCCATGGAAATACAAATATGGTTCAAAAGTATATTTTGTAGTTTTTCCTACCTCTAGTTTTTATAAAACCGGATTTTTTGCCTATAATTCTACACTATTTTCCCCTGCAGATAGCAAAACCAGCGTTTAAAATAAGACCTCAGAAATTTTGATATACATGAGTGATTTTCATAAAATTTGGATCATCTAGCAGGTGATACTGGTTGCCTGGTAAGTTATTCATCATCACATGAGTCTAGAGATTACAAGTATTTTTCAGTTAAAAATCCATCTTTTGGGGGTTAAGACTTATACCAAATGAATTTTTAAACAGCAATTATTAATTATGAAATTACAAGCAATCATAAGCCCTTCAAGTATAACCCTGGACGTCAAAACTGGGAATGGCTTTTAGTGAGAAGACACTTCTCTACTCCTAGGCAGAAAAAATTTGGAAGTCTTCAGGGGATCTGTTCTGAAAATGGGAAACTATATGGGAAAGAATATTTCCTTAATCTGTTGTTAGTGGCCTCAAAAATGCTACCTTTCAATCATAAGTAGTATTAAAGATGATATTGCAGAATGGTTGTGAAGAAGATGGCAGTGAAAGTGATAAAGACAAAAAAAATAATGATGATAAGATGAAATTTAGTTGTTTAAACAGAAGGAAATTTACAAAAATAGTTAAAATGGTCATCTTTGTAATTACTGTTCAAAATATGCCTTTTACCTTTTTCCTTTCCAAGGTTTTGGGAATGTTCTCTCTAATTTACAAGCAGTCTATGGGACCTCAGATATTCTCTGACATAACCTCCATGCTTTGTAAAAGAGAAAACTGAAAAGGAGGTGAGGGGATAACTTAATTGTGACTATTAGCAGATTGTTAAAATGTTAACATTGTGTGGGTTTGTATATAAAATCCAGGACTTTTAAAAAATAAAAACTTTTTCTGTTAATCATGACTTTTAAACTACTAATGATGATTTCAGATTTAAAAAGTGTAAAATCATATGCCAGAACTTTCATAGAACCTTGCTAAGAGAGAATATATTTTGTTATTTATTAGGTCATTGTGACAAGTAATAAGGTTGTCTAATCTGCTGCTTCATCATAACATGCTACCTTTGTTATAAGTTCAATTTTTAAGCTTATAATTTTTGAGGAAGCTATAAAATTTTGAATAGCCTAAGTATAATTTAAATGAAATGGATTCCAGGTCTTAAATAGATTTGTTTTCTCCTGGATTTAGAATCTAAGATTGTAGACTTTTATGGCTAGCAGTGACCATATTTTAAACCCCTTAGTAAATTGAAAACTGTTTTTCTATTCAAGGTAAATTAGTTTGTCAAAGATTTGTCAAAGGGAATCGGTAAGAGACCCTCAACTAAAACTGAAGACTTCTGTCCCCATAGTCAATTTCTCTTAGTGTATATGTGTACACTGGTATAAAATGCATAAAATTATGTGTCTTTATGGCTACAGAAGCTGATCTGAATTTGTATAACCATGTGGAGTACACCTCTATATGAATGAATATTAGTGTGATGGAAAGTAGGCGTCTGTGGCTTATGCTGGGGTTAAGCAAGACAGAGCAGTGCTCTCGTTCTCTATATATGTAGAGTACAGACGTCATTCATCTAGAACCTCTCTTCTCCTTCACCCTCATACCAATTGTTCTTCATTCTTATTCTTGGAGTTCTTGCTGAGTTTAGGAAATATGTGCAGTAGAGATAAGAGAAATCAGAGTGGATTTACTCCTATGGAAGAAAATCATTCCAGTTCTCACTTTCAGCCCTTTATATGCACATCAACTCACTATATTATATGTGTACTTTTCCTCATGCATTTATTATTATGAAGCTAACGTCTTCTGATAGGCCATCTACATCTTAAAATACCCAAATTCAAGGCATGAAGCCATTTGGCTCAAAGGTCCATTTCTCTTAACCAAGGTCTGGGAGATGCAGATATAACTGCTAATCAGTTGAGCTTCTGATATACATCTTATAGTAATATGAATAGGCTTCAAAATGTGAAACATTTTCCCCAGAACATAAGTGTAATCTTTCTATAAATGTCAGGCAGTTTTTAAGAGACTTTGTCGCATACCTTAGTATGGTTGAACAAACTGTCTACCTATATTTCTTGAGCTTACAAATTTGTATGACAAATATGCCAGGTTAAGTTACCAGTACTATCAATAATATGGTTTACTGCATTTATAGAAACAGCACTTATAAAATCTCTCTGATTCACTTTTTTATCATTTTTCCTAGCTGTAAAAATTCTTGAGAGCATATTAGATTTACCCCCAAATAAGCTGTTTTTGAGAAATATCTCCCTTTTAATATTTTCATTATTTTTACCTCTCGGTAACTATATCCTGCTGTACTTGAGAGATCTAACTTTAATGAGGGCATTTACATTTTTCTTGGCTTTTTCTAGCTTACTTTATGACAGGAATGTTATACACGGGTCTGATGTTTGAACAGTCATCATGAGAGTCCCGATAGAAAGCCCAGCTTGGCTCAGTAGTGATGTGGAAGCTGCATAAGAACGAAATGTTAACGCCATAGCCCCTCTTGATTCTAAAGAATAACAAAAGATATGGGTTTCTTAACTGATGTGGCTGACTCTTGAGTGTGTCACTGACCACTCTTTGCTCAGTTTCTTCATTTGTAAAATGGGCATAATAATAGTACCTACTTCCCACGGTTATTGAGAATAAAATGAGTTAATATTTCTAAATCACTTTACAAGCCTTAAATTTGTAAATGTAATAATTAGGATTTTTATTTTGGCCATAGTTTTCAAAGCATCTGATTCTTAATTTACATCTCCTTGACCTATTTCCTAGGTCAGTTCTTTTATTAAATAATCTTTTTATTTTGATATAATATTTGTTGTTTGTTTTTCAGTCATGTCTGACTCCTCATGATGCCATTTGGGGTTTTCTTGACAAAGATACCACAGTGGTTTGCCATTTTCTTTTCCAGTTCATTTTGCAGATAAGGAAACTGAGGCAAATAGGGTTAAGTGACTTGCCTAGGATCACACATCTAGTAAATAGCTGAGGTCACATTTGAACTCAGGGAGTTGAGTCTTCCTGACTTCAAGCTGGTTGCTCCATCCACTGTGCCACCTAGCTATCTCTATTACAGTATTTACTGTTGTCTAATGTATGCATTAATTTCTCTTGCTCTATTCTACTTTTCAGCAAGTACTTGGGTAAGTACTTACTTGGATGTCATTTTTACTCTTTTGCTCTATACCATTAACCTTCCAATTCCTTCCTCCAGGGCTCTTATTTAGCTAATAATTTCATTTTTATCTCTTCCTTTTTTCCCCCAAGTATTCTTTAGTCTTGTTTGCCAAATCATGTTCCCCATTAAGGCTGAGCTATGGCTATTGTTGAATTACTCTCTTGTTCTAGGTTTATCTCTCATATTTTTTCTTGACTCAAAACATTTTTCACAGTGGTAAAAGAAATATATAGACACTCTAGGGATATTAGGCAATAATTGTCTATTTTAAGTATGCATTCCATTTGATTGAAGATTGAAGAACCTTTGTATGATTTTTGGGGGGGAAAAGAAATGTGACAAATTGGAGGAGAATTAGGCTGCTGGCAGTGAGATACTGCTCAGACCTCTGGTCATCTCATATACTGCTATTAAGTTCCTTTATTTCAACTTCATTTACCTTATATTTCCCCTACTTAAAGAAAAAAATTCTGTGTTTTATATAAAATTATCCAGAAATCATATTGGGTGTATCACCAGGCATATGTTTTTAGACCAAATGTGATTTTTATCTGGGTAAAATCAGGAGCTTCTGGTGAGGACCATATTCTGTCAATGCAAAGCAGCCTCTCTGCCATTTATAGTCTTAGAGAGCTTCCTGGGTATTTAGTGATCAAGTTGGGTCACACGGCTAGTGTGTAAAAGAGGAAGGACATGATCCAGGTCTACAGGACTCCGTGGCCATCTTGTTATCAACTAGGTTATGCTGTTTCTCTTACTTGGCACCTAATAGACACTTCATCAATATTTTCCCATTAAAGTTTAAAATAATAAATCAATACCTATTTGGATAATTGCCTACTATGTGCCAGGCATCATATATCACTCTGGTCACTGGGGATATAAAGATAAAAATGGGAATCATTCATGCCCTCAATTAGCTAATATTGGTATAGAAAAATATATGCAAAGATAAGCCATGAAAAATTAACTCTAACAGATGTGGTAGTGAGTAACAGGAAGACTAGTGCTCTAGTTCTGCCTCTGCCACTAACTACCTATATGAATTTGACCAAGTCATGCCCCAGTCTTGGCCATAGTTTCCCCATCAGTAAAATGAGGAAATTGGACCACAGCATCTCTAAGGTGTCTTCCAGTTCCTGAATCCTATAAATCTGTGACTTTGTATAATTCATTTTGGCACATAACTTTGGGATTTAGCATGAATCAAAGTTTAAAGAGATTCTAATTCTCAGTATAAGATCAAGTTAAAACCTGCTGCTTTGCATCTTCTACCCTTAGTACCTGTGTCCTCCTTCTAGCCCTGTGGAAAATGAAGAAAACTCCTCTTCTTCATGGTGCATGCATGTAGAATACATGTATATGTCAAATATATAAAGACAACTATGATAAGCCACATCTCTTCTTCAGGCTTAATGTCCCCATTTCTTCAACTGATTTTAATCCCTTCTCTATCCTGGTTCCCCCCCCCCATATTAATCTTTAAAAGCTTCTCAAGGGCCTTTGTTCAGTGTGCCCAGAACCAAACCCAGAACTCCAGATGTGTTCCAACTAGGCTGGAGTATAGCAGGACTGCCTTCTCTCCAGTCTTAGACATCGTGGTTCACACACTGTCAGTTGTGTTCTCGTTCTCTTGTTCTCTCTCTCTCTCTCTCTCTCCAGTGTAATACTTCACCTCTCTCGTCTCTCCTTTCTATATATTGACCACCTCCTTTTTTGCTCATCCATGTCTTTCTACATTATTTGGTATTTCCATCCTTGATTAAATGTCTGTGTGTATACACGCACATTTGTATGTATGTGTATATATTTATATATTTGTTTCTTTTCACCCCCACCCCCAGCTAACAAATGATTATATCATTATGTCTCAAGTCCAACTTAACGGTCCAAGCACTTACAAAATAAAATGGATGTCAGATGACCACTGCAATAAAAGACTCTAGAGCTTCTTAAAATACTAAAGAGCTCAGGTGAATAAATCAATATAGTACTTGTGGCATCTCCTCATTCCTGAGTCATTTGCTTTTTCCATGAGAAGAGGTTTTCAAATGCTGTATTTTTTGAAGGTGCTGCTCCTTGGAGAATGAAATTCATCATTCAGTTGATTTAGATTCAAAGTGCATTGGGATAGGTTTTCACAGTGTCTTGTCACTGCTACTTGACAAGTCCAAGAAAGGGATGACTTGTGAAATTTGAGTACTGCCTCTTTGAATGGCCCCACATCTCCCTTCCTCTGAAAGTTATGCTACTCAAGTTAATTAATAGAGCAGGATAATATATGACAAGGTGTGAATCTGAGAAAAACTTTTTAGCTGTTTGTATTATGCCAAGATGAGTTTGTTAGGTCAAGGAAGGTACAAAAGCCTTTTCCGTGAGATCTTGAGCCTGGGAACAGTTAAGCTTGTGACAGGGAATGCCAGCTCATATTACTTAAACAGGGTGAAAAAAACCACACTTAGATTTCATGTTGGCTAAGTGTTTTATCCCACACGCACATACTCTTTGCTATACCCAATATTTTTTTCTTTTGTAAAGGATTGAAGGAACAGGGTCCCATACCTGTGACTTTATCAGTATGAGGAATTAGTGGTATGGAAACTGTATCTATCAAGGTAAATCAGCAACTTTTCTATAACTTCTAGTCTTACAATGCTGCTTAAGGAAACTGGGAAAGGAAGAATCTTGTTAAGATCACATAGAGAGTATGTGTCACAGGCAGAACATAACCCTGAGAGACTTTCAGAGGCCAGAGCCAAGATAGTAGAATGGAAAAAGCATTCAACTGAGCTTTTCCAATCTTCCCCTCTAAACAACTTTAAAATAATACCTCAAATTGAATTCTGGAGTGGCAGAGATAATAAAACGTCAGGGTAGAACATTCTTTTAGCCCAAGGAAACTTAGGGGGTTGTAAAGAGAGCTCCGTGACACAGTGGGGTGGAAGCTTGCCTGGAGCCCACATGGATGAAACAGTAGTAGTGTGAACAGAAGCAGCAGCTTCAGGAGCTGTCAATCCAGAGACTATAAGATGGCCTGGCAACTAATTAGAAAGAGGTTACAGGGGACCTCTATGCTAGCACTGAATGCAAGACTGGACACTCCATTATTTATAACCACTTCTGGGTCACAGGATAAGGCAGAGAGAAGTGTGTGTGATATATTTATTTATACATATGTAATAGCTGTATAAATATTTTTAAAATGCCTTGGATCATGTATGATGGTGGAAACAACCTGATCTGAGACCTAGTCCATTCTTCTCCAAGTAGGACTATGATTTTTGCCTTTGTAGGTAGTAGGAAGAGAACCTTGGCTGGATATTTGCTTCTTCTCTTCCATACTTCCAAGAAGGGGTATTTGGTTAGAATTGTATCTATCCATCAGTTTTTTGGGGGACATACTTCAGAGGAGGACAGAGGGGAAGTGAGAGGCAAACTTTTGAGTGACTATCAAAGACCTTTACATTCTGATGAAGGAAAACAGCATACAGAGATGAGATGGAAGAGGAAAAGGGGGCTTTGCAAATGTAGTGACTTGGCTGAAGATATCTTAGAAGTGCTATTAAGGCCTAGAATGAGCAAAAACAAAGGCAAAGATGGCCCAATAAAGCCCATCGTGGTTCCAGAGAGGAGTAGTTTTGGCTAAGACGGAGCAGGGGCCCTGAGGAACACTATCAGTCACAAGGGATCAGAGCAAGGGCACAAACTGGGAGATTAGTGACTACATCTCTCCCCAGCTTACAACAACCCTGGAAGCACTGAAAACTTCCCAAACCCCAGAAGTAGCTCTGAAAATAGCAGTGTGAAAAAGCCTGAATCTGAGGACAAAATACTTCCCACCCCACTCTGGGAACAGAGTGTAACTAAAGTTCGAAAACAAGAAACAGGAGTTAAAAGTGAGCCAACAACAACAACAACAAAAACCTGACCATGAAAAGCTACCTTGGTAAGAGGGAAGATCAAGCCACAAAATCAGAAGACAATGATGTCAAAATAGCTACATGCAAAGGCTCAAAGAGAAAAAAATTAATTGTTCAGAAGCCCAAGAAAAATTCCTGGAAAAGCCAAAAAACGGTTTTCAAAATTAAATAAGAGTGTTAGAGGAAAAGTTAGGAAAAGGAATTAGAGAAATGCAAGAAAGTTTTGAAAAGACAACAGCTTGATAAAAGAAACATGAAACTATATTGGAGGAAATAACACCTTAAAAAACAGAATTACCAAGTTGGAAAAAAGAAGTACAAAAATTCACTGATAAAAATGACTCCTTAAAAAAGTAGAATTGGCCAAATGGAAAAGGAGGCACAAAAGCTCACTGAAGAAAATAATTCCTTAAAAGTTAGATTTGGGCATTTGGGAGCTAATGACTCCATAAAACATCAAGAAACAGTAAAACAAAATTTTAAAAAATGAAAAAAATAGAAGAAAATGTGAAATATCTCATTGGAAAAACAACTGACCTAGAAAATAGGTTGAACAGAAATAATTTAAGAATTATTGGACTCCCTGGAATACATGATCAACGAAAGAGCCTAGACACTGTATTTCAAGAAATTATCAAGAAAAACTATACTGATATTCTAGAACCAGAAGGCATCAGCCAAAGCAGTACTTAGGGAAATGTGTATCTCTAAATGCTCATATCAATAAAAAAGGGAAAGAACAGGTCAATGAATTGGCCTTACAAATTTAAAAAAAACTAGAAAAAGAATAAAAGTAAAAAATCTCCCCAATTAAACATCAAAATTGAAATCCTGAAAATTAGAGGAGAAATTAATAAAATTATAATATAAAAAACTATTGAAATAATAAAATTAGGAGCTGGTTTTATGAAAAAACAACAGACAAACCATTGATTAATTTGATTTTAAAAAAGAAAACCACATTTGCAGAAAAAAATGAAAAGGTTGGATGCACCACGAATGAAGGTGAAATTAACATAATTATTGGGAGCTATTTTGTCCAGTTATATGCCAATAAATCTGGTAATATACAGAAGTTTATCAGATAAAGGCATTTTTCAAATAAGGAACTGAGACAAATTTATGAAAAATAAAAGCTATTCCTCAATTGTTAAATGGTCAAAGGATATGAAAGGTTACTTCTCAGAAGAAGAAATCAACACTATTGATAGTCACATGAAAAAATGCTCTAAATCCTCTATTCATTACAGATATGTAGATTAAAATAACTGAGATACTACCTTATGCCTATAAGATTGATTAATATGATAGGAAAGGAAAACTGACAAATATTGGAGGGGATGTGGAAAAAAATCAAGTCACTAAAGCACTATTGGTGGAGTTGTGAACTGGTGCATCCCTTCTGGAGAACAATGTGGAACTGCGCCCAAACGGTGTATACCCCTTGATCTATCAATACCACTACTAGGTCTTTATCTCAAAGAGATCAAAGAAAAAGGGAAGAGGACTCATTTATTTATAGCTTTTTGTTTTTTTTGTAGTGGCTAAGAATTAGAAATTAAGGCTACGTCCATCAACTGGATCACGGCTCAACAAGATGTAATACACGGTCGTCCCTTCCCTTATTTGAAGAAGATGTGCCCTATACGTGAGAAATTTTATACATGACGTTAGACATGACCTACATATTGATGACTTTTGCTAAACTGTTCCACCAGTACCCCTTCCTTTTTGTTTTAAATCATTGTTACATGAGATGGCTTGGTGCGTCAGGAAGGGCTTGGAAACGAAGGTGATGTAAACCAAACTTATCAATAAAATGCAGTTTTAGAATAAGGTTATCTAAATCTTTAGAGCTCAGAAAAATCAGGGACGCTTTAGTACATTTGTATTCGATAGATTATGTACCTATTCTACGTCTGGTACTGCGCTAGGGCGCAGGTTACATAAAGATAAAATCAAATCGGTTCTTCCCTTAAGGAATAGTAGCTTCCATGAGAGACTTTGAAAATAATAAATTCAAGGGACTCCGTACGTTATAGATACATTGATGATCTGAATGGAAGAAGAATTGTCCATATTGTAGGTTCCACAAAGTTGAAATTTTAGACCTGGAAGAAAATTAAATTAGGCACGTGCAATTCAACGACGAGTCAGGACAAAGTACATGGAAAGCAAAACTTCCAAGTGCTTTGAATCCCTTGCTTTTCTGCCTGTAAGCGGGCTGCGTCAATGCATACTGGTAGAGGGGGCCCGTAGCCAATAGGAAATCAGGTATGAGAATACTAGACAGCCACTCAAAGATTCTGAAAAAGAACCAATAGGAGGAGGTCCTGGGTGTTGGCCTTCACCCTCAGGCTGCCTGCAGCCCTTACTGTCAAAACTGAAACCGTTGTTATCCTTCCTAAACCTGCACATCTTCCCAATCTCCTCCACCTCTGGATGGAACTATTATTCACATCCTAGTCACAGAAGTTCAAAATGTAAGAGTCATCTTTGATTCTTCCCATTTCCTTCATACATATATCTAATCAGGGAGAAGGAATTCCAATTCATTAAGTGCCTACTCTGGGCTAGACGCTGCATTACAATCATTATCTCATTCGATCTTCGCAGCGACCCTATAAGGCAATATTTAACATTTGTAAAAACTGAGGCAGGCAGCGATTAACTGGCTTTCCCAGGGTCGCAGATGTGGTAATTATCTAAGGGCAGATTAGTTCTCCATTTTTCCTTTGAAATATCATTCACATCCATCCTTTCCTTTTCATTCTCACAGTTAAATCAATAATTCCACCTTTCATTTTCTCTTGCGTAGACTGGCAGAAGCCTCCTAATGGGTCTCTCTGCCTTCAGACTCCCCCTTCTCCTATCCAACCTTTGTGTGGCTGCCAAGGTAATCTGAGTAATTACTTCAGATATGAAGCCAGCAAACAAATAACATCAGGAAAATACACCACAAATTCAAAGATAATCTCTACATAACAGCCAGAAAAGCAGAGAAACATGGGGTGTAGAATGTGGGCCAAGTCTATAAATGAAAGAAAGTGCCAAGCCTAAAAGAAAAGCAGGGAAAGTCCTGAAGTTGCCCTATGGGAAGATCACAAATCAGCAAATGCAAAGCAGAAAAGCATTAAAATTGCTAAACACACCACTGAACACAGTGGCTTAAGCAGAGTGCAGAAAATAATCCATCCAATAAGGCGTGAGAAATCCTCAAGAATAATGATTTTTTAAAAAATAAAGATTGGCAGGACTTGTGAGTCAGAAGCTTGAAGAAGAAGAAATAGATGAAAAATGTTTGTATGAATGTTCAAAAATTTGAAATGGTAAGATTGGGATGAATGGACTAAGGGTCCCCAGAGTACTGAAAAAAAGAAAATGGCACTACTGTCATTATGAAACGGGTACCAAAGTTCAACTCTGGCAGTCCAAGATGACTCCCATGGCATTAAGTAAAAGAAGTGGCACATAACATAGCACTTTGTTTTCAGTAATGAATTCTAACACTCTCCCAGTGCAGTTGTTTGTGAAATAATGTTGACAACAAGAAATGAAAATTTGCTTCTTCAGACTTAAAGGTGGTTTTTCATTCCAGCAGGATAAAGTACTTTTGAAGATGAGATGGGGGACATTAAAAGCCTGTTTTTATTGAGATGCCAGTAGTTTGAGACCATCTACTCTTTATAGGAGGCAGGTAGAGAATGAATGACGAGTCTGTTAAAATGTGAATACGTAAGGAAATATGTACAAAAGCAAAAATAATTAGTGCCTCCCTACAAATTAATTTTAAAATCTAATTCTGCTAAATCGGAGGTTCTCTCCTCCAGTCCTTGTCTCTTTTCTTTGCATACTTTCCATACCCTTGGCAACCTCATCAATCCCCATGATCTGCAGTTATTATCAGTATGGTGATAACTACTAACTACATGTACATCTCCAGCCCTGACTTCTGAGCTACAGTTTCACACTCTTGCCAGCTGGACATTTCCATCCAGATGTCCTGGCCTATCTCTCAAAATCAACATGCCTAATATTTGTCATTATCTTCCCTCCTTCAAATTTTCCACCCTTATCCCACTCCTCCAGCCTTCAGAGTTACTCTTGACTCTTCACTCTTATTCACCACATTCCATCAGTTGACAACTCTTGTCAGTTCTCTCCATTTCCTACCCCATATAGCCATCCCACCTGCCACTATGCTAGTTCAAGCCAACGCTGTATCTTATAGTAGACTAACTTCCTAAATGCTTTTAATCCTTCCATCATCCTCTTTTACAGTATAGCCTATCAACAGATTTTTACTGTACAGTCTAATGGCCAGAGGCAAAACAGTGTAGATCAGAGACACGCATCAAGTGGCAGTTTAATTAATGAATTTCAGAGTGAGAAACGTGGTTTGAAAATTTAAAGTTCTGAGAATAAGAGCTGCTCATATTGGAATAAAGGCAAAGTTTTTATACATAAATCACAAGTGGGCTGGGGGGAACCACAGCAAACCCTTGAGTACAGGACAATACACATGTTCTCGAGTTCTGTGAGAACAGACTCCAAGTTGATTGTCTCACAGCAGGGGTTGTGTCAGTCTGGTCAAGTCATCTAACTTTCCAATGCTTTAGACAACTCTCTGAGACTATAAATTGCAGAGAAGGTGTTAACCTGCATCGGTGGGGGAAATTTCCTCAATTGAGAGCTCCCTATACCAATGTAATTACAGGTCCATCTCCTGTCCCATTCTATTCTCTCCTAGTTAAAAGCCTTTGCCTATGCTATAAATGAAGCTCTGCCTCTTTCAAGCCCACCTCAGGTATTACCTCTTCTTTTAAACCTTCCTGTTATCTCCCTAGGTACAAATGATCCCCTTTCCTTAAACACCCCAGATGACATTGTATGAGCATTTAATCATTTTGTAATGTTTCATTTTAGCTGTTCATGTACATTTTCATCTCTCTACTAGACTGTAAGCTATTCATAGGCTAGATTGCTTCTATCTTTTTATTCCCAGTACTCTGCACACAAGGCATAACCAAATATTAATAAATTAAGACTAAATTAGTATCAGTAATATTTATAAATAAATAATAAATTAATATTAATAAATAAAAATAAGTATTAACAAATATTTGTTGATTTTAATTGAAAGTACCTTATGCAATGTCATGAATCGAAGGAACTTAATCACATTCCATTTTCTGGAAGTTTTGACAAATCCTATTTTCTAAAATTTTGCCATAGTTTGAAATGCTTAGAAACCAAAGCACAATGCTTAAACTCTTGAGGGTTTTGTTATTATTCTATGAGCACCAGTATATACTTTGAAGGCGAATACTGAGTCTACATGCTTTTTCACTCACACAACTTTGGAATGAGCCCTGGAATTGGAATCCAAACAATTTTAACATTCTTTTTTTCTTCAAATTTTGAGTTCCAAATTTTATCCCTCCTTCCTCTCCCCTCCATTGAGAAGGCAAGCATTTTGACATAGGTTATACATGTACAGTAATGAAAAACACATTTCCATGTAAGTCAAAGAAAACACAGACAAAAACAAAAAAACAAAGAAAAAGCATCTTTGATCTGCATTCAACCATCTTCTCTGGAGATGGACAGCACCTTTTATCATAAGTCCTACAGAACTGTCTCAGATCATTGTATTGCTGAATAGCTAAGTTATTCATAGTAGATAATGAAACAATATTGCTGTTACTGTATAGAGTATTCTTCTGGTTCTGTTCGTTTTGCTTTGTGTCACTTTATGTAAGTCTTTCCATATTTTTCTGAGAGCACCCTGCTCATCATTTCTTAAAGCACAATAGTATTCCATTGCAATCATATACAACAACTTGTTCTGCCATTCCCCAATTGATGAACATCCCCTCAATTTCTAGTTCTTTGCCACTGCTGAAAGAGCTGCTATAAATATTTTTGTACACATAGGTCCTTTTTTTTTAAATCTTTGGAATACACACCTAGTCGTGGCATTGCTTGGTCAAAGGGGATATGCATGGTTTTATAGCCCTTAGGGCATAGTTCCAAATTGCTCTCCAGAATGGTTGAATCAGTATACAACTTCACCAACTGTACATTAGTGTTTTAATGTTCCCATATCCCCTCCAACATTTGTCATTTTTCTTTTCTGTCATCTTAGCCATTGTTTTAATTTGCATTTTTCTCATCAATGGTGATTTAGAGCATTTTTTTTTCATGACTATAGATAGCTTTGATTACTTTGCCTGAAAACTGCCTGTTCATATCTTTTGACCATTTATCAGCTGAGGAATGGCTCTTATTTCTATAAATTTGACCTAGTTTTCTATATGTTTGAGAAATGAAGTCTTTATCAGAAAAACTCACTGTAAAATTTTTTTCACAGTAATGATTACCAGCTATGTATTTCCCTCCAACCTATTTTCTCTCTGTTTACCCTACTCTCTTTCTCTCCTTTTACCCTATCCATTCTCAAAAGTGTTTTGCTTCTGACTTTTACTTCCCCCAAATTTCCCTCCCTTCTATCAGCTTGCCCTCCCCTCCCTCCATCTCTTATTCCCTTCCCTTCCTATTTTCCTGCACGGTAAGACAGATTTCTACATCCAACTGAGTGTGTATGTTATTCCCTCTTTGAACCAATTCTGATGAGAGTAAGGTTCATGTGCTCCCCTCTCCACTTCCCCCGTTTCCTCCTCCTCTGTAAAATTTCTTATAGGCCTCTTTTATGTCAGATAATTTATCTCATCTTACCTCTCTTTTTCCCCTTCTTCTTTCTCATCCCTTAATTTTATTTTTTGATAATTATAGATCACATTCAACTCACACCTCTGCTTTCTATGTGTACTTGAATAAGAAGGTTCTTAGGAGTTGTAAATATCATTTTCCCATGTTAGAATATAAACAGTGTAACATTATCGAATCCCTTGTGATTCCTCTTTCCTGTTTACCTTTTTATGCTTCTTTTGCATCTTGTATTTGAAAGTCAAATTTTCTATTCAGCTCTGGTCTTTTCATCAGGAATGCCTGAAAATCCTCTATTTCATTGACTACCCATTTTTCCCCCTGAAGGATTATACTCAGTTTTGCTGGGTAGGTAATTCTTGGTTGTAATCCTAGCTCTTTTGCCCTCCAGAATATCATATTCCAAGCCCTCTGATCCTTCAATGTAGAATCTTGTATTAGCCTGACTGTGGCTCCATGATATCTGAATTGTTTCTTTCTGGCTGTTTGCAGCATTTTCTCCTTAATCTGGGAGGTTTGGAATTTGGCTATAATATTCATGGGAGTTTTCATTTTGGGATATCTATCAGGAGGTTTTTGGTGGATTCTTTCCATTTCTATTTTACCCTCTGATTCTAGAATATCAGGGCAGTTTTCCTTGATTTTGAATTTCTCGAAAGATTATATATAGGCTTTTAAAAATTAATTTATTTTAAACTTAAATACTAAAATTTAAATACACAATAAGAAAAGAAAAACAAACATTATTAACTTAAATATTAAAACTTGAATTTACAATGAGAAAAGAAAAAGAAACATTATAAACTTAAATATTAAAACAAATACAAAATGACAAAAGAAAAAAAGGATTTCCATGTGCATAGCAGAACATAAGAGAGGGTTCAATGTATACTGCAATAAATTTCCACTTCAAGAAAATCTATATAATAAATGCTACACATTGCATTCAGAGCTTTCTATCTTTTCATTGCCTCCTTGTAAGTTTTCTTTTGTTCTCTACTATGCACTTTTTACTTCTTTTCCTCCTTTCCTACCCCCCTCATTGCCAAGAAGGCTCTTTTTTGATCATGATTTTCAGGTAGTCCAATAATTCTCCTCTTAGATCTGTTTTCCAGGTCAGTTGTTTTTCCAATGATATATGTCATATATTCTTCTATAACTTCATTCTTTTGATTTTGTTTGATTGTTTCTTGATGTCTCATAATGTCATTAGCCTCCAGCTGAACAATTCTAACTTTGAAGGAATTATTTTCATCAGCGAACTTTTGTACTTCCTTTTCCATTTGGCAAATTCTACTTTTTGAGGAGTTTTTCTCTTCAGTGAATTTTTGTATATCTTTTTCCATTTGGCCAATTCTGCTTTTCCAGGCATTCTTTTCTTCATTAGATTTTTGTCCCTCTTTTACCATTTGGCCTAGTCTTTTTTTTAAAGTGTTGTTATCTTCAATATTTTTGTGCCTCCTTTACCAAGCTGTTGGCTCTTTTTTCATGAATTTCTTGCATCACTTTCATTTCTCTTCCGAGTTTTTCCTTTATCTCTCTTACTTGATTTTTAAAATCCTTTTTGAGCTCTTCCATGGCCTGAGACAAATCATATTTTTCTTTGAGGCTCTGGATGCTAGAATTTTGACTTTGTTGTATTCTTCTGAATGTATTTTTCAATCTTCCTTGTATTCACCATAATGTTCTACGGTCAGAATTTTTTTTTCTATTTCAAGCTTCAGGTTTTTTTGTGCAGCTGTTTTCAGAGGTAATTCTGGGAACCTGTAAGTTTTTGGCTCTTCCAAGGTGGTATGATCTAGGGAAGGTGCATTTTCTACTCTCCCGTAAGGTGCACTGATTTGTAAGTGACCACAAGTACTCTTGTCAACCCTGGAACTGTGACCAGGGTCCCTACTCCCCTGTAGCAGCAAGCTCTGCTGTACTAGTGCTCCTCCTGGCACTAGGACTAAGACCCAGGAATATGACTTAGATCCAAGTATAGGCAATGCAACAGATTCCTGCCTCTTGTGCCAGCAAAGGGACCCCTGTAAATCTTCTAACCCATTGTCTGATCCCCTTAATATCTGTGGGATGAGAGGTCTGGAAACTGCCACTGCTGCCACTCATTCAGTCACCTTCAGGCCTGCTCTTGGTTTTCTGGATTGGTCTGCACTAGTACAGCCTCTGCTGGACTGTACTCCCCTCTCACCCTGGAGCAACAGACCTTTCCTGACAACAACAATCTTAGGTAAATCTTTTCTATATGACTTTCCATAAGTCCTTCCTAAAAGATTAACCCATCATACAGGTGTTAAAATATTTCAGCATAATCTAGTTGTTATGTTAAAATATTTCATTGTTACTAATGCTGTATTTAGACTATCAATTTGTTATCTCTCACCATCTTTGACCTTGGTAGCCCATGAACCTTGTCATACTGAATCAAAAACATGAAAAAAAATGTTAAAATTTGAAGAAATAACTAGACATCACTATTAGGGGAAAGGATTTTATTTTTAAGATTAAAGCAACAGGCTCAAATTTTTTGGTGAATATGAAAAGGGATAAGAAGTCAAGGAAATCACAGATGGTTGAGAATTATGTCATCTTAGATAAGTCAATTTCAGTGTTAAAAAAGAAACATTTGAATTTTATATAGAATTTAAGATGTCCAATCCAATTCCCTATATTTCTATAAAAATAAGTAGATGTTTCCAGTATTCTCATTTTAATTGCCTCAGTGAGACACAAGTAGGCTAAATTTAGAGAAAGGTCTGGCACAAAGACAATATTCACCAATCATTTGACTCTGAGAATCATAATCATATGGGTTGGAGGCCGTCTTCTGAGTTTGTTCACTATAAAAAGAAGTGAAATAACTACAGCCTTAAAGCAGAGGGGGGAAATGTCAGACACTTCCTACTTAAAATGTAGGCTTAGCTTTTGACTGTCTTAGAAGCTACTATAGGGACAGAAAAGTACTGCATGTAAGAGGGTTTATGTATTCTCTTGACACGTTTGCCATCTGAGCCATGTCTGTACCAATTTACCTTTCAACAACAACAAAATCCATATATAGTTGAGGCCAGACAACTATATAGAACCCAGTAAACAAGACAGGGTAAAATACTGCCCAAAGTGCTGGAAAAAATGAGAAAGCTCATTTTTCCTTTTTCATTATATTCTTCTAAATCCCTTCCTTACGGAAGAACCAGATTATGCTAACATGAAAGGAAGCATAAACAACAGAAGAGTCATAGAACATGTAATGTTCTATAGACAGTAAAAAAAGCAAATAGGATTTAAATTTAGATTTAAATGGGTTCGAAATAATGGAAAGTACATCACTGGCTGTCTATCTGGTAATAATGAAGCTAAGTAAATATTGTCTGAGAAACCAAATGTTCCATAAAAGAATCTGTTAATGTGTTTCAAAAATCAAGTATGACTCTAAGAGACCTGGGAAACTATGTCTTCCTTGTAAATAAGAATACAAATTAGAAATGAAATACTCAAATACCTTTAAATATGGAAAGAATTCTCAAAAAAATCTGTAAGTGTTCTTGTATATAATACATACATAATATATGTGGTAGGTGGTATGATATGGTGAAAAAGTCATATTTGGAGCTAGATGAACTGGATTCAATTTCTGTATTTATTAGTTACTACTGTCTGACCATGGGCAAATTATTTTTACTTCTCTGGGACACAATTTCTTCACCTGTAAAACAAAATCATCTAGATGACCTCTAAAATTCCTTCCACCTCCAAATAATATGATCCTGTATCACATTTTCATATGGGAAAATTTCTGATAGTTTAATATTTCAAATTTTGCTTACTCCTTCCAAAGGTAATTATTCTGAACAGTAACAGACAAAATGGGAGAGTCTTCTTTGATGCCTGTATGTCAAAATGGTGCTTTACTCTAGCACTGTGGTGTACTGGAAAAAGTCAGGAAAGCCTGGGATTTGAATCCTAATTCTGACACCCACTATGTGACCACATGAAGCAACTTCACTTTTTTGACATCAATTTCCTCATCCATAGAACTTGTATAATGCCTACAATATTTACATTACCAGATGTTGGCCAACTTCCAAGTACTATATAAACCTTAGCTATTGTTATTAATAGCAAGGACAGGTTCTTCAACTGTCCTCCCCAAAATAAAATGTTCATTCCCTCAATGCTTCTGTTCATGATGCTTCTCCAGCCTGGAATTCTACACACTCCCCCACCACCCCCACACACCTCCTTTTTGCCTATGCAAATTCTTCACTGACTGCAAGAGATTATGCTGGGTAGGAGAGATAGCAAGAGAAAAACAAAACAGACCCTGCCAGCAGCCAATTTGCCTTCTCCTGGGAAGTTTGAGCCTGTACATAGATAAATACAAGTCTGGGACTGAAAGAGGCAAGGGAGAGTCAGAGATAATGCTCTTAATAAATTTGAGGAGGGAGTAGGGATTATCAACTAGAGAAATCAGGAAATACACCTAAACTAAGCCCTGATGCAGCCTCTGAGAGCATTTAGCCTTCTGAATAGCTGTATCACTTGGTGAATCATTTTAAGCCAGCAGTCATTTTAATTCTTATTCTTTATCATGTGAAGTACAGTTAAGCCAGATTCTTGCCATCCCATATTTGTACAATTGACTTTTTTAGCCTAAACACAGCTGTTAGACATCCTTATGAAATTTCTTCTTGCTAATTTTGGCCATGTTCCAACCTATATAGATTTTTTTCAAGTCCTGATCCTATCATCTTTCTATAATAGTTCTCATTCCCTACTGTATCAAATAATTTGGATAAATTTCACAAGTATGCCTCATCCAAGTTATTGATAAGAACTGTGACCACTATTGGGACAATGCTGCACTGACTCATGGAATGACACTGCAGATATTTCTCTAGGTTAAAACATTCTTTTATCAATAATCTTCTATCTGTGCAACCAACCATGAATTTTCCTAAGTGTTTCATCAGCTAGCTGACACCTCCATTTTGTCACTAAGGCTAAAGGGAAAGATTTTGTCAAATATACTGTTGAAATTTTATATGCACACACATATGTGTACGTACACAAACATCCATATATATACAGACACGTAATATATAACAGCATCTTCCAATTTAGTAAACCTAATACAAAGGAAGTTAATGAATCCTTAATGAATCTCAGTGATTTCCAGATTCTTTTCAAAGTATAAACAAACTATTTGTTTAATGATCAATTCTAGAATTTACTGAGGATTCATATCAAATCCATTTGCTTGCAATTTCCAGACTCTACCTCTTAAAATATTACAACAGTATCAATATGGTCCACTTTTCAGTAACTAAAAATATTCACACCTGTTCCATAGATTGTTCTCAATTTAACAGTAGAGATATTTAAAGATTTATTCATTTTGCTGAGAATTTGACCAGCTTTAAACTGCTCTAACTTTTATGGCTTCATATTCTAGGTAACCTTTACCTTTTTTAGGGGTGATACTTTTTTTTAACCAGTTGAAAATCATCATTTCTTCCCAGAAATATTCTCAAGTAAGAGCTTGTTAAATTATGCTTCAATGGAAGGAATAAATTAGTAGTAGCTTAAAAAAATAAAGCCTGAAAATACCCAGGCTTTGTTTAGTCTCATGTCAAAGTGAACTTTTGCATAAAGATTCAACCCACTCATCTTCTGGGATGTGTGGTTTTTAGTTAGAACACATAAGCATCCAACAAGAGACAAATGTTGGAAATGACCAATACATTGGCAGGCTCTACTAATTCTGTTCTCAATCTCATGATTGTTTGGTGTTGTTTTAATTGATGACTTATCCTTGTCCTCATGGAGCAGGGAGGGAGATTGTTAACATATGATAAAGCTATTTGTTGAGCCTGGTAACCTGCCTAGTATTGTCCAGTTACAGAATGATTGTAAAGTATTCTTATTCTGGTAAAACTGGGAAGATAGCAGACACAAAATGGTGTCATAGGACTCATCCATTCTCTAAGTTTGTAGGAATACACTTCTTAGAGGGAATTTGATTTGTGACTTGATTCATGGGTGTAGAATTCTATTAAATTAATTTTTATTAAACAAGGGACACTTGCTGTTATCTTTATTTAAACAGTTACATAGGTAGGAAAAGTGACAGTTGCTTAAGTGCTGGGGAAAATTCTCCCTCTCACCCTCACCTGGCACTTTCCAAGTACATATAATAATCTTTAATTAAATTTGATATTAATATTGGAATACATTTATAAAACTTCCTCTAAAGACACATTCCAGTGTCTCATTGGGTTGTGGATGGGCACCTGGTTTCTCCAAGCCTTTGAATGCCAAGTGCAAGCTCTGGACACTCCATCTAAGCTTCCAAGGTTTTGGAAATGCAGGCCCACTCACAGACTGTGTGTGCGTGTCATGTGAGGACCAGACTAACCAAACACAGGTAAGCCCCTTAATAGAAGGTTGGTCTGAAAGCCAAGGGCAGAGCAAATCATGACTGGAGTGAATCCATGTAGAGGGAACACCCACACAAAGGACATCACAGCTGTCTAGTTGTTCTGTGTAGCCCCAGAGGGCAGAACGAGAAGAGATCGGCAGAAGCTGTAGAATGTTTTTAGGATCAGAGTAAGGAAAATCTTCATAACAATTAGAGCCACCCAGAAATGGAAGAGATTGCTTCACGACTAAGTTGCTCCTCACTAGAGATCTCCAAGAGGAAGTTGGGTGACTACATGATGCAGCATCACTGAGTATGATTTTGTTCAGGTGCAGGATGGATTCAATGACCTCTGAGGTCCCTCCCAAATTTGAGGCCTTGAAACTTTGTGATTCTCAAAGTACTGAAGCAGTTTTGTTAAAACGTAGGAGCTCCGGTGCTTTAAAGTGCTGGACTACTGGCAGCCTGCCACATTAGAGAAAAGTGCTGGATTCAAATTCTGCTGCAGAAAAGAATTTCTTAGTTTTTGTCTTCCTGGCCAAGTTATTTACCTTCTCAGAAACTCCATTTCTTTATTTGTAAAATGGAGATATCAACAGCCCTCATCTCACAGGGTTTCCATGAAGATCAAATGAGATGGGTCTCAAACTTTGAAGTGCTATCTAAATATTAGATATTATTTTACTCTTGAAACAAACTGTTTATACCCAAATAACAACTTTTAGACCTGGGAGGGGCCTTAAGGTCATTTAATCCAGTCTTTCATTTTACTTCTGAAGGAGAAATGAAATGATGCACAGTAGCAGGCAGGGTGAGCCAGTCTCTCCACCCCTGGACTTTGTATTCACTTTTATTTATTCTCTTTATATTTATTCTGTGCTTGGATTTTACTCTTTTCCAATGTAAGTTTCTGGAGAGTAAGAATTACTTCATTCTTTGTATCTCAGTCCACAGCACCCAGCACATTGCTTGGCACAGAGTAAATGCTTAATGCTTCTTGATTTATTTTACACAGCAAGACACCACCAGGGATGAGCTAGTTCTTCTGAGTTGTATCCCAGGGGTCTAGCTGCCTCTATGGGTTAGAAGAAATAGAATAGATATGTATATTACCCTCTACCTTTTCTCATAAGAGTATTTTAGCATTATGAAAGAATAAGAAGTCATCAACAAAGACTGACCCACAGATGACTCTCTAGGATGATCTGGTATCTAGAAATAATGAATATTACATGCCACATATACTAGAATGATTTTTTTCTTTGTAGTTTATTATTATATAATAATCAGCATCGTAGGATGTAGTAGACCACAAAACAACCCAATTTTCATAGCCTAAGAAAATGCTGTTGGTGAACTGATACAACCCTTTTGAGAGCTTATCAAAAGGATTTGGATGTGATGATCTCTAAGTTTCCTTTCAATTGTAACCATTTCTGAATATATGAACCTGACTTAGAGAGATACAAGAGGGACCAGATGATCTTTAGTTCTTTTGCTGCTTTATGCCTATAGCTTAAAAGTGTTTCTGTGGTAGGTTTCCATTTTCTGTGGATTTTCCCAAGTTCTCAATGCAATACTGTAAACTAATACAGGTCACCTATTACAACACAGAAGTGACAAGAATGAGCTCCACATTTAATCTCTTTTCCTGATTTCTGCAACAACTTGCAGAAAGCAAAACTTTGTATCAAAAGAAATCCAACACTACAGCTGCAGAGCTCAATTCTGACACTAGGAATTCTGATTTAGATACATGAAGCAAATTACAATCCAAATGCTCATACATTTGAAGATGGAATGTACCTTAGAGATTGTCTAATCTAACCCCCTTATTTTGTAGTTAAAGAAACTGAGGCTCAGAGTAATAAATTAATTTGCCCAAGGTCACACTGGTAATAAGAGGAAGGACTAGGTTTTAAACTTAGGTCCTCTGGCTTCATATTCAGCTTTCCAGCATACTACATTTCCATACTGAGAGCTGTGGGGAATTGATGATAAGGCCACTGACTTGTATCCTGTACCATATGCTTAGATCAGTCTTCTGTTTCCTGTTCAGTAAACATTATACTCTTTTTTTCTAAATTCTACCAAGATGCTGAGAATGAATTATGTGTATAAGACCTATTTATAGTGTTGTTTCTTATCTGTGCCTACTTGATCTCACTGAGAGTGTGAGTGTCCTGGGCAGAGACCAAGTTGAAATCTCCTAACCTAGGTTCTGAAAACCAGGACTCCATATACAGCTGCCTGATGTAACCCAAGGCATAGGCTTGCTTCTGTTTCTCCAGATGAGTGTGTAATTGCATCAAGTGGACTGTGTGAAGAGAAACAAAGATGCATATAGTAGTATGAATTTTTTTAAAAGACTATATTTTACCAGGATATTCTAAATTCAAAAACTGTTAATTCCCTTAGATTGAGAAAACCATCTTATCCTAGTGATACCTTCTCTGAGAAAACATATTTCCAAGCTAATGTAAGATACTTAGGAGTTATTACTTAAAACAGAAAAAAGCCTTGTTATTCTGCCTTCAATTCTCAGTACTAAATGATAAGCAAATTAGCCAAGATGGGGGCTAGGAAGCAGGGACTTACTTAAATTCTCCCCCAAATCCCTCCAAACACCTGTAAAAAATGGCTCTGAACAAAATCTAGAGCTGTGGAACCCATGAAATAGCAAAGGGAAGCAGGTCTTCAGCCCAGGAGAGCCTGGACGGTTGCTGGGAAGGGTCTATCACATGGTGATGGAAGTGGAGCGCAGCCCAGTTTGGGCCACACCAGGACAGAACAGACTGGGAGTCAGCCAGAGCAGGCCTTAGGGCCATGAATCATTGAGCTGTGGCAGTTAACAGACTTCTCAACCCACAAACACCAAAGGCCACAGAGCAGGTTACTGGGAAAACTGCTAAATCGGGTTAGAAAGTGGTCCGGCCCCAGCACTGGGAGTGGCAGAGGTGGTGTGGCGGTGGCAGTGGCAGCAGCATGAAGCTCCTGTGCCTGCTTCCAGAGCAACAGTGTCAGCTGCTTCTGGAGTCCCTGGCTCACACAATGGGAGGAATCAAGCGGAGGATTATGCAGGAGTGCAAGGACAGCTTTGCTGGTGCAGAGGCAAGTTTTCTTGCTGCGCCCTGCTTGGATCTGGGTCGCAATCCTGGTTGGTGGTTCTTGGGGGAGAAGCTCTGCTGTGGCAGAGCTTGTGGGGACAGTGGAGTAGAAGTAGCTCTGAAAACAGTAGGACTGCCCATAAAGCTTAGGACAAAGCACTCTATACTCTACAAGCAGTCATACCCTGACGACAAGCTCAAGGGTCAAGTAGTTGGCTGGGAACATGGCCAGGCAGCGAAAACAGACTCAGATTCAGACTCTAGAATATTTTTTTTTGGTGACAAAGAAGAGCAGAACATACAGATAGAAGAAGTCAACAAAGTCAAAGAGCCTACATCAAAAGCCTCCAAGAAAAATATGAATTGGTCTGAGGCCATCGAAGAGCTCAAAAAGGATTTGGAAAAGCAAGTAAGAGAAGCAGAGGAAAAACAGGGAAGAGAAATGACAGTGGTGCAAGAAAACCATGAAAAACAAATCAATGGCTTGCTAAAGGAGACCCAAAAAATACTGAAGAAAATAACACCTTAAAAATAGACTAACTCAAATGACAAAAGAGCTCCAAAAAGCCAATGAGGAGAAGAATGCCTTGAAAGGCAGAATTAGCCAAATGGAAAAGGAGGTCCAAAAGACCACTGAAGAAAATACCACCTTAAAAATTAGACTGGAACAAGTGGAGGCTAGTGACTTCATGAGAAATCAAGATATTATGAAACAGAACCAAAGGAATGAAAAAATGGAAGACAATGTGAAATATCTCATTGGGAAAACCACTGACCTGGAGAATAGTCCAGGAGAAATAATTTAAAAATTATTGGACTACCTGAAAGCCATGATCAAAAACAAAGCCTAGACATCATCTTTCAAGAAATTATCAAGAAAACTGCCCTAATATTCTAGAACCAGAGGGTAAAATAAAAAATTGAAAGAATCCACTGATTGCCTCTTGAAAAAAATTCCAAAAAGAAATCTCCTAGGAATATTGTCACCAAATTCCAGAGTTCCCAGGTCAAGGAGAAAATATTACAAGCATCCAGAAAGAAACAATTTGAGGATTGTGGAAACACAATCAAGATAATACAAGATCTAGCAGCTTCAACATTAAGTCATGGAAGGGCTTAGAATATGATATTCTGGAGGTCAAAGGAGCTAGGATTAAAACTGAGAATCACCTACCCAGTAAATCTGAGTATAATGCTCCAAGGAAAAATATGGATTTTCAGTAAAATAGAGGACTTTCAAGCTTTCTCAGTGAAAAGACCATAGCTGAATAGAAAATTTGACTTTCAAATACAAGAATCAAGAGAAGCAAGAAAGAGAAATCATAATGGACTTACTAAAATGGAACTGTTTTGTTTACATTCCTATATGGAAAGATGACGTACGTAATTCATGAGACCTTTCCCAGTATTAGGGTAGTTGAAGGGAATACACACACACATACACACACACACACACACACACACACACACACACACACACATATACACACATATAGACAGAGGGCACAGGGTGAGTTGAATATGAAGGGATGATATCTAAAAGAAATAAAATCAAATTAAGGGATGAGAGAGGAATATATTGAGAGAGGGAGAAAGGGAGAGATAGAGTGGGGTAAATTATCTCACATAAAAGTGGCAGGAAAAAGCAGTTCTGTTGGAAGGGAAGAGGGGCAGGTGAGGGGGAATGGGTGAATCTTGCTCTCATCATATTTGACTTGAGGAGGGAATAACATACACACTCAACTAGATATCTTACCCCACAGTAAACTAGGAGGAAGGGGATAAAAAAGGGGGGAGGGCAGATGGGGGAGGAGGTAATGAAAAGCAAACACGTTTGAAAAGGGACAGGGTCAAGGGAAAAAAGTGAATAAAGGGAGACAGGACAGGATGGAGGGAAATATAGTTAGTCTTTCACAACATTAATATTTATAGGAGTGTTTTGAATAGTGATACATGTGTGACCTATGTTGAATTGCTTGCCTTCTTAGGGAGGGTGGGTGGGAGGGGAAGAGGGGAGAGAATTTGGAACTCAAAGTTTTAAAAGCAGATGCTCAAAAAAAAAGTTGTTTTTGCATTCAACTGGAAAATAAGATATATAGGGAATGGGGCATAGAAATCTATCTTGCCCTACAAAAAAGTAAAGGGAAAAGGGATGGAGGTGGGGCTGGGGGGAGTGGATGACAGAAGGGAGGGCTGACTGGGGAACAGGGCAATCAGAATATATGCCATCTTGGAGTGGGGGGGTGGGATAGAAATGGAGAGAAAATCTGTAACTCAAAATCCTATGGTAATCAATGTTGAAAACTAAAGTATTAAATAACAATGATTAAATGATAAGCAAATTCATGTTTTTAGGTCAAAGTGGAGATTATAACATAGACACTGTATTCCTAATATCTCCATTTCAGAGAGAAATGAGATGTTGTAATAGTAATTACGGTGGGACTTTTTGCTGTTCTTCTCTTAAGTGCCTTTAAGCATCCAGGTCTTTGCTTGAATGGGGCAGATAAAGTGGGATTTTGCCTTGGAATGTTCCTAAGCATTAAGATAATCTGAGAGTCACTGAATTGTATATGATGTGATACTGGGGATGGGGAACTTTTCTACACCCAGCCTGGATGAGGTCAGAGCCCTCAGGGCTCTGAAGAAGATATTATTGAGGAGAGCTTGGCATTTGACTTTTGGGGCACACTCTTGGAAGGAGTGTTGAGACTCTGGGCAAGCTGTAACTGTCCTCCAGCTTTGCAACCCAGATGTTGATTCTTCTCTGGTAACTATGTATTGTGATTTGAATCAGACAAGGTCTGTATCTGTTGGTTTGTAATTTCTGTTTGTATTTGCCTGGAAGTTCAGGGGGCTGATCTTTTCCCCCTGAACTGTGAATGATATTTGTATGTTTGATTAAACTGAGATTGTCAACCCCTTAAAGTTGCTTTCCTTAGAAAAGCAGATCAAAGAACCTGTGCTGGCAGCGTTCTGTGTGCTGGCTGCTGGTGGGTCTTACATCCCACACCTCTACAGTAGCAGCTAGCAAGATTGTTGATACAGATGTGCACCTTTGGTATTAAAAAGCCAGATGGTCGATGACTATATAGATGGTATGTTCAAACAGAAAATAATCCAATACTTTGTGTTCCAATCTCGAGCATCTTTGTGAATTCCAGTGATTACAGAATCAAAGGATTGTGGAATACTAGGAAGCCAGAAAGGACTTTAGATAGAAAGCTATCTATTTTAGAGATGAGGAAACTGACACTTAGAGAAGACGTGGCTTGCCCAAGGTCACTCAGTCTTCTCCAATTCAATAACAGAGATGGGTAAGTTTAAGGAAAAACTTGAAAACTGCCTTTAAAGGATGACGGATTAACAAACGCTGGTTATCTCCTTTTTTTGAGGCCTAATATTTGCCACAGATCCCAAATCAGAAGTAGTGTCAGGAAGAGTATTCAAAACAAACAGAAGGCATTGTCATCTCTCCTTGTATAAGACCATGTGTACTTACACCCACCATCATCTTGCAGTCAGATAAAAAAACACCAGGACTGTAGCTAGGGCTTTGCCCCAAGCTACTCACACTCAGAGGACACAAGCACTCCTCCAGCTAACTAGGAAGTAAAGGAAATGCAAATTTAAGGTGGGGACCCAAGTCTGTATGGCATTTCCTTCATCAGGGACTCCCTCATCAAGTTTGCCCAAATAATGAAAGAAAAGAGGAGTTTGACTTCAGGGTCTATATAAGGACGACAGAATGCAAATTTGCTCCCCACGAGTAAATCCCTAATACCACCAAGTCCCTGCTCTGGAGCTTCTCCTTACACCTGTCTTTTCCCATGACTGGCCTCTCCCCTGCCTTCCCTCCAAAAGCTCACCCAGGAAGGGTGAATAAGCTCAGGGCTACTTTTCCTCCTGCACTGAGGGAAAAGCAAACTTTTCTGAGGCCTCTCTAATGGAGGAGAAGGAACATTTTACCTTATAAATTGGACTAAATGACTTCAGAAATGCCTTCTATATATCCTTCCAAACCTATATAGTGACTTGCCCTCCTGCTCAACTGAATTTTTCTTAATTTTTGTTCTCCCAAAATGAACTACAGAACAAATTTGAGGGTAAACAGTACAAAACCATTTGCCCTAGACACCAAAATTACTAACTACAATTCTAACCACATCTCACTACAAACATGAATGCTTCAGCAAATGGTCAAGATAAAATAACTGTGAACATTGAACAGATCCAGATAATGAAATATCAAGATTAGAGGAAGGGAGGAGAAGAGAAAATAAACATTTACTGAACACCACTACGTGTCAGGCACTGAGCTAAGTACTGTTTAAAATTTCTCATTTGGTCCTCACAACAACTCTGAGAGATAGGTGCTACTATTATCCCTAATTTATAGTTGAAGAAACTGAGGCAGGTTAAATGCCCAGTCATACAACTAGAGTCTGAAGCCAGATTTGAATTCAGTTCTTCCTGGCTGCAGGCTCAGTGTTCTATCCACTGTACCACCAGCTGCCTCTTGTTTAGGAGTTTTCAGTATGAAAAGAAGGGGATATAATCGTAATCTAAAAACAATAAGTATCTGACACTTTAAGGTAATATATTTGCAGAAAAAATGATTTAAGGCCAGTTCACTGGTCTTTCGATCATGACACTCCTTCTTCCGTTCCCCTTTGACCTCCTGCATCCCCTTGTAGATGACTTCCCTAACCTAGGAAAACCTATGTAACTCAGCAACTACAGTTTTAAACATCAGATTTTAAAGCTAACCTCTTGGCATTGTCCAAAGAGAGTACTCTCAGGATATTTTGGGCCCTTAGGCTAAAGATGGAAGGGGAAGGTTAGGGAAAAATTAAAAGCCCAGAAGTAAAGATTATAGAGGAGGAAATGGGTCTAGAAAAGTAGCATCGATTGCAATTATTTAACACTATACAGGAGGAAACAGGTAGGCAGCAAGAAAGAACAGGAAAGAAGAGAACAAATTAGAAAGATTCCCTGAAGTGTTTCTTCACAAAATGCATGACCTCAGTTGCAGAGAGGATGATAGAGACCAGAAGTAGGCAGAAAGATCTGTCTGTCTATCTATCTACACACACATATCTTTCAAATGAACAACAATTTGGATACAAAATTAAAAAGAAGGAAGGGACTGGATCCCCTTTGGGAAATTGCAAAGCTTCTTTACTGACAGCTAGACATTTCCCTGAAACAAAGGGCCTACTTTTACAAACCAATATTCTACCAGTATTATTGTGTGGTTATAAGTAATTGGGCACTACCGATTTTGAAATTTTAATAACAAATATCAATCAGTGGAAAAACACATAGCAGGTGTGCCTTGGCTTCTACATATAATAAGTAAGGATCTGTGAAAACAAACCAAAGTAAAGCATATATCATCTGATATCAGATATGATCAAAAAGGAATATGTGACAGTTATGTGGCATGAGTAGGGAATAACTGACTTGTTTTCTCCAATTATCTTTTTGTTATGTCAAGAGGAAGTAAAGAAAGTCCCTAGCACAATGAGTGTATCTCCTGTAGCAAATTTGTGGAAAGACAAGGCTAGGTGTTTTTCAGGATGAGCAGTCAATGGCATAAGCAGATTGTGATCCATATTATTGGAAAGTATATCAAAGCTGCTGAGAACAGGGATGCATTTGGATATCTGAGTACTGAGTACATTTGCAGCAGCCATGGCATCTCAAAAACTAAACCAGGTTCTTTTCCCTTTACATCAGAATCCTCACCAAAACCTAGGTCACAAGGCCTCAACTGTTACTTTTCATTTACTTTTACTAATCAGCCACAGAGGACAATTTCAAACAAAGACATTTAGTAACCCACTAATGAATATAACATCAAGGCATTCCCCTGACCCCATAGACTTTGAGTTCATTCTGTAACAAATACATACACCCTACCTAAGTAGTAAGAGTGGATAAACAAAGGGATCACAAAGAAGGCATTCTGTCATCAGGAACACATGTGACAGAGACACCTAGGTGAAGGAGCAAGTCAAGTCTTGTGGTGATATCTTTGCACTTCTCCATTAGAACGGTTCCCTCATGTCTTTTCAACACATTCTATTTGCATAGAGAAGAAGAGGTATTCGGGTGGTGGAAGACTGGACAAAAGAAAACAACTTCCCTTGGGGAAGATGCCTTTTAAGGAGTTAGGAAGAGGACAATGGCCCTTATAACAGGCCAGAAAAGGAATGGTAAAAGAAGTAAGAGGGAAACCAGGAAAGCATGTTATTGATGAATTGAAGAGGAAAGAAAATACCCAGAAGGAAGAAGTTGTTAACATTATCAAGAGGTAGAGAGAGGGCGAGAAGGAGAATAGGGGGACTGAATTTGACAGTAAGGCAGTTATTTAATTCCCTTTAAGTAAACAGTTTTCCTAGAGCATGGTAATCAGAACCAAATCCTGAGAGGTAAGTACAAAAATCATTAAGAAAGTTACAAGAGTGACCATGAAGTCAGTAGATAACAGCAGGGAGAATGCAATGCATGGAGAGTGTTATAAAAAGATAATGAAGATTTCAAGGTAGGAAAGACGAACTAGGAATGGAAGCAAAGGAATGGGCTGGTAGTGACAGTGGTGAACAAAGATGCCAAACCCTCCTCTTTGTTCCGGTGGTGTGTATTGGGAATTGAGATGGGCTCTTAGCACTTATTCAACCAAGTGCCCTTGAAGGGTTTGGCCTTTGTTCCCTTGATTAAATTAGGAGCTTTTGATGACCTCCTTGCCTCAAGGGAAAGCCTAGTTTGCATGGGTTTGAGTGACATGTTTGGGACATCAGAGGCTTTTAGACCTCATGGGTTTAAGTCGCATTTTTGTGATGATTTTAGGTCACATGGGTGAGACGTATGTGTGACTTACCTGTGACCCTGAACAAGATATATAAAACCAGGGGTTGGCTTTCTTTTTTTTTCAGAGCTCTGAGCTACAGCAGTAGTGACGCCTGACTCTGGGCCTGCCGTTGTCGAGCTCCCAGATGAACCCAGATGTTGGTAAATATGAATTGTATTTGGTCTGTTTACAAATGTATGTTTGTAATTTGTTTGTATTTGCTCTGAAGTTCAGGGTGCTGCCTTTTTCCCCTGAACTAAGTGAATGATATTTGTATGCTGGATTAAATTGAGATTGTTAACCCCTTAACGTTGCTTTCCTTAGTAAAGCAGATCAAAAGAACGTGGGACTGCAGCATTCTGTTAGCTTGTTGTTGTTGGTTTTACACCCCCACAGCAGCTGCTAGCTGAATTGTTGCAACACGGTGTCAAAAAGAGAATGGTCCCCAATGAAGAGGATGGTCAGGTATGAAATCACCTTTTTTTTTAAAGCCAGGTTTTTAAAGCAAGAAAGTAAATGGAATAATCTTTGACCAGCTTTAGGATACAGATGAGTTTGGCCAAAAGAAAACAACAGTCCAAAACACAGAGAGGAATAGGCCAAGAAAAGAGCAAATCTGTCTGCAATGGGCCTGTGGAAAAAGAGACCTGATCTCAATAGGGATGAAGATTCAAAGAGGACAACAGGAGTACATGTCTTATATTTAATGTGAGTGAGACTACCTCCTTGGAATTGAGAGACAAATACGACAGGAGATAAACTGAATTGTTATGTAATGAAGAGCCAGGGTTGAGTTGGTTCATCTTAGAAAATGGAGAAAAAATGTTTATGGATATTAAAATTATAACATTTCCCTCAAATCTCCCTTTTCTCCTCCTACTAACTTGTACAAACTATTTGCTTCATTGATAGAAACCCCCAGACATATTGAATTGTTTAAACAACCATCTTCTGCTTTCAAATTCCTCTAGCTCTCTACATTTTTGTATCTGGCTTCCTTTGTATGAAGAAGACCTAAATATCCTGAAGTTTTGCTTCCCTGAATAAGATATGGGTAGGATAAACAAAAGACTTGCCAAATAAATGTTTACCTTTCCTTTGTGGGTGCCCACATATGGTCCTATTTAAGATGCTATTAGCAAGAAATAGCAAATAGTAATGGCAAAGTAGTTAAACACCACTAGGATTCAGGTGCTAAGGGACAAGGATAATACCTAAGTTAAAGAGATTTCATGTGCTTTGTACTCCTTACTTCAATACTAAAGAAGATCCATGATTTAATCAATGTGGGTACTCCCTTTTCCAGTCAAGAGCCCATCCCCTCCACATCTTATAAGTCTTTATGAAAATGCAATACTTGGTGGTCAGGTCCTGAGTATTCCAGCACCTGGACCTCTCAGAAATATAGCTAGGTCCTACCTCTAGCTTCATATTCAGAGCCTTTCTGGCTTGGTAAGACCTATCATAGCTTGTCTATTGTCATAGCCCTCAAGAACATAGGGTGACTCTGCAATAAGGCCTCAGAGTAGGACTTTAGCAGAAGGTCCCATGTTTATAACAATATATACTAGTGTCTCACGACTCCTGGATCTGTCTTAGAGCTTTTCTCTTTAGGCTATCCTCTGCCATCCTCCTTAGGAATTTCAACATTCATTGTATGCAAGAACACACTCTGACCCCAAATATAACTGAGAAGAGATTTTACAAGAGGGTTTTACTATATTTGAAAATATAAAATGTCAAAAGTTTTATCAGCTTTTTGGGAATAGAAATACTATGTTCATTTACTAAAACTGACCCAGATTTAGACCTTTCTTATATTTGCCTTACATGCTACAAAGGGAAACTTCTTGAATATATTTTTAAATATTCAGAGACTTTTGAAAATGTATTACTTACTCTTTTAGAAAAATATCCTTAGGGTAAGAATATGGATGGCCTACTTTCTTATGCCAAGCACAATTTGCCCAAACTCTAACATCAGTTATTTCTTCTCTTATAGAGAGCAAAAAAAATTATTTGGTTTTCTCCTTGATTTTGAAAAAAACAACAACCTAATAGGGTTTTTACTTCTTTAGTCATCAAACAACGTAAACTTGGTAAGCAAGATTGGAAAGAGAGCTGACAAGATTTAAGGTGTTACAGAAAGTTCGCCACTAGGATTTTTAGGAAACAGGGAGCTAAAAGATTTTAAATTTTAAGGCACTGTGCTGCATGTATACAAAAAAGTTGGATGCTGCTACTACTACTACTACTACTACTACTACTACTACTACTACCACCGATGCTGGGAGATTGCAACAAAATTGCTATTATACATAAAGATTTCAGGATCTATCTCTTGAAACTAGTTTAGAATTACAGATGTTTTTGCAAGACAAAATATCCCATGAAACACAACAGCACTGCTTGTAATCAAATATTTAAGATAACTTTAATTCTAATCTTTAATTTATCCCTCTACTATTCAGTTTCCAAAGGCACCCTACAATCTGCCCTTCAAAGATAAGAGAGTACTAAGAGGAGATCAACTAACATAAATCTGTTGTAGACCCAGTCAGCACAGTGAGAGTGGAGAAGGCAGGCAGTGGGACTAATGGAGCATAAGTAGGGTGAGAATCCTATTAGTTCTATCAAGAAGCAAAGGATTCAAGGATACAAAACACTGTAAAGTTGATCTAACCACAGCGTCAAGATTTTGAAGGGAAGAAATTGAGGCCTGAACAGATCCAATGTGAGAACACAGAAGGGTAGAGTGACTTGGAGCTAGAGTGAAGACCCTCATTAAGTTTAGGAGGGGTGAAGCTCAGGGCAAGATGTAAAGACAGGGGGTTAATATCAATGAGCAGAATTTCAGAGTTGTAATTTTAGAGGGAGAACCCTTGTGGATGATGATAATAGCAAAGGTCTGATCATCCTGAGTGGAGAGGTTGAATTTGGAGAGTGGTGTGTTTGGAGCAATGTCAACTTATATACTGAAATCCTCAAGTTTTATAAAGGCAGGGCTTGGAACATAGAGGGAAAATGTGAGTCTGGTATTGTACCCATGAAATAAGAGGAAGATTGACCTGTATATAACTTCAGTATGTAATTGCAAAAAGATTTCCAAAAGATGATAAATTTGGATGAAATGAACCACCAAAAAGGAGAGATTTTGAAGGGATTCATAAATGGGAGGGACCATGAGGAAAAGGGAATAGCCCAACCCTTATTCCTATTGGGTGTGGTAAGGGGGGAAGCCTGGAAGAGCTTGTGGTGCTAGAGAGTATCTGCATAATATAGCCAGGTTTCCTTGACTTCAGGGAGATGGAAAGAGTATGTAAAAGCCTAATATGAAGAGCAATTTGTTAACAATGTGATAGAGGTTCTTGAGGGATAGAACCTGAAGAAGTAAGGCTGAGGTAGATGGGCATGTGAGGGAAAAGGGAGAGAAGCAGTAGGTAGAGAATTTGTTTTTTGCTTAGGCAACCTTCTAGCAAACCAAAGTAGATCTGCCCCAGGTCCCAATTCCAGTGATAGTCACTGGATTACCACTCCACAGGTAGAATGGGGAGGGGACTGAATGGCTGGTTAGAGATGGTGAGAGATCTAGTACTTGGGCCACAGATAGTTATGGGAAGGTAGCTCTAACTCATCCTCTCTAGCCAGGATCCTTTCTCCAATGATTACTGGAATATCACAGAAACCCATACTCTCCTCACCCCTCTCACATAGGAAAGGAGGGACAAAAATATTTTAGTACTTATGTAAACACATTCAAACACCTGTGCATTGTTAAAAGGAACTACTAAAGAGTTCATGCAATTACATACCCAAGCGCTCACGCATCTGCCACAAGTGGTGATTTTGAAATCTCCATAGAGATCTTTGATGGCACCAGTTGTAAAAAATCCTTCCACCATCAGCAAAATTCCATACACAAAGAAGGCAGCTGCTACACCGTAGATCACATACTTGAAAATGTCAATCCTATATGGGAAAAATTTAAAGTTATTTATCTTAGTAACTTCATTGAAAAAGCTAAAAATTCAAAACTAATATTCTGAGGATCCATTGTAATGAAAAGCAATGTGATGCTTATGTTCTGGAATGGAAGATCAAAGCAGGTCTAGATCATTTCTTTTTTTTGTTTGTTTGTTTTTTTTCTTTTTGTTTTTCTTTTTTTATTTACTTAATATATTTAGTTGCCAGCATTGATTTTCACAAGAGTTTGAATTACAAATTTTCTCCCTATTTCAACCCTCCCCCCACACTCCAAGATGGTGTACATTCTGGTTGCCTTGTTCCCCAGTCAGCCCACACCTCTGTCACCCCACTCCCCTCCCATCCCCTTTTCCCTTCCTTTCTTGTAGGGAAAGATAAATTTCTATGCCCCATTGCCTGTGTATCTTATTTTCTAGTTGCACACAAAAACTAATTTTTTTTGTTTTTGAACATTTGTTTTTAAAACTTTGAGTTCCAAATTCTTTCCCCTCTTCCCTTCCCTCCCACCCTCCCTAAGAAGTCAAGCAATTCAACATAGGCCACATGCGTATCATTATGTATAACCCTTCCACAATACTCATGTGAAAACCTAACTATATTTTGCTCCTTTCTAACCTATCCCCCTTTATCCAATTTTCTCCCTTCACCCAGTCCCTTTTCAAAAGTGTTTGTTTTTGATTACCTCCTCCCCCATCTGCCCTCCCTTCTCTCATCCCCCCTTTTTTTATCTTCTTCCTCCTTCTTTCCTGTGGGGTAAGATACCCAATTGAGTGTATATGGCATTCTCTCCTCAGGTCAAATCTGGTGAGAGCAAGGTTCACACATTCCCCCTCACCTGCCTTCTCTTCCCTTCCTACAGAACTGCTTTTTCTTGCCACTTTTATGCCAGATAATTTACCCCATTCTATCTCTCCCTTTCTCCCTCTCTCAATATATTCCTCTCTCATCCCTTAATTTGATTTTATTTCTTTTAGATATCATCCCTTCATCTTCAACTCACCCTGTGTCCTCTCTCTCTCTCTCTCTCTCTCTCTCTCTCTCTCTCTCTCTCTCTCTCCCCCTCTACACACACACACACACACACACACACATATATACATATACACACACACACACACATATATATATACATATACACACACACACATATATATATATATACATATACACACACACACATATATATATATACATATACACACACATATGCTTATTCCCTTAATCTACCCTAATACTTAGGTCTCATGAATCATACACATCATCTTTCCATGGAGGAATGCAAACAAAACCGTTCAACTTTAGTAAGTCCCTTGCAATTCTTTTTCTTGTTCTTTTTCTTGATTACCTTTTCATGCTTCTCTTGATTGTTGTGTTTGAAAGTCAAATTTTCTATTCAGCTCTGGTCTTTTCACTGAGAAAGCTTGAAAGTCCTCTATTTTATTGAAAATCCATATTTTGCCTTACAGCATGATACTCAGTTTTGCTGGGTAGGTGATTCTTGGTTTTAATCCTAGCTCCACTGACTTCCGGAATATCGTATTCCAAGCCCTGCGATCTCTTAATGTAGAAGCTGCTAGATCTTGGGTTATTCTGATTATGTTTCCACAATCCTCAAATTGTTTCGTTCTGGCTGCTTGCAGTATTTTCTCCTTGATCTGGGAGCTCTGGAATTTGGCGACAATATTCCTAGGAGATTTCTTTTGGGGATCTATTTGAGGAGGCGATCGATGGATCCTTTCAATTTCTATTTTGCCCTGTGGCTCTAGAATATCAGGGCAGTTCTCCTTGATAATTTCTTGAAAGATGGTATCTAGGCTCTTTTTTTGATCGTGGCTTTCAGGTAGTCCAATAATTTTTAAATTCTCTCTCCTGGATCTATTTGCCAGGTCAGTGATTTTTCCCATGAGATATTTCACATTGTCTTCCACTTTTTCATTCCTTTGGTTCTGTTTTATAACATCTTAATTTCTCATCAAGTCACTAGCTTCCACTTGCTCCAATCTAATTTTTAAGTTAGTATTTTCTTCAGTGGTCTTTTGGACCTCCTTTTCCATTTGGCTAATTCTGCCTTTCAAGGCATTCTTCTCCTCATTGGCTTTTTGGAGCTCTTTTGCTATTTGAGTTAGTCTATTTTTTAAGGTGTTGTTTTCTTCAGTATATTTTTCAGGATTTTTGGGGGTCTCCTTTAGCAAGTCATTGACTTGTTTTTCATGGTTTTCTCGCATCCTTCTCATTTCTCTTCCCAATTTTTCCTCTACTTCTCTAACTTGCTTTTCCAAATCCTTTTTGAGCTCTTCCATGGCCTGAGACCAGTTCATGTTTTTCTTGGAGGCTTTTTGGTGTAGGCTCTTTGACTTTGTTGACTTCTTCTGGCTGTATGTTTTGGTGTTCTTTGTCACCAAAGAAAGATTCCAAAGTCTTTGACTCAATCTGGGTGCGTTTTCGCTGCCTGGCCATATTCCCAGCCAACTAACCTGACCCTTCAGTTTTTCAGCGGGATGTGACTGCTTGTAGACTAAAGAGTACTATGTTCCAAGCTTGGGAGGATGTGCCACCTCTGCCACACCAGCACTCCTCCTTCCCCAACCCGGACTAGACTTAGATCTTCAGCAGGCTCTTCACTCCTGCTCTGATCCACCACTTAATTTCTCCCACCAGGTGGGCCTGGGGCCAGAAGCAAGTGCAGCTGTAGTTCTGTAGCTGCCCCACCTCCACGGCCCCGGGGCAGTGGCTGAACTGCGAACTCTATCACCCTGCCCCCAGCAGCTTTTCCCACTAACCTTCTCTGTTGTCTTTGGTGTTTGTGGGTTGAGAAGTCTGATAACTGCTACAGCTCACTGGTTCAGGGCGCTAGGGCATGCTCCGCCTGGCTCCTGGTCTGGTTGGTCTGCGCCACCCACGCTGGGCTCTGCTCTGCTCCACTGTGCTCCGCTCCCAGCTCCGTGTGGGATAGACCTTACCCAGAGACTATCCAGGCTGTCCTGGGCTAGAGCCATGCTTCCCTCCGCTATTTTGTGGGTTCTGCAGTTCTTCTCAGTTGTCTTTGGTGTTTGTGGGTTGAGAAGTCTGGCGACTGGTGTAGATCATTTCAACTACTATTACTGCATCCAGCTTGGTATGAAACTTCCATTTTTTTATAAGAAATGTAAGGGACTTGTACTATTGTAGCAAAAGGCTGTTTTTAGCTTAATTAGTTCCAAAATGGAATAAAGAATTATTACGTTACATAATACTCATGCATTTTGCAGAAGAACATTAACAGAAATACTATTTCATATATAAATTGCTGTGGTTCAGAATAATTTGTGTCAGAATTTTGAATGGTTTATTGTATTTGCAATGTTTTCTGTCTTCACTTTATATACATATATATATGCATATCTGTAAGGTTTTCTGTCTTCACTTTATATACATACATATGCATATGTGTGTGTATTTTGCACACCTCATAATAGATCTATCTAGTGGAAAAGTGCTAAATGTTCATAAATTAGTTTTGATAGTAAATGTAAATTAAATGCTAGTTCATGAATATCGTATTTGTTCTTTCCTATTTCATCACTAGCCAACACTTAGTCTTTTGCTATATATTGATATATGTCTATGAAAGTTAGGTATGTAAAATTCCTAGATATTTTTTGTATTAAATAGGGTAGTAGATGATAGTGTCATAGATCCAGAGCTGGAAGGGGCCTCAGAGACCATCACATCCAATTTGCTCATTTTACAGATGAATAAACTGAGGCCCAGGGATGTTGTGACTTGTCCAGGGTCACAGAGGGAACATCAGAGGTCATGTTCCAATTCAGACACTCTGATGCCTGGCATAGTACTTTTTCCACCACACAATTCCATCTTCACCAGCTAGCTTGATTGATTAATTAATGGCTATTCAGCTCTTTAGAAGGGAAGATTTTTTTTTCCAGGCTCCATTTCCAAAACCCTATATGGGTTCTTGCACAGTTCCTAAATTAAACTGTGCTATAAAATATCAATTTGGATCCATCTAACAGGCACCAATGATTCAGTCTACAAAGCTATCATTCTCTCTCTCTCTCTCTCTCTCTCTCTCTCTCTCTGTCTGTTTCTCTCTATATACATAAAACTATATTTCCATAAATACACACATGTTACATATCTGAATATACACATTATATATACAGCAAAATATACGTACATTTAATGTACACATGCAGTGGGAATCAAAGATTGCATACATACAATATTATATGTGCAATACTGCTTTCTTTAAATATGTGATCAATCTTTATTCCATTTAACAATCAAATAGTCTAAGATTAATTATGTTAAAATGAATAGATTGTATTACAAGGTAGAGTGTCTGAACTACATTGTCATCAGGGAAGGGGTCAGGTTGAGGAAGTGATGTCTAGCCATCAATAAATCAGAGTCAGGTGTCAAAAATGCCCAGCTAGGGGAGGGCAAAGAAACACTCCTGCCGAGGTGATCTTTCAGAATTCAGCCTTACAGGCAACAGGAGCCAAAACTAAAAACTGTAATGATGAGTCAAGAATCACAGGAACCCAAGGGTTAAGACAGCTAAACAAAACAGCTTAGCAACAGATTGACAATCCTGGCTAGGTCTCATTCTTAAATAAGAAACACTGATCAAAGGTTGGGTCTCACATGCTAACACTCATAGAATTATATTGACATAAACATAAAGACTGACAAGCAGCTACTGTCAGTCTACAGCAAGGAAGACAAATGGTAAATCCGTGAATTAGAGTTCCTTTTGCACCTACAATGTCAAAGCTTATCTTTTAAATGGTGACACGTCTCCATTAAGTCTGTATTTCCATTCTGTGTTATTTATTTTAAAGCTATTGGTATATTCACTGTTAAGAACTACGTGATTTAACCTGTGGCTAAATCACACTCAATTAGCACACGTTCAGTGTCGATTACACCTTGCTTTAGTTATGCTAAATATTTTTACATACTGATTGCTGCTACTTTACACTTTTATTTTCAGCACATTCATAGGTTTAAAGGAATACTAATAGAATGAAGCTTTCTTGAAGAGACTAGCATAGTACACCATTTCACTGCAGGTCTAATAAATAAGTAACCTTTATAACAGTATATATTTGTAATGTCCTATATTTAATTGCAAAGTATTTAACTACACAGATTCCTTTAAAGTAATTAGAAGGCAATATTTTTTAAAATTCAGCTTGAGATGATTTGAATCCAAAGACCAGTTCTAATTCTTCCACTTATTATGTAAACTTTTACAAATTTCATAAAAAATAGGAATACTTAGGCTACCTACTTTATAAGGCTGTTGTGAACAAAGAATGTTTGTAAACCAAATGTGAGCCACATTCCATCCCCTTCCTCCTACTATGAGTAATATTTGTTGGTCCCTTCAAAACACACTTTTCAATCTAGGTTCTCCAATTTACCGCTGAAAAAGGGGTCCTTGACTTAAATTGGAGAATTATGTGGAGCTGAAGTCACCAGAGTTGATAGTGGTGATTGGGAAATGGTATAAGAGCCTATTTTAGGCCTTAGAGAAACAGGAACAGGTACTAGCCAGAACTTACTGCCATGTATATAAAATAAATGTCTTAGACATCATTACTGTGATAAAATATTTTCATCCTCCCAATATGAAGATCGTGCAATGGGAAAAAATATAAATACTGTGTTCAAATTCTGCCTCTGATGTATATTTACCTCTGTGACCCTGGCAAATTACTTAGCCTCCTTGAGCCTCAGTTTCTTCATCTATAACATGAGGGGGTGAGACAAGATGTCTTTTGAGGTTTCTTCCAGTTCAGGGTGTGTGTTCCTATGATGTCTCAGACCCATTCTTATCAGTGTTATCTTGAGTTATCTTTCCTTTTGTTGTAATGGATCCACAAGCATTAATTCACATTCTATAACTCAGTCTCCTAACAGGTAAAGATAAATTTGTGAGGCAGTTGAATGGGGTAAAGTATGAAGTCTGTGGCTACGGCACAGTGTAAAGCTAACAACTCTAAAGAGAGTTAAATCTATATATCTGGCCCTATTAATGCTGCATGCTAACAAATAAACTAATGGACCAATAACAACCCTTTACTAAATATTGATAACCTATCTGACAGCCCAGGACCATGAACTCAAGAACGGACGGAATGGCACTGTCTCCCAAACCAACAGACTTTCTTTTAGGCCAGCCCCCAAAGCTATCACTGAGGGGAGAAATCATTGTGGAGATGTCCACCTTTCTTATCACCATAAGCAGCAACTGCTGACCAACTGACACCAACAGAAAGAAAGGCACAAGAGCCCTGGGAGCAGGAGCAATCCCCTTCCCAGATCACCAGTTCTGTTTTTGGTCTAGCATTTGCTAAGAAGCATCTCCTGTGGAGACGAGGCCACCAACTGCTACCCCCAGGGCAGACCAACTAGCCTAACTAAAGCATCCAGGCACCCCAAAGGAAAGACAGGTATGTCTCAGTCAAGTAAAACCACCAGCAGCATCTTGACCACCATCTCCCCTTGGTCTCTCATGGAGACAACTCAGGAATTAACCTCAGGAATCCTAGGAAAAGCAATGTTTCCAAACTCTGTGGAGATGTGTGACCAGAATGGCCTTTGTTTTCTTTGGGTGGCTCAGTTTATCTCATTGGGTGCTGGGCCTGGTGCTCCTCTTCCGGGGCAGGAAGCCCACAGACCATGCCTGGGAGCAGAGAACTTCCTGTGTGATGACTCATGGGGCTGGCTGAGGGGAGGTGTTGACTCCAGAGCCACGCCCAATTGGGTGTTAACCTAGGGGAAGGGGCCAATGCAAGAACCAATCGGCCCTGGTCATTCAGGCGGCGTTTGATGATGTCAAAAACTCTATAAGAGGGGAGAAGATGGCTTGAAGATTCCTCTTTCCTTTTCCGGTTGGCGTGGGAGCAGTGGCTAGCGTGACTCTGGGCCAGCCCTTGCTCTCGGGCTGAGCCCAGATGTTGGTAACTATGAATTATATTGGGTCTGTCTGTTGATATTTGTAATTTGTTTGTATTTTGTTCTGAAGTGCGGGATGCTGGTTTTGTTTTTCCCCTGAACTAAATGAATGTTCTGAACTTCGGGGTGCTGGCTTTTTCCCCTGAAGTAAGTGAATGAATCTGTATTGGGTCTGTCTGTTGATATTTGTAATTTGTTTGTATTTAGTTCTGAAGTTCGGGGTGCTGGCTTTTTCCCCCGAACTAAATGAATGTTGCCTGTATGCTCCCCTGAACTAACTGAATGCTGGATTAAAGTAAGCTGGTCAACCCCTTCACCGTGCTTTCCTTGTTTAAACAGATAAAAAGAACCTGTGCTTTCCTGGCATGCCAGCAGCCTCCTGGGTGCTGGCTGTGGGGGGATCTTATGCCCCCACAGGAGCTGCTAGCCGGATTATTAAAACAAGATGCAGCCTGACAACTGCCCCTCCAGGTGCTACATCCACAGCTACTGAAGACCCCCCAAAAGTAAGTTCTTGTCACCAAAATCCCTGGCACTATCAAGCTGTTCAACATCAGAAACTGGTATGATTTTATAAGTGGAAATGACATTAAAGAAGCATTCCCACCTGCTTTGCCTCTGCACCCTCAGGACTAGGAGACCTTTCCATCTAACTTGCATATGAAATCTTTCATGTGATATTTCCTCCTTTAGAATGTGAGCTTTTGGAAAGCAGGGAGTCTTTTTTCTGTTTGCATCCTTAGCACTTAGAACTATGTTCTGCACACAGTAAGTGCTCAATAAATGCTTTATTCAGTAATTCATAGCTATATGCATATCTGTATATACATACATATATATTGTATATATGAAATGAGGTTGTGGCAAATGGAGTGCATTTTTTAATGTGAAAAATGTTAAAAGTAATTTTTTCTTATGAAGATCTTAACAATACAGTTTGCAAAGTCTGTGGTCCTTCATTTCCAGGTTTCAGAATATCTAAGAATATTGGTCCAAATACAGTAAGCCTATTTAGTTATTTTTACTTGACTTTTTCCCTCTATTCAGATTGGCCACAAATTTCTCTTACAGCTTCAACCTAATTTGTAAAATGCTTCATTTCCACGTACAAGGCTATTTTCTATTTCTCATAATTAATTATTCTGTGTTGAATAGTTTCATAAATTAGAAGGATGATTAGATGATTAGAAGGATATATCATCCAGAGAGATGATATGAAACTAGCTCTGGAAAGGGTATTTTATTTTTATTTTTGGCAGACGCCACCAGTACCTTGAAGCTCAAACATGCTGTGTTCTTGGCAGAGCAAAAAAGATTGTGATGACAACAGGCATGCAAATTTCACTTGGAAGGAGAACTTGGTACATGACCTAGAATCTCCTTTTCACATAGATTCCAGCTATTCTGTCCCCATCACACATTTTTTGGTTGGGGGTGTGACAAGGGGAAGAAAATGGAGAAGAAATCTAAGTTTACCTTTCTTATTCACCAAGAACCAGCCCAGGGTCAGAGCTTGGGACCATCATTTAATCAAGTATGAAAATGTGTGGGCTTTATGTGACATTGGCTTTATTCTGTATGTATTCCAATTCAGCAAACAATTATCTATGCTCAGACCATTTTGCTAGGCTTTAGATAACATAAAGTTTAAAGAAAATGCAGTCCGAGCTTTCATGGAGTTAATAATCCATTAAGTTTTGTGACTTGAACACAGAAAAATATAAGTCAAAATCAACATAATAAGTAACATCTGAGAATGGAAAGATCATATTAACTACAGGGGTGGACAGGGGAATAAAGGAAGGCTTCATGGAGGAGGTGACACATAATCATAGATTTTGAACTGGAAGCAACTTTAGAGGGCACCTAGTCTGTCTCTTTTTACAGATGAGGAACTGATTGGTTAAGGAGCTTAACTGACCTTTGGGAATAGATGGCAGGTTAGGAGATGGATAGGAATTCAACAGGCAGAAAAAAGGAAGGAGGAAATAACTGGCATGGGGATACTGCATGAAGGAAATAAAGTATAGACAGAGGCGGGGAACCTGTGGCCTCAAGGCCACATGTGGCCTTTTAGGTCTTTAGGTGAGGTAGGTAACCTGTGGCCTTTTAGGTCCTTGGGTGTGGCCTTTTGATTGAGTCCAGGTTTTATAGAACAAATTCTTTTATTAAGGGAATTTGTTCTGCGAAGTTTGGATTCAGTCAAAGGGCTGCACCTAAGGACCTAGAGGTCCACATATAGCCTCAGGGCCACAGGTTCCCCCCCTTCCCCCCGTAGGGGGCATGTTCAGAAAGCAGAGAGTAGTCAAGTTTGGCTAAAGTTTTAAGCATAAGGAAGGGAGAAGACATGAGGATAAACCTGGAAAGAGACACTAACAGCAGACAGTGGAAAGCAATGGGGGTTGCCAAAGATTTTTGAGCAGAGGAGAAATCAAAACAGTCCTAATAAAGTATTCATGTAGGGATAGCAAGTACATGTCTAATGTCAAGTCACTATGAAATGTAAACCAAGTCATCTTGGCCTCTCCCTGAATAAGTGTACAGCTCGTATGACCCTCCCCTCTTTCTCCATCCTAAACGAAGCACTTTTTCCTTTGGGTATGTTGAGAATACATTACAAATCATCATCAGTCAAGATGGTAAACTATCTGAGTTGGTCACATGAGAGCATAAAACTCATTCGGCATTCCTTCAAGAAGGATTTCTTGGATGCTTATGATAGACAGACAGACTGTAGTGGGGAGGACACATATATAAGACACAGGCCTTTAAGAAGGGGGATTTGATCTGGACCCAAATGATTGTAATAGACGTTAGAACATGGTAGTACAGGAGAAAATTACAAAATTATGTGAGATAATGTGTTTTCTTTTTCCCACCTGGCTAAATGTGAGTGAGGAGACAAGGACTGCTCTAAATATCTGGGGGCGGGGAGAGAGCTAGCTATTTTCCTAGCCCAAGTCAACAGGTTGTCATGAATACATGGCCCTCCCCCGGCATTTATCCCAATTGTGTCTATTCTTTCCTGTGTCAGGTAAGGGAGTATTAAAAGTAGAATGGACGAGGCTTTGACCTACTGAGCTCTGAAAGATCAGGAGGATACCATGAACCGGCATCCATGGCAGAATCTGCAAAACTAGATGGACATAACAGGGTTTTCAAAATGTCTGACAGATCTCACTTAAGCCTGGCAACCATCTGTGAGCTAAGTGACACAGGCATTACTATACCCATTTTACAGGTGAGCATGCTGATGATCGGTGAGGTTGAGTGTCATGGCTAGCAAGCATTAGAAGTGGGATTCCTTAAGTGCAGCCCTTTGACTGATCCAAACTTCACAGAGCAAATTCCCTTAATAAAAGAATTTGTTCTATAAAACCTGGACTCAGTCAAAAGGCCACACCCAAGGACCCATTCTGATTCTCCGATCAACATTCTGTAGTATCCTCTGTACCATACCTCCCTATCCTGAAGGTAGTACGAGTTGCATGTTTAAAGCTCAGAAGACAAGTCAGGACTAGAAACGTAGATTTGGGAGGCACTTACACAGCTGTTAGTTGAACTTGCAAATGAAATAGCAAAAGAAGAGAAAGCAAAAGAGGAGGGTGAGGGATAGACCCTTAATAGGGAGTTCCAAACCCCTTTCCAACAAAAACCAGAAGAGATAGCCCAGTACCCCGGAACAGTAAGTAGTGGTGATGATGGTGATGATGCAAGTCTGATAGGGAAACAATGAACAGGCTGGTTTTAAAGAATTTTCTGTCTAATAAGGGTTAGGGAATGGATGCTAGATTCACCCTGGTTTACAAAGTCAAAGCGTCAGTGTTTTCAACTGTGTGATTCTGTGACTTCCAGGACTAGTCTAGGGTGTGATTACAAGAAAGGGCCCCACCCCAGCCCCTCTCTAGGGGCTATATGACTGTATTTGTAAATTGCCCTGTTTTTCTCTCACTTCCTCCATATGATAGGATGCAAGTGGAGAGAGGGGGGAGCAGGGAGAATGTGTTGTATGATGCTCTGAAGGGATACTTTTGGCTTTTCAAGTATGAACTGAGGGAAAGAGGCAGAAATGGCTGTAGAAGACGACGGCCAAAAAACCTAGACTCTTTGGGGGATACATCTGTGTTAAAATATTTAATAAAACACTTGATAACCTAAAAAGATGATACTGCATGTTGGGAGAGGAAAGACACTGCTTTTGTGTAATGTACTGGAGAAATTGTTCAGTGGCTTATTTTGACTGTAAAAACCTAAATCTTGCCATCCTTTATTTGCCAAGGGCAATGTGAGCCAGCAAGTTGGTCATGCCAATTAACATGTCTGAGTTGTTTAAACTAGCAAAGCCAATTTACCATGTCATACTCTTAGGGCAATGTGGTAGAATGACAATAAACTTTATTGTGTAGCAATTTACGTAATATTTGTAAGTGAAAAATGTGTTGCTCTAACTAAAAGGAGAGCCAGCTTGAAACAAAATGTGAAAAATCATAAAAGAGATAATTCAGATGTCAAAAGAAGAAAAGAAAATATTGTTTTGTTGTTCAGTTGTAAATTAAAAATCCCTCTGACTAAGAAATGAGCGTTCTCTGTTCCTTGCCACCTGGGCTGGTAGGGGACAGAGCTGGGTGTAGCTGCCAAGAACAGAGGTTATGCATCTACTCATCACCTCACGTAAATCAGAGAGGTGGTTGAACTAGATGATCCAATGTCCCTTCCAGCTCTTCAATCAGTGGTACCAAGAATCTGCCCCTCCACACACACACTAGGCAGAATTTCTAGGCTTCCACATTGTTTTTTTCCTTTTTCCTAGAAAGCTCTGTCTTTCTACAGAACTTCAAATGTTTAATGGCTACAGCTTCATTAAAAATATGTATGTATACATTTGTATAAATGGATCTATATATACATAATGAGGTTTTATTAGTGTTTAGAAGTGCAGACATTTCTACTTCTTTCAACTAATGAAGTAAATTTAATTTTCCCATTTCAGACTTCCTTGGGAGCTGTCATGAATGAATATCATGTAAAACCAGCCTACATGGCATTCTGTTCATTTTTCCTGAGGATAAAAGTGGAACCAACAATAATTAGATGCCTTGCTAAAGACCACGCTAGAAAGCTGGTGGCAGAGTTGGTGTTTTAATTCTGCTAAACTCTTGAAGGGAATCAAATTTTTAAAAATAATAGATGATGTCATTGCAAGTGGTAATAACCATAACCATGAAGACCAAAAAGTGATATTGTTTGGCACTATCCCATTTTAAATTTGAGCTAATAGCTGTGGCCATGAAAATATCAGTCAATCACCATCCAATGAGCACCAAGTGTGTACAGTATTTCTAATATCCTTGCATGAGACATACTGTGAGAATTAAAAGTGTCAAGTGTGGGCCCTTATCAGTTTTTGCCTGGACTGCTCCAGTGACCTCTTGAATATTCTCTTTTGACTATACCACCATGGCTATCGCATCCTCAGGGACATTTTTCTTACTTTTTTCTTTCTTACAGTTAACGAAATACTAAAAGATAGTTCTCTCAGAATGAAATGAATGGTCATTATAACTTCGGATGAACTGGACTACCTTTTGTGTAGGTTACCTCTTTCTCTTGGGGATACTTGGGAAACCAAATCATTGAAAGTACTTAGTTTTCTCATCTGTAAAATGTGGGTAATGATACTTACAATAGCAATTATACAGAAACTTTTAGTTTGCCAATTATTTTACATAAATTATGACATCTGAACCCTGTGAGACAGGTGTGCTGTTATTCCCATTTTACAGCTGAGGAAAGTAAGGTTGGGAGAGGTCAAGGAACTGGTTCAGGATCACACAATGCAGGTCTGAGGTAGGATTCAAATGCAGATGTTCCTGACTCGTAAGTCCAACACTTAAGCAGTTTCTCTAAATCACCAGGTTCAGTACCAGAGAGGAAAGATGACATAGGGATGGATGCGGAGTGAGCAAAATTAGTCTCAAACACATGGTCAAGTCATATAACTTTTCCAAGTCTGTTTCTTCACCCATGGAGGCTTTGGACTCAGAAGAGCCTCTTATTACCTATGTAATCTTGGCCAAATGTCTTTGCCACTCTGGGCTTTACCTGTCAAATTAGAGGGTTAGACTAGCTGAGCTCTCACCTTCATTTCCAGTTCTAAATAATAAAATAATTGTTGAAGACTATGCAAAAATGTTCTACAAATGCCAACTAATAAATAAATTTTCTATATCTGTTATGACCTCTTAGTAAAGACATGTCAAGATATGCCTTAGGGCATACACACAAAAACAAACAAGATTTAAATGAAAACCTACTGGCAAACAAAAAATTCTACCAAGAGAAGGCAAACCAATGGGTTCTCTTGGAAAGGAAATGTCAAAGCAATTATATTTAATTGACAGTAAAGCATGTATATGTGTGTGTGTGTGTTTCTGTCTTTCTGTCTGTCTGTCCTTAGCATGGTGCCTGGCACATAGTCACTTAACAAGTAATTTTTGATTGATTGTTATTGTGTGATATATATGTATATATGTGTGTGTATATGCATGTATGTGTGTGTGTGTATATGTGTAAACATATACACACACACATACACATATATATTTATTTATGTTTGGGCAGCTAGGTAGCACAATGGAAAGAGTACCAGGTCTGGAGTCCAGAAGATTCGTCTTCCTGAGTTGAAATCTGTCAGGCACTTATGGTATGACCCTGAGCAAGTTACTTAATCCTGTTTGCCTCAGTTTCCTCATCTGTAAAATGAGCTGGAGAAGGAAATGGCAAACTACTCCAATATCTTTGCCAAGAAAACCCAAAATGGGATCACAAAGAGTCAGGCATGAGTGAAAAATGCCTGAATAAAAGGTTTATATTTACAAATAAGGCCTTAAGCCATTCTCCTCCACTCTTGATCAGTCACCATTTTACCATAAATGAAAGACTGCAGCCCCCCCCCCATACACACATATCTCTATTTCCATTCATATACACTTCTCAGGTTCCTATTTTATCCATGCCCATATTTAGGACAAATAGAGACCACAAGTTCCTATTTACTTCATGTTAGGAAATCTAGGTTGGGTTTCCCAGATGACTTCTTAATGTTAAAGAATTCTGGCTGGTGATGGTTAATTTTCCCCCTTTTCCTCACAAAACTGGAAGTGAAGAGCACAAATGCAAAAGAACGGCTTCACATTTCTACAGCACTTTACTTCAGACATTCCTTCCTCATAACAGCTCAATAAAGCAGGCAGTGCAAATACTATTCCCATTTTACAAATGGTGAAACTCAACCTTTGAAGGATGTAAAGTGATTTTTCCTAGATCACATATGTAATTAGGAGCAGAGCTGCCTAAAATAAAGCTGACATTTATATAGCATTTTCTTCAGAGCAGAATTAGGCAGGTAGTAAAAGTATTATTTTATATTTTACATCTAAGCAAACTAGGGCTTGCTGAGGTTCGGTGAGCTTCATAAAGTATCTCATGACTGGAAAGAAGCAGACATACCTAGACCCAAATCCAAATCTCTTGACTCACTGTCTAGAGTTTTTTCTACCTGATTAAAGAGAGTTGTTGAGGGGGTTGGCAGATAAACTAAAATGGCCAGATAATGTTGCCATTTCATTTATGGCTGAAAATGTCATGGAAAATCTAGGTTGATTTTAGGAGGTAATATGATTATTTGGTACTCAGTGGAGAGAGGATTGCGGTTTCTAGTTGTTCCGTTACCTTTAATAATCTAATGGCACTTGACTCTAGAAGAGTAGGGGCAGGGCAAAGGCTAGGATTTAAGAAGAGATTTTCTGACAAGAAGTCTCTTTGAACTCCTGCTGTTATCAGATTTTCTACAATATTCTGTTCCTTGCAAGATTCTATTCCGTTCTGGAAGTTCTTTTCCTTGACTATTGTCTTCTTGCCTTTAAGAAGAGTGAGATTTTTCTCCCCTAGGGCTTTTCACATGTGTTTCCATCAGAAATATCAGCATCAAAAAATATGATAAGGAATAATTATTTGGTTGATGGCATAAAATTTCTCTTAAGTCCTAGAGCCACTTCCAAATGATAAGCTTTGTCCCAAAAGCCTTATGAAGTTTTCACATATGTTGCTGCTTCACTCCAGGGCTGAGAAGCATTTTTTATTTCATATTATGTAACTTGCCTGTTAAAGATGGTGTTGACTCGAAACTTTGCTATTTTCTCTCTCTCTCTGGTTTTTAAGGCACATCCTATGCTAACTTTTTAAACTTTCAGAAGTAAAACAGTTGCTAAGCAATGAAAATGTTTTTTAGAGAACAAATTTTCCAAGCAAAGTAATTTAGTAAATGTTATTTATATTACTTAAGGTTCTACATAATATATTTACCTAGAACTTCAGGCATAGACTACTACTTCTGATTTTTTTAATTGAGGACTTTTACCAAAAATATACAATCATATTCAAGATGTCACTTAACTAAATGTTACTTAATATGGGTCTTATTTCCTCCATTATCTATATACGGAGTAATGGCAGGAAAAGATACTTTATTTCCTTCTTTGGTTTCCTTCATTGTCATTGCTTCATCAAATATAAGAGTGAGATTGGGTTCTCTAAGGCCAGTGGAACATAGGTTTTGATGAGTCCTACACAAGGAGGAAAGACTCTGGGTACCACCCAGAAACCAACCAGGTGATGGGGTCCCTAAGATCACAGATGCTTATCATCAGAAGCCCGGCCATCAGGAATGACTTCTGGGGGGCCATATTAACTCATGAAGATTGTTTACTAAGACATGGAGGGAATGATGTGGGCGGACAGAGCAGCCACAAATGAAATCATGGATATCTGAATTACTAAATTATTACGATAAGCAGCTCAGGAATATGATTCATTATTGATAACTAAGAAAAAATGAACTAAAGCTCCAAGAAAGGCTGTTGCTCAGGAAATTATCATATATATCAAATGAAGAAGAAAACAAAAGCAGATGAATGCTCTGACATTAATATATTCCTTCCACTGAAAAAGCTTTTTCCATAAAATTTTAAATCAGGTGTACAATGGCTAAACGTCTAGATGCCCCTGTATGGAAGGTTCTGATCACATTCTAGTGAATAAAATGTGTCAACAGTACAAACAAATGGCTTTTCTGCAATAAACAGGGGTAACAAGAACCAAAACCAGTCAGGGAAAACTCACTGCATGTGATGGAAGAGTCACTGAAGGGGGATGTTTAGTGACTGAAAGAACACAAGGACATATATAAAACTAAACAGTCTATCTTTCTTTGCAATTAAGAGTCCATAATAAATATTCAGAAAGATCATTTGAACAATCCTGACAAGTTCTCAAAAAAGATTAGATAAAAGTAGCTCAGGCAGAATTTTAGTCATCTGATAGACAAGGAATTCTGCAAGAGACAGACACACTGATCTCTGGCAATTTAGAATCCTAGAACATTGAGTATCATCTATCACGTCAGAATTTTAGATATTATTACCTTGAAATAAAGATGAGGAAATTCAGGTCAAGACACATGAAATCACATGACTAAGGAAAGGAGATGGTGGAAAGAAGCATTTACTTTCTTCTAAAATATAGAGGGTATTCTCAAATTAAAATGATGAGATAGAGTGAAGGAAAATTAAGGGGGAAATGAAGTATAAGTAATTAAAACAAATGACATTAAGCATGAAACAGGCAATGTGGTATGCAATAGATTTGTAGTCAGAGGACCTGGTTTCAAATCCCAGTATTCAGCTTAGGTCACCAGGTCTCTCTGAACCAATGTCCTCCTCTGCAAAATGATTTCTATAGATAGGTTCTAAAATCCCTGAGCCTAAGAGTAGATTTTTTTAAAATTACTGACAGTCTCTTTTGACAAAGAATATATAAACTGGATGAATAATTGAGAATCCTCTAACTATAATCACATATGACTGCAAGGAACAAAGGAAAACTATTAGGGCCTTTTTCGGGAAACAAGTAAGATAAATTAATTAGGCCAGAATTAATAGGCTTATTCAAAAACTTATAAGGATAAAGTCTTAGAAATCTTATCACAGCCTTAAGAATTATATGAGCATATATGTATGTATGTATACATACATGTGTATATGTATACATGTATAAATCTGTGTCTATGTATATATACATACACATATACACATACAAATGTACACAGACACATATATAAACACACTCGTATGTAATTTAAGAAACATTTTTGTGGTAGGATTTGAAGTAGACATTGGTTTAATTATTTCATAGGCAACGTCAGCAAAGAACTAGAAGTTGCTATAAGGTATAGATTCGTAAGATTCCAGTGTGGGAACAGGCATCTATGGCCACCTATTAAGCCTTCACCAGAGCAAACAGGAGCTGAAAGTCAATATGTATATGGACTGATCTAAAGTGCAACAGATGGAAAACACAAGAGGGACACCATCCAGAAGGTTCTTCATATGCAAAAATCACTGTGGATAGTGCTGAAAAACTCTGATGACAACATTCTCACTGCCAATAAACTGAACTGCAGAACATTTGACTAAGACATTGTTGAAACTCAAGAGAAAATATAAGAGGACTAGCTTCAAATATAAGCATATTTGTATAACCTGTGTCCCAAAGCCCATTGGTGTGGGACTTGCTCCTCATTGGTAGGGACAAATGCACTGCCTTGCATGAGGGGTGGGTTAGAGTTGTCCAGACCAACGAAGAGCTTAAATCTTTTGAAGCTTCATGTCTCTTCAGGTCCCTTTTAGCTTTAAGTGCTGCAGGTGCTTCAGTTCCTTCTGACTTTCAGTTTTGAGAGAGGAGATGGAGGAGGGCAGCCCTACTTCAGGTTGCTGAAAGAAAAGACTATGGGAAGACAAGAGGAGCCAGCAGTCTCCATCATGGCCCTACTCCCAGCTTACTATCCTAGAGACCTCAGGGAGTTTCCCCTTGGGTGAAATGTAGAAATCTCTTTCAGCAGAGCCGAGTTACCTCGCTCCCAAAGGGAGAGCTCCTTTACTCTGTATTGTTTGCCACATATTCTCAAATGTATGAGAAGTTAGGCTGAACTGAGAAAATAATATTTAAGAGAGCAGATGATAAAATTCTAGCCTCATACCTCCTTTCTCTGAGGAGAGCAGAATGGCCATCTCTGGCCACAACTTCCTGCTTCCTCTCCTGGCAGGAATTAAAGTCTCTTGGAGAAGGGTAGAGGAAGAAGAGGCTAGATGTATCTATTCTACCTCCCCTCAAACCATATGACACTCTGAGACTACATGTAGGAGACAGACATCGCAACACATGGAGCTTCACTACATTTGTTTCTTTATTTTGTCCAGATCTGTGATTTCACTGATATGTGTAACTACCACTTGGGAGCTCCCTTCACTAATGCAGACCAGAAACCAATAAGTCGTGTTCATTTTTAGAAAACTGCCTTACAATGTAAAGGATAAACCTAGGATAAATTCAACTCTTCTTCTCTTGTTCTCCATATCTAGCTGGCTCCTCAAGAGTGGTAGGATATTCAGATGGATAATATTTGTGGCTTAATTAAATGAATGTCATTTTAATATTTGATACTTCAAGAATCATAGGAATTAGCACAGAAATGGACCTCAGAGATCATCTAGTCTTTATGATGAAACTAAGGCCAAGACAGTTTGAACATTTGCCCAAATTCAGATAGCTAGGACGTGACAAACCCAGGATTCTTCTGACTCTAAATTCTTCTGTAATGGGATTCATTATTTTCTAGTATGACTGTTTCTTCCACAAATGAATGCACACTGCTATATACCTTAGGATGTTAGGTCAACGAGTTATTGGGTCAATAAGTTATCCCCAAACTACTAATACACAGCAGCCAAACCTCTTGTAACGAAGCTCTTTGAATTTATGCACATTCGGCATTTAATGCATTTTTTAAAAATAAATTTTTTATGTATATTTTCTCCTAGGATGGATATAAGGAAAAGCTTTCTAAGATTTGTTGGGGTGAGGAAGGAACTGAGAGTTAAATCTTTTTAGCAAAGGGCAGTCATGTAAAAAAGGGATTTGTTAGTTGGATCTAGGAAAAATGGGGGATAGCTGAAAAAAGATCAATTCAAACAGGTATATTACCTTATCCCTCCAGGTCAGAACAGCAAAAAAAACTTCCTAACAATCAGAACTACCCCAAAATAGAATGCACTGTCTCAAGAAACAGTGGTTTCCCCTTTAAGTTTATATCTTCCAATGAATATTGAATAAATACTTATTGAGGACATTGTAGAAAATACGTGATGAGGCACAGACTGGACTAGATGGCCTCTGAAGTCTATTCCAACTCTGACATTCTATAATTCTCTAATAGACTAGGAGTTTCTAATTCTATCATGCCATCATCACAGATGACATTTTTTACAGCCTCTTAAGTTTTGCAAAGCCCACACATATACTAATGTATATATATGAGCTTTACATGTAACATGCATGTATATATGTATATGTGTGTAACATATGCACTCATGTAGTATACACTGGTTATATGTGTAAACACACATTACAGGCATCTAGGTAGCACAGTGGCTAAAGTGGGGGGGTGGCTTGGAGTCAGAAAGATCTGATTTCAAATCCTTCCTCAGACACTTCCCAGTCATGTGAACCCAGGCAAGTTACTTAACCCCTCTGTGTCTCAGTTTCCTCACTTTAAAACTGGGATAATAATAGGAAGTACATCACAGGGTTGTTGATGGAATGAGTTAATATAATGTAAAGTAATTTGGAAAACCTTAAAGTCTCATACAAATGCTAGCTATTGTTGGAAAAATTGAAGGCAAAAGGAAAAGGGAATGGCAGAGGATGAGAAGGCTAGATAGTACCATGGAAACAATGAACACGAACTTGGACAAACTCTGAGAGACAGTGGAGGATAGACGGGCCTGGCATGCCTAGACGGGTCTATGGGGCACAAAGGGGTGGACCTTTATTACTGTTCTCATTGTCGATATTATTTCTGTCATTATCATATTTCTTCCTCAGAACAGTCCGTAGAGTGTGTACTACAGATATTATTCCCAGAGTTATTGTGAAGCCAAATGAGATATCTGTGAAGCACTTAACTTAATGCCTGGCACTTAGTGGATTCTTAACACGTGCTTGTTTCTTTCCTCTTTTCTACTGGACAAATGAAGAAACTGAAGCTACAAAGATTATGTGACTTTCTCAGGGTCACACAAAGGGTTAAGTGTTGGGTTCAGTATTTGAACCCAAACCTCTCTGAGACTGTAAGTGTACTCCACTCAACTGCCTGCTGTTTATTAAAATGTGAATGTATCCCATCCCTCTGAGGTATCTAAGAAGTCCCTTTTAATACAGGATGTTCCCAGTGTCCCATTTCAGATACCTGCCACCTAACATAAATTATAGAGATGGAAGTTATAGGTTTTACAGTCTGATATTCAGAAATTTTTGTAAGTAAAAAGAGATTCAAGGTAGAGCAGACTAGGATCAATTAACCAACCAAGAAACTTTTATTAAGCACCAAATATATGACAGGCACTGTGCTAGGCACAGAGGAGACAAAGTAAAAAAATTTCCTGCCCTTAAGGAGCTCATGCTGTATTCTATCAAGAGATAACATACGCACAGAAAGTATAATTAAAAAGAGAGAATACATGCAAAATAAATTAAAGATGATGGGGGGTACCCAGCAGTGGGAGGGATTAGGAAAGGCCTCCTTTGGAAAGTGGTGCTTCATCTGGACAAAGAGGGGAGGAGGCAGTCCCTTCCAGGCATGAAGGAGAGCCTGTTCAGAGACACAGGGACAGAACATGGAAGGTTCTTATGTGAAGAACAACAGGATGACCCGTTTGACTTCTCTGAGGAGTGAAAAGAAGCAAGGTTATCATGAGGCAGGGAAAGTGGGGATGCTGACATACAATTCTTAGTTAAAAAGGGCAGGAAGAGTTACTAAACTTCCATTTCTTGAAAAATGGGTGGGGAAATAGGCATTGGTATTTTAAAGACAAAATTCTTCAGAGGAGTTTGAAACTTCTAGACAAACATTTCTATTTCTTTTTCTATTAAATTGGAAGGGATGACAGAGGTCAAGAATTATCCTGACCCTCGAGTCCTTAAAATCACTTTTTGAAAAATAGCCCATCCATGTTTAAACAAATGGTTCTGCTGAAGGTTGGTGGCTCTGAAAACTGCTCATCTTCCCCAAATGACCTGGAGCTGAAGAAGGCAACAAGAAAAAACATTTGAATTTCACCTTTGAAACATTAGTGATGATCCAGTGTTGCTGATCACAGGACAGGTGTATTACCTTCTCCCTCCAGGTCAGGACAGGCTGACAGTCCTAAGCAGGTTGGCTTCCTGCATAGTGTGCTCACACAACTTACAAGCCCTCATCAAGCTGAGAAATTTAGCAGACAAATAAGGCCACAAAGCATCAAAGGTAATACAGACTAATCTTTCTACTCGGTGGAAAATCTAACAGAGAAACTTTTATTTTTGTATTTCTAAGATGAAAGCAGTATCCAAGAATGTTGTCTAGTTTATCTCAGAAGTCGCCAGGCTATATTCCAGGAACAAACAGTGACCAGTGCCCTAGCATAACATTTCAATACAATCTAACTCCTAAATGTTATGGCCTCTTCACTCTCTACAAAGAAAACCAACTTGGATTAGCATAGAGGAATGAACATCTTTCTTTGCTAAGGCAAAATATCCATAACCAGAAGTTCAGAATAAACTGTGAAATAATCCATATGGACTTACTTATAGTCTGACTGAGTACAGAGCTGAGTGTTTCTAACTTGACCCAGATCTCAAGGTTCAATTCTTAGCTCTTCTCTCTATACACTCTATTACTTGGAGATCTCCTTGAGGAAAAACATACAGTGACTCCTATAATCAGATATGAGCATTGCTATGACTCTCTTGCCCTCTTGTGACTACCTCAGGGTTGTGGTTGGCTAACCAAGTCTGTTATATCATATTGTTAAGAAGGTTGTTTGGGTATTTGATCCTTCAGTAAATATGCTAGCTTTACATGGCTCTGTGACCATAGGATACATCCCTAATTGGTGATACTGATCAATCATTATCTAAACTAATATTGGACTTGTTTTCTTCACCAAAGTATTTAACATTTTGAAATGTAACACCATCACAGAATCACAGAATTTGAGAGCTGGCAAGGACTCTCAGGGGTCATTTAGTTCAGCCCATGTTTTCACTTGCTTCTCTCTCACTGTTTTGTACCTCCTACAACATGGGGGGCCCCATTGATCAAATGAGATAATATACATATATATATATATATATATATATATATATATATAGCACTTTATAAAGCACTTTGCTGGCTTTGAGGCAGTATGTGTGCATGTGTATGTATGTGTATGTGTGTATATACACACACATATCTGTCAAGAAGACCTGAGAGTTCAAATTCAAACCCAGACACTTAGTGTTTGACCATGGGGAAGTCACTTAATCCCATTTGCCTCAGTTTCCTCATCTACAAAACGAGCTGGAGAAGGAAATGGCAAACCACACTAGTATCTTTTCCAAGAAAACCCTAAATAGGAGTCACGAAGAGTCAGACACAACTGAAGTGACTGAACAGTGAATATACATATATGTGTATAGAACGTATATGTATACATATGTATCCTCAACTCTTCTCTTCCTCCCCTTCAAATATCCAAATTCTTGCCAAGGTCTGTTGATTTTTTAATCACACACACACACACACACACACACACACACACACACCCCCTCCTCTCCTCGCACACTGTCATCATTCCTGGTCCGTGTCCTCATCATCTCAAGCTTGGGCTCTTGTAGCACAGTGCAGGTTGTTCTCCACTCCACAAGTCTTCTCTCACTTCAGTCCCAACACATACAATAGGGTATATGTTTGTGTGTATACATTTACAGACAGACACAGTAACCTTCCTAAAGAACAGGTCTGACCATGTCATGCATAAATCCCTCCCCCCAAACACACACACACTCGAAAAAACTCCAGTGTCTCCCTTTTACCTCCAGGAACCAATATAAAAGCTTCTGTTTGGGTTCAAAGCCCTTCCACTGTTTTCCTCCTTTTTCCTGCCTTCTTACACCAATCCCACATATGTACTCTGTAATCCAGGGACACAGGCTTCCTTGCTGTTCCTTGAACAAAGCACCATTTCTCTCAATTCTGGACATTTTCCCTAACATTCTCTCCTCCCTAGAATTCTTCTTTCCTCATTTCTCCCTTCCCTGGCTTCCTTCAAGCTCAATCTAAAATCCTACCTTCTACAGGAAGCCTTTCCTGTTGTTTAGTCAATCAATCATGTCCAACTCTTCATGACCTCATTTGGGGTTTTCTGGGCAAAGAACTGGAATGGTTTGCCACTTCCTTCTCCAGCTCATGTTTCAACAATCCGGCTAGCAGCTTCTGTGGGGGTGTAAGATCCACCCACAGCCACCACCCGGAAAGCTGCCAACAGCACAGTTTCTTTTGATCCGCTTAACTAAGGAAAGTAAGGTGAAGGGGTTGACAAGCTTATATTAATTCACCATACAAATATCATTCACTTAGTTCAGAGGAAAAAACCAGCACCCTGAACTTCAGAACAAAATACAAACAAATTACAAACATCAACAGACGAGACCTAATACAATTCACAGTTACCAACATCTAGGTTCAACCTGGGAGCTCAGAACAAGGGCTGGCCCAGAGTCACGCAGCCACCACTGCTGCGGCAAAGAGCTCCAAAGAACAGACAGCCAACCCCTGGTTTTTATATCTTTTTCAGCGTCAGGGGTGAGTCACACATGCGACTCACCTACGTGACCTAGAATCGTCACAAAGAGGCAGACTTAAATCCACGTGGTCTAAAAGCCTCTGCTCTCCCAGACATGTAAACTAGGCCCTCCCTGGAGTTAGCCCTACCTTGGGCCCCACCTTAGTTGCCAATCCACACCCACTAAGGTTTTACACCTAATAGGGGTTTGGGCCTGGGGCTTAGCACCTAGTAAGGCTCAATGAATTACTGAAAGGGAACAAAAGCCAAACTGTTCAAGGGCACTTGTTGAACTAAGTGCTAAGGAGCCCATTTTTGGTTACCAACACAGCTCATTTTACAAATGAGGATACTGAGGCAAACAGGGTTAAGTGACTTGCCCTGGGTCACTCAGCTAAGAAATGTTTGAGTCCGAATTTGAACTCAGGTCCTCCTGATTGCAGGGCCAGCATTCTATCTGCCCCAAGCCATTCCTGATCACTCTTAATTCTAATGACCTCCTTCTCTTGATTATTTCCAATTTATCTTGTATATATCTTGCTTATTCATAGTTTATATGTTGCCTCTCCATTAGACAGGGAGTTCCTGGAGGAGCAGAGGTTACCTTTGGCCTTACGTCATTTCCCCAGCACTTAGTATAGTGACTGACACATAACTGCTGCGTAATAAATGTTTATTGACTGACTGATGCATATATGTGCCTGTATGTATATGTATACACGCACACACACACACACACACACTCTATTGTGTATGTATATATGACGCTAGAAGGAGCTCAGTAAAAGAATCACATTACCTCAAAGTTGGAATTGACTTGAAGGTCATCTAACCCACCCCTCTGCTCAATGAATACATCTTTTAAAAAAAATCATGATTGATGAAATTAGCTACTCCACAAAGGCTTGACAAAAATCAATGGACCCAAGAATGTGGAGGAATCAAGAGGAATTTCTTACTAGAAAAAAAAAGTAATTCAAAGAGCAAGTACTACTGATAATGGACATTTCAGCATCTTCAAGAATTGTAAAACAGACCTATAGAAATATCCCACCTCTAGATGCTTACTCTAAATAGGTAACATTATCTCCTACTGTACTAAGAAGATTCTGGACATTCAAAAAGGGAATCTACCCTCCTGGGACCCTAAAAATGTTACCATAGCTTCCTTTACCCACCCTTTCTTCCTTCCCTTCTCAGAAGAAGAGGTGTCCTCAATTTTCATTTCCAAATATCAGAGCAACCCCAGGGATCACCTAGTCCAGTGCATATACAAGAAGGAATTCTTATATTGAACCTGAATTTCATGAATAGCATAGCTTTTTAACTACTCAATGTCTGTTCAGGGAATTACTTTTCTAGAATAAAATTTAAGTATCTTCCAATGATGATTTAAATAAGGAAAATGTAATATTTATAAAGTCAAAAATGATATTTTTTTGCTTTTTAAAGTATTTTATGCTATGGGCTTTTCTGCCTTTTAACATGACTTTTCTAACTGAAATGTCAAGGAAAAATCACCCCCACAAGGATATTTCGAAAATTAAAAATTAAAACCACTTAAAATCTGTCTCATAGGAATCACATGTGAGTGATTTTACTTATCAGCCAAGAGCAAATATATGAAGTGCTTTATACCCCATACCCCATTTGGACCTCAAAAAAACACTCTGAGTTAGGTTTTATGAATATTATGATGTCTATTTTACAGATGAAGAAATTCTCATGGTGGTTTATTAGTTTGTTCATGATCACATAGCTACTCATATACTGTATAAGCCTTAGAATAATGTATACATGTGAATTATTATTAGTGATATCTTTCCTAAATCTCAAACTTCACTGTGATGTATTTTTTAAAATTTTCAAGTCAAATAAATGGTTAAAATTTACTCTGGATTATCATAAATGCATATAATTCATTTTAAGTTTCTAGACAGACATGACAACTGACAAATTGTACTCACCTTTCATGAATTGGACAAAAGATAATCAAATATTTTATTTTAGAGCACTTTAGTATCTATGATGCATAATGGAGGATGATAAAAAGAAATGAGTCAGTGTGGAGTAAAGGAAAGAATACCAGACAGAATCAGAATCCTTTGAATGATCCCAGCTTCCTTGTGACACTGGCCAGTTAATTTCATTTTGGGGCATGTGGTTGTCCTCATTTGCACCTAGGGAACCTCAATGGTCCTTTTGGTCTAAAAAGTGCTATGATCCTTGAGTGAAAATTCAAAAGGATGAAAAAGCATTGGGAAATTCAAAATTCGTTATCCTTCTGTTTATCCTTCTACTCATACAGCTGATTGGTTCCTTTGCCTCAGGTTATTTAGAGAAGGAGAAGGAAGGAAAAGAGGAGGAAACATTTATATAGAGCTATAAGTTTGGCAACCGTGTTTGAGATATATAATTTCACTGTTTTTTCACAAAAATCCAATGATATAGGTACTATAACTATGCCCATTTTCTAGATAAGAAAACTGATGTTGAGAGAGGTTAAGACACTTGCTCATGCTCACACAGATAAGTGTTAGGGCAGAATGAGACCCTAAGTCTCCCTGATTCTAAGTGGCATTTCCTCTATCATGCTAACACAAACATGCTCCATGATACACTGTCCCAAAAGTCTTAGTGCAGTTCTTTTTTCCCATCACCCACTTATTAAGCCCCACGATCTCTAGGAAAATGTTCCTTTTGTAACTGCCCTGTCCTCTGAACTCCTATAGCAGCAAGACTTTGTAGAGGCGGCATGGTACAATAGTGTGTACCAATGTGAAGACCTGACTTAAATGCCTAGTTCTGCTACCTAGTCATTTAACCTCTCTGGACCTCAGCTTCATCATGTAGTAAATGTAAGTCATAACACTGGCATTTCCCAAGAGGGCTGTTGCTGGAAAAGCCTTTTCTGAGCCTTGAAAGTACTATATACAGGTGAATTCCTAGTACCACATAATAGCAAAATAGTATGACTAAATTTTTCTTCTATATAATTAAGAAATTTTAAATTTATATTTAAAATTAAAAATCAAGCAAAATAGTCTACGGTAATCATTAAAGTAATTCACAGTATATAAGACAAACATTTGGTTTCTTCCCAACCAATGGTTATATAGCAATTCAGAAATATTTAGTTGCTTGCATGGTATTCACTGAATGATACAGGTTATAATTTTAATATTCAGAGTTTAATTGTAAAGGACACTGCAATTTAAACTTCAATTGAATTATAGAAATAGGGAGGGTTAGGTTTACCTTCATTTCATACATTCACAGTTAAAATTGGTGACTTCATTCAGAGAGCAAAGAGAAAGCCTCCAGCAAATTAATAAGACATTCCATAGAACTGGAATTCTTAAACTGGGATTCACAAAATTGATTTTTTCTCTTTTTAGAAAATATTTTGATTACTGTATTTTAATATGACTACTTTCTTTTGTAATCATATGTATTTATTTTATGCATTTAAAAACATTACTCAGAAAAGGGACCCATAGTTTTCACCAGATTGCTAAAGGGGTTTAAAACAATAACACTAGCAACTCCTGTTACTGAAGATTCATGGATGGGCACAAACAAGAATCACATAGGACTATACGGCCTGGAGGGGTTGTGATCTGTATCTCTAAAGAGAGTGCCCATATCTCACACTGCCGAACATATCAAAGAGTTCTGGGGGCTCATAGGACCCCCATCCCTAACCAAGGGGCGTAAGGGTCTTCAGGAACCTCATAGTTAATGCCTCTCCTTTTATTTATTTCTTTTTTTGGATTTTACTTTTAGTTTATGGAATTAAACAAGCATTTCCATAACACAGTACAATAAAAAAGATGATCGTACATGAAGCTGCAGATCTACTATACATAGCTTGCTATTCCTTTCAAATATATAACAAAATTATTATGTAAATTTTTTGTCTTTTTTTTCTTCCTTCTTTCCCCTCCCTGAGAGATGGCCACCTATTAGACACAAATAGATGTGTGTGTGTGTGTATACACACACACACATACATACATATACACACTTATTCTAAAGATACTAATATTATTTTTTCTCTGGATACAGATAGTGTCTGTCTTCATACATCCTTTAAAGTTAATTTGGGCATTTATAATAGACAAAATAACTTAATCCCTCAAAGTCATTCTTAAAACAACATTGCTGTTACTGTATATGAGATTAAATCCCATTACCAATTAGTCACTAAGGTATTATTTTAAAGACCCTGGGTGAGGGGGTCTGAGAGAATTGGGAAGTTCCAAAATTATGAATAAACAGGTCATGATTATTTTATTATCACTATCTATCATAATCAACATTATCATCCTCATCATCATATTTTGGAATTATATAGTCCTTTCCAAAGTGCTTTGAAATCAAGGTAACAAGTGCATACTATGTTCCAGGCACTGTGCTAAGGGCTAGGAATATTCATCATTTAATTATATAAATTTGTAAAAATAAATATATTATGTGCCAGGCATTATGCTAAGCAGTGAATGATACAAATATAATAATACTACTTAGCCATAACAATGATAGCTAACATTCATATAGTGTTTTAAAACTCACAAAGCGCTCTGCAAATACTCCATCATTTTGTTCTCCCAACCGCTCTGGGAGGTTGGCGTTACTATTATTCTTATTTTTCGGATACAGAAACTGAGACTGAGAAATTTAGGTCACTGTCACAGGGTCCCAAAAAATATAAACAGAAAGGCAGTCCCTGTCCTCAAGTTGCTTATAATCTAATATAGAAAGGCAGGCATAAAAGGAAGGCGAACCTGCTTGAGGGGCATGGTGGAGATGGTCAGAGCCAGAAGATTCAGGAAAGGAAGGAAGAATGGCTATTCTGGGCCCTTCTTGAAAAGAAAGGTTCTAAGAGGAACTCAGCAATGGGAAAGCGAGGCCACATATATTACTGATAATTATACTGACTCAGTGACCCACTGTTCTAGTGCTTCTGGTAAATCAGTGTTGTGGGAGGCTCTCCTGGAGAAGGTGTCACCCAGCCTGCAGCTTTTGTATTACCTGTTGTTTGGCATGTACTCATACCAGTGATGTTTATACCCATAACATTACCTATAAGCAGTTGGGGAGGAACTAAGATGAATTGGCCCATCCCCTTTTACTGACATGGACCTATCTGAATTGTCTGTATCTCGTTACAAAAATTTTCAATGAAAGCTGGCTCCATCTTGATACCCTTTCTGATCTCCACTGATTAGCCTGTCAATGTGTTGCTACTTTGCATATATTTAATCAACTCCTTTTAATTCTCTTTGTCCAGAGTTTTGCATTGTTAATCAGGGTAAAAGACTGAACAAAAAACTTCCTTTTTACAGTATAACATTTGTTGCCCTAGGCAACACTTTCACTTGTAAAACGGAAGGCACAGAACAAAAAAAAATTCTTTTTGTAACATCTTTATCTTGTATAAAGAAGGGAGAATATGGGGAAAAAAAGAAAGGAAGAAAAAGAAAGGATAGCAGGGGGAAAAGAGAAGCAAAAGGCAGAAGGGAGGGAAGGGAAGTAGAAAAGGGAAGAATGGCTGGGAAGGGTGATATTCAACATTTTTTTAAATAAACTTTTATTGAGTATTTGCTAAGGAAAGCCTAAGTGTTGAAATGCAGCTATTAAAACTTATGAAAGCATTCACTTGAGGGAAATGTGAACATTTTAATGAATAATTGAAACTATTAAAACATCCATTTCCCAATTAGAATGAATATTACCATTATGGAAGTTTTTCCATTTATATTTTTAAACTATTATTTTACCAAATCATTGGATGTCCCTGGAAGAAAAGCTTCAAAGGCAGACTATAATATTGATTAAGAAGTGGTATACATTTTCAAAAGAAATGGAGAAAATTGCACCAGCCAGACTCCATTGAGAATGCCCCGATCTGTCTACCTACAGATGGCAATTTGGTCTGTTTTCAATCAGTGTTTTCCCCTTCAAGATTTCATCCTGGCTACTTTCTTTTCACCTGTACCCCAGCTGGAATCTAAACTCAATAGCAGGGCTCCTAGGACCACAAATGCTATATATGCATCCTTATGTCTGTGTGCATGCATATATATATATATATATATACACACACACATATATAATATACATATGTATATGTCTATATGTCTATGTGTACATATGTATATATGTATATACACATGCTTACATAAATGCGTATATGTACACACATACATATACATACACACATATATACATACGCTTCATGAAAGGCCTGGGTCCAACCCTACTCTTAGAGTGCAAGAAAATTTAATTCCGGATTCAGCAACACCTTTGGTATTTCCATTGACCACTCATCCTTCTATTTGCGGCTTTTGTTTGAGGTTTGCACCAAGGAGGAACTAGACCAAGCAAACTTAAAAACCAGAAATATTGATTTGAGAGCAGTGGGCATCAATAAGTTCCCAGAGACTCATAAAATAAGTTGGAACCTAATAAAATGATGGATTTTTCTTGCTGTGATGCCAAAAAAGTCTTAGCTGTGTAGTCAAGCTAGAAACATTATTCTAAATACTGCAGCCTCAAATGACAGTTATGACCACATGTACAGAGCTCTGAGAAATGCTCGATTGAACACATTAACCTGCTGTCATACTTCAGTGGCAGCAGAATCATTCAAAGTAGCCCCACTTCTTCAGCCTACCTAAAGATAAATACCTTCTTGACTCAACTGGTTACAATCACTAAATGCTACAGCTGACTGACAATGAGTGGTTGTTGTTTTTGTTTTTTAAATCATGCTTCATAATCATACCCAAAAGACCAAATCTTGAAAAGCAGATTCTTTGGAATCACAACCTCACTAGTATTAGTAAGCAACCACAAGAACTCACTTTCAGCAAGGAGTTTATGAATGAAAGAGACAAGATGCTCCAAAAACTCTGCCTTTAACTTCTTACTCTTAGGAGCCTTTATTCCAAAGACTTCAGGACTCTTTGCAATCCTACCTTCAAACTGGCATAGGGAAGCATGGGAAATCACTCCTGCTTTACAGATAAAAGGATACACCTTTCCAGACTTCTAATACATTCTTCTTATACTCTACATTCTAGCCAAACAGGCCTTCTCGCTGTTTCTGGCATGTGACTTTCCAACTCCCATCCCTGTAACTTTGCATAAGCATATCCCCATGCCTGGAATATAATGCCTCATGTCTGCCTGTTGGAGTCCCTGGTTTCCTTCAAAGCTTCTCTCCTTTTCCTGATCCTCCCAATTACTATGGCTACCATTCTCCCCACCACCAAATTACTTTGTATAAATCTGGTATATGCTTGTTTATGTACATGTTGTCATTCTTTTGACTGAGATGCTACAGAGTCTTACACAGACCATTAGGTTGGTAGTTATGGTTCAGCGTCAAATCTTGGCTTGGCTCTACTGCTGAGCTGCTGTGCGGCTAGACAAATCCCTTAAGTGTTCTGTGCATAAGTTTTTAGTGAGGCTTGATGTACTGGAGAGAACACTAGACTCGGGAGTCAGAAGTCTAACTAACGTTAATTTGAGAACAACAGCTGTTTCATTTTTGTCTCTATATCCTCAGCACCTGACCCAGCACCTAGCACATAGTACGGGCTTAATAGGTAAATGCTGCTTGACTGGTTGATAATGATAATGATCTTTCCAGAAGAACATAAACTTCATGAAGTCATGGGCCCTCTTCTGTCTTTGTATCTGTAGTATGGTGCCTTGGACATAGCAGGAATTTAATAAATGCTTATTGCTTTGAATTCATTCACTGTAACTCACATTTATATTACAGATTTGTAGAAATTCAGAGACCGGTTAGTTCCAAGCCATACCTGAGGCATATTTCCCCTTGACAACATCCCCCATAAAGGGTCACTCAGCCTTGCTTAAATGCAGTGATGGGGCATTCACCCAGAAGAAGTCCATTGCATTTCTGGGCACCCCTGTTCAGAAGTTCTTCCTCATACTGAGCCAAAATCTGCCTCTCTGGATTTTGCGCTTTCATATTTTACAAAGTCCTTTCCTCATAACTGTCCAGTGCTATAGATAATGTAATTATTATTGTCCCCATTTTACAGAAGAGGAAATAGGTCAGAGAGTTTAAGTGACTTGCCCACCATGAAGCCACTAGTGAGTAACAGAGCCAAGACTCGCCTAAGGACTTCTGGCTCCTAAATCCTGTGCCATTAAAACCTTAGGCACAGATCAGTTAAGGGATTTATCCAGTTACACAGCAACTCAGCAGTAGATTGGACACTAAACCATGACGACCAACCTAATGTTCTACCATGAGACTTTGACGTTCTCACCCCAATCAAAACACTGAAAAGCCCTAAGAAGCGAGCTCAGAAGACAAGTAGCTTTGGGGTGAAGTGGAACTTCAGATATAACTTAGCACAGGAGTCGAAACACCAGTTAATCTGGGATGTTGTTCTTAGAAATTTGATTCTCACTGATTGATTATAAAAGACAGTCATTCCCTTGGGGATTAAATGCACAAATACAGCCTTTTCCTCTAATAATTTGATATAATCACTCAATTCACCTTTAAACACAAAATTGTCATACACATCAAATTCATCACACACTCGCACATGCAGTGAGTGAAAACAACAGTAACAAGAAAGTGACTTACATGGTAAAGACATCAATAGTATCCCCGGCAGATCTTCCCATCTCAAAATAGGTTTGCAGAATGTTGACAGTTCCCGAGAGGGCTTCATGGCCACAGCCGCAGAAGAGGGCGACACCGGCGTACAGCAAGATGGTGGCAATCAGGGAGGCATAGGGAATACCCCCCAAGCACTTAATGCAGCACTCAAAACACCCTACAGAGAACCAAAAGAAAAGAGGGAATTAATTTAAAAATCAAGTTGTGAGTAGCTTCTTATTAGGGAGGAAATAGGATATTTGCGTTCACAAGTGTAATCTAGCAGATTCTGGAAATCAGGCCTTGGGGATTATGAAAACAGGATAAACATCTGGCTCCTTACTTATCAAGTTCTTCACCATCAGAGCACAGAACTAACTATTGTAGAGAAGAGATGCTTGCCCAATTCTTGCACCATGCCTCATATTGACAGATGAGACAACCATTACCAAGGGTATGAAAATAATAAGAAATGTAATATACACACATACATATAAGTTGTATCATTCTGGAAACTTGCCTTTGTAACTTCAGAGGCTGGTCCCATGCCTTGGACATAATAGATAGCTAATTTAACTCTTTGTTGATTGAACTGAATTGAGATTAACTCCATTTTCTTCTCCCATTGAAGACAACCTGCTACAAATCCACTGGCAAAACTGTTCCTTGCTCATGTTATTCCCTTTTCTTGAAATGCCCTTCCTCACTTCTTCGTTCAATCCAAATCCTATATATTCCTCAAGGCCTAGCTATGGAGCCACTTTCTCCAAGAAGTCTTCTCTGATTCCCACAGCCCTAAGTCAATAATGGAGTTTTTATCTCAGTATTTCCAGAACCCTTATGTTCTAGAGCAGAGATTCCCAATGTTTTTTGGATCCTAGATCTCTTGGTTTTCAGTAAATCTTTTCCTACTCCCTATTCAGTATTAACAGAAATACATTTCAGTATTTATCATGCATCTGTACATAAGTAAAAAAAATAAAGATATTAATTTCATTATGATAATGTAATTATTTGCCAAATATGACTTTGTACCCCCTTGACAAGTTTCCCATACCTCCTAGACATACATTTACTCCATGAGGAAGCCCTTGTACTAGACGATGCTGTTTCAAAATTGTTTCATGTAGGTTAAACTCCACCTGTTTACCTAAGTTGCAGACAAATTTAGTACAGTGACCAAGTCTTCTATTTCTTTCTGTATCCTTTATAATGCAAACCACATTGCTGGGTACGTAGCAAGTACTTAATAAACATTAATGTCATTAGCTCCTGAAACTGAATGTACTATTAAATGGAACGTATCATCAGAGTTCTATTTATTTTTTTAATGGGATGTTCAAAGAAAGCATTCTTGGATCTTAGATCTCTTCAATTTAGATGTTCTTTCCACTGATGTAGGTTACAGTCCATCCATACCTGCCCATCATGTGTGACTCTTGACCATGTTCTCCAGAAATCCACTACAAAGGGCCCCCCAACATGCTGGAGGTCTTCTTCACTTTCTGTGGAAATTCTGAGCATACTAGATGGGCACTCTTGCTCTCTAATTCTTATCTTTCCCCCTTTTTCCACATGAATAACCCACCTTTCCTCCATATAATCAATACTACCTAAACAAATTACCTAAGAATTGCTAATTTAAATTTCATACTCCTAGCAATATATATGTTAATTCATAAGCCTGAATACATTTCCATCAAATATATTTTTGTCTCTCTAAAAAGCATCATTGAATCATCCAAAAGACCTGAATTCATAGCAAAATTTCTTTCCCCAAAAAACTACCAACATGTAAAATGCTAACTGTGGAAAGGTTGCACAGTTGTTCATCGGTTCCCATCTTCTTATTTTATAGGCACAGAGTGATGAAGAGATTTTCCAAGGCCACACAGACAGTAAAGGTCACATTTAGCACTTGAAAGCAAATCTTCTGGCTCCCAAGTCAGCTCCCTTTTCATTCCTTCACGCTGCCTCTTTTTTGTCATATTTGACATTATACCTAGATAGATGCTTATGAGCAGCAGTGAGGTGCACTTAGATTCTTGAATCTACAGCCCAAAGAATGAAACAACAGCTCTAGTTCAGGATATTTTGTGATATAGAAAATTTAGAAAAACACAGGCAAAATTTGAATACTAGGTGAAACTCAGGCTTATTTCAGTGGATGAGTGGAAAATTTATATTTGGGATATGGACCTCCTGCTTGAGTTGGAGCTGCTACAAAGAGTAGTTCCTTAGTACGGTTTCATTTAAGATCCATGATGTTTCTAGTGTGTATACCCCAACTCTGATAACAACTTCCTCCGAGTTATAGATAACATGTAAAAAGCTTTCCATAAGTTGTATGAGTATCTCTATTTTTATTTAGAAAGTCTTTCCAAGTTGTTTTGGCACAAAGAAAAATGGCAGCTGATTTCTGTTAAAACTTAGCCAGGTTCATCCCTTGGACAACTAACATACAGCCAATTGCCAGTCCCATACTCCATTGTTACCTTTTAGATCTAGAATATTTCCAATAAAACTTTTGACACACACAATTGTCTGATCCCAACTAAGTGCAGAAAGAGAAAAGAAAGTTGAAACATATTCATTTCAAACTTCTTTTTAGTCTTTTGGTGTGGTGGACTAAATCATAATCACCCTAAGTCTTCTCTTTGATTGAGGAGGATGTTAACAACACTCCCATCTGGGAAGGCTCTCCTCATTTCTGTAATATTCCTGACAGGAGGACATAGAATTGTTGGCAGGCAGAGAGCTGTCTGCCATCCAAAAGTAAAGATCCCCATTTGTAGAAGAGCAGCATCACCATAGCAACACAGCTATCCCTTAGCTTAGACCAGGCTAGGAACCCCTTAGGGGCCAGACTTCAAGAGCTATGCATATCCTCAGCTTTACAACCTCGGTTCATGAGATAAAGATTTATCAAGGGATACAATAATTACAAATGGAAGAAAGCACAATCTGAGAAGTACCAAGATAATCTATTTTTAAATGGAATTTGCCTTAAAGGTCTAACCATAAGAACTTTAAATATAGGTGTTCAAGGGAATCATCTAGGACACTGAATAGAAAAAAAGGTGGAATATATACAGGAATTTTTCAAATAAGAATGTGAATTTGACAATTACTGGATTTCAATATTACTTTTAAATGTGAAATTCTCATCCTTACTTCTAGATCGTAAGACAAAACTTACAATTTTAAAATCAAAACATTTGTGGCTTCTCATTTAACAAGAAGCTTAATGCTACAAAATTTTCTAACTATAAGCAAATACTATTTCTGAAACATTCAAACTTATCAGTGAAGTATTTACTGAAAACATACAAAGGATTTTTAGAGACTCAAAAACAGGGGTTGTAATCTTTTGTTTTGTTTTGTTTTGTTTTGCAGGAATCCCATTGCCAATCTGTTGAAGCTTATGTACCCTTTCTCCAGAATAGTGTTTTAAATTCATAAAATACAATGTGTAGGGTTACAAACTAATGATACTAAAATGCAATTATATATATATATATATGTATATATATATTTTAAACTAGCCCACTGACCCAAGATTAAGAAGGCCTCTTAAAATAATCACTAACCCAAATATATAAGCATCATATAAATGAAAAAAATCATAATGAGATAGTACTTAATCGAAATTAAGTATGAACCTGATTCGATTTTTTTAATCATTCTATTTTTAAGATTTTGAAAAATGTTAAGATATCCAAAATATTTTAGAAAGCATCTTGTTTAAACTCCAATACTAGTATTTTATCCTGGACACAGTTATCTGAGTAATACAGAGCAAAATAACATTGTAGTGATGATCACCAGAATAAATATCTGAAAAGCCACATCTTGCCTGAATTATCGAGTAGTTTTCACAAATTCCCTACTTAAGTCATTTTAGGGTCTCAACCATAAGAAAAAAGAAAGGGGGGAAAAACTCTATATTGCATGACAAGACGACAGCAGAGAGACTGAAAGTCCTTATTCAAATTGTCTTTCCAAATAGCCGAACTACTATATAAAAACCATGGAAATTATGCATAATTTCTAATGCTAAATGTTATCTATTTTCACAAATATATTTCTGCAAATCTATCAATCCTATCTGTGGACACACCCACTTAACACTAGTACGAAATAAACTAAAAAGAATTTTCAAAATTTATTGACCAAAATGTATGACTCATTCTTAAAAGAAAATGGAAATTAAATAGGACTCTGAAATCAACAGACTCCTATGTCTCATTTTCATATAGAATGAAGTAGGTAGACTATATAATAAACAATAGACTCACCATACACTTCGGCAAACATAACTTAGGCAATGAGAGAGTAAATTATAACACTAATATAATAGAGTTTTTTGTCCAGGGATAAAAGAGCATATGAACAAAGAGAACAAAAGAATTTAATTATTTGGCCTTTCAAATGATTTTGAAAGATTTTACTATTTTCTTCCAAATGCTATTTAAAAATTGAAGTCACCATAGGAGAGGAGGGAAAGGAGAGGTGAGAATTTTGTTGTTGTTTGAACAGGGAACTGCTTTAATAACTGGTTAAAATAAATAGCCACTGCTCTGGCTACAGAAATGAAAATAGGAAATTCATAGCTTGAAGAATCAGTTTTTTGATTAATAATGTACCTGGGTATAGGTGTAGGCATCCATCTAGGGCGCCACATGCAGAGAGTACAATGAGAGACACTTTGTCAAATTAATTTTTTAAACTGTACATTTTGTTTCAGTGCAAGATAAGGAAGCCTCTCTCCATGGTATCCAGTTTCATTTTAACTTTGTGATATGCTATAGTGAAGGCTCAAAATCTCCAGTAGGCAGTAACACACAAGGGGAGCAATTTCCAGACTTTACCTAAGGCATCTGGATGTCTTGTTTTATAATAATGTTACTAACATAATATGTTCTTATATTGTTCAATTATATTATAAATATTATATATTTTTAACTTTTTAAAAAATTACATAAAAGAGACTCTGTATGTAATAAAATTCCCAAGTTGATCAGAACAAAAATCGATTAACAAATACTTAGAGATTGTGTACTTAGCTTGAGTGGCAGCTGAGTTTAAGTGCAGGCAAGTCTAAGGTAATGTATTAATATTTAAAATAATCCAAACTATACGTGTAGAATGATGGGCACTAAGTAAAAAACAAGGATCCAGGAAAGAGACCTAGAAGTTACTATCAATTCTTCCTTTAAGGCACTGGCTCTCTGCAATATGGGAGTTATGGCAGCTGAAAAAAAATGCCTTGAAGGGTACCTGAAACAAATCTGAAGCTATTATTCTATTCCTATACAAAACCTGTCTGGAATGTGTCAGCTTCCGATTATTGACAACTCAAGATGTATTTGCAATAGTGTCTATAGATGACACTTTTGGTATAGTCTATAATGTAATCTCGTTACACATATAAAGAAATGCCACAGTGTCAAGTCGCTTGTTTTGATGCCATTCCCTTCTCCTGGAACAAGGACAACCAAGAGTTTTGGCTTGTTTTTTTAAATGCCATTTATGTAGCATGAGTAGCCTGTGCTTCTAGTGATTATCATATTTTTATACTGCTATTTCTATATAATAACGTATGTTGTTTGTCATTAATAGTGCAAGTTTATATGCTTAAGGAAAATGTTAGCTCCAGTTCTGCCTGATACTTACAAAGTGTGTGACCCTTGGAAAGTCATCTTGGAGTCTTGGACTCCATCACCTCTACTTTAGCAAGTTAATTTCTCTCTGTCTCAAATTCCTCATTTATAAAATGGGCATCAATCTCACAGTGATGTAAAATGGCTTTGCAAACCTCAAAGTGCTACATGTTAACTACTATTATTTTTGTGTATTTATTTGTGTACAAGTTCTATTCCCCTCTATACAATCAAAGACTGTGAACTCCTTAAGGTCTCTCCATAAGTGTCTTATTCATCTTTGCATCCCCTTCAGCATCTGTCATCATTACATTTAACTAAATCTAAAGAATAGGATTGAAGTGGCCATATATCACACCACAAAGCAAAATGAAGCCTGAGATTATTTGTAAAAACGTTAGCAAATTTCAATAAAATTGTGCAAAACATTTCTTTCACTCACTGGAGTGAAAAATTATTCTGCATGGATATTATATTTGAATTTGTAAACAAGTAGCTAAGCCATTCGAGGCTCTTTCTGCTTTCTATTCCTCAAGGAATGTTTGATAGCACTGAAAAAAGGTAACCATTTTAAAAATTGACATGCAAGCCTCCATGCCTTTTTCTGCATGCTACAAGCTACCTTCTAGCTGACTATCTGGACTGTGACTTTACTGGTGTGAGGAACTTGGGTAAGAAAACCTTTTCTACAGGAGCAGAATGTTTTCCAACTTGGAAAATTTCATGAGGGGTCTGAGAAGTTAAGTGATTTATACAAGGTTACACAGCCAGTATGTGTCAGAAGACAGAACTTCAACTCAGCATGTGTTGACTCCAATACCAGTCCTCTGTATACTATGCCACATTACTTCTTGGCATTTACTTCGGCACGTACATACACACATATAACATCTAATAATATAATGCCTAATCTATACTAGATAGTTTATATCTATATATTATATACTAGATTGATATAGACATGTATCATATATTAATATATGCACATGTATATATGAAGTCTATTTTTGTGTATATATGCAAATTATGTGTAATATAAAGTTATGTGATTTTGCTTATAATTCATACAATATATAATAAGAACTTAAACATTTTGATTAGTTTTCATTCTTTCAACTCTTTTGAAAAAATTTTACTCTTCAATAAATATGATTACCATATGTTTTAGTATATCATGAGCTGTTTTATTAAAACCATAAATAGGAAATAAACAAATCCTAAGTATGCCCTCGTGGAATTAGTGAGGTATAGTTACAATATTGAAATTGCATTGACCAATGTTTGAACTCCCAGTGTGATAGAACATTCATGTACAAATCACATTTCCCTTAAACAATGCAGTATAGAGTAAGGGAGTGTTTTCCAAACTCCCATTTCCACCTTTTAACAGCTATAGATCATATGTTACATCTGAAATGCAATCAAGGAATGGAAAATTATATTTAGATAAAGTGTTTTCAGATTTTGAAACCTATATTCTAAAGAACTTATAGCCTAATATTATATATTTTAATAATAATAGCAGATCTCATGGTTGTGTCTTAACAGTGAAATCATAATTAGAACTAAGAAAAGGACAGTTTTTGTTTAAGAAAAGTATATTTAAAAACAAAGTGTATATATATATACATATACATACACACACACACACACACACACACACACATATATATATATATATATATATACACACACTCCTTTAACCTTACTGCTTTCATTTCATGTTTCATGTCCAGCAGCAGCTGTCAAACATATATATATATATATATATTATATATATATATATATATATATATATATCAAGGAAAATATTTTGATTCAACCCATGCCAATTCACTATGGAATCTACAAGGATCTTCATTTTCCACAAGGCTGACTGCCCTACAAACTGGCATTTATAGGTATATTTTGTCTTCAGTTTCAACGAGCAAACACAAATGATGGTTAGAAAAGCAAGTGCAATTTAACGTCCATAACAAAAATCCTGCTGACAATTGAAACCTGCTGAAAAATGGATAATGGATAAAAATAGATGCTTTGAATTAAAAGCAATATTCTGAAATATCACATTGGCAAAAATGAACATGGTCAAAATTCATTCATTCATTCATTGCCTACATGGAAACTTCATTTCAAAAGAAAAGAGGAAAGAAGAGAGGCAAGCCCATAATTATTGTTTCAGTATTTACATTGAGCCTTTCTTATCCGACAGGACAAGCAAAATATATATATATAACAATACCTTTGTTACAATTGATATGGGGATATTGTTATATATATATGTATATATATATAACAATACCTTTGTTACAATTGCTATGGGGAGGGGGCAGTGGTTGGAAACCCCCTTCATCGGTATTGGAGCACTGTTAAGAAGCTTTGTGTTTGGACTAATGTTGATGTAGGCACTCCTGGAACCTGGAAGGCACTTTAAAATGGCAGCATTTCAAAGGAAGCAGGGGCTTCACATCTGTGAGCATTTATTTAACTTACAACTAAAGCCTTTGAGAATTCGAAAAATATGTCTTTAACACATAGGCAATAGAATTCTATCTCCAATTTCTACAACCCGTCACCATGCTGTGCTGACAACAAAAGGCTAGCCTCCCTCTTCCTTGGCCAACTTACTAGGTCAGCTCCCCAAAGAGCAGAACTGCCGAGGGAGTTCAAAGTGGTTCTTGGATCCTTGTTGACTGGGAAGGGGAAATATGGGTCTCATTGAAGCAAAACACAGGTTTGCTCCTTAACTGCTTGTAGGTACCAGAGCCCTTAATTATTCATCGACTGGTGCCTAGTTATTCACAGTGATGCTGTCGTATCCATGCCTGTGAAAGGAAAATCCAGCTGCTTTTAAAAGCAGCCACCTTCATTAAAGCTAATCTTTTCCAATACTAGCATCCCCCAGGTCTCTCTGATATGGTTCTCCCCAGTGGGGGAGAAGCAAAAAAAAAAGAGAGAGAGATTGTAAGCATGGTATTGTTGATATATTTCTTCTAGTTTATTTGTGGTAGTCTGTCACACCACAGGGACAGATCTCGATGCCAATTCAGTCTAGGTCCGGGTATACACTATACTGATGCCATGTTATTTCATATTCTTATCCTCCAATGTATTTGAAAACAAATCTCACTATTAGAATTCATTTTCTGTCTATAAGTCAAATACCTTAAGATATAAGGTATTTGTTTCATTACACTACTCCAAGTTCTTTGCAGGTTTGATTAAGAGATTAGCACAACAAGAAAAAAAATATACAGGAGAAAGACTGAGGGAAAAGTGGGCAGAACTATCTCATATCTCTATTCATGTCTAGAAACATCTCTACACATAAACAAATGAAAGGCATTATGACTACATGAGTGGAGAGCTGGCTTCTAAGTCATGCCTCTGACGCAATCTGGCTTGGAAACTTAAGAGGTGCAGACCAAAGTAAATAGACATAGAGGTGTAATCACCACAGAGATTGTACATGTGTAGCCTAGGACTCCCTTCCCATCTGCAATATTTGGTTCTAGTAAGACATGAGAGGCACATAACCAAATTGTAGGCCTTAGACTTACATTTTATAAAGTAGGTAGGCCAGGTTTGGTTATCATGACAACTGCTGCCCTAGCTCCTTAGTATTTGCATTTCCCTTAGATCAACGTGATATAATCCTCCTGGCAGTCAACTCTCAAAGGCCCTGCTTAATATCTAAGTGCCTTTAGCTGGGATGAAAACATTGAAGACTGTGTTTTATAGTACCACAGAAAAGTCACTGTTGTTTCATGAATCTCTCAGAGAAGCAATATCAAAAGCTTTGTACATTTGGGAGAATTATTTTTAGCCAACGCATCTGACAAAGAGAATGATGACTTCTCTGTTCTGCCTTTCATTTTCAAGACCAACTATTACTATATTTGAGACTTAGGCATCTAAGTGGAGGATAAGAGCTTTGCAAATGTTTTAAATTAATAGTTGAGGCAAGTTCTGTTTTCAAGTGATAACATAAAAAAAAAACGGTCTTCCCTACCATTTTTTTAAATTCCTTAAATATGATTGATTAATCTCCTGGTATAAAAGTGCTAAGACACCACATATTCACAAAGAAATTCCCAAGAGGTAGCAGACTGGTTCTCTGTTAGCAGTAAAATCAAACCTGGCTTGGAAAATGCATGCCTTTTAAGAGGGTATGCTTGTTGGCTGTGAGGGTGGGAATAATAATGTTTAATTAGTGTCTTGTGGTTTTAAAAATAGTTTCCCACCAATGACCCATTAAGGCAAATAAGTATAAGTATGTATTTTACAGATGAGGAAAATAAAGCTTTGAGAGTTGTAATAACTTACCCAGGACCACACAGGGAGTATATGTTACCTGAATAATTTGAACACAGTTCATCCCACTCCAAGACCATCTCTTTTACCACTATAACATTCTGCTTGGTTAAGTCTGTGGCTGTTCTCTTTGGGACATGGCATGATGTAGAACAGCAAGACTTGGAGTCAAGAGCATCTGGATTCACATCCCCATGCTTATTACCTCTTTAAGGCTCAGTAACCTTCTCTATAAATCTTCTACCTCCCAGGTTTACTGTTTCCATTCCCTAAGTGAGGATTGTTGATTATGTATAAAATAAGGAAGGTTCCCATGAACCCTCAAAATTATAGTTCCTTATTTCTGTAAAAGAATTCTAGCTATATTATATACTAAATTTACCTACATTATCTAAGTTACCTACCACCACAGAATGCAAAGCAATGAAAATATATACAATAGCCCATGGGAGACATAACAAAAATTGCCATTACTTTTTAGAAGCCAAAGCCTTCAAAAACACCAAGGTCTGAGTGTCTAAGGAAAGAATGCAAGATGGTGATCCACGAGATGATTTCCAATAGAAAAGAAACTGTTAGAAACCTAGACAAAGGGCAGGACAACGAGTGGTGTAGGAGACCTAGGGGAAACCACAAAGAGGACCAACCATAGATCAGAGACGGAGCATAGATCATAGACTTTCATGGGAATATAGTCCAATGCCTATCATTTTAGAGTTGAGACTCATGCAAGGAAAGGGTAAAGGATTTGCCTAAGATACCACTGGTAGTACCCAGCAGAGCCAGGATTCAAAACTTAGATCTCACGGGCTCCAAATCCAGTGATTTTTCCATTACGTAATATTGTATCTCCCTACAACTCCAAGGTCTTTGCAGGTTTGAGCCAAAGGGTAAAATTCCATTGTTCCTTCTCCTATCTCAACTCCCTCCTCACTATTTCAAATCTATACCTAGGAAATCTTTTGGTTTTTATTCTAAAACCACTGGAATTGGAATCAGACAAACTAGATTTGAGTCTCTGATGCTTAACTGCCCTGAGCTTCAGAGTATTCATCTGTAAAATGGATGTGATATTTATACTTTCTGCCTCATAAGATTTTTGTCAGGAAAGCACTGTGCAAACTATAAAACACTACAAAACTGTAGTTTGAAAGCGAGAATTAACATTTGTTTTAAAAAGGTACATTTTTTAAAAAAAGTTTTCTCTCTAAAGTGTAAGATAAAACATCTATAATTCCAAGTCTTTACTCTCAATTATTTGGGGTTCCCATTTGAACATGGCTATGCACACAGTACTTGCGGGTTTGGAGAAGAAGCATTTCTGGAGTTGGTAAGCCCAAAAGGGTAAGTCTCCTCTCTTTTTTTCTAAACCAGATGTCCGTGTTATGCATCCTTCAGAGTAGCACCATAGTAAATTACCTCTACTTGGCAATAAAAATAATTAAGACTTCTGGGCACCAAGAATATGCCTTAGGTAGCTCCATGCTTGTGAGTAAGGGGTTAAGTAGAAACCAGACAGGCTGCAGAACATGTTGATAATATTGATAGATACCAATTAAGTCATCAGACATAAAATACACAGGGATCTTTCAATCAAGTGTAACTCAGGGCAATTGCTTCCACTTTCTAAGTTATAAACCACGTTTAGTCACTAAAGTGTGATCTGGACATCTTGAACCAGTACAGAATTGTTCTAACAGTTCTCTGAAATGGGCAGTCCTATGTTTATTGTATGTGAGTTGGGCTGTTAATTAAGAACCAGGTGTTGATTCTATGGGAACATGTTTTATAATTGTGTAGTCTGAGATACGAGACAAATATATGAGAACTCTATATTTCACATCTGCGTAAGACCTTGCAGTTTACAAAGTGTTTTCTTCATAACAGCCCTGGGAGGCAGGAACTGAATGTTTGATGAGAACATTGAGTCTCAGAGAAGTGAAATACTTTTCCCTAGCCCATATGGCTCATAAATTGGACACTAGTTAATGTCCCACAGTTGGACAGCATTCACTATTAGCCTGAAGGGGTATCTAATGTTCAATGTAAATCACAGAAACAAAGAAGAATACTGCTAAAAATGGAAGTTAAAGATTGCTTGGTCTTAACCCTCTCATTTCACAGATGAAATAAAGCCTCGAACTTGTGTCCAATGACTTACAGACATTTTCCAAACACTGTGTTAATCATTGAACCAAGATGAGAACTCATAGCTCTTAACTCTCAAACCACCAGTGCTAGTTCTCCAACTTTTTCACCTATTGAAAATGTCTATTTGTAGAATTATTGAATTTTTATTTTTGTGACTATCTTTCATCATTGACTTGAAACTTCAGGAGGGGATCCTCCTAGGTTTTCTCCATTTACATTGAATATTTAATTCAGTCCCAAACAAGGCTAATATTGTACATCAGCCCATTGTTGTACATTAGATTGACATATACAACATACTATGTACAGTATGTGGTATAGTGTTAATTCCCACGTAAGAAATGGGGCTAGATTACCCCACTGAATCAATCTCCTTTCCCTTGTAACATAAGCATTTTTAGAGCCACACCAAGGCCACAAGATCACTTAGTATTCCATTAAGTTTATATTTTAGTGTACAATTTTCTCAAGATATCAGAAAGAATTGATGAAAATGTTGTAGGTATGGTTATTCCTAGATTTTATCAAATTTTTAAAATAAAATTTCACACTATTCTTTAAAGAAGATGGAAAGATATGGATTACATGGTAATTCACAATTACATGGATTCAGATTTAAATGGATGGATAGACTTGAGGAGTTTAAAGACTTTTCATTGTGGTAGGAAGTCTGCTGCATTGTATTCTAAGCATCTGTGCTTGGCACTGTTCTGTTTAACATCTTCATCAATGATTCGGATAAAAGCATAGATGTATGTTCAACAAATGTCCAGAAGACACAGAAGTTGGGGGGAATAGTCAACAGAGTGGAAAACAAAATCAGGAGCCAAACGGGCCTTGACAGCCTAGGAGAGCAGTGTCAAACTCAGGTAGAAAGGGATGTCTGCCAAGCACTCACTGACTTAGAAAACACAAATTGACATTATCTATGTTATACTATATTTTTGATTTGTTTTGTTAAATATTTCCAAATTATATTTTAATCTGGTTTCACTGCACTCAGGAGTTTTACCAGTCCCTTGTACCTTCAGGCAGCAAGCATGATTTCTCCGGGTTAGGATATTAAGCTGAATCTAACAAGATAATTTCAATAGGAAGAAATGTACTTGAGTACAAAAAAAATCAGTGTTACAAGTATAGGATAGGAGAGGCATGGTTAGACATGAGTTATTATGAAAAAAGATTGGAGGATTTCAGAGGACTGCAATCTCAATATAAGTCAGTTTACCTGCCACATCAGGAAAGAGAGAGAGAGAGAGAGAGAGAGAGAGAGAGAGAGAGAGAGTGTGTGTGTGTGTGTGTGTGTGTGTGTGTGTGTGTAGGGAGAAGGGAAAGGGATAGATGGAGCAAGGGAGAGGAGGGGGAGAAGGAGGGGATGGAGGAGAGGGAAGGAAAGATGGAGGGGGAAAGAGAGAAAGAGAGAGAAAGAGAGAGAGAGAGAGAGAGAGAGAGAGAGAGATGATATCGTGGTCTATGTTAAAAGTGGCAGAACTTCCAGGAATAGAGAGATGAGAATCCTACTTTATTTTGCCTTTAACAAATGTCATCTTGCCGGAGACTGGAAAATCGCCTTACCCCTCCCCTCTGCCTGACCCACGCCCCCTCCCTTCGCTAGCTTTCATTTCTCGCTTAGCTCTCATTTCCTGGCTAACTCTCGTTTCTGGGATATGACGCAGGCCTGCGTCCAATGCATAGCCACGCCTCTGGGGACGTGGCATCCTGATAACATGCTCATAAAAACCCTTACCAGGAACAATAAAGAGAGACATTTTTCACCAGCAGCGCGTCTAGTCTCCTTCCTCTCCGTGATCCCGTTCCCGAGCCTCTTGGCCCTTAGAGCCATTAGGTTCCCCTCGAGCCTAGCTCCCCCGGACCTCTCCAGCTTCGCTAACCCACGATTGTGTGACCTGCGGGCCAGGTCATCATCTGAACTTCTATATTCAGTTCTGGGCATCATAGTTTGAGGGCACTGATGAACCGAAAAAGACTGTCAAGAAGAGGGCCACCAGGATGGAGGGAGGCCTTGGGTGCATGCCATATGAAGATCATTTGAAGGAACCGGGCATGTTTAACTAAGAGATGAGAACACTCAAGGGTCATATGATAATTCCCTTCAAGTATTTGAAGTCCTGTGTTGTAGAGGAGGGATTGAATAGATTTATTCTGTTGGGTCTCAGAAATCACAACCAGAAACAATGAATGGAGGTGAGAAAAAGAGAAACTGAGGCATCTTTTCAGGGAAATCTTCCTAACAATTTGAACCCTCTAAAAGCATAATAAGATGACTGGAGACATGATGTGTTCTCTTAAGGATCTTCTAGAAGAGGTTAGATGGCCCTTTGTTATAGTGGGAAGTCTTCTCATATGTGGATTGGACCAGCAAGTCACTTGTGTTTCTTTCAACTCTCAAAATCCGTGACTGAGTTAAGTAAAGCCATTTTAAAAGATATCTGATCTATAATAGATTCAATAAATATTAATGAAGTGTCATGATTATGTAGCAACAATAGGAAAGATGCTTTTTTATAACCCACAAGAAAGCCTGAAATAGATTGTCAAAGGCTTCCTGTTGACAAGGCTAACATTAGCAAACTATGACCTTAAAGAATATGGGTGTTCATTTCTATTGGCCTAAATTGAAACGGCATGAAGCAGCTGAAAGGGGCCTGGACTAGTAAATCATTAGATCTGATGTTTATATACCAGCTCTGTAATTTAATAACTGTGATCTCAGGCACGGCATTTTTACCTCTGAGACTCAGAATTTCAACATTTGTAAATTGCGGATAATAATGACGATACCATCCACCTCACAGAGTTCTTCCTGGAGAATGTTTGTAACCTCTGAAGAACTATATAAATATCAACTACTACTATTATCACCTTTACCCTTTTTAAATCCTCTAGATTTAGTAGCAACAGATTCCTTCATGCTTTATTAACTTTCTACTCTAATGGTTTATCATAGCATGGAGGTATCCATGGGTCCTCAAAAGTCATACTGACCCCTAAGGAGACTGTGGCAAGTGTCTGCCAAGCTGGAAATACTTTGGATCCAAGCTCAGAAAATGTGCTTAGGTGAGCCTTTTGTCCAAAGGCTAGCCTATTTAAGTTCCAAAAAGCCCATCACTAGCAGGCTAGTTACCAGATGATGAATTTTTTGACCAAAGCAATTCATGAACACCATTTTGTGGTTGTTTAGTTGTGTCCAACTCTTTGTGACCCTATTTGGGGTTTTCTTGGCAAAGATACTAGAGTAGTTTGCCATTTCCTTCTCCAACTATTTTTACACATGGGGAACCTGAGGCAAACAGAATTAAGTCACTTGCCCAGGGTCACACTGCTAGTGAGCATCTGAGGCCGGATTTGAATTCAAGTTTACCTGACTGCAGGCCCAGCACTCTATCTTCTGTGCCATCTAGCCTCCTGAAGACCATTTACTATGGAAGAAACAGATTACGATCTGTGCCAATATAAGGACTGCCCAAAGCAAAGACATCACAGATCCTCTGAGGGACTAAAGAGCTCATATTTATCCAAATATTCAGAATTATATTTAATAGTACTCACGATCAATACATATGTTACAATTCCGGCAGATGACCCATCCTAAAAGCCCCAAAGATGTCAGTCTAAATGGCCATTCACCTGCCCCTCCAATAAAGGGAAAAACTGAGCAGAGCACTCTGGCTCATAACTGTACACTGTCTCAAAGAGCTCTTGCAAAATAAAAAGGCTATACTCAAAGACTAGACCTGGGGATTAGGGGATATGATCCATATGTACATATGTCTTCTACCAATTACTCCAGCTCCTAAGCCTAGTAAATAAAACAGTTTTATAAACAGAATGAGCTCAAAATTTGTAGATTACTGGGTCTCAGCCTGTAGGACCCTTCCCTACAAAGCTAACATGCCATTCTTTGTGTCCAAATTAATAACTATAATCTTTGTTGTGTGGTATGTATGCAACAGAAAACAAAAGTATTAACCATTATCCAAGCCCATTAAGTTGTGCACATTAATAGCTCATTAAATGAAATGTAAAACAAAAGTCTTAAGGGTGTATTCTGGAACTCTTTTCTAAAAGCTCAGTGGGAAGCAGTTTCCTTTTTCAAAGTCCCAAAATAATAGGCTCTCTTGGGCATAAGGGGATCATAAGTCTCTTTCCCCTTTATTATAATCTCTAATTTAGCTACCACCTGCTGCCATATCATGGTGATGAATCAAATATTTAGAGCTTCACCTGCAACCGTGTTGGGAACATTGCCAGTCTCCTCCCTCCCCTATAATCTGTTACTTCTGCATCCCAAGCCATGCCTCCTTGGAGAAGCACAAGTACACTACACAGAGGTACACCATTTTGGTAACCACATGCCAGGTATGGCAGCCCACTCCATTCAATTCAATATTTAAACCACCTGCTAGCACACAATGGGTTGATTTTTGTTGTTATTTTTTCTTGGTGTAGACTTGTTTTTATTGGTAGCAAAGTGTTCTAATGAGGAAACTCCCTCCGCCAAAGCAGACTGCCATCTGCTGTACAGCCTGATATCTTAGATACTGGCCTGGGGTACTGATAGATTTACCCAGAGTTATCACCAGGATGTGTCAGAAGTGCCTCTCACTAGGGATACAGAGATGAAAATTGACCCTGTCCCAATGCTTATCTAATAGGGAAGATAAGAAATATCTCTCTTCCTCTATCAATATTAATAGATAAATATACAAATTCATGTATATAAATATACACATAAAATAAAGTTAGAAACTGATAAACTGTATATAAGAAGTCAATTGGAGGTACCTAAGAAATTCAAAGATGGAGGAAACACCTCAAGTTGAGGTGGATCAGAGATGACTTCACAAAAGAGCTAACATCTGAGATAATCTTTGAAGGAAACTAAGAATTTGAAAGAGGTAGAGACGAAAAATGGATTCATCACAGGCATGCGGATAGGCTTATGCACAGGCATGATCAAAGAGTAGCAGTTCTGGGGACACGAAAGGGAACAACATAAAGTAAATCCGGAAAGGGAGATAAAGCTGGATCGTGAAGAGCTTTATATATCAAGCTGAGAAATTGCAATAGGGAGCCACCGAAGATTTTTCAGCAGGACAATGCCACTGTTATATTAGAACTTTTGTTAGATTACTTTGACAACTGTATGATGACTGGATTGCAGAACAGCCTAGGGACCAAAGAATTAGAAACGAACTTTTTAAATAGAAAAAAATCCTCATGCTCATTTAAAATATGAATTTTTATAATTTTCAGAGCATAAGAAACATCTCTCATAACACTAAGCTAGACTGTGATTACTGTATGATATTGGTTGCATGATTTACTTTTAGAATGGCACCAAATGAAAAGTTATTTAAATTTTTAAAAAATATGGCCAAACACATTTGCAAAAGAAACATCTTTATTTTCACATTTCACAGCACCCTGTTTTAATAAAAGAAGAAATATCACTTCATCTCTTCCTCTAAGGACCTACCTGCAATTTGAAACCTGGTTTCAATATGGTTATGCTAAGGATAAAAAAGTCACCCAGGATCATAAAGAAGATTAAAAATGAACACCAGGAACCACTGACAAAGCTCTGGACCTCTTTCTGGCCTCTACTCCTATCCATCCTGCCTCTAGCTCCCTGGCCTCCCTTGAAGCATGCAGTGCTTTATTCTTCATCTGAGGCTTTGACTCAAACACAATTAAGACCAATATTTTAACTATTTGAATACTGAAAAATTGGTCAGTTTAAATAATCTTAGATTCAAACAATGACAGAGTTAGCAGGGACCTTAGAAAGCATCCACTTTAACCCCATCACTTTACAAATGATAAAACCATTGGAGAGAAGTGTGAAGAGATTTGCCCAACATCACACTTGCGCTAATCAGTAATAGCCTCAGGACTTGAACCCACGTCCCAGGACACCCACTGCAATAAAAGCAGCCCTTTTTCCAACTATTCTAAATGGTAACCCTTTTTTCTTTCATCTTGAGAAAGCACACAGCTACTCTTTAAATTGTTCTTGTCCATGCTGTCTATCAGAGTATAAGGTCTACATGGACCAGGACAAATATAGCCTAATTATGGAGTTCAGAGTAAAATAATGGAGCATACAGATGATTAACGAACAAAGTGTGACTGGAAAAGACTGGAAAAGAACCTATTTCACTTCTGGCTATTTTTAAAGCTGATTTTGGTTAGAGATTTCCATTCTTTCTTTATATGTAACAGCAAGAATTCTGTACAGAGAGGACCAGGCTACTCTGAGATTCTATTCCTTAATATATCATTAAGTACCTGAAGGCTTTCATTTCTAGTTACAATGGGATTATTCATTCCTTGAAGATAGTTACTATGTCTTAATCATCTTTATATTCTTCAATACCTAGCGGAAAGAGTCTTGATTACAGTAGTTTATTGAATTCAATTATTCATATTATTTCCTGTGTAGAACTAGCATGACAGCATAGTGAATAAAGAGGGCCCAACTTGGAATTAGGAAGACCAAAGTTCAAAACCCATCTCTGACACTCAGGAATTATGTGACCCAGAGCAGACCACTTACCCTCTGGGTGCCTCAAACAATTTCTGAGATTTATGTACTAAATCATAGATAGGCTGGGATTCACTTTGATAGAGGAAATTCTCAACACAGGATTCACTTCACACAGTTAAGTTCTATGCTTGGCCCTGTAGGGTTACAATAATAGCTCATTTTTCTATGGTACTTTCATCATAACAACCTTATTACATATGTATTGTATGAATGACCATACCAATTTTAAAGCTGAAAAACAACAGAGATCAGAGAGGTTAAATCACCCATTGTAAATCACAGAGCCCGCATTCAGGTCCCTTGACCCCAAGTCTGATGATCTTTTAATTACATGATGCTGCCTCTAAAAAGAAACTAGAGAAATATACCTGTCCATAATGAACTTACAATCTAGTAGCTATTAGCAACGAAAAATGTCAAATGTATATTTTTGGCAAGGAATGGCCACCCACAAGAGGAGAATTTTCTCCCTATGAGCATTTTGGATCAGGAGACTGCAGAAAGATGACAACGGGGCAGCTAGGTGGCACAAATCCCATGACCCCATGTACTCTAACATATCCTAACGTTTATTATGGCTTCTTATTCTCTCTAGTATTTGTAACATTCCTTAAGAGTCTAAAAGATTTTCTTTTATTGTTATATCTCCAGTGCCTGCATAGAGCCCTACAAATAGTTGGTGCTTAATAAAAGTATTTTGCCCAGGGTGTTCTGGTAGGCAGAGTCGAGAATTTGGGGGTCGTATCCCTGCCTCCTTTCAATTCTGAGCTACAGTCCCACTTACTGAAAGTAGCCTTTTCTGGTCTTCCTTAACGCCAGTACCTTCCCTCTGAGGTTACTTCAAATTTATACTACACGTAGATAGATCTAAACATAAATATAGAGAGAAATATATTGAAATATCTTTATCTATCTTGTACATATATAGCTATTTGCATGTCGTATCCCTCACAAGAGTGTAAGCTTCTTGAGGGAAGGAATTGTTTTTGCCTTCCTTTGTATCCCCACCACTTAGCACAGTTCCTGTCCTAGAGGAAACCCCTCATGAGTCATGCTTCTGTCTCCTCATCATACTTGAGCTGCCTTCTCTTTCCAACCTTGTAGCCCCCTTCCCCCATTGGTTACTTCCTTCGGGAGCTGCCATTTTCAGGTAGAGCCTGGAGCAGCCGTGTAACTCCTTTTTATAAGCTGTTTCTCCTTATTAGCATTATTTTTGAGGGCAGAGACAGTCTTTCCTCCTGTTTGTATTTGTAACCCCTGGCATACAGCATATGCTTAATAAATGTTTGACTTGACTGTGAGTAACTCAGTCACTTAAATGTGTGTGATGTTAGCCAAGTCATTTCACTCACTTATCTGGGCCTCAGTTTTCTCATTATTAAATGGGGATAACAATGATTATTGAAGGCTTCCCCAAAAATTCCCTAATCAGATTTTCAAGAGCATAAAGAGGGATGAAAAATATAGGGCTAAGACAACTAATGATGAAAAGAAAAACTAGCACTTAGAACATCCTTATTCTACTGAGAGCACCAAGTTATCTATCCCTACTTAATTTGTTGAGCATATCTGTGCACTAGACAGGAAGTCCTCTATTGCTTTTCCTCGATAGGAAAATTCATGATGTGTTCAAAGTTGGGCCTGAGAATAAAGGAGGGAAGTCTAGGATAAAATATGTTGTGGAGGGGCAGTGGTAATGTGGGCACTTTCTAGTATTTCTTTCATATAAATGCCTATTTATTTTATGTAATAAAATTCTACTCTATAATATTTTATGTAGTTCTTTTGTGATGTGAAGTCATGTAAGTAATCGTTATTTTGTGAGGTTAAGTCAGTGAGTCATAGTGAATGGTTTAAGCCTGCAGTGGCTAGGCAGTAAATGAAGAGTTATTATAGCATGTGCATACGAAGAGAGTTCAGGAAGGGGCAAGAAGAAGGAAGATTTCAAAATCTTGATGAGAATATACATATGTCTTGTCACCACTTGGCATATGCTAACGTAGAAAGTAAAGACTAGACCATATCTAAATATTCATTTTAAATTACATATTTAGGATTTTCCAGAGTTTAGTTTCCCTATATGCACAATCCCAGCCTCCTTTAAAACAAGGTATGAAAATGCAGAGGAGACTGTGCTGTGATTATAGCTTTTGCTTTCCCTATAACACAAGCTTTATTGCAATTTAAATGAGACAGATCATAATCCGAAAGGTAATAAAAAACAAACTACAGATATACAGGAGCCTCTGAACACAGGTAAATCTGTCAGCTGTCATGTCATAAATTCTATGGCCCTAAGTCAACCTCCTAAATGAAATGTTGTGCCATTTGTCAACTTCAAAATCCTAATAAAATGGATGCTTCCTAGTTTACTAAAACATATATTATGCTCAAATTGCCTAATTTACTTTATCAACATGAAGAGCATAATTCAACACAATTAACAAAATGGATAATAAAGCAAGATGCTGTCAAATTTTTCCTCATTTATCAACTGCCCTGATTTTATTTCTTCCCCATCTAGAGAAACAGTAGATATTTATGTGTGTACTAGAGCTCCATGATATATTCGTAATCATGACATTCCTCAATATAGGAGAATGCTACTTAAAAGACCTAAGTCCTGCTGTTACCTGACTGGCTTCCTTTCTATCCAGGTGAACTCTTCCTATAAACCTGGAAAATCTGAAAAATATTATTTATAATTTTTATATAGTAAGTGACATATGGAAAAGCAGTGTAAAATAATGGAGCGCTAAAGTTGAGAAAATCTGAGGTCAAATCCTAGCTGTGGCACCTAAATAAATTCTGCCTCTCCTCATTACAATTTGATGTTATATGATAAATTCTCATCGATCTAAAATAAGAAAGTGTGCAGGTATGTGCTTTTAGAGCATTGATGTGAGTGGTTTTTAACCCAAAGTTGGGTAAATCCTTGGTGGTAGCATAGGGGGACTGTTATATAAGTTTACAGTATTCCTCTGGTCTACCAATCAAAGAACCCTGTCAAAAAAGTAAATGCGGTTAGTCTGGTATAAATGATTCATACTGAACCCAGGATGGCACATAGTAATCACCTTTCCTTTTCTATGTGCTCATAAACTGTCCTAGAATTTGGCCGGGAACAATACAGATATTGAGCTTACTATTCAACAGTGTGAAGTATCCCTTTTCTGAAGGTTATTTGGACTATCTCTAGTCATGCAATGACTATCCTATTTTCCATGATTTTTATAGATTACCAATGTGTTTCAGCACTCATATCTCCTAATGTTTTTAGTACCTAAAAATGTAGTTCGATTCAGCCAGGTGACAGTGGCAGCTCAGTGGTCTATTCCTATCTTCCCTCTTATCTTGGGCTTCAAGTCCCTGTTACCATTTTTGTTTTATCCTTTCCAGTAGGAAGATGAATCTCTCTGTTATAAGGATGAATGATAAATTCAAATCTTACCCACAAGTCAGTTGCTTGAAATCAGGAAGAGATATGGATGCTCAAAGGTGACAAAACCAGAAACAATGCTGGGTCTCATGGAAAGAATTGGGAGTAATAGAGGCAACATGCTATCAAGACTGTTAATTCACCAAGAATGAAAGAAATCCATCCCAAGGAATGAATATGTACTGATGTTTTCCTAATTTTATGTAAAGGAGAATCTCATTAATTTCTGTTGGAGACATGAACCCAGCTGTGGGGGATGGAGGCAAGTTATCCTTTCCAAATATTTGGTATATTCAGGGCTTTTACCATGGATCTGTGAAAAGGGGAGAACATGTGGTAAATACTGAGCTTCCTTAGATGTGTCATTTAACGGGATAACAGACCGCTCTAGGAGGAAAGCAATTTTATGAGTCAAGCCCAGTTTCCTAGGGATGTGTCTAAGAAGTGATTGACTCCTACTTCAAAGGTCTTATGTGCTGACTCCTTTTGGTACGAGGGTGACCTTGACTTCTCAGAAGAAATGCCAACAGATAACAAGCTATGGCAGAGACTACCGATCTGGAAAGGTTTCAAATATGGGCCCATAGAAAGATTGTACTTTTTCCATTGGAAAACCAGTCTTCTTAGCAGAGGATTAGTCTTCAGGTAAAAATAAACAAACAAAACAAAAACAACTTCGGAGGATGTAGCAACTCATGAAACCACATGGTAAGGCATGTCGGGGTTCAGATCCCTGTTAGTCCTAGAACTTGTGAACCTAAGTTTATTGACTAGGAAAGCACCAAGATAATTAACGTGTAAGTTGTAACCCATATTTGAATGTGCATCTCAATATATTCAGAGTAGCCTCTTTATTATACCACAGACACATCATACTTATTCCTATTATCATATCATTGTTCATAGTTTCTCCTGTTTGGTTTCCCATGAATCTATATATTCTAACCCTACCATCATTCAAAAGCCAACCCAAATTCTACCACCTCCATAAAACTTTCTCTGATTAATCCAGTCAGAAGTAATTACAGAGCCAATTGTTATCACTGAATTGCTTGCCAGTTGTCCCTGAGAAATAATATAGAATGAGAGAGGAGCCACAAAAGTGGAGATGGGCAAATGTTACCTATATTTTATTTATTTTTTGGAAGGGTAGGAGGGGATAGAGATTTCAGACCATAAGATGGTGAACTTACATTCCCAGTCCTGGAATAATTCTAAAATGTACGATTAAAAGGATGGTTGGTTTCAGAAAATTTTGAAAGGGAAGTGGTGATCACTATGACACTATGAGTACATCAGGAGAATGATGAAAATATGTTATATTAGCATTTTAGTAAGGCATGTGAAATTATCTAGGAGACAAAATGGAAAAATGAATGCCAAGTAACAGTACAAGTCAGTAACTTCAGAACTGGCTGAATGACTAGGCCCAAAGGCCAGCAATCAGTGTTGATCAGGAAGGACACTTCTTTTGGAGTTCCACAGAGTTTTTGACTCTCTTCATTTAAATGTGTTGAACAATGACTTGGATGAAAGCAAAGATGGAAGACTTATCAAGTTTGGAGATGGAAGGAAGAGTTAACTTATTCTAACATAGAATCAAAAATAAATTATATCCCCAAAGCATACAACAATGAACTGAATCTAATAATATGAAATTTAATAAAATCTAGAAATTTAAGTATCAATTTTATCTTTTCACAGTTCCTATGAAAAGAACAAGGACCAAGTGTGGTAGTACATGTCTGCAATCCTAGTTATCAGGAAAACTGAGTATGGAGCTCTCTTGAGCTCTGAAATTCTGAGCAGTAGTGAGCAGAATAGGAGATGTTAAGAAATATAGTAAATTTAATAGTAGGCTGGGGATTTTTTGTACCTTATGAACATAAAGGGAAAGATTTTTAAAATAAATAAGCAAATAAGTAAGGTTTTTAAAATGGTTTATTGGGGCTGTTAGTCATTTCTAGAAATGTCGCCCCCTCTACCAAATGAACCCTTCCTTGATAGAAAGAAAAATAGTTACAGTAAAATCTACCATGTAGAGTGACCGTACCTATCAATATCTATAACATTCCACAGCTGCAGTCTCTCATCTCTCTATAGCAAAGAGGAAAGTATTTCCTTGGAAGACTGGTATTTTTCAAAAAAAAACAAGAAGAAAAAATTACTAAAAATGGCTAAAAAGATGGAAAATCAGTTTTTAAGTGCATCATCAAGCTCAGTGAAGGGTAAAGTCGCAGCAAAAAAATGAAAAGAAACAGTGAGGAGCAAAGAAGAAATTTCTCAAAATTAAGGCACTGAGAGATGAACTTCCATAGAATTCTGTCAAGTCAACATGCCCTATTAAGAGGCAGGCTATTTAGCGATAAAACCCAAAAAGGGGGTGAGCAAAGCTGGATATCTATTTTTTTCTCATTTCTTGAAAAATATTCAATAATTTGAAAATAGGAAGTGAATTCATGCTTTATTTAAAATCATAAGCTAAATCATATCCATTGGGTGTGAAATGTCATTGATAGAATTCATATATAGAGAAGCATAATATTTAACTTTAAAATTTTAATATTCTGAGAGACCCAGTTTATTCTGTTTATAACAATTTATTCACCATTAATTGGTAAATCTCCAGGGATGGATTAGGACATAATATGAGTTTTAAAATTAAATTTATAAGCTTCCCTAATTAGAGTAAAAATCTATTCCTAGAAGCTATATTGCATTTAGAGTACAAAAATGTTAAACATCTTAAAGGACTAAATTGTATTTTGTAGTAAGAAATTTTTGCCCCTTCAAAGTCCTGCTACTCTTTGAATCTATGAATCTAGCCAACAAATAGAATACATAACAACAAATCATTGAATTTCCTGTTGCCATGAATGCACTGAATATAAAAGGAGCAATGATTTTGTTGACTGAATTAACAAGTTGTCTAGAAAAGATGTAGTGGCCTAAAATCTCATCATCCCCTGGCCAACCTAGTGATAAACTTCTTTAGCTGGACTAGACCTCTTTTGAAAGCATACCATTTCATCACTGGGCATATGTCTAAACCCTACCATCTTTGTAGGCCCTGACAGAGCTGGTAGTCCATTGGTATAGCTTTTAAAAACCAAAGGCAAATGAATCATGATAATGAAACTCCAGAATAAGATTTTAGGGGAGGTTAGGGATGAATCATGGGCAAAAGTGCTAGCTTCACAGGACCAATAAATTCATAACCATAGGTCAAAGACAACAGAAATTTGCAAGCAAGTGGTCTCAGTGGTATGAACCACATAGAGCATTCGCCTTTTAAACAAAAATCTTGTAAAAGAATTGGGGGGAGAAGGTGGTGATTTCAGCAGATAAAGGAAGAGGAATCAAGGGACTAGCAAATGAAAAAAAAACCCTCAAAACTAGTACATAGTGAAGTTCAAATGGAATAAATAGAAATACATATAAGAATACATATATTTATATTTAAATGACAGGAAATGACAAATTATTTTCATGTGTTGTAGTCCAGCTCCTATTTGGAATGCTTTGAGCAAAATAAGGTAACGTTTTGGGTTCTTTCCAAGCTCTGGTTCCAAAGATAATAAAAAAGGATTTAGTATGTATGTGATGGCTTGGGATAAACAGAGCAAACTCATCCATCTATTGTTTAATTTGTCCTACAAAGCACAGCTGGCTTTTTATTGAGCATCAAGGACGTTCAAAAAAGATGTTCCAAGAAATAAGCAAAACAAATGAATTGAAGAGTCAGTTGAGACTACAGCCAAATAAATTCTGAGCCTCTTATAGGGCTAACATAAGATACAGCACCTGTGACCTCATAATCCAAAGAGGAGAAGGCCATGAAATCTAGGTGGCCTATTCAGCTGAAGTTATCCATGGATAACTAGACCATTAATGTGTGCTTATTAGCCTAAATCACTGAAACTCACAGAAAGCACACACTATTTTTAGTAGCATCTCCTGTACTAACCATCTGTCCTTTTCTTAATAATAAGCTTTACTTCACACTATCTTTACATTTCCCAGGGAGATTATGGCCACATACCAGGTGTCGACTTCCTCTACCTAATCACTGTCAGGATTTTGGTCCACCTTTTCCACACTGGTCTAAGAAATGCTGTTTTACCAGAACAAGCATTCTAGTGACTTTCAATTCGATTCCACACAGTTACTGCATACCTTACTATGTGCAGAGTTCTACAGCAGGGAAAGCTCTGCTTAGAAAAAAGACAAGTATACAATGACTTATGTGTAGTCATAATTTGATTGTAGGATCTAAAAAGGGTTGCTAAGAGTTAATGAAATGCCTTCAGATATCAGATATAAACTCTTGAAGGGCAGGGACTATGACTTTTAAGTGACAAATGAAAGATCATCACTTATGTGTGCATGTGAGAAAACCTCAGCTTTCCTCAACTCATTAAGAATTTACTGTGTGCCTATAATGGGACCTTGCCCTCAAGAACCTTAGTCTTCTTGGGGAGACAATAGAGAGATTTTCTTCTATTTCAAGTGTTAACTAGTATATAATCAAACGGTAGGTTATATGATATAGTGGCAGAGTCTAGCATAGTGCCTTGCACAGAGTAGGCATTTAATAAATGTTGAATGAATGACTGAAAAGAAGGGCCTTTGATATCTTGGGGAAGCCCTCCTGTGACAGTCTGGATTTTAAGGACCTTAATAACATTCAAAAAAGTGGTACAGCTAGAAGACTTTTCAGGAGGAAGGTTATGTACATTAGATTGTAAGGTCCTTGAGAGGAGGGACTGTCTTTTGCCTGTTATTGTATCCCCAAAGCTTAGCACAGTGCCTGGCACATGGTAGGAGCCTAATACATGTTTCCTTCCTTCCTTCCTAAGTGGTTAGATAACTTGCCCAGGGTCATAGAGACAGTATGTGCCACAGGTGAGACTTCAATCTAGGTCTTCTCAACTCCAGTTTAGAACTGAAAAGAATGCTCCCTGGTCATGTAGTCCAAACCTCTCATACAGATAAGGAAAAAGGCCAAGGGTCAAGCAGGTAATAGGCAATAAATAATCAAGCTTAGAAGATTAGGTCTCCAAATGCCATGCTTTTTCTCTTGAGGTACCAAACTCATACCCCAGTTGTTTGCCACCAAACCAGATTAAAATGTAATTGGGAAATATTTTAAAAATAAATAAAAATACAATACACTATAGATAATTGTTAATTGTTAATTTATAGTTTTTTAAGTCAATATTTTACCTGCAGGGATGTTTATATTTGAGTCTGACCACACTGTTCCTTGAACTGGAGAAGGAAATGGCAAACCACTTCAGTATCTTTGCCAAGAAAACCCTAAAAGGGGTCATGGAGAGTTGGAGATGATTAAAATGACTCAACAACAAAAACACTGCTTCTTACTGAGTTGCCTCTCTTGGCTTTCTCTCGCAGATATATAATGAAAGTGAATAATACACACCTACATTTACATAACATTTTTATTTTTACAAAGTGCTATCCCATCTTAACTCCTTGGCATAAAGTGGGGGGTGGGAGAGAGATAGATTAACTTTTTTTAATAAATAAGGACATTGAACCCCAGAAACATTACAACTAAGGGCACATGGCTGGCTAGTCAATAGTAGAAATGGCACCAGGACGCCAGATCTCTTGCCCTCTCTACCATCCCATGCCCTTTTCACTATTTACGTCATGAATGAGACGATGCTGGTAGGAAAATTGAAATTCTTGGATAAAGGTGTTACTAGAGAACCCCAATTATAAGGAAACCCCAATTATATAAAGTGAAGCAAATAATTACATATATATATATGTATATATATATATATATTTCCATATAACTAACAAAATGAGCTCGACTATATTTTGGACTGCAATATATAGAAATTATATATTAATATATTTATTATACCATAATATGTGATGATATATAAATATAATATAAATATATTGTTTATAATATATGTACATATACACATATAGCACTGTTTCCTCCATTTTCTGAGCAAAACAAATACTCTCCCTAAACCAGCCACCTTGATACCTATAAAATCTGTCTCTGTGAGATAATGAAAATCTCAGTACTCAAGTATTAATACAATGTCTGACATATGTAGTGGGTATTTGGTAGAAGCTGTCCTAAAAGTCTTTAAGCTATTAAAGCTCCTTTGTTTGCTGAACTGATCAATGAGTGAAGAATGCAAAAGATTTCAAACTAAGAACATGTATTACTTTTGTTAAGAAGCAAAAACTCAATGAACTTCAGTATCTCCCTAATGTAGAACTGGATTGGGGTCAAAAGACCTGGTTTTGAATTCTGGCCCTGCTACCTCCTAGCCATGTGGCCTTGGGTAAGATTCTTTACCTCTCTGGGTCTGTTTCCTCATCTATAGAATAATCACTAAGGTGTGTTTGAATTCCAAAAAAATGATCTTTTGTGTCCATGTAACCAGAATGGACTTTGTTTTCTTTGAATGACTCAGCTTACCTCATTGAGCTTCCCTGGACACTGGGGCTTGCTCTTGCAGGGCAGGAAGCCCAGCGACCATGCCAGGAATCAGAGAACTTCTTGTGTGGTGAGTCATGGGGCTGGCTGAAGGGAGATGTGTTAACCTGGTCTACTCTAGGGGGAGGGGCCAAGTCAAGAACCAATCGGCCCTGGTCGTTCAGGCGGCACTTGATGATGTCAAAAACTCTATAAGAGGGGAGAGGACAGCTTGAAGATCCTCTCTTCCTTTTCCGGTTGGAGCCAGAGACGCCTACAGCCAAAGCTGAGCTGCCGGTAGCAGAGCTGACTGGAGGCTAGTGGGTAATCTTCTTACTGTAGAGGGGAAGCATGTATACGATTTTGCCTTATACCATCTCGCTTCTCTGTGGCCTCCTGGTTGCCCTTGTGAGGCGAACTTATTGGGCCTGGAAGCTTTTGATGAAAATATCAAAATGGGGATGCTGGTTTGTGGGCTTGTTACTGTGGAGTGTAAATACATGCTTTAGTTCTCCTGCCTTCTGCCTAAAGAATTCCTTGTATCCTGCGGTTCTGGACCTTTTAGGCACATATGAGATTTTCTTTGAAATCATAAATTCTGCCTTCCTAATATAGTCCAGCACTAAATTTCAATATTTCTTGATCATAAGAATTCCTTCCATTTTTCATATATCTTCAAGTTTTTCCTTCTTTAGCATGTAAGTTCTTTCTAGAGCACACTCTCTGTAGTATCCTCTAATGTACAAATATTCAAAATGTATAATCAACATAAAATGGGAGCAGGAGAAGGGGGAGTCCCTAAATTATAATTTCTGAACACCTACTGCATAAATAGCATTAGACTATGGTAGAAACAGGATTTATATATAGCAAGAAAAATTATGCCTCTGTCTTTATGTGATTCACAATTATAATTGGGAGAAAAGACATAACCACAACCACACAGAAAAAGTGGGAAAATCAATTATGGTTATATATCAATATACTCCTAAGTGCTATGTAACCAGGGAAGCTAGAGTAGAACTGGTCATTCTAATTCTTCTTATTAAATAGTTCTCTAGAAGTCCTTAAGATGGAGAAGTGAGCCAAACCAACCAAGTCTAATGAATATATATATATGTGGCCACATTTTAAGTTTTTGCCACATAGAAAAAAATATGTCAGCTATAAGTGGAATAAAAATTACAAACTTATCCTTTAAAATTTTCCTCTAGAGTTGTACCATAATGGTTCACTGCAGTGTGGAACTGATCTTGAATGTTGCCAGTGGAGTCTTCTAGTGTCAAGTTGCCCACAGTGTCAAGACCAACCTAGCTAGGTTCAGAGAAACTCAAAACTATAACCAGAAGATATGGCCACCAGATGATGGTTCATTTATTCACTTGTGGGGGAAAAGGAAAGAATTACAACAACTCAAAGGCATCTACTAAGGTGTGGAAGTGTTAGGGGTCTATCCTGCATGGAAGGGGAATACCAACCACACTAATCCAATCATAGATCGTTAACGGACAATCTATTGTAAGTGGAGTTGGTAGCAAGTGAAAAATTCATGGGGGAAATCATCTTTTTTCATTTTTAGCTGAGAGAAAAAAAATCTGGAGAATTATATCCATACATCACAATATTCGAAATTTAAAATCTGTAAACAGGGTAGGAACATGGAAGGAACTTCATGCTTTACATTGCTTTCAACTTCTGTAGGAAATGGTGATAATCAGCCATTATGACTTTCTCCTTATTCTCTATTTTCAGTGCCAACTGCTGTTTGAATAGGTCAGGTTGGAGTTATTTTAATTGCTTTCATTGTCTTCTCATCTTTTCACCTTCCTCTGGTTTGGCGATGATTTTGGCCTTTGCCATAAGTAGTTGACAGTAAAAAGGAATACATGTGGTTGATTGAAAAAGGCCTCCTGTTTAAGTGAAATGCTATTATAATTAGGAGCTTGTTTCAAAAGTAGAGGCAGTATATCTTGAACCCATAGGTCTACCCAGTTCCCTCCTTTGGCTCTTTAGGGAGCTTATATTGGATCAAAGGTTGGTAGTATGATGCCAGTCACTCCAAGCCCCCAGTTAGAAAAATTCCTAACATTTAGACAGAGGTTTGGTTCTCTGCCATAAATTTACATTTATGTCTATCTCTAATTAACCTCTGGCCTCTTTGTAGTTGAGGCAAAGTGTTAATTAGGGATTGGTAGATACACTGGGTAAAGAAGCAGCATGGTATGTCACAGTATCTGTCAATAGGCACTGAGAGAGGAAGCTTTTTACAAAGCAAACCTTTTCTTCTAACTTCAGAACTTGAGGAAGTAGGTAAAACAGTCTGTATCAACCCTAGCCTCCAGCTCTGAGATGCTAAGGTGGCAAATGGTTCTCCTCAATATCTTTTTATCTACCATCACTCAGTCCTACTTCCTCCTTCACTTTTTATTGGCTTGCCCTAGGGCTGCTGGTAATTCCATTTCAGTCATAGATAACCCCATGCTCTTTGGTTCCAGATACTAGAAATTTCTAATGTCAAACATTCTAATAACTTCTGTTCTGAACCTGTCTTCTATTTTAGAGGAGATGCCCAGGGGTGATCAAGTTTCTTCATACAATCTGAACACTAATTCCTCTCAATGGTACTCTAGGCCATCTAAAGACTGTTTATACCTAATCTATAATGTTTGATTGCTTGAGGCTTGTTCTCAGCGGATAAATATGTCAGGATCTTATTACTTAAAGTAGGGAGTAAAGCAATCAATGCCCCCTGCCCCATACTAACATAAATATCCAGTAACTTCCTGACTGCTGGGACTAGTCAATTTCACCTTTTTTATCTTGTTTAGTGCTCACCATGTCAGTTCAGTAAGGGAGACAGCACTTGGTTTGGTACCATAATTCCTGAATCTCAGCTCTGCTACTTACTACATGTGACCTTCTTTTCCTTTCTGAGACTCATTTTTCTCATATGTAAAAACAAAGTATTTGGATAAGATGACCATTCTATGATTCTATGATCTCCCATCTATGCACCTTCCATCTCTCTCCTGGAGGAGAATATTCATGATATGTGGGCTAGAGAAAGAAAGCCCTTGATCAAGCTCATTTCTTAGTCTCAAACATTATTCTCTGAAAGCTTTTTCATGATCCTTCCCTATGGCCAGGTTTGCATTCAAGTAACAGAGTATCACTGTATATCAATGCTGATTTATCTTGACAAGTTCTTAATAAAATTTGCCCATCTTTTCATCTTCAGTAATAGATGTTGGCATCAGTATTTTCATGGTAGTCTTTGCTTTTGCTCATCATGAGTACTGGAAGACAAGATAAAAGAATGCCCCATGAAATGATGTTTCTTTTTTGCTTTGGGGAGCATGATGAACCCAATTGGGATGATTCCTTTATTTGCCTCTCTAAGGAGAACCTATCAGCCAGCCTTTCATTTGGCTGCAACCTCATTCTGTCTTCTGGATTTATTTAAAGCAAGGAGGTTTGTATTGTGATGTTTCAGTTCCTTGAATAGCATAGTGATTCAATGACCATTGTACATATACCGGACATTTAGAATACCAATATTTAATATTTATAAAAACCCTGCGATACTTAGTATTCTATAAATAATACTATAGAGCAACCCCTTTTCACCACTAAGAGACCCTCATTACAGAAGCAAAGATCACAGTACAGTATTGGTGGAGATCTTATAATTTTCTTTGTTTTATGGGTTTTCATGGCCAAATAATGTATCACTAAGTAGTCAACTTATTGGTGAGGAGTCTCTCCTTCTATAGTAAGTCTGGTCCTTGGACAGTAAACAGTCAGGGCCATACCTGAAGCCTATCTAGCTTGATTAAATCTTCCAGAGGTCAAGCTCTTCTAGAAAAGCCCAGGGGAGATCTGAGAGGCATCTTCACGCTGTGATAAGACCTTGGAGAAGGATTTTTGCAAAGGACTATATTGTTTACACATGCAAATTGGATGTTCATCAAAATATGTGCTGTTAACTGAACAATAATAAAATGAACTAATGGTTGTGGCCTATGAAATATGTATACAATTCATTTTTTGAAAAAATAACACATGCATCTAATAGGTACACAGCATCTCCCCTTCAAAGAAACAAAGATAAATATTAACATTTGTTCTTGTCTTTACTTGCGTCTATCTATCAAACAGCTTTTAGTATTTAAAGTGTCTGTGACTTGACAAGATGGGGCTGAAGAATCGTTGCTAATGGAAGCTTCCCTTTAGGTTCACAGGCTCATAGAGATAAAGGCAGAAAGGACCTTAGAGGTCAGAAGTCCTACCCCTTCATATTACAGATGAGGAAAGTGACAGGGTCACACAACTAGTAAGTGTCTGAGGTAGGATTTCCACTCAGGCCTTCTTCATGTCAGGTCCAGTATCCTATCCACTATACTAGTGGGGTCAAACTCAATTGGAAATGGAGGTCATTAATCTGTATGTAGGCATCCCTGTGGGCTACATATTGTCTTATTTTAAAAATGCAACATCTATTTTTATTGTATTTTGTTAAATACTTCCCAATTACATTTTAATCTGGTTGGGGTTCACCTGGGAAGTGTCGCAGCAGCCTACTTGACCCCTCTGCAAAGTACTACATGGCTAAGGACACCACCCTACACCAACACAGACTGCAATTTTTCTACAGGTTAGCAAATGGTCCTCAAGAGTTTCTGTGGTTAAAAAAAATAAATGAAGATCATGGTACTTTTCTGTGACAAAATATCTTAGAGAGAGCTACCTGGGGTCACCAAGAGGATAAATGACTTGTCCAGGATGATAGATTAAATATGAGTCACAGGCCGGGCTTGAAACCAGGTCTTCCTGATGTCATAGATGGCCCTTATCCACCATGCTACTGTGCCTCTCATCAAGAATAAAAACATGAATCTATATTGAGAGACTAATGTGCAGATTGTATAGTTAATTACGGGGAAAGTATTTTGGAAAATGTAATTTCTACAACATTACAGAGGCCTGGTCTTGTTTCCCACCAAATTTGCATTATACTATGTAGAAAGAACTAAATTTGAAATGGTAATCCATTGAAATACAATTAAATTTACCAAATCAAAACTTTTCATCAAATTACTTCTCTAAAATTTATTTTATCCAATTTATTTACTTTCTTTTCTTTTATATTAATGTTATAGCTAGAAACAATACCTTTTAAAACTACAGCTTTTTACCTATTATTGAATGGAAAATGAAACCATCACAAATATGTAAACTATAATACCACTCCCATAATAAAATACATATTACTTTTATTGGGGTAGAGTCCTGATTCTCATGGGAACTACAGTCCTGGAAAAAAAATTACTACTAATATCTTCCCAACAAAAACTATTCCAACTGTAAAAAAAAAAACCTATTATCAGGTAGATTTATCTTTGTACAGAAACCCATATTGTTATCCTAAATCAAGTTGATAGTGGCTGATGAATAACTATAATAAAACTGATATAATTGAATACTTTTTAATAGTGTAAATATATGTGTATGCATGTGCATGTAAATAGCACACATATTTCTCCTACTGGGGTTTTTTTTTCCTCTCAGTTCCTTTAGTAAAAAAACATCAACAAAGATATTTTCAAGGTCTTTTTCTTTCTATTTTATGATATGGTTTGCTGAAGTTAAACACTGAGCAACTTATTATTGTAGAAGCTTTCCTTGGTCCTGAACTATAAGCAAATTAATTATGAAGTATAGGGAGAGATAAGCTTCAGCCAATCAAAACCAAATTATAAACTAAATAATTAAGTCCAGCTGAACCTAATGCTGAGTAGTACATTTAATGAAGTTGGCTGATGACGTAGAGGCTAAAGCTGTGGGGACCAACATACTTTCCTTTTCATAGCAATGGACTCTGTCAGTGTATTAGGGCCCATTCTTCACTGCCATTTTTCCCCAAGAAACTTGCTTCCTGATCAACCAAGGCATGAGCACAATTCAAGAGGAACAAATTGGCCATTCTGGTCACAGTGCTTCTCTCAAAAGGTTGCAATGATTCTCTCTCAGGCTGAACTGGAAGAACTTCTCTCATCTTCCTCTACCTGCTTAACTTGACCTTTGGATACTCAGACACAGGAAATTATCTACTAGTACAGGGATTCTTAAATAGATGCTTATTATTTTTTTAATATTTTGATATGGCATTTCAATATAAGTAATTTTCATTATAATCCTATGTATCTTATTTTATGAATTTAAAAACATTATTTTGAGGAGTCCATAGTCTTCATGACACACAAACAAAGGATAAGAACCCTTGGACTAGAGCTTGACAAAGGTTAATAGAGTAAAAAGAGCACTACATCAGGGGTCAGAGGACTTGAATTCTACTGCCTATGAGTGTGACCTTGGACAAGTCACTTGACCTCTATAGAACGCTATTTCCACACTGCAAAATGAGGAGTTTGGACTAAATATTCTCTAAGGTCACCACTAGCTCTAAATTCTATGATCTAGAAATTACCATTAGTCTTTATGTATATGTAGTATCTTAGAAGAACTGTGTGTGGCCCAGATTTTTCAGGTTTTGCTAACAATTAAGGGTAGAAGTGACAGCTTTAAATACAAAGGAAAGATATTTTTGGAATCTATATGTCTTAAAATCTAGAGAAGAGAAAGATGTGAGGCAAATGAGGCAAAAATTATCCCCTTTTTACAGTTGAGGAAACTGAGGCAGACAGATAAATGACTTGCTGAGAGTCACATAGCTACTGAGTGTCTGAGCTTGGATGTGAACTCAGGTTTTCCTGACTCCAGGCCCAGACTCCATCTACCATGCCACCTAGTTGCCTAGAGTGAACAGAAAGATACTCATTGCCACCTGAATAAAAGATAGCACAATTCTAAAACAACTCTCTCAAGCGATATGTCAACACAAAAAAAAATCAGAAAATGCTAAGCACAATCACCTTTCACACCTACAACTGATGTGATCCTACTGCTAAGATTACCAAGAATAGCCATGAATCATCCTTCGTCCTCATTTCCTAGTAACTAATTTCATTTGCTGATCTCAGCTTTCACTATTTTGTTTAAAGTGGGGTTATGAAATCCATGAGTGGTTCAGTCACTATTCCACTCATTGTGAGCACCATGATTTAAATATTCTCTTTATTAGATGTCCAAGTCAACAAAAAGAGCATATACTTTGACTGTTTTGTACCAGCTCTCATAGGTTTTATTAAATTGGTGTATGGAGAAGTTTGTATTTTGTAATAGAAACAGTATCTGAAAATGTTTGAGAGCCCAAGCCTACAGACAGTGCAAGAAAGGCATTTCCTTTATCAAAGTTCTTCCTATTTTCTCTTAAGAAAACATTAATTAAATGGGAATTAAAATAACCACAAACAAACCTTGGAAGTGTTTGCATTGGGGAAAACTCATGATGACCATTCAGAGGCAGGCAAAGCAATGAGTTCATTCTTATGCTTACCTAAGGCGCAACATTAAAACTTGGACTTGGATGAAAGCATAACTTACACTCACCGGGGCTCTTTGTCTCCAGAGCCAGTTTCACCTTTCTGAAATCTATGCAGACTATCATATGATAGTAATCTTCCTAAGGCACAGTGATAACTATATGGGTGCTCCTCTGCTCAAAAATCTTCAATGAGTTCCCATTGAATATGGGAATCTGACATTGAAAGATTTTCATTTCTAATTCCAAGCTACCTCTTCTGCTTTATCCTACATCATTCTTTTAAACATACCCTATGTTCCAGCCAAAATACATCTTTCAAGTGGGTGTGCTTGGCCACGCTTATATTCCCTGCTATGAGGGAATGCAAGCTGGTGAATCTCTTGAGCTCAGCAGTTCTGAGCTGCAGTGGCCTGAACTACAAGAAGTCCACCTGAGGTCTGGCATCCATACAGTAAGCCCCTGGGAGAGGGTCCACCAGGCTGCCTGAAGAGGGTGGTGGACCAACCCACATCAGAAATGGAGCAGGTCAAAGCCTCTGCTTTGATTAGGCCTGGGAGTGGCAGCTATACTTCCAGACTAGAGCAGAGAGGGAGACAGTCTCAAAAGAAACAAAAAAACCCACATCATAAGCATTCCTACCTCTGCTAATGAGATTCTTTCTGCCCTGAATGCCTTCCTGCACTGCTATGGTTAATCCCCCCCCCCATCCAGTCAAATCCTATCTGCTCTGGGTTACATGCCACCCTCTTCATGAAGCATTCCCTGCTTAACTAGAAGTGCACTTTGTTCTTCCCTACCACTTGTATTCTGCCTTATATTATAGTAATTTGTATGTGAAACCAAGCAGTGGATAGAAAACTTACTCGGTTCACCATGGCTTGAAACTATCCTAGCGCAGGATGCAGCTAAAAAAAAACAACTAGGACATTAACACGATTCTGTTTGTTTTTACTTCTAACTGAAAGTTAGACAATAGGTGTGGGGTGAAGAGTTTGGAGTGGGGAGGCACAGGGAGATGTACAGTAGAGGCAAAGTACAAGAAATCCATACTCAAAGATGGAAGGAGACTCTTCAGATGAGAGTATTTGCAGCCTTTCAGAGATTTATTTTTTTTCTTTTTCACATATTTGCAGGAGTCTGTGAATTAGGGACAGACATAGGGATGGGACTTGTCGATTTCATTGGTATGGTAAACTCTTAGACAAGGAAGTCCTTCCAGAATCGGTCAGCACTTTCTTTGAAACCCATAGGCTCAGAAACTTGCCTAAGATATTGAGAGTTGATTGGATCGCCCAGCGTCATTCAGCCAGCGTCAGAGTTAGGACTTGAATTCAGGTCTTTCTAGCTCCGAGGTTCACTCTCTAACCACTTGTCACACCGCCTCTGAATTCCCAGGGAAGACTCAAGGAAACAGCTGACCTTCATGAACATGCGACAGCTTTGGGAACTGTTATCTTCTACAATCGTGAAATTACCGGCCTCAACGTGTCATGTTTGGTGGGTGCTCTTCCCCAAGGAAGATAGTCTAAGATGGAGAGAGAGGAATTAAAACCGTGCCATGTTAAGCAAGAGATGAAGGAACTGGGAATATCAGCTAAGAGGAGAGATCCTGGTTGGGAGGGGCAGGGTATGACAGCAGTCTTCAAATATTGAGAAGGCTATCATGTGGGGAAAAAAAAAAGATTAGACTTAATTTACTTGGCCAGAGAGGGAAGAATTAGGATCGACGTGTGGGCGTTACAGAGAGGGAAATGCCAGTTTTATGTAAAAACACTCTATGAGTCAGACAAAGTAGGTAGTGTTGGGAAAGTAGCTTCCAACACTTGAAAATAAATTTTTAAAAGGACATAGTCTAAAACCAACGGCAATATGGTATAGCAGGTAGCGTACTGAACTTAGGGTGAGGAAGTTCTGGATTCATACCCCACTTCAGACACTTACTGGGTAAGTAACTGAATCACTATGTACCTCCATTTCCTCATCTATAAATGTGGGGATTGGACCTGATAACCTCCAAGGTCCTTTCCAGCTCTAAATCTATGATTCTAAGATTATGAAAAATCCACTACCTTCATAGAGTTGTCTCAGTCCTTAGAGAAAGAGGTTACTATTCATCAGCTCAGTCCTGATGGAAAATTTGAGGAATGAGTGTGATGTTTCAGATGCATCTACTCCGTCCAACTGTAGATAGCTATTGGTCCATGACTCCTCATTCCATGTGGCTCCTGTCCATGTCTTTATACAACTTTTCCATTAAGGACCTGCCTAGCCGATCCATTGTGGTACGACTTCCTTTAAGTAGACAAATATCGCCATCTTTTCATAGACATCAAATTTAAAATGGAAATGGGTATACTTAGGGAGTCATGGACTAATGCATTGCCAGAATCGCCTGTGCCCTCTGGACTTCTCTAACAATTACAAGCTGAAATGAGCATCCATTTTTTACAAACCCTACCTTCTGAAATGAATCACACCTAGATATGTCTCACAAGATGAATAATAGCATACTGTTTTTAATGAACAATAACTAAAGAGATCCCCAATGTCCCTTATTAATCCATTCCATCCCTCGCTGCCAGAGCATGTTCTTCCTTTAGTAATTTCAGTCCACTCTCCTGGGATGGAGGCTGCAGAACAGTTAATCACTTTCCTTTGCATTATAATTCACTTGAGAACCATTATTAGAATATTTTTTCTATATAAGACAAACATTCTTCATTCCTTTTTTCTTTCCTTACAGCCTTAAGTTTTCAATCCTTTAATTGGTATTAGTGCTCATGTACGGAAAACAGCTAATCATACCTATATTCGCTGGTATCGCAAAAGATCTTAGTGTCGTCTTTAAACTTTTTAAATCTCTTATAACTTTAATAAGTTTTAGTAGCTCAAAACTTCACTAAGATTTTGGGGGTACCCCAAATATACAGAAGGCATTATATATATATGCATGCGTGTATATGTATACATATATATGCAAACATATATGTGTGTATACATACATACAACTATGCATACACACAAATATATACACATGCATGCAATTGTACATGTACAAATATATATACACATGTTTGCATATATATGTCTATAAAGGCGTACACATAGACATACATGTGTCTACATATACATAAGTGCAAATGTGCATATATAAGAATATATTCACCATACTTATACATGGATGCCTATAAATATATACATGTAATATGTAAAATAGCTTTTTCTTCCAAGTTCTTCTCTTACTTAAGCCTCTGAATCTCAGACTATACCAAGGACTCAATAATTTTTAGAAACTTTTTGGTTTAAAAAAAAAAAGGATGTCTTTAAGGTAGGAAAAAATATCTGTTCCATTTCCGGAATTACACTGAATTTGATATACCTTGCTTACTCCTCTCATCTAGCCTAACCTTACCACATTTAATATTAACATATAGCATTTAAATATCCTAGAATTTTATGGCTCTGTAATTTTTTCTTTTGGAGGGGGGAAGGCAAGGCAATTGGGGTCAAGTGACTTGCCCAAGGTCACACAGCTAGTAAGTGTCGATTGTCTGAGGCCGTATTTGAACTCAGTTGCTCCTGACTCCAGGGCCGGCGCTCTATTCACTGTACCACCTAGCTACCCCATCCTAGAATTTTAGAGTAAACAAACTAATGGAAGAATAGAACTATATGAACAAATTAGCCTTTACAAATTATGTGAATGTAATGCATCCATATTGAGTTCTTTAAATATGTCCATTTCAGGTGCCTACTGAGGACATATAGATATGTAAATCTAAGACATACTGGAATAGTAATTAGATTGCTCAGAACATCATGAAATATTCTCAGTGACTCACTTCAGTATCCCAGAAGGGGGGAAAAAGATAATGTAACTTTGTAAAATTAAAAAAAAATAAGGAAGGGGCAGCTAGGTGGTGCAGTGAGTAGAGCACCGGCCCTGAAGTCAGGAGGACCTCAGTTCAAATCCAGCTTAGACACTTGACACATGTACTAGCTGTGTGACCTTGGCCAAGTCACTTAACCCCAATTGCCCTGCCCCCCCCAAAAAAAAAACAGGAAAAGCAACCCAAATAAAGTGAATTATAATGAAAAGCTTGTGAAAAAAAAAAACTTCTCAGGGATTACTTTTTAACTGGAAATATATGCCATGTCATAGTCCTGCATTCCTTTTTAAACACAGTAGCCTTGATGGTACTGAGGGAAATTAAAGTTATGAATACACTGTAGCTAAAGATTAAGGAGCGTGTGCGGGCACACGCATGCATACACGCCCACATGTACACCCCATATGCAAATACTCATGAAACAAAGAAAAAATTCCCAGCTTGATAACATAGTAGATAAAAGCAGGACTTTGAGACAAAAAGAACTGAATTCAAATTCTGCTTTAAATACTCTCTCTCTGAGCCTGGATAAGTTACTTAATCTCTCTGTGTCTCAGTTTCCTCACCTGTAAAATATGAATAATAATATTACGTGCCTCACAGGGTTGTAGCAAAGATCAAGTGAGTTAACATATGGAAAGCACTTTGCAAACTCTAAAATGCTATAAAAACACTTATTATTGTATGATCAAGTTATGGATTTTCATCAGTCTGAGGACTGATCCTGTTTACCCTTATTATGGAATACAGAGCAGGATAGAGATAAGATAAATAAATATAAATACTGGGAAGTTAATATACCTGCTGTCTACTACTGAATCAGACCCCAGCAGCGTGACATGATTGGATTGGAATTATTCTTAATTCGCCAAATGCCAGGCAAACAACAAAAATGGCAAAATGGCTATTGCAATTCTTTCCAAAGGTCAGTAATTGGGGATTCTCTGTGCCTACTTTACAAGACTGGACATTAAATTTATGCCTGAAAATACTATCTAAGAGAATTTCACCACTGGCAGCCTTAAGCACAGAATCCAAGGGCATTCAGCTGAATTGGACTTAGGAGTTTGCTTGCCCAACCACTGACCAGTGTCAGTCATAGTTGACAGGTGTCCCTTTTTTCCCGCCTCCCTCCCCATCCACTAACTTTTGGCCAAGACTTCAAGATTTCAACCACAGACTTTTCTTGGACAATATGGGCTGGCTTTGTAGGTGGCTAAGAGAAGGGAAGGGAGTTCCAGCTATCCTACTATCCCACTATCCTACCATCCATTTAACCCACAAATGCATTCTGGGACCACATGATACAGAAAGCTGCCCTTACATCTTGCAACATACCATTCTTCTCCCCCATCCGGCCCCACAAGAAATCTTACTATGTTCCTAAACATACTTAATAGAAATAAACATGGTATTTTTTACAAGAAAAATTCTCTCAGATCTTGAGAAGGCGATCATCACAGATACTGTCAAAATCCAATATCCAACATAACTTGTGGAGGTGGTTGTATTTTTTTCAAAGAAAGTGGAGAATATCTGGTGTCAATTTAAAGCAAGAATTAAGGAAAACTACCTATGTAAGCTAACAAGGCATTGAATAGTAATTTTTGTGTGTTCTTTCATCAGTTCTCTTGAGGGCCCAGGTATTCAGATGGGAATCTTAGAGTGCGAGTCAATTTTTCCTTTTACAGATACCTTTATATCAAAGACTACTTTCAGGTCTCGAAAACTATTATTCTAAACTATACAGTCTCCTGGTACCTGAAACGTCCTATTTTTAAAGCTGTCAACAATGTTTTCCCTTTTTTGCCATCCAAATATTCTAGTTCTCAATCTCCAGTCCTCTGATCCTGTTTCATAAGACAAGATAACAAAGCAGTGTTATAAACACAAAAGACTCTAGCAATGATCCATCTATATGCCCCAACTCTCTAGTTATAAAAATAGATAAATTCCAAGAAAGGACTTCTTGACACTATACTGTTCATATGCTAACAATGATTCCAAGCTAAGAAATGTGTGGATTTATTTCCTTTCAGTGTTGCTAAGGGAAGGTTTTCAGGCTGTCAGCGGAACACTTGGAAAAGCACTACAAGCCAAAAGAGCTGTCCATCGAATAAAGCAAGCTGGCAGCCACACTGCATTTTAATCATATGCTTGTCCAGTAACTCATTTTCTTCAAAAGATAAATTTGTCAATGCCAGCTTGATACTTGAGGTAATTTCATTTTTGCAATCTGTGTTTCCCCATCCTTGGCTCTAATCTTAAACACCATTATGCCTCTGGCTATAAGTAATTTGATGATTCTTGGGTCATAATATTAAACACGGTGCTTTCTCTATTTTTAAAGTGTGGCTGATTTTAGAAAATGTATTAGTGAACACTGGAACACTGGTTTATTCACCGGCAGCTGACATGCTGACAACTCAAGGCAATCATGAGGATAAGAATGATTACATTAAAATCCATGCAGAGAGGACCAAAAACAAACAAAAACTTCCCTTTTCACGGTATTTTTATAATGACAGACCCAAGACATTTTTTAAACAACCCTATCAAAGGAATGCCATCATATCCCACTTGTCCTGATTCTGATCTTTTTAAAACAAACAACAAAAGGCATGAAACCCTATCTCTAAAATGAGAGGTAAGAAATTTTTTAAATGATTTAACATGTTGACAATTTGACTAAGACAAAACAAACCCATGAATCTGAATCTCAAACATATTTGAGTGCTACCCTCCCCACACACCATCTGCTGCTGGTTTTAGAAATACAAAGTTACAGGTGGAGTGGGTATCAGTTTTGCTTTTAAATACATTCGTTTAAAAAAATTGCTTGCAGCTCATTTCTGAAGGCTTGTGGCCTGACCTCATACTGAGGAAACATTAGCTGTCAAAATACACCATAATTTGTGGAGGTGGTCTTATCTTATTCAAAGAAAGTGAAGAGTATCTGATGTCAATTTAAAGCAAGAATTAAAGAAAATGCCTTTGTAAGCTAACAGGTACTGAGCAGTGACGTTTTTGTATGCCTTCATTGGGACATTGGAAGGCTCAGGTATTCAGATGAGAATCTTTGCATAAAACTTTGGTTCGGATACCTATTTATCCTATTTCCTCCAGGCTTTTATTTTGTAACCTAAATGCCATTGTATTACAAATTTAGTCATTCCTGATCAACACTTTTTGCCAAAGGGAAGTCATTCAAGAAGTATTTATTAAGTATTTATCCTGTGCCAGGTACTAGAGCAATAGATATCCAAAGAAAAAGCAAAATCAGACCCTGGCCTCAAGAAGATTACATACTAATGACTACATTTGTTTCGATTGCATATAACCAACAGTAATTAAGGATAATGATGACCATCATATACATCTCATATATATATGTATGTGTGTATATATACGTGTGTATATATATATATACATACATGTATATATGTGTGTGTATATATATATATTGTGTATAACATTTTGTAAAATGAATAAGAATTAAGGTCCCAATATCAAGTCTAACAAGTCAACCTGGAAGGTCAAAATTGATCAAGAAAAATAACACTTGAGAGTAGCAGAAGACAAATAATCAAAAGCAACGTGGAATGAGCCTTAAAATGTTCTTCGATTCCCAGAAAACTCAAGCTCTCTAACTACAGAATGAGAGGATATCTCCATCAAATTTCATATTTCCGACCAAAACATGCAATATCAAGGATCACTTCTTATTAACAGGTAGCAGACATGTGGAAATGGGCAAATATCTAGAAATAAAATATAGAGGGTAGGGAGGAACTGGAAGGATATATAGGGGAAGTAGGGGCAGAAAAAGGAGAAGGAAAAGCAGAAGGAGGAGGAAAAGGAGGAAGAAGAAGAAAGAGGAAGAAGAGAGGAGAAAGGGAGGAGGAGGAAAAAAAAGAAAAGGAGGAAGGGAAGTATGTTCTGTTCATCTTCTGTTCACCTTATGACAAGGTTTACAGGAAAGAAATGACCTTATAAGATTAAGGCCCTATTTAGCCTGCGGAAGGGGTAAAGATGTGCAGTATCCTAGAAAGGACTATGGCTAGTTAAGATTTGGACCTTTCTTTGCGGTTTTCAAGAGTTCTGTGACACAAGGATTTCTCCAAAGTTAGATTTGGAGCCCTCTAATTTTACAATGTCCAGGCAGTTAATACTTTTTGCCACAATATATTCCCAGAAACTATCAAAATATATCTCATTTTAAAATGAATTCTATTTTCCTATACGAATACTATTGTGGGAAGTTGTGTTTCTGACCATTTATTCAGACATGAAAAAATGTGCATTCAAAGCAAAGATACAACAGTAAAACTCTATACTTTTGTATTAAAATTGTGGACTATGACCTATGAAGTGTACATATACTGCATACATTTATTATACTGAAAGCTCCTAAGTAAAACAATATGAAGCTTCTCTAGGGCAGTGACTATTTTTTTTCTTTTGCCTGTATCCCTAGGGCTTAGCACAGTGCCTGATATTTAGTAACCTCATAATAATTTTTATTCTGATATAGCACATAATTTTTTTACATATCTAACCTATACGATGTCTATTAATAGACTAGCTATAATAAATAGTAATAATTTAATTAGTATATGTTTTCCTCAGAATTTAGAATCAAGCACTCAGGAATAAATCAAATGGCCCAGTTATTTTTTAAATTTTGTCAAATGTATGTGAAAAGAGGAAAAAAAAACTCATCTATACAAAAACAGTTAAAACTGCTTTATTTGAAATGGTAAAAAAAAAAACTGGAAACAATCTGTATGTCCAACAATTGGAGAATAGCTAATAAAATATATAAAAATATTGGAATACTAGGACACCATGAAAAATGGCAAATGTAAAGATTACAACAAAACATGCAAAGAATTGTATGAGGCAATGATGAATCAGTACAAGCAGAACAAAAGAATATACATTTCTCTAATTAAGTAAAAACAAATCACTCCAAAGAATTTGTTCTAACTATCCCCATGAGAAAAATCAAGTGGATGAAGAATGGCTATTGTCATAGTAATAGTCATAGTGATGATGATATTAATAAATCTGTTCAAGGATGATTCAAAATCAGTCCACTGAGATTAGACCAGCCTCAAGAATACCATGAAAAGGATTCTATCTACTTTTCAACAGGATGGCAGCAGTGACATTTCTCCCAGGGAAAAGCATTATTTTAAGGAGCTAAATAACCATTCCTCCCTTTTATCACTCTTTGAACACTGTTCACTTTCAGATCAAATATAGGGCACCAGAAAACAATAAACAATGGAGCTTGAAGGACACTCTACATTTCATCAGAAAACACAGAAATAATTACCAGGTTGTTAGCGAACCCAGGCTTTATTAAAAAGAATCTTTAAAAATCTCTCCCAATTATTCATGGAAGTATAGGACAGTAACCTGACTGCATAGGACCTGCTGACTCCTCTGTATTGGGATACTGGCCAGAGGATAAAGAGCAGTGAGAATTGAGAAATGGATATCAATTAGGCTAAGCAGGGAAATGTACAGACCAACTAATTATATATATTTTGCCTTGAAGCTCAAATTTCAAAGGAAGCTTGGATTCAGGCATTTGCAAAAATCTAAAAAATCAAATTCAGAAATTCCACAGAGCCTTTTCAATGTGTGTTTTGCTTGGCCCTTTAACTATTTAGCATACTGATCTTTTAACTACTTAATTTATCTTTCTTGAAACCCGTAGTCACTCAAGAGATGGGTCTGATTATCTTCACAATAAAAAAAAAAGTAGAGAAAGAGTACATATGCCCAAATGACCTACAATTGGGTAGATAGTCCACTAAGTTAAGCCATCAGTGAATATCTAATATATTCCTTAAACTACTACATCAAAGTTCCCAGACACAAGCTTTTCACCTCCAAAATGGTGGCATATCTCAATCAAAGCGAATGTTTCAAACAAAAATAATCTCAATGATCAGTTGTCATTAGGAAAAAGATGTATGCAGAAATGGAAATAAATCTACAAATAAAATGTAGGGCTTTAGGATAGCTTTATTTTCCATCAAAAAGACAAAAAAAATCCTTTCATGTTAAGCCATATGGTAGTTTAATTTGGTGGAAAGAAATGACAGATATGGAAGCTTATCCCAGGTCCCTGTCACATATTACTTTGTGTCTTTGAGAAAATCACTTCCCTTCTCCATGTCTTAGTCTCCTCATTTACAGAATCATGGTATTTGATTATATGAAACTGTTAGATCCTTTCCAGCTCTAAAGATATCATCCCATAATTCTATGGGCCTGGAAACATACTATCTCAAGTCCAGAGTCTAGCTGGATTCAGAGGCTCATCACCAGAAAGTCGGCCTGCAGGTAATGAATTTATTTTTATACATCTTTTCACAATCTACTAAATTTTGAATGGTTGGCAATCTGCACCAGGGGAGGGAACACACACACACACACACACACACACACACACCCCTATGACATAATCTGTTCTAAAAAAAAATCACATGAAAACTGCATGAAAACTAATTTGTCAGAGAATAGCATCATACTTTAAGCTGACATTGTGGAAGGACACTGAATTTTGTAAACTCTAACACAGAATATGATCAAATATTAACTTATCTTGTCAGAGGGATATCTCGTCTTTGACAATTCTTTTAGCCATTTCTCTGCTTATTATGACTTAGAAAGTTTGAAATAGTAAAATTCAAAGTGATCAATTGTGTTCTATATGCTACCAGACTTAGAGAAATGTCTGAAGGCAAAAAGGGCAAGGGGGCATAAATAGCATTTTAAAAAATTAATTTACCTCTGTTACCCACCGGCTTCTATCAAAACTCGTGTATCTACCAGTCCTACTTCTTAATTTTTTTTTCTATCATCAATTGGACTAAAGTGCATTTCCTAAATTTGTTTTTAGAGTAGTAAATCTCTAAGTAGTTCATATTGAGATTGTTCAAAATCAGGACTCTGTTGCTTCATTTCAGTCAGAAATAGTATTTTTAAAATTCAGAGAAAATGCTATCCAATCTTTAAAAGTACATTTCTTACTCATTTTGTTGGTCTAAAAAACTGTCAAAATGTAAAGGTCTTCCAAAAATAAGGTGAAAGGGGAATGCTATAAAGGCACTATGGAAACTGAATGCAACTCATTTTTTACAGTGTGTTTAAAGGTCGCCAATAAATATATTCCATGAAAGATCTGGCAGATAGGCGTTTAATGGGTGAACTTTGCTGGTTACTGAGATATCTGAGTCTTCAGCTACCAGCAACTCAATGAATTATCTGATTGGGCTTATCATACTGAAGAGATATCCACTCACCATGGAAGAATTTTTCCCTCTCTAAACTCAACAGACCATAGTGACTTATTAAAAAAAAAGTAAAGCATTGCTATTTCTCTTGGGGACATGAATAAGAAGAAAAAGAGAGTGTTGTGTATGTGAGTGTGTTTGTGGGTATGTGTGTGTGTGTGTATAGGTTATATGATGTACATATGTATGTTTTTATGTATTTATGTACTATTATATTTACATACACATGTAAAATCTGTTATCCTTCTAAACCCATGAAATGATTAATATTCCATGTATTTGGAAAAGGAATTAGTATTAACCTATTTTGAATTCAGTGATCATATTTGTAACTGTACATACTATATCTGTCTTAGAGAGGAAGCACTGATTATTAGGTAGAGAACTGGCATGGAGACCAGGAAAGAGGTAGATTCAAGTCCCTCTTCTCACTGCTTTTGTGACCCCAAACAAGTCTTTTAACCTCTGATGGCTTTAGGTAACTCTTTAAGACAGGGGTTCTTGAAATTTTGTCTTTTAATATTTTGATAACTGTATGTCAATATACAGAAACTGGTTTCCTTTATAATCATATGCATTTATTGTATGTATTTAAAAACATTATTCTGAGAAGAGGTCCATAGGCTTCACCAGTCTGCCAAAGGCGTCCAGGACACAAAAAGGTTAAGAACCCTTGCCTGGAAACTATCGCTTCCAGAGAAGGTGCCAACCTGCAAGGCAAAGGGAGCTTCCTATATCAAGAAAATCACAAGTCCAGTCCCTAGTCCTACATGTATACTCTATATTCTGCATGTGATAGAAAGATATATTAATCACATACTTAGGAAAAAGTTCATGGTTGCTCTCAGCCCAGGGTACTGCCAGGATTTCAAAGAACTTTTGTAGGCTTATCCAAGAGGAGTTTGATCCAATTTTGAATGGTTTCAGAGGATCTATTACCTCACTGCTTAGAAAAATGTGTAACTGTTCTTTATCGGCCACTTGTTCCATATGCCCTTTCGACTACTTAAAAGTACTATGATCCCAGGAATCCCATATTTCAGTACTTCTGAGGACCTGTGACCTCACAGGCCAGTCTATGTAAGATTTAGATCGGAACAAAGACTTAGAGATCAGTGATGTCAGTCTTCCCTCGGCTAATCAACAAATGTATACTAAGCACCTACTATGCGCTTATGGGATACAAAGACCAAAATGAAACAATTCCCATTCACAGAAAGCATACATTCTGTTGCAGACTATAATCCTTCTACACCTTAATAAATAGCCTTCTGAAATTATGGATGCTGAGAAACCAGCTTTCTCTGTATGCAGCAAGGCTGATGATTGATCTGCAGTCTGTTGCAAGGCCCCTCACTGAAGCTTTTTCAAACTCTATAGGACCTTCCAAAGCCTACATCCTGCTGGCATAGCCTTTGAGTTACTCCCACCATGACAAGCCACTGGAATAAGAGCTCATCTATAGGATGGCAAAAAACAAAGCTGACACCTTCCTTTATTGCAGGAGCTTGTAAAGTGTTTATGCCATAGAACCTGACAGAATTGCTGATTTCTCTCTCTGCTTTATTTGGTTTTTTTTTTCATATGTATGATACAAATCTGTTCTTCAGTCCAGGTTCAAGCAGACCCTACAGGAAAAAGCAGGGGCATTTTCATAGTTAACTAAAATTTAAAATAGAGTTATTGGAATAGAACCCTCCCAGAAATGTATGTGATACCTAAGACAGGATCAATCTTCTGGCTGCTGGATATTACGTGTGTGTGTGTGTATTCTAAACCCATTCATATTTTACATTTTTTCTATATGTGATTTCATTAAATTTCTTAGTACTTAATATTGTTATAGTTTATTTTCACTCTCTCTTCCCCTTCTCTTCTCCTTCTTTTTCTTATTTACTTAGCTACTTTATGTGCCAAATTTTCACCTCTGACTGAAATTTTAAAACTAGAAAGAAACCAATGCCAAATTAAATTCAAGATCAAATAAATAAGGTCTTAAATTTAAATATACTTAGACTCAAAACAAAACTTAAAGGCAATGTAGGTTTGTCAGTTGCCTCTAATAATTTCAATAGAGAGTGCCAAAGAAATCATTTATTTGTTTTTGGACATAGATGTATGAAATCCTCAATTTCAAATGAGATATACTCCAAATGTTCATTTGGTAATTCATCATTTTGAAATTAGGAACACAGCTTCTCAGAAAAATAATATCATACAGGGCGGTCAGGTTCCCAGGCTAATTCACTGAAAGACAATTTAGTCACATTATAGAAGAAATACTATCAATTTATGAAAAAGAAAATACCCAGGCAAACAACAAATAACTGTGAACAACTAAGATATTCTAAGCATTATAAATATTCACCTTGATTACCAAGGACCTATGAAGGAAGATGCTATCCACCTCCATAGAAAGAGCTGATAAATAGAATTCTGCACAGAATAAAAAAGTAAAAATAAATTAAATTATTTTTTAGAAAAGATGGCACCCAGAAGGAACTCAATAATCCATCTGTGGTCTGATCCACATAGAGTATTATGGCACTGGTTCTTTCCTTGATCTGGATGTTACTGTTTTGTTGCATTCATCTTTTATGCAAGAATACCACAGCATTGGTACATGTTGGACTCATCAACTAAAACATTCAGGTTGCTTCCATTTTGAATTCTGTTAAGTTACTACTCCTCCAGTGTGTACCTGCACAATTGCTATTTTTAGTCCAAGTGCAAGACTTTATTCAGTAGAATAAAAGCTCCTTGGGGGCTTTTTTAATTTCTTAGTATAGTCAGTACTTTATGTATGGCCTTGCACATAATCGCAGGTGCTTAATAAAGGTAGAATGGAACTGAATTTCTATTAAATTAAATCTTGTCACTTTGGAGGTCATCATTCAAAGCCTCTGAGAATTTGTTGAAGGTTGTTCCTGTCATCCAGTATAACAGATGTATACCTATATCTCCTCCTAGCTTTGTACCATCTGCTAATTTGACAAGAATGTATAATTCTTTGGTTAAAATACTGAACAGGTCAGACTCAAGAACAGAGCCCCAGTCACATGCCATCAACAAGCTTCCTCCAAGTTGACAGCAAGCCATTAATCAGCTTTTGGGGAATATGGTTTTTCATCTATCCTTGAATCTGTCTAACTATACTGAACACTTATGCTCCACCTCTTCTCTATTGTACTGCTCATAACTTAAATAATTATACTTTGGGAAGTATCTTTTTCTTATATGTGCACACACACACATCCTTCTTAATTGTATTTCTCTTTTAGTGCTGTCTTTTAACTACTATATAATCATTCATAAAATATCCAATTCTGAGCCCCCCAAAATGACGCTAATTGTGACTAACCAGAGTTCCCAAGGAGCCCAGGAAATATCCAAATAGACATCTCAACTAATTTCAGTTTTTATAGCGGGATTATCAATACCAAGCAAAGAAAATGCTATAGACCTAGTGAACCTTAATTTCAGCAACCCGCTTGACAAAGTTACTTGGGCTATCCATAAATATAGACAGAAAATAGTGAGAGAGGAAAAGTACCAGGTTAGACAGTTTTCCTTTTTCCTCCACTAGGTAGCGCACGTAGCCCAAAACAGTTTGATGGGGGAAACGAGCATCTTCAGGAGTGGGCAGTGATTCAATTCAACGTATATATGAAATAATTAATATTTTTAAATTGTTGTATTAGGGGTAAAGGGAGATAACAAATAGAAATAAGCCTGATGCCTACCCTCATTGAGTTTACAACCTAGTAACACTGGTCATTTGTACACATCAGACATTTGAAAAGTAAGAATTTTTATACCTGAGGGAACATCTGTACTACATTTTCTCCCAGTGCTTGGTTCCAAGACTTTCTTTCCCTGAAATACAATGTCCCTTCTCTCTTAGATATGTTGTTTCCCCCAACAGCCTTAACATTATAGATGTTCAAAAATAATAATTAGGATTAGTGATTAGGCTTGTGATTTCATTGATAGAGGGAGCCTCCCAGATGAAGAAACTTCCTCCACCTAAGTTCAGGTCAATACCTTTGCTTTGACTTGTAGTCTTTGAAGGGAAAGTTTACCCTGGGGTCTATGAACTTTAAAAAAATGATAGCTACTATTTATATAGCACTTTGTGATCTGCAAAGCATTCTGCATGTTCTCTCATTTGGTCTTTTGATGACTATATTTCAACATAACTGGTTTCTTTGTTTCTTTTGCAATCCTATCTTTTTATTCATTTTAAGATATTCTGAGAAAGCATCCATGGGCTTCACCAGATTGCCAAAACACACATATACATACACTCAAGCACACCCATTAAAAACCCTTGTCTTAGATATTTGCCTGTGCCACTAAGAAGTTAAGTGACTTTCCCCAGGTCACACAGCTAGGGTATCCACAGGTCCAATAGCTAGGCTATAGGAGGCCTTCAAGGCTATCTCTCCATTCACTATAACACTATCTTACAATAGTTCATTATTTATATAATGCTTTATAGTTTACAAAGCAGTTTCCTCACAAAGACCCTGTGAGATGGGTAACCCCAATATTTCCAGCTGAAGAAGAGAATCAGAAAAGTAAAATCACTTTTCTCAAGTAGTACAGTGTTAGGGCCAGTATTATACTTACGTAGTTAGGTAGTAGAATGGACAGAGCTTTCAACTTGAACTCCGGAAGACCCAAGTTCAAATCTTGCCTTAGGCACAATAATGACCCTAAGCTAGTTACTTAAACTCTAACAGTCTCAGTTTCCTCATTAAGGATCAAATGAGATAACTGTAAAGTGCTTTGCAAACGTTAAAGCACTATGGCTATCATCATTTTCTTCATCGTTACCATCATCCTCACCACATTCCTAGTTACTTCTCAACAGATAAACAATCCACCCAAGCCTTTTGATATAATTTATGTATTAAAAGATAACTCTTAAGTGAAATTAATTTTACAGTGTCTCTATTCTTTTCTCAGAGGAGCTAAAATAAAGCCCTTTTGAAAGCAATTTATTGATCCTTTTGTTTATTGCTACCATATTCTTGGAGGTTTGAAGGCCATTAGATGTGTAACTTCATTTAACAAAAGTTACAAGTGGAAAGCAATTTTTTTTCACCATAGCCCAGACCCTTCCTATCAACAGGATTCCATTTAATTGACTTGGACAATAGCTGCTGTCACTACATACAAGAGTGGCACACTCAGCAGGAAGTGCAGTCATCAGGAAAGAGATTTGAGAGCAGCAGTTCCCTGAAAAGAGAAAATCATCTCCAGTTGCCCTCCTCTTTTTGTTTGGATCATACCATGAAAAGCCAAATCCTAACTGCTACCATGTTCTTTTGTCTGATCTCACCTTCACTGGCTACAAAGAAATAGAAGAATAAGAAACCTCCTTTTCTTAATGGATTGATCAGGTCCCAATCAGAAGAAATACTAGCAGCAGGCATGGTAAATCCCAACTTTAGCAAGCTATTTAACAAAGTTGCTCATAATATCCATGTAGATGGGAATACAGGAAGGCAGAGATATTAAATCAGACACACTATACTTCAATCCTCCAAAGATCCATGATTCCACATAGAACAGTAGGTCCTCTGTTGGGCATATATCATAGATAGCTTCATGTATATTAGTAGACTGAATGCTTACAGTAGGGGGTAAAAAACCATTGCTTGGTAGCCAACCTTGTGATAATAAGACTTTCCATATTTAGCTAGGATAGTTATCATATGTACCAGAACTACAAGCTGTTGTTGTTTGAAACCTTTCCATCTTGGTAGAACCAGCTGGAACTCATGTTCTACCTCTGTCACCCATGAGACTCGATAGTCACTTCAAGTTCACTATGCCATCGTAAGAGAATTTTATTAAAGGATAATCTCGGGACTATTTTTTAAATGTCTACGTGAAATGTCCATCTTTTTACGTGACCCACAAGGAATTCTTGTGCTAAATCTATTACATTGGCACATCCTCAGAGTACTGCCTTTTAGCATGTCATCACTTGGTTTTATTGTCAATGCCATAGAAGAGGCTGCATGGAAAACCAAGCATAGAGTACAGGACTGGGAGTCAGAAAGTCCTGGGTTAAAATCTCTCCTCTGATACTTACTAGCTGTATAACTTTGGGCCAATTACTTAACCTCTCCAAGTCTCAATTTCCTCATGTGTAGAGTAAAATGGTTAGACTAGGTGACCTCTGAGGTACCTTTCAGCTTTAAATCTATTATCCCATAATTTTTTAAGAAACTCCCTTTTCTCCCCCTAGAAATGAAAATCTTCTAGCAATAGAGTAGTGGCAGCATAAAAATTGCACAACAGCCAGAAACACTCTCTAATTTCAAGATTTTACTTTTATAATCTAAGGCCTACTGCAGATTTAACTTGGTCTCTGGAGAGCAGTTTCTTGGATGTTTATATGTATTTAGCATATAATTTGAATGTCTTGGTGATCAAGCATTGCTAGTCTTTCAACTTTCACAAATGAGCCATAAGCTGTGCCTATAGGACATCAAGAAGGCCAGCTAAGAAATTTTTAAAAAGGCAATTAATCAATCTGGTTGTTTGGTCTGTCAGATAAATTATTTAAGCAATATTTTCCTACTGCATAAACTAGGTTGTGTCAAGTAAACATAGTACTAAATAATACCTCCGGGCTGTGAATTCTACAAAGATAAGTGAGTATTCCTCCTCACAAAATAGACCAGAAAGATTTCTATGTTCCCATTTCTAATGCCCACAAAAATATAAAATTCTAAGACACAATATAAGATAAAAGAAATAACCAAACCAACCTCATGTTGGTGGTCATAAGAAAAAGAAATGGAGCAATGTATTCCAGATTGTCTTTGAGGAAGAGGAATTCATTTATCATTTTTATAGCATGAAATGTTATTTAATATTGTGTCTACTTGACCACAGTTCATTCAATCTACTCTGTACAATTGGGGGAAATTAAATCTACTTAATGCACAGATATTCAAACCTGCACATTTGGGAGATTACTCTGGCAGTTGTATGAGGAATAGATTGGAAAAGAGGGTGGCGGGAGACCAGTTAGGAGGGCCTTCTAATAGTACAGATGAGATATAACTAAGGTTTAGACCAGAAAGGTTGGACAAGGGAGTAGAAATGAGGCAATAGATACAATAGCATTGCAAAGGAAGAATCTAGGGCAGTTCTGGCTCCTGGGTTAAGGCACCACAAATGCACCCAGCCAGATAATGAGGTGATAGGTGAGGAGTTAACAGAGTGACTTTGAATATCAGGACATAGGGGCGGATATACTGTCCTCACCGCTGCACTGCCATCCTTTCCATCTTGCCTAATCTAATTGGCTGCCATGGCTAACTCAGCTGTTCCCAATCTTTTCTCAAATCCCCAATGCTTCTGCCAAGTCAAGGCATGTAGGTGGAGCAGTGGATAGAGTCGTGGAGTAGAATTTGGAGTCAGGAAGACACTGAGTAGCTGTGTGACCCTGGACAAGTCACTTAAACTCTGCTTTAATTTCCTCAACTGTAAAATGGGGATAATAATAGAACCTAATTCACAGGGTTATTGTGAGGATCAAATGAGGAAATATTTATTAAGTGTTTAGCACAGTGCCTGGCACATAGGAGGTACTTAACAAATGTTCATTTCCTTTCCCTTCCTCTTCCCCTAAACCCTCTCAAGAAACCAATGTGAGGCCATCCATCATAAGCTTCCATGTCTCCTCTATTCCATACCTCAAATCTCCTCTACATCATCACTTATCCCGTCGCTTTTGCTGAAGCCTTTGGGGAAGAAGTGATCCTTCTCTTTGGCAAGGTGAATTTCTCTGCTTAGATGCTTGTTCTCGTCCCTTCGATCTCCTCCAGAAGCTTGTCCCATTAATCAGTGATTCTCATTCTCATGTCTACTGGCTCCTTTCCACTTACCTACTGAGAATCCAAGGTCTCCTCCATCTTCAAAAACTCTTCTCTTTATATTTCTATCTCCTCAAGATTTTGATACCTATTTCTTTTTCCTCTCAATACTAAGCTTCTCAAAAGAGTCCTTTGTTTTTGAGGCTCTGATTTCTCTCTATTTCCCATTGACATCTCAACCTTTAACAATCACTGTTCTGACTTCATCACTCACAGGTTACTAATAATCTCTCACCTGCTAAATCCAAAGACCTTTGCACAGCCCTCATCTTTCTCGTCTGCTCTGCAGCCCTTGACACTGATGACCACACCCTCTTTGTTGATCTCCCCCTTTGCCTTTCATTACCCTTCATTCTCATAGTACTCAGATACTCAGGGCCAGCTTTGTGCATGCCTGGAATTAACACAATTCTCAATGCCTTCAGAAGCTGGAGATGTTCTCATTTTAGAGAAATCAGGCTACTGTCAACAGTGACATCAGCTAAACACATGCTTACGCTGCAGAGCTATTAAAATGTACATAATTAAAATAGAAAATATGGATGTTTTTAACCTAGGGAACTAGCAAAAAAAAAGTGAGCTAAATGGACTGAAAAAATAAATGACTCATAAATTAGAATTTTTTAAAATAGAAAATCTGATGAGCAGGTAATTATGCTGATACCTGAATAAATAAACACTTAAAAATTTGTTTCTACTCACAAAATATCTCACTCACTCATTCGTGGGGGTGAGGATCCCCTCTACTAACAATTATCATAACTCTTCCTTGACTTAGTCAATGTTTTTCATGAGTTATTGTTCTACCACATCTGTCCCTTGATCGTTAGTCTGCTCAGACTTCTGCCAACAAGCATTTCCAAACTTAGCTAGTCTGGTCCTCCGATGGCAGATAAGACTGCATTGCTGGTCCTATACTCAAAGGCTTTCCAATTTGATAGATCCTGTCAGACCTGGTGGTCCACCATGACCTTTGAGGATGCAGAGTCAAACTCTGATATCGGAAGTATTAGAGCAAAGCTTTAGTGAAGGATGAACACACACATGCATATGCACATGCACACACAGAGATATCCCTTTTTCATATTCTTAATGCTTTTCAGAATAGCAAACCTTTATATCTCAGAAAAATGCATCAACAACTAAATAACATCTTCTTATATGTTTTATATATGATAGAAGCATAAGACCAAACTGAAAAAGTGAATGTCCATTTTCAATCAAACTGCATTGACCTGGTATCAAACACTATTGAGGGTACTACATAAACATGACATGTGCTAACTAATAACTATCGGGAAAAGTACAGTAATTATACTTTGAACCATGCAGGGTTTCAGATTGGTGATGTGATCATTCCACTGAAAGGAAAATAATCTTCTCTCAATGCAGCTGCTTTTTCTTCTCTGCAATTTCATGGAAGCCACATAAGCAAAATCTCCTTAATTCATGACTCACAATCAACGGGATTAGGTACAAAACGTCCCTTACAGCTTCAAAAGTCAATAGTGTATCATCAAGTCTGACATAAAGCAAAAAAATTCCCAATTATAGAGTTCACATAGAATGACAAACACTTTGGAGTTGAGATCTCAAGGCCCAAAGAATGCGGTAGTTACATGAAAGGCTTCTTTGTTAGATGAGACAACTATAACACACTTGAGAGTTACTACAATGCTTGTAACATACTAGGCATTTAATGCTTACTGGTTGATTGACTACTCATATATTGAAAAGTTTGATTTGACAGGGAACGATCAATAAACTTGCGCATAAAAATGGTTATAACAAGTGTTTCCTAAAGTGAATTAGTTTACCATTCAGAAAATAATCTGGGGACCTCACTCACCATATTAAAATGACTAGAAAGATCTTGGACTCAGAGCCAAAGGAACCAAATTCAGATCTTAGTTCTGTCACTTACTACCCCATGTGACCTTGCCAAGTCTCTGAGCCTTGGTTTTCTGATAGGTAAAATAAAACAGTTGGACTAAATGATCTCTACAGTATGTTCCAGCTCTAAATGTACAAGTCTATCGTCTCCATTTTTTGGCATATGCTTGTCAGTCAATCAGTTGTAACTGATTCTTTGTGACCCCATTTGGGGTTTTCTTGGCAAAGATACTAGAGTGGTTTGTCATTTCCTTCTCGAACTCATTTACAGACAAAGAAACTGAGGTAAATAGTGTTAAATGACTTGCTCAGGGTCAAACAGCTAGCCTGAGGTCAGATTTAAAGTCATGAAGATGAGTCTTCCTGACTCCAGGCCAGGCACTCTATCCATTGTACCACCTAGTTGCCTGGCATTTCCTATAAGCAAAATTTATTGGGAATGTAAGGGTACATTGGGAATGCATGTGCAGCGAGGTGGCACAGTGGATAGAGTACCAGCCCTCAAGTTCAAATCTAGTCTCAGACACTTACTAGCTGTGTGATCCTGGGCAATTCACTTACATGTTTGCCTCAGTTCCTCATCTGTAAAATGAGCTGGAGAAGGACGTGACAAACCATTCCAGTATCTTCACCAAGAAAACCCTAAAAAAGACCATAGAGAGTCAGACATGACTGAAAACAATTGAAGAAGAAGAAGAAAAGGGAAAAGCCACTGCCTTTCCTGGAATACACCAGTAAATGGTAATTAAATATTTTTTAAAAGGTAATTACAATATCCTAATAAACCGCCTATTTCATCTGACTTACTAGACCCCCAAGCTACTCTCCAGCAAGAGGCACGATACTGACCAACATAGTAACATATTTATGTAGTGGACAGAGAACTAGCTTTTGGGATCAAGTGCTGTCTATGACAGACATTGGCTACATGACCACAAGTAAGTCCCTTAGCCTATAAGGGACAACAAAAATAGAGAGTTGGCATCTGAGTTCAAAATCATGACTGACACATCTTGGCTATGGAATCAGAGGTTAGCACGACACAACCTCTCAGTGCTTTGGACAACCCCGGCACACTCTATAGCTGCTGATCTGCAGTGGTAGAAGCATTTCCTCACTGGCCATTTTTTATACCAGCAAAATCATCTATCTGGTCTACAGATTTTGCTAGCTCCTTAAATTGACCTAGAGAACAGAAGTTAAAGGGACACATCAAGTCAGACACCCATCTTCATTATACAGGCTAAGAAGAAGTAAGCTGTGGAAAATCCAGTCTTAGGAGGTAATTTGAGCCTCAAGAACAAACTAATGAATTCAGAATTTCAAGAAAAAGAAGACAGAGAAAATTAATTCAAATTCATCAAAATAACAATCTTAGGAAACTGCAATTTAGAACCATATTCTTGGGGTCCATAGAGGAAACTATATCATATAATAAGGTTCTTCTGGTCCTTTTGTTAATTATACCTCTTTCACAACACTGATGTTGATGAGCCCAGGTCATATCAAATTACATAATGTAGTGGATCTTGTTATGGTAAGATTATGTCCAGGCTTTCTGTGTCCAAAAAATGTCTTGGCCACCCCTTGATGGCCATCATTCTACAGCAGGCCTCTTTTCATTCAGTTAGAAAGTCATGATAAAATGGAAAGCACCAGAGTGGGGCAACCAGGCCTAGAGCCCACGTGATACGAAAATTAGTGAATGAAAATGAGGATATTTAGCCTCAAATGGAGAAGACTCAAGGGGTCATCCAGTATTTAAAAGGCCATCAGCTGGGAAAGGGATCAAATTTGTCTTGCTTAGAACCAGGAGCTACTCACAGAAGTTGCAAAAAGACAAATTTTGCTTTGTGGTCAGAAAAAAAAAATCTTGTCAGAGTTCCCTCAGAATGAAATTAATTGTCTGAAAGGTCTGTGATGGCCCCTCATTTGCAGGTCTTCGAGCAAAGGCTAGATAACTACTTCTCAAGTATGTTGATAAGGGAGTTATTTTTCAAATGGCTTGGAATGGAGGTTCCTTCACCTGAAATTCTGTGTGTGATTCCCAAGGTATGAGACACAAAGTCTATTCAAAGGCCCAGACTCAAAGCTTTCTAGTTTGACAGGCCCTGTAAAAGTATAAGCTCCACTAGTCAAGTCAACAAGCATTTAATAAGTACCTACCATGTGCCAGTATGTTAAATACTGGGGATAAAAGAATGGCAAAAAATAACCCCTGCTTTCAAGGGGCTCCCAGTCTAATTAGGATAAGCAACATACAAATAAAAATGTGCAAGCAAGATAGGGACAAGAGAAACTGTAAATAATCTTAGAGGGAAGACTCTAACATTAAAGGGAACTGGAAAAGGCTTCTTGTAGAAGGTGGGATTTTAGTTGAGTTGTACACGCGCACGTGCGTGTGTGTGTGTATCTGAGGAACTTGCCACTGCTACAGCCTTTGAGAATCCGGGGTAACCTCCAAGTCCTCGTGAGGCACCAAAGTAGACCTTGAGCAGAAAGCCTCATAATGGGCTTAAGAAGGCTAGACTTAGTGACCAAGAGGGATCTGAATGTGAGACGTGGAATAAAAAATATTGCTACAGACATGTCAAATGAAAAGGAAGTGGTTTTAGTGAGTTAGCCACAATTGGAATCAACAGCTAGACAATCCACAAAATACATCAACAGGGCTACTAAAGGATCAGGAAGAAACGATTCAGATTATTGAGTAGGTCCTCTACGAGAATTTATGGAAAGTCATAAACAAGAATAACAAAGAAAAAAGGCATGGAGGAGTTTGATTTGCAAAAGTAGAAAGAGTACTCAGATAAAATTTCATAGAATGGTACTTACAGGCAGAAGTATTTTAAAAACATCTATAGGAAAGTGACAAGAGAAAGTCTGGCACAGTGGCTAGAGAAGAAGCCTCAGACTTAGGTAGAGGTGAACTGAAATAAGTCCTCTTTTTAACACAAATTATCTGTGTCATCATAGGCAAGTCAATAAACATTTTCAGTGACTCAGGCAACTCTACAAGATTAAGTTGCAGAGCTATTACTGATCTGCATTGTTCTAGGGATGTTCTTCACCTAGAAAATTTACAGCAAGAAGTTATAGGTTCAGACCACACACACAGACGAAAGGAAAGTAGCAAACTGGACTGGATATTTTTTTAGGGAAATATGATTAATGCAAAAAGAAAGCAACACATAAAATACATCAAAATGGTAGAAAGGCAGTAGGAATTTGTCTGAACAAAGAACTTTACGTACATGGAACAGAAAAACAAGTGGCAAAGTTATAAAGAGTGGTAGCTAGTTTGAACCAGTTCCTCCGGGTTACAAAGGGTACAAACAAAGGAAGAATCAAGTCTACTGGGAAAAAAAATGCTAACAAGGCTGAAATAAAATAGCTGCCTTACTAAAAGGCAAAACCATCACTTACCGCAATCTGAAACAAAATAGGGGGAAAAGTGGTCTTGTTATTTTATTCTATGGGGAGGAAAAATTAATTTAATTCTATATTGTCTTTAATTTCTTTGCAAAATGAGTCATTAGAAATGATAACAGAAAAAAAAAGAATGTTACATTTTGGAAACCAAGATGGAGTGGGCATCCCTTGAAAAATGAATATTTAAATACCTAGATGGATTCAAATCTGTGGGCCCCATCCACATCAGTGAAGCTAGGTAAGCCATTTTTTCCTGGAAACTTTAATAATCTGGTGGATTGTTGTCTATCTGACAATTTATAAATGTGCTATTGTATAGAATGGAGAAGTGCAATAGATGATCCTTTAAGGATCCTTCCAGAGACATGTTTTCTAATATAATATACAAAATATTGTGAACAATAAGCTTAATTTTTACATAGAATGGATGAGCATTTCTATTAAGATAAGGGAATGAAAAGTAAGTAACCTGAGAAAACTAACCAATATTTAAATATTAGACTTTTACCAATCAATATTGGATAAATACTGACAAGATTTAAAATCCATAGTCCATCTCTTTATAACTATAACAATAATAGAAAATTAAGTTCTATGATGTTTAGTGAAACTGCCAATAGCTAGATGTGAGATTTATTTAAAAGGTGTTTTGAAAGCTGCAAGCAAAAGGTATCTGTTGATTCAAAATAGAGGAAATCATTCAAGTGCCATAAAAAGTACCTGGAGATGTCCTGCCAAGGCCTAAATTCCATCTAAAAATGTTTAGGCATGCTAAAAACCCATTTAGAAAAGTGCTTTAGATTGAGAATTACAATAACCAAGAGTGTTTTTATTGTGATTCTCTGTATTAGAGTGCTTGCAAATATCCTGGCCCATCTTGCTAAATATAAGATGACTAATACTCCCTGCCAGGCTCCAACAGGCCGCAGCAGGGGCTGAAAAATCTTTAGCAAGCCAAGCCAGGTTGTTTAGTTATTGTTTACATGATGCAGGCTGCTTCCTGGTTAGTGATTTTTTTTAATGACACATCAAACTCTTGATCTGAGACATTTTGACTTAAGCTAGGTAATCAGGCTCTTTCACAAAGAGTGAATAGAGCTCCCTGAGCTTTCTTTTTGTCTTTGCGCACAAGGGAGCATCATGAAGTAATGTCCACTTGATTCCCATTGACGACGTATGTTGGTCCGACAATGGGGAAAAGGTTGTGTGAAAGGGAGAGAGTAGCAATGCTTGTTAATTGAAAAAAGTATAAATAAAATGAAAGTTACATTAAAAAATCAGAGACTAAAAGAATGAAGTACCTCAAACAACAAGAATTTTTTTTCTACAAAGCTGTGCATCAAAACACTGATAGCTCAGAAGGACCTTGTGAATCAATAAAAAACATATCAAATAGCATTAGCATAGTTTATTCTACTTTAAATTGAATAATATAGTTATGGTATATATAATCAACAGAATATTAAATTGAAGAATTAGTTGTTTCTCAGTCATGTCTGAGTCTTTGTGACCCCATTTGGAATTTTCTTGGCAAATATACTGGAATAGTTTGACATTTCCTTCTCCAGCTCATTACAGATGAGGACTAAGGCAAACAAGGTTAAGGCCTTAGGGTCACAGATAAATCTTTCTGACTTCAGGCTCAGCACTCTATCCACTGCCCCACCTACCTATTCTGAAGACTACATCAGTTATTTAGGAGAAAGAGAACCCCCCTGAAGCTGCTAGAATCCTTTTGTCCTTGCAATTTTATGATGGGAGGTACTAGAAAGGATCTTGATGAGTCTGAATCTGAGACATTGAGGAGGGTTAAAAATAACCTTCTGAAATGGCTTTAATTTCAAGCGAAGTTTTGCATGCACACAGTGCCCAATGCCATGCTCTACACTCAGAAGGCAATCAGTTATTCTCCTTGATAGAGAGACTAAATCCATTGAGATTAAGTGAAAAACAACTAATTTCAATATGTATTAGTAATGGTAGGATGAGATGTCTCGCTCTGGCGTTTTGGCTAGCCATGTGATTACAGAGTACTTAAATAATTGTGCCTAGAGGCATTTCAGCAACGTTCAGTTCAAGAAACATGTGCTGTGTGCTCCAATAGGCTCAGTGAAGGATAAGGAGTATGAATGTAATTCTAGACTTAAGCGACCTTACGCAATTTAGTTGGGGAATGAAAATAAGTTAACATTTCTATGAGGAAAATATAGAGCAAATGTGTCAAAAACAAGTTTGCCCAAATAGTACGTGCCTTACAATTCCAGAGAATGGAGAGGTCACAACAATCTGGGGATGTTATCAAAGAAACAAGGGTACTTAACTGAATCTTGAGGGTTGGTCAGGATTTAGATCAGGAAGGAAGGGAAAAGAAGGCAATCCAAGTGGAAGAAACATCAAGAATAAAGTCCCATGAGTGGGAATGGAACACAGTATATTAATGAAGTAATGAATCCAGCCTCACTGTACAAGAGGGATGAAAATGCTGAAGGATTGAGAGAGTTATTTGAATAGTTCAGACCTGCACAACTTGGCAGTAGGGCAGGGCCAAAATTAAAATAGACTGAACTTCTTCGGGCCACAGGTAGGTTAGACTAGATACATACAGACTGATGATGTAGTTCCTGCAGGTCATATGACAAACAGGAGAGTGCACAGTGACAACCCTACATTTTTCACAGGTTGCTCAAATCCTTTGGAGGGCTGCAAGCAGCCCGCAGGCCATATGCTGTGCAGACCTGGAATGGTCATAGGGGAAGAGAAGAGACGGTCAGTTACAAAGGATGGTGAAGCAAAACCTGATCATTCCAACGGCAGTACTTGAGGAGCAGAGAAACTACATGGCATAGTAGATAAAGTTTTAGACTTAGAGTCAAGAAGATCTGTCTGACTTTGACTCAGACACTAGCTTTGTAAAACTGGGCAAGTTGCTTAACCTATTTCAGCCTCAGTTTCTTCATCTGTAAATTAAGAATGGTAGTGGCACCCGCCTTACAGTGTTGTGAGCATAACATGAAGAGAACATGTGAAGGGCTTTGCTACCCTTAAAGCACTAAATAAATGCTACTTATTATTATTGCTATTAATCAGGCTACTGCTGAAATTACTTAAGTCATGGAGTGACATGATTACTGTCATGTTTTAGGAAAACTAATCTCAAGGTCTTTTGTAACATGGTTTATTTCAGTAAATGGAAGCACTTTGAAGACAAGAACTTTTAAGAAATATTTTTCTTATTTGCATTTGCAGTACTTAGCACCTTGCAGGTATATTTAATAAAGGTCTGTTGAACTCAGAGCTGAGAGAAGCTAGAAACCTATAGCCTATATTGATCACAGTAATCCAGGCAAGATATGATGTGGACCACTGTAAGCTTATATAAAGCTCCAGTTCTGGAGCTGTTTCAAAGAACTAAATGACAGAACTTGGCAACTAATTTGATATGGGAGTGATGGAATGTAAAAAACCAAAAAAAGACTGTAGGGTGATGACTTTGGAAGCAAAGAGAACAGTGATTTAGTTGACATAATTTATGAAGTTGGGAAAGGGGGGCAGTTGCAGCTATGCTGAAATAAAGTTAATTCGGAACATTGAATTTGGAAGTATTTGACTGGAACTAATGTAAGAGGTCAGGAAATATTGTTTTGGAACTCATGGTAGAGCACTTCGAATCAGAAGTGAAATGGGAGACAACAGCATTTGGGAGAATGATCACAGTTATTAATATCCAGAGGAGGAAATAAATCCAGCCAAGGAAACAGAGCCACAGTCACAGAAATGGAAGAAACAGGGAACCACTGCCTTGGAGCTACCAGGAACCTCAGCAGTCATGTAGTTCAACCTCTCCATTTTACAAATGAGTAAGGTGTGGCCCACAAGGATAGGCTCTTTACCCAATGTGACATAAGTCAAAAGCACCAGAAGCCAGGTCCTCTGACCTCAAAGGCAGAGCTCTTTTCACTGAACCACTCGCTCTAGGTCACATAGGTTAAAGAAAGAGGAAATTTCAAGGAGTGTGTTCAAAGACACTTAATGCTTCTGAGAGGTCAAAAAGAATGACAAATAAGAAGCAGCTATGAATTTTGGCAGGGGGATCATGAAGTTAAAGGCTAAGAAAATTATTGAAACCAAAATAAATTAACATCTTTTAAACATCACATCCTTTGGGGGGAAAATTCAGAGTGTAATTTCTCATGAGAAAATTGACAATGAATGTTTCAAAAAAGATTTTGGACTCGATTGGTGTCAAAAAAAGATGGCCTCTTTAACCAGCTGGAATGCATGAGTAATTTTTTTTAAATCTGTGATTGAAAAATAAGGCACATGGCTAAGGTAGAAATACAAAAGACGAATAAAAAGTTAAAATATAACTTGGCAGATGGGCAGATAATTCTTTCCTCTCTCAAGTTGTCTTTCCTTCTCTGAGAACTGCATTTCTACTTCATCTCCCAAATCCTAAGATCTAGAGCTAAAAGAGACCTTAGGATCATTTAGTCTGACATTTTACAACTTTTCAAATGAGGAAACCAAGACCCAGATTCATTAGGTCAAATGGTTACAAGCAGGTTCCACTTGACATGAACAAAAACCGAATGCGCTGAAAGGAGAAGTCAAGACACCCCTTCCTTTTAAAAAGTAGACAAAGAAGCTAAGAAATGTAATGAGATGAGATGAAGCATCTAATTTTCACTACAGAAAGGAAACAATTTCGCTTCGAGATTTCACTAGGTGGCATAATGGTGATGAACATCTAGTTTTTTTACCAAGAGCTTTTATGTAGAATATATCATTTGATCCCTTATGCACGCCATACTCCACCCAAAGGATGTAACCTCGAAGGCATCCTTGTTTCCTACAGATAAGGAAGCTGAAGATCTTCCCAATTCCAAAGCCCACTTTCTTTCTGCTATGTCACAATGCCAATCAACTATTTTTTACCTGACAAAAATAACTCTTCCTCATATCAAATGCATATATCACCACATTTCTTTTTTTGTTTGTTTGTTTTTTGCAGGGGGGAAGGCAGGGTAATTGGGGTTAAGTGACTTGGCCAAGGTCACAGCTAGTAAACGTGTCAAGTGTCTGAGGCTGGATTTGAACTCAGGTCCTCCTGACACCAGGGCCGGTGCTCTACTCACTGCACCACCTAGCTGCCCCAATCACTGCATTTCTAAAAAAAATTAATGGCAGAAATAGAACAACAATAACCACCTTAATAAAAATCAACAACTAAAAAGTATGTAGTTCTTTGAGGTTTGGCAGAGCACTTTTCTCATCCCACTTCTTTGAAATCGACACTATTCCCATTTTACAACAGGGAACCTTGAAACTATGAGTGGTTAAGTGAAGGGGGTAGCATTGTGTAGGGAGTAGTGCACACTGGACCTGGAGTCAGAGAAAATGAATTTGAACCCTGGTACGTTATCTGTGTTACACTGGACAGCTCACTTACCCTCTCTAGTAATAATTACTTATGGACAAAACAGCCGTTCAGGTGCCCACCGGTTCTCCATTTAAGTCCATAATATTATGACCTGCTTATGGTCACAGATCTAATGCGTGTAAATACTTGAGGCAGGATTCAAATCCAAGTCATCTGGATCCAAGCCCAGCACTTCCCACCATGCCAAGCCGACTCCTGAAAGCTGCACAGCATAGGATTTTATCACTTCTTAATAGCAACAAAATGAAAGTGTTTTCTTCTAATTCTCAACCAAGCACTTGAAAACATTCCCTAACAGATCTGTTTCTTAGTATTCGGATCACTCATATAAAGATGCACAATGCATTCTTGTAGGTGTGTTTTTATGTGGCTATGACAGCTAATGCTATTTACATTGGTGCAAAAGCCTTCTAGATTCAAGAAACTAAGGGGCCTTTGAAAGGAGAGAAAGGCATGGAGTGAACAAAATGAGCATCCTTACAATTAGTTAGCCAGAAATATGCTTCTAAACTGACATCTAGAGATGCCTGTATTTTTTTAATGCTGCCAAACTAGAAGACAACACAGCATGCAAGGAGGCAGTTCCTAGGTTAAGTATGGCCCTTATTAAGGTACCAAGAAAAAACAGAGAAGCCCACAGATGAATTACAAATGCAAAATAAATACTGCCAGAAATTTCCCATGAATTATATACTAGCTTCCATTTAATTTCCTGATTTATTACAAATCCATCCAATAGTTTTCTCTTTCTGTGAAATAATGGAGCCTTCTTAAAACCATTACTGACCTCTGAGTGCTGAAAGGATAAATCCTGTGAAAGAATGGTTTCTGTCCCTCGATTTACAGTTTTTCCATAAAAATGCAATGTTTTAAATAACTGTGATTCTAACAACTAAATTCTATATCACCCAAACTGATTTTTCTCATTTAATGACTACCAAATGTAATTTACTTTCTTCATTAATGGATTGTCAAATTCTATAGCAGATGCCACGTGGCTTGATTAAATTCAGTTTATCCAGGCCATAAAATGCAATGATGTAGAATAATCCATAAATGCTTAATTGTCTGCTCCCTACTTAGTAATGTGTAAATTGTCCACCCAATGTGTCCATCTGATCAAATCCTCAAAAGTCAATTCAGAAAATGTAATCATTTACAGAAGCATATAATCTGCATTGGAAAAATAGATATGGTTTCTTTCACCTTCCACCCCAGCAAGATTATTATTAATTCTTCTAAATTTGCCATATTGGAAAAAATAAGATTCTGCTTTTCTCCAATTCTGACTGTTTAAATACAAGTTCACTGTATAATCAGTGTTATATTCAGTGTTTACATGAGCCTATCTGCTTACATCAACTTCCCCTTGATAATATATGTGTTTATATATATGTACAGACATATGTATAGGCATACATGTCTACGCACACATAGAAGACTTGCTATTCTAGGAATATGACCTATATTCAGAATAGCCTAAATCTGGACTGATAAAGCATATGTGTAACCCAAATACCAAAGCCAATTGGTATGGAACGCTCTTCTCATTGATGGAGATCACTCTTCCATAACTGCATGACAGGCTGAGTTGGAGAGAGCAGGGAAGAGAAGAGATCTATGCTCTTGAGTATCTGGAAGTTCTTTGGTCTCTTTGGAGGCTTCTGGCCTCTAGCCTCTCTTCAAGGCCATGAATATTTTTTAATTCTACACTAGTGTTTTAACAACCCAGCTAGTAGCTTCTGTGGGGGCGTAAGCCAGCACCCAAGAGGCTGCTGGCATGCCAGAAAAGCACAGGTTCTTTTTATCTGCTTAAACAAGGAAAGCACGGTGAAGGGGTTGACCAGCTTACTTTAATCCAGCATTCAGTTAGCATACAGACAACATTCATTTAGTTCAGTGGAAAAAATGCCAGCATTCAGTTAGTTCAGGGGAGCGTACAGGCAAGCATCAACAGACAGGCCAAATACAGATTACAGTCAGCTAGTTCAGGGGAACAAACAGCCAGCACCCTGAGGTTCAGAACATTCATTTAGTTTGGGGGAAAACAGAATCAGCACCCCGAACCTCAACACCAAAATAGAAACAAATTACAAATATCAACAGACAGACCCAATACAATTCATAGTTACCAACATCTGGGCTTGGCCCGAGAGCAAGGGCTGGCCCAGAGTCACGCTTCCCGCTGCTCCCACACCAACCAGAAAAGGAAAAAAAGAGCTCTTCAAGCTGTCCTCTCCCCTCTTATAGAGTTTTTGACATCATCAAGCGCCACCTGAATGACCAGGGCCCATTGGTTCTTGAGTTGGCCTCTCCCCCTAGCGTAGACCAGGTTAACACCCAATAGGGCATGGCTCTGGAGTTAACACCTTCCCCCAGCCAGCCCCATGACTCATCACACAGGAAGTTCTCTTCTTCCTGGCATGGTTTCTGGGCTTCCTGCCCCGGAAGAGAAGCCCCCAGCACCCAGCGAGGCTCAATGAGGTAAGCTGAGTCACTCAAAGAAAATAAAGGTCACTCTGGTTACAACTAGGCATATCAGAGAATGAGAACTGAGAAAAATCCATTGTACCAGGCAAATCAGAGGTCATTGATGACTTAGGAGGAAGCAGCATCAATATTCCTGGCTGGAAAAAAATGTCTTGACATTTTAGAGAATGGGCAGGTCATTTCTAGCTGAAAGTATCTGAGAAGACTTCACAGAGAAAATAACATCTGAGTTGATCATTAAAAGATGACAAGATTTCAACAGGCAGCCAAAAGGGGAAGGGAAGGAATGGAAGCAAACAGGTTTGGAACAGTTGTCCTCCAAAACACAATATCAAGTTTTAGGCTCCTAACATTTCCTTAGAGTACAGAACATTGAGCGCAGCCTCATTTTTTTTTAAACCTACATTGACTTGGAAGGAAATTGTATCCTCTTTCCAAGGTTCAATTATGGTTGAGTTGTGAAAGTCCAAAACAATGAGAAATTTTCCAGTAAATCTTAAGAATGCCAACTTGCTTTGATTTAATAATGTAAAAGAAAAATCAAACAAAAATTTAATCCTGGGGGAGAAACATTGTTCTATACAGAGAGACATAAAAAACTATTTCCTATAACCTGTATATAAGGGTTTCAGTGAAATTTGTATATATCTAGCACTTCTCTCTTAGAACTGAAAATGTAGTATGTGTAATTTAAGAGCATATTATTTTGCAGGTTCTAGGATTGCCACTTTGACATAACATTAGAAAGTGGTGGCTATAAGAGCATTTAAATGAAGAAACAGTGACTGCATCGAGCATGCTGCCTACCTTATTTTTATAGCATTAAGTAAAATGAAAGGGTTTCCAAGGTAACCGTTTCTGAAGATCAGTTTGTCAGAATTTGGTAGGAAAACCGTACTCAGTGGAAGAAGCCTCAGGCTAGGGGAAAAATATCTGATATATGCAGATCTAAATTGTGCTATTTCATTTAAAGCAACTCAATTTACACTAATCAGCAGTGTTGGCCACTACACTCAACCTGAAATTTCCTTTATTTAAATGCAGTTTGTCTTGATCACATTAATATGTCAATAAAATGGGTCATTTTATCTTGCTCTAATTTCCATTAACATTGAAGTATTTTTTTATCCATATAGGTTATTATATGTGTTTGATTCAACTAGAGTTTTAATTCACTCTTCATCACAGTTTTTAGTTCTGAAATCTCCTTTTTCTTCTTAGCCCAGAAAAATAGATCTGACTTGTCATTATTCTACTCCCTTTAGTGCCATCCCTCTTGTAAGCATCCTGGGACCAAGGATAGAAAATGGTTTTGAAGGTCAATACTTTCAGGTTTCATAATGCATGAAAACCTGTCACCAATTTGGCTTTTGGTGAACCTCACTCTATTAAACACTTCCAATCAATTTTCCTATCCCCATTGTTTTCCCAGTGTCCACACAGCCAAACCAGTGGATGGTCTCCCTCTTTTGGTCTCCCAACTGGCTCTCCGTGGTCACCCTCTTTGTCTCAAAGTCTAGTGATTCTCTATTATCCCTACTAATAGTAACATGCTTATTGTTTTTTGGTCCCTTTTTAGATTTTCCAATGTTTGAGTTCCACCTAATTTCTTTGAATAAAATCAACCTGATCTTCTCTAAATACTCAACACATAAACTACTTTTCCTGAAGATGTCTGTGATTTCTTTTTTAATTTTATAAAAATTAGACAATTTATGGAAAAGACCAAGAGCTGCAGATGGAACAGCTTTTGGAAAGCTCAGATTCAAAAGCTCCCCTTTTTTTGGCAGATGAAAACTGCACATGTTGTGTGGAGGTGACTCTCCGGTGGGGGACAGGAAGATGATTTCTCTATAAATGAGCACCATTTGTAACCTAGCCAAAAGAAATGTGCATGCACCATGCACTGAATACACGTGCCAAAACTGGAAATGCCTGACGGTATGGAAACAATGACAAAAAACCCTTTAGAAATTCACTGTCAGGGCTTTTAAGCCAGAAATTAAACATGCCTCAAAATATACATACATACATATGTGTGTACATATATGTATGTATGCATGTATGTATGTATGTATGTATATATGTATATACCCCCTTGGGAAATATAGTTCACACTTCAACATTTGTCTTTTAAGACATTTGTCTTAAAAAAAAAAAAAAACTCTGATTCTCTTTAAAAGCAGTATACACATATACCAGGCAGTGCCAAATTAAATATGCCCTACTGTATTCAATCTGAAAGATGCCCAGCTATAATCCACTCCTACTCAATAATATAAAATAAAATTCAAAAGGTAGGCATACATTTCACATAACACAGTATGTTATGTAACGTACTAATGCACTAGTCTCTTTATCATTTCATATACTTTATGTACATTTTATGCTACAAAAGGTCAAAAAAGGAAATTCCCAGTTCATTCAATTAAAGAGATTCCCTGAAAACCACCCGGGGCTCCTGGAGCTCAGAATTCTAATACTAATTGAGAGTGGTGTGTTTGCTGGAAGTCTTTCATACCCCTGGATATTCTGCTCAGCAGCGATGAAGTCCCTTGCCATTTCACAAGGATAATACAAAATGAGATCCAAACGATTTATCAGTGGACTAGACTGAACTCACCCTTACAATTGGATTTAAAAAACCACAACCAAATTGAAAAAGTCAGGAAATCTGATAATGCTGGGCATGTCCAGAGGAGCAGAGTATCTGTACTACTTTTATGTCCTGGTTTTGAATTGCTTTTTGATTATCCTTTGCCCATATTTCAGTGTGACGAGCTTTGTGGCATAACGTCCTCTCTTTGTAGCTCTCCTGTATTCCCATAACAGTTTTCTCATACCTTCTGGTGGCCCTTGTTACATTCTGTTTTCTATGAGCTATTTTTGTGCTGCAGAAAATCTCCCTGACCAGACTGTTAGCTCCTCGAGGGCAGAGAACATTCTTTGTTTATTTTTCTATCCTCTTCCATGCATAATAAGAAATTTAATAAAGGCTGAAAAATGTATGAATAAAAGAATGGCAACTTTGAATGGGCAAGGCTCTTGGCAAAATAAGGGAGGGACCTATACACAGAAAAAAAAGTCTTTCCTAATTCAAGACTGGTGGCACAGTGGATAGAGCACCAGGCCAGGAGTCAGAAGATCTGAGCTCAGATTTGGCCTCAGACATGTACTAGCTGTGTGACTCTGGGCAAGTTATCTAACCTCTTTCTCATTCAGCTTCTTCATCTGGAAAATGAGCTGGAGAAGGAAATGGTAAACCACTCCCTAACTTTGCCACGAAAACCCCAAATGGGGTCATGAAGAGTCGGACATGACTAAAACTAAACGACAGCAATGCAGTACATAGAGCCCTGGGCCTGGAGTCATGAAGACCTGTGTTCAAATCCAGCCCCTGACACTTAGTAGATGTGTGATTCTAGGCAAGTCACTTCTTTCTGACTCAGTTTCCTCATCTGGAAAATGGAGATGATAATGTCAGCCACCTAGCAGGGCTGTTGGGAGAATGAAATGAGATAATGTGTGTAAATACTTTGAAACCTAAAGTCCCGGCTGCTATCATTATTATCATTATTTTATTATTATTATTATGTATTTATCACATAGCTCCTGTGAGGAAGGAAATGGCTTAATGATGGGGCACTGCTAACAAGGAAGAGAGGCTCACTTCCACTTCTCCACCTAAAGGAGAACATGGGAGAGACTTCACCTTGATTTCAATAGCCCTGGCTCCCTATTCAGAACCATCCATTTAGCCAAAGGGATAATCCCAGTAATCTATAGCAGAATTCAAGATAGAAAGCCCAACTCAAAGACAACAGAAGCTCCATGGGGAATAAAAAACTTGTTTATGCCCCAAATAGATTACCTTGTTTATATTACTTCCAAGGAACAAAGAAGTCTTTTTTTTCTTCAGATTTAGTCCTAGGGATATAGGGAGACTAACCAGGTATTTAATTAGATTAAGCAAACATTTAATAACCTACTGTGTTTGGCATTGATGATGTAAGGATAAGAAAATATTTTAGCAAAGATGTAAGATGCATGTGCCCACAATTATAGGATCCGAGGACCACTGAGCAAGAGCTGGAAAGGAAATTGACAATTAAATGCATGGGAAAGGTAAAAAAAAAGATTGCCCTGAATGCGTAAGTGACTTTCCTAAATGAAGAACATGATAAAAATCAAATAGAGGAAGCTTTGCTTAGTGGTTAGAGTGATAAAGATCTAGAATCACAACCTGTCTATGTAACATGCTAGCTTTGGGGCTATAGTCAAATCACTTGACCTCACAGTGCCCCAAGTCAGCTTCTTAAAATTCTTAAGTGACAAGTCAATTATGAGGTGGAATTGGTGGATGGAGTTTCAGTATTGGGACTTACCTATAATGCTGAAATTTAGGCTCAAAAATATTTTTAAATCCAGTAGACATGCCCTGATTTGGAAATATCTACAAAAATCTTTTTCTTTCTGTGTCTTGTTTTCACTTAATTTCTTCCTCCATGGAACTGCCTCCACCCCCCCTTTTTTTTCAGGTATCCCCTATTTAACTTGCTGTACTGTTATCACCTCCTTCTGGGCAAACCTAGCTAAATGAATAAACAGAGTATGAAGTATTTCAAATTGTGTATGTGTATGTGTGTGCATGTGTGTATGTATGTATGTTTCTGATCAAGGCCTTAATGAATTCCAGCTACAGTTAGGAATCATTTTCCCTATCCATTCCCTTCTTCAAACTTACACCACCCTCAAAAAAAGTAACTCTCAGTAAGTGTTCATCCCAAGGTGTATCCAGGTGGTGGCAACTGCCACTAAGATTTAGTCCCTGGAATTCCCTCTGGCTTATGTCATAAATCTTTTAAAGAAGCTCCATGTGACCTAATACTTACAGAGACCTTTTAAATTTCCTAGGATGTGGCAAATTTACATCTTAACCATGCTGGTGATCTAGTCGTAGTTTTGTATGATTTTCTCCTCTCCGAAACTGGTAAGACTTGGGATTATTATCTGTAAATGATAAGTTTTATGAGGTACAAGGCCTCTTGAGAAAGCTCACCCTTTAAGATGAAACTTCATTATATGGCTATGTGGGGCTTTTGATCTAAAACTGTAAGGGTAAAAGGAAAATCTGAATTCATTTAAATGAATTCAGAGAAATACCATGATGAATCCTCTGAGGAGAAATTACTTTATCGCAGAGGCAACCTTGCTATAACAAGCCACCAAACAACATTTTCCATAAATCATTCAAGGGAGCATTGGCTTACATTACACCCTCCAATGGCAACATTCCCACTAAGATTCTCCTGGGTACAAAAGAAAATGTTTGTCTCCTGTGACTAGCTTCTATTTGTTTTTACTCTTTACTTGTTAAGGTAAGAGAAATAGAGGCTTTGGTAAATTCATCTTCTTTGGATCCTCAATCTTTTCAATGTGCCTTTATCCCCTCCCCAGGAATGATCATTTGCCCCTTCTTTCAGGACTCTACAAACCATATGTTCTCTGGTCCTTTACTTGTAGCCAATCTCTTCTACCTACATCAGGAGTTCTTAACCTGAAGTCTGTGATCTTGTCCTATATATACATTCTTCCTGATGGATCAGCTCTTCGTGTTTTCCTTTTAACTCTGTATCACAGTCTAGAAAATAGGTATTTCTTAATCTACTCAATGATTCTCATGTGCATAGTTAGACCAAGCTCCTACCTGATGATGGAGCTTGAGATGGTTCCATAATGTTTTTTGTACTTGATGAAAGCAAAGCAAAGCAAAGCTCAAGAAGAGTGGCCTGACTATCTATAACTTTACCAGTTTGAATTCTATATTAAATATGATCCATGACAGTGGCAAAGAGCTTTGATAAACTTGGGTCCCTGTGCTCTCTACTTTGTTTGATATTTATAACCGAAGGGGCACCACAGTTATTCAAGAAGTCTTTCCTGATTTTCATATATGCCAGGGAACACCTTTTAAAGGTTGTTTTTAGTTCAAATAAATTTTTCAAAAATAACAAACAATGGAGGGGTGTAATATTATTTGTACCTTTCCTTAACTTTGGCTTTAGAGACATGATCTGCTGTGGAATATTAAATTTAACCAACAAAACTTATTGTCTTTGTACCAGCTACTCTTCTAGGTGCTGGAGATATAAGTGCAAAAACAACCCAATCCCTATCCCAAGAAGCCTGTGCTCCAAAAGGGGACAAAACAAATACACGTATGAGTAAATCCAGGATAAATACAAAGAGAATAAATACAAATAAACACCAAGTGATTAAATTCAGATTTTGGAGGAGGGAGGACACTAGCACTTGAGAGGATTGGAAAAATTTTAAGCAGAAGATGATCCTTGAGAGGAGAGACGGAGTTAAGGAAGGAGCATGTTTCAGGCAAGGGGGACAGCCAGTTGAAAGTTATGGTCACTGTAGATGAAGTGTTGTGTGTGAGGAACTGAAGGAAAGTCAGTTTGGTAGATCACAGAATGTGGAAGTGTGAACAATATGCATGAAGCTAAAAAGACAGTTGAGCAAAGATTGTAAACAGCTTTAGAAACTTAAAAAAATGCAGTTTATGTTTTATTCTAGAGATATTTGAGAGAGAGTCACTGTAATTGAGCAGTGGAACAACAGGGTCAGATCTGCTCTATGGGAAAATCACTTTGGCACCAAGGTATAGAATGGACTAGAGCAGGGAGAATGTGAGGCAGAGGGACCAGTTCAGAGGTTGTTCCAATAATCTATTCTAAGCAGTAAGACTGAGCTAGGATAGTAACTGCATGAAGAGAAAGAAGAGGTCAGAGGTGAGATGTTTCGATGATGGAAATATCAAGATTTGGCAACTGATTAGATATGTGTAGTCAGGAAGACTGAGTCAAATAATGTTGGGTAATGCCTTAATTAAGAACCTGGGAGAGTAGAAGGATGGTGGCTTCAGTAGGAAAAGGGAAGTTAGAAGAGGGGAGGGCTCCTAAGAGGAAGAGGAAGAATTACTCATATTTTCTTAAAAGTGGTAATACCAACTGTCACAATTTTTTTAATACTCTCCCTTCTAAGATACCTTAAGAATTGAGCTCCAAAGTCCTCAGAATTGTGCTGATTTATATATGCAGATTTTCACCCAGAGGAAATATCCCATTAAAGGAATTCAGTTAAAGGGATTTTCACTGGAAAATCTGTTGGGATATTAGGTAAATAGAACAGGTTGCTGGGAGAGGATGGGTGGAATGGGAAACAGCAATTTCACACTAAAGATAACTCTGGGCTAAAAGTTGATTTTAACAGAAATAGAACGTGTTCAACCTAGCTGCCAAGTTAAATTATTGTAGATTTAACTAGGTTGAGAAGAGTGTTGGGGGTATAACTGGCACTCTAGAAGTGCCAGTCAAAATCCTGTCAAGAAGTGCTTTATATGATTCATACATGGCATATATGACTTATACAACCAACATAGGAACCAAACACCAATGATGACTAGCTCAGAAGTGAGGGGAAAGAAAACTGAGGCCATGGACAATGAGGGGAAAAAATAGTTCCTTCATGTAGTAAAAGTATGACATAATGGAAAATAGGACATAAGTCACTTAACGAAGGGGTCAAGTTTTCCTTTTGTCCTTGAATATTCGATGGCTAACATAGTGCCTTACACACAGATAGGAATATTCATTGATATAAAAAGCTACCAAATGAGGAAACTCCCTGTACTAATACAGGTCAGAAGCTTCTCTTCAACTTACATCAATCAATCAACATTTATTAAGCATCTACTGTGTGCCAAGCACTGCGTATTAGAGAGTTCCTTGAGAAATGCAGCAACTTGCTTAAAGTCATGTAACTAGTATGTGTCAAAGGCAAAACTTCAACCAAAGTCTCCAGGGCTTCAAGACCAGCTCTCTTCTCCAATACTGCACTACCTTGTTGGAGTAAATCACATTAGGCTGTTGGGCATCTGAGTACTGCACTTGCATCTAGGAGACGCTGGAACACCCAGAGGAAGGCTCCAGGGCACTAGCCACTAGATGATGGACTTACAACCGGCCAAGGATAAGGATCACCCAGGATAAGAACTCACAGGTGGAACTGCAACCTGAATCAATAAAGGGAGTACTCATGTTGATGAAATCATGGATCCAACAGAAAATGTCATTTCATCATATCATTACTGATTTTCTTTGTCATAGTTCAAGCAGAGAAACAATTATTTAATAACAAGTATTTAATATTAAAAATACTCTGCTACCTCATTTCTAACTCCTTAAAGCCTAGTTTCCTTCTTGAGCTGGCTCACATGCCACCTTTTGTCCCTCTTGGTGCTGAAGCCTTCTCCTCTAAGCTACATTCCACTGTGTCTTACATGTACTTATTCATGGACTGATTAGAATGGAAGCTCCTTGATGGCAGGGGCTTCTTTAAACCTTTCTTTGTATCTCCAATGTTTTAGCACAGTGCCAGATGCATAGCAAAGGCTTAATACATGTTTGTTGATTGAGTAATCCAATTTTAAAACACAGACCACTATTTAGAAAAGGCAGACAACTGTACTATAATGCAAAGAGTTGGAAGTCCTGGGTATTCACATTTCACAAGCGTTCCTATAGCCAAGTTATTTAACCACACTGAGTCTCAGTTTCCTCATCTGTAAGACAGAGATGAGAATACCTGTGCTACCAACCTTACAGAATTGTTGTGAGCAAGGAACTTTGTAAATTTTAAAGTGGTAGAGAAATGTAACTCTTCATTATCTGATGTGACAGGCCACCTAATTATCTAGTCCACTGAATAGCTTGGTGAGATGTAGTGATATTACCACTTTTAGTCAACTAGGAAGAAATACTGCCTTTCCTTCTTTCTTTAAAATCAGCTCCCCAACCATATATCTATAAAAAGATACAAAAATAAAATGAAAATTTCACCTATTGTTTATAATGTAATAATTGAATATTCATCTGTGAAAGCGCATGCTGGGCAATCCTTCCTAAAATAAGCTTAGAATTTGACTAGGAAAAAAATGATAGTTATAAAATATCACATTGGGAGGGAGCAACACACTGCTGGGCTCCCTCCATCTAGGCTCATGATAACTACTGTTGAGCAGAAGAAATAAGACTATCTTGTTATTGGTGAAGCATTAGAACAACCACCATGGCCCATCCCCTGGATGGTTTCAGTAGCCTTTGAAAAGTGCAATAAGATGCAAAAGTCTAAGGTTCTAGTTGTATCACTAATGAGTAAAACACCTGATTTAAAAAAAAAAACTATCCTCATTATAAATTATAAAAGTTACCAGTTGTTTACCACCCAAGACTCACTAATGATAATGAATCTTTGAAAAGGACTTTATGTCATTGAGAAGAGTATAACCCTATCAAGTAGATAGGTTACTGGAAAGATTACCTTTCAAATTAATGATTGACTTTAAACACTCATCTTATTTAACTTGCTCGTGCTTCCGTTTCCTTTGCTGTTAAATCAAATCACCTTGGCTTTCACCATCTCAAAGTAAAACTCCAAAGATAAATGGAGCATTGGGAATACTGTGCTTTAAGTCACAGAAGGTGGCTTATAGAGATACAATGTTGAAAACCATGACTGACCAATGCACTTGCAAATGCACCCTCCTCTTAATCACAGATTAAGTGCAAAAACAACAAGTATTCTTAATTTGTAACATCAAATATTATATAATAACATGTTTTATTTTTCTGGTACACTTACTTCATTCTCTAAATGCAACATGAATATCCACACAGGCCAATTCCAGCAGTGGACAAATGACAGCATTTTGACTGTCAGACCAACAGTCCCTCACTTATTCAACAGTGAAGCACTTGGTATAAAATACTGTGTTGCACACTGGCTGTGACAGGAGTCCTGCCTTTTGTGGAGCCTACATGCCTGCTTCTAGGGTCCATTTTTTTTTCAAGGACAAAAGGATTTGTCTTCCAAAGTGGTATGAAAAGTAGCCGTTCCACCTGGATGTTTGTTTCAAGGTTGGTAGCATTGGGCAAAAGACAGTGAGTGAGACATTCTAAAAGATGACTGCCAGAGCAAACCAATATAGTATGGTTCTGACTTTGAGTGAGGTGCCAGAAGAGGTAGAGGCTGTAAGGAATTAAGATGCAAAAATTATAACGAAGTCTATAAATGAAGATAATTGGAATAAGATGAATGACAATATTCAAAATATTGTTGGGACTGTAGCTCAGAAAAAACATTTCTAAGAGGCACCTGGAGAAATGGGGCAAAAAAAAGAATCATGATGAAAACTAGAGATTAGAAGATTCATATTCAGTATAGGAAAGAAATCCAGGAACTCATTTTTTCCTATAATTACTTCTGAATATGCAATGTTAACATTTTGTACTTACAGATTCATATGTATAAAGAGAGTTATTGTTTTTTTAGTCATTTTTAGTCATTTTTTTAGTCATACCCAATCTTCATGATCCCATTCGGGGTTTTCTTGGCAAAGATACTGAAGTGATTTGTCATTTCCTACTCCAGCTAATTTTACAGATGAAGAAACTAAGGCAAACAGGGTTAAGTTGTTTGCCCAATGTCACACGGCCAATAAGTATCTGAGGCCAGATTTAAACTCATGAAATTGAATCTTTCTGACCCCAGGCAGAGGGCCCTATCTGGGGTGCCACCTAACTGTCACATACACACACACACACACACAGTCACACACACACACACACACACATACACACACACACATACAGAGAGAGAGAGAGAATATTCATTTGAAAGACAGAAATTCATATTTCGTTGCACAATTTACTGAAAAGTATTATTTGCATGTGTTTACTATTCTTTATTCTTTGAAGAGTACTTGTAAATTTCACTTTTCATGTTATATTAGTCCTCAAATAAAACACACTCTTTGGAAAGCCTATTCCTTAAGGACTCATGAGTTCTTCAAGGTGGATACTCTACTCATCATTTTCTTGACTTGCAACACCTAATCCTGTTTGCCAGCTTTCTCAAAATGTGCCTTTACTCTTAGCTAGTGTAGGCCTCGGACGTACTCAGAATCCTTTGCTAGACTCATGCTCCAAACCTTCAAGAACCCAGAATTTCTTCTGACAGGCTGAGGCATCAGCAAAAGACTGAAGTTTAGCAGTTTCTAGTTCAAAAGTGAGAAAATAAAAATAACATTTTGCTACTTTATTCCAAGAATGGTCATCTTTTGTATATATGAACATCACAGAAATTCAAGCCACTGTAGATTGTCTTTAAAAGTCACTTTTGCCATATTAGTCAACTGAGTAAACATTATCAATGACTAAAAAGTTAACAGATTGAGCTTACTCTAAGTAACTTCTATTTTCAACTTCTATTTTATTTATTAAGTCACTGACCTTAATAGGAGATGATGGCATTGGAGGATTCTGAGTCAGGCCTCATAAAAATGTGTCCCCCAAGAGGTTAGTGCCTTCCCCACTAGGGTTACCTTTGTAGTTACTATTCTTCATATATCTTGTATGAACTTTTCTATTTACATCTCCTCTCACTCTGTACAATGTAAGCTCCTTGAGATCAAGACATTCTTGTGCCTTTCTTTGTCTATAGGAAGCTTATCATAATAGCTGGCACATAACAAGTGATACATAAAGGTTTACTGATTTGCTTAATTAAAAACACTGGGAAAATGCCATTAAATTGCAAACTATTAGTCTGAGACTAGGTAAGGCAGGAATAATCAACAATTTCAACTAGAACTCTCTTCCCTCTCTTTGCAAATGGTTCTGAATCTCTCAGAAGGAGAAGGTGGGGTGGGAATCATTATTAGTAAGTAGAGGGTATGGTTTTTCATAGAGACTATTAGAAACCATGAATGGTGAATCCATCATAGATGTCAAAGGTATCCTGCAATAAATTGACCTTTAAATCATTTTCGAATTGTCTACATACTCAGATAAGATGGTTTGTTTGAATTTTCATATTGTTTCTAAGGTATAGTCAGGTTAAAACATTAGTATTTTTACATGTTGCACATATTGTGTTGAGTATGGAGAAGCAGCAATTGTACTGGACTAGGCCTAGAATCCAGGAAGACTTGGGTCCAGCTTTTTCCTTTGACACCACCTGGCTGTTTGCCCCTGGACAAATCAATTAACTTCCCAGCACTCTACACAACTCTCCAAGACTATAAATTGCAAGAAAGAAGTGCCAGAATGCATTGGTCATGGCAGTGTCCTCATACAGGAGTTCCCAATACCAAAGTCACATGTCTAGCTCCATATCCCTATGCCTTCATGTGGGCACTCAAAACCTAGGACTATGCTTTTGAAGAAAAGGGCATAAATTATTTCATGGCCTTTACCTTAATTTTTAAATCAGAGACACAAGCATCTATAGACAATGACAAATGAAGGCATGTGAGAATAGGAATGCACAGAAGTATTTTTGAATCATTGGGGACATTTAATCATATTTTCTCTTTTGATAATTAAGGATTTAAATTTTATTCATTCAATAAACATTTGATAATTGCTGATTTCATGCAGAGTGCTATACCAAGAATCAGGGAAGATACAAAGTTTAAATAAGAGAGGCAGCCTGGCCAGAGTGTTAGAACCAGGAAAACCTAGGTTCAAATCCTGGGGAAATTACTTCAGCTTCACTCTCTTCATTTGGTTGGACAACTTGGCCTCTAAAATCTCTTCCAATACTAAATCTATCATCCTCAGACAAAGCAGGATCTTTGTCTTTGTGGAGATTATAATCCAAGAGGAGCAACCTGAGTGAACATTTGGCCATAAAATCAAGGTGTATAACTATTGTGCACTGGGTGCTCCTCCCATTGGGCAGGATTCATTTTATATGTATCCTTTCTCATCCCATATCACCATATGTGCGATATGGACCAGCAGTCTTGATCCCAGTTTGGGCAGCTTAATTTACTGGGGTTTTTTGTACTTGATTTCAAAATACCCTCAAGTTACAGCCATTATAAAATACTGTCAAATAATGGGGTGAACATAAACCATTATCTCTTAAGCAGAGTTAAGAGAAAAGGCAAACCGAAAAGCTTGATGAATAACTTGTATTTCTAGCTCTAAAATGAACACTAGAATCATTCTCAGATATTTGTGTCAAATACAGGAAGTGGAGAAACATTTCTTTAAATTATTCCGTTGCATCAAAGAGTGCGGATCAGCATTAACTTTTGACAAAACCTCTTAAACTAACATGCAAAAAACAGAGGGGAAAGGGAAACCTTATTCCTCAAGGAAACACTGATGTACTATGGAAATGCTCTCATCATTACAAAGTGAAATGCTACTAACATGATACAACATGGGATGAATTCTGTGGGCAAAATAAGTGGAATTTTTTGAAGTCATGAGAGAATAACTGCAACCATAATTATTATGTAGGAAACTTGATGTGGAGAGAAGCTGATTGGCTATCACTCGTTATCCACAGACTACTGTGGATGTAGAAGCAGCCCTCAGTTTCCATAGCAACCTGGCTACAGCAGGAGAGGCTGCGGTAGTTATCAGCTGACAAAAGGGCTTCAGCATACAAAACCCCAAAGAACAGGGGTTTCATCTTAGAGGAATATGTTGCATTTTGAATGTGCTAAAAATATATTAGACATCTTCATTAATCCCTTAAAAATAATGAGTTCCAAAGGCCCTTTCTTTGGATATGGCAGAAAATTCAATTAATTATTTTTAATACACATGTCACATTTATAAGGACGAGGGAAAAACCTTCCTTCATTATGTGGGGAATCTAATGAAAGAATGAATAATTAAGTGAGCCAAGATTCATTGTCTGGGCTAAAAATCTCAATAAATTTGTAATATTCACTAGCGATCACTGAAAAAAGAAGCTTGTGATGACACTGATGCTCTTATAACCAAATGAATTCTTTACTTCCAGATAGATAATACCCTTGTTAGAGACAATAGACCATCCAAAGAACATTTGGAAAGGCTGTCATGGTTTAAAAATATACACATACTTGTGTTTCTTTTCTTCTATTGCTGCTAATGTTAGTAGCCACCGATAAAGCATCATAGATATTTAGATCTGGAAGAAGCCTACTCGAGACTACTCTTTTTATGAATAAGGAAATTAAGGCTCTGAAAAGTTAATTCACTTGCCCAAGGTCACACAGGTGGTAAAGGGTTTTCTCAACATAAATCAGTACTTCTCTTCCCCAAACTGCATTTTGATGACATCAAAATGACCACTCTGTCATATCCTGTTTTGTCTTTGTGGGCAAGGAAGGGGAAAGATTATAACAAATAGCACGAGAAGTGACATTAATGATTACCTAGTCCAGTTCCCTTGTATGACAGATAAGGACTCTATGAAGGTATCATTTCTATTGAGGTAGCACATAGTAGACCTGGAATCCAAACCCTGTCTTATGGACTCCAAATCTGATAGCTTTCCCCTGAACAGCACTGAAGCAGTATAGTATGATGGCTAGAGACTGGAATGGGTGTTGAGACACTGGGTCTAGTTCTGGCCTGGCTATACCAAGTCTATTCCTCAGATTACTCATTTGAAAAATCTCTATTTTACAGATGAAGAATTGGCTTTAGCCTTGGAATTGGTTGTCTCTAAAGTACCTTCTAGCTCTAACCTTCTCTGAACCTCTTTGCAGTCTCTTGCCATTGAACCTAATCTTTCCAGTAAGTGTCATTTTAACACACACACACACACACACACACATATGCACACACACACACATCAGTGGGAAGGGAAAATAAAGGCCTCATGCCCTCCCATAAGTGTTTCCCCAGAATAAATTCAAATACAAAGAAACGTTTTGCTCACTTCTTTTGAAAACCCAGTAAAAAACAAGGGAGATGTCTTCAATGTTTTGAGCTCTTAAGTTTTTTCACTTTCTTCACATTGCATAGAGCACTGGGCCTGGAGTCAGGAAGAGCTAAGTTGAAATCCAGCCTCAGACACTAACTAACTGTGCAACTCTGGGCAAATGACTTAATCTCTTTCTGACTCCGTTTCCTCAACTCTAAAATGAGGATAATAAAAACACATCCCTCCCCAGGCCTTTGTGAAGATCAGATGAGATCAGAGTGGTAAAGTGCTGAGCATAGTTCCTGGTACATAGGGGGCACTATGGACTACTAGCTATTATTATTACTTAGGGCAACTAGGGGGCATAGTGAAGAGAGTTCTGGGCCTAGAGTCAGGAAGACTTGAGTTCAAATTTCGCTTCAGACACTTACTAGTTGTTTGACCCTGGGTGAGTCACTTAACCCTATTTGTCTCAGTTTCCTCATCTCTAAAATGAGCTGGAGAAGGAAATGGCAAACCCCTCCCGTATCTTTGCCAACAATACCGCAAAAAGGGGTCACAAAGAGTTGGACATGACTGAAAAAAAGAATAATTTTAACTACTATTTCAAATGAGTCCCTAAGGCTCATCAACTATGAATTTCTTTTGGCCAAGTAAGCCTTCTGTATGGTTCTTATCCAGAAAATTTTGGACAATTCAGATATTCAACTAAGAGTAAACTGAAGAGATTTAAATCATGGGCCAATGTCATAACTATTCTAATCCCATTAAGGGACTTTAAACATAAGGGTAAAAACCCTATAATAGACTGGCAGTCAATGCAGAGAGCGTATCTTTGGGGAGATAAGAGAATAAAAACGATGGTAATTACACTATGTATATGAGCAAAAGAAAATGTTACACCAAGATTATGAATTGCTAATAAGGTTTCTAAAGGGAAAATGCCTCAGGGACCATCAGAGAAGCACTAATAAGGACAATGTTATTTTTAAAACCAGTTAAAGTTCTTAACATTGAATAGTTTTAAACTATAAAAGCATGTTTTAAAAAACGACATATTTGAAAAAAACATTATTTATGTTAACTCACAAGATTTTTAAAAATCACCATTTTTCTTCATTATGCTCATTAAGAACAATCATGCAAGGGGGAAGAAAAGGGAGGCTAATGATCCCAACAGGCTTAGTACCTCACAGGATATTATTTTTTTCAATATTTCAAGCATCTACATTTTCTTTTTTTAATTTCTTCCAATATATTTATTCTTTTTATATTTATTTAATATTTTTAATTTTCAGCATTGATTTCCACAAGATTTTGAGTTACAAGTTTTTTCCCTATTTCTACCCTCCCCCCCACTCCAAGATGACATATATTCTGATTGCCCCATTCCCCAGTCAGCCCTCCCTTCTGTCACCCCACTCCCCCCATTCCCTTTCCCCTTACTTACTTGTAGAGCAAGATAGAATTCTATGACCCATTGCCTGTATATCTTATTTCCCAGTTGCATGTAAAAATAACTTTGTTTCGAACATCTGCTTTTAAAACTTTTTAGTTCCAAATTCTCTCCCCTCTTCCCTCCCCACCCACCCTCCCTAAGAAGGCAAGTAATTCAACCTAGGCCACACCTGTATCATTATGTAAAACCCTTCCACAATACTCACGTTGTGAAAGACTAACTATATTTTGCTCCCTCCTATCCTGTTCCCCTATATTCAATTTTCTCCCTTGACCCTGTCCCTTTTCAAAAGTGTTTGCTTTTGTTTACCTCCTCCCCCGATCTGCCCTCCCTTCTATCATCCCCCCTTTTTTATGCCCTTCCCCCTTCTTTCCGGTGGGGTAAGATACCCAATTTTGTTTGTCTGTTGTTCACTCCTCAAGTCAAATCCAATGAGAGCAAGATTCAGTCATTCCCCCTCACCTGCCCCATCTTCCCTTCCAACAGAACTGCTTTTTCTTGCCACTTTTACGTGAGATAATTTACCCCATTCTCTCTCTCACATTCTCCCTTTCTCAATATATTCCTCTCTCATCCATTCATTTGATTTTATTTTTTTAGATATCATCCCTTCATATTCAACTCACCCTATGCCCTCTATACATATATATATACACACACACACATATACATATACATATCTATATATATTCCCTTCAGCCACCCTAATACTGAGAAAGGTCTCATGAATTACACACATCATCTTTCCAGTTCCATTTTAGTAAATCCCTTATGATTTCTCCTTCTTGTTAACCTTTCCATGCTTCTCTGGATTCTTGTGTTTGAAAGTCAAATTTTTTATTCAACTCTAGTCTTTTCACTGAGAAAGCTTGAAAGTCCTCTATTTTATTGAAAATCTTTATTTTGCGTTGGAGCATTATACTCAGTTTTGCTGGGTAGGTGATTCTTGGTTTTAATCCTAACTCCTTTGACCTCCGGAGTATCATATTCCAAGCCCTTCGATCCCTTAATGTAGAAGCTGCTAGATCTTGGATTATCCTGATTATGTTTCCACAATACTCAAATTGTTTCTTTCTGGCTGCCTGCAATATTTTCTCCTTGATCTGGGAACTATGGAATTTGGTGATAATATTCCCAGGAGTTTTCTTTTTGGGATCTTTTACAGGAGGAGATCAATGGATTCTTTTAATTTCTATTTTACCCTGTGGCTCTAGAATATCAGGGCAGTTCTCCTTGATAATTTCTTGAAAGATGATATCTAGGCTCCTTTTTTATCATGGCTTTCAGGTAGTCCAATAATTTTAAAATTCTCTCTCCTGGATCTATTCTCCAGGTCAGTGGTTTTTCCAATGAGATATTTCACACTGTCCTCCATTTTTTCGTTCCTTTGGTTCTGTTTTATAATATCTTGATTTCTCATAAAGTTACTAGGTTCCATTTGCTCCAATCTAATTTTTAAGGTGGTATTTTCTTCAGTGGTCTTTTGGACCTCCTTTTCCATTTGGCTAATTCCGCCTTTCAAGGCATTCTTCTCCTCACTGGCTTTTTGGAGCTCTTTTGCCATTTCAGTTAGTCTATTCTTTAAGGTGTTATTTTCTTCAATATTTTTTTGGCTCTCCTTTAGCAAGTCATTGATTTGTTTTTCATGGTTTTCTCGCATCACTCTTATTTCTCTTCCCAATTTTTCCTCTACTTCTCTTACTTGCTTTTCCAACTCCTTTTTGAGCTCTTCCATAGCCTGAGACCATTTCATGTTTTTCTTGCAGGCTTTTGATTTAGGCTCTTTGACTTTGTTGACTTCTTCTGGCTGTATGTTTTGGTGTTCTTTGTCACCAAAAAAAGATTCCAAAGTCCGAGTCTGAATCTGAGTCCATTTTCACTGCCTGTTCATGTTCCCTGCCAACTACTTGACCCTTGAGTTTTTCGTCAGGGTATGACTGCTTGTAGAGTAGAGAGTACTTTGTCCCAAGCTTTAGGGGCTACACTGTTGTTTTCAGAGCTACTACTACACAGCAATCTCTGCCACACCACCAGTGCTCCTTCTCCCCCAAGAACTGCCAACCAGGGTTGTGGCCCAGATCCAAGCAGGGCAAAGCAGGCTTTGCACCCACTCTTATCTAACATTTAATTCCTCCCACAGGGTGGGCCTGAGGCCAGAAGCAAATGCAACAAATGCAGCCTCATTGCTGCATCACCTCCACTGCTCCCAGGGTGGTAGCCGACTGCGAACTCCTTTCACTCTGTCCCAGAAGTTTTTTCCACTAACCTGCTCTGTTGTCTTTGGCATTTGTGGGTTGAGAAGTCTGGTAACTGCCACAGCTCAGTGATTCCAGGCCCAACATTTCCGCCCAGCTCCCTGACTCCCAGTGTGGTTGGTCCTGGTGCTGCCCACGCTGGGCTCTGCTCCGCTCTGCTCCCAGCTCCGTGATAGACCCTTCCCAGCGACGATCCAGGCTGTCCTGGGCTGGAGCCCTGCTTTCCTCTATTTCGTGGGTTCTGCAGCTCTAGAATTTGTTCAGAGTCTATTTGTGTACGTGTTTGGAGGGACCCGGGGGAGAGCTTAAGCAAGTACCTGCTTTCCAGCTGCCATCTTGGCTCTGCCCCCAAGCATCTATATATTCAGCACTGACTTTATTTCTTCCCTTAATGCAGTTCAGGCCCCTTAGCAGGCTTATTTTCTGGACTTATAGCTAAAAATATCATCACCCATTTACCAACCCAATGATTATGGTCATCTTTGGTCTTAGCTTGGCTGGGCTAGAACGACACATACACAGTCTGTCCCCAGGACATCCCAAGTCTCTCCAATTTAGATCATGAGAGCATCAAAGATTTAGAACTCGAAGGGACCATGTCATCCAACTCTTCATTTTACAGATGAGGAAACTGAGGCCCAGGTAGTAAGTGGCAGAGCATCCATTCAAATTTAGGTCCTCTGACTCCAGATTTAACATGCACCACTCTACCTCCTCCTTTTTCGCCCCCTAGGGAAACTTGAAAAAAAGATGTACTCTAAAACTCCCAATAAATAGAATTAAGTATGTAAACATGGGGTCATAGATTTATAGCTGAGGAGGACCATAGAGATCACCTCATCCATTTACATTTTACAAATTATGAAACTGAGGCAGAGGAAGGGGACCCAGAGTATAAGCATCACAGGTGGTATATGAATGTGGGTTCTCTGCCTTCAAAGGCAGTGCTCCTTCAGCTGTACCACACTTCCTGGCAGGATCTGCTAGCATTTTTTCTCCCATTGAAGCATTATTGAGAACCTAAATGCTTCTCAAAAAAAGTGAGAATAGGATTTTAGTGGAAGGGCATGGCGACATGGGCACTAACAACCACAACAACAACATCGACACAGGGTTCATACGTTGAGAGCAGGCTTCTGCCTGGCTTAACACATGCTAGGCATCCCTACGGGCTGCGAATGCCAATGTTTCATCAAACTGAGGAGAGTTCACCCTGTGTCAGCTTTCCCACCAAGACCGAGTGCTCCGATTTCCTAGGTGGTTTTGTTTGACAGGTAGGGATCATGTACAATCACAGTGAAAACACTTCAGCAATAAAAAGACTAGCTCTCCTCAGTCTGGTTTCTAATGGAGAGAAGGCTTATAAAAACCACCCTGGGAATGTCTTTGTGTCTTTTCTAAATGACTCCTGAGCCCCTACAATATTTCAGTGGAGTTGGGAATCATTTCTCAGTCTAGGTAAAAGCAGGAGTACACAACATCTATAGTGGGCCCTGGACAATATATTGAAATTAGAGCACAGAGGAGGGAAGTTTTGCTTTCTCTGCCCCCAGATTCACCTTTAATTAACAAAGGCAAGCAGCCTCTTCCAGCACTGAGCATCCATAAGTATTTGTACGATTGCATTAATGAGCTTATTTATTTATTAACATAGGAATCATTCTCAGGCTATTGGAATTATTTTTTAATTAGAGTTTGGAAATAAACTAAAATATGGCAAAAATTTTATGGAGGTGTTCCAAAGGAACAGGCTGTGTAAGTCTATTTCCATTATTTATGTTTTAAAATGAGACACTGAGACTCTCATATATGTTTTTCACTGATATGAGGAATGTGGTTCTTCACAGAATTACGACATCTAAAATTCAGAGAGACTTCGTAAGTCACAGAGGCCAACTCGTCCCTGAGGACAAATTCCCTTCTACAGTATCCCTTGCAAGGGTCACCCATCTGCCCTCCACTTAGTGTCCGAGTGTTGGAGGCTGGGAGTTACTCCAGTCTCCTCAGAACTAAAATGGTAGAAATTTTATGAGAAGAGAAATAAAGCAGTGGTTTCTCAGGTATGGGTTTGTTCAAAGTAGATCATGGAAATAGTATGACTGAGGGGAGTTCCCCACTCTAGGAATTTGAAAAGACTAGTCATCAACTGTGGACAGTACTCTCTGACCCATACTTATCCCTATGGAATGGAGGGTGTCAATGCATTCAGTATTAGAGAATATTTAGATTTAGACTGTGAATTTGTTGGAGGCAGCTAGATGTCCCATGGATAGGGTACTGGACCTCAAGTGAGGAAGACACATCTTCTCAAGTTCAAATCTGCCCTTAGACACTTACTAGCTGCATGACCCTGGGTAAGTCACTTAACCCTGTTTCCCTCAGTCTCCTCAAATGGAAAATGTGCTGGAGAAGGAAATGGAAAACCACTCCAGTATCTTCACCAAGTTTAAAACCCCTATAGGGTCACAAAGAGTCAGACATGACTGAAATGATTGCATAATAACAATATAGGGATTGGTTTTGCCTTTACTTGTATATCCAGTGCTTAACAGACTGCCTGGCACCTCCTAAGTGTTTAATAAATACTTGTTCAATGACTAAAGACAGCAGGGTACAGTGAAAAGTATGCTGGATTTGGAGTAAGGGAGCCTGGGTACAAACTGGGATTCTTCCACTTATTAGCCATGTGACCTTGCGTAAGTCACTTTAACCTCTATGGGTTCCAGTGATCTATAACATGAGTAGGCTGATCTATATGGCCTCTAAGAGCCTTTCCAGGTCTACACCTATGATCTTATGATGAATTAGAGAAGGCTCCATGGAGGAGATGGCCCTTGGGCAGAGTCTTCTAAGATTTAAAAAAAAAGAGGTAAGGAAAGTGTGTGGTACAGTTGTAGGAGTTGATTAACCATTACAAAGCACATTTCCAGGTTTCAGGCAGTCATTTTGCATCTCTGGTACATATATCTAACTACTATTGTAGTTACTAAATTCAGTTCAACAAAAAACTGATTGAGTATATGCAAGGCATTGTTCTGGGCACTAGCATTACAAAGATGGGGGTAAGAGGCAAAACAGTCCCTACCCTCAAGACCCTTATAGTTTACTGGAAGAATAAGACTTGAACACAAGTATAATATGAGGTAGAATGTGATTAAGTACACAGGGAGGTCACTGGCATGTAAGATGTGAGGAAGAATTCCAGTTGAAGAAATCATGAAATCTGGGGGCTGAGTGGGACCTCAGTGGCCACCAAGTACAATCCATACAACAAAGAAATTCTCATTATAATATACCTGATGAGTGATTGCTCAGGCCTCTACTTGAAGGTAGTCAAGGAGCTCACTAACTTGTGAGGTTGCCCATAGCATTTTTGGATAGCTCTAATTTTTAGGAAGATTTCCCTAATAACAGATTAAACTGGCTTCTTTGTAATTTCCAACCATTGTACTGTGATCAAACTTAAATCTAATCTCTTTAGCATATGACTGTCCTTCAAATACTTGAAAATAAATATCATGACCCTGCTCCTGCCCCATCCCCTCCCCAGCCCAACCTATAACATAATCTTTTGCTTCTGAGGAGGCTGTATGGAAGAAATGGTTTGAAGGAAAAGGATTTCAACACAAGAAGAGGTATGAGGAATCATTCTAGGCATGAAGAGTAAAATGCACTAATGTACAGAATTAGGAAGTATCAGAACAAGATTGTCAATGATTTAGTCAGGACCATAGAATGTGTGAAAAGTGAATAGCAATGGATAAAAATGGAAAAGAAGGTTCAAGTGAGGCTGAAAGAACTATTCTGGGTGAAAAGAATTTGTATTTTTTATAAGGTAAAGGGAGGCTACTGAAAGTTTCTGAGGGGTGATATGATCAGACCTTATTTGCCTAATGTTGCTTTAATGTTACTTTCCAATATGAACATCACTTAAAAATGGAGGGAGGGTGGAAATTAAAGAAACCAAGCTATAGTATCATTAGCTAAAACAGCAAGAGGAAAGCTAGATTCTCTAGTGAGAGAAATTGAGATTATTTGACCTTCTCCAACAAAGAACTATACATACATACATATATGTGTGTGTGTGTATGTATATATGTGTGTGTGTGTATACATACACATATATGTAGCCTGTACATTTTCTGAAAGGACCCTTTAAAATGTATTTAAAATCTTTAAGTTATCCTTTCCTGAAACTTCACTCTTCTCTATAAGAAATTTGGAAAAGATAGCCTCTAATGTCCATTTTAGTGGTAAACTTTGGTTTTTCTATGAAAAAAATAAAAATGAAAACTTGACATCTGGTACCAGGAAAAAAAAAACAAATAAAACATTATTCCATTATTTACTTTCAATATCAAGTCATAATGGGCAGGGAGAAATCCTGATAAGGACTTCGAGGTATGAAAAAGATTTTATCTTATGCTGTGCATTGAAATTTATTGATTTGGATTTGAGTTGTTAATAAGCAAGTTTGGTTGTGATGATATACAATGCTATGTTTTTAATAAAACAATTTAAAATAAAGTTACTTGTTGAAATAAGTTTCAAAGCAATGAAAATACTTAAAAATCACTGTCTTTTATGTTTTTCTTCCACCTAGAATCAACATACTGAGGCAATAAAAAGTATTAGATATCTCCATAGCATAGCCCAGGGCAGGGGTTGAGAATGAAACCAATGGCAAGAAAAGCAAGAGATTAATTTCATTCTCAATAGATCTTATGAACTAGAAATCTTGAGGCAAATATATAAACACCCAAAGTAGTAACCATGTAATATTAAGTTAAAGGGTCTCTTCAAAGGGTAAAAAGTCAAATATATAACACATTTGACATGGTAAAAGTATGACCATAAATCAATATAAGAAAATGAAGTAATTTTTTTTAAAATAAAGACAAAAGAGATTTATTTTAAAAAAATTAAGGGTCTCTTGCAAAGAGACGCACTATCAGCCTACAGAAACCTTCCTTATACAAAATGGAGATTCAAGATGACTCAGAAAACAGTCCTAACTGTCCTCTTCTGCAATAACTTGGGCCCTGTGTTCAGTCAATTTATATGTAAATTTTATGGAAAATTCAAGTAATGTGCGCCTTTCTCATGTAAAAGGAAATTTATCATGTAACTTGGCTCCCAAACAGTGACTTAGCCAACCTTGATTTGAGAGGGAGGTCCAGATGGGGTAAAAGAAACTCTGACTTTGAAAGAGTGAGCTGTGCTGATTCATGAAGGCAAAATTGAAAACCATGCCAGAAAAGTCAGGTGTAGACAGAGTCTCTTAGCATCTGTAACTTATTCAACCTATAACCCATTCAATCATTGACCCTGGATTCATGACAAGGGCCAACATTTCATAAGAAGGAACTGTTTTGAAATAATTTATTCTGTTACTTGAAACGGGGTTTTGCTTACCTCCAAGACATGAATTTCATCTTGTCATCCTCCTTCCCTTAATAAATCTTTATATCCACCAATGAAAAATTCTATTCAATTTCCAAAATGTCATTTTACTGAAATTCATACAACAGTTTTGCTTCATAGCTTTGGACCAGGTTACATTTTTTTCCCTTGGTCATATTTAGAGTCTTTCTGCAATAACTTAAGTCTTCTGGACAAAGAGGCTACGGTAAAGGTCTTAATGTTGAGCTGCTTCTTCCCTATGTATTTTCCCACAATCCATAAGTGTTATCTTTACCACTGCTTCTCATGTTAAGGAAATGGCATTAAATAATTGTTTCAATTGGTTGGGTGCCTTTATTATAATTTTCAATAATATCATTTATGTAATTTTCTTCTTTGAAAAGGTATTGCATAAATTTCTACTTCTGTGACCTAGAAAGATGAAAATATACTTTTTTCTCAGTGCATGGAATTGTAACTTAAGCAAATTATATAATGGCTGTGGGTTCCCTTTGGGAATGTGCAAGTGTCAGGATCATCAGCATGGAATGTCTGTGAAATGGAGGACTCCAGAAAGTCTGTCTCTCCCTCATACAAACTACTAGAGACTGTTCCCTTAGTGATCAGAGAATATTTTGTCTAGTATAGAATCTACTTAAAAGTCTCTATTCTAGGGGATAGAAGCTAATCAGCTGTTAGAAGCTTATGACTTCCTGATTTTGTTTCAAAAACTACTTTCTAAAAAGTCTGTACACAACAGCTTATTAAGTGTTCCCTGACACTATAAACGAATCAGAAAGGCAGAGATTTCCTTTATAAAAAGCATGCTCATATACCAACATTCAGGAATATATTGGTTCAGGCATTGTGCTTGTTGAACTAAATGGATTTGAAAATACCAGTCTATAACTGGCAAAATTAGTATGAATATTTGTCTAAGATTTTAAAAAGATTTCTAAGCTTCTAAAAGGTTTAACAAAAAAATTCATCTAAGAGTTTTGAATGTCTATGCTCAAAAGCATCTATCTCAAATCTGTTATCATGAAAGCATGGTCATAATATGCTTTTCCCTTTTTCAGAAGAGAAAATGCTAAAGGAAGGTTTGGATGACAATAATTCAAATCTACAGATTTTCCAGTGACTTGTAAGAGGATCCCAGCCCAGATTCCAAAAGAAGTAGCAGTATAATAATATTAAAACTTACAAGATTAAATAATCTACTCTTAAAATAACATTATTTTGAAAAGCTATGTGGTTCAGGGCAAAGAAAACTAACTCAGGTACTTCCAAAGGCAGAAAAAAGTAACTCTGTTTTGACAATTAAACCCATTGCATCTTTACAAAGTCATTTCTTACTGCACCTTAATAGCAGGATGATAAAGGGGAACCTAAACAGTTGGCTGTAGTGTTTTACACTTGAGTCAGGGGGACAATTCCCCAAAGCCTGGTGAGTTCCAAGTGAAAAAAATACCATCTGGATAAGCAGGAGGAATAGAGGCCCACTGCTGGATGACAGAGCTGCTTCAAGGTAGCAAAGGCAGAAAGCTAAGTACCGGGGCCTAATAGCTGGCGTTTTAATGTTCTCCACAGTTCCTTCCCTCCCAAAACACTATTCAGGAAAGGAAGGAAGCTGAGATAGTTGAAAGAGTAGTTGCTGAATAAATGTTTGTTGAATAACTGATCTGAAGTCAGAAGATGGAAATTTGAGTCCCAACTGTACCAATTACTCACTATGTGACTTTGGGCAAGTCATTTCTCTACAGGCCTCAAGTGGCTCATTTGTAAAATGAAGGAGTCAGACATGATTATCACTAAGGTCCCTTGCAGCAGTAACATTCCGTGAGTGAGTGACTACAGGGGTGCACTAAGCAACAAGGTATGAAAAAAAGAAGTATATAATAACAATAATAATATACAGGAAATTCCAAGAAGGACCCCGTTGTGCCCAAATGAGAGGTCTCACAGAAAAATGTTGAATGTTATAATCAAGGTCAAGAAACCCTGAATGTATCCACAAAAAAATATTAAATAGAAAAAAAAAGCCCAGTTCCAGTCGAACATGAGCAAAAGTATAATGCCATTATATTTCTCTTACCCATGTTGTGCTACTTAATCTAATATTTTCTCTCTTTATTCCTGATTGTGGGCTTAAATACTAGCCATCCAGTTTCATTTTCTTTCTTTTCCAGAATTTATTTCCACTTATATCTTGATTACAACTAAAAGATGAACATAGCTGGTCATATAATGAGATCAAGGGAAAATAAATTGGAAAGTCTATGTGTTGCATTGGCGCCTATAAAATCTAGATCTTAACATGGGGTCTGTGAACTTTTTTTTAAACTACTTTGATAGCTGTATATTAATATATTTGGTTTCCTTTATATTTTATAATATTCCTTTATAATTTTACATAAAATATATTATTTTATTTTATGAATTTAAAAACATTCTGAAGATTCCATAGACTTCACTAGATGGCTAAAAGAGTCATACACAAAAATGTCAAGGACCTAGAGAGAGATTCTTATATTAGCTGAGTCACTATGGAAGGGCATGAACAAGTCATGGGTGGGTAACCAACCCAGTCATTCAACAAGCATTTATCCAGCACCTACTCTTTCAACTATCTCAGCTTCCTTCCTTTCCTGACTAGTATTTGGGGGAAAAAAACTGGGGAGAAAAATCAAGACACCAGCTATTAGGCTATTAGGCCCTGGTGCTTAGCTTTCTGCCTTTGCTGCCTTGAAGCAGCTCTGTAATCCAGCAACGGGCCCCTCTTCTTCTTGCTTATCCAGAGGGTATTTTTTTTTTTGCTTGGAACTCACCATGGAATCTTCCCCTCTATGATTACTATCCATCTACTTAATAATGTTATTTCATTTGTACTGAGTTTTAACATGTAATCTATTATAAACATAGGCTCCTTGAGGCTAGGGACTTCACACAGTGCTTGGCATATGGTAAGTGCTCAATAAGCTAGGTTCTGATTAGTACATCCAATGAATTCTCCAGAAGTGGCTGCATCCATTCTAATTTTCACTATCTGAAGTTTTAATTATGTAAAATATGATCACTGGTTCCAGTCCAATGGAGATGTGCAGTATGAATTCTAATAATGTGACTACTTAGGGGATTCCTCATTCACCCTCACTGGGATCTAGCCATAAAGCCTTGTTGATTGTCTGCTGGAGGGAGTAACCACATTGGTGAGATCATGGATCCATTAAAGCACAGAAGTTTCCTCAGATCACTCCTTCCTATCCTGACATTTTTTTTTTTGCCAAGACCATACTTAGCCATCTTGTTCCAGCATCTGAGCCATTGTTCTCACCTGGAAAAACCCTTCCCAACTGTGAATCTACCCTCGTTAAAACCCATCTCCAGTCAAGTCTTCTTCAAGTCTTCTCCAAGTCTTCACAGATGGGTTCCTTCACTACTATGATGCCCTAAACTTTACTGCTATCAATATTCAGCTCCTTGTAGCTATGTACATGTTTCTGTGTCTATGTCACTTGTGTTCACATATAATTCCACTTCTTCCCCTCGATCATAAGCTCCTTTGATGTCAGAGTACCATTTTCCTAACCACATGAAACTAGTGGTGCTTCGCACACAATTAATGCTCAGTGACTGTTATGAGCTAGACTGTGAGTTCATAGATTTAGAGCTGGAAATGACATTACAGTCATCTGTTCTAAGCCCCTTCTTTATAAGTGGACAAATGGGGAAATTGAGACACCAAGAGATAAATTACTTGATAGATTAAGTTAAATAATAGAGACAGAACTTGATGCCAGGCCTTCTGGATCCAAACCTTGTGCTCCTTCTACTACAGCAGGCTATGTGAACATTTTTGAAAATTACTTCTTACCTTCAAGTTTAGGGTATAAAATTGTACCCAGTTCTAGGTTTATCAAGATGAGAATATGAAGATTCTTTAAGGTAGTGCTATAAAACTATAGGATTGAAAATAAGACCCATGATGAAAGGAACCAAGAAGATTAAGGCTGGAAAACAGCAATTTAATAATAGTGATTAAGTACATAGTAATAGGTTCTTATACATAGGATGGTGACCAAGTGCTTGGAATATCTGTTTTGGACAGAAAGAAAGAATACAGAAATAAAATTGCAGCCAGGTGAAGTAGAATTCCTTGAAAAATGAATGGATTACAATAATAAAGGTTCCAGAATCTCCTTAAAGGAACATATTTCCAGTAAATTGTGCCCGCAGCTATATAGAACCATTCAGTACTGAGGAACAGTATGAATAGTTTGGAATGCCATTTGTTTTATACTATAGTCAGTCCCCAATATCCTCCTCACTTATAACAAAGAAAAACATTTTTAAAAGAATCACTGAATTTTAGAGTTGGAAAGGAATCCAGCAGCCATCTAATCCAATCCCTACACAGATGTAATCCACACTATAATACATGTAACGTGTGTTGCTTGGCCCCTTCACAAAGACTTCCAAGGGACCAACTCAAAAGCCTCCATAAAACAACATGACTAAAGCATCTTTCTCTATTTTAATTTCATCAGAACAGGCCTCTTTCAATCACATGCTAAATCTTGAGTGTACATATACCCAGACAATACTTGGTATTAATCATTTCAATTCACATTTTAGTTAATTTAGCATTTCAAAGTTTTAAAGCATCATTGCAGTTTCCAAACAATGATTTAACTCTGGATTTTTCCTAAATGGTTTTGATAATAGATTCAATTAACAAGAGTGCTTCCTGAGAATCTCCTTTGGGCACAGTTCTGTGAAATTAGGATGGATCCAAAAGAAGTCTGCAACCTAGTCTTTGTAACCTATTGGCAAAGGCCTTACAACATGATGAGAAATATATTCCCACATGAAAATTTCAGTACATTCAACCATATAGTCTAAAATTTGTTAAGCTTTTTTGTATTTTAAATATCACGGACTGGAAGATATAGCAGAGGATTACTAAAGAAATACTGTTAATAATAGCTGGTATTTATATTGCTCTTTAAGATTTGCAAAGCACATAAGCACATGCCTGAGCATACACACAGTGTTCCAAAATCTTGGTGTTATTTTAAGCTATTAAAGCTTAATAGCTTAAAACTAAAAATAACGAATAGCTTAAAACTACACTAAGACTTTTGGGATATTTGGCCCAAATATATATTCATATATAATATATAGAGATGTAAGTACATAGATAATGCCATTTGCTTCTTACAACAGCATGACATAATACAGACATTATCCTCTTTCTACGTTGAGGGAACAAAGTCAGAAAAGTTAAGTAACTTGGATATGGTCACACAGCTAGAAAGGAAAAATTCAGACCCAGTTTTCTGCTGGCTTAAGATCTTGCACTTTTTTCACTGTCCCACACTGCGGTCAGAAGTATAGAATACAGAATATATACAGAATATAGAAAATAAGAAAAATATAAGAAAATAAGAAAAATTCATCACCAGTAGCCTGGCCTACTAGTACAGTACTAGACCAAGTTCATAGAAACTTAAAATATTAGTGTAAATCAAGCTACATAGTCTTGAAAAGTATAGTAATACACTATGAAACTGTGTTCCTCTGAATAATTATTCATGATGGTGATTTAAAAGCAGAGACCAGTGATCCAACATGGAAAGAAAAACGCCAAGGTCTCAACATTTTAAATGATCAAAGAGGCAATGCAAAGACGCATGTTGAGAATAAGCAGGCTGCAGCATACCATCAGCAATGACTTATCCATGATGATTTAAAGGCATATATGACTGTAAAAATAGAGAAGCTAATCATGCTAGGTTATAAACTACTGGGCTTAGAGTCTGGAAGAAATGAATTCAAGTCTTCCTTTAGACCCTTACTATTTTGTGAACTCAACAAGTCACTTAACCACTCTGGGCCTCAGTTTCTCCCTCTGTAAAATGGGGTGATAATACCCTCTTTCAAACAAGGCTGTCATGAGACTCAAATGAGATAACACATGTAAAGTGCTTTGAAAAAATTTAAGTGTTTATTAGTATTATTACAGAAAGAATAATATGTGGTAACAGAAAACTTGAGAGTTGCACACATGAAATATTTAAAGAGCCAGAGAAAGGCCTCCAGTATTTTAGGTAAATTCTCTGTTGGATTTACTGAAAGATATAAAGGAGAACCACACAGGATGCAAGAGTTTTGGTGATAAATTCCCTAGTGGAAGGACGAGTCCTCACACTAATGAGATCGCAAATCATTCAAGTATCACAATGTTTGAATCTGTAGAACAAGGTATTGCCCATGCACATATTAAAATGATACAAGACAACAACAGACATGACTATCAAGATAACTCTGTTCAATAATCTGTTCAGTATTGACAAGTGAAGTATAAAACAGGAAAATATAGGATCAACTAAACTTTTCTCCATTAACCCTTAGGTCCAAACGAAAATACTTCTTATACAACCCCAAAAGACTCATGATGGAAAAAGGGATTCACATCCAGAGAAAGAATTACGAAGTCTGAATGCAGACTGAAGCAAACTACTTGCTCTCTTTTTTTGTTTGTTTCTGTTTTTGTTTCTGTTTCGTTTCTTCCTTCTCATGGTTAATTCCATTGGTTATAGTTCTTCTTTACAACTTGACTACTGTTAAAATATGTTTAGTGTGAAGGTATATGTAGAACCTATATCAGACTGCATGCTGTCTTGGGTGGGGAGGGGGGAGGAGAGGGAAGGGGAGAAAATCTGAAACTCAAAAACTTGAGGAACTGAATGTTGTAAACTAAAACTAAAAATAAATAAATTAATTAATTTTAAAAATACTTCTTATTTATGACTCCCATTCACAGATGAAATGCTAAATGCATGGAGACTGGAATATTAAAAATCTTTTCATCCCTCATAGCAACATATAAGAGAATGCCTAACCATCTTTATGGGAAAAACAAAGTGGATAAAAAATACTGTCCAAACTAAGGTACACAGCTGGAAGTTGGTTTAATCCATCAAGTACAGTGGAATGAGCTTAGAGTGCTCATCCTCTAATCACTGAACTAGTGAACCCTGGCATACTACCTATGTAACTTTGGCGAGACACTAACCTCTTGAGGTCTCAGTTTCATGTAAAATGAAGAGGTTCTACTACATGGATTCAAAAGTCTCTTTCAGCTCTAGATTTATTATACTATTATCTTCCTTTAACGTGTTAAGAGGTGGTGGTAAGAACAGGTATATTCAGACAACTTATATGGGCCCTAAAAACAATGGGTTAAGTTGGGAATCAAATAGGATCATCTTTGGAAAATTATTCCATGCTTTTAATGATTCTAAATGTTACATTTCTGTAAAACCCAACCTCTATAACATACATTTTTCTTGGTAATGCCAAGTCTCTACAAACTATGCTTTTGGATAAATCAAAATTACATTAATTTCAAAGGCCACTGGAAGGACATATGGTAGATTTAAATAGGATGTAAAATGATAACTTGCTTATAAAAAGTATCATTAAAGAAATTGTCTTGAACATGTATGTTTGAAAAGGAAGTAGGCTGGCCATGTAATCAGTCAACAAGCATTAATTAAGCATTTAATGTGCCAAGGGCTGTGCTACACATTAATTTAAAGAAAGAAAAAAATTGTAGAGCAGTGAGAAAAAGAACCAACAGATGGAGAGCTTGGTGGGAAGGAGAGAAGGAGAAAGAAAGAGAATCTGTGAGAAGATATATAATCATAAATCACAAAGAATTAACTGATACAGAGAAATTGTTGCTATCTGTATCAGTGGATGGATTACCCAACACCTACAAAACAAAAAAATCCAACAAAATAAATTTGTAAGCATTAAAAATTATAGAAATGACTCCAGGGGAAAAACACACACACAATAAAACTCCACATACTGAATTGGAGAATGAGAAATAAGTTGTACAAAAATGAAGCCATATTAATTATTTCAAGCTTTGGTCTATTATAAATGTCTTTCATTACCTACAAATTTAAAAATATAATCTTTTAAAAGTTATCTTTTTACTCGCTGTAATTTTAATTATGTCTATGTAGCTATTCTAACTTCTTGTCTAATGGAGTAAAGATACAGGGCAAGATCCATTCAAAGCCAAAAGCAGTTGTAAACTTGTAACTTGCTTGGGGTACAGCTGTAGGAGGCACCAAAACAGAGGAGGTGATCACTGCTTCCCTATCTGCTGCACAGCTCCAGCTCAGTGAGGAGCAAGGAGGCAGGAACTCACTTCTACCATTATACATTTAGAGTTAGTTCAACCTCTTCATTCCTAAAATCAGGTCCAGTCCTGATTAAAGTGCTTATTAGAGACATAATTATTCCCAATTTTTTTTCTTATTAAGAAATATCAAGTTTTATTTCCATGAAGCCTAGCAGCTAGAACAAAGTGTTAACAAGACAATTCAGCACCCTGAAGCTTACATGACAATTTTTGGGTGATCTTTTTCTATGCATTGCTTTTATAGAACAGCAGGGTCTTCCTTTCTCCAGATAGTTTTTATGCATTAATTTAGCAAAAACAAAAACAAAACAATGACAAAACACCTACGTATATGTGCCACATTATTATTTCTTGGTTCAAATTTTATGACGATGATCACCTTATTTAAGACCACCAACATCTGTTTCTTCCCCTGGGTTTGGCACAAATGACTGATTTTCCACAAGTAATCATTTTTTTCTTCCCTAAACTGTATTCCAACAAGAAATACTTGTTGACACAATATTGGTGGAACACTATATAGGGAATTAAGATGAAAAAGATCTAGTACCTCTCCATAAGAAGCTTACAGTCTAGGAAAGGAGATAAGTCTTATAATAAAATAACTATAAAACTAAGAATGAGGTAAGAACATGAATAAGTGATCTCTGGTCTTTCATCTACAACTGCCTGTTGAACATGCCATGAACAGAGAGAAGGCTCACTACTCTGGTAGTTTCAAAGAGCCAGGTTTTTCGGGCTCCACAGCCAATGAAGAAGCTGTGCAGAACGTCTTCTTACAGAAAGCAGGTCCCAGATATCTCCTATGTGGGTGCCTCCACATCAGGTGATCTGGGCATGCACAAAGTCAAGTCTCATTACACATAAAATCCTCTGCTTGTCTTTCAAAGTTCTGCACAACTTGGGCCCTTGCTAATTTTCTCTTCTTCTCAGACTTTACTAATGTCTTCCACCTATCCTATAATCCAATGACATTGGCCCAGTGGCCTCCCTTTTTTTCCTCACACAAAGCACTCTATCTCTCAACTTCAGACATTTTCATGGGCTATCACTCATGCTTAGAATTGTCTCCCTCCTCATCCCTCCTCATCTCTGCATCCTGGCTTCCCTGGCTTCCTTCAGGTCCCAGCTAAAATTCTACCTTCTACAAAAAGCCTTTCCAGATCTCACTTGATGCTACATTATCTCCAGTTTATCCTGTTTCCAACTTGTTTATATACAGTTGTTTGCATGTCATCTCCCCCTTTAGATTGTGAGCTTCTCAAAAGCAAATACTAGGTTTTTGTTTTGGGGTTTTTTTCTTTTTGCTTTTTTTTTTGTATTCCCAGCACTTAGCACTGTGCCTGGTACATAGCGACATTTAATAAGTGCTGACTGATTTGACTTGTTTAGAGCTCATAGGAAAAATGATCACTCAACAGGATCATAGACTTATTGTAATTGTGTCCTAGGTGCTCTTTATACCTCCAGACTCTCTCCTTTCCCATTCATTCTCTTCACAGCTGTCAAAATTACCTGCTTAACATATAAGTCTGACTATCTCTCCCCTTCTCAAAAACCTTCAGCACCATCCCACTGCCTTTAGGATAATGTAAAAATTCTTTGGATTGTTGTGTAAGACCCCCTCCCCCCCATAATCTGGTTCCATTTTATTTTCCCATTCCTGCTATACCCTATTCGTTTTCCACATTCTAATGTTTCAGCCAACACCTTGGATTCTCTCTTCCCCAATCTCAAGCTTGCTCTCTCCTACATATTTGCCGAGGACATCCACCATACCTAGAACGCATGCCTTTTACATCTCCACTTAATGAACTCTCCATCTTCTCTCAAGTTTGGATGCCATCTCCTCTCTAAGCATTCCCCCAGTGCTCTTCCCACCAGATGAAAATGATCCATTCCTTTCTGAAATTTTAATACACTCTCTCTGGATTGTCATTGTCCTTATCATCTATCCTATATCATATTTATTTGTTTTTATATTTCTCTGATCCCCTACTAGACTCTAAGCTCCTCAAAAAAAACATGTTCTTTATCTTTGTAACCACAAACCCTGATATATTATTGTAGGTGCTTAATAAATGTTTGTTGACTGATTGACAGAAGAGATAGAAAGCAAAATATGCAAATTAGCAGCAATACATCTCTGCATCATTTGGAAATGGTAAGGATGCTCCAGCAATGAACTCTAGGTACTGAAGAACAGAGGATCCTTTGTTTATAAAAAAATTAATAATAATAAGTGGATTATTTGATTCCTTTATTTTTGGTTAGCATTGTGCAGCTGGCAATAAATGTGTGGAAAGATTATCCAAGCATAAGACCTTTCTGCCACTAGCTTACATGTCAACCTGTATCTGAAATAGATATTTTTGGCTTTAAAAGTTCAAAGAAATTGGAGCTAAAAAGGATTTTTAAAAAAAAAGTAAAAGAAAAAACTAAAACATTTTTTTTAATCCATTGAGCTGGTCTAACGATTTCTTGGTGGCATACATATGCAAAACTACTCCCAAAATGCTGAAATTGTTCACTTCAAGACCACCAAGACTTTCTCTGATATTACCAGCTGGAAGCATTTCATTTTTCCTTCTTCTAAACTCCCAAAGTCCTTTATTATCTAGCCAGAAATGCTGGGAGTGTCCTCTCTGAAGTCATCAGTGACCAACCAGTTCCCAGATCCAATGATTTTTATTCCCCTTCCTTGTCTTTGATGGAACATTCTCCCATTCTCCATGCCCTCTCTTCTTTTGGCTTTCCTAACAGGATACTACTGTGCCTCTCCTCCCAGGTCCACACTTCCATCTACCTGTTGTGCATTTCCACCTGGAACCTCAAATTCAACACTGTATTTGGAATGATGAGACCTGGATTCAAATTCTGGCTCCTCTGTTTACTATATTAAAAAAAAAACTCCTAGCATTTGGATTTCCTTATTTGTAAAGTAGGGACCGTGGACTAGAATGGATGAACACTTACATCCCTTCTAGCTCCAAATCCTAAGCCTTATGAAAATTCATCTTCTCCACAAAAGCAGATTGTCTTCTCTACTTTACAACTTTTGAAATGACATCTTCTCCCCAAGCCATTCAGACTCAAAATTTCAGTCATCTTTGACTCTCAGTTATCCTCAACATCCAATCAGTTTTTTCAACCTGGACAATCCTTACCCTGTAATGTCTCTAACTTGGTGACTTCAAAAGTCCCTTCTAAACTCAATCTCCTATTATTTTACCTTTCTATCACCACTCTCACCACACTAGTTTGGGCCTTCTCCCCTAGATCATTTCACTCCCATCCACTGACTTCCAGCCACCAATCTGTCCCTACACAAATTACCACCCATATCACAGTTGACAAATATTCCCCAAACACTGATTTAATTACAGTCTTCTCTTGCTCAAAAACATTCAATAATTCCCCTACTCTTCCCACCCCCATATGAAGACCAACCTCAAGGCTACATATAATCTAGCCCAAAGTACTCCAAAAATTCATCTCTCATTAATTCTTCTCCAGTCAAACTAGATGTCTTGTTATTCTCTAAACCTGCTCTATCATCTTAAAGTAACTTCTCCACGCTGACTCTTTTTCGTTTGTGTTTTTTGTTCTTTGAGAACTTCCCTCCCAACACGCAGAGATCCCCACCTTTTAAAATCTTACCCTTCTGTCATTCCAAGTCCAAATGCAACCTCCAATAGCAAGTCTTTCCTAATTCCCCTAACTAAAAGTAGCTTTGCCACCTCTGATTCCTAATGTTTTATTTGTGTGGCAGGATCAAATATTCCTGCCTTAGTATATCACACTCTGCACTAAGTGAAGCCACACGCCATCTTGTACTACTGCGGTAGTATTTATCGCATACTACTTTGTATTCTACTTGCTTTTGTCCCTCTCTTATTTCCTCAGTACTAGGTAGTAACTTCCTTAAGAGTATTCTATTAGTATATTCTAGTATATTTTAAGTATATTCTATACTTAAAAAAGCAACAATAGCAATCTGCCATGATAATTAATTCATAGTAGTGAGTGACGGAAATATATTATGTACTCTGTATGCTCCATGAAAAGGCATGGCACCTGATCCTTACCAGAAGAAGAAGCTGGGTAATGTCAATGATATATTCTAGGCTAGTGGTATTGGCCATAACTGTAATGCAGAACTGGCAACTTTATTAGCACTCTCCTTAAGGAATCCTAGGATAACCATTCACAAAGCTAAGATGAAAAAGGAAAAGCCTGTAACATTTTTATATATTCACAATTTTTTAAAAAAACTTATAATTTGGCAAGTCTAGAAGGAGAACTGAATTTCTTAAATCAAAATAGCAATAGCCAGGAAAGATAAGGGAAAGATAAAATGTCATTAATATAAAATGTTTTTGTCTAAGCTGACAACTTGGACAAATCAATGAAATATAGACAGAAGGTTTTCACTTTTGTCGCATGTGTCCCAACGCACCATCGTCAGGTGATCTGAGATCTTTGGAAACAATGGGGGAAAATCAGTGCACCTCATCCTTCAGAATATAGGTAATATCTTTAAATAGTTCAGCTAAGTAGTAGTAGTAGTAGTAGTAGTAGTAGTAGTAGTAGTAGTAGTAGTAGTTGTTATAGTAGTAGCTGTAGTGGTAGTAGTAATACTAAAGCACTCTCTCTCCCTGATATTTCATTAATTGGGATTGCTCATTTACTCTGGTATTATCTGATATCTACTAATACACGTAATTTTTTATGATTTCTGTCCACTATTGACTTTGGCTAAAAGGGTTTATTCACTATTTACTGTGTCATAATATCTAAGTAACTGATATTTGGTGTGAAGGAAGTCAAGCTTTCTGAGATAGTTTTGAGCACTCCTCCATTAGGATAGAATCAGGACAGTAGCTTGAACTTAAAAATCATTTTTTCAAGACAAAAATCTATGTAGGGAAGGGGAGAGATATAATCCATGACAGGTCCTCCCTCTCTGAGGAAAGCAGAGTGGTCTGTCTCATGGCCCCAGCCTCCTACTTCCTGCACAGAAGCAATCAAAGTCCCCCCTGAAGAATGGTAGGCAGAGGACTCTAGCAATAGCTATTCATGCTTCTCTCTGAGCTACAGCTAGACAGAACCATGTGGATACACACAACATATAAGTACAACACACACAAAGTTAAATACAGAGTCGTTAGAAGGTTATATTACAGGTGATGTCACTAGCAACTGGGGTAACTTGAAAATACCTCTGAAAAACATTATTAAACTTACCTTCACACTACCTGAATTCAGAAAACCCCATTACTGATCTATGGCAAGGAGGCTAAGAATCTAAAAGCCATGGTTAAGCAAACAGAAAAAAAAAATTTACCTGTTCCTGATTTTCTTCATTGGCATTTCTTGTTCTGAACAATGTGAGATCATTAAAGGATTTTCTCTGTTTGCCCTAAAGAGAATGGTTTGTTGAACAAATTCCTTAAAGCAGGCATTCACGTTTGTGTTCTTGTGATCAAGTAAGTTGAACAAAAACCAAATGCACCTGGAAATGATAGCATTTTTATTTTGCATTTGAGAAATGTATTGAGATCATTTCACAAAAATAATGTGTAAATAAGCATTACTTCGGGGCGGAGCCAAGATGGCGGCTGGAAAGCAGGGACCAGCCTGAGCTCCCTGCCGAGCCCCTCCAAAAACCTATAAAAAATGGCTCTGAACCAATTCTAGAACGGCAGAACCCACAGAACAGCAGAGGGAAGCCGGGCTCCAGCCCAGGACAGCCTGGATGGTCTCTGGGTGAGGTCTATCCCGCACGGAGCTGGGAGCTGGGAGCTGGGAACGGAGTGGAGCAGAGCCCAGCCTGAGCGGCATGGACCAACAAGACCAGCAACTGGGCAGAGCATTCCCTAGCGCCCTGATTCAGTGAGCTGCGGCAGTTACCAGACTTCTCAACCCACAAACACCAAAGACTGCGGAGAAGGTTAGTAGGAAAAGCTGCAGGAGTAGAAAGACTTCGTGGTTGGGCTTCCAGCCCCGGGGGGAACGGAGGTGGGGCAGGTACGGCTGCTGCTGCTTCCGGCTCCAGGCCCACCTGGTGGGAGGAATTAAGTGGCGGATCAGAGCAGGGGTGCACAGCCTGCCGAAGATCTAAGCCCAGTTCGGGTTGGGGGTTCTTGGGGAAGGAGCAGTGCTGGTGTGGCAGAGCTGGCACCTCCCCCCCAAACGTGGAACATAGAACTCTGTAGTCTACAAGCAGTCATACCCCACTGAAAAACTCAAAGGTCAAGTTAGTTGGCTGGGAATATGGCCAGGCAGCGAAAACGCACACAGATTCACTCTCAGACTCTGCATTCTTTCTTTGCTGACAAAGAAGACCAAAACATACAGACAGAAGAAATTAATAAAGTCAAAGAGCCTACAACAGAAACCTCCAAGAAAAACATGAACTGGTCCCAGGCCATGGAAGAGCTCAAAAAGGATTTGGAAAAGCAAGTTAGAGAAGTAGAGGAAAAATTGGGAAGAGAAATGAGAAGGATGCGAGAAAACCATGAAAAACAAGTCAATGACTTGCTAAAGGAGACCCCAAAAAATACTGAAAAATACACTGAAGAAAACAACACCTTAATTTATTTGAAATTTTGCTTAAGTTAAAAGATAAGCAACCTTGAATTACGTGTAATAGTTTTCATAAATGGTCATAATTCCTAATTTCTTCACTACTGTGATACAGCCTGTTACAGAAACCTGCTGTAGAAACATCATCAAATAATACTGTTCTCCTCCCTTGCTCCCAAGCTCATCTTTGCTCAAAAGGTCCCCCTGAAACGTAGGGAGTCATAGATTTAAAACTGGAAGAGACAGCTGAATCTAATCCCTTCATTTTACAGATAAGGAAACAGGTTGAGAGACCTCAAGTGAGTTAGCGACTTGATCAAGGCCACACTCAGATTCTCCTGACTCCAGGTCCATAATTCTATCCACTACCTCATCCTACCTCTCTTCTCCTTAAAAATAAAATTTCATCTAGACCAGTATACATCTTTATCTGTTGTTAGAAGTATTTTTGTTAGGGGGATGTCAGAGAAAGAAAGGAAAGCCTCATGGACAAACAGAAAAGGATGATGGACTTAGAGCTTGAGGCGAGAGGCTTAAATTAATTTTAAATGATTCATATTTAATTTCAGTGTCTTTCTATTCATTAACTAGATCGTGAAACATGCAAAAACCTTCATTTCTTCTGACCTCATTATGCCACTATAAGACCAGGTAAAAGGTCTAAGAATTTACAGCTCTGGGAATGCTGATTCAAATACTCCATGCTATCTTAGTCAGCTTCACATAACAAAATAGATTGGATAACTGGACAGCATCTGGGAAATCTGGTATTTGTAACTTGTCAAATTGGCTAGTTCAGGATGAAAACTAGAATTGAATCAAACCCCTAAACAATCTATGGAAACATATTGCTACATAAAAGTTCCAGAATGATTAATCTTAAGTTAGATACTTTGATAAATGTCCATGAGATGAATAACAAACATTTTCATATAATTCATTAAAGGTAAAAGCAATATGGGAGGTGATACAGAGGACAGAGTGCCAGGCCTGGAGTCAAGAAGACTTTTCTTCCTGAGTTCAAATCTGGCCTCAGACACTTAGTAGCTGTAGGACCATGGGCAAGTCAACTTAACCCTATTTGCCTCAGCTTCCTCCTCTGGAAAACAAGCTGGAGATGAAACAGCAAACCACTCCAGTGTCTTTGCCCAGAAAACCCCAAATAGGGTCACAAAGCATTAGACACAACACTGGACCAAACAACAAAAGCAGTAGAAAACAGTGTGATTTTATAAACTTTTTCACTGAAAATGCTTTTATATCACAACAGCAAGTTGACAGAATTGATAACTCCTCTTCTCCAGGCTATTCCTTAAAATAAAATTATGGAAAGTCATACAAGTATCAACTGATAATGAAAAACAAGTTGCACTGTATTCTTTACCATGGTGGCACACACCTCTGATCAACTCTTATAAGACATACCTAGGAATCTTCTCCTATTCAATTTTATTCATGAATCCTGGGGGGTATTGGGGAGGGAGAAGGAAAGGAGCGAGGCTAGGAATATAATAATATAGGATCATGGAATTTAGAGCTAGAAGGGATCTTAGAGATCTAATCCAACCTTTTCATTTTGTATTTAAAGAAACAGACTCAGGCAGGAGAAAAGGTTTGTCCAAGATCAGAGAGTAAGTTTCAGAACCAACATTTGAACTCACGTCTTCTGAGTCCTATCTAGTCTTTTCTATCACAATTTGCGATTGGGAACAGAAGTACCTAAGGGTGAATTTTTCATTAATCATGACCTCACCCAGTTTGAATAAAGTAAATTGTTTCCCTGATCATTTTCTCTTTTTACACTCTCTGCCACATCACATTATCTCTTTTTACTGTCTTTATCTCCCATCCAGTAGTAAATGTAGGCTCATCTCACATTTCAATCTTCTTCCCTTTGCTCCCTCTCTCCATTTCTCAGGGTTCTTGTTTAATTTGTCAGTGCCAACTATCATTTCAAAATCTTTATGTCTAACATAGACTGTTCTTTAAAGTTCCAGCTCGTGTTTCCAGCTACCTGTTGGACATTCCCATTGTGATGTCCCAATGATGATCCGAAACAGTGACCCCAAATGGTCAGTTGTGCTCATAGTAAATAGCAAAAACTGAGTCAGATATAGACAATATAAAAACGGAAGGAAGGAAGGAAGGAAGGAAGGAAGGAAGGAAGGAAGGAAGGAGTAAGGACTTGTTAAGTGCCTGCTATGTGCCATGCCCTTTGCTGAATGCTTTAAAAATCTTATCTCATTTGATCCTCACAACAACCCTGAGGGGTAGATGTTATTATTACACCCATCTTATAGTTAAGGAAAGTGAGGCAGACAGATCAAATAACATGCCCAGAGTTACATAGCTGATAATGTGAATGATGTTCTTCTCTGATATTTCTGAGATATTAAAAACACTGGGGGATATGCAAGAAAAATCAGCCCAGTCACAATTTACCTATTTAAAATATCATTCATTACTTGAAATATTAAATCAGAATCTCAAAATGAACAGAGACTATATCTACATCTTCTTCATCATTATCATCATAATAAGCAGCATTTATATAGGGCTTGAGTATATATATTAACTCATTTGATCCCCATAAGCACCCTGGGTCTTAGCTGCTATTTATTATCTCCATTTTACAGATAAGGAATTGAAGCAAAGAGAGGTTAAGTGACTTGCTCCAGGCCACACAGATAGTAAGTGTCTGAGGTAGCATTTTAACTCAGGTCTTCCTGACTCCAATACTCTAAGTAGTATACTAATAGATTTGAGAGCTGAGACAGACTTTAGAGGTCATTAATCCAATCCCCTCAGTTTATCAATCAGAAAACCGAGTCCCATAGAGTTGAAGTTGTGACCTTAGCCAAGGTCACAAAAGTCTTAGAGTTGTGATAGGAATTTACTCGGTAAGGGTAAAGACATGAAGAATTCCAGTGATACTCATTCCACTTCTGGACAGCTCTAATTGTCTGAAAGATTTTTCTCTGCCCAAATCCTCTTCAATTTCCTCCCACTGCCCTCTAGCCTCAACCCAAATAAGGCACTCTCTTATGTGGCACCCCTTCCAATAACTGAAGATTTTCAGCCTATCACTGTCACCTCCCCCAAGGCTTCTCTTTTCTGGGTTAAACAGCTCCAATTCCTCAATGGATCCTCTTTTGGCATGGTTTCCATGCATTCTTTCACAGCAAGTTACAGTTCAAGGCACCATCAGAAATTCTCAAGTCCTAAATCTCTTCATAGGTGAAGAAAGTGAATTGAGATTTCCCTAATACCTAATGCTATTCAAAGATGAGAACAGAAACAAAAATCCTAGAGAAATAAACACTATTCAGGAACGGAAAAGTCAAAATGAACAGTACACGGAGTGCTAGACATGGAGTCCAAAAAAACCTGAGTCTGAACCCTGCCTCAGATACTTATTAGCTCTGTGATGCTGAGAAATTCTATTAATCCATCTCAAACTCAGTTTCTTAATCAGGAAAATAAGGATAATACCATCTACCTCAAAGGGCTGTTGTAAGGCTCAAATGAAATACGAAGCATGTTGAAAATATATAAACTACTATATAAAGGTCAACTATTATTGTTTTTATATCCATCATTCTTAAAAGAAACAAAAGCGAGGAAGGGTTCACTAGTCTCAAGGTCAGAAAGCATAGCTTGACGTACGATTAGGAATGCCCATTCTTCCATTAGAATGTCAAGATAATGCTTCTTCCTTAAAAATGAGAAAGAAGCAGATTGGATATACTTTGAAAAACAGCATCTTATACAACCCGATCTGGAGAAAAGTTCTCCCTTTGGTGCACCCCGAAATCAATGTATCATCTTAACTTCAGGACTGCTCCTTGAGTTACTGGACAAAGGAGGACTTTTTTTGGTATAATTTTATGTCAAAGGAATATCTGGTTGTTTGACCTATAGAATGAAGAGTGGGAAATTATGAACCTACAGATCTAAACGTGTAATAAAACTAACTCTTGGGAATAATGATGATCTTGTCCAGTCAACAGAGAAATCTGCCAAATGACTATAATATCACTAGCACGTAGTATTGTTGTACCAGAAGCGAGCGAGACACACCACAGAGTATAAGTTTTAAGTGGAGAATTTATTAGCCGGCGGCCATCGGGGTACGGCACCACAAATCAATGGCCAATGTGTTGGGGTGATGGCTTGGCTTATATAGGATATGGGGGTACAGAGTAGGGGGGAAGAGGAACAAAGGTCCTGGCTGATCAAAAGATTCAGTCAGGTTATCGTACTAGTGGGATAATCTCATTTACATTCCTTGGTGGAGTCACAGAGTCCCAGGGATATCTCCCAGGAAGGGTCTATCAAGTTATCTCTCAGTGGGATGGTCCTATCTATTGACATTCCAGGAAGGAGCCAAGGAGTCTCAGGGATATCTGCTAGACAGGATCTGCCAGGTGGGATGGTCCTATCTATTGACATTCCAGGAAGGAGTCACCGGATCCTAGGGGGCTCCTCAGTAGCTAGGAGTTACTCAGGGGTTCCTAATTTTCCTTGTATTACATTCCCCACTTTTTTTCTTCATGGGGGGTTTCAAATCCTTGAAAAAGGAACGACCTGATGGGGCACAGCAATGAAAATTAGGAGGCCCACCAAAAACGCTAAGCAGGGGTGACAATAAAAGGAACGCTAGGTCGTTGGCCCCAGGGGAAGGCCAGACCTAGCTGGAAGACTCAAGGAGAGTCCAAGGAGCCTCCCCAGGTACTGCACTCCAGAAATTTTAAAAAAATGGTATAAAACATCCCACATTTCCCCCTTTTTTTGGTCAAAGGCAAACTGAAAGTTTCGCCTAAAGACCAATTAAAGGTATGGAAAAAACTAATTTCCACAGGGTGAAGTTTTAAAATCCCTATCTAGGTGGAGTCAGGTTTTCCCTTTTCTGTATTTGGACATCCCCAGGGATGGGCAGAAATTGTAAACTAATTGTAAGTAAGGAGAGGGAACATAATAAAAGTTCAGGAAAAACAGTCTTGGGAACACAAGGACGCAGAAGGGAAAAAAGCAGGTCTTTGCTCAGGTTCTGGTTCCGGATCCCGTGAGAAAGCTGTCCGCGTCCGGTGCTGTCCTTCTCAGGCTCTTGGAACCGCAGGGCGAGGTCTTCTATAGGCCCAGATGTCCACTCCTCACAATGTTCATTTAAAGCAGTATTTTAAAATCCCAGATGCCTGATTGTAGTTATCTGGTCCTTTGATAGTAAAAGAGAGTTCTGCTTCTCTGGTTCAGATCTAGAAATTCTCAGACAATTTTAACTTACTATAACTTACAGATACCTTACAAAGGGGATATATTTTCACCTGTACCACTATCTTATACAATTTTCTTGTATTAGCATCCAAATTTAAGATCTTATTACCAAAACACACTTAACAGCTCGAATTTCCAGAATTGATAAATTTTTAGAGCCAATCATACACATCTGTACATAATTGCCTTTTTCAAAATTCACTATGCCTTCCTTTTATTAGACATTGATCACATTACATCTTTGCCTTATTTGCTTTGCCTAATCATTTTCCCTTTTGGAGGATGTTATCCCTATATTATTTCAATGTTTTATTTGGTCATGAACATAAGTTAAAATTGTAAGCTATTCATACCTGTATCCTATTATAATAACTCAGAGATATTTCAATGTTCATCTATTACCTAACAGATTTAGCATAGTGCTTACAAAACTTCTTGTTGATATAAATTTGCTATGAAAGAAACAAGGGACTATGTCAAATATCTTAACAGAAGGAAAAAACTTACTTTCTTAGCTCTGTTTGATTCCAGGCACGAGTCATATCTGATAGCCAATCTTATAGTCACCAGGTGCTGAAAGCAGGGCTTAGGTGTAACCAGGTGGGGACTTTCCTTTTCAGAAAGGAAATAGCAGAGTTGGGAAATAAAGTCAGGAAGATCCTACCTAGGCTGTGTCCAAGGTCGTCTTCACGACTGCTCCCAGGCAGACCCACCTAAAAAATTCTCAGCTTGTAATGCCTGCCGTGCCATTACTGGCTTCATGTGACCTAGTCCTGTAATCAGAGCTTAAGACAATATTAAATTGTAGTCCCATAAAATCTTAAATAGCAAATAAATATCCTTCAAATAAGACTGCCCAAATTTTATTGAGCTAATAATTATCAAATTAAGCTACCTAACTTTTCCATCTTCTAAATACTTCCTCACACTCATCTCCAACTTACTTTGACCATCTGAAACTATCATTCTCGGGACAAGAGAGGCTTAGCTAACTCCCATTTGTCCCCAAACTTTCTTATTTGCCTTTCCTATTTTCCCTCAACCTTAATTCACCTTTCCAAATCTTTCAAACCTAGTACTAAGTCTTCTTTACATTTCAACCATAAGACAAAACAACTCATAAGTAAGTACTTTCATTGTCATAACTGTGTATACTGGAATACCATTCCAGCTTCTTAAACCACAAAGATACAAAAAGGGGATTTGTTTTTCATGATAACTCATTCTAAAAAAAGGGAACACTTATTAAAAAGATCTGCCATCTCATCTCCCCCTAAGGGTGGGTTCTTCTCCATCAGTTGGCAGACTTCACTAATTAAACTACCAGGCCAAACCCATCTCAAGTCTTAGTCTAATCTTATCAGTTTTTTTTTTAAAAGAAGCCAGGTTGGAGGCTTCTTGACCCCTACTATCCTCTTATTGCTGCCCCTCTCCTTTCCTTCCCTTCTGACAGGTGGGCTAAGGTGAAATTCTTTTCTCCTTATCTAAACTAAGGGCAGGGAGGAGTAAGGAATTCAGACTGTCGTTTGGAACCTCCTTACTCAAAAAAAAACTTGAATAATACATCAAATGGGCCTTCAACCTCCCTCTCAAGGCTTCTATAGATAAGCATTAATTCTAATAATTCTAATAAGGTTCTCACCCAGAAACTCTGAGAACTCACAATAGGTTTGAACTGCAACCAATTGGCTTACAGGTGGAAATTCAGCAGGCCTTCTAAAATTATACAAAAAGATTTTACAGAACATTTTTTTCAAAAGTATTTTCCCTTCTTAAAGCAAAATAACCTTTAAATGCTGGAATTCATTAACTAAGTTGGTGCCAAATGTCCTCATTCTCAATATTGCACAGAATTCCTAGACATTACAAAGTTCCTTAATCAAAAAGTGTTATAATGGGAGGACACTTAATTTCTATAAATTACATACTCAATTAATTAGCCTTATCACAATAAGGTTTACCAGGACTTAAAAAAAGCTTTTTCCATAAGAATTCCTCTACACAGAAAACTCACACAAGATTGATAAGAATTCATGACTAGATGGTTTCAAAAATTCTTGTTTCAGTTAATAACCTCAATTTCTTAATTAACTACGATTCTTAATCTAACAACATCCAGATTATAAGAGAAATTATTCTCTAACAGCACAGGTAATGCGATGTTAACCAATTTGTATATAATAACTAACTTAGAAATAAGTACACCACAAGCAATTATCATGTATCTAAAATTTGAAACAGATTCCAATTAATTACCAACCTAGTGATCATAACTGAGTTGGATAAGCAAATCAAATCTGATTCATAACCACTACTGGTAACATTTTAATTTCTAAGACCCAATACTCTCTGCATTGTAAAAGATTACCACATTTTTCAATATTGCTGATACATCTGTTTGTCAAATTACACAATTTAGAAATGTACCAGTGCCCTAAACGTAATTATGCATTTTAAAACTTGAAACAACCCTTTTATCAATTTAGGTGATCACATTTCTAAATCTCCTTGCACGGAGAATCTTTCATATCATTATTTGAAACTATAACTTTAAATCACCAGATATATTCTCATAATAGAAACTTTTTCACACAGAAAGTCTGTTCTCATGGTTAAATATCAGTATTATTAATTATTTACTTGTTATAACCACATATAACAGTTCCAGATTTTATCACATCCCTTTAAAACCCAATTCACATATATCAAAATCAGATTAAAATTGCTATAATATCATTTCTTACCACACAATGGTCTTCTCAAATTTCACAATCTAAGAGAATTTTTGGGAACACAATGCAAGTTTAGAAATACAGAAACAATAATTTTCAGATGACATCTATTGCCTTTCCAGATTTCCACATATAGAAATTATTCAGCTTATTACTTTTGGTATTATATATTAATGTATTAATATATAAATACATGTATCACATATACTAATACATTAACATCCCAAATACACTTTATTTAGCTGTATATTCTTCAGCACCACTACCTCTGGCCCAGGTATAGGAACTTTTGCCTGGCCATGAATGAACTTATGAAAGAAAGAGAAACTTAATTTTGCACCCACTTTTTCCAAGCTTCATCTTATACAAAAATGCCTAAAAAGGATTTTTTTTGGACTCCCAGAGAAGATAAGAGCAGGAAAAAAATCCCTTTTAGTTTTCTAAGGAGCTCCTCCCTAGGTGGGGCCTGGCAGCCCCTTGAGGGCAAGGGGCCTACCCTTCCAAGCACTAACTAACCAGCCCTGTTTCTTTACAAGTTTCCTTTTAGCTTCAGCTTTGATAACCTTTCAATGTGGAGGGTGGGGGAAGGGTGAGACCAGGAGCAGCACATGGCAGCCAAGAGGAGCACATGGACTCCTGACTAGACAGGTAATCTCAAGCTGCTATTCTACAACCCTCCTAAATTCCTTATACAGGTTTTCTATCTCTCTCTTTCACAAATTTTACTTTTTAAATTTTACCACAAGGACGGGCTACAAAGGTACTCAGGGGCACAGGACTGACTGTCAGTCTGTGAATTTCTTTCCCTCTCCTCATTGCCCGGTGGGGAGGGCGATTTAAGTTTTTCCTACACTTCTCCTGCATTCTCTTCTAATCTGATCCGGGAGGAGAGGAGTTTGATTCAACTGCTCTAACTTTTACTGTAGCCCTAGTGAAAAGATCTCAATGATTGTAATTCAAGTAAAACTTCACCCCTTGCTCACTCCCAAAAACCTCTTTTGTACTTGAATCTAAGGGAATCCGGGACTAAGACAAATGCGAGAGTCCCGCTGAAGACTTTAACGAAGGTTTTAGCCAGAAGGCATTCATTGGGAGGAGATGTTTCCAGCAAGAGTGAGCTCCTGGAATGGATTTACAATTTCAGGAGTTCTTTCTTCCCAAATTCAACTAACCAATTTCCAAACTTTTTAACAATTTAAAAACGAGAATTTGCCAGATTTTAACCTATTCCCCGTAGTTCCACGCTGGCCAAACGGGAGCCACAAGGAAGGGAGTCTGTTTCCCTATTGACAGCCTGATATCTCTGGCTGCCTATGTTTCAGATTTTTTTTCTTTTTTTTTTTTCAACAAAACATAGACATTTCACAATTAACACAGACACGCGAACAGAGACGAACTCAAAACACAACAAAGTTCACGGTGTGGATCGAATTGAAGGCTAAGCAGGTCCCCTCAGAGGAAAGATTTCCTCCTCAAAGATACGACCCCCAATCTTTCTCACACCTCAACACAAAACAGAGAACCACACAGTGTGGGTGAAATCAAAGGCTAAACAAGTCCACTCAGAGGAAAGATTTCCTCCTCAAGGATACGACCCCCAATCTCTCTCACACTCCAACACAAAACAGAGAACCACACAGTATGGGTGAAATCGAAGGCTAAACAAGTCCTCTCAGAGGAAAGATTTCCTCCTTAAGGATACGACCCCCAATCTCTCTCACACTCCAACACAAAACAGAGAACCACACAGTGTGGGTGAAATCGAAGGCTAAACAAGTCCTCTCAGAGGAAAGATTTCCTCCTCAAGGATACGACCCCCAATCTCTCCACACCCAAAACACAAAACAGAAAACCAAATGGCATGAGCTGATTGAAGGCTAAACAAGTCCTCTCAGGGGAAAGATTTCCTCCTCAAGGATACGACCCCCAATCTTCCCACACCCCAGTAGGAAGGGTGGCGTCCCAGCTTCCTAGCTCTGTACCACAGCCTCGTCAGGGTTTAGCATGGTATCAGAGATCCAAATGGCTAGCCCCAAACCAGAAAAACCTTACCTCTAGAGGTCTACAAAACCAGAATTCTCCGTAGGCCGAAAAGGGACAGGTCAGCAAAGAGTCCATTCTCCGAGACCATCACTCCACATCAGAGTCCTAGGAAAAGAAATCCCCAGGAGCCGGCCCTCTGAAGTGAGAGAAGGTGGATCGGGGGCAGAGACTCCCTGTTGAGGTCCGGAATTCTGTGTGTGTCTCCAGGGCGGTAACACGAAATACCGCCTCATCTCGCTGGGGCCTCCAAAATGTTGTACCAGAAGCGAGCAAGACACACCACAGAGTATAAGTTTTAAGTGGAGAATTTATTAGCCGGCGGCCATCGGGGTACGGCACCACAAATCAATGGCCAATGTGTTGGGGTGATGGCTTGGCTTATATAGGATATGGGGGTACAGAGTAGGGGGGAAGAGGAACAAAGGTCCTGGCTGATCAAAAGATTCAGTCAGGTTATCGTACTAGTGGGATAATCTCATTTACATTCCTTGGTGGAGTCACAGAGTCCCAGGGATATCTCCCAGGAAGGGTCTATCAAGTTATCTCTCAGTGGGATGGTCCTATCTATTGACATTCCAGGAAGGAGCCAAGGAGTCTCAGGGATATCTGCTAGACAGGATCTGCCAGGTGGGATGGTCCTATCTATTGACATTCCAGGAAGGAGTCACCGGATCCTAGGGGGCTCCTCAGTAGCTAGGAGTTACTCAGGGGTTCCTAATTTTCCTTGTATTACAGTATCTACTTGTCTCTTAGGGAGAATGCTGGTTCCCCCATCCTCTGTTTGTGGAACACCCATTCCCAGTGATGATCTCCATCTGGTGCATCCTGGTCAAACCCACTGCATGATGAGGGTAAAATGAATTCTATTAACTTAGATTGACCTTGGCTTTTGGACAAAGCTCCAGAATCCATGATTCTACAGGACCATATTGCTGTATGGCAACTCTGTTGAGGGATTCAATAAAAACACCACCACCACTTGACATTACTAAAATGCTTCAGAGTTGACAGAGCATTCTTTATGCATCATCCCATGCCATTCCACTTAGACAATCGGAAAACATAACCTGGAAATTACTAAACATCAGTCAAAACATCCTATTTCATGTTCAAGGATCAATTCAAAGGAGAATACACTTTCCAGGGGGAGAAGGGAAAAAACAAACAACTTCAGAAGACATTCTTTAAATCAGGATATCTAAGCAGAAACATTCAGATGTTGCACAATGTGTCAATTTAAATAAATTGCTTTTAATAACATAATAAAGTTAACAACCTTTCATCTTTCCCTTTTACTCTGGGTCCCCAGGTTCCCTTCTCATCCTTGTTTCCTTTCTACCTCAACCCCACCCCCATCTCTCTCTCTCTCTCTCTCTCTCTCTCTCTCTCTCTCTCTCTCTCTCTCTCTCCCTCTCCCTCCTTTCCTCCCTTCCCCCCCTCCAATTTATCTTCAGTCTCCCCCCTTCCTCCTCCCACTCTGTCCCCAGGCTCCTTTTGTTCTTTTGAAGATGTTCATTAACATGTGTTATGCATTAATGAGGGAAGGGAGGGCATAGGGAGGGAAGTCAAGGGAACAGACTACATAACTAGAAACGGGGATGTCTAAATTGATGTGGTAGAAAGGACTAACAGAGGGAAGAGAGGGGGACAGCTTTTTTCCTCCTATGCTCACACAGTCAAGGGGAAAAAAGAGAAAAACATATTCAAGGAATTTCTTGAGTTTAGTGAGGTCATCTCATTCTTAGTCTATTGAAAACAAAGCCCCTGGACAGGACACAAAAAACTGAGGTGATAAAACCTTCTTTTAAGTTTACCTCCTATTTGGCACTTATCACCCATTGCCTCTTAGTGTAAGTCCATTTTTCCCTTGCAAACAGTGTGTCAGTCTACATTTATTAAGCACTTACTGGGTGCCAGGCACCAGGTTAAGTGCTGGGGATACAACGAAAGGAAAACAATAAGATACCAGTGATTGTAAACATATACAAACACCTCCCCACCCCCCCTTCCCAAACATTTTGGAAGAATAAAACAGGCAAATGGAAAGGGAGATAAAAGCCAGAATGCCCTAAGACTGGAGAAGCTTATTAAGCACATTAAATGCCAAATTTGACATTAGTCTAATCAAGACATGAGTAACAAGTTGTGATTGTCTTTTAGTTCTACTCCTCTGATAGCCATTTGAAAACGTTATGACTTCCCCAAGCCATTTTATGTGATGGGGGGAGGGGGAAGAGAAGGGGCAGGGGAAAGAGAAAGGGAAAAGAGAGAGAAGTAAAAAAGAACAGAGAGAGGAGGGAGAATAGAAGAAAGGAAAAGAGAAAAATTAGGAAAGAAAAGCAGGGAAGGAATGGGGAAAATAAGGAAAGTAAAGGAGTTGGGAGAGCAAAAGATGGGACAAAGGGAAAGAAAGAAAGGGAAGGAGAAAGAAGAGGAAAAGAGAAGGAAAAGGAGGCAGGAAGAAAAGGTGAAGGGAATAAGGGAAGAGGAGGGAAGCAATTATTGTGCCTTTTTTAATTAAGATTTTTTTTTATTTTCAGTTTACAACACTCAGTTCCGCATGTTTTTGAGTTCCAGATTTCCTTCCCCTTCCTCCCCTTCTCCCTCCCCGCCAAGACGGCATGGAATTCAATATATCTTCTACATATACCTCTGCATTATACTTATTTACACAATAGTCAAGTTGTAAAGAATTATGACTAATGGAATGAATCATGAGAAAGAAGAAACAAAACCAAAAAGAAAAAAAGAGACAAAAGAAAAAAAAAAACGAGAGCAAATAAATTGCCTCAATCTGCATTCAGACTCCATAGTTCTTTCTCTAGAGTTCTTTGGAGTTGTCTTTGAACCTTGTATTGCTGAGAAGAGCCAATTCTATCGAAGTTGGTCATCACAGAATCAATATATCTGTGGGTGTGTACAATGTTCTCCTAGTTCTGCTCCATTCACTCAGCATCAGATCATGGACATATTACTGTACTTCTAAACAGAAGTTTTCCTAGCATTTTCACAGCAAATAAATGTCATCATCACTCCAAAGGAATCAGAGTTTTCTTCTCTTTCCAACAAAACCTTGGTAGCAGTAGCCTTTCATTTAGCATCTTTGCCAGACTACAAACACTATTTTACTCAAGTAAGAAGATCTCCTAATACAAACAATGTAACTTACAAGCACTGTCTCATTTCCCAATTCAACTTGGAAGTTTAATGTACTTATCAGTTTGTTTAAACTTCCTCCTCCTCCCATCACTACCTATAGAGTGTGTATCTTTTGAATAACATCATTATACAACTTCCTTCAAGTCCCAGTTTTTCCTGAAATGTCCATAAGTCCCATGCGAACTAAGATGTGAGCCATCCAAAATTCACAATAACAACCTATCTCTTTCTCTCAAGGAAAAGGCACCTGTGAGTCATGCAGTTGCTGAAAAATCAGGACTTGATTGAATATAAACATAACTTAAAAAAAAAAAACACTGCCTACAAGAACTAAAAGCTGACCAAGAGCAAATCTTGTAGTAACACCTAAAATAACACCTGTTTCAGTTTCCTCCTCTGCAAAACAGGGAAGCACCTACTTCTTGGGGCGATTTTGAGGGTACAATGAGATAAAATTTGTATAGCTCTTTGCTAGTATTGAAGGACTTTGTAAATAGTAGTAGTAGTAGTAGTAGTGGTAGTAGTAGTAGTAGTAGTAGTAGTAGTAGCAGCAGCAGCAGCTGCTGGGGCCATTGTTGTCAATGTGCTTTGGACTATAACCACCTTCCGCACCCTGTCAACAGCAGTGGACCAAGAATGTTTTCTTGATAGAGTGCAGTAGTTCTAAATAACATGATAGGTTTATTTTGTTTTGCTTTTGTTTTAGCAAAGAGAAGAATCTCTCCATAAAATTAAAAGGGTCCACCTTATACTGATCCAAAGTAGTACCAATCTGGGCTCAGTGGATAAGCAAAGATAAATGCAATTGGACACTTCTTTAGAGCCTTCATCTTTTTTTTTGGCAGTTTTCTCCGATGGTAGAGTACCTTCTGTTCCTCTAAAATTCTTGTCTCTTGGGTAGGTTTCCATGGCCTAAAAATTCATCACCCGGATGGACAAATTTCTGTTGATGAGCTTCTCTACATCTAGCTAGCCTGGTGCTGGGAGAATAGACAAAAGTCTGTTTGCTAGGACCCTACTCAAAGACTTTAAATTTGGGAGACCAGCCAGAAGCCTACATTTTACTGGTATCATCTTTAACGCTCATGTCCATGCCATGATGAAATATCAGGGTAAGAGCTGTGGAGTTAAAAATACTGATTCCCACCCCCCACCCCTCAGCATAAGGAAGAAAATAAAATAGGTACATTTTATTTTTCGCATTTTATTGCCCACCTCATGGGGCGAGCTGCCCCTTAATACAACAAAGAAAAACGTATCAGATTCAATAAAACCAAGCAATATGATAATCCAATCTGACGATATTCAATATTCCACACCCTGAGTCATTCATTTCTTCCAAAAAGGGAAGGAGGTGCCACTTTCTCAACTCTTTTCTACAGTCAAGTTCTTGATCACCATAATAACATAGGGGATTAGTTTCAAGGTTTTTGTTGTTTTTGTTCTTGGCAATTACTTAGTTGCTGTCAATTTCCCCATGCCTCACTGAATCCTTTACGTTTGTTGTTTTTTACAAGGCAGTAATATTCCATCACATTCATGTAGCAGAACTTGTTTAGCTATTACCCAATCAATGGGCATTTATTTCTTTCCAGTTCTTTGCTAGGATCACAGATCTACTAGAGTATTCACATATTGATAGTTTGAGAAACAGAAACTGTTTCTTTCTATCTTTTGCCCACCTGTCTATTCAGGAATGGCTTCTTCCTCATATGCCTAACAAAATTTCACTTCTTTATAAACTTTATGGATAGAGTGAACACCAAATACCAGCATACTAGATGACATCCCTGAAGCTCAAGAGAAGTAATTTTAAGATGAATAAAAGAAAGTACAATGCTGTCACATAAAAGAAGTAACTGCCATAAATCTGTATCTAACTCATTACCATGAGAAGTAGAACAAACTAAACATATGGTTAACTTCCTGGAAGATCAGGCTATCAAGGAAAGCTAGCAGGGTTTGAGCCATCTCTTTAACTCTTGATGTTGGTAGGTCTTTCTAAACCACATTCCTTAGGACCTTTGACAGAGACAGAATAAGAGCCTTCAGTGGACCATAGCTCTAATCCAAGCAATTCCGTGCTTATCTTTACACAATCCTTGCCTTCATGGAGCTCATAATCTAGTATAGAGATATGAATCAACAGAATATCAACAGAGAAACCTTTTGTTTCTCTTTCTACAATAACTTCCTCTTTCTACTACTTCTGGAGCCCCCCTGATTTGGCTCTTCAACTACTATCTGTGCAAAAGCACAAAACCACATGCCAACATGTCTGCATGTACCATCTGCATATGTCACTTACCATTTGCTTCACAAAATGGCTCAGGAAGGGAAACATCTAAATAAAAATAAAGATTTATAGCAAATGAAGTGTCACATTGTTTAGTAACCTTTGCATTTCTGTCTCAGGATACCCAATTAATGATTTTTATTGTTTCTATTATCAACATCTAACATAAAAACCATACTCTCAAGGGGAGCATACATGTTTCAACTGGGTAGATTTTCTTGTTTACTGCATTTGATCAGCTGATTAGAAACACATTAAAAACATATGAGAAGAACACAGAATGCAATTTTTGGAAATATCTGCAAATCATGCCATTAGCAATAGAAATATTCTATTCGCTCTTCTTGTTAACAGCCTTTTAGAACTACAGGTTTCCTATCCCTCTGTGCACATGTTTAATCAAGCACTATGGTTGTCATGCCAACCAGTAAAGAGAATTCTGAGCTTATACTGGGCATTTCAATGCAGTGACCCAATTACTGTCTGTCAACATATTCACTGGGACAATAGAGAGTGTAACACATTACTGAGATTTAATTCAAGGGACTGAACTATAGAGATGTTTGAAATAAAATCTTAGTTAATTTTAAATGGCCAGAATGTTTTAGTTAGTCTCAATATAAAATGTTTTTTTAATCTTTCCATTCTGTTGTTGCTTTAAAAAAAAGTTAATACTATAAATCTAATATTTTATTGGGTTTTCTTAATCCAATATTTTTATTGAGTTTCTCAATACAAAAGCAAATGCAGTGAGATATGCAAATGGTATGGACGCAAATTTTCGTGCAACCTATGAAGAGTTCCATTGTTAAATGTAAATATATTCAGGAAAGGGGTAAATAGTACAATTGTAAAGATCACAGGTGAAAAAAGGATGTAACAAACCTTCACAATAGGAGACAAAGGAGGAACTAGTAGTATGAGGACCAAACTATTTCATAAATTCAAATTTATTCCTCCCCAAAACCACTCCCCATTCCTCGTCCCTGAAAAAAAAAAATCCTAAATGTCATTGATAGATTGGATTTGGGTGACAAAACTGTTCTCTAATCAAGTCTTTCAGAAACAAAACAGAAAGTTTTACATCATGAATATTTGCTCTTACCTGTTTATTGAGACTTTTCATTTTTCACAGCTAAAACTGCCAGCAATTCCAGAGGCATTCGATCTTTCAAAAATAATTTCATGCTTTTAATCTTACAAAAGTAACAAAGACAAACATTTCTATATCTAAATGGCAAAGAGAATCTAAGATAAACAATGCAAGTAATGCCCGAACACAAATAATACGTTGTATATACCATAACATAATTACTATTGCTGTGAGCAAACCCATCTTTCAGGACAAAAATTATAGCTAGATCTCCATAAAAGAATATTTCCTGGCTATGATCTGCTGACTCATAATTATATCATCAACCTATCACTGAAAAGTACTTTAAAGAATGACTCTATAGTACAATGCCTCCATCTTACCTATGAGTAAACTGATAACCAGAGAAGTAAATAAGGTCTCTAGCACAATGGGAAGGGCTTTTATGGTGAATATATGGGAAAACAAAGACAGAATAACAAGCATTTTAAGCAGGCACTGCACTACATGCTTAGGTACAAGTCAAGAAAGAAAACAGTCCCTACTCTCAAGGACCTTACTTCAAGAAACTCATTGAGACAAACAACAGGTATACACTGAAGTAAATAACTTTTATTATTGTAGGGTACAAAATGATGCGGTATGGAGGAATTATGACCTGAATTAGCAGAAGGACCACAAACATGGATGTCAAGGAGAGTAACACACTAGACCGACATCTTCAGGAACATGCCAACAATGGCCCCCACCTCTTTAGGCTGGGCCATAACTCATATTTCAGAGCTCAGTATGTGTTATTTTTCCTTCTTTAATCTGAATACTAATTAATTTTAAATCAAACAATTATTTGAGGATTGGAGGGTTATCCCAAGAATAAACGGGAAGAGATGTATGTTGAAGGATAGATTTGCTATATAATCCAACATATTAAGTTTCTTCATGTTAGGGTAAAATACTCCAACTTACATTTTAAAATATACATTTTTACTGTACAACTAGACGCATATGGTAGCTGAAGTCATTTTATAAATATACTAAGGTCATTACCATTGTTCATTCAGTTATGTTTTATATACCATATAAGGGACAATATGCTATATATACTATACACTATATATTATATCCTATATATTTGGGATTACAATATCATAAAAGAGTTGTGTAATTCCCTCTCTCCACTGCCTTTACACATGTCCATCTCTCCTTATCTCAAAGATGACCACTGCTTGACACTCTTCCTTTTCCTTCCTTTTTCTCACTATCTACAGCCCTTGCCTCCATTTCCTTAATATCTATTACCTCCTCACATTTTCACCTACAGTATGACTTCTTCACTTCCCAACCATACCACTGGAATTCTTGAAGGTTTAATGATTCCCAAATTGAACAGACTTTGCTTTTTCCTTATTCCCTTTCATTTTTGTGATGTATTTGGCACCGGCTACAGCTCATTGTCAAGCCTTTCTATTCCCTTAGTAACTCCAAAGTATGCTGTGATCACTCCTTTATCTTATCTAATCCACTTTTCTTTTCTCATTCCCAAACTATGGATGTTCCCCAAGGTTTAGGCCCCATTCCCCTCATATTCTGTCTAACAGCTTAATGACCACCTCTACCCTCATGATTATGTACTCGTACCTCTGACCTCTCACCGTGTTTCTGGTTCCAGATTTCCAACTACCTACCGGTAGGACATCTTTCTTTAACGGTTCTCTTGCAAATTCCACTTGTCCAAAACTCAACACATCACCTTAAGAAGACAGTATCTTTCAGCGGAAAGGCTTTCAGTTTCAGAGTCAAGTTTGAGATCCAATTCTATCATTTACTACTCATGTAATCCTGGGCAAATTACATGACCTCTCTGGATTTGTTTCTTCATCTGTAAGAAGAAGGGAATGGATCCTGAGGTACCCTTAAGCTCCATGTCTACGATCTTATAAACCTTTCCCCCTTCAATCAAAACCCTTTAAACCCCATATTTCCATTAATCCCTTTCCTCTATTCTCCAGATCACCAAGGCTGAGAGCCATAGCTATCTCCACTCAGTTACATCTCATACCTATTTAATCAAATGGTTTTTTTTCTTCCACTGAAATATCTCCCGCATTTATCCTTTCTCCATTCCTACTATATCACCTCATTCCAGTATTTATCACAATGTTGCCTGGACTAAAAACCAGTTACGTCAACAAATACCAAATTGGTGCCATTACCACAGCTATCTATCTATCTAACATCCATGGTAGGCACCATGGATGGGTGAGACCACTAGGCTGGGAAGGAGGATACCTGACTTCTATAGTCTCAGTGCTGCTACCACAGTTGCATCAGCTATGTGACCACCAGCAGGTCAAAACAGAGCTAGGCATAGACCAGGGATCCAGCACTCTATATATAGCATGACATGTTTGGGAACACAATAAGGGATACATTTTAATTTTTCCCCAAACTGTCTTTATTATAAACATGAAAAATATCAACATTATTTTTTGTATATACAACAAATAAATAAACCAGGAATCTCTATTATGTAACAACACCGCCAGCTTGGCCTTACTCCCATCTGAAATCCCATCAACTTTCTCTATGTTTTTAAAGTTTCATTCTGTCTTCTTTCATTTTTTCTACAAAGCATATTTTTACCATGTGACTTTCTATTAGCAACAGAAATTATCTTCTCCATGGTACCTGAATATGGATTTTGTGATAAGCCAAGCTGCATGTATTACAGAGAAGCTCAGCACCTCTGGTGGGCAGTAACCCACAGGGCCATGTTTTTCCATCAGTGGGGGAGGAGTTTTCCACCCTGAACTAGGCCATACAATTGCAGTATCCTAGCCTTTCTAGGAGCTAGAAGTAGCTTGTTACATCTCAGTGTGTAAGGTCTAAGTTTTGCCTTAGAAAGAATCTTTAAGTGTTATTTCTTGAGGCATCCAGAGCCAGTAGAACCTAGATAGATATGCTTTCTAAGGGAACAGGACTGAGATACCTTCTGCCAAATATACCTAAGAGAGCAATGCTACCTCAGAGGGGCAACATATCAATGCCCATTACCATGAAACAGAATTGTAGATACGTTGGTATACTAGGTAACTTAACATGCTCATCTAGTATATAACCCTTGGATGGATTTTTATTATTTTTAGCATTATGAATGTCATCAATTAAAAAAAGAACCAGGGATATCCTGAATATCTGGATATCTGATTCACCAGGTTGGAAGACTGCTGCCAGAGAGCCTGGGGAGAAGGTACAAAAGACAAACTTTGCTGACATAAAAACTTTTTACCAAGAATTAGCTCAGGATCTTTCCAACTGAGATTCTATACTGTATATGGAAAACACAGGGCAGATTTTTTTAATAACCTCCAAATCACTTTTCAAAATCTGTCCATTCAGTAGAAACAAATGTGTATCAGACGATAAAGCCAATTTGGGGAATGTGATCATTAGGATTCCAGGAAGGAAATGCCGACGGGAGCCTGTTTTATGTTTGGCATCTACAGAAAAATACACCTTGAAACAATATAACCCCGAAATACAGGCCTGTAGACCGTGCTAGCCACGCACTGATCCCTGACAGGTTACTTTTGACATTTATAGCTGAAAATTTCTACTGAATCAAGATGTTCACTATTGAAATACAGTATGATGTTTGTGATGATGCAAAGGAATTTGGCAGATCTCAGGAATGTAGGACGCCAATAAGCCCGCTGTTTCGGGGACTTCTTGGGGCTAGGCGGGATGTGAAGGGAGAGCCAAATCAAATCAGCACGGATTTATTAAACAATAAGATGCTAGGCACTGTGTTAAGTGCTAGAGACATGAAGAAGGGTGAAAGCAATCCTTGTCCTGAATGAGCCGATATCCAATGGTGGCGATGTTATATAAACAACTGTATAAGCATAATATATACAGGGCAGGTTGGAGTTAACCTTAGAGGGAAGACATGAACAATAAGGGAGCTGGGGAAAGGTTTCCTACAGAAGATGGGATTTTAGAGAGGGAATGTGATAGCCCGGGTCTTGTTAAGATAGTGTCTGTTTTACCATCTGCCAAAGTTGAGAGTGAACCACAGTGAAAACTGCATCTATAGCAGCACAGTTGTTCTGGAGATAAATGGAAGAGGTCAGAAGAATGCTTCGTACAGTACAAATTAATTAAGAACCTAGGATGTGTCCATTCAGCTGCTAACCACTAGGTGGGATTCAAAAGAAATGTTAGACCTTGTCCCTGCTCTCCAGGGGCTTAGGGTCTAGGAATACTGCACCGACATAAATGAGCCAGCTAAGTAATGCTATAATATGAATCGTCACCAACCTAGCGATGGGTTGTAGATGAAAATAGTCAATAAGCATTTACAAAGGGCTCTTCTGTGTCAGTACTGTACTATAAGCAGTGGGGATAAAAAGAAAAGCAAAAAAAAATAGCCCCTGATAGCAGGAGCTCACAGTCTACTGGGAGAAACATGGAAATAATTATATAGGAACAAGATACATACAGGATAAATTAGAGATACTCCAAAGAAAGAAGGCACTGATATTAAGGGGGATCAGAAAAGGCTTTTTGTAACAGTGAGATTTTAGCTGGGACTTAAAGCTTCCTTCAAGTTGTGGTTCCCAAGCCAAGAGATGGAGCTGAGGTGAGAGAAAATTCCAGACATGGAGGACAGGCTTCGAAAATGTCCCAAGTCAAGAGATGAAGCATCTTCTGAAAGGAACCTCAAGGAGTCCAATGTCTCTGGATCTTAGAATATGTGGAGGGGAATAAAGTGCAAGAAGGCAGGAAACAGATTACAAAGGGCTCTGAGTGCTAAATGGAGTGTTTTCTATTTGATCCTGAGTGTAACAGGGAGCCACTGGAGCTTATGGAATAGGATAGGAGTTGCACGGTCAGACCTTTTTAGGGTGGCTTTTTGGAACATGGAATTGTTTTTCTTCAAAGGAACAATGTTACATGTGGTCATCAGATTCTAAGTCTAGTCCATAAGGAATCTTATGTATATGGAACATAGAGCACATAGCAATATTAATAGATTATGGAACCTAATGTAATAATGCTGCTTACTGGGTTGCTAGAAATATATCTCCCCCAGCCTAAACCAGTGAAACCAAGGCTTCCTTCTCCCCTTAACTGCCCAGATTGGGCAATCAAAGCAGGCATTCTCCTGGTTTCAAATCACAAGTGGTGGCCCCTTTGAGGCTTCCCATAAGATAGGTTCCCATAAGACACTTAGTGAAGTGGGATAGGGAGGATGGGGGTTGAATAGAATTGTAAAGACTTACAGTCTTAGGATAATGAAATTCTAGAGATAAAAATGGAAAAGATCTTATAGACCATCAATCTATTCCAATCCTCTCTTTGTACAGGTGAAGAAACAGAGGCACAGGAGATTGTGAGATGCCCCTGGCCACCTCATGGTACATGGCAGTTAGGATTTAAACAAATCATTCCATCAGCAAGTATTTATTAAGCACCTACTGGGGGTCAGACAACTTTGCTAGGTTCTGTAGCCACAAGTACAAGGAATGAAATAATCCATATCATGACCCCATTGAATTCATCTTTGGGAAATCTCATTATCTTGCAAGATCCAATTAGCACTGTTAACGCATAAATCATTTGTATCTTCTGTGCCTCTGATTTGGAAAATGGAGCCCAAAATTCCTCCATTTAAGGAGGATAACAAGATTGATATCAACACAGATATCCCACCTTATACCCGGCTGCACTTATTTTGGACTACTTTGGCTTCTCCACAATGTCTTGGCCTGGCACATAGGTTTATTGACATCTGGCCTGCCAGTCTCAAAGCCTCCACAAGATGAGGAAGAATACCCACAGCAATGTCACCCAAAGCCATGATTAAGGAAAATAGCCCAACACACATCTTAGTGGCAATGAGAAGAAGATAGGAGAGACCTTGGAATAATTATAATTTAATCAAGCTGCTAACTTATAAGATCTTTCCTGTACACTTCTGCAGGACTGAGCATGAAATTACTTACAATGTTTTGGTTTGGACCTTTGTTTTATAGGGAGAGGTAGACTTATGGAGCAGAGAAAGTGCTAATCCTGGAGTCCAAAAACCTAAGCTGAAGCACCAGCACCAAAATTTACTGGCTGAGTGGCCATAGGAAACTCACTTAACTTCTTTCTACAAGCCTTGGTTTCCTCATCTATAAAACTGGGATAGTGAAGATAACCTTACTGATTTCACATGAAGAAAATTTATTGTAAATTGTAAAGCAACATTCAAAGATAAATTAGTATTTGATTTTCATCAATGGATCTCAGAAATGGTTGTCATTATCCTGCTATAGTTCTTTTAGTCTTATATGTGTATTATATAGATACATGTATGCTTTATGCATGCACAAGACCACTGCACAAGTAAATAAAAATTTCTTTTCAAAACTGAAAGTGTTAGGAAAGATCCATTCCTATAACTTCACTAAAAGTATCTTTGGACAATTCTAGTAACACATAGGATGATGGGGGGATGTGTACCTCTTCTTCCTCTCATATGGTTTTGCTTTATTAGGTCATAACATATAGGATCATAGATTGAGAGTTAGATGGGAACTTAGAAGCCATCTAGTCCGTTCTAAGCATATTACAAATAAAGACTATTATTACCACTGAAGAACACTGATAAATTGTAATTTTGTTTGTGTGTGTGTGTATGTGTGTGTGTGTATGTGTAGACAGATAGATAGGGAATCCAATTGTTGCCTGGCTAACTCCCAGTGGCAATCCATATTTAAAACTGTGAAAGACAGGTGGAAATCTTTAGTAGACACTAGCTCTATACAAAGGGTGTCAGGGTTGCAAAGACCTGCTCTGTAATGATTAAAATTGACAATCTTTTCAACCTTTTTACACTTTATCTGCTGGTGATTTCTTGGTGGCTGGATAAAATCCATTCACATCTTTTAGTCTTTGTGACAGCAAATCATAATTATCTCTGGACCCTTGCACTAACAACCTCGGCCAAAAAGACAACACTGTTTCGGCAGATGGTTCTTATTGTTCCCATCTCACACAGGGAATAATTGGCAGCCTCCAGGATAGTAAGTGTCAATCAATCCTGAAAACCAGCCCTTGAAGCTGAGCTCAAAGGAATAGTGAATTAGGCCAGTAGGGCATATGTGTTTAAGACCCACAGACTGGACGAGTAGAAATTTATAGTTCTGGGGATGCTTCCAAGTTAACCTCACTTGTCATCTTAGAAATAGAAGTGCAAACCTCCAAAGAAATACTGTAATTAACTGAGAAGTCAGAGTTTATAACCAGACCCCTTTAAAATGAAAGGTCTCATGATTACTTCTAATAGAATGGAAACTCCTTAAGGGTAAGGTCTGTTTTGTTTTTGTCTTTGAATCTCCAGCCCAGCACCATGATCTGCACGTTGTAGATGCTTAATGAATGCTTGAATGAATAAATAGAAAGGAGACTTGACTTTGTTTCAGAAGATCTAGCCTCACTTAGTAGCAGATGAGTTCCAGCATCTGTAAAATGGCTGAAAGTGCATTTGTAGTTGATAATTGCTATATAAGTATAAGCTAACATAGTCATAACATACTTCTCTATTTCCTTCCTTTTAGAGGAGCTAATTAATTAGCTCCTCAATTAATTAATAATCACCATACTCATTTAATTTTCTCATTTCCTAGTGTTTATATAAAGGGGATGAATTTTAAAGTCCAGTGTCAAAAGACTTTTTAGTAATTGGGATTTCTTTTAATAAGGATGACCTGAGATTCTCCACCATTAGGGATAAATGGTCCAAGGAGTGAGTAGCAAAGAAAAACATTTACAGACTTAACAGACTTTAGCACAAGAGTTCTTAATTTGAGGTCTGTGAATAGAGTTTAGGGGAGTCCAACTTGGATGGGAAAAATTTGTTTTATTTTCACTAAACTCCAGACAAAATTTACATCTTCCAATTATGATTTTTAAACAACCACCATTATTCTAAGAAAGGGTTCATAGATTTTTACCATGCTGTTGAAGGGGTCTATCATGCAAAAATAATGTTTAGAAGTCCTGTTGTAGTTCAATCCTCTTATTTTACAAATGGGCAAAGACAGGCCAGAAGAGGTCACACAGCTATCAAGTAGCCACACTGGCATTCATACTCATGCCCCTCTGGTTCTAAATGCATTTCTTCTCTTTCCACAGCACCACCCTGCCTTGATTTCACAAGGGCATGATGATCCACACTGAAGGGTGTGTCAGTGATCTGAAAAGCAGGATACTAGTTGACTATCTGGGTGGAGCGGATGAAATGGCAACACGCAAGTCTAAGTTCCCTAGGTGATTCAACATACATTAGGCACAAAAAGTGCTCATTTGAGATTCAGAGGGGAAAAGTCCATGAAAGGTTAAAATACACAATCAGCCAACATTTCCCATGATGAAAATATCTGGGTCAGTGGTAAGATTCCTAAAATTGTCTAAGTTACTTCTGATTTTGCTATAACATCTTCAATATTAATTAATTAAAGATATAAATTAAATATTTCCTGTGTGCAAAGCATGGTGTTGCCATTAAACTCCTTCCCCCAACCAAAAAACAAAGACCAAAATGGGATTATACATGTATATTAAAAGGAGTTACAGTCCTATGCCTCATTTTTTTCTGTTATCTTTTTTTTTAATTATCCTATGCTTCATTTTTAATCCAACTAAAATCCATGCTGTGCGAGGTTTATCCTATTTCCATAAGGAAAATGCTGAGATAACAGAATTTATGCCAGCAAAAGTTTTGGGTACTTCTTGATATAAGAAATCTACTATAGTTGAAGCATTCACTTTCCTTTATCATGCAATGTTTGTGTATGTGTGTGTGTGTGTGTGTGTGTGTTTAAATACATGAACCCTCATAAAAGGAGCAAGGAGGTCACCAATAATTCAGTTTAATGACTGGGACCCGTCTGCTGCTGAACTGGTATGTTAATTCATTGTCCCTCAAGGACTACAAAAATACCCATAAAATTAGCCTGGTGCCCATAAAGTATAACAAGCTCATGCTAGACCAGCAATCCAAGGCCCAGTTGGATGATGACAGATAATCTAGTCACCTTGGCTAGGTGACAGACTGTCATTCTAAAACAAAACGAAACAAAACAAAAACACATCTTTCTGCTGTCTAAGATGGACCCAGTGAATCATTGGGTTAGCATAAACTAGGTTTCTGCAAGTGTGGAAATGTCATTAGCAAACTTCCAAAGTGATGAACACATCCAAACTCAAGAAGAATGGGAAAAATTCCACCCAAATATATGTATCTATGCTGAACAATGACACCTCAAAAGGCCTTGGAAATTAAGCAGATTCCACCTATCAATCTTCTCCTTCAATATCTCAAGCATCAGTTTTATCATTATTTTGAGGACCTCCTCCACTGATAGAAATCAAAAGTTCTTCACAACCTTCCTTGTGCAGTAAGTCTCTAAACTTACTGAGGTCAAATCTTGGATGACAGAAACCCAGGCTCTTTTCCAGCTTGATAGCATCTGACAGAGTTTGTATTACAATCCCAAAGCCTTTACAACCCTGAGAATTGTTGTTTTGAAGTCTAAGTCTGTGATTTCATTGGTGTAGAAGACTCCCAATGTAAAAACTCCCTCTGCTAATGCCAAATAGCAACTAATCTATACAACTCATCCCTAATCCATACAGGTTTTGCAAGGTAGACACCTAGGGCACTGACAGATTAAGTGATTTGCAATGGTCTTAGAGCAAGTAAATGTCAGAGGCAGGACATGAACTCAGTTTATCAGAGCTAGCAAGGTATAATGGATAGAGTCAGGACTAAGTCGTAAACTGAAATATAAACTGAAGGTAATTGGGAAAATGTTACTAAATTGCTCTTTACTTACACAATCACATAATGCATCTTATTTTGTGGCAGCCAAACAGATCATTTTTCTGTTTTCAATATAGAAATACTAACTGCATTACCAGCTCTCAGTTGCATGCAAATTAAACATTACAAATAGGATAAGGGCTGGATCCGTAAATAATTTCACTGAGATATAAGATTCCCAAGTGAGGAAACTCTCTCTACCAGTTTCTGTAATTTATCGTCTTAGAGATAGAGCATAGAAAAGTGACTTACACAAGGTCACATAGCCAGTAGGTGTCAGAGGCAGGACATTAAATATTACAGCCCAATAATCCAGATACAATTCCAATAGATAGTGTTCAAATTAACTTTCCAATATTCGAAGTTGTATTTCCTCTCTTTGAGAAACAGGCATGTCATTGTAAAAAATGGAGGCCTACTCAAAGCACAAAGGCAGATTACATATGCCTCAGGATGGATGGTGATTTAAGACCTGATTAAGCATTAAACACCAGAAACCCACTCTACCCAACTATCAGTGTCTTTTGATATGTCCTCAATATTTAATTATCAGTTCAAAATAGGACAGGTCAAAATCTGGACAGAACCATTTAAATACACGTGACTCCAAAGATCTCATAAATATTAGCTTGTTTGTGAGCATTTCAATATGATCATCATATATTAATATACATGACTATTTCTCCATATCTGCATATTTATGTATATAAATATACACATATACATATAAAAAGGAGTCTATCATAATTTTCTCAAGTGTTTAAATCAGTGTTTTTTCTATCATCACCAAACATTACTGTTCAGAAGGGAAGCTGCCTTGTATATTGTCTACAAGGTGTTCTCACCAATTATTATGAATAATAGCTTCTAAAAATGATTCTAGTCATTCAAGTAGAATCTATGTCCACATTAGTTCTGAAATATACTATATTTATGATATATCAGACTGTATTCAGAAGGTCTCACATAATTGTTGTATTATAAGAAAGACCCACATCTAGGATACGTTCTGTTCCTTTCTCAGCTAATGATTTTCTTCTAATCTTGTTTTGTCTCCTTAGATAAATAATAATGTTTAAGTCACATGATTCAAAGTCCTAGGTCTCTGTAAAAATAGATTTTGTGGCAACATTAACTGTGAACTACTAACCTTTTTTTAATATGATCTTGTCCAAAGTACACTCTAGATAAAATGAGTTGCCTTCAAAACTCAACTCAGACAACACCTTCGCATGCCTGCTCGATCCCCCAGAAGCCAGTGCTTGTAATCACCGTGTGTGTGTGTGTGTGTGTGTGTGTGTGTGTGTGTGTGTGTGTGTTTACTTGTTTAAATATATGTTGTCTTCTCCAAGAGTACACAAGCCCCTTAAGTAAAGGAAAAAATTGATTCTCCTCTCTATGGCCAGCCACAAGCACAGTGTCTGGAACTTAGGCACTTAATACATGCTTGCTGGTTGATTTTGATATTTTTGAGCATGGCTCAGGACAAAGGAATGAGAGAGGCCAAAGACAAGGAAGCTACATAGAAGGTAACATAGAAGCCTCTATATTATGAATTCTTTCTTCAGAAAAAAATAATTGGTAGGCAGTTGATTTATGGCAAGCACTAAATAACACCATATAGAATGAAAGAGATTTGTTTATTTTTACAGACAGGAAAAGAATTGTTACAAATGTGAAAGGCAGCCCTGCATAAATTTTCTGTGTACAATCAGACCATTAACTCATCAGCACTAAGGTCAAAATGAAGTAGGAGGAATAAAGAAAGATAAGGTCTTTGTCATTAGTGACAAAGCTTTGATGTACAACTGAAACAATTTAAGCTTGAACTACTCAGGTAACTTAAACTTTCAAAATGGGAAACAGACAGCAAAAGTGACATTGATATTGACTATACTAACTTTATCCAGAAGTTTAATCAATGTAAATCAATTACCACAACAAGGAAAACAGAAAATACCTTAGTTGGCAAACATCTCATTTATTTGACAAAGAAAGATAGTTGCCAATGAAATGTTGCATTAGATTATAAACAGAAGCAAAAGAAAATTAGTAAAGATCATTAGAATATCATTATAATGAGCAAAGGACAGTGGGACTACAACACTTGAATATAACATCACAGACTTGGATGGACTTACAGAGAAGCCAGAAATGGCGCTAATGGGAATAAAGATAAAATAGAATAAAGATAAAGATAGAAAAAAGATTAGACCAAGTCTATATAGAGATTTCTGCTGGAGGGGACAGCATTGTGAGGGCATAGAGCAACCGATATACAAAGAAGATGCTAAAGTTCTGGGAAATTTTCATATCTTACTGATATTGAAAAAAGACCACTGAGAGATCAAAAACTACTGACGTGTTTACTCTCTAAACCTTATAAAAATCTTCATGAGTCATCTATAAACAAACTGAAGGTAACTTTGATGAGAATATCAGTAGAAAACAATCAGATTTTTACAATCAATATTCAACAATGGATCACATTTTCATGACTTCAGAATTAACTGGGTAGCAAATATAAGACACCATTGTGTTTATTACTTGTTGGTTAAGAAAAGGCATTCAATTGAGTAGAATGAAATACTGGCTTCCAGGCTTCTACTATTTTTTTTAAAAGAAGCTGTGTCTCACCCACCTATCAAAATTATTCTAGAATCCTTGGAAGATAATAATAACAGGAATAACCTTGTTCAATAACCCCTGAAAATAAAAATCAGGAAAGGCATAAAATAGGAAGATATATGCTCACCAAAGGTATTCACCCCTGAGATGATGATAACTAACATTTATATAGAGCGATAGACCTTACTATGTGCTGGCCCTAAGGTGAAAGAGATCCAGCACAGACTCCTGTTTAAAGAGGGATCGCTATGAATGGTGAGGTTTTCACTTCCTCCTTAGATACTCCTATTTGCAGATGGCATTGTGCTGATTGCAAAAGTCTGAGGATGCTTCAGAGCCTTCTGGAAGAGCTCTGTCACCACACAAAGAAGTACGTTCTATCCATTTATTTACACAGGAAAGACAAAGTAGATAAAGAATGTCTAATGCTCAGATTCCAATGTATATTTTGGATGGACATTCTATAAATTTGTCCATCAGTATCTCTCTGTCTCTCTCTCTATACACACACACACACACGTGTGTGTGTGTGTGTGTGTGTGTGTGTGTGTGTGTGCATATGTATGTATGTCTGGGTCAGACAGTACAGACAGACAGCAGTTTAGGCTCAGAGTTGACCAGGAGGAGGACAGTAAACTAAATTATGTTTGTGAAATTGCTAAGTTCCTTTATAGGCCCCAAGCTTCCTATAAAAGCAAAGGCTCATCTTTTCAATATGTACTACCATTTCTTCAGTGTTGCTGTATGGCAGTGACACATGGAATACAAATATCTCCAAAGAACCAGCAATGACTATCCCACAGAGAGCAATAGAGGGAAACATGTATCAGCAGGCTGCAACATATAACTAACAAGGAATTCTGGAGAACAGTAGTAAAAGACAGTATCAAGGGACTGTATGATCAGAAAATAAGATGCCCTAATCAGATGTCAGGAAACAGGGATGGTAGATGATTAGGCAGCATACTCCTGTGGTACCTCATGATGTCAGAAGTAAAGAGGTCCTCTAGCCTCTGGTCCTCTTGTGGGGGACTAATGGGAGGACATGCATGAGCAATGCACAGGATTGGCAAGCATGAATGGACTGCCATCTGCACTGCTGGAAGGAACTTCCCAATGCATGATCATTTGACTCTGTAAATCCTCCTCTTCAATCAGCCTATTTGTGAAACCACTAAATCCAGTTTAATCTGTAACCTATAGACTTTGTTTGATGAGGTTTGTTTCCTCAAGGTATATATGAGATTATGAATCTGTTTAACTAAATTAATTAGTTCAACTTTTATGACATTGAAGGAAGTATGGGGTTATGGTTCAATCTTAACTTTTACATGCTAAGAAGAATGTAGAAGATTGCAATATGTAAATGAATTATTTTTCTGTCATTCTGGCACAATTATAACTCTAAAGAGGGCTTGTGAAACTCCTAATAGGGGTTTAGGTTTTCTCTGAGGCCTGAACCTACACTCGAGCATAATAAAAAAACTAGGTTTTTAACCTCTATAATTTCTGCATTGTTAAATATACATTTGGCAGCAGTTAGCTACCACATGAACTCAGAGAGTAGATATTTCTCCCATAACAGCAAGTCTCCTAAACTGTCAGCTGAGTGCCAGAGTTCAAGTCATTGCATTTATTCACCAGAATCATAATGGTAAAAACATGTCCACTGTCCAATAAATCAGGTACGAGGAGAGTGGGGCGATAAGGTAGGGGGGAAATATACTCATTCCATGATTGGTGTTACTAAACCACTCAATTCAACTTGGGTGAAGGAGTATGAGAAAACACTGCAAAGCAGAGGCTTACTGAAAGTAATCATTGCAGGCAGAAAATGAAGCATTGACCCCTGGACAGCTTAGTTTACCCATTCTCTTTTGGTAGGATTCATCCCACTAAGTTCTTAGAGTAAGTGAGTATTAAATGCTTACTTCCCTTTGTATTTCCAAGGGTGATTAGATCATCAAACATTTATTGATCAATAAGCAAGAATGCTGCATTAGGCCAGAAAACAAAGAGAGTATAAGACATAGTCCATGCCTTCAAGGTATCTATGGATTAGATAGGGGGGGAAAGGCTATAAAGGTGTCCCAAAAGTCTTAGGGCAGTTTTGTTGCTATTAAAGCTTAAACCTATAGTAAGATTTGTAGGGACCCTATGCACACGTAAAAAGATAAATACCAAAGAAATATTAAATGACAAATAAGGGGTATCTATTATTATGCTTGTTATCAACATCAACATCATCACCACCATCATCATCACCATCACCACCACCACCACCACCACTATTGTTTAGTTATTTTCCTGAAGTTCAAAAGAGAATCAATAGAGATTCAACAGGAGTAAGGTAACCAGTGTTCTTTGTCCAAGGTCACCTAAGTTAGAAGGTGCTAAAAATAGAATAAAAACAACTGAGTTCAACACCCAGTTAGCAAGAATAATTAATTGATAGGCAACTGCCTCATCTCCAACCTCTGGCTACCTTCACAGCAATGGCCACCTGATATCTTAAGGAAAATTATTTAAAATATTTTCACTTACAATGATTGTATTGAAGAACAATAGTGGAAAGTTTATAGTGAAAACTCTCCACCCATAGGTGATTCTGCCTATAAAAGGTTGAGTTTTTTAGAACATGTTTTATTCTTTTAAGCCCAGATACATCTAGAGTAGCTTTCCCACAATGTCAAAATTTGTAATTACCAGCTCTGGAAATACGAGTTAGCACACTCATTGTCTTCATTCTGTATTATGATTTGTTGCTTTGTCTATTATCCTTTAAGAAGAAAGCAATTTTCAACCACTTTAAAAGCAACATTACAAATGTGGCCAACACTTGATTGTCTGTTAGGTTAACAAGAGAATACCACTGATCCAAAGGTCAATGGGACAGCACACCAACTTCAACACAAGTCAGTGGCTCTACGTGGAATGAATGATGTCTTAACACTAGAAGGGTACTTTACACTTTAGAAGACATAAAATGAAAGTTGTACATCTAACACTTTTGAAATGGAAGAAATGTCTATATCATGTGCTCAAGTGATAAGAATTAATGCCAAGTGTCACCATTCACAAATAGGGTGGATGAATGAATAAAGTAATCCAGACAGTTCTTTATCTCACAGAGTGACTTCATCAAGTCTGCTCCATGCTGGATAAATCCATGATTGGCAAATTATTGCCTTCACTGATGTGGAAAATAAGACAAAGGAAAAAGGGCCAGATCTTTAATGAAAATCAGCTGGCTAGGGGAGTCACAAATGAACTCAAATTCGAAAATTCAAATATGTGGGAGGTGCCTGCTGTGTCTAGAACACTGTGCTAAGCACTGAAATGTAGTCTTCATTCTCCTGGAGCTGAATGCAGTTGTCTCAACTGTTCCCTTGTCTGTTTGAGATCACAATGGATCACAAAGGCTTGTATAAAGAAATCTCATTTTACCCAGATATTTTAGAATGCAGAACAGGAACATGGTCTTTCAACATTGATCTATGACTCAATCAAAATTTCCCTCCGTTATAAATGTTTCTACACAAAGATTGAACATATTTCAAAAATACATTTGTTTATTGATGCTTTTTGGAAATCCTGGAGAAATGTTAACGTTAAAGAATGGCTGGAATCCTGATTTAGAGGGGAAAAAAATAAAGATTGATTAAAATAAATGGGTTGCTGATTAGAGTTTTTGTTTTTTTGGTTTGGTTTGTTTGTTTAGCGTACATCGAACTTTACTAAACATAACCTGTATTCAACAGGCATGCCTATATTTTTCAAAAAATATCTTGATTTCATAGGTTTAAAATTAGCTAAATTCTAATTTCAATATTTTCTTAAAATGTCAACCAGTTGCTTAGATACTGTTAAAGTTTTAGATACACGTCTACATAGAAAAATGCATTTTAAACCATATCCAAAAGGAGTTTCCCTACCTCTGTTTATATTTAGTCATCTGTTCTTGAATACAATCATTTTAAATAAACATATTTTAAATAATTTTCCCTGCTCTTTCCACAATCCTACTGACAATTCTTTGACTCTCAGTATTAACAGCTTGGTCAGATTGCTATCCACTCCTACCCCATTTCACCCTCCCACGCCACAGCGGAGAAATATGGAATGATTACTTCAAGTATCACTGATGCAGCAAAGAAAGCAAATAATTCTCTTCTTTTCGTGGCAGCTGTGATGGGGTACAGGCTCTGGGAGCCCCCTTGAACTCTCCTTGAATCTTCCCACTTGATTAGACATTTGCCTGAGGCCATAAGCCTTTCATTAGCACTAGGCCCAAATCTCTTGTTACCACCTAGCCTAGCCCTCCATTGTCCAGCCACTCCCCACCCTTAATCCTATCAAAATATCTATACCCAAATCTGTTACCCTTAAACTAGCCTAGCCCTCCACTGTCTGGCTACTCCAGGTAGCCTTCAGCTGTTTGCCAACCTTAATCCCATTCCTGGTGTCTGACCTCTAGTTACCCCAGTCCCATCAAGATCCTCCTTAGACTCCTCCTCAAGACCCTCCCTAAACCCCTCCTCCCATAGCCTCAAAACCACCCCTAGATCCCTCCCACAGTTTTTCTGTATATAAGTCCCATCTTGCCTCCATGAAGGTCCTCAAATTCAAACTAGATCAGCAGATTGAATCTGGCCATTTGTCAAGAGGAGCATCGCAAATGGTGAGATTTCTTAAGACACTACCCAATATGGCCAATCTTTAATAAACTTTGTTTTTCTCTCTGGCTGTAAGAAGGCTTGGGTCTAATTCATTCAGCAGGACCCGGCGTGTAGGTATTTTGGGGTCTCGAGCACCCCCTAAACCCCTAAAACCTCAACATATGGTTCCCTAACCTCACCTGCTAGTAACACAGTAAGAGGACTGGGCCTGAAGTCAGAAAGATCTGAATTCAAACTCAGCCCCAGGCATCTATTGGTTGTATGACACTGTTCTGTTTGCCTCAGTTTCCTCAGCTACAAAATGCATAATACCACCTACTCCTCAGGACAGTTGTGAGGATCAGACGGTATTTGTAAAGAGCTTTGCATAGTGGCTGGTGTGGAATAGACACTTAAGAAATGCTTATTTTCTTCCTTCTCAAAATGGAAAGAGGAATTTGTTTTATCTCCTTTCACTGTATACAATCAATTAAATTTTTCTTTATAAGTAACCTTTTGCCTCAAGGCAAAAGCAGAAAACATTGATAGATCATAGTGTGTGTGTGGGGGGGGGGGGTTGGAGGTAGGTGAGTGTGTGTGGGGGTATGTATGCGTATATCATAAAGAAAAGATACCTTACTGGGTTTAAGTCTTAGCTTTACACAGTCGAAACTTTATTAAACTCTGGAAGTATAAGTGGAAATTAATTTTCAAATACTGACTTCCTTTCTGTAATCCCACATTGTAGCACAATGATATATTACAGACTCATAGCTGTTCTTTTCCATCATCTACATGTATGATTTATACTTTAATCCCCAAGAGTGTTTTGTGGCAATAGTATAATTAGGTTTGTCTCAGTTTATAATAATTGACCTTATATAAAGCACTTTACAGCTTACAAATTGATGTCTTATCCTATCAGATTTAAAGGACGTGCACACTTAATAAATAACCCATTACACTTATGCCAAGTCAGGACAAAAGAAACAATGACAGATTGTTCATCTGTGTTACAAACATCTGAAGTGATTTTTTTTTAGCATTCCTGAAATTGTCACATGCAGGGAATTTTCCTCTTCTAACATAACTAGTTTATTTTTTTCCTTCTACCCAATAATCACAATCATACAGGTTTATAATTTATGATTTTATAAGCCAATTGGACCTAAAATCTTTGAGAGAACCATTACCACCACAAACTAAGCAAAGTAAGTCAGATGTATGTATAATCATAACCAAAAAAAATCTAACCTTTTTGAGTTTAAAACTCTATCTAACTAGATTTCATTCATGGGATAACAACATATGTAATTGTGATGCTCCATTGGCTCTCCCCAAGTATGTCACTGAACAGCAGAGACCTAGGACACCATTCCCTTTTTCCTCTTGATGTCCACAACCTTTCTTGCAAGGAAATGGGTGAATGATTCATGCTCAATACAGAAGTTAGCTAGCAAACTCCTAAGAGCTTATTAACAGGCTACTTTTTTTAGGAGGTCTTCCATGACTTTCAACCCAGGACCTTTATTAAGAGGAGTGTAATAGGGACAACTGAACTTCAAAAAGACACAAATTCATTTATGAAGCATGCAAAACTTATGTCTGGTCCCTTCTAGAGGAAAAATTAACAAATAGAAGGTCAGGTCAACACTCGATGTGAACTTTCACAAGAGGCAAAAGAAAATCATTGGGAAAGTTACCTCTCAAAAATTCATCAATTAAAAAATCCAACACCAATCAACAAACAATTATTAAGCACCAACTATATTTTAGACATTTTGTTAAATTCTGATGATACAAAGAGAAAAACCAGAGTGGGGGTCTGCCTTCTATGGGAATTGTGCAGTAGAAGGAGTGGGGAGAACAACATGAACACAAAAATACATGAGAACATATACAAAATAATTTCCTGGGGCAGAAAACACTAGCCATCTAAAAACCATCAAGAAAGGTGGGAAGTGGTATTTGAACTCAACCTTGCAGGAAGTTAGGATTCTAGGAGGCAAATTTGGGGAGAAAGTGCTTGTTATCCAGGCAGGTGGAACATTCTGAAAGAAGGCAGAGTGATAAAGTCTCATCTATGGAGAACAGCAGTCTGGATGTCCAGTCTGGATGGAATACAGTTCATGAAGGAGAGTTATTAAAATCAGTCTGGAAAAAGTAGACTAGACCCAAATTGTAAAGGGCTTTAAATGCTAGAGAAATTGGGATTTTATCCAAGAGAGAGTTGGGAACCAGTGAAGGTTCTTAAGCAGAAGACTAACATAGACCTCTGCTTTAGGAACACCATTGTCTTTACAAATTAACTGAGTACTGTTTTCAGAATATATTCTGTGAGAAATTACCAACTTCTGTTCTACTTATCTCAAAAGGTAAAAATATGTTGTAGTGAAAAATACAGACCCACAATATATGACATACAGGAAAATACTTATTTTGCAGACTTCCACTTCAAGGAAAGGCAGATGGGTTTTTTATTACAGTGTGTGTGTCCAACCACTTCCAGTGCTATAAGAAAAACCAACTAAAATCATTTGCTAAATTCTGATACTTAATTTAATACTTATTAAAACATATCTATTCATTGATCAAGCAGTCCACCTCTTCCAAAGAGAATCAATGCCATTTTAAAAAGGGAGCAGTGTTTACCTTTTTGTTATTGCTAGAAGAAAATACAAGGCATGAATCTTGCCAAAAATCTGAACACAGTAAAGACTGATAGTGGAAACCCCAGAAAAGAAAAGATGATTAGAAGTCAGTAAAAAGTTTTACCTGACTTAATTCTTCATGGCACCTGAGTATAAGAAATATTGGAGGTGTATCAATGCATGACTGTATAAAATAATTAATAAGAGGAGAGGAGAACCTATTTTTTCCCTTTTTAACTCCATATTTCTAAGCAGAAAGAAGAGTTCTCCATCACCTTTCCCTGGGAAGATCAAAATGTTTTATGGACTTCATCTTAATTACTCAACTTCATTGGATCACAAAAACTGAAAGGATCATTATTTCCTCTGTGATGGATGAGGAAACTAGTTTCCACAGAGGTTAAGTGACTTACACTCCATGTCATCAATGTAGAATTTCTTCTCTTTCCTAGGGCTGGATTCACTAAAGCAATGTTAGTAAAAGCACATACCATGAAAGGCCAATACCCTCTACCCCAAGCTAAGAAAACATACATTACCCGAGAGACTAGAAACAACCTCCTTACCTTCCACCCCAGTTTCATTCTTCTAGAATTTTGTCCATTGAAATCTAGATGCAAACTTCTAATTTTCTAGTCATTTTGACCTAGGACAAAATCCTAATTTCCTCCTTAAAATCCTAGAGAAAAAAGCCTAGCCCAATCCTCCTCCCCTTCATTTTTCCTCAACACAGAAGGAACGGGAGTTTATTGCAGATTAGGATATTTAAGACAATGTTCACAACATGAATAGTGACCATTGTGGGAAAACATGAGGTGCTTTTTTTTTTTTTTTTTACAACAGGAGCTAATCCACAGCTGGGCCACCTGTTATGGTGGATGCTTTCCAATTGGATTTCCCAAGATAAGCCAAGTAGCCTGAGTCTATATTTGTCAGTATTAAAAGCAAGGTAAGGACTAAAGATTTCATCAGTTACAGGCTGGATGGGATCTTGAAGGTAATCTAGTGACTAGATTCTAGTCTAATCCCCTCATTTCATAGATGAGAAAACCAAGGGTCAAGAGATAGCCATACAGCTATTAGGTGGCAAAACCAGGATTCAAAGTAAGGTCTTCAGAATTTAAGATCTTTGTTCTTTTAACCATATCATGTATTGTGTTTAATTTATGTGGATTTGATTCAAATGGAAGTGATTGCTTACATAGAAGCTGCATGAATTTTTCCCAATACCATACCTTCCTCAAAACAAAAATCATAAACCATATCCTTCTTCTTTCTATAGACTAATCTATTATTGGTGAAAGTCATCTATTTTGGAAGCCCTTTGAAATGTTTATTCAAGTTACCAAAATCTAATGAACACTTTTTCTCAGTTATTGTTCTTTCAATGAGATATTTAGAAAAAGCTTTAATTAACTTGGGTTAATGAAGAGTCTATTAACATGTTTTCAAAAAAAAGGATTTGAAGTGGTACAGAAGCAAGAGCAAAGGATATGGTATTAGAGCAAACAAGTTCAAATCCAGATTCTGCCATTCACCCCCTGAGAACAAGTCATTCCATATCTCTGGGTCACATTTTCCTTATTGTGATGTTTAACAAGTTTGAGAGACATAGTTTCTGGGTAATTAATCATTTCATTAATAATGCTAGCATATTATAGATAAAACGGTCAATGACACTCTCAAATTCCAAAGACCCCTAATGGAACCCACTCAATGCCCTTGGAAGGGTTGTGTTCCTCAGGTAGGCAATTAACTCTGATTGGTTAACAAGTAATGAAAAAATGAATATTATAATGAGAGGTGGACCTATTCTAATGAGGAGTTGGGGGGAATGTGACTTTCATCATGTCATTTACTTCCAAATCACCCCCAACCTGGGGAAATCTAGACAAAGAATCGATATCCCCCACCCAAGCCTGAATAAAATATAATGGGCTACATACAGTTTCTCCTTAGTTTAAATTCCCAGTAAGGTTGGGTAGGGTAGCAATACCCAGATTGAGGAGAATGCTAATTCTATCTGCTATCATCAGTCCTTTGCTTCAGAGGCTGTGTTGAAATGAGAACTTTAGATAAAGGGGGAACTCTAGATCTCCCCAAATCATTGGTCATCAATAATCATTTCTCTCATTATCTAGAAAATGAGGGGACAGATGGACTAGATGAACCTAAGTGCCCTTACTGCTCTCAATCTATGATCCCGAGTACTCTAAATTCAGTAAGTCAATTACTCCTATAACCCCTATCGTTAAAGAGTTCAGTTCTAGCTACAATATTTTAGGAAGAATCTTGACAAGATGGACAACAGGAAGTGGAGGGAACTTGAAGTTATGCCATGTAAAATTAGTCTGAAGAACTTAGAGTTTCTTCTCTAGATAAAAGACAATCTGTGGCAGGGATGGTAACTTCCTTCAAATCTGTGAAGGGTCGTCCTGTAGGGCAGTGATTCAATTTATTCTACTTGGCCCTAGAGGGAAAAACAAATATCTATGATTGCAGGAAGGCAGAGTTTGGTTCAATCAATGGAAGCATAACCTTAGAAATAATCAATCTGCCCAAAAGAAAAATGGTCTGCCTTGGCTGGTAGTGAGTTCCTCATTACTAGAGGTTCACAAGCAGGAGGTGGATAAACACTTATCAGAGATTCTGCAGAAGTAATCTTTGTTCAGGTATAGCTTGGATGGGTGACCTCTCAAGTCCCTCTCAGTTCTGCTATTCTACAGTTTTATAAAGATAATTGTATTTTGTTGAATATTTAAGAATTCTGAGGTGAACAGGATTTCAGATTTAAAAAAAAAAACCTAAAAACAGGTGCTATGAAAATACCAAATGACAAGACTCTAAAAAGTCTTATTTCAAGCTCTGAAACTATGGTAACTAGAATATAGGAAGTTCTGAGAAATACCTTGGTCAATTTTTTAGAAAAATTACTTCATTTCTCTCCACTGACAGGTGTCTCACAACTACACAGAATCAAAACAGGAAACTAAATTAATTTATTACACTAGTAGAGACCATTCCATGTTAAGTAAGTCTAAATGCTGGTCATAAAAAAAGCACAGCAGTCAAAGCTCAGCACAGCTTTCTGTGAGTCTAAATAGATCCCTAGATGTTTATCTATTCCAGTCCTAACACCCTACTGCTCAGATGCCCAATGAAGAGATCAATTATGAAAGTATTTATCCAGGTGAAATTTGTCCACTGGGAACCAGGCTAACATTCTCAGCTCCCTTTTCATAGGTCGCCAAGCCGGAAATGCAGTATAACCACCTAAGGCCATATCTGAACTAAGGTATTAGGCAAGAAGTGAAAGGTTCCTAATCTCATTAACACTTCGCTTTTTGTTATAGTTGGGGGAATTCCCCATTCCTCCCCTTGGCCACTCACTCTAGCTGTCCCTTCCTCCAGCAGTTAAGCTAGGTAGACAAAGGCTAAAGTTGCCTATAAAGTGAAACCACATCCATCAGCTCCTTCTGGGTCTTTTATCATTCCAATTAGTCAAGAAGATAGGCTATCTAAATGTGCCTACAGGGAAGCCTGGGGTGGGGGGGGGGGTGGGGGGCGGGCAGCAAGCATCTTGGATTCTAGTGACTGGTAAATATTTGCAAATATTGTAAGTGTACATATTGCAGAATTTCGTGTCACAAGCAATATATTAACAATTCTTTATGGGCAATGACTGGTCAGCTAATCGAGTAACTTGGCACTCTGCAGGTTAAACTACACCTCAGCACTTTCCCAGTCCTGGATGGTAACATTTTTCAGGCGATAATTATAAAAACACCTACTTATTGATTAGAGGCATTTCAGAAATGAACAGAAAGAAGATAAGCTGCATAATAATGAGTTCTGGAATGATAAAATATGTGGAAGTTTCACCTAAGCCTGAAAATGAGGGAACCTAAATCAGGTTCTTAGGTAGTCCAAGTGAAGTAATCAGAATAAGACAACAAAATGCTTAAAGAAAACAGAACAACTAATCCTAGCTTTGGGGGTGGGGGAGGGAGACAAGAAATACATTGTTAGCTACTTATTATGTACCCTTATCCATGAAGTCTTATTTGATTCCTCCATTGGCTTTTGCCTTATCCTTTGTATCTCAGGAAAACTTTGATATATTTTAATAAATTTATCTTATGTTATATACATATATATAACATATATATGTATGTGTGTGTGTATACACACACACACACACACACACACATACATTGACCTGTGTTTGTATCTCATCGACTCTAAGCTTCATAAGAGCAGAACCCATATCTTGTCTTGAAGAATATAAGCTCCCTGAGGACGGGAAATTTCATTTCTACCTTTGTAAACTCCAATGCTAAGCACAGAGCCTGGCTCATAGTAACAAATATTTGTGGAATTATCTAAATTTAATCTCTTCCCCCGGTGCCTAGCACCGCAGTGCTTCATACACAATGGGCATTTAGTAAATGTTTGTTGACTTAAAAGTGAACAGCCATGAAACCAGTAGTTTGGAAGCAGTGATCATGAGGTGACCATTATGTGTCATCCCTATGTGAAAAAAGCCTTTCCTCTTTATTAGTTATCAACTTCATATACTGCAAAATGCAATGGGGAAAATAGCTTCTCAGGATTCTAAAGAAAAATATGAAATAAACACATTTGAAATTATTTGTTTTAAGGATGAGGGCTGGAACTACTAGTTCCTATCATGGCTGCTATCACATTCTACAGGTGCAAATACTTGGTGAGGTAAGCAGGAAGAATTTTTTTTTATGCTTCCTGAGATGTTTAGGAATTAAAGATGAGGGGAAAAGCAGCACAAATCAAGATGCATGAAAAGGGATCCAAAGGAAAGAGAACTGTAGAGATTCTCACAGTCACACCCAAAGAATGTGATGGAATGACTAGCTAAGGGGGCAAAAATCTGCACCTGTGTAGAGATATCATCACAGTCACCTCCACCACCATCACCATCCTCCTCCTCCTCCTCATAATCATCATTATTGTCAACACAGCATTTATATAATGCTTCTACAAAGCACTTTTAGATTACCTCTTCCTTTAAATCAGCACACCAATCTAAAAGCAAGGGCTCTCATCTTTCTGGTGCCATGTGAAACCTATGGATTCCTTCTCAGAATATTTTTAAATGTATATAACATACGACATAGGACTGCAGGGAAACCATTTGTTTTGAAATATAGTTATCAAAATATTGCCCCCCAAAAGATCAAAGACCCTAGGTTAAAAGCCCCTGTTCTATGCCTTTTTATCTAAGCTACTTGGAAATCTGTAAAGATTTCACCAGTTTTTCAGAAGTCCCTTCTAAGCTGAAAAATCATCAGGTTTCTTACCTGCAGCAACCTCATAAGTATATCTCATACCTAAATTCTAGTAGCCCTCTTTAGCAATCAGCTCATGTACAGACTTAGAAACAGGTAGGTGAGAAGAAATACATCGGGATGAGAAAGCTGAGAACAAATCCTTTTTCTTAAAAAACAATCTGTAAATCTAGCCACTGTAATTGAACATACTTTTCAATTAAATATCTTTTTTTCCTGGTTTAGCATATGTTTTGCCACTTGTTTGTGATGGCAACTGTGCTTTAAGAGAGAAAAAAAAGAAGATCCTAACACATCATCTCCAACTGAAAAAAATCAGACATATTTTCCTGCATACCCTGGGATAATGACAATGATTAATTACATCATCTATCTTGTTTATTGGTCCTTCCAAATACTTAACTCAGCTTTGCTAGCATGCACTGTACACCAACCTGTTCACTGTTTTCACTTGGTACTTGTTGGTAACATTTCCATAATTTTGAAATAGGAAAATTAATATTCTTAAAGCAAGCTGACTGTCCAAATAACACCATCAATGAGATAAATCTCTCTGGCTCAGCTATCACATTCTCAGTCTCTAAGGCAGACACCTCATTTTGAAAAATGCTTACACCACAACCGATATAAAATCGTAATATCTGATTCATTTTTAAAAGACTAAAACCCCAGTTATAGCTTTTCAAACTATTTGCTGTGATTTGTACATTTTAAGCACACTAATATAGATTATTTGGTAAGGGTAGTGGAATCTTTTAGTGAAAAATGTAATTAGGCCATATAATGTTCTTTTACTGTGTTGCTGTTAGTATGAGTGAAGTGCCAATAAAGCTGTCCATGACCAAAATGTGGAGTAGAATGCATCCATCATTATGGTGTGTATACAAATCTGAGATAGGCTTGGTACCAATGTTTTCTGACTCTGACCTGACTGAGTCTATTTGGTACAGCTAAAATCAAGTCAAGAGGAGAAAGTCCAGAAAAGTGAAATGTGTCAGTAATAATGAGAGAGCATGCATGCCCCAGTACTTGGAGCAAGGAAAGAGGTTTATACTATGTTACCTGCTGTCGCACCTCCAATCTGATAACAATCTAGAATGGGGGAGATGGAGAGAAGGATTTACATGCAATTTATATCTACTTTGATTACTAATCCTTAGTTCTTTTTTCACTGCAGCCTTTCAACCCCGATTCTTCAAAGTGTCACCTGGCTTATTTGGTTCACGGGCATTTTCTAAGTCATTACATAAGACTGAGTACTGTCAGCAAGGAAAGACAGCAGTGGAGGTGAAAGCTAATGTTCTTTCCAGTCAAGCCACCTGATATATAAAAAGATCCTAGAGTGGGTTACTTAAGATGAAACGTGGGTATCATGTCTACACAAATATGACTTAGTAAATATGATTTAAGAAAGGAAAAGAAAGAAAACATGTCAACAGTTGGGTCTCCCTTTTATAGAAGTTCAATTTGTTGTGCTTTGCAGAGAAAAGCACAGATTGGTGTCCCTGGGAAATTTACAACCCTTCAATGGATACCAAAGCCAACCACCTTCCACAGACAGAGAAGGGAAATTAAAAAAAAAAAAGAAAGAAAAAAGAAAAGGAAGACAGCACACACATACATACATACATGCACACACACACAACACCCTAAATATACTATTAGCCTTTGTTCCATAGGACACCCTTTTCAAAGGTGAAAATAATGGTTACATTGTCAAGGTTCTAGCTTGCACTAGCAACAAATATTGAGAGAGGGGCTCTATCCTAGGTCACACCAGGGCTCCCTTGACCCTGCTCGACAAGCGTGAAAACATGAAATAAATGAAGGTTAACAAAGACTGGTCCAAAAGAGCAGCTAGTGCTCGTTAAATGCTGATCAGAATTCTCCCTAAGCAAAGATTTGCGTACCTCTTATCCTCAATATTCACCAATAATCATGACATTTGTGCCAGGCATTAATACAAGTGGTCTGAGAGCAAAAATCCAGAAAGAAAATCTGCCTTCAGGGAGATAGGCATTAACGTTACTGGCATGCCCCTAAAAGCAAACAAGGAAACTGCAAAATAACCGCGTAGTTGCAAATAAACTGTTTTCAATCCACTACCTTTTTGTGTCTGTCCTTCTTCCATATTCTCTTCCATGACTGCCTTTCTTCACTCTACAATGGTGCAAAGAATTTAATCAGAAGCTTCAATAAGACGCTGGAGAAACTGTGGCTGTCCGCCGTTCGTTCCTCCTCTTTTCCTGGGAAGCTCCAAAAAGCAGTGGGTAAGGCAAGTCCTCAGAGCTTAGCTGAGGCTCCCTCACTCCCCTTGTTTGCTGGGAGACAGGCTGTCAAGTGTAATTTCATTCAAATTACTCTTCCGTGAAGATTATCAATTTTTCCTCTCAAAGCTGCCCCATTGTGCAGCACTGTAAGCAGGTATTCAAACAAATAGCCGCGGAATTTGGGGGTGTGTTGGCGGGGGAGGGGGGAATTTGGTGTCACTCTTAGTAGCAGAGGCTCTGGGATTCATAAGCCTCGCTTTGCATATAAAACGGAGAAAAGAAATCGAGGTTTGTATTGAAATCTGGGCTTTAAATTGGAACCAGGCTGCACTGAGAACAGATGGAGGGGTGTGCTAACATGAAGCAGACCACCAACCCATAATTCCCCCTATTTGCTACCAAAGTGGGAAAGCCCAGACGCCCGTGGTTTTTTTATGCTGCAGTAGTTGTTTCTCACTCAGATATGTTACAGAAATGCTCTTTCATTTTCCTCTTCTCTAAGTATCTACTTAATTTGATTTAAAAGCTCCTGGAAAGGATGCAGTTACACTTATCTGAGGTCTGATCTTAAAAGGCTGTTATTGAAAGGGTATTTGTAAGCTCACACCTTTGCAGATTTAAAAATAAGCAAGGGCAAGAGATTTGAAGGAGATGAGCATATATCTTTAAGCCTCAAAGGGACAGTGTTTCAAGCAAGTATTTCACCGCAGTGGCTCGGGATTCCTATATGTAAGGGGATAGGGAAACGCTGAAAACAAATCTATTGGTGTCTTTTAGATTTCAAACTAGCTCACTGGAATTACCTACTTCAAAAAGGAGTCTCTGGGAATGATTTTTGTTAAGGTGGTGGGGAAAGGCAGGAGGCTGGGGAAATTCTGGCTGAGGTATAGGAGGGACAGCCACTTGTTCTGGGAATTCTGCAGTCTGATTTAGAATGCAAATCACAATGCTGCAGTCTGGTAATAAATAAGCATTTTTGTACCTCGGACTGCTCAGAGGCAAAAGTTCCAATACTTCCCAAATGGTGCAGGAGGAAAATAAACAGTATAGCTTTCTATTACCTTAAGCCTTTCAGGACAGCAACAGGAAAGAATCCCTTCAGGAAGACACACACACACACTACACACACACACACACACACACACACACACACACACACACACGGGCAAAATCATCAAAATTCCATATGTGAAATATATTCTTCTGGTTAAAATTGCCCTAAACGATGCACTTTCTGAAAGATGCTTCCAGCATCCACTAATCTGTGTTGCAGTATGTATTTACATGCCTTATTTTCAAAAGGAGCCAGTCTACATACTTCTCCCACCTTAAAAAAAAAAAACACCCAGTTTAGAAACAAGTGGATGACATCATTTCTTTCACCAAACAGTGGCTCAGCCATTATACTTGTGCATTCACCTGTTTTCTCTTCTGTTTTTAAAATTTAACAGACTGAATGATATCTAAAAAACCGCACACACACACACACACACACACACACACACACACCCCAAACTAAAAAAAACACATCTAGATTGGATTTGAGTTCTGGTTCGAAGGCTTGAGATAAAGGCTAAGTTCATTCAGGCCACAGATTTCTAAAGGGCCATACATCACGGAAGGTAGGCATGTTTTGGGCTGTATACGATACCATATTATCACTTGTTTCTTCCTTGGTTTTCCATTCCCACTACCACCATCTTGTCCATAGCCACTTTATCTATTGCCTAGACTAATGCAAGAGCCCTCAAGAGGGTTCTCTGCTTTTAGTGCAGGGAATCTTAATCTTCTCTGTGTAATGGACCCCTGTGGATGGTCTAGTGAAGCCTATGGACCCCTTCTCAGAATAATGCTGCTAGATATGCGTAAGAGAAAATATAGAGGCTTACAAAGGAAATTAATTATATTGAAATAGTTATCAAAAAAATTTTTGAAAGAATTCCATAGACCCAGCCTAAGAATCACTGATCTAGCCTCTCCGTGTCCCTCCCCAAATCATCCTTTGAACAACTAACAAACAAATCTTCTTCATTACAAACTTGATCATTCAACATTAGAGCTTATTTCACTACTGAAAAACTCTCCATAGCTCCTTGTTGCCTACTGTCACAAGTCCAAACTCCACAGCTACTGTCAAGGGCATTCCACAATCTAGTTCTAACCTATCTATCCAGGTCTAATTCATTCTACTCTTTTCTACACAACAATTATGGTCTACCACAAAATGAACCAGTACATCCACTATTTTCCTATTTTTTTTTACTTTTTCTTTCTTTCAAATTTTCTTTTTTATTATGAATTTAGCTGACCTGCAGTGGTAGAGGAAGTTCAGTCTCTACCTTGACTTATTATTGGACTTAAACATCAAACATTCAAATGTACAAAGGAGGGGGAGAGGGAGAGAGAGGGAGAGAGAGAAGCGGGGGAGGGAGGGGGAGAGAGAGAGAGAAAGAGAGAGAGAGAGAGAGAGAGAGAGAGAGAGAGAGAGAAGAGAGCTGTACTTGAGATTGAATTACATTTGTTGTTTTAAGCACATACCAAATTTAACATAAAATTAATGAAACTAGCCTGTTTGCCTATGTCCTCTTCTTAACATATTTCTGTTCTCTATATTCTTTGATTTTTTCATTTACTCCTTTCTTTCTTTTCTTCTTTTTTCTTTGTATCACTATCACTACCTACTAAACCCCACTGCCCTACATTCCCTACCCCCATGACAGTCCACCCTTGTAACAAATAGTCAAGCAAAACTTTTCAACATATTTGTAACATCTGAAAATATGTCTCACTGTGTGCCACTAGCCCAGCACATCTTTTGTGAGGTGGGACACTTGTTTTGTCATCAGACTTCTGAAGTAATCATTGATTGATGCCTTGATCGAAATCCTTGAGTCTTTCAAAAGTTGTATTCATTTACATTGTGGTAGTCACTGAATGAACTGTTCTTCTGATCCTGCTTGTTTGACTTTTCATCATTTCATACAAGTCTTCCCAGGTTTCTCTGAGTTTATACCATTTTTCATTTCTTATGGTCAAATATTCCAGTACATTTGTATATCACATTTTTTCAACCATTCCCCAATTCATCCCCTTTTGTGTATAGTTCTTTAGTACAATAAAAATGTTGCTCTGAATATTTCCCTCCTCTATCTTGGACCCTTTTGTTATATGCCTACTAGCAATAACTAACTTCACATATCTATGACTTTGGGGATATAATCCTAAAGTGCTTTTGAAAATGGTATGATAAGATCACAGCTCGATCCATAGTGCAACAAGGTACCTGTCTTCCCAAAGCCTCTTCAACAATATCCATTTTCCTTTTTCATCATTGTTCCTGATCAGAGGGGTGTAAAGTGAAACCTCAGAGTTGTTTTAACTTTCATTTTTTTCACATTTATTTGGAGCATTTTTGTATGGTTGGTAAAGTCTTGCATTTCCTTTTTCGAAGATTTCCTATTCCTTTGCCCATTCACATATTAAGAAACTACTCTTGTATTTTACATTTCACACCCATTGGCTATCACACCATTTAGCAGAGAAATTTGTTGCAAAGATTTTTCCTCCAGGTAACTGTTTCCCTTTTAATTCCAACTTCATTAATTCTGCTTGTCAAAACCTTTTCGATTTTATGTAATAAAAGTTATTTTATCTTTTCTGACCCTTTCTAACCTCTATTTGGTCAAGAACTCTCCCGATATTCATGATTGGGAAAGGTATCTCCTTACCTATTTTGGCCATGTATCAATTGGGAACTTTTATGGCATATAGCACAAGATGTTGTTCTAACCCTAATTTCTAAGAAAATGTTGTCCAATTTTCCCAACAGTGTTTGTCAAATAAGTACTCCTCCTTATTGGCATTCTTAGGTTTCATTAAGGCTTACCTTACTATGTATATTACTTATTGGTCCTCTTTGCCTAATCTGCTCTACTTACACAACTTTTCTATTTTTTAAAACTGTAGCAAATAGTTTTGATGAATATTACTTCGTAGGATATTTTAATGTCAGGTACTGGTATGTCCTGTTTTTTTCATTCTCATGCTGAGGTCTCAAACAGATATTGGAGATCAAAATGGCTTCAGGCCACCTTGAGGTTCCCATTGGGGTACTATATGCCTGTATACCTCTGCCCTTTGATGGATTCCCTAGTGCGAACAAATATCAGAGCTCACATTAGTTTCAGGCCCCTTAAGCCCCAGACCAGAAACCCTATGGGTTTCTGACCATTCTCTCATACAATTCTGGACTAGATAGAGGAGCTTACTTGGGATTTTTCTTTGGTTTTATTGATCACTGCTACACCTGCCACTCTTTTTCATCTTTACTGTGGGCTGTTCTTAATGGAGCTGGGCTCAGCTGTAATCTTTGATTTCACTATCTTTGCTGGAAATCCTTTACCCTTTTCTTATGACTTTCTTTATTGCTGGAATGGATTCCACCCACATCTCTGCCTCCTGAAACTTGACTGTGATATACACTATAAACTCATCAGGGATAGAGACCTGGTCTTATTTAGCATTGTGCCAATCTTCACCTTGGCACCTACCACAGTGCCTTGTACTTGAAATGACACTACTGGATTCTTGTTGCATTAAAATGAACAACAAAAAGATGAGGAACTTAGTAGCACTAAGCAAGATGCATATGGAGCGAATCTATTTGCAGGAGGTGAATCCAAAGATTTTCTCAGAAAAACTGTGACTGTTTGCAAAGGGGCAGAATTATGAACCACATGCAGAACTTTTAAATACTCAGAGACTTCAAGTCCCCTCTATTTTGAACAAATGCTAAATGGTTATGGTAGGAACCTTTCAAATACATACTTAGAAAACTCTCTCTCTCTCTCTTTCACACACACACGCACACGCACACATGCATGCACGCACACACGTACACACTCATTCTCACACCCTCTCTTTCTCTAGCTCCCAATAAAGGGTAATTCCCAAAAGTATTTCCAAGCAATTACCAACCTGCCATTCTGCCAGGTTCCTATTTCCAAAGGGTCTGCTTTAAGAACATTTCTTCTTTTAAATTCAACTTGAATTATACCAAAAATATAGGGCAGGCCTAGGAAGGCAAAAACAAAACTAAAGCTGGATCTGGAGTCTTAAGTGCTGAATATTAATTCCAGGTTTGCCCCTTACTACTTTACTTAATTAACTCGAATGGCCTCCTGTTACCCCTAGGATCACATATACACCTGACCCCACTGCACCTTTATGACCTTATTACAAATGACTCTTTCCTACATGCTTTACAATCCAGGCAATATTATACTATAATTATAATGAAGATAAATAATAACAGCTAGTAGTTATATATTTCTTTAAGGTTTTCAAAGTAATTGGCTTACGTTTTCTCATTTGATTCTTACAACAGTCCTATAAAGTAGATTTTATTACCCCCATGTTATAGATGAGGAAACAGGCTGATAGAGTGATTTGTCAAGGATCTCACAGCTTTTGCTTAAGTTTAATACTTATGGCAGGATTCAAACTCAAATCTCTTTGACACCCAAGTCTAACATTCAATCTACTGCACTACCCAAATGGCCTCTGCATTGCTCCTCACCAGCACCAAGTCATCTCTGGCCTCAGTGGATTTTCAGTAGGTATTCTCTCCATGTATGTATTATAATTTTTCCTCACATAACTCTTGGAACTCCTGGTTTTTCTTCAAGACCCATCTCAAACACCACCTTCTACATAAAACTTTTCCTAGTCACCCAACTGCAAATGCCTTTCCCCAGTGGTAGACTAGAACAAGCTTACACTGGCTGCCAAGAGCTGATGGTTAAATTTTCAGTGTGAGGATTACACCTTGGGAATTGGTAGACAGTACAGATTAGGACTTGATTTCTTGCTTTGTTGATTGTCTACCCTTAAAGTGCTGGATAAAATGGTTCATAATGAAGTTTAAATTTAACTACATACATACACACACAATGAAGGAAGAATGGAAAAAGGGAAGGAGGAGAGCATGTATACATAAATGTATATATGTGCATATATACATATATGCGTATATATATTTATTTATGTGTGTATGTATAGTTCTTCCTTAAGAATATAAGCTCCTCGAAGTCAAGGAATGTGTTAATTTTGTCTCTGTATTCCCAATGTCTAGCACAGTGTCTGGTATATAATCAATACTTAAGAAATGCTTCATGATTGATCAATCATGTGATCTTAAGGAAGTCACTTGACTTGTTTGGTCCAATTTCCTCATCTGTGAAACGAAGGGGCAGGACTAAGTGTCCTTTAAGAAATCTTCTAGCTTTAAATAAATAATCTTACTTTTAAACATAGATATTTTGGGTGCTTTCTTTGCTAGTTGATTCAAGAAAATTGGGTTCATATTTTGATTTATGCAAAGAAGCCTTGACCTAAAACATAATAAACTATAATAACCAGATAGAAACATATTCCCTTTTCAAATGAATGACATGAAAATGCTTTCAAAAATAGCTAAAGAACTGCTTTAAAGATAGGACTATCTGTGACCCTAATGGCTATTAATAGTTATCTGAATCACTAACCTATTATTAATGAAATAAATTATCAGTCCAGTCCTCACTCTAGCCTTATGAACTTAAACCTCAAGAAACAGCTGGTGGTAGGTTTGTTGCTTTCCAATGCATGAAAAATATTTATTTGGGGCATTTCATTTAGCTAAAACAGCAACTACTCAGGTTGTGCTATATGAATAAGATGGAACATCATTGTGTTGTAAGATATAACGACTATGAGGAACTCAGAAGCAAATAAGAATGTTGATTTGGACTGATTTGGAACAAAGTTAGCAGAAACCAGAAGAAAAATATACAGGGACTATTGTCATACAAATGAAAAGAATGCTAAAAGGCAGCCAGTCAAATGAATTGCAATGATTAGGTATGGGTGTCACATGATAAAACATCTCCTTCATCTTGGTAGAGTGCTAGAGGACTAAAAATACTGAATGGTACATACAGTTAGATACAGGCATTTTGTAAATCAGTTTTGCTTCATTGTAAGTTTTCCTCTTTTAAGGGAGATTTCAGGGCAAGCAAGGGTGATATACTGGGACATGTCTTTGTGGTAAATAAAAGCATCTATAATCCATTTATATATGTGTATACATAGATATATACATACATATATTCATATGTGTATATATTCATAGGAATGCATTGTGTGTTCGTACACATATACATGCATATATATACATATGTATATATACACACACTATAAAATGGCAGCTAATCTACTAAGACAATTCTGGGAAAATAGACAGACCTCGGTCATCTCTCAACCTCACAGCCTCAGTTTCTTGAGTTATAAAATGGGGATAATACTATCCCTATCTCACAGAGCCATTGTGATACAAATAATACATGTAATATATAATACATACAAATAATGTATGCAAAGTACTTTGCACATCTTTCTATGCTGTCTAAATGTGAGGTATCACCATCAACCAATGTGGTCAGCCTGGTGATAATGACAGTTCAAACTTATATAAAACTGCAAACTTTACAAAGTGCTTCCTTCATAATAGCCTTGTGAAATTGAGAGTACAAGTGTTATTCCCATTTTAGAGATGAGAAAACTGATGTCTGCCAAGGTCAAGTGACTTGCCTATGATCACATGGCTAATAAGCAAAGATCGCATGAGTTCAGGTCTCTCTGCTATAGCCCTAGTGTCCTTTTTCTACTTTACTACCTGCCTCTAATACAATAAAATATGGATTCAGCCAGGGGGATGCTTATACACATTTAACAACCAGCTTTCCAAAAAAAAAATACGCAAGACACACTTTTAAATTTAATCTGCATTAGAGATGTTTTACCCATCACTTTTTAAAGTCTAGCCAATCAACAAAATAACAAATGAAGATTTGATTTGTAACATTTGCCAATTTTCAAGATGAAAATGTTCATACTAAAAATTTAACAAGTGTTCCTCTAGCTGGTTCAATCGCATCCCCGAATGCCCCTGGATTTATTTTAACTAAGGAAGAGCTAAACAGAAGTCACGTCCTTTAAATGTCACTTAAATTGCTAAAGCTGAGTTCACTTAGGTTAAAAAGATAAGGCAACCTTAAAAACACACAATTTGTCAAAACTTTAACAATTCTTTCATTCAAAATTATTTTAAAAGAAATATCTATCTATGTTCTTTGTAGGCCAAACTACAATTTTCCTGCTTTGTCAGAGTTAGCCTAACACCTCCTTGAAGTCTTTTTTTCTAACGTTCTTAATTAGTCTCCATTGGTAATAAGTAACAGTGCCGATCTTGCACAGCTCTGCCCTGTAATTACAAGTTAGTGATACATTTTTTGAGAACTTGGACATCTCTAAAAATGTCAATATAGCAAAACCTAATCAACTGCATGGTACAACCTTCAAGGGTCTGACCATCTAGTTTGAGCAACATTTCCAAATACAGCAACGACAAGAACAAAATGAAAAGGTGCTTAAGGTTTCTTCTGTGTGTACTACAAAAGGCTGGACTGAAGATAGCATCTCCTTCAACCAAGGAAATATATCAACTAGAGAGTTGTTGTTGATCAGTCATGTCAGACTTCTACAAAGACACAATTTTGGGGTTTTCTTGGCAAAGATACTGGAGTGGTTTGCCATTTCCTTCTCCAGCTCATTTTACAGCTAAGAAACAGGCAAACATGGGGGCAGCTAGGTGGCGCAGTAAGTAGAGCACCAGCTCTGGAGTCAGGAAGACCTGAGTTCAAATGTGACCTCAGACACTTGACACATGTACTAGCTGTGTGACCTTGGGCAAGTCACTTAACCCCAATTGCCCTGCCAAAAAGCAAAAAAATAAAATAAAATAAAAAAAAGAAACAGGCAAACAGGGTTAAGTGACTTGCCCAGGGTAAGTCTGAGGCTGCATTTGAACTCAGGTCTTCCTGACTCCAGGCCTGGCACTCTATCCACCAAGCCATCTAGCTGGCCCTAGTCATGTATGGTGCACATAACTAAAGAAGGTGTTCACACAGTAAATACCACTGGCTATTATGTAGGACTGGAAACTAATCATGCTGCACACCCATTATCATCCAGTCTCTATGAGGAATCAGAAGGAAGGGATAATCTTAGAAATTATACCTTTTTAAATGATAAATAGAACAGAAATATGGTAGTCTTCAGGGATTCTAGAGCAATGAAGACCAAAGACTAAAGATTGATTCATCTTATCTAGGGACCTTGACTGGCTACCCCAAGTAGACATGGAGAATAATAAATCAGCAGAGCTAAAATGAACGTCTGAGGTTAACTAGTACAACCCATACCTGAGCAGGAATCCCTTTCATAACATTTCTGTCAAGTATTTATTTAGGTTGAGCTCCAGCCCATTTAATAGGTATATCCCTGAAATGGATTTGGGTGGATAAAGACTGTAATAGCTTGCATGTATTCTAGGATTTTGTTGGCCAATGAAATTCATCACTTCTCCTCTAGGACAATACTACCATCATTGCTTTCAAAGCAGCCTAAGTTCCAAATTGGAGCATGAACCAAATTGTTGGGAAGAGGGGGGACCACATTAGTCATTTGCTTAATCAATAAGCATTTATTAAGTATCTACTATGTGCCAGACACTGTGCTGAGCTCTGAGGTATCAGGCTAAAACTCTACTCCCTTCAGAACACTCTAATCTCCAGATATTTGGACTAGACTCTAAATGCCTGTAACATTACTGCTGAATTGCTCAAAGTATTACATAACTATTTTTTTGTTGGCTGGAGGGCCAAAAAGGATAGATTTTGTTTTGACAAGTCCTCCTAAACATACATAACAACATTCGCACAAAATATATTCTTTTAGAGCAATTAAGCAAAGCCGCCTAATAGCATGACTACAACTCCTCAGTACTCAGTACAAGACCTGGCATTAAGTAGGCACTTGATAAATGCTTACTGCCCGATTGACAAGCTTCTTTGTCCTTCAAATTTGATAGAATAACCTTAACATTGTCTTTGTATTTGAGCTGCGTATGGTAGGCTCTCAATGTTGACTTTAGTTGTATCATGATGCATATGGTTCCTCTGGATGACGTCTACTCAGACAAGTCTTCCCATATAGGGAATAGTGCAAAAGAGTGAAGGCAAAAATCTAAGGGGGAAAAAACCAATAAGAGATGGAGAGTTATTTCACCGGGTTACTCAGGGTTATAGGGGGCACCTGCATTAAAGGATGGGAGAGATTTCAACAGAGAGAAATACCCCCCATGAAAGAGTCTATTTCAGACATGGGAGGGGTTCAATAAACAAGAAGGAAGAATGAGAAAAGGATGGAGAGGATTCCTGTTTGGGTAGAATGTAGAGTTCACAAAGGATAATAGTATGATATGTGGCTTAAAAGGTGGGTTAGAGCTGGATTATGGAAAGCATCAAGCATCAGGTTTTTATTCAGTATAGATGGACATTCTGAGTAGTATAATATTGTCTTCCCCACCCCTTCCCCCAGTTTTAGGTGACTCCAAGAAAAGCCCGCAGCATATTGGGTGAATCCACCATAGAATATTTCTTGGAAATCGTGAATAGGCATCACCCAGGATGAAAAGGCATGAAGGAGTTGTCATCTGCATCATTGATTGGATGACTCATACCAACCAAAGAAATCACAAGCTGAAGTAGCCAAAGAAAACAAAGGAAAATAACAACAGGGTAGTAAGGAGTTACCAGCCCAAGAGCTCCTAAGGAATCATGGGTTGCCCTATAATAAGCCATGATTTTTATAGTACACTCTAATGTTCAAAATTAATGAGAGGCTGCTCAACTCTGAAACGTGCTATGGAGCAGATGGTCAGAAGAAAAAAAGCTAGCCCTACTAGGATTCCATAAGACACAGCTATTATGTGGGTACCTCTTTTCTGAACCTGTCAGATGTTCTTATTCCTAACATATAGAACAGGTAGGGCCTCTGCTAGGGGTGGGGAACCTGTGGCCTCGAGATCACGTGTGGCTTTCTAGGTCCTTGGGTGTGGCCTTTTGATTTAGTCCAAGTTTTACAGAACAAATCCTTTTATGAAGGTGATTTGTTCTGTGAAGTTTGGATTCAGTCAAAGTGCTGCGACTGAGCACTTAGAGGGCCACCCTTGAGTTAGTCAATCTTTATTCCAACTAAATGATTTTAGCAATCAACAACCATTTATTAAGCACCTCCTTTCTTCCAAGCACTGTATTAGGTATTGGGGATACAAATACAAAGCAGTTTGCATGATGCTAGAAGAACAAAGCATATTCACAGATAAGTACACATAGGATCTATACAAAATACACAGTGATGGGGAGTGGGGGGAGGAGGGAGTGAAACACTAACAACTGGGGGAATCAGGAAAGGCCTCTTTCTTGAAGGCAATGAACTTGATCTGAGCCTTTTAGGGAGGGACAGATTCCAAGAGGAAAGTGAAGAGGGAAAACATTTCAGGCATGGGGCACAGCCTAGGCAAAGGCCTAGAACCCAGGGATGGAATATCATGTATAGGGTACAGCCAAAAAGTCCATTTTGCTAGAACATAAAATACCAGGGTCAGTGAATCAACAAGCATTGTTGAGAGTTTACTACATGCCAGGCACCACACTAAGCAATGGAGAATTTTGTTTCAAAAGGTAAAAGCATTCCTGGTAGTCAAGGAGCATACAGAATAATGGGGAGAAACAATATATAAATAATTAGGTAAATACAGGTATGTGCATAGTAGAGGGAAAGCAGTCTCCAAGAGGAAGGCACTAGCAGCTGAGGAGACTGAGAATGGCTTCCCATAGTCAACAGAACTGGGAAGCTCATTAGTGGAGGTGAGGAGGGTGGGCAGAGCATTCCAGGCATGGGGAACTGCCAAGTACAAAATTATGGCATCAGGAGATGGGGCAAGGAGCCCAAGGCCCACGGCAGTATGCAGGGAGCATCAATAAACCAAACTGGGTCAGTGAAATTGGGTCAGTGAAATTGGTCTGTGGAAGGGAGCCCTGCAAAGGGGGGAAGGAGCCAGATTACGAAGAGCTTGAAATGCTAAATGGAGAATTATATTTGCTTTTGGAATGCCAGGAGCTCATCAAGCATGGTGTGACATAGTCAGATATGTTCCTTAGAAAAACCACCCTGTCAGCTGAGTGAAGGATGGATTGCAGTGGGGGAGACTTGAGGTAGAGAGGCCAGCTGGAACACAACGACAGTAGTCTTAGCTAGAGATGATAAGGGCCTGAATTAGGTTGTGGTCATTAGTGGAAAGAAGAATACATCTATTAGAGTTTCATAAAGGTAAACTTGGCCATGGAATATGTGGGGTGAATGACCATGAGTAGTTGAGGGTAGCCCTTAGCTTACAAGACTGGATGACTAAGAGGAAGGCTAGGCCTTTGACACATAAAAGGAAGCTGCAAAGGAGAGATGAGTTTTTTAAGGGGTAGAGGAGGAAGGTGACAAGTTCCATTTTGGACATGTTTAGTTTGGGATACTTAAGGGGCATCCTGTTCAAGATGTTCAAATAGGCAGTTGGAGATACATGATTGTAGCCCAAGTGAATGACTAGAGCTAGATAAACATCTGGGAATATAAATTTACATCCCGGAATCTTTGGCATAAGGATAATAATTGAACCTTTGGGATATGATTAAGTCAACAAGTGAAATAGTACACAGTGAAAAGAGAAGAAGACCCATCAGAGTCTGGGGGACATAAAGAGTTAGTGGACATGCCTAATGAAGATCCAGCAAAGAAGGCTGAGGAATAGCAGCCTGACAAGAATCAAGACGGAGTAGCGTTACAAAAACCTGGACATTAGGGAGTATCCAAAAGAAGAAGATGCTCAAGTGTTGCAGAGGTTAAGAAGGATGAGATGCGAGGAAAGGCCATTAAATTTGGCAAGTAAGGGATCAATGGTAACCGAGGGGAGAAGATTCAGTTGAATAATGAGGTTGGAAGCTAAGCTATGGAGGAATTAGGAAAGAATGAAAAGAGAGAAGCAACTAAGTATGGATGGAGTGAGGGAAAACGATGTGTAATCCGCTTGGATAGAGACTGGAGCCAGACTGTGTTTCAATACCATTAAGAAGGGATTGTATTTTCTCCTAGAGGCAAGCTTTCCAAACAGAAGAACATGGTAAGACTTGTGTTTTAGGAATATCGGTTTGGTGGTTGTGTGGAGATGGACTGAAGAGAGGAGGGAGTGAAGACAGGGAACCATTGGAAGCTACTGCAAAAGTCCAGGTGAATGGTGATGAGGGCCTGCACTAGCAGGGTTGTGGTTTAAGTCAAGAGAACAGGACAGTTATGGGAGATGTTGGGCAAATGATTAAGCATAAGAGATGAAGGAGAAAAGAGTCAAAGATGTAGGCCAAAATAATGGTGGCGTATAAACAAGGAAAATAGGAAGAAGGGTAGGTTCAAAGGAAACGTAGTGAGTTATGTTTGGGGCATACTGGAGATACATTGTATGGTAACACATTGTGCTACCTTTATTATTTCAATTTACATCAATAAGTATTTATTAAGAAACTAATGTGTGCAAAGCATTGTAAGATGGGCTAGAGGACACAGGATTTATGACAGTCCCCATCCTCAAGGTGCTCACCCTTTGGTGGCGAATATTCAATGGACACACAAACACCTCATTCTGTATCTCTTTTTCCTTTCTAGTCAGGTCTCATTTCCCAACTTTAATCTGATACTTTCCTTGTTTGCTCTGTTCCCTGAGGCCCAAAGAAGAAACATAATATTGGTGACTGTCACACAGTGGCAAGCCTCTATATATCAACTTGAGTGTTTTCCTTCTTTCAAAAAACCATATATTAAATTCGTAGAAGTGAGGGACGGAGGAGAAGAAAGGGAAGAGTTTAAGGAAGAAACAACTAGAGAAAAGGGATAAAAAAATGACCCATCCCTAACAAGGATAATTGAAGACAACGTGAATATCCATGAAGATGACAGGACAATAGAATCATGGAATTTTCAATCTGGAAGGGATTTATATAGCAATAAAGAAACAAATGTAAAATAATGTAATACAGGAATCAGGAGACCCAGACTCCGGTCCCAGTTCTGGCATTAACGTGTCATGTGACCTTGGGCAAGGCACTAAATGTCTCAGAGCCTTGGTCCTCGTCTATAAAATAAGAAAGCTAGATTAGCTATTGCTAAGGTGCCCTTCAGCTTTTATAATCTATGAATACAAAAATGCAAGTGCTATAAGAATTCAAAGTGAGGGAAAAGACCACTGTGAGAGTGTTCTGTAGCAGGGCAATGTAGGATGGAGAAGCAGTACTATATGGTATAGTAAAAGGAACATTGAACTTAGGTTCAAATTCTGAGTCTGGCTATATGGACCTAGGCAGGTTATTTCTCCAGGACAGCTGGGGAACGCAGTGGATAGAGAGTCAGGCCTGGAGCCGGGAAGACCTGAGTTCAAATCAGACAGTTACTGGCTGTGTGGCCTCGGGCAAGTCATTTAATCTCTGTCTACCTTGATTTCCTCCTTTATAAAAAGGGGATAATAATAGCACCTACCTCCCAGGGTTATTGCGAGGATGAAATGAGATCATAATTGTAAGGTGTTTAGAAGAGTGTCTGGTGCATAGCAAACGTTTGCTCTCATCATCATCATCAACATCATCATCCTCATTATTACTCCTCCTCCTCCAAGCCTCAGTTTCCCCATCTGCAAAATGGGGATAATCATACTTGCACTAAGAGGCAGTAGACAGAGGGAAGTGGATTCAATCCCTGCCTCTGACGAATACTGATTATGCAGGTAAGTCCCTCAAATTCTCATCAATCCAGGGATCTGGATTGGTAGAGGGGATCTGCATTGGTAGAGGGGATTCCTTCCTCACCGGCCAGCTCCCAACATCGAAGAAATGCTAGGCTGGGTCTAGATCTACCCACTACTCCTCAAAATTTAATAAGATAAAAAATGTTGACAATACCTGGTTTATGTAATTGTTCAGAAATGCCTTAAAACATTATATAAATGCAAGTTATTATTCTATCCACATGAGAAGGAGGTCCGAAGTGAGAGAAATAATGAAGAGGCATAGGTATGGGATGTCTATTTCTTTTTTTAATGCTATTATAAAAAATGTTATTTTTTTAAAATAAACTCTGTTGAAGTTGTTTTGGAAGGTATCCTGAAGCTGCTTGGCAACTACAGCTGGCATTTATGTATCACTTACAGAGCGTTTCCTCATACATTCTATAATCTAATTTTCTTTTTTTTTTTTTGGTTATAATCTAATTTTCACAATCCTAACCCTTTGAAGTAGGCAGATATGAGATTATTCCCATTGTATAGAAAAAAATAATTGAAGTTCAGGAGAAAATAAGGAACTTGCCAAAGGATACACAAACAGTGGGTGGCAAAAAGTAGTGCTTGGTGCTTAATAAATGTTTATTGATTGACTATGGATTTGTTTATTCATTAATTCTGGTTCCAAGTTCAGATCCTCTACAATATACAACACTGCCTCTAAAGGTGAAAACTTGGTTTTACCCACCAACCAGCCCTACCTTTTCATTAGGATCCCACTTTCTCTGTCACAAACATAACTTAAAGAACAGGGAAGGGTTTGGAATGTGTCGTCAAAAGGATGAAGCTGTTGCTCTCTGTGACAGAGCCCTTTCCTAGGGATATCTGTGCCTAAGACCTCAGGCAGCCGGCAGCACAAACTGATACAGAAGACTTTGCTAATAACACACAGAACAGGAACAGAGACCGACAGTAAATGTGACTCCGAATGTCTTTAAGGAAGGGCTAAAATAGCAATCAAATGTAGGAGGCAGTAGGGCCTAACCCCTGAATGGGGGATAAGCATGACCCATACAGAAAAAATGAAGGCCTCAAGATTGAACCTGATCCATTGTCTGACCCATGAAACAGGGTTTAGGTGGCCCAAGTGACACACGGCTTACCAACAAGGAAAGTCACCCGAGTAATCATACCTTTCAGGGGAAGTTTTGTACATGACAAGTCTTGGCAACTAGGTGACATAGTGGATAGAATGCTAGTCTTGTAGTGAGAAAGTTCAAGTCCTGCCTTGGACACTCAATAACTGTATGGTCCTGTGCAAATCATTTAACCTTAACTAAGTATCCATTTCCTCATCTATAAATTGGGGATGATAGCACCTACCTTATGGATCAGCTTTTATTATTATTACAATTTTAATTAATCAGCAGGTATTATAACAAACTCAAACTCTTTAATGAAGGCATCTTTCCTGCTTCTTTTCTCTCCCCCTTCTATCAAAGTAATCATCTCTAAGTCCATAGTATAAGAATTGTTTTAAGAACAGCAGCCAGATTGTTTGGAGTCTCCCCACTTTTATCTACTATTTGCTGGCAGGCTCAGAGGGAGAGAGGGCAGCATGGTCTTAGGTCAGTTCATTATAGCAGAAACACAAACTTCTACCTCATATGGCAATATCTTGAGAGGGTATGGACATCTCTTTCTACAATGTGGATCTTCCTCTTTTAAAATCTTTTTTTTCCAAAATTTCAATCATTGACAATATTCATATTTTAATATCTTACAGGTTTAAAATTACTTGCACACAGAGTTATTCTGGGCTATGTGATATGTCTCAAGGCAAGGTAACACAGCAGTGGGACTCTTCATATTTCAGTGTCTTTTTGTTAAGTTGCATTAATTTCTATTGCGCTAATGTCATTTGTTGGGGATAAAATTAAATCATAGCTACAGAATTTAACCATTTTGTTCAGTGCCCCAAATTATAGCTCTCAATTCAGTATTCACTTGAGGAGGAGGAGGAGAACAAAGAGGAAGAAGAGAAGCATAAAAATCAGCAGCAGCAGAAGCAGCAGCAAATATTTTATTCCATGCCAAAGCAAAGTTTAGGCCAACTTTTACAGTCTGCAGTGTTGGATTAAATTCTGAGCTTTGGTCATTACTTCAGGTGAACATAAAAGGAAGCATTCACTAAAAAAGCCAATTATGATACATCGGTTTTTTGAGGAAATAAATCCACAAAGAAGAACAATCAGAACTTTTCAGCTACCCAGAGACAGTTCTGGGCTCTTTTGCTTTATATAGATCAGTAATCAGATCCCAAGACTCTTCGTGTGGGTAAAATTTTTAAATATTTTAACTTTCCAGAGATAGGGATCCTAAAACCACCCTTCCAACTTCTAAAAACTATTAAAAAAGTTTGGATTTTGAGTCACAAGACCTAGGTTTCAATCCTGATTCTGCTTCTTATTACTCATGTGACCATGGCCTCAGTTTCCCCATTTGTAAAATGTGAAATTGAACTAGATGATCTCTCAGGTCTTTTCCTGCTTTAAATCCTATGAGCCTCTGACAAGCTGTGTTCTCTCGCCACCATCACTACCTATGCACAGTTCATAAAGCACAAGGCCTAGAATCAGGAAGACCTGAGTTCAAATATAACCTCATATACTTACTAGCTGTGGGACCCTGGGTAAGTCATTTAATTTTTATTTGCCTCAGGTCCTTCAACTGTAAAATGGGGATAACATATCTGTATCTATATACAATACATATACACACACATACATATATGTGTGTATAGAGAGAGATGTATATATAGAGAGAGATCTATAGATATACATGCATGTATATCTATCTAAAACACTTCTATCTTCTAGGGTTTCATAAGGATCAAATGAGATAATATTTGTAAAAAGCTCTTAGAATAGTCCTTGGTACACAATAGGTGCTATATAAATACTTATTCCTTTCCCTCCCCATCACTCATAAACAACTACAAATGCATGCCTCTAAAGTAATGAGATTAACCATTGCAATATGACCTTGCAGAGCTTGGAGACCATTTAGAACCAACGTAATCAACATATATATGAGAAAACTGAGTTTCAGTGATTTCATCCTCCTCAGTCCCAGACCAAAGCTGTAAGACAGCCTACATTTCTCTAATATTAGCTCTGATTTGTAATATAGAAATGTCCAAGATCATAAAACAATTACCTTTACTCAGTGATAAATAATTATCTTTTCCCTCGAGATGCCATTGTTATACCCTGATAGGTCTTGAGTTCAAAATAAAGTTCCTTTGCTGATAACTGACCTCTTAGAGACATCTTATATCACAGTACATAAAAGTAATATGTATACATGATATAGTATGTATAATTAGACATAGTATGCATAAACATACTGTGCCAGCTTCTCCCCAGACATTTGCTAATCCTGTATATAATACACCTTGGACAAAGTCACTTTTAAGCCACTAGAATACATAAGAGATCAATGTATTAGTAGGACATCAGTTCTGTCAGTGGTAACAGCTACAGTCAGAAAGAGTCTGTGGAATCATGTTTAGTGCTGAAAGGGACCAAAAACACCATGCAAGTTGTCTCCCTTTCTCATTTTTCAGATGAGGAAACTTATACTCAAAGAGCCAGGACTATTTCTTCAGTTAATGTTGATATCATCAATTTTCTTCTTGCTTCAAGGAAACACCTTGTACAAGGTCCTTTTTTCTTTTGTTTGTTTTGTTTTAACACTTCCCTACTCTATAATGAAACACAGATCTCTGTGCCCTGGACTAGACCGGACATATACCTAAATCCCAAATTGGGCTTAGCATAGTTAAACTTGGAATATTTTATTTTCAATAGTTGCAGTCATGGAAAGACAGCATTATACAAGGTGGACACATAGGCAAAAATGCATATTTTGAAATTTTTGGAATATTAACAGACCTTAGCCTCCTTGACTTCATTCTCTGGGGTATGCTAAAGGAGAAGGTGTACTCAATGAAAATCACAAATGCAATACTCTTGATTGAACACATAAAGAATGAATGTGCTAAAATTGACAGCAATGTGGAGTTATTACATCGAGTTCACGTGAATCTTGCAAAGTGTATCAATCTTTGCATCACAAATGATGGAAATCATATTGAGGATGTCATTTGTTAATATTCCAATTAAATAAAATGTTGTTGAAAATTTCATTCATTTCATTTCTTGAAAATATGCATTTTTGCCTATTTTAGGAATAGCCTGTATAAATAAAATATTTGCTTTACTGATAATTTACACTCAAAGTTTGTTTTCTTGTCATGAATAAGCATTTATTAAACATTTGCCACGTGCCAGATTCTGTGCCAAGCACTGGGGTTACAAAGAAACATAAAAACACACCCTGTGTTAAAGATGTTCAGATAATATGCACAAAATAAGGTACAAAGATATATACAGGATAAACTGGAGAAAACGTCATTATGAGGAGTCAGGAATGGAAGGTTTCTTGTAGAAGCTGGAATTTATCTGAGACTTTAAGGAAGCCTGGGAAGCTATGAGGTAGAAATAAACGAAAGAATTACAGGTATAGGGGATAGCCACTGAAAATTATTGTGGTTGGGAGATACTGTGTCTTCAGCAAGGAATAGCCGGGAGGCCAGTGTCGCTGGATCATAAAATTCATAGAGGAGAATAAGGTATAAAAAGACTAGAAAGGCAGAAATGGGTCAGGTTATAAAGGTCTTTAAAAGCCAAACAGGATTTTATATCTAATTATGGATATAATGAGGGACCATTGGAGTTTATGCACATGTGTGTGAGATGGTCAGGCTTAAATTTAATAAAGATCCCTTCAATAGCTGAATAGAAGATGGACCAAAGTAGGGAAAGACTGGAGGCAGGGAGATCTACCAGAAGGTTACTGCAGTAGTCCAAGCAAGAGGTAATGAGGGCTTGCAGTAGAGTGGTGACAGTGTCAAAAAAGAGAAGAAGATGAGTACAACAGATATTTTGAAGGCAGCAGATTAAATGTGGTGAGAGAATGAGGAGTTGAAAATGGAGGTTGCATGCCTCAGTGAGTAGGAGAGTGGTGATACCCTCCATATTAAGAGAGAAGCTAGGGAAGTAGGGGGAGTTTGAGGGAAAGACAGTGGATTCTGTTCTGGACATGTTGAATTTAAGATGTCTATGATACATCCATTAGAGATTCTAATAGGCAGTGCGAGATGTGCTATTGGAAGTCCAAAGAGTAAGGACTGGATAAACAGATCTAGGAAATCCTCAGCATAAAGATGATAATTGGATTCATGGAAAATGATGAGGTCATCATGTCAAATTGAATAGTCGAAGAACAGAGGGCCAGGACAGAGCCTTGGTAGATACTCACAATACTGGGTCTGACCTGGATGAAGATCCAGTGGAGAATGAGAGGGAGCAATCAGACAGGTAGGGAGAGAACTAGGGAAAAAAGCAATATACCCTTTGGTCCTCCTGGTCCCAGGAAAATGCAGAATTAGCAAATTAGCAAATTCCCTACTTTGTCTAGGCATTGGTCACACAGTCATATAGCCTAAAAGTTTTGTTTTGGGTCTCAATAATATTTATAGGATACTACTAAGCATTCTACTACTTTTGCCCAGGATGCAACAGTAACAAAAATCTATTTGGGGTACAATTTTAACATTCCTAATTCGGTGAGATAGAAGCACTATCTTTCTCCTCTGAACTCCCTTAAGACTGTACAGTCACTACCCAGTTCAATTTAATCCAATAAACATATATTAATCACCTATGATGGACAAAGTGTTGTTTTAGGTCTTGGTGATACAAAGATAAAACAACATAGTCACTGCCTTAAAGGAATTAGCAGTCTAGTAAATATATCATGCTAAGAGTTTACCACTTTCTGTCTCATCTCCCCAACTGGGAGGACTAGGGGACCATATATCTTAATCTTGTACTTTTTTTTGGTCTCTTCTCTATTGCTAAGCTCAAAGTACCTTTTATACAGTAGGTCACAATTTGAGAAAGATTGTCATGAGGTAGATCACTGGGCTGAAGTTGAATTGTAATAGGGAGAAGTAGCAAAAAAATCAGCTTTATAAGGGCAAGATACAGGAGCTGTGGCTGGATAACATTTCATCTGGAAGAGATCAGGGCTTTTAGTGAATTGAAAGCTAAATGAACTAATTATGCTATGGCCATCTTCGGTAGCTTTCAGAGAGTGCCCTGGACTAGAGAGGAGATAGTTCTTCTGTACTCTCTTCTGGGCAGGCCACTTATGGGGCATTGTGTTCAGTTCTGGGTATCATATTTTGGGGAGGAAATTGATAGGCTAGAGAAGTTCCAGAGGAGGCCAACCAGGATAGTGAAAGATTTAAAGTTCATGCCATAAAAGGAAATGAGGATTTTTAGCTTAAAGAACAATATCCTTGGCAAGGGGAACATGGTAACAATCTTCAAGCATCTGAACAATTTGTCAAATGAAAGTGGATTCTGCTTGGCCCCAGAGGGCAGAAGTAAGAACAATGGGTAGAAGTTGAACACAGGCAAATGTCCAATATAGGAAAAGAACAAGCATTTATTAAGCCCCTACAGTGCCAGACACTGTGCTACAAATATTTCATTCAATGTGCTTTAGAAAGAATTCTTGTCCATATACAGGTTGGAGCAAATTATCTTTGAGATCTTGTCCAACTCAAGATTCTGTGATCAATGTTGAAAGGTGTTGCAACAATTCAGCTAGCAGCTGCTGTGGGGGTGAAAGGCCAACACAAGCCCAACAACAAGAATGCTGCCAGCACAAGTTCTTTTCATCTGCTTTACTAAGGGAAGCAACATTAAGGGGTTAACAATCTTATTTCAATCCAACATACAAATATCATTCACTTAGTTCAGGGGAAAAAGCCAGCACCCTGAACTTCAGAGCAAAAAACAAACAAATTGCAAAGATATATTATACACAGACCAAATACAATTCATAGTTTCCAAGAAGGCATCAACATCTGGGCTCACAAGCTGGAGGGCTCTTAACTACAGCTGCCCAGAGTCTCTACATCAACACTCCTCCAAGATTGAGAGCCTCAAGCAAATAGCTCTGTTCTATCTTTTTATAGAGTCTTTGGATGTCAGCAAATGTCATCTGAGTGAACCAGAAGTACAAATACTGAATAATTCCATGCATTTGTATGAATGTTGAAAGTTTGTTTTGCCCTTATTCAGTGTCCTGAAATTGGAGCTAAATCATGGTGGAATGGAACATTTGGTTTTAGGTACCGCCTTAGATATCAATGTTATATTCCAGATTCTGCTTAGTCCCTAACCAAAACGTATTTTGTCTAATAAGAATAGCTTACATTTTATGGAATTTTAGCTTTTATGAAATGCTTTACATACATAATCTTTGTATTAGAGTTTTTCAAATGACATGAAAGATAGGTAGATTTGGGTAAATTTCTCTATTTTTCAGATTCATTATCCCTTCTAGATGATTGTTATCTTCAACACATTTAATAGGCTCCTGCTGTGTGTAAGGTACTGTGTTAGATGCTAAGGGGAAAAAAAAGACAAAAAAGCTGAATGCAAGAAACTTACATTCATTCAGGAAAAAGCACATGTAAACATAAAAGTAGGTAAAAAATAGATACAAAGTACCTTTTGGAGGAGAATACTCCAGTTGGTGGGATCAGGATAAGCCCCCAGTAGGAGGTAGCAATTAAGGTGTAGATAATAATAGAACTTTACTATCTGACAGTGTGTTGTCACCAATTCCCCTTACATACACATGGTTCACTAGGTTCAAAAGAATTAGGTTATATACAGATCAAAGAAGACAAATGTGCCTTGTTTAGTGTGCACAGAAAAGAGCAATGCTCACTTATGAGCACATTCCACAAACAGCTATGAAGCCCAAGTCACTTGAGTAGAAAGAATATTGAATCTGGAGTCAAAGGACCTGGCTTATTTGCCAGCTTCTGGCAAATTTGCTTACTTCTGGCTTGTTTGCTTACTATATGTTTGTTGTTGTTGGACGAATCACAAAACCTCTCTTAGCCTTAACTTCCTCAATTGTAAAAAGAATATTTTACACTAACTGACCTTGAAAATCCCTTCCATCTCAATCTGTGATGCCAAACCATGAATAGTCTCCCAGTTGATGCTACTTCTACCGTGGATACACAGTAGTATCAGGATAGGGCATTTCTCTGGGGTTGCTCTTCATCAGTATTCCACTCCACAATTCATCTTCCTTGTCTGTGCCTTCTTCGTCAGTCGGCCTGCAGTTCTCAGCAAGTCCCAGCAGATGGTGAGATCATCACTCCCCATCACTACCTCTTGTCACAATTCCTCAGCTATCTTGCACAATATCACTCAGCCTACACTTCTTCAGCAGATGGTGTCAGTTCTGTTCTTTCATTTGGCATGGAGTCCCAACCTCCATGTTATTTCACCTGAAATTTTGCTCAGCTCCCAGTAGATGGCATTGATATCTCCTTTTCCCATGGGATCAGATTTCTAAGCCAAACCATTCCATTTTGGGACAACACAAATTGTTAGGGAGTTTTACCCCCCTTATATCAAGCCCTTTCTGGTAAATTCATTGTCTGCCGCTGGGGGCCAAACAGAATTATTCTAATCCCTTTTCAATGCTTCTTCAAATACTAGAAGACAACTGTAATGTCTCCTCCTCTGCTCAAGAGTTTTCTCTAGAGAAAACACTTAAGATTCTTCAACTGATTCTCTTCTGAAATGATTTCAAGGTTGTGTATCCTCATCTGAGTGCTGTCCAACTTATCCATAGCCTTCCTTATGAAATGGGGTTCTGCTATATACAGAGAATGCCTGGGATGGTGCCTCTCTATATAAAAACCCCAAAAGCTTATTTCTGGGAGAATTTTGATAATGTGTGAGGGAAGTTCTTTGAAGAGACAAACTGTGGAACAAATGAAGACATGCTGGTTCCAAATAACTATCAACATATTGTAGAGGAGACTCTTTGATTGACCACTAAAGCATTGAAAATGGTCTGACAGACTCAGCTACTATATCTGCCTCATTTGAAACCTGGGGGATGTCAGTGAGTCCTCTTCTCATGGTGTTTGGTGAAGTGAGTGAAGACTCCAACTTGGGGAGTCCTGAATGGTTGGGATAGAGAATAAGCCATACAAATCCAGGAACTGGAGCCCAGGCTGAAAGTTTTCCTTTAGTTCAAAATTTATGCCCTGAAGAGCAAGGGGCAATGTTCAGGAAAAACTGAAGGTTCTTCACCAAACAGAAGCTGAAATTATATACAGCCTTTGGACATGAACTATGTGGGACCAATGTTATATAGGAACTTGGCTAAGTTGAGCCTGTTGTATCACCCTTTCCAGACTGAGGTAGTATAAAAGAAAGTTTACCTCAGGTTTTGAGGGAAGGTTTGTATGTTTATTCTATCTATCTTTGATACAGTTTTTGTACAATACAGTTTTGTAAGAGCTAATTGATGTTAAGTGGTTAAATGGAATGAGGTACTAATCACTACCTCCCCTCCCTAACAATGGGGGAAAGACAGTTGGTCAGGGCCTTAGCCAATACCAGGGAAAATATACACCTCTAAGCCCCTCAGGGTACTAGAGAACCCTGAGGAGATATAGCCTGACTGGTCCTGAGAGAGTGAGGGGAAAGCATCCATGGTACACTTCAGTGTGGTATGTGGAACTCAAAATAACAATCCCAATGTGGGCTAACCAAGGCAGCTGACTACAGTTGGCCTATCACTGCCCCTCTTAAGGCAGCCACAGAGATCATCAAGATTATTTGACTGCCATTTCATACTACTGATGTGGCTTGAGATTAAAGTCCACTTATTCTCTATCCATTTTCAGAACACCGCTATCTAGATGCGCTTTCTCATTTTGTACTTGTGAAGATGTTGTTTGGATCTTTATATACACACCCTTATTTACTAAACCACTATGACAGAGAATAGGCAAGCCTGGACCTGAAACTTTCTCTATCATTGCAGGTCTGCATGTTGTCTGCAATTTATAGTCAAAGAGAATTTGCCTAGAGCACTGAGAGGTTAAGAGACTTACTCAGAATCACCCAGCCAGCATGTGTTAGAGGAATATAGGTCTTCCAGACTCTGAAACCAGACCTCTCTCTCTCTCTCTCTCAGTCAAGAACTGGCTATTTACAATTAATTTTGAGGTTGCTTTCATAGAAAAGTTGATAGTGGTTTAAGCAAACAAAATCACTTACTCTTGTGTACAGAAACAAAATAATTTGACTTATTTCTTAGTGCCCAAATTTCTTTATAATGGAAGCAGTATATTGGTTTTCCTTTTTCAAAGAAGTTTTACTGATGCAATCTCTTTTTACATGACATTCCTTTCAGAATATGCACTTCACACCCTTATCTACCTAGTGAGCTTTCCATTTTTTGTTTTGTTTTTAAGTATATATTTAAAAAATTTCAGCAAAACCCACCATACTTATAGTCACCTGCCTCTCCAATAAGAGGAGGGCGATGCATCTTCTGGTCTTTTCTGTATGTCCAGGCTTGCTCATTATCGTTACATAACATCACCCACTTTCATTTTATTGCTCTTTTTTGGATTGATTGTTGTCATTGTTCATGGACTTTTTCATATGATCAAGGGAGGCCGTGTGGTGTGATGGAGAGGATATTGGGACAAACATCAAGGGATCGTCACTACTTCCCTGGGTATATCACTGATTACTCTTAAGCAAGTCACCTTCTATATCTCTGTTTCCTTAGCTATGAAATGGAGCTAGTAATTGCTGCTCTTTTAATACCTGTAATATCACAGGGCATGCGGGAGCATCAGACAGTTTAGACACTACAGTATTTGAAAGTAGAAGATGATAGACAAATACAACATTGTCTTTATTGCTGCTGCTACCATTATCTTGTAGGTAGAGGTGCCGATGTAGCCCTTCTCTATTGCAACCCAAATTTAGGAATTTAATTCAAGGAGGTAGTGGTTCAGCCATAGAAGGTTATGTGCCGTAGTACTGTAGTACAGGAGTGACTAAACAGGCATTAGAGAGCCACTAGAAACTTGATTAATTGGTGTGGGGAAGCTCTCTTCAAGTTCTTTCTTTGACTAAGCAGTTGTGTGACCCTCTAGTCTCAGCTTCAGTTTCTTCATCTGCAAAATAAGAAAGTTGGACTCTATTCTCCAAGGGACCTTCAAGTCCTAGCAATCCATGAAACAAAAATATTTGGAGGAACCTGGATTCTTTAATTAGCCGACATCAGAGCTGTAGGCAGATATTATGACACCAGGGACAAGTACCACAAAATATGTCTGGGTCAAGCAATATGAAAGGCTAGGATAAGGACTGGACCTGTTGAACATGTTGTTTTTTCATTGTTATAGAGAATTTCTCTATCAATACTATACAATACTACCAATACAAGCTAAGTTCTTCTCTGAAATTTATAATCTTTGCCCATCCATTGGGGAATGGCTGAACAAGTTGTGGCATATGAATGTAATGGAAGACTATCATGCTATAAGAAATGATGAGGAGACGGACTTCAAAAAAACATGGAAAGACTTATATGAACTGATGCTGAGAGAGGGGAGCAGACCCATAACACTGTACACAGTTACAGCCACATTGTGCGATGACTGACTTCGATAGACTTGGCTCTTCTCAGCAATGCAAGGTTCTAAGACAACTTCAAAAGGCTCATGATGGAAAATGCTGTCCACATCCAGAGAAAGAATTACGGAGTCTGACAGCAGATTGAAGCATACTATTTGCTCTCTCTTTTTTGTTTTGTTTTGTATTGTTTCTTCTTTCTCATGGTTCATTCCATTGGTTATAATCCTTTTTTACAACATGAATAATGTGAAAATACGTTTAATATGAATGTATATGTACAGCCTATATCAGATTGCACATTGTCTTGGGGAGGGGCCAGGAAAGGAGGGAGAGAAAATTTAAGACTCGAAAGCTTGTGGAGCTGAATGTTGTAAACTAAAAATAAATTTAAAAAAAGAAAGAAATTTATAGTCTTAGAATGACTAGTGCACTAAGAGAGGAAGTGATTTTCCATGGGTCACTAAGTCCATATGAGAAACCTAGGTGTTGCTGGTTCCTAGGCCAGTTTTCTATAAACTATGCCGCATTATCTTAAATCAACTTTTAAAAAGTTCAGCTGAGTGGTAGGAAGGGTGGGGGAACACCCTGGAGGTAATAGAGCTCCCTGGCCACTTAATGGCCACTGAGGGAAAAAAGGAAGTAACAGCCTCTCCTGCCTTTACAATTCTTTGGGGTGGGGGAAAGGAAAAGGAAGAATAAAGCCATCTGGTAGCTTCCTATTTTTACTATTCTTCCTAACTAGGGATTAAGCTTAATTGTCTCTACATACTGAAAGAATGCAAATGTCAGAATCTCTAAATTTAGGTGCTCATGTTATCCTACACTAGTTATGGTCCTGGACTAGATCAATACCTCATTAAAAAAAATTAAACAAGGAAAAATGTGAATCTTCTTAGGTGACAAATGAATGCATACCTTTATATAATCAAAATGTAGTGTTACCTTAGGAAGTTTACCCTTCCTTATAATTGTGAAATTGAAAAGATCCTGGTCCTTGACTCTTAGGGCTTAAGTTACATGTTTATCGTCAGACACAAAATATAATCTTTTTATGCAAATAACATATGGGGTGTCTGTATGATGGGGCATTTTTACCTTCTTCTGAAATATATTAGTGTTTAGAGGGAGCCTGGATATTGGACTTGATTGACAGGGGAACTAATCTGTTTTTTTAGCAATTCTTGCTTCAATCCAATATACATACATATCTTTAACCTGCCTTAGCAACTTTGATCCCAGAGCTGAAATGGCTCATGGCTATTATTTGACATGATGGGTACCATGCTTCATAAAGTTAGTTAATCAAGACCATATTGAAATTTTCAAGCACTTGTCAACTTTGACTTTTATCCTGGGCTTCAAAGGTAGCATACTGTTATGCTACTGGGTTCTTGAATTCTGTATACCAGCGCTTCTTAAACTATGGGTTGTGACCCGCGATATTTGGCAACAGTAAAAGGTTTCTCAAAGCGCGATGACCAAAAATTAATTAAAAATCAAATGCATAATGAATCCAAGGTGTTTCTGGCAGCACTTGCTCATGTTGTATTGTGCAACATCACTGCAGCATTGGTTCTGAACACACGACATGCATACTTTGCACTGTGCATGCCATCACGCCCACACAGTACCAAAGAACACTGCCAAAATGCACAGTCGGGTCCCAAGTGGAAAAAGTTTAAGAAGTTCTGCTATAGACTCCATGAGACATCAAGAAACAATAAAATGAAAATAAAAGCATGAAAAATAGAAGACAATGCGAAATATCTCATTGGAAAACCAACTGACCTGGAACATAGATCCAGGAGAGATAATTTAAAAATTATTGGGCTACCTGAAAGCCATTATAAAAATAGAAAGAACCTAGACAATATCTTTCAAGAAAACATCATGGAAAACTGCTCTGATAGAAATTGAAAGAATCCAAGTGATCACCCACTGAAAGAGATCCCAAACTGAAAACTGCCAGGAATATTATCGCCAAATTTGAGAGCTCTCAGCTTAAGGAGAGAATACTGCAAGCAGCCAGAAAGAAAAAATTCAAGTATTGTAGAGCCACAGTCAGGATAACACAAGACTGAGCAGCTTCTACATCAATGGAATATGATATTTTGGAGGGCAAAGGAGCTAGGATTGCAACCAAGAATCACCTACCCAGCAAACCTGTTGTACCCTGTTGTACCCTTGCACCCTGAGTACAATCCTTCAGGGGAAAAAATGGATATTCAATGAAATAGAGGACTTTCAAGCATTCTTGATGAAAAGGCCAGAGCGGAAAGAAAATTTGACTTTCAAATACAAGACTCAAGAGAAGCATAAAAAAGTAAACAGAAAAGGCAATCATAAGGGACTTAATACGGTTAAACTATTTAAATTCCTACATGGGAAGATATTTGTAATTCATAAAAACTTTCTCATTATTAGGGCAGTTAGGAGTATATATAGACAGAGGGCACAGGAGTGAATTAAATATGAAGGGATGATTTTTTAAAAAATAATATTAAAGCATGAGAAAGTAGAATATACTGGGAGAAAGGGAAAGGGAGGGTTAAAATGGGGTAAATTATCTTACATAAAAGAGGAAAGAAAAAGCGTTTACAATGGAGCGGAAGACAGGAGATGGGGGGAGGGGTGAATGAATCGTGCTCTCATCAGAATTGGCTCAAAGAAGGAATAATGTACACACTCAATTGGTATAGAAATCTATTTTATCCCACGGGAAAGTGATAAAAGAGAGGGCAACTTGGGGAAGGAGGTAGTCAGAAGCAAAACACTTTTTGAGGAGGGACAGGGTAAAAGGAGAGGGACAATAGATTTAAACAGGTGAGGAAGAAATAGGACAGAGGGAAATACATTTAGCAATCATAACTATGAAAAAAATTTTGAAGCAAGTTTCTCTGATAAAGGCCTTATTTTTCAAATATTATACAGAACTGAATCAAATTTATAAAAATAGGAGCCATTCTTCAGTTGATAAGTGATCAAGAGATATGAACAGTTTTCAGATGAAGACATATAGACATATGAGAAAGTGCTCTTAATCGTTATTGATTGTAGAAATGCAAATTAAAACAATTCTGAGGTAATACCTCATACCTATTAGATTGGGTAATAGGAGAGAAAAGGAGAATGACAAATGCTGGCGAGGATGTGGGAAAAATGAGACATTAATGCACTGTTGGTAGAGTGGTGAACTGATTCAACCATTCTGCAAATCAGTTTGGAAGTATGCCCAAAGGACTATAAAACTATGCATACTTTTTGACCTAGCAATACCACCATTAGCTCTGTATCCAAAAAGAAATAAACAAAAGGGAAAAGTATCCATGTGTACAGAAATATTTATAGCAGCTCTTTTCTAGTAGTGGGGAGTTAAAGGAGGGGGGATGCCTATCAATTGGGGAATGGTTGGACAAATTGTGTTGTGTGATTGTGATGGAATACTATCATGCTGTAAGAAATGACGAGCAGGATGCTGTCAGAAAAACCTGGAACGACTTACATGGGCTGATGCAAAGTGAAAGGTACTGTGTACAAAGTAACTGTAATATTATAAGATGATCAGCTGTGAATGATTTAGCTGTTCTCAGCAATATAATGATCCAAGACAACTCTGAAGGATTTAGGATGAAAAATCCTATCCAACTCCAGATAAAGAACTGATGGTATCTGAATACAGATTAAATCATACTTTTTTTACTTACTTTATTTTTCTTGAGTTTTTTTTTCTTTTTTGGTCTGTTTTCTTTCACAACATGACTAATGTGGAAATATGTTTTCATGACTACACATGGATAACCTAAAAAGAAACTAATCTAGAAGTCCATTTGTGGATTTTAGTTTTGTTCACTAGGATGATTCTCTAATCACACTGTGCTAAGAGGGTCTAATTAGAGTTGGTAAAATGAAGCTTGCTTAATTACTTTTGGAATGGTACAGTTTGGGCATTCACGTTTCCATAACCAAATCTGTTATTTGCTCCATTTTGAGTCTTTGAAAATCATTAAATCAAATTGTGTGTGTGTGTGTGTGTGTGTGTGTGTGTTTAATTTCACTGGTGTCACTAAATTCCCATGAGGACACCTCCTCTACCAATGCAGGTCAGCAACTGTAAAGCAACCTAGTCCTAGAGCACAGGTTCTTAGCCTGGGGTATATTATTTTTTAAAAATTAATAATTACATTTCAATGTTACTGATTTCATTTAAAAAACATTATTCTAAGAAGTGGGCCACATGTTTCACCAGACTATAAAAGCCTGGTCTGATACACACAGAAAAGTTAAGAACCCCTATCTTAGAGGATTGGGCAGGGGAGGGAGGGTGAATTGTTCAAGAGCTCACAGCCAGATTATGTCAGAGGCAGGACTTAATCCTTCTCTACCCACTTCATGATGCTGCCTCTCTAATAAAGAATACAGACTAGAGGAGGGATGACAGACTTGGGAGAGCAACCTTGCCTAAATATTCCAATTTGAAGTGGTGGCAGAGAAATAACTCAGAGTAGATGCACAAGGTGGTTTTATTTGTTGTTTTTAATTGCCCTGGGGGAATAATTGTTACATTTTCTCCAGGATCATTTATACCTCAGGTTACAGCACTTGTTTTTATTGTGTTGTTGATTGCCTAGACTTAAGAAAGTATGATGGAGGGGAAAAAAAGCTGATAATGCAGATTAAATTTAAAAGTGTATCTTACCTATATTTTCCCCCTGGAGAGCTAGTTGTTAAACATTTTAGCACACCCCTGCAAGTTGTACTCCAGCAGCAATGACACACTCAATTAGGAAGAAGGCCACTAAATGGAACATAAAGATACCTGTGGGCCACATATTGATATAGAAAACCATATCTTCACATCATCTAAGTTTTATTCTATTTTCATTTATTTGCTAAGTATTTCACAGTTGCATTTTAATCTGGTTAGGGCCACACTAGAGAGTGTTGTGGGCCCTTTGCCAGTCTGTTTGAAACCTGTGAACTACATCAACCTCACAGCATTGTCAAGAGGATCAAGTAAGTTATCAAATACACAACACACATCCTTGTCTGGTGGAAGGAGGGAAGACTGGAATGAGAAGCAACATTCAGTGCTGCCTCTAGCACTAACGGACTGTGTGACCTTGGGTCAGTCTCTCTAGAGGCTGGATTTAATAATTCTGCAAACTGAGGTGATTAGATTTGATGATCTCAGAGGTCCCTTCTACCATTAGCTGTCTATGATAAAAAAGAAACCACAATTTCAATTTCTGGATTCCTTTTAAAACTTTTCTTCTGTGTTCACTTGTTGCTATTGTTCAGTCCTTTCAGTCATGTCTGACTATTCATGACCTCATTTGGGGTTTTCTTGGCAAAGATATTGGAGTGGTTTGTCATTTCCTTCTCTAACTTATTTTACAGATGAGGAAACTGAAACAAGCAGGATTAAGTGACTTGCCCAAGGTCACTCAGCTAGTATCTGAGGCCTGATTTGAATACAGGTCTTCCTGACTCCAGGTCCAGTGCTCTATCCACTATGCCACCTAGCTCCCCCAAGCTGTATTCAATACTTGATTGCAAACTCAATTTCATTTGCAATCATAAGCCTTGATTTTTCATTAAGTGTATCTGACACCATGTATTTGGATTTATTAGAATTACAGCCATGCCACAAATTCTGTGATCTGTTGAATCCCAGTGTTAAGTTCTGTTGCTTTAAATTAAACATTTATTTCAAGAAGTTAAACTCCTCTCTAATGCCACACTTGAATAGGATGTAGATAATGTAGACTTAACATTATAACTCAGTGGAGGTGTACCTGCATATTAATGAGAAAGGGGAAATTACAAGGAGTGGAAATGCCATTTAATAATGGCCTTTCAGCTGAAATGTGTAGTCGAAAGCTCAATTTTACTAATTGTAGTTGAAGAGAATGTTTGGGGAAAACTGAAGTAGGCAACATTAACTCAAGCAGGAATTCACACATGGCTAATGCACTTTTTTTTGCTATGATGATTAATTTGCAGTTGAATGATTTAAGTAAGTCCCTAATTTAGGGGAACTACACAGCATTCCTTGTATTTGCGATAGACAAGAAATAAATGGTCTCCTCAGAAATGTCCTAAAACTATATCTGAATCAGTCAATTTATTAACGTGGTTTTTAATTTTAGTAAACACCCGGGAGAGCTGAAATTCTCCCAGCCTCTCAATGCCCCAGGAAACTCTTTAAGACTTAAAAGCTTCTCAACAGTTGCTAATCTTCATTGATTGAGGGGTTCCTCCCCAGAAGTTCCCTATGCCAATGAAATCATAAGTCTGACCACCAAGAAAAATCAATAGAGGAAATATCATCCATTTATAAAGTAAATTTTATAATACACTCAATATTTCAAAGCCCCATGACTATATGATTAAATCATAAAAGCAACTGATGACCCCTCCCCAGCCCCCACTGCTATCCCTAGGTCCCCAGCGCCTTGCTGAAATGACCTTTAAGAGCTGTGAGTTGTTGTCATCCCCAGAAAAACAATCTGTCTGGTATGAATATCTGTGCTTAAGCACTATACTCGGCTGGTTCTCAGGCTCTGGACGTACAGTTCATTGCCAGGACCACATGCCAGTCTTCAGAAGACTGATGGAGTTTCCAATGTCCTGCCTTCAAGAATCCGGAATCACTTACATGCCACAATAAAGTACTAGGGTTTGCCTTTAGCATTCATTACACATATAGCCTTTTCTCTTTGTAGCATACAGATAAATGATATCTACTTACATAATTAATAATAGTAATGATAGCCAGCATTTAAATAATGCTTTAAGGTTTGCAAAGCACCTTACAAATATTATCTCATTTATCTCACAACAACCCCAAGAGATAGTTTCTATTATTATTCCTATTTAACAAATGAGAAAACTGAAGCAGATAGAGATTAGGTGACTCACCCAGGATCAGCCTGGAAGTACTGAGTTCAGGTATTTCTGACTTTAGGAACAGCCTTCTATTGGTCGGATGTAGGCTACCTCAAGAACAGACCACATGCCTAAAATGTGATCTTCCATGAAAGGAAAATACATGTAGGTATTATAAGTCATGTTCTTCATTTACACAAGAGACACTTGAGAAATGTGTCCTATATCAGATTAATATACAGTAATAGTTTATACTGTGTACATATATATTACTTATAAAATGTTATTTTCTTGGTTTTACATGTAATTATCCTTGGTACAGTGGGAAAAGCATTGCTTATGGAGTCAGGGTTTGGTTTTTTTTTTCGAAACCCTATCTCTAATTCTATCTGTGTAACCTTGAGCAAGACACTTTTGCTCCCTGAGACTCAGTTTCTTCATTCATAAAATGTAAGAAGTGGGTTAGATAGATTTTGAGGTCCCGGTCGGGTTTCATAGAATTTTATATCTGGAACTGAAGAGATCTTAGAGGCCACATAGTCCAACCACCTCATTTTACAAATGGTACAATTGACCCCTAGGGTTGCTAGGTAACTTGCCCAAGGTCAAACAGGCAACAAGAACAACAGGTAGGATGACTTTGGGGCTAATGATCTCTGTACTGGATCATGCTAGCTTCTTTCATTTCTTTCTGTTAGTTTCCTAATACCTTGTTTCATATTCCTTATTTAACTCCCATCTCTTTCTGAGAGAGGGAAGGGGAGAGAGAGTGAGAGAGAGAGCGAGAGAGAGAGAGAGAGAAAAGGAGGGCGAGAAAGGGAGGGAGGGAAGGAAGGAAGGAAGGAAGGAAGGAAGGAAGGAAGGAAGGAAGGAAGGAAGGAAAGAAGGAAGGAAGGAAGGAAAGAGACAAAGAAACTGAAAGGGAAAGAAAGACAGCAAGATGGCATGGTTGAATTAGATTCAATTTGTCAAACATTTATTAGGTACCTACTATGTGCCCTTTGTTTACAGAGTCAAAACTAAGAGTCCCTGCCTTCAAGAAGCTTGCATTCTATTGCAGGATACTTTGGGTATACAGATAAGTAACTACAAGGAAATCTGAGTAGGGATCAAACACTAACAACTGAGGGGATAAAGGAAAACTTCATAGATACAATGGCACCTGAGCTGAGTACCAAAGGAAGATAAAGAATCAGAGAAGTAGAATTGAGGACGAGGTAGGAGGTAGAAGTAAAAGTTCAGCAACTTGCTATCCACTCAGAGATCTCAGTGTATCCCCATCATTGAGCCCATTTCACTCATTTATCTAATCAATTTTGTTATTTTCTTAAGTTTTTATCAAATGTTCTTATTTTTTATGAGCATAAAGTAATAAGGAATTCTATCAGCCCGTTTATTAACAACTATTAATTGAAGCTCAGGTTTTTATCAAAACATGAGTGTAATTAAAAGAGATGCCCTTTCTTTAATTACTGGAGATCTCTGTAGAGCTGTCCTCTGCATGGATTAATTCACAGGAGATCAGGACAGCAACAGAGCAGTAAATGAACCTTAAAAAACTCCTGGTTATATAATGAACTAGTAAGAGGCTCAGAACCATATTTTGAGAAAAACGATTGAATGATCGGTTAAAATCAAGTACAACTTTGGCTGTGTGCACTTTATTTATTGTAACTTGAATCTTTTAGCACTCTTTAAGTAAAAATCTAAAGAATTTCAAAAATATTGTTCTCACAGTTCTCTTTAGTTTTTGAAAATGGACCTCAAGAAAAAAAAAAAAACCAACCAAGGAGTCCAAGATGGAGAATTTAAAGAAAGTGATAGAGTTTACCTTTCCCTAATCACTATACCAATGTTGTCAAACTCAAATAGAAATAGATTCCTTTGGCTGTATATTAACTTAGAAAATCATGGTTATTTTGCATTGTATTTTTATTGATTTTGTTAAATATTTTCCCATTACATTTTAATCTAGTTGAGCAGCACTCTGGAGTTTTGCAGCAGGTGGCTTCTTCTGCCTGACCACCACAGGACTCAACCCCCTTAATGAGCAGTTGCTCTGATCCGGAACCCCAGAGTATGGAACACATCAAACTTAACCACTGGGACAAAGTGAAAAGCTTCATTACACAGCTCCAAAGCTTTTCATCAAAGCCAAGTTGACTGGGGATGTTGAAGGAATCCAGGGGACGTTAGTGAGGTTGTAAAATAAAAGGGTTTCAACATGATCCAATTTCAAGAAGCATTTTATGATTCAGTCACAGAATAAAGAAAAAAACAATCTCTCTCTCCATTCCTTTTACTTATGAAAGGGCCTCAAATAAGGCCAGTCCCAGGAGGGGGCAAGTTTGGTGTTAGGGTTAAGAAAAGAGCCCCCAGGGGGTGGAGCCAAGATGGCAGCTGGAAAGCAGGGACTTGTTTAAGCTGTCCCCTAAATCCCTCCAAACACTTGTAAAAAGTGGCTCTGAATAAATTCTAGAGCTGCAGAACCCACGAAATAGCAGAGAGAAAAAGGTCTCCAGCCCAGGAGAGCCTGGATGGTCTCCGGGAAGGGTCTATTGCACAGTGCTGAGAGAGGAGGGCAAGCCCAATGTGGGCTACATCAGGATGGACCAGACCCTGAGTCAGCCAGCCAGAACAAGGCTTGGGGCCATGAAACAGTGAGATGCAGCAGTTACCAGACTTCTCAACCCACAAACGCCAAAGAGCAGGTTAGGGGGAAACTGCAGGATCAAGTTCAGAGTGGTCCGGCTGCCAGCTCTGGGGGTGGAGGAAGTGGTACAGCAGTGGCTGTAGGGGCAGCAGGAAGCTCCTGAGGTTGCTCCCAGCGCTCCAGTGTCAGCTGCTTCCCGAGTCCCTGGAATCGAGCAGCGGATCAGAGCGGGAGTGCAAGGAGCACTTTCTGGGCACAAAGGCAGATTCTCTTGCTGTGCCCTGCATGGATCTGTATTGTGGTCCTGGTTGGCAGTTCTTGGGGGAAGAGGAGCACTGCAGTGACAGAGCATGGGGTGACAGTGGAGTAGAAGTAGCTCTCAAAACAGCAGTGCTTGGACCCTAAAGCTTGGGAAAAAGTACTCTCTACTCTACAAGCAGTAGTACCCTGATGAAAAACTCAAGGGTCAAGTAGTTGGCTGGGAAAATGAACACACAGAGAAAATAAACTCAGACTCAAACTCAAACTCTAGATTCCTTTTTTGGTGACAAAGAAGATCAAAACACACAGCCAGAAGAAGTCAACAAAGTCAAAGAGCCTACATCAAAAGCCTCCAAGAAAAATATGAATTGGGCTCAGGCCATGGAAGAGGTCAAAAAGGATTTGGAAAAGCAAGTTAGAGAAGTAGAGGAAAAATTGGGAAGAGAAATGAGAGTGATGCAAGAAAACCATGAAAAACAAGTCAACAACTTGCTAAAGGAGACCAAAAAAATACTGAAGAACATACCACCTTAAAGAATAGACTAACTGAAATGGCAAAAGAGCTCCAAAAAGCCAATGAGGAGAAGAATGCCTTGAAAGGCAGAATTAGCCAAATGGAAAAGGAGGTCCAAAAGACCACTGAAGAAAATACCACATTAAAAATTATATTGGAGCAAGTGGAAGCCAGTGACTTTATAAGAAACCAAGATATTATAAAACAGAACCAAAGGAATGAAAAAATGGAAGACAATGTAAAATATCTCATTGGAAAAATCACTGACCTGGCGAATAGATCCAGGACAGATAATTTAAAAATTATTGGACTACCTGAAAGCCATGATCAAAAAAAAGAGCCTAGATATCATCTTTCAAGAAATTATCAACAAAACTGCCCTGAACTTCCAGAGCCAGAGGGTAAAATAGAAATTGAAAGAATCCACCAATTGCCTCTTGAAAAAAGGTCCCAAAAAGAAAACTCCTAGGAATATTGTCGCCAAATTCCAGTGTTTCCAGGTCAAGGAGAAAATGCTGCAAGCAGCCAGAAAGAAACAATTTGAATATTGTGGAAACACAATCAGGATAATCCAAGATCTAGCAGCTTCTACATTAAGGGATCACAGGGCTTGGAATATGATATTCCAGAGGTCAAAGGAGCTAGGATTAAAACCAAGAATCACCTACCCAGCAAAACTGAGTAGAAAGCTCCAAGGCAAAATATGGACTTTCAATAAAATGGAGGACTTTCGAGCTTTCTCAATGAAAAGACCTGAGCTGAATAGAAAATTTGACTTTCAAATACAAGAATCAAGAGAAGCATGAAAATGTAAATAAGAAAGAAAATTCACAAGGGGCTTACTAAAGTTGAACTGTTATGTTTACATTCCTACATGGAAAGATGATGTGTGTAATTCATCAGACCTTTCTCAGTATTAGGGGAGTTGAAGGGAATATAAGCAGAGGGCACAGGATGAGTTGAATATGAAGGGATGATATCTAAAAAAATGAAATAAATTTAAGGGATGAGAGAGGTATATATTGAGAGGGAGAGAGGGAGACATAGAATGGGGTAAATTTTCTCACATAAAAGTGGCAAGAAAAAGCACTTCTGTTGGAAGGGAAGAGGGGGCAGGTGAGGGGCAATGAATGAGTCTTACTCTCATCGTATTTGACTTGAGGAGGGAATAACATACACATGCAATTGGGTATCTTACCCCACAGGAAAGTAAGGGGAAGGGGATACAAAAGGGGGGATGAGAGAAGGGAGGGCAGATAGGTGGAGGAGGTAATCAAAAGGAAACACTTTTGAAAAGGGACAGTGTCAAGGTAGAAAACTGAATAAAGGGGGATAGGATAGGATGGAAGGAAATATAGTTAGCCTTTCACAATATGAGCATTGTGGAAGTGGTTCACATAATGATACAGGTGTGATCTATGTTGAATTGCTTGCCTTCCTAGGGAGGGTGGGTGGGAAGGGAAGAGGAGAGAAAATTTGGAACTCAAAGTCTTAAAAGTAGATGCTTTAAAAAGTGGGGGTTTTTTTGCATGCACCTAGGAAATAAGATATACAGGCAATGGGGCATAGAAATTTATTCTGCCCTACAAGAAAGTAAGGGGAAAGGGAATGGTGTGGGGCGGGAGAGTGAGGTGAAAGAGGGGTGGGCTGACTGGGGAATGAGGCAATCAGAATATATGCCATCTTGGAATGAGGGAGAGGGTAGAAATGGGGAGAAAATCTGTAACTCAAAATCTTGTTGAAATCAATGTTGAAAATGAAAATATTAAATAAAATAAAACCTTAAAAAAAGAAAATTTAAAAAAGAGCCCCCAGGCAAATGAAGGGGCCCCAACTTAGTATAATCCTTTGAGGCAAGGAGAGATGAGGAAAAGAAAAGATCCACAGAGTGGAGGAAAGGGCTTTAATTTATTCTGCTCTTTAGAGGAGAGAAACCTAGGACTCAACCCCCAGACATAGGAAAGGCTCCCAGGAAGAAGGAAAGGGATTCAGTAAGGTTGCTCTGATAAAGGTGCCCCATGGAGGGCTTAAGAGCTTCAACACTAGGAGTAAACAAAGAAACAACTATTATGATACCAGAGATGCCCAAGATACAAATTCATAAAAGAAGAATAACCCCAAAATATCTACAAGCAAAATCTTAAAGAAAAACATAGCTTGCCTACTAGATCAAACAGAATTTCTAGAAGAATGAAAATAAAGTAATAGAGAAAAGCATTGGAAAAGAAATAAAAGCTAGGAGGCAAGACTTGAAAAGAAAATTAACACTTCAAAACAGAACATTTAAAAAAACCACACCCAAGTAACAGATTCTCTAAAAATCAGAATGGACTAAATAAAAGTTAATAATTCTAGGAGATAAAAAATATAAAGCAAAGTTAAAAGATTTTTTTCCAAAAAGAAGAAAAAGTCATTTCATATTTCTTTAAAAACTAACTTGGAAAACAAATCAAAATGAAATACAAAGTATTACTTGAACTCTATGACCACAAAAGATCCTGGATGTCATTATTCAGACAATCATGTGAAGAAATTGCCCAGATAGAGCATATTAGAACAAGTGGGCAATGTGAAAAAAAAGAAAGAATTCCTCAGTCACTAACTGAAAGAAACCCTAAAATAAAAACTCTCAGGAACATTATCACCAAAATCCATAACTTCTATATCAAAGGAAAAAAACTACTTCAAGAACTCAGAAAGTAAGAATGCAACCACACTCAGGATCACATCAGATGTATCAGTTCCTACAATAAAGAAACAGAAAGCATGGAATATGATATTCTAAGCAGCAAAAAAACCAGAAAAACTGAGTAAAATCATAGAAGGAAAAAATAGACCTTCTATGAAAGAAGGAACTTTCCAGCATTCCTAACAAAAAAACAGGCAGTGAATGGGAACTTTGAAATACAAATACAAGTGTCAAGAAAAACATAAAGAGTTAGATACAAGTGAACAATCAGAAGAGACTTTATAAGGATAAATTGCATTCTAATGGAGAGAGGGTAATACAAGGGTCCTTTCAGAACCCTAATGTCATCAGGGGTCATAGAGTCAAATGAGATAGAGGAGCTGAAAGTAGTTTTGTTATATTTTGATGATGACGAAAGAATACAGAAGGTGGGAAGAGAGACACACTTGGAGAAAAAGGGAAGAAGAATGCAAAAATTTATTATCTCACATAATTGGGACTCAAAAGTAGAATTCTATACAAATATGGAAGGAATAGTGAAGGAGCTGTCATTTGGATTGTACTTTCATCTGAACTAGTGAAAAAAAAAGAGAACACACAAACACACACAAAGAATTTGGTGTAGAAATACATTCAACTCATCAGGATACAAGAGGGAACAGGAAGAGGGACAGAGGAGAATAATATGAGGAAAAGATTGATTAGTTATAAGCAAAACAAATCTAAGTTTTTGAAAAGGAATTATTAAACAAGAGTTAGAAGGAAAGAAAACCTATTTTATGTTCATTATATTTTATATTTCATATTTTCATATTTATTATAAGAATACCTTATAATAAAAAGAAGGCAAGGAATGGGGGTGGCGAAATTGGGGGCTGAAGCTAAAGCAGTCCTTAGAGGAAAATATATATCTCTAACCATTTTCATAGAGAGTGAAAAAGAGAAAGAATAGATCAATGAATTGAGAATGCAACTAAAAAGAAAAATCTAGAAAATCAACAAATTAAAACTTCATTTAAACAACAAAATATAAATCCTGAAAATCAAGTAAGAGATTTAAAAAAATTGAAAACCCAAATCATTTAATTAATAAATAAAACTGAGACTGCAAAGAATAAAATAAAATAAAGCATTTGTTTAAAAAGAAGAGGAAAACTAAATTATCCGTATCAAAAGGGAGAATAAAAATTAAATAAGGCCCTTGTAAATGATTTTTTACAGCAGACCACATACTTATAGCCACGTGATTGTCTAAAAGGCATGATGAAGACAATTTCTTGCTTCATGATTTGTTGATTATAAGATTAACTAGGCTTTGGAGAAAAATTCAGCACTAGACTCTTGCAAAGTCTCTCATTCATATGTTAAAATCATACAATATGTTTTTGATAAAGATAACCAAAGCCATCAATGGTCCAACCATGCTCTGACAACTAATACTAAGTTAGGCATAAAATGGTGAGGTAATTCTTGCCAAAAGTCGTTTTCCTATCACAAAGAATATCCTGTGCAGACTCCAAATGGAAGTGGGGATCCCCATAGGCAATGAAGTGACCTATAGTTCACACAATAGTGTGCTGATTGAATCAAGTGCCAGAGCACTATATTACCTTCTCAACACGGTCCAAGACCATACAAAAGAAATGGGCGTTATAATCGACACAGGGAAAATCAAATAGAAAATGAGGTCCTATTATCAATATACTACGAATGCATTTGGATAGGCAGCCCATAGAATTAATTCATTGGCACAATACAGTTTGGGCCAGCACTAACGAGAATTAATAAGTCTAGGTCAAAAGTAAAAAGGAGGAAGAACATAGCCAGAATCAATACTTGAAAATCATGGAATGCATTCAGGGATCCCAGGTGCGTATGAATGCATGTGTATCTGTGTGTGCACTTGAGTATGTACATACCCCAACATTTTAAACACAATTGTCCTTCCCATGCTCCAACATGGCTGTGCATCACAGAAGACCACACTTTGAAGAATGATGACCCAAAAGGCTATGGTGAACTCTTTATTAGGCATATATAGGCTGCAAGATATTAACAACAACAACAGATACAGAAGATGCTACAATAATACAACAACAATAAGGTGCACTTTTTGTCACATAATGAGAATAAGTTATGGAAGATTAATAGCCTGATTTGTTTTTCTAGTGCCCATAATTTTTTTTTTAAATCCAGAGGAGGTCCTCTATCATATTGAGTTATCTTTTTAGAGAATTTATAGGAGGACAATAACAACGAGGTCATAGGATATGAAGGCATTGATAGCTTGGGATCTATGCCAATGGAGGAAATACATACATCAATGAGCTCAATGATTCATTATAGTATATTTTTTAACTTGAAATGTTAATATAAGTATAAAGCTACTTCTTTTATTCCTTCGCTATAGTATCATTTCTATATAACATCTCTTTACTATTTCTAATACTATTTTTAACATATATTAATATATATTCACATATATTTATGCCCCAATGTAAATGCTAATGAATTTTGAAAATCTGAAATAAATATAACTATGCTCTCATTTGGGAGGCAGCATGGTGTGGTGGAAAGAACACAGGAACATGAGTCAGTAGTGAGAAACAGGTTTCCTTCTCAATTCCTATGCTATGATCTCTAACCTTAGTTAGGTTACACTTATAAGTTGTGAATTACTGTGATTACATATGTGTATATGTATACATAGATATGTGTGTTATGAGTGTGTATACAGGTGTGTACACATACACATATATATATATATATATGTGAAAACATAACTGAAAAGATAAATGACTACTGTTCTGTTTATTTGCATATACTAGTGCATATGCAAATAACCAAAACAATAGTCCTACTTCTAGCCACATTTATATGAGTTTGTGTGTATATACATCACACACATAATATACAAATACACACACATACATATATACATGCTTATATGTGTGTATTTGTGTGTGTGTGTGTGACAATGTTTGTTCTGCTTTTATGAGCCCAAGAAGCACTCCTCCCTTGAAGTAATTAGGGCAGTGATCTGCCTAGTACAAGGGACCCTTATTTGATTCACCTTGACAGGATTAAGCTAATGAATGAGGAGACTTAAAAGAAGTAAAAAGTCTCTTTACTTCCAGTAATGAAAATTTCTCTTAGGCAGGTAACATAGTTGAGAGAGTGATTGAGTTGGAGTCAGGAAGTCCTGAGTACAAATCCTGTTTCAGACACTACATGTGACCCTGGGTAAGTCATTACCATCTCCTAACATCAGTTGCCACTTATGTAAAGTGGTGATAATAATAGCACCTACCTTACAGAGTTGTTTTCTGAGGATCAAATTAGAAAATACGTGTAAAGCACCTTAAAAACAAATCTTAGAGCACTACATAAATAAATACCAAATATTATTATTAATGATTATTATAGTACTTTACCTTTGACCAGTTGGAAAGGAGGAACTTTGAGAGTTTTTGTTGTTGTTGTTGTGGTTTATCCTTCATTCCCGAAGAGGACCAATGAATATTAAAAGGAGGGTTGAGTGGTTTTAAGAACATTATCATCCAAGACTGGGACACAAGTTAAGTGACTATTGTTCTGTTTAATAAAACAAATGATTTACTGAGCTGTTGTCAAAACTCTGGGTTCATGCTCAAACTTGACTATGAAATATTCCTTGTTCAAGAATCCTTTAAATTAGGAGTTCCAAAGGATTTTTGTAGAGATCTGTCAGTGTGTAAGGGGACTCAGCTAGTTTGGACACTTACTCTCTGACTAGACCCATGCTTGATTTAGAATAATGGTAAACTAATAAAATTGATTCTGGCAGCCTCATGCCTACAATACAAAATACAGTGTTATTTTTTTCTTTGACACCTGTTTTTGCTACCTCATGTAAAGAATAAAATGAAATAATGTATGCAAAACAGTCTTTTAAATCATAGAGCACTATATGAATGCAATGAATTATTTACTGTGTCTCAAGGAGAGTAGAGCTTATCTCTCTTCCCTCAGTTGTGTGGGAAGCAGCCCCAGGTAATCTGAATAATATTATTTAATCCCAAAGGAAGTCAAGTGGTCCAAACTGATAACTAAAGAGGAAACTAGGGCTTATCTAATCCACTGGGCATTGATACAAGGAGAAGGCTCTCTCACTCAGATTGCTGGGGAAGGTAACTGTGGAGTCATCCTGACTCCCCTTCGTATTGGGGACCAAGATACATTTTGAACATGTGAAAAGCAGTGTGTTCTTGATTGTTCGGTATAATTCCATGAGGCTATAAATTAGCAGAAGAGCAAGAGAAGGGAAAAATCCAGAAAAAAGTCCTTTAATAAGCCTTTCCTTAACTGTTTGATGCACTACTAGTTCAAAGTGGTAAAAGAGGACCTGATGGAGGCAGGCAGAAGGAGGGGGCAGGCAGGCAGGCAGAACAATACTGCAGAGCAGCCACAATAGGAAATAGCTACTGGTAGCTGTAGTATCAGGGTACCTTGCACCATGCAAATGACCAGATCACAATGGGATGCTGTACCAAAATGTAGCAAGCATGAAAAACTAAGTAGAAGAAATATACTGATGAGTCACACTAGAAGCAGCACTTGCTGAGACTTCTTACAGCATGATAAGTTAATAAGTAATGAAATCTTGAGGTCTCTGGAAAGGATTGATCTATGTGGGTCTTATTATTTTTTTTACTCTGTTGATTATAACTTGTTGATAGATAAATCTATTGACAATTGAATGGAAAAGACAAGAGATCTCTTCAAGAAAATTAGAGACATCAAGGCAATGTTTCATGCAAAAATGGGTGTGATAAAAGATAGAAGTAAAAGAGATAAAGAAGAGGCAGCAAGAACACATAGAAGAATTATGAGAAAAATCTTAACATCACTGATAACCATGATGGTGTGGTTATTGATCCAGAGCCAAACATCCCGGAGAATGAAGTCAATAGTAGAGGTGATGGAATTCCAGTTGAGTTATAGTAAATCCTCAAAAAAAAAATCCTGCACTTAATATGCCAGCAATTTTGGACAACTCAGCAGTGGCCACTGGACTGGAAAAGATCCGTTTATGTCCCAATCCTAAAGAAGGGCAATGCCAAAGAATATTCAAATTACCAAACAATTGCACTTATTTCTCACACCAGCATGGTTATGCTTAAGATTCTGTAAGCTAAGCTTCAGCAATATGTGAACTGAGAATTACCAGAAGAGCAGGCTGGTTGTCGAAGAGGCAGAGGAACTAGAGGAACTAAAGTTTGCTTAGTTATGGAGGAAGCAAGGGAGCGCGAGAAAAACATCATCTTCTGCTTCATTGATTACACTAAAACCTTTATGTGGATCACAACAAAATGTGGCAAATTCTCAAAGAGATGGGAATACTAGATAATCTTACTTGTCTCCTAAGGAACCTGTATGTGAGCCAAAAAGCAACAGTTAGAACAAAACATGGAACAATTTAGTAGTTTAAGATTGGGAAAGAGTTCGACAAGGCTATATGTTGTCACCTTATTTATTTAACTTATATACAGAGTATATCATATGAAATGCCAGGCTGGATGAATCAAAATCCAGAATTAAGATGCTGGGAGAAATATTAATGATCTTAGATATGCAGATGATACCGCTATGATGGCAGAAAGTGAAGAATTAAGAAGCCTCTTGATGAGGGTGAAAGAGGAGTGTGTAAAAAGTGGCTTGAAACTTAACATTAAAAAAACAACCAGCTAAATCTTGGCAATGGGTCTCATCACTTCCTGGCAAATAGAGGGAGAAGAAACGGAAGCAGTATCAGATTTTACATTCTTGGGCTCAATGATCACTGCAGACAGCGTCTGCAGCCATGAAATTAAAAGACACTTGCTTCTTAAAAGGAAAGCTATAGCAAATCTGGACAGCATATTGAAAAACATAGATGTCACCTTGCCAACAACGGTCCATACAGTCAAAGCTATGGTTTTTCCAGTAGCAATGTGTGTCTGTGAGAGTTGGACTATAAGGAAAATCGAGTGCTGCAGAATCAACACTTCCGAATTGTGGTACTGGAGAAAACTATTGAGGGTCCCTTGCATAACAAGATGATCAAAGCAGTCAATACTTAAAGAAGCTAATTCAGATCATTCATTGGACAAATATTGAAGACAAAGTTTAAATACGTTGGCCATATAATGAGAAGATGGGACTCACTGGGACTCCTGATATTGCGAAAGACAGAAGGTAAAAGGAAAAAGGGAAGGCAGCAGATGAGATGGATAGATAGTATCATGGAAGCACTGAACAAGAGCTTGGACAGACTTGGGGAAAGAGGGGAGGATAGAAGGGCCTGGCATGATATGGTCCATGGGCTCATGAAGAGTCAGACACAATTGAACAACGACAAAATCTGCTGATTACCTCCAGATGTTGAGAATGTTTTCCTTACTGACAGGAGTTGATGACAACATCCTGGGTCCTCTCAGACAGTGAAATTACCAGATTATCTGGATGGAGTCATGAGTTAGAGAAGGGAACACATCTTCCAATATATACACAGGCTCTTCATGTCATATGGGATCCTCTGACACCAGGGTTATCTTTGTATGTCTAAACTATTTAACTAACTTAAACAGAGGCCTGTGGTTTACTACTTCTATGGCTTGGGCAATAATAAATATAATTTGAAGTCAGGACTTAAAGAAAGCAAAGAAAGGTTGTATTTTATAAAAAACTAATTTTGTCCTTTAGTTTTTTAATCTCATATAAGCAATTCACAGTTTGTGCTTTGATCAACTAGTATTCTCATCCTTTCTTCTTTTTAGTTTTAGTGAAATTTCCCATGACAGAGACTTTGGGGGCCAGCTCAAGTACCACCACATCCTGTTGCAGGCCTTATAAATGGGGACAGGGCGGGGGGAAAGCATGGCAAGCAAAAGAGGGCAAAAGAATTCTAAGGAGCCATAAATTGGCTCCACCACTACTAAATTTGGTTTCATTCCTACTTTGTTTAGACTCTTGGTTGGCCATAAAGTTACTCATATAATGGTGTTCAGTACTCAGCACTCCTGCTCAAGGGTACAGTCAGCTCTCAAATTCACAGGCAAAGTCTGTGCTTTTTAACTTCCCCAAGGAGATGGTAATTCTTGCTTTTGTACTAGAGTTACACTATAATCTTATATAATTTGAAATTCTGGACATCATCTTTCAGATGAAGGGTGGAAGAGAGCATCAATCTTCTCTCACCTTTGTACCCTGGACCAGAAGAAAGCCAAGGGTCCTGAAATTTATTCTAGCAAGACTAAGGAAAAGTTGGCCCTTTGTCCAGGTTAGTTTTAAGCTCAAACTAAACACCCACAAAAACCAGGAACAGGAATCTAAACCCAGGCTTACACCAAATAAGTTTGGCACAGGGAATAGGGAACAGGTTTGGCACTTCTTTCCAGAGAAATCAGGTAGAATATGATCCTCAATTTACCGTGAGCACAGGATATATACTTTCAGATGAGCTAGGAAAAAGACAATGGGATTCTCCAAAAATGAATGCACCTTCTTAACCTAAGGCATCTGTTGAAAGATGTTATGAGATCATATTTCCTAACCTGTCTTCACCTTCACTTTCCTTTCAGGTTGCGGTAAAGTGGTTCTGAGAAGCAATAGGAAGAAATGCCCAGAGAAAGCAGGGCACTCCAAGGTGTAGAACAGAACACTCATATTCAAGCATCATCTGCGATGCTTCCCACTGCTTCTTTAGCCCTTGTCTTATCTCCTTGGCAATAGTCCCTGAGGTACTTGTTCTGGAGTGAAGCCTATCCTGTTGTGCTCTTTGCCCATCATCTAACAGTAAGCCTGATGAAAATCACTAGCTAAACTACCTCAGGTTAAGGCACAATGAAACCTTTAGGCTTAATCCTGAATTTGGAGGGAAATAATTTTTTCCTCAGAAATTTTGAATGAAAGAATTAGGCCTTAGTTCTTATGGCCTTAAGTACTAAGAAAAAAATATGAAATCCATATTTTCCTTAGTAATCATTGTTAGGTCAATTAGTAATCACTTATTGGGCGAATCAATTCAAATTGGGCCTCTAATTGAAGGCAAAACCTAAGGGAATAACATTGGTTACGTATAGACATGTGTATGTGTCAGTACGCATGATGCTCAGGCACATACACACACACACACCAAAAGAGAAAAAAGAAAAGTGGTCTGAATAGTGAAAAGCATCAAACTGATTGGAGTTTTTTAGCCTTTCAACCAGTCATTTTGGAGTAAGGTGGAAATGGCCACAATGTCGTAAATTTATTCACAGTAGACAACTGAGTAGATCTTTTGGGTGGAAGGTGAAACTACTGAATGCAGGGTATTAAACAAAACCAAACCAGAAGGTTTAAAGTGGCCAGGGCACTTTGGCCTTGAGGCATGGCAAAGCTGCTTAAGCTGATCCATTAGGGAAAAATAAAATAAAAAACCAAAAATGAGTAGCACAAGAAAGGAAAAAATGTTGCCCTGATTTTCAAAAAGAGAACAAAGTGAACTATGATTCCAGAATGTCAGTGAAGTTGCCCTCAATTTCTGGCATAATTCATGTTGTCAAAGAGATGGTTGATGAATGGCTAGAAAAGGATCACAGAAGTCAACATGTTTTCATCAAAGGCAGATAATACAGGCTAAGTACATTTCCATTTTCTGGACAGAATTACTACACTGGTTGATCAGTGGAACACTGTCATCATAAGCTTAATAAATATTTGACAAAGCCTCTGATGCTGTCTTTGTGGACAGTAATGAAAAGTGATAGTATAGTGAGGTAGATTAATAGATGATTAAATAACTAGGCCCAAAGAATCATCATTAATGACTGTCAATTTGGAGGGAATTCTCCAATGGAGTGTGCCAAGGACTCATCTGTGTTTGGCCCTGGGCCATCTACTATTTTTATCAATAGCTTGGTTGAAAGTATAGATGGATTGTCGACTGCTTGTTAAGTTTGCAAATGACACAAAGAAGGGAAAGGCAGCTAAAAGACAAAATGAAAATTAAAAAAAAACTATTTTTAACCCATCAAAGTCTAATAGATGAAATTCAACTGCAGTTTACTAAAAATAAGTGTAAACTCTTAGAGTTCAAAAAAAATAAATGCCACCAATGCAAGAAATGGAATGTGGGGAGACATGGCTGGAAAGTAATTCATCTGAAAAACATCTGGGGTTCATAGTGGACAAGGGAGCTGCCTTGAAGCATCGGAAGAAGTGTGATGTAGGAAAGGTATTATATTTTTGTCCCTTGTCTACAAAACAGGAATAGTGAGTGAAAGTCATGGAGAGGCAGATTTCAGTTTGATGCAGGGAAAAACTGCCTAATGAAAAAAGTCAGATTGACTGCTTTGGAGGAAGTAGTTTCCCCTAAACTAAACTAGAAGGTTGGATGACAAATTGTTGGAACTAGTCTCAGTCGGGTATGAGTTCTAAACTGAATGGCTTCTCAGGTCTCTTCTGACTTTAAGGTTGTGACTTTGTTATTGTTAAAATATAAAGAATAATAAACTTTTTTGCTATTACCACAGCACTTTAACATTTGCAAACCTTTCACATGAATTCTATGTCTCCTATTATCCTCACAACAAGCCTCTGAGAAAAGTACTGCTATTATTATGCTCTTTATCTACAAAAGAGATGGGGAAAATGAGTTTCATAGAAGTTAGGTGACTTGCCCAAGGTCACACAGGTAATTAGTTGAAAAGATAGCACTTGAACCCAGGTCTTCTTATTTCAATTTTATAGCCTTTTCCACCTTCATCACCTAAATAAAATTATTCACCAGCACTGACAATTCAAGTAAATACATTTGGCAGACCACTAGGACATTATTCAAACATTTCATATATGTGAGAAGGCTGGCATATACCATGTGAAGAATATGCTCTCCATAAATTAACAAAAGTTTGGAAAAGCAATATATAAGGGGTATCTAGAATTGTAAAAATAGACAAAAGATACACTCTCTTCTTTCTTTGCGTGTACACACACAAATACACACATACACTCAGAACACTAACATAAATCCCAGAAAATTTTCCAATTCAACTGCTCTGATCCATATTTATAGATTTTTGTCTAATTTTAAAAGATTAGTCTCTCTCTAACTTGGGATTTTTTAAAACAATTTTAAATTTTATTTTACCAAAACACAAATACAAAATAGAGAAAAGAAACAAAAATATATCATAAACTTAAATATTGAAACTTAAATATAAAGAAAAAAAGCCTGTCATGTGCATAGGAGAGGATTCAAAATACGTAGCAATAAATTTTCATTTCAAGAAAGCCTGTATGATAAATAATACACCTTGTGTAGAGAATTGTCCATCTTTTCTTTGCTTCCTTGTGTTTTCTTTTGTCGTCTGCTGTGCACTTTTTAACTTTGTTCTTTTTTCCCCTCCCCCACTGCCCCAGAAGATTACAATATAATTTAGATATTTCTTGATATATACATACACATACAGATATATACATACACTTATACATGCATATATAGACATATACTTTCCCAAACATAATCTACTCTGAGCTTTGTTTTTTTGTGTTTATACATACCTTTTGTTTCCTATCCTTCCTGAGTCCTCTACTTTACTTCTACCTGCTACATAACCTTCCTATTACTTGCCTACCTCCCCTCCTCCACCAACCACCCTGCCCTCCTATTACTTGCTTTCCCCCCTCCAAGGATCCCTCCCCTACCCTCACATTCCCATTAATCTAAACACCCTTTACGTATTCCCTCATTCTCCCCTCTAAAAATCCCTCCCTTGTCCTAATCCCTCCCTTGTCCTCTCCCCCCATCACTAAACCCCTACCATTTTATTTCTTCTAAATTTAGAAGCCTTTTATACTCTTCTAAATATATATGTATTGTTCCCTCTTAAACTCATTCCTGATGAAAGTAGGTTACCAGAACTACCAGCCCTCCTCCCCAATCTAAATCCTCTGTATCCTTTCTTCTTCTTGCACCTCTTTTGTATAAAATAGTTACTGTTTTTAGTTGTTTCTAAATGGTTTTACTTTTTAAATTCATATCATAGTCAGGTTTATCCCCCCCTTTATTATGAGCTCAACAATTATCAATAAGAATGTTAGACATACATTTTACATTTTATGTTATATAAAAGGTAAGCAGTCTGTTCTTATGAATCCCTTGTAGTCAGCCTTTGGTGTATACCTTATATTTCTCTTGTATGTCGAATCTTCTATTAAGTTGAAGATTTTTTTTAACAAAGTCTTGAAAGTCTGAGGGTTTGTCAGATGTCCATTTTTTTCATTCAAGATAATACTGAAATTTGAAGGGTATGATATTTTCGGCCAGAGACCCAGGTCATTTGCTCTTCTATATATTGTGTTCCAAGACCTGCTGTCCTTTAACGTCTATGTTGCCAGGCCTTGCGTAATTCTAATTGTGGTGTCATCATATTTAAATTGTTTTAATCTTGATACTTTTAATATTTTATCCTTAAGCTAGGGGTTCTGGAATTTGACTATGATAGTCCTATGAGTTTTCCTTGTAGGATCTCTTTTAAGTGGTGTGCGATAGATTTTTTCTATTTCTACTTCCCTGCCTTGTTCTAATGCTTCAGGACAATTTTTATTTTTTGTATTATTGTATCAAGATTCTGTTTTTGATCATGACTTTCAGTTACTCCAATTATGTTTCTATTTTCTCTGCTTGATCTATTCTCCAAATCTGTTGTTTTTCTAATAAGATATTTCACTTTCTCTTCTATTTTTTCATTATTCATGTTTTGTTTAATTATTTCTTGATCTCTTATAATTTCCCTGGCTACACTGTGCCCAATTCTAATTTTCTTTTATTTCTCCCTTTCCCCTTCTCCTCCTCAACAAAGTTATGCTTTTGACCACCGCTTTCCTCAGTTACCCCTCCCTCTTTATTCCCTTCCCTTATCTTACTGTTACCCACTTGCTACTTCTCCTCCCCCTTCTGACCACCCTCCTCCCTTTTTCCCCCCTTACCCTCCCACTTCCCGTAAGACAAGTTAGATTTCTAAACTTATCAGAGTATGTTATTCCCTTCTTGAACTAGATCAGATGACAGTAAAGCTCAAATACTGCTCTTCTCCCTCCCTTCTTTCCCTCTACTATAATATGTTTTTGTGCCACTTCATTTGGTGTAATTTACCCTTTTCTACTACCTCCTTACCGCTTCCCTCATAGCCCTCCCTTTATATCTCTTACTTATATTTTATATCTTTACATCAGTTAATTTATACAGGCATTCACAACCTATGTATATCCCTTTCAAATGTCATAATAGCTGTACCATTCACAAGAATGACTTATATATGTGTGTGTGTGTGTGTGTGTATATATATATATATATATATATATATATATATATATGTATGTATAAAACATACATCAGATGATATAATCCCACATAAAGATGTAAACAACCTACCCTTATTGGTTAATAAGGTTTGTGGGTTTTTTCCCCCTGGTTACCTTTTTATGTCTCTCTTGAGTTTTGTATTTGGAGATCAAATTTTCCATTGAGTTCTGGCCTTTTCATCAGGAAGGTCTGGAATTCCCTTATTTCATTGAATGTCCGTCGCCTTGCCTGGAAAATTATGCTTAGTTTTGCTGGGTAGTTGATCCTTGGTTGTAGTCCCAGCTCCTTTGCCCTTCGGAATATCATATTCCAATTTCTCCTGTCTTTTAATGTGGAAGCTGAGAGATCCTGCATGATCCTGACTGTAGTTCCACGATATTTGAATTGCTTCTTTTTGGCTGCTTGCAGTATTTTCTCCTTGAGTTTATAGCTCTGAAATTTGGCTATAATATTTCTTGGTGTTTTCAGTTTGGGATCTCTTTCAGGGGGTGATCGGTGAATTCTTTCAATGACTATTTTGCCCTCTGGTTCTAGGACCTCTGGGCAGTTGTCTTTGATAATTTCTTCGAAGATACTGTCAAGGCTCTTTTTTTCATCGTGGATTTCCGGTAGACCAATAACTCTCAAATTGTCTCTCCTGGATCTATTTTCCAGGTCAGTTGTTTTGCCAATCAGATATTTCACAGTTTTTTTCTATTTTTTCATTCTTTACGTTTTGTTTTATTACTTCTTGGTGCCTCATAGATTCTTTAGCTTCCACTTGCTCAAGTCTAATTTTTAATGAGTTAGTGTTTACATTTTGCTTTTGAGTCTCCATTTCCAATTGGTTGATTTTGCCTCTTAGGGTGTGATTTTCTCTCTCTAGATTCTGAATCTCCGTAGTCATTTCACCAATCTTTTTTTCCATATTTTCTTTTAGCTCCCTAATTTGGTTTTTAAAATCCTCCTTTAGCTCTTCCAGCAGTGCTTTTTGGGCTGGAGACCAGTTCATATTACCTTTTGAGGTATCTGATGTATCTACCGTATCATTACTTTCTTCTTCCATATTTGTATTTTGATCCTGCCTGTCTCCATAAAAAGAATCTATTGTCCTCGGTTTTTTTGTGTTCTTCTTCATGTTGGTTTGCCTTTTGCTGGCTTTACAACGAATTTCTATCTGTGGGTCTCAGGGCTTTCTGTCCCAGCTTTCTTATTCTGGGGGTTGTGAGTCTAGAATTATAACCTTCAGTTTCCTGAGGTGTGGGGGAGAGGTCTGGCTCCCTGGCGTCTCACTCCCTGTGGGTGCTCTCCAGCACTTGCTTTTCAGCAATGGTCTCAGCTGTTTGTTGTTTGAGCTGATGTCTGGCACTTCCCCTGGGGGAGCAAGGTTACGTCTGGGCTGTTGGCGTTGACCCCTGCCGACTCTGCCCCTCTGGGACTAATGAGCTTCTAGTATTTGTCCTGTGAGGCCCCACTACTTTCTCCTCTGTTTCAGTTCTCTTTTTTTTTTTTCCCCGAGGAATTCTCTGGGTGAGGGGGGGAGGGATTAGAGCCTTTTACCTGGCCATTGAGTCTTCCGGAAGGTCAAGAAGCCGAGTTCCTGGGTTTTGCAAGCGTCAGGAGTGGGTGTTTTCACGGCCGGTGGCGTTGCGCTGCCTCTCCTTGCTCCCACAGACTGCCGTCCTGTGTTGGGAGTCCTGGGGATCTCCACTGGTTTCGGGCGCCCAGCTTTCTCCCAGCCCGTCTCCCACGTGGATTACCAATTCTAATTTTCAAGGTGTCATTTTCCTCCTTGAGATTCTGGATCTCCTTCTCTAATTGGCTGATTTTCCTTTCATAACCTTCTTGTTTTTCTTCGATTATTTTTATTTTTTTTAGTTTTTCCTCCATCTCTGTCATTTGATTTTTAAAGTCTTTTTTAAGATCTTCTATAAATTCTTTTTCAGCAAGTGACCATTTGACGTTGTTCTTTGGGGGTTTCTTTACTTCAATATCCTCCTCTGAAGATGAACCCCGGTCATCTCTATTCCCACAATAGGTTTCTATGGTTGGATTCTTTCTCCTTTGCCTGTGTTTTTTTTTTTTTTTTTGTAGTAATACCTCTAGCCCGGGGGTTTGGGAACTGATGCCTCTTGCCCCAGATCTTTAGTCCTCTCTTCTAGCCTGGAACCAAAGCCAAAACTCCAACCTTCTGTAAGTGCCCACAGCCTGAGGCTTTCTACCCCACTGCTTCTGCAAGTGCTGGTTCCTTCTCACCCCCACCACTCTGTGCAGCACGGCTGAGTCTGGCGTTCCTCATCAGCAAAGTTCCCGTAGTCTTCCTGGGCTCAAACGCACAACTCCCCTCACTACCCTGGGGTGAAAAGTTCCAGTGGCTGGGGCTGAGGCAGCCTCTCAGACCAACTAACCCCCACACTTACCACTAGCTGTTTAAGTGGCTTCCCAGTTTGTTATTAAAAGGGAACCTAGCCTGGAGGTGTTTACTCCTCCCAGGGACCAAACCTAGTCCTGGGGTTTTTCTTCAGATCTTCTCAAACTATCCAAGGAAAACACCGGTTGTGCCCCTTTTTTTCTTTGTCTCCATCCACACTTTGTTTGCCCTAAGGTGCTATTTTAACTCTTTTGTGGGGGAAAATCTTGAGAGCTTGGAATTTTCTGACCTACTCTGCCATCTTCCCAGAATCCTCTCCTCTAGCTTGGGATTTAATGTTGTCTCACTACCATAGCCGCCTTCTACATGAGTATGGAAAGGAATCAATATAGCCCCTGCAGTTGAAGACCATAAGAGACTGCAGGGATGAGATTAACTCCTGGAAATGTAGCTTAAAAGCCCTCAGATGCTACCAACTAACCAACTGTTTGCCTTAAGTTTTATGATATTGCTCTGAGACCTTTATCTTCACAAAGTCTCAAAGCAGCTGCCCAAGAGATCTTCCTAAATTCAGGTTTGACTGCGTCACACACCCCCTCCCAATTCAACAAAACTGATCACGTATAAAATCCTTCATTTGGCTTTTAAAGTCATTTATAACTTACTCCTGCACTACTGTTCCTATATACTTAAGACTTTATTCCTCCCTACTATCCAGAAACATTGGCTTCTTGCAGTTCCTCCCACATTGACCCTCCATTTCCCAGCTCAGTGACTTTTTACTGGCTGTTCTTTATGCCTGGAATGCTTTCCCCACTTCCCCCTTTGTTCTGTCTTTTAGTTTTCGTGGCTTCCTTCAAGAATCAGCTCAAATTTTACCTCCTGCAAGAGGCTTTTCTTGGTCCCTCCTGATGCCCTTTCCCATTATTGCCTTCCCCCAAATGGGAGATTACTTCCCATTTTCACTGAATGAAGCTACTTTGAGTCTGGCAGGACTCAGTAGTAGTCAATAGTTCTTAAGAAGAAGGCCATGGAGTCATACAAAAGTCTTTATAAGAATAACAAATAACCAGCAGAACAAGTATCCTTTCTGAGTACAAGATACATATTTTCCATCCTTTGTTCCCCTAATCATTTAGTATGGTACCCTGAACACAGTTGATGATTAGTACATTTTTGTTGAATGTGCTTAGACTGAAATTACTAAAACTTCCAAGTGTAAAAAAAAAAATAAATACCAGCCTTCCTTCAGCTGTGCACTACTGTTCCTTTTTTTTAAAATGCAGACTGAACTGTACATAAGCTTATCTTGAAAAGACTTTAAAGCATTTCCCTAAGTCTCTAAGGTCCCCTCTCCACCTATCTATACTTTCAGAAATTAAATAAGTGCCTTGAAATTTAGTTACTGTTTCTGTGCACTTATCCCTTTCCCTCTCACTCAGTTGTATTTGGGAGAAAAGCTTCCTGCTCATTAGCAACTTAAGTGAGTTATTACTATAGTTCCTCTATGTTGGTAGTTTTCAATCTATCTTCTTCAGAACTGACAAATGTGGTTGCTATCCTTGGTGCTAGATTCATCCGTACTCATATTAACATTGCCAACTTTTTTCACTGTTCAAGAACAATCATTAATATGGTAGATAATATTTTATATTAATGCCAAAGAGAGCAGATATGTCTTCTAGAGCAGGGATTTTTTGTTTGTCATGGATTCCCTTTGGTAGTCTGTTGAAGCTTATATAGACCCTTTCTCGGGATGTTTTTCTAAAATGCACAAAACAAAATGCGTAAGATTAGAAAGGAACCCAATTACACTTAAATACAGACGCTAAAATCTTTTTAAAACACAAGTTCATGGACCCGAGGTTCAGAATCCCTTTTCTAGATATGAAATGAAAATGATCTGATTGAGCCACTCCTAGATCTTCCTATCCTACCTATTCCAATAATCCTCCTATTCCAATTAAATTATAACCTCCCTGCTCCTGTAGTCTCTACTTTCCTAGATTTCCACTTTATAATGCCAAGCATTCTCAGTTAAAACTTGTCTGTATAGTATTTAAGAGTTGTACAGAGTAAATCTAGTGAATAAGTAGAACTTAAGCATTTTAGCCTGTTATCAAGGAACACGCTTATTTATATTACTTTGATGACTTGGATTTATCTTAAAATCACAACATTAATTTTGTTAATGCTGCTGGCAATAAGCTATTTTAAAATCTGACTTTGATAAGCTTTTTAAAAGTCTGATTGTGATATATCAGTTACCTAAAGGCAAATGTCTACTATGAACAACATAATTTAAACCATGTGTATAAAGGACTTCAAATGTATTCAAATTACTGAGTAGAAATGAAAAATAGTATGGTGCAATATTTAGGTGATGTCTACACTGGCAAACTAAAGTGGGAAATTACAGCAATTAACCAGAAAACATTCAAAAAATAAACCATCAAATGCATTGGCCTCCATCAGTTGGATATGCCAGATGATTGCAGCATTTTGGCCTGAATTAGCCATTGAATTACTTTAATTCTCAATGTGACTTTGTTGATACAAACCCAGCCTTACCACTGATTTTTTAAAAAATTCTAAATACTTGTTCATTTATTGCATAACTCAAATATCCATAGAAGAATGTCAAGATTGGAAATCAGATTTTCCTTAATCAAACTCTCAAACTCATGCATTCACAAAACAGATGTTTGGCTAGATCTTTAATTCAGTAACACACAGACACACATTTAAAATTAACAAGTACAAATTCTGGGTTCTTTGCTATCCTTTGCTCATCTCTTTCTTTTCTTTTTTTAAAGTTTATTTTACTTTCACTTTACAGAACAAAACAAGCATTTCTATAGCACACATGATTTCATCTCTTTCTAGAACTAGGAAGAAGGAAATAAAAATGTTTATCACAAATTATCTTCAGTCATGACCTAAATATTCTAATCAATATTTTTTACCAATACATAGCAGTAGAGATATAAATATTTGGATCAATATCCTGTATTTTTATAAGAAAATATATTTTGCAAATGATAGATATAACAAGCTTTTAATTTAAAGGCTTTGCAGTCTTCTGCACAAATCTGGAAATTTCATTTAAGGATGTCAAAAATATAATTAGAATAAAGCATTAACTGGCATTTTCCATAGGGCAATTGTTATTATCTAGCTTCAAATATCATAACTGCTTCAAGGTCAGGTTGGGGGAGCTGGGGAGGTCCAGGTCTGTGATTTATTGGCTTAGAACCTCCTGGTAAGGAAATTCCCTTAATCGCCAACTCTCCTATTACTTAGAGCTCTAAAGAAATGACTAATGCTTTGGGAATTTAGGTAGCTTGCTCAGGGTCACCGTGCTTTTATGTGTCAGAGGTAGGGTTTATGCCCAAGTCTTTCTGACTCCAAGGCATTGGCCCAGCATACAATACTTGCCCTCAAATATTGCATTGCACAAATGAAAGGGATTCTGAAATTCTATTACTTTTGATCAAGAAACACAAATTAAGCATCTACTACATGTGCAAAGCATTAGAATAGGCAATTCATCATACAATCATAAGTCATCATAAGTAGCCCAGGCTTGTTAACCACTTGCTGGGTGTGTTGTAGATATTGTGGTCAACTATAGCCTGAAATGGATTTTCTGAAAGGTCTCATCCAACTTAGATTTGGTTAGATCTGTAACATTGTCATTATACCCAATGTTACAAATAAATGACTAAAATACATATATGTAAAATGCTTATCTACCCAACGCTGAGCTTATAAATTAAAAGCATCTTTATGCTACAGTGAGTAAATAATGAATATGTCTCTAGAAAGAGTCTTCTATGAAAACAAAATGTTCCATGTAAAAAACTGTGATATAGTGGATAGAGAGCTGGTTGTAGTATTGAAATAACATAAGGTCAAATCTCTTTCTGATACATATTGTCAGTGTTGCCCAGAGGAAGGTCTGTAACCTCCCAGTGCCCAGGGAAACTCTTTACAACTACAAACTGCAGAGTAGTTGCTGATCTGTCTATATGGACAGGCGATTCCATGTTGACAGTTGCCCACACCAAAGATCTAGGCTATGCAAAAACAAAAACAACATAATTTCCCAATAAGCAGGTGATTTGAAAGGCACTATTCTCTTATATGGGAAAATTTTATATACTTCTCAGATTTGCATTTCTGAAATGATAGACATAGTTACTATCTCCCAACCATCTTAATCTGTTATCCCTCATTATCACTTTGTTCTGTGGTCACCTCTCCTGCACTGGGCAAAACGAAGTTTCTCAACAAGAAGGAACTCTTGCCCAAAAGTGTTCTGTGAACTCACTTCTATTTGCTACTATGTGCAGTTATATGGAATATTGGAGGCAGAGTGGGAGAAATCACAAGATGAAAAATTAGTAGATCCTATGGTGATATACCAACCACACCCTACCCCCATCATAGTACTGGGCCCATACTTGTTGAAATTTAGTCTTTCCACCTGACATGGCAATGGGGAAAGGAAACAATGCTACAGAGAATTCATAAGTATATGGACTAAGGTGTGATGGACTTGACTTTTTTATATTTCATATTCAACAAAAACTCAATGTTCATTTTTTCATTAAATTTCTTTTTTTTAAATTTTTTTATTTTTTATTTTTTTTAAATTTATTTAACATATTTAGTTTTCAGCATTGATTTTCACAAGAGTTTGGATTACAAATTTTCTCCCCATTTCTACCCTCCCCCCCCCACTCCGAGATGGCATATATTCTGGTTGACCTGTTCCCCAGTCAGCGCTCCCCTCTGTCACCCCACTCCCCTCTCATCCCCTTTTCCCTTCCTTTCTTGTAGGGCAAGATAAATTTTTTCGCCCCATTGCCTGTGTATCTTATTTTCTTGTTGCATGCAAAAACATTTTTGTTTGTTTTTGAACATCTGTTTTTAAAACTTTGAGTTCCAAATTCTCTCCCCTCTTCCCTTCCCACCCACCCTCCCTAAGAAGTCAAGCAATTCAACATAGGCCACATGTGTATCATTATGTATAACCCTTCCACAATACTCATGTTGTGAAAGACTAACTATATTTTGCTCCTTCCCAACCCATCCCCCTTTATTGAATTTTCTCCCTTGACCCTGTCCCCTTTCGAAAGTGTTTGTTTTTGACTACCTACACCCCCATCTGCCCTCCCCTCCATCATCCCCCCCATTTTTTTTATCTTCTTCCCTCTTCTTTCCTGTGGGGTAAGATTCCCAATTGGGTATGTATGGTATTCCCTCCTTAGGCCAAATCTGATGAGAGCAATGTTCACTCATTCCCCCCTCATCCGCCCTCTCCCCTCCTCCCACAGAACTGCTTCCTCTTGCCACCTTTATGGGAGATAATCCATCCCATTCTATCTCTCCTTATCTCCCTCTCTCATTATGTTCCTCTCTCATCCCTTAATTTGATTTCATTTCTTTTAGATATCTTCCCTTCATCTTCAACTCACCCTGTGTCTGCTCTCTCCCTCCCTCTCTCTCTCTCTCTCTCTCTCTCTCTCTCTCTCTATATATATATATATATATATATATATATATATATACATACATACACACATAGATATATATATACATACACATTCACCCATATATATACATAAACATATATGTATGCATATTCCCTTCAGCTACCCTAATACTGAGGTCTCATGAATCATACACATCATCTTTCCATGTAGGAAAGTCAACAAAACAGTTCACCTTTAGTAAGTCCCTTGCAATTTCTTTTTCTTGTTCTTTTTCTTGATTACCTTTTCTTACTTCTCTTGATTCTTGTGTTTGAAAGTCAAATTTTTTATTCAGTTCTGGTCTTTTCACTGAGAAAGCTTGAAAGTCCTCTATTTTATTGAAAGACCATATTTTGCCTTGGAGCATGATTCTCAGTTTTGCTGGGTAGGTGATTCTAGGTTTTAATCCTAGCTCCATTGACCTCCGGAATATCGTATTCCAAGCCCTTCGATCTCTTAATGTAGAGGCTGCCAGATCCTGGGTTATTCTGATTGGGTTTCCACAATACTCAAATTGTTTCTTTCTGGCTGCTTGCAGTATTTTCTCCTTGATCTGGGAACTCTGGAATTTGGCAACAATATTCCTGGGAGATTTCTTTTTGGGATCTACTTGAGGAGGTGATCGATGGATTCTTTCGATTTCTATTTTGCCCTGTGGCTCTAGAATATCAGGGCAGTTCTCCTTGATAATTTGTTGAAAGATGATATCTAGGCTCTTTTTTTGATCATGGTTTTCAGGTAGTCCAATAATTTTTAAATTATCTCTCCTGGATCTATTTTCCAGGTCAGTGGTTTTTCCAATGAGATATTTCACATTGTCTTCCATTTTTCATTCCTTTTGTTCTGTTTTATAATATCTTGATTTCTCATAAAATCACTAGCTTCCACTTGCTCCAATCTAATTTTTAAAGTAGTATTTTCTTCAGTGGTCTTTTGGACCTCCTTTTCCATTTGGCTAATTCTGCCTTTCAAGGCATTCTTCTCCTCATTGGCTTTTTGGAGCTCTTTTGCCATTTGAGTTAGTCTGTTTTTTAAGGTGTTATTTTCTTCAGTGTATTTTTCGGTATTTTTTTGGGTCTCCTTTAGCAAGTCATTGACTTGTTTTTCATGGTTTTCTTGCATCCTTCTCATTTCTCTTCCCAATTTTTCCTCTACTTCTCTAACTTGCTTTTCCAAATCCTTTTTGAGCTCTTCCATGGCCTGGGACCAGTTCATGTTTTTCTTGGAGGCTTTTGGTGTAGGCTCTTGCACTTTATTGACTTCCTTAGGCTGTATGTTTTGGTCTTCTTTGTCACCAAAGAAAGAATGCAAAGTCTGAGACTGAATCTCGGTGCGTTTTCGCTGCCTGGCCATATTCCCAGCCAACTAACTTGACCTTTGAGTTTTTCAGCAGGGTATGACTGCTTGTAGACTAGAGAGTTCTATGTTCCACATTTGGGGGGGAGGTGCCAGCTCTGCCACACTAGCACTGCTCCTTACCCAACCCCCAACCCAAACTGGGCTTAGATCTTCAGCAGGCCTTGCACTCCTGCTCTGATCCGCCACTTAATTCCTCCCACCAGGTGGGCCTGGAGCCGGAAGTAACAACAGCTGTAGCTGCCCCACCTCCACTGCCCCCGGGGCTGGAAGCTGAACCACGAACTCTTTCTACTCCCGCAGCTTTTCCCACTAACCTTCTCCGCAGTCTTTGGTGTTTGTGGGTTAAGGAGTCTGGTAACTGCCACAGCTCACTGATTCAGGGCGCTAGGGCCCCCTCCGCCTGGCTTCTGGTCTGGATGGTTCACGCCGTCCATGCTGGACTCTGCTCCACTCCGTTCCCAGCTCCCAGCTCCCAGCTCCCAGCTCCGTGTGGGATAGACCTCACCCAGAGACCATGCAGGCTGTCCTGGGCTGGAGCCCTGCTTCCCTCTGCTGTTTTGTGGGTTCTGCCATTCTAGAATTGGTTCAGAGCCATTTTTTATAGGTTTTTGGAGGGACTCGGTACGGAGCTCATACTAGTTCCTGCTTACCAGCTGCCATCTTGGCTCCGCCCCCTTTTCATTAAATTTCTTGATGATGGCTTTTTTCCAATAAGCCTCTCAATACCTTAGATACATATTAACTCAGTTATTCAGAGAATGCCTCATAGCACCCTGTACACCTTCTCCCCTCTGATTGGTTATTGCCATACGTAAAAGAAGGTAATAAATTAATTTCTCAATGGGGAAGGGGGAATGGGGAGGGCAAACAAGCCATTCTGCTTTCTATTGTCAGACTGGACTATCATAGTTGCCTTCTTCCCCCCCCCCCCCCCCCCCACTATTCTTATCTTGTTCCTACTCATTCTTTTTCAGAGAGTGTACTCACTATTTATGTGGCTATGATTAATTCACTTTGGATTCCTGCCCTAGTTTAGGTAGTGATAAATGAGTGACTGAGCTCTAGTCCCCAATATTACCTCTTTGAGGCCAGTTATTTCCTGCACAAATACCTTTTATTAAAATTTCTACCAGAATTATAAGCTATCTCTTCTGATCTCTCATTGCTGCCCTGTGAGAGTATCTGATTACTGGTGATTTGAACACCAAATCCAAAGAGTTTTCCCCCTCCCTTAATATATAAACTAGCTTGAAGCACCCAGCCTTCCACCTAACTAATTAAATTATGCACAGATATTGCATGTAATCCTTCTCAGGTTACCATAACCACCTTCTCTTTGCCCTTGGCCAATCTAAATGCCACTTGGAAATATAAAAAGGGAAGAGGGCTACATTATAATTATGCTGAAACACACAGCATGAGGAGACACAGCTGAAAAGCAGGACACTGGTGATTTTTTTTTTCTAAAAATAGGGAGTCTTGCTACTAGATATGGGTCTATTATTATGCATGGACCTGACACACTGAGCAATCTCAAAGAATCTTACAAGAAAACATATTCCCACTGTTATTACAGCAAGAAATTTATATATAAATAAAATAAAATTGGGGGGAGAAGAGTACTGACTTCCCCCTAATTTATATCAAGCACATTAATGATATGAGGAAGGAGGGAAGGCCTCTTTCTCTTCCCAATTCCTTATAAGTGCTATTTACATTGATTTTTAAAATAGCGCAATAATGGAACATTACTTCAGCTTAGTTAAAAAATATGTCAGGCTATTTTCCACACATTTTTTTTCATTTTTTCCTTAGGTTTTTTTTTAATACATTGATAAATACATGGTTGTAGTTTATCCAAAGTTATCCAAAAGTACTCCAATAGGCCCTTTCACAATTAAGTAATCACTTCCTCTTTTTAAAAAACAATGGGAATTTAGCTTGTCAAATGTTTTATGGTTTTCCAGTTAGGATGATTTTTTTAAAGTCAGAAACTAATATCCTAGATCAATGGATAGATGCTATAGCTGATGGCAAAAGGTGGGTTTAGGTGATGTGGAACATTACCCTAAAGTACCCCATTATGAGAGGTGACGGTTGGAAAGTCCTTATTTTAGCAGATGGAGCATCAAAATCCCATGGGAAAGACCACAGGACTGTTAACAATTGCCATTTTAGAAGCCTGTAGAATAAGAGCATATGTTTGGCTCAAAAAAAGTTTTGTTTGCATTAGAAATTAGAGGGGAAAAAGAGAAAAGACAGAAAATGTGAAATCAAATGTTTAAAATGAATTAAATAGCTTCAGAAATAATAGCCTTAAAACAATAAAAGTTATAGTAGCCAACTTTAATTAGGTACACATTAGCCCTTTCAACTTATAAAATGGAACACTCCTGTGTTTCAGTCTAACCAAACTCCCCTGAATATTCTTAATAAAGTCATAAAGCAAGGCTACATTGTAGTAATAATTTATATTTAAGATTTAATGAATTTGATTTTCATAGAGCATTAATTATCCTTGGGGACCTGCTGAGGCTTACCTGAAGACAATTTAATTCTTTTAGATCACAAAGGCATCCTATAGTTTGCCTACTTTAGAATCTTAAAACTAGGAATTTAAAACTATTAGTCAAACTATTGAGTTTGACTAACTTGCCCAACAGACTTGCACTAGATCATTGTCCTTGTCATTCTCTAAAAAGAAAATTTAGGGGTGTTCAAATGCTAACATTAATTTTCCATGATTAGATGAGTTCATAGGCTTCCCTCTCTGGATTCTGGACAGCCAAACTTTTGACTGATGGGTCTCAGAATCAAGAGAAGTAAAAATCAGACCTACACAAATCTATATAATATACACCCAACATTCACATTATAGAAATTTGTGACAAATTTGTGACAAAACAGAACATAGAACTTGCTTCATGAAACTTGATTAGGAGAAAAATGTAAATCCTTATATCTTGCCAAATCTGAGTCCTTCTAGTAATCCTGACACTGAGTGATAATTCAAGGAAAGGTACATATACTATGATATATGACATATAATTATCACATAACACATGAGAAGAGTAGCCTGTGTAAAGGATAAGGAGGTCCTATTCTCTCAATTTATGACTCAATTCCTTAGTAAGAAAGTAAAAATAAAATTTAAAGGAGGAAAGACTATGTTATAAAATAGCCCAAACATTTTGGGGAAGAATTCTTAGGAAATCTCTCTTTCTATAACTGTGTGTGCTTGCGAACCTTTGAGTCAATCCCCAAATCTTTGAGAAAAAGTTCCAGAGAAAGAAGAAAAATGTCATGTTTGTAAGTAACTTTTTTCAATAAGGATATATGGTAGCATATACATTTTTTCACTCAGGTTAAGTGGAACCAAACTGAGAGGCTTCAATAGAAGCAGAAAATAATTGGCAGCCCTCACTGTCTATTTTCTCAAAGGCCATATTGCCCTTAGATTTAAGTCACATCCTAAAGGAGCTTATTTTTCCTTCAGGGTTGGACAGTATATAACAAGATAAATGTTTTGATTGAAAGAACAGTCAGGCTTAAAATGTGTTTTAATATAAAACTCCAAACACAACAAAGCTTTTTTTTAACTGTGCACTTATTTTGTTATTATAATAGTAAAAGGATTTCATTATACCTTCTATTACCTTTAAAATAAGTACCAAATATTATGAACATCTGAAAGATTTGTAAACTGTCCTAACTGGTGCTTTGCAATATTAAGATTAAAGATATGCTGCTTAATTCCATGCAGGTTAAGCATATTCTCTTAAAAGCAAAAATGCAATTGCTAAGGAAGGAAAAAGTATAATTTTCTTAAATGTGATCTCAAAAAGTCAGTCCACAAATTCTAGATCACATTCAAATGTGTCTGTGATCTCATCAACTTGAACTTCATTCCCATAATGAAAATTGAAACTCATTCTTGTCTACTATCTGATGCATCCTTTGTTCAGGGTAAGTTCAGCAAAGGGGGAAGCATGTGATGTGTGCAAGGCCTTACTTGCTTTCTCTTGATATCATAAGGATACCAGTGGAGCTCTATGGTTATCTATTTAACTTTTGCCCTGACCATGGGGCCAGCACATCCTTCTATCACACATTTCCCTGATGACATGTTTTGCCTCTATTCCTTGAGGTTCATCATTTGCTACATGTTGAAGCCTACTCTCACCCGCCATATGCCTCTCTTTGGCCCTCTGTGTGATATTCATTTGCAGTTCTTCAGAGACTGCTGTATTTTCTATCTGCAGTCATAATAGGATATTGGGCCTTTGTTTCTGGGATCTGGGGTCATTAAAGCAACTTGCAAGTCTTATAGGTAATTCAGCCTGCTCTCCTCCCATTTAATTCTGGGTCTAACTCATTACCCCATTTGTACTGTTAAGTAGATGATTAGGTAAACAGACAGACAAATGGACACATACACAATTTCTATAGGTTATCCATCCAGTTACATGTGATAATCCAGGCAATCAACATTCCTTATCTGGCTGGTCTTTCCTAGATGGGAGGTCAGGACAAAGACTTGAATGCTTAATATCTCTTCCAAAGACTTCTGTAATGTTTCGGCATTTGATGCAATCATCAAGATGTCATCTACAATCAGAAGCATCTGGAGGACCTCACCATCCACAAAGAATAACTCTAATACAGTAGCAACTATCACTAAAATTATTCCCCCTCTTCTATTGTTCATCTGATATTTATGATCAGAGAATAGTTGCATCAAGGTTATCTATCACATCTTTAAAGGAGAATGATTTTGATGCATGGGTGATTGACATCTTCTTAGGGTCATTAAGAAGCTGAGGGGCTACTTCTGGTAAAGCAGAGAGAAAGCAGGAGCTCACATAGGGTAGAGCCACAGAGGATTGCGGGGGAAGTGTGGGCAAAGCAAAATACCTGGCATCTTCCTGTTTTAATTCATTATTCTTGCTAACTAGGGGTTAAGCTCCATTATTTCTCCTTCTGAAAAAACTTGGCCCTCTGGAGCCAAGTTCAAGGCTATCTGTTTTAGTGACAGCTTTGTATATAATGGCTTGCATTCTCATTTCTTCGGCTCAGTCGTTCAAGGGTAAAGAATGACCCTGTTAGCTAGTATACAGAGAAAACCAGTAAACCATCAGTCGTAGTACAGCAGAAGTGTTCAATCTGAAGTCAGAGGACATGGACTCCAATCCTACCTCTGCCACATACTATCTTCACAACTGTGGCACTTTTCCTACCAGTGTCTCAGTTTCCTCAACTGTAAAATGGAGGAATTTGGACTAGATGATTCGAGGTCACTTTCAGCTATAGCTGAAATATGATCCTAAATCTGACTAGACAACAGAACACAATTGCAGTTTTATCTCATTTTAGAGAAACAAAGATTACTCATAGAACATGACAATCTAATCTCTAGCTAATCAGTTGTAACATAACAGAGCTATTTAGGTTTTATTATAACATTATAATAAAACAATATAGAATTATAAATAATATCATAATATTATAAAATATATAATAATTTTAAAAGTTTATCCACAACAATGCTATGAGGTAAGTAGTACAAGATTATTTTTTGAGATTTTTTTTTAATCAATGTTTTTCCCTATAAAGAAACTTAGGGTCAGAGACATATAATAATGGATACACATTGGATACTGCCAATGGATACACGTTTGTCCTTCATTTTCGAAGAGGACCATGACATTAGGGAAATGATGACATGACTTGCAGTTGACTTTGATTTGAGTGAGTGAGGGCTGTGCAAGGTCACCAGCCTCACTTTCTCCTCCAGAGTCATCTGGGTCTACTGGTCAGATATTCATCAGGGTGACTGGAGATGACCTGGGATGGAATGGGAGATGCTGGCCCTTTTGGGTGAGTGAGGTAAGGCCCATTCAGTGACTAGGCCTCTTTAAGAATTGAGTCAAGGGATGGCCTGTTTAATTAGAAAAAAAGAAGGGAAAAAATCAAGCTTAAAAAAAGGGAACAAGGGAAAGACCTTGTTCCAAAGAGAGTTACCATTGACATTCACTCAATGGATACACAGCTAGTAAATGTCAGAGATTAAACTTCAATCTTATCTCTCCATATCCAGTGCTTTTCCAATATACTAACCTGCAAATGCCTTCAATTTCTGACAATGGATTATGTACTAGACTCCACTATTCATTTCTCATGTATTGGAGACTGTATCTCCTTTAGAAATCTAGGGGTCACTTAGATCTTCAGGAAATCTATCTAATTGGTTACTGTTTATCTAGTCCTTTGTATATTTGAGAATATCTGAACCAGCTTAATTAAGTTCTCTCTGTCAATAATACAATTCCATGCAAAATTTACCTACTTAGAGGAAAAGGAATTGATACTGATTGATGATTTTTTTCTTTTAATCTGGGTATTTAAACCTTGAATTCTCTTTCCCTTTATGTTTCCTTAAAATATGACTTGTGATTGTTGGTGTGCATGTGTGCGTGCGTGTGTGTGTGTGCGTGTGTGTGTGCGTGTGTGTGTATGCGTGTGTGTGTGTGTGTGTGTGTATGGACAGAAGCTAAGAATTATTAAACAATATTCACACCTAGAAATATAAAAAAAAATGCAAAGACTTTCTACCACTCATTCCTAGGTTTTTAAAAAATTTGGTTTAAATTCCAACAAGGAGAACATTAAACAAAAAGGGATAAAAACATAAAGACTGCCATTTTATAATGGATAAAGATGCCTGTCCAAAACCAACTTAAAATTATAGGGAGTCTATAAAAAGCAAAGCCCAGCAGATAAACCTACTTGAAAATCTTATTTCCATGACAACAGAAGCACAGCATTAAAGGGCCAGTCGAGTGCTGCAGAGCTTCCTCAACAACACACATCAAGAGACACATCCAGAATTCCCAAGGAGAGGAATTACCTTTCATGAGCTTTCCAAATTCAAATTCCAGGTAGCCAGAAGGAAGCTTATAGGAACTGGCATTTCAGAATGGTTTGCAGATGTGAATAGTGTCCCTTCTGGGAGCAGAAAAACCAAACCAAATACCAAAATGATAAACAGGTAATAAATCTGTAGAATGGCATTATGTGCATAAAGCAGCTTTTTGCTTCTGTCATCCAATTTATTTTTAAAATAATATACAATGCTGATTACACACTAATACATGTGGGTAAAATATATACATCTATATTAATAGACAGCTATGTAGATACCTGTATTTGAGAGGTAAGGGGGTGAAATATCAACAGAGCATTGCTAGCTGGAAAAAACAAAACAAAATGACAACAACAAATAAACACTGTACCAGACCAGGCATATAAGTTACAGGATTGAAACTATGTTATCAGGACATGGAAGGGCTCTCATACCACGTACTTAAGCACACACACACTCAAAGGAAATCTCAGAGAAATGAGACCATCTCCTTATAGGGCTGTGACATAAAAAAGCGTGAAAATTCTGGCAAAGCTTAAGTTACCTCTGAGGCAGAAGTGTCGAATTCAAATGGAAAAGGCAGCCAGTAATCCACACATAAGAATCCTGCATATTGATTTAGTTTTAAAACAGAATGTTATCTATGTTTTTATTGTATTTTTATTGATTTTGTTCAACATTTCCCAATTACATTTTAATCTGGTAGCACTAGAGAAGGGCAGGCCATCTGTTTGACACCCCTGATCTAAGAAAGGACCAGCACTTAGTGCTTAGAGGCAGCTTGGGTTTGTCTGTTACCCATAAATATACCTTGGTAGTCAGTGTTCATCTATACAAATTAATTTCAATTATGGGAGGAGAAGAGTGGAGCTGGAAATGCAAAAATCCTTTGGAGTTGGTTCTTAATTAGTGACTAGTATGTCTCTTTGAATAAAGGTGTGAATTCATAATGATTTGAGCAAAATAATGAGATTGCTCAGTTCAGGAGAAGCCATTTATCTTTTGCAAATATATCCCCTAGTCAACTATTTCTAAATAGTAACACTAGACACCTCACTGGAGGTTTAACCAGAATTCAAACTTTAGTAAAAATAAAGCTACTTTCATGGCCAGTTATATAATCCCCTTAGACTTTAACCCAACCTGGCTCAATTATAGTGGCTCCTTTTTAATACTATGCTTTTAATTATATGCATTTTAAAACATTATCCTAAGGAATCCATAGGCTTCTCCAGACTGCCAAAGGGGTCCATGACAGACAAAAATAATTAAGAGCCCCTGCTTAACATCAGCTAAATTTCAAATCTAAAATTTCTATCCAATGTATCCATCCTCCTGATTCTGAAGATAAATAATAATACCTAGCATTTATGTACTGCTTTAGTATTTACAAAGAAATTTGCATCTATTACCTCACGTGATCCTCTAAACAACCCTGCAAGATAGCTGCTACTATCGTCACCCCCGTTTTACAGATGAGGACATTAAGATCTGTAGCAGTTCAGCAAGATCCTTAGAATGAAATAGCTGCTGACGGGCTGAGGCAGGATTTGAACTTGGGTTTTCCTGATCCCAATTCCAGCTCTCTACCTCCTATACGACCAATGTTCCTACACATTGGAAAGGGCTGTGTGCCACAAATTAGGGGGAGATTTTCTAGATAACTGCCATTTACCGCAATCCAAGAACATAACAACATCAGTAACAACAATAGCAACGATAAACGGTGGAGAGAAGACGCTTTTGTTGTACAGAAGGAGGAAAACCAGGAAGTGATGATCAAAAAAGTAGCAATAAAGGCAAGGAATGATTTTAAAATAGCAACACTGGATTCTCCTGCATGAATTCCCTCTGTCTTAGCATTATTTTTAAATGCTTCTTTTATGCTGTTTTGCTTTAAATGCTGTTTTGTCTTTTTTTTGGAGGGGGGTAGGCAAGGCAATCGGGATTAAGTGACTTGCTCAAGGTCACACAGCTAGGAAGTGTCAAGTGTCTGAGGATGGATTTAAACTCAGGGCCTCATGACTCCAGGGACAGTGCTCTATCCACTGAGCCACCTAACTGCCTCTTGTTTCGTCTTTAAAGCCAGACTCACTTCCCCATAACTTTCCCTATGGAAAACTCCAGTAATACAACTACGAAATCAGTCAAAACCAATGGCACAATGACTTTGGCAGTATGTACAACATCCCATACTTCTAATCTACCACCTATTTACCAAAAGAAAAAGAACTGAGTTTACATCCTCTGTCCTCTGGGGCCAAGATCAGTCATTGCATTTAATCTGATTTCCGACATCTTCATTTTCATTTATATTATCATAGTCATTGTTGTATTGCATTTTAGCATAATGTTGACATGGAAAGCCTGTAGACTAGTGACCTCTCCAATAGAGGTCAATTCCTCCCCTGAAGAGACTGTATGTTCAATTAGCAAGAATTGTTGAACTCCTTGGTAGGTTCTAAGGATCCCCCTATTATAATGGAGATTTGGACCCAAACAGAACCAGATACCCAAATCAACATCACTGGGAAAGTTTCACTTTTCCATTATCTTATATGGAATCTTTGAATATATCCTTTTGTCTTGGATTCTCTTCCAATATAAATCTTACAAAACAGAATGGCCCCTTTATTTATGTGTCTTCTTGCCAAACTGGTGACCCTTTTGTGAACACAGCGAAATTTGTTCCTGTTCCTAATTGCAGAACCTAATCATATTTCATATTTAGTCGTCACAGTATAAGGTACAGTGAAGATATTACATCCTATGTTCTAAAACTTTTGTTGATTGGCGGGGGGGGCAATTGGGGTTAAGTGACTTGCCCAGGGTCACATAGCTAGTAAGTGTCTCGGATCAGATTTGAACTCAGGTCCCCCTGACTCCAGGGCTGGTGCTCTATCCACTGCCCTACCTAGCTGCCCCAGGCCTATATTTGTGTATATGTATATGTATGTATGTATATACGTGTATACATGTATGTGTATGTGTATATATGCATATGCATGTGTATGTCTAAGTATGTATAGGTATGTATATAAGTGTGTATGTGTATATATGTATACACACACACACACACACACACACACACATATATATATATATATATATATTTTTAACATGATTTATACTTCTCCCCAAGTTCTGCTTCTCCTAAACCTAGGTTCTATCCATCACCTTGGATTTGTTAGATCATTATCTATAAAATAAAAATCTTATGTCTGAAATCTCTTCCAGCACTAGGTCAACGACCTGCAATATAGCTGCTGTACCATTCTGCCTGTACACCACCAACTACCTACCAGCTACTTAACGAATACCCTCACAGACTCATAAAGTAGAAAGCAATCTTAAAGCTTATCTTTTCTAACTTCTGCTCCATGCTACAACTTTCTTGATAGGGAACCGTCCAGTTTCTGGCTAAAAACTCCCAGTGATCAAGAATTTGCTATCTACTGTCTTGAAAAGCTTCTCATTCCATTTTTGGATAGCTACAATTGTCAGGAATTTTTCTTCCAGTGAACCAAAATCTACTTCCCTGAAAATCCAATTTATTTGATCCTAGTTCAATTCTCTGGAGCTACACACAGCATACTTCCATATGATGGCCCTTCAATTACCTGAAGAAAGTTATTGGGTTCCTCCTTCATCACATCCTAAGTGTCTTATTTTCTAAACTAAATATTCCCAAGTCCTTCATTCTTCTAGCTGGAGGACAACCCCATTTGTCCTCCTTGAAATACATTCCAGTTTCTCATCAATGCTCTTGAAATACAGCACCAAGAACTGAATACAATTCTACAAATATGATTTAACCACACTAGGAAAACTATCACCTTTCTTGCTCTAAATGTTAAATTTAGTTTATTTTATTATTTCATCTATTTGGATATTAACTCCATCTGTTCATGCTACAAGATAGTTCTACTTTAGTAGATCATTTTTGTGACAGAGCTGAAAAAAATTAACCACTTGATGGCAAGTCTTCTGATGACCAACCAGCTATATACTTAACAAGGCTAGTATTCAGATAACCAATATATAGACTCATTCATCTTGTTATTTCTTGTGTCTCTTTCCTTTTTTGTATCATTTAGCATTTTTAAACAATCTTCAGCTCATTTTAGGCCTAGGCTTTTTGACCTTTACATAGTTCCATAACAGTCTTTTATGTTCATATGTGTGGGTATTCCACTCCCCCACTGAATTTTGGACATATCCTCTTGAAATCTGAGCTTACTGAAGAGCTCCCTGTGAAGACATAGGTGTCATTAGCTGTATCCCCCTTTCGCCCCTCATCAGGATAATTTTAAACTTGCTCAAATGTCTTAACAAAAGAACAAATCTCATTTAGCCATTCATTCATTCAACAATATTCATTAAGTAGCTATGATGTGCCAGACACTATGCTAGGCACTAGGGATACAAAAAAAGAAATGCAATTGCTCCTGCTCCAAGGAACTTAAATTCTATTAATCCCATGACCTGTCTTCCATGATTATGACAACTAAAATTAATTCATGAAGGCTCTTTATTCCTAACCCCTTCTATGTACTCCTGTACTTTCTGATTACAGCCTTACAAAAAGATAACCAAGATATTGCCAAGAAAATCTACACAAGTGAGGGATGGCACTGAAAATTTCTTCCACTCAACAAGCATTTATAAAGTGACTGTTATGTGTAAGACCAAATATTGTTGGTCATATCTCAGAGAAATAAGGCCAATAAAGGAGAACCATCATATAGCTTAGATGAAGGTATAACCAATGGTAGACAGTCCATTGGTATCAATGAAATGTGAAAAGATCTAGAGAAGAGAACTCAAAACATTGGGAAGACTTCCTATAGAAGATCCATGGGGAGACAAGGACAAGAATCACACTTAACGAAGAATAGATTTGTTATAGCACACCATCAAAGGGAATATTGATGCTAATGAGATCACAGATTGGCCAAAATATCAGAAGCATCTGCAAACCACTGTGCTATTGCATATAAACACAACTAAAACACAGATTCTGCCATTAAGTTGCTTACAATGTAGAGGCAGAGGTAAAACTGGTACAGAAATAACTGTGATATAAAATAGAAGTTGCTAAATACACAAGAGAATACAACTCATTGTGAGGGATCTGACAAAGAAGAGATTACAGAAAGCATCATGGAGAAGGTAGCATCTTCACCATGAAAGTACTTAAAAATGTATAGGGGAAAAGAATAATATAAAAATAGCAGGACAGTATAGAAAGTAGGAAGACATTATGTGGAGTGGACAAAGCAGTGGGCATGGAGTCAAAAAGATTTGGGTTCAAATATCACCTCAGATATTTACTATGTGACTTTGGGAAAGTCACTTAACTTTCTAATTCTCATTTTCCTCATTTGTAATATAAACAATGTGGTAGGAATATTTCTTAGTCCATGTGGCCCCATGAACTAAGCTGGCCTTTCTTGGAGTCTTAATCCATGAAAGGCAAGGCCTGTCTGTCTCTCTGTGTCTGTATGTCTGTCTCTAGCTCTCTCTCCCTCTCTCTTATATCTGTTTCCTGCCACCGTGCCTCCAACCCCTAGCTCCGTTCCTATTGCTGGCTGGCATAAAGCCTATAGCTCAGTTTCCTGAATAGTTGTCAAAACACCAAGGCTATAATCTAGTGACTCTGAAGAGCCTAGTGAAAAAAGAAAGTGTTTTCTTGAGCATTTGCAGTACTATATAATTTTTAGCGACAGCTTGTTTTGCTGTCTGGCCTTCCTGATGTCAAAAATAACTACCTCTAATGAGATGACCTTTCCAACATGAGCAAATTCCCATTAGCCTCTGAGGACCCTCTACTTAAAAATTTGTATCTCTAGCGACTCATCAAACATGTGAATTATTATGTCACAGAGTTTCTAACTTACCTTTTGCCATTTGGTTTTAAGCAATTCTTAAACCAGGCAATTTTTCACCGTCTAGCTTTTTTACCCAGTTCAACAGTTTGAAACAAAAGTACTGGTGATTGGCAACAACTGAGTTCAAGGAACCTGCTAATAGATGATTAAAAAGTTCTCTGACCTCAAAGAGCTAACATTCTACAGTGGTGGGTTTGGGAACTTCACTCATGCATATATGGGTTATGAAAATAGTCAAGTAGTAGAGTCCAAGCTATCAAGCATGCCCCCAAAACAACTGTTACCTGCACAGGTATAAAGATAAAGATAGCTGGTAAATCACTACAAAAAGGAAGCTATAAAATTCTGTTTTAAGAAGCTCAGTTAAGTCAGATGACTTAGGAGGCCCCTTTAGTACTATGCAGCCAGTTTCTTTACATTCTATATGTGAGGGTGATCTCTCTGGGGTTGGCCCAGATGGGTTTGTCCCAGAAAGGTGTGTCCTGTGTGTATGTGTGTGTGTGTGTGTGTGTGTGTATACATGTATGTATTATATATGTGTACTTTCCTAAGATAGTGGAAAACCCTGATAGAGTTCTCTGTTGATCTGTGTTTGAGTGTGGATAGCAACTAGGAACAAAGAATGGAGCCTGAGTGGATCAGATTACTTAAGTACCAGCTATAGATGAATTATGGCCTCAGACTAAATGAGATAGTTAAGTTAAAAGGTTAAGCTAAAAAGGTACCCCCTGGCATCACTTCCAAGGAACCAAGATAAGAAAAGTGTGCATCCACATGACAATTTACAAAGCTTTAAAGTACATAGTTCTACCTCAAATCTGAAAAAAAAGATTCATTCTTCCTTTGTTGAACTGAATAATTAAATTAAATCAATTATAGTGTTGTGCTTGATTTTTAAGCAATTACTCTATGACCAAATCTAATAGATGGTAAAGACTATTAAAGTATTGGGATACATAAAGTATAGTAGTTTTTGGTTGGTTTTATTCTCAATGAATTATTTTATCTTTAAAATCATCCAACTTCAAAAGTAGTAGATATGAAGAATTAGTCATTTTGAACAAAATATCCCCTTGAGATATAGTTCAGTCCCTGGACTCCTGTTCTTTCAATTCAATTAAACAAATGCGTAAGTCAGTATCAGGAACAAAAAGACAGAAATCCTGTTTCTAAAGAGTTTGCATTCTGCTCAAAGATTCAATGGATAAGCAAATAAATACAAGGTGATTTAAGAGGGACAGAGGACTACCCAGGTAGAGAAGGGAAGATCTAGAGAAGACTTTCTCCATATAAGCTATCCTCCATGATGTGTCATCTGCAGATTTGATAAGCATGACTTCTATATCTTCATCCAGGATAAAAATGTTGATCACCATAGAATTTGTGGGGCACCACTAAAGGAAGTCACACTTCAGGGAATCATGGAGTGAAAATAAAGATACTGAGAGGAAACAAATAGAGTGTGTTCCAAGCTCTGGAGGTCAGTGTTAATGAAGCACAAAGATAGGAGATGGAATGCCAAGTTTGGGGAACACTCAGTAGAGACTGGCATGAAAGAGAATAAAGAAAACTATTATCTTAGATCCAGAGGCCATTTAGTCCCATGTCCCTCATATTACAATGAAGACATTGAGACATGGAGTTGCTAAATGACTTTGTTACCCAAAATCATAGCACCAGTAAGAAGAGAAGGGAGAATTTGAGCCCAAGGTCCTATGCTCCAAAATCACTATTCTTTCTCCTGGACCATAAGATAGAATTTGGAAGTATTATCTTCCTAACACCACTTAGAAAACGTTCAAAAGTGAAGTCAGTGACCACAGTAGAAAATGAAGGGAACTGTGACGTACGCCTTTACCGTTGTTCACATTATATCTTAGTTCCAAGCTTTTTGTCTTACTCAAGTTCTGAAATTATTTGGATTTCATTTCCCCTACCCACCCCCCACAAAAGAAGTTCTACCTTGAAAAACCAAAATATATTTAAAATTACTATTTTTAACAACATCTGACATCCTGAAATATGACTTCAGAATCCTAACTGGACAATGCTGTCCATCCTCCCTTCTCCCTAGTGACTATTTGCTCTGCCTGCAAAATTTGTAGGGAAATTCCATGTTCTTGTCCTCCAGAAAATATGAAATAGAAATTTTGTTGTTGTTCAGTTGTGTCCAACCCATTTGGGGCAAAGATACTAAAGTGGTTTACTATTTTCTTTTAAAACTCGTTTTACAGTGGAAGGAACTGAGACTAACAGGGTTAAGTGACTTGCCCAGGGTCACACAGCTAGTAAGTGTCTAAGGTGGAATTTGAACTCAGGAGGATGAGTTTTCCTGATTCTGAGCTCAGTACTCTATCCACTGTGTCACCACACTGCCCCATGAAAGAAGAAATAAAAACCCTCAAAGTTCAATGAAAATGTATCATCTATAAGAAAATAAACTAAATCTGTATTTCATACTTTAGCTCCTTCCAAAAAGTAGTTTAGTTATTTAGGTATTTCTTAGATAAATTTACCTAGAAACTTCATTCACAGTCAGATTCTGAGAGGATCACAGAATGTTTGACGTGGAAGGTATCTTAAAAATAACAGCAAATGGCACTGAGATAGTCTTATACAGCTTTACAATAAGCTTTTTTCATACCCTACAAAGTGTATAGTGCAGGTATAATTATTCTCACTTTACAGGTAGGGAATTTAGATTCTGGGACATCATAGGATCATAGACTTAAAACTGGAAGGGACCATCAAAGTCAACCCCCCTCATTTTACAGATGAGGAAACCAAGGATCCGCGAGTTTAAAGGACTCAACTAGAGTTATATCTCAAGTAAGTGTCTGAGGCAGGATTCAAACCCAGGTCCTCCTGGACCTAGGCCTTGTACTCTAGCCATACCATTCTGCCTCCAAGATGAAGTTACTTGTTCCAGGTCACACATCTAGTTTGAGAGCCAGGATTCAAATTCAAGTATTCTGAACTCAGATTAGTGGTTGTTTTCCCTCCCTCCCTCCACCCATGGCATTGTATAACTAACTAGTTATACAATATATTGGCCTTAGATTCAGGATAACCTAGGCTCAAATCCCATGGCAAATAATTCCTTAACTGTGACTCTGGAAAAATCACAATCTCTCTGTTGTCTCATCTATAAAATAGGAGCGTTGAACTCACTGACCTCTGAGGTCCTATCCAGTTTTTAATCTATGATTCTTGTGACCCCCCCTGCCTCTCTACTATACCTCTCTACTATATATTATACCTCTACATGTGGCACACTCCACTCAGTCTTCTCTCTCTCTTTCCCCACCTAACCCCTCATTCTTTTAATACTTGTGATCTAAAGTAAAATGTCCTATCCTCTTAAATTCATAAAAGAATAAAATACATGATGACCCATAACCCATTGTTTCCATCTTTGATGACTGATATAAGTTCTCAGTTATTTCTCCTGACACCCACATACTGTCTGTTGTTGTTGTTCAGTCATTTTGTAATGTGCAACTCTGCATCACTCTATGGACCAATTAATACAATCCATGGGGTTTTCTTGGCAAAGATATTTAAGTGGTTTCACATTTCCTTCTCCAGCAGATCACATTTGGTCAGAATTCTCCACTATGACCTGTGCACCTTGCATAACACTATATGGCATAGCTCATAGTTTCATCGAGCTATACAGAGCCCCCTCTGCCACAACAAGGCACCTATCCAGGAGGGGAACCTACTATTTAATAAAGGTCATTTCTCACTAAATTGAAAGGAATCTTATGCCAAAACCTTGGAGCCAAACATGCCAGAATTGCTGAACACAAGAAGCTTTCTTTTTAACCCTTCTTATCTGGTCCCAACTAAAATGAGTCTAAGAAATAAGTCGGGATGGAGCCAAATGGCAGACTGAAAGCAGGGACATGCCTGAGCTCTCTCACAGATTCTTTCAAATATCTCTTGAGAAGTGAATCTGAACAGATTTGAGAGAGGTAGAATCCACTAGGAGACAGTGTGGCAGATTTCTAAGCCAGGAGAGTCCAGAAAGAGAGAGAGAGAGAGATCTGTTACACTGGACCAGGAGAACACTGGGCACGCAGAACCTCCCCCAACCATACCAGAATACCAGGACAGGAGTATGTCAGAGTTAGGTGAGACAGAAGCACAGAGCCTGTGGCAGCAGCAGCACCTAGTTCTGGAGCTATCAGCCCACAGTCCAAAAGTCTGAAACTTACCTTTGTGAACTTCCAGGAGCCATGATGACCAAGTAAACTCTAAGAGCTCTCATCCCTCCTTTGAAAAACCCAGAGAATACTACCTTAGGAGAAACTCTTGAAAAGAGGAGAGAGAAATGGGGGTTGAGCAATCTGTTAGCTAAGAAAGCTAGGGAGACCCCCTCCTGTGGTGATGGAAGGAGATCAGTTCAGGAAGGGAGGCATTCCAGCAAGCCCCACCTTAACAGACCAGTGGGAGTCCCTATGCCCCAGAGAGGTGGAGCTGGTAAGCCCTAACACCAGGACCCCAGACGTGCCTTTGCACAGCCAGGGTATATAGCATAGCCCTAGGGGAAGAGAAGATTTCCAGCAGCCAGACCACCCCTCCCCCATACCTCACACCATGACCCCCCAGGAAAACTCAGAAAGACTTCACTGGGCCTGGATCAATGGCACACACCAGCCAGCTCCAGCTCAGCACCAAGTGACTTGCAGCAGTCTATAGCTTCTAGGTGACAAAACCAGAGGCCACGGCACACAAATCCAGTAACCAGGCCCCTAGCTCTTAAAACAAGAAGCTTGGGACAGAGCCCCCTGGGCCCCTGATCCACTTAAAAAGCCAAGAAAAAGGCAACCACCATGAAGAAGCAAGGTAGAAAAGTAAAAAAAGACCATCAAATCATATTATGGGGACAGAGAAGATGAAAATACTAATTCAGAAGGGGACAGCATTGACACTACACCCACATCTGAAACCTCAAAAGGGAATATGATCTGGTCTCAAGCCCAAAAAGCATTCCTGGAAGAGCTCAAAGAGGATTTTAAAAGCCAAATTAGAGAGATAAAAGAAAAATCACAGAATTTTTTAGAAAGATGAAAATGAATGGTTGAAAAATAAAATTGGCCAAATGGAAAGAGAGATGCAGAAGCTATCTGAAGAAAATAATTCATTTAAAACTAGAATTGGGCAAATAGAAGCCAATGATTCTATGAGGCATCAAGAATCAGTCAAATGAAATCTAAAGGATGAAAAAATAGAAGAAAACATAAAATATCTCATTGGCAAAATAACTAACCTGGAAAATAGATCCAGGAGAGAGAATCTAAGAATTATTTTTCTTCCAGAAAGCCATGATGAAAAAAAGAGCCTGGACAGTATCTTCCAAGAAATCATCAAGGAAAACCATTCTAAGGTCTTAGAACCACAGGGTAAAATAGTCATCAAAGAATCTACTGATCATCCCCTGAAAGAGATCCCAAATTGAAAACTCTAAGGAATATTATAGCCAAATTCCAGAATTATCAGTTCAAGGAGAAAATACTGCAAGCAGCCGGAAATAAACAATTCAAATATCACAGAACTACAGTCAGGATCACACAGGATGTTGCAGCTTCTATATTAAAATATTGGAGGGATTAGAATATGATATTCTGAAAAGCAAAGGAGCTTGGACTACAACCAAGGATCAACTATCCAGCAAAACTGAGCACAATCTTTCAGGTAAGGAGATGGACATTTAGTGGAATAAGGGAATCCGAGACCTTCTGATGAAAAGGCCAGAGCTCAATGGAAAATTTGATCTTCAAATACAAGACTCAAGAGAGGCATAAAAAGGTAAACAGGGAAAAAAATATAAAAACAAAAGAAAAAACCCATTCAACAAAGATAAACTGTTTACATCCCTATATGGGAGGATGATATTTGCTAAATTTGGTATAAATTAACTGATGTGATGATAAAAAACTTAATTGAGGGATGAAAAGGGATTGTAATGGGAGAAGAGGTAAGGAGGAGGCAAAGGAGAGTAAATTATATCACATGAAGAGGTACAAAAATGTATTATACTAGAGGGAAAGAAGGGAGGGAGAAGAGCAGTGTTTGAGCTTTATCTCATCAGATTTGGTCCAAGGAAGGAATAACATACTCTGTTAAGTATAGAAATCAAACTTACCCTACAGACAGTGGGAGCAGAAAGGGGAAAGAAGGGGGGATAGTTAGAAGGGAGGGAAGAAATAGTAAGGGAAAAGGGTAAGATAAGGAGGTGGCTGAAAGGGAGAGAATACGGAGGGAGGTGGTGGTCAAAAGCAAAACTCTTTTTGGGGGGGAGGGAGAAGGGAGAAATAAAAGCATAAGCAGGGGGGAAATGGGATGGGAAAAAAAGACACAGATAGTAATCATAACTGTGAATGTGAATGGCATGAACTCTCCCATAAAACAGAGGCAGATAGCAGAATGGATTAAAAACCAAAATCCTACAATATGTTGTTTGCAAGAAACACATTTGAAACAGGGGGATACACCCAGGGTAAAGGTAAAAGGCTGGAGTAGAATATATTATACTTCAGCTGAAGTAAAAAAAGCAAGGGCAGCAATCCTAATCCCAGACAAAGCAAAAGCAAAGATATTTCTAATTAAAAGAGATAAAGAAGGAAACTATATTCTGCTAAAAGACACCATAGACAATGAAGGAATATCATTACTTAATATGTACCAAGTGGTATAGCATACAGATTCTTAAAGGGGAAGTTAAGGGAGTTACAGGAAGAAATAGACAGCAAAACTATACTAGTGGGGGACCTCAACCCCCTTCTGAACTTGATAAATCTAACTCAAAATAAACAAGAAAGAAGTTAAGGTGGTGAATAGAATGTTAGAAGAGTTAGACATGATAGACCTCTGGAGAAAACTGAATGGGGATAGAAAGGAATATACTTTTTCTCAGCAGTATATGGCACATACACAAAAATTGACCATGTACTAGGGGATAAAAACCTCACAATCCAGTGCAGAAAGGCAGAAATAGTCAATGCATCCTTTTCAGATCATGATGCAATAAAAGTTATTTGTAATAAAGGACCATTGAAAGATAGACTAAGGATTAATTGGGAACTAAATAATCTAATCCTAAAGAATGAGTGGGTCAAAGAACAAATCACAGAAATAATAACTTCATTCAAGAGAATGATATTAATGAGACAACATACAAAAACTTATTGGATACAGAGAAAGCAGTTCTTAGGGGAAGTTTTATATCTCTGAATGCTTACGTGAATAAAATAGAGAAAAAGGAGATCAATGAATTGGGCATGCAACTGAAAAAGCTAGAAAAAGAACAAATTGAAAATTCCCAATTAAATACCAAATTAGAAAAACTGAAAACCAAAGGACAGCTTAATAAAACTGAAATAAAGAAAACTAATTAATTAATAAATAAAGCTAAGAGCTGGTTTTATGAAAAAAAAAACCAAAAACATTGATAAACTTTTGGTCAGTTTGATTTAAAAAAAAGAAAACCAAATTACCCATATGAAAAATGAAAAGGGTGAATTCACCTCCAATGAAGAGGAAATTAAAACAATAACTAGCAATTATTTTGCCCAATTGCATTCCCATAAATTTGATAATCTTAGGGAAATGGATGAATATTTACAAAAATATAAATTGCCCAGATTAAAAGAAGAGGAAGCAAAATACCTAAATAACCCCATCTCAGAAAAAGAAATTGAGCAAGTCATCAATGAACTCCATAGGAAAAAATCTCTAGGGCTAGATGGATTTAGAAGTGAATTCCGTCAAAAATTTAAAGAACAATTCATTCCCATACTTATAGACTATATGGGAAAATGGGTGAAGAAGTCTCACCAAATTCTTTTTATGACACAAATATGGTACTAATACCTAAACCAGGAAGGGTCAAAACAGAGAAAGAAAATTGTAGGCCAATTTTCCTAATGAATATTGATGCAAAAATTTTAAATAAAATATTAGCAAAAAGATTGCAGCAACTTATTATGAGAATAATACACATGACCAGGTAGGATTTATTCAAGGAATGCAAGGCTGGTCCAATATTAGGAAAACTATCAGCATAATTGATCATATCAAGGACAAAAATAACAGAAACTGCATGATTATCTCAATAGATGCAGAAAAAAGCTTTTGACAAACAACACCCATTCAGATTAAAAATACTACAAAGCATAGGATTAAATGGAGCCTTCCTTAAAATCATAAGTAGCATCTACCTAAAATCACCAGCAAACATTATATGTAATGAGGTTAAGCTAGATGCATTTCCAATAAGATTGGGGGTGAAACAAGGATGTCCATTATCACCCCTATTATTCAATTTGGTCCTAGAAATGTTAGCTGTAGCAATAAGAGAAGAAAAAGAAATTGAAGGAATTAGAATAGGCAAAGAAGAAATTGAATTATCACTCTTTGCAGATGACATGATGATTTACTTAGAGAATCCCAGAGAATCAATTAAAAAACAACTTGAAATAATAAATAACTTTAGCAAAGTTGCAGGATATAAAATAAACCCACATAAATCCTTAGCATTCCTATATATTACTAACAAAGCCCAACAGCAAGAGATAGAAAGAGAAATCCCATTTAAAGTTACTGTAGACACTATAAAATATTTGGGAGTCTACTTGCCAAGACAAAACCAGAACTATATGAATGCAATTAAAAATACTTTTCACACAAATAAAGTCAAATCTAAGTAAATGGAAAAACATCAGTTGCTTATGGTTAGGCCGAGCTAATACAATAAAAATGACAATTTTATCTAAATTAATTTACTTATTCAGTACCATACCAATCAAACTACCAAAAAATTATTTTACAGAGCTGGATGAAATAATAACCAAATTCATCTGGAAGAACAACAGGTCCAGAATATCAAGAGAATTAATGAAAAGAAGAGCTAGGGATGGTGGCCTGTCCATACCAGATATCAACTGTATTATAAAGCAGCAGTCATCAAAAGTACTTGGTACTGGCTAAGAAACAGAGTGGTGGATCTATTCAGTAGTCAACACCTAGCAATTTATTCTTTGATAAACCCAAAAGGTCCAACTTCTGGGTTAAGAATTCACTATTTCACAAAAACTGCTGGGAAAACTAGAAAATAGTATGGCAGAAACTTGGCACAGACCAATACTTTATACTGTGTACCAAAATAAAGTCAAAATGTGTTCATGATTTAGGTATAAAGGCTGATACTATAAGCAATTTGGGAAAGCAAGGAAAAGTTTACCTGTCAGATTTACGGAGAAGGGAAGAATTTATGACCAAACAAGAGATAGAGAGTGTTAGAAAGTGCAAAATGGATAATTTTAGTTATGTCAAATTGAAAAGGTTTTGTACAAATAAATCCAATGCAACAAAGATTAGGAGGAAAGTAGAAAATTGGGAAAGAATTTTTACAACCAGTGTCTCTGATAAAGGCCTCATCTCTAAAATATATGGAGAACTGACTCAAATTTATCAGAATACAAGTCATTCCTCAATTGAGAAATGGTCAAAGGATATGAACAGGCAGTTTTCAGAGGAAGAAATTAAAGATATCTATAGGCATATGAAAAAATACTCTAAATCACTACTGATTAGAGAAATGCAACTCAAAACAACTCTTAGGTACCACGTCTCTCCTGTCAGATTGGCTAACATGACAAAGCAGGAAAATCATAAATGCTGGAGAGAATGTGGGAAAATTGGAACACTGTTACATTGTTGGTGGAATTGTGAACTGATCCAGCCATTCTGTAGAGGAATTTGGAACTATGGCCAAAGGGCTATAAAAATGTGCATACCCTTTGATCCAGCAATACCACTTCTAGGGCTGTATCCCAAAGAGACCACACAAGTGGGAAAGGGACCCACATGTACAAAAATATTTATAGCAGCTCTTTTTGTGGTAGCAAAGAATTGTAAATCAAGAGGATGCCCATCAACTGGGGAATGGCTAAACACATTGTGGTATATGAATGTAATGGAATACTATTGTGCTATAAGAAATGAGGAGCAGATAGACTTCATAATAATCTGGAAAGACTTACATGATCTGATGCTGAGTGAGGGGAGCAGAACCAGAAGAACATTATACATGATTACAGACACATAGTAGCTGTGATGACTAAATTTGATTGGCTCTTCTGAGCAATACAAGATTCAAAGACAGCTGCAAGAGACTCATGATGGGAAGAGCTATCCACATCCAGAGAAAGAAGTATGGAGTCTGAATGCAGATTGAGGCAAAGTATTTGCTCTTTTCTTCCTTCTTTTTTGGTTTTGTTTCTTCTTTCTCATGATTAATTCCATTGGATACAATTCTTCTTTACAACTTGACTATTGTGTAAACAAGTTTGATGTGAAGGTATATGTAGAACCTATATCGGATTGCATACCATCTTGGGGGAGGCAGGAGAAGAGGGAGGGGAAGAAAATTTGGAACTCAAAGACCTGTGGAACTGAGCATTGTAAACTAAAAATAAAGAATAAATTAAAAAAAGAAATAAGTCAATAAGAAAGTAAAAAAATAAATAGAAAGTGAAAAGCAGGACTTCTTGGATCTTGGCACCAAGAGAGAAAGCAAATAAGATATTCACCCTTGCGAAATAGCAAAGACAATAAAGCAAAGAAAATAAATCAGGAAATCCTTTTTGCTCTTGACAAAGAACCAGTAATATTATAAGTATAGTATTATTGTCATTTTCCCTTACAAGGTACAGCCTGAGGATTTTTTTTAATTGAAAAGGACAATACTTTAGGGATAAGAGTTCTGCCAATTCTGGAAGCTTACCTTTCAGGTGTTTTATTTTTTTTGTAATACTTACCTACCTACAATTGTACTATGGTATTATTTTAGTAATGTGACTCTAGTGGAAAAATAAAGGACTTAAGCATCATAAATAGGCTGGATCACACAGCTGTTTTTTAATCTGCAAAAGGCTGCAGATTTGGATATCATTATCATAATATGTTCATAAACGTTTTGCTGTATTGCTAGAATGCATTAATTTGAAATGCTATTGTTCAGTTATTTCAGTCATGTCTGGCTCTTCATGACCCCTTTTGGGGTTTTCTTGGCAAAGATACTGGAGTAGTTTGCCATTTCCTTCTCCAGCTCATTTTACAGAAGAGGAAACTGAGGCAAACAGGATTAAGTGACTCTTCCAGGGTCACAAAGCTAGTAATTAAGTGTCTGAGGCCAGAGTCGAACTAAGGAAGACGAATCTTCCTGACTTCAGGCCCAGCACTCTATCCATTGTACCACCTAGCTGCCCCAGTTTGAAATGTAAACACTGCATTTCCTGTGAAACATGCATACATTTCATAGAATTATAGTATTTGAGATCTCTAAGGGACCCCAAATATTATCTGACCGAATGTAAGTCCCTGAAGGACAGAGAATGTTTCATTTTTAAATTTAATTTTATCTTCAGCACCTAGGCCAGTGACTGGTATAGAGGAGGAATTTAATAAATACCTATTGAATCAATAAATCTGTATCTGGAGCAGACATCTTCTCTACCGAATCTCCAACAAGGGGTCCTCCACCTTCTACTTTAACTGACAAGACATCCCAAGTCAATTCACTCCATGTTGGGTCAGCAATAACTGTTAAGGACAGTTTTGGTGTATTTCCTTCTTGTCTTTATATAGAGACAAAAACAAAAATCACAGTCTGGAATTTCCACTCATTAGTATTAGTTCTTCTGCCTTCTGGGACCAAGCAAAGTACATTTAATACATTTTCCATATAACAGCCTCAAGAGGGAACCCCTAGGTCCTCCTGTAAACACTAAACAGATGAAGGAGCAGCTCAGCAAGACAGATTTGGATCCACAGAATGTTTGTCATCAAGATGCAGGGTGGAGGACTTTGTACCAGATTACAGTAAAGATTGTGCCTGAGGTACTGGATAAGAGCTGTAGCTAGGTCAGGGCAAATGGCACCTTATCCCAATGCACAGGCCCCAAAGGGACAGTGTGCCCTTGCCCCACCTAGGGTTTCTTCCAGAAGTGTGTAGCATAACCATTCCAAGCCTTGTTCCCCACTCCCCAGGCTGTATTTCCCATTCTCCTACAGGGTGACTCTCTGGAAACAGCTTCTTTTTCTGCTGGCACAACTACATCTACAGCAACCCCTCCACTCCTCCACCCTCCATTTGCCTCAAGTGTAATTATAGCTAATGATTCTTGCCTGGTATAAATTCAACTATTTCTCAGGCACCACATGTAATATTATGGTTTGTTCGTTATGTGTCTTTAAACCAGTATAATTTTCCTTATTGTTTTGAATAAAACTTTTCTTTTGGTTCATGCTGCTCAGAGTGCCTAGAAGTGGGAAAGTTAGTATTCGTCTATTGGACCATCCAGTCAAGTAGTTTTTCCCGGTATTTTTAGGATGAAGCATGTGCCATATGCCTAAGGATGCTGTTTTAGGAGAAAGTTCCCCCTTTTGACAAATGGTCACATCATCAATTTAGAAGGGACCTTAAAGTACCAACACACTATTTCTTCATAGATGGGGAAACTGAGGCCAAGACAGGTTACATGATCACATGATCAAGGTCACACAGGCACAAAGTAGCAGAACCCAGACCCTCTGTTACCAGATCTAGAACTACATCATATTGCTTCTCCACTGGTGGCAGTGGATATTCTACCAAGTTTACCACTTCACTCACTATCCTCATAACTTTCTAAATCAAAACACTCCTACCTGATTGCTGCTTACCTATAGGGGTTGTTTCACCCTATTAGAATATAAGCTTACATGAATAGATATAGAGTGAAGGGAAGATAGCCAGGAGAGAAAATTTTACTGTAACACTGTAAAAATGAACAATTCTGAAAGACTCAAAAACTATGGTCAACAAGTTCTATCATTTCTGTCTTCATCAGTCTCTCATAGATCTCTTCTTTCTTCGGACACTAATTGCCACTACCCTAGTGTCAGCCCTCATCACTTTGCCCCTGGGCTGTTATAACAGCCTTTTGGTTTGTCTCTTGCCTCAAGTCTTTCCCCATTCTAGTCTATCTTCAACCCAGGGGCTAAATCAATGTTCTCAAAGTCTGAGTCTGATCATGTCACCCCTCTATTCAACTAGACCTCAGATGACTCTGGAAGAGAGAGTGAGGCTAATGACTATGTGCAACTCTGCCTCACTTAAATCCAATTCATGTGCAAGTCAAGACATTACTAGTGATATCACTGGTCCTTTTTGAAAATGAAGGATAAACAACAACAATAAATTACTGGCTCTTTATTGAATCCAGGATTAAATGCAAAATCCTCAGTCCTTAGGCTTTAAAGCCTTCTGTCACCAGTCCCTTCTTAACCTTCCAATCTTCTTACTTCCTTTTGCATATTCTACAATTCAAGTGACACTAGACTACTTTCTGTTCCTCACACAAGGCAATCCATTTCCCAACTCTGGGTATTTTCACTGGCTATAACTATTCCTGGAACTCTCTCATCTCTACCTCCTAGACTCCTTAATGTCTCTGCTAAAACCTCCCTTCTGCAAGAAGCCTTTCTTAGTTCCTTAACCCTAGGGCCAGATGATCTCCAGTTTATCTTGTACATAACTTGTTTGTACTTAGTTGGTCTCATGCTAGCTCTTCTGTTCAACTGAGAACTCCTCAAGGCTAGGGACTGCTTTTTGCCTTTCTTTGTATGCCTAGTGCTTAGCACAGTGCCAGACCTTTAGTAATAGTCATAGTAATAAATATAAATATAAATACTTGTCCACTTGAACTGAATAACCAGTCATTCCAGAGATAAAAAAGAATGCTGGCTACTTCATGACAGAGAGGTGATATGAAGAATAATACACTTTTAAATGTGACCTACATGGGAATTCATTTTGCTTGACTATGTTTACAAGTGTTTATTTCTCTTTTCTCCTCCCTCCATCTTTCTAGTGAATTAAAGAGAGAAAAAATAAATGTGTGAAAATTGAAAAAAATTAAGAATCTAAGATCTTTGAAGACAGGAAATGTTTTCCCTCTTTAATTTTCATCACCAGAACTTAGCATAGTGCTCAATAAATGCCTTTTAATTCATTCATTCATATCAGGACAAATACTAGAAGAAACCCAGTGAGGAAGATCCTTCTGTTTATGAAATGTTTTAAGGGAGTGTCATATCAATAGGAGTAGGATATTCCTGAAATTTTACCCTATATGTGCCACTTGTTAAATGGGGATTCATAACATCACTATATTTCCCACCTCCCCAGTGAATGAAAGATGTGAACATGAATGGGCTTCAACCCATATCAGAAGAGAAATGCCAACATCAATGAAATCACAGATCCAACTGAATGCCCATGAGGCCATACTGAGCTCACATTCCACAACTGAAGAGCTTGGAGATGCAAAATGAAACCGTTGAGGCCAAAATTCACTCAAAACTTTGGAAACTGTGAATGCCATTTATCATTTCTATTATCTTTGGGTTATGGAGATAGCACGTCAGTTTTTAATGTATCCCTTATTTTGCCTTGAAGTGATTAAAGCACAGTCTACTTTGAAATAATGACACATTAAATGATGCTAATGCATAGTTTTCTAAAATGTCAATGTTTTATATAAGCAAAGTATATAATCTTCATCTCATGAGAAAGGTTTCGGGGCTTGTAAATTCTCTACTATGCTGTGAAAGCACGACTATGAAGATGTCTACTTTAAAAAAAAAACAATCCTGGCACTGTAAAATAAAAATAAGTGACAAAAGGCACCATAGTCATAAAGGCTTATTAAATTTTACATTGAGACATATGCACAGACATATATACATAGATATATTCATACACATGTATATATGACCAAAATCCATTCAAAAATTGAAACATGGGTGTATATGTATATTTCCCTAGGTTCTGAAAATAAGTGGGGGGGAAATTCAATGACACTTTTTTTGTTTAAAAAAATAAATCTGACACACACACACACAAATTCTTCCTGTAATTATTCAAGCACAGAATCCCCTGTGGGATGATAAACAGTTCCCAGAGGAAAGACTAGAAATTTGACCCAATGCTATATAAGTACTAATTTTATATATTGAACAGGATGTTTATTGGTAAAATGCTTAAATAGCATAGTTAGGCAGGGGAAAAATTACAAAAATATAAAAAGAATGACAAACAGGGGACTAAATTGGTGGAGAGTCTGAGTTGGGCCTAAGCATATTATATTATAACATATGTTGCTACCATAAAAATAAACCAAAGTAGATTAAATTAACGGGAGAAAAAACATCTAGGGGCAGTGGATAAACCCACCCACAAAATCACCATTTATTTCTTTACCCCTTCACCATAAAATACCCCTAGGAAAAAAAGGTTTTCCCTCCCTTCCCCTCCATTAAACAAAAACAAAGCACCTATAGCTGATGCCAAGTGAAATTCTGATTTAAAACTTTATATCGCTATATCTATGTACATATTTATATCTATACACACATACAAACATAGATACACACACATAAACATATACACACATAAGCAACACTCATGTATCAACTATGTAAATGCTTTGCTTTACTTGTATTTACCTCATTCTCTCACAACTTTGTCTTAAGAAAAAAAAAAGATGTCCACAGAATGAGGAGACTATAAACCTAGGTTCCTTCTCCTACTGCATGAATGCAGAGAAAATAGCACTATTTTTTCCCAATTCACTAAGAAAAAGCTTATACGTTTGATCCAAGATTTTCCAGATGGTATCTGAGAGGATGCAGTTAAGGCTCTGGGTGGTCTCCCTAGTAATTTTCAGAGTACCCAAATTACATAGACAAATGGCCACCCTCAGAAGACCCTATGGTGGCAAAAATCATGAGATATTGGGGGGGACCACCCACATCTTCTAGGACAGAGTAAGTATTTAAGTAGCTCTGTACAGTCTTCAGTCCTGTTGATTGTACTCTGGTCGTGCCGGTTACAATGCAGTGTATAAGAGAGGAGGGGAAGAAGGCAGCAGCTAAGCCTCCAATAAGAATACAATGGTGTGACTAGGGAAGTCTGAAGTTCTCCTCCCCTGTGTTCCTTGGTGTAATTCCCTATGTAACCTTTGAAGTTGAAAATATGGAGAAGGCAATCCTTTAGGAACTTGAATGACATTGTAAAGTCCCAAGTCATGTCCAATATCACTTAGGAAAAAGGACACATCATACATACAAGAGTCCTGTGGATTTTGAGCCAATGTTGTTTTGAATGCCCAATACAACACTGGCCTCTAAAATCAGTAGCTACACCATAGTAATGGTGTAGCTACAGAGGAATGACTGTATTAGGGATTTGACTCTTGGGATTCCCTACCAATTCAGAGACTATATGATTCTATGATCTAATATTATTCTCCCCTCTGTTCATATATCTTCTATATAAACCAAAAATGAAATGGGAAATCTCCTTTTCAGTATTTAACAACATAGCTTTTATGTGACCAGTCAGGGCTCTTAACATGTAATTAGTGAATTTTTAAAATATATATATTTGGATGATTATTTCACTATAGTTGTTTTTTGTAACATTATGTAATTTTATGCATTTTCCTGAGAAGAGGTGCATAGGCTTCATTAGACTGCCAAATGGGTCCATGCCCCCCCCCCCCAACAAAAACGGTTAAGAACCTCTGAACTAGGTCTTTATTTTGATTATTTTCAAGAATAATCAGTTTTAGCAAACAGCACATATGCTGAAATTTAGCTAAGGCCCTGCAAAATCTCGTTCTAAATCGTTTTCCCAGATGAAGTTCCACTATTTGTCTTCATTCACTCAACAACTCTACAGTTTGCATTCAATGCAAACGTGTCTTGGTCTTAGCCTATCCACTTTTACTTCAGGGAATTAATACAGACCATTCCCTGTACCTAAATCCTTGCTCACCTCCATCTGTTAAATGCCTCCCCCCACCCCCCAACCAGCCCCTGCCACCTCTTGCCTCCATGTAATGTTAACCAGGGCAGGGTTTTTTTGCTGTTCTTCTCTTAAGTCCCTTTAATGAGTCTTGTTTGAATGGAACAGGTAAAATGAGATCTTTTTTTGCCTTGGTATGTTTCTCAGCACTAAGACAATGGAGAGTCTTTGATTTATATATGATGTGGTGCTGGTGGTTGGAGTTTTCCCACATTCTAAATGCTAAGTTGGCCCTAGCCTTCAGGGTCCTGAGCAGGGTATATGTGTGGGAAGGTTAGCGTTTCAGTTTTGGGGGCACACTCATTGAAAGAATGCAGGTGACAAGACTCTGGGCAAGCCGTTTAACCCCTCCCTGGCTTTGTAATCCAGATGTTGGTGCTTCTCTGGTAACTATGTATTGTGATTTCAATCAGACAAGGTCTGTCTGTTGATGTTTGTAATTTCTGTTTATATTTGCCTTGAAGTTCAGAAGGCTGATCTTTTCCCCCTGAACTAAGTGAATGATATATGTATGTTTAATTAAACTGAGATTATTAATCCCTTAAAATTGCTTTCCTTAGAAAAGCAGATCAAAGAACCTGCGTTAGCAGCCCTTCCTGTGTGCTGCTGTTGTTGGTCTTACACAGCCACAGTAGCTGCTAGCGACACTGTTGTTACACTCCCCTCCTCCCACTCAGGTTAGGTACTGTCGTCTCTATTAAATCATCTTTGGTTGTCCCTACCTAAGAGGGATATCTCTCTCTTCTAGCTTTCTCAAGAGCTTTCCTTCTTTTGCCATTTTTATATCCTACTTTGTATCATCTATACATGCTATATTCTTTCTTCTCCAGGGAAGGGCCTATAATTTTTTTCACCTTTGTATTTCCAGTGCCTTGAACATAGTAGGCACTTAATAAAAGTCTGTTCAATGGGGAAATGAATGCTAAATAGCCTAGCATATCCTTCTCAAAAATTGTTATGAATTTGCCTGCAGATCCAGTCTTAAAGACTCTGAGCCAGAGGCCATTTGTCAGCTAGCAAAAGTATATTAAGACCAACTGAAAATATAACCCTCCAAACCAAACCTGATTTGTATTATCTTGACCTATTATTGTTCAGTGATATCAGGTATATCATTCATGGGTTCAGTAAATATTTTCAAGCCCCTGAATTTATGACACTTAACTTTGGATCAGTCTGATTTTTTTTAATTTAAGAAATATTTTTTGTGGCCCTGAAGCTTTTTTTTTAACCTGTCTGCAAAGTTGAGATAAACAACCATCTGTCTGGAAGAGTTTAGGTGTAATATTGGCTGAACACAGGGGGTTAGACTGTGACCATCTGTCAAACTCATTTCCAGGCCTCTGATTCCCTCTCCTCTAATGCACAAAATGCTCTATGGAATATCAAGGGAACAGGGTTGCCACCCTCAAGGAACTGGAGATTCTATTTTACCATATGCATACAGGGAGGTAAATACCTTATGCTGCTTCTCAGAAATTGTCATTTATTAGCACTGTGGCAACCACAGATGAAAGACTCCTTACCGAGGCTCTGCATTGTTCCATTTTTGAGACTACAGGCTCAGACCTCAATTGCTTATTATTAAAAACTAGTATTTGTGGAAACTACTCATAGTAATTTCTATTTTTCAATTGTGCAACATTTTCCAAAATAAGGAGAAACCAAAGAATGAAGTAATCTTGCTCAATTTTTATATATGTATGTGTGTGTATATGTATGTATATATGTATACATATGTATATATACATATACATATGTGTACATACGTATATATGCATATACATATGTATAACTATGCGGAACATTTAGAAATTTGCTTTATTTGACTGAAAGGGCTCCTTTGCCTAGGAAAGTGAGAAAAATGAATAAACCTCTCATGAGTTGTGCAAATAAGATTGGAATATAGCAAAAAGTTAATTTGCTGCTGTGGATGAAATTATCTCTATTTGCTGTCATATAAACCATACCAATTCTGGCCTTCTTTATCTTTGATATTTAATGGACTTTTTTTTCTCTGAAGAGTCTCTATTGTTATAGATATATAGCTAGTCCACTCAGTAGCAAGGCTGAAGAAATTACTTGCTTCTTAGAGGAGACACAGGAGAATGGAAAGAAAGATAGGGCAAGGTGGCCTGTCATAGGTTAGATTAGTTCAACTACTGCCTTGATATTTTGCTGCAAAATGGTCTTTGCTTGCTGTAGGCTACCGAGAAAAATGTAAAACAAGTATTTTGATTGACAGCAGTGGTTTTTTGAACCTTACTGGGTTGTTCTTATATAGTATAGGAGTTGGATGGGTTTCAGAAAAATGCCAAGCAAATGAATATGCAGATTAGCCAACTGGCAGAGGGTCTAGGGAGAAAAAAAAAAGAATCACCAACTCTTAAGGGTAGAAGGTACCTTAGAGGCCCTCTTGTCCAATCCCTACGTAGGAATTCCCTGTATAACATCTCTGACATATGGTCATCCAGACTCCAAAGGCCTCCCACCTCTCCAGAGAATTATAGGCTCTCTCACCCATCACCACTCAAATGCCCCACTACCCTTCTCCCCCTCCCTCACACCCCTCCATGAATAGTCCAACTCCACTCAAAGCAGGGAATGATGTAGTATTGTGTCCACTCACACGTAGGCTTTGAAACCCTTACAAAATTTCTGACCCACACTCACTCAACACAGAACAATTATATAAATTACATAATACTGAATGTTTCCCCCCCAACCATGTGTTAGATTGCATTTCCTAAAATTTAATTCCTCCCAAAGAGAAGTGTTTTTATTTTGTTGTTTTTTTATTTGAAGACTCCTCTATTTCAAACCTACACAAAATCAATAAGAATTGTGGTCCCATGGGGCAGCTAGGTGGCACAGTGAGTAGAGCACCAGCCCTGGAGTCAGAAGGATCTGAGTTCAAATCCGGCCCCAGATATTTGACACACCTACTTGCTGTGTGACCTTGGGCAAGTCATTTAACCCCAATTGCCCTGCCTTCCCCCTGCAAAAAAAAAAAAGAAGAATCGTGGTCCCAGACACTTGCTCACAGGGTACCATAGAACCCTATGATGGACTCAGCTTCTAATACCAGTCTGGTGTCTTACTTCCCTATATCAGTCACCACAAAGCCAGAGAGATTTTTTAATTGCCCAACATCAGAGAGAGTGGATAGAGAGCCAGGGAGACCTGAGTTCTAGTCCTACCACTAATTTATCCTGGCAGCATGCCTTTGAGCAAATTATCTCATCTTTTAATGCCCCAGACAATTTTCTAGAGAAATGAAGGTTGCAGAACATTTGCCAATCTCTATGCTCTTCAAATATTTATAGACTACTTAGCATATTTCTTATTTGTATATACTCCATTCGTTGAAATGTTGCCCAGTAGCTACAATGGCCAGGAAGTCATGATGGGAGAGGGCTGGGGACTAGACCTTTGATTTCACTAGTATAGGGAACTTCCAGATGAGGAAATTCCCTTTACCAAAGCAGACTGACACTTTGATATTATTTTTTCTTAGAACTGTGAAAATGAATTTTTTCCTACTAACATAACTTTATTCTAGTCTTCCAGGAATTTTTGGGAAATGGTACAGAATTAAGACTTCTTTCAAGGTAACCATTTGCTCAATACTAAATCTACAGAAGAGATGAAAAATGGAAATTTGGCATTATGAGAGGGTCCAATACTAATGTTTCTGATTGTGGCCAGGAAGGTAACTTGGGTGATTGAAGTTTCTAAGAATAGATCACAAACTCCTCTTTTACCAATCTGGAAAGGTTTTCAGTATGGTCCTAGCGACAAACGGTACCAATTTGGCTAACTACTGAGAGGTTCATCATTAGCATATTGGCAAGTAGCTGGTAAATTCTTTAGCCGTGAAATAAATAAAAATACAAAATGACCTTCCACTTTGTGTGTGTGCAGGGACAGAATAGCAAAAAACTGAGCGGAGAGAGCTATGCATCACAGATATTAGCTCATCTATAAACATTAGCAGAACTATTGGTATGCTAAATACAAAATCCTTGTCCAATGACAAATGAGTCAACATATTAATAGAGGAGCTGAATCATAGCAATATTGACATTCCCTCTAAAAAGGACTCTGAAAAAATATAAGGAAGTTATAGTTACAATGAAATATGGTTTATAGGTTTTCCTTGGAGAGGAAAATAAAGGAATTGGTAAAGTTAGCTTTAAAGTGCATTGCAACAGTAAATCAATAATAATAATAATGATGATGATAATAATAATGTCAGAACACTTATCCATCTCACCTTGAAGAGCACATGATAAGCAGTACAAAATGATAATTATGATTATTGAAGCTAATAGGCCAACTTCCACTGCAGAGGGAGGTATAGAAATTCTATGAAGGACTCAAGACCCTCCAAATCAAATCAACATAGACTTTAAATATTTGGGGACTTCAGCATAAAGGTAAGCAAAAGCGACAACAGTGAAAGCTATTTTAGAAAATGTGACAAGATCAAGAACTGAAAGAATGCAAATCCTTGAAAATGATAGACTCTATATCTATATACCACAAACACACTGGAAGTACTAGGAATAGCAGGAATGGAGTATCACACACAAAAAAATAAAATAAAATTGACCATACTTTAGACAGAAAATTATTGATTGCTACTTAGTATTGATAGTCATTTCTCAATGGGCTACAGATGTGCAGGCAAACCATCAAATTAATAAGGCAAGGATCAAAATCAATGCCAAAATAGAATAAATAGAAGGATATGCCAAACCATAGTGGGCACTTAATAAATTTTTGTTGACTGATTGACTGAAAACTGCTCCAACCCAATACATTTAAGCAAGCTATTGATTCTTGGAAAAACAGGACACAGTTGAAGAAACTATGAAGAGAGATTGCCCCATTTCCTTTGGAAGTTTAATCAATGTAAGGCATTTGACACAGTGGGGAAGTCCTAAAGAGCTTAGAAACCACTTCATCCACAAACTCATTGTCAATAAGAGCTATGCGGTAGCTGAGGGCTTTGTCAATTTAGAATACAGATTCATTTGTGAAATATTATAGTGGAGGATAGGGAAGATTGTGAATAATATTGCCTCATAAAACTGCAAGAAGGGAAAAAAAGAAAATTTATGAAAGTTTCACATGAGAACAAATTAAACATCATTATCAAAATTATTTGCTACCGGTTAAAAAAAAAGAGAGAAGCAAAGTCTAATTAAACAAGACCCAAAAATATCAAACACAGTGGTGCAACATTTGATTAAAAAACACCACCAACTACTAAAGTTAAGAGCTCATGTATTCAACAAAATCTTCTGGGAAAAGAGGAAAGCTATTTGGCAGAAATTAGGTTTAGGCAATCATCTCATACCATCTGTAACAATGAGCTTTAAATGAATGTGTGACCTAAAAATAAAAGCCACATCATTAGATATCTTTCACAACTATGGCTATGAAATGAATTCTTAACAAAACAAGGGATACAGGTGGACAATTTTAAATACATAAAATTAAAAACCTTCTTCTGTAAATGCTACTGGAATTAAAAGAAAAACAATAAATTAGAAATAAATATCTTTGATATAGATCTAAAATACAAAATAAAAAGGAAATAATAGAGGTAGCATTTATATAGTGCTTTAACATTTGTAAAGTTTTACAAATATTATCTCATTTGATCCTCACAATGACCCTTCACCATTATACAGATAAGAAATTTCAGACAGACAAGTTAAGCAATTTGCCTAGGGTCACACAACTAGTAAGGTCTGAAGCTGGACTGAAACTCAGGTTTTCCTAACACCAGATCCAACATGAAGCCATTACTCAGGTGACAGTGGTCAAAGGATATAAACAAATAAGTGTCAAAAGAAGGAATTCCAGCTATCAATAACTAAACAAAAGAATGCTTCAAATCACTAATAAGAGAAGCGCAAATTAAAACAACTGAATTTCAGCACACACATAAGACTGGCAAAGATAACAAAAGAGGAAAATAATTAAATGTTTGAGGGGATGTAGGAGGACAGGTATACTAATGCACTCTAGGTGGAGTTTTGAATTAGTACAACCACTCAATAATAATTCCAAATTACACCTCCAAATTCACTAAACTGTATATACACTCTGATGAAGCTATACCACTACTAGGTATATACCCCAAAGAGATCTAAAAAAAAAAACAGAGAAAGGACACATATGTACAAAAATATACAGAGCAGCATTTTGTGTGTGTATGGCATCAAAGAGCTGGAAAAGGTCTTTGACAAAGTGAATGTCTACTAATTAGGAAACAGCCATACATATTGTAGCATACAAATGTAATTGGATGCTATTGCATAAGAAATGACAAATTGAAAACATCAAAGAAATGGAGGGAGAGTGGTATGAACTGATATGAAGTAAAATAAGCAGATACAAAACAACTTACCCAATGACTAATGTAATGATGTGAAGGAAATGACTTTGAAAGACTTCAGTACTCATCTATCCAGTAACCAATTGTGACTTAAAAAGACTGATGGATGATAAACTCTACCTCCCACATCTTAGCAGAGAGGGGATGGGATGACAGGTGACTAATGAGACGTACATTCTCCAACACAGTCTATGTGTTAGATTTGGTTTTGCTTTAATTATCTGTTACAGGGAAAATGAATTAGTAGAAAATGACAAAAGCAAAAAAAGAATGAAAGTACACATAAACCGTATACAGGGTGCCCCAAAAGTCTTAGTCTAGTAAAGGTTAGTCTACTCAAGGTTAAAATGGCACTAAGACTTTTGAGAGACTTCATGTAACAGAAGTTCATTATTTCATATGCAATCCATACTTTTGCTGTTCTTTGTGGGTTTGAATGTGAATTTAAGTTCATTATTTAAAAATTGAATGAACTATATAGTACTACATAAGCATGAGCTATTATTGTTACTAAAAAGCATTTTAATAGAAGATTCAATATCAAGGTTCAAGATTGGGGGGGGGGCTGGGTAAAAAAGGAAAAGGAGAATTATTATCATGGTATTACCAGTACCCAGGGCAAAGCAAATATATAGATATCTGGGCGACTGTAGGCATGTCAACATCATTTGAAAAGAATTCTTTTTTCGTTTTCTTTTTTAAATATACTTTTCTGATTTCATTTGTCACCAAATAAAAGGCAACTGGAAGACCACTTATCTGCAAAAAGAACCATATGATTTCTTGGTTTACAAGCCATGTACATGGTGGATTATTAACTGACATTTCAAAGCAGGGTTATTTCAAGGACTTTTGCTTGAATTTCCTTTTTAAATCAAACTAAAATGAAATTATTTTAGGTTGGCATTTTAAGTGTAGGAAGCAATACACTTTGAAGCTTATCGGACTATTTATGAAGGAATCAAAGCTATCATGTTGGAACTCTCTTAAAAAGAGGGCCATCTCTTTTATACATTCCTTCAGGCCAGTAATTTCCCACTGAAACCAATTAGGGAGGCAGTGGGAAAGTAGGGTTCACTTTTTAATCTTAGGTTTTGGTTCACAATTCAGTGCTGATGTTCTGCCCCAAAGGACAATCACAAAGAAAAAAGGTCTAAAGATATTTCTGTTTTTATTTCTCTTGCTCTAGGTTTATTTGCATTATCGAAAGCATAATCCACAGTTCTTTGCCAATAGGAGTACAATTCTCTGTGTTGATCAATAAATGATACATTATTACATAAACAAAACACAAATTATACCAATTTTATGCCTAATGCTATACTGTCATTACTTTATACGTTCAGATTTGCAAGACTAGCCCTCCAGAACTGATTTAATTTTCCATAAGCGTGAGACCTACAATCCAAGTGACATCAAGACAATGGCTTGGTGGTCTAAATACTTTGGCTTCTTAAAGGTTTCAGAACATCAGTCTGCACTCTTTAATATTCTATTATGCTTTTTTCTATCAAAAATAAAATTCTTAAGCAAATGTATACGCATGTGGACATTGACCAACAGACCAGAAAAGCAGAACCTAAGTTCAGAACTTGTGTTTTCTAACTAGTTTCATGATCTTTAGAATGTCTCTTAATCTGTACCACAATGAGCACACCTATAATATTAGAGGATTGGACTAAATTAGTTTTCACACCCTTCCAAAATTCCATCTCTAAAATATCTTCTACTAATTTATTCAATGATACACAATTCAGAGCAAGACTTGAAAGAATGGCAAATGATAAGTACAATTGAATGTTTTTCCACAGGAATCTTTCTTTAATCCAAATCACTTCTTAATTATCAGATCCAAAGAGAACAAAAATTTCCATCTTATCCTTATTTTTTTTAAGTTATAAACTTATTCAGCTTCAAGGAAGCTTTGAGACAAAGGCCCCTGTAGTTGGCTATTTTAGCCTTTTGTTTTGCTTATTGAAAGACCTGCTTACTTCTAAATTAATAATAAAAAACCTACTAATCTGCCTTCCTAATACTGAAGATTATTCTTTAATTATTATCATACTTCAATGGCTCTGGAGGAGAAAGTGAGTCTGGTGACCTTGCATAGCCCTCCCTCACTCAAATCAAAGTCAACTGCAAGTCATGGCGTCATCTGCCTGATGTCATGGTCCTCTTTGAGAACAAAGGACAAAGACACACACACACACACACACACACACACACACACACACACACACACACAACTTCAGGACAAAACAAAGTGGGGGGGAATCACATTCTACTGCAATGCTGTTAATCTGCCTTAAAATACTATATACACTCCTCACTCCCTCTGCTTCCTGTGAAAATGTGTTTTTCTGACAGGCTGTAAGCCTTTCCCCTCCCTTTTTGTTTTTGCCTTTTACCATTTTATAGCCTAGTCATCAACAGCCCCCAAATGGACCATACTCCTTTTTTACAGTACATTTTAAAACATTTAAACTCAGAACATGTTTTTAGAAATTTAAAAAATGAGCCATTCACATGTTTTTTGCCTGCTTCTAAGATTGTATATGCCTCTTGAGACGTAAATCTACTTACCTGTTAGCTCATCTAGCTCTTGGCTTGATTTTACTTGGTCATGGTCTAAAACTATGAAATGATAACTACCATCAATGTAGCTTTGTTGTTAATTACCCCCTTTGCATGACAACTCCATTTAGGAAGGAATCTCACCTATGTACTCTCTCTCTCTCTCTCTTTCTCTGCTCAGTTTCCCCTGCAATATGCTTGTTTATATGTGTGTGGTATCTACCCAGTAGAATGCAAGCGCCTTCAGGAGATGGACTGATTAGTTTTACCTTTGTACACAGAAGCTAGAACATAGCAGGCCTTAATTTTATTACTGTTGCTGAATTGTTGAAAAGTTAGCGATTAATCAACCAATTAACTTTACAAAGGGCAATGGTTTGTTTCTGGGATCACTAATTCAGTAGCCCATAACCCAGGTAAAACGTAGATAACAGATTTTATCAGTATTTTTCAGAGTCCGTTGACTGCCTCTTCCTCATCCTCTATAAGCCTCTTTTCCCCCAGTTATCTCTCCTCTCATTTTCTCTTATTTATTCCAGTTTCTTTACAGTGATTTATTTCCTTTATTTTCCTTCCACAGACACTTTTATATTTTTTTTAAAATTTCATGCACTCTAGAAGGCCACGGTCTATAACACATGTATCTGTCATCCAAAGAACAGCCTAGGTCCAGAGAGGTCAATCAGCAAGGTTTGCATTTTTCAGGCCACAACAATTCATGAAAATTGAACTGTGACACAGAGGGGGTTTGATTTACATCACTAAACAAAGTACCCATATCGATGAGATCACAGATCTATTGGAGCATCAGAGCAAGCTGAATCAAGTCAACAGACTCTATTAAGCATGTGCTATGCACCAGGCACTATGCTGAGCACTGGGACGCTCTGAGGCTTGGGGTAAAGAGAGCTTAATCCAAACAGATCAGCTTTCTTATCCAAAAAAGGAAGTTGGCTCTAAGATCCCTTTTCATTCTAGTCAGCTGTATGATTTTGAGTGGTTTTTATTTCTCTGGGCCTCTGTTTCCTCATCTATTTAATGAAGGAGTGGGACACAGCACTCTCCGAGGTCCCTTCCTCAGCTAAAATTCTGTGATAAAGAAAAAGAAAACTGAGCTACATGAGATAAAAATAGAGCAGAGAAAAACAGTGATGCACAGAGCAAACTTCTCTTTTAAAGGCTAGCAGACATAAATGTCAACCATGGTGGGTGTCTCCAGCAATTTCATTTCACCCTTGCATGGATAACCAAAGTAAATTACAGCAGTCAACAAGCATTGGTCAAGTGCCTTCTACTATGTACGAGGCATTGGTGCTAAGTACCCAGCAATACAAAGAAAGCTGGGGGTGGGAAAGGGAGGAGGACAGTCACCACTCTCAAGGAGCTCCCAGTCTAAGAGAAGAAGATGCAAAGAATTATGTGCAAACAGGATGTATGTAGGATAAATTGGAGATGATCAAAAGCAGTGAGAGTTAAGAGGACTTACCTGAAATTTGAGCCTACATTTCTTTTTTTTTTTTTGGAGGGGAAGGCAGGGCAATTGGGGTTAAGTGACTTGCCCAAGGTCACACAGCTAGTAGGTGTGTCAAGTGTCTGAGGGCAGATTTGATCTCAAGTCCTCCTGACTCCAAGGCTGGTGCACTCTGCTCACTGTACCACCTAGCTGCCCCAAGCCTATATTTCAAAGGCTCTCAACACATCCATATTTGCTGTCTACAGAGAGTTGTAGTCAGAAATTCAGAAGGAACCCCAGAGGCCCACTAGTCCAACTTCCTCATTCTACAGCTGAGGAAACAGAACACAAGAGTGTTTTAAGTGACTTGCCCAAGATCTTTAACCTTAGGGATTTATTCGTGTCTTCTCATGAGAGACAAACACCTAAAATATCTTTCAAAACATACATCAGTTCCATTTTTATCCTCTGGTCCAAATCTTAACTCTTTTTCCTTCTTGATCAATGAGCTTCATGTATCAGATTTTCCACCTGCACCTTGAAACAACTAGAGATCCAGAGTTTCCTGTTTTCTGTTTCAGTGATGGAGCATCCTACATTCCTCCTATTTTTTTATAATGGGTATGATGTAGGAGCATCCACCCCCAACAGGGAGAGGATTAGATGTCCTCAGCTCCAGGATCTCTTACAGTGTCCTTGTTAACAGACAATACTTTCACTTTCTTTTTTTAATAAGTTAATTTATTTTTAGTTTTCAATTTTCTCCCCCTTCTCCCTCTGTCCCTCCCCAAGATGGCATGCAATCTAATATAGGATTATATTATATAACACATACATTCCTATTAAACATATTTTCACATTAGTCATGTTGTATAGAAGAATTAGAACAAATGGGAGAAACCATGAGAAAGAAAAACATAAAACAAAACAGAACTAAAAAAGAAAATAGTCTGCTTCAATTTGCATTCAGACTCCATATTTCTTTTTCTGTATGTGGATGGCATTTTCCATCACGATTCTTTTTGGAATTGTTTTAAGTCCTTGAATTGCCAAGAAGAGCTTAATCTACCACAGTTACTTTCTCTCTTTTTGAATGGGGATAAAAGAGATGAGGGCAGGAGAGCCGACTTTTCTCCTCCCCACTTCCCCATCTAACTTCTGCCAGCATAGGAAAGTTCCCCAGTAGGTCAATGATTAAGGGAATATCTTACCCTATAGGACAGAATGATCTTGATTCAATACTGAAAACCCCCAAGGAGAGAGATGGACCTCTATTCACTTATTGGGAATCAGACTCCCTTCCAAACTGACTTCTACTGAAAGACAGAGATGGCATTCAATACAGATAGGTCTCTATGGAGGACAGAGCTGGGAAGGATCCTTTGAATACTTATCAGATCTAGCTTGCCCTGGTTACAGAAGTTCTCAACCTGGGGTCCATTAACTTGGTTTTTAAAATATGTTGATAACTTTATTTTAATATAATTGGTTTCCTTTGCAATCTATGTTTATTTAAAATAATTATTTTGGGGAAGAGTTTGTAGGCTTCATCAGACTGCCAAAGAGGTCTATGGCACAAAAAAGGTTAAGAACTCTTGGACTAGAAATGGCAGTCGAGGCTCCTGGAGTTTCAGTCCTTAACTTCCCTTCTGTTTTTCTTCTAAGAGAGAAAGAGTATATTGCCTCTCTTTTTACTTCTGCTCTCTTGCCTTGCCCCTGGGAGAGACCCAAAAGCCTGACAATTTTGATACCTTTGTTCTCTTACTTGAGTGCTGTGAAGGGAGCAGGAGACTCCAGGTTCTGCTCACACCTTTCTTCCCTCTCCATCTGGTGGCCTACGAAAACTCTAGGCCTCCTTCCTGGCTTTGCTTGCTGACCTGTAACCGAGCCAAGTAGCAGAAGGCTGGGTTTGCCCTCTCTCTCACGACCACTCCTTCTCCCTATGCTAGGGAGTTGAGAAGTCTGCTTTGAGACCTGCCAGGCTGCAGGAAAGATTCTCCAGTGCCATCCTCTTCTAAGGAATAATTGTATGCCTTTGTTTGGCATTGTTGTTAAGAATTGTATTTTTTATAAAACAGAACTCATTATCAATAGATTTCTATGTCATTTAACTAAAAATTCCTCTACTGGTCCATTAACCATGTTCTCAGTAATTCAATTTATACTAGATCAGCATGTTCCTCATTGAGCTAATAATTTCCCTGTAGCCTATATTCTGATGAATGTCATTAAATATTTCTCTCTCTAGAGCAAAACTGTGGTGTTGTTTTGTGAATTTAGCTTCAATGGCATGCTAAAACAGGAGCCAGAAGGGTTCAGAAGTCCTGGCACTCCAATAAATTTAGGGGTGTGGCAGATTCAGCAGCTGAAAACCGAAGAAAACTCCTCCCACCAATTCAGTAGATTCCTTAACACCAAAGGGCTCAAAACACTTCCATATTTACTATCTCTTCATCCTCAGTGATGTACTGATAGAAGGAAATCCTTTAAGTCTTCCAAACCACACATCAGCTCCATTCTTATCTTCCTCAACAGCATCCTAACACTTTCACATTTTGATCCATGAACTGCTTCGTATATCAGATTTCCACCTGCGTCTTCAAACAATTGTGCACTCAAGCTTTCCTACTCCTGATTTCAGCTGCTCTTGCCAACACATTATAATAAAAGATGATAATAAAAGCTAACATTTAAAGTTGTCAAAGAGCTTCAATCAGTTGATAAGCAATCATAAAGTGCCTACTATGTGCCAGATGCTATGCTGAGCACTAGGGATACAAAGAAAGGTAAATACAGTCCGTGCTCTCAAAGGGTTTCACATATAGCAACTCACTTGATCCTCACAGCAGCCCAGTTGTGTTAGTCCAGATTTATAAAGGAGGACCCAAGGCTAAGAGAGGTTAAGTGACTTTTCTGGAGTTACACAGCTAATGAGTGGCAGAGGCATGACTCAAACCTTCTTGACTCCAAGTATAGCACCCTATCCACTCCACCACCAGCTTATCCCATTTCTCCATGCGGAATCCCACTATGGAATGTTCCTACATCTCTCCTTTCTTTATACCCACATATATACATATATATATATACATACATATATACATATATATGTCACTGGGCCATAATATGTTTCTTTCCCTCAAAGGCTCCCACTTCCCTGTACCAATACTTCCCCCTGCCACATGAACAGTGGCATTGAACCTTGAGCCCCACCTTGAACAAGTGGCATTGTATCACGTTTCTTGACAGCTCCACATTCTTAAAATTTCTCAGAACCTCATTGACTGTGTTTTCTATTCTTCCAACTTTGTTCACCAATTTTTCCCTCAGGAGATGGGCACAGTGTCTCTTCAGGCTAACCTTTGTGCTGTCAAAGTGCCATAGGCCCAATACCTAGCCTTCCCCTCCTTCAAGCCGGTAGCACCATGTTGTTACAAACCAATGCACCTCCCTCCCCCACTGCTCCTCATATCCTCCACCTTCCCTTCTTTTTTCACATCATTACTTACAGGTCCTTCTGCTGTTCCTCCTTTTGTTAATTCTTTCTTTTTCCCTCAAGGCCTCTAAATGAAGGGGTCTCAAATGCTTGTCCTCAAGTGCTTATCCAGAGCCTCAGACTTCATCCTTTGGCAATTTGGTTTGACAGAGCACTTCCCCCATGAATCTTTCCTTCTCCAATCTCAGATGCATGGGTTATTTCTAATAGAAATACTTGGCCCTCTTCTTGATGTCTCATGATTCTTCTCAGTGGGGTTTTTTTTTGTGTTTATCTTATTAGTGTTACAAATCCCTCCTTTTTGTTCTCCTCCTCCCTCTAGCAGCACCATCTCCATCACTTTAATTTTCATTTTACTCTTGTTTCTCTTAGGACAGAACCCCATATACACAGTTACCTGTCTATTGGCTTTATGTGTTTAATGTCTTATCTGACTCACAGCATAACCTTGTTGGCTCTTTTTCCAATGGCCATTTCACACATAACAAATATTTATCTCTGGTTTGTGCAAAATCATTACTGCAAAGCCCAACCAGTGAATTTTCAATTGTCCCTTCCCCCACTTCCTTCCAAACACTTCCCAAATAAACCACAGGTTGTCTCACAATATATTAAGCCTTAATTAACATTCTTTCAGCCTTGACACCTGCATCACTAAAAATATCTGACTAATCCCCCAGGATTTTGTAATTGAAGTTCCTTTACAATCTAACTCCTATTTGCGGTCTTGTTGACTTTTCCTTTGCAAAGTCTAGTAACTATGAAATATCCTTCAGTTCTATTTTACTTCTTCTCAAAGAAGCTCTGTACCAGCATTGATTTACCTCATCTAACCTTCCTTTTCTCCCTCCTTAAGAAAATTAACAGTTGTTGCACAAATCAGTAACAGCAACCGCTCTTCCCTTCCATGCTCTCTCAAAGGTTTTATACTTTTCCCTCTTCGTGAGTTGCTCTAGTCCCAGCTTTTTCACACCTTCCCTTCTCCCACATCTTAAGAGTGTGGGACTGGTACTCACCAAGGTGCTGACTATTAGCAGATAACAGTTCAGCTTTCTGCACTTTCTCAGGGTCCTGCTCTGTGTCCCGCTGCTGTTTCTCCATGTCCAGGCTGCTTTCGAGTTCCTCCATCACCTTACTCCATTCCATAACTTCACCCCCTCCTCTTTCTCCTCTTTTCCCCAATCTGGAAGAGAACCTTTAGCTCACGGCTCTTATTCATATACAACAGCCATGTTGACTCTTACTCAGGAGTCCTCACAACATCCCTGAGCCACAAGTCAAGGCCAGTATTCTTCTCATAGAAGGAATGCCAAGGCACTGAAAGGTTAAGGTCACAGTTTCTCAGCAGTGGGAAAAGAATTCCAGCTCTTTCCACTGTAAAGACTGTCTTTGCTATTAAGAGCACTATACATTTCCTTCTGGATTTGTGTTATCACAGTGAATTTTAATTAATATCCTTATCCTTAATACAAACTGTTTTGGCTCCCTAGTGTAAAGACTCTACCATGCTATTTAGGGGAATAAAGGGGTTAATGTAGGAACAATACTATAATTTATGTGACAAGTAAAAGGTGCAAAGGAGTTAACAACTGAAGCAGTGAATTAACATGCAGACAGATGGTATAACCTTCCTGTGAAAATAAGATTCTAAAATTTACACTTCTGTGAAACAGGAATGTGATCAGCATCCTGCCCTCCAACAAATCTTGTGAGGGCTGTGACTGATTTCATTTTTTTTTCTCTCTCTAGTTTTTGGAAAATGTTTTATAACCAACCTGCATAGAGAAAGACAACTGATGATAAATGTCAGTGTTCATTCATTTGACAGTGGCATGATTTTTTTTTGATGGGAGAGGTATTTTTTAGGAAGGAGTAGGAAGATATAAGGCAGTGTTTTTAGTTTTTTTGGGGGGGGGGTGGTTACTGGGATTATTCAATTTATGATGTATATCTGAAGAGTTTCACTTCCTGTGAGTAAGGCAGGTAAATAAGCATACATTCATGAGTTTGATAGGTTAGAAACAATCCTGTCTCAAAGAAATTATTTACTTAGCATGACTTCAAGGCAGAAACTAAAGCATGCCCTTTGTTGTCCAGCTACTTCCCACCCTTGATACTATCAATATCCATGCCTTCAGCTACTTCCCCCCCTTGATCCCATTCTCTTGGTTCCTGGAGTCTGACCTCATCTGGGTCTCAGTAAGCTCCTCCTTAGACTCCTCCTCAAGACCCTCCCTAAACCCCTCCTCTAGTCACCCCAGACCACCCCACAATCTTTGTGTATATAATCTCCATCTTGCCTCCATGAAGGGACTCAGATTCAATCTAGCAGAGTAGATTGAATCTGGCTGCTTGTGAAAACAGGCATCACAAAGGGTAGGATTTCTTAAGACAACCCATTATGATGTATCCCTAATAAACTTTGTCTTTTCCCTTGGCTGAGAAAAAAAAAAGAAACTAAAGCATGACATCACCATTTTCATGATAATAGCATTGCTCAACAAGACTCCACCAATCAGAAAGACCTTTAACTAATGGAAAAGAGAGAGAATGCCAAGCGACCAATGTGCAATATTTTGCTCTCAGATATGCTTAAATTGATAGTATGGACTATGTCATCATTTCTGCCATACTTGAGAGCCAGTTAACACAGGTTTATTAAAGGCTACTTAATTATTATCTTTTTAATAAGCTATGATGATTACCTCAAGAGATTGATTTAAAAAGATCTTAGAAAATGGACTCAGAACATTGCCTTATACATAGCAGGTACTTAATAAAAATTTGTGGGATTGAATTGTATTTTTAAAAATGAATTATAAGTCAATTAACTGTGATATGTAGAAGGTGTGAAGGATCACTTCTTATTTGCCCCACTGGATACGACAACCCCACAAATACTGTTTTCCAAATAGAATTTTAATGTCTGTTAAAAATTTGATATCCTTACAGTGCTTCTAGAATTGATTTCCTTAGAATAGATTACTATATTCGGAAGGAAAAAAATGGAAGGAGGAGATGAAATGTCTCTGAGGCAACATGGTACAGTAGAAAGATCTGAAGTAGGGACTAATCTGAGTTCATATCCTGCCCCCAACACTTAGCAGTTATGTGACCATACCCCAAACTGATTAATGTCTATGAACCTAATCTCTTGATTTGCAATTATAATACCTGTAGTACATACCTTATGAGATCATTGTGAGAATCAATTTAAATGTTTGAAAAGGGTTTTTAAAAATAAATACCAGCTATTACTATTTTGGTCTATTTTGCCATATAGCAGAATATATGAGAATCATACCAGAAATTTTCTGTCATTCAAAACTCTGAATAAGCCCTACTTACCCCCTTATCAGGTTATTAATTATTTCATAATTAGCCAATGTTAGTTCAGTTTTTTCTACCGACTCATTGCTAAACATGTATTACATGCTAGGTGTTTCATTGACATAAGACTGAATGGAACAAATAACAGAATGTTGGAGCTAGAAGCATCCTTAGAGGTAATCTAGTCTATCATTCAATGATTGCAGAAGTCATAAATCTCTCATTTGATGGAAGAGGTAGTCAAAAGTACAGTCCCTGCCTCTAGGAATTTCCAATTCAGTAGTAGAAAAAAAAGTATGTAAATGGCTCTATCACATGGCAACATGTGATAAGTACTTTAATAGGACAGCAAAATACTATGAGAGTTCCTTCTCAGCAAGTGGGGAAGCTCTGTGTCAAGTTGCATAGTGCCCTGGATCACCCGGGACCCTATCTTTCAAAAGGAAAACAAGAGGAAGGGATCTCAGCTGCCCTCTGTTAAGACACGCTGTACTACACAGCAGAACCTGCCCTTTTACCCTTGCTCACTGCACATGGATATACAAAGTTTGGCTTATCACTGTCAAGCTGCAGTCCTGACCCACTGACAGCCACTATTTTCACTCTTTTCCAAATTTCCAAGCCAAGAGCACCCTTTAGACCCTAATCTCACTCACACTGTCTACTGGACTTCTCACTGCAAGGACTCATAATTCCCCTAATCTTTCAGGAATGAATGCCTAGAAGAGCCCTCACAGCAGCTACCACTTTTTCTTCAGGGTCACTTTCACAGCATCCAGACTGCCTTCCCGAATACACTGAGGGCTTATACCAGGACAAGAGGCTGTTTGCCAAAATGCTCTGCAAGATCTCTTTATGTATCTATTGATAGCATGGATTTCTTCCCTTCAAAACTGTCTATTCATATTCACACAGAATTTCAATCTCTTGCTTCCCTTGGACTGTCCCTCTTCCCCCAACTATCCTGCTATAATAGCAGGGGAGTAAGAAGAAAAGCCTAGGTCTCTCTTCCCCCTCACCTCTGCAGCATCCTAACACAAAGAAGGCTTAGTTTAGGTGGCATCATGTTAGCAGGTCCTTGGAGGATGGAAAGGATTAAGAGGCAGAAGGGAAGGATACTTCAAGTAGAGGCCATTAATTCAGAGTGATGAGTACGGTGGAAGATGGAACGTGCCAACGTTAACCCTGGCAGCTTCTGCCCACATAAAAGCAGTAGTGGTAAATGCCTTCCAGTGGGTTATTTAACCTCTAAGCCACCAAGTAAATACCAGTATAAAGACAGGAAGTATGGTATAGTAGAGAGAGTGCCTGATTGGGAGTTAGAGGACCTGGGTTCAAATCCTGCCTTTGATACTAGCTGTATGAGCTTGGACAAATCATTTCACTTTCCTGGCATTCAGTTTCTTTATAATTGGTCTTGATCAAATGAGATAATAATTGTACAGTATGTAGCACAGTGTCTGGCACATAGAAGGTGCTACATAAATGTTAGTTATGATTATAATTAATATTCATGTCTCCCTCCAAGATATCCTAACCAATACTTCTAGATTAATACCCTAAAACCTCAGTACTGATTACCTCCCCTGCCTTACAAATCCACTATGGCACCTCCCTATTTTCTCCTGCATAAAGTCCTAACTTCCAAAGAGCCTGAAAAGGCAACTGGGTGGTACAGTGGGTAAAGTATTAGATCTGGAGTCAGGAAGATTTAGGTTCAAATTCTGCCTCGGATACTTGGTTGTCTCTGGGACAAGTTATTTAACCTCTATCTGCTTCAGTGTCTTCATTTATAAAAAGCACTTACCTTCCAAGGTTGTTGTGAGGATCGAATGAGATAATACATTTAAAGCGCTATATAAATGCTAGCTGTGATAATGATGATGATGATGATGACAATGATGCATGTGAGCCCATACTATAAAAAGTATTGCTTTAGTTTCCTAACATCTAATCCTTTCTCATTATTTCTGCAGTTAAGGAATTTCAGGGTCAACATTTTTTCTTCCGAGGTCATTTATTATTATTTTAGGGCCAGGCTCGTGACTTTCTCTGTGTAGAGAAGTTCCAAAGAGGAAATTCCCTCTAGCAATGCAGATTGTAATTTATAGTCTCAGAGAGTAGCCTGGGGCATTGAGAGGGTAAGTGACTTGTCCAGGGTCAAGCAGCCAGTAAATGTCAAAGATGGAACTTGAACTCGGGTCACCATTATTCCAAAGCCAGCTCTTTATCCAGCTCCCAACGTGGAGTCAGCATGGCCCTCCTCTTATATCACACACACACACACACACACACACACACACACACACACACACAGAGAGAGAGATCCAATGATACTGGCCCCCTTCTTGTTCCTCAGACAAATCCTTACATCTTCAGACTCCAGGCATTTTCACTGGATTCTCCCATGCCTGTAATGCTCTTTCTCCCCTTCTCTATTTCCTGGCTTCTTGACTTTCTTCCAGCCCGAGCTAAAATCCCACCTTCAGCAAGAAGCTTTTTTTATCTCCCCCTCAATGCTAGTTCCTTACCTTGGATATAATTTCCAGTACATCCTGTTTATAACTTGTTTGTGCATAATCATTTGCCAGTTGTCTCCTCCATTAGCTCCTTGAGGGCAAAGGTAATTTTTTACCATTTTTTTTGTATTTCCAGTACTTAGCACAATGCCTGGCACATAGTGGGCATTTAATAAATGCTTTTTGACTAATAATAAAAGCTCATACATATGATCCTTCCTTTAATGTTTGCAAAGAGCTTTATGTATATTATTCCATCTGGGCTTCACATCCTCCCTGTGAGGTATGTGCTATTATCACATCCATTTTCCAGATGAAGAAAGTCATCAATCTCCATTTCTTACTCTGCTATTCTCCAAAGAACTTTGAAAACATCAAGGAGGGCGATTGAATCTCTTCTCTGCTAAGTCCCATCATTCCTCTTCATCAATTTCTTGTTTTTTTTTTACATTAAGCCTTTCCATCTATGACTTTTTCACTGCAAATCAGGCACAAGAGGAATTGGGTATGAGCTGGTACATCACACTAGCAGCCAAAGCATCTAACAAAAATGGAAAACATCTAGGAAGCTTCAAAAAGCATAGAAAAGTCATGTTCATCATTTAAATTAAATATCATTTACATTCTTAATCACAGGAGACATGCTCTGCTCAACCACCTTCTTTCAGTTTTCCATTTTAACCTTTTTTTTTTGCAAAAAAAAATCATTCATATGATTTTGAATGCTATCTTTTCAGCACCATGGCAACCGCATGCTCCTAGTCAATTCTGCTATGTAATTTGAGACATTTAACATTGCCACCTAAGAAGACACACAACTAAATAGAGCTGAATAGTTATGTTCAAATGCAAAAGCGAGAAAATGGAGGCAAGAAATGTCGATAACAGCAGTGGGAGCTAGTGATCCTGATCAGAAATTTAAGTTATGCTTTTATCCCTGCTCCAAATAATCCCATATTACATTCATTTTTCAGGCTTCATACTTTATGCTTCTCCAGATATATTGAGCTGATGTGTATTTCTCTACCCCTGCAATTCATCACATGCATGTTTCCATGACTATTTTAATGCCTCCATAATAATTGCAGTGTTGCTTTCCTAATACACGGAAATGTCTTGAGATTTCGATGCTATGACTTATTAATAGCCCTCTCTCTGGCATCGAGCAAGCCCAAAAGAAAGTATTCTTTTCAAATGGTACTGCTCTAGCAACTAGATGCATGTAAGCTGAGTTATAGGATCATCCATTTAGACCTTAGAAGTCATCAGATCCGACTCCCTCATTTTACAGATGAAGAAATTGAGCTGTGTCTGGTTAAGGGATTTGCCCAGGGTTATATAGCCAGTATACATCAAAAGCAGGATGCAAACCATCACATATTCCTCAATTCACTGACACTGGGCTCCTGGCTATTCCATAAACAAGACACTTTATCTCTCAGCTCTGGGCATTTTCTTTGGCTGTCCCCTTGGCCTGGAATGTTCTCCCTCCTCAGCTCCACATACTGACTTCTCTGGCTTCCTTTAAGTCCCAACTAAAATCCCATCTTATACCGGAAGCCTTCCCCAACCCCTCTTAATACTAGTACCTTCCCTCTGTTAATTATTTCCTATTTATGCAGTTTGTTTGTATATATGTTTACATGCTGTCTTCCCCATTAGATTGTGGGCTCTTTGAGGGCAGGGGCTGTCCTTTGCCTCTTTTTGTAGACTTAGAACAATGCCTGGTGCACAGTAGACACTCGAGGTCCAGCTGTCTACCCTCACTCTCTACTATGTTGTCTCATGACTATAAGTAGCTTTTAATTATTAGTAAAGGTTTGGGAAGCTGGAGTTCTTTCACTATAAGGTTAGTGTGATAAAGAATTTTCTCTTTGCCAAACAGCTGTCCATATTACTCAATTAGAAATTGATATATCCATGTGAAAGCACTGACAAAATGTTATTTGATACATGTTATTCATTATCTCCTATGAAATAGGGATATGATTTTATTGGTTTAGGGAACTCCTGGATGAGCAAACTTCCTCTACCAATGTAGGGTGATATCTTTTCTAAAACTTATACACTTAGAACAGTGCCAGAAACACTAAGGGATTAAGGGACTTGCCCAGCGTTACATAGTTAATATGTGTCAGAGGCAGGGCTGGAACCCATATTTTTCTGGCTTTTAGGCCGGCTCTTGATCCACTATACCACATCTGTTTAAGAGCCAAGACATTGGAAAAGAAATTTGTATTTCTTCATTTCTGGGGCACGGGGGGATGTGAACTTTAAAAAACAGGACTGCATCCAAGAAATAACAGGAAGAAGGAGAGAGGGAGGGAAGAAGGGAAGAGGAAAGGAGGGAAGAAGAAGGGAAGGAAGAAATGAAAGGAAGAAATGGAAATATTTATTAAGTGTGTACTATGTGCCAGAAACTGTGCTTAGCACTTTACAAATATTATCTCATTTGATAAGAAGAGAGATTAGATCTATGATTTCTGCTGGGCAAGGAATTTCCAGATGAGGAAACTTCCTTTACCAAAGCAGGTTAGCACCATCTCCACAATTTCTAGGCTGAGAGTTGCCTAGAGCAAAGGAAGGTTAAAGGTCTTTTCTAGAGTCACCAGACTAGTATGTATAAGAAGCTGGACTTGACCACCATATCTTCTTGGTTCTGAGGCTGGCTCTCTAGTCACTAGGCCATGTTATTTGTTTTGTGTTCACAAAGTAATCATTAACGATTATTCCTAGTTAATTTTGTATCAATCAAGTTAGAAAATTATATTCATTATTTGGTCCTTCCCATTTAATACTGCATAGGACCCACCTCTATAGTCATTATAATGCTTTGCATTGATGGTGGCAAGAGGCTGTTTCATTAATAATGATTATTATTTGCTAGGTTTTTCATTCAATACTATTCACTTCAATTACCCTTACCTCTTAATTTTCATAATATTTAAAGATTTAGTAACACCTTATAATTTAATACACCAGTGAGGAAGAAAATTAATTTACACTTCTAGACTGTTAATAATTCTGCTGGTAAAGAAACACAAGAGGGTAGGCATGTATTAGTGATGATAATGATGAAAACAATAATAAATACCTTGAATTTACAGAATGCTTAATTTTAAATCAAATCAACAAAGTGTTGATGCCAACTGGGTGTGTGTATCTGATGGCTCAATTTTTCATGTTATCACATTTATTCTCACAGTTTTATTATAAATGCATTTACATATTCGAATTGTACACCAGATTTTCAGGCTATAAATTCCAAAAAAGACTTAGAACAAATATTACATATTTACAATTCTTCCCTCACCACCAAACCCAACAATGTCTCCTCAGACATTGCATTAAACTTCCTATAAACTCCTTTGTTACACTTTTTCATTGTTTTCAATCATCTCTCTTCCCTTCCTCTTTCTTGCCACTGTATGTGTTTTGCTAGCAAATGTGCACTGTAGAAAGAGGACTAGATTTGAAGTCAGAAGACAGGGGTTCTGAATATTTTGCTTCAACGTGGGCAAATCATTTCATCTCTGAAGGTGTAACTTTTCTCATCTATACAATGAGGGGGCAGTTGATCAGTGGTTCTTAACGTTTTTTTTTTTCTGTTGTGGATCCTTTTGTCAGTCCAATGAAGCCAAGGGAAACTTTCTCAGAAAGATGTTTTTAAATGAATAAAATAAAATACACAGATTTACAAAGGAAACCAAAGGTTAATGAAAAGGATGTATTTTTCCCCATCCAAGTTCACAGATCTCCTGAAATCTGTCCATGGATATCCTGGTCTCAGATGACCTATCTCACCTAATTCTAAAATTTAGGGCCTTTCTGGCCTGTTCTTTTCCTGATTCTTTTGCTTAATAAATGACAGCTAGATAGTCTAAATCCATCTTCTTTTTAATTCATTTCCCCCCAAACCCAGTGAGAAATAGAAATTCTTTCCCTAACACCTTGATTTTTCAAACAAAAGTAGTGACTAGTAATACTTATTTCAGAGTAGTTAATAAAAGAACAATCTTGGATTCAAACCCTGCTTCAGACATATTGGTTATGTGACAATGTGCAAGTCACTTAATCTCTCAGTGACCCAGGTCTCCTTAGGATTGATTACTGATTAAAGAGGAGTTGCTAATCTTCCTTGGTAGAGGGAGAAGGAAGTTTCTGCTCCTAGATTTCTCTACGCTGATGAAATCACAAGTCTGGGCCATAAAACAAGTATCAATCATTGTTTTCTTGATGCTTTAATACTGATACAGGCATTATTTTCCAACTAAAAAATATAACAATTTGTCAACAGAAAACCCCAAGCTTCATGAATATCTTACAGAGAGAAAAAACCCTTTAAAAATCCTTTGCTCATATATTGAGATGCTTATTTGCCAATGCTCAATTGCCATGTATTTATTATGAGAGTCCAATTACTTTCTAGAACAGGATTGTGCTGGGTTCAGGGGATAGAAATACAAAGAATTAAATAATAGTTATATGCAAAGAGATTGTGTTGTATCTGGATAGGCAACATACACACATATAAGTATATGTTGAATGAATGAATACAACAGATGAAGATAACATAAATATTCAAGTATATATGCCAAATCAGGAAAAAGTAGTTAAATCTAAGATAGGGAGAACAGTATACATTGGATCGACAAAGGCGTCATGTAAAACCTGGTGCAGGAGCTGCATTTCGAGGGAAGACAGTGCCTTGATGAGGAAGAGGTGAAGGAGGAGTACATTTTACACAAGGGAGATAGGCAGTTTAAATTCATGGAGATGAGAGACAGACTGCCCTAGAGAAGAAGGCCAGTTTGGCTGGCTGAAAAGGTAGGTTGGAGCCAACTGGTGCAGGGCTTAAAAACCCTAACAAGGTTTTTTATATTTATATATTTATATATATATATTATATATATATATTATTTATATATATATATTTATAACAAGGTAGTTTATTTATATATATAATATATATATATTTATATATATATTATTTATATATATATAAATAAATATATAAAAATATATATATTATTTATATATATATATATATTTATAACAAGGTAGTTTATATTTTATTGTGAAATCAACAAGAAGCCAATGGAATCAATTAAATATGGAGTCACATGGAAAGATCTGCACTTAAAGAATGGGATTTTGGTAGCTAGGTCTATAAAGGACTAATCCTAAAGTAATGATTCATGATTATTGGCAATTAATATTTTATCATTGACTTGATTAAAATAGAAAACAACGTATTGTTTAGTCTTTTGTATTTAATGCTGTTCAGGACCCACATCCATATTTGGGATGCTTCATGGGGCAAGGGTGGTGATCTCAGGGTATCAAAGACAGTGCCAGGAGAACACAATCTTAGGCTAGTCTTGTGAAATTAACAAGATTTTGAATATGAGACTGCTCATGTACTATATGACTCTCCTCCAAGGTTTAGCCTAGCCAAGTTCGGAGTGGCTCATCCTCAGTGTGGCTGCAACGCAATGAAATTTTCAACCAACTTTCTGAGACCATCATTAAGTCATACTCATATGAAGGTCTAAACATGAACAAGTGGAGAGAGTAGTCCATGCCAACAGAATCCTAGAGCTTTGAAGTACCCAAGCCAACGTAAGCTTTCTTTGATTTCTTTGGACAGTATTTTTTTCCTTCTTCTATCTTTGGCATTTATTTCCCACTAAAATTCCTTTTCTATCACATCCTTCGCCCTTTTCCATTATGGAAAAATCCATTCTCTCCAAGGAAGCAACACCTTCCCATGAGTATTTCAACACAAGCAGGCAGAATTGAAATTTGAGCTCCAATTTTGGTCATCTTCTACTTTCTTAAAGTTGAAACAAAAGAAAAAACCTACAAGATAAATGTGTTAATCATATCAAACACTTCCGTCATCTGGGGCAGATATAAATATGACTCTGGGCAAGTCACTTCACTGACTCCGTGTATCTCAGTTTCCTCATTGGTCAAATAAGGATAGTAATAGCAACCACCCCTTGGGGTTGCTGTGAGGATAAAATGAGATGACATTTGTAAGGTGCTTTGGAAACCTTAGAGTGTCACATAAATGCTAGCTATTACTACCAACTACGTGTAGTGCTACTACTATAAAGACTGCTTTCTGACTAAGTAGCTTGGTTAGCTCCACGCTAAAGGTTAGCTCTGAATCCCAGACACGGGGTGGAAACCACACATAATAAATGTATAAAGGAACTTCCTATCGATTTTACTGGTAGAAATTAAAATAGTATTCAGATGATGAGTCAGATTTTCCTATAATTCCAAGAAAATATAGAAAAATTGCCACATTAATCTTTACAAAACCCATGTGAACTAATTGGTACTAGCTAGCGTGTATATAGTACTTTTAAGTTTGCAAAGTACTTTACAAATATCACCTTATTTTTTCCTCACAATGATCCTGGGAAGTCAGTGGAAGTATTACACCCATTTTACAGATGGAGAAACTGAGGCAGAGGGTAAGTGGCTTGCCAGGCTTACACAGCTAGGAAGTACCTGAAGCTGGAACTGAACTCATGTCTTCCAGACTCTAGTACTCCATTGTGCTACCACGCCTCTACTATAAGGCACCGTAGAGAAAACCACTGCTTACTGTTCAAAATATGTAGTTCTGAGGAGATACAAGAAAAAAAATGGTGAAGAGATTTCTGTCAATAAGACTTCCAGGCATAAAACTTTGCCTGAGGAGAAACAGAGGCTGCCAATTACCTTCCTCCCCCGTCTGGAAAAAAAGCAATCTCTAAAGTAAATCCAGTGTAGGGAGATAAAAAACAGGACAGGGAGTGGGGAGAGAAGGGAGAAAAAGAGAAAAGGCTGTCAGGGAGAACAACATAGTGTACACAAGTGAGTTGATTTATCTGACTCCTGCCAAGTTCCTCTTGGGTGGACAAGAGAACCACAACAAGAAGAAAAGAGAATGTGCCAACCTTGAATTGAAGTAACCAGTATCAATTTAGACTTGGATGCATAGAAGAATAGGGGTAGAGACAAGCCTGCAGCTTCCAATCAATAAGAACAATTCATTTAGATGAAAGTAAGTACATAATTAAATAAATGAAAAGTGAGGTTAAGATTCCTCCTGATGTAGCTGGCACTGTGTCATACAACTGGGAGCCAAGGGAGCTACGCTGAGCAAAAGGCCTGAAAGGTTCTTCCAACCAAGATAAATACATTTAGTTGTAAGTTACCTTTGCATTTCTGGGAGAAATCAAGGAGATTGTTAGATAGCATGTTCGAATTTTCTCCTGTTTTAAGAGGAACTGTTGCTGGGTCCACAAGGGGCTTTGGGCATGTGTCCCCACCCCTTCCTTGTACGTCAGTATGCAAGTTGGACTTTTGGACACGGCTCAGTCCTGAGGGATCTGCCTAATGAGAAGAGTTAGGCTTCCTGGTCTCACACTCTTTGGTTCACCCCTTTCCTCCACTATCCCACCATGGGATCTGAAGAAATACTCCACTTAAGGCTCATATCTGGGGCTCTTTTGAGAAGCTTAAAAAATAAAAAAGAAGTTATTCACTGCACAATATGAATCTAGTATGAAGCAGATAGTTTATTCCTACACAGAAAAGGAGATGCTCAACAGAAAAAGAAATCACACGAGTATACATTAAAACAACAAGATTCAGTTAACTGGTATAATTATAACTTCTGGGAGGATCACAGTTATCGTCACAACATGACACTGTTTGTAGGATTGGCCATTAGGCATTCTGCATTTCACATCAGTTTCACACTGTAGTTCTGCTCCAAACCTAAACCTCTTCTGAACTTGATTCTCTTCTATGGCTGTATCCGTGGCAACAACCGTTTGTGCTGCTGCCATAATCTGCTGCTGCTCCTCTTGCTGGACTCAAGACCTCCATATCTCCCAAACTCACAAGGTCCCGGGCATTTCTACCCCAAAACCATGCAGTCACCTTCTCAGGAAAGAAAGCATCAAGCAAAAAAGTAGCCAAGGACCCAGGAACAAATTCACCTAGTTGAGTCCACGCTAGTTGGTGTCAGGGGTGGGGGAATAAGTGCTTCCCATTCTCCCATCCCCCTTCATGGGTTTCTAGAAATAGAGTATAGTACCTGCTATATAGAAGAGTTAGTTACACTTGGGAGAGAGATGAAGGTGGTCACTCCCTTTTGCATCTCCCCTGAGTCATCAGCATATCAGACACTGAAGCCAATAAGGGAATTCTTTGTCTTCTCCTAGCATAAGTTTCTCAGCAATGAGTCACACATGGTTGAAAGCAGGCTTCAAAGTTCCCACATGGTCTGCCAGAAACAGGACTGGCAACTCTGAGCATGACCTGTGTTAAATAATCATAGATCTCTGCATTCATAAAATTGCTGTGGTATTCCATTCTTTATATTTATTGACTGATTTATGTAAGTTACAAACTTTTATTTTACCATTAGGGTGATAAATTGCTTTAAAGGTATTATAGTCCTCAATTCCCCCATTAGCTGGCCTTCTCACTAGGAAAGAAGCATGCTGCTAGTCTTTACTAAAAGAGGTGATATTTCTTATCTAGTGGTGATTCAAACAGTGAGGAGAATCAGCAGATCTTTGAGTTGGAAAGATCCTAGAAGTCATCTAGTCCAATCTATACCTGAAGTACATTTCCCTGGATACTTTCCATAAGAAACAATCACCCAGCATTCAGAAGAGGAAGGTAGATCATTTTCCTTCCCTTTTATCAAGCCCAAATCTGTAGCTTTGTAACTTCCTCCCATTATCCCTCATTGGACCAAACAGATAAATCCAACCCCTCTTCTGTATAACAGATCTTCAATGACTTTAACATGGATATCCTGAGCTGCCCCTACTCCCCCCACCAAGCTCTTCTTTTGTCTGAGCTAAGCATTCTCAATTCTTTCAGACAGTTCTCAGATGGCATGTTTTCCAGGTATGTGATCCTTATAGAGTATTCGAGAAAGTCAGATCTTTAAGATCTTATGAGATCTCTTAAAGATATCTTAAAAGGGTCTTAAAGAGAACATTAGGCCTTGAAAGGTTAAAGGACTTACCTCACCCCCTCCCATTCCCACCCCTGAATAAATATTTGAGAGATAACCTGACTTGCCTAGTGTCCTACACCTAGTAAGGAGAACCAGAACTAGAACTCAGGTCTTTTTACCCCAAGAGCCCTATTCTTGATCCACCACCACCACAGTGCTAAATTAAGCAGTATTTCCCATACAGACCCTAAGGATAGGGTTATAGTGAAGACCAGCATAATTTCATGGAATGATTTTTATTATTCTAACTAGCTTATTATAAACATAATAAAAAGTGACTAAAAATGGACAAATAGATGTACAAAACAAGGGGCATAAATCTTACCTCAAACCTGGCTTTGACAATAAAGCACTTTAACAAACAAGCAAATACAAATTTCCCCTCAATCTCCTCTAGGGATTTACCAAAGTTTTACCTTTTTTGATTTCTATTACCTTCTATGAGAGATACAACATTTGTAATCTACAAGCCTAAATCCACCAATAATTGTCTAAGAAGATTGAAGATAACACTTTATGACTCATGGATGAAGGGGAAAACAGCCTGCTGCCTTATATTCAGTAACATAATTCAACAAGTATAAAAATTAATATTTCCATGTTGCTAATTCTTACAAGAAAACCAAGGCAGAGAATGACTGACTGTATGCTCTTCTCAAGTTTAGAAAGTAAAATTCAAGTGATAGTTCAGGAATCCCTAGTTTTGAGTTAAAATGAAAACATAGTACTTCAGATCTTAGTTCTGGAATGGATCTCAGAGGACACCTAGCAAAAAAAAACCCTCACTTTGCAAATCAGGATTGGAGGTCCAGAGACTTTTAAGGAACTCACTTAAAGTCACCTAGAAAGCATCACAGGAAGATTTTGAATTCGGGTTCTCTGACTCAAGGGTCCATATACTGGTCTACTTTACCAGATTGTATCTCCTTGTTCTTTTTAATTAGAAGTACCATTATTTGTATGGAGATACCTTGAGAAACCTCATCTCTTATATCCCTCTTTGGGGAAAATATCATCAGTTAGTTCTAAGCCTACCCATTCAGTGTCTCCTTTTCCCTTTTTCTTGATTCTCTCTCCAGCGTCTGCCAAAGAGGGTCATTTCTATAAGTGCCTGGTGACAATGGAATGAATGCCTGAATCCCTGACCCATAGAATGAAGTGTGGTCTGTCATCCTCCTACAGACAGAAACCTAAATGAATAGGAACAAATATCATCTTATTGGGTAACTAGGATACCATTAGGGCATAAATAGGTCTCAGAGAGAATACCAGAGGGAGAGTGGAAATTCCTCCCTCTCTGCTCTCATGTAGCACACTTTCCCCAGAGGGAAGTCTTTCTGTTGCTATGACCTGTTTGCTACATGCAAGATGACTGGGGCCTTATAGAAAGCAGTGAACCCAAAGGATCCCACCACGTAAGTGTCAAATAGAGTGTTTATCACCAATATAAACTATCCACCATATAGCTCTTCTGTAGGAGATAGGGTTGTCACAGTGGGTAGAGCCAGGAGGAACTGGCTTCAAGTTTTATCAATGACTCACACTGGTTGTGCGACCCTGGGCAAGTCACTTAACTTCTTGTTGTTCCCTAAGATGAGAAAACCCAAAGAAAGTGCCAACCTGCACTGGTAGAGGGACTTTCCTCGTCTGGAAGTTTCCTATATCAATGAAATCATAGGTCCAGAATTTGCCCCTAGAGATAAATTTTTAACCTTTTTTGTCATGGACTCTTGGGCAGTCTGGTGAAACCTGTAGACCCTTTTTCAGACCAATGAATAATTTTTTTAAAATTTAATATTATTAATATTAAGTAATTAAATTATTAATATAAATAGAATATAGAATATTAATTAATTAAATTGATATTAATAATAATACTTTTTAAAACATAGAATTACATAGAAGACAGCTGGTTATCTTGAAATACAGTTGTAAAAAAAAATTTACACACCCCATGTTAATAATGCCTGCTATGGGTCCAATATAAAATATAAAAGTAGTACAATATGATAATCAGAAAAAACACAAGTTGAGATCCCATGACTGATATTCAATAGCAATGTGCCCATGGGCAAGTGTCTTTCTGAGCCTCAGTTTAGTCATCTATGAAATGGAGATAATGATACCTACATTCCCTCCTCCTGACAGGACTTTTGTGAGGCTTGAGTGAATTAATGGGATGATAAATGTTTTATAGACCTTGAAAGTCAACTTGAATGTCAACTATTATAATGAAAATGTCATATAGCCTCTGCTCTGTAGGAGTTCTGAGGAAGGAGGGCACTCAGTTTCTGAGTCCCTAGCAACAGAGTAAATTTGTTAATGTGGACATTGGCCTTATACTTAGAATGGGTCAGTAGATCCTAAAGGCTGGCTCCCTTACTCTGTATGTACTCTCTTCAGCAGGTTGGGACGGCTTCTCAAAGGGACAGCTATGCAGCTACTATCAGGATCCTAGATCTAACCTTGGGGTCACTATCCCCACTAACACTATGGCTCATCAGTCCCTACTAGTGTATTTTCTTAGAAGCAGACACATCACCCATGACAAATGTACTAGCACACTCTAGTACACAAGCGTGCATACAGAAGGGAAACTAAAAATAAGTGTAGATTTCCATTGGCCCAAGTAGACCTTTTGGAAGCCTTACTCCCATGTTTAGAAGCTTCAACTTATTATCTGATGGTGATCAAGCCACAGTTTATTTTGCTGGTTGTTTCAGTTGTTTTTCAGTCCTGTCCCCTTTTGGGGTTTTCTTGGCAAAGCTACTGGAGTGATCTACCATTTCCTTCTCTAGTTCATTTTACAGGTGAGGAAACTGGCAAAGATACTGGAGTGATTTGCCATTTCCTTCTCTAGTTCCTTTTACAGGTGAGGAAACTGGGTTAAGTGTCTTGCCCGGGAACACACAGCTAGTAAGTGTCTGAGACCACATTTGAACTCAGGTCTTCCTGACTCCACTGTACCACCTTACCTCCCCACAAGTCACAGTATCCCAGGAAAAAAGAACTCAGGTAACTGCCCACAAAGTTCACAGTCTAAAGATTACAGCCCCTAAAGACAGCTTAAAAAAAACAACTTCAGTACATAGAAATGAAATACTTTCCATAGTTTTTTCCCTTACTTCTCTCTCCTCTGTGTTGATATTACAAGAGGGCTATGGCCTTTTTAAGGCCAGAAATGCTATTATCTTTGGTGAACCAAAAGGAGGAATCTGGCAAGAGAAATGTAGCATCTGGTATAGCAAATGATCATGAACTTTGCCAGACTGGAAGTTGGTGGGATCAGTGCAGGGGGTCTGAGGTTGGACAACATAAATGATGCTTGCTGTTTTCTAGACTGTCTATGAGTGCTGTTAGCTGCTCCTGGTGGGGCCTTTTCTTTCTATGGACCAGTGGCTCTTGTATACCTTTGGAATCATACCCTTTTCAGGGCTGCTCCCTTTTGGTCTCGGTCTTACAGGTAACTCACTAACAACTCTTTCCCTAGATTGCACTAGTCAATGGCAAGGGACAGACTGAAGCTTCTCAGCATTGAGACAAGACCTCTAGAATACCGACTGGAATAACTGGAAAGGTATAATCTCTTTTCATTTACATTTTGTATATATGCTTGAATGAATGGATACTTAGGATTTTGTATTAGAGCTAAGAATGCCCATGCAAAGAAATTACTTGGGTAAATTGATATATTTGGCTTAAAATTTAGCTTTAAACATTGCCCAAGTGACAGAGATAGAGAGAGACAGATTGATAGAAACAGAGATAAAGAGACAGTCAGAGAAAAGACAGAGGGGAGAGAGACAGAGATGGAGAGAGACAGAGAGACAGAGGCGGGGAGGGGAGGGGAGGGAAGGAGAGGGGAGAGGAAGAAAAAGAAAGAGAAAGAAGGAGAGAGGGAGAGAGATTATTTCTGTAGTAGTATGATCTTTCATGATATGCTTTTACCAATTGTTAAAAGATCTTATGATTTCCATGATGAATTCTACTCGAAAACCCATGAAACAATCCCATTTAACACTCTAGTAGAGTATTGGGTATGCCAAGAGAAGCTGAAAGTCTGGCATATGGTAGGAGATCGATCAATGTTTACTGATGACTCCATCTTTGTTGCATATCCTTGCTCTGTTAGGGCAAAGTAAACCTCCTTTTGTAAACCGTTCAATGACTTGTATGTGACTTGTTTCATCCCAATACTCAGCTTGAACTAAAGAGAAGACTGGAATCAAGTCCACTCCAACCCCACCCTAACACATTGAAAGTGGTACCAGAGCTAAGTGCTTTGTGTCAGCATCCACTCAAAGCCACAGCTCATAAGAAATCACTTGTGTTTCTCTTACTGGACCAAAGCAATTCAAACAAAACATTTAATTACATCAAATAAATAACAAGTAAATTCTTCCCATACACAGACAGGTACGCTCTCCCACAGATCCCTCACCACCAGTGGAAGAAAGCACATACATGTCAATCAATCAATCAATATTTATTAAGTGCCTACTATGTTCCAGACACTGTGCTAAGTGCTAGGGATACAAAAAGAGGTAAGAGGCAGTCCCTGCTTTCAAGGAGCTGAGAATCTATCAGGAGAGACCACATGTAAACAGATATAGACAAAACAAGCTATAAACAGGATAAATAGAAAGTAATTAACAGAGGGATGAGACTGGAATTAAAAGGGTTTCAAGAAGACTTCCTGTAGAAGGCAGGATTTTTTAATTTGTTGGTGGTGAGGAGAAAGGTTAATCTACGTATCCTTCACAACTAAGGCTTTTAGCCCCAGCTGGTACTGCCTCCAAAAGTTGCTAATGACTGCTTCTTCAGCTGACTTGCTGATGTTTTTGACTTGATTACCTTCTCTACTGAGCTTTGCTGATGTTACGGGCTGGGCTTTCCCATTCTACTGCCACCTAATGGTTATTTGCTAAATTGCAGCTGCTTCACAGCATTTTTTTCCCCCAAGGATGCCTCAATGAATGACCACTTCCCTAGGTCTGCTTGATCTGAGTTAGTATTAGAAAAACTGCCTCATAAAGCCTCTGGAAACTAGCACTGGGCCATTCAAATTATGTGGACTTTTATTCTAATCAGACCAGAGAAGCATGAATGGAGCCTTTAGCAGCACCTAAATCAATGCACTCCATGTAATTATATGGTACCCTGTTTATATTCCAGTCCTTCTTTCATGAATCTGTGGATTTTTAATTTACTTTCATGCAGATTTCTGCAATTATCTTCTAATTAGGAATATAACATATGCTATCTCTAGAACTTTGCAAATAACAGATTTGATCCAAAATGTGATAAAGTAAAATTCTATACTCATTCCAGAAAGAATAGCAAAAGGTTTGACATTTTGGGAAGGAAACCAACCCTCCCTTGTTCCTTTCCTCCTGCCCCCAATTCCTTCCTCTGGATTACTATCTTCTGTGAAGCAGAGTGCCAAAAGGAAACAGTCTTGATTTAGTGGCAAGAACTCTAGGACTGGGTTCAAAAGACCTAGGGTTAACTCCTAACTCAGCTATCTATTATCTGTGTGACCTTGAACAAGACAATCACCTCCTCTAGAGCTCAATTTCTTCATCTGTAAAAATGATGGATTTGAACTGTGAAGTCTAGGATTCTTTTTATTGATAAATCCTGATAGTAGTAAACATTAATTCTACACTGTCCTCCTCTCTTGAATCCCTAGCCCCTTTATGATTTCACCAATCAAGCCCTCCCAAGTTTGAATTCCCAATCTGAATCACGCCCACCATTCATCACTTTTGTTCCTACACATGTACTCCTGAACAAAGGTGGAGAAAATTGATGAATCATTCTTACTGGGTCCACTACAAATTTATGTTACACAACCTCAACTGGGCCCTCACTGCTGCTAGGCAACTTTCCCTACCTCTGTTATTAACTCTCTACCCCACTCTCCACAGTCGCTCTTTCAAATATTTTCATCCCTCCTCAAGCCTCCCATGCCTCCTCCTCCCTTCCCTCCCTCTCAACTCAAGGCTTTGCCTTATAGTTCACAAAAAGAGTTGAGGCCATTCGTCATGAGCTCCCTCTTCTCCCCTCTTCCTCATCTCATCTTATTCATATGCCTTCCACCACTATATCCTCCTTCACCCCTGTCTCACATGTAGAGACAACCTCACTCTTTACCGAGGCTAATTCTTCTACCTGCTCAAGGGATCCCAATCCATCCCATCTTCTCCAACATATTTCCCTCTCTGTCATCCTCACTCTCTCCCTTATCTTCAGCCTCTCCCTGTTCACTGGTTCCTTCTCTACTGCCTACCAACATACCCCTGTCTCCCTGATCCTAAATAAAAACCTCACTTGATCCTCCTGTCTCTGCTGACTGTCATCCCATTGCCTTTCTACCCTTTGTAGTAAAACTCCTTGAAAAGGCCATCTACACCATGCTTGCCATGCTTCCCCCACTCCCACCAGCCCCAGTTCTCCTGAAGTGTGAAGAGTAACGAAGTCCGGCTTATAATATTTTGTTACTATCTTACAACTGAGGAGGTTTACAAAGTTTTGGAAAAATTTCATTTGTGCTCCTTGCTCTTGATTCTGTCTTCTGGGGCCACACAGAACAACCTTAATGCCTTTCCACATCAGAGTCCTTTGAATACTTGAAGAAAAATGTTATTTTCCTAAGGCTATAAGTCCTATTCCTTCAAATGATCATTAAATAGTATTTCAATTGTTTTGTCAAAAAAAAAAGAAAAGGCCATCTACAATAGGTGCCTCCAATTTCTGTCCTCTTACTCTATTCTTAACCACTTCTTATCCAGCTCTCTGACCTTATCATTCCACTGAAATGGCTCTCTCCAAAGTTCCTAATGATCTCGAAGATGCTAAATCCAATGATCTTTTCTCAGTCTTCCTTCTCCTTGACCTCTCTGCAGCCTTTAACATTGTTAGTCACTCTCTCTTCCTTGATACTATCCTTCTGTGTTTTTGGGATGCCACATTCTTACCTATATGACAACTCCTCATCCTCTTTTGCAGGATCCTTATCAGATCACTTGCTCTAATCAGCATTGTTACTCCTAATAACTCCTAGTAGTTGGTAGTAGGTGAATTACTGCCTCAGCTTTCTGTCCTGTGTCCTTTTTTTTTTTCTCCCCCCAGACTACCTCACTTATTGATCTCCTCAGCTCCCATGGATTTAATCACTTCCTCAATGTTAATGATTCACAAGACTACCTTTCCTGCCTCAATCTTTCTTCTCATCTCCAGTCTTACATCTCCAACTGCCTTTCAGACATCTCAAACTGGATGTTGTAATGTTAAGTAAAGTGGGACTTTTTGCTATTTTTTCTTTTGGAATGCTTCTCAACACTAAGGCAATCAACTTCCTTTGATTGAGTCTTGCCTTTGTTTGAATCGAGTCCTTGATTGGAAACAGTATATATACTCTGAGGTTAGCATTTTGCTTTGGGGCTCATTCATTGGAAGAGTGTTGATGTGATTTGTCCAGATGAGACTCTAGGTAGCTGTTAAGGAGGCGCCTTGTACTGAAAACCCAGATGTTGGTGCTTCTCTCTCTGGTAACTATGTATGTATTGCTATGCACAGACAGTTAGAAGCCCTGTCTGCTGATTTGTGTTATTTGCTCTGTTTGTGTAATTTCTACTTGTAATTTCTGTTTGTGTTTTCTCTGAAGCTCAGGGTACTGACTTTTTCCCCTGAACTAAGTGAATGATATATGAATGTTTAATTAAAGTGAGATTGTAAACCCCTTTAAAGTTGCTTTCTTTAGAAAAGCAGATCAAAGAACCTGTGCTAGCAGCCCTCCTATGTGCTGGTGTTATTGGCCTTACACCTCCACAGCAGTGGAAATTTTAAACTAAACATACCCATACCTTTTCTCCTAAACACACCGAGGGCAACACCATCCTCTCTATCTTATAGGCTCACAGCCTAGGAGCCATCCTTGACTATTCATTATCTCTCACCATCCCCCCACAGCCAAGCTGGCACCAAGGACTGTTGATTTCACCTTTGCAACATCTCTCCTCCCTTCTCTTCTCTGATACTACCATCCATCTACTGCAGGCCCTTATCACTTCGTGCCTGGATTATTGCAATAACCTGCTGGTAGGTCTACTTGACTCAAGTCTCTCCCCACTGCAATCCATCCTCCATTCAGCCACCTGAATGATTCTCTTAAAGTGCAGGTCTGACAGTGTCATCCCCTCTTTGATAAACTCCAGTGGCTCCCTATGGCTTCCAGAAGCAAATGCAAATGCTCTAATTGACATTCAGAGCCCTTCATAACCTAGACCCCTCCTCCTTTTCCTGTCTCCTTCTACCTTTCTCCTTGCCACATACTCTTTGACCCAGTGACATTGACCTCCTTTTCTATGAACAAAACATTCCATCTCTCATTTCCTCTAGTTGTCCCCCGTGCTTGGAATGTTCTCCCTCCTGTGTTCTGACTACTGACCTGCCTGGCTTTCTTTAAGTCCCAACTAAAATCCCACCTTCTACAGGAAGCCTTCCCCAGCCCCTTTTAATTCCAGTGATTTCCCACTATTAATTATTTCCTATTTATCCCATACACAGCTTCTTTGTATATACTTGTTTGCATGTTGTCTCTTCCATTAGATTGTGTGCTCCTAGAGGGTAGAAATTGTCTTTCGCTGCATGCCCAGGCACATAGTAGGCACTTAATAAAAGTTTATTGATTGATTGATTAAACATTTACAGAAAATACTCTCCTCCAGAAACTTTTAGAAAAACTCACTCAGAAAGGAATTTTCAGTATATAATCTGTACAGAACTGAACTCATATTTTGCACAAAACTTATCAAGTACCACTAAATTTCTCTAATGAATATATACTTTTTGTAAAATGGAACATCAGGTAGGCAATTATTTCTTGAGTTACAAAATGCTGGTAGTTTCATAGTCATAAAATTGTTCTTATCCATGAAGTATTTCAGAGAGAGATAACCTCCTCACTTATTTCTGCTCTTCTTACCCCGAATTCCCATCGTGTTGCTTGTTTCAAATTTCCCTACAGAAATTCTGTTGTATGAGTTATCTGCATGTCTTAGCATAATAAGTGAAGCCAGATAAATTTCAGAAGTGCAGCATCAGGTTTTCTCTGCTAAAAGTCACTGTAATTGAAAAATGGTGGCACTTCAATTAGAATTGCTTTTCTTTTGGCTACAGGAAGTGATGACTGTATATTTTACTAGAACTAGAAAGTAATGCACTGCTGCTTCATCACCTCATGAGTCCAACTGGTTATAATTAGGATAGGCAGAATTAATGATTCCAAGCTACAATTATGCCAATTATTTTTTTTAATCAGACCTGTTATTTCAGCATGTAGGAAGCTCCTTGTTTAACACTATTTCTGCCAATGTAGATCAATACCTTCTGTAGGGTCCAAAACTGTCCAATCTATGATAAAAGAAACTAAAGCAGAACACTGAGCCAATAGCACTTTATTAAATGGACCATGGCCCCTCTAATGAAGTGAACCTTAGCTCTTCCTCATGATCTGAGTTGCCCCTTCTCTCCAAGGCCTTAGTGTTACAGTGCTTGATATAGTGTCAGACGAGGCAGAGTAAAATACAGAATCTCATTGGTTGATAGATCTATATCTTGACCTTCAAGGAGAAGCTTCAGTTCATGCCCACAGTCAATGACTGGTAGAGGATGTCCAAATATGGGCAGAGTTGATGGCCATTCACTAGCACTATTTTGGGCAATAGAGGTCTGTCAGTAGCTCCAACAACACAAAGATAGGGTCAGCTGTTAGTCAAGTGCTCACAGGACCTCCTGGCCAAGTGCCATGGGCCCATTACCCCAGCTAATGGACAATGAGGGTAGAGTGGCAATCAAAAATAGCTAGGGGACTTTCCATGTTGTTGAGTCACCTCCACCACACTGGGCTTGGTCACTGATTCATCAGGCAAAATAAAAGAATGGTGGTCCTCTAGTTAGCTTCCTGTGATTGAGCAGGGGCTAGACTGACTAAATGTATATTCACAGACAAGTACAAATTGATAATCACTGCCCCTATGGAATCAAACTCAACTGAGTAATACTAATTGAAGTAAACCAGGGGTCTAAATAAAATAGTGGTCTAAATTAATCCTTTCCCATATTTTTCTACAATTTAGTGTCTTAGAGCAATACTCGGAGACACTGAGAAGTTAAGCGACTCTCCTAGAGTCATATAACATAGAGTCATATGTGTCAGAGGCAGAGCTTAGTAGTACACTGGACAGAGCTCTAGGTCTTGAGTAAGAAAGACAAAAGTTGAAATCTGGCCTCAGATTCTTACTAGCTCTGTGACTCTGGGCAAATCACTTAACCACTGCCTGCCTCAGTTTCCACATCTGTAAAATTGAGATAATAATAGCACCTACCTCCCAGGGCTGTTGTGAGGATAAAATTATAATGTTTATAAAGCACTTTGAAAACCTTAAAGTGCTATATAAATGCTAGGTATTATTATTGTTGCTATTCCTAGCTTTGAAGCTAGCTCTCTATCCACTATGCCACACTGTATTCCTCACCTACTTACCTCCCATTACCTTATTTTTTAAATCTGCTAACATATATCTGAATCTGTATCTGAAACCACTACCTCCTACCTAACAGATGTTCAATGTTCTGACCAGGGAGCTCTGCAAAAGAATAATGTCCTTTATAAACACTAGTATCTTCATCATGGAACAGTAAAGCTATGAGAAATCTCAGAATTCATCTAGTCCCACCTCCTCATTTGATAGCTGAGGAAACTCAGGTCCATAGAAGAAGTCAACTAACTTCTCCAAAGTCATACAAAAAGGGAATGGGAAGATCAAGACTCACATTTCGTTCTCTTGACTCCCAGACCTCCATTTTTCCTGCCACACCAAGTTTCCCTCTCTGCAGTCCTGATGCTCCCCAGCAGTGGAGCTGGTGTGTGTTCAAGAGTGTTGGCTTTCTCCATTCTCATTAGAGGAAGGAAACAAGATTCTCTTGTTTACACATCAGGTTTTGTTGCCATAATTGCTGGGACAGACTACAGAAATAGGATTACCTCCAGTTGCCATCTACAGAGTTATTTTCAAATTTACTCTTCACTTGGGGACTCAAAGCTCTCCTCCAAAGGTATGTTTTACATTTCTTTTGTATGTCCTACTATTCTTTTGCCAATTCCCTTTGCTCCATCCAAGAAAATCTCTTTTCATCCTGTTTAATCCACTTTCCCTGTTCCCATCTCTATGTTTTTTCTTGGTGTCACCTGTGTCTTTTGACTCACATCTGCCAAAATGCCCTTTCTTTCACTCAAACTTCACCTCAGTACCTCCATTTTGCTTAAACTTTCCTTGATTACTTGGAAATTGAGAACCTATACAGGAGACTGTACTTCATCAGATTGGCAAAGTTTATAGGTACCTTCTCAGAATAATGTTTAAAATGCATAAAACAAAATATGTAGGATTACAAAGGAATTCATCAAGCATTTATTAAATGCCAGAGGCACTACACTAAGCACTGAAGATACAAAGAAAGTAAAAAAAAAATCTATATATGTGTGTGTGGGTAGGTGTGTGTGTATGTTTGTGTGCATTATTTCCTGCCTTCAATGAGCTCATATTCTAATGGGAGAGACAATATATGTACATACATGCAAATATGTACATCCAAGATACATACAGAATAAACTGAAGGAAATCTCAGAGGGCACTGGTGGTAAGGAGGACTGGGAAAGGCCTCTTGGAGAAGGGGAAATTTGAGCAGAATCTTGAAGGAAACCAAGGAAGATTAAATATACTTTTATGATTTCCAACACTGTGCTTAGTTGGACTAACCCAATTTAGACTGTGCAAGAGTATTAAGACCACTTAGATATGGTGTTGTGTAGTGGACAAGGCACCAGATATGGAGACAGGAAGGCCTGTGTTTGAATCTTGCCTCAGACACTTACCAGTCACTTAATCTTTCTCTTAGTTTCTTCACCTGTAAAATGGGGATAATATTATTAGCACCTATCTCATAGGGTTATTGTGAGAGTAATGCATGTAAAGTATTTTGTAAACCTTAAAGCTGTATGTAGCTATTATTATGGGATTCTACAATAAGCTGTCATAGTCATAGCAAGACAAGTATACAGATCTTTTCCCTCTGTATGGTAATGAATGCTTCTTCTTCTTTCTTTTTGGAACTGGAAAAGATCCTGGAGTTCTGAGGGTGGAATCATGCATGGGGAACTGAAGAAGGCGGTTCCTGGTCTCTCCCTAGTAACTCCAACAAACCATTTATAATTAGAGCAAGATACAAGCAAGAGAGACTTTATGAATACAATATTATATGAGTTCTGAAACAGACAAAAATGTAATTTAAGCATGGTTTGATTCTTGAAAGCAAACAAGGACAATGTTCTACAATGTTCTGCATTTTCTGGCAGAGTAAGTACTGTATCTCTGCCAGTGTCTTTAATAGTATCATTCACTGGCTCAGATCATGGCACCTTAGATGTAGGAGGGACCCTAGAGTTCCCTCGTCCAGGGCATACTTGATCCTAGAATCCACCCCACAACACCCTCAACGACTAAGCATTCATCTTTCCCTTGACCACTTCCCATGATGAGGAACAATAATCATATCCACCAACATACACATATATATATATTAAACATATATATGTGTACATAGATATGTATATGTGTGTGTATGTGTGTGTATAGTGTTTTAAAGTTTCCAAAGCAGAGGACAGATTTGAACCCCTGTCTTTCTGGGACCTCATACACATGTATATAACCCATGATCTAGGGGTAACCCCATGTAAACTGATATAGACATTGCCACAGCATAATTCTGTGAATACTTTGGTAAAACCATTTTCATCTAGCTTAGAGTAGCAAAGACTAAATACTCAAAAGTTAATTAAATAGTCAAGCCCGTCAATATTGTTGTTCCCTTGAATAAAAAAGATGGGTGTGTTTGGATGCAAAGAGTTCAAAACCTGCCTCAGATATCTGCTGGCTGTAAGACCTTGGGCAAGTCATTTAACTTTTAAGGGCTTCAGTTTCTTCTTCTGGAAAATGGTAGGATTGACTTAATGGGTGGTTATTTTATGCTTTACTTCTATTCCAGGTGCCAATTTTAACCCAGCTGTGTCTCCAATCCCACACAATTTTTACCCATGTCCTCTAAATAATTTGCTACAGGGAATCAATCTAGGCAAAATGTAGATTGCTTTCCTTGCATTCTCAACACTAGAAGCATAAAAGAGGGTAAGTCCAGGGGTTATTCTATTCTTGCCATGTGACCAACCCATCTTCTTCTTCTGATCATAAATTTTTAATGGCATTTTTAAGCTTTGGTCTTTGCTTGTAGATGTTTGTTTGTTTTGTGCTGCAACCCGTTCACACCTGGGCTACAAAGTCCTACTCTAATGCCTTGTCATGGCATGGAGGTGACCCAGCTGAGGGCAAACCTTAGCAGATTCTATGATGCTGAAATGGCTTTGAATACAGTGCAGAACACAGTGGTTCTGTTTGCCAAGGACCAGTCTATTTAAGTGTAAAAAAGTTCATTACTATTAATTAGGCTGGCCATGTAGTGATGAATTCTATGAAACAAAACAAACAACAAACAAAAACCACACCCCAACCCCCACAAAATGGCCTTAGGTCCTGTGAAGAACCATTCTGTTTCCGTAGTCACATGTCAGAAGGGTGGAAAAGAGCCTGAGGAGGCTAAGAATCATACCAGGGACTTAATAGGATAAAAAGCTGACTCTAAGATTAATTCTTTGGTCAAAGGCTCTGTGTGTGTGTGTGTGTGTGTGTGTGTGTGTGAGTGCATTTACACAATTTTGTGGCATAAAAATAACCATAGGGAAACTCTTGGTGAACCCTCTTCAGGAGGAAACAGATGTGCTGAAAATGTTGGTGTGTTGAGTTTCAAGCTCTGTAAAGTAGAAATAAAATTCTCAATGAAAATGAAAAGAAGCTGTTCTCCATTATTAGAGTTTTCCTATGAGGTCACTTTATATTGCCTTATGTGCACTTTTACATCAAAGGTCTTTGTAGTTTTCAAAGGCCAGGAAGTGGTCATGTTTTCCTTCAAAGGAGATCATTTCCACTATCCTGTGGGGGAGAGAATGGGAATAGGGAGTAAGCTGTTTGCTTTATTCAACATGTCAGCTATTAAAAAAAAACCACATACAAAGATCTCCTCAATCAGAAATCTTTAGAGTTGTAACATGCACTGTTTCCTTAGGTGACCCAAGAGAAATTTTCTGAGTCTATGACTTATGAGTTTTTTAAGAAATAATCATACAAGCCTTTAGTATTTCAGGCAACTTTAGGTAATCAAGTTAGAAAAAATTATTTAAGAAATAAAATGAGAATCTCATTCAAAACATCTGTATCAAGCAAAAAGATGTCTTTCTCAAACTTAGAAAAACAAAAGTGATTAATTTTTTAAATAAAATTTAAAATGTGCAGCTTTTAAAAAATATACATAAAACTAATTTTCTTTTTAAGGCAATGAACGACTTATATGCCCAGGATGGAAAAATAGGAACTTGAAATACATACCAATCTTGTTTGAGAAGCTCTCCTTCGCTGAGGCTAGCACAAGATCAGTCAAAGGCTCTGCTCATTTTGTCCTCTAACCCTAGAATGCCTTCCCTCCCTCCTCATTTCCCCTTACTGAAATTCTTTACATTCTTCAAAGTCCAGTTCAGATGTCACCTCCTCCAGGAAGCCAGGAGTGATCATTCACTGCTCAACTCTCATGGTATCTTATTTATTTTATTTTGTGTTCTGGTTTTCTTCATACATACTACTTCCCCTACTAAATTGTAAATTCTTTGAGGAGGAACTATATCTCATTTAGCTTTTTCTTTCCCTCAGTTCCTAGGGTGCCATGTTCATATCTAGATCCCTCAAAGGATCTGAAATGTCACAAATATGGGCATTCCTTCCATTGGTACAGATCCCAACTGATCTACCCCCTTTCATCCTGTGTAAGTCTTGTTCAGATTCTCCCATAGAGCCTCCACTGAGTACCTGCTTAACTTGTCAGGAGCCTTTCTCTAGGTCTTTTTTCAGGGGTGTTGTAAGGATCAAATGAGATTATGGATGCAAAGCATTTTGCAAACCTTAAAGTGTTTTATAAATTCTAGTTACTATTGTTATCTGACAGTCACCAGGCATCTGGTCTAGTGATATCTTGTCTCTGAGCCTTCTACTGCACCCCTAGTGAGCTAAAGTAATGTTTCTGTAGCAATACAGGGATGGGCTGACAAATGTTTAACAATCAGGCTCTCTGGGAGGAAAATGCATGCACACACACTTTTATGTTTAATCTGCCTCGTTAACACTTTTTAAAAATTAGACAATCCACAAAATAAATTAAACCCTGACTTGTATCTATTATAGATTTCTGAGGTATAAATGCTTCCACTGAAAATTTAACTATTTGGGGCAGCAGGGTCAGAGCTGGTATAACGTCAATTAAGTTGGGTGTCTTTGATTGAGTTTTACTAGGTGCTAAACCCCAGGCCCAGACCCCTATCTACTAGGTGCTAAGCCTATGTGAGTATGAAGCCCTCAGGGTCCTAAGGGGAGTTGTAAGACCACAGCCAATAGTAGGAGCCTAAGTTCTGGTTGCTCAGATGATGTTTGATGACAGCTAAAGACTGTATAAGAAGAAAGAGCAGAGCTATTTGTGGAGGGCTCTCACTCTTGAAGATGTGTTGATGTGGAGATTCTGGGCAGCTGTAGTTAAGAGCCCTCCAACTTGTAAACCCAGACGTTTGGACTTTGTTAAACCGTGATAACTATGCATTGAGATTTGAGTCAGACAGAAATATATCTGTTGATTTGTGTTTATTTGCTCTGTTTGTATTTGCTCTGAATCACAGGGTTCTGGCTTTTCCCCCTGAGCTGAGTGAATGATATTTGTATGTTGAATTAAAGTAAGATTGTTAACCCCTTAATGTTGCTTTCCTTAGTAAAGCAGATCAAAAGAACCTGGGCTTGCAGTGTTCTTGTTGTTGGGCTCGTGTTGGTTTTTCACCACCCCAGCAGCTGCTAGCCGAATTGTTGAAACTAATAGCATAGTCGTGGCAGGATCTGCATTTTAAAAGGAAAGTATGGCGTTTTGGGGTAGTGGGGTGATTGAATGTTTCCTGGTTTTTGGATTGCTCTTTGTACTTGGGGTGGCTGTGGTTCTATGGAGCCCCAAGAGCAACAAAGGCCTGAAGGAAAACACGCTGGTGGAAGTCGGAGATAATCTGGGAGATAATCCCTCCTTCCCTCTCCCCACGGCACTAGCACTCTGGAAGAGACAGGCTGGAGCAAAGGCTGTGGGAGAAAAAGCCCGCACATGGGAGAGGGTTGGATGGCCGGAGCAAGGGCTTGAACTGATAAACCTGGCTCCGGAGGACTGTGCTGAAAGGGTGAATGTTTTGAGACTATATTGTATAAGGAGTTTTGGAACAGGAGCAGAGAACTGCCGTTGTACAGACTTGAGAGAAAAATTAGAGAATGGCCTTCATGCAGATTTGGAAGGAGCAGCCGGTGAGGAGAAAGAAGAAGATGGTGGCTGCTGACATATTGACCCAGACAGAACAGAAGACTGCCTGCATGAGAACTTTGGAAAGGTGAGAGTGGTGAGCTGCCTTCCAGCTGACTTTGGTGAGGTGAAGGCAAAGGTGGGGAACCACCTACATGGAGTCCTGAAGGGTTGGATATAACTGAACAACAAAGTCACTCTGAAATAGAGGGCTAGTTCTAATTTAGTCATATTTGGGGAATGAGGACCTACCACAGTCTCCTTTGAGAACTTGAAATATAGGGTCTATTTTAAGGAGAAAATCACAAAACGTAAAAAGGGACTTATCAACTGACTTGGAATTCAACCTGTGCATGAAAAGAAATTCCTTTAGACCCTCTGCAGTCAGTGGCCATTCAGCTTCCACTTGAAGACACCCTCTACATCGAGAATGTGGTATCCATTATACGCAATTCTAATCATTACAGTTCCAGTCATTACAGAGTGTAGCCTTACAACAAGCCAAACTTCAGTTCTCTGAACTTTTACCCTAATTTTGCCCTTGGAGCCAAGTAGAACAAGTTTGATACCATAAATCTAGTGTTGGAAAGGATCTCAGAGGCTGCCTAGCAGAAGGCAAATCCTGACTCAGCTACTAATTTCATGTGTGACCTTGGGCAAATCATTTTATCTATTTGGAACTCAATTTCCTCATTAAAAATAAGAAAGATTGTATTGGATGAACTCTAAGGTCTCTTGCATATGATAAGCCTTCAAATACACAGAAAGGCACCATGGTTGCCTTATGATTTCTCTATGCTAAAACAAGGATGTTCATGTTGAACACCTTTCAATTAGATCTCGTGGCAATGCCCTTTCACCATTTGGTCACCCTTCTCTGGACACAGTCTAGCTTGTCTGTGTCCTTTCTAACATGTGATGCCCAGAATGGAGCACAATACTCTAGATGTGGTCAGACCAGGCCAAAACTCCAGATGGTGCAGTTGATAACAGCCTCATTTTGTGGACAGCTTGGGTAATGTGCTGTAAGAGAACATTGGAGGGGCCAGTGAGGCAGAGTGGATAGAGGGCTGGCTGTGAAGTCAGGAAGAACTCAGTCCGAGCCCTGTTTCTGATGCCTTTTGTATGTGGAAACCTAGGCCAGTCATTTAAGCTTTCACAAGCTCCCAACAACTGTAAAATTATAAAAAAAGAAAAAAAGATATTAAAGTTATCTACACTAATGAAATGACAGGTCCAGCCCTCCTGCTTCTCCTCCCCCACCCCCAAAGCAACAACAAAATAAAACAAAGGACCAGCAAACTGCTTGGAAAAAAAGCTTTTGCATCTCCACTTTAGAAATATATATTTTTTGGCTCCCCCCCCACCCCTTTCACTCTTAAGCAAGGAGCCAGCAGCTGTCAAAAATTTGCTGAAACTGCTTCTGTTAAGAAGCACTTAGAAAATAACCAAGAAAATTGGCTTACTCATCTTAAAACCTATATAAGAACTAAGTCAGACATTTCCACATTGGTCTTCAAAAAATGTTCTCCAAATTGTCTTGATTGCATACCCATATCACCGACAAATTTTGGAACATGTACTTCCCTTTGTGTGTATATTTATTTATTTATAAATTATATATGTAACAACAGTAATAATAATAGTAAGCATTTACATTGTGCTTTAAGCTTTGCAAAATGCTTTCCAAATATTATCTCATTTTATCCTCATAACAGCCCTGGAAGGTAAGGTAAGCGCTGTTATTATCCCCATTATACAGACAAGGAAACTGAGAAAGACAGGGTTACCTGACTTGACCAGGATCACAAGCTAGTAAGTATCTGATGCTGGACTTGAACTCAGGTTTTCCTGACTCCAGGCACAGCACTCTATCCCCTGAGACAACAATTCTCCTCTCTTTCTCTTTCTCTCTCTGTCTCTCTCTGTCTGTCTGTCTCTCTCTCTCTCTCTCATATATATGTGTATATATATATATATATATGTACATATATACATATACATGTGTATATAAATATGAATACATATACTACTACTGTACTAAAATTATGAACAATATAAAACTTGAACAAAAATAAAAATTTTAGAGGAAGTGAACGATGAAATAATATTTGATCCTAGAGTCAACAGGAAGCCACTGGAGTTGATGGAGTAGTGGAAGGACATGGTCAGCCTATGCTTTAGGAAGTATCTCTTTGGCAACCCTATGGAAAACATAGGAGAAAGGGGAAAGGTTGGAGCCAGGCAGACTAATCAAGCATCTATTGTGATAGTCCAGGCAAGAAATGATGATGGCCTGGACTTCCTTTGGGGCTATGTGGACAGAGGGACAGTTGGAAGGGATGTGGCTAGGGGAATACCATGATTGGAATAGATGTAAGGCCTGGGAGAGAATGAGCAGTGGAGCAGAACCATGTTACCCCTCTACTCAATAAACTTCAATGGCTCCCTATCACCTCCAGTATTAAATATCAAATCCCCTGATGTTCAAAGCCCTTCATAACCTGTGAGCATCCCCCACTGAACCCACCCCCACACATACCCTTCCAGTTTTCTTATGCTTTACACTACCACCACCTCCATGTACTCGGTGACCCAGTGACACTGTCCTCCTTACTGTTCTCAAAAAGACACTCTGTCTCCTGACTCTGGGCATCTTCAGTGGCTGACCCCCAGATCCTTAATGTTCTCCCTCTTCAGCTCCATTCCCTGGTTTCCCTGACTTCCTTCAAGTCCGACTAAAATCTCACCTTCTCCAGGAAGCCTTTGCTGCTCCCCACTTAATTCTAGTGCCTTCCCTGTGTTGATTATTTCCAATCTATCCAGGGAAGGGAAGGAAAAATGCTTTTGTACAGCACCTGCTATTTGCCAAGCACTCTACTAAGTGCTTTTTACAAAATATTCTCTCATTTGATCCTCACAACAACCTGTGAGGTAGGAGCTATTTTTACCCCCATTTTGCAGTTGAAGAACTGAAATAGAGGTTAAGTGACTTGCCCAGGGTCATATCACTAATTAGTATCTGAGATCACAATGGAACTCAAGTCTTTCTAACTCCAGGGTCAGTGTTCCATTCACTGTCTAGCTCTATACACTATCTAGCTGCTTCATATTAGCATAGTGCCTGGCACATTAGAATGTGAGCTTCTTGAAGGGAGAGACTACGATTTTGCCTTTCTTTGTATCCCCAGCCCTTAACTCAAGACTTTGCATATAGTAAATGATTAATAAATGCTCACTGACTTTCTGACTAATGCCATGCTTTTTTTTCACTCATCCATTCATTCCACAGAATCACTGGTATTGGGAATATGTCTAGCATGAGATTTATATTGGGCGGTAGAAAAGTGATGAAAGCTATCTTTACACCCTCAAGGGGAGAAAGAGAATGCCTGTTATTCCTTTGCAGAAAAACAGCTGGCGTGGGATTTGATGTCAGGGTACCTTTAACTTGTCACTTTCCCTTCCCCCACCTTCCCTATCCCAGGACTCAGAAACCAGTGGATAAGTAGGAAGAATAAGAGTTCAGCAGTGACCTCCCTGGGTAATGAAAACGCAGAACAGCTTCACTAACAGGAACCATTCTCCAGACCCATTAAGTCATCTTTATCATTGTGCTTAACGGCCTCAATTTCAAAGCCTGAATCAACGGGCACAGCTGGATGCAGGCGACATTCAAATCCAGGCAAAACTGTGCCCCTGCGTTGCTGCTGGCAAGCTAAGCTGGGGTGCGTGCGGGGAAGAAAGACTGCTCTCACTGATTGCTCACTGTGTAATGGCAGAATCTGAGGGTCTGTTTGTGGACCCTTAGCAAAGAGCTTGACAGGGAAGGTTATTCATCTCTATTTGGTTGATGGCAGTGAAGCCAGTTCAGACCAAAGGATCGTACCTTATCTATCAGTCAAGTAGGTGGCAGCCTATCTTAGAAGAGATTTTTCACACCCAAATCTGCTTCCTCTTCTCCCATTATTTTTACAGCCGGTAACCATGGAGCTATCTTGACTAAGCTGTCCTCCTCCTCCTTACACAGCTCCTGTGTCTGCATGTCTATGTACTAACGCCTCCACAATAAAGGCTGTTCTCAGCTCTCTGGAAAATTGGATTTTTGCCTTCCTTTCTTGCTTGTCACCTTCAACACCCTCAACAGGGATTTCTCTAAACCTTTAGGTCTCTGGACTCAAACCCAATTTGAATACTACCCATTTTGAAACTTACAAACCAAAAGGAGGGAAAGAAACAAGCACTTATTGGGCATCTGCTATATGCCAGGCATTGTGCTTTACAAACATTATCTCATTCCATCCAAAAAAGAGAGGTAGGTGCTATTAGTAACCCCATTTTACAGTTGAGGAAACTGAGGCAAACAGAAGTTAAGTGACTTGCCCAGCGTCCACACAGCTAGTGTATAAGACCAGATATGAATTCAGGTTTCCCTGACTCCAGGTTTCGGGCTCTGTACCATCTAGCTGCCTCTGGGAAGTTATTAAAAGTGAAAATTTAACACATACTTTCACTAAGGCTCTCTTCTTGCTTCAGAATCTCTTCCATTAGTTTTACAATTGCCTTGGGAGTGAGCATAAGCTAAGGAAAAAAAGAGTTATTAAGATTAAGAGGAGTATCTAGACTTAGAATCAGGAAGGCTTAGGCTCATTTCTCATCGGTGACAATGGTGTGACAATGGGCAAGTCACAAACTCTCTGTGCTCCTCCATTTTCCTATCTGTAGAATGGGGGAGCCAACACCTTTGGTACCTACTCACAAGGTTGTTGTGGGGCCCAAGGGAGGGAATGGATGTCAAGTACTTTGCGAACTTTTAAAAGCACTGTGCAAATGTCAGTGATTATTAAATATGGAAAAGGTAAAGCATTTGGGAGATGTCAGTTACTGAGATGAAGAAAGGGACTATCACAGAAGATCTAGATCACACAGATCGAGAAGTGGCAGGGCCTTCAAAGGCCGTGTAATCCAACCCACTTCTTTTTTACAGCAGAGGAAACAAAGTCATTTAACAAAAGTTAAGTAACTGGGTCCAATGTTTGATGTGGATTTATTTTCAATTTAATTAACTTTATTCAGGGAATCCTAAGGGAAAATTAGATATAGTGAACTTCAGACCATTTTTTTTTCTATTACACTTTTATTTTTGTGTTGAGGCTAAACTTTTTTCAAGGAGATTCCACTTCTAAAATAATAGTGGAAATGAATGGGAAAATATGGCAATACCAAGTCCACATATTTTCTTTAAACACTGCAAACATTAAGTATTTCATTTAATACAGTGGGTTTCAGTCCTTCTAAATAGGAAGACCCTTTTTTGACGCCAAAATATTTTGTAAGCTACGGCAAAATGTGGCAGTTCTCAAAACGTGGTCCAGGACAGACCTTTCCATGAAGTCAAAATTATTTTCATAATAATACTAACATATTTTAACTTCTAAGATGGTAAATATTAATAAATAGAGCATACAAGTTCTTTGGAGGGGCCTTCCTCATTTTTGGTAATATAAAGCGATCCTGAGATCAAAAAGGTTGAAGAACCACTGGCATAATTAGACAGGGCACTGGACTTAAGAGTTAGAAAGACATGGGTTCAACTCCTGACTCAGACATTGCCAGCTATGTGTCCTTGGGCAGATCACCTAACTTTTCTGCCAGTTTCCTCATCTGTAGGCAAGAGGAAGGGGAAAAGAATTTATTAAACACCTACTATGTGCTGGGCACTCTGCTATACAAATATTAGCTTGTTTTAACTTCATCTATAAAGTGAAGGGTTGAGCTTCATGGCCTTCCAGCTCAAACCCTATTAGTCTTTATTTTATACTACATTACTGTTCACTCCATTTTACTGTGAGTATCTATTAGTAAAAAAACATACGTAATGCAAGGAGCTACCAGGAATGCAGTAATGATTTTCCACGAACTTGTATTTCATCAATCGCAACAGGATTTATATTCAAAAAAAAAAGTAATTTCTTGCATATCTTCTTGTATCTAAAGATAAACATTGCCATTATGTAATATATATAATCCATAAATAGCACATTTTATAGGAGCTAAATAAAATTCAAAATGACAAATCTTGGGGCGCATATGAATTCATTCAAGTCTAACTCTTCAGTATTCCCCCCAGCCATGGCCCATAAGTTAGAACCATTGATCTAAGGTATAAAAGCAAGAAATAACTTCTTCAAAGAGATAAGTTTTTGCACCTTGGCCAATTTGGTATCCAGTGGAAACGAAATGTCACAGTTCTCACTAAGTAAATGTACTGGCTCCTGCGTTTCTGAGTCACAGGCTGGTACCTGAAGAGAACACTCCTGAACTCTGGCTTATTAAATCCTTCCTTTCAATGGAAATCTGGAACTTGAGGAGTCAGTGCCATTCTGCCTTGAATAGAGTTAAGGAGATGATACGATTGCAGTGTTAACAATGAGGCCATGATTTGGTTCCATCATTTCTTCTTAGAAGACTCGCTCCAAGTACACTTAAAAAAATGACAGTTTCCTCTTCTAGCTATCAATTCCAGTTGACCCTGGGGAGCAGTCAGTTGCATAACCAGCAAAAACTAGCAATGGATTTGGACTCAGAGGATCTGGGTTCAAATTGTGACTGGACATATTGCCTAGTTTCCTCAACTATCAAATAAGGCAGCTGGCCTAGAGAACCTTGAAGGTCTCTGCTATCTCTAAATCTAAGTTCCTATTATGATCTTAGCATCTATACACATTTAGAAGAGGTTTGTTGTTAAATACCAGGAACTATCTAAATGAATCTGCATGTCCTTGGGCCCTTTTAAGGCAAGGATTCTTAACCTTTTTTGGGTCATAGACACATTTGGTAGTCTGGGGAAGCCTATGGCCCCATTCTCAAAACAATGGTTTTAAATGCATAGTTTTACATACATAGTTTTCCCCATACATGGGGAAGCTAGGTGGCCCAGTGGATAGAGTGCTGGGCTTGGAGTCAGGAAGAACTGAGTTCAAATCCAGTCTCGGACTCTTACTAGCTGTGTGACCTTGGGCAAGTCACTAAATCCTGTTTGCCTCAGTTTCCTCATCCATAAAATGAACTGGAGAAGACAACGGCAAACCATTCCAGTAACTTTGCCAAGAAAACCCCAAATAAAGTCCCAGAAAGTGAGACTGAAACAACTGAGTAACAACAACAACACAGAATATAAAAGATTACCAAGGAAAACAAATATATTGTAATGCAGTTATCAAAACAATATTTTAGGGTTAAGGACCCCTCTCTTCTAGGGTGGTTTGCCTAAATCTTCATTAGATTAACTTTCTAGGACCTGTCCTGGATGAACCTGTCATGGAATGAGGAACATTCCCAGCTTCCTCCCAATTTGTCTCTGCCTCGCCTGAGTCAGACTTGTTTATGGAAGTGGGGGAGGGCTGGAGAGTCTGATCCCTCTGCAACAGGCACACACCCAGTTAGAGTTCTGGGGAGACATGGAAGCTGAAGAAAGGAGAGAAGAGAGCTGTGCAGAGAAGAGCATACCCACAGGTAGGGGAATGTTGCCTCTGCAGTCAGACATGGTGGCTGCATTGATTAGTTCTGGGGACAGAGAGGGAGAGGAAGAGAGAAAGAGAGAGGAAGGAAAAGGGGGAGGAGAGGAAGATGAAGAGGAAGGGGAAGAGAGAGAAGAAAGATGGGGAAGACAGCAGAATCCCCTTTCTGAGCTTCCTGAACTAAAGGGCTTTCTCTTCTCTTCAGCCAATGGGTCTTCCTACAACAGCCCTGTCTTTTTGCACTGCTCTGCCCTTATCTCTTTTCTACCTTTCCTTCCACTTTTCTACCTGGCCTTTCACAGGCCAGCCAGCATCTTATCTCTTCCCCCTCTAGGTCCTTCTCCTTAATCCTGGATTCATGAAACTTTGGAATTTAAAAGAATCTCAATCCAATCTCCCAGGAAAAAGGCCTAGAAATAGGCAAGGACAAGCTCTCTTTTCTCCTAACCTTGGACATTCAAAATCAGCATTGCATTACAATGTTCTTTCTTTGGAAGGTCTATTCATTTCTCCCTCTTCTAACCCAAAGACTCCTTGGAGGGAGAAATCAGACCCAAGGAAAGGTCAAGTGAACAAGCTCCATCCTGTGATGGATCCATCCATCTTTGTTTGATTTGCCTAATTATAATACATTTTGTTGTTGTTGTTCAGTCTTCTCCACCACCCCCTTTGGGGGTTTCTTGGCAAAGTTACTGGACTGGTTTACCATTTTCTTCTCCAGCTCATTTTAAAGATGAGGAAACAGAGACAACCAGGTTAGGTGACTTACCTGGGGTCACACAGCTAGTAAGCCTCTGAGGCTGCATTTGAACTCTGGTCTTCCTGACTCCAAGTTAGGCCCTGATTCCACTGTGCCACCTCACTTCCCCTAATTATAATACAGAAGCATACCTATGGGAATCGCCGCTCCATTAAATGGACACTATTCCTTTCTTCAATTTTTGGCTTGTGTCCTGGTAGCAGTAACTCTCCAAAAAAAGAATGGGAAAAAAATTGACTCTCTTCCACATCTCCCACAGTTTACAGCAGCAGTATCATAAAGGAACTTTTTGGATGAGCCAATTCCTGCAGGATACCCTAGCCTGTGGAGGTAAACATAAATATCATTTTATCTGCTGTCAATTTGATTTCCCCTTCTTCAGATGAGACTTCCCAGACCTCAGGCACATATATCAACTAGATGGCTAGGGAGGAAAAGATGAGGGTGGATTCTCAGCAAGAAGCTCAGTGTTATTAAGGATTCCCCAGGCAAGGTAAAGCATTAATAATATTTTGCGTACAGGTTACTCAATATGAAACTACCTGTCATATCCCAGAGTTTCCGGGAGCTCATATTAACATGTATAACAAATAACAAAGAAATGGAATTTCAAGGAAGCTTTAGCTTCTGTTAGCAGCACTTTTTGAACCCCTACCCCCAATGCTTCATTGGCCGCTTCCATCTTTAAAAAATTTATTTTGGTCTTGAATTAGAGGCAGTATGGAGCAGTAGACAGTGCAAGGAATTTGGAAGTCAGAAAGACCCGGGTTCATATCCTGAACTGCTCTGTGTCGATTTGTACTACACACTCACATATACATATGTGATATGACAATATGTGTATGCATGTATGTATATATATATATATATATGCACACATAAGGATGAGGTTTTATTTGTTTATATGATGATAATAATAATAGGTAGCTTTTATATAGTGCTTTATGACTGAAAAAATTCTTCACAATTATCCTCACTGAATGCTTACAACAACCTGGGAAGTAGGTGCTATCATTATGCCCATTTCTGAGATGAGAAAAACTGAGGCAAACAGAGGTTGACTCCCCAGTCACACAGAGAACAGATTTGAACTCAGGTCCTCCTGACTCCAGGAATGGCATTCTATCCACTGCACAATACAGCTACTTTTTTTTTTTTTTTTTTTAAAGAGCTCTCTCGTCCGACAGTGTCTGTCTTGTCTCTCATCCCAGCATTAAATTATACCAAATCCAATGGCCAACAACCACAAAAATAACATTTTTAATGATCTGTTATGTACCAACATCAAGCACGGTACTGAATGGGGAGATATGCATGAGAAACATTTGCAATATCATAAATGTCCTATGTAAGGTCATCCTAGAAGAAGGAGTTCCCATTTCTAGTGAGGAGTTCTATTGTTCTTGTTATCATATGACGTGATATTGATTGCGTGAAGAGTGGAACACTCCAAAGTTATTTATATATTTATATAAATTACACATACACATGTTATGTAGGAATACCTCTTATTATTGGGATGACCTCATCATTCTGTAAGATCTCATCAGCCTTGCTAGTCTACCTCATTGCTACCCCTCCGCCCTCTGACTGGAGGTTTGGCCATGAGCTCCAACCCTCCATTTAAGGAGAGTATCTCCTCATTTCTCACCTGGGACTTCTCCGACTTGTCTACCATGCCTGGTGCATTTGGTGCATCCCCCAAACCCTCCCAAAGGCTGTTTTCAACTTCCTTTTGTAGGCTGTCTTCCCCCATTAGAGTTCAAGCCCCTTCGGCACCAGAACTGTCTTTCTTTCTTTTCCTAGTGGTAGCCTTGGCGCAAAGCTAGCAATAGCACATAGTCCAGCAACATAGCATCTGAAGCATAGTGTGTGCTTGACAAATGTTTGCTGATTTGACTTAGTGAGATCCACTGCAATGGAAAAGAGAGCCATCAGAACATTCACATGGGGAAAAAAATGAATGAAAAATCTCTCTCACCCACATTACCACACACAGCTAGATGCGCAGCCACTGAATTAATCAGTTCATCGATATAGATGTCCTTGAGGCTATGTAGCTATAAGTCATGGAACACCACCATCTCCAAGAAAACAGGTTGATATTAACATTATTGTGGGGAAATGGAACTATGTAGAATGGGTGTGTTATCAATGGTGACCTGGATTTGAGAAACAGCATAAAAGGTATCAAAGACATATTTGAGAAGAGGAGGCAGGTCAGTCTTATACTGAGAATGATAGTGAGATGAATAGACAGCATGGGTGAGGGTTATATTCATATTGACAAGACGGTCAAAGTCTAGGCAGGGGTGGGGAACCTGGGACCTCTAGGCCACATGTGGCCTTCTAGGTCCTTGGGTGTGGCTTTTTGACCAAGTCCAAGTTTTACAGAACAAATCCTTTAATTAAGGGGATTTGTTCTGTGAAGTTTAGATTCAGTAAAAGGGCTGCACTTGAGGACCTAGAGGGCTACATGTGGCCTCGAGGCCACAGGTTCCTCAACCCTGTGGGGTGTCGTAGTACCCTGATGATGCATGTACACACTCTATGATCCAAATATACATGCATGCTTATTGTTCCTCACATATGACACTCCATTTTCCACCTGTGTGCTTTTGCCTTGCCTATCTTATGCTCTCTGTCCTCCCCTCTGCTTCTTAGAATGTCTGGCTCCCTTCAAGACTCAACTTAAATACCATCTTCCGCAGGAGAACTTCCCCAAGTTTATGTTGTATGTTCCTATTTATATAAATAATATCTCCAGATTAGAATGCAAGCCTCTTGATGGCAGGGACTGTCTTTGCCTTTCTTTGTATCCCCAGAATTTATCACTATGTCTGGCAAATAGTAAGAAGCAAATAAATGCTGGTTAGTTGACTGATTGAAGATAGTAAACAAAGAAGAGGAAGGCTTCCAACACTAGGTAGAAACTCTGGAGGGCCAATGAGAAAACATGGAGGAGAACGGTAGCATAGTGTTCCAAAAGTGATGGAGGGCTTGGACTCTATACCAGTAGGAGAATCAACACCCATTAAATCAAAAACCCATCATAGCATTAAAACACTTTTTTCCAAAAAAAATGTAAACTACAGGTAGGCCCTAGTCTTCACCACCTCTTCAATCCTAGAAATTGTACCGTGAGATGCACTGTATTGGCCTAAAGAGAAAAGATCACAATCGGGCTTAGTATCACTGACAAAGGGCTTGGCATCAAATAAATCATAAATATGATCAGTTCTACTGTACAAGTAGAGAAATAGCCATTATTCATTTCCATAATCACTTTCAATAGCAAAGTGATACCTGAGATCATAAACACTGATTCATAAGAAACCATAATGTATTGGTAAAGTGTGAAAAAAGAATCCACTCTTCATTTTTACATATGCTACTGAATGCCACTGGAAGAAGTCACAGTAACCCACAACTGTGCTGACAATATACAAAACAAATTTAGGCTATCTAATCTCAGTTGAGTCCTTAATGCCACATGGCAATCTTTTTATTACTCCCTGATTGACTCTAGTGCACTCCCGCAGTGGATGTTCCAAACCTCTTCTCTCTCTTCAATAGCCCCTCATTTCTCCCTCTCAGCAGAATACCTTTTCTACTGGCTTACTAAGAAAATTGAGACCATCTGTCTTGAACTCCCTCTTTTCCTAGTCTGTTCCTTTTTATTGGGAGTTCTTAACTTTTTCTGTGTTGTTTGACAGTCAAGGAATGCCTAGAGATGCCTACTCAGAATAATCTTTTTAAATGCATAAGTTAAATACATAGGTTTACCAAGGAAACTAATTATATTGAAATACAGTTATCAAAATATTTTTTATTAAGAACACAATGTTAAGAACCCTTATTATAGCATCCTTTATTTTTTTTCCTTTTTTTCTAATCTAGGAGGAAAAGTTAGTTCTTTGTCTTTCCAAAGCACAAAGGGTGTGCTGGTAAATATTTAACAATTGAGTCTCCAAAAACTGTTCCCAGATACAGTTTAACTTGCATTAGCAATATTTTCTCTATTACCTTGTTAAATCTACACCATCACTAAAACAATAAACCAACTCCTTATTTGTAGCATTTGCCAATTAACATAGATATTATTGCTCAGACTGGAAATTTAATCAGTGGGCTCCAGTTCAAGGTGGCCCCAGCACAAGCTCCAATGTGCCCTTGACTCTATCCCCTTCTGTCTCCTCCAGGACCTTGACCCTTCAATCATTCTATCTTTCTCTCACCTTCAATGCTACTTATTTATTGGCCCTTTTCCTGATGCCCACAAACACGTTCAAACTTCTCCCTCTCCCCAGTTTGCAATAAAATCTTTTCTTAATCATTGTACTTCCTTGAGCTATCATTCTATATTTCCTCTCCTTTTTACAACCAAATTCCTTAAAAAGTTAATTATACTCATTTATTCCACTTCTTCAGGTCCTACTCACCTTTCAAACCCTTTCGATATGATTTCTAACCTCAAAGTTGAATTGCGAGTGTGCCAATGACCTCAGTTATAACCTCCCATCTCATTCTTCTTGACCTCTCTGCAACTTTTGACTGAAGCTATTAAGCATACCTTTTGGGGCATTTTTTCTCCTTCCTTGGCTTTCATGACCCTGCTCTCTCCTGGTTTTCTCTATTTTTTCTCATTCCAAGCATCATCAGGGGTCTAAGCTTTACAAAGATTAGCCTAAGGATGATGTATCTAACAGTGAATGAAGGGGCAAAAATGTTCCTTTGCCTTCATGAAAGTGGTAGTGGGGAGGTAGGAGGAGTGCGGAGGCAATATTTATGGATGAATTATATTACTATAGGCTTCAAGTCATTACAAAATGGAAAAACGAACTCTCCAGCTAGCAGAGAAAAGAGCACAGAATTTAGATATGAAGGACCTGGGTTCAACTCTCAAGTCTTCTGCCTCCTACCGGTCTGACCTATGGAAAAAAATTCCATAAAATGAAGTCTACAAAAAGTCCTTAACTTTTCTTGTGTCATGGACCTCTTTGGCAGTCTGATGAAGCCTACAGATTTCTTCTCAGAATAATATTTTAAATGCACAAAATACACAGGATTACAAAGGAAACAAAATTTATCCCAGGGGTAAGAACACATGTACATGATCTAGACTAGAGATCTAAGATTTAGACTAGACTGAGATATCTATGGTGTATTTTGGCTCTAAAACACATATAATGATCCATCTCTTTTTGCTCTCTCCTTGAGTAACTGCCCATTATTAGCTTTTTCTAAATCCTCATCCCTCTTGATCTCTGTGCAGCCCTTGGCATAGTTGATCACTCTCTTCTCCTTGACACTCTCTTTTCTCTAGCTTTTCATCACACTGATCTTTACCCTGGTTCTCCTCTAACCTATCTAACTAATCCTTAGTCTCCTTTGTGGGATATTCATCTAGGCCATACACGTGCATCATAGGTGTCCCGCAAGGCTCTGTCCTAGGCTCTCTTTTCTTCTTCCTCTATATTATTTCAATTGGTGATGTCATATACTCCCCTGGATTCAATTATCATCTCTATGCAAATGACTCTAAGATCTATTTAGCTAGTCCTCTTCTGACCTTCAGTCTCATTTCCAGTTACCAACTGGACATCTCAAACTGAATGTCTTGTAGATGTCTTTAATTCAACATATCAAAAATTAAACTCACTATTTATCCCCCCAAACCATCCCCTCTTCCTAATTTTCCTATTACTGTTGAGCCATCTTCCTCTCACCTAGGCTTTCAAATTAGGGGTCATCCTAGAGTCCTCCCTAGCTCTCACCCTCCATATCCAACCAGTTACCAAGGTTTGTTACTTCTACCTTCACAACATCTCTCATATATACCCTAATCTTTCCTCTGATGATGATGTTATCCCAGTTCAGGCCATAATACCCTCACACATGACTACTGTATTGTAATAGCATGCTGGTTGGTCTCCCTCCATCAAGTCCCTCTCTTCACCAGGCCATCCTCCACTCAACTGACAAACTGATTATCCTAAATGGTGAGTCCAACCTTGTCATTCCCCCATTCAATACACTCCATTGCCTCCAAGATCATATAAATCCTCTGGCTTTTATATTCATTCATAACCTGGTCCCTTTCTAAATTTCTTTTTTTTTTATTTTCATTTTCAATTACGACTGTACAAGAGGCCATTTTATTCTTGCATCTTTTCAATGGTTTTTTCTTTATATTTGCCCTTCTCCTTTCCAGCTTGTCGGGATTTGGCTTTACGTTTCTCTCTCTTTCTCTGTGATCTAGGAACTCTGAACTCCTTGAACTTGGCACTGGACACTTCACCTCCAACCTCTTGGCATTTTCACAGGCTGTACCTCCCTCATACCTGGAATTATCTCCCCCCTCTCTTTCTCTTCCAGGCTTCCCAAGCTTCCTTCTATTCTCATCTAAAGTCCCATCTTCAGGGGAAAAAAAAGCTTTACCCAGTGCAGTTTAATAGTATCTTCCCTCTGAGATTATCTCTAATTTATCCTCTGTATATAGTGTTTACACATAGTTCTTTGAATGTTTTTCCCCCATTAGATTTTGAACTCCTTGAGAGAACTCCTTGCCTTTCTTTGTATTGCCAGGGCACAGTATCTGGCGCATGATAGCCTCTTAATAAATGACTGTTGACTTGTTGACTAGCAGCATGGGGCCCTTTTGAAGGTCTCTTTTAGAGATGTGGTAAGTTCATGTTTCATTGGATTCAGAACTGAAAGGGGTCCTATAGATCATATATCAAAGTATAATCCCCACCTTTTATAAATGAGGAAGCTGAGGCCTAGATAGTTCAAGTAGATTTGTTGAAGGTCTCAAAAAGTCCTATTAAAACCCAAGTATTCTTATTCCAAATGTATGGTGCTTGGCAACAGGAAATGAAGTAAATATAAACATTAAATTAATTAAATAAACATTAAATGAACAGAGTAACTAAAAGGTGTACAACTGGGGTCTGATGATACATCAAAAATAAGGAAGTAGGATATCTTTTAATGGGGACTAGTGAAAATACAATGTAAATTAACAACACTTGATTTCTGTCCACACACAAGATCTCAGTAAAGTAAGAAGCAATTAAAATCTTCTAGAAAAAAGATTGATTTTCATTCATTGCCCCAGATAACAAATATATAAAGGAAATTTTTAAAAATCAAAAGATAACCCCAAATTTAAGGATAGGGTTGTTAAAGAGATCTGTTATGTAGGAGGAGTATGTGGGTAAGAGGAGAAAAAAAACCACTTTGAGAGAAGAAAAAAATAGGCAGCAAAGAATATCAGATAGCATAGAGAATTTCAACACAAAGAACACAAAAGCTTCCTAAGCAGAATACTATAGAGAGAGAAGGTAAAGCACAGTTGCCTTATAAATACCAAGGGGGTATCTGTGACATATGCAAATTCTGTACCGAAATCTCGAACAATTAGACTCTGTTTTCACTAAGGAAATGGGAATGTAAACCTAAAGCACTCTGATGGACATTTAAATAGTACAGAAATGATTATCTCAGGCTTGAACATTAGGTAAAAGTCTCTTATCTCATACTAGAACAGCAGGTTAAAATACCATATTGCTCCTAATATACTCCCTTCAGTTTTTGCAATCTGGCTTACAGAAAACCGAATAGGGTCCTTAATATAATCAGTGCGATTTTTAAGTGAAACTATGGAAGCAGCCCTGGTGTGTGACAGAATGAGCAATTACAATACAATACTTACTTTACAGGCTTGTTCTGAAGGTCAAATGAAACGATGTCTTTGAAGCCTTAAAGTACTATATAAATTTCATTTATGATTGTTGTTACATATCTATATGGCTTTTATTTTCAAAGAGATCCCATTTTAAGGACAGGAGTAGACAGGACTACTGCAAACAGATACCCAATAGGTAGTGGCTAAATAGGAATGAATGAAAAAGCACTTATTAAACACGTACTATGCTCCAAATACTGTGCTAAGTGCTGGGAATACAAATGCAACAAAAGAAACAGGTCTACCTCAAAAAACACATTCTATTAAGCCATTTTGAATGGTGGAAAGGGGGTTTTGTCCTCTGGAGATATACGGCAGATGAATCATTCATTCAACTGATACACTCTTTCCTTAAGCAATTTGATTTGATAACTGTGCCCAGAACAAGAGGCAGTCAAGGTAGTCTGGGTGGAAGGCTTGATGGGATATGAATGGGAAGCATAGTTTGGAGTTGGGGCTAGCTAGGTACAGTAGAATAGTTAACATTCACTCAATCACCCATTAAGAAGCCTGGGCCCCACGATGGGAGTTCCAAATATTCTGAAGATGAGTGGAATAACTCAAGGAAAGAAGTAAAGTCTTTGAGTGAATTATTATTTTTCTTGCCAACATCTTAGCATTGAAAGCATTAAAGCTATTTTTGTATTCCAGACAAAATAAGAGTTAAAGGATAACAATTAATAAACAAATAGAGCAGGCTCTAAAAACTCTACATATCCACTAAGATTAATATTTGAACTTTATATAATGTTTACAGAAAGGCAGCTTACCTCAGGGCAAGAAGATCTGGTTTCTAGTCCCAGCTCTGACACATGTTGGCCATGAGAGCACTGGAAAGTCCCTTTACCTCTTAGTGCTCTTGGCCATTGGTATCAAACCCAAATAGAAATTAGACCATTAACCCTACGTAAGATTCCCCTAGATTCACACGTTGACTTAGTTTTCAAATATAATATTATCTATGTTTTATTGCCTTTTATTTATTTTGTTATATGTTTCCCTATTGCATTTTCATCTGGTTTGGGTCCCACTCGGGAATATTGTGAGCCATATGCCCCACAGATTTGACACCTCTGCTCGAGGCAATTCTCAAAGTCTAAAAGTCACAGAGAAAAGTATTAACCTAAGATGGCAGGGGGAGATTCATCACTATAGAGTTCCCTATATCATGGTGAACAAAGTCTGTTATGACTTGTCAGGATCCACTTCATTTACAACTATCATAATATTAGCACATTAAGGTTCTCCAAGGGCTTCACATATATTAATTCATCTGACCCGCGTAGCTACTCTGAGACTCAGGTGCTGTAATTATCCCCACTAGATAATTGAGGAAATGAAGGCTGAGCTAGGTTGGGTGATTTGTCAAAGGTCGCACAGCTAGTGTCTGTCAGGACTAGAACTCAGGTCTTCTGGATTCCATGCAAAGTACTCTGTCCACTAAGCATGTTCTTGAGAAGACATATCATTTGAATTTATCTAAGTCAAATAACTTCTCAAATAAATGAGAAGAAAGAAATGTCTTGTCATCCTCTGATACCGTACCTCATCACTCCCTAATTTCTCTTTTATATGAATTCATATTTTTATGTATTGTGTTTGCTTAAATCAAAGTTCACCTGTAAAAGTAACATTTAATATTTCCTTTCTTTAAACAGTTTTAGGGGATGTAGTCTGTCATTTCTGTCAACCAGCTTGATCATATCTTAAACAGAAGTGAATGTCAGTCATTTGGAATCCTAACTTCTCTAGGTATCAATTCTCCAAAGCTTCTATTTTTCCTTTTAGAACACCGAGAGCTAAAAGGGTCTCTAGTTCATCCCTATGTCCCCAGGAAGAAACTCACCTAAATCATCTCAGAAAGATGGGTTTTCATCCCATTCTTAAATATTCCCAGAAGGGGAAAAATCTCCACTACTTTCTGAAAATTACTAACATAAATTGTACCTGCTGCCATTTGGGTGACAGTCTCTCTTATTCTGTCTTTAGATCTATCAGTCAATAAGTCTCCTATGTGCCAGGTACTGGATTGAATGTTGGAGATTCAAACAAAGGCAAAAGACTAAGTGCATAGTCTAATGGGAGAGATGACATGTGAACAACTATGTACAAACAAGCTGTACACAGATTAAAATGGCATTAATCTCCAAGGGAAAATATTAGCTTTAAGGGGGAATGGGAAAGGTTTCTTGCAGAAGGTAAGATTTTAGGTGAAACTTGAAAGAATCCAGAAAGCAGAGACGAGGAGGAGGAGGGGGAGGAGAAGGAGAAGGAGGTACATTCCAAGCATGGGGAAGAGCCAGTGAAAATGGTTAGGAGATAGACTGTCTTGTTTGAAGAACAAGGACACTGGTGTCACTGGATTGTAGAGTACTTCAGTGGCAGAGTGTAAGATGTAAGAACACTGGAAATGTGGAAGGGGAAGGTTTTCAAAAGCTTTGAACACCAGCCAAAGGATTTTATATTTGATCCTGGAGATGACAGGGAGCCACTGAAGTTTACTGAGTAGGTGTGAAAGGTATAGGACCTGGACTTGTTATTTCAGTGGTACAAGGAACTCTCTGAAAGTTCCATGGACAGAGGTTCTAAACCTTAAAACGGGTTCTTTTGGGGGTCATGGCCACCATTGGTAGCCTGGCGAAGGCTATGGATCTCTCATTAGTATATGAAAATATTTTTTAAATTTTTTTAATTTTTAATTTTTTAATTTAAATTTATTTATTTAACATATTTAGTTTTCAGCATTGATTTTCACAAGAGTTTGAATTACAAATTTTCTCCCCATTTCTACCCTCCCCCCCACTCCAAGATGGCATATATTCTGGTTGCGCTGTTCCCCAGTCAGCCATCCCCTCTATCACCCCACTCCCCACCCATCCCCTTTTCCCTTCCTTTCTTGTAGGGCAAGATAAATTTCTACGCCCCATTGCCTATGTATCTTATTTTTTAGTTGCATGCAAAAACATTTTTTTTGTTTTTGAACATCTGTTTTTAAAACTTTGAGTTCCAAATTCTGTCCCCTCTTCCCTTCCCAACCACCCTCCCTAAGAAGTCAAGCAATTCAACATAGGCAACATGCGTATCCCTATGTATAACCCTTCCACAATACTCATGTTGTGAAAGACTAACTATATTTTGCTCCTTCCCAACCCATCCCACCTTATTGAATTTTCTCCCTTGACCCTGTGCCCTTTCCAAAGTGTTTGTTTTTGATTACCTCCAACCCCATCTGCCCTCCCCTCCATCATCCCCCCCTTTTTTATCTTCCTTCCTCTTCTTTCCTGTGGGGTAAGATACCTAATTGGGTATGTATGGTATTCCCTCCTCAGGCCAAATCTGATGAGAGCAAGGTTCACTCATTCCCCCCTCCCCCACCATCTCCCCTCCTCCCACAGAACTGCTTCCCCTTGTCACCTTTATGCGAGATAATCCACCCCATTCTATCTCTCCCTATCTCCCTCTCTCAGTATGTTCCTCTCTCATCCCTTAATTTGATTTTATTTCTTTTAGGTATCTTCCCTTCATCTTCAACTCACCCTGTGTCTGCTCTCTCTCTCTTTTATATGTATATATATACACATAGATATATACACACATACACATTCACTTATATATATATATACATAAACATATATATATATATATGTATATATATGCATATTCCCTTCAGCTACCCTAATACTGAGGTCTCATGAACCATACATGTCATCTTTCCATGTAGGAATGTAAACAAAACAGTTCAACTTTAGTAAGTCCCTTGCAATTTCTGTTTCTTGATTACCTTTTCATGCTTCTCTTGATTCTTGTGTTTGAAAGTCAAATTTTCTATTCAGTTCTGGTCTTTTCACTGAGAAAGCTTGAAAGTCCTCTATTTTATTGAAAATCCATATTTTGCCTTGGAGCATGATACTCAGTTTTGCTGGGTAGGTGATTCTAGGTTTTAATCCTAACTCCATTGACCTCCGGAATATTGTATTCCAAGCCCTTCGATCTCTTAATGTAGAAGCTGCTAGATCTTGGATTATTCTGATTATGTTTCCACAATACTCAAATTGTTTCTTTCTGGCTGCTTGCAATATTTTCTCCTTGATCTGGGAGCTCTGTAATTTGGCGACAACATTCCTAGGAGATTTCTTTTTGGGATCTATTTGAGGAGGCGATCGATGGATCCTTTCAATTTCTATTTTGCCCTGTGGCTCTAGAATATCAGGGCAGTTCTCCTTGATAATTTGTTGAAAGATGATATCTAGGCTCTTTTTTTGATCATGGCTTTCAGGTAGTCCAATAATTTTTAAATTATCTCTCCTGGATCTATTTTCCAGGTCAGTGGCTTTTCCAATGAGATATTTCACATTGTCTTCCATTTTTTCATTCCTTTGGTTCTGTTTTATAATATCTTGATTTCTCATAAAGTCACTAGCTCCCACTTGCTCCAATCTAATTTTTAAAGTAGTATTTTCTTCAGTGGTCTTTTGCACCTCTTTCTCCATTTGGCTAATTCTGCCTTTCAAGGCATTCTTCTCCTCATTGGCTTTTTGGAGCTCTTTTGCCATTTGAGTTAGTCTATTTTTTAAGGTGTTGTTTTCTTCAGTGTATTTTTCAGTATTTTTTGGGTCTCCTTTAGCAAGTCATTGACTTGTTTTTCATGGTTTTCTCGCATCCTTCTCATTTCTCTTCCCAATTTTTCCTCTACTTCTCTAACTTGCTTTTCCAAATCATTTTTGAGCTCTTCCATGGCCTGGGACCAGTTCATGTTTTTCTTGGAGGTTTCCGTTGTAGGCTCTTTGACTTTGTTAACTTCTTCTGTCTGTATGTTTTGGTCTTCTTTGTCACCAAAGAAAGAATGCAAAGTCTGAGACTGAATCTGGGTGCGTTTTCGCTGCCTGGCCATATTCCCAACCAACTAACTTGACCCTTGAGTTTTTCAGCAGGGTATGACTGCTTGTAGACTAAAGAGTTCTATGTTCCACGTTTGGGGAGGATGTGCCAGCTCTGCCACACCAGCAATGCCCTTCCCCAAGAACCCCCAACCCGGACTGGGCTTAAATCTTCAGCAGGCTGTGCACTCCTGCTCTGATCTGCCACTTAATTCCTCCTACCAGGTGGGCCTGGGGCAACTGCAGCTGTAGCTGCCCCACCTCCGCTGCCCCTGGGGCTGGTAGCCGAACCGAGAACTCCTTCCACTCCCGCAGCTTTTCCCACTAACCTTCTCCGCTGTCTTTGGTGTTTGTGGGTTGAAAAGTCTGGTAACTGCCGCAGCTCACTGATTCAGGGCGGTAGGGCACATTGTGCCCAGCTCCTGGTCTGGTTGGTCACGCTGGGCTCTGCTCCCCAGCTCCCAGCTCCCAGCTCCATGTGGGATAGACCTCACCCAGACACCATCCAGGCTGTCCTGGGCTGGAGCCTTGCTTCCCTCTGCTCTGTTGTGGGTTCTGCCGTTCTAGAATTGGTTCAGAGCCATTTTTTATAGGTTTTTGGAAGGACTCGGCAGGGAGCTCACGCTAGTCCCTGCTTTCCAGCCGCCATCTTGGCTCCCAGAATATGGAAATATTTTTAAATGAAAAAAATAAAACAAAGAATTTTCCTATCAGAAGTAAAATAGGAAACATCCCTCTTGATAACCAATTAATCAATACAACAATTTCCTAAAGGTGAACATAATGGCACAACAATATCTGCACTCACTCATGACAATTGGTAATTGACATGAGCGCCACATACTATATGGCACAGAGATGTGTATGTGTATATATATGTATATGTATATCTACATATATATGTGCGTGTGTGTGTGCGCGTGCGTGCACACAGCTAGGGTTCAGTGGACAGAGTGTTCGGCCTGAAGTCTGGAAGACCTAAGTTCAAATCTGGCATTGGATTCTTACTAGCTGTGTGACCCTGGGCAAGTCTCTTAACCTCTGTTTGCCTCAACCCTCTAAAGAAGGAAATATACAGAGCCGCTATTGCCTCCCCACAAAAAAAATTATCCTGCATTTATTTTATGATGTACTTATATGAGCGTATCGATGGTCAATAAAGATTTATTAAGCATCTACTAGATGCCAGGCACCGTGTGCTAAGCACTAGGGAAAGCAAAAATGGCAAAAGTCCCTGCTCTCGAGGAGCTTACAGTCTAATGAGGGAGACAACAAACAAACAAAGATGCACAAACAAGCTACGCACAAGATAAATGGGAAATCGTTATCAGAGGGAAGGCACTGGAATTAAGGAGGGTTGAGAAAGGCTTCCACTAAAAGGAGTTTTATTTGGGACTTAAAGGAAACCAAGGAAGCTGGTAAGAGGAGATGAGGAAAGAGAGCATTCCAGGAATGGAAGACAGTCAGAGAATATGTCTCTCCTGATAGAATGTAAGTTCACTGAAAGCTGAGATTGCTACATTTTGTCACATAGTAGGTGATTAGTCAATAAATACTCCTAGATTGAACTGCTGTTTGGAATTGGAGTGTAGAGGGCCAAACTGCTAGGTGAAGGAGATTGCATTTTTTTAAGCAGGGGGATGACAAGATCTTTCATCACTGTCAAAGCAATTAATTGTGACCACCTGACCTACTGTGGCCTCTTTGATCAGACTCTGGTAGACCAGCATTATTCAGATTTTGGCCCTGGACAAACTCCAGCACTAGCCCTCCCTGACCTCAGCATTAACTTTTCCAATAAGCATGCCGACTTCTGACTCTGATCTCAGATTTTCTGAACTGCTGGGTCTCTTGGCTGAGTAGGTCAGCCCATCTTTATATCTTGCTTCCTTGTTTCCTGATGGTGCCTCCCTCTTAATGTCTCCAAATACTAGGCGAACCTGACCTTGTTCCCCTGCACAATGCTGCTGTCCTGCTTCGTCTAAACCACAATTCCCTCCCTGGCATCAACAAGCTAATGAGGGAGTTAATCAGGGATCTTTAATGTCCCGATCAAGTAGAGCCAGGGAAAGAATGTTGGACTTTCGGGCCCTCCCTTTCCTCAGTTTTTAAAAGGAGGAAGTTGGATTCCTTCCAGAAAAAAAATTATGGGTCTGAGTCTAACTGCTTCAGCAGCCTAAAATCTGCTGCCCCACACCTCTCCTTGGCTTGCAGGGAACTTGTATTCTTACCCAACTAGACTGTAGGCCAATGGGCTGAGCAATTAAAACAGGTGCAGAGGACAAAATGGGTAATGAAAGAAATAGTAGAATATTGAAAAGATGCCAACAGTGAGTATGGACTAGCTGGTGAACATTTAGGTAGATTTTGTTTACTTATCTGCAAATCTAAAAACATTTCATAGGATCATAGATTTCATAGGATCATAGTTTTACTGAAAGGTCATCTAGTCCAACCCTCATCATTTTTCAGGTGAGAAAAATGAGACTCAGAGAGATTAAATCACTCAAACAAAGTCACACAGATAGCAGAAGAGCCAGGATTTGAAAGCAGGTCCTCTAATTCCAAATCCAGCGAGGGCTATTTCCACTGTGCCACAACACTTTCCAATTGCTCAATTAACCAAGCACAGGGCCATATTGTATTAGGTAACACAGTAGGCTCTGCTGATACAAAGACAAAAGTAAAATCTATCCTTAAAGACTAGGTTGGGGAGACAACCTAACCCCTTGGATTATATGCAAAAAAGATACAAGATAGTCACCAATAGAGCAAGGTATGGACATTTTCCAGAGTAGAACTAATTAAATAGGAAAAAATTTTCTTAGTTATAGAGCTCCAGAAAGGCTGAATCAGGCTAAATGATGACCAAAAGTTTTCCCCTAAAGGAAAGTATGACAAGTCTATTATCGTCATACCAAACTGTTCAATATCTGGGCAAAATCTTGACTTTAAGAGTTCAATGAATGGTGATGTGCAGACTGCAAAATTATTCAGTGGTGAACTTTCTGGACTTCAGCCATAATTCCTTTACTCAAGTTATCATTTTAAAAAATATGATTTAACACTGAGAGCAGCTTTTAAAATGTAATCTTCATACTAGGTGCAAATCCTAAGCTTAGGGGTAGCCATATGTGCCAAGTTGCAAGTTTCCTTAAAAGAAATCAGAACGACTAGAGATTGAGACATTCTTTGAATAAATATACAACTTTAAAATCTGTCACTGCTGTAAGTGTAATATGAGGCTGTGCTCGGTGACTAAGTTGATGGAGAAAGAGGGAGCAGCTGCAGAACTAGAAAACAGATAAAGAGACAGAACAAGTAAGGGGAATCAGTAAAGAAAAGGGTAAAATGGACAAAAGAGGTGGGCACAATATTTGAGGTAGAAGTAACAAGTTTAAAAAAAAAACAGTTCTTAAAGATGGCCTCTTCATAGCCCCCAGTGTAATGACTATTTCGGGAATACAGAAAGACCCTAAAGTTGAATTTAAGCTCCTTGAGAGTAAATATTATTTCTTTTTTTTTTTGAGGCAATCAGGGTTAAGTGATTTGCCCAAGATCACACAGATAGTGTCTGAGGTCAAATTTGAACTCAGGTCCTCCTAACTCCGGGGCTGGTTCTCTATCCACTACACCACCTAGCTGCCTCTAGAGGTACTATTTTGTTTTAATCTTTGTACCTCCCAGTACTGAGCACTGTCTGGTACAGAATAAGGACTTAATAAATACTAATTGACTGAGGAATTGATTTCTGATCTAATGGTCACAAAAACCTCAGAATCAGAGGAGAACCTGCTAGGTTCAATCTATACCTTGGGGGGAATTCCCTATACAAGGTTAATGATAAGCTGTTCCTGACAAGGGATCATCTACATGAAGACCTTTTGGCTACAGGGAAAGGTTATTCCTTTTCTAGACAGTTTTCATTGTTAGAATGTATTTTCCTGAACTTTCCTAAATTTGCACTGAGTTCTCATGTGCAATTTCCATGAATTCAAAATTAAATATTTATTAAATGACTATTTTGTTCAAGGCCTCGTATTATGCACTGAGTAAGCAAATTTTCAAAAATGACCATTTCTGCCCTAAAGAAGCTTCTGATATACTCATTCCTCGTGTCTTCTGGGACCAAGCAAATCAAGTTTATATCCCTCTTTCCCATGATAGCCTTTCAACTATATGAAGTAGAATCAGCTGTCCCCACTCCCATGCCCCAGATCTTCAAGATCGTTCAACAGATCTTCCTCTAACCTGCTTTCCAGTCTCCTTACCGCCTTAGTCACCTTCCTTTGTAAGGCTCCACCCTGTCAATGGAGCCCAAAACTGTGTCATAATACTCTAAATGTAGACTGACCCAGGAAGAGCATTATAAGCTTCCTCCTTTGGAAAACAATCCATCTATGAAAGCATCAGCCTTAATATGTCACATCAGCACTTTTGTTTGCCATATCTAGAGCAGCGAGGTGTCACGATGGATAGAGTACCAGGCCTGGAATCAGGACGACTCATTTTCGTGAGTTCAAATCCGGCCTCAGACACTTACTAGCAAGTATCTTAACCTTGTTTTCCTCAGTTTCCTCATCTGTAAAATGAGCTGGACAAGGAACGGACAAACCACTCCGGTGTCTCTGCTAAGAAAACCCCAAATGGGGTCACAGAGAGTTGGGTACAACTGAAATGACTGAACAGTATGGTTGTTGTTGACTCACACTGAGTCTAATAACCACCACCTGACCCCCACCCCAACCAAGTATCTTGCATATAAACTGTTATCTGACACTGCTTCCTCATCTTACAGTTATTCAGATAATTCATTTTTTAATCCAACAATAGAATGTTATAATTTTTCCTTATTAAAATCCGCTTTATCTGATTTGGTCCTTTGTTGTAGCATTGCATAGAGTACTAGGCCTGGAATCAGGAAGACCTGAGGACAAATATGCTTTAAGACACTTTCCAGTTGTGTGACTAGACAAGTGACTCTCAGTCTCCTCAAATTTAAAACAAGACCAATAACAGCATCTATCTCACGGGATTGTTATGAGGATCAAATGAAATAATATTTCTAAAGTACTTAGTACAGTGATTGACACATAGTAGGTGCTTCATAAATACTTGTTTTCCCCTTCCCCCCATTAAGTGCTTTTTGGTTCCCAAAACAGACTGGTTTGTGTTGTTGGCTCTGTCTATATAATGTATGCTTGTAATTTCTGTTCGTATTTGCTCTGAAGTTCAGGGGGCTGATCTTTTTCCCCTGAACTAAGTGAATGATATATGTATGTTTAATTAAACTGAGCTTGTTAACCCCTTAAAGTTGCTATCCTTAGAAAAGCAGATCAAAGACCCTGTGTTGGCAGCCCTTCTGTGTGCTGGTGTTCTTGGTCTTACACAGCCACAGTAGCTGCTAGCAACATTGTTGTTACAACAGTATGAGTACAAGTACAGTGCAGGCTAGAGGTTGTCCATCTAGGCTGATCTCAAACAAACGACCAGATCTAGTCATTCAACCAGGTCCACATTGGCCCACATCTCTCCGTCATGTCCACACAGACAGAATGAGAGACTTTGCAGAATGCCTTTGTAAAATTCAGATGCACTATATTCCCCTGATCAGCTATCCTGGTAGCATTGCCAACAGGTCAGTCAGACTGGCCGGACAAGATGAACCCATGTTGATTCAGTCACTGCCTCTCTAAGTACACATCTGTCCTTTCATCACCCATTCTAGAATTTTGCAAGGTAGCCAAGTCAGCTCTAAGTGCATAGGTTTCATAATCATAAAATAATTAGTGAACAAGAGGAGACAGTATATAATTAAGTGCTGAATCATGTGGTTCAAATGTTATGGGCATTCAGAGACAAAGGACCAGCATAAGAGGGAGTGGGGGTGGGCGAGGAGGAAGAATCAGGAGAGTTTTCATAAGGAAGGCTGAACAGAAGCTCATGCAGAGATGTGTGTCTAGTGCCGATGTTGCTGTTGTTCAGTCATTTCAGTCGGGTCCAATTCTTTGTAACCCCATTTGGCGTTTCCTTGGCAACGATACTAAAGTAGTTTGCTATTTCCTTCTCCAGCTCATTTAACGGATGAGGATGAGGCGAACAGGGTTAAGTGACTTGCCCAGGGACACATAGCTAGTGTCTGAAGCCAGATTTAAACTCACAACCTGACTCTAGTCCCGACACCCTATCCACTGCACCTATCTCTATCCAGCTGCCGCTAGTGTCAAGCACTCACTAAATATTTACTCTATTACAATGCCTTGAAGTGAGACTTAAGTACTAAGGGAGAGTAATACAACTTGGAGAAGGTAAAAAGTAACATAAGGAAGGGCATTCCATTTGAGGAACTTGCATAAATAAAGGTTAAGTCTGTAATGTCCGTGAGATAATGAGACCGTGAATGTGTTTATGCTGGGGACTAAAGGGAAATAAATTCATGTAAATAAAATGGATTTATGTCATAAAGATTACAGAAATCTAGGGAGAGTTTTGAGAAATAGGGAACCAGTAACGTTTTTCAAGCATTGTTCCCTATGATTCTAGTGTCTTAGAGCTCAATCAGTCACTTTTGTTATAGATGCAGAATCTGAAGCTTAATAAACAAGAAACAAAATCATAGGCATACAAATGGCCAAAGCTAAACAAGACGAGGAATCTTGAACAAGTGATCATTCTCATGATATATGTGTTGGGAGGTGACCAACGGAGGCTGGGGAAACACATGTGCACGCAATTTCTAAGCTCTTTTTCCTTAAAGGAAGATGCCAGAGTACAGCTCATTAATTCTAAATAGTGGGTAGTAGGATGTTGTGTTTGTTCTGTTCTTAATGGGGCCCATCAGAAATCTGTTGAAGACTATCTCCTCAAATTATTTTCCTCATTCTTTTGTGAACTGGTTATTGTTACAGGGAAACATGGCCTAACCACAACTCCCACTCAATCTTCCATGGCTAGAGTTGATAGTGGATTAAAGGCGCTCCTGCTTGGCTCGGCAAGCTGCAGAGCTAAATCTGCTAAACAGTTTGGCTCATTTCAATAGGAGCTTCTGCTGTCTTTGTACACTTGAATCAACATTTTTTTTAAAATGGAATTGGTGACTGCTAATAGTGGCAGCATTGACAAAATAATTCTGCTGGAGGGGGTGGGGCCAGCAGCGAAAGCAAAGAAAGGTATAACAACAAAAAACCAGCAACAATGATGAGTGATGTGGATTATTAGCACTTGGAGGCTTTCAAAACACATTTTTTCTTCTGGTCCTTGCAATGACCCTGTGGTTATGGGTCCTTGCAGAATTATTACAGCCGCAACCTTAGCTCACATTCTCATATCCTCTAACCTCGAACTACTGTAGAGTCTTCCTACTTGGTCCCTCTGCCTCATCTCTTTCCTCTCCTGTCTATTTTCCACAAAGCTGCCACAGGGATTTTCTTTACGAACAAACATGTGACTCACCTACTTAATAAACTCTACTGACTCCCTGTTTGCTTTTCCACCCCCCATACCTGTAATGTACTCTCTCCTCCATAGAATCGCTCTTTCTTTTCAATACAGTTCAAATGCTACCTTTTTTATGTCTTTCCTTACCCTCTCCCCAACTACTTCTGCCTTCTCTACCTCTCTAAATGTTTTACATTTATTTTATATTTGTTCTATATACTTTTTTTTGTCTATATTATCTCTCCTGATAGAATGTAAGCTTCTTTAAAGTAAGGATTATTTCATTCTCTCTGTTTGTATGCCCAGTGCCTAGCACATACTCTGAAATATTCACATCATTCATTTTAGCAAGGCATATTGCAACCTGCCCTCTTGTACTTGACTTCCTATAAATTTGCCATATGGAGTCCACCCAAAATGCCATACATCTTTTTTACTTCCTGTCAACCCTGTAAGGGTGCCATTGGAAAACTCTGGCTGTCTACCTCTCATCCCTTGCTCCAACAATGTCACCAGCACACAAATGTCAGCTGCAAGCAGGAGAATCTGGAGCGTATCACCATCCATGGGAAGTCCTTCCTCTACTTGGAAACTGTCCTGGATCTCCTTTACCATAATGGCAAATTCCTTTGGTAAGCATACGTCTCCCTGTTTTATGCTTTGCCTGATATTTATTACCAGAGACTTTTTGAATAGAATTGTTTAAGGGCAGCTGGGTGGCACAATTGGTAGAGAAGTGGGGCTGGAAACACAAAGATTTGAGTTAAAATCTGGCCTCAGACACTAACCAGCTGTAAGAATTTGGGCAAGTCATGCAACTTCTATATGTCTCAGTTCCTTCATCTGTAAAGTGGAGATGATGATATCTCACAGAGTTGTTATGAGAATCAAATAAGATAATCATTATAAACCACTTAGCATAGTATTTGGCACATGTTCCATCAATAAGCATTTATTTTCTCTTCCTGCATCTCCACATTGAGGAAAAAAAACTTTGTAACAAATATTCATTTTGTTGAGTCATTTCAGTCATGTCTGACTCTTTGTGACCTTATTTGGGGTTTTCTTAGAAAAGATATAGGAGTGGTTTGCCATTTCCTTCTCCAGCTCACTTTACAGATGAGGAATTGAGGCAAAGAGGGTTAAGCCCAGGGTCACACAGCTAATAAGTATCTGAGGCTGGATTTGAACTCAGGAAGATAAGCCTTCCCAATTATAGGCTCAGTACTCTATCCACTCTATCAATAAGCTGCCCCTAACAAATATCCATAGCCAAGGAAAATAAATTCCTGCAATGACCACGTCCAAAAATATATGTCTCGTTCTACATCTTGACTCCATGACTTCTCTGTCAGGATATCAATGAACGCAACATTCCTGCTTTTACCCTACTCCTCACAGCTATTACCTGGGGAAGCAACTCCTACAGAGGTGGGGTTAGCCATCCCCACCACCCGCTAACCAGCTGCCATACACAGAGCTGGCAAGTTAGCCTAGCTGAAGAATCAGGACACTTAGGGAGTTTAATGGTAATTTCAATTTGAAGATCTTTCCCACCCATTAATAGGCCCATGTGACCTGCTTACATCACAGGAAACCTAAATCACATGATGTGGGAGGAGCTTGCTGAACAAGAGGAACTGGAAGGGTGAAGCAGGAAATTCTCAGAGCAGTTAGAGGTGAGGGAGAGAGCAGACGTGTGCCAGCTGTGCTGTGAGTGTGTTTGTTGGTGGTAAGGCCCCAGCAGGGGGTGGGGAGGTTATGGAATGGAATCATTCTCTGCTGTGATAATGTATACTCATTTCTTTGCTGCTATAATGGATTGGGCTTACTGGTTATTCAGACACCAGAGAACCAGATCCCCAAACCAGTAAGCCCAATGATTTACTTCTTCTACCTTCTATATGGACAGTCTCTTATATTTTGTGATACAGAACTACATAGGCATATTGACAATTATTGTCTATATTGTGATTATGGCCTTGCTAATACAGGGAGAGATAGGAAAAGGCATGTGGCAGGGAAGTTAAACCAACACCACCATCTTGATTACCATGTACCCTCAGACCTTGATGGGGACAACCTAGGATCCAGAGTCTTAGGAATAGCAACACCTCCAGGCTAGTGCCCTCAGATGTCATGCAGCCTGGCAACTGCTCCTGCAAGAGCTATAGCCACAGCTAATAAAGACCTAGAAAGTCTTTACTACCAAAGTCCTTGGCACTGCCAGATGCTTCAATATCAGTAACTGGCAAGATTGTATCAATGGGAATGACATTAAAGAAGGTGCATTACCAGCTTCTTTGCTAATGTGCCATAAGAAAGATGGGACTTTTCCATCTGATGTACAGCTAAAGCTTTCCATTAGCATGTGAACTCCGGGGGTGGGGGGTGGGGCAGCTAGGTGGCACAGTGAGTGGAGCACCAGCCCTAGAGTCAGGAGGACCTGAGTTCAAATGTGACCTTAGACACACTTGACACATGTACTAGATGTGTGACCTCGGGCAAGTCACTTAACCCCAATTGCCCTGCCAAAAAGAAAAAAAGAAAAGGAAAAAAGAAAAAAAATTAAATTGACTCTCCTAAAAATTCAGTATTGATAAAGGGAGCAGTCATATAGTAGTTATTGATGCTTTCATCTTAAATATTACTATTATTAAGTATACGAGATTTTTTTTCATACCTTTGGAATCTTCCCCTCCTTCAGATACCGTGCGTCAACGAACTTTGGTATTCCCACAATTGTATTGTCTTCAATATGGCATGCCATAGAGATAGCTAGGTGAATAGAGTGCTCAGTCTGGAGTCATGAAGACCTGAGTTCATATCTAGCCTTATATTTACTGCTGTGTGACCCTGGGCAAGCCACTTAAAATGCCTGCCTCAATTTCCTCATCTGTGAAATGGGGATAATGATAGCTCTTATCTTCCAAGGTTATTGTGAGAACTAAATGAGAAAATACTTGTAAAGTACTTAGCACAGTGCCTGGCACATGGTAGATGCTGTATGTATTAACCATTATTATTATCATGGATCTCATCGCTGCAAACCTGGTCCAGTCCCACCACTTTTTCCATCTTTGTTTTCTTTGTGGCACCTCTAATTTCTTAATAAACGCATCAGGAACTATGTGATATCAAGGTCCAAATGTGGTGGTTCTACTATTTGTGACAGAGAAAATAGTTTGTTGAAGCCATTTTTGCAAACCTTTTCCATTTTGTTTGCTTTTGGCAGTCTTCCTTCCATTTTTATCCTCAAATTCACTTAGAATGATTTTTGTTTAGTCAGATATCTTGCCAAGATTTCTTTAAACTGGCTTTCCCCTCTACTGTTTCTCTGTGATCATAACTGTATAACATCTTTCTTAAGAGTTTACACAGTAAAAAAATTGTTTTTACATGGTATTGGAAAAAATAATTTTTTTTTAAAACGAGCGCTGGTTAAGCTCCAACAAAAAAAAGAGTTTATAGAAATAGAAGATACATAGTGGAAGCTTAATAAATGCTTATTGATTTAATTGATGAATTATTATTTCCATTTTACAGATAAGGAAACTGAAACTACGCCCACAGTCACACAGGAAGTGTGAGAGAAGGGATTTAAACCTGTCTTTCCTGACTCCAAGTCCCCTATTTTTCTTTATACCACACTAGGCTAAAAATAATTTGGAAAAAATCTTTGCCAGTCCTACAGGAAAACTCCATTCCCCCAACCCATCACACTAAGGGTCCAAGATGGAGCAGGATCATTCTAGGGTATGCCTGAGTATTTAGGACATCCTAGAAACCTCAGTGCTAAGAAGAATACAACTTATTTTGAAGAGAGATAGTACACTAAAAACTAGGGAGTTCAGAAAGCACTTCCTAAAGAAGTTAGCATCTGAATTGAGTCTTAAAGGAAGCTAAAGTTTCTGAAAGGTAGAGATAATAGATTGAATTCCATCCCTTTCTACTTCATCAAGGCAGCCTGTGCCTTAGGTTGTGGGCAGACCAAAGTTCAAGGGACCCTTACAAGTAAGTTTTAAAAAAAAAATCAGTATTTGCATAGTCTAAAATTCCAATGCCACAAAAGCCTTACTTATAATAATGGAATTAAATTAATCCTGGGTTCAGAGTCTATGCCTGTTTGAAGAACCTCTGATCATGAATATTAAGCAAGGTCTTAAATAGAGAGATATAAACTTGCCAAAGGTGTTTGACACTGTCATGGAATATGCTTGGTACAGAGTGCAAATAGAAGAGGCATTACCTATATACAGAGAAGTCTTCACTATGTATGATCCTTTTTACAGATAAAATTGTGCTAAAGGTATCATGCCCTGGAACATTGTAGAGTTTCCAAAAAGAGAACCATAATTACTCAAGAGTCTGGCTCAATTAGCCATATGGGGGGAGGGGGAGAAAAAGACAGCATCCTTTTAACTCCAGTATTCTTCTAACAAATCATTATCCTAGCAAATCATGAAATATAACAGTCTCCAAGGAATCAAAATTGTAGGCTACTCAAAAGGACAACATAGAGAATCATGGTGAACATATATCAATTGTAATGATGTCATCATCCAAGAGTTACATGAGAAGAAAAGAAGATGGAATAGTGACGTAGGGAAAAGGAGAGACAACAGATGGATAGCCCTAGTGATATATTCATGAACAAATAATGTCAGGATAGCTGCGTGCCTTTGGGTAAGTCACTTGGGCTCTACGGGCTTTAGTTTCTTATCTCAAAATGGAGGGTTGTTAACAACAATGTTACTTGTAGCCGCTGTGGGGGTGTAAGCCCAACAACATCAGCACACAGTAGGGCTGCCAGTACAGGTTCTTTGATCTGCTTTTCTAAAGGAAAGCAACTTTAAAGGGGTCAACAATCTTACTTTAATCAAACATAGCTATCTATATCTATCTACGGATCTATATCTATATCTATATCTGCATCTACATCATTCATTTAGTTCAGGGGAAAAGTCAGCACCCTGAACTTCAGAGAAAATACAAACAGAAATTAGATAAACAGAGCAAATACAAACAGCAAAGAACAACAGACAGGGCTTCCAACTGTCTGACCAAAAGCAATATATACGTAGTTACAACAGAGAGAAGCACCAACATCTGGGTTTTTCAAAGCCAGGGGGCTCCTTAACAGCTACTCAGAGTCTCATCTGGCTACATCACACAAACACTCTTCCAATGAGTGAGCCCCAAAGCAAAATGCTCACCTCCAAGTATATATACATTTCTTCAGGGTCAGAGGGCATCACAACCCTCATGACCCAGGTCATGTGACTTAGGCTTCCATGTGACTTAAGCAGGTCACATGGACCTATTAATGGATGGGAAAGATCTTCCCATCGAGCAAAAGATACATCGACAATACAAGGGTTTCAGACTAGATGATGCCTAAGGTTTCTTCCGGCTCTAACTCCCATAACCTATGACATTCATCAGACCACAGGATCTTAGCAGGGCAGACTTTAAAAGGAGTTCTGAGGTCCAACCCTTGCTCAAACCCTATATCATCCCATTTTGTAGGTTCTCTAGCACTTGATATTCCAACCCCTGCTTGGAGACTTCTAGAAAGCTATTTAAGCGGGCACACCATGGAGCTTGAAGAATACCTTATTCAGTTAATTTGGACTTCTTGCTTTTCCTCATTTGTGATATTCTTTCTCTTATCTCCGTGCCTATATGCAAGCTGTTCCCCACTCCTGGAATACACTCTTTCCTCACTTTCACCTTTCAGGATCCTCACTTTCCTTCAAAACTCATTTTAAGCACCAGTTCCTACATAAAGCTTTTCCTAATTCTTCCAGGTACTATTGCCTCCCCCACTCCCTCCAATTACCTTGTATATTCTGGGTGTCCCAAAAATCTTGGTGCAGTCCTAAGCAACAAAAACTGAAAAGCTTTTGGGACACCCTGTACATATATGCACATTGTCTCCCACATTACAGTATAAGTTCTTAGAGGCAGGAATTATTTGATCTTTGTCTTGGGCAACTAACACAATTACTGACACCTAGTTATTGGTCATCAAATCCGACTTCCTCATTTTACATGAGGAAACAGGGGCTCAGAGATATGACTAGTTCACAGTCATACAGGTAGTATCTAGGTGAGATTTGAACTCACATCTTCCTAACTCCAAGACCAGAACTCTTGTCATTTACCATAAATGTGTGTTCATTGATTTTCTGTCTTGCCTCAACAACCCTGATAAACAAAAGAATCAGAATTAAAATAAAATTATGAGTTTAATTTTGAAAAATTCATTAAAACATCATATAGAAAGATGCCCAGCTTGCTTACATTTATAGTCATTCACAGAAATTACAGAAGTACAGTTTAGCCCCCTTGTCAACTATGAGGCCAGTCTGGTCTTTCCCATGCTGGTGGACTCTAAAGGAGCCAACTGCATTGTGGTCAGTCAGATCTCAGGTTTAGTAAAATACACAACAAATTAACAGCCATTCTTGCCAGCAGAGGAGATTAATAGGTGATGAATGGGCGCTGGTCTCAGTCAAGGGGATAATTGGGTCAAAAACCCCAAAGGAGTAAGGGAAAATCAGAAAGTCAACAGTAGCACTGCAAAGTTCAAACCCAGGAACTCAATAATAAAAAGAGATAAATACAGAGAAGAGGCAGGAAAATACAGCCTCAGTTCATGCATGAAAAGGTCTAAAGCCAAGATGGAAGATGAGAGCATTTCAAGTATAGTAGATCGAAGATTAAAAAAAAATACAGTCCAGAGTTATCTGAGATTTGCTTTGTGTAAAAGATCAGCCTGAGGCAGCCTCCGTCTACAGCAGGTGTCTCCCTAATTCACCCGCCTTTCCCCATCTCTCAGCTGAAGACAACACAGCTTGAGGCTTGATAATAGCACTCAGAACACAGAGCTTATCTTTAGGTTTTAAAATGTTCTTCTTAATACATACATGCATTAAATATAGAAAAAACATAAAAGAACATTTTTTGGAGTTAGCTAACTAAAGCTTATCTAAAAATTATTCTGTGATTCTGTAAAAGCCAGGGACCAGACAATAAAGAAACAAGTTTGAAAATGGATGAGGGAGCTGAATTTGATATTAGGCTGCACAATCTTGAGATTAAATAGGAGAAAAAACAACTCTACAAATCATCCAAGATCTTTTGGTACATATTTCATTCAGACTATGCTGAATCTTCAAAAATTCATAATGAATTTCAAAGAGGCCTTTCAGGAGAATGTTTGTAATGTAATATGCAGTATATGCATGGCAAACTCTTTTCCAGTCCCCTCCAAGTAAATGCTCTTTTCAAGTGCAGATTATAGGCCTAGTTGCTTAATTACCTATGGAAACATTCTCTAACCTGCTAAGAGGCACAAGAGGTAGCTTGAGCAGCAAGGAAATGCTGAGACATGCAAGATCAGGCATTCATTTTCTAGTTCCTATGATAAGGAGGAAGCTATCTTCCTGAAATTCAGTTTTCAGCCAAAATGAACCAATATATGCTTTATATTAAGTGCTGTGTCAAGGGCCTGGAGCCTTCTCAGCTGCTGGCTGGCTGCAGAGAAATCTTGATGTTCAGAGACAAAGCCCCTGTAGTATGTATGAAGTGTGTAAACACCCTACTAAGCTTTGCAGTTGTAGTTACGCCTGCAGAGCAGTAGTTGTCCCTGCTCAAAAGATGCAGGCCCACTCAAAAGTGGGAATTCCTGATACTGATGTAAGAAAATAATAACAATGTAAAATGCCACCACTTTCATTGATATTATGATATATTTAACAGTATTACTATAATTCTGTTATAATTAATGACATTACTATAATATTGCTATAACATTAATATTACTATAATATTGTTGTAATTATAATTAATAATATTACCATAATACTGTTATAATAATATGACAATAATCAGCATTTATAGTTTGCAAAGCACTTCAAACATGTATGAGTTCATGTGATCTTCAGAACAACCCTATGAGATATGTGTTGTTATAATCCTTGTTTTACAGATAAGGAAATTGAGGCTCCAAGAAGTTAGGTAACTTGCCTAGGGCCATATAACTCTTGCCTGATTTTATTCTGAGTTTCCAGATCCCACTTCCAGCACTCTTTCTGATGCACTGCCTGGTTGTCCAAGGAATCATACATAGGTGTGGTATTTTGAGCGTGGATAGAATGATGGGACCCATGGAGAACGTGGTACCCCAAAGAACTGTACCCCCTCAAGTTTACAGTGGCCAGCCTACCCCTGCCCTTGTGTCATGGGGAAGCTCTCAGGCATTGCTCCAAGGGAATAAAGAACTGGGCTTCTGTATTCTTGGGAGAGTAGAGATCCCTTTGGGTCTGACTGTCTGTGGTTGGAGCCTTATATGCGCCCGTAGTTGGCAGGAACAGATTGAGGAGAAAGTGAGGTTCATCAGAGCTGGTCAGGCTCCTGATGATAGATGGTATTAATGAAAACTGACTTCAGAAAAGTCTGACTAGTCCCATAAAGAAGACTGGGATTCCAAAACCTCACTTGTCTCTAACATCTGGGGGGGATTAACAAAGAAGAGAAAGTTCAATATATGCAACATATGCAATATATTCAAATTCTAATCTCTAATCTATCATCGTCCATTGAAGATTAGAGAAATCTACATGGGTGCCCAGGCACCAGTTGCTGTCTTACAAGTTCTATTCATCAGAATTTATAACTGAATATAGAAAATAAGAGGATTAGAAGTCTAGGAATCTATATCCACTACAGTCAGTTCTCGACTTATATACTCCAATAGAGGGGATGAGTATCATAGTGGATGAATGTTAAATACATAGATAAGAAGCAGGTAGGTGGCTCAGTGGATGAGAGTGTTGATCCTGGAGTCAGAAAGACCTGAGTTCAAATCAAGTCTCTGTGTGACCCTGGGCAATCACTTAACCTCTGCTTGCCTTAATCCACCAGAGAAGGAAATGGTAAACCACTCCAGTAGTTGGTGGTCCTTTGTGGTCAAAGAGGATCAAAATGACATCATTATGTTGGGGCAGACATCAACTGTGGCTGATCAGACCAATGCCACTATTAATAATAATGTTTTAGCATCACACAGCACTGATATTTTCCTCTCCTCTATATTCAGAGGCAGTCACTGATCTCTATTATTGACATTCTACCCACATCAGCCTTAGGTGAAAACCATTTTCCCCTGTTACGGATACCTTCTCTCCCCGCATTTCTATCTAGTTCAGCTGTACCTCTCCCTAGCTTTCTCCTCCTTCTTAAAGAATTATACATTAATTCTATTAGATTGAAGGTCTGAAAAGGACTTTACGGACCATCTAGTTTAGGGGTTCTTAACCAGGTGTCCATGGAAGTGTCTCTAGGTAGATTTCAGGAAGTCCGAGAACTTGAAAAAAACAAACAAATAAAACCTGACCAGATCTTTATTTTCACTAGCCTTTGGTTTCCTTTGTAAACCTATGTATTTTATTTTCTGCATTGAAAAACCATTCTGAGGAGTCTACTGGTTTTCCCAGACTGCCCAAGGGATCCATGCAACAAAGCAAGGTTAAAAGCCCTGAACCATTTCTGAGGTTCAATTTTCAGTTTTCTCATCTATAAAATGAGGGCTTTGTATTCAATTATCTCAAAAGTTTGGACCCTAAAACTTTATGGATTTTTTTCCCAAAGGTAGCGAAGTGGATAGAGTGATAGACTTGGGATCCATGAAGACTGAGTTCATACACTAGCTCTGTGACCCAAGTACACTACTTACCTTCTCTTTGCCCCAGTTTCCTCATTGGCAAAATGAAAATAATAATAGGACTTACCTTGCAGGATTGTAAGGGTCAAACAAGGTAACATGTAAAGCACTTTACTCACTTTGAAAAGCTATATAAATGCTGGTTATTATTCTTTAAACCATCATCGTCATCATCATTAAAGACATTACCCTGAAATATATAATGTGGCGGTAGCTCCATTCTTGTGATAAACTTGTGTATGAAAAAGAGAACATCCTCCCTCTGTTCTTACTTCTTAGTTTATCGAGGTCTTCCTGGGCATAGCATTCTGCGTTAGATGCTATTATTAATCTATAATCTGATAACCCTGAGCTAAAGACTCTCCCTGGTCCACTAAGAAAAAACAAACAAAATCTTCTTTCTCCAAAAGCACTCAGGCCAAATGAGGAGTGTAGTTGGGAGTTATTTCAGAAAGCAGATGTTGCCTCCCATGGTGCACTGAGAGTTAAAATCAAGGCAGTTGGGATGTGGTACGGGGATCAGCTGGGGACTGTGGGTGTCCTAAGACAGGCTCAGCCATGCAAACCACCTGCTCTCTTGTTCTGTTTCATTATCTGCCACACAGGCAAAGGAAGCGGAGCAGAAATAAAGCATGTTGGGCTGTAAGCCATCATATTTTAATCTCTTTCCTTTGTAGGAGCATGTCTCTACGAAAGACTTTCTCTCAAAAGGCTTACATGAATAGAGCACAAGCTGTGGCTAGTCTCCTCAAGCCAGGAAGGGCACCTCCCATATCCACTAGCAAATTTTATTTTTGCCTTGGTATCCCAAAGGCCTCAAATAGTGCTTTGCACATAGTAGGTGCATAATAAGTGTTGGTTGAATTTAATTGAATGTCTGTCATCCAAAGGCCAGACTAGCTAAGTTTGGAGAGGCTCATTAGCAGGGAATGGTCAGGATTTTTTTTAAAACCTATTACTATTAGAAGTCATCTACTAAGGCATGAGAGGGATGCAATCTATAATGCAATGTAGAAAGTATAAATATCTATGAAATCATTAATTCATTTTCGTATAACCTATTTTATTTTACTCTTTTTTCAGTTAACAAACATTAATTTTCTCTCCCTTCCACCACCCCCACTGGAAAAAAGGAAAGAAAAACAAAATCCTTGTAACAAATCCCAAACAAAACAAATTCCCACATTGGCCATGTCCATGAACAGGTGTCTTTCTGCCTTCATTTGCCCTCTGGAATGCTGGCTGGTTACTGCAATTCATCAGAATTTTTAAATCTTTCAAGATTATTTGTCTTTACAATGTGGTTATTGTATTGATTATTCTGGTTCTGCTCACTTCACTCTGCATTTGTACAAATCTTTCCAGGTTTCTCTGGAATTGTGCCTTTCATTTCTTATGGCACAATGATATTCCATTACATTTGTACACTATCAGACATTCCCAACACATGGGCTCTCCCTTTGTTTCTTTTTTTTAATTTTTAACTTATGGAATAAAACAAGCATTTCCATACCAAGTATAATTTTTAAAAAAAGATGATTATACATGAAACTGCAAATCTATTCTGTACAACTTGCTCTTATTTTTAAATATATAATAAAGTTATCATGTAAATTTCTTTTCCTTTTTTCTCCCCTTTCACTCTCCCCACCACCTAGCCACTACAGAGAACTACTATAAATATTTTTTGTATATATGGGTCCTTTTTCTCTTTCTTTGATACAGGCCTAGTAGTTATATCACTGGGTCAAAGAGTATGCACAATTTGGTGAAATCATTAAATTTTGAAGTAAATATGGAATTGGCCCAAACACTCAAGTTTCTCCTAGAACTTACATTTTGGTGAAATCTGATGTCCTGAGGGCAGACTGGGGGGTGGAGGGGGAAGCAGCTTTGCTTTTATCCATGGGCTTGATTTGAATAGAAGAATTGGCTCTAGCCAAACTAGCCTGCTCACTGTTCTCCAAACATGAAATTCAATCTCCCACCTGTGTCCATGTATGTGTACAGACTGACCCCTTTAATTCATTCTTTCCACACTTCTGCCTTTTAGATCTGACAGCTCTCTTTGACGTCCATCTCAAATGCCTCCTCCTTCTTTCAAGTGACCTTTTCAAATTCTCCCTGGGATTAGGGCCTACCTTCTTGAAATCACATTTTTAAAAAATTTTGTGTTTGTGTAATGTATTTACTTGTCCTTGAACTTACATTCCCCCTCAAAACTGGTTAAGGTCCTTGAGACCAGGGAGCGTCTCATTTTTGTATTTGTATTCTTAGCACATGACACAATATCCAACACAGAGGTACCTAATAAGTGCTTGTTGATTATCTGAAGGATAGCTATAATCAGTCCATATTTCTAGAATGAATACTTGCCAAATAGTACTTTCTCCTACTTTGTAATTCTCCAGCATTAGAGGACTTGAGTGCAATGGACTAGGATGGCCTCTGGGGTTCCTTCCAGATTGTATGACTTACTGATAATAACTGAAAAATGTATGATGCTTTAAATTCTACCAAAAGCTTATATATCTATATATCTATATATACACACACAAAGCACATATATAACATACACACACACATATACATACTAATATATATACACATGTACACACACATATAAAATCTTATTAGGACTTCACAAAAACCCTAGAAAGTAGATACTATAGATATTACTACTTTTATTTTATAGATGAGAAAATTAAGATTCTGGTCATTAACTTAAATAGGGTGTCCCAAAAGTCTTCCTGCAGTACTAAGCTTAAAGCTGCATTAAGACTTTTGGGATACCCTGTATTTATATAGTGCTTTAGAGTTTTTAAAGCCCTTTATATACATTATCTCATTTGAACTTCTCTATAACCACATTATATAGGTACTATAGATTGTCTTCGTTTTTACAGGTGAGAATGTAGAGTCTCAGAGAAGTTAGCTGCCTTTCTCACAGTCACACAGCTAGTAAGCGCCAGAGGAAGAATTTCAATGAGGGTCTCTCCAGGCCTGAGGTCCATTTTTTTCTCACAGCTATCAATTCATGGTGATTGACTGATGACATATATACTGTGACTCTGAGTCACAAATGGGATAAATTAAGACTCCAAATTCCCTAGTCCCTGATTATATCAGCAAAGCTAGAGTTTCAGTGCCCTATCCTACTAACCAAGAAGCCCGGAACCACCCACACAGAATAAATGATTACATAATATTCCTCTTTGACCTTAATGCTTCAGCAAGCTTCTTAGAATACCAATTATTTTCCTTTTGTCGTAACTTTTAATAAACAAATGAATGCCCATAAATTTTCCTGAGGTCACAGATCTAAAAGTAAAAATCTCATAGAGAAAACTTATTATTCGTCAAGAAGTTTTTATTAAGTTCCCACTGTGTGCCCAATAGTGCTTCACACATCAAATATACTTTAGAAATGTCTCTTAATGGTAAGAAAGAATTAAAAGTGGTCCATGCAATTATAAACCCTGGGTTCTAGCAGGTAGGGTTTGTCAACCATTTTAAATACATTCTTCCTGATGTAATGCTTAGCACAATTGCTGAGAGATGTGCCTCTCTATTTATAGCAAATGAGACAAAAGATAAGTCTCGTTAAAAATGCCCTAGAAAAATGATGCTGCACCGTCTTTGTAAGAAGAACCAACAATTCAGAGAACAGACAGAGACATGAGTTCAAACGCATTCAAATAAATAAGTATAAATTTTTTAAGCTAAATTCTGGCCTTACCCACCCTCCCTTATTTTTTCCCTACTTTAGAAGGGGAAACGGACTGTTGTGCTGGCATCATTTACTCCACTTAAATAGAATAATGATGCCTGGTATTTGCATGACTCTTTACAAATATTAGTTTATTTTATCTCTATTACCCTGGGGGAAAGGTTATTATGCCCATTTTACAGACAAGTAAACTGAGGCAGAGAGAAGTTAAAGTGACTTGCTCACAGTCACACAGCAAGGAAGTGTCTGAGGTCATATTTGAACTCATCTCTTCCTGACTGCAGGCCCAGAGCTCTCTCCATTCATTGCACTACCACCTAGGGAACTAATGTATGCCAGGAACTCAAAGATAAATAAGACCCAGGAGCTGACTCCAAGGAGTCTATTCAAACAGGAACAATAAAGCCCAACTTTTAGTACGGAAAGCTCTCTATGATTCTATTTACTTTTCCAGACTTATCGCACATTGCTCTTTATCAGGCGTCTGTGGGCTAGCCCCAGAGCCCCATGTGCTCATGCCTCAGTGCCTTTTCTCAGGCTCTCTTCCATACCTGGAGTGAACTCCCCTTCCCCTCTACTGGCCGCCATCAAACAGTCCCATCACTGGGATCATACTCAGTCTTTCTAGCTTGATAGAAGCAGAACTCATGCTCCACTGGCTTAGCTCTGGAGAACCAAGACTAGTCTCCACTCGCTATCAAGCACTGGAGGAAAACTTGACTAGATCCATCACTCAAACAGCAAGCCTTTATTGAGTGCTGACTGTGTGCCAAGTCCTGTGCTAGGTTACACACACAACTGAGAGTGTGGTAGGGACACGCATTCAAACAAATGCAAATCAAAAAGTATAATAAATGTTCTGTCCCTGCCCTCTTTATTCTTTCCCTGTGGAAACAAAGAGGAAAATCAAACAGTGCTTTTCTTCAAGGATCTTACGGCCTATCAGAGAAGACATATACAAAGTATATGTGTATATATATGTGTGTATATATATGTGTGTATATATATGTATATATATATACACACATACACACATATACACATACATATATACACATGTATAAACAGATACATGCACACATATACATATATACCCACACACATATACGTACATGTACACACACATGTATATGCACATACATATATACACATACACATACGTATATACACACGTATAAACAGATACATATACATATATACACACACATATATACACATACATGCGTATACACATACACATACATATATACACATATACAAACATATACATACGTGCACACATACACACATGTATACACACATATATACGTTACATAAGAAGTAAATAACAAGATAACTTGAGGGAGGGGAGGTGTGAATGCCTCAGGGACTCAGGATTGGTGGGAGGTCATGCTCACACTGGGGGTGACCTGTGCATGGAGACAGACAGAGAAAGGAGATGGAATGTCCCCCGTCAGGAAGAGCCAGCAAGCCCTTTTCACTGCACCACGGAGTAGGTGACACGGATTTGTGGGTAATGAGTCTGGAAAGAAAGGATGGAGTATTTTGTGAAGGGCTTTAAAGGCCAAATGGAAAAATTGTCGCCGTCGTTGTTGTTGTTGTTTCTAAATCCAAGAGTCCACAGGAAATCAGTGAAGCTCTTTATAAACATCACCTCACGCTTGGACCATTGCAATCACTTGCTAGTGGCTCTACCCGCCTCGAGTCTTTCCCTACTCCGAACTGTTCTCCGTTCCTCCACTAAAGTGATTTTCTTAAAGTGCAGGTTGGGTCAGCTCAGCCACTTACTCAATAATCTCAAGTGCTTCCTTTTACCTCTAGGATCAAATACAAAATACTCTTTTTTTGGCATTCAAAGCCCTTCATAAGTTAGCTCCCTCCTATCTTTCCAGTCTTCTTAAACCTTACTCTCCAACACGTAGTCTTCGATCCAGGGACACTGGCCTGCTGGTTGTTCCATGAACAAGACACTTTTATCTCTTGCCTCTGAGTATTTTCTCTAGCTGTGGGCCATATCTGGAAGGCTCTCTCTCTCTTTTCTGCTCCAGCTACTGATCTCCCTGTGTTCCTTTTAAGTTCCACCCAAAATCCTATCTTTTACAGTAAGCCTCAATCTCTTTTAATCCTAATGCCTTCCCTCTATTATTTCCTATTAACCCTGTATATAGCTTGCTCTGTTCACACACTGTTTCCCCCATATATGTACACACACATATACACATATACGTATATATGTATATATGTATGTCCCCCATTAGATTGTAAACTCCATGAGGGCAGGGACCGTCTTTCACTCCTTTTTTTTTTATCCCCAGTGCTTAGCAGATGCCTGGCACATAGCAGGAACTTAACAGATTTTTATCGACTGACTTAAACAGGAAGGGTAACATGAAGAGTTAAGTGCTTTAGGAATATTACTCTAGCAACAGTCCAGATACAGGGGTGGGTGACCTGCGGCCTTGAGGCCACATGTGGTCCTCTAGGTCCTCAAGTGTGGCCCTTTTACTGAATCCAAACTTTACAGAACAAATCCCTTTAATAAGAGGATTTATTCTGTAAAACCTGACTCAGTCAAAAGGCCACACCCAAGAACCTAGGACACATGGCCTCAAGGCGCAGGTTCCCCACCCCTGAGAAGAAGAATTGGAGTGTGGGGGAAAGTAACTTGAAACAAGGAGACCAATTCTTTAAGAAGCTGTTGCACTTAGTAGAGGAAAGAAGTAATGAAAAACATAGGTGGTAGTCCTGTTATTAGAGAGAAGGGGGCACATAGATCGTATACCATGTAGACAGGTATAAGGTCCTATTGCTTTGAGAGAGGTGAAAATAATTTGCTAGCAGAGTTCAGGGGGATAATTTTTGTGGGGAAGAAGATGAAAAAGAAAAAAGGGGAAAATACACATGGTCTCTTCCTGTTGTACACGTGTGTACTATCTGTGTCTCTGTTTCTGTCTCACACACACATATATGCATACACACGCATGTGCATGCGCTGTGCACCACGGATGGATGGATGGATATGAAGAGTGGCCATGAAATACTTAGTTTTTTTCAAATCAAGCTCTGAGCCCCTTTCTCACCTTTGGGCTAAGGGAACCTGCTTTCTCTGGGAAACTCAACTCCAATCCTATTTCATTTCAACCTCAGCATCCTCCGGATCTCTCCTAGCCCCCATGCATACTTTCATGCACACGAACCTTCATGAGACAGAGTTTTATGCGATACACACTTCCCTTCTCACTCTACTTTGACATTGGCACAGCCTCCACAGATGTGGGCTGACACTGTTAGGAAACATTGTAGCACTATTAAGGCTCCTTCCATTGTACGGCAATCTTCTGGGTTCAGAGACAAATTCTGTAAAAATACAGGCTTCTTCCCCCTCCCCCCCTTTCTTGAGAACCATTTCAGCAGTTCTAAAATTTAAAATTAAAAAAAAAACCTCACAGCTTAATTCATACCGAAGATGAATTGATTGCAAATGTGATCATTTTAAAGAGAATTAAAGTATCTGTACCCATATCATGATAATAACAACAAAAAAAAAATTGCTGGCAAGGTACAGATGGGCTTTGGTAAAGGAAATTCCTCTCTAAGAACCTTAAACTATACGAAACCAGAAGTTCAGATAAAAAAAAAAACACCTTATTTTAATAGGTTAGATTAGAGCATGTTTTAATTGCATGCCATATCTTCTCATTTTTCTTCTAATTTGGTATTGATTTTGATCTATGCTCTAATATGTCTCATATCTCAGTGCTCTAAGCAACCATGACTATAAATATCAAAAGTAATGACTTGCATTGGTAGATGGATTATCTTCATCCAGGAGTTCCCAAGAGCAATGAAATCACAGGTCCAGCATCTATTCCCATCTAACAAGTCATGGTTTGACAGTACATAGATCATTCATATATAACACACATCTGTAACTCTGTTTCCTGTCAATTAAGATATAGTTCATCTCATTTTTAATGCCATCCATTACTTAGTAGGTCAATAGTATTCCAGTGCTCTTCTTGAAGAAAGTTTTTATAGCATAAAGGTATGAAATTTCTTTGTAGTGTGGAAGCCTTTGACCTCTATCATCTCTTAATTCCAGGCTGCAATTTCCAACATATTTTACTAACCTTATCTTTATCTGCATTTGTATTAAAATCACTGCATATTAACGTTTATCATGGCCTAATTTAGAGGGCCTTCAAGAGTTCTTCAAGGACTTTCTCTTCTTTCTCACTCTCTGTAAAAGATGTTGGCACATCAGATGCAATTATCTCCATGGGAGATTTTTTTTAAATGTTCATCATGAACACTGCAGTACAAGATGAACAAGTGTCTCATGAAATTATGTTACAATTATATTACTTGTTTTCCTTGAATCCAGGATAAAAACTAAACTCCCTGCTTTGCCTCTCCATAAAAAACTTCTACGTCATCGTTCCATTAACGGGATCTTCCTTTTTTCTTCTAGTTTCACTTATAAGAAGAATATTAATGTTACTAATGATTCAGCTCCTATAGTATTATGTTGACTTGCTGGTCACTGGACAAGGTTACCGCAGTAGAATGCAAACTCATAAGTTACTCCTTATTATATCTGGTCTAAAAGCCATTGACTCTAAGCATTCTTTTAACACACTGGCTGCAGAACAGAAGACAAATACAAGATGAATCGGACAATTTAAAATATTATTCAGTAATATACACTCTCATTTTACCACTTCCGTAACTAATTAGGCAGCTTTATATTTATGGGATATAACCGCGAGCCAAATTTCCAATAAGATGAAGCTCTGGTTATCTATCTGGGTTGCCCTGCTGGCATAATTTCTATATTCTTTAAGGGGAGGAGTAGTCTATTGCTCAATGCGAGCATCTGGATGGTGAGTGGTCTGAGGGATTTCATTTAGTAAGCTAATAGTGAGTGTCTTGTATTATATTTGTGTGTGATTAATAAATGTCAAAGAGAGGAGCATAATTCATATGCTATACTTTACTAAAAACTGGCTGTTTTAATTGCATGAGAATTTGAGAACCAGCTGCTTGCAAAATAAACAACATGAGATCTTTAATATTCTTTGATGTTTTCTCCCTTCTCACCCTTTCACAACTAGGTCTCCCCATTTTGTGCAGACTGGAAGTCAGAGGCTAATCTCAGGCCTGATCCCACTGTAGAGCAGCATAGGAGCTTTGACTTGCTCCATTACCAAGCTGAGGTAACCTCAATTCCAAGGCAACTCGGATGATGCCAAACTTAACTAACACCAGAATGGCATAGACCACTACAGCTCAGAATTCTTGAGCTCACGAGCTCTTCCGGGTTCAGCCTCCCAGATAGCTAGGATTACAAACTTCTACCACCATATCTGGTCTCAGATGTTTTTAAATGTCTGTGGTCTTGGAATCCATGTCTCTTGTAGTTAAGCCAAAAAGAAAATTCCAGCAATACAAGATAACATCAGGATTCCTAGCACCCTAAAAGGATGTCACTTGAAAATTAATTGGCAGATTATAGAAATTCAATAATGTAATTCATTTTAATGTCTGACACAATATTTAAGATATGCAGTACATTAATTAGCAGTTCTAGAAATCCAAGTGTGAAAGCGAGGAGTTTCTACCAAATGTGAGAAAGTCTTACTGCTTTTCACAGAATCCAACATGGAGAACTATAATAAGAAAGGTGCAACATATGTTGGTTTAGGGACAGAGGGAGACCACCTTGGTTTCGTAGCCAAAAAATGAAGTCTCTTTCATTCCAAAGAACTACCAAATCTCAAAGTTGAAATGGATTTCAAAGGCTTCAAATCCACCTCATATTTGAAAACAAATTCCTTGTACAATACACCTAACAAAATGTTGGTCCGGGTTTTACTTGAAGATCTCCATTGAAGACTAACTCACCTTTTAAGACAACCAATTCTAATTTTCAACGCCTCTAATTTTAAAAAAGGTTTTTCCCCCTTATATCAAATCTAAGTTTACCTCTCTTAAGTTTCTAATCATTGTCCTATTCAGGTCCTCTGGGGCCAAGCATAAAAATTCTAATTCCTTTTCTGGAATTTTTGACTGGCCTTAGCCTTCAAATACTTGAAGACAACTCTCATATTCTTAAAGACCCTCTTTCTCCTCCCAATCTTCTCAAGGCCCTTCACCTTTGCTGTCCAGTATATCAATGTCCTTCTCAAACATGGTACCAAGAAATACACAGGATACACCACATGTGGTCTGACCAAAGTGGAGTATAACAACAACCACAACATATGTTAGCATTCATGTAGCACTTTAAGGTTTACAAAGTCCTTTAACTATGTTATCTCATTTGTTCCTACTAACAACCTAAAACAAACTCTCTATTACTTCTCTACTCCAGGATACTCCACCTTCCTTAATGAAGTCTAAGCTTGAATTCATTTCTTTTGCTGCCATATCACATATTTGACTTACATTGATCTTGCAGTCAATCCACTAAAACCCTCAGATCTTTTTCAGATGAACTGCTGCTGTCTATGGGTCATGAAGTGTCCTCTGTTCCATTATCCTCTGCATTATCATATTTGATAACTGATCCCTTAGAGATGTTTAAATGGGAAAAAGACGGTAAAAACAACCCATTACTCCCTTACATAGCCCCCACCAATACAGGAATGTTCCTCGAATGTGTTATGGGATTGAGAGGTTAGATTGTCACTGTAAAATGGGGGCAGGTTCCTTTTGATTCAATACTATTTGGTCCCTAAAGAACCATGTTGTCTCCATTGTGGTAGACTTAATAGCAGTCATCTACTAGGGGTCAGCCACCTCTTGTTCCATATTGACTCCTTATAGTGACAGGGCTTCCAGTGTAGATAGTCATTGCCTCCCTCTTGAAGATGGGGGTAGAGCCTTCAGTTTTAAGAGCTAGATAGAAGACTAAAAGTATATAAGACTAATTTGACCAGTAGTTTGGGCTTTCCATCCAAGACACTTCCCTTCTCTGCAACCCAATATCCTTAACTTGTACAGTGTGGGATATGGCCTAGAAGATGTCTAAGATTCAGTCAGGGCTACTGGAGTGTTGGAGATTGACCTCATCGACTCTACTGACTCCAAGTTGGTGACAAGGACATATATATGAGCCATACATAGGACAGGAGCTATACACATCCTTCATTCCCCCATGTTGAACAAAGGAGTGGGGGTTTCTCATATTCTCCTTTGTCTTCTTCTTTCCCTGAGGTTGAGCAGAAATGTAAACATGTAGTCATCCTCTTGTGCTCTTCCCTTTTCCTTTTCTCTCCTTTTTTCCCTTTTCTCTTCCTCCTAGAAGCTGGAAAGTCCACATGTCCAAGCAAGATCTGGTGGCATTTATTGTTAAAGCGATCCCATTCTATTTTGAGGGATAATAATGAGTCTTATACTTTCAGATTACTCTAAAAGATTCTATTTTTAATCTGTAGGAGCCATTTTAAATATGCAGGGTATATCAAAAATCTTAATGTTTTAAGAATAACATAAAGCTACATTGAGACTTTTGAGACACCCTCTATTTGAATGTTCATTACTGAGTAAGCAGGTCTCCTAATACTTTGTTTAGTTCATCTTATATTATTAGATTGGTAGGTTCATTCATGATCTGATAATTTCTCATATAATCTCTGTGTTGATAGTTTCCATTAAATCTCTTTCTTAAGCAAAATTATGTAATTATTTCTTTAGGTTAAGCTTCACCAGCACTTTTCATCCAAGCCCTGAGTGTCCCAGAAGTCCTGGCCCAAAATATGTTTGTGGCAAAACAGACTTGTAAACTATTCTCCCATTTTGTACTTGTGAATTGTATTTCTGAACCCAAGTATAGAACTCTACATTTATCACTATTAAATCTCATTTTAATAGCTTCAACATAGTGTTCTGGAAATTCTGAATTCTAAAGATTTCTAGATCTTTCTGGATCCTATGTTTTACCATGTGTTAGCTACCCCTCCCAGCTCTGTGTCCGTCTTGAACACTCTAGGGTGAGAAAAAGAGTGGACACTATAAATATGTAAATACAATTCCCCTTTTGAGTCCAGTATCAAAGTATGTACTAAAAACATCCCAATTTTAAGGATTGTAATGGGCATAGTGAGAATTTAAAACTATTTTTTATCCTTTTAACATATTTCTACATCTCATAGGTTCATGTTTGAATCTAAGGCCAAATATGTCTTTCTCAAAATAACTATGATGATAAAACTGATTTAAACGATTTTCTAGATTTTTGTAGATAACAATGTAGAATTAAACAATGTTCCACTTGCTACAACTATACAATAGGATTAAAAAAGTCACCACTATAATATTCTGTTAGCCAGAGCTGAAAAAGCTTTCAATTTTATTGAATAATTTTTGAACTGGGGAGGAATAGGTTGGCAATAGATCACATATCTGATATAATGACACTAAATTTATTGGAAGAAGAGTCAGTCAATTGAAATTCAACATTATTTGTAAAATCATGATTGAATTTTAACCATAAATTGGCTATGGACACAAGAGTTAAGCAAAAGTTAAAGAAAGCATTCTGTGAGAATCAATTGGCTAAATGCAATTTATAATTAAGAGCAATGTCTATATTGTTACTATTATTATATTCAAATTGTGAGCTAGAATCCTTTATTTCAACAAAAGTTTTAATAAAGTTAAAAATAACTATGATGATACTTCTAGACTGATAAATTGGAAGTCCAAAAGTAATTTCTGTTTTTACCATATCTGTATGGTTTTATTTGATTAGTAATAGTGAAAATTATTTATTCTGGGAATCCAGGCTGTATGATCAATGAGCCACTTACTCACTGCTGTAAAATGTTAAACATGCATAGACCAGGTTAGGCTGGTATCTGCAGAAATCTGCGTTCATTTAGGTTCCTTCTCATTTTCACCATGAAATCTGGTAAACAAAATGAATGTGGAATGTGGAAGTACCAAAGAGCCATAAGGGAGGATGGGAGCAACAAGGGAAGATTTCACCGCATTAAATAAAGCCCACCATGGGAATCTGTCAAGACAACTTTAGGTCCTAATTCTATCATTTCTTCTCATAGTATATCTGTCAGAAGGGGTAGAAGGTGAGATGAAGAAAGGAGAATATAAATCTGTCATAAATCTGTAAATGTGTCTCTCTAATTCAACGTCAATATATATTCAACCTACTGATTCAAAATATAAAGATAGCATAACAAAGTAGGAGGAGTCCTGGTTTTAGGGTCAGGAGAGACCTGGATTCAAATGTGACCTTTTATCATTAGTGGATCTGTGACCATGGGCAAGTCATTTAACCCTTTGAAGTCTCAAATTCCTCAGTTTACAAAATGAGGATAATATGAGTACCTTCCTTATGGGGAATTGCAAGGACCAGGGAATTACTTTTTGTGACATACTTTTCTGACCTTAAAGCACCATTTAAATGTCAGTTATAGTTATTGATGCTGTTTTTATCATCATCAGACTTCAAGAGACAGTGGAAGATAGAAGAGCCTGGTGTGCTGTGGTCCATGGGGTCAGGAAGAGTCAGATATGACTGACCAACAAAGAGATCACTGAAAACATGATTCTTTCTTCCTTAAAAAAGAAAAATCTACATCTTGCTTTATTCTATATTTCCATATGAGCTTTAAGTCCTTTAACTTTAACTAAAACTTGGCTTTACACTATTAATTTGAAATTCTAGTGCTTTGGGGGAATTTCCACACAATACCAAGGATATGCAGAGAAAAAAACTACAGTGAGTATACTCATCTCAATAAATGTCTACTTACATAAATTTCAGAAAGGTCTAATCATATACTAAAAGTGATATTATTCAAGTACATATGGCAACATTTTGTTCTTGATTTTTAGAAGTATGGAATTTTGTTTGAACTCAACCACTTCTATGAAAATAAAGTGTAGAAAGAAGATTAGCTTTCTGCAAATGCTTTTGGCCACCCTTTCATGTGGCAGTAGGGCAATAAAAAGTCCATCCAGTTTAATTTGTTTTTATCCCATGGATAACTAAAAGCATTATTTATGCTTTTAGGCATGGTGGCACATCTTATAATCATTAAACTCTATCATGCCACATACATTAGTAGGCCATAAAAGACAAACTCCTTCTTGACATTACTTCCTAAGGCAACCTAATTCTGCTTATTAACCTACTCAAGAAAAGGTATGAGGCCTTAATCAGTCAATCACCCAAACAATAAGAATTTATTGATTGTTTTCTCTGCACCAAATACTGTAATATACATGCCCTCCCCTCTTCCCCAATTAAAAAAGGCATACTTTCCTCAAGGCCCTTGTAACTTGGTTGTAAAGACATTTAATTCAACTAGACATTTATTAAACTCCTAATTTATGCCAGTTCTACCCTCAAGGAACTTATATTCTATTAAGAGAGTAGATAATTAAGTGTTAAAGTGCATGGTATAGAAAGGCTATAAGAGCCTGTCTCTAGACCTGGATCACTTCATACTGCTGCTCAAACCAAACATTTCCAACTTTTCATGGCAAACTTTCCAACTAGATGCAGGACTCCTTGCCATATTAATTAAATTAACTAATCCTGATTTCCAGACCTTCGGCTCACTCCTGATCACAGATAGCACAAGTTCCCTAATTCTGTCTAGGCCTCCTGGTCCTCAAATCTTTATCCTCTGACCACAGGCCATTACGTTTTGAATGCTTGTCTTACTTACCTGGATCTCTTTCCAGTCCTTTCCTAGACCTAGCCAATTTCTTAACTAATACAATCCTTTCCATCACTGAACAGCAGCTGATGAAAATTTTATAAAGTTTGAAAAAAGACAGTAATTATGTTGAATTTTAACAAAAAACATCAACAGTTGTTGGTTTTTTTAAATTAAATAACTAATCTTTCAAATGTTATCCTTTTGTAAGTTTATAGCATTTATACTTCTAAAGTTACCAAAGCTTAAAACCACACTAAGACTTTTGGGACATACTCTGTGTATGTCTGTGTCTGTGTTTGTGTCTGTGCCTGTGTCTGTGTGTGACTATGTCTGTGTGTGTTCAAATAAACATTTATTAAGCTATTAAGCACCTACTATGAAGAAGCATATAGTCCTTGCCCTCAAAGAGCTCACAATCTAATGGGGGAGACAAGCAAACAAATATGCACAGACCAGCTAATGTATGGGGTAAACAGGAAATAATAGAAGGAAGGCAATAAAAACTGAGAGGGGATGAGAAAGGCTTTCTGTAGATGAAAGAATTTTAGTTGAGACTTAAAGAAAGTCAGGGAGGTCAGTAGGTGAAGTGGAGGAGGTAGAACACTCCAAGCAGGGACAGCCAGAGAAAACATTAGGAACACACAGATATAGATGTAGATATGTTGTTATTGTTGTTCAGTCATTTCAGACATGTCTGAATCTTCATGACTCCATTTGGGGTTTTCTTGGCAAAGATACTGGAATGGTTTGTCATTTCCTTCTCCAGCTCATTTTATAGATGAGGAAACTGAGGCAAACAGGGTTAAGTGACTTACCCAAGGTCACACAGCTAATAAGTGTCTGAGGCGAGATTTGAACATAAGAAAATGAGCCTTCCTGACTCTAGGCCCAGCACTTTATCCACTGTACCATGTAGCTGTCGGAGAGATAGAGATAGATATATGTCCAACAACAATTTAAGATTTTCAAGGCTGCAAAATATATGAGCCCATATGAACATTAGGTCTGAAACTGGAGTAAGAAAGGAAATGTGAAACTGTCATTTCAGCAGTAACGCCAAAAACCCATCCAGCTTCCAATAATGACTTAGCTACGTCTCAGAGAGAACCACTGTTCTTCCATCACTTGGTTTTGTGACCTCAGAGTCATCCTTGATACTTGAACCTCCTTCATTCTCACATACAGGTGTTGTCTCTATCCCTGTCTCTACAATATCTATCCTGTAACCTCTACCCTAATCCAAGTCATCATTTCCTCTTGCCTGGTCTATGGTGGTAACCTAATTGGTCCCCTTCTTTAAAATCTTTGTCCTCTTAAAATGCATCCTCCACACACTAGCCAGTCAGTCAACAAACATTTATTAAGCACCTACTATGTGCCAAACACTGTGGTAGGCACAAATTGATATTCTCACACCTAGTGCATCACCACAACACTCATAGCTGAAAAAGGTGCCTCTCATCTCTGCAATAAAAATATCAATACTTCTTGCATTTAAAGTTTTCACAATAGAATTCCTTACCGATCTTTCTACACTAATTCCACACTACACACCCCAATACACTCTATGCTCTGGTCAAGCTGACCTGGAAGGTTCCTCATACCTAACATTCCACCTCTTAGTTTTGTGACTTTGTACTCACTGGCTTTGCCCTATGTCAGAGTGCTTTCCTGCCTCACCTCTGCCTCTTAGAAACCTTAGCTTCCTCCAAGACTCAGTTCAAAGTGTTGCCTCCTACATGAGAGTTTTTTAATTCCCTCTGGTAGTTAGTGACCTTTGTCTCACTCTCTCCACCCCAACCCCGTTATTAATTTGTGTTAAGATTGTATATATCCTGTATATATACTTACCTATTTATACAGACCTAGACCTTAGGGGCAATCAAATACAACTCTCATTTTATAGATGAAGAACTCAGACCTAGAGAAATTAAGTGACTCACACAGGTAATAAGAATCTCAGGCAGAATTGAAACTCGGGTCCTCATTCATGCCCAGCACTCTATACACTGACCCTCTCAATATGTGGCTCTCACATCCTCACCTCTCCACTCCAAAAGTTTCATAAGTGCAGGGATTGCTCTGCTTTTTGTATTTGTAACCCTAACACCTAGCACAGTGCCTGGAACATAGAAGGGTCTTAAATAATGCTTTAAAATTTAATTGAGTTAAATTAAATTACAGATGAGCCTTTAGGTAATGTTAGTAAATCTCCTCCTCTGGGGTGGGCAGTGATAATACCTGGCATCTAGCACACAGAAGACCGACACACTGACTCTCAATTGAATAAATGAATGAATTTAAGGAGATTCTGTTTTCCCTTTCCACATAATAACTTGATGTTTGATTTTTATTTTCTATAAGTAAAAGAAAGCATAAGCATAGAATTATTCATTACAATAGGCTTGAACACACAGATGACTGGGGGCTGGTTTGTTTTTAGAAGCCCTGTGTGTGTACAAATGTTCCCCAGCATGAGATCTGTATGGGAGCCCAACCCACGGCTCTCACACATTCTGATCCGATTTAGAATCCACAGGGAATTCTGGGGCAGGGACAAGCATGTCGGAACAAACATACCTAACACCCTCGATCACTGCTCTACCAGAGAAAAAGGAGCATGCTAAAAACATGGCAAGCTTCTGTAGAGAAGTCTTCATTTCTGGAGTTAAATTTCTTTGGTTTTGGAATTGTGAAAGATTTAACATCCTCTATTCCTCTTGCAGGAAATAATGCATCCAAATGGAGGAAGTGTTGTTTCTATTCACCTGGTATGCATTTGTTGTCACATCCAACTCTTCATGACCCCACCTGGGGTTTTCTTGGCAAAGATACTAGAGTGGTTTGCCATTTCCTTCCCCTACCCATTTTATAGATGAAGAAACTGAGGCAAACAGGGTTAAGTGATTTGCCCAGGGTCACACAACTAGGAAGTGTCTGAGGCCAGATCTAAACTCATGAAGATGAGTCTTCCTGACTCTAAGCATGGCACTCTATCCACTGTGCTACCTAGCCACCCATTCAATTGGCATAGATATATTTAATAGTTAAACTTTGTTGCTCAACTGTATTTGCCCCAAGCCAGCACAAGATGCAAAATACAAATTTAATAGTGTCTTTACCAGTGAAGAACAGGCAGATTTTCTCCAATCCAAATGACAATTATATAATTCACTCATTTTAAAGCTATGACGGTTAACATAAAATCATCACATTTGTCTATTAACTACTATATCAGTGCAGCAGATGGAAATGTTCAGTAAAAATTTCATTGGAGGGATTATGTAAAAATCTAATAAGGAAAGGAAAAAATATCCCAGAAATGAAAGTCCTATTGACTTTAAATAGAAACTACAAGGAACTGAGCAAGGAAAAAATAACTTATCACATGTTGATGATCATCTGGTGGTACTCTCTACTGGTCATCCAGCATCTGGAAAATGGTGTTTATTGTTGAGTGCCATATTTTAAGAAGGACACTGAGAAGCTGAAGACTGTCAAGAAGAGGTTGACGAGGATGGTGAAGGGCTTAACAAGGGTCAACTAAAGGGACTAGAGATGTTTAGTGAGGAAAAGAGAATAATCAAGGCAAAAAAAAATGGTATAATAGGCTTCAGGTAGTTAAAGGCTATAATTTTAAAGAGGGACAAAATGAGTGTTCTGTTTGACCTCAGAAAGAAAAAGTCAGAGCAATGGTTAAAAACTGCAAAGAGGCAAATGTAGGTGCTCCTTCCCATCTCTAATAGCTTCATAAGGGTGGGATGGGCAAGCATGAGAGGCAGCAGGTTCCCCCTCACTGGAGGTTTTAATTCAGAGGCCAGATGATCATTTGTCAGGTATATTACAGCACGGATTCTTTCTGAGAAACAGGTTAAAATGAGATGACTCTTCCTACCCCATCCAAATCTGAAATTATATTATTCGGTAAAGTATATTGTCATGGGAATTATAAGGTTTGGTTTTGTGCTTAAAGAGCTCACAGATTCATTTTGAGTTTAGATATGTTAGTCATACCAACTGGGCAAACCCATTCTGTTTGGCAGGCACACACATCATCCCATAAGCAAAAACAGTATCACTGGGCCAAATTCCAAATCAGGTGGTTGATTTTAAGGACTGGTATATGCATCCAAAGTGAAATCCAGGATATTTAACAGAAATTTAAGAAACACCAAAGTAGTTTAGCCTCATGATTCTGTCCTTTCCAATCTATCATGTTGATGATACTCTGGATGTCCCTAAGTAGATCTCTTTAACTTCCATGTATTCATTTTTCCATCTGCTAAACTGCAAACACTTACATTAATGGAGTATCATTAGGATGAGAGAAGCTTTGAAAGCATTATGTTCCTGAAAATACACATCTTTCCGTGACAACATATATAAATGTTATTTCGGCATATTACAGAGATAGCATTGTAATAATTAATTTGTGATACCACTTGAAATACAAATCTAATAGAAGTCAGTAGCAAACCTTCATTACTAGGGGGTATGGTGGGGACAAGAGCATAGTGGTTTTATGGAAAAACATCTCCTCTTGCGTTGTCATCAAAGCTATTTCTTAAGTAAAAAATGCAGATGGAGCACATTTTAATTAAGAATATTGTTACTCTCAGCTAATTAGCAACAAAATGGTTTATATGTAATTATATTCTAATATTTCTACAGTTGGGGATAATTGACATATATATGGAAAACAATTGTTCAGCTCAAGAAAAAGCAATAGAAATCAATATGATAATATATAGTATACTTTAAAAAATTTTGACATGAGAGAGGAAAGAGTGAAAAAGAGTAGTGTAGTGAAGGGAGAGAGAATGGGGAACATTGGATCCAAGAGTGTGGAACCTAGGATTTTCATCCTAGGTCTGCCACTAACTGGCTATGTGACCATGAGCAAGTTACTTATTCTTCTTAGGTCTCTATGTGCTCATCTATAAAATGAGAAGAAACATTCCTGCTCTAATGTTTTATCACTCATATGTTTCAATTTAATACACCATTCATTTATTGAGTCCCTACTGTGTGCAAGACATTGTGTTTGGTATAGCAGTTATAAACAGATGGATTTTTAAAATAATGCATATAATGCAGACTTCAAAGGGCTATATAAATGTTAGCTGTGGAGGTCTTATAAATTATTATTTAAAAAGAATGAATGCCTAAATGTGGTTTATTGCTTGAATATGTAGTTCAAGGCAAAATAATGATTTGTGTTCTCAAATGATCGATGGAAGCATCACAGTAAATTTATTCATATGTTTAGATGAAAGGCTTGTTACCTGATATCTCATAGATATTCATAAATGTTACCTTGAACTATGTTAATACATCATTTGTGACATGCCCTGTTATTGTTTAAAAATTCCCATACCATAGATTTTTAGCATCAAAACATGTTAGAGAACAATCCTCATTTTAATAAAAAGAAAGATTAAATATGATGAGTAAACATATTACTTCAGTATGGGTGGTAATAAAGTGCCAAAGAACAAGCTGCAAGCTGTTGGTGACTTAAGATACTCAAAGAATTAATTTTATGCCGGCATATACTGTAATTAGAAATGGCTCTGTGCATCATGATTAAACCAGTAACTATGGCAACCAAGGCAAGAAAGCATGAGTGCTAAATAAGATGGCCTGAATAAGCCAATGATATGCTTTTATTAATCTGTTTATTTTTAAAATCTTTGTCATAAAGGATTTAACTATAAAATGCATTTTAATTACTACTTTTTGATCCTTGTCATTCATTTGAAATTGAATAAATCCCACCATTTGTTTAAAAAAAAGAAGATAGATTTTCATTTTTATTGCAAATTAAAGTCATAGCATTTGGAGCTGAAAGGGTTTTCAGAGACCATTTTATCCAGCCTCCTTATTTTATAGATAAGGAAACTGAGCTCTAGAAAGGTTAGATTACTAGTCCAGGATCAATCAGATAATAGCTCTCATTTATATAGTGATTTAAAGCTTTGCAAAGCATGTTACACAAATTAAGTCATTTGATGGCCATTTTATAAATGGGAAGGCACTTCCCTAAAGTCAGTGCCCGGGGTGGGACCCTGTTAGATATTAATATCACTCCCATTTTAGTTACTAAATCTGAGGCTTAGAGAGTTTAAGTAACTTTTAAGTCATTCAAGTATGGTATGTGTTCAGTGCAGAATCTGAACTCAGTTCCTTTTGTCCTGAAGTCTACAATCTATCCATGCTGCCTCTCAGGTAGCAAAAAGTCAAACTGGGATTTAATCTGAGTCCTCTGATTCCAAATCCAATAGATCTTTCTACTATCCATGACCTTCAAAATTTAAGGGGAACATTCCTCCACCAATCTATGTAGCCCTCCTGATTTCCTAGTTATGTCCAGATAAAATGGCAGCTTTACTATATCCAACAAGGATTTTAAATCACACAAAAGCATTTGTGGCTTTATTGTCATGCATTTACATAAATGTCACTTGTCTCTTAATCATAGGAGACAACAGTTACAAATTAGAAGGAAACACATCTGAACAGACAAAAGAAAAGGAAAAAAAAAAGGAATACCAATTGGTCTTTCCAGATGGCCAATTTCCACGCCTATTGTAACAACACAGAACTGTACTAATAAAAAGAAGCTTATATTTATGTCATTCTTCTGGGATAAATAAATGTAAAAGCCATAAAGTGAGCAGCCATACTTCATTCTTAATGGTTAAGCTTCGATTGGAATACCTGTTCACTTTGTGCCCTCTAAAGTAAGCAAAATAGAGAGCATGACAATAATAACTGTAGTAGATGACGTTTATATAGTTTCTAAAGTTTGCAAAGTGATTTATAGCCATTATTACATTTCAGTTTCTCAATAACCTCATCAAGCAGGTTCTACAGATTTTATTATCTCCATCTTGCTTTGTACAAATGAGGAAACTGAGCATAGAAAAGTAAATAAGTGGTTTCCCTATAGTCACATAGTAAGTATGAGAGATGGGATTTGAACTAAAGCTCTTCTGATTCCAATGACTAGTACTTGGAATGGTAATTATAGTAGGACTTTTTTTGCTGTTTTCTCTTTTAGAGCACTGAGGTAATTAAGTGCCTTTGATTGAGTCCTTTGTTTCAATCAAGAGTCTTTGACTTGCTTAAGAAACAAGAAAGCCTAGCTCGTATAGGTTTGAGTCACATGGTTGTGATGTCCTTTTACCCTAAGGTATATAAACTCAGAGGTTAACATTTTATTTGGGGATCTCACTCACTGTAAGAGTGTTGTGTGATTTGACCAGATGAAAGTCTGGGTAGCCGCTGGAGTCCCCCTGGCTTTGAAAACCCAGATGTTGATGCCTCTCTCTCTGGTAGCTCTGTAATTCTTTGGTCAGACAGTTAGAGGCCTGTTTGTTGATAGCTGTGTGTGTTTCCTCTGTTTATATCATCTTTGTTTGTAATTTATGTTTGTATTTGCTCTGAAGTTCAGGGTGCTACCTTTTTCCCCTGAACTAAGTGAATGGTATATATATGTTTGATTAAAGTGAGATTGTTAACTGCTTAAAGTTGCTTTCCTTAGAAAAGCAGACCAGAGAACCTGTGCTGGCAGCCCCTCTGTGTGCTGGTGTTGTTGGTCTTACACATTCACAGTAGCTGCAAGTAGCAACATTTTTGTTACAGTACTCTATCTATCAGGCCACAGTGTCTCATTGGAGTGGGCCCAAAATTGAGCATCAAAAATGATTAAATGTTAGGGAAGCAAGCCATTTGAAGAAAAAAGTCATTTCATTGATTTAGGTTATAAAAGAGAAGACTGGGCTTTCAAACAGTGCTCAAATATATGGATTGGCTATATTGTAGATGACTGAACAGCAGGTATTTGTTTTCAATTAGATCAAGATATCAGGGAGTAGGAGGCGGAGCCAAGATGGCCACGTGAAGGCAGCGTCTTACTGGAGCTCTCTCACAAGGTCTGGCAGATTCCTATAAAAAAGTGAATTTGAGCAGATTTGAGAGAGTCAGAAACCGCGAGCAGTCTGCGTGGGGCAAATTTCCGAGCTGGGAGAGTCTGAGGGGCCGGAGGAACGAACCTGCAGGCTCGGAGAGTGCTCAGTGCAGAGCTGCTCCAGACCAAGGCCGAAGCGGCTGGCTGGGAAATCCACGTGGGAGACGGGCTGGGAGAAAGCTGGGGGCCTGAAACCGGCAGAGATCCCCAGGACTCCCAACACAGGACGGCAGTCTGTGGGAGCAACGAGAGGCAGCGCAACACCACCGGCCGTGAAAACACCCACTCCTGACGCTTGCAAAACCCAGGAACTCAGCTTCTTGAACTTCCGGAAGACTCAATGGCCAGGTAAAAGGCTCTAATCCCTCCCCCCCTCACCCAGAGAATTCCTCGGGAAAAAAAAAAAAAGAGAACTGAAACAGAGGAGAAAGTAGTGGGGCCTCACAGGACAAATACTAGAAGCTCATTAGTCCCAGAGGGGCAGAGTCGGCAGGGGTCAACGCCAACAGCCCAGAGGTAACCTTGCTCACCCAGGGAAAGTGCCAGACATCAGCTCAAACAACAAACAGCTGAGACCATTGCTGAAAAGCAAGTGCTGGAGAGCACCCGCAGGGAGTGAGACGCCAGGGAGCCAGACCTCTCCCCCACACCTCAGGAAACTGAAGGTTATAATTCTAGACTCACAACCCCCAGAATAAGAAAGCTGGGACAGAAAGCCCTGAGACCCACAGATAGAAATTCGTTGTAAAGCCAGCAAAAGGCAAACCAACATGAAGAAGAACACAAAAAAAACCGAGGACAATAGATTCTTTTTATGGAGACAGGCAGGATCAAAATATCAACATAGAAGAGGATAGCAATGACACGGTAGATACATCAGATACCTCAAAAGCTAATATGAACTGGTCTCCAGCCCAAAAAGCACTGCTGGAAGAGCTAAAGGAGGATTTTAAAAACCAAATTAGGGAGCTAAAAGAAAATATGGAAAAAATGGAAAAAAAATTCACTGATGAAATCAAGTCCCTGAAGAATAAGATGGGCGAAAAAGATACAAAGATTGAGAATCTAGAGAGAAAAGGACACCCTGAGAGGCAAAATCAACCAATTGGAAATGGAGACTCAAAAGCAAAATGTAAACACTAACTCATTCAAAATTAGACTTGAGCAAGTGGAAGCTAATGAATCTATGAGGCATCAAGAAGTAATAAAACAAAACGTAAAGAATGAAAAAATAGAAAAAAATGTGAAATATCTGATTGGCAAAACAACTGACCTGGAAAATAGATCCAGGAGAGACAATTTGAGAGTTATTGGTCTACCGGAAATCCACGATGAAAAAAAGAGCCTTGACAGTATCTTTGAAGAAATTATCAAAGACAACTGCCCAGAGGTCCTAGAACGAGAGGGCAAAATAGTCATTGAAAGAATTCACCGATCACCCCCTGAAAGAGATCCCAAACTGAAAACACCAAGAAATATTATAGCCAAATTTCAGAGCTATAAACTCAAGAAGAAAATACTGCAAGCAGCCAAAAGAAGCAATTCAAATATCGTGGAACTACAGTCAGGATCACGCAGGATCTCTCAGCTTCCACATTAAAAGACAGGAGAAATTGGAATATGATATTCCGAAGGGCAAAGGAGCTGGGACTACAACCAAGGATCAACTACCCAGCAAAACTAAGCATAATTTTACAGGCAAGGTGATGGACATTCAATGAAATAAGGGAATTCCAGAACTTCCTGATGAAAAGGCCAGAACTCAATGGAAAATTTGATCTCCAAATACAAAACTCGAGAGAGACATAAAAAGGTAACCAGGGGGAAAAACCCCACAAACCTTATTAACCAATATGGGCAGGTTGTTTACATCTTTATGTGGGATTATATCATCTTATGTATGTTTTTATGTATATATATATATATATACAAATAATTCTTATGAATGGTACAACTATTATGACAAATGAAAGGGAAATACATAGGTTGTGAATGCCTGTATAAATTAACTGATGTAAAGATATAAAATATAAATTAGAGATATAAAGGGAGGGCTATGAGGGAAGTGGTAAGGAGGTAGTAGAAAAGGGTAAATTAGACCAAAGGAAGTGGCAAAAAAACATATTATAGTAGAGGGAAAGAAGGGAGGGAGAAGAGCAGTATTTGAGTTTTACTGTCATCTGATCTAGCTCAAGAAGGGAATAACATACTCTGATAAGTTTAGAAATCTAACTTGTCCTACGGGAAGTGGGAGGGTAAGGGGGGAAAAAGGGAGGGGGGTGGGCAGAAGGGAGAGGAGAAGTAGCAAGTGGGTAACGGTAAGACAAGGGAGGGGAATAAAGAGGGAGGGTTAACTGAGGAAAGCGGCGGTCAAAAGCAAAACTTTGTTGAGGAGGAGAAGGGAAAAGGGAGAAATAAAAGCATAAACAGGGGGAATCAGGATGGAGAAAAAGACACAGATAGAAATCATAACCCTGAACGTGCAGGGGATGAACATTCTCACAAAACAGAAGCAGAGAGCAGAATGGATTAAAAACCATAATCCTACAATATGCTGTTTACAAGAAACACATCTGAAACAGGGGGATACACATAGGGTTAAGGTAAAAGGCTGGAGTAAAATATATTGTGCCTCAGCTAAAGTAAAAAAAGCAGGTGTAGCAATCCTAATCTCAGACAAAGCAAAAGTAAAGATAGATATAATTAAAAGAGATAAGGAAGGACATTATATCCTGCTAAAAGGCACCATAAACAATGAAGCAATATCATTGCTTAACATATATGCACCAAGTGGTAAGGCATACAAATTCTTAGAGGAGAGGTTAAGGGAGTTACAGGAAGAAATAGACAACAAAACTATAATATTGGGAGACCTCAACCTCCCCCTTTCTGAACTTGATAAATCGAACCTCAAAATAAATAAGAAAAAAGTTAAGGAGGTAAACAGAATTTTAGAAAAGGCACATATGATAGACCTCTGGAGAAAACTGAATGGGGATAAAAAGGATTATACTTTCTTCTCAAAAGTACATGGCACATACTCAAAAATTGACCATGTACTAGGGCATAAAAACCTCACAATCCAGTGCAGAAAAGCAGAAGTAGTCAATGCATCCTTTTCAGATCATGATGCAATAAGAATCATTTTTAATAAAGTACCATGGAAAAATAAGCTAAAAACTAATTGGAAACTAAATAATTTAATTCTAAAGAATGAGTGGGCCAAATAACAAATCAGAGAAACAATTAATAACTTCATTCAAGAGAATGACAATAATGAAACAACATACCAAAACTTATGGGATGCAGCAAAAGCAGTTCTTAGGGGAAGTTTTATATCTCTAAATGCCTACATGAATAAAATAGGGAAAGAGGAGATCAATGATCTGGGCATACAGCTGAAAAAGCTAGAAAAAGAGCAAATTGAAAACCCCCAATTAAATACCAAATTAGAAATACTGAAAATCAAAGGAGAGATTAATAAAATTGAAACCAAGAAAACTATTGAATTAATAAATAAAACAAAGAGCTGGTTTTATGAAAAAACCAATAAAATTGATAAACCCTTGGCCAATTTGATTAAAAAAAAGAAAGAAGAAAATCAAATTACCAGTATCAAAAATGAAAAGGGTGAGGTCACCTCTAATGAAGAGGAAATCAAAACAATAATTAGGAATTATTTTGCCCAACTGTATGCCCATAAATTTGACAACCTTAGAGATATGGATGAATATCTACAAAAACATAAACTGCCCAGGCTAACAGAGAAGGAAGTGAAATTTCTTAATGACCCCATATCAGAAAAAGAAATTGAGCAGGCCATCAACGAACTCCCTAGGAAAAAATCTCCAGGGCCAGATGGTTTTACATGTGAATTCTATCAAACATTCAAAGAACAACTAATTCCAATACTTTGTAGACTATTTGGGAAAATAGGTGAAGAAGGAGTCCTACCAAATTCTTTTTATGACACAAATATGGTATTAATACCCAAACCAGGTAGAGTTAAAACAGAGAAAGAAAATTATAGACCAATTTCTCTAATGAATATTGATGCAAAAATTTTAAATAAAATATTAGCAAAAAGATTGCAGCAACTCATTATGAGAATAATACACTATGACCAGGTAGGATTTATTCCAGGAATGCAAGGCTGGTTCAATATTAGGAAAACTATTAGCATAATTGACCATATCAACAACAAAACTAGCAGAAACCATATGATCATCTCAATAGATGCAGAAAAAGCCTTTGATAAAGTACAACACCCATTCCTATTAAAAACACTGGAAAGCATAGGAATAAGTGGAACCTTCCTCAAAATTATAAATAGCATCTACCTAAAACCATCGACAAGCATTATTTGTAATGGGGATAAACTAGATGCATTCCCAATAAGATCAGGGGTGAAACAAGGATGTCCATTATCACCCCTATTATTCAATTTGGTACGAGAAACATTAGCTGTAGCAATAAGGGAAGAAAAAGAAATTGAAGGAATTAGAATAGGAAAAGAAGAAACTAAATTATCACTTTTTGCAGATGATATGATGATTTATCTAGAGAATCCTAGAGAATCAAGTAAAAAACTACTTGAAATAATAAACAACTTTAGCAAAGTTGCAGGATATAAAATAAACCCACATAAATCTTCAGCATTCCTATACATTACTGACAAAGCCCAACAGCAAGAGATAGAAAGAGAAATTCCATTCAAAGTTACTGAAGGCACTATAAAATATTTGGGAGTCTACTTGCCAAGACAAACCCAGAGCCTATATGAACATAACTATGAAACACTTTTCATGCGAATAAAATCAGATCTAAATAAATGGAGAAATATCAGTTGCTCATGGTTAGGCCGAGCTAATATAATAAAAATGACAATTTTACCTAAATTAATCTATCTATTCAGTGCCATACCAATCGAACTACCAAATTTTTTTTTTACTGAGCTGGACAAAATAATAACAAAATTCATTTGGAAAAACAAGAGGTTTAGAGTATCTAGGATATTAATGAAAAGACATGCTAGAGATGGTGGCTTAGCCACACCAGATATTAAACTGTACTACACAGCAGCAGTCATCAAAACTGCCTGGTACTGGTTAAGAAACAGGGGTGTGGATCAGTGGAATAAGATAGGTACACAAGTAGGAGAAATCAACAAGTTTAGCAATCTACTCTTTGATAAACCCAAAGAGGCCAGCTTCTGGGCTAATAACTCACTATTTCACAAAAACTGTTGGGAAAATTGGAAAATGGTAGGGCAAAAACTGGGCATAGACCAATATCTTACACCATATACCAAAATAAAGTCAAAATGGGTTCATGATTTAGGAGTAAAAGCTGATACTCTAAGTAATTTGGGAAAGCAAGGAATAGTTTACTTATCAGATTTGTGGAAAAGTAAAGAATTCATGACCCAACAAGAGATAGAGAGCATTACAAAATGCAAAATGGATAATTTTGATTATGTCAAATTGAAATGTTTTTGTACAAAAAAAGCCAATGCAACAAGAATTAGGAGGGAAGCAGAAAATTGGGAGAAAATCTTTGCAACTAGTATCTCTGATAAAGGCCTCATCTCTAAAATATACAGGGAGCTGAGCCAAATATATAGGAATACAAGCCATTCCCCAATTGAGAAATGGTCAGAGGATATGAACAGGCAGTTTTCAGAGGAAGAAATTAAAGCTATCTACAGGCATATGAAAAAATGCTCTGGATCACTACTGATTAGAGAAATGCAAATCAAAACAACTCTTAGATACCACATCTCTCCTGTCAGATTGGCTAAAATAACAAAACAGGAAAATGATAAATGCTGGAAAGGATGTGGGGAAATTGGAACATTGTTGCATTGCTGGTGGAGTTGTGAGCTGATTCAGCCATTTTGGAGAGCAGTTTGGAACTATGCCCAAAGGGCTATAGAAATGTTCATACCCTTTGACCCAGCAATACCACTTCTAGGGTTGTATCCCAAAGAAATCACACAAGCGGGAAAAGGACCCATATGTACAAAAATATTTATAGCAGCTCTTTTTGTGGTAGCCAAGAATTGGAAATCAAAGGGATGCCCATCAATTGGGGAATGGCTGAACAAGCTGTGGTATATGAAGGTGATGGAATACTATTGTGCCATAAGAAATGGGGATGATGCAGACTTCATAACAACCTGGAAAAACCTACACGACATAATGCTGAGTGAGCGGAGCACAGCCAGGAGAACGTTGTGCACAGCCACAGATATGTGGATTCCGTGAGGACCAACCCTGACATACTGCGCTCTTCTCAGCAACCTAAGGGGCAAGGACAACTCCAGGGGACTCACGATGGAGAATGCTATCTTCATCCAGAGAAAGAACTGTGAAGTTTGAATACAGATCGAGGCGCACTACATGATCGCCTTTTTTTTGCTTCTCTTTTGTTTTTTTGGGTTGTTTTTTTTTTGTTGTTGTTCTGTTTCTTCTTTCTCATGATTCATTCCATTGGTCAAAATTCTTCTCCATGACTTGACTAGTGCATAAATTAATTCAATGCAAAGTTATACATGACAGTTATATGAGATTCCATGCCATCTTGGGGAGGGAGTGGGGAGGGAGGGGAGAAAATCTGGAACTCAAAACTATGTAGAACCGTGTGTGGTAAACTAAAAATAAATAAAGAAATTTAAAAAAAACAATATCAGGGAGTAAAAGAAATTTAAATTAGATATTAAGAAAAACTTCCTGACAATACAGGTTGTGAGACATTGAAACTTTGACCAAGATAGTTGTCAAGTCTTACCTCAAAAATAATAAGGAAAGTTGCTGAGCTTTGGATTTTCAGACAGCCTGAGACCTATAATAAATCACGTGGAAGGCCCTTGAAGGCCTCCTCATCCTTTGAGAAGCTGCTCTTTGCAAGCTAGGAATCTCTCTGGGCTGTCTAACATAGCTGGAGAAAGTCACAAAACATTGAAAATTTAAGCACTCTAAATTTTGCTAGGCCCTCACAAGCATGGAAAATCCTTTTCATTCATATCTTATCTGCTCTCTATCAAATTCCCTGTGGTAGCTATTACAAATCTATTCAAGCATTTTTAAACACCTAACTCTTAACCTTACTCCTCAGGGTCAATAAATAATCTTCTCTCTTATTCTCAGTTTTAAAAAGAAAAAACTTCTATTTTACTAAAGATATAAGGCTATCCAATAGTTCCTCAATGTCTCTCCTATGTGAGAATTTTTCTAATATCCCAAATTTTGCCCTTGCTTTTGTAGCCTCAGTCCCAAAGCTTATTGGGATGAGACTCTCATCTTACTGGTAGAGATCACCCATAGGGCAGAGTTGGTGACTGCTAGAGACTTTCAGTCTCTTCAATCTCCTGTGAGATCTCTTCAAGCTTCAAATCAATTCAGGCACTACAGTCACGCTTCTGGTTTCCAGCATCAAGAAAGAAGATGGAGGAGATCAACCCTACTTCAGATTGCTGAAGGGAAAGACTGGAAGAAGCCAACATGGAAGGAGTTTGCATTCTCCATCATGTCCCTCTCCTTAGTCTGCCACACTAGAGACTTTGGGAACCTTCCCTTTGGGTGAGACTCTCTCTCAGTTGAGCTGAGTTGCCTTGTTCCCAATGGGAGAGCTCCCACACTCCTTATTGTCTAGTATATATTTTCATATATATAATATACCTTCTCTGATTTCTGTTTTGCTACTATTTTGAATAGATGGATTTTCTTTGGTAATTGCTATGTGTGTTCCTTGTGGAAGTAGTATTTGGTGGGAAAGGGATCAAGCCTTGGATATAAAGTTTTCAGTCCTCCTTTCCCCCAATAATGAAACAACAATCAGAAATTAGATTGAACCTGAAACTCAACTCCTCCAGACTGATAAATTTAAGGGAACACATAGATATAATTCTAGCCCAGTACCCCATCTCTCTGAGGACAGTAGAATAGCCTCTGGATCCAACTTCCTGTTTCCCCTCTTGGCAGGAAGGGTAGGGAAAGAAGAGGCTAGAAATGTTTATTCTTTTTTTTTTGGTTTTTTGGCAGGGCAATTGGGGTTAAGTGACTTGCCCAAGGTCACACAGCTAGTACATGTGTCAAGTGTCTGAGGCTGGATTTGAACTCAGGTCCTCCTGACTCCAGGGCCAACGCTCTACTCACTGCGCCACCTAGCTGCCCCTTGAAATGTTTATTCTAACTCCCTTCAAGCCACACAATGACACCATCATGTTACATGTGGGGGGTGGGGGGTGGGGGGAGTGACCTTGCAGTATGTGGGGCCTCCCTATACTTTTCTTCATACATATATATATATACACATACATATATGTATATATACATATTTTATATACACACGTATACATATATACACATATGTGTGTATATACATACATATACATGTACATGTACATATGTATATACATATACATATACATTCCCTCCAATAGTACGCAGGGATTGTTCAGTTTTTGTCTTTATCCACAGCACCTGGCACTTAACAGAATTCTTTTGAATTGGATTGGCAAAACTCTCCCATAAAGTATGACAGATTTGATTAGAAAATGTAATCCAGCAATGGCTGCATGTATGAAACACACTAAGCATAAAGACACTTAGAGTATAACCTCTTAGAGGACAGGGACTTTCATTTTCTTTTTCCTTTTCATTCATAGTACCTAGCACATTACATTGCAAAAAAGAGGAACTTAATTGAATAAGTCATCTGGTTTAATGCCATCATGTTACAAATAAGAAAATCGAAATGCAAAGAGGTAAGTGACAGTGACTTGCCCGTGATCACACAGATGATAATGGCAAGGTCTGGTTGCAAACCCAAATGCTCTGATTTCAAGTCTAGCATTCCTTCTGCTGCATAATTCTGAATCACATGATTTCAGGTAAGACAACTATAAAAATAAATACTATCAAGGAAGACAAATAGGTAAACTATAGTTCAAGGTACCATAGGTAACTAAAACAATATCAAAATTAAATGTATACACCAAAAGGCACAGGAAAACTTAAATGCAAAAAAGAACTTGAGAAGATAACCATAGACAAACTGATAAATATAATGACAAGCATAAAGAAACTTACGGACCTGAACATAATGCTTTTTAGCTTCATTTGATAAATCTATGGCTACTGTCCATTGAACAAATATATCTAAAACTTAAATATATCCAAAATAGAAGTTGCTGCCTTTTCTATAAAACCCACCTTTCTTCTAAATATTTCCTATTTCTGTCAAGTGCACCATCATACTTTGAGAAATGGACCTAAAACGATGACATCCAAATTAATGAGTTGCTTGAAGAAACCATCGAAACAAATGATGAATTCTGATCCCTGAAAGGAAAGTTGAGGCCTCCTGGGGACAAATATGTTTATGTTATTAGGCCTAGGGACTGAGAACTAGCTGCTGCTCAAGGTTTAAGCTTGTGTATGCCACAAGATGGCACTTGGATCTTCTTCTATCAGCTCACTTCAAACTAAGAACACACAGAAAGTACCTAGAATACCAACATCTATCTAGCCTTCCTTTCTTAGTGCTTTTTGGGCTCGATGTTCTTCTCAAGGGTATGGGTCTTCCCCAAAATTCATAATTACCTTTCTGCTCATGCCCCACCAATTTGGATGACTCAGTTTTACTTCCCACCTTGGAATCTCCTCAAAGGATTAGCTCAACTGGCAAATAGGCTAAAATATAGTCACTACAATGAAAGTCAGGTTTAACAGTAAATTCCTAAGTATTGAGCTCCTGCTCCTGATAAAGTTGAATTTTCAACTCTTCCTGCTGTCTCTGCTTCAGGCTTCTTTGCTCTTTAAAGTGAGAGACAGATGTAACTAAAGGACCTGGTAGAGAAGCACCTTCAAGAACATCCAATCTCCCAGTCACAGGGGGAAAGAAAAATTGTCTCACCATGCTCTAAGCCACCTCTATCACTCTTGTCTCATAGAAATTTCAGTCAACTCCTATCCAAATGCCAGGAGAATCTGTCACTCAGATCAGAGCCCCAGGAAACTGTCTGATATTTGAGCAAGCTGACAGGAGGGAAGTCTAGGCATGCCCAGTTGGCACTATCTCCCCTGGGGGCTCACACAAGCCAATGTTCTTTTTCAATTCTCATCCCAATTTGGGGTTGACTTGACTAGAAGCCTGAGAAGAGTCAAACACTCAGCACTTCCATGGGTTGGCCCCAAGTTCTCCTCTGCCAGGCAGCCCATATGTTCAGATGCTTGCATCTTCTTCCCACTATCACAGCTGAAACTTGGAAATGCCAGTCAGCAAAAAAGAGTAAATGTCAGAAAGTCTGAGAATGAATTCCACAAAGTAGTGTATGTGCCTTTTGAAAAGTCCTGAGAAATCATGCAATCAACTGTGACCCTGGCAGCTATGTATTATGGTGTCACCTCTCCCTCCACTGACTCTTCAACTCCATGTTTCCATCTTTTGGTGCCTAAAGTTCCAGAAAAAATGAAGAAGGAAAAGGTGATCCACTGAACATCAAGAAGTTGTCTGAACAAGGACCGCACATTGAATAATGATATTAGGGAAAGATGGTAGTGACAGGGAGATAGGGACTAGATCAATGATATTGGTATAATGAGTAAACTACCAACATAGGTCTACATCTTCTCTGCATATACAGAAGTGCCTAGAGCACCAAGAGGTTAAGTGATTTGTCCAGTCACATAGCCAGTGTGGCTCAGAGATTGGACTTCAATCTGGGTCTTGTTGGCTTCAAAACCAGCTTTCTGTCCTCTATCCTGCACTTCCTCCATCCTACACTGCCAGATGGTACATGAGATAGTGAGATAATATATCAAAATATATGGATGCAACTAAAGCATTCCTTAGAGGGAAACATGTCAAAGAAACATATTATCAGAAGAGAAAAAAAGAGAGGAATAATGAAGTGCCCAATTTAAAAACTAGAAAATTAACAAATTAATTACACTAAAATAAGAACAAAAGAAGACATTTTGAAAATCAAAGGAAAAATAGAGTTGAAAACAAAAAAACTAATTGAGCTGTTTGAGGAAAGGGATTTGAAAAAGATAAATCATTAACTAATTGCATTAAAAGAGAAAGGAAGGGAAATCGAATGGCCAAAATGCAAGTGAGAATGGCTATGAATGGCAATGAATAGAGGGAAAAAGACAATCATTAAAAGTTAATATACCCAATTATATGATAATGTAAAGGAAACATATAGGTCAAACACAAAACACCTAACTAAAATATGAGAGATCTGAAACCTCTTGGTTTCAGAAAGAGAAAGTTAAGGGTATAAATGAACTCCAAAAGGAAAAATAAAAAGCCCAAACCAGGTAAATTTTTGTAAAACAAAAGAAATACAAGGAAAAAAATTTATAGAGAAAAAAATCCTTGTATCCAATATCTCTGACAATAACCTAATATGCAAAACAAAGAGCAAAATGATGCAAATCTATAAGACTTAAAGTCATTCTCTAATAGATAAATTATTAAAAGACATGAACAAAGTTTTCAAAAGACATATAATCCATCAACAATAATAAATAAAGGACTCAAAATCACTAATATTAAGAGAAATGCAAATGAAAACAACTCTGAAGTATCACCCTGGCAAGGTTGGTTAAAGATGAAAAAAGTCATTGCTGAACTGGCCATTGGAGGACCAGAGTGCTAATTCACTACTGGTGGAGCTATGAATAGGCTCAACCAAACTTGAAAACAATTTGGAATTATGCCTTTCAAACATCTCAAACTGAATGTCCAGCAGATATCTTAAACTCAACAAGTTCAAAACAGATCCCCCTAGTGTCTCCCCTGATTCTACCTTCTCTATTACTATAGAGCCCAACAGTATCCTCCCACTTGCTCTAGATTCACGACCTATGCATCGTCCTCAACTCCTCATTATGTCTCACACCTCATATCCAATCTATTGCCAAGATCTGACGATTTTACCTTTGCAACATCTCTCAAATTTACCACCTTCTCTCCTCCAACACTGCCACCACTCTAGTGCAGGCCCTCATCGCCTCACTCCTGGATGATTGTTATAACCTGCTGGTGGGTCTACCTGCCTCAAATCTCTGCCCACTCCAATCTAGCCTCCATTCAGCTACCAAAATGATTTTTCTAAAGCACAAGTCTGATCATGTCACTTCCCTACTCAATAAACTCCAGTGACTCCCTATCACCTCTAGTAAAAAATACAAAATCCTCTGACACTGGCCTCCTCGATGACCCGTGAACAAGACACTCTCTCTTAGCTCCAGGCATTTTCTCTGGTTGTTCCCCCATCTCTGCCTACTGGCTTCCTTTAAGTTACAATCAAAATCCCATCTTCTACAGAAGCCTTTCCCAACTCCTTTTAATTATAGTGCCTTCTTTCCATTAACTGTTTTCTATTTATTCTACATGTAGCATGTGTGCACATATTTGTTCATTTTATTTCTCCCCAATTAGATTGTTAGCTCCTTGAAGGCAGAGACTGTCTTTAGCTTCTTTTTATATCCCCAGCCCTTAGCACAGTGCCTGGTGCTTAATAAATGTTTATTGACAGACTGAATACTTGTGATACCAAAAATCTAGAGAAAAATTACATGCCTAACAAATGGGGGTGGATAAAAATATCATATAAGAATTAATAGTTTATCACTGCATAATAAGGAGCACTGAACATGAAGAATTCGAGGAAATATGGGAAGACTTACACAGAATAATAATAGCTAGTTAGCATTTATATAACACCTTAAGGCTTGCAAAGCCCTTTACAAATATATCATTTTATCCTTATGGAAATTCTGGGAGGTAGATGCAATTATTAGCCCCATTTCAGAGATAAGGAAAATGAGGCAGATAGAAGGTAAGTGACTTGCCCAGGGTATCGTGCAGGTAGCAAGTACTTAAGCTTGGTTTTGAACCTAGGTCTTCCTGACTCCAGATACAGTACACCACTTAGTAGAACCAAAAGAATAATATATACAAGGTAAAAGGGCAAGAAAACTCAAATCAATCAATGGAGAATATTTATAAATTGTTAAAATTAAAGCATCCAGTCTTCCTTTTTGTTAACCAAAAGTAATCTATAAAATGTAAAGTTACATGGACTAACACTGGTGTCCATTACAGTAAGTGGTTAAGTTATATACTATTATTACTTGATAATTAATTACCAACATCAATTACTTGGATGGAAAGGTGTTTTGGAGGAAAAAAAAAAGAAAGGTGTTTTGTATAGAAGAGTGTTATTAGCATGTTAAAACAAATAGTTTCATTTTTATTGCACTAACTGTAGTGTAATGAAGAATAGAATTTGTATGGAAGACATTTTCCCTTCTAATTCCTAAAGTGTGGGGGATCACCCTCGACCCTACCCTTTGAAACAATCTCCCAGAGGCCTTACTCCAACAAAATACTTAGCTTCCCGAGAAGGAAGCAAAAACAAGCTTTGAATTCAACACTAAGAGTCAAATAAAGAAGGACGTTTAAATCATAAATCTTTACTTATTTGAGTGTCCTAGTAATGCAACATCAGAAGCACATCTGGACTACTGACTTCCACACCATGAACATTTTAAACAACAAACATCTGCAGCTCTAATACTAAATCAACCACACTATTTGGAACTAGAGGGATCTTAGATATCATCGAATTCAATCACTCCTTTTTTTCCAGATGAGGAAACAGAGAGTGAGATAGGTAAAGTGAGTTCCCCATGGGCAGAGCCAGGATTTGAAACTTCATCCTCTGACTCCAAATTCAATGCTCTTTATAAGACATGCTGCTTTTCCATGGAAACAGAAAAAAAAACATTCCCTAATTTTCCAACATGTTGGATCACTGTACAATTACCTAAATGATATGAGTTAATCTGCCAGTAACAAGGCAATCTATTATCTGTCGACAATCTTTTAGTTCCCTATTTGGGTACAGCAATAATTTATTATTTCATCTTACTGTCATATTTCCATTCACCACTAGAGGGAAAACTTTTACTGAAACAAAGCTACATTCAAAAGCAGCATTTTATTTTCAAAACCCCTTAGGTTATGAGGATAGTAAGCTAATAGAAATGTTTCAATATGCTCATCTGTTACTCTAAAAATGCAAAGAAAAAAATAGCAAAGAGAATTCTTTTTAATGAAACATATACTGCATATACATGTTATTTTCTTAATTACATTTCCAAATATTATATATATATTGAAAAGAAGTTCTGATCTGTCATATCATTTGATTCTCACAACAATTCTGTAAAGTAGCTAAGGCAGGTACTCTTTCACCTATTTTTAGATGATGAAACAGAAGCAGAGAATAATCAGAAGATACCCCAGTTTGCAAGGTGAGTTAGGAGCAGAACTGAAAATTTGTTTCAGTTTTCCTAACTCATACTCTGGAGCTCTTTGCATTTAAATTATACTGCTTCTCTATTTTTTTTTCCTTTCGGGAGAAAAACCGTAACATATAATAATAATTTTATTTCCATACAAAGCATAAGAATGCATGTTAATAGTGGTAGAGAAGGCCCAGGTCTCCTACCTCCTAATGTTTTTCTTTCTCCCACTATACCACAAAAGTTGTGACATGTTGCTTTTTATATCCCATATGCTCTATTGTAAGTATATTCAGCTTAAAAGTGCACTAAGCTATTTGGGATACTATGTGTGTCTATACACATAGCTACCTACATATATATGTACATATACACACGCACATATGTACACATACATATCTAAAGGGATCCACGTTAAAGGGGTAAAAAGATTAAGAATCTTTGCATTCCCTGTGGTACCTGGTATATGCCTTAATCCAGGGGTGGGGAATCTTCGGGCTTGAGGCCACATGTGGCCTTCTAGGTCCTTAAGTGTGGCCTTTGGAGTGAATCCAGTTTTAAATTTTTTTGCTTTTAAATCCAAATTTTAAAATTTAAAATTTTTGAATTCAGTCAAAAGTCAAGGAAGGATCCAGAAGGCCACAGACTCCCCACCCCTGCTTATCCTTCTGACCTCTGTACCTTTGCTGATCCTGATGCGTTTGCCTTATCTCTCCTATCCCTCACCCCCATGGTTGAATTCCTAAGCTACTTTGAAAGCTCTTAAATCCTGCCTCTGACACTAACTAGTTGTGAAGCCATAGCCAAGGCTGTGTGCCTCTGAGAGCCTGAGTTGGCTCTTCTGTAAAATGAGGATTATGATGTGTCTCTATGTCACAGCCCCAGGGTAAGGATCAAATGAGATAATGTTTGCCAAGTGTTTCATAAATTTTAAAATATGTCAGTTACTGCCATTATTGTGTCTCCTCCTCCACAAGACTCCTTCTATTACCTCGGTCTTATCTATCTCTTATCCAGCCTCAGAGAGCATTTTGCTTAAGTCCGCTTATCTAGTATTATGCTATGTTAGTCATTTGCATCAGATATTCCGACCTGACATTCTAAAAATTCAAGGAATAGGAAAATCACAACAGACATAAACACATACATTCCACATGCAAAGTCTCATTTGAAGATAGGCACTTAATAAATGTTTATTGATTGATTGTTACCACAATACTTCAGCACCTGGAAGAGACTGCATAGGTGTACACGTCCTTGCAGAGGAAGGAAGCTAGCTGCACTTATCCTGAGTAGGCATGGGTCCTTACAACCTCATTTCCAGAGTAGGGCTGTTAAAGAGCCAACACAGTATTTTTGATCAGAGAGGAAACGTGGTAGAGGATACAAAGAGAGATGTCTCCCTTTTGTGTTCTGAAGTCTTTACAATAGTGTTTTCTCAAGTCCCAAAGTAAATGTTGGCTTCATGGATGGATTTCATTTGTATTTCATCTTAAAAATTTCCTGATATCATTAAGCTAATGCCTGGAGATTCTAATGGGAAGTAAAAATACACCATAAACCTAAACTATGGTGTGACCTCTGTGACACAGGCTTTCAAACTTAATACTGCATTTTCAACCTTCTGCTCTATTCTTCCAGAAAAAAAAATAAGTGGTAGTCATATTTAAAAATTGAAGCTTTTAGCATTTTACTTTTTTGTCTTTTAAACTTAATCTAATCCACTGGGGCAAATAATCTAAACATGTATGATCAGTAATATATGATCTTTTGAAAATGGAATTTCAAAGATTCCACAGAATCAAAGCTGGGAAGGATGACAGAGGTTTATATAATGCTTTTCTAGATATCTGATTTATGCATAGTATGAATAATGGTCCAGACTTACCAGTGGACTTTGTAGTAGTGTTTTCCATCACATTTGAAAATGTCGCATTAAATGATTGACTTGGTTCTTCTCAGCAATACAATGATCCAGAACAATATCAAAAGAGACATGATGGAAAATGCTATCCACATCCAGAGAAAGAACTGGCGCAGTCTGAATGCACACTGAAGCATACTATTTCCACTTTGCTTTTTTGTTTTTTTTTTCCTTTTGTTCTATTTCTTCTTTCACAACATGACTAACGTGGAAATGTTTTACATGATTCCACCTGTATAACCTCTATCATTTTACTTGCTGTCTTGGTGAGGGAGAGGAGGATGAGGGAAGAAAAACTTGGAACTCAAAATCTTCCCAAAGAATGAATGTTGAAAATTATCTTTACATGTAATTGGAAAAAAAAAGAAAATACTATTAAATTTTTTAAAAAAGAAAATACTGCAGTTAATAATATTATTTTCCTCTCTACACTCCATAGTTAGGGTGGTAATAATACCTTCCTTTTCTAAATTGAGTAATTAGGGCAACATTTCCAAATTATTTATTCATTGAAACAAATCCCTTAATTTTACAGGATCAGAAAGGGTGAGTGACTTGCTCTTGGTCATGTGTTTCAACAATCCTGCTAGCTGCTTCTGTGGGGGTGTAAGATCCACCCACAGCCAGCACCCAGAAAGCTGCCAACAGCACAGGTTCTTTTGATCTGCTTAACTAAGGAAAGCTATGTGAAGGGGTTGACAAGCTTACTTTAATTCAGCATACCAATGTCATTCACTTAGTTCAGGGGAAAAAGCCAGCACCCTGAACTTCAGAGCAAATTACAAAGTACAAACATCAACAGACAGACCAAATACAGATTCATAGTTACCAACATCTAGGTTCAGGCCAGGAGCTCAGAACAAGGGCTGGCCCAGAGTCACGCCGCCACCACTGCTGCAGGAATGAGCTCCAAGGAATAGGAGGCCAACCCCTGGTTTCATTCCTTTTTCAGGGTCAGGGGTGAGTCACACATGCAACTCACCCACATGACCTAGAATCGTCACAAAGAGGCGACTTAAACCCATGTGGTCTAAAAGCCTCTTCTGTCCCAGACATGTAAACTTGGCCCTCCCTTAGTTAGCCCCACCTTGGGCCCCACCTTAGTTGCCAATCCACACCCACTAAGGTTTTCCGCCTAATAGGGGTTTGGGCCTGGGGCTTAGCACCTAGTAAGGCTCAATGAAATACACTGAATTACTCAAAGGGAACAAAAGCCAAACTATTCAAGGGCACTTGGTTGAACTAAGTGCTAAGGAGTCCATTTTGCTTACCAACACATCATGCAACTACCAAGTCATAGGGATATTACTAAATCCTAGGTCTTTGAACTCTTTCAGTGCTCTTTGCCCAATACTTGTTGTGTTTAGTAATGTGGATTTCATATCTCATACTAAAATATTCATCTGTTATATTTGGCAAGCATTTTATGTTATGAAAATAACAGATATTTTCCACCTTATCTGAAAGTGAAATGATTTATGATCATGCACTCTGCGTTGTGCCTAGTACTGTATGCCTTTTCTTATCAGAAGAGATAGCAGTCATTGATAGTTCTCAGAACACACCAGTTGCAAAGATAGCTAGGATGTGGGCTTGCTACTTGTTGCTGACATATGCAGAACATTTCCATATGCTAGCGTTTTGGATGAGAGAGTAAAATTCATCTTTGCAAAGTTGGATTGACTGGCCATGCAGTATCTGGTTCATTCTTCACATTTAATACATTCCACAAATGGGTGGTCCTGCAAAAATCTAATTTAAAATTATCTTCATTTGGTTGTTTAGATGATATTCTAAAAACCAATTGGACAAACATTTGTAGCTATAAGAATGTATGTGATAAGCTCCAGAAGTTCTGCCAATGAATTTTAAATATCTTTAGGAGAAACTAAGAAAAAGTTTATAGGAAAATGACCATGTCTGTGTGACACTGAATTAGAAAGGAATTTGTAAAGAAGTATATCTGTCTTTAAACATCACAAAAGTGCACTAACATCAATATTAATTTTAAAAAGGACTTGCTATTCCATAGCACATAACAGAATCAGATTAAATGAACTCATTTGCATAGCCAACTTCTCATATTCCATTTTGGTAAAAATACTTTCAAAGAAAGTTGTCCCATACACAAACCCAAGCTCCCTCCATCACTTAATGCCATGGTTAAAAAGAAGTCCATGCAATCTTATTTATTCTTTTTGGCACACAGGAAATAACTGGTAAAATAATTAAGGGAAAGAAAAGCTAAGCTTAAAAATTAAGAGGAATTATATGTGATGTTTACAGGGTTCCACTGAAGTGAATACCTAGGAACCACCTAAGAGGCAGAAAATGGGACACTATGTATTCAGACCTAGAAGATTAGCTTTGGCATTCAAAAAAACAGCAAGCTTGCAGCCCCCAGGATCAGGGAAAACCACAAGATTTAAATAAAGGAATTTCAAAAAGTCTTACAGATTCATAACACTTTAATCCTTTCTATTTTTAACATAAATGCATTCCAAGAAAAAAAAATCTCAGGAAAGCTATTGGTCATAACTTCGCTTTCAGCAATAAACTCTACAAAACCTAGAACAGGCTGGTGCAATTAACAAACTTGGCAGCTTCTGTTGACCAGCTTCATTAGATTAATGGTACTAATTGCAAGGGAACAATTTGCCAAAAAAAAGGTACTGTAAGAGAATACTAGTATGTTTTATTTAATTTTAAACAAATTTTAGTGCAAAATATTATTTCTTCAGCTTAAAGGAAATAGATTTTTATACTATTATTTTGAAAATATGATTTGCCTTTAATTTGGGAAAATAATTTTAATTCCTTTATAATACTTTGGGCTTCTGAAGTGAATGACATCAACAATATGGTAATTATTGCAAAAAAAATCACCTAATCATAAAAATCAAGTGTGTGCTAATTTCGAAACTGCTAAAATTTTACCTATAATATCTATTCACGCCTGAAATTATGTCACTAAAGAAACTACAACTGTAACATGGATTTTTTTTCCTTTTCCATTAAAAGGAAAAGTGTTCCTTCATTGATAGCCCAGAAAAATTAGGGGACCCTGTTAGGTTTCTATTGCAATAAAGGCAGAGACTGTTCCAAAGCTGTGATAGGAATGGAAATATTTCACTCTGGGTTTCATTGATTTGACCAAAATTTCTTAAACAGGTGCTCTGTGTAGACCCCTGGGCTGGGACACCACATTTAGATAGGGCACTGCACCTGTCTTTGATGAAATTTATAGTAAGATACAAGCACCATTGGGCATATTGGGCATCACTAAGAGTATTAGAGAGCTGTGGATGGATTGCTCTTTGAAGTCTGATGAGACTGAAAGACCCCTTACAGATCATTGTGTTCAATCCTCTTATTTTACAGATGAAGAAACCGAGGCCCATATAGGTCAGGTTACTTGTACAAGTACATATAAGATGTCAGAAGCAATGATGAGATTTAAAGCTAGGCCCAAACTCAATGTTTTCCCCCCCTAGAGACCTGAGAATGTTTATAGGACGAAGAGAAGTTGGTGGAGAGAGAGAAGACTGCTGAAAAATCATCCTGGAAAAAAAACTACAGCTAAGACTATTAAATTCTATGTCTAATGCTATATGATTTTTAAAATGAGTCAGGGAAAAGCGGGAGGAATGAATTCTTTAGAATTTCTTTCACCTTCAACCCAATATACAAACCACAGCATGGAATACAACAATATTTTCAAGTGTTACATTAACAACCCCTCTCACCAACCCCTATTATAAGCAAATTCTCATCCAAAGTAAGGACTTTTCCTGTGGATTTCAGCAAGGAAGGATATGATTGAAAAGGTCACCCATTGTGATTTATTTTTTGCTGACTACAGTTATGGTTGAATATGAGGATGAGGCAAAAATTCATGCCAATACCAACAATGCCAGAAATTAGAATTTGCTATATATCAAGAGGGTCGCCATGATCCTTGGTTTTATCTGGGGAAAGCAAATGCTGCCCCCAATCCAGGGTTCTGAGATGTAATATGACTCTACCCCATACATGGCAAAAATACACATTTTTTTCTTAATAATATTTTCTTTTTTCCAATTACATGTAAAAAAAGTTTTCAACATTCACTTTTATAAGATTTTGACTTTCAAACTTTTTCCCCCACTCTCCCTCCCTTCCCCCTTCCCCAAGAGGGCATGCAATCTGATATAGGTTATATACCTGCACAATCATATTAAACATATTTCCACATTAGTCATGTTGTGAAAGAAGAATCAGAACAAAAGGGAAAATCCAAGAGAAGGAAAAAGATGAACATGGTATACTTCAATCTGTATTCAGACTCCATCAGTTCTTCCTCTGGATATGGACAGTATTTTCCATCATGAGTCTTTTGCAACTGTCTTAGATCATTATATTGCTGAGGAGAGCCAATTCTATCAAAGTTGATCATCAAACAATGCTGCTGTTAAATAGTGTACAATGTTCTCCTGGTTCTGCTCATTTCACTCAGCATCAGTTCATATAAGTCTTTGCAGGTTTTTCTGAAGTCTGCCTGTTCATCATTATAAAACAATAATATTCCATTACATTCATTTACCACAACTTGTTCAGCCATTCCCCAATTTTTGGTCATCTCCTCAATTTCCAATTCTTTTCCACCACAAAAAAACTGCAATAAATATTTTTGTACATATACATCCTTTCCCCCTTTTTATGATCTCTTTGGGATACAGACCTAGTAGTAGTGGTATTGCTGAATCAAAGGGTATGAACAATTTTACAGCTTTTTGGGCAACTATACACATCTTTTAATAAAACATTAAAATTTAAAATTTTTAAAAGTGAGAGGGAGAAAGTTTAGAATAAGGGAATGAAACACAGATGGTAGAATTTCAGGCCAGTAGGGAAGTTTGTGAGGGTTTTTGGAACTGAGAAGGGTGTCTTTTTTCACTGAGTCCTTAATATGTTTGAGATATTGCGTAAAGCCCTAAAATATAACAGTGGAAGAATAATTTGACTAGGTCAGCAAGTGAAGTCAACATATATTTATTAAATACCTACTACATGCCAGCTCAGCAGCTAGGTGGCATGGTAGATGGAACACAGGCCCCAGAGTCAGGAAGATTCATCTACCTGAGTTGAAATCCAGCCTCAGACACTTATTAGCTGTGTGACCCTGGGCAAGTCACTTAACCCTGTTTGCCTCTATTTCCTCATCTATAAAATGAGTTGAAGAAGGAAATGGTGAACCACTACAGGACTTTGCCAAGAAAACCCCAAATGAAGTCATGAAGAGTGGGACACTACTGAAATGAAGCAACAATAAAGGTGCCAGCTCAGCCGCTAACTAGCTGAATTACTTTGGGCAAGTTACTGCATTCCTTTGAGGCTCTATTCCTCACCTATAAAAGCAGAAAAGAGACAGAGGATCTGGGTTCATAGCCTGACTGGGGTTTACCCGCATAATCTCAGGCAAGTCACAACCTCTTTGGGCCTCAACTTGCTCACCTGTAAAATAAAAAAGGCCGAACAAGCAGCCATTGATCTCCCTTCCAGCTCTGGATCCTTTTTTCTAGCTGATAACTAGGTCCCTTCCAACTCAAACAATCTGTGATTGTCGGTATCCATCAAGTCACACTACACCAGCAACTCATAAAAGCAGTCCTTTTTGTAGTCCGGTGAAAAGAGAAAACAAGCTGATGGGAAAACTACCTCCTGGAGTGAGGAGGAGTCTCCTACGGTGAAAGCAGTGGGCATTTTCAAAGACTACAATTCTATTCTGTTGTTTGGGATGTCAACAGGTAGACAAACATCAATCTGGACCAGGCTGTCGTCAGATCCTAGAGTTCCCAGAATTCTACCTCATTTGCAGCTGAAAGGGCTATAAATACATTGTGTTGGAACCAGCTCTCAGTCATGACAATTTTCCACAAAGAAGTATTCTAAGCGAATGATCATTTTGTGCAATAGATGGGGAAAAATGGTTTGGGAAATAGCTTTTACAAAAACCTAAATTATATCCATTTTAAGATGTGAAGCACAAAGGTTTGAGAGAAACCCATAATAGGCTCAGCCAATTGCCTGTACCCACATATTTGGAAGGAATTTCACCCGTTTTCTTTCCCTCTTACTATTCTCTCATTTTTTTTCACTCTTCTCTGCCTCCAAAGTTATCACAGCATAGCTGCCTATATCTGATGCTGGCTGACACCTGCCAGTTTACATTGAGGTGAGAGATCTAGTCTCATCAGGAGAGTATTGAGAACACAGTCCTCAGGTACAAATCCAGCTGTTATTCAAACAGTTTTCTTCATTCATTATAAATACAAAAAGCTACCAAAAGCTGGATGAGTTTATTCAATTACCTTTCCTCACACACAATCCTACTACCATTATAAATGACATCTTATCCAGTGCCATTCATGTCTATGACCACAAAAGTGGATCTAGTCAATCCAGTAGAGACCTTTCGCTAGATCTGGTAACATTTTGTAGGAGAGGTCATTTATGTTCCAGCAGAAGAGAAAATGGGTGATGATTCCAGAGATCCCATGATGAAATGTGCTACCTACCTACCTTCTGTCAGGATCCAAGACCATCCCCCTCTTTTTACTATTAGAAGACACCCTATTTTCCAGAGTTAAGGCCCAGAAAGCAAGCTGCACCCTAAGCTTGGCATAACAACAATCCTTTGCGCTCACTCTCTGGATGAACACTGCTGCAGCCACATCACAGGACTGATGGTCCCTGAGCTTGGGTAAGCACCAATAGGCCCAGACATGAAACCCTGCTATGAATGGACTTTTTGTCACTAGACAACCTTGCCTCGCTGTTGCTGTTATGCTTCACTACTGTTGCTGCACTACACTGTTTGGATCTTTGTCTAGCCACAAATATATAAATCAAAGTTTAGCCCCACTACCTCAGGTCTCCTACTAGAGGAGGCCCTGACACATGTGTCTAATTTCTCTCCCCCAAAAGTATAAAGAAAGCTTTTTGCTTTTAACCTGCGTGAGCTCTTTGGTATTTTTGGCATTAGCAGTAGTTGCAAAACCTCTGTGACTGGTCATTTGTTACCAGAGTTGACACTTCTGACAGAGAATGGTGATAGCCTCAAGATTCAAAATGAGACATGGCCAATTTGGGTATTTGCCATGTTTGACTATGCATATTTGTTAGAAGAGTTTTGGTTTGGTTTGGTTTTTCTAATGGATAGTGGGAGAAAGAAAAAAAAATAGATCTTTGTTAATTGAAAAAGTAATTAATTTTTAAAAATACAATGAAGAGAAAGAATTTACCTAACTCCTCCTGGATTTGTCCAAGAAAGGCAAGTTATAAAAACAATAACCTTTTTAGGGTATGTGTAGATTGCATTAGGGGGCCTCTCTGGACATATACCCCTGCAAACTCCAGGTCATTTGTTTATGTGCTCCCCCAAGTAAGTCACCAAAATAAACTGAGGGATGGACAATTAGAGTGGTATACCAACCCTTGAATGGTAAGGATGTAGTTCAGCCACTAAAGCGATTTTCCTGAAACACAGGTTGAATCAGGTCACTGGCCTACTTAACAAATTCCAGCAGCTCAATAGCAAACCTCCAGGACCAAATACAAAATGTTCTGTTTGGCATTCAAAGCCTTTCACAACCTAGTCTCCTCCTACCTTTCGAGTGTTCTTACACCTTACTCTCCAATGTGTACTCCTCAATCAAGTGACACTGGCCCTCCTGGCTGTTCCATGAACAAGACACTCCATCTCTCCACTACTGACCTCCATGGCTTCCTATAAATTCTTACTAAAATCACATCTTTTGTTGAAAGCCTTCCCCAGTTCCTCCTAATTCTAGTTCCTTCCCTCTGCTAATTATTTCCTATTTATTCTATATATAGCTTGCTTTGTATATATTTGTTTGCATGCTGCCTCTCCCATTAGATTGTAAACTCCTTGAGGGCAGGGACTAACTGCCTTTGCCTCCTGAGGTGCTGAGCACAGTGCCTGGCACATAATAGGCACTTAATAATGTTGACCAATGTTGAAATAACAATAAGCTACCTTTACAAAGGAAAACTCATATTTATTTATCTGTTTTCTAGGCAGTGCTGGGAAGAAGGCACAAAAAGGATATAAAATTGCTAGTGCAGAGAGGCATTTGTCATTCATACTAGCTGAAGAAGGAATCCATGTGCCTTGCCTCTTCCAGCTCAGAGCTGTGGGTAATAATCCTAATGAGAAGACTCTAGAATTGTGCATGTTTAGCCTGAACAAGAGAAGACTTGGAGTGGAGCAGGGAAGGAGAGGGTAGATCTGAGAGTTGTCTTCATACATTCAAAGGGATTTTGTCCAGAAGAGGAGTCTGATTATACAGTCTCTGAGATCTTTCCAACTCTAAGAATCTGTTATCAGATTTGTCCTGCTTGAGCCCAGAGGAAAGAACTAAAAGCAGAGAATAGAAGTGAAGAGAGCTACCCCTGCATTCCATGTAAGAAATTACTTCCTAACAATTAGAGCTATCCAGCTCTGCCATAGGAGGTAGTGAGTTTCTCCAATACTAACAGTCTTCACCCTAGTCTGGATGAGCCCATGTTGGGTATGTTATAGAACGGAGACTGATTTTGAATAGATGGCTTCTAGAATGCCTTCCAAAAGAGACTCTGTGATTCTTAAGTAAAGACATTGTGAGAAATGAATATTTCTCTCTTAAATTTAATAACTAATTATTGCATTCAGAACAAGATTTTTCTCCTTTTCTACTTCCTCACTCAGAAATCAACTACTGTGGGAAATCTCTCTTAAAGATTTACCCAGGCCAAGATCTTAACAGACAGTTAAAGAAATTCTATTTTGGGCTAATGGGTGTATTCCTGCTCATTTTGTTTGTTCGGACAGGTCTGGGAAAATGTGGGTCTTCTCTTTTGTCTTAACAAGTGATATGGAAATTGATGTCTCTATTAATCAAGATTGGGGTGACACAGCTCACAAGGCCCTCATTTTAATATATCTCACCTCCTATTGGGTTATCCAATCAGAGTTGATTGCCACCTCTCTGGAACACCTACTCTTTGAAAGGTATATGAACTGTGAGCCTGCCACCGTCATGACTGTCTTTGGTCCGAGAGAGACAGCCAAAGGACCATCCTTTTATTAATAATGTGTTGGCTTATTAATAAAATGATTAAATTATCCAGAAACTATGTCCCTCAGAATTTTTTTAATTACCACAACATGAAGAAATCTATTCCTTGGATAACTCAATGTGGTCGGCTCATCAAAAAGTAAAAGTGCTACAACCAAGAAGGATAGCCCTAAGAAGAGAAAGCCTTGGATTTGTTGACTGGAGGTAATAGCAGTGAGCCTACAAGGGAGCTAACCACTCCCTAGACCAAGAGGCTAATAGAAAGACCCTCCTGCATAACAATACCAAGCTGTAAATGTGAAGAATAACGAATGCCATGACAAAACCTAACAACAATTTTCCACCACAGAAGACTGACAGCAATCTCCAGACAAGGAGATAATTAATAATAGTAATAATAACAACAACAATACACATTTATTCACATTGTGGTTTTAAAAGCACTTTGCTAACACCCCAAGAGGTAGCCAGATCAAATGTGTATTATTCCCATTTTACTAATTGGAAACTAAAGGCTCACAGAAGTTACTTGACTTGCTAATAATTGTCATGAGCAGGAATGAATCTTAGGGCCACAAAGCAAGGTTTTGACCTAACCAAGTAACAACCTGTCCAGGTCAATAACGGGATTTCTACCAGTAGAGTGCAATGCTATAAAGTTACTAGAGAGCTATAACTAACTACAACAGGACCCAGGTCACCAACAGAAAACATTGAGATAAAATTGCTACAGGCAACTAGGGCAGGCAAGTTGGTAATAACTAAACTAGCAAATAATATGGCTAGGATAATACACAATGCCAAGTAGGATTACTTTATACATTAACTGTATCTGATAAAAGTATGAAAACCAGTATTTATAAGGAATAGACACAAATACATGACCAAGAACATTCCCCAATAAAAGAGAGACCAAAGGACATAAACTAATGTTTTCAAAATAAGAATTATAAACTACTCACTGGCATACAAAAATGCTCCAAATCACTAATACTGAAGGAAATATTAATTAGAACAACCTTGATGTTTCAATTCATAGCTATCAGATTGTCAAACACCGAGGGAAATGTAGGAAGACAGGCACACTCATACACATATACACTGTTGGTGGAACTGTGAATTGGTCCAATGATTCTGCAAATAAATTTGGAATTTTTTGAGAAAAATTAGTATTCTAATCTAATAGTATCTAATTCTGCTGCTGGGCATATACACCAAAGAAGGCAAAAACAGAAAAAAAGCCTCTGTGTATACCAAAATATTAAGCATTGTCCCAGTTTTTTAGTGGTAGAAATTCAAGCCAATTGGAGTCTAATACCTAGAAGAATAGGATGGCTTCTTTTTTAAAGCTGTCTCTGACAGACAAAAGTTACATTTTTTAAAAATGTCAAAATACTCTTTCATTTTTTGGGAAAAAGGAAATACCAAAGTTAAAAATATCATGTCAAAAATCTACTGAAGGTATTTACTGTTGAATAGTGTGATTCATGCAAATTATAACTTAAGGAAACCTTTTCATATTTGTGGCAAAAATGATTGCAAGTTATTTACCTACAGATGTTGTCAAGTTTAAAAGCAGAAAATTTAGCCACAGAAAAAGAAAAATGAAAATGTAATTTTGTCTCCCTAGAACATCCTTTTGTTATCTTTTCCCCCAATCAAGGTATAACTAGTTATAATTTAAGTTCTTTTTTCCTGTGTTTTGTGTAGATCCAAACCAGCAAGTAACACATTGGAGTTGCTCTGGTGGTTCATATTAGTCGTTTACTTTAAGTGTATGGTAACTTATGGTCCTCTTTGAGAAGAGTTAAGAAAAAGTGTTTTTGTAGAGAAGAGATTCTATTTATTGATCTCATTTTACCTGCTTAGTTGATTGGTTCAGAACTAGAGGGATCTCAGAGACCGTTTAATTCAACCTCCTCATTGTTACAGATGAGGAAACTGAGACCCAGGGTGATGAAATCAAGTGCCCAGGCTCACAGTCAGTGAAGTTAAGGAGCTGAAATGTGAACCCTGGCCCTCTGACACCAAAGAAAAAGAAGAAGAAAAAATGTGTCTAATGGTAGTCATCTCTAGGGCAGGGTGGAGGGAAGAAGGGAGGAAAAAAGGGGAAAAAAAAGAAATGTACGTGATAAATTTTTATATATTTTGTATACATTTAATTTTTTATATATTTAAAAGGAATATCAAGTTGTACATAACAGATTTGCAGTTTCATGTACAATCATATTTTTAAAATTATACTATATTATGGAAATGCTTATTTTATTCCAAAAATTGAAAAAAATTTTAAAAGAAAAAAAGGCTTACACACCATAGAATTTAGACTAAAGACCACTATTTATTGACTGAAATTTAAACAAATAAAGCATTTGTGAATATTAAGTGAAAAAATAAGAGGATAATTTTAGCAATTTCTAAAATACACAGGAGAGAAGTCCAGAAGGAGGGAGTCAATCAAGGCAGCTTTAAAGCTAACACGTTGAATTTGTTACATCACTTTTAAAAAAATATAAGTTCCATGTAATAGAGATTCATGGTTTCACAAACATTCCTTTTTTTCTATTGTTCTGTTTTTATGGAACTGGTTGTATTTAATGATGTTTGTGAGTTACAACAACTGAAAACAAAAACCAAAATTTAAATTAATTGTTTTAATTGTGAAATGGCCTGCATCTGTAGGTAGTGACATCTTCCAGAAGCAACTGAATGACCATTTGTCAGAACATTATAAAGAGGTCTAATCATTCAGGCATATGTTGAATTAAACGACCTCTGAGATTCCTGGCAACTCTAAGACCCTTTGATTTTATTATTTCCTTAACACTCACTCCTTTGTTTAAACTTGTTATGAGATACTGATATACAAAATTCACCTTCTTCCCAGTCCATCCTTCCCATTCCCCACCCCAGTCTCCCCACCCCCCAACCAGACTAAAGCAGGTATCTTATAGGCAGATCTGTTCCTTATTCATCTCCATATCACTGAAGTAGATACAACAATATAGCACATGGGAGGCACTCAAGAAAGAGGTATTGACTCAACTTCTGAGCTAAGGGGTAGCATGGTGCATGAGCAGCCATTTGAAAGCATTTATTCTGCACCAATGGAAAACTTAAAAATATCACAATTTTCTGATAAAATTATTTCTCCTGTTGTGTATGCTGTCAGCAATTCTTTCCTAAGAGCTCAAGATGGGGAGGAAGTTGCAATGCCCCAGAATAAAAATAAAACTTGTCATAACATATTCAGCAAATAATAATGCAAACCATCAGCAGAAGGAGGTGAGAAAGTGATAAGGAGACAATAAATCTACTCACTGACTGGATATTTATGAGAATTCACATGTAACTAAGAGTCGGTAGATGGCATGTATAGAATTGAAACCTTGGGCTAAAAAACAATTAGTTCATCAATGCCCATTAAGCCCAAGCTTCTTCCAGTCTGCTCTATAAAAGACCCTTTTATAGGTAAAGGAACTGAAGTTGAGAAAGGTTAAATTATTTGCCCAGAATAACACACCTATAAGTGTCTGAGACATTTGAGCTCAGGTTTTTGACTCCAGGTCCAGTGCCCCACTATACTATCTTGATTGGAATCTATGTCAACTATAATTTTGATCAAGTAGTATCAGCTTCAAAAGTGGTCAATACATCTATTAATTTTAAAATCTTATCTTAAATTGACTTGCTACCTCATTGAACTGATAGCAATCTATTAAAAATTTGCAGATTCCTTGCATGAGCATAGAACTTTGCAGAGAAAAAGCCAAATTTCCTCTTAGTATTGTACCATATGCTTCAGAAATGATTAATGCTTATTTATTATAGAATCACAGAATCCCACAGCTGGAAGATCATCTTAGATATCTGAGTCAAATTGTGGCCTGTTTGAAGCATGACTTTCCTTCCAGGAGTCATCAAACATTATTATCTAGCTTCTGCTTAAAGACCTCCAGTGAGAGGGAATTCAACAGCTCCACACCCTGCTGTCCATTTTATTCTACACCTCTAATTTTTATAATGATTTTTATGCTGATCTTCCATCTTTTAATCCTGTCCTCCCAGGACTGCTCCTTCTTCCACACAACAGACATTCCCCTCCATCTTCTCGAGGTTGGACATCCCTCATTCCTTCCATTATTCTACTTAGAGACCTGGTAGTCTAGTAGGAAGCACATTGGAGTGGGAGTTGGAAGAACTCACTTCTCCAGCCCTGAGACCTTGTTTGGACTAGGCATCCAACCCCCCTGAGCCTCAGTCTTGTTATCTGTGAGAGGTGTATGTGCCCCCCACTATTTACCCTGCAGAGATGTTGAAAGGAAAGACCTTTGCTGAGCTATAAACTGTAAGCTATTCTTTTTGTGGCACTTTTTTTCCTCCAGAAAAACTGTAGCTTTGGCCCTTGTGCACTTTGATGTCATGAAACCATATTTGTGGCTACACCCAAGTCTTGAACGCTACCATTCATCTTCAAAGTGCTTTACCGTTTGTAGCCATTCAACAGAATTCAATTCAGCAGTCTTTGGGACCTCATTGTTCATTCCCAGGGCAGTCACAGGGATTGTGCTGAATTGGGTGACAGATCTGTAAACCACAATATCAGCAGTGAAGTGTTTAGTTCTCTGGCACCCATTGGGAATTTCAAAGCAACATTTACTCTGAGCCTCAAGAGTCCTTTTCAGTGAGACCAAAAAGCAACCAGGACCTTGAGCTGTGCTCCAAATGTAAAAGACACTGGGAAGTAATCTGATTGAGAAGAAAAAGATCTCAAAGACATGGCTCTGTGGAGAATACCTTACCTACCCCCTTAAGTATATATTTCAGATCCATTAAACTTGGGCTTGGATTTTTATCTTCAAGGGAACTATTGTTTATTGTGGTGTTACGTGCAGGGCCACAGAGCTTGGCTCTTGTTAAGCGAAGACATCTCTTGGTTAGAAAAGTTTTCACCTTTTCAGACTAAGTACTAATGAGCTTCTCTTGATCAGAAAAGGGTGTGCACTGCTCTGAAGGCACAGAAGCTCAGGGCTCCTCTTGACTTATCCATCTAGGTTACTTGCCTACCATCCTTGTTCCCCTTCCCACCAATTGTGAAGTCTTATAGCCCACCTGACCCTTGTTCCACAAGTGGCAGCATTCAAGCTAGCTCCTGGCTCCCCATTGGCTGAGATGTAAATGACCCTGTTTCTGGATTGGTTTGCCATGACTGCTGGTTAGCCTCCTCCGCCTGGGCTGCTTATAAAAAACAAAACCAACAACAAAACCACTCCACTTCTAGCTGAAGCAGATTCTAGCTCTGACTCAAGGGAGAGAATTTTGTGAACCTCCCACTCCTCCTATTTCCTGGAGGCTAGGGGTGTGCTTCTACCTACCTGATGTCTTCTAGTGCTCATGCAGCCGAGAAGCCAGGAAGCCAGAGTGTGCTGGCGCCTGTGTGTAATATTGGGCTTGCCAGTCCTAACAAAGATCTGGCTACCTCTGCTTTACTGAAGGGAGAACACTCTCAAATGCAGTCAGTGGATGACGCTACTGAGGAGAACCTGAAGACAAGTGAGGGTGTAGTAGAGGGCAGGGAACCCTCACCTTCCCAGGTGACAGCTAGTCCTGCTGCTGTATTAAGCTTGGCCTCCAGTGCCAAAAATGTTGTAGCCAGTAGAGGGGTTCAGGCTACAGATGTGACCGAAGTGGCTGTCCAAAGTGGGTTGGATATGACCAAATCAATGTTTGCCACCAATACTGAAACATTCTTTAACGACAGATTTGACCAGATGATCCTGAAAAGCACAGATAATGTGTTGAAGCAATCTGAAGAAAGGAATGATAATCACCTGCCCATGACAGATGATGAGCTGGCTGAGATTGCTACAACCCTAGAGGGACTGGAAATACCAACACTCCAACAGCAAAGAGAAACGCAGCAATACTTTGTGCATCTGGGATCCCTACCCCCCAACCTCCACCAGCAGGCTGTTCAGTACTCCCTGGTTAAATTGGGGGAGATCAAGCAGAGTGCCCTTGAGATTCACCTGCAGCTTTCTCAGATCATCAGCATGATTAACAATGTTAAACAGACTGGTGCTCCATTTGGTGAGAATCAAGAGAAACTTCACCAAATATGGAACCGAATGGTACCTGGAAATATTGAGCAAGATGCTGGGCAGATTGAGTCTCGTTTCTTCATCCTGTTTATGAAGGTCCTCCAGCAGCTTTTGGACGTCATCTTTCTGCTCTTGTCTAACATACAAGGCTTTAATGATGGCATTGAGAGAAAGATAAAACAGATGCTCCACCGTGTTGAAGACCTTGAAGCCACTCTTGTTGGGGTGCATTCCTTTCAGGACCTTTCTTGCATCTTCATAACCATGGTTGATGAGGAGAACAATAAGATCCTACCATTCCTACAGCAAATATATGACTATCTGGCCAAGGACAGACCCCTCACCTGGATCGTGGGACCCTTTGTCCCATCCAGCCAATGTTCCCAAAAGGCTGAGGAAGCATCGCAGAAGATTAAGGAAGAATAGAATGGTCCAGGCTCAAAGGAACGGAGAGGTTAGCATATAATAGACCTTACATATCTTATCTCATTTGGTCCACACTACAACCCAGTGAAGTAGATACTATCATTATTCCCCCTTTCCCTGACAGAAAAGGAAACCAAAGCTGAGACGTTGCTCAGGGTCATACAGCTAGTTAGCACCTGAGGATGGTTTTGGGGAAACTCACGACACCCCAGTGAGGTCAATAGTGTTATTGGCCCTCTCCTACAGATGAGGAAATTAGATGAGGAGGTGGAGTGAGTTAAGAGCTCACATCTAGGGAGTCTCTAAGAGCTAGCTTAGACTTAGAGTTTCCTGACTCCAAGTCTAGAATTTGATGCTACCTAGCTAGCTGCATGACCTTCCTAAAGCTTTCCTCCAACCTACCATTTTATGAAGGACATTTACTGGAAATCTCAATTTTTTTATCTTTAAAGGCTGCCTCTAGACTAATTTGTTTTTACTTTCTCTCCTAGATTTCCAGAAACCAGGTGTCCAGAATTCTTTTGTTGGTGGTGTTTTTCCTGTTGCCCTGAGACAAACAAACCTATAACTGAGCTGGCTCTAGTGAACTGGGATGTCAGGGGAAAAACAACCAAGATTATCTCCCTAACCTAATAGGATAGCAATCATATTCTGTTATACTGGGCCTGGTGGGAAGAGCCTAAACTATCAGTCTAATCTACCCAGGATGTTAGTAAGAAGTCCAATATCGTTGAATTAGTTTTTTGTTTGTTTGTATTTCTCCTCAGTGGAACAAGATAACTTGTTTTCTCCATCAAATTTTAACTGCAGCTTAAAAATTATTAAAAAAAAAAGCTACTATGAAATATTCCTATCTACCTTGCCATTAAAATTGGATTTTTAAGCTTGGGGGAGGGACAGAGAGGGAGCTGATCGTGGCTGCTTAAGTTTCCTGGGCCTCTCCCCACCCCTCTTCCCAGCACCCACATGGTCCCTAGCCTTCCAACCGCTACAAGTTACTGGTCCTCACTGATAGTGGGAGAAAGAAAATTGTCCAAGAACTCTCCTGCTTTCTAGAACGTTCGCAGTATTCACAAAGGAATCCAGGTTAGTGGGTCATTACTTGGAGCTGACTTGGGAGCACCTGCAAATGAGATGAATGGATCAGGGATAGTTTGACTGAGTCTCCACCCTGCCCTCAGTTTAATAAAGTAGTCTGGTTATCTACTTTCCAAGAAGCACAGGGAAGAGAGACATTACTACATCATCACTACACTTAAAAAAGAAACCCACCAGCACCACTAACCACTCAAGGTTGGTGGGGACGAGAAATCCAAAGGCTTGTTTTCTTGACTTAATGGAGGAATTAGGCCCCAATTCCTTTGAAACTCCCACTTGACTCAGGGTATTAAGCCTACAGTGAAAGCCAGTTCTTGAGGAACTGACTCCATTGTTCACAATTTAGAAATCATATAGCCAGTTTCATAAGTTAGCTCTCCTGCTTTCAATCATTCCTATACATCCTGAGTTAATGGTCTCATTGTCATTAGACTGAAAGGCCAGTGGTTGGTTGCAGCAGCTGCTGAGATTCTTAGAAAAGCACTGAAACAAAAAGCAACAATACATGCTTCAGCTGTAAGATGGGAGGTTGGTGGTGTTGGGGGTGGGGAGGCAGTGGAGGTGGTCGTTGGTGAGCCAGAGTCTATTGGGTGGCCATCCTAATTTTTTTTCTCTCATGAACTTGGGCATTACTTTTAAGCTTTCCCTTCTGCCCAACTCACATCTATGATGACCCCCAATCTCCCTGGCTATGTTTATTTTTTAATATTTAATTTATTTTCAGTTTTCAACATTCATTTCCCTAAGTTTTAAATTTTCTCCCCTTTCCTCCCCCACCCCCAAGATGGCATGCAGTCTGATCTACAAATACATTCCTATTAAACACATTTTCATGTTAGTCATGTTGCATAGAAGAATTATAATGAATGGAAGAAAACATGAGAAAGAAAACAAAACAAAAGAGAAAATAGTCTGCTTCGCTCTGCATTCTGACTCCATAGTTCTTTCTCTGGGTGTGGATGCCATTTTCCATCAGGAGTCCTTTGGAGAAGTTTTAGGTCCTTGCATTGCTGAGAAGGGCTAATCTATCAAAATCAGCCCTCACACACTGTGGTTGTTACTGTGTACGATGTTCTATTGGTTCTGCTCACTTAGCTCAGCATCAGTTCATATAAGTCTTTCCAGGTTTTCCCACCTGGCTATGTTTCAAGCAGATTTTTCCTATTTCCTGGTTCCTAAACACTTGACCAGCGTAACCTGGGTAGCTCTCACTTTTAGAGGCTGCTGGAGGCCAAGATCAGAGGAACTGCTAAGACCTAATGCTGAAGGATTCCCAATGGAATTGACCAATGAAACCGATACCAAAAATGGTAGCAAGTAGAGAGCTCCATCAAAGAACATACCTGGAAATAATAATGTCTTCTGTCTAGGTTGCACTTTATCATCAGGCAGTATTTAGTATGTTAGGTGATGCAGTAAACAGAGTGCTGGACCTGGAGTCAGGAAGACCTAAGTTCAAATGCGACCTCAAACACCAGCTGTGTAATCTGGGGTGAGTTACTTAACTTTAGTTCACCCAAGTTTTTGAACTATAAAAGAACATTATTATAGTACCTTCCTTCTAGGATTGTTTTGAGGATCAACTTGATAACATCTGTAAAGGGCTTAACATGGTGCCTGGCACATAGTAGGCTCTGTGTAAATGCCAGTTAGCCTCGTTACTATCCTCATTATTATTTACAGGCACTTAACCTTACAGCAGTGAGGTAGGTTGCAGAATAGATCGAGGATCCCTGTTTTCTTCGGAGTGGGCACCCTTCCTCCTCAAGACAGATTGAACCCTTTTCCTGCCTTCATACCTAGTCTTTGTGAGGTGCTTGTGGGCAAAATATTTCTCACTCGAGGACCAGCCTTATGGTAACGAGTGTCTCTTAACTTAACTAGAGTGGTCCTTTGATGACAAACAATTTGTCACAAGATGCTTGAATTCTTCCTGGAATCTTCCAGACCTAGTCCTCCACTGGTCTTTACAAACCAGGGGTTACCTGCACCCTGCAATAAGTCACTGACACAGATCTTGAGTGCAAAAATTATGTTAATACAAGAAGGACTAGTGTGGAAACTCCCTCCACTGATGCAGATTGCAATCCATCTCTTAAAGGGTTGCCTGAGACCGAGAGGTAAAGCAATTTATCCAGGGTCACGCAGCTAGGAAGATTCGAAGGCAAGATTCAAACAGATCTTCTGGACTCCAAGTCCAGATTTCCATGCATTATGCCATATGCCCCCATTACCCCATAAAATATTAAGAATTGTACTATTATATTATTATTATTATTATTATATCCATTTTCAGCATTAGCATTTTATTAGTGAAAGACAGTGTTGCTTAATGAATAGAGTTGGCCTCGGAGTCAGACTTAGATAAGGTCCCTTGATGGCTTATAGCAAGAGCTTAATTAAATGTATTGTTGGTAATAACAATAGTTAGCATTTCTCTAGTGCTTTAACATTTCAAAAGGCTTTGCCTATGTTCTCATTTGATCTTCACCACAATCCTATGAGTTAGGTGCTACTATTATCCCCATTTTACAGTTGGGAATCAAAGACAGATAATAGTTAAGTGACTTGCCCAGGGTCCTACAACTACCAAGAATTTGAGGCAGGATTTGAACTTGAGTGGGTATCCCTTCTCTCCACTAACTGACTGACCCTGGGCAAGTCTTAACCTCTCAGTAGAGGGATTGTTCTCACTAGGAGTCCATTACTTCAAAGAAATAATAGGTCTAAACCCTTTTCCCTATCCACTCAACTCCCAGCCCTCCATACACACACACACACACACATCATCTTTGTTATGAAAGAAGACTAGGGAATCAGTCATTCAACCTGAGCAGAGTTGAGTTGCCATAGATACCATAGATGCATTATCAATATTCAAAGAATTTAAACATGATAGAATATTTAGCACTAAACCCAACCTAAACCAAGTTAACCCTTTCTTCCCTGATTGAGAGAGAACTTCAAGTTCATACTGGTACCTGTCTGACCTATTCTTGGCCTCCTTTGCTGGATTGTCCTCCATATCCCCCCTCCAATAGTGAATGGCCCCAAAGGTTCTATCCTAAGCTTTTTTTCTCTATTCCCCTCACTTGATCCCCTCACTAGCTCTGGCAGGACCAATTCACCTCTATCCATTGCTACATATCAAGCTCTAATTCCTTATCAGCACCTGGAGCTGCCTACGTCAAACCAGATGCTCCAGAGCAGGAGTGGGGAACCACATGTGACTTTCTGGGTCCTCAGGTGCAGCCTTTTGACTGAGTCCAAGTTTTACAGAGCAAATCCCTTTATTAGGGGGATTTGTTCTGTAAAGTTTGGATTCGGTCAAAGGGCTGTACTTGGGGACCTAGGGGGCCACATGTGGCCTCAAGGCCACAGGTTCCCCACCTCTGATCTAGAGTCATGTAAAAGCAGCATATTCAGAACTGAACTCATTGTATCCCCCTAAAAAAAACCCAGGCCTTTTTGCACCTTCCCTATTCTGTCAAGTGTACAATCGTCTTTCCACACACCTGGATTCCCAACCTCAGTCATCCTTGACTTCTCACTCTGCCTTATCGCACATAAAATAAGACTTTCCAGTTGAGTGTTCCTTCCTCCACCACCATTTTTCTCACCCTTTCCTTCCTTCCACTCAACATAATTGCCTCTCTAGTTCTGGTCCTCATTACTTCTTGCCTGACCACTTGCAATAGCCTCCTAATGGGTCTCCCTGCTTCAGGTCTCTCTCATCTCAGCTCTTCTTCTGCACAAGCTGCCAAAGTGATTTTTCTAAAGTACAAATCTAACCACGCCATTCCCCTGCTTGAGAAATTTCAGTAGCTCCCTTACTTACATTCACATAAAAAGTCCTGTGTTTGGCATATTAAAGCCTGTTACCCCTGGCTCCAACCTACTTTTCCATTCTGTTATACTTTACTCCTTTGAATCCATTCTATGGTCCAGCTAGAATGGCCTTCTTACTGTCCTTCACATGGGATACTCCATCTTGCTCTCTCTCCTTGACTTTTCAAAGGCTATCCTTCCTCCCTGGAATGCTCTGCCTCAGCACATTTTGGGTATGGCTGAATTCCTAAGGAAGTGAAAAACTAGTTTCATCTAAATCTCAACTCAAACATCACCTTTTACATGAGGCCTTTCCCTGATACTACCAGTTACCAGCACCAGCTCCCAAAATCACCTTGTACATATTTTGTATTTTATACGCACACACTCATATGTACATATGATGCTTACCTCGATGATAAAAATAGTTAGCATTTATACAGCCCTTTAAGATTTGCAAAAAATATCTTTACAAATTTACAAATATCTCATTTGGTCCTTATAACAACTCTGGGCAGTAGGTGCTGCTATTATCCCCATTTTACAGATGAGAAAAATTGAGGCAGACAGTGGCTATTCAAGGGTCACAGAATATATAAGTATCTGAGGCTGGATTTGGACTCAAGAGTTCCTGACTCCAGGTGGAACACTGTGCCATCTAGCCATCTCTAATATTAGTAAAAAGTATCCACATTGCCTAGCACCCAGAAGATACTTAAATATGAACCTCAGTTTTCATTGGCTTGTCCAATAACTGATAGGCAGTCTGTATACCTCATTGAGTTATTTTATAAGCTGGAAAGCATTCTCATTATATAAATTCAAGCTATTGTTATTACTAACATTCTCAATATCATCAATATTAGAAATTGACCCAAATCTATACTATTCTTTCTGTGACCTGGGTTGGATGTCACTTTTTAAAATAAATCTCCAGCATTGGCATATTTAGCATTTGTTTCATTCTCGTAAGTCAGGTGTATTACATGGGGGAAATCCATTTGTTTAAATTTTCCAGGGAATTTGGAATCTAGATAAATGGATATTTGCTAAAGAATGAATTTATTATTCTAAAGATGTGAGGAGGGGAGAAGTTGTGAAACATCACCCACACACCCAAAAATGTATAAAATCATTTTATAAATACAAGTTCATTTTCTATGCATACCAGAGTCTAAGCAAAAAGGCATAATAATTTACAAAATCTTTATTAGTCCAAACAGACAAAATGTCTGTAAATACAATAAGATATCTTCATCTCCTAGATTACCAGTTGTAGATATCATTTTGTTTATGACACATCAGGCACGCACAAATCTTTTTACCTTATCTCTTGAGGAAGATTCATCTCATAATACGTGGATACTTTCTCTTTTTTAATAATAAATTTATTTTTTATTTTTAGTTTATCACACTCAATTCTACAAGTTTGGGGGTTTCAAATTTTCTCTCCCTCCTCTCCACCCCCACCGAGACAGCATGTAATCCAATGTAGGTTCTACATATACCTTCACATTGAGCTTATTTATGTAATAGTCCAGTTGTAAAGAAGAATTATAACCAATGGAATGAACCATGAGAAAGGAGAAACAAAACCAAGAAAAGAAGGCAAAAAAAAAGAGAGAGCAAAAAGTTTGCCTCAGTCTGCATTCAGACTCCATAACACTTTCCTTGGATTGCGTAGTTTTTTTCCATCATGAGTCTTTTGGAGCTGTCTTTGAACCTTGCATTGATGAGAGGAGTCAAGTCTATCAAAGTTAGTCCTTACAGATACTGTGTGTCTGTAATCGTGTATAATCATCTCCTGGTTCTGTTCCCCTCGCTCAGCATAAGTTCATATAAGTCATTCCAGGTTGTAATGAAGTCTGTCTGCTCCTCATTTCTTATAGCACCATAGTATTCCTTTATATTCACATACCACAATTTGTTAGTCATTCCCCAATTGATGAGTATCCCCTTGATTTCCAATTCTTCGCCACCACAAAAATTGCTGCTATAAATATTTTTGTACATACGGGTCCCTTTCCCACTTGTATGATCTCTTTGGGGTATAGCCCTAGAAGAAGTATTGCTAGGTCAAAGGGTATGCGCATTTTTATAGCCCTTTGGGCATAGTTCCGTATTGCTCTCCAGAATGGCTGGATCAGTTCACAACTCTACCAATAATGTAATGATATCCCAATTTTCCCACATCCTCTCCTGCATTTATCATTTTCCTGTTTTGTCATGTTGGCCAATCTGACAGGAGAGATGTGGTACCTAAGAGTTGTTTTGGTTTGCATTTCTCTAATCAATAGTGATTTAGAGCATTTTTTCATAAGACGATAGATATCTTTGATTTCTTCCTCTGAAAACGGCCTGTTCATATAAAAAATATCAGGTTCACATTCTTTTATAGAATATATATTATAGGATTTATATTTTTATATATTATATATTTATATATAATTTATATATTTATAGAATATATATTATAGAATATAGAATATTGGACTTATATTTTTAAAAAAATATTTTGATTCAAATCCTGTCTCTGATAAACTAGGTGAGCATGGATGAGCCACTTAAGCCCAGCCTCAGTGTCTTCATCTATTCTGTTGTTTAGTCATTTTTTTAGTCACGTCCAATTCTTTGTGACCCTATTTGGGGTTTTCTTGGCAAAGATAGTGACATGGTTTGCCATTTCCTTCTCCAACTTATTTTACAGATGAAGAAACTGAGGCAAACAGGATTAAATGACTTGCCCAGGTCACACAGCTAGAAAGTGCTTGAGGCCAAATTTGAACTCATGAAAATGAGTCTTCCTGACTTCCAGCCCAGGACTCTTATCTACTGGGCTACGTAGCTGCCCCTTCCTCCTCTATAAAGTGGGCTTAATAGTACCTATGGTATCTACTCAGAACTGTTACGAGACTCAAATGAGATATATAAAGTGCATCACAATCCTTAAAACCTTATATTAATGCCAATTGTATTATTGTAAGTGATCTCAGAGAACCACAGCGTTGAAAAAGACCTTAGGATCATCTAATCTGACCCTTGGATGTTACAGATGTAGAAAGTGAAACCCAATGAGGTCAGATGACTTGACCAGGATCACCATTACTGACTTCAAACAAGTATTTTTGGCCAGCAGGAAAGAGAAGCAAATGAACTCTGTGCTGGTTAGCTTTTAACCAAAAAACAACAAACAGCCCATTATGCTGCGGCTCTGAGGCCAGTTCAGTACAGGTCTTCACATCTTCCTGTGCCCTGAAATGCAAACATATTGAAATACTCCATTGTGCCCTTTCTCACTCCTTTCCCCCCCTAACCATCAAAGAAAAGATTTCCCTACAGAAAGAACTGGCAAATTCTGTGGAAAGAAAATCACTTTTTTTGGCCGGTGTGTTTTGCCACTTTTCAGTAAACAAGATTGTTTTTCACTGGGGGAAAAAAGCACTATAAAAAAATTCTGTGTCAGGGCTGGATTAAGAAAAAAACCCCACCAAACTTGAGCTTTCCAACAGTGAAGGGAACTGAAAGTTGAAGGTCGTTCTCTGGTTGCTGTGACACAGAGGCTGCCTTCCAGCCAAATACTGTACAGTGTTCAAAGTCACAAAGAGAACTTGGAGAGGGAAAGAGGCTGGAGGTGGGGAGGATAAGGCAGGGGACAAAAGGCTTAGAAAGGGACCATGGTAATGAAGAAAAAATAAAAGACCACAGAGTAATAAAAAAAAAAACCATTTAGGTTGTAGGGCAGCGATGATTTTTCTCTTCACTTATCCAGCGGTTATGGAATACCTGCAATAATAAGAACGTCTTTATGTAGGTGTTATGATTTTTAATTTAATGAGCTTGATGAGTTTATTAAAACTCACACCTGCACTAAGACGTCTGGGACACCCAGCAGAGTTCCATCAGGTGCTAAGAAGCTGTTACCTTACAACATGGCCAAGAGATAAAGTAAGAGGAAAGAATGAAATCAGCTTTTATTAGGCAGATGCTCTATGCCAGGCAGAGTGCTAAGCACTTTTCAAATAGTATCTTCTTTGATCCCCACCACAAGACTGTGAGGTAGGCACTGTTTATTATTCCTGTGTTATATTTGAGCTAAGTGAAGAAGACAGAAGTTAAGTGACTTTGCCACGTCTGAGGTCAAATTTGAACTCAGATCTTCCTGACTCCAGCCCCATGCTCTTACCACTGTGTCCCCTAACTGCCTCTATATAAGAGAAGCATCGCTATTCCCATTCCCATTATCATTCCCATTATTCCCATTTTATCACAGAGATCATAGCTATAGAACTGAAAGAGACCACAGAGCCATGTAGTTGAACTCCTTCATTTTACAGATGATGAAACAGGCCCAGGGAAGTGACTGGCCCAAGGTCACACAGGTAGTAAGTGACAGAGCACCAGCATTCAACCCTGGGCCTTCTGATTCTAAATCTAGTGTTTTTACACCATCTGGCATCAAAGGAAATCACCGGGAGATGGGAGACACTTAACAGAGTGGCAAAAAAAAAGAAAATGATGAGGCCTCTCCTCAAAGCCCCAAACAATATCCTACGCCCAAACAAGAAACAGGAGTTGTACCAGCTGAAAAACCAGACTGTGTTTGTTTTTTATTTTCTTCCTACCCCTCTATTCAAGTTAGCCACGACTTTCTCAACAGCAGCAGTCATATCACCTGATATGGCTTAAAGTGAGAGACACTGGGGGCATTAAGCCAAGTGCTGGGGTGGGGGAGTATCCTGCCATTGAGCAGCAGGCAGACCTCCCTCCCCAGGGACACTGTGAAAGTGACACAACACAGAGACCTCAGTAAGGGAACAAGAGGATGCTGCTCTTAGCAGGGGTCAGGGCCCCAGGGTAGTCGGCATCCTCGGAGCATCAGTCACAACCAGAGGATTTTCCTCAAAGGGCTGTGTCTAGCAGAAGATTCAAGGGAAGTGGGATGGAAGGGCACCACCAATTAATGTGTTTTACGGCAACATTAGTGATTCTAAACCCTCCGTGATGTCTCGAGGATAAGCTACAAGAGGACCCCTGCTTTTGTTCCCCAAGCCCAGAGAGTGAAGACTCTATGCTGGACTTACTCAGGTCACTGCCAAGATCATCCTGTGGACCCCATCACTGAATTTATGATTCCAACTGAGTTCCCTCTACCAGCAGCGATGCAAATTGCTGTTTTCCAAAAATGAACACATTTAAACTTGACCCAACCAAACAAAATAATAAGAATTAAAAGCAATTTTTAGAGGCATGAGACAGAATGTTAGATTTGAAACTGAAATTCTGAATTCAAATTTCACCTCTGATACTGTGTGATGAAAGTTACCTAGCCTCTCTGTTCCTGAGGCAACTCTCAAAAGCAAGGGCTCTTAATCGGGGATTTACAGACCAAGGGGTGTGATCAGATTTCAGGGGGTACATAAACACCCACAAGAAAAAAAACTCTTTATTTTCTGAAACCTCTGACTGAAATGTAGTATTTCCTTTAATTCTTTTAGGTCATTATTCCAAGAAAGTATACATAGGCTTCACCAGAATGCCAAAGGGATCCATGACACAAAAAATTAAGACGCCAACTCTAAAGCTATGCATTTGTGGCTGAGGGGGCGGGTGAAGTGGAAAGTGGGAAGGTACAAAGTCAATTGAACAAGTTTCGTTATTCTCATCTCATAAAAAGGCCCCTGAAAAGGCTATAAAACAAAAGAAGCAGTAGGTGCTAATTTTTTTAACCCAATTCAGCTGCTACTATCATGACTCCCTGGAATTCTGGTTTTAAAGGATTACTGTTCTGGCAAGACAGTGACAAATAAAACTAATTTCAAGTGTATACAAATATAAATATTCACATCTGTGCTGCCTCAAAACTGGATTATGTACACTAGAAAACATAATAATTTGAGTCTCATTTTAAGTCCTGTCAATGTTTTCTTTTAAAGAAGCACATAAGAGGGTGATCACAGAGATCCTGAATGTACAACTGGGGAAGCTGGTCCTAATTACAAACAATTCCACTCTTGTCCTGCAGAGATGTTGGCAATGTGCCCTTTTCATTTACTCAGAGAGAACAAAGATGACAATTGATTCCGAGCTCTATACACTTTACTCCTGGAGGCAATATTCTACCCGATACCACCATAATTTAAAAAATAATTTAAACCCATATTTACATTTTTGAAGAAACACAGCAACTTCCCAGTTTAGCCCATATAACCCCTGGATCCTGTTAATTACTAAGCTGGTAGCGGTAAAAACGAGACACTTTCTGTACAACAGGATTCTTCAGTACCCCCTTTGCTCCCCTAAAGGGAAGACACTTGCATATTTTCTCGTAAGTTGTCTTCCTTAGCTGTATTAGTAATCAGCTGTTACCAGAATCCAGGTCACTGAACTTTCACCCTGGGATTTCATTTCCTTCATTCCCATCCCACCCCCAACTCCCATACAAAAGAAAGATGAAAATAATAGTATTCTATAAAATGAATGCTATTGTTTTAAGCTGTAAAATCAAAGTGGAATTAAATTTATTGGCTCATTCAAATGAGAATTTATCAAGTGCCTACTATGTGCCAGGCACTGTAGGATATCTGTAGGCTAGGGATGGATATGAAGGCAAAAAATAAAAACAGCTCTGCCCTCGAACAGTTTACTTTCTACTTAAAACCTTTTTCTTAACATCTTAGAACATTTTCCAGTGAGGTTGTAAATTGAGGAAAGGAAAATTTGTAAAAGATACTAACAAAACAGGATGGAGCAGGTGGGACAGTGATAACAAATGAAAAAGAGAAGGTAGAACCATTCCATTCCTATTAGGCTCTTATGAGACGGCCTAGGAAGCACCTCTGATCAGTCAACTTTCTGGGGCTCTGGCCCATCACACAAAGGAAATGTTCGAGAGACCATATAGAGGGTGTTCCAAAAATCTCAGCATGGTTTATATTACTGAAGTTTAACTGAACTAAGACTTTTGGGATATCCCATATAACTGACATCTAGGGGAAACCACACCTTCCTTTCTCTGTCGTTCTGGAAGGCCTAGTACCCCATCATTCTTAGACTCATGGAATAAGAGCAGGAACGGAAAGACCAGGGGAAAGAAATAAGCATTTATAAAGTACCTACTATATGCCAGTCACTGTGCTAAGCACTTCACAAATATCATCTCATTTCATCCTCCCAACAGCCCTGTGACTTAGGTTGTTAACTTCATTTTAAAGTTGAAGAAACTGAGGCAAATAGAGTGACTTGTCCAGGGTCACACAGCTAAGTATCTGAGGTCACATTTGAACTCAGGTCTTCCTGACCCCAGGCCCCACTTCACCATCTAGCTGCTTCTATCAGCAAAAGAGTGTCTCAACAAGAATAGACTATTCTCATTACAGTGGCTTCCCTTCTGCCTTACGACGCTAATGGAAACATCCCCAAAACTGGATGAGCCAGCTACTGTATCATTGTCCATCTTTAAAGGATTAGCATTTAAACACAGTCACAAAGTTTTACAACACATCAGGTATGGGTGTCTTCTTGTTCAGTAGGAAATACCCCACCAAGATGATTTGGAAAATATTTGTGACTGATGCTAATGATTAAGGAAATAGTTGGGGCTGAAGGGCGAGTAATTCCTCCTAGAGAAACAGGGATGGGGTCAGAATTAGGATCTAAGCCAACAAAAACCAAAGTCAGATCCAGTACCTGGTCTTCCCTGGAGTGCCCAAATCCAAGTGGTTGAGATGAATGGGAAACCAGGCAGGTCATCAAAGATCAGGAGGAAGGAAACAGAAAATACTGGCACACGCTTACTGTTTAGTTAACTCAACCTATCTTCCCAGAGAATGGCAACTATACACATTCCTCACTCTTTCACTGATGTGTGTGTATGGAGGGGAGGGGATGCAGAGGGAAGGGTCATGAGCCAGATACACCTTACATCTTCCTGATTCAGCTCTGCCAGTAAGACTACGGGCTAGAACAGAGAAATCAGGAGGGGCTGCCCTGGAATGTGCAATTTCTTTGACAGAGGAAGTGAACTCAGCTGGGAGAGCTATTGAAAATTTAAAATCAAGTCTCTGTATGCCTGAGGGCATCTTCATTTCAAACCAGATGTAACTGCAGTCATTCTGGGACTCTTGACAGAGATGAAACTTACTTCTACCCTATGTCAATAAGTTCCACCACCTTTGAATAATCTTGAACTGGCAACAAGTGGTTTAGGGTGTGATTCTGTAATAAGTGCTTAAAGCCCCATTTAGCAATAAAGCCTCTACCCTGAAATCCATCAGTCTGGGTCGATGTGACCTAGTACCTGATAGATAACCAGGGTCACAGGAAGAGAGGTCCAGACAAGAAAGAATACAGGAAGTCAAGATCAACCACCAAAAAACAATCCAAATGGAGTTGTTTAAAATTATCAAGAACAAGCTTGGTCCCAACAAAGAGATGTGAAAAGACATCTTCTCCCACATCTTTGCAGAAGTGGAGGTGGTCCATGAGTGTGGAACACTGGATATAATGCCATATTTTTTTTTTCAATATTTTGATTGGGGGGGCGGAGCCAAGATGGCGGCTGGTAAGCACGGACTAGAGTGAGCTCCGTACCCGAGTCCCTCCAAAAACCTATAAAAACTGGCTCTGAACCAATTCTAGAACGGCAGAACCCACAGAACAGCAGAGGGAAGCAGGGCTCCAGCCCAGGACAGCCTGGATGGTCTCTGGGTGAGGTCTATTCCACATGGAGCTGGGAGCTAGGAACGGAGTGGAGCAGAGCCCAGCCTGAGCGGCGTGGATGATCCAGACCAGAAGCCGGGCGGAGGAGGCCCTAGCGCCCTGAATATGTGAGCTGCGGCAGTTACCAGACCCCTCGACCCACAAACACCAAAGACTGCGGAGAAGGTTAGTGGGAAAAGCTGCGGGAGTGGAAGGAGTTCGTGGTTCGGCTTCCAGCCCCGGGGGCAGCGGAGGTGGGGCAGCTACAGCTGTTGTTACCTCTGGCTCCAGGCCCACCTGGTGGGAGGAATTAAGTGGCGGATCAGAGCAGGAGTGCAACAGCCTGCTGAAGATCTAAGCCCAGTCTGGACTGGGGGTCCTTGGGGAAGGAGGAGTGCGGCTCTTACAGAGCTGGCACCTCCCCCCCAAACGTAGAACATAGAACTCGTAAGTCTACAAGCAGTCATACCCCACTGAAAAACTCAAGGGTCAAGTTAGTTGGTTGGGAATATGGCCAGGCAGCGAAAACGCGCCCAGATTCAGTCTCAGACTTTGGATTCTTTCTTTGGTGACAAAGAAGACCAAAACATACAGCCTAAGGAAGACAACAAAGTCATAGAGCCTACAACCAAAGCCTCCAAGAAAAACATGAACTGGCCCCAGGCCATAGAAGAACTCAAAAAGGATTTGAAAAAGCAAGTCAGAGAAGTAGAGGAAAAATTGGGAAGAGAAATGAGAAGGATGCGAGAAAACCATGAAAAACAAGTCAATGACTTGCTAAAGGAGACCCAAAAAAATACTGAAAAATACACTGAAGAAAACAACACCTTAAAAAACAGACTAACTCAAATGGCAAAAGAGCTCCAAAAAGCCAATGAGGAGAAGAATGCCTTGAAAGGCAGAACTGGCCAAATGGAAAAGGAGGTCCAAAAGACCACTGAAGAAAATACTACTTTAAAAATTAGATTGGAGCAAGTGGAAGCTAGTGACTTTATGAGAAATCAGGATATTATAAAACAGAACCAGAGGAATGAAAAAATGCAAGACAATGTGAAATATCTCCTTGGAAAAACCACTGACCTGGAAAATAGATCCAGGAGAGATAATTTAAAAATTATTGGACTACCTGAAAGCCATGATCAAAAAAAGATCCTAGATATCATCTTCCAATAAATTATCAAGGAGAACTGCCCTGATATTCTAGAGCCACAGGGCAAAATAGAAATTGAAAGAATCCATCGATCACCTCCTCAAATAGATCCCACAAAGAAATCTCCTAGGAATATTGTTGCCAAATTCCAGAGCTCCCAGATCAAGGAGAAAATACTGCAAGCAGCCAGAAAGAAACAATTTGAGTATTGTGGAAACCCAATCAGAATAACCCAAGATCTGGCAGCTTCTACATTAAGAGATCGAAGGGCTTGGAATGCGATATTCCGGAGGTCAATGGAGCTAGGATTAAAACCTAGAATCACCTACCCAGCAAAACTGAGTATCATGTTCCAAGGCAAAATATGGAGTTTCAATAAAATAGAGGACTTTCAAGCTTTCTCAGTGAAAAGACCAGAACTGAATAGAAAATTTGACTTTCAAACACAAGAATCAAGAGAAGCATGAAAAGGTAATCAAGAAACGGAAATTGCAAGGGACTTACTAAAGTTGAACTGTTTTGTTTACATTCCTACATGGAAAGATGATGAGTATGATTCATGAGACCTCAGTATTAGGGTAGTTGAAGGGAATATGCAGATATATATACATATATATATATATATGTATGTTTATGTATATATATAAGTGAATGTGTATGTATGTATATATCTATGTATGTGTATGTATGTGTATACATATATATGTTTATATATATATATATATGTAAAAGAGAGAGAGCAGACACAGGGTGAGTTGAAGATGAAGGGAAGATATCTAAAAGAAATAAAATGAAATTAAGGGATGAGAGAGTAACATACTGAGAGAGGGAGATAGGGAGAGATAGAATGGGGTGGATTATCTCGCATAAAGGTGGCAAGAGGAAGCAGTTCTATGGGAGGAGGGAGAGGGCAGGTGAGGGGGGAATGAGTGAACCTTGCTCTCATCAGATTTGGCCTGAGGGGGAATACCATACATACTCAGTTGGGTATCTTACCCCACAGGAAAGAAGAGGGAGGAAGATAAAAAAAAAAAATAAAAGGCGGGGGAGGATGATGAGGGGAGGGCAGATGGGGGTGGAGGTAATCAAAACAAACACTTTGGAAAGGGGACAGGGTCAAGGGAGAAAATTCAATAAAGCGGGATGGGTTGGGAAGGAGCAAAATGTAGTTAGCCTTTCACAACATGAGTATTGTGGAAGGGTTATACATAATAATACGTGTGTGGCCTAGGTTGAATTGCTCAACTTCTTAGGGAGAATGGGTGGGAAGGGAAGAGGGAAGAGAATTTGGAACTCAAAGTTTTAAAATCAGATGTTCAAAAACAAAAAAATTTTTATATGCAACTAAAAAATAAGATACACAGGCAATGGGGCGTAGAAATTTATCTTGCCCTACAAGAAAGGAAGGGAAAAGGGGATGAGAGGGGAGGGGGGTGATAGAGGGGAGGGCTGACTGGGGAACAGGGCAACCAGAATATAAGCCATCTTGGAGTGGGGGGGAAGGTAGAAATGGGGAGAAAATTCGTAATTCAAAATGTTGTGAAAATCAATGCTGAAAACCAAATATGTTAAATAAATAAATTGCATTTAAATAAAAAAAAAAACAACAATATTTTGATTGGTTTTGCCAAGGTTTTTTTTTTTTTCCTAAAGAAGATGCTAGCAGCCAGAGAGATCCATCTCCCAGATTATGACCATTCGAGGATGCACAGGACTGGTAGTTACAATGTGACAGCCCCATTTTCCTGGCCAGCTGGTTCAGGATGGAAGTAATTGTAACAACAATGTTGATAGCAGCTGCTGTGGAGGTGAAAGACCAACAACAAGAGGACACAGGAAGAAGGCTAGCACAAGCTCTTTGATCTGCTTTTCTAAGGAAAGCAACTTTAAGGAGTTAGCAATCTCACTTTAATTAAATATACATACATCATTCACTTAGCTCAAGGGGAAAGTCAGCACCCTGAACTTCATAGCAAATACAAACAGAAATTACAGAGAAAATATAAACAAATCAACAGACAGGCTTTTGTCTGACCATAGCAGTACATCCATAGTTACCAGAGAAAGAGGCAACAACATCTGGGTTTTTCAAGGCAGGGGGGAAGAGAAGGAGGGGTGGCTCCTTAACAAGAGCTACCCAGCGTCTCATCTACTCAAATCACAACACACTCTTCCAGTGAGTGAGAGCCCCAAAACAAAACACCAACCTCAAATCACATATATTCTTCCCAGGGTCAGAGGGCATCACTACCATGTGACTCAAACTCAAACAACTTAGGCTTTCCTGTGACTTAAGCAGGTCATCGAAGACTCCTAATTCAATCAAAGACTCTTGATTAAAACAAAGGCTGGACTCAATCAAAGGCACTCTATTGCCTTAGTGCTGAGAAGCACTCAAACAAAAGACAACAAAAGTACCACTTTGCTTGCCATTACATTTGAAAGGCAAGACTCATCAAAGGTACTTGATTGCTTTAACATTCCAAAAAAAGGTCCCAACCTTCTTACCATTACACTAATTAGAGGGCTGAGGCCTCCAGAATATGACAAAGATGTCTCTATGACTATATTTGAAGGGCAGTTCACCAGGGGACAAGGGTGTAGTGTAGAAGAATGTAAGCTATGTGAGGCCAAGGAATGTTTCACTTTTATATCTGTACACCTGGTGTTTGATACACAGTAAGTGCTTGTTGATTTATTCATTGATGGGCACAGGCCCTCAAGATGTCACATTGATCAGAGTTTAGAAGTGAGTCGAGGCAGGCATTCTACTGGGAGAAGACTGTCACGGAGTGAGCAACTTTAGGGAGTTCCATTAGGGGTTCTCAACCTTTGTGGGGACCATGGACCTTTTCTTAGAATACTCTTTTAAATACAGAAAATAAAATGCATGGGATTACAAAGGAAGCCAATAATATTGGAATAGTTATCAAAATATTTTTTTAAAAAGTTTACCTGGGGCAGCTAGGTGGCACAGTGAGTAGAGCACCAGCCCTGGAGTTAGGAAGAACTGAGTTCAAATTTGGCCTCAGACACTTCCATACTTACTAGCTGTGTGACCCTGGGCATATCACTTAACCTCAATTGCCCTGCCTTCCCCCCTCCAAAAAAAAGTTTATCTCACCCTCAGATTAAGAAGCCTTGCCTTAGAGGAAAGTTATATGGTAAAAACTGTTAAAGGTGGTTAGCAAAGACTTCAAATGACTGTGTTGGGGCTCCTATACCTCAGGAATCCCTGCCCTGACTGCAGTTAATGTTATTTGAGAGGCAGCATAGTATAGCAGAGAGAATTCTAGATTTGCCATCAAGAAGACCTGGTTATGTAACCTTGGATAACTTACCTAACCTCTCAGTCTTAGCTTCCTCATCTGTAAAATGGGGATAATAATAGCACTTATTTCAAAAAGTTGTTATAAGAATTAAATAAGATAATATATGTAAAGCTCTATGTAAGCATTAGCTACTACTCTTTATTATTCTGCTCTCCCTGAACCTAGCTCATGGCAGCCAGACTTCATTCCCTCTCAAATAACAACTGATATTTCAAACGAGGTTAAACTATCACGAGTTCTTCTTAATTGGAAAGCCAAATTGGAGAAAGAGGTTGTCCTTTGTTCAGGAAATTTTATTTCCAGATTCTAGGAAAATCCACCGTAGTAAGCCTCTGGACTGGCTTCTATTTTAAAATAAATTTAAGCAGAAAGAAAGAAAGGAAGAAAGAAAGAAAGAAAGAAAGAAAGGGAGGGAGGAAGGAAGGAAGGAAGGAAGGAAGGAAGGAAGGAAAGAAGAAAGAAAGAGAAAGAAAGAAAGAAAGAAAGAAAGAAAGAAAGAAAGAAAGAAAGAAAGGAAGGAAGGAAGGAAGGAAGGAAGGAAGGAAAGAAGGAAGAAAATTAAGGAGCCAGAATTTTAGAACTGTGGTCCTATGATCCTTGAAGACAGGTAAAATTTTGTTCTTGTCATTGTATCCCTGGCATCTAGCACAGTGCTTGGCACATAGGAGGCACTTAATAAAGACTTTCCCAATTGCTTTGCTGGACAAGATGGAGAGATGTGATTTGGAGGTTGATATTAACATGTGGATTTGGAACTTGTTGAAAGACCGTACCTAAATGGGAGTATGGTATTCTGTCCCCTGACCTTACTCTTATTAAATTTCTGGAAGGGATGGTTTACATACTGGATGACAGGCTAGAATGATGAACTTTGTTTTTGTTCAGTCATGTCCAACTCTTCATGACCCCATTTTAGAGTTTTCTTGGCAAAGATAATGGAGTAGTTCGCCATTTCCTTCTATATCATTAAGGCAGAATTCATGACTTCAAAGATAACCATGAATATGCCTGAATGGTCCAGAATCGCAGGATATAAGGAATTCTCTCTAAGTAGAAGGCAGAGGAGTTAAAGCATTTACTGACACTCAAAAGTAGCAGACCCATGGACCAGTATCCCCAAATGACATCCTGGCAAAAACCTTCCACAACCAGTATGCCCATCTCACAGTAGTTACCAGGAGGCCACAGAAAAACATTATGGCAGGAAGCCAAGCCATACTGGTGCTTCCCGCCCAATGCCAGGGCCCTCCAGCAAGAAGACCACCCACTGGCCTCAAGCCCCTGCTCAGTACTCTCCAGTCTCCACGAGGGTCAGTCCTGCCTTTTTGTAGCGCCTGCCGCCATTCATTGCCACCACTTCCGCTACTTTCGCCGCAATATCCAAGCTGTGATCCAGTTAGCTGACTGCTTCCTCTCTCCTTCAGCTCTCAACTGCTCTCACTAACTGCCTCACCAACTGCCGCTTAGCTCTGCTCCAAGCCTTCAGCAAGCTCCTCCCACCACAGGCTTCATGTCATCACGTGGACCAGAACTCAGGTGCCTACCATTGGCTCTAGTCCTAGCCACTCCCCCCAGGACCCTGAGAGCCCTGCCCCCAGAGCCCAGTGAATGGGTGGGAAAGAACTTCCCATTCACTGATTGCCTTACACCTTCTCCAGCTTATTTTACATATGAGGAACTGAGGCAAACAAAGTTAAGTGACTTACCCAGGGTCACACAGCTAGTAAGTGTCTGAGGTCAAATTTAAACTCAGGAGTATGAGTCTTCCTGACCGTAAGACTGGCACTCTATCTACTTCGCCACCCAGCTACCTGAATGATGGATTACATCTAACAAATTAACTGGTGAAATTAATAAAACCAACAGAAAAGCTGAACAGAGATTCAAAACATTAAAGCATAGAACAGAGGAGTAGAGCCTAGAAATTTCCCTGATTTCATGAATAGAACATTGAGTGTCACAGGACCACAAGCTCAGTATGAGCCCATAGTGTGACATGGTAGCCAAAAGAAAAAAAAACTAATGTATTATTAGGCTGCATTCATAAAAAACAATGGAGGGGAATTTGTTGAGCAGAGGAGCGACATGGTCAGACTTCAGCCTTAGACAAATCTTTCTTATAGCCACGTAGAAAATGGGTAGGAGTGGGACATCTCTGACAATGATGATTGAGATGATGATAAGTGAGGTCCCTTACTTTTTACAAAGCTCATTGTACAGATCAGTTCCCATCCAAACTCCTAGAGTATCCCTAAATCAGATTAAAATATAATTGGGAAGAGTTTAGCAAAATAAAGAAAAACACAATACAACATATGTTAATTTGTGGTTTTCTAAGTTAAATAGGGGCCCTTCAGGCATCCATTTCTATTTGAGTTTGACACCACTGGAATGATTATCTCAATTGAGTCTAACAAAAACTTAATGAGGAACATAATTATAGACGAGGAAGCTGGGACTCAAAGATGTAAAATGATTTACTCCAGACCACAGACCTATTAAGAGGCCCAGCCAGAACTTATATCTCTATCTTCTGCCTCCCAATCATTGACACTCTAACCACTGATTCCCTTCTCCCTATAAGATTTAAATTTATTTATTTACTCATTCATTCATTTACTTATTTGTTTGTTCATATATTTGCTACTTTTACTATAAATGGTTTTGAAAGAGAATGGAGGAACAAAATGAATGAGAAAGGATGGAAAGTTGTCTTGTTCTAACAAGTTCAGGCAGGCCTGAGTTTGCCCAGAGAGGAAAACCATGTGGGCGGTGAAGAGTGGAATGAGGGTAAGGAGGGGAATTGGCTGGCAACTGGAGCCTCCTCTAAAGGTACTGAAGTGTATATGGTATATGAAGCTAGTTAGAATACTGGAAGTATGAATGTCATATTATTTAAAAGTTACTATTATAAGAGATCTCTTAGAAGACATCCATCAGCTTTCTGCATAGATGGGGCAGAGCCTTTTACAAAGGGAATAATTAAATGTCTTAATTCCTAGAACAAGCTCTCTGTAATGGTTTTTACCAGAGGACTGAAGATTCCAAAGTATGTGGCTCAGCAGAGGAAGACACAAGGGAGACCAGGGAGGGCGGGCATGGAAGTCCTACAAGAGTGGATGCTGGAATATTAAATTAAATATTAAAAGTCATTCTTGATTATGGATCTTTTAAATATAGTTCATAATTCTGGGTACTATTACCTCTTATGTCAAATACAAACTCCTGTCTCGGACATATAAAACCCATTACTGTCTTGTATTAACCCACTTTTCCACTTTTATTATCTCATTTATGCATTCTATGGTCCAGCCCAACTGGCCTCCTTTCTGTTCCTCTTCTACAACACTTCTCCCACCTCCCTGCCTTTGCACAGGTAATACTTGTGCCTGGAATACATTTCCTTCTCATCTTTGATTCTTAAAATTTTATGTGCCTAGTTTAGAGCTAAGGAAATTGGTTTCAGTCAACGCTTGTTCCAAATGCAACTTTCTACATGGGGCCTTCCTTTCCTAAGTCTGCCCAAGCTTCTAGTGTCCTCTGCCCCAAAGTCCCCTTGTATTTCTTTTGTACATTTGCATGTATATATACATATACATGTATATATATTACATATACATATAAAAGCAATACAAGAAATACATATACATATATATGTAAATACATGCAAAAGAAACTAATATGTATGTATGCATACACCCACAAGATACCTCCTTTGATAAAACATTAGATCTTTCAGGGTAGGGACTGTTTCCTTTTTGTCTTTATGTTTCCAGTACCTAGCATAGGCTGTGTGAGTGGAGAGAGTACTCTCATCTAGAAAATGATGGCTAACTGAGGTATGTTATCGCTATTATTAGAAGCGTGAAAGAAAGGGAGAAACTAAAGGTGATCTGCTAGCAAGAAAATAAAGGCAATATAACTATCTATTTGCAAAAAAAAAATTAATGTAGCAGTTGAAGTAAGAATAGACTGGAAAGGGAGCAGAAGGATCACCTATATAAAAAGCAGCATGAAATCATTAATGATAGGGCCAAGATCCCCATGCATTTCAAAAGTCAAAGAGGACACTAGTTTTTTTTGTAGCCCTCTCTGAAAATTAATATTTGTGCTAATGATCCAGAATCATGAGGGAAAGGTTAAGTTCTTTGCATTCTAATAAGGCAGGGAAATGTATAATTTGCTAGAAAGATTGCCATAAAAAATAGACAAAATCAGGATTTACTCTGATTATTTTCAGATGACAGAACCAGAAGTAGTGGGTAGGAGTTGAAAAGAGGCAGATTTACAAATGTAACAGAAACTTCCTAGACATTTAAGCTGGATAAGAATGAAATGGACTTTCCTGATAAGTAGTGAGCTCCCCATCACTACCAGAAATTATAGAATATACTGCAAATGCAATTCCTGTGTAGGAACAGATTAGAATAGATGACCTTTGGAGTCCTTTGCAACTCTCAGATTCCAAAGTTTTCAATTATTTGGAAAAGTGACTAATACAGAATATTCATATTCCTTAATGATACTAAATAAATGAGGGATTAAAGTTCTATGCATAAATTTAAGTATGGGGGGAAGGGGCTGAGCCAAGACAGTGGCTGGAAAGCAGGGACTTGCCTAGGGATCTCCCCCAGGACACTCCAAACACCTATAAAAATGGCTCTGAACAAATTCTAGAACTGCAGAACCCACAAAATAGCAGAAGGAAGCAGGGCTCCAGCCCAGGACAGACTGGATGGTTGCTGGGTAAGATCTACCGCATGGAGCTCAGAGTGGAATGAAGCAGAGCCCAGTGTGAGCTGTGCCTGGACCAACCAGACTGGGAGCCTGGAAGAACAGGCCTTAGTGCCCTGAATCTGTGAGCTGGGGCAGTTACCAAACTTCTCAACCCACAGATACCAAAGACGACAGAGAAGGTTAGTGAGAAAAGCTGCTGGGACAGAGTGGAAGGAGTTTGCTGTTTGGCCACACCTCGGGGGCAGTGGGGGAGGTGCAGCTACAGAACTACAGCTGCAGTTGCTTAGAGCCCCAGGCCCACCTGGTGGGAGGAATTAAGTGGTGGATCAGAGTGGGAGTGCAGAGCCTGCTTAGATCTGAGTCCAGTCCTGGTTGGCGGTTCTTGGGGGAGGAGGAGCGCTGGTGTGGCAGAGCTGCTCTGTAGAAATAGCTCTGAAAACAACAGCATAGCCCCTCAAGCTTGGAACAAAGTGTTCTCTACTCTACAAGCAGTCATAGCCTGACAAAAAACTCAAGGGTCAAGTAGTTGGTTGGGAACATGGCCGGGCAGCGAATACAGACTCAGATTCAGACTCAGACTTTGGAATCTTTCTTTGGTGACAAAGAAGACTAAAACATACTGCCAGAAGAAGTCAACAAAGTCAAAGAGCCTAAATCAAAAGCCTGCAAGAAAAACATGAAATGGACTCAGGCCATGGAAGAACTCAAAAAGGATGTGGAAAAGCAAGTTAGAGAAGTAGAGGAAAAATTGGGAAGAGAAATGAGAGTGATGTGAGAAAACCATGAAAAACATGTGAAGGACTTGCTAAAGGAGACCCAAAACAATACTGAAGAAAATAACACCTTAAAAAAATAGACTGACTCAAATGGCAAAAGAGCTCCAAAAAGCCAATGAGGAGAAGAATGCCTTGAAAGACAGAGTTAGCCAAATGGAAAAGGAGGTCCAAAAAACCACTGAAGAAAATACTACCTTAAAAATTAGACTGGAGCAAGTGGAAGCTAGTGACTTTATGAGAAATCAAGATAGTATAAAACAGAACCAAAGGATTGAAAAAATGGGAGACAATGTGAACTATCTCATTGGAAAAACCACTGGCCTGGAAAATAGATCCAGGAGAGAGAATTTTAAAATTATTGGACTACCTGAAAGCCATGATCAAAAAAAAGAGCCTAGAGATTATCTTTCAAGAAATTATCAAGGAGAACTGCCCTGATATTCTAGAGCCAGAGTGTAAAATAGAAATTGAAAGAATCCACAGATCGCCTCCTCAAAAAGATCCCACAAAGAAAACTCCTAGGAATATTGTCACCAAATTCCCGAGCTCCCAGATCAAGGAGAAAATACTGCAAGCAGCCAGAAAGAAACAATTTGAGTACTGTGGAAACACAATCAGCATAACACAAGATCTAGCATCTTCTACATTAAGGGATAGAAGGGCTTGGAATATGATATTCTGAAGGTCAATGGAGCTAGGATTAAAACCAAAATAACCTACCAAGCTGAATGATAAATCATTATAGAAGATCCTGCATATTACAGTGTAAGCCCAGCCCTCCGCCCCCCACCCCATCCCCCAGGTCCTGCAAGACCTTTCAGACTTTCTGGCTTGTAATAAAGAATCAGACATTCCTCTCCAACTGATAAAACCTCAATAAGAGTGAACCTCTCAGACATTCCTCTCTGGCTGATAGTCCCGAACAAAGGATAAAATACACTCCTGAACAAAGGACAGGAAATATTTCCAAAGCTGTTTCTTGAGGACCTAGCCAGTTCTCAAGAACAAAATGATTGACAAGATCTTCCCCTGCCGAGCGGAGTGGCTACCCTCTCTGGCAGAGAACATCCAGGGCAGTTAGCAATGAGTCTCCCCTCTCTGTTCAGCATCTTATAAAAGTCACCACGTGGGACAGGCTCATTGGAATCTCACCCATAGGAAGGATGCTTTGACTGGGACCATTTTCTCTCTCAGGCCTTGATCAAGCTGTGTAAACAGGGATCCCCCCAGCTTTGAGAGGATCGAGTGCTGGAGTTCCACCAAGAGGTGATGAATCTATGTCATCTGTGTCTTTGTCTTTGTTGTGTTAATTGTGTTTATTAGAGTATTTCCCCTGTCTTTCAATAAAACTTGGTTCTGTTGGGAGCATGTCTTATTGCCAGCGCAAATCCGAATCCGAACCTAACTTAGCTTAACTGAACGCCAGCAAAACTGAGTATCATGCTCCAAGGCAAAATATGTATTTTCAACAAAATAGAGGACTTTCAAGCTTTCTCAGTGAAAAGACCAGAGCTAAATAGAAAATTTGACTTTCAAACACAAGAATAAAGAGAGACATGAAAAGGTAAACAAGAAAGAGAAATCATAAGGGACTTATGTTTTGTTTACATTCCTACATGGAAAGATGATGTGTATAATTCATGAAACATCAGTGTTAGGGTAGCTGAAGGGAATATACATACATACATACACACACACACACACACACACACACACACACATATAGACAGAGGGAACAGGGTGAGTTGAATATGAAGAGATGATATCTAAAAAATGAAATCAAATTAAGGGATGAGAGAGGAATACATTGAGAGAAGGAGAAAGGGAGAGATAGAATGGGGTAAATTATCTTCCATAAAAGTGGCAAGAAAAAGCAGTTCTGTAGGAAGGGAAGAGGGGGCAGGTGAGGGGGAATGAGTGAATCTTGCTCTCATCAGATTTGACCTGAGGAGGGAATACCATACATACTCAGTTGGGTATCTTACCCCACAGGAAAGAAGGAGGAAGGAGATAAAAAAGGGGGGAATGTTAGAAGGGAGGGAAGATGGGGAGGACATAATCAAAAGCAAACATTTTCGAAAAGGGACAGGGTGAAGGGAGAAAATTGAATAAAGGGGGATAGGATAGGAAGGAGCAAAATATAGTTAGTCTTTCACAACATGAGTATTGTGGAAGGGATTTGCATAATGATACACATGTGGCCTATGTTGAATTGCTTGACTTCTTAGGGAGGGTGGGTGGGAAGGGAAGAGGGGAGAGAATTTGGAACTCAATGTTTTAAAAACAGATGTTCAAAAACAAAAAACAAAGTTTTTGCATGCAACTAGAAAATAAGATACACAGGCAATGGGGTGTAGAAATTTACCTTGCCCTACAAGAAAGGAAGGGAAAAGGGCATGGGAGGGGAGTGGGATAATAGAGGGGAGGGCTAACTGGGGAACAGGGCAACCAGAATATATGCCATCTTGGAGTGGGTGGGAGGGTAGAAATGGGGAGAAAATTTGTAATTCAAACTCTTGTGAAAATCAATGCTGAAAACTAAAAATATTAAATAAATAAATAATAAAAGTTAAAAAAATTTAAGTATTGGAAAAAATTTGCTTCATTACTCTGGAATTCTTTCTCCACTTTAATATTCGTTAATGTGATTTTAACATATGAAAAAAAATCACTATAATGATTTTTTTGTCCTTTGAATATAGGATTAATAGTAAAATTAAATTAGTGTACTCCAAAAGCGCCTGAATAATTTATCACAAAAGGAACTGCTTAATTGCAAAATGATTGGAATTATAAGAGAACACACCAAAATACAACATAAAATGTAACTATAAATCTATTGAGACTAGTTTTCATGTGTAACGGGAATTAATTTCATAAAGACATTCAGATTATTGACAACCTCAAATATTATTTTAAGATCTATAGAGATGGCTCCTGCCAGTTGAGACAAAACTTTTTGATAGACATCGCCAACCAAGAAGAAATCAATATTGCCTTATTGTATCTCTTTCCTCAATCAGAACACCAGAGACGAAAATTTTACTCCCAGAAATATTTAAGCACTTCCATGACTGGTGAAGTCAAATTCTAAGTAAACTAGTTTCATATAGATTGAATGTTAAAAGGGGATCAACAAGATTCAAGTAATTATCATTCAATAAAACTCTGGATTGGAGGTATGGTAAAATAGAGAAAGCACATGCCTTATAGGCAGGAGAACCCAGGTTCACAGCCCTACATTAGACACAGACTAGCTATTCAAATATGGGAAGTCATCTACTTTCTTAGTTTACCCAGACATCTCTCTAAAACTCTAGGTTTCAGATGAAATTCTAATCTGCATTGATGTAAGATGTTTCCATACCATGAGATGCCCACAGTGATGAAATCAACTACCTGGGCCAAAGCAAAACCTTGTAAGTAATCTCCACCTTAAATGGAAAACAATTTTTCAGCAAGCTATAAGATTGAAGAAAATCTTACAAAATCTACTGGTCTTCTGCTTTTCTTTCTGCTTTTTCATTACTAAACCCTACTCATTTTACACACCATGACCACCAATCCCTTTTTGACCCCTCAATTCTCTCCCAGACCATCTTCCTTGCACTAATCACTCTCTCCTCTTTTTTCCCATCTTGACCTCTTGGTGAACCAATTCAACTCCACACAATCCTTTTCTCTTGAGTTTCCAGGCCCCTTATCATTTTGCTAGATGTACCCTGCCAAGTCTGAGCCCTAGATCACTCCCACCAGCCACCTTCACTCCTATACACATGCTCCTGAATAAAAGTGGAGAAAATCACATAAACATTCTTACTGGGTCCACTACAAATTTATGTTATACAACCTCAACCCGGGCCCTCACTGCTACAAGATAATCCTACTAAATCAATTCACTATCCCAATCTTTGCAGTGACTCTTTCAAACCTTATCATTCCTCCTCAAACTTCCCATGGCTCCTCCCACCCACTCAGCAGAGAATCTTGCCTCATATTTTGAAAAAAGAATTGAGATCATTCCTCCTCAAACTTTCCATGGCTCCTCCCACCCTCTCAGCAGAGAATCTTCCCTCATATTTTGAAAAAAGAATTGAGATCATCCCTCATGAGCTCCCTCTTCTCCGCTCTTCCTCATCTCATATCACTCATATTCCTTCTGCTGCTATAGCCTCCTTTACCCCTGTCCCACATAATGAGGTAACCTTACGCCTTACAAAGACTAACTCTACTACCTGCTCAGACTAGCCTATTCCATCCCATCTCCTGCAATTGATTTCGTCTTCTATCACTTATTTCTAATCTCTCTACTGACTCATTCCTACAAACATGCCTATGTCTCCCCCATCCTCCAAAAACTCTTATTTGATCCTTCCATACCTGCTATCATCTGATAATACTTCTGCCCTCTGTGGCTAAACTCTTTGAAAAGCCTATCTACAATGGATGCTTTCACTAACCCTCTCCTCTCACTTTCTTCTTAACCCCTTATAATCTGGCTTCTAACCTCATTATTCCACCAAAACTATTCTATCCAAAGTAACCAATGACCTCTTAACTGCCAACTCCAAAGTCCTTTTCTCAATCCTTATTCTTCTCAACCTCTCTACAGCCTTTGTCACTGTTAATCACCCTCTACTCCTTGATATTCTCTTCTCTTTAGGTTTTCATGACACCTCTTTCCCCTAACTCTCCTCGTACTTATCTGTCCACTCCTCAATTTCCTTTGCTAGATCCACATCCTGATCATGCACTTGAACTGTAAGTGTTTCACAAGGTTCTGTCCTGCCCTTCCTCCTCCATGTATGTGTGTGTATACATATGTACATAATCACTTGGTTATCACTAAATTGCCATCTCTCTGTTGACTTTTCTAATCTCCAACTTTCAGATATCTTAAACTGGAAGACTGGTAGAAATCTTAAACTCAACATGACCACAGCTCATTATCTTTCTCCTTTAGCACTTTCCCTCTCCTACCTTCCCTATTACTATAGAGCCCAACACCATTCTTGGAATCCCTCAAACTCACAATGTAGATGTCATCTGAGACTCCTCACTATCCATATCCACTATATCCCTCATGTCCAATCTGCACCAATGTCTGTCGATTTTAACCTTGTGTCATTTCTTGAATACACACCATTCTCTCTTCTGACACTGCCATCACCCTAGTGTAGGTCCTCATCACCATATGTGTGGATTGCTGCAATAACCTCCTGGATGGTCTGCTTGCTTCAAACAACCCCACTCCATGGTCTATTCAGCCACTGAAGTGATTTTTCTAAAGAGTAGGTCTGACCATGTCACTTCCCCATTCCCTAATTAATAAACTCCATGGGCTCTATCACCTCCAAGATCAAATACAAAATCCTCTGTTTGACATTTAAAACTCCAACTCTAACCCTTATCCTAACGGACTCTAAACTAAATGCCTCCAACTCTAACCCTAACCCTCAGACTTTCTAATCTGACCCTAACCCAACCCTAACCCCAAATGAAAACCCCTCATGACCTAACCCCCTCTTCTACCTCGCCAATCTTCTTATACTTTACTTCCCACCATTGATCCAGTGACACTGCCCTCCTGTCTCTTCCATGAACAAGACACTCTATCACTAGTGCTGGGCATTTTCTCTGGCTGCACCCCACCATGCCTGGAAGGCTCTCTCTTCATCTCTGTCTACTGATTTTCTTGAAGTCCCAAGTAAAATCCCATCTTCCACAGGAATTCTTCCCCGACCTCTCTTAATTCTAGTACCTTCCCTTTCTTATTTCCTATTTATCCTGTATATAATTTATTTGTACTTATTTGTTTGCCTATTGTCTCCCTCATTCGATAGTGAGCTCTTTGATGACAGAACTCTCCTTTGCGTCTTTTTTTTTAATCCCCAGTGCTCAGCAAAGTACCTAGTACTTAGCTGTCACTTAATACATGTTTACTGACAGACTACTCACTAACATTCTAAATAAGTTCATTTGAGGAGGCCAGCAACCACTGACTATTGCCTAATACTCTACTTTGTTCAACATGTGAAAATCACAGCTGCAGCTCCTTTAGATACTATAATTAAAACAACCAAGCGATGTATTGGTCTGAATAGTCCTCTAAAATGTTTTCTGTTCCAATACTGAAGCTCCAAGCTTTGCTTCATTCTTTATAATTTATTTTATAATAATAATATTGATAATATTATATAATATATAACAATATTATAATATATCATATGATTATTATAATGGTCTTTATAATTTATTTTAAAGATTACATTTAGACTCCTCAAGATTTATGTTTTGCAAGGCCTTTAGCCAAAATCAATAGCATTATGAAATCATCATTCTTAGGAATCTACACAAAACCTAGTCAGGGAGATAGGATGTTTCATTATTTGTATTTTCCCACATAAGGTGACGAAGGCCCAAAATGGTAGAGAGAACTATCCCTTGGCCAAAATAATTACTATATTGATAATAGTAGTCCCCTAATGGAAGCTCTTTCAATCAGTAAGGCACACTGCTTCTTTTTATGGTTTCTGATAGATCTTCAACTTTCAACTGTGATTAAGGGAACTTTCTCCCTAGCAACCATACAATAATTTATTTTATATTCTCTAGGACAGACCTTATATTATTATTCAGGCTCCTAAGCTACCTTCCCACTAATTGAGACTATCTTAGTAGACAATTAGAATATATAGGCATGCCATCTGAATATTTAGTCCAAGTTCTTTCAGTTTACATTACCTTTCTTTGAATTTCCAAAAGCTAATCTAGGTAGCAAATTCCAGAAGGGAAAACTAAGATAGGTAAGGTCTGTAATTAATAAGGAGGCAAAAAGTGAAAAATCATTTTAATTATAGGTTCACATATTTGGAGCTGGGAGGGACCTTTGATGCCACTGAGTCCAATGAGCTCATTTTACAGATGGGGAAACTGAGGTATACACTTTAGAATACAAGTTGATTCCTGAAAAAATGTTCACTAGGCCAAAGATCTGTGTGATAATCAGAACATATAATTGTATTCAGAATAGACTATGGAGTTGCTACAACCTCAACAAATGAACAAACAAACAACATGTATTGTATGTCTCACATTTCACATTTGTAGTTTATACCATGGAACCTACCCATATATTCTGCATACACATTGTAGCCTTTAGTTGGAGATATGCTTTGGGGAAAAACAGATGTCCCTAGTAGTAAGGGATCCAAAATGTTCCCGTATGTCACAGATACGCCAGCAAATTAGTCACATGTAATAACAGGATATTAGAACTGAGAGGGAAATCAAGAAAATTATTAAATTAATAAATAAAACTAAGAGCTGTTTTTATGAAAAAAAATATAATTGATAAACCTTTGGTCAATTTGATTTAAAAAAGAAGAAAACCAAATTACCAGTATCAAAAATGAAAAGAGTGAATTCACCTCCAATGAAGAGGAAATTAAAATAATAATTAGGAATTATTTTGCCCAATTGTGTGCCCATAAATTTGACAACCTTAGGGAAATAGATGAATATTTACAAAAGTATAAATTGCCCAGGTTAACTGAAGAGGAAGTAAAATACTTAAATAACCCCATCTCAGAAAAAGAAATTGAGCAAGTCAACAGTGAACTCCCTAGGGAAAAAAATCTCCAGGGCCAGATGGTTTTAGATGTGAATTCTATCAAACATTTAAAGAACAATTAATTCCTGTATGTTATAGACTATTTTGGAAAATAGGTGAAGAAGGAGTCCTACCAAATTCTTTTTATGACACAAATATGGTACTTATACTTAAACCAGGAAGAGTGAAAAGAGAGAAAGAAAATTATACGCCAATTCCCCTAATGAATATTGATGCAAAATTTTAGAAAAAAAAATTAGCAAAAAGATTGCAGCAACTTATCACGAGAATAATACACTATGGCTAGGTAGGATTTATTCCTGGAATGCAAGGCTAGTTCAATATTAGGAAAACCATCAGCATAATTGATCATATCAACAACAAAGCTAGCAGAAACCATATGATCATCTCAATAGTTGCAGAAAAAGCCTTTGAAAAATGCAACACCCATTCCTATTAAAAACACTAAAAAGCATAGGAATAAATGGAGCCTTCCTTAAAATTATAAATAGCATCTACCTAAAACCATCAACAAGCATTTTTTAATGGGGATAAGCTAGATGCATTCCCTGTAAGATCAGGGGTGAAACAAGGATGTCCATTATCACTCCTATTATTCAATTTGGTACTAGAAATGTTAGCTGTAGCGATAAGAGAAGAAAAAGAAATTAAAGGAATTAGAATAGGAAAAGAAGAAACTGAATTATCACTTTTTGCAGATGATATGATGATTTACTTAGAGAATCCTAGAGAATCAAGTAAAAAACTACTTGAAATATAAACAACTTTAGCAAAGTTGCAGGATATAAAGTAAATCCACGTAAATCCTCAGCATTCTTATACATTACTGACAAAGCCCAACAGCAAGAGATAGAAAGAGAAATTCCATTTAAAGTTACTGTAGACACTATAAAATATTTGGGAGTCTACCTGCCAAGACAAACCCAGGGCCTATATGAACATAATTATGAAACACTTTTCACACAAATAAAGTCAGATCTAAATAAGTGGAAAAACATCAATTGCTCATGATTAGGCTGAGCTAATATAATAAAAATGGCAATTTTACCTAAATTAATTTACTTAGTCAGTGCCATACCAATTGAACTACCAAAAAATTATTTTACAGAGCTGGATAAAATAATAAAATTCATCTGGAAAAACAAGAGGTCCAGAATATCTAGGGAATTAATGAAGAGAAATGCTAGGGAAGGTGGCCTAGCCATACCAGATATTAAACTGTACTATAAAGCAGCAGTCATCAAAACTACTTGGTACTGGCTAAGAAACAGAGTGGTGGATGAATGGAATAGATTAGGTACACAAGATGCAGTAGTTAACACCTATAGCAATCTACTCTTTGATAAACCCAAAGAATCCAGCTTCTGGGCTAAGAATTCACTATTTCACAAAAACTGCTGGGAAATTGGAAAATGGTAGGGCAGAAACTGGGCATAGACCAATATCTTACACCATATACCAAAATAAAGTCAAAATGGGTTCATGATTTAGGAATAAAGGCTGATACTACAAGCAATTTGGGAGAGCAAGGAATGGTTTACCTATCAGATTTATGGGAAAGGAAAGAATTTATGACACAACAAGAAATAGAGAGCATTACAAAATGCAAAATAGATCATTTTGATTATGTTAAATTGAAAATGTTTTGTATAAACAAAGCCAATGCAACAAAGATTAGGCGGGAAGCAGAAAACTGGGAGAAAATCTTAACAACTAGTGTCTCTGATAAAGGTCTCATATCTAAAATATACAGGGAACTGAGTCAAATTTATAGGAATACAAGTCATCCCCCAATTGAGAAATGGTCAAAGGATATGAACAGGCAGTTTTCAGAGGAAGAAATTAAAGATATCTATAGGCATATGAAAAAATGCTCGAAATCACTACTGATTAGATAAATGCAAATCAAAACAACTCTTAGATACCACATCTCTCCTGTCCAATTGACTAAAATGATAAAACAGGAAAATGATAAATGCTGGAGAGGATGTGGGAAAATTGGAACACTGTTACATTGCTGGTGGAGTTGTGAACTGATCCAGCCATTCTGGAGAGCAATTTGGAACTATGCCCAAAGGGCTATAAAAATATGCATACCTTTTGACCCAGCAATACCACTTCTAGGGCTATATCCCAAAGAGATCACACACATGGGAAAGGGACCCATCTGTACAAAAATATTTATAGTGGCTCTTTTTGTGGTAGCAAGGAATTGGAAATCAAGGGAATGCCCATCAATTGAGGAATGGCTAAACAAGTTGTGGTATATGAATGTAATGGAATACTATTGTGCTATAAGAAATGGGGAAGATACGGACTTCATAATAAGCTGGAAAAACCCACATGATATAATGCTGAGTGAGTGGAGCAGAACCAGGAGAACATTGTACACAACCGCACATATATTGATTCTATGATGACTAACGTTGGAAGACTCCACTCTTCTCAGCAATACAAGTTTCAAGGACAACTCCAAAGGAATCATGATGGAGAGAGCTAGCTACACCCAGAGAAAGAACTATGGAGTCTGGATGCAGATTGAGGCAAACTATTTGCTCTCTTTTAATTTCTTTTTTTGTTTTTTTTTTTTTGTTACTGGTTTTTTTTTTTGGTTTTGTTTCTTGTTTCTCATGATTCATTCCATTGGTCATAATTTTTCTTTGCAACTTGACTATTGTGTAAATAACTTTAATTCAAAGTTATATGTAGAAGATATATCAGATTCCATGCTGTCTTGGGAAGGGAGGGAGGGGGGAAGGGGTAGAAGAAAATCTGGAACTCAAAATCATGTGGAATTGAGTGTTGTAAACTAAAAATTAAAAAATCTTAATTAAAAAAAAAGAACTGAGAGGAATATTAGAAATCATCTAGTACAACTCTCACATTTTAGAGGCCCAGAGAGGTGACAGGCTTTGTCCAAGGAAACACAATCAGTTAGTAGCAGAGACATAAAACCAGAAGCCAGGTGTCCTGACTGCCAATGAAACCAGTGAAGATTAGTTTAAAGAACTAATATGAGATGGGAGGGGGAGGTAATAACTTTTCCCTTCCCCTCTATAGACTCTGAATGTTATATTAAATCCTACATTCAGTGTCACATGAAACTTACTAGTCCAGTCTATCAAGCCTCAAACCAGTGAAAAATTCATTATAAAATATTTTTTATACTAGGGTAATTAAACTGATATAATTACTACTGGACCTAATGCACTAAAAGTATGAAGTAAATCTAGCCTTCATTTAAAACAGAAATATTCAAAAGATGACTGCATTTTTTGGAGTGGGATCTAATATTTATTCATTTCTGGCAACATTGCATTTTAAAAACTTTTAGCCATTGAGAAAAAATGAGTGAACTTTCAAGAGAACATTTGGTCTTAGGGTATCAACTGATTCAGTCAGGTCAATAATATATTAATCTTGGATCAAGTGATGAAAAGAATTTTTTTTTGTTAGACTTCCAGAAATAGATTAGTTCTTCCAAGCTTCATGACTAGATGCTGAATACTTAAGAGAGCTTGGTATGATCCCTGAAGAGAATAAGATAAAAATTGATTCTCAAGTGTTGGACAGCTCCTTCCCAGACCACAATTCATTCTGGGGCATTTGCTCTAATCCAAGACTCAGGCTATGACACTTGGCCTTTAAAAATCTTTATTTGCTTATTACTCTGTGTAATGAATTACAATAAAAGTAAAAAAAAAGAAAAACATTACAAAATATCTGTCCATTAGATAATCTGGCAGATTTAAAGCAGGTGACATCATGGAATCAATGCACCACAGAGCAAGTTTCAATTCTACCATCTGTGTCATTTTGGGCATTTTGAGCCTTGGTTTCTGCATAAAATAAAGATTTTGAACTAGATGACCTTTAAAAAGCCTCCAAACTCTTTTTATGACCCTCATCCAATGGTCTTGTGGGATTTCGCCAATCTATTATGAATACTGTTAGATAAGATAATTAAGAAGAGAGCAGAGATGAGGAAGAAGGGAAGGGTGAGCCCAGAAAGAAAAGGCTAAAAGTTATATCCTTTGCTGATAATGGAAAAAAGTTATTTCTGATTACTGTATAACTTTTATCATCTTAAAATGGCACTGAATCTAAATGCAAAATTTTACAATTTGTTCTAAGTATGTTTTGACATCACAGAACATTTTAAACTCAGTGTTTCTTAACCTCTTTTGCATTATGGACAGTCTAGTGGTACCTATGAATCACTTTGCAGAACAATGCTTTTAAATTCAGAAAATAAAATGCATAGCATTACAAAGAAAACAATTATATTGAAATAGTTATCAAAATAAAAAAATTAAGACAACAAGATCATGAACCGCAGGTTAAAAACACTTGCTTTACAGAATTGGTATATTTCAAGAGAAAAAAGCATTGCATATAATTTAATTTAAATAAATCGCATCTCATTTTAAGTGCCTAAAATGATTTTTTATTATTTAAAAATCATATGCAAATTATGCAATTTGAAGGGAAAGGAATAATGTATTGTAACAACTGATGAAGGGAAAGAATTCAAAGAAATTTGGGATGATTCCTGTGAACTGACAGAGTGAAAGGAGCAGAACCAGGACAACAATTTATGTAGTTGTAGTACCAACATTGCAAAGGAGAGAGTAATTATGGACAGGGCTTGTGATTTCACTGACAGATGGAGCCTGAGTGAAGAAACTCATATATCAATATGTCAGTGCTTTCTCTACAACTTGTCATAGAAAACAGTCTAGAATACTAAGAGATTAAATGATTTGCCCAGAGTCATACAGACAGTATCTGTCACATTTTATTAGGAAGAGACAACATTTATAGAAATTTTCAGCTACAAATCAGATGAAAAGTTCCTGCTGTCCTAAAACAGAAGACACTGCCTTTTCTTTAACATCAATTCCACTGATGGAACCTCAACAATTTCTGATGTTGAACCATTTGACAATGCCAAGGACTTTGGTGGTAAAAATGTGCTTTTCTGGGTCTTAATTAGTTGTGGCTGCATCTCCACAGGGGTTTCTCCCCAGGATGAATGCTTTAAGGACTGACTGGGCTTCAATTAGGGCCAATGGTCTACAAGACAATGATCTTCTAAATGCTGTTTGGTTCAGAGTCCTGGGTTATCTCAATCCAGATCTGAGGGGAAGTGGTAATTGAGGTGATGTTGGGTAGTGGTTTGACTTCCCTGGCATAGGCCACCTCCTTTCTCTCCTTGCTGCTTCAGCTAAGCTGATTTGCCTGAACCATTAAGTGCAGTTTATTGACAGTTGGTTGGGAAGGCTGGCACCATGCCTGGAACCTTCCTCTCCTTCATCACCTCTGCCTACTGGCTTCCCTGGCTTCCTTTCAATCCTAATTAAAATCTTACCTTCTACAAGAAAGCTTTCTCAATTCCTCTTAATTCTATAGTCTTCATTCTCTTGATTATTGGCATGTTGTCTCCTCCATTAGACTGTGGTCTCCCTGAAGATAGGAACTGTCGTTTTTGCTCTTTTTTTGTATTTCCAGCTCCTGGTACAGTGCCTGGCACATAATAGGTGCTTAATAAATGTTTGCTGACTGACTGATTGGGTGCTATCCCACATGAATTTCTTCTCTAGGTAGTAATTACTAATGTCCCCACACAAATGCTCCATTTACAGTTAAGAAAACTGAAGCTCTGAAAGATGGAATCACTTGTCCAAAGTCATACAACTAGATCATGCTCAATCCAAACTCAATCCAAGGCCTCTGACCCTAAGACCAGTGTTCTTTCTGCTACATGATATTGCTTCTCCTAATAGGGTTAAATAGACTTTCACAGTAGAGCCAACCAGAACTATGAGAAACAGATAAAAGAAATTCACTAAACAATTCTCTAGTTTGACAGATGATCCAGGCCTGCACTTTGTGTTTGATCGAAAAGTTTAAAACTTTAGATGAATCCAAAGTTTTGTGCAGGTTTGATTGCGATCAAAGGATGTGACTTTTTAAAAAAAATCTGAATGGTGCTTTACTATGAAATTTCCGGGCAGTACAATTCTGTTTCCAAATGATAATATAAGTAGGGAGAGAAGCCAAAGCCATTTGTGGTCAGGGGGAAGAGAAAGCCCCTCTCCATTCTGTAATGTGTAGAGTCAGCATTAGAACCTAATACAATAGCAGACTCATTCCAAAGAAACTAGTGAAATTGGACAGACAGTCTCTGATGAAGGCAGTGATGACTAAATGGAAAATCAGTTCATAAGTCATGTTTTGACTTTAGCATTTCAAGTAATGCTTTGAGTAAGCAACTGTTGGCATTATATCTAATTGTCATACTCATCAGATGGTTAACAGTTGAGTTTAGGGACTCAATAACCTAAGTAATGGTATACAGCAACCTGGCAGTTGGCCATCTTCAAATCAAAAGATTGTGTACAATAATGCATTAGTACCACAAAGAAGTCTTAATTATAAAAAGCTGAGGGTAAGGAGGAGGGGATAGCTTGGATAGATAGCTTCCAGGCTATTCTTTCACAAAAGAATAGTCAGATATATCATGTTCTTACCCAATAGAAGAAACCATTTCTTTGACTTAAGTTTATAGATTTTATAAACTAACCTTTCCCCCAAATATCAGCTTTTCTCCTACTTGTTGTTGTTGTTACTGAGTCATTTTTCAGTCATGTCTGACTCTCGTGACCCCATTTGTGGTATTCTTGGCAGAGATCCTAGAATGTTTGCCATTTCCTTCTCCAGCTCATTTTCCAGATGAGGAAACTGAGGTAAATAGGGTTAAGTGACTTGCCCAGGCTCACACAGCTAGTAAGTGTCTCAGGCTGGATTTGAACCCAAGAAGATGAGTCTTCCTGATTCCAAGGCCAATGCTCTATCCACTTCAACACCTAGCTGTCTCTTCTCCTAATTACCTACTCAAAATCTGAAGGCACTTTATTGAAAACCTGAAACATGGTAGGACTTGCATACCACTATCCCTACAACTGTCATATATTTTATTCTAAAGGTACATGAAGAAATATCAAAATAAAATTTGGCAGATGTCAGACAAAGATATCTGGAAAGTATTTGAAATGTAGTCCATATCCAACCTCCAAAGAGGCCTGGGCCTTATCCAGCTATCATGGAATCCAGCCATAATGAAAATGGAAAGAAAAAAGAAAATACAGGGAAACAAAAAAGTGAGACATGCATTTAATGTTTTTAACTCAAGCAATGCTTTTTCTATTTTTTTTCTTTGCAAATGCACTAATTATTGAAGGAAAATCTAGATTTTTTTTTCCACTTCTCATCATGTCACTGGTAAACCTCTTGTCAAATTGCATGTTAAACCTCTTCTCTCCTAGTTGAACATCAACAATTCTTATCCTGCTAAAGGTGATGCCCCCTCCAGTCTTCGCCAACAGTCCTCTTCTCTTCTCTCAGTTCGCTTTCCCAAAATGGCCCTGGTTGAGAGTAAGTTAAATCAAGTCAACAAGCATTTATTAAGTGCTCACCATGTGCCAGGTACTGTGGTAAGCAGAAGAGGAAAACAAATCCTTAAAGCATTGACAACTATCTAGAATAGGCAAGTTTTGGAAATTAACTTCAAATCTGTGAAGAGCCCCAACATAAAAGTCTCTGGAAGGAAGAATGCAGAACTTGGGAAGCAAAACACAATAAACACAGCTGAGAAGACAGAGAGAGAGAGAGAGAGAGAGAGAGAGAGAGAGAAGGAGAGAGAGAAGGAGAGAGAAAGAGAGAGGAGAGACAGAAGGGGGGGGGGAGAGAGAGAGAGAGAGAGAGAGAGAGAGAGAGAGAGAGAGAGAGCCTGCTAGGATTGGTCAGTTTACCAGGGGAAAGAAAGGTATACTCTGATTGGCTAGTAATATCTATACTAGTTCTTCCTTTTCATAAGAAAATCAGGAATGGGCAATAAGAGACAGATATGAAAAGAAAGGTAAACTGATGTGGACAGAATTAAGTCAAACTTTGAAAACAATATGCACAGTGCCTACAATGCAAATGAAAACATGGCTGACAGGAAGCTAAACTCTGAGTAATTGAAAAGCCAGTGAAGGTACCTAGGACACCAAACAATGGTGGTTATACCTCTCACCTGGCTCAGTTAGGGGAGGGAAAAGGGAAGCATTGAAAGGAGGGGAAATATTGGGGCAGAATACTGCATAAAATGTCAAAGATCCTGCTTAATTATCATAAGGAAGAGAGCTCCTTCCTGGAGAAGGAGCAATAGGGGATGGTACATTTTGGAAAGACTTCCATCAAGAAATAATACCAAGCAAAACCCTTCACCACTCAGAAGCACAGAAAGAGACTTCTAGAGTGGTGGTCACCTGATCAAAAGTGGGGATGATGAATTCAAGTTAATAAAAAAGTGAAACAGAGGATCTTTGCCCTTCACTTTACTATATCCAACAAGACTTTGGCTATAAAATGTTTATATTGTTTCAACCAGGTGAAGAACTTAACCAAGCACTAAAACATTTGGCCTTGTTAGAGGGAGGCCTGCTTCAGTCCAGCACCCCTGTTAGCTCAGATTGGGACAAAATAAGGTAGTCGAAGATCATTGAACGGTTAACAAAAGGAGGTTTGTTTAGCCCTAACATAGCAAGGATGTGCAACAAAGATAAATTAGCACTTAGCTCCTATAGACTGAACAGGACAGGGGGTAGTGATTTGTGTGGTCTTCAGTTATCTATCCTACCAATGTGGGTCAGACTTTTTAATGCTCCTGGTTAACCAATCTGCCAGGAAGCTAGAAGATCTAGGGGCAGTACAGCTTAGGCACTGCCCCACTCTCAGGCCAATCACATCCTTGCTTTGTTGCCTTTTAGGGAAAAACCAGACTAAACCATGCGTTGGGAGGTTGGAGGGAAGAAACTCAAGTAGATATTGGTGCTATCACAGAGATTATTGAGTCTAGAGGTTACTGAAATGCCAAAAACTCACCAGAGTTTGTAATATTTTTATTCTGAAACTCACCAAGGATTATTATTTTCATTTTACAATGAAATCATCAAATTTTATTTACGTATGTTGACAGGCATAGAGTTTTCATAAAATCAGGGCTAGAAGAGGTCCATTTTCAAGTAAGGGAAGTTAGGCCCAGAGAGGTAGATGGGTGGCATAGTGAATACAGTGTGGGACTTCAGAGTCTGGAAGGACTTCAGTTAAAATCTAACCTTAGACATTTACTAGCTGTGTGACCCTGGATAAATCACTTCACAGCTCTTCTGGACTCTATTTATTAATCTGTATATGAGGATGAAAAAGCACCTGCCTCACAGAGTTGCTGAATCAAATTACATGATAAATGTGAAGCACTTTGTAAACTGTAGATTACCAGACTGGTGGTGTTATTGTTGGTTGCTTATCCACAACCACACAGGCCATAAGTTGTATTTGAAATCAGTTCTTCTGATGTTCTTTCAAATGAACCATGTTGTTCGTATTCCCACTATTATGCCTTTCTGTGATTCTTGTCCATATCCTCTCCGGACAGTGTATTTACCCTGCACTTTGGCCCAGTAATACCACTACCATGTCTAGATACCAAAGAAGTTTTAACAAGGAAAGGACCCATACGTACACAAATGTTTATAGCAGCTCTTTTTGTGGCGGCAAAGGACTGGAGACAAAGGGTTTGCCCATCAAACAGGGAACAGCTGAACAAGTCAGTGAGCATGAATGCGAAGGAATACCATTGCTCTACAAGAAATGATGAAAGGATGATTTCCAGAGAAACATGAGAAGACATATATGAACTGATACAGAATTAAAACAGTTTACAGAATCACAATATTGTAAAGACAAACAGCTTTGCAAGACTTAGGACCTCTGACCAAGCCACAATTCCAGAGGGCTCATGATATAAAACACACTACATACCTATGGATAAAAAGATGATGGACGCAGAATGTCAATGCAGGAATTTGTTTTGCTTGACTATGCATGTTTGTGACAGTGTTTTGTTTTTAGAGGGAGGGAGAGGGAGAAAGGGAAGGCAGATTCTCATTGACTGAAAAAATGCTAATTAAAAAAAGAACACATCTACTTTGTTTTTTTTAATTAAATAGTACTTTTGAACCTTTACTTTTGTTTGTACAGTTCAGTTTATTCTAATACAAAACATTCTAATACAGCTTTCCATTCAATTCCTATTGCCTTCCTTTTGAAAGTCAATAAGCAACCTGTAAGTCTGGAGAGTTACCCAATAAATAGATTCATAATTCAATTAAAATTTTAAAAATTAAATGCCTATCCCTGGTGATGCATAAAACATAATTATATGTTACAGTTTTGATACCGGAGAGAAAAGATAGAAAGAAAATGGTAAATTTGAGGTGTGTCTTTCCCTGACAAATTTGAGGATGGTGTACAGTGAAAGAGGTGGTGAGGTGGCACAGTTGATAGAGTTCCCTGCCTGAAATAAGGAAGATTCATCTTTCTGAGTTCAAATTTGGCCTAAGATACTTACTAACTGTGTCACCTTGGACAAATTGCTTACTCTGTTTGCCTCAGTTTCCTAATTTGTAAAATGTGCTAGAGAAGGAAATGGCAAACCATTCCAGTATCTTTGCCAAGAAAACCCCAAATGGGGTCATGAAGAGTTGGATATGACTGAAACAACTGAACAACAACAAAATAGCATGTAGTGGAAAAATAAAATTCTGATTATGTTACGTTTTATTAAAGTGGTTTTTAAAAAATAACAGACGGAGGAGGGCGGAGCCAAGATGGCAGCTGGTAAGCACGGACTAGAGTGAGCTCCGTACCCGAGTCCCTCCAAAAACCTATAAAAATGGCTCTGAACCAATTCTAGAACGGCAGAACCCACAGAACAGCAGAGGGAAGCAGGGCTCCAGCCCAGGACAACCCGGATGGTCTCTGGGCGAGCTCTATTCCACACGGAGCTGGGAGCTGGGAGCTGGGAGCTGGGAACGGAGTGGAGCAGAGCCCAGCCTGAGCGGCGTGGACGATCCAGACCGGAAGCCAGGCGGAGGGGGCCCTAGCGCCCTGAATACGTGAGCAGTTACCAGACCCCTCGACCCACAAACACCAAAGACTGCGGAGAAGGTTAGTGGGAAAAGCTGCGGGAGTGGAAGGAGTTCGTGGTTCGGCTTCCAGCCCCAGGGGCAGCGGAGGTGGGGCAGCTACAGCTGTTGTTACTTCCGGCTCCAGGCCCACCTGGTGGGGGGAATTAAGTGGCGGATCACAGCAGGGGTGCACAGCCTGCCGAAGATCTGAGCCCAGTCTGGACTGGGGGTCCTTGGGGAAGGAGGAGTGCGGCTCTGACAGAACTGGCACCTCCCCCCCAAACGTAGAACATAGAACTCTGTAATCTACAAGCAGTCATACCCCACTGAAAAGCTCAAGGGTCAAGTTAGTTGGTTGGGAATATGGCCAGGACGCGAAAACGCGCCCAGATTCAGTCTCAGACTTTGGATTCTTTCTTTGGTGACAAAGAAGACCAAAACATACAGCCTAAAGAAGACAGCAAAGTCATAGAGCCTACAACCAAAGCCTCCAAGAAAAACATGAACTGGCCCCAGACCATAGAAGAACTCAAAAAGGATTTGGAAAAGCAAGTTAGAGAAGTAGAGGAAAAATTGGGAAGAGAAATAAGAAGGATGCGAGAAAACCATGAAAAACAAGTCAATGACTTGCTAAAGGAGACCCAAAAAAATACTGAAAAATACACTGAAGAAAACAACACCTTACAAAATAGACTAACTCAAATGGCAAAAGAGCTCCAAAAAGCCAATGAGGAGAAGAATTCCTTGAAAGGCAGAATTAGCCAAATGGAAAAGGAGGTCCAAAAGACCACTGAAGAAAATACTACTTTAAAAATTAGATTGGAGCAAGTGGAAGCTAGTGACTTTATGAGAAATCAGGATATTATAAAACAGAACCAGAGGAATGAAAAAATGGAAGACAATGTGAAATATCTCCTTGGAAAAACCACTGACCTGGAAAATAGATCCAGGAGAGATAATTTAAAAATTATTGGACTACCTGAAAGCCATGATCAAAAAAAGAGCCTAGATACCATCTTTCAGGAAATTATCAGGGAGAACTGCCCTGATATTCTAGAGCCACAGGGCAAAATAGAAATTGAAAGAATCCATCGATCGCCTCCGCAATTAGATCCCAAAAAGAAATCTCCTAGGAATATTGTTGCCAAATTCCGGAGCTCCCAGATCAAGGAGAAAATACTGTAAGCAGCCAGAAAGAAACAATTTGAATATTGTGGAAACCCAATCAAAATAACCCAAGACCTGGCAGCTTCTACATTAAGAGATCGAAGGGCGTGGAATGCGATATTCCGGAGGTCAATGGAGCTAGGATTAAAACCTAGAATCACCTACCCAGCAAAACTGAGTATCATGTTCCAAGGCAAAATATGGACTTTCAATAAAATGGAGGACTTTCAAGCTTTCTCAGTGAAAAGACCAGAACTGAATAGAAAATTTGACTTTCAAACACAAGAATCAAGAGAAGCATGAAAAGGTAATCAAGAAACGGAAATTGCAAGGGACTTACTAAAGTTGAACTGTTTTGTTTACATTCCTACATGGAAAGATGATGAGTATGATTCATGAGACCTCAGTATTAGGGTAGTTGAAGGGAATATGCATATATATATGCATATATATATGTTTATGTATATATATAAGTGAATGTGTATGTATGCATGTATCTATGTGTATATGTATGTATGTGTATGTATGTGTATATATATATATATGTAAAAGAAAGAGAGCAGACACAGGGTGAGTTGAGGATGAAGGGAAGATATCTAAAAGAAATAAAATGAAATTAAGGGATGAGAGAGTAACTTACTGAGAGAGGGAGATAGGGAGAGATAGAATGGGGTGGATTATCTCCCATAAAGGAGGCAAGAGGAAGCAGTTCTAGGAGAGGAGGGGAGTGGGCAGGTGAGGGGGGAATGAGTGAACCTTGCTCTCATCAGATTTGGCCTGAGGGGGAATACCATACATACTCAGTTGGGTATCTTACCCCACAGGAAAGAAGAGGGAGGAAGATAAAAAAAAAATAAAAGGCAGGGGGATGATGGAGTGGAGGGCAGATGGGGGTGGAGGTAATCAAAACAAACACTTTGGAAAGGGGACAGGGTCAAGGAAGAAAATTCAATAAAGCGGGATGGGTTGGGAAGGAGCAAAATGTAGTTAGCCTTTCACAACATGAATATTGTGGAAGGGTTATACATAATAATACATGTGTGGCCTAGGTTGAATTGCTCAACTTCTTAGGGAGGGTGGGTGGGAAGGGAAGAGGGAAGGGAATTTGGAACTCAAAGTTTTAAAATCAGATGTTCAAAAACAAAAAAACTTTTTGTATGCAACTAAAAAATAAGATACACAGGCAATGGGGCGTAGAAATTTATCTTGCCCTACAAGAAAGGAAGGGAAAAGGGGATGAGAGGGGAGGGGGTTGATAGAGGGGAGGGCTGACTGGGGAACAGGGCAACCAGAATATACGCCATCTTGGAGTGGGGGGGGAGGGCAGAAATGGGGAGAAAATTTGTAATTCAAACTGTTGTGAAAATCAATGCTGAAAACCAAATATGTTAAATAAATAAATTGCATTAAAAAAAAAATAACAGACATCAGCACTGATTATTTAACGATGCTGCCAAAACATTTGTGGTATTTAATAATTAATATACCCTAGGCTCTTAATCATCTTTCTTCTATGTGTTTTCCTAGTTAGTACTTCAATGGAGTAAAGCATAGCTAAGAATCTGGAAGATTTATTTTCAAATTAGTGGGCAGAACACTTATTGCAAAATATACCAGACCACTTTATTAGCAATTACATAGAAATGAAATGGACCCAATCACTCAAAGCACAGGAAACTATGTACTTTGAGACTGACAACCTTCATTGTCAACTTATGGTCTCTGACCTCAGGAGCCATTATACAAAACAGAGTTTGAAAGTTGATAGCAATTATTCCTTTGGTCTATTCAGAATTTTTAATTGATTAATATTTTCCCGATCTTTCCTGTGTATTTTCAATAGTATTTTCTTAGTAATTTTAATATGCCCAAATAGGGATGGGAGTGTGGGGAATACCATTGTGCATTATATTGCTCTTACAAACTCAGGTGAATTTTTAAAAAACAGAAATCACAAAACTGAAAGGGACCTTAAATATGTTATGGTCTAGTGCTGTCATTTAACTAACGAAGAAACTGAGCTTAAGTAGCCAAGAAAGAATGGAAACCAATATCTCTTAATTTCCAGTCTGGCACTTTTTTCCTATATACTAGGGACCCGCAACAGTTTGTGACTACTTTTTAATGACAAAAAATGCTGTGGCCCCAGCACAATAGCAGTTGCACTATGAGTATCTGTTGACTAAATAAATATATTATGACAAAAAACCCACTTTGAATTCAATATTCAAATTCAATACATGTATACAATACAATACGATACAAATTCAAATACATTTGAATTCATTAATTCATTTCTCACCTAGCTGTGACAGCTGTGAAGGGGTTCAGGCCCAAGCTGCGGCCAGAGACCTTCACCCTTTACCCCAAAAGAATTTGAGTCCCATTTGTCCACAGGCCCTGGAAAATCCCACCTAAAACCCTCCTTGAATCTTTCCACTTGATCTGGCCTTCGCCTGAGGCCATAAGCCTCCAGTTATCACTTCCCTAAAATCTCCCTCCAAGATCTGTTATCTCCAGGTAGCCTACAGCTACTTTCCACCCTTAATCTACCATTCTCCAGGTTCCTGGAGTCTGACCTCTAGTCACCCCAGTCCCATCAAGATCCTCCTTGGACTCCTCCTCAAGATCCTCCTTAAACCCCTCCTTCCATCACCTCAGAACCACCCCTAGATCCCTTCCACAATCTTTCTGTATGTAAGATCCATCTTGCCGCCAGGAAGGTGCTCACATTCAATTTAGCTCAGACTCCATTTGGGTCAGATTGTTCTGGCCCACTTGTCAATACAAGTGTCCTTAACAGTCTACCCAATATGGTGACTCTTTAATAAACTTTGGTTTTCTTTGGCTGAAAGGCTTGGGTTGAATTCATTTGGGCAGCACCCGGCCTGTGGGTATTTTAGGTCCCAAGTACCCCAAAACCTCAATAGCTGCACTACTTTGAGGCTTCTTTGATTTTTCCACAATGACTCAGGAAGCTCATTACTGAGAAAACCTCATGGTCTTACAAGATTCTATGGGGCTTGGAATTCCACCTCTTGATCCCTCTGATTAGAGAGTGGGGCTATAAACTCTAAAACCTCCACTGGGCATATTCAAAACATCTCACTTTTCACCTGACTGCACTTCTCTACCATGCCCCTTCCCCAGCACTTCCTCTTTCCTTCCCTTCCCCCTCAACCTTTTCAGCTCCTCCCCCATTAGGTTATGAGCTTCTTGAAAGCTCATATATGTATCTCCAGTGCTTAGCACAGTGTCTGGCATGTGTTGTTGGACCATGGGGATTTCTCGGCAAAGATACTGGAGTGGTTTGCCATTTCCTTTTCCAGTGTATCCCCATTTTCCAGTGTCCCCCCTTGAGAAACTGAGGCAAATAGGGGTCAAGTGACTTTCCCAAGGTCACACAGCTAGTAAGTGTTTGAGGCCAGATTTGAATCCAGAGCTCCCCGACTCCAGGCCCACCTCACCATCTAGCTGCACCCATAAGTTTATTGACTGACTGACAGTAACACTTTTGAATGAATCTGTATTGTGTTCATAACAGCAGCTACACACATTGGAAAAAATACTAATACATTTATGTGCAAAACATTTGTTTAGGCTATAGAAGGTATTTTGATCTACCTATGAATTTGCTCATGGAGCCTCACAAATCTGAATTTCCTCTACAAAATACCCAAGAAGGGTCACCTAGCCCATTCCACTTTTGCAGATAAAATGGGGTCTTGGAAGATGTCCAGATTACCTAAGATGGTGTCATTTATGTGGAAGATGCAGGGCTCTGCTTCTGAGAAACATGTACCCATCATTTTCCACATGGGTGATCCCATCTGAATTGATCTGGGAATGCACCAATCATCATTCTACAGAGAAGGTTCATTGTTAGACAGCTATTCTTTATATCAAACCACAATTTTCCTCTTTTCAACTTCCACCCAATACTCCTAATTCTGAATCTCCCCACCTCCTGCCATCCCTACCCCCTCATTCCCACCCCCACCCCTAGCTCCTCCACACACACCCTGACAAGGCTAAGGAGAATACTTTTCATTCATGTGACAGCTTTATTTGAAGATAGCTACTATGTTTTCACTAAATCTTCTGATCGGTAGGATAAACCCCTGTGGTTCCTTCAACCAGTTCTCATACCACATGGTCTCCTGAAGATCTTGAAGACCCCTTGCAATAACTCCATAGCTCTCCAGTGGTGAAAAGCTAACAGGTTGTGACCACATGGGACACCACACCATGCTGATTCTGCCATTTAAGATATTTATTTAGCTGATGAAGCAGCTTTCATAAAATACAAATTTTCTATTCATTATTGTTCTAACTAATAACACGGCTGAACACTGAAAGTAAATCCTTGAAGTTTAAAAAATGAACCAGTCAATAAATAAGCAAATAAATAAGAAACAAGTGGGTACTGTTTAATTTTTGTCTTTTTATTCCTGGTACCTAGTATAGTTCCTTGTACCCTTAACAGTTTAAATGTTTGTTATTACCCACACACCAGGCCATCCTCATTATCTCCTTCCCATCAAAGCTCATACTCTGATTCTGAGATCCTGAGCTCTGATAGTGAAAATTTCACCTTATCTTGCCTAGAACCAGGCCACCACATCACTTCCTGGGTATTTTCATACCATGCCACAGTGCAGGTATCATGCCCTGGGTACCTTCATTCTCTCCCCACCCTCCTAGAACCAAGAGGGATACGTTGTCTGCCCCAATTAAAATATGAAATCCTTCAGGGCAGTCACTGCCCTGCTTTCTTACATCTGTACTCCCAGATCTTAGCACAGTGCCTGGCACATACAAAGCGCTTAATAAGTTCTTTTTTCATTCCTTCATTCGTTGATTCATCCATTCATTCAGTTGAATTGAAACAGACCTACTACGGGCTCACACTAAAAAGATGGGTTTAAAACCTTCAACGCCTCCCTCCTTTTCATCTTCTTTGTCCATTCTTTCATCAAGTTCTGTAAATCAAGGTAACAAGGCAAGCCACCAATCATTTACTAAATGCTTACTACGTTCCAGGGACGAGGCTGAACGCTGGAGATACAAACGGAAGCAAGCAGATAGTACCTGTCCACAAGGGGCTTACGTTCTAAGGGGGAGAAACAACACACACAAGGGTGGAGTGGGAGGCGGCATGGAAGGTACCTACGTGGGGGACACAATATCTGAAGAGTTAAAGGCAAATCCAAGAGGGGAATGAAGGATGGATGTGTTGCCCACCCCCCAAAATGGAAGCCCCAGGAGGAACTCACCAATGGGAAAAGGGAGCCATGAATGGTAGAGGGATTTTCCTGAATAAGAAGACCCAGGTGACAAAAGTCCCAGAGTGAAAAGGCATCTACAGTGAAACAGTAGCAAAGTCTATTTGTCCCTCATATTCATCTTTTCCTCTCCATTTCCACTTGAAGTGAATTTAGCGCACCCCATCATCTCCCTATTTCTAGACTATTTCAATAAAATACTAATTTCTTTACCTGCATCCAACATCTCCCACATCAGTCATTCCGCTTAGCACTGCCACCGCACTAATCTAGCTAAAATACCTTTCATCTGATCACTTACCTGCTCAAGAATTTACAGGGATTTAATACTATTTGTTTGATCCCTTCCAAAGTCCCCAGCCCGGCACCGAAGGCCTTCCACAATCTCGCTCCACTTATCTCTGTCCCTCCGTAAACTTGCTCCTATTTATGGTTCTCTATCTGGGCCAGCCTCTCACTGACCTCGGCGCACACCATGCTCATTCCCACCTTTCCTCTTTTAGTCCCCTTTTCTTTCTCCCTTTCCAAATGCAATCAATCTTTTAAGTGAAGTTTAAGATTCACTTCCTATCTACTAAACTCCTCCAGAACACTCTCCCGGATAACATTCAACTTTGCCATTCCTCATAGCACTCAGAGCAACGACGGTCTATACATATACTTTTGCACTTCAGAATATTTAATTTCTATCTTGTCTATACACATATTTTTAGTACTTAATTATATTCAATTCAATACTTCATTCCCTTCCCAGATTTTCTTTTAACTCTGCAGACTATTTTCAGTGGTATCCGATTCTTTGTGACCCTATTTGGGGTTTTCTTGGCAAAGATACTGGAGTGTTTGCCATTTCCTTCTCCAGCTCATTTTATAGACGAAGAACTGAGGCACGCAGGGCTAAGTGACTTGCCCAGGGTGACACAGCTAGTACACGTCTGAGGCTGGATTTGAAATCAGTTCTTCCTGACTGCAGACCAGGCACTCTATCCACTGCACCTCCTAGCTGCCTGCTGCCCTATAATTACTTTGTATTTATTTTTTCTACATTTTGTATTTACTTTTCTGCATACATGTTGTTTCCCCACCCTTCATCTAGAAGAATATAAACTCCTTGAAGGCAAGACTCTCATTTTTGTCTTTATATGCCCAGGTTCTAGCACAGTGCAGCACATAGTAGGCATTTAATATTTTCAAATTTAATCCATATCAATTGGATAGCACCGTAAACTCCTTGAGGGCAAGAACATCCTTGTGCTTATTCTGTGTTGCCACAATGCTGAACGAGATATAAATAATATAGTGGATACTTAATACATATGTGTTGGGTTGAATTGAGAGTAAAATGAAGAAAATAAATATCCTTTGCTACTATTCTACTCTCCATTCATAATCGATCCAGGCATATACATCCCTCACTGAGACTGACTTAATAAGTAGGCAATGAAGTACTGCAGAAATTAATTCAGGTACCTCTCTTAAATAGTAAAAAAAAAAACCACTCACTTCTTGGTTGAAGTTAGAATCACCATACCTCCCAGTTTATTCAACTCAGGACACATTTGTCACATTATCTAAAGGGAAATCCATTAGGTTAATTGTGGTTAAATGAATAAAACTCTATAGTACTAATGAGCACTACTTTGAATGCTTCCTAATTCAGTTAGATCTAAGGAACCAATTATCCATGATCTGTGCACTTAGTCTGACAAACACTTTGGTAGATTTTTTTCCCTTCCTTACAGAAAATCTTCTTCCTTTGTTTAAATTTGTCTTTCCACTTGTAATTAACAAATATACAGTTTACTTCTTTTTGGAAGACGAAATGACTGGTCACAGTCCATAAAAATTTCTTTGGCAGTATGTTTCACTAGGTGAGTATACTTACACGTTTGTTGGATTGGATTGGACCTGGTGACAGACCTTCTGGTCTTCCCATAGACAAGTTATTGCTGACCATACAAAGGGGCACAGGGAGTGGATAAAGACCTTGAGGAGCTTTTCTCACCATGGCTAGAAACAAGCTTATAAAGCACAGGTCTGATCACGTCACACACGCATACCCCACACTTAATAAACGCCAATGGCTCCCTATTACACTCTAGAATCAAATAGGAAATCCTCTGTTAGGCATTTAAAGCCCTTCATACCTTAGTCCCACCCTCTCCTCCCTTTTATAATCTTCTTACACCTTATTAGTCCCCCTCCCCTCCCACTCACCAAGCACTCTACTGTCCAGTGACACTGGCCTCTTTGTTGTTCCAAGAACAAGATATTCCATTTCTACCCAGTAGGCATTTTCTCTGGCTGCCTCCCAAGCCTGGAATGCTCTTTCTCCCTACCCCTACCTCCAGGCTTCCATGGATTCCTTCAGGATCCAGCAGCAATCCCACCTTCTATAGAAAGCCTATCCCGACCCTTCTTCACTCTAGCTCTTGCCCTCGCCCTCTGTTAATCACTTCCTGTATTTATAATTTATGTAATTTAGCTTGTATTTAGCTTGTCTGTACATGTTTCTTTGCTTGTTGTTCCCCCTCCCCTTACAATGCGAACTCCCCGAGGGCAAAGATTGTACTTTTTGACTGACTGACTGAAAGATAGTGGCCACTGGCCATTATTCTTACTTGGTTTTTTTCTTTAAATAAATGGTATTGATTCCTTTTGTTTTTACCTCACTGTTTTTGTCATTCTCCACTCCAGAGTCATACCCTTCCTTTTAGCAAAGAAAAACAAATAAGCAAAAACAGCTGATCCAGCGACTTCCTCTGACAACACACAACACTTCACCCTGATAGTCTCCTTTTACTGAGAAGGGGGAGGTATGTTTCATTACCTGTTCTCTTGAATCACTATGGGCTCTTCAATTGCTGAGTTCAACTTGCTTTTCATGATCTTTTGATTCACATTGTACTCACTGTGAATATTATTCTCCCAGTTTGGCTTATTTTATTCTGCATCAGTTCCTGCTAATCTCACATTTCTCTGAATTACTTTTGTTTATCATTTCCTTTTCGTCCTCTTCTGGTTCATCTTGAGAAGCAATATGGCTTCATGTATGGAGAGACTTGCTTAAAGACTAGCAAGTCTTGGGTTCAAGTCTCACCACTGATGTATACTGGCTATATGTCCCTAGGCAAAAGAATCTCTCAGTGCCCTAAGCAAACCTCTAAGACTATCAGTTGCAAAGAATGTGCCAACCTGCACTGACAGACAGAATATTCTCACTTACATATTAATGAGATCACAGATCCAGTCCCTATCCCATAATTTCTTAATGCATGATATACCACAGCTTGTCCAATCATTCAGTCCTCTAGTTTTAAAGCTGAAAGGGACTTTAGAGGTGACTGAGTCTAATCTCTCTCATTTTACAGATGAAGAAACTGAGACACAGAGAAAGTGACTTTCCCAGGGTCACACAGCTAAAGAGGCTGAGTCAGGAAGTTAAAACCGAGACTCTGACTCCAAGTTCAGTACTCTACCTAATATGAAAAAAAAATGCTGCCCTGGGTATTTTTGCATATATTGGAGGTTTGTTTTGGTCCTTGACCTCTTTGAAGCATATGCCTAGTAATGGGATTGCTGGGTCAATGGTTATGAACAATTTTCTTATGTAATTTCAAACAATCCAAAATGGTTGAGTCAATCCAAGGCTCCACCAACATTAGTATTATCCTTATTTATTTTAATTTTATATTAAGTTAAATGCTTTATTTACCTTATCCTAATAATAAAGGGGTTATACTAAGGTAACTATGAAATTATGCATACTCATCTCCAGAAATAATATGTACCAGCAAAGTTCTGTCAATATTTCTCTTCTGAACATTTGATGTGTTGTCTTCCCCCCCCTTCAAGACCCAGCATCCCCAAAAACCAGACCCAGGGAAATAAGCCAACATACTTGAGTGTATTCTACCAGATAACAAGTATGTCTTTACCCAAGCCCAGAAATGATATGAACATGCTAAATGGTAGAGAGCTTACCAGAAGTCATGTTGTCTACTGGCAAAGGGCAAAGTTGAAATAACAGGATGAAGTCTTGTAAATGCACTAGCTGCTGTGCACTCTACCAACCGAACTTTGGAAAGCTACCTGGGAAAAGTCAGGAAACTTGCAAGAGCGGATAGTGAAGACAGAAATCCTGTTAATCTAACAAAAATTCATCTTAGTGCAAAATTTTTCTTCTATCTTTTCACTACACTTAGTAATATCTTAGTGATAATGCACATAATAGGAGGGAACCTTAATTAATTTAAAGTATCATTCCTGATTGTTTAATACCCTGAAATTAAATTAATTGAATGTAAAGTGTATTGAGGACTTAATTTCCCTACTTGAATTCAACAGCAATAAATACTTCAAATTCTGTCTCTCAGTTTCATGACGTAGAATATTTACCCATTATTTGTTCATGCTTTCCTTTTCACTGGGTCTTTTGGCCCAGACTTGTTATTTCAGTGGTGTAGAAAATTCCTCATGAGGAATCTCCCTTCACCAATGCCAACTGGCAATGCTTCTGAAACTTCCAAACAGTTGTTGGAGACATTGAAAGGTTAAATGACTTAGCCAGGACCACCAGGTGAGTATATGTCAATCTCACTGTCTATTACAACACTGCCTTAATTATGTCTACACTGGTAAACTAAAGTGCCCGTTTAATGCAATTGTGTGTGTGTGTGTGTGTGTGTGTGTGTGTGTGTGTGTGTTCAGACATAGATTCACCAGGATAGTTCCAGGTTTCATCTTCAAATTTTAGCTACCCAGCTCTTCCAGATTCAGTTCTATAGGGAGTCCCTATGCCTGCCAGAAGTTAGCTAGCAACCGAAAGGGAAGTCCTGCCCTCTCCCAGAAGAGTATTCAGAAAGAAGGAAGGAAGGCAAAAACTAATGCTGGGAAGTGAGTCAGCCAGTACAGAAGTAAACATTATCTAGCTGAAAAGGGAAAGATAAAGTAGAGACACTGGGAAGGAATCCTAAGATGAATTGCCAGATACCTGAGGTTTTGAATCAGAAGGACTAAGACCGGGTATCACCAAGTGCTGTTTGTTGGGAAAGAAATCCAGAGAGGGGAAAAGTTGGATGCCCAGATCTTGGCAAAATGGTGAGGCGGATCTCTCTCTCCTTCTTTCTATGCCCATCCACCTACTGTTTTCTCCTTAACCCTCACTTCCTCCTCCTTATGTATCTAATATAATATAATCCAACAAACATTTATTAATCAATCAACAAGCACTTATCAGCCATTCACGATATGCAAGGAAGTGCTATGCATTGGGGCACAAAAACAAAAAAGGGAATAGCCCCTGCTTTGAATGAGCTTCTATTAAATAAGCATTAAGGGCGAGGCACCTCCCTACATGCTGGAGATATAAAAACAAAACCTGAAGTCAATCCTATACTATGGGTCTTTCTTTGAACTTCGCACTTGGTCTGCTTACCCTCAGTGTCACACCCCACCAAATTCTTGGCTCATCTATGGCCCTGCTCCCTTCAGTCCTTTCCTGCACTAAGTTAGAATATGATCACCATGGCAGGAAAATTTTATCCCCTCTACGCATTCTACTTCATTGACAAGGCAGTACATCACTTCATGGAAAAGTCCACTTATTTTTCAGTGTCCTGAAAACAGGTTATCTCAAAATACTGGACCTTTGCCCAGAAACTAACTCAAGACGCCTATGACAAGGACCTACTGTGTGCTGTAATTGTGTACATTAATGTTAGCTATTGATGTTATTATTATTATTATTAATCATTAGGTAGAATGGATAGAATGCTGGACTGTAGAATCAAGGAGGGTTGGGTTCAAATCCTGCCTCAGAAGTAGAATGGCAGAATCATGAATCTAGAGCTAGAGTGGGCACTTACTATCTGTGTGATTTGGGGCAAGTCACTAATCTCTCCCCTCCTCAGTTTTTCCTTCTGTAAAATGGGGAGAACAGTAACTGCTTCACAGGATTGTTGTGAGGTTCAAATGAGAGGCTGTACCAAAGCACTTTGCAAATATTAAAACGACCACAAAAATCAGCCCAATATTTTATCATCATTATTGTCTATTCTCAGTAATCTCAAGATTTTAAATTTCCGTTAAAATCCCAGTGACAGGGAGGTAAGAGGAGAACTTCCTTTGAGATATGGACAGCAGCACTAGAAAATTCACGTCAATGCAAGTTTTTTGGATTCTATAGTTCCTTATTTCTGAGATTATCTTTAATTTATCCTGTCTATATCCTGTTTATTCATAATTGTTTGCATGTTATCTTCCCCATTAGACTAACTTCCTGGAAAGAAGAGATTGTTTTGCTTTTCTTTGTATCCCCAGCATTTTGTACGGTACCTGGCACATAGTAGGTGCTTAATAAATACTTGTTGACTCGACATGACCATAGATATTTAAATCAGAGGGGCAAAAAATTTATTACATATTCCCTAGTTTATCTATTTAGATAGGGTCCTTACATCAATGTTTCACATTCTTCTATTAGAAGAGCACAAAAATATCCAATATTGAATCGTTCTTCTTCCATCCCCCATTATCCAGAAAAAGTACTGTAATCTGAATAATGCTTAATTCCAACTAAAAATCTATAACTTTTGGTAGCTTTCCATTTTATGAAAATTTTCAGATCACAGAATTTCAAATTTAGACGGATCTCAGTGGCCATATAGTCCAAATCACATCTCTAAAAGAACATCTATTTCCCCATGAAATAACATCTGTACAAAGGGGTGGGCAACCTCCATCCCCTCCCTGCCAACATACTCTTTTGGAGTTTTTATTTTGGAATCTCTTTGCTACGGTGATCAGTGGATTCTTTCAATACCTATTTTGCCCTCTGGTTCCAGTACAGGAGGGAAGTTTTCCTTGTTGATAGCTGGAAAGAGACACAATTTTTTTAAGTTTGTGTTGAATCTCAATAAGTATGTACCACTACAGCATCCTAAAGCTGATAACAGTGATTCCAAAATGCACCTAGTGTACCATCATTAGTTTTAGGCCCTGCATAAACACTAATAGGAGGCCAAATGAAAATTTACCCATCTGAGATAATCTGGAAAGGCTAAGGGGGGGGGGGTGAGGTGGTGGGGAGCAGGGCTGTAAGTTAAGGAAAGAACACACAGGTATAATGCATTGGTTTTAAGGCCAATGACAGAGCCTTAAGGAAGCAGAGGCCATCCCGGGCATAATAAATCTTGCAAAACCTGCAAAGTGACATTTTTCAAGGACAAGACAGGTAATACATATGAGCATTGGCTTATCTGAGACTAAACAGAAAGGATAAAGGTAGGGGGAGGATGGCTTCTTTCAGTGGGACACATAGAAAGGAGCTCAGAAGCATTCATTTTGAGGTACCTTCTGAATCGTCTGATTTTCTAATTCTCTCTGGCATTATTTCTATTAGTAAAACATACTCAAGTTTGGCATTAAATGCTTTGGGGCTTGGCGTTTGTTTGATAGTCCTTTTGAAATTTCAGTAAGGCAGTTTCACCATGTTGAGCCTTATTTCCACATCCCCTTAGTATCCAAAACTAAGCTGACCTCAAAATCAAACTGCTTGAAACAAAAGAAGAGAATTAACATGCTTCACAGTGCCCTAAAAAAATTCAGCTAAGATTCTGGTGCCAAGCTAATTCTGTGCTTAGAGTTAAACTCATTTCATTTAGCTTGGTTTTCCTTTTCAAACCCTTCCCCTTCCCCCAGTTGGCTAAAATAGAGCTTTGTAGAACAGAAAAAGGGGGTCAAATGTGAGTAAGAATTGCCTCTAACATATCAGTTAAAGCCAGCAAATTGTTAACTTACTTAAAAAAGGTTGGGGTGGTTTCTCTTAACTAAGTATTACGCTAAAGCATACAATAGATTCATTTACACCTGTACTGAGATTAAACAAGCAGAATTTCTAATGGAAAGTAATCAAGTACAAATAACATTTGAGGAGTTATCAATCACTGGGGGGGAAAAAAGCAAAAATTTGAACTAGTTTGCCACAGATTATTTCATTTGTTTTGACTGGTAGATATTTTAACTTATCATAATAAACCTGTGGATGGGGTTGAACTGGATCCCTTGCAACTCTAAATTGATGGTCCAATGATCTATCAGAAGGTAGTATATGGGGGCTACATAAGGGAGTTCTGTAGCAGCAGCGTCCTGGAAATACGTGAAGGCCAGGACACTTAGACTGTAATTTAGAGTTACCTGGTGCTCTTTTTATTAACCATGTGATTTTACTACCTTTCCCAGCCTGGAGATCATAGGGTGATAGATTTAGAATTGGGAGGATCATTTAACCATACCCCTTATTTAACACATGGGGAAATGAGACCCAAAGAGGTAAAGAGTAGACTTTGCTCAATGTCACACAATTATTAAGTAGCAGGGTCAGCAATTGAACTGGGGTCCTCTGACTCCAGTCATTCCTCGATCTTTCCACTGAACTATCATTTCCTGCTCTCCTTGCTAATGGAGACAGATCAGCAAAGTAGCTGCTGAGTAGACCCAATTTCTCCATTAAAATTACCCTGATCCATCTCAATCAACAGGCCTGTCTCCTGGTCTTCTTCTTGCCACACCCCATTTCTCGCCCCCTAAAAAAATGCTTAAAAAAAACTTTTTGTTGAATTTGTCAAGTTTCACAAACCTCAACTCATTCTAGGGTTTAGCCTTCCTGGCACTGGTCTCAAGGTTTCTATGCCATGCATTTGTATTCTTCCTTGGCTCCAAGCCCCTACTCCCATCTAAGACTCCATTCACCTATTTCACACTTTTGTGAAGACTTGTGAATAATATGCATGATTACTCTTTTAATCACAGTATTCGATTAACCCTAACACCCTCATTTCTCCACCAGGCAACAGAGGCAAAGAATTTACTCTATTTGTGCTTCAGAGACAAGGCAAACACGATTGGACAGCCATGTTGGCCTCAGTAATGCTGACTTCCTTTAAAAGATCAATTTCATTTGTAACACGGCCAGTTTAAGATGGCTTCCTGCTTACTGACATTGATTGTCCATGAAAGGTTTTTGTGCTCCCTGTATGGCTCTCTCTTAATGCAATCAACTCAGCTTTTCCCTGTTTGCTTGTAGCACTGTCCTTTCTCTTGTTGGAAATCTTTCTAAAGGTAACAAAGAATGATCCCTTTTTTTGCTGACTTTGAAAGACTTTTAAAGGTCTTTTGAAAGAAAAAGAAGCCAAGTGAGAAAGTGTTTTTATGGTATTGTAGCACTTAAAAAGGGAGAAACCACACTTACTGGCTCCTAATTCCAGCTGTTATAAATCTAGGCCCATTCATTCAGCTGCGTGATCGGGTTGCCTTGATCCAAATTCACACCCCATCTTATTCTCACAACTAACTGGGTGGCACCAGGAAAGTCACTTAACATCTCAGCCTATTTGATCATGTGTAAAATGGAACTAACGTTGGCATCTAACTTACAAAGTTGTGATGACCAGACAAGCTAACATAAAATACTTCACAAGCCTTATATAAATGGTAGCCATTTTTATTATTATTCCTGACGTATCTCTACCCATTCTATTACTGCTGCCTCTGCTCCATGGCTATTCCTGTGTTTCATCCCCTTACTCTTACATTAACTATTGCCTAGCATGCTCCCACTCCTTTGAGGATGGGGGCGGGGTGTAGGTGGGGCTCGACCTTCATTGGTCCTCATTTCACTGCTAATGCTTCACAATTGGGAAAGGAAATTTCTGTGTCACAGACAGAAGGACAAAAGACCAGGACACATGGTGAAGACACCTTGAAACATCCAGAAGAGGTAGGAAACAATACCCAGAACAGTCATACTGGCCTCAGTTGTTAATTTCATTTCTCTTCTCCATACAATAGGACCAATGGCCATTTGTCCCAAATTCTAAAGAAGTATAGCAGCTAGGTAGCACAGTGGATCGAGTGGGCCCTAGAGTCAAGAAGACTCATCTTCCTGAGTTTAAATCCAGCCTCAGATGCTTACTTACCTTTATGACACTGGGCAAGTCACTTAACCCTGTTTGCCTTGGTTTCCTCATCTGTAAAATGAGCTGGAGAAGGCAATGGCAAACCACTTCAGTATTTTTGCCAAGAAAATCCCAAATGGGGTCACGAAGAGTCAGATGCAACTGAAAATGACTGATCAACTAAAGAAGTAGCGGACCAATGTTCATCAAAACACACAAAGATGAACAAAAACAACAACAATAACATAATTTTATTTACCATTTCAAGCTTCTCACAGTGCTTTATATATCTTCTTTCATTTGATCCTCACAGTGACCCTGTGAGGTTGGTGCTATTATGATCTCCTTTTTACCAACGAGGAAACTGAGACTAAGGGAAATTAAGTGACTTGTCCAGGGTCACACAGCCACTAAGGGTCTGGGGCAAGATTCAGACTCAGATCTTCATGACTTCCAGCTCTGTACACTATGCCACCTAACTGCCTGACATTTATCCTCATCCATTTCATTTGGTGACTGCCCAGTAGGGGCATTTAGAGGTCTCCACCACCTGCTTCCAGTTACTTTTTCAAGAAGCCATTCCAAACAATTTGGGAGCAGCATTGGACATCTTTCAACTGTTACTTGGGACGTTTTTTTGGGTGAAGTCAGTAGAAGGGTTAGATAAGAGGAGCTTTCCCAGTGTCCTCCAACATTCCTGAGGTCCCTATCACTGGTAATCATCAACAAGTCAGCTAACCTTGGAATAACAACCAAAGAAAACTACTGCTGATTGGTGCTGATTGACAGTTCTGTCAGCCAATGGCCCTGGTGTGTTCCATAACTATTTCTGGGGCCCCATTAATACAAAATTCCTGCATACTTCCCTGATCCTCAATCCTGGACAGATTTGCATGGTACTTTTAGTGGTACAAGTTAAATGAGGGCATTCTGTTGTGTTTATTCTGATGAACCTACATAGCTCCAATTCTAGCAGTACTCATAATTCCTATAGGCTACACTCAATTAACAAATATTTTTGGTTTGCTTTTCAGAGACCTTTTCCTTCCAATCCTATGACTAAGGAGTGAATCCTGCCAAAATTTACAAGATGTGTGTCCCACTGTAGCAGAGGAAAAGCCTCCAACAAGTCTGTTGTGTTTAAAGGACTGTTTGTTTCTTAGATGTGGTGTAGTGATAATGGTGTTGGACAAGGAGCCAGAAGACCTGGATTCAAATCTCATCTCTTGGACGCGAAACCTGGCTATTGTAAACTCCAGAAATTCTGGTAGCATTAAGCCAAATACTTTCTCCTATGCAATTCCCTCCTTTTCCCGCCCCACCCCGCAACACACACACTTTCTCCTGGACACCACCTCCTGCCTCTCAGGTTCAGATGGCTATTTTGTCCTTCTCTTTTGTACCTGTCCGTTCAGAAAATTAATCTGCCGCTCAAACTGTGACAAGGCTACATCCCCAGCAGTCACCAAAGCAAGAGATGGAGCACAGCTTCTTCTCCCACCATTTGAAATTTCCAAAGTTTGGGGAAATTGCACCTCTGCTGCCTCTGACTCCTACTTCAAACCTTCGGATCCACGGCGCTCCTGTTGGACTGGGGCCAGAAATGCCCTCCACCCCACCCCCAAAATACCTTCCAACATGCAAGTTGACTTCCCATAAACTGTAAGTTTGATGGAGTTTCCATCAGGATTCTCCTCTACATTAGCTTGACTATGAAACTCCTTTCCGGCCAGGTGAAAGGGGGAACTGGATCCCAGTTCTCTTTCTGATCCTGGGGACCTTCTGCATCTCGCCTGCTGGCCGCTACCTAGCCACCATCAACGACGATCCTCCAGGTGTACCCTCCCACCCTCCCCTCCACGCACCCCTGAGCCCTCTGTGCATTGCTCCATCCAACCGAGACCCTTTTATTATCTGGCTGCTCTCGCCTCCTGTGAACGAGGCCGAGAGTCTTTAGGAAGGAGAGGGGCGTTGGCGCCTCCAGACCACCCCAACCCTGCCTCTCCACCCCGTACCCGTGCTTCCCACCGTCGCAGGGAAGGACCCAGAGGGAAGCAACGAGTGGGCGGCGGCCAAGCTGGACTCGGCCAAGAAGGAGGCTCTGCTTTCTCTCCCCCGGCCCCGTGCTCCCCCAATTCCCAACGCTAGCGATTCCGCTAACGCCGCTGTGCTCCGGGGACAATGAGCCCCGGAAGCCCCCACTCACCCATGGCTCGAAGTCTTTCTGCCCTTCCTTCCTTGGGCTCTGAAGCATGTGAATGTCAGGCTGCGGTGGCAGACTGAAGTTTTTGGAGCGGCCAGCTGCTCTCCCCTCCCCAGAAACACAAGCTCTCGGGTTCGCTACTGACCCTCACACCCCTCTCCCCTCCCAGTGGAGATTTCCCTCTGGCGTCAGTCAACTAAAGGCGGGCGCACAAAACCCCTCCTCTTTTTCACCTGCCTTGTCTCACTAGAGGAACCCCCCCCCCCCCCCGCCAGCCCCGTAATTCCTCTCTCCTCGCCTGTGCACTCCCTCCCCCGACCCCTCCCCCAACTTCTCCCCTATGCCAGTCCTTCTAAGTCCAGACCCGCTGCACTCATCTGCTTATCCTCACACACATTTCTTCTCTCATGCACCAGGAAATCACTGTGACCAAGTAACAAAGTTTCCACACAGCTATGGATGAGATGTCAGAAAAAGATAAAGCGATCAACCGGTATAAGTGCTGTGGTTTCAGAGCTGTGACATTTGAGAATATTGTACCCATCTGGGAACACTGATGCTTCAGTTTGAAGCCCCTTCCCCTGTTTCTTTTCCCCCACAGAATGTCAGAATTGGAAGGGATTTCTGAGGCTATCCAGTTCAACCCAACCCACTATGACATACAGAACTGACTCTTGAGTCAGAGGACCTGATTTCCAATCTCTGCTATCCAGGTGATCCTGGACAAATCATTGGGCCTCAGTTTCCTGATCTGTAAAATGAGGGAACTGGATTCCATTGCCTCTGAGAACGCTTCCGGTTCTAGGTCTGTAATCCCATACGACCTAAGTGGTCATTTGGGCAGATGGGTGACAATCAACTGCCTTTGGAGCAACCATTCCATATTTAATGTGCCCTATAGATATTTTTATTCATTATAAATAACAATTAGTAAAAAATGTCCTGGTGATGGCTTGTCCTGGAGTGCTCTGAACTTGTGCTTGTTAGAGTAACCCTACTTTTGGAGCTCTGACCAAAGGTTTGGACTTGCAAGGGAGAGCAGGTGGGTCTAGCTTCAGATGGACAGTCCTGTTTCCTACATTCCCTAATCTCTGAGAGAGTTACATCTGGTTTTCTTGATAAGTCATACAGAAGGCTGAAACTCATGAGAATAATCCCCTCAATTGGCATCTTATTATTTTGAATGAAAATTGCCAACAATCACCCATTCTGACTTACATGTTGAATATGTTGCACTACCTCTGCATGGTTATGAAGCTAAAGTTTTGAAAGGCATTAAAAATAATTGGGAAAAAAAAGGCAAGTCCAGGACTTGTGGTGTAGAAGAAGAAAGTGCCCAGTGGACGATAGGAATGAAGACATCCGCTTTCCAGCTCTGGCTCTCCTACATGTCATTCATGAAATGTAGTCCATGTCACCTAACCTGTGTCTTCCTGTGTCTTCTTTCATGAAGGGAGGAAGCTGGACCAGATCATTTCTATGGTCTGTTATAGCCCTAATATTATATCATCCTGAGGATTGATGCCATGGTTCTGCTGCTGACTGACAGTGGAAGTTGTTTTTCTAAGTCCATCACCAGAGTTCATTATGCCTCCATTGTGTTCAAGGGCTGTGCTATACAGAATATACATCTATGCCAATGAGTAATTAGAGAATGCAATATTAGATATAGCACTGCACAAGAAGAGCATTTATTATAATGGGGAGAGAAGTAAAAATGCACATGAAAATATATAAAGTTCTACAATATGTACATATTGAGAGAAGCCTGGTACTGGACATTTCAGAATATAGGTTCAAATACTACCTTAACACATATGAGGAAGTGACCAAGTCACTTTAAAAATTTATTTTATTTTCAACTCCAAATCATCTGCCTCCCACCTCCCTTATTGAGAAAGCAAGATTAAATGAAATCTGTTATAAAAAAAACAGGCAAAACGAATTCCCACATTAGTCATGTCCAAAAAAAAATGCCTCAATCTGTACTCTGAGACTATCACTTCTCTATCTGGAGGTGGGTAGAATGTTTCATCATACGCCTTCTGGAATTGCGGTTGGTCATTATATTAATCAGAATTCCTAAACTTTCAAAGTTATCTGTCCTTACAATATTGTTATTGTTTAAATTGGTCTTCTGTTTCTGCTCACTTCATTTTGTATCAGTTCATACAAGTCTTTCCAGGTTCTTCTGAAACCATCCCTTTCTTCATTTCATGTAGCGTTGTGTTATTCCATTATATTAATATACCACAACTTGTTCAGCCATTCCCTTATCAAAAGGCATCTTCTCAGTTTCCAATTCTTTGTCACCACAAAAAAGAGCTGCTAAAAATATTTTGTGTATGTGAATCCTTTTTTCTATTTCTTTGATCTCTTTGGGGTATAGAACTGGTAATAGTATCACTGGACCAAAGGGATTTGGGGGCATAGTTCCAAATTGCTCTCCATAATTTCTAGACTAGTTCACAGTTCCACCAACAGCATATTAATGTACCTGTTTTCCCACAGCCACTCCAGGATTTTTCATCTTTCTTTTTTGTCCTTCATTAAAGATTGCAAAATCTTAAGGGACTATATAAATGCTAATTATAATTAGATGTGGCAGTGTATATTGAAGTACTCTTTAAATCTCAACGTGCCATATGAATGTGTAATGTGTGAGATGATTCCTCAGAATTGTTTTAAGTTTTACTTCTGTAACTATTACTTACTTAGAGCATTTTTATATGAATATCCTCTTTTAAAAACTGCCTATCCATACTCTTTGACTATTTATCAATTGGGGAATGGTTCTTATCCTAATATATTTGAATCACTTTCCTATATATCTTAGAAATTAGACCTTTATCAGAGAAACTCACTGCAAAGAGATAGTTTTCCCAATTTCCTAGTTCTCTTCTAATTTGAGCTGCATTGGTTTTGTTTGTGTAAAACTTTTTAACTTCATGTAATCAAAATTGTCCATTTTACATCCTGTGAACCTCTCTCTGTCTTGTTTGGTTATGAACTCTTCTCTATCCACAGATCTGACAGGTTTTTTTTTTCCCCATGCTCCTCTAATTTGTTTATGATTTCACACTTTATGTCTAAATCCTATTTGGAGCTTAACTACACCCAATAGTGTGAGACCTTGGTTTCAGTCTGACTACTGCCCCATTTTCCCAACAATTTTGTTGAATAGTGAATTTTTTTTGGAGGGGGTAAGGCAAGGCAATTGGGGTTAAGCGACTCACCCAAGCCACACAGCTAGTAAGTGTGTCAAGTGTCTGAGGCTAGATTTGAACTCAGGTCCTCCTGATTCTGGGGCTGGTGCTCTACTCACTGCACCACCTAGCTGCGCCCCCCCTTTTTTTTTGAATAGTGAATTCTTGCCTCAATAGCTAGGTTTTTCAAACATTAGGCTTCTGTGCTCTCTTGTTTCTGCATATTGCTTCACCAAGTCACTTAACCTCCTCCTGGGCCTCACTTTCTCCTCATCTATAAAATGAGGAAGTTGGCATAACCTCTGAGTGATAGCCTCTGAGGTCCTTTCCATTTCTAAAAATATACTCTGTTTCTGAGTCAGGAGGGACCTAGGGCTCAATTTTGCCAGTTATACTTACTATCCATATGACCATGGGCAAGTCATTTAATCTTCCTGACTCTCAATTTCTGCATCTGTACATTTGTTATAAAAATACTTGCAATCTCTACCCCATAGGGTTGTTGTGAGGATGAAACAAGCTAACATACGTTGTTGTTTTTGTTCATCCTTCCAACGGACCAAGATTCTTGCATGAATTGGATTTAAGTGAAGCAGAGTTACACAAAGTCATCAGCCTCACTTTCTCTTCCAGAGTCATCGAAGTCCAATGGCAAGACAAAAGTCAGGACACCAGGCAATGGCCTGGGATGCAGTGGATAACTTTGGTTTCTTCAGTGCCTGACCAAGCTCTAAGTGTTTCATGGTGCCTGCTTCAGCTGCTTTTGTGGCCATTGGAACAAATTGTTCTCATATGCCCGTTCTGCCTGGGGAAAGTCTTTGCATGCTTGTTGTAGACCAAGGTCTAATAGTAAATTAGTGACAGGGCCATGACCATGATCCAAATCTATGAGGTAGTAAGATACAGAAAAAGAGGATGGAATTTACAGTCAGAAGACCTAGGTTTTGATCTCAGCTTCACTCTTCATCAACTGTCTTCAGGTCCATTTGGCAAGTCGCAACCTCTTTGGGCTTCATTTTCACAGAATATGTAAAGTCCTTTGCCAACTTTGAAGGTTGCAAAACTTTAAAAGGGCTACATAAATGAGAACTACTATAATTATTAAATGAGGTAATGCATATTAAAGTACTCCGCAAACCCTTAAAGTGTTATATGAGTCTATAATATATAATAGTAACAATATAGAAATCATATTTAAAGAAGCATTCATTGCATAATGGAAAAGTATACTTAAGAAAAGTTTGCTTTAAAAATCTGTCACATAGATTAAAAAAGGAATGTACTACTGAAGGGAAGAGGGATTTAATGACTCCAAGCTTTATGTAAAATAGCACAAGATGGCAACAAATCATTTAAAAATGTATACTTAAAAGAAAATAACTTTCTGATAAAAATAATTCAGTATTCTATTATGACTACATTTTTCATGGAAGCTATGAATGCTGAACATTTCAATGAACCCTTCAGAAACCTATCACAGTATTAGAGATTAAGGTGTCATTTAGATGGTCAACAAGCATTTATCAAATGTTTACTATATGCTAGTCTCTGTGCTAAGTGCTAGGGATACAAACGCAAGCAAAAAGAAAGAGTCCCAGCCTTGAAAGAGATTACACCCCAATGGATGAAGACAACAAATGAAAGGGAACTGAAAAGGAGGAGTGAGGGGGCACCCTTGTGAAGGAAACCTGAAGAGTCAGAAGCAGAGCTGATGGGAGCGGAATGAAGGGTAGATGGCCTGGGTCCTTCCTCATAATGGAGATATAATGGAAGAACTCCCCATAGTTCATGGGGCCACAGAGGCAGAAGGATGCTGTAGAGTGAGAAGGCAACAGGGACTGAGGAAACTTCCAAAATAAGGAGGCAGCTGTGGATTGATCATGAAGTCAAGAGGGTCAAAAGCAGAGTCGGGCGAGAAATTTATATTGTGATATTAGCAAGACAGTCAACTCATTAAAATTTCAACAAAGATGATTAATAAATTGTCTAGGGACCAAATGATAAGAACTTTTGATCTTGTTGTCCATTTTTCAAAAGTGAAATTTATTTCTAGCCAGGCTACCTTAAACAATATACTTCATTATTGTTTGCTTGTGTCCCAACTCTTTGGGACTCCATGGGCCATACTGTCCATGGGGTTTTCTTGGCAAAGATACTGGAGTGGTTTGCCATGCCCTCTGCAGTAGATTGAAGCAGAGATGAAGTGACTTGCCCAAGGTGACACAGCTAATAAGTATCTGAGGTCACCTTTGAACCCAAGTCTTCTTGACTCCAGGCCCAGCACTCTACCCACTGAGCCATTTAGGACACTAGAAATTTAGAAAAAACAAACTTTCTATTATGATGTAGATAGGCTTTTGAATTGTAACATGCTTGCAGACAATGGTCAATCTAATACCAAGTATAACCCTTATTTATAGATGTGAGATAAACACAGAAAAGTGATTTCACTAATGAATGACCTTGAATATGCAGTGTGAAAATAGCCCATATTGTCATCTGCTTATCAAAATCTCATTATCCATGGGTTGGTTAGAAGCAAGAGCAAAGTTTATGTCTGCCAGAAGCCCCAAATGGTATGAAGAACATAGGGGGAATACCAAATGGTTGTGTAAGCACTAAGCTTGTGACTTCTCCCTGTATACAATCTCACTAGGTGATGTCACGAGCTCCCATGTGTTCAATTATTGCATCTATGCAGATGATTCCCAGATCTGTGCATCAGCAGTAGTCTTTCTCCTGTGTGCCAGTCTTGACATCTTGAGTGGGATATCTAGGAGGTGCATCAAACTCAACATATAAAAAATTGCCTTTAAAATCTCCCCTTGCCTCCAAATCCTCTTTTCTTTTCAACTTCTTTATTACTGTCAATGGTACCACCAACCTCCCAGTCTTGACCCCGGTGTCAACTCTTTACCACTCACCCCTTTTAACCAGTCTGTTATCAAATCTTATCATTTTGACTTTCACAACATTTCTCCAAAATGTTCCCTTCTCTACAATCTAGTTCTAGTTCTCTCTCTACAATCTAGTTCAGGCCCTCCTTACCTGATAGCTGGACTATTAACTGGTTTCCTTGCCTCATCTCTCCCCACTGCGATTCATCCTCTACTCAAGGGATTTTTCTGGAATATAGACCTAACCACAACACACACCCCTCCTCTTCAATGTCCTCCAGTGGTTCCTTACTACTTTCAAAATCAAATACAAATTGCTTTGTCACTTAAAGTTCTGCTTCACCTCGTCTCTCCCTACATTTCCAGTCTTCTTAATATCTTATTCTATTTCATGCACTCTATATTCCAGCAATATTAGATATCTTGCAGTTCCTTCATTATGACATTACATCTCCTTGGTGCTAGCTGATCCCCCTCATACCTGGAATTGCCCCCTCACTTCCACCTCTTAGTTTTCCTGACATACTTCAAGACTCAGTTCAACTCTCACCTATCCTAAAGCCCTTCCCTGGTTCCTCTGACTACTAAAGACTTTTCTTCTTTAAGTGTTTTCCATCTGCTTTGTACCTAGTTTTGAGGTCAGGGACTATCTTTTTGCTTTTCTTTGTATCCCTGGCACATAGTAGGTACTTAATCAACATGTAATTGTTAACTTGAATTGATTTGGAAAATTCCCAAATTATTCAAACAAAAAAGATGTTAAACAACCTACACTCACAAAAAGAAACAAAGAACCATAAGCCAATTGATAAAGGGAGAAGGGAAAAACCTGGATGAGATGAATTTATAAGGGAATTCTATGAAGTATTTAAAGAATAATTAAAACTTCTGACATAAATATTCTCAAAAAAAATGAGAAAGAAAAAACTGTACCAAACTCTGTTTAAGAGATCAAAATGGTCCTAGTACCAAAACCAGGGAAGCAAAAGATTAAAAAAAGGTGTCTGTGTGTGTGTGTGTGTGTGTGTGCGCACGCGTGTATGTGTATCACCAATGAATATTGATGTAAAAATTGTAAATATAATCAGTACAAAAAGACTGCAGCAATGTGTCCAGAAAATTCACTATAATCAAGTTGGATTCACATAAGGAAAGTAAAGATAATTCAACATCAAGAAAACAATTAGCATTATAATCATGTGAACAAAGTCAGTGTGGCTCATTAGAAAAAAGTACCGTCTCTATAGTCAGAAAATACGGTCCAGATCTTATCTCTGCTACTACCTGGGTTATCATGAGCAAGTCAATTAATGACCTTGGACCTCAGTTTCCTCATGTGTAAATGAAGGGGTTGGATTAGATGGCCTCTTGGTTTCCTTTCAGGTTTATGATCTTATAATTAGAGAATGGCTCTTAAAAAAATCTGTGGTGTAAGAGTTAGAGAAATATAAGAAGATACGCAGAACTGTTGAAGAATGAAATAAACAATAAAAAAGAACAATTTAGTAAATAATTCCAATGTTGTAGCTGAAAAGATCACTAAGGAAACAGAACTAGGAGTAAATGAAAAACCAATGGACAGTCCAAAGAACAGAAAATGATACATCTCCCTCTTTAGGGCAGAAGGGTGGGGGTCTACTGGTGCAGAATGTATATATTGTCAAATGAGGAGACGATCTGGTATTTCTTATTATTTTTCTTTGTTACAACAAAGAGTTCAATATGGAACATAGCTGGGGGAGTTTTCCCAGAAATAACTGTGACATGAAAACAAGAGGCAACTTAGAAACTTTTTTTAAAAGTCTTGATTATCTTCCTTAGTATCTATTTTCAGTGAAGGTGTATTATGGCTACATGGGTGAGATAAACAGTAAAAAAACCATAGACTATAATTTTCTGCAACTCAGTGTCAAAATCTAGTCCTGATATGAAATCTGAAGTATAACATGACTTGAATAAGGTTTCCAATTACTATGTTTAAAAATTCCCTAATTGAAGAAAAAGACAGTATAAGATATCCCAAAAATCATAGTGCAGTTTAAAGCTTTAATAGCTTGAGCTATCATAGCTATTAGTTCGATTCTTAGGATACCCTATACAATGTTGTGGGGAAAAAAAATCACTGTACTAGGAATCTGAAAACCTGCTTTCAAATCCTGGCTCCACTAACCTGGTGTCAGAGTATTTATTTGGTTGTTGTTGTTGTTCAGTCTTTTCAGTCATGCCCAACTCTTCATGACCCCATTTGGGGTTTTCCTGGCAAAGACACTGGAGTGATTTGCCATTTCCTTTTCCAGCTCGTTTTACAGATGGGGAAACTGAGGTAAACTGAGTTATGTGACTTGCCTAGGGTCACACAGCTTATAAGTGTTCCTGTCTCTAGGCCAGGTGTTCTATATGTTGCACCACCTAGCTGCTCATTTACTTGGTTACCCTGGCTGAATTCAGATTTCTTCATGACCTTGGAAGCTTGTGGTAGAAGAAAGTCAATGAGGCAGTTAACTAACTTTTATTAAGTGCTTACTGTGTACCAGACATTGGCCTAAGCCTCCAAATAAAGGCAAAAATGCTGCCATGCCCTAAAGGAGCTCACTTTCTAATGGTAGAGATAACGTCCTTTTTTTTTTCAAAAAGAAATTGTACATGCAAGATATATACAATGCAAAGAGAAGATAATCTTAGAGCAAAGACAAAGGAGAAAACAGAGAAAGTCTTCTTACAGAAGATAGGATGTGATCTGAGTCTTAAAGAAATCCAGGAGGCAGAGGTGAGAAAAGACAACATTCAAGTAAGTATAAGAGACAATTAGTGGAAAGCATGGAAGAGAGATGCAGTGTCCGTTAGGAAACACAGCAAGAAGATAGGCATTGTTGGATCATGAGAACAGAAACAGCAAGCAGAACAAGCTCCTTCTATATTCCCTCTTCTCCAATAAAGTTTGATCTGCTCCTGCCATAAGAAAACCTTTGTAGTAGTAGACTAGTAAAAGTTTAACAACTGACTCTCAAAAAAAAATGTCTCATCTGCGTTATTAACATTTTTCCATGACTTTCCTGAATCTAGACAATCAACAGGACAATAATCCAAGCCCTGATTTTTTGGTATTTGCCTATTTTTCAGGTGTAAATGCTTACATAGTAAGTCAACGATTCATGACTAATATGGCAATATGTTTTGCATGATTGCATATGTATAACTTTTATCAAATCACTTGCTTTCTCAATGAGGGGGGGAAGGCGGAAAAGAGGGAGAGAATTTAGAACTCAAAATTTTAAAAAATGAATGTTAAATTTTTTTGCATGTAATTGGGGGGAAATAAAATATTAAACTTTACAATTAGCTCTTACAAGCCAATTCAAGCTAGCTTCAGCCGACCCCTGAATCTTGGTCAGAATTATTTATTGCTAACATCACAGGGCCTGTGTATCTGTGAGTCTTCTCTGATCTGAGACCAAGGTAAAGCCTCCACATTTCTGTATGAATATATATCACACTTACTGCTCAAATAGCTGTATTTTTAAAAAAGCAACAAATCAAATCCACAATCATCCACTGAATATTCCATGTATGTAAGGCATCCTTAAGTATGGGAAACAAAATGCCTCAATCACTCAACCAGTCAATAAATTGAGAGCATTTGGGCTCTCCTGTTGTGTGCTGTGGAGGGCAGAAGAGAATTATAAGACATGGTCCCTGCCATCAAGGACATTGTATTTTAGCTAGACAGGCACACCTGAAAAAAATTACATGCTAAACAATATGGTGATAAATCCACGTGTAGTAGAGGTCCAGAGAAAGGAAAATCAGGGTGAGCTGGAGAGTTATGGAAGCTTTCATTGAAAAAATTGAACTATAAGAGAGTTTTAATTTTTTGTCTTATCCTTTCCATTTACATTCTTATAGGTATGGAATAATACTATTTTATTGGTTCTTTTTAATTCACTTTGTATCAGTCCATATGTCTGCCTATGTTTCTCTGGAAGGCCTTTTCATTGATTTTTCTTTAAAAATTTTTTTTTCAATTAACCATCATTTATTTTCTCCTCCTCCCATCTTAAATCCACACTGGAAAAAAAAGAAAAACAAAACCCTTGTAATAAATATTGTCCAATCCCCCACCTTTCCAGTCTTATACTTTACTCACTTCTATATACTCTACGATCCAGTGACACAGTCTCCTTGCTGTTCCTTGCAAAATGGACTCCTTTTCCTGACTCTAGCATTTTCATTGGCTTTTCACCATGTCTAGAACTCTCTCTCCTCATCTGTCCCTCCTTGGCTCCCTTACTTCCTCTTCCTTTAAATCGTATCTAAAATCCTACCATCAGTAAGAAGCCTTTCTTCATCCCTCTAAATCTAACAGCTTTCTTCTGAGGTTACCTCTGTTTTAACCAGTATATATCTTGTTTGTTCTTTGTTGTTTTCATGTTGTCTCCCCCATTAGATTGTGAGCTCCTCAAGGAGAATTATTTTTGCCTTTCTTTGGATCCCCATCCCCTTTGCACAGTGCCTGGCACATGGTAGTTACTCAATAAACTCTTGTTGACTTCACTTGGCCATGTCCAAAAATGTTTCTCATTCTCACAACCACATCTTGCAGGACAGATTGCAGGGTAGACAGGCTGAGAGGAGAGCAGCTTATGCAAAGGAATGGAATCAGGAATGTTCAATGATAAAGCTCCCTGAGGAGGAGAATGTAGAGAATTCTGAGAGCATTTGTGATTCTCAAAGGAAGAAGGCTACAGTGGATGTTTCTGTGGCAGAATCTAGTCCTGGGATGATGATAGTAGCAGCCAGGAGCCAGAGGAGTTGCTGGCCTGTGCTTGCTCCTTAGAGAGGATAGAGGCAGGGACTGACCCGAGGGCAGACTATCAGACCCCAGCGAAGGGGAGCCAACTCCACTCTGCAGGAGAAAAGCCACTGTGGTTTCCTCCCAGAGGTCAGTGATTTGAGATCCAGAGTGTTCTGAAAAAAAAGCAATGGGACTAGGACTTTTCCCACTCAGCTGCGTAAAGCTGAATGATGAAATTAAGAGCTAGGGCTCTCTGTTTGCTATAAGGATGGCCTTTCCCTTGTGTCATCTGCAATCTGAGAGCCCATGCCAAGTAACACCTTTACAAGGGTGTGCTGGAGCCAGCTCAAAAGAACTGATAGCTAGATTTTTAGTGTGAGCGTCTATACTTCAGAAAATTGGCAAATGCTACAAATCAGGGTTTGATTTATTGTTTGTTGATTGTCCAGACTTTAAAAAGTGATAAAAAAATGTCAATCATGCATATTAAACTTAAAAGTGTTTTGTGGTACCCCCTTTTCCCTCAGAGAGCTAGAACATTGCCCAGTATAACCTGTGACAAACATCCAGCATGCCCACCCCTTGAGTTTCCTAGAGTTGTAGGGCAGAGGAAATGTTATATTAATGTCTATCATTGCTCAAGGACTTTCTTATTAAGTGCTAAAGAATGCAATGTTAAAGCAGAGTACAGAGAAAATATACAAATCTACATTCTTGCTAAAAATATGAGTGTTTAAGTGTAGATTTCTACAGGTAAGGAAAAAGCCCTTTAGTATTCAATGATTTCATCATTCACATCCTCTAACAGGTCAATTACAAACCATCCAAACCAGTGGATCCATCTGTGTGAAACTGAGAACTACAGAGGGTTGGGGTTTTTGTTTTGTTTTTTGGCTCTTAAAAACATCAGCACAGTGGAATAAATATAGCAGTTATATCAAAAACATGTATGTGCCAAACATCACACAGAAAACTCTGCCACAGGTACTGTATTACATTTATTAAGCTAAAGACTAGCATATTCATAAAAGATGTGTAGTTATAGTTTCCATAATCAGAAATGAGTCTCAGTAGAGTGGCAGGATGGTCCCTTATTTCTCCCTAAAGTACAATAGCTCCTCTGGAGACATATAACTACAGGACCCAGATTTCCAACGGGGAAAATAGTTTTCCAACATCTGCCATTCTTGGAACAATTTCAGCCAGCTGTGCTTTGCAGGATGGAGTGTCCTTTGGGTTTGACATCTTTCTGCTACCAAGGGGCTTGTAGCCTTCTCAGTTGGATAATTTTAACAAAGTTAACAATTGAGTTATTTTATTATTTTATTAATTTTGTCAAATTCCATGTGAAGTTTTTACAGTAGGCCCAAAATGTTCATTCTCCACTCCTTCCATATCTCCCTCTCCACAAAAGTCCCTAAGTGGGATTCATTAGTGGTGGAAAATGGCAATCTGGCTCCATGAGTTCTCCAAAATAAATGGTTTAAAGACTGAGATTGAGTAATTTGAGTGAAATGTGTATTCTACCATTTCATTCTGCTGCTGCTCTTTTTAGCTATTGTGTTTTGCCTCTATATGGTCTAGAGCCTATTCCATAGGTTCCAATCTTGCTTGGAGACTTCGAAAACAAACATATGAATTCAAATCTTTCCCTTGCTGTCATGTTGGCAGCACCAGTGTACTGACTCCATCCCCCATCTCTTTCCTAGGGGATTAGGGAAGCAGCCCTCAATAATTTAAATAATCCAAGCCAGCTACCCTGGGAAAAGGCAGGAATAATTTGGGAAAGAATTAGATGCTCCTCCAGAGACCCAGAAAGAATTGTTGACACAAAGGAGAGATACACCAGCCAGGTCTTAGGGGAGAGAAGAAGCAAATAACTGTTGGACCAGCATGAGACCCACAAGGGGAGAGTATTCTTATTCCTGTGAATCAAGGAATGAATTTTTAAAAAACTATTTGTTAAGTATTTACTATGTGTCAGGCATTGTGTCAAACACTGGAGCCAGCCAGTGCAAAAAGTAAGACAATCTTTGCCTTCAAGGAGCTTACATACATAGGGGAGCCCCTAGATTAGATGATCTCTTAACAATCAGGAATGGAGAGCCCTGGAATACAGAGGTGGAGGATGGAGTGTAGCAGCACGGCAGGAAGACTGCTGAAATGTGAGCTCTGAAGCCCAGGAACCATTATGTAGAGAAGCTTTAAGAGTAACAGAAGCAAAGATCAAGCCAAGATGGTGCAATGGGAGAAAGCCTAATGGTGAACTTCTCCCCTACCACCCCTCCAAAAGCATCCTCCAAACAGATCTAGAAAATGCAAAATACCTAATCTTGACAGGTAAATCCAGGGAAAAGTCTAAGTGAGACAGTTTTTATGGTCCAGGTCAGTATAGAAAGAGAACTTGGTAGACACTGGGGAAGGAGTTTGGTCACAAGCTCACTAGGTGGAGCATTCTGGGACAGAGACAGTTCACCAGAGAAAGAAAACCCATACCAGGACCCTGCCTCCACTCTCCACACCCCAGCTCTCAATCAAGCTACCAGGGTGGGAGAGGTGCTAATTGGCAGCTTTGTTGTTCATTAGAAGGTTCCAGGTCTTAGACCCAAGGCAGAATGAGGAAGAGCCATGCATCCAGGGATAGCGGTCAGCATGCAACAAATCCAGACACAAGCGGCAACAGCATGGCTCGGATCCCAAAATAAGAGAGAGGTATCAATTCCAGCTTCTAGCCCATTCTGAAGCCTGAAGAAGTATAATCAGAGAAGGGATCCCAAGCAATAGGGAGCCAGTGCTTCTTTCACACTAAACTGGCAAGGTGTCCCAGCTTTCCAGCTGGCTGAAAGGATCTGGGTCCACCATCATTCTACTGTTGCTCAGATCAAAACCCAGATCAGTAACTGCCCCTCAGAGCAGACGGGCAATAATCAAATTTTGCCCTGGATTAGACTACTTTGGGAGCACCAAAAGCTTGCAGGTCCCTCTGAGACACTGGAATAATACAACACTCAATATAATATGTAATACCCAAGAAAGCAACAATAGGACCACTTTAGATCTTCCCTCCTGAAGAGTAGTGGAGCCTGACTCTAACATCAATTCCAGTCAGGAAGTAGACTGAACAAATGAGCAAACCAAAAACAAACCCCACAATATAAAACTTTTATGGTGACAGGGATACTCAAGACACAAGCCCAGAAGAGAATGACTCCAACACATCTACAAGCAATGCCTCAGAGAAAAACACAGATTGGGCACAAATTCAGCTAAAACAACTGGAAGAGATGAAACAAGAATTAAAAATGAAAGCTAAATGAAATGCAGATATGTGAGGGAAAAATGGAAAAGAAAAGAGAGCTATGGAAGAAAGAATTGTAAAGGGAATTAACAGCTTGGCACAAAAGGTACAAAAGCTTGGCTGAGCAACAAACTCTTTGAAAATTAGGATGGACCACAGAGAAGCCAATAACTTCATGAGATAGTGAGAAACGTTAAAAGGATGAAATAAATAGAAGAGAATGTAAAGTATTTCACAGCAAAAACAACTGATCTGGAAAACAGATTGAGGAGAAAAAAATTAAGAATCATTGGACTACCTGAATGCCATGACCAAAAAGAGAGCCTAGATATCATATTTCAAGAATTCTTAAAAGAAAATTGCTCAGATCTCTTAGAACAAGAGGGCAAAGTAAAAACTGAAAAAATCTACTAGTCACCTTCTGAAAGAAACCCTGAAATGAAAATTCCCAGGAACATCATAGTTAAAATCGAGAGATTCCAGTTCAAGGAAAAAATATTCCTAGCAGAAAGAAAGCTAGAAAGAATTCTAGTACCAAAGGGGTCACAGTCAGAATCATACACTATTTAGCAGCAATAGTGCACTAATAAAGGGGTGGAGAACTTGGACTATGTTCCTGAAGACAAAGGTTATAGTCTTAAAACCAAGAATAACTTACCCAGCAAAAGTGAGTAAAATCATACTATGGAAAAATTGGATCTTTAATGAAATGGAGGACTTGTAAACATTCCTGATGAAAAGCCCAGAGCTGCTCAGAAACTTTGAAGTTCAAGCACAGGAGTTAAGAGAAATATAGAAAGGTTATCATTTACAAATAAACAATCATATGGATTAAACTAGGATAAATGTACATTCAGATAAGGAGGGGTGCTACACATGTGCCCTCTGCACTCTATCATCATCAGAGAGGGAGTCTAATACGAGACCTAGGAATATTTCTGTTATATATTGATGATCATAAGAGAAAAATGGAAAGAGGGGAAGAGGAGTACATGGGAGGGGGAGAGATGGAAAGGGAAAGAAAGATTAGGTAAAAATTATTTCATATAATTAGAGTACAAAAATAGACATCTATACAAACAAAGAGGAAGCAGTCGGGGGGAGAAGCTGATCCTTGAAGCTCACTCTAATCTCAACTGGTCAAAGATGGAAGAATACACACACGCAGGCACACATGCACACGCACACACACACACATACACACGCACAGAGTTGGGTACAGAAATAAATTTCACTAAACAAGTAAAAGGGAGAGAAAGGGAAGAAGGGTGCAGGAGAATTAGAAGAAGGGTAGCTTAAGGGAGGGATTAGTCCTGAGCAAAATTAATTCTAAGGATGTACAAAAATATTTAAGGCTCTTTTTGAAGTGGTGTATTGTTAATGTATTTTTGCTTAATTTGAAGATCTTCCCATCCATTACTAGGCCCATGTGACCTGCTGAAGTCACAGGAAGCCTAAGTCACCTGTGGTGGGAGGAGCTTGCTGAAGTAGTGGAACAGGAAGGGTGGAGCAGGAAATGGTCAGAGCAGTTAGAATGGTGGGAGAGAGGCAGCTAGGATTGGGAGTGTTTGTTTGTCGGAAGGCCCCAGCGGGAGGAAGGCTTTGGGATGGAGTTGCTCCCTGCAGTGATAATGTGTGTTAACTTCTTTGTTGCTATGATGGATTCGGTTTACCGGTGTTGGGATTTGGCTTTCTGGTGTCTGAATAAACATTTTGCTTCTGTCTTCTATATGTAGAGTCTGTTATATTTTGCGATTCAGAACCGTGCTGGCATGTTCATAGCAATAGCAACTGCTGTGAATATTGCCTTTGCCATACAAGCAAGGAATGAGAATCTGAGTTAAAAGCCATGAATTCAAGAATGGCTGAACAAATGATGGCATATAAATTGTGTTGTAAAAAATGATGATTGGCATGGTTTTGGATAAACCTGGGAAGACTTGTATAAACTGATGCGGAAGAAAGTGCACGTTCAGCTGTCCTCCTCTGGACTTCATCATGCTCCCCACAACTTCTTCATCCTGCAAGATTCCATTTACCCTGAAACTCATATCTCCTCAGTATCTGCTCCCCTTGGAGCCCCTTCCTTCCTCAGGTTGGAGCAGGTAGAGGGTAAACAGGGGAGAGCTCCTTCCAGATCCTCCATGTAAAGAGCATGCCCAGGGCAGCCATCTCTTTGTTTTCCATCTAGCTTCTTTCCTCTGGTCTTCATCATGCCCCCACAACAGGTACCCTACCCAATACCCCCACCCTAGCCTTTTCACCCTTTTTTTATATGTTATCTTTCTACATTAGGTTGTTAGCCCCCTGAGAGCAGGGACTGTATTTTGTCTTTTTTTTTGTTTCCTTAGCATTTAGCACAGTGCCTGGCACACAATAGGTGCTTAATAAATATCTATTGACTAACTGACTAAATTATACAGAACAAGGAAGACAAGTTATATGATGACAACCATATGGTAAAGACAAACAACTTTGAAAGAATTAGGAATTCTGGTCACCATAATGACCAATCATAATTCTAAAGAACTAAGGAAGAAACATTCTACCTACCTCCTGAAAGAGAAGTAAAGGACTCAGAGTACAGAATGAATCATTTATGTTTTTGAACATGGACATTGTGAAGATTTGTTTTGCTTGACTATGCATATTTTTAACAGGTGCTATATTTTTTTCTCACATCCTCAATTAGTCAGGTGGGATGGTGAGAGGGTGAGAGGTAGATTTTTGCTGATTGAAAAATGTATAATTTTTAAAAGAAGAATGGAGGTATCCACTGAACTGTGAACACAAGTAGAATGATCACTTTTTTCTTACCTATTCCCATGAGGAATATCCCCAGCTGTTTCAAAGCTGGTCCCATAAGAAGAGAAATTAACATCAGTCCTGGAGGCTGAAAAGAATGACAGAAGTGAGAAGGTCAAAAAAGGGAGCTAGTCACAAAACTAACTACCTGTCAGCACTCAAGAAATATTATAGGAAGCAGGGCTAAGGAAGACTGCAGGAAACCTGATGGCAGAGGACGTGAATGGGACTCATGAAGTAACAGTCACCACAAGTTGGAAGTGAAAGATTTTGATGGATGATTGTGGATGGTGATGCCTTATGCAAGAGGAAGCAAACACTACAAGAAAAAAACAAGACAACGCTAACAGAGAGGTGTGCAGAAGAGAGAAAGCATGTGGAGCATTAAACTCTAACCAAATGAACTGAGTCCAATCAGTCACAGAGCCTGGAAGATATATTTGGAAAAGGTTTCTTAATAGTATATGACACTATTGTGAAATCAGGAGTCTAGATATTTCTTGGATTGTGTTTCTAGAGAGTCTGGCATTCCTGTGAAGGACTACAGGAAGACTACCCTGGAGAACTAAGGGAATTTGCTTTCCCTTGGGAAGCCTTGCTGCCTCTAGATAAACTATTAGAAAAGCATAAAATAAAAGAATATTGAGATACTTCCCCCTGCCACAATGTTCCAATAATAAATTGGTCACTATCCCCTGCTAACAATACTTTAATTAATATTTTCTACTTTGTACCACCTTTCCTTGGAATTTCCTCTTCTCCAAAGATTGGAAAGGGTTTAACCTCGTTCTGACTGAGAATGCTTGTTCATGGCGCTAAGACTATCTATTGTTGAATGTCTCTTCTTTTGTGGCTATAAGTAATCCAAGTACTTTGGATAAGTCCAAAACAATGCCTAGTACTTGATCATTCTTTTCCTTTTTTTAACAACATGTCACAACTCACAGGAGTACTTTAGTTTTTTTTAAAAAGCTTGTATTTAGTGTTTTGTTTTTCCCCAGTTACATGTAAAAACAAATTTTAACATTAATTTTTAAACTTTGAGTTCCAAATTCTCTCCCATCTTCCTTCTCCACCCTCCCCCCCCATTGAGAAGGCAAGCAACATTTTCATAATAGTCGCGCTGTCAAAGAAAACATAGACAAGAAAAAAAAACTCAAGAACAATTAAGAAAGTAAAAAAAGTATGCTTCAATCTGTATTCAGACACCCCCAGTTCTTTCTCTGGGGGTGGATAGAATTTTCATCATAAGTCCTTCAGAATTGTCTTGGATCCATTGTTTTTCTGAGAATAGCTAAGTCATTCATGGCTGATCATACAATATTGCTGTTACTTTGTACACAGTACATTTTACTTTGCAACAGCTCATGCAAAACTTTCTGGGTTTTTCTGAGAGCGTGTTGCTCATCATTTCTTATAATACAACAGTATTCCATCAATTTCACATACCACAACTTAATCAGCCATTCTCCAATTGATGAGCATCCCTTCAGCTTCTAATTCTTTACCCCAGAAAAGAGCTGCTATAAATATTTTTGTACATATAATTCCCTTTGCTTTTTTTTAAATTTTGGGATACAGACCTAGTAGTGGTATTGATAGGTTAAAGGCTATGCATGGTTTGTTTTTTTTTGTTTGTTTGTTTGTTTGTTTGGAGGGGAAGGCAAGGCAATTGGGGTTAAGTGACTTGCCCAAGGTCACACAGCAAGTAAGTGTGTCAAGTGTCTGAGGCAGGATTTGAACTCAGGTCCTCCTGACTCCAGGGCCATTGCTCTACTCACTGCGCCACCCAGATGCCCCTATGCATGGTTTTATAGCCCTTTGGGCATAGTTCCAAATTGCTCTGTAGAATGGTTGAATCAATTCACAACTCCACGAACAATGCACTAAAGTTTTGTTTTTCCCACATTCTCTCCAACATTTCTCATTTACTTTTCTGTCCTATTAACCAATCTAATAGGTTGTTGCAACAATCTGCTAGCAGCTGCTGTATGGGAGGAAGTAAGACCCACCAACAACCAGCACACAGAAAGCTGCCAACACAAGTTCTTTTGATCTGCTTTACTAAGGAAAGCAACGTTAAGGGGTTAACAATCTTACTTTAATCAAACATACAAATATCATTCATTCAGCTCAGGGGGGAAAGCCAGCACCCTGAGTTTCAGAGCAAATACAAACAGAGCAAATAAACATGAATCAACAGACAGATTTCCATCTAACAAAGTCACAATATACAGTTACCAGAGAAGCATCAACACCTGAGTTTTCTCCAAAGCTGGGGAGCTTATAACAATGGTTGGCCCAGAGTCACGCACCACTGCTACTGTGGCTCAGAGATCCAAAAGAGAAAGCCAACCTCTGGGTTTATCTATCTTGTTCAGGGTCAAAGGTGAGTCACACATGCGACTCACCCACATGACCTAAAATTGTCACAAAAAATGCGACTTAAACCCATGTGATCTAAAAACCTCTGGTGTCACAAACATGTCACTCAAACTCATGTAAACTAGGCTTTCCCTTGAGGCAAGGAGATCATCAAGGACTCCTAATTAAATCAAGGAAACAAAGACCAAACTCTTCAAGGACACTTGGTTGAAAAAGTGCTAAGAGCCCATCTTGATTGCCAATATACAGGTATGAGATAGTACCTCAGAATTGTTTTAATTTGCATTTTTCAATCAATAGTGAGTTAGAATATATTTTAATATGGCTATAGATAGCTTTGATTCCTTCATCTGAAAACTGTTCATATCTTTTGATCATTTATCAATTGGGGAATGGCTCTTATTTTTATAAATTTGACTCAGTTCTCTACACGTTTTAGAAATGAGGTCTTTATCAAACTTGTTTCAAAATTTTTTTCACAGTTACTATTGCTTACTGTATTTCCCTCCATGCTATCCTCACTCTCCACCTCAGTTTACTGTATTTTCTCTCCCCACCCTGCCCCTCCTCAGGAGTGTTTTGCTTCTGACTATCCCTTCCCCCAAACTGCCCTCCCTTCTGTCACACCCCCACATGCACTTCTCTTATCCCCTTCCTCTCCTATACAATAAGTAAGATAGATTTCTATACCCAATTGAGTGTGCAAGTTGTTCCCTTTTTGAGCCAATTCTGATGAGAGTAAGGTTCACTCACTTCCCCTCACCTCCCCCTTTCTTCCTTCCACTGTACAGGCTCTTTTTGCCTCCTTTATGTGAGATAATTTACCCCATTTTACTGCTCCCTTTCTCTTTCTCCCAGTACATTCCTCTCTCACCCCTTAATTTTATTTTCAGATATTATCCCTTCATATTCAACTCACACCTATGACCTATGTCTATATATGCTCTTTCTAACTACCCTAATAATGAGAAAGGTATTATGAGTTACAAATATAAAATTCCCATGTAGGAATGTAAACAGTTTAAACTTATTAAGCCCCTTATGATTTCCCTTTCCTATTTACTTTCTCATGCTTCTCTTGAGTCTTGTATTTGAAAGTCAAATTTTCTCTTCAGTTCTGGTCTTTTCATCAAGAATGCTTGAAAGTGTTTTATCTCATTGAATATCCATTTTCAACCTGAAGGATTATACTCAGTTTTGTTGGGTAGATGATTCTTGGTTGTAATTCTAGCTCGTTTGCCCTCCAGAATATGTTCCAAGCCCTCCAGTCCTTTCGTGTAGAAGCTACTAAATCTCATGTTATCCTGACTGTGGCTCCACAATACTTGAATTGTTTCTTTCTGGCTGCTTGCAATATTTTCTCCTTGACCTGGGAACTCTACCATTTGGCTATAATATTCCTGGCAATTTCCATTTGGGGATTTCTTTCAGGAGGTGGATTGTTTTTTTTAAAGATTTTCTTTTTATTTTTATTTTAAAAACTCAGTTCCACAAGTTTTTGAGTTCCAAATTTTCTCCCCCTCCCTCACCTCCCCCATCCCCAAGATGGTATGGAATCTGATCTATGTTCTACATATACCTTTGCATTAAACATATTTACACAATAGTCAAGTCATAAAGAACCATGATCAGTGGAGTGAATCACGAGAAAGAAGAAACAAAACTGAAAAAGAAGAGACAGAAAAAAAGAGAGAGAACAGATAATTTGCATTCAGACTCCACAGTTCTTGCATCATGAGTCCTTTGGAGCTGTCTTTGAACTTTGTATTGCTGAGAAGAGCCAAGTCTATCAAAGTTAGTCATCACAGAATCAATACCTCTGTGGTTGTGTACCGTGTTCTCCTGGTTCTGCCCCTCTCACTCAGCATCATAACATGTAGTCCTTTCCAGGTTATTATGAATTCTGAATCTTCCCCATTTCTTATAGCACAATAGTATTCCATTACATTCATATATCACAACTTGTTTAGCCATTCCCCAATTGATTTTGCTACCACAAAAAGAGCTGCTATAAAAATTTTTGTATATACGGGTCCCTTTCTACCTTGTGTGATTTCTTTGGGATATAGCCCTAGAAGTGGTATTGCTGGGTCAAAGGGTATACACATTTTTATAGCCCTTTGGGCATACTTCCAAATTGCTCCCCAGAATGGCTGGATCTGTTCACAACTCCACCAACAATGTAACAATGTTCCAATTTTCCCACATCCTCTCCAGCATTTATCATTTTCCTGTTTTGTCATGTTAGTTAATCTGACAAGAGAGATGTGGTACCTAACAGGTATTTTGATTTGCATTTCTCTAATCAATAGTGATTTAGAGCATTTTTCCACAAGCCTATAGATATCTTTAATTTCTTCCTCTGAAAACTGTGTGTTCATATCCTTTGACCATTTCTCAATTGGGGGATGACTTGTATTCCTATAAATTTGACTCAGTTCCCTGTATATTTTAGATATGAGGCCTTTATCAGAGACATCAGCTGTAAAGATTTCTCCCAATTTTCTGTTTCCTGCCTAATCTTTGTTGCATTGGCTTTGTTTATATAAAACCTTTTCAATTTAACATAAACATAATCAAAATTATCGATTTTGCATTCTGTAATACTCTCTATCTCTTGTTGGGTCATGAATTCTTCCCTTTCCCATAAATCTGATAGGTAAACTATTTTTTGCTCTTTCAAATTGCCTTTATTCCTAAATCATGAACCAATTTTTACTTTGTTTTGGTATACAATGTAAGATATTGGTCGATACCTAGTTTCTGCCATACCATTTTCCAACTTTCACAGCAGTTTTTGTGAAATGGTGAATTTTTAGCCCAGAAGCTGGATTCTTTGGGTTTATCAGAGTAGATTGCTATAGTCATTGACCACTGAGTCTTGTGTACCTAATCTGTTCCACTGATCCACCACTCTGTTTCTTAGCCAGTACCAAGTAGTTTTGATGACTGCTGCTTTATAGTACAGTTTAATATCTGGTATGGCTAGGCCACCTTCCCTAGAATTTCTTTTCATTAATTCCCTAGATATTCTGGACCTTTTGTTCTTCCAGATGAATTTTGTTATTATTTTATCTAGCTCTGTAAAATAATTTTTGGTAGTTCAATTGGTATGGCACCGAATCAGTAAATTAATTTAGGTAAAATTGTCATTTTTATTATATTAGCTCAGCCTAACCATGAGCAACTGATGTTTTTCCATTTATTTAGATCTGACTTTATTTGTGTGAAAAGTGGTTTGTAATTGTGTTCATATAGGCCCTGGATTTGTCTTGGCAGGTAGACTCCCAAATATTTTATAGTGTCTACAGTAACTTCAAATGGAATTTCTCTTTCTATCTCTTGCTGTTGGGCTTTGTTAGTAATATATAGGAATGCTGAAGATTTATGTGGGATTATTTTATATCCTGCAACTTTGCTAAAGTTATTTATTATTTCAACTAGTTTTTTACTTGATTCTCTAGGATTCTCTAAGTAAATCATCATATCATCTGCAAAGAGTGATAATTTAGTTTCTTCTTTGCCCATTCAAATTCCTTCAATTATTTTTCTTCTCTTATTGCTAAAGCTAACATTTCTAGTACCAAATTGAATAATAAGAGTGATAATGGACATCCTTGTTTCACCCCTGATCTTACAGGGAATGCATCTAGCTTATCCCCATTGCATGTAATGCTTGCTGATGGCTTTAGGTAGATGCAGTTTATAATTTTAAGGAAGACTTAATTTATTCCTATGCTTTCTATTGTTTTTAATAGGAATGGATGTTGTATTTTGTCAAAAGCTTTTTCTGCATCTATTGAGATAATCATGTGGTTTCTGCTAGTTTTATGTTGATATGATAAATTATGCTGATGGTTTTCCTAGTATTGAACCAGACTGGCATTCCTGGAATAAATCCTACCTGGTCATAATGTGTTATTCTCATAATAAGTTGCTGCAATCTTTTTGCTAATATTTTATTTAAAATTTTTGCATCAATATTCATTAGGGTATTTGGCCTATAGTTTTCTTTCTCTGTTTTGACTCTTCCTGGTTTGGCTATTGGTACCATATTTGTGTCATAAAAAGAATTTGGTAGGACTCCTTCTTCATCTATTTTCCCAAATAGTGTATAAAATATGGGAATTAATTGTTCTTTAAGTGTTTGATAGAATTCACATGTAAAACCATCTGGCCCTGGAGATTTTTTCCTAGGGACTTCATTGATGGCTTGCTCAACTTCTTTTTCTGAGATGTGATTATTTAGGTATTTTACTTCCTCTTCTGTTAACCTTGGCAATCTATATTTTTCTAAATAGTCATCTATTTCCCCAAGGCTGTCAAATTTATGGGCATACAATTGGGCAAAATAATTCCTAATTATTGTTTTAATTTCCTCTTCATTGGAGGTGAATTCACTCTTTTCATTTTTGATCCTGGCAATTTGGTTTTCTTCTTTCTTTTTTTAATGAAATTGACCAAAGGTTTATCAATTTTATTGGTTTTTTCATAAAACCAGTTCTTATTTTTATTTATTAGTTCAATAGTTTTCTTGATTTCAATTTTATTAATCTCTTCTTCGGTTTTCAGTGTTTCTAATTTGGTATTTAATTGAGGATTTTTAAATTGTTCTTTTTCTAGCTTTTTCAGTCACATGCCCAATTCATTGATCTCCTTTTTTTTCTCTTTTATTTATGTAAGCATTTAGCAATATAAAACTTCACCTAAGAACTGCTTTTGCTGCATCCCGTAAGTCTTGGTATGTTGTCTCATTATTGTCATTCTCTTGAATGAAGTTATTCATTGTTTCTATGATTTGCTCTTTGGCCCACCCAATTCTTTAGGATTAGATTATTTAGTCTCTAATTAATTTTTAGTTAATCTTTATTTCATCTTCATTTTTATTGCATTATGATCTGAAAAGGATGCATTGGCTATTTCTGCCTTTCTGCACAAGATTGTGCAGTTTTATGCCCTAGTACATGGTTAATTTTTGAGTACGTGCCATGTACTGCTGAGAAAAATGTATATTCTTTTAAAGCCTCATTTAGTTTTCTCCAGAGGTCTATCATATCTGCCTTTTCTAGAATTCTATTCTCCTCCTTAACTTCTTTTGTTTATTTTGAGGTTAGATTTTCAAGTTCAGAGAGGAGGAAGTTGAGGTCCCCCACTACTATAGTTTTGCTGCCTATTTCTTCCTGTAACTCCCTTTACTTCTCCTCTAAGAATTTGCATGCAACACGCTTGCTGCATACATGTTAAGTAACAATATTTCTTCATTGTCTATGGTGGCTTTTAGCAGGATATGGTGCCCTTCCTTACCTCTTTTAATTAGATCTATCTTTGCTTTTGCTTTATCTGAGATTAGGATCGCTACATCTGTTTTTTTTTTTTTTTGCTTTAGCTGAAGCACAATATAGTCTACTCCAGCCTTTCACTTTTACCCTATGTGTGTCCCCCTGTTTCAAATGTGTTTCTTGTAAACAACATATTGTAGGATTATGGTTTTTAATCCATTCTGCTATCAACTTCCATTTTATGGGAGAGTTCATCCTATTCACATTCACAGTTATGATTACTATCTGTGTCTTTTTCTCCACCCTATTTCATTCTTGTTTATGCTTTTATTTCTTCCCTGTCCCTTCCACTTCTTAAAAGAGTTTTGCTTTTGACTGCTGCCTTCCTCATTTTGACCTCCCTATTGATTCCCCTCCCTTATCTTACACTTTTCCCCTTGCTAATTCTTCCCTTCCTTTTGACCACCCTGCTTTCCTTCCCCTTTCCCCTCCTACTACCTGTAAGACAAGTTTGATTTCTGTACTTATCAGAGTATGTTATTCCCTTCTTGAACCAAATCCAATGAGAGTGAAGCTCAAATACTGCTCTTCTCCCTCCTTTCCCTCTACTATACTATGTTTTTGTGCCTCTTCATGTGATGTAATTTACCCTTTTCTACTACCTCCTTACGTCTTCTCCAGATCCATCCCTTTACATCCCTTAATTGTATTTTTATCATTATATGAGCTATTTTATAATGACACCCCAGTCTATGTATATCCCTTTCAATTGTCATAATAACTGTACTATTCTCAAGATTGACATATATATAACATATATAAAACAATATAATTCTATATGTGGATATAAACAGTTTGCCCTTATTGATTAATTGATTTGTTTTTTTACCCCCGGTTTGCCTTTTTTTGTCTCTCTTTAGTTTTGTATTTGAAGATTAAACTTTCCCTTGACCTCTGGCCTTTTCATCAGAAGATCTTGAATTCTCTTATTTCATTGAATGCCCATCTCCTTGCCTGAAAAATTATGCTCCATTTAGCTGGGTAGTTGATCCTTGGTTGTAGTCCAAGCTCCTTTGCCTTTCAGAATATCATATTCCAATTCCTCCTGTCTTTTAATGAAGAAGATGCGAGATCCTGCATGATCTTTACTGTAGTTCCGCAATATTTGAATTGTTTCCTTCTGGCTGCTTGCAGCATTTTCTCCTTGACCTGATAATTCTGGAATTTGACTATAATATTTCTTGGAGTTTTTAATTTGGGATCTTTTTCAGGGGGTGATCAGTGGATTCTTTTGATGACTATTTTGCCCTCTGGTTCTAGGACCTCTATGCAACTATCCTTGATGATTTCTTGGAAAATAATGTCCAGGCTCTTTTTTTCATCATGGCTTTCTGGTAGACCAATAACTCTTAGATTGTCTCTCCTGGATCTATTTTACAGGTCAGTTGTTTTTCCAATCAGGTATTTTATGTACTCTTCTATTTTTTCATTCTTTAAATTTTGTTGGACTGACTCGTGATGCCTCCTAGAGTCATGAGCTTCTACTTGCTCAATTCTAATTTTTAACTAATTGTTATCTTCATTTTGCATCTGAGCATCCTTTTTCATTGGGTTGATTTTATTTTCAGGGAATCATTTTCTCTAACTAGACTCTGAATCTCCTTAGTCATTTCACCAATTTTGCTTTTTAAAGATTTGTTCTTATCAATGAATTATTTTCCATTTTTTTCTTTTACCTCTGTAATTTGGTTTTTAAAATCCTCCTTGAGCTCTTCCAGGAATGCTTTTTGAGCTTGAGATAAGTTCACATTCCCTTTTGAGGTTTTGGATATAGTGTCCATGCTGTCCTCTTCCAAATTGGTATTTTGATCTTCCCTGTCTCCATAAAAAGAATCAATAGTCCTCAGTTTTCTAGAGTTCTTCTTTATGTTTGTTAACTTTTTCCTGGCTTTAAAGTGGATTTCTGCTTCTGGGGCTCAGGGAGCTCTGTCCCAGGCTTCTTGTTCTGGGAATTGTGGTTGTAGTTACTGGCTTTGTGTGTTATGACTTCTGGTTTCATGAGGTGAGGGGGAGGGATGATCTGGCTGTGTAAAATTAATTAAAATGGGACTTTTTTTACTGTTTTCTCTTTTAGCACTTATTTAATCAAGCATCCTTGATGAATCCACACTTTGTTTCTTTGATTAAATTAGAAGTCTTTGATTACCTCCTTGCCTCAGGGGAAAGCCTGGTTTGCATGGGTTTGCATCCCAGGTTTGTGATGCTTTTAGGTCACATAGGTGAGTCAAATGTGTGATGACCTTTGACTCTGAACAGAATATATAAAGTCAAGAAGTTGGCATCTTCCCTTTGGGCTCTTACTCACTGGAAGAATGGCGCGTGACTCTGGGCCAGCCATTGTTAAGAGTCCCCCAGCTTGTCAACCCAGATGTTGATGCTTTCCTGGTAACTATGAATAGTGATTTGGTCTGTTTATATTGTGTATGTTTGTAATTTGTTTGTATTTGCTCTGAAGTTCAGGTTGCTGGCTTTCCCCTCGGAAATAAGTGAATATTTGTATGTTGGATTGAAGTGGGATTGTTAACCCCTTAATGTTACTTTCCTTAGTAAAGCAGATGAAAAGAACCTATGCTGGCAGCTTTTGTTACTGGTCTTGTTGGGTCTTACCCCCATACAACAGCTGCTAGCAAGATTGCTGTTACAGGCTGCTGGAAGTCTCCTTTTCCCTTAGTGTGGTGGTACAGCCTTTTTCTGTGTTGATGTCTGCCACCTTCCCTGGCTGTGCGAAAGCATGTCAGGGGTCCTGGTGTTGATGATTGCTGGCTCTGCCCCCCTGAGACTTAGGAATTTGGCTGTTCTGCTGAGGTGGGGCCTGCTGGGACATTCCTCTCCTTGCACTAGTCTCCTTCCACCACCACACGAAGGGCCCTCTCCCCAGCTTCTCAAGCTAAAAGGCTACTGAAGCTCCACTTTTGGCTCCTCTATTTCAGAGTTTCTCCTGAGGACATATTATCTAGGTTAGGGAGGGATAAGAGCCATTTTAGCTGGCCTTTATGGCTCCCAGAAGTTCAAGAAGGTGAGTTTCATACCTTTAGACTGTTTCCTGCTAGCCTCAGGAGTAGTTGTTCTCACAGCCTCAGGCACTGCACTGCTTCCTCCTGTGGCTCTGATAGACTCCCATCCTGGGCTGGGAGGCCTGGGGGTCACCACCAGTTTTGCACACCCAATGTTCTCCCAGTCTGAATTGCTGGCTGAGTTCTGCAGCTGCTTTGGTGTGGTCTGGTGCAGCTCCACATGCTGGGCACTCTCCCAGCTTACAGATCTGTCCTGTTGACCCTGCAGACTCTCCTGGCTTGGAAATTTGCCACTCAGTCTTCTAACGCTCTCAAATCTCCTCAGATTCACTTTTTTAGAGGCATCTGACAGAAATTGTATTTCTGTGAGATGCTGTTTTTGCACTGCCATCTTGGCTATGCCCCCCCCACCCCCTGCCCAGGAGGTGGATTCTTTCAATTTCCATTTTATCTTCTGGTTCTAGAATATTAGGGTAGTTTTCCTGGATAATTTCTTGAAAAATGGTATTAGGCTCTTTTTTTGGTCATAAGCTTTCAGGTAGTCCAATAATTTTAAAATTATCTCTCCTGGATCTATTTTTTATGTGAGTTGTTCTTCCAATGAACTATTTCACATTGTCTTCTATTTTTTCATTCTTGTGGTTTTGTTTTACTGTTTTTTAATTTCTCATAAAGCCATTAGCTTCTATTTGCTCCATTCTAATTTTCAAAGAATTATTTTCTTCAGTGAGCTTTTGGACCTCCTTTTCCATTTGGCTAATTCTCCTTTTTAAGGCATTCTTCTCTTCATTGACTTTTTAGACCTATTTTACCATTTGGCCTAGGCTGTTTTAAGGTGTTATTTTCTTCATTATTTTGGGGGGTCTCCTTGTTGTTGACTAGTTTTCCATGATTTTCTTGCATAACTCTCATTTCTCTTCCCAATTTTTCCTCTACCTCTCTTCCTTGATTTTCAAAATCCTTTTTAAGCTCTTTGATGGCCTGAGACCAATTCCTATTTTTCTTGGAGGCTTTGGATGTAGGAGCTTTGACTTTGTTGTCTTCTTCTGAGTGTGTATGTTAATCTTCCTTGTCACCATAGTAACTTTCAATAGTCAAGAGTTTTTTCCATTGTTCGCTCATTTTCCCAGCTTATTAGTTGATTTTTAAATCTTTGTTAAAGCAGTATTCTGCTTCCGGGGTGGAGAGTGCATTGTCCCAAGGTTCAGGGGTTTTGTGTAGCTGTTTTCAGATAAACTTCTGGGGACCTGTGAGTTTTCAGTTCTTCCAAGGGAGTATGATCTAAAGAGAGGTGTTTATTACTCTCCTGGTCTGTGTTATGGTCTGTGAGCAACCAGAAGCACTCTTTTCTGCCCTGGAACTGTGAGGAGGGTCCCTCTTCCATTGCGGCTGCTAACTCTGCTCTGCTAGTGCTCTTCCTCACCCTGGGACTACCACCCAGGACCTGGATCTGAGTATGGGCAAAGCAGCAGAGTCCTGCCTTGGTGCCAGAAAAAAGAATCCTGTGGTCTCCTTCTGACCATTTGTTCAACCCTTTTACCATATGTAGACTGAGAGCTCAGGAAGCAGCTGTTGCTGCTGCTGCTGCTGATGATGATTCAGTCACTCCCAAGGCCTGCTCCAGGTTTGTTGAGGCTGGAACTGTGCTGGCAGGGGCTGGGCTGGACTGTACTCCACTCCTACCAGTGTGTGACAGCCCTTTCTTGCTGACCTTTTAAGTTGTCTTTGGCATCTGTGGGCAGAGAGGTCTGGACATTGCTTGCTGTGAGTGACTCCATCTCCCCAGACATGCTCTGGGTTGGCTGGGGCCAAGTCTATGTTGGTATGGCCTGTGCTGGACTATAATCTTCTCTCACCTTGGTGCAACAGACCTTTCCTGCCAACCTTCCAAGTTGTCTTGGGCTGTAAATTTGTTTCCCTTCTTTTTGTGGGTTCTGCTGCTCTAAAATTTTTGAGAGTCATTTTGGCTCTGCCCTATCATTGTTTTCTTTGGATTGGGATGTGAGTCTTACCTTTTTCCATTACCTTGCAAATAATACTGTTCATTGAGTGAGTCTTTTGAGTCTATGTACTTGTACCAACTGGGCACTATCTTGGGTGGTTCCTATGTTTATATGTTAAAATTCCCAGATTATTTGGATGCAAGGAACCAAAAAAGGAAAAAGCTCTCCATGAAGAATAACAAACACTCTTCATGTCAGGAAGGAGTCTAGGACACAGGGTTATTTAAAAATAATGATGATTTCCAAAGAAAAATAAATGAATTCAGACTGTCTTCAAGGAGAAAAACATATTATGCTGTGTTTGTTCTTTTGTTTAAGTTTCTGAAAATTCACCTGAAAGAATACTATGACTGTACAGTATATTTGTTAGTCCAATCTCCCACATGAGTTCATATTTATAAAGTCATTCATCTCTTGAATCATTAGCATTCATCTTATAACATAAATAAACTTCTTAAAATGATGCTTCAATATAATATACATTCTTTTTTTAAAATTTCAAGGAGGTTTCTGGTTTTTTTAACATATTTTCTCCTTGAGTACATTTCCTTTCTTCCTTTTCCCCTTTTTTAACCAATCTGAGTTGAAAATCCAGAAAGGTACAGGTTGTTGTATTTTCCTCCCTTTTGTTTCAAAACATCAAACCTGACATCCAGCAGAAGCTCTTCAGGGGCCTAAGAATGCGTATCGACAATCCAGCTAGCAGCTTCTGTGTGGGGGTAAGATCCACCAACAAGCAGCACCCAAATACATTGCCACTTTTCAAGTTAAATTTCTTAGACTTTGGGCAGTTTGATTTTCTACTGATGCTCATTTGTTTTTCAATATCGTAACAACTCATTGAAATTTTTACTGCTATTCATTTAAATAAACATAATTTTAAAAATCTGTCTATCTATGTATCTATCCAACTACCTATCTATATGAGGCAACCTGGTATAGTACAAAGAGCAATGAATTGCGTGTCAGAGGATGTGGGTTCAAATCCTGGCTCTGACATTTATTACCTATGTTACTTTGAGCAATTGCCTAAGCCCTCTGGGCCACAGGCTCTTCATCTCTAAAATAAGGAGTGGACTAGATGACCTCTATGATCCATTCCATCACTAAAGTTATGATGCTGTACTTCAAACTCAATAACAATAACAAATTTTCCATTTTCCTCTGTTATTGTTTGTGTTAAATTAATAATTTGAGAATATTTGCTAACATTTAAATAGCATTTCAGAGTTACATGATGTTCTAAAATAAATCATTGGCTATGTATTACTTTGGGGCAGCTAGGTAGCACAGTGGATAGAGTGCTGGGTCAAGAAGATTCATCTTCCTGAGTTCAAATCAGGCCTCAGACACTTTACTTGCTGTGTAACCCTGGGAAAGTCACTTAATCCTGTTTGCCTCAGTCTCGTCATCTGGATAATGAGCTGGAAAAGGAAATGGCAAACTACTCCAGTATCTTTGCCAAGAAAATCCCAAATCGGGTCACAAAGAGTCTGAAACAACTGAAATCTATTAATTATGTGCTCATTGATTTTTCTATTACTAACTCAGTAATGACACCCCCCATTATCCCACGTGCATTTAAATCTTAATTTTGGGCTTCAAAGTACATCACTGACCTCTTCCATTCCAACTTGCTTCATTTTTATTACCTTCTATAGTTCCCTGTTCTCCCTCATTCACACCGAACATATTGCTTGATTTTGTCTCTTCAATTGTTGTCTCTTGAATTGATATATGTCACTTTTATTCTGGTGCTTTCCACTCTTACAGACTCAGCCTAATCCATCTGTCCTGATCTATCTTCCATCTACTAGGTCTCATATTTCCCATAGTTAAAGACCAGCTCTGCACACATTTTTAATGTTTTGAAAGACTGATGATGACAACTCCCTCCTACAGTGCAGAAGTATTAGCAAAACATTTTTAAGGAGTTTAATTGGTCAAAAAAATCTTAAATTACTTAGTGGTCAACTGTATGGTGAAGGGCTTCTGCACATTTAGCTAGGCTGACCCACATATAGCAATAAAATAAAAATAATAATAGCCAGCATAGCCCATGTAAGCTTCAAGGATCCTTATCCCAACTTCCACTCTCACAGATAAATCTCAGATCTAAGAGTAAGGCTACATATGCCACCCAGGGTGCTAGGGGTACCCCTGAGGAGTTCAGAGTGATTCTTCCAATGCCATTATATTGAGCCCCTACCAGTGGGCTTCTCCCCAGAATTAGCAGTTGAGAATCATTTTAATCAGACAACTTTAAGGAACTTTTTGGAAAGGGGGTATTCACTAAGGTGGTTCAGTAAAAATATTTATACAAAACAGCACTCCCTTCCTCCCCTGCCCAAAGCCTATGACACCTTCTCCCAAAGTACATACACAGCCCAGCTTAAAGTGAGCTCAAGCTTAAAGACCTCATGTGCCAAAGGAGTAAATCACAGTTCTTGGTTGCTGGAAGTCCTTTTATCCCATTTGTAAGGTGTTCAAGAAGTTCCCCTTAGAAATAATGAAGGATTTGAGGGGTTTGGGGTGGTTTGTTTGTTTGTTTGCTGGGCTCGTTACAGAGTTGTGAATCTATATCCAATCTGTCCTTGACCCCCACTGCAGATGCTTCATTTAGCTGATCCAGAACTTAGCAAAGTGCCTGGCACATACTAGGTGCTTAATAAATGTTTATTGATTGACTAATCCAAAGATGCTGCCATTGGGAAGATGGCAAGTCCAACATCTTCCAGATCCTTTGAAGCTGGCAAAATCCTTCTCTGGCCAAAGGAGAGGGATGGAAAAGAACTTGGCCAAATTCACTCCTTCTTCCCCACATGATTTTTCCTCAAGGATTTTCTAGAATGTCCTCTCCCTAGAATCAACACTCCCAAGAACTTTGTGATTCCAGATAACCCCATGCTTTCAGGAACCAGGGGGTATGATGAATTCCCTCAGCCAATTGCAACAGACTTTCTATCTGGCATAATTTCACTTGGTCCGATGGATCTGAAAGATTTTCCACCCTTAGTCTAAAGTTTATGATTGAGAACTGAGATCAATTGAGCCTTAAAATTTAAATAAGGTGGAAGTACTTGGTTGATAGATTTATTTAATCATCTTTACATTAGCATTTGTATAGAACTTTACATATGTTATTTCACTGAATCTTCACCATGGGCAAGAGGTGTTATTATCTCCATTTTACAAATGAGGAAACTGAGGCACAGAGAGGTTAAGTGACTTCCCTAAGATCACACAGCTGCTAAGTGTCTAAGGCAGGATTTGAATTCAGGTTTTCGTGGCTCGAACTCCAGCACTCTAGGCACTATGACACTAAGCAGCCATGTAAGTTTATTGCCAAACCCTAATTCAAAGCCTACTTGGTTGACATAGCTTGAGAAACCATAATCATTTTTGCACCATTATGATCACAGAAGCTAGCTTTAAAAATGGAACATGATAAGACACTAACGTAGGACTTCAGTGAATATTTCCCAGACTAAATAAAATAAAATAAATGTTTGCACATCTTTTGTCTTCTTAAAGTTTCATTGATGCCTTTTCTGTTTTACTATCATTACTGTCACTTTCCAATAATTTTTTTCCTCATTGAATTCTCCTTTGAAACAAAGAAAAACACTTAATCAAAGCAAACTAGTCCATAAATCATATTTGACAGCATGTACAGTCCTCCATATCTGTAGGACCCAACCTCTCAATCAATATTTCCAAAAGGAAATGTTGTCTTATCAGTCCTCTAGAATCAAGATTACTCATTCTAATCATCTTAATTCTGATGACTTTAATGGTATTTTCCTTTACATATTTTTCTCTTTAATTTTGCTTTCTTTGCTCTGCATCAGTTCAATACAAGTTTTTCTTAATTCTCTGAATATAATATTATATTAGTCATTTCTTAGTGTGCAATAATATTTCATGACATTTATATACCACAATTTGTTCAGTCATCTCTACCATACAAGGTGCACTTTGTTAATTTTTTTTCTACTGCAAAAGTACAGTTAGTGATGTTTTAATATCATTATGCCTAGCAGTACTATATCCAATAAACATTCCAGTCACTTTTCTTGCCTAATTCCAAATTGTTTTCCAGAATGACTGGACCAACAGTATCTTAGTGTTCGTGTCTTTCCATAATAGATTAAGCCTGTAATCCCAAAATAGATTATTTCTATTTTTAATCATCTCTGTTAATTTGATATGTATAGCTGTTTCATCAATTTTTCATGGAAATACAAATTTCAGTTTCAAAATTAATAGTCCACAATCTGGTACTGGCTTAGAAATAGAGTAGTGGGCCAGTGGAATAGATTAGGTGGACAATATACAGTATTGTAGTCTAGTGTTTGATAAATGCAAAGATCCAAGCATTTGGGACAAGAACTCACTATTTAACAAAAACTTCTAGGAAAACTAGAAAACAGTTTGCAGAAATTAGGTATAGATTGACATCTCATACTATATACCAAGATAAGGTCAAATTAAAGAGTGATATCATAAGCAATTTAGGGGAATCTGGAAAACTGTATGGATCAGATTTATGGATAAGGGAAGAGTTTATAACCAAACATGAGAGAGAGCATTACAGGAAGAAAAATGAATAATTTTTATTACATTTAATTAAAAAGTGTTTTGCACCAAAAAAACAATATAGCCAAGATTAGAAAAAACAGAAAAAGGGGAATTTTTTTACCAAGTTTCTCTGATAAAGGATTTATTTCTCAAATATCATATTTCCCCATGTATAAGACACTCCCTTTTTCAAAAAATTTGGGGTCTAAAAACTGGGTGCATCTTATACAGTGGTTGTAGATTTTTTAAACTGGCATTTCCCGCTTTTTCGTGCTTGTTTTTGCACTCATTGTTGCAGATTTTTTTTACTTGCATTTCCCACTTTTTCACACTTGTCTTTGCATTCATTGTTTCACATTTGTTACCAGTATATTAGGTTATGTTTTGCCACGTTCTGCCCAGAAATGGCTCAGAAAAGATTTTCATACAGTGCTGAATTCAAGTTAGAAGTGATCCAGTTTGCAAAAGTGAATGAAATCATGCTGCTGAAAGTAAGTTTGGTTCTCCTCCAACTGAAAAGACAATCTGAGACTGGCTATGGGAAGAAGAAACCCTACTGAAAACTCCACGGCAGAAGAATGCCACGAGAGGCAAGTCAGCAAAATGGCCTGATTTAGAGAGGGAATTAAAGATATCGATTGAAGAGCAAAGGGCAATTGGAATCCCTGTGTCCACAAAGATGGTTCAGCATGAGGCAAGAAGAATTGCTGATGAAAAAGAAGTTACTGATTTCAAAGGAGGACACAATTGCTGCTTCAGGTTCATGAAATGGAATGGACTAAGCATGTGTACATGCACCAGACTTGTCCAAAAGAGACCTGAAAGCTATTCCTTGATTTAATTGTTTTGTCATTGAATGTTGGAAGACACATCAGTTTGAGTTGGGACAGATTGCAAATATGGATGAAGTCCCCCTTCAATTTGATGTCCAAAGCAACAGAACTGTTGATAAGAAGGGAGCGAAAACCGTAATTGTGAAGACAGGTGGACATGAAAACTGAGTCAAATTTGTAATAGTCATTCCTCAATTGTTGAGTGTGCAAAGGATATGAATAGGTAGTTTTCAGAAGAAATCAAAATTATCTTTAGTCACATGAAAAAAATGTTCTGTTGATGACAGAAGTGCAAATTAAAATAATTCTGAGGTACCACCTCACATCCATCGGATTGGTTAATATGACAGAAAAGAAAAAAGACAAATATTGGAGAGGATGTGGGAAAATTGGGACACTAATGTACTGGTGGTGGAATTGCAAACTAATCCAGCCACTCTGTCAAGCAATTTGGAACTATGCCCAAAGGGCTATCAAAACCTTTGACCTGGCAATGCCATTTCTAAGTTTGTATCCCAAAGAAATCAAAGAAAATGGAAAACAACTTATATGTTTGAAAATATTTATAGCAACTCTTTATTTGCGGTGGCAAAAAATTAGAAATTAAAGGGATACCCATCAATTGGAGAATGGCTAAGTCTGGAAAGACTTATCTGATACAAAATGAAGTGAACAAAACCAGGAGAACATTGTACACAATAACAACAACATTATATGATGACCAACTGTGAATGACTTAACTATTCTTAGCAATGTGATGATTGAAGACAATTCCAAAGGACTTTTGATGAAAAATGCCATCCATATCCAGAGAAAGAACTGATGGAGTCTGAATGCAGATTAAAGTATACTTTAAAAAACTTTATTTTTCTTTGTGCTTTTTTTTGGGGGGGTAGTTCTTGTGTTTTTCTTCACAGCATGACTAATACGGAAATATATTTTGCATAACCATACGTGTATAATCTATATCAAATTGCTTGTCTTCTCAAGAAGGGGAGAGGGAAAGAAGGGAGAGAATTTGGAACTCAAATTTCTAAATAATGAATGTTAAAAATGTTTTTACATGTTAATGGAAAAAATATAATTTTTCATTTTAAAAATAAAATTAATAGATTGCCCCAGGCAGAAATGAACCATTTTTCTCACCTTGACCACATACAGTTTGACAAAAATAGCTCTTTTTATGAACCATTCAGCAAGAAAGACAACCCTACAAGCTTTATGGTAGATATCCAGTTCATTTAAATCACTAAACATCTTATCCCCTAGCTAAGCTCAAACTCCATCACCAAGCCCACAAACTCAAAGGTAGCCCTTTACAAAATATGGTATTCTTGACCCATTAGGGACTCTTGGTCCAGCCCCTGACCCAAGCAACATAAATCTGATATGTAATAATATTTTTCATAAATATATATCTTTCCATACTTTTTTAAGACTTAAAGATTTAAAAATACACTTACATTTTTAAGGGAAACTAAAATATATCTTTGTAAATGAATAACTAGAAAACTAGATAGACCAGCCATGCATCAACACCTACAAAAAATGGAGGGATCGCTTAAGTGCTGCATTTATCCACAAAATATTAAAAGATCTAAGGGAAGATCTCTAGTGCACTGGGTAGAATATTGAATCAGCCTGAAGTACAAATCGGACTATGCTCAGGTTCAAACGAACAGGTTCTATAAGTGAGGACACTGGACACAAAGTCCAGTGGACACTAATTTGAAAGAATACTCAAGAAGAGGCGTCGATAACGTAGCCTCTTTCCCAATAGGATGCAGACAGCTCTGAATCAAGTAGCTTAACCAGCTGTTTGTCACTCCAGGTTCCCAGTTTAGGGGTAATATAGCAGAATATATATATATATGTGTGTGTGTGTGTGTGTGTGTGTGTGTGTGTGTGTGTATATATATTGTATATATATGTGTATATATATACATACACACATACACATACACACACACACACACACACACACACACATATGAACTGGGAATGCAAGAATAAAAATTGGGACCACTCTCCCCCATGCAGAGAGTTCCTCAGAGCTGTTCTTTATTGAAAGAGATTTTTATAACCTAAGGGAAGACCAGATGAAAAACAGTGGCAGGAAACTGTATAATATCTCCTTGGATACTCTTACACAAGTCACCTAGGGCCAGGAGAGACATGTGATAGAAGGGATGCAATGTATCTATATTGCTGTGAGGGAGGTAGAGTAGTGAAACTAATTCTTAAAAAGAAGCATAGGCAGAAAAGCAAAACTTAGAGTCAAGTATGTATGTGCTCATAATTTAGGGAGATAATGGAATTAGTCCCAAAACATAAGGCTATTCTCCACAATCCTCCATAGAATTTTTCTGGAAGGACACAGACAAAAATTATAGAGGATGAGAAGGCACAGGTTGGTTGCTATGTATGCCGAAGGAAAGATTACCCACTTATAGCTAGGCAGCTAGATGGTGCAGTAGATAGAGCTCTAGACCTAGTAGAAAGAAGACCTGAGTTCAGATCTATCTTCAGACACTCACTAGCTGTGTGACCCTGGGTAATAGTTATTAGTCAATAAACTTTTACTAAGCGCTTACTATGTGCCAGGCAAGACTTGAATTCATGTTCCTTACTCTAAGACTGCCCTTGCCGCAAATTTCCTGAACTATATAAAATAGAGATAATAACAGCACCTACTTTGCTGGGTTGTTGTGAGGATGAAATAAAACAGTATTTGTAAAGCATCTGGCACACAGGATATACGTAATAAATGCATATGTTCTTCTTCTTTATGTAAAATCATGGAAGCCTGAGAGTTTTGAACCATATAAACACAGGCAATTAGCATTTCATTTATATTTATTGTGTCATTCTTAATAATATTCCTTTTCTCTAGAAAAAGTATAGAGATTTGATTATATACTTTATTTCCTTTCTCGGTTGTCCTTACCTGGGACTAGCTAACATGTTTATACACACGAGGGCATTACCCTAGTGGAAACTTCTGGGTCTGAGGTCTCTTCCAGCTCTAAATCAATGGCCTTATGGTTGGCCAGAAGAATCCTTTACAGGGCTTATCTTTCAAATTAAGTTCTACTGTGTGCCAGGAAATGTCATAGATAATAGAATGATTAATTTTAGAGCTAGAGGGGAATTCAAAGGTCACCTAGTCCAATGTCCTCATTTTTCAGATCCAAAGAGGTAAACTGAATAATCCAAGGTCACACACGTAGTAATTGCAGAGTCAGGATTTGAACCCATGTCCTCTGACTCTAGATTAAGTGCTCATCACATTCTAGCTGATACTTGTGTGAGTTTCACTCTTTTTTAAGCCATCTTCTATAAAGCTGAAGTTTTGGGTCTCAGAAGTGGGTCAAATGGTAAAAAAAAGAAAACAACAACAAAAACCTGACAAGAACAACTAGGAACAGTAGCTATATTTAAAGAAAACTCTATAATATCTCTTCTCAAATTGGCATAAAAGCACCTAGGTGGGTCAGTGGATAGGGTACTGGGACTGGAGTCAGAAAAACCTGAGTTCAAATCCAGCCTCAGACACTTAATAGTTGTGTGACCCTGGGCAAGTAGTCATTTAAACCCAGTTTCCCTCAGTTCCTCATCTATAAAATGAGCAGGAGAACGAAATGGCAAACTGCTCTAGTATCTCTGCCAAGAAAACCTGGAATGGGGTCACCAAGAGTCAGACACAACTGAAATGCCTGAATAACGACAACAACAGCAACATTCACAGGAATAAATGGCCAAAATGTGATAAATTACTTTGGATCATTTTGATAATGGTTCATCTTTAACCAAACACATCTCTATTCAGCTTTGATATTTTTCTGCTGCCCCTCCACTGACTTTCACACAGCTAACTACTTTAGTAATGTTATCTCTCTACACACACACACACACACACACACACACACACACACACACACGAGATATATATGTCTAGGTATAGGCATAGTTATGGAAGGTAGCTTAGTGTAGAGGATAGAAAGGCATCCCTAGAGTAAGGAATATGCACTCAAGTCTCACTCTGATACGTGCTTAGCACAGTGCCTGGCACAGAGTAAACACTTAGTAAATGCTCATTGACTATTAACTATTGATATAGATACATCTACATACATATATTGATATATAACTATGTATAGCCATATATATATAGTATATCATATACTATATATGACTTTAAACACTTTAAGTCACTAAATTTCTCAGGGCCCTAGACAACTGAGACTATAAAATGCAGAAGAGTTTCTAATCTGTACTGGTAGAGGAAATTTCCTTAACAGAATTTCCCCAGATCAACTCTGATTTGAAAATCCTAGATTCACAAAGTGTGGTTCAAGGACTCCTGATGGTCATGAGACTCTTTTAGGGGGTCTGCGAGGTCAAGACTATTTTTATAATAATACTAGGACATTTTAATTTTTAAAATGGTGAATATTGATAGGTGTAACCCACATAAACAAAAGCTCTTTGGAGTCCAATAATTTTTAAGGGTATAAAGAAGACCTGAAAACAAAAAGTTTGAAAAACTGCTACCATTAGCTGCCTGTAGCAGTAATTTGGATTTGAAGATCTTTCCCACCAACTAATAGGCAATGTGACCTGTTTACATCACAGGAAGCCCAAGACACGTGTCATGGGAGGAGCTTCCTGACAGGAAAAGGAATTATGTCACAGGAAATGCTGAGAGAGAGAAAGATATTATGGCTGCTAATGGCAGCCCTCGTAATTCTTAGAACTGAACAGGCTGACTTAGCTGTACTGTGAGTTTGCTTTGGGGAGGCCCCAGCATGGGGTAGGAGAGGTTTTGGGATGGCAAGGCTCCAGGCTGTGATATGGTGTCTTTAGTTCCTTGCTATGATGATAGAGTTGGCTAACTGGCTGTGGGAGTTGAACATTTGCTTACGGGATATGATTTTCTGGTGTCTGAATAAATGTTATACTCTTTTACATTCTTTATGGAGAGTCACTCATACTTAGCAATACAGGACTACGTAGGCACATTCATGATTATTGATGATGTTGTGTTTATTGCCTTACTGTTACACCACCAATGAAATCACAGGCCCAAACCCACAAAACAATATGTTATACACTACATTCTAATCATATATGCCCAAATATTCTCCAATGAAACCTCTGTAATTGTGTTGTTAAGCAAAATGGCTCTTAGCACTCAGTTCAACCAAGTGCCCTTGAAGAGTTTGGCTTTTGTTTCCTTTGAGTAATTCAGTGTATTTCATTGGGTCTTACCAGGTGCTAAGCCCCAGGCCCAAACCCCTATTAGGTGCTAAGCCTATGTGGGTGTGAAGCTCCCAGGGTACTAAGGGGAGGGGCTAACTCAAGAGCCAATCATAGGAGCCTAAGTTCTGGTCATTCAGATGATGTTTGATGATGTCTGAAATGCTATAAGAAGAGAAGACAGAGCCATTTGCGCAGGGCTCTCACTCACGGTTGTGCTGATGCGGAGACTCCAGGCAGCTGTAGCTAAGAGCCCTCCAGCTTGTAACCCTGATGTTCAGACTTTGTTAAACTCTGGTAACTATGTATTGGGATTTGAACCAGACAAGGTCTGTCTGTCGATGTTTGTACTTTGTTTGTATTTTGCTCTGAAGTTCAGGGTGCTGTTTTTTTTCCCCTGAACTAAGTGAATGATATTTGTATGCTGAATTAAAGTAAGCTTGTCAACCCCTTAATGTTGCTTTCCTTAGAAAAGCAGATCAAAAGAACCTGTGCTTTTGCAGCATGCTGGTAGCGTTCTTGTTGTTGGGCTTGTGTTGGTCTTTCACCCCCACAACAGCTGCTAGCCAGATTGTTGAAACAGTAATGTAACTGTACAAGCCAGTTACATTGAGAAAGATTTCTACTAAATCATAGATACTTCTTAGGAATTTTTTTTCAAAAAGGAAGAAATGTAGAAAACATGAGTTAACCTTTTTAATTGACTCAGGTTATTATTTTTGAAATCTCTTATTTTAAAAAACATACTACTTTATATTACCCACTGGATATGAGTAATACATTTAATATAATTCTTTCTTTAAGTTCATTTTGAAATTAACCCAAGTATAAATAGCTTTTTCTTAAGCTTTAGGCTGTTTTTTTAAAAATATGCCTTCTTTTCTTTTTCTTTTTAAATTTTATTGATATCCTCTGGTTTTTTTTAACTTTAAAAGCATTTATTAAGTGCTTATTGTGTGCCAGGCATTGTGATAAGCACTGGGTACACAAAATTTTTGAGAACACTATATACAGTAATAGCAATATTGTTTTAAGAACAACTTTGAGCAAATAAGTTATTTTGTTTATTAAATATAAAGGACATATGAAGAAAGATGTTATCTGCATCCAGAGAAAGAACTGATAAATAGAAGTACATATAGAATAATTTTACATATATATGTATGTATGTGTGTACATACATAAACACACACACAGAGATACATACATTATATATATTTGTGTCTAATGGTAGCCATCTGGGGGGAAGGAAGAAAAAAAGCAAATAAACTACATGATAATTTTGTTATCTATTTGGAAGGAATAGAAAGTTGTGAATACTGCATAGATTTGCAGTTTTGTGTACAATTGTCTTTCTTATTGTACTATGTTGTAGAAATGCTTTTTTATTCCATAAATCAAAAATAATTTTTTAAAAAAAGAGACAGAGAGACAAAAAGAAGAAAAGATAAAAAAGAGAGGGAAGGAAAGGGATAGACAAAGATAGCCCCTGCTCTGAAGTAGCTTACATTATAATAATGGAATATAACACATATAGGGGAATAGTGACCAAGGAAGGGAGTTCTGTTCTGAGAATGTATAAAAGGTGATAGGGCATGGGGAAAGATACTCTCAGAAGCAGGCAGATGATGAGGTGGCCTGGATGGATGGCTTCATGGGATGTAAATGGGAAGGACACTGTGGTGTCGAGATCTGTTCAGTAGACACATGGACTAAGTAGGCTAGGTTTGTACACAGTCAACCATCAACTAGGTTGGTCCATAGGGCAGAAGTTCCAGAGATGAGTGAGTGAATTTCTCAATAAACTGGGGACATAAGGGCATGGATTCTGGAAAAATGGTTTTGAGGAGAGTGCTGGTCCAAGCCAGGAAGAACAAGTCTTTTTATACCTCTCTTGAGTCTTGTATTTCAAGATCAAATTTTCTGTTGTCTTTTCATTAGGAAAGTCTGGAAGTCCCTTATTTCATTGAATGTCCATCTCCTCCTCTGAAAGATTATGCTCAATTTCGCTGGGTAGTTGATCCTTGGTTATAATCCAACCTCCTTTGCCTTACAGAATGTCATACTCCAAGCCCTCCAATCTTTTAATGTATAAGCTGCAAGGTCTTGCGTAATCCTGACTGTAGTTCCAAAGCATTTGAATTGTTTCTTTCTGGCTGCTTGCAGTATTTTCTCCTTGACCTGATAATTCTGGAATTTGGCCACAGTATTTCTTTGCATTTTCAATTTGGGATCTCTTGCAGGAAGTGATCAGTGGATTCTTTTGATTACTATTTTACCCACTGGTTCTAGGAACTTAGGGCAGTTTTCCTTGATTTCTTGAAAGATGCTGTCCATACTCTTTTTTTTGATTATTGCTTTCCAGTAGGCCAATAATTCTTAAATTATCTGTCCTGTATCTATTTTCCAGGTCAATTGTTTTTCCAATGAGGTATTTTACATTTTCTTCTTTTTTTCATTCCTTTGATTTTGTTTGACTGATTCTTGATGTCTCGTAGGGTCATTAGCTTCTACCTGCCCAATTCTAATTTTTAATTAATTGTTTTCTTCAGTTAGCTTTTGTACCTCCTTTTCCACGTGGCCAATTTTACTTTTTAAGGAGTTCTTTTCTTCGGTGTACTTTTTTCCCATTTTGCCAATCATATTTTTAAAGAAATTGTTCAATTTTTTTACCCCTCTTATTTGACTTTTAAAATCCTTCTTGAGCTCTTCCAAGAAAGCTTTTTGGGCTTGAGATGAGTTCATATTCCCTGTTGAGGTTTTGGATGTGGGTATATTGACCATGTTGTCCTCTATGAATTTGTGTTTTGATCTTTCCTGTCACCAAGATACTTCTCTGTGGTCATTGTTTTTTTTTTATTGTTGTTGTTGCTTTTTGCTCATGTTGTTTGCCTTTTTTTTCTGGCTTTTAAAGTTGATCTCTGTTTCTGGGGCACAAAGGACACTGTCCCAGGCTTCTTGTGCTGGGGACTAGGTTTTGTGTGCTGGGGCTTCAGGTGCTGGCAGCTGGAGGTTGTAGTGGTCTAATAGTTTACCTGGTACTGAGCTGGAGCTGGTGTGATGGCTGGTGTTTCCCTGGTGTTGGCACTTGCCTGCTCCACCACCCTGGGTCTCAGAATCTCTCACTGGTTTGCTCAGATCATTATCAAAGATATTTCCCCACACGTGCACCCCAATCAACAACTTCCCTCTTCATTTGGGCTTCACTGATTTTGTTTATGCCAAAGCTTTGGCTAATCTTTTATCTAGTCTATCTTTTCCTTTTGTGTAACACAAGAGACAAAGTGGGTTATAAACAACCAAATGATGTCACAGAATATAAATCTATATTTCATCCCTCTTACAGGGTGTGTAAATTTTTTTTCTCTGGGTTAAAGTCACTCCCTCTAATTTCCCCTCAAACTAGTAGGTCTCACTAGTATGTTCACAAGATAGACCACCATCACACAATAACATTTGAACTTTCACAGGGCCCTAGGGATATCCCAAATGAGGAGAAATATATTCTCCCTATTCACCATGCTGGCTCTAGAGCCTTAATTCCAATGTATTTTCTATAAACACAACTATCCAGCTCAAGGTAATGAATCCACAAATATTTCCACGGTGAGCCACTCCCAATAGCACTTTTATGTATTAAATATAACCATTTGACAGCAAATAAAAATAAATAATATTATAGATACCAACATATTAAAAAGCATATATGTAAATAATAAAATAATGTCATAATATACACAGAAACCCAGATCACACTCTCACACCAATGCCCTCAATAACTATGTTGAAGATTGGGCACACAGGTATAGAAACCAGGCAATAAAGTTTTGAGTAAAACAGGGTAATTCACAAGTCTGAACTACAGGTTTCAATGTAATTGGCCCATTCATGAAAGGGCTGTGAGCAGAGAGCAACAAACCCTAGTGAAAACTTCACTTTTCTCCAAAACTATGGGGCAGTGAAGGGGATTCTGGTCAGTGAAGTCACTTCTTTCTTGCATCAATCAGGAGTCAGTCAACTGAAGCTTCTTATCTATTGAGTGCTTCTGACTGCCACAGCTCTAGAAGAGCAGCTTTTTAAAAGCTCCTCCCCTTCCCCAAGCCACCCCCCCCCCCCCCCCCGTATCTTCAAGTTTTCTCAAGATCCTATATCAGGTTCTTCTCTCAGGCTCCTATACCTGGTTCCTCTCTCCAGTTCCTGGGGCTTAAATTAGAGCTTCCTGACTCTCAGTGACTCACTTACCTTTTACTTTAAAAACTCACACTCCACAAATTTCCCCTAAAAATAAAAGGAACGTTTAAAAACATATTCCAGTCTTTAAATATTTCTATGAATTCTCTCTTTCTTTTTTTTAGCTTGATCTTTTTTCATCATAAAACATGTATATGCAAATTAGCAGAGATATCCATCCTACTTTGCAGTATTGAAGTCTTCAACAATATTGTTGGTGCCCTTGGAACTTTTTTTTTTACTCATTTTGCCATAGTTTTTAATAAATTAAAGATAACTCTCTGCCTCCTTATAACATTAAACATTTCTGACAAGAGCAAGGCTTCACTCCATATAGTTGACAAAGAGATCCTAGTCTTCACATCTTCATCAATCAATAAATATTTATTAAGAGCTTACTATATGCTAGAACACTTGCTTTACAAAACTGTCTTCATCTCATCTGAATGCTGTTTCCTCATACTCATATATTAGCAGTGTATATTAAAATAAAGTTTGTTTTCTATTCCTCTTAGGGATCAAAACGTTCATCTATAACAGCAGCATATCTTACATCTTTTGACAATTAATATGTCTATTTCTTTACACAAAAACACCTTTTCCATTTCTCTCATCACGAAATACTTCCATTTAGCTTAAAGGGACAGTGTGCTTTAATTTGGTCAAGAACTTTCCTCCTAGCCTAACTACAAATGTACCTATTCTAGTGCTCTTCTAATTTTTTCATCATGTGATAAAATATCTGGCTGACATATCCATTTTCAAATCGTTGTGGTATATACAGTGCAAGATGTTGGTCTAAACCTGATTACCGCCAAATTGCTTTACATTTTCCCCAGAAGATCTTGTTCTAATAGGAAATTTGGAACCTGTCCAAATCAACTAACACATGCTCTAGGGGTAGCCTCCTTGGAATTGGCTATGAAGGCTGAGCAGACCTTATATTTTGTAACCAGCACCAAATAGTTTGGGTTATTACTACTTTACAATGTAGTATGAGGTCTAGAAATTCTGCTTTTCTGTAAATAACTTTAGGGTCTACAATTTACATTTTTTGTTAAACCTTTAAAAAAACACCTTAACATTTGAAAAGAAATTTTCCTAACATTAGACTAGAGTTTAAGCTCCCTGGAGTTAAACCCTGACTATGAAACTAAATCACTTTGTAATGTTGCGTAAGTAATTTGGCCTCTCTGTACCATAATAATGATAATAATAGCTAATGTTTATATGATACTTACTATGTTCCAAGCACTAGCTAAGCACTTTACAATTCTTGTCTTATTTGATCCAACCAATAACCTTGAGAGGTAGGTGCTATTATTATCCTCATCTTACAGATAAGGAAACCGAGGCAAACAGAGGTTAAGTGACTTGCCTAGGGTTGCACAGCTAGTAAGTGTCTGAGGCTGGATTTGAACTCGGGTCTTCCTGACTCCAGGACCCAAACTCTCTTCACTGTGCCACCTACCTACCCAAGTTTATTTATCTGATCTACGAGGAGACTGGACCCTGTAAAGCTTCTTGTAGTTCTAAATCCTTTAAGTATGTAGGCCAAGAAAAATATACATCTATCAAACATGTTCTTTCTGTAATTCTATGCAGTGCTATTTGGGTTTTTAGTAAATTATAAGACAGAAATCAACTATGAAAATTAAATTTAAATGAGAGTAAAGTTCTATCTAGCTACAGGCTACATCACTTTTACAAGCACCCTGTGTCCTGTAAGCCCTGACTACTAAGTAAGAATACTAATTTGGCTATCCAACTTGTGGAATAAGTCCTTATAATCAATTATAAGCATTTCTTTATCATTTAAATGTATAAAAAGTTGCTAAATATAAGCAGCATAACATATTTTTACTATGACATCAGAAAAAGTCTTATCTATATTTCCCTCCTTTTCTTGCAGGTAGATATTTCAAGCTGGACTTTGTATAGATAATTATGTAATTTCACATTACTGCATACTGTGAGCTTAACTCTAAACTAATATAAACAAAAATCTTATAATAATTGAATCTATAGAAAACAATAGTTTTAGTGAACACTTTTTCTCCACATTTTCAAACCAGAAATTGTACCTTGTAATTTTTCCTTCCATGCAGAGCTGAATTATGTCTAATTTTTATCATAAGGAGACATATTTCAATTGGCAATTTAATTTAAGTGACAAACATACTTGTTACTAGGCTCTATGTTGAGTTGTTTACCTCAGTTCACCCAGCCAAGGTAACATGGTGGACATTTGAATGATTGAAGTGCGTTTGTCTAGTTCTGGCTCTCAAATAACAGAGATAGAGTCCTACCTACCTCTAATCTAACCACAGCATTTATTAATAGCATACAAATGACCAGAGGAATGTTTACTTACACATGAGAATCTATGGAAGTGGGGTTGTCTCTCACCACGATCCTTGGGTGCTGGTCTTTGGGAAGGATGAGGGCATATGCATAACTGGGACCTAGGAAATTAATTTTAAGCATATTATAGCCTGGTTAGGAGGGAGCTGTATGTATTAGGGCTATGAAGATAAAAGGAGGCTAGAGCCTTTTGCAAATGTAATCAGAAGCCATGCCTTTGAATATGCCAGTCATGAACAGGTCAGAAAGATAAACATAGGATGGAATTCCATTGGAAATAGAAGCTGCCCTCATGGATTGGTTGGTCATCCTAGGTGTTTTTGTTTACCTGTCCAACTGCTCTCCTTGAGGGCAAAAAGTCTCAATCGAACCAGCCTACATCAAGAGAAGACTGGAGAAATGAAGACCAAGGATAGATAGATGCCATTGCAAGTGATTGCCCAATAATGAAGCCACCTCTTTGCAAGAACTTCTAAGGGGTGCAGAGGATGCACCTTGAAAACTATGAAAAGCATGAAGTCAACTATGTAGAGGGGGAAAAATTCTTCCTCACTTTCCATTCCTGATCTTCTAAAAACTCAGTCAAAGGTACTTCTGTTCTGACTTCTTACAGCCTCTCAGTCCACATGAATTAAAAACTCAAATAAGGTAAAATACCAAAAACCTGCATTTGCAAAAGTCTACATTAAATGGATGTGTGAGGTCAGACTCATCTTCCCTAACAAAATCAACCCAATTCTACAGGGGTCAATAAAGAATTAGTCTTTCACAGAAACTAGTCCTCCTTCTGTCATTTTAATTACGTAGAAACTGGTGGGGAAGAGTAAAGTCCCTCATCCAATTCACACATCAAAGGGATAGCAAAGTGCATGTCTCCTGACTCTTCCTATGCTACTTGTATTTCCCCTGAACTACACTGGACTGAATGATGTCTTGGGTCCTTTACCACTTTAAGATTTCAAGGAAGCTGCATGGTGCAGTGCAGTCATTTAATTGCTGACCACCTAAGTTTCCTCATCCGCAAAATGCCTATATTACAAGTTTGTTGTGAGAATGAAATTAAATAGAATTTGTAAAGTGTTTTGCAAACCTTAAAGTGCTATGCAAATGCTAGGTATCATAGTCATGTGGTCCTGAATTCCAGACTTATCAGGAAGACCTGGGTTCAAATAGCAATTCTGATATTTATCAGCTGTGTGACTATAAGCACATTACTAAATTTCTCTAAGCCTCAGTTTCCTGGCCTGTAAAATGGGAGTGGGTATCTAGGTGGCACAGTGAATAGAATGAGAGGCTTTGAGTCAGGAAGTCTCATCTTCCTGATTTCAAATCTGACCTCAGACACTGAACTAGCTGTGTGACCCTGGGCAAGTCACTTGACCCTTAATCCTTAACACTTAACTCTTAAGTGACTTAATCAAGTCACTTAATTAACTTAATTATCTCATCTGTAGGTTGGTGGTTGCCCTTAAGCCTCAAGGAGAACCAAAATGACATCACTGTTTTGGGGTCAAGGTACAGTGTGTTTAACTATGGATGATCTGACCAATATAAGCTCAGAAGGCTCTACCTCAAGTTGGGCACAAATAGTCCATATGAACATTTGGAATGGAAAAGGCTCGAAATTGGTGCATCTCATGATTTTGGTTTTTGGTTTGTTTTGTTTCTCTGTTTTTTGAGCTACCACAATTCTGCTTTGCTCATAAACAGTGCCTTTTTTGATGTGGGCATGCCATGCTGAATGGTCCTGTGCTATTGTCTTCCATGTCTCAGAAATTATTCCAAAATTCTTCAAAGAGAACTTGAGAGTGTTTTTGTATCACTTCTTCTGACCTCCATGTGAGCACTTGCATTATGTCAGTTCTCCATATAATACTCTTTTAGACAAATCTATTTTCGGCATTTGAACAATGTGGCCAGCCCATCACAGTTGCACTCTCTGCAGTAGAGCTTGGCAGTTGAGCTCAAGAAAGACTTCGGTGTCCCGTACGTTATCTTGCCAGGTGATCTTCAGAGTCTTCCTAAGACAATTCAAATGGAAGCAATTTAGTTTCCTGGCATGGAGCTGGTGTACTGTCCAGGTTTCACAGGCATATAACTATGAGGTGAGCACAACAGCTCTGTTGACCTTCAGTTTGGTTGGCAGCCAAATACCTCTTCTCTCCCACACTGTCATTTGGAGCCTCCCCAAAACTGAGCTAGCTCTGGCAATGCATGCATCAACCTCTTGATCTATGTGAACATCCCTGGAAAGTATACTGCCAAGGTAAGTGAAGTCATCCACAGTATTCAAAACTTCTCCATTTACTGTAATAAATGGGTCCATGTACGGATGGTGTGGTGCTGGCTGGTGGAGAACCTCTGTTTTCTTGATGTTCACTGTCAGGCCCTAACTAGCGCCTGTTTCTGCCACCTTTACGGTCTATTGGAACAAATTGTTCACATCTGCTAAGGAAGTCTTCACATGCTTGGAGTAGAAATGCCCCCCCCAACTCACCAATGGATTTGAAGCCCCTTGGTTACCTTCAACCTAGTTTAGCCAGTCTGTTGAAAAGCTTTACAAAGGTTTGGCTGCTGTGCAAGCTACAGCTTCTTGGAGCCACAGGTGAGAGTTGGGTGGCAGGTAGACACCAAAGGTGGAGAAGCAGCCCTGAAAAGGGCTCAGCAGTCCTTACACCAGAGGTACTGGTCTTCCCTAAACACCCTTATTAGAGCCTACTTCATCTGTAAAATGAGCTGGAGAAGGCAATGGCGAAGCCACCCAGTATCTTCTGCCAAGAAAACCCCAAAATGGCGTCAAGAAGAGTCAGACAGGACTGAAAAGTGACTCAATAACAATCATGCTAACAATATGGTTAATAATAGTCACCATTCCATAGAGTCTGGGGGAGGATCAAATCAGATACTCTATGTAAAATATATGCCAGCTTAAAAGGTGCAGAGAAATATCCACTATTATTAGCAAAGCATGAAGACTGGCTGCCAAAAACTGGACAGACCCTCTTTACTACATCCTTGTCTAATTTACCTGTGTTCTGGAAAACTCAGACAACCTTTAGGTTTCTGTAGAATCCAGCTACTCATCATTTTGATTTTTATTATATTTCATTGATCTCTAAGTGCCTTGGGGCATCATTTCAAAGTCTAGAGATGTAGCATTTCATCAGAAATGGAGGTGTTCTGTTTTTCTCTTCCTTGCAGCACAGTGAATAGTTGCATTGATTGTATAACTGTTCATCTATGAAAACAGCACTTGCACAAAAGACTGTTTATGGTGCTGCTAATCAATTGTAAATACTTAAGCTTGAGATAACAGTTTCATGAGCCATAACCCTAGGAATTGGACAGTTTCATTCTTTGCAACTATTCATTTTTAAATGTCTTATTGATTTTTAAATGTCCTAGATAGTTGGATAGTCCAATTAAATGGAAACTTCTCTTTTCTAGTCCGTAAATAAGGCAAGTTCCATAAAAAATTGAGATCTAAGAAAACTCTACGGCAACTAGGTAGCATAGTGGATACAGTGGGGCCTAGAGTCAGGAAGAACTGAGTTCAAATTAAGGCCTCAGATACTAGCTGTGTGATCCTGGACAAGTCATTTAACTTATTTATGCTCAGTTTCCTCACCTATAAAATGGGGATAATAACAGGATCTTTCTCTAAGGAGAGGATCAAATTCGATAAAAATTGTAAAGCATTTAGCATAGTGCCTGGCACATAGAAAGCAAGTTATAAATGTCCCTGTTGTTCAGTCATGTCAGACACTTCATGACCCAAAGATCCAGGAGTAGTTTGCTATTTCCCTCTCTAGCTCATTTTACAAATGAGGAAACTGAGGCAAACAGGGTTAAGTGACTTGCCCAGGGTCACACATCTAGGAAGTATCTGAGGCCAGATTTTAACTCAGGAAGTGGAAGGAGTCTTCCTGACTCCAGACCCAGCACTTTACACACTGTACCACCTATCTGCCCATATAAATGCTAGCTATTGTCATTATAGCTATTATTCTCAGTGTCCCTCAAAATTTTGGCCCATTGGGAAAATCCTGGAGGTTTTAGTCTAACCCCGGGGAGAAGTAGTTATGTTCTAGGGATTTCCTGGGGGAGGATTAAGAGGAGAAAAGGAGTTTATTAAGACAATACTTCAAGGGACAAAGTAGGGGAAAGTAATCATTTACATCTTTACCAAACTAAGATTTGTCCTGGTGAGTAAGAAGTTTAATATTTTATTGCTGAGTCATCCAATCCCAATTTGCATTGCAGTATGTTTTAATATTGGTGACCTATGTCAAAGCAAAATAAGAAAATCTGATTAAAGAAACTAAGCTAAAGTTTAAATATCTTGAAATGTTCTCACAAATTTCTGTGACTCTTAGTCTCAAACCTGACCCAGATGCAAAAATATAATGGAGATATCAAAAGCTCAACGATTTATACTAGCACATTACAAATACGTAATGAGAGTTCCAGAAAATTTAATTGTATTGATTGATTAGGAATCTATTGGGGAGGAAGAGTTAGGAAGAAAAGGAGAGACAGATACAATGGAAATTCCTTACGCTTGGCAACAAAATATTCATACAGACCATTCCCAAAAAGTGATAACAACTATATTTTTTCCCTTCTGCCAATTCAGTTCTCGATCTTCCTCCTTTCCTGCATCTTCTCTTCCTCACTGTCATCTATTTGGTTACCCTTTAAAGAACTGATAACCAAAGGTAATAGATCACTGGCCTCATAATCAGGAGGATGTGTTCGAAGCCTCCTTCAGATATTCATCAGCTGTAGGACTCTGAGCAAGACATTAAATCTTCCTAGGTCTCACTTCCCTCATTAGTGAAAGGAAAAGGTTAGACTCAATGGCCTCTAATGTTTCTTCCTCTCTAAATCCATGATCCTATTATGAGGGCCCTAACTAGATCCTGGGACACTACCATAATGCCTGTGCTAGAGAGACCTGTAAGTGGAGGAGAGCTGAGTGTTTTGAGAGGACCTGCTCATGTGGCTTCTTATTTAAACTAATTAAACTTATTTAAACTAATCTCGTCCATTGGGTGCTAGGCTCTGTAGTTTCTACTTTGCAGTGCTGTTAATACAGCACTTAAAACTTTGTCCTTACATAGGACAAGACTCCTGCAGCCTCATCCTAGTTGAGGCTCTGGTGATACTGAAGTTAATGTTGTACTGATTAGAATTAATTGAAATTTGTCTTCTTCCTAACAAGTTTTGAGTCCAAGATGCCTGAACAATACCACATTGAAGCATTATTCCAATTTAGCTTAGATTCCAAAAGCAAAGGACTGCCCAATAATGGGCAAGACTGGGACAGCTAGGTGGGACAGTGGATTAGAGTTCTGGGCCAGGAAAATCAAGAAAACCTGAGTTTAAATCCAGACTCAGATACTTGCTAGCTGTGTGACCCTGGGCAAGTCACTTCACACTGTTTGTCTCAGCTTCCTCATCTGTAAAATGAGCTCGAGAGGGAAATGGCAAACCACTCCAGAAGAGTCAGACACAAACCGATGAGATTAAATGACACCTCTCTCCACCCACCCCTTACTAATCAATACTTTGAACAAGCACATTATTACTTTTCTAGCATCCTTTTTTAAATTAAGAAGCAGACAAATTGTGATCGGAGGCCATGTAAAGGAACATCCAAAATTAACCTGATGACGTTGTAAAGAGAGGCTGAGGTGCATGATTTGGTTCTAGTATGCTACTCTCTGCTGCCCCCAGGCTGTACTGCTGATAGAATGTCTGTAAGTGTGAAAAGATTAAATGGTGGGGACTTTCTGTAGATCTCAGCCCATAAATACAAAGCAATAACTGCCTTTGAGGAAATCTCACCCCATCCCTAGATTCTGCCAGCATCATTACATATTTACTAGCTTAAGACTGTAATATTAAGCAAGAGCAGATGGGATATGAAAAAAAAAAACAGTGAATTTAAAAAAAAAAGCTAAGCTATTTTGAGACGATTTTAGAAAAGAGGACATAAGAAAACAATGAAGATATGAAATTTAATAGAAGTAATCAGAAGACTAGTTATGGAAAAAAGCAATTACTCAGGATATGTTTAATCTTTTGGTGCCTAACTGTGATTTCATCAATTTAGAAAACTCCCAGGAAGGAAAATCCTTCTTTTAATACAGACTGGCATCTGTTCTGTGACCCATCGTGTTAGAAAGCTGCTTGGGCCAGCGAGAGCTGAAGTGATTTGCCCAGAACAGCATAGGCAATATGTGTTAAAAGCCCAGTGTAAACCCACGTCTTCCTGGTTTTGAGGGTGGCTCTCTGCTATTCTGTTCTGCTTCATCTTATTAAAACAAAAGCATTTTGTAATTTACCAAATTAAGAAAGTGTGGTGTAATGGGAAGTACCCTGAATCAGGACTTGTGAGATCTGGGCTTGAGTCCCAGCTCTTCCACTAATTAGCTGTGTATCCTTGGGCAAGTTAATAATAATATAATGATAGTTGACATTCATACAGAGTTTTAAAGTTTGCATTTCCCTTGAGCCTCTTTACAATAATGTGAGGTTGGTAATACCTATATCACTATGCCCATTTTATAGATTAGAAAGTCCCCTGAAATTCAGAGAGGCTTGTAGGATTATCAATGGAGAGTTTGGAGAGACCTAAGCAGCCCTTCAATTCAATCCCACATTTTATTGATAAAGAATTGAGCTCGAAGATAGGTTCTTGATTTCCCCAAATTCTAGACTTGTCCAAGATCACACGGGTACCAAGAAGTAGAGCCAACATTTGAGACTGAGGTCCTTCAACCCAGATTTAATGCTCTTCTCAATTTGCCACAAATCACACACACACACACACACACACACACACACACACACACACACACACACACCTAATTCTACAATGGGCAGGATCAGAACCAAGGTTTCTCTTGACTCCAAATCCAACAAGCTTTGTACTGTTCTGGTTTTCTCATGTATGAGAAAGTGAAATTGGTGAAGATGAGGTCTAAGGTTCTAAAAAGCTTTGACGTCCTATGATTTTTGCAAAATGGTCTTTGAAGTGATGTATTTTCAGGCGCAAGTCCAGAATTCTTGGGATGGGTTCCTTTTAAAGGTGGTTTTGACAAAATAGTGATCTATAGTCTATAGACTTATTATTTTAAAATAAATTATGTAATATTATATAATTTTATACTTTGTTGCTAAAGACTATCATACATATGCTTTAGGTTGATGCTTCTGAGGTTTTTAAAAAAACATTTTATTTAAATTGAGGGACATGGGAAGCAGCAAATAAGTAGAAGATAGAGGCGACATCATTAAATATATATGAACCAAAATTGTATGAATTTTGCTCCCCAGAGGGGGAGGGAAGTAAACATTTCTGTAATACCTACTATATGTCAGGTGCTGTGCTAAGTGCTTTATAAACGTTACCTTACTTGATCCTCACAACAATTTTGCTCTGTGGTGCTACTAGGATCCCCATTTTACAGTTAAGGAAACTGAGGCAGATAGCGGTTAAATTACTTGCCCAGGGTCACAACAGTTTTTAAGTGTCCGAGGCTGGATTTGAGCTCAGGTCTTCCTGACTCTAGGCCCAGTGGTTCATCCACTGTACCACCAAGCTACCTCATGGAGAGTTTGCTGGTAGATTTTTTTTAAATGTGGAGGGAAAGATTATAAAAATTCAGTAGATGATATGTGCTTGTGACAAAGACATACAAATAGAGATCTAAATAAGTGAAAAAAGATACTTGAACATAATAGTCAATTGTCTTGGTAAGAACTTTTCTGATCTGTTTACTCCACAAACTGCAATGTCGTTTGAGATGTGTCTATTTGGTAGAGCAGACGCTATCTTTCATGATGGGGAGTTTGAAAGATGTAAGAGAAATGCAGAAAAAAATCTCCCCAATTCAATCAATATTTATTAAGTACCCTCTAAACACAGATCCCTTTGCTAAGTACAAGGTGAAATACAGTGTTTAAGACCTAGCATTTGGTCACATAAACAAGTAAGACCACACTAACAAATAATTCACGTGAAATGTATAAGAGGGGGTGTAAAAAAGTCCTGTTTGATGCATGAGGGGAAATTTCGTTCCTAAAAGGAGAGAAGGAATCAGATAAGGCTCCCTTAAAGTGATCCTAAAGAGGAGTATGCATAAGACTGTAATTTGAGTTAGGGTTTAAAGGATTGGCAAGGATTCTGTGTTCCTTGATCACAGAGGAATTGGTTGACACCATCAGTGGAAGTGGTCCAAGATCTTATAAGTCAATGAATGCTATTAATGATACCAAAGCACCAAACAATTGACCATATAGAGAAACAATATGAAATATTTTATAGGATATGGTATGATAATGGACCACATACCATTTGAGAATATTCAATTTTAAGCTAATGAAAATAAACTAGAGTATTCCACAGTAGCTTTTCTTATTCTTGAATAATGCAGGTGCTGGGGATACACAAATTGAATAATGGTATAGCTCTTCCCCTCAAGGAGCTTCCAATCCATTTAGGGGAGGGGAGAAGGGAGACCGGTGCATATATATTTATAATGCAAATGAAAATTTGTTTAATAAGTGAAAATACAGGAAAGGGACACAAGACATTTGAGAAAGGAGGAATATTTCCTTTGGGGTGGGGGGTTGAGTGAAAGCTTTTTGAAGGAGGGAGTATCTGAGTTGGACCTTAAAAGACATAAGTGCTTCAAGTCCTTAGAGTAAACACTTGATAAATTAAATAGCATTTGATAGATGCTTTTTGATGGACTGATAGCTCAGTAGAAAAAAATCCTAAAAGGAAAAAATTCAGATAGCAACAACCAACATTTATATAATACTTTAAGGTCTAAATTATCCTGTGAGGCCAGCAGAATGATGAGTATTCCCATTTTACTCATGAGAAAAAGTGAGATTTTGATAAATTAAGCAATTTGCTTATGTTTCCTAGCTGTGTGACTTATGGTCATACAACTAGTAAATATTAGAGGCAAGATTCAAACCTGGGAGTGCCAGCTCCAAATCCACTATATTCTACTGCCTGTCTCACTGGGGCAGCTAGGATAGAGCACTGGTCTGGGAACCAGGAAGACTTGTCTTCCTGAGTTCAAATCTGGCCTCAGACATTTACTAGCTGTGCAACCCTGGGCAAGTCACTTAATCCTATTTACCTCTGTTTCCTCATCTGTAAAATGAACTGGAGAAAGAAATGGCAAGCCACTGCAGTATATCTTTACCAAGAAAATCCCAAAATGGCATCATGAAGAGTTGGACATGACTGAAAAACACCAGGATTAATACTATTTGTATTTATAGGCTCACTGGATGTATTTTATTTCCTGCTACTCCTGCCAACTCCATCCTCCTGCAACTGAATCCCCCATTACATCTCTGCAATAAGCAACACTCTTTCATAACCATGGTAACGGTTCCCTGTATTTCTTAGCTAAGCATCAATTTCCCCGTTCCCGTTGCCCAGTTTCTTCTTACTTCTGAACCTCTAGTTACATGCTTTCCTCCTATACCTGTATACAAACTAGTTGTTCCCTGAGTCCTTCCCAAGGTGAGTTACCTAGAGAAGGAACATGGTATGGGGGTGGGGGAAGAGTGCAGTGTTTGGAGTCAGAAGACCTTTGGTTGTCCCAGAGGTCCCAGTTCTGCCATTAACTACCTAGGTGACCTTAGGCAACTCAAGTAACCTCCTTATCTATAAAATGAGAAGAAGTAGATTTAATGACCTCTGAATTACCTTCTAGCTCTTCCTCTGTGAAATTCCAGATAGAAGGGGCCTAGAGGGTAGTTAAGAATTCTGTCCATCAAGAGCAATTGTTTCCACAATCCAGCTAGCAGCTTCTGTGGGGGTGTAAGATCCACCCACAGTCAGCACCCAGAAAGCTGCCAACAGCACAGGTTCTTTTGATCTGCTCACAAGCTTACTTTAATTCAGCATACAAATATCATTCACTTAGTTCAGGGGAAAAAGCCAGCACCCTGAACTTCAGAGCAAATTACAAACAAAGTACAAACATCAACAGACAGACCAAATACAGATTGATAGTTACCAACATGAAGGTTCATCCTGGGAGCTCAGAACAAGGGCTGGCCCAGAGTCACGCAGGCCACCATGGCTATGGGGAAAAGCTCCAAAGAAGAGAGAGTCAACTGGTTTTAAATCTTTTTCAGGGTCGGGGGTGAGTCACACATGTGACTCACCCACATGACCTAGAATCCTCACAGAGAGGTGGACTTAAACCCACGTGGTCTAAAAGCCTCTGCTCTCCCAGACATGTAAACTAGGCCCTCCCTGGAGTTAACCCCACCTTGGGTCCCACTTTAGTTGCCAATCCACACCCACTAAGGTTTTACACCTAGTCGGGGTTTGGGCCTGGGGCTTAGCACCTAGTAAGACTCAATCAAAGACACTGAATTAATCAAAGGAAACAAAGGCCAAACTCTTCAAGGGCACTTGTTGAACTAAGTGCTAAGGAGCTCACTTTGATTACCAACACAGCAATCATTCTTAATATTTTTGTGTGTGTGTGTCATAGACCCCTTTAGCAGAAGGTAGGTGGCACAGTGGATAGAGCACTGGGCTTGGGATCAGGAAGTCCTCATCCTTAGTTCAAATCCACCCTTACATTCTTCCTAGCTGTGTGACCTCAGGACAGTCACTCAACCCTGTTTGCCTCAGTTTCCTCATATGTAAAATGAGCTGGAAAAGAAAATAACAAACCACTCTAGTATCTTGGCAAAGAAACCCCCAAATGGGGTCATGAGCGATTGGACATGACTGAAAAACGACTGAACAACAACAAAAAACCTATGGAACCTTCTCAGAATAATATTCTCTAATGCACAGGATCACAAAATAAATACAGTTATCAAAATATCTGGAATAACTGAGATATAGTTATCAAAATATTTTGTAAAAAACACATTTACAGACCTCTTGAAATCTACACACAGAGCCTAAATTTAAGAGGTCCATGGACCCAAGATTAAGATCCCTTGGATCTAGAGTTACCAAAAAAGAGATGAGGCTCATTGGTAGTGATTAGACTGCAAGGTAGCTAGAGGGTGGTACAGAAGATGTGCTGACTAGAAGACGCTAATTAAGATTTTAGCACCTATTACATGTAACTAGCTGAGATTCAGCATGGTATAGTTGAAATAACACTAGATTTAGAATCAGGGGACAGGTTTCAAATCTGGCCTTGGGTACTTATTTTCTTTGTGATCTTGGCCATGTCACAACCTCTGTGGGCTTCAATTTCTTCATCTGTAAAATAGGGGGAAGGGAAGTAATAGACGGTATCTAAGGTCCTTCCAGCTCAGGATCCTAAGATTCTACTGCGACCTACTTACTACTACTATAATCCTACTTTGGGGACATTATGGAAGCAGAAATGTACACTATTAAATAACACCCTACTACTATAATGCCTGGTGATTGAATGTCTCTGGAAACATAGTCTGTCGGGCAATAAACATTTATTAAGTGACTACTATGTGCCAGGCCCTGTGCTAAGAAATACTCCATTGACTGCAGGAAAGACATTGTTTTCCCCATTACTATATACTTTTGCAGAAGGTTTAGTTCCTGGTTAGCTAGAAGCTTTAAAAGTTCAAAGGATCCATTGGCATGGTATTTCTTCCATTGGTGTAGATTAGAGGTGTCAAATATGTGACCCATGGCCCGCAATACTCCTGAAGACAGATTAAAATGTAGTTTCTATCTGATTTTAATGTGTTCACGTATTAGTAAAAATAAATACATAAACATGTGTGATTTTCTAAGTCAACATGCAGTTGCTGGGATCCTTATGTAAGGTTTAATGGCCTCATTTACATTTAAGTTGGACACCACTGGTATAGGTCATAAACAACACATGTTTTTCTCATTCTTTGTGATGTCTTTCCATAAGGAAAATCCTCCATTTCCATGGAAGATTTCTCTCCAAGATGAGCCATCCAATGCTCTAGAAGTCTTCTTCTGATGCTTTTAATATTTTTTGGAACCAATACCATACCGAGTACACTCAATGAGCTTATCGTACCAATCATCTATGGTTAGGTGCTGTATCTCATTTAAACTCACTGTGTCTTTCCATTGATTTTTGCTACCCTGCAACTGAAAATATTGTCAATGGCTTCATCAACAAGTACTTTAGAACCTCTCTATGAAATTGTATTATTTTCTATAGTACAAAGTTCTGTATAAGGAGAATCTGTTTTAGGTTCTACTAGAGTAATAACTAGGAATTTCAGCACCTAGGAAAAATTCAGTTGGTAGTAAAGGAGGTAGTCTTGGGTTTGAACATTCTTATGCATGATCAAGGTAGACTAGAGGGAAGTGGTAATTCAAGTTAAAGAGGTTGAGGAAATGGAAGGCCAGGATGTTCAAAGAGTTGAGGGTTTAGAATAGAGAATAATCTTTTAGCCAGGTACTGAAAATCTGAGAAGTGAGAGTGACTTGGAAGTCCTAAGATAGCATGAACAAAGATCTGGATAGGCTGGAAAGTTGAGAAGTGATTGGTGATTCATGATGATAGAGGATAAGTCCTTTTATCTCTGTAGGAGGAAGAGCCAGCCTTAGAGAGGGTGGCAAAAGATATGCTGTCCATGGGAGAAAGCCAGGGATCACTAAACATCAAAAAACGGAAGGACTATAAGAGGAAGAGGATGAGAATAGATGGGAGTTTGTCAACAATAGGATAGGATTCAAAGTGAAAACAGTGGTAAGGGAGAGCAAAGGAGATTAGACAGTAGGAAGCACCAGGGCTGTGCTTGATAACAATGAGAGTGTGGAAAAAGGTAGCAAGGTGAAGGAGTTTTCATAAAGGCAGAAGGCAGTTTTGAATCATAAGAATTAGAAGAGCAAGAGTATGCCATCAGTAAATGAGGATAATTCAGCTCTAAGGGTCTAATTAGTATGGTGTTTCCTCCCAAGGAAGCTGATACCTCCCAAGATCCTGACTCTGAGGTACATGGGACACCTTCATTTCATGATAATTGGGGATGATGGAAGTGCTAGACCATTTTCTTTTCTGAAGCATATCAACCGTTATCATAAATATCAACAAACATTTACCGAATGCTTCCTCTGTATAGAGGTTGGTGCTAGGGAGAATAAGGGAGAGCTATAAGGCAGTCCAGGCATGTGAGGGACAGGTGTGGGGGGTGAGAAGCAGAGTTGCCTTTGTCACTAATTCCCAGCTGATCTTATATTGGGCCCCACATGGCATGTGTCCCCTAGTCAGGCAGGACTGATACAGACTGTCCATTCTGGTGAGAAGCCAGGCAGTGAAGGGAAAAAGATGTTTCATGGGACATGGGAAAGCAGCTCAGGGCTGGATAGGGGAGTAATTCTTTCAAGTAGCTAGTAATCCCTTAGGAGGGAGAAACATCTTCTTCCTCCAATGTCAAAGCTAGGGAAAAATCCTCAGTGGATCTATGATGATTCCAACTCTGGTCTTATCCAAGAAGATTTGGTGACCAGAAAGACCAAAGTTACAGCATCCTTCACTTTACCCAGTCACAAGACGGGGGCCTGAGAATGGTGCTAGAGCATTTTCTGAGTGCTTTCCAGAGAGGTTTGTAGTCAAAGGAGGAAACTCATAGAAAGGTGAAATTTGCCTTCTTTTCTGATATTAAAAGAAATGTAAATTTAAAAGGGAATGCACAATGGCAATCTTTTTTGTATTTAATATAATTCTAGGCTATTTCCACCAGAGGTCAGACTAAACACAGTAATGAATCCAATGAGGCCAGCTAGTGAAGGTGGTTTACAAAGCTAGAACTTGGGGGCTAAATTATGACTTGAAATTGTATCTTTTATTTACTTTCTCTTCCTTTTCTCTTCCCTATTAATTTTGGTGGATAATGAGATTTTCCTAAATTTGCTTAACTGTATTCTAGCAATCAGCTGCATCTACAACCATAGCATTTGCCACTTGCCTTTGTCATTAATTTCCCTCAAGGGAAGAAAAACCATTAAATGCTCATCCTCAGCAGAACCTGATAATCCTTGACTTTGCTTCTATTTAGAAATGGTTATTTTTTATTTCCTTAAAAATATTCTATGTTCATTGGAGTGGGGAGGGGGGTCGGGAAGATCATAATTTAGAGCCACAAGGGACCTTAAAGATCATCTAATATGACCCATATTCATTTTACAGATGAGGAAATTGAGGCCAGGAAAAGTTACATGATTTGCCCAAGGCCGCGCAAGTAGTGACAGGGGCAAGATTTGAACTCAGCTCTTCTATCTCCCAAATCAGTGCTCCTTTCTCTGTACCAAACAGCTTCTTATTTGTTAATGGAGGACTTTGATAGATTTGTTTGAGTACAATTATAGATATAGATTCATAAAATTTTAGGATTTTTGAGCTACACAGGGAATAATGTAACCAAACTCTACCATTTGGAAGACAAGAAAATAGAGTCCAGACAGGGTACAACGCAATAGATACTTAACATTTGTTAAGGTGTCTTACTTAAGGCCACATAACCCGTTAGTGGCAGAGTGAGGACTAGGTAGGATTCTGGTCTTCCAATTCCTAGTTAAGGTGTCTTTTCAAATATTGTCATTAAAAGAGAAATAGTTAGTGTCTAATGCTATTGTGAAACATGGTGCTAGGTTAGGGACATTGTCTACACTCTGCCAAAATTTACGTGTTTCAAAAAAGCTGATGTTAGCCCATGGGGTCCCTAATCTGGGGCCAGTGCACTTTTAAAATTATTATTATTCTTACTTATTTTTAGTTTTCAACATGCACTTCCACAAGATTTTGAGTTCCAAACTTTCTCCCCATCTGTCCCCTCCCCCCACCCCAAAGTCCATTCTGATTACCCCTTCCCCCAATCTTCCCTCCCTTCTATCACTACCCACACCTTCTCTTATCCCCTTTCCTTCTATTTTCCTGTAGGGCAAGATAGATTTCTATACCCCATTGCCTGTATATCTTATTTCCCAGTTGTATGTAAAAACAATTTTTAATATTTGTTTTTAACACTTTGAGTTCCACATTCTCTCCCTTCCCCCCTCCCCACCCACCCTCATTGAGAATGCAAGCAATTCAATATAGGTTACACATGTGTAGTCATGCAAAACACTTGCATAACAGTCATGTTGTGAAAGACTGTATTTCCCTCCATCCTATATTTATTTTATTCTCTCCTTTGACTCTGTCAGTCCTCAAAAGTGTTTGCTTCTGATTACCCCTCCTCCCATTCGCCCTCCCTTCTATCATCCCACCCTTCTCTTACCCTGTTCCCCCCTACTTTCCTGCAGGGTAAGGTAGATTTTCATACTCAATTGAGTGTGTATGTTATTCCCTCTTTAAGCCAAATCTGATGAGAGTAAGGTTCACTCATTCCCTTTTACCTCCCCCCTCCAATGTAAAAGATTTTTCTTGCCCCTGTTATGTAAGATAATTTACCCCATTCTAACTCTCCCTTTTTCCTTCTCCCTGTACATTCCTTTATCACCCCTTAATTTTATTTTCAGGTATCATCCCTTCATATTCACCCACCTCTCCAACTACCCTAATTCTGAGAAAGGTCTCATGAGTTAAAAATATCATTTTTCTATGTAAGGATGTAAACAGTTCAACTTTGATAAGTCCCTTATGATTTCTCTTTCCTGTTTACCCTTTTATGCTTCTCTTGAGTCTTGTACTTGAAAATTTTCTATTCAGCTCTGGCCTTTTCATCAAGAATGCTTGAAAGTCCTTTATTTCATTGAATATCCATGTTTTCCCATGAAGGATTATACTCAGTTTTGCTGGGTAGGTGGTTCTTGGTTTTAATCCTAGTCCTTTGACTTCTGGAATATCATATTCCAAGCCCTTGGATCCCTTACTGTGGAAGCGGCTAAACTTGTGTTATGCTAATTGTGTTTCCACAATACTTGAACTGTTTCTTTCTGGCTGCTTGCAGTATTTTCTCCTTGACCTGGGAACTCTGGAATTTGGCTACAACATTCCTAGGAGTTTTCCTTTTGGGATCTCTTTCAGGAGGTGATCAATGGATTCTTTCCATTTCATTTTACCCTCTGGTTCTAGAATGTCAGGGCAGTTTTCCTTGATAATTTCTTGAAAGATGATGTCTAGGCTCTTTTTTTGATCGTGACTTTCAGGTAATCCAATAAATCTTAAATTATCTCTCCTCGATCTATTTTCCAGGTCAGTGGTTTTTCCAGTGAGATATTTCACTTTGTCTTCTATTTTTTCATTCTTTTCTTTCTGTTTTATTATTTCTTGATTTCTCATAAAGTCATTAGCTTCCATTTGCTCCATTCTAATTTTTAAGGAATTATTTTCTTCAGTGAGCTTTTGGACCTCCTTTTCCATTTGGCCAATTCTGCTATTAAAGGCATTCTTCTCCTCATTGGCTTTTTGGAGCTCTTTTGCCATTTGAGTTAGTCTATTTTTTAAGGTGTTATTTTCTTCAGCATTTTTGGGGGTCTCCTTTGGCAAACTGATGACACAGTTTTCATGATTTTCTTGCATCACTCTTAGTTCTCTTCCCAATTTTTCCTCTACTTCTCTAACTTAATTTTCAAAATCCTTTTTGAGCTCTTCCATAGCATGAGACCAATTCTTATTTTTCTTGGAGGCTTTGGATATAGGAGCTTTGACTTTGTTGTCTTCTTCTTGTTGTCTGTTTTGATCTTCCTTGTCACCAAAGTAAGATTCTATAGTCTGATTGTTTTCTGCTCTTTGCTCATTTTCCCAGCCAATTACTTGACTTTTTAGCTCTTTGTTAAAGTGGAACTCTGCTTCCAGGATGGAGGGCAAACTGTCCCAAGCTTCAGAGGTTTTGCACTGCTGTTTTCAGAGGTACTTCAAGGGACCTGTAAATATTCAACTCTTCCAAAGTGGTATCATCAAAGGAGAAGTGTTTACTCCTCTCCTGGTCTGTACTCTGGTCTGTGAGTGACCATAAACACTCTTTTCTGCCTTGGAACTGTGAGGAGGATTCCCCTCCACTGCTGCCACAACAAGCTCTGTCATGCCAGTGCTTCTCCTCGCCCCAGGACCACCACCCAGGACTGCGAGAGAATCCTGCCTCCACACCAGCAAAAAGATCCCTGCAATCCCACTGTGATCAGCCACTCAATCCCCAAGCCTCACCCCCCAGGGCTGAAAGCTCTGGCTGTTGTTGCCCTGAGGCCAGTGCCAGACTATCCTCCTCTTTCACCCAGGTTTGACAGACCTTTTCTCGTGAGCTTCTGAGTTGCCTTTGGTGTTTGTGGGTTGAGAAATCTGTAAACAGGCACATCTGGCAGTGATTCAGTGCCCTGAGCCCTGCTCAAGTTTGCTGGGGGGTCAGTCTTTTCCAGCACAGCCCACTCTGGACTGTGCTCCTTTTCCAGCCCAGTACAACAGACCTTTCCTGTTGATCTTCCAGATTGTCTTGGGCTGGAAATTTGTTTCACTCCATCATTTTGTGCATTCTGCTGCTCTGGAATTTGTTTAGAGTCATTTTTACAGGTATTTGGAGGGGTTTGGGGAGAGCTCAAGCAAGTCCCTATTTTTAATCTACCATTTTGGTTCCATGCCCCACCCCTCACCCAGTGCACTTTAAAAAAATTTATTTTGATAAGTATTTCAATATAATTGGTTTCCTTTGTAATCCTATATATTTTTCACTTAAAAACATTCTGAGATGGGAGCTGTAGGCTTCATTAGCTTGCCAAATGAGTCCTTGAAACAAAAACGGTTAAGAATTCTTGCTCCAGCCCCTTCCCCTTTTCTCCCTTTCCTTCCACTCTTTCCCCTCTCCCTTCTCCTCCCTCCCCCTTTCTTCCCCCCTTTCTTTCCCCCTTCTTCACCATCCCATCCTTCCCTCCATCCTTTCTCCTACCTCCCTTCCCCAGCCTAGACGATGCCGTGGTGGAGACAGCGGAGGAGGCCATGGAGCCCGCCGAGGCGGACATCACGGGGCTGCGCCAGAACATGTTCTCCAAAATGACCACGTACCTGATGGGTGAGCTCACAGCTACCAGTGAAGACTATAAACTTCTGGAAAATATGAACAAACTGACTAGCTTGAAGTATTGTAGCCAGAATGGCCTTTGTTTTCTTTGAATGACTCAGCTTACCTCATTGAGCCTCTGGACACTGTGGCTTGCTCTTCCGGGGCAGGAGGCCCGGGGAGCATGCCGGGAAGCAGACGACTTCCTGTGTGATGAGTCATGGGGCTGGCTGAGGGGAGGTGTTGACCTCTACCCTAGGGGGAGGGGCCAACTCAAGAACCAATCAGCCCTGGTCATTCAGGCGGAGCTTGATGATGTCAAAGACCCTATAAGAGGGGAGAGGACAGCTTGAAGATTCTCTCTTTCCTTTTTCGGTTGGAGCCAGCGACAGTTACATCGTCAGTTACAGCGACCGTTACATCGTCAGTTTCAGTTGCAGCTTCAGTTACAGACACAGACACAGCTGAGGCAGGAGCTGCCAGTAGCAGAGCTGACCTACGGGAGGAAGCTGAACAAAGACTTCAAGCCAGTGGGTAATCTTATTACCATCGAGGGGGAAGCATGATTTTGCTTTACGCAATCATGCTTCTCTGTAGCCTCCTGGTTACTCTTGCAAGGCGTACTTATTGGGCCTGGAAGATTTTGATCAACATATCAAAATGGGGCTTTTGGTTCATGGGTTGGTTACTGTGGAGCCTAAATAAATGTTTTGATTCTTCTGCCTTCTACTTTGAGAGTTTCTTATATCCGGCGGTTCCGAACCTTTCAGACATGTTTATGATCCTCTTTGAGATTATAAACTCGGCCCTCCTAATACAAGTATCTAGAAATGAAAGATATTGCAGTAAACATAAGTAGAAACCTAAAGGACTTAAACCAGAAATATGCAGCACTTCAGCCTTATCTGGATCAGATCACTCTAATTGAGGAGCAAGTAGCAGCTCTTGAGCAGGCAGCTTACAAGTTGGATGCATATTCAAAGAAACTAGAAGCAAAGTACAAGAAGTTAGAGAGGTGATGAAAGAATTCTTTAGCACAGACTTTTAACTACAAGAATATTTTATAAGAGCTGAAATAAGTGGGATGGAACTTATCACTATGCTTCAATTCCTAAAAAGAGGTGGTGCTGCTGATCCAAGGAGAATCCCAGCCCCCACCTCTGGTTGGATGTGTAACTCTGGCCACCCCCACCCCCGCTGTGTTTTCCTAAACCTGTACCCCCCAACCTCAGCTTAATCGCGTGCTTCGTTGTGTGCCCTGGACTAAGTCTCAGAAATCAGGATGAACCCCGTCTAGAGCAGACACAGATGAGAGACTCTAGTCTCCCTGTCTCTTCCCTCCCTCTCCTCTAGGCCCTCCCACACCCACCCCTTTCACAACCTGTTCTTGGACTTAAATAATAAATGCCAACATATAAAAAAAATAATTCTTGATCCAAGGAGATCCTAATAATAAAAAGCATATTTTGATAGCACTTTGTGCCTTCCCACAAGGTGTAAGAATTAGGGCTAGAAGGAACTTTGGGGGTCATCTTGCCCAGCCCTCTCATCTTAAGAACAATTCCTATCCAGAAAATTTAAGGGACTTACCCAAGGTCACACAGACAAGTGTAGGAGTTGGTGTCTGAACCCGGATCCTCTTGCTCCAAATTCTGAGTCCTTTTCACAATACCAGATTTTCTTTCATGGAATATTGCATTTAATCTTCACAAGACTCTTTTTACATGTATCTTCAGCACCAAACAGTGCCTGGCAGGCAGTGGGTGCTTAATAGCAACATATTGATTGATGAATCAATGACAATAACCTTGTGAGGTCAATAGTGAAAATATTATTGTTAGGATTAGTTGAGGACCTGTTAGTTTGGGGGGAGGGGAAAGGATTAAGAGGCACAGACTCTCAACCTTTCATTGGTAGAGGTGGTGGTGAGGGACAAGGATCTTCAACATGAAGCAGGTCAAGCACATGCTGCAGAAATAATCCCCATGATGCCCAGGCCCAGAGAAACCATTCATTTAGAGTTTCCTTGGAAATGTTTGTCTTGGCCTCCAGGGCCAGGCCCTGGTCTGTCCTTATCGGCTTGGAGGGGCACCCAGCCCTCCCTCCTCTCATCCTTAGCACTGACAGCAACAACCTGACAAGAAGTTCTCAGCCTGTACCACAGCATTTTCAGACTTACGAGGAGATGGCGTGCAGCTTCGGGGCAGATGGAACAAAGCAGTACATTACAAACGAAGCCAGAATGTTGTTCCAGAAAAACAAAACTCTTACAGATTCAGAGCTAATTAAACAATGAATTAAATCATGAGTGCACAGCAAGAATTGACATAAGATTACATTATCAGATCCTATATCCAAGGGCAATTCACCTGCCTCCAATGGCCCTTGTTTCTCCTACAAAGCCATGGACTTCAAATTCAGGATAAGCTAAGGACACTTTCCAAACCATTATATCTCAAGTCTCACAATGAAGTTTCTTAATTCAAGAAATAGGTTCTCTGTATAAACTGTGAGTCAGGCAGGGCCTGAACACAAACTAGACGATGAATCTTTTATCTGTGACTTAAGTCCAGAGAAAGGAAGGACAAAGACTGTAGAGACTTTGCTTTAATTTCTCTTAAACAATCAAAGATTTGGGTCCTTAATCTTATGACATAATTTACATGTCCTTGAATATATCAGTACCAGTGTATTGCTACTAGGCAGAAGTATGCTAACTCCAAAGATTGTTCCTAATCGTGATCTTAGAAACATCTTAGATGAAAGTCTGAACGCAGCAAGAATTGGGTTTGAATTAAAATTTAAAAAAATTAAAATTTTGTGGAACTAATGTAGCTGTATACACAGAAGAAGCTGCAGAGTAGAGACATGGCAGTGCTTATTATCAGCTTCTGTCGGAAGTTCTTAAAACTACTATGACAATCAAATACTAGCCTCAGACTTGTAAATCTTTGTGGGCTTTATTTTGTTTTGTGTTTAAGTTATGGATATATTTAAAATAAGACTTTTTATGCTTTGGTTCTCCTACTAATATTCTTTTTTGGTTCTCTTGCCTCAAAGATATATCTTTCATTAAGTAGCATAGTTTCTTTATCACACTAGCAGAGTCCATCATTAAACTCTAGTCCCACCACCCCTTCACAGCAATTGGAAGATATAGTATCCCAGGGAAATTTGAGGGAGAAGGGAAATATCCCAAATTTTCAGGAATTGATATGGTATATTTAATTCTGTCCATTAGACCATTAGATGCATACAATGCATGAATTCTAAAACATGTGACATAACTGTGGCCTCACCGCAAACTCATACTACAGTAGGTAAAAGTAATCACTAGTTCTAATTGACAACAAAATTGAATCTCACAAGCAAAAGAATATGCTGCATAAATTACAAAGCCAGTCTGATTTTAAAATTACGTACAAATAGGAAAAGGAAAATCTAGATCAAAAGAAGAAAAGACCGTGCCTTTGTGATAAGCCGAGGGAAAACCCCACTGAGAGTCACTATACGTCGGTGTTTTCTTTTGTATTCAAAGATGATTAAAATCTTCAATAAAAATTGTCCATATAAACAATAAACTGTTTGCCTTCAACACAGGCAACACAGATGTGGACACTGATCAGGAGAGGTGACTAGGAGAAGCTGTGTGGAAGGAGTGATCATGGTGGTACCTGGTGTATATTAGAGGACAGTAGCAGCATAGCCTGCATTTTGGTCCTGTTCAGTAACATCCAACTCTCTGTGACCCCATTTGGGATTTTCTTGGCAAAGGTACTGGAGTGGTTTGCCATTCCCTTCTCCAGCTTGTTTGACAGCTGAGGAAACTGAGGCAAACAGGGTTAAATGACTTGCCCAGGGTCACACAGCCAGTAAGTATCCAAGGCCAGATTTGAACTCAGAAAGATGAGTCTTCCTGACTTCAGGCCCAGTACCTGAAAAGACAATGTGGCTGGATGGTATTTCTGCTGTGACTGAGCTACTACCAGAGGAAGACATTCAGCTGCTACATGAATAAAGCTTCCTATTACCCTTCCAACAGCATAATTGGCATTTCCCATGCCCTCCCTCGCACAAGAGCTTGAGTCTTGCAGTAGATTATTTCTCACATTGTTTGTTCTGAGATGAGACTCTAAGTCCTAGAGTGTGTATTCAGAGATTGCCCATCTATTTGCCAGCTATTTTAGTTCCAATTAAATGTTTTACTTTTAAAATGCCTGTTTCTTGTGTGGCCTGCAGAGTTTAGATTCCCTTCAAAGTTCCGAGTCTTTAAGCACCCGAGAGGCTAGCACTTGCAAGAGGAATTAGATTATTTTGCTTGACTGAAAAGGACAGAAGAGGTGGAAGTAATAAAGAGGGAAATTTCAGCTTGATGTCAGGTAAAATTTCCAAACAATTAGAGCTTGTCTAAAAATGGAATTAGTTGCCTTGAGAGGTGGTGTGATTTCCATTTCTTGGAGGTCTTCAGGCAGAGGTTGGATGACCACTTGTCAGTTAGGTTTTATCTGCGATACATAACATTTCAGTACTTAGTACAATTCAAGAAGCATTCAGTAATATTTTTGTAATATGAAAAAAATCAATGATTTTAACTCGAATTTTTTTTTTCAAAAAATTAATCACAATGCCAACCAGAAAGATTTCATCTAAGTTCTGCATAATTGAAAATACTGACTTTGGAATAGAGAGGCAGATAAATAGACTATAATGCTCTTATAATTGCTTGAGAACTAGTGAATCATTAGTCTCTAACCTGCACCAATGTGCTATTTTAAGCTCTTTCAAATGCTAATTAAAGCCTCCAATTCCTTGAGCTTATCTCTTACCCAATCAAAACACTTGTGTAAGCTTTTTAAAGTCTACAAATTAATTCCATTGAAAGTACACGTGAATGCCAAGTAACAGTTTTCTGTAAGCTTTTCCTCCCTATAGAAATCACTTGATTTCTCTATAATCATTTTGTACATTTCTGTTTATTAAGGAAACTTGGTAAAATGCACATCCCATGAGTAAAATTAGGATTCAGTTATAAAATGATCTGTTTACTGGATGGTGAGCTGAGATCTGTTACAGACACCATGATGTACAACATGAAAGATAGAAATCCTCATTGTGTTCAGCTTTTGGAGCACTTTCCATTTGACAAAGTGTCTGATATAAACCTACAACTAAGAGCTATTTCCCTACAATCTTATGTCCATTACCTTCTCTAATCTTTCTCCCCTTCATGTAAGGTGATTTTATATAAATGTATTTATATTATATTACATTTGATGTAAATGTATCATCATTTATTTAAGACGGAAACTCTAACCCCAAAGTTGGCATGTGTTCATAAGTCCTTTGATTACGAAAGCCTATATGGTTGTTGACTCCTCAGGAGAAAGTATTGCTTGGGCATCAGGAGGACCTGAGTTCAGATCCTGTTTCCGACACTCACTAGCTATATGACCCTGGGCAAGTCACTTAATCTCTATCTTCTTCATTTTACAGATGAGGATAATAATAGTATTTACCTTCTATGAGAATAAAATGAGATGATATTTGTAAAGCACTTTCACAAACTTTAAAACCCTATATAAAGTCTAGTGATGATGAGGAGAAGGAGGTTGTACCACCTCTGGAACTGACCAGTTGACCAATGTAAACTTGGGCAAGTTTAACCTCCTTGGGCCTCATTTTCCTCGTTTGTAAAACAAAGGGATTAGGTTAGATGGCCCCCAACTCTAGAGCTATGATCCCATAAAATTAAGAATTGAAAAACACAGTTACAACCTGTGCTACCCCATTCTATTAATGGACACCGAATATGCTGTAGGTAGACAGCTTATTTAGTTTGACTATACGCATGTCTTTTAAGGATTTTGTTTTTCTTTTAATTTTTTAATGGAAGGTGGAAGTGAGAGGGAAAGAAAGCCTATTAATTAAAATATGTTAATGTGAAATTGTAATTTAATGTTAATTGAAAAAATAAATTAAAAAAAGAAAAGAGAAGAGAAGAAATAACAGGCAGATCATCTCCTTCAGCTACTTAATTATGAACTTTCAGACTTTCTTCAGTGGTTAAATCTTGTCCTTCTTTGGAATATTTACAAATAAGATTCTGATTGGATCAGCCCGATTCTTTCTTCCCTGCCTTCTGGTGAGGGAGAAGGCAGTGGGCAGGAGAGACTTTCAGCATGAAGCTGCATAAAAACTCATAGACACCCTGACACAATTTTGCCATTGGAGGGAAAACATCTCTCAGCTCTTCATTTTGGGGATAATGGAAAGCAGCAATTTTTTGCTCTTGAATCCCTTGGCCTTTGCTGAGCTGAAGGAAATTGTGATCTCTGGACTCTATTTCATCCTCCCAGCTCTGTTGCATAATGAGTTCCCTTTCTCTGAAGTCAAAATATACTTCCCTGCCACCTTAGCAAGAGAGAAAAATGTGAGCATGATGCAGCTGTACCAACCAAACACACCATTTGGATTCAACAATGAGAAAAGATTCACATGAAACAGGGTGTTTCCAAAAGAAAAACAATCATATTTTAAAAAATTTTTAAATGGCTTTACCAGATTTATGGCTTGAAGTTTCATCTAAGTTATACTTTTATAAATTAGGCTTAAGGCTTAACCTCCCTAGACTCCAGGAGGTACAACCAAGAAGGTTAGAGGAAAAGAAAGATGAGAGGACTAATAGTATTGAAAGGAAGAGAATGCTAAGATGAGGTGAAGAGATTTAAATAGTAAATATTAGTAAGGATGAAGTGGATTTACCCACCTTGACGTAATCTTCTTACTGAAGTGACCTACAGAAAAAACCAGCAAGCACATGTAAGAGAATAACTGGGTGACGATTAATATTAAGTCTGAATATCTGAATAGTTTTGTATTTTTTCCTATATTTTATTCTACTTCTAAGATATAATAAGCATAATATCTTCTTTGATTTTCTTTACTTTTGAATTATTAATTTTGCAACTTGGGTTCTGGGCTTAGATAGAAAAAGGTTACCTAATATTGGAGGTCATAAGTTCTGGTGCCAACACATGAGGAACCAGAGAGCGTTTTGACCATCTCGTCCTCCTGCATACACTCTCTTTCCCTGGGTTTTCATGATAATGTTCTCTTTCTTGTGAATGTCTTATTGCTTCTTCTCAGTCTTCTTTGCCAAATCATTGTTCATATTTCATTCCTCAACATACACTAAGGATCTCTCCTGGGCCCACTTCTTTTTCCTTCTATACTTTCTCTGATGGTGAATTTACCAACAACTATTGGTTTGGTGATCACCTCTATACAGATAACTCCTAGATCTAAATATTCATAATCTGCTGAGTTCTTGTCCTATATCATCAATTGCTTACTGGACATCTCCAACCAAATGGTTGCATATCCCTTACAGACCTTAATCTCAACAAGTCCAAAGGAGAGATGATTGTTTTTACCCCAAAGCATCATACCACCTTTACATGTCCTTGTTTCTGTCAAGTGCACCACCATTCTACCAGTAACTCAGATTCACAGCCAAGAAGTCGTTTCTCAACTCTTCTCTCTTGCTCATCCATATACCCAGCCAGTTGCCAAGTCTTATCAATGCTAACTCCCCAACATATTTTAGATATATCCCATTTCTCTTCACCTACACAGCTACCACTGTAGTTCAGGCACTCTCCACCTCTCACTTGAACTACTACCACGCTTCTTAATTGATTTTCCACCTTCCATTCTCTTCTCTCTTCATCTCCTTCCCCTCCATTATTGCGGAAAAAAAAAATCTTCTGGAAACGCAAGTCTGACCATGTCACTCCCTCTTCAAAAACTTTAAGTAACTTTGTTACCTCTAGGATAAAATATAAATTCCTCTGTGTGGCATTTAAAACTTTTCACAGCCTGCTCCAAGTCTATCTTTGTCAGATTTTTTCACGTATCTCCCTTTCACGTATTCTACCTTCTGCTGAACTGGCCAACCTGCTGTTCCCAGAAGTTGGCATTTTATCTTCCACCTCTGTGCGATTGTACGGGCTGTCCCTCAAGTTTCAGTATTGCATCCTCACTTCTGCCTCTTAGAATTTCTGGTATCCTTCAAGGCTCAGTTTATGTATCAACTGCTATGACTAGCTCCCCCCACCCCACACCCCTGTTTCCTGATTCCTAGTCATTGGTGTTCTTTTGTTTCTCAATTCAGCATGCATTTACTTAATTGTTTACAAGATTTATCTCTTTTTTTAACTTTGTATTATGACAGTTGAACACCATTTCCTAGTATATTAGATTTTTTAAATTTTATTTTGTCATTTTTATTTAATATTTTAGTTTTCAACACTGATTTCCACAAGATTTTCAGTTACAAATTTTCTCTTCATTTCCACCCCCGCCCCCATTCCAAGATGGCATATATTCTGATTGCCTCATTCCCCAGTCTGTCCTCACTTCTGTCACCCCACTCCCCCCCCATCCCCTTTCCCCTTACTTTCCTGTACGGCAGGATAGATTCCATGCCCCATTCCCTATATATCTTGTTTCCTAGCTGCATGCAAAAGCAACTTTTTTTTGAGCATCTGCTTTTTAAAACTCTGAGTTCCAAATTCTCTCCTCTCTTCCCTTCCCACCCACCCTCCCTAGGAAGGCAAGCAATTCAACAAAGGTCACACATGTATCATTATGTAAAACACTTCCACAATACTCATGTTGTGAAAGGCTAACTATATTTCCTTCCATCCTATCCTGTCTCCCTTTATTCAATTTTCTCCTTTGACCCTGTCCCTTTTCAAAAGTGTTTAGTTTTGATTGCCTCCTCCCCCTATCTGCCCTCCCTTCTATCATCCCCCCTTTTTTATCCCCTTCTCCTTATTTTCCTGTGGAGCAAGACACCCAACTGAGTGTGTATGTTATTCCCTCCTCAAGTCAAATCCGATGAGAGCAAGATTCACTCATTCCCCTTCACCTGCCCCCTCTTGCCTTCCAACAGAACTGCTTTTTCTTGCCACTTTTATGTGAGATAATTTACCCCATTCTATCTCTCCCTTTCTCCCTCTCTCAATATATTCCTCTCTTGCCCCTTAATTTTATTTTATTTTTTAGATATCATCCCTTCATATTCGACTCACCCTGTGCCCTCTGTCAATATATATATGTATATGTATATTCCCTTCAAATGCCCTAATACTGAGAAAGGTCTCTTGAATTACACACATCATCTTTCCATGTAGGAATGTAAACAAAACAGTTCAACTTTAGTAAGTCCCTTATGAATTCTCTTTCTTTTTTACCTTTTCATGTTTCTCTTGATTCTTGTATTTGTAAGTCAAATTTTCTATTCAGCTCTAGTCTTTCCATTGAGAAAGCTTGAAAGTCCTATATTTTATTGAAAATCCACATTTTGCCTTGGAGCATTATACTCAGTTTTGCTGGGTAGGTGATTCTTGGTTTTAATCCTAGCTCCTTTGACCTCTGAAATATCATATTCCAAGCCCTTTGATCCCTTAATGTAGAAGCTGCTAGATCTTGTATTATTCTGATTATGTTTCCACAATATTCAAATTTTTTCTTTCTGGTTGCTTGCATTATTTTCTCCTTGACCTGGAAACCCTGGAATTTGATGACAATATTCCTCGGAGTTTTCTTTTTGGGATCTTTTTCAGGAGATGGTCGGTGGATTCTCTCAATTTCTATTTTACCCTCTGGTTCTAGAATATCAGGGCAGTTTTCCTTTTTTGATCATGGCTTTCAGGAAGTCCAATAATTTTAAAATTATCTCTCCCAAATCTAGGTTTTTCCAATGAGATATTTCACATTGTCTTCCATTTTTTCATTCCTTTGGTTTCTCATAAAGTCACTCATAAAGCTTGCTCCAATCTAATTTTTAAGGTGGTATTTTCTTCAGTGGTCTTTTGGACCTCCTTTTCCATTTGGCTAATTCTGCCTTTCAAGGCATTCTTCTTCTCATTGACTTTTTGCAGCTCTTTTGCCATTTGAGTTAGTCTATTTTTAAGGTGTTATTTTCTTCAGTATTTTTTGGGTCTCCTTTAGCCAGTCACTGACTTGTTTTTCATGGTTTTCTTGCATCACTCTCATTTCTCTTCCCAATTTTTCCTCTACTTCTCTACTTTGCTTTTCCATATCCTTTTTTAGCTCTTCCATGTTCTGAGACCCATTCATGTTTTTCTTGGAGGCTTTTGATGTAGACTCTTTGACTTTGTTGATTTCTTCTGCCTGTATGTTCTGATCTTCTTTGTCATCAAAAAAGAAATCTAAAGTTTGTGTTTGAGTCTGAGTTTGAGTCTGAGTTCGTTTTTACTGCCTGTTCATGTTCCCAACCACTACTTGACCCCTGAGCTTTTTGTAGGGGTATGACTGCTTGTAGAGTATAAAGTACTTTGTCCCAAGCTTTAGGGTCCAAGAACTGCTGTTTTCAGAGCTACTTCTACTCTACCATCACCGCAGGCTCTGTCATAGCAGTGCTCCTCCTCCCCCAAGAACTGCCAAGCAGGACTGCAGTCCATATCCAAGCAGGGAACAGCAAGAGAACTTGCCTCTGTGCTCACAAAGCGCTCCTTGCACTCCCACTCTGATCTGCCGCTTGACTCTTCCCACCGTGCGAGCCAGAGACTCGGAGAGCAGCTGACACTGGAGATCTGGAAGCAGCCTCAGGAGCTTCCTGCTATTGTCACCAGCACTGCTGCACCACTTCCATCACCACCAGGGATGGGGCCGGACCCACACTAACCTTGATCCCAAAGTTTCCCACTAACCTGCTCTTTGGCGTTTGTGGGTTGAAAAGTCTGGTCACTGTCACAGCTCAATGATTCATGGCCCTAAGGCCTGTTCTGGCCGGCTGACTCCAGGTCTGATCTGGCCTGGGGCAGCCCATGATGGTCTACCCTCTTCTCCCAACACCATGGGATAGACCTTTCCCAGTGACCATCTGGGATCTCCTGGACTGGAGACCTGTTTCTCTCTGCTATTGCGTGGGTTCTGCAGCTCTAGAATTTATTCAGAGTCATTTTTACAGGTGTTTGGAGGGATTTGGGGGAGAGCTTAAGCAAGTGCCTGCTTTCCCGCTACCATCTTTGCTCCGCCCCCAGTATATTAGGTATTTAATAAAGACCTGTTGGTTTGAATTAGAATAGATTGGTTTCGGGGGCGGAGCCAAGATGGCAGCTGGTAAGCAGGGAATAATGTGAGCTCCGTACGGAGACCCTCCAAAAACTTATAAAAAATGGCTCTGAACCAATTATAGAACGGCTGAACGCACAAAACAGCAGAGGGAAGTAGGGCTCCAGCCCAGGACAGCCTGGACGGTCTTTGGGTGAGGTCTATCTCACACGGAGCTCGGAGCTGGGAGCTGGGAGCTGGGAACTGAGTGGAGCAGAGCCCAGCCTGAACAACGTGGACCATCCAGACCAGAAGCCGGGCAGAGGGGGCCCTAGCGCCCTGATTCAGTGAGCTGCGGCAGTTACAAGACTTCTCAACCCACAAACACCAAAGACTGCGGAGAAGGTTACTGGGAAAAGCTGCGGGAGTGGAAGGAGTTCTCGGTTCGGCTTCCAGCCCCGGGGGCAGCAGAGGTGGGGCAGCTACAGCTGTTGTTACTTCCGGCTCCAGGCCCACCTGGTGGGAGGAATTAAGTGGCGGATCAGAGCAGGGGTGCACAGACTGCGGAAGATCTAAGCCCAGTTCGGGTTGGGGGTTGGGGAAGGAGCAGTGCTGGTGTGGCAGAGCTGGCACCTCCCCCCCAAACATGGAACATAGAACTCTGTAATCTACAAGCCGTCGTACCCCACTGAAAAACTCAAGGGTCAAGTTAGTTGGCTGGGAATATGGCCAGGCAGCGAAAACGCACCGAGATTCAGTCTCAGACTTTGCATTCTTTCTTTGCTGACAAAGAAGACCAAAACATACATACAGAAGAAATTAATAAAGTCAAAGAGCCTACAACAGAAACCTCCAAGAAAAATAGGAACTGGTCACAGGCCATGGAAGAGCTCAAAAAGGAGTTGGAAAAGCAAGTTAGAGAAGTAGAGGAAAAATTGGGAAGAGAAATGAGAAGGATGCGAGAAAACCATGAAAAACAAGTCAATGACTTGCTAAAGGAGACCCAAAAAAATACTGAAAAAGACACTGAAGAAACAACACCTTAAAAAACAGACTAACTCAAATGGCGAAAGAGCTCCAAAAAGCCAATGAGGAGAAGAATGCCTTGAAAGGCAGAATTAGCCAAATGGAAAAGGAGGTCCAAAAGACCACTGAAGAAAATACTACTTTAAAAATTAGATTGGAGCAAGTGGAAGCTAGTGACTTTATGAGAAATCAGGATATTATAAAACAGAACCAAAGGAATGAAAAAATGGAAGACAATGTGAAACATCTCCTTGGAAAAACCATTGACCTGGAAAATAGATCCAGGAGAGATAATTTAAAAATTATTGGACTACCTGAAAGCCATGATCAAAAAAAGAGCCTAGATACCATCTTTCAAGAAATTATCAAGGAGAACTGCCCTGATATTCTAGAGCCACAGGGCAAAATAGAAATTGAAAGAATCCATCGATCACCTCCTCAAACAGATCCCAAAAAGAAATCTCCTAGGAATATTGTTGCCAAATTCCAGAGCTCCCAGATCAAGGAGAAAATACTGCAAGCAGCCAAAAAGAAACAATTTGAGTATTGTGGAAACCCAATCAGAATAACCCAAGATCTGGCAGCTTCTACATTAAGAGATTGAAGGGCTTGGAATGCGATATTCCGGAGGTCAATGGAGCTAGGATTAAAACCTAGAATCACCTACCCAGCAAAACTGAGTATCATGTTCCAAGGCAAAATATGGAGTTTCAATAAAATAGAGGACTTTCAAGCTTTCTCAGTGAAAAGACCAGAACTGAATAGAAAATTTGACTTTCAAACACAAGAATCAAGAGAAGCATGAAAAGGTAATCAAGAAACGGAAATTGCAAGGGACTTACTAAAGTTGAACTGTTTTGTTTACATTCCTACATGGAAAGATGATGTGTATGATTCATGAGACCTCAGTATTAGGGTAGTTGAAGGGAATATGCATATATATATGTTTATGTATATATATAAGTGAATGTGTATGTATGTATCTATGTGTATATGTATGCATGTGTATGTAGGTATATATATATATGTGTGCTTTTATATATGTATATATATATATATATATATATATATGTAAAAGAGAGAGAACAGACACAGGGTGAGTTGAAGATGAAGGGAAGATATGTAAAAAAAATAAAATGAAATTAAGGGATGAGAGAGCAACATACTGAGAGAGGGAGATAGGGAGAGATAGAATGGGGTGGATTATCTCGCATAAAGGTGGCAAGAGGAAGCAGTTCTGTGGGAGGAGGGGAGAGGGCAGGTGAGGGGGGAATGAGTGAACCTTGCTCTCATCAGATTCGGCCTGAGGAGGGAATACCATACATACTCAGTTGGGTATCTTACCCCACAGAAAAAAAGAGGGAGGAAGATTAAAAAAAAATAAAAGGGGGGGGGGATGATGGAGGGGAGGGCAGATGGGGGTGGAGGTAATCAAAACAAACACTTTGGAAAGGAGACAGGGTCAAGGGAGAAAATTCAATAAAGCGGGATGGGTTGGGAAGGAGCAAAATGTAGTTAGCCTTTCACAACATGAGTATTGTGGAAGGGTTAAACATAATGATACATGCGTGGCCTAGGTTGAAGTGCTCGACTTCTCAGGGAGGGTGGGTGGGAAGGGAAGAGAGGAGAGAATTTGGAACTCAAAGTTTTAAAAACAGATGTTCAAAAACAAAAAAAAAGTTTTTGCATGCAACTAAAAAATAAGATACACAGGCAATGGGGCGTAGAAATTTATCTTGCCCTAGAAGAAAGGAAGGGAAAAGGGGATGAGAGGGGAGGGGGGTGATAGAGGGGAGGTCTGACTGGGGAACAGGGCAACCAGAATATAAGCCATCTTGGAGTGGGGGGGAGGGTAGAAATTGGGAGAAAATTTGTAATTCAAACTCTTGTGAAAATCAATGCTGAAAACCAAATATGTTAAATAAATAAATTTAAAAAAAAAAGAATAGATTGGTTTCAAATTTGGCATGGCCAAAGATATTGTTTCATATTAAATGTTTATAAATTGAAGAAACTAAATTAAAGGAAAACATAAAAAGATCAAAATTTGACATAAAAACTAAGGAGTTCTTTATAAATTTTGTTTCAACAATCCGGCTAGCAGCTGTTGTGGGGGTGAAAGATCAACACAAGCCCAACAACAAGAATGCTGCCAAAGCCCAGGTTCTTTTGATCTGCTTTACTAAGCAAAGCAATGTTAAGGAGTTGACAAGCTTACTTTAATTCAGCATACAAATACCACTCACTTAGTTCAGGGGAAAAAACCAGCACCCTGAACTTCAGAGCAAATACAAACAAATTACAAACATCTATAGACAGACCAAATACAATTCATAGTTACCAAGAAAACCAAGCCTGGACATCCAGGCAAGCTGGAGGGCTCTTAACTAGAAATAGCCACAGGAGAATAATGGGTGAACCAAGCTCTCTACCTAATGCCCATTTGACCATACTTTGACTTGGTCAGAAAGACTGGATGTCTGACTTCATGAAATTGATACTATGTTATAAATTATCTTGATTAATTTCTTCTCTTGAATATTAATTGTACAGAGTGGTAGCTTGTTGATTCATCTTAGATTTATTCAGTTTTTTATCATCTTTGTACTAACATTCAACAACTCATTTAACTCTCAGCTTCATAAAAATGATTATCATGAGGAAAGAAGTATAAGATGTAGTTATAATTATTGTGAGCAGTTATTGTATTCATGTTAATCATAGAAGCCAATACTGTTAACTGGGAAGAGACCTTTTTATTAAACAAGAAACATAAGATCTCATATCAATTTTTTTCTACCTATGAACTCATAAAAACTGACTTGATTGATACAGCACCAACCTCCAGGTTGCATTTGTTCTATGACTCAGCTGACTTCATTACAAAGAGTCATTGTTGCTCAGACCTTCAGCACACACTTAATAAATGCTTGTTGACTGCCTGACTAGCTAAAGTCAGCACTCCCTACGCCCAAGCAACCAGGTAACTTAAGCACAGTACAAACACAAGAGTTTTCTAGAAATACATACAAGACAGAAGAGCACAAACACAGAAATATAGGGAAAGCCATCTAGGATTGCCCCACTCCCCCAAGCCTCATGGTTCTGGCATACTAGTTTGCTTGCTTCTAAACTGTAATATAAGAGCCAACTTAAATTTCAGCATAAAGACAGGCTCTCTTTGCTTTTATGTGCTGCCAACAGGGAGCCTCAACAGTTGGAAACAAGTCGGTATCCTTATTTTTTCTTATTTTTAATTCTGAATGTAAGCACCAAAGGAAAAAAGAATACACACAAAAAAGAAACCACAATATGAAACCACAAATCTCTGTTTCACACCATTTGATTGCTTTAAAAAAGGTATATAATAAATTCTATACATCACTCTTACAACTGTACCATTGAGCTATTCTTTTTTTATTTAATATTTTACCCCACATAGGTAGGCATACAACAATTTTTAACATTTTTTTAAATTTGAATTCCAAATTTTTTTCTCCTCTCTTCCTTCCCTTCTGCCCCACATTAAGAAGGCAAACAGTTTGATATAGGTTATGCATGTGTATTCAGGAAAAACATATTTCCATATTAGTCATGTTGTAAAAGAGTACATAGACCAAAAAAAAAAAAACCCAAGAAAATTAAAGGAAGGTTTTTTTAAAAAGTGTGCTTCATCTACATTCAGATTCTATCAGTTCTTTCTCTGGATATGGATACCATTTTTCATTATAAGTCCTTTGGAGTTGTCTTGGATCATAGCATTGCTGAAAATAACTAAGTCATCATACAATATTGTTGTTACTGTGTACAATGTTCTCCTGGTTCTGCTCATTTCACTTTGCATCACTTCATATAAGTCTTTCCTGGTTTTTCTGAACCATAGTAAGATAGGTTCTATTGAGGCCATGAAGAGAACTTTCAAAATTCTGGTAAGAGAAGTAGGAGGAGGCAATATTTGGAAAGTGAAGTCTATATATGACATTCTCTTGGTTCTGTTCATTTTGCTCTTTACTGTTTCATGCAAGTTTATCCATGTTTTTCTAAGATCATCAAGCTCATCATTTCTTATAGCACAGCAATATTCCATCACGATCATATACCACAACTTATCTGCTTCAAATCCTGTCCTTCCCACCAACCACACACAAAGACCAGTGATGTCAACTCAGATAGAAAGTCCCTGTTGGAGAATATTAACTTGGAAAACCACAAATTAATATTATCCATGTATCTTTATTTATTTTGTTAAATATTTCCCAAATTGTAATCTGGTTGTGGCTGCACTTGGGATGTTTGTAGATAGTACACGGTAGTATGTACATAGTTTGTAGATAGTATAGGGTAGTATGTTTTACCCCTCTGGCATGGATGTCATAGCATATGCCATGAAATGTGAGGTTTTTTATATTTCAAAATATGTTTCAAAGCAGAAGAAATATAAAATTTCTACAAATGTTATAAATTTCCATTCCTCTCAGTTTTGTAGTGAAAATATGAAGGGGTGGGGTGAATTTGGCAAGTAAATATCATAGCTTAGCATCTTTAAGGGGTCCTATATGGGACCTCAGAGGCTACTCGATCCGACATTAATTTTGTAGATAAGGAGAAGTTAAATGAGTTCCCCAGGATCGAAGAAAACAGATCTCAGATCTTTTTCACTTAAATCCAATTCACTTGCATGTTATGGCATCAACTCCCTGATGTCATAGTCCTCTTCAAGAACAAAGGACAAACAGCAAGTGACAGAAGTAGAATTTTAACCCAGGTCCCCTGGCTCTCAATCTGAAGTACTTTGTACTATATCATGCTACTACTTGGTCCTAAATGATGCATCCAACCTCAACGGCAAATAAATACACAATCCAATGGGTCAAAATTGCATCTCTTCCCTCCCACTTCCAAAATCTCAAAGTCTAGCCTAAGTCAGTTCATATTTCACAAATTAATAGACATTTTTAGCGAGAGGGAGTAGAAAAACAGGGAAAATTCCTATGAGACTTTATCTTATAACTAACAACACAAAACATTGCCAAAGTAACTTTGAAGGTGTATTATGAAGACCAGGCAGTGACTTCCGGCTTTTGGGTGCTCTAGGATTCTTTAGTGCTTTAGTGAAATAGAGGAAACATAGCAAATTCCCTTTAATCAGTTACAATAATGGATGAACTAATTAAAAATAACTATTTTCCTTTCCTCCCCCTCTCACACTGCAGTCTTGTCTTCAGGTGTCAAAGTCCTCTGAGATTTTTGCAGCTTATTGCTTCACTTGAGACTCCCTTTCATAGCAACAGCATGTTCCTTTGTTTGCTTAACAGAATGATATCAAGCATTTTCTCTGAAGCAGCAATCCACATTTTCTCCCCAGTCACAGAAGTTTATGATAAATGTTCATTGGCTGCTGTTTCTATGAATCTGACCATTTTGATTTTTTAATTTATGCTATAAGCATATGTGTGTAGGTATTTCATTTTCCCTTTCAGTAATTTTTTTCCTATGGTTTGATTTTTAATATCAGATATTAGAAGTAAAAATGTATGTTTGAGATGGAAATGTTCTGTAAATAAATTGTCATTAAAGAGGAATAAGAATAGAAAGCAAGTAGAAAAATCAATATATTGGAAAGTCCTGACCTAATAAAATAGAATAATGAGAGGCAGCATGGTATAGGGGATAGAGAACCAAGCTCAGAGTCAAGGAGGCTGGGTAACCCTGGGCACCTGACTCAACTTCTTAGTGCCCCCAGGCAGCTCCCTAAGAATATCAATCAAAGAACATTTGCTGATCCACATTAACAGAGGGAGGGTCCTAATTTGGAATTCCCTTTATACAGGCATAGACTCCCCACCTCTCACAAAATTTCATTAATTTAGTATATTTCAAAAGATAATGATGTTGTGGTATGGTCATTCCCTCTAATGAACACAATAGATACATCGATAGATAGAACACAATCTCTTCAAACCTTATTAGATGGTCTTCATAAGTTGTTATAAGAATAAAGATGACAACAACATCTCTTGGTGATGAGACTTTCCACACCTAGCTTGGTTGGCCCTTAGATAATACTAGACCCATATGGGCGGCCTTTCTAGCTTGGCAGAACCAACCAGAGCTTGAATTCGACAAGCATTTATTAAGCAGCTACTGAGTGCTGAGAGCACTAGTCCTAAGTGCAATACAAAGCTTAGATATATATTATCTTCAAGAATTTAGTCTGTATATATGCTTAATAATGTATAACTTCAAAGAACCCATGACGAAAAACACTATCCACCTCCAGAGAGAGAACTGATGAACTCTGAGTACAGATTGAAGCATATGTTTTTCACTTTTTTTATTCAACCCCTATAGAGTATAAGCACCTTGAGAGTAGAGATTGTTTTGTGGCTTTGTCTTTATATCCCCTGTACTTTGTATAGTTTCTGACACATAGTAGATGCTTTAAAATTTTTATTGACCAATTGACTTTCTGCTTTCAGCCTGGGGGTGGGGTATCACAACATGCCCCTGGTGAGACACTTGGTTGTTGTCATGGCAACTGGGAGCACAGTCACAGAATGGATGCTTCATAGCAAAATCAATCCCTTCTGGATTGCATCTGGCACACTTCCTCAAATATATGGCTAGGGAAAAGGATAGACACACTTGCTCTAGTTGCTTACTGGCTAGAAGAGAATATGCTTCACATGTAAACACATAGAAGCATCACCTCCATGGCCTAACCACAGTACTTTCTGTCTTCAAAAGCTTCAAGGGAGAGAATTTGACTTATTTATCTTCACAATATCCAGGTGAGGCATTTGGGACAAACATTATTCTTATATTTATGTTTTCTTTCAGAGTCAAGTGAAGTAAATAAGCAGATAGAGACAGAGACAGAGAGAGAGAGAGAGAGAGAGAGAGAGAGAGAGAGAGAGAAAGAGACAGAGAGAGAGAGAGAGACAGAGAGAGAGACAGAGAGACAGAGACAGAGAGAGAGATTTTAGACATGGCCAGTGGGAAAATTGGTTTTGCTTGATTATATGAGTTTGTATCAGAGGGTTTTTTGCTATTGTTGTTGTTTTAGTTGGGGTTGGGAGGAAGTTCTAAAAGATAGATTTCTGTTGACTAAAAAAAATGAATGTGACAAACCCAAGCATTTATTAAGCACTCACTATGTATCTAGCACTGTGTTAAATGTTAGGGATATGAATACAAGCAAAAAGAAAGAGAGTTCCTGCCCTCAAGGTGTTTGCAATCTAATGGGGAAGACAACACATAAAAAGGGCTAAGGAGAAGGTACCCAATGGCAAAGATCAAAGAAAATAGAGTAGTTGGTCTGAGCCCCTCCTCAAAAATGGATATTCTGGAAGGAACTCCTCAAATGGGAGAGAGGGACTTTAGGGTCAGAGAGAGAAAGCTGCTGAAGTGTGACAAATTTTGGACAGTGAAACATGGTAAGTCTGGGCCCCTCCTCTTCAAAGATCAAGATGCCCATGTCTTAACAACTTCGAAAAGTTAAGGACTTGTCAAAGTCAAAGGGAAGATGAGTGGTGCCCTTGAAACTGGGTTTCCTGTTTCCCGTGATAACATGATTTTTAGTAAATGGTGTATACTCTCTTAATAGGCCAATGGCAATAAAGTAATGAGTAAGTATCTAAAAACATTCTTTGCCAGACCTAAAAAAAAATAACATTATGGAGAGGTAGCATCACACTGTGGGAGAAGACTGGATTCAGGAATCAGGAGACCTGGATTCTATTCCTACCTCTATGTTTGTACCTGTGTGACCTAGGATAATCCATTTAATCTTTTGGGCCCTCAGTTTCCTTATCTGCAAAATGAGAAAGTTGGGCTGGATAGCAATTCCCTCCAAGAGACCTTAAAGATCATCAAGTCCAGCCCTTTCATCTTACAAATAAAGAAATTGAGGCTTAATGAAGCAGTCATTCAACAAGCATTCATTAAGCACCTACTATGTGCCAGCCATTGTACTAGGTGCTTTGAGATACAGATAGATAGATAGACAGATAGATAGATAGATATTGATATAGATACAGATACAGATACAGATACAGATATAGATATAGATATAGATGTACAAAAGTTATATAGTCCCTGCCTTCAAGAAGCTTAAAATCTGGAAAGAGAGACAACACATTCATAAATGAGTGCATGCAAACTTAATGTAAGTTAAGAGGTTTTTGTTGGGGGAAAGGAGGAGGAAGAAGGTCAGCTCCAGCTGGGAAGATTTGGAAAAGCTTAAAGAAGGTGTCATAGGAGCAGAGTTTGATGTGAAACAAAAGATTCTAAGAGGTGGAAAAGGATTCCAATCATGAGAGGTCAGTGAAAAGGGATAAAGACCATATTGACTAATCTGTAGGGTGTAGGAAAGGGAGTGATGGAAAGGTTGGTTGTAACCATGTTGGAAAGATCCTTAAGAGCAAAACAGAGGAGTTTATACTTTATCCTAAAGGCAAAAAGGAATTATTATTGGAGCTTATTAAGTAGGCTGTAATATGACCTACACTTTAGGAAAATAACTTTGGAAGCTCTGGGCAGCATGGCTTAGAGAGGGAAGAGACTGTAGGTGAGAGGCAAAGTAGAGGTGAGAGCCCAGGATCACACAGGTTCTGTGATTTCATCAGCCCTCACCCACTGCATCACCTACCTCTTAATACATGAAGGGGTTGTGGGAAGAAGAGAACAGAACCATGATATGTTTATATTTAATGTATGTGTACGGTTTATATTATTTGGATAGTAAAGTGAGAAAAGCAACCAAAAAACTCTCCTTAATAATAATAGGGGGTATTTACATAACATCATTATATATGCATTATCTTTATACATATTTATGTAATTTACAACCCAGTGAGTTGGACACTACTGGCATTATTATCCAAATTTTACAGATAATGAAACTGAGACTTAGACTGAGACGTTAAGTGATTGTCTTGTGGTCCTGTAGCTAGTGAGTGTCAGATGAATCCAAGTACCTCTGACTCCAAGACCCATACGGCAGCTAGATGGTATAGTGGAGAGAGTGCTGAGCCTGGAGTCAGGCTTTGAACTTGGCTGACTTCAAATCTTGCCTCAAACATTTCCTTACCTAAGATACTTGACCCTGGGCAAGTCACTTAACCACTGCCTGTCTCAGTTTCCCTCAATGATAAAATGGAGATAACATTAGTACCTACCTCTCAGGGTTGTTGTGAGGCTCAAATGAAATAATATTTGTAAGGCACTTAGTATAGTTCCTACCACATGGAAGGTATTTGATAAATGTTTCCTTTTTTTTCTCAAATTAAAAAAAAATCCATAACCTCTCTAAATCTCACCAGATCATACATGCCCTTGTTGAATAAAAAATTCTATATATGTAATTTTAGTCACCATTACACATGTGGTTCAGATCATATGCTCTTGCTTTCATAAAAGCTAATATAGAGATTTTAAGAAAAAGTGACAAACAAAACATAATTCAAATCCCTAAGCCCTCCTTTAATGCCTTTTCTTGCTATGTTGATTTGCATCTGAATAAATGACCAGTTCAGTATGCCTCTGGCTGTCTTAACAATTAATTGGGATAATCTCATGATTAATTCAGCTGTGACTTATCCAAATAGAGTACATTGTCAAGTGCACAGTGCCCAGACAGTGTCAAAGCTGTAATAACTATTTCATTTGAATATAAAGACACCAACTTTCTATATAGAATAATAATACCAATTACCCTTAAATTTTACAGAATCATTATCATTCTAGAGCTGACAGAGTCCTTAGAGTTTTTCTTATCTGATTCATACAGATGAAGCAACTGAGGCCCAGAGAAGTTATGATATGTCAAAGGTTATATGGTAACAGAGACAGCACTAAAACCCAGCCTTCTAACATCCAAGGACATTTCAAATACTAAAATTCTTTTAATGACCCACTGACCCATAATCATTCTTTGCTATGAGTTTCTAATATTTTCTGAAGTGTTTTATAGGGAATAACCTCTAAAAAGAAAAGTCCAACTTTGATGTCTCACAGAAGCTCAGAGTTGGAAGGGACGTCAGAGGCAGAGGTAATTATCCAAAGAGACGATTGCTAAATTTCCAATTGCTAAATTGTCAAACCTCAGAAATGGGCAAACACTAGAAATCAGAGGTTGATTAATTGTTTTGTTGACTACCTACACTTCAGAAAGTGATGGATAAAGTGTTAATACTGAAGATTAAATTTTAAAATGTGTCATGTTTATATTATATGTATATACATATATACACATACATCCATGCACACACACACACACACACACACATATATATATACATATATATGTATGTGTGCATATATTTATATAGGAGAAACGGTTGTTAAACGTTTAATAGCAAACTGCTTTGAATCAGAAGCCATCTAGTCCAACTCGCACATGAACAACTATCCTACTCCTAGCACGTATAAGTCTTCCTTATAGCCTTTGTGTGAAGAACTCTAAGGAGGGTCATGAGAAGTTAAGTGACTTTAAGTCTTTGGATTAAAAAATAAAGAACAAAACAAAACCCCCAAATTTTCCCCAGAGAAGCTAGTCATTATGAAATTTCCAGACAACCCCTTTTTTCCACCACAGAGTTTAAAAAACCTATTCCAAAGATTTAAAAACCTACGGCTACCAGTTTGCCATGAAGGGGCAATCAGCAGTCAGAAGAGAAAGAATGTCTGATAAGGGAGGGAGAGTATTGAAAACATTCATTTGTGAGAGGGCTTTCATGGCTAGGAAATTTTCTAACCAGTACATCCAAGAAGCTAGAAAATCTGTTAACTTTGAAAGCCTTAGCAAAATACCACACTTGCTTATAAACCACCTACTTATAAGACCATACTTGGTATCTTTTTTTCCTTTCCTTTCTTACTGTTCTTACAACCAACAGGGTCACAGGTCTTCCTAACACCAAAGCTGGCTCTCTAACCATTATGCATTCCTTCTTCTCCCTGGTGCACATAACAATTTCAAATAAAATAAATAAATACAAAAATATAAAAAAGAACTAGATATACAAATTGAATGGACAACTTCTAGAGACCATAGCCAAGTTTACTGAAGTCAAATTTTGGTCTTGATTTCTAAGCATAACATTTTTTTCAGATGAAATACTACTACTTCACAGGATAGCAAAGTAGTTGTTTTCCAAAAATTGTTCCAACACAACTTCGAGGGGGGGGAAAAGTGCCAGATCTAGAGTAACTAAAGCCAATTTCACAAGACAGAAACATGAAAGAAGTAAAAAGCTTTCCCTATGAAATAGTAGCAGACAACTGGCATCCTCAGAGCTCTTAGCCTCCACAAGCCCAGGTCACACCACTGGTTTGGGGCATGAAGAATCTAGCTGTGGAGGTGCCTTCCCATTATATTCATGGTCTGAATCACTCCTCAGGCCCCCACCTTTGTCCATATGCCACATAAGACAAGAGACACTTATTTTGTTCAGCCACAAAATAAACAATCAAATTCAATAGCCCAATGATAAACCCAATGATATAGACTGCTTGGGGAAAGATTTCTATTTTGACAAGATCTTTGGGGGGAAATAGGTTTAAATCAGCATGTTTAAACCATCTAGCAAAATAATTTAGAAAGAGACGTCATCTAAGTATAAAAAGTCACATCATTTTTTTAATGTAGGAAAATGGACAATTATGGCAAAGTAGTGAACTCTTCACCAAAGGATAACGAAGAACACAAAAGATAAAATAAGCAATTTTGATTTGATGAAATTGAAAAACTTTTGCTGGAATCAAATCAAATCCCCTAAGAAAGGCAACTGTTAACTGATAAAAAAAAATTAGCATCAAACAACTCTCATAAATGTCTGCTCTCTAAGATATATGATTTATTACTATATACAAATAAAAAACTTATGTAAGATGGTTTTATTTTACTATAAAAAAAAATTAGCATCAAACAACTCTCATAAATGTCTGCTCTCTAAGATATATGATTTATTACTATATACAAATAAAAAACTTATGTAAGATGGTTTTATTTTACTATACAGTATTTATGTTGTAATATATGAACGTGATAATGCTATTTTATAATTTATGATTTATTATTGTATACAACTATGTACAACTAAAAAAAATTTATAAATAGACAAAAAGTCAAAGGATATGAAGAAATAATTCTCAAAAGAAAAGTTACAAATGATTAACAAATAATTCTGAAAAGAATTATAAACTCTAAACAACGTGAAAGTGATTATATATCATATATATCCCTCCTGACTCTATCCTGATGAGTAGACAGAGCACCAAAACTGAAAAAATCTCCACTTTCTCAAGTGTTCAAAGGATAAAAATCTTGAATCTGAACCACCAATTGCAAGAGAAATAAAGATAAAAGGGATTCTGAAATTTCATTTCTCTTCACACCCAGTATATTGACAAAGATGACAAAAAATGGAAATAGTGTTTGAGGGTCAGAGAGAAGACCAGGCTGCTGAGGGAATTATGTACTGGTCCAAACATTCTGGAAAGCAATTTGGAATTATGTTTTTTTTTTAATTGCCTAAAATTTCCATACTTTTTGTCTTAGAGATGCTACTGTTAAATAGGTAACTTAAAGAGGTCGAAGATAGAAATAAAAGCCCCATAGGTAATAATATCTTTATCGGTGTTTGGTTTGTTTGTTTTTTGTAATAGAAAGGAACTGGAAACAAAGCGGGTGGGTGGCTTTTAGTTGAGAAATGGTCAAAATGTGGTGCACTGATGTAATGAAATATTCTTGTACCACAGGAAAATACAAATTTGAAGAATTCAAGAAAAACAAAAAGAATTAGATGAACTGATGTTGAATGAAATAAGCAAAATCAGGACAACAATGGAAAGACAAATAAAATGAAGTTAAACCTTAGATAATTATATTGACCAAATTTGGCTCCAGAGAAGAAATTTAAAAAAAAAAGAAAATGCATCTACCTCAATTTGTTGAAGAGGTTACCATGGTTGCTGGGTGCTATATATGCTGTCAGATAATCAGCGTGTTTCAGTGAACTGTTTCAGTTTTTCATCTTTCCATATCTGGGAAGGTTATGTGCCAAGCACTGTGCTAAGTGCTTTATAACTATTATCTCATTCAGTATCAACAACAATGATGACAGGTAATATTTACATATTGCTTACTATATGCCAGACACTCTGCTAAACACTTTACATTATTATCTCATTTAATCCTCACCATTACCCTGGGATATAGGTGCTGTCATTAACCCCGTTTTGTAGATGAAGAAACTGAGGCAGAGTTAAGTGACTTCCCAGAGTTCAATAGCTAGGAGACTCACTTTTTAACTCAGGTCTTCCTGACAGCAGGCATCTACTCTATCCATCATGCCACCTAGATGCTGCCAAAACGAACGCAAGTTTCGTCATTAACTTTAAAAAATATTATTAATCGTAAGAGCGGCAAGGCAGTGAAATGCATAGAGTACCAGGCCTGGAGTCAGAAAGACTCATCTTCATAAGATTAAATATGGCTTCAGGCACTTACTAGCTGTGTCACCCTGGGCAAGTCACTTAACCCTATCTGCTTAGTTTCTTCATCTTTAAAATGAGCTGGAGAAGGAAATGGTAAACCACTCCAGCATCCTTGCCAAGAAAACCCCAAATGGGGTCATACACAGCTCAACAACAACAACATTAATGGTGAAGTAAATATAAATCTTTGTCTATAACCTTATAAAATTCCAGTCCCTGAGCAGCTAAAAACAGGCAAGGGGGCATACATTATGCAATGCTTTAACCCTCCCTATTTACTCCATCCTGAAGAGAAGGCAAGGTACTGAAACTGAAAAGAACTCAGCTTTCTTAAGCATTTAAAGGATAAAAATGCCATCTATTTAAATCCCTTGTAGCATACAAGAAAAAAATAACTGACAGTGAAACTTGGTGGGAAAGTGGAAAGCTGCCTGCACATATGAATGGAATATGAAAAATTCAGAGCATCCTACAGTGTGCTCATGATATTTTTCCTTGGGAGATCTTAGAAGACCAGTTTAAAAATAGATGGCTCAAAATCTCTTCTTTTTAAAGTAAGTTTATATTTCACCACAGTTGACCAAAAATATGTTAAGGCACATGAAGTAAGTGTTCAATTACAGAAGAAAAAGTGGGGAGGGGTTGGGAATACTCATCTATAATTAAACTAAACATGGGAATGGACTTCAACTGACACCAAAAACAAACAAACAAACAAAACTGCCTTGAAGAAAAAAGAACTGAAAGCCACAGGTCTGCTGAGGGCCTGAAAATAAAAACCAATAATTTTTGCAACTCTCTCTTAATTGCAGCCCTCATAAAGCATGAAAAAAGTGATTATGTGAAGCAAGCTAGTTAGACAAACCCTTCAACAAGAAGAGAGCGGTCCCAGTGACTAATTACTCCTCCTGAGAGCTGGCAGGCCCTGATGCCAAAGAAATATTGCCAACCCTTATGTTAAGCTTTATGGACTTACCCTAAAATAGGTATATGTGTTAAAAACCAAAACAAAAATAGCCTAGCTTTCTTTGTCCATCTCACAGTCTCATAATATTTATGGGCCATCTTAGAAAGGAGTTCTTAACCTCCATTGTGTTATGGATCCCTTTGGTAATCCGGTAAAGACTATGGAGCCTTTCTCAGAAAAAATGTTTTTAAATGCATAAAACAAAATACATAAGATAACCAAAAAAAACAAACCATACACCCAATTATAAATAAAGATCAAATTTTTCTCATTCATGTTAATGGGACCCCTGAAATCTATCTATAAACTGTTTGGGAATCTTTGTACCCCAGGTTAATAACCCCAGAGCTAGAAACCATTGACTGCCTGGACTGGGCTCAGTCACTCATGTGGAAAGCAGCATTTCTTTGAACTAGATCAAAATGGGGACCTGGGATACCAGTGGGATTTGCACATCTTTATATCCTTTTTGTATGAGTTCTTAAGTCCACTAAATCTGTTTGTATACTATTGGTGAATCCTGAAGTTATATAATCTTAGCATGAGCCTTTGTTTGTGTTTCCTGAATTCTATGGACCTATCATAATAAGTTAAACTAATGCATAGATTCTGAAATGACACAGATTGCATATATAAATGTTTAGTATCCTGCTGACCCTTTTCCATAAGGTTTTTAAAAAATAATATTACTAGGCACAGCTAGGTGGCACAGTGAGTAGAGCACTGGCCCTGGAGTCCCAACCTCAGACACTTGACACAGTTACTAGCTGTGTGACCTTGGGCAAGTCACTTAACTTCAATTTCCCTGCCTCCCCCCACCTCTAAAAAAATAATATATTAAATTTAAAAGTAATATTCTAAAAATCTCCCGTGCCAATAGAAATGGGAATCAGCAGGGAATAATGGGAAAAGCATTGAACTAGACATCAGAGATCAGTTTCATTACAAATTAATTGAACTATCATGAACAAATCACCCATTAGTCTTAGTTTCCTTCATTCATAAAAAGAAAACTTAGAGTTGGGCAGGGTCATGTACGCCTATAGTCCACGCTGCTGAGGACACTGAAGTAAAGGGACTGCTTGAGCTCAGGAGATCCACGCTACAGGGGAGCTAAATTAAATTGAATATTCACACTAAGTCTAGCACCAGTATGTTGAGTCCCTAGGAAGTGGGGGTCCACCAGGCCAGATAAAAAGAGGAGACACAGCTCAACACCTTTGGCTGCAAAGTATATATTCAGTCTGATTTCTGTATTAGCCATATGGTGATATCCATGTGTAAAGTCATCTTTTGGGTTGTTGAAAAAGAATATTTGCTATGACTAACAATTTATCTTGACAAAACTCTACTTGTCTCTGCCCTGCTTCATTTTATGCTCCAAGGCCAACCTTGCCTGTTATTCTAATTATCTTTTGATTTCTTACTTCAGTATTTCAATCCCAATGAATGTTAATCTTTGTGTGTGTGTGTGTGTGTGTGTGTGTGTGTGTGTGTGCGTGTGTGTGTATGTTAGTTCTAGAAGATGTTGTAGATCATCATAGAACTGATCCACTTTGACCTCTTTGGCATCAGTAGTTGGAGTGTAGATTTGTATCACTGTGAGGTTGCATGGTTTGCTTTGGATTCAAACAGATACAGTTCTTTCACTTTTAAGATTATGTCCGGCTTTTCTTGCCCTTTTATTGATTATGAGGGCTATTTCATTTCTTCTAAGGGATTCTTGCCCACAATAGTATACGTAATGGTCACCTGAATTAAATTCACCCATTCTCGTCCATTTGAGTTCACGGACGCCCAATATGCTGATGTTTAATCTTTTCGTCTACTGTTTGACCATGTGCAATATTGATTCTTGTGCAATGTTGATCTTTACAGCATCAGACATTCATCACTAGACAGAACACATGGCTGAGTTTTCTTTAGGCATTGGTTCAGCTGCTTCATTCTTTCTAGAGCTACTTGTAATTGTCTCCTCTCTTCCCCAGTAGCATGTGGGATACCTTCCAAGCTGAGGGACTTGTCTTCCAATGTCATATTTTTTATAGTTTTAATACTGTCCAGGGGGTTTTCTTGGCAAAGAGTGGCTTGCCATTTCCTTTTCCTGTGGATCACCTTTTATGAGAACTTTCAATTGTGACCTATACATTTTGGGTAACCCTGGAGGGCATAGCTCATAGCCTCATTGAGCAATGCAAGCCCCTCCACAATGACAAGGTAATGATCCGGGGGGGATATATATATTTGTGCATATATACATATACATATATATACACATATATATTTGTACATATATACATATACATATACACATGTATTAGGGGATATACATATATACATATATACATGTGTGTGTGCATGTGTGTGTATGTGCGTGTGTGCATATGTTTACAGACAGAGACAGAGATGGACAGAAACAGAGAGAGATAGACAGAGAGCAGAATCAGTCCTTGGCCTGAAGTTAGGAGACGTGAGTTCAAATTCTACCTCCAACTCTTATTAGTCAAATGACCATGGATGGACAAGTTTCTCTACCTCTCTGAGTCTCATTTTCCTTATTTGTCAAATGAGGATTATAATACCACTATTTCTCATCTCAAAGAGCTGCCTTGAGGTTCAAATAAGCTAATGTAGGTAGCAAAACTTAATGTGCTATAGAAATGTTGGCTATTATTATACTGAGATATCTTAGTAATTAAGGCCTAGAAGTCTTTTCTATCTTACTCAGATGAATACTTTCATCTTCCAGTTCACTTTATCAGATTATTGACTGAATTCCTTTTCATTTCAGGCAAAGAAAAGCATATCATTTTTTTCCCCTTAACTATCATGAAAATTGTCCTTATCTTTTAAGCTTCAGAGAGCTGATCTTTGCAGCTTTGATTGTTACATAATGGTGCTGGCCAATTTTTTCAATTGTTTAAAAATAATAGGAATCTTGATACTTGCAATCTATCTCAAATGAATCTTTCAGAATACGTTTCCATAGCATTTAAAATGCCATGATTATTGGCATTAAGGGAGGCATAAAACAAGAAAGATTATGCTCATAAAATGATAAACCAATGTTAGGAGTGTTGTGTTTTAGGGTGCTGGGAACCCCAAAATGTAAGGGCACAGGGTGAATCTGCTATGAAAGAATTAGACCACTCAAGCCTTCTTTCAGTCAAAGTAGCGAAGTTTATTATGAAGCCAGTAGAATGGGTGAGATTCCTAGTGAGTCTGTGCTATCATAACAGGAGTATGGCAGTCAAGATTCCTAGCAAATCTGCTATTGTACCACTGACAGGAGTGGGCAGAGTTGCAATGAGTCTACAAGCTAATGAGGATGAGGCTGATGCTTATATACAAAACGGACAGTAAAAGGATCTGGGTGGGATTAAGGGAGGGGTAAGTAGTCTGGGGTGGGCCAGGTACAACAGTGAAAGGATATCTAGTAGGTTAATTAGGAGATCTAGGTGGGATTAAGGAGTGGTCCAGTAGGGTATATGCAAGGAGTCTGGGCTTGGCCCAGTGCAACAGTGAAAGAAAGGTCAAGTAAAGTGATATAGATGGGCTGGGCTGGGGCAGGTGCCTTGGGCGGAGGCACAAGTGATCTGGGCTGCTGAAACATATGGGAAAATTTAGGTCCCATCACCCCCTCAGGAGGATGTTTTGAAAAGAATACAAATAGAAGAGAAATCTTCTACAGAGGTTGAGGTCACCTAGATGCTCCTATTGATATATGGCATTGTACTGATTGTATTAAGGTTCACAGTTCCACAAGGCCATCTTAGCAACTGTCATAGGAAAAACTAGCATGCAGTAGGATGGGCAGTCCATTTCCTATTAAGCCAGTCCATGTTCTATTTTTTTTTTGCAAATCTTTTTTTTAATTTAATATATTTAATTTTCAGCATTGATTTTCACAAGAGTTTGAATTACAAATTTTCTCCTCATTTCTACCCTCCCCCCCACTCCAAGATGGCATATATTCTGGTTGCCCTGTTCCCCAGTCAGCCCTCCCTTCTGTCACCCCACTCCCCTCCCATCCCTTTTTCCCTTCCTTTCTTGTAGGGCAAGATAAATTTCTACACCCCATTGCCTGTGTATCTTATTTTTTAGTTGCATGCAAACACTTTTTTTTTTGTTTTTGAACATCTGTTTTTAAAACTTTGAGTTCCAAATTCTCTCCCCTCTTCCCTTCCCACCCACCCTCCCTAAGAAGTCAAGCAATTCAACATAGGCCACATGTGTATCATTATGTATAACCCTTCCACAATACTCATGTTGTGAAAGACTATATTTTGCTCCTTCCTAACCTATCCCCCTTTATTGAATTTTCTCCCTTGATCTTGTCCCCTTTCGAAAGTATTTGTTTTTGATTACCTCCACCCCCATCTGCCCTCCCTTCTATCATCTCCCCCTTTTTTTATCTTCTTCCTCCTTCTTTCCTGTGTGGTAAGATACCCAATTGAGTATGTATGGTATTCCCTCCTCAGGTCAAATCCAATGAGAGCAAGATTCAGTCATTCCCCCCTCACCTGCCTTCTCTTCTCTTCCTACAGAACTGCTTTTTCTTGCCACTTTTATGCAAAATAATTTACTCCATTCTATCTCTCCCTATCTCCCTCTCTCAATATATTCCTCTCTCATCCCTTAATTTGATTTTATTTCTTTTAGATATCTTCCCTTCATCTTCAACTCACCCTGTGCCCACTCTCTCTCTCTCTCTCTCTCCAAATACATATATACATACATGAACACTCACATATACATATATATATACATAAACATATATGCATATTCCCTTCAGCTACCCTAATACTGAGGTCTCATGAATCATACACATCATCTTTCCATGTAGGAATGTAAACAAAACAGTTCAACTTTAGTAAGTCCCTTGCAATTTCTTTTTCTTGTTCTTTTCCTTGATTACCTTTTCATGCTTCTTTTGATTCTTGTGTTTGAAAGTCAAATTTTCTGTTCAGCTCTGGTCTTTTCACTGAGAAAGCTTGAAAGTCCTCTATTTTATTGAAAATCCATATTTTGCCTTGGAGCATGATACTCAATTTTGCTGGGTAGGTGATTCTTGGTTTTAATCCTAGCTCTGGAATATCATATTCCAAGCCCTTCAATCTCTTAATGTAGAAGCTGCTAGATCTTCAATTATTCTGATTGTGTTTCCACAATGCTCAAATTGTTTCTTTCTGGCTGCTTGCAGTATTTTCTCCTTGATCTGGGAACTCTGGAATTTGGCAACAATATTCCTGGGAGATTTCTTTTTGGGATCTTTGTCAGGAGGTGATCGGTGGATTCTTTCAATTTCTGTTTTGCCCTGTGGTTCTAGAATATCAGGGCATTTCTCCTTGATAATTTCTTGAAAGATGATATCTAGGCTCTTTTTTTGATCATAGCTTTCAGGTAGTCCAATAATTTTTAAATTCTCTCTTCTGGATCTACTTTCCAGGTCAGTGGTTTTTCCAATGAGATATTTCACATTGTCTTCCATTTTTTCATTCCTTTGGTTCTGTTTTATAATATCTTGATTTCTCATCAAGTCACTAGCTTCCACTTGCTCCAATCTAATTTTTAAAGTAGTATTTTCTTCAATGGTCTTTTGGACCTCCTTTTCCATTTGGGTAATTATGCCTTTCAAGGCATTCTTCTCCTCCTTGGCTTTTTGGAGCTCTTTTGTCATTTGAGTTAGTCTATTTGTTAAGGCATTGTTTCCTTCAGTATATTTTTCAGTATTTTTTTGGGTCTCCTTTAGCAAGTCATTGACTTGTTTTTCATGGTTTTCTCACATCCTTCTCATTTCTCTTCCCAATTTTTCCTCTACTTCTCTAACTTGCTTTTCCAACTCCTTTTTGAGCTCTTCCATGGCCTGGGACCAGTTCATGTTTTTCTTGGAGGCTTTTGTTGTAGGCTCTTTGAGTTTGTTGACTTCTTTAGGCTGTATGTTTTGGTCTTCTTTGTCACCAAAGAAAGAATGCAAAGTCTGAGACTGAATCTGGGTGTGTTTTTGCTGCCTGGCCATATTCCCAGCCAACTAACTTGACCCTTGAGTTTTTCAGCGGGGTATGACTGCTTGTAGAGTTAAGAGAACTATGCTCCAAGCTTGGGGGGATGTGCCAGCTCTGCTACACCAGCACTCCTCCTTCCCCAAGAACCCCCAACCCGCACTGGACTTAGATCTTTAGCAGGCTCTTCACTCCCGCTCTGATCAGCTACTTAATTCCTCCCACCAGGTGGGCCTGGGGCCTGAAGCAACTGCAGCTGTAGTTCTGTAGCTGCCCCACCTCTGCTGCCCCCAGGGAGGTGGCCTAACCAGGAACTCCTTTTTTCACTCTGTCCCCAGCAGCTTTTCCCACTAACCTTCTCTGTTGTCTTTGGTGTTTGTGCGTGAGAAGTCTGGTAACTGCTGCAGCTCATTGATTCAGGGTGCTAGTGCCTGCTCTGCCCAGCCCCTGTTCTGGTTGGTCCGCACCGCCCACGCTGAGCTATGCTCCGCTCCGCTCCCAGCTCCGTGTGGGATAGACCTCACCCAGAGACCATCCAGGCTGTCCTGGGCTGGAGCCCTGCTTCCTTCTGCTATTTTGTGTGTTCTGCAGTTCTAGAATTGGTTCATAGCCATTTTTATAGGTTTTTGGAGGGACTTGGCGGTGAGCTCACGCTAGTCCCTGCTTTCCAGCCACCATCTTGGCTCCCCAGTCCATGTTTTATTAAGCCCAAAATGAGGGGCTATCCTATTCAGAAGGACATAGGTTTCCTATGTCAACCATTGCTTTTTATCAGTAGGTTCACTGTGATAAGTTTACCCACAGTAGGTGCAGCTACTGACAAAGTCCCAGCCTAGGTATCTGGCTTATGCCTTAAAGGAGGGGATTGCAAAGAGGTTCCTGTTGGGTTAGAGTGGACAAGGCAAGCTCTTTGTATATTCACCTGAAAAGATCACACTGGCAGCAAGTAGGGAATTATGGATCAATCATATTTTAATAAGGCACAGAGAGTACAGAGTCAGATGGCATGGGGGCATGAAGTGAGAAAGGAAAGCAGATATATATATATATATATATATATATATCACATTAAACTGTTATCAAGTATTTGTAACAAATGATGTGAAAGCGAGGTTTAACAGGCAGAATGAAGGCTGTTGGAAGAATAAGGATGAAGAAGACACAGAAGACCACTGAGTCCCTGAAGTGAAGAGAGGGAGTGGCTGATGCTGTGGGGTGAAAAGCTGCCAGCCCAAAGACAACTTTTAACTGCTGTGAAATGTTGCCAAGGGCTCAGAAAGGTAGAGAATGGAGGTACAAATCAGGTCATTTTCTTCAACATTTTTTTGCTACTTAATAGTACTTTTTTCCAATTACATGTAAAGATAGTTTTCAACATTCACTTTTATAAGATTCTGAGTTCCGTTTTTTTCTCTCTCCCTTCCCTGCCCCCCTCCCCAAGATGGCAGGTAATCTGATATAGGCTATACTTGTACCATCATATCGAACATTTTTCCACATTAGTCATGTTGTCTTCAACAAATTTTTATGCCTTCATCCTCTCAACTGTATTCCCTGTGTAGTGTCTTCTATTCATGGTTAGCATAATGTATGTTCCAGCATTGGGGCTAAAATTTAACACTGACCTGTATTCCACTGTACCCCTAGGTGGAGTTACATCCTTACACATGGGGCTTTCTACTGCAAAATATGATTGTGAGACCCACCCACTCCCAAACATCTTCTACAATGATTGTGGCAGAGGACAAAATTTCAAAATTGGCTCTCTTTCTGTAGGATCCTTTTAATATGCAAATACAGCTGGAATGGGAAGCACCTAACACCTTAAGGATATGGGATGGACCTGGAATTTCATTACTATAGGAAACTCTCAGATGAGTAAGCTGGCAGTTTGCCGGCTTCTCTCCCTCACAGAGAGCAGAGACTCACCTGGGGACACTGAGAGTCTATATACACCAAATCACACCACCAGTATGTTTCAGATGTCTAACTTGAACCCAGGCCTTCTCGGTTTCAGAACAGCTCTCAATCCATGAAGCCAATCTGCCTCTCACTGTCGTAAGGTTAATGCAAATACTTTAGCCCCTTGAGCTTAGCAGTGATGCCAGGCTACAACTAAAATTGACTGACGTGGTTTTATAGCTAGATAAGTTCATTCATGGAGCTATACCATGCTTATCTTGATGCACCTAAAGGTGTATCTTCCCTCATGAACTATCTTGCATTATAAAATTTCATATTTGTTTGTATTTATTCTTTATATATATATATATATATATATACACACACACACATGTGTGTGTATATGCACTTATTGTTTCCCTCATTAGAACAAAAGCTCCTTATAAAGATGGATTATTTAATTCTTTGCAGTTTTTAGTTCCAGCGTCTAACATAGTACCTGGAGCATTATAAGTACTTACTTGAAGTATGGAGGAGATGGGTCAGCAACAAGGGTTTTTTTGTTTGTTTGTTTGATGGGGAGTAGGAGGAGCAGACCTGTGATTTCAGCATTGTTTAGAGTTCAAGAAGTGGACACTCCACCAGCCAATACAGATCAGCAACTCACTTGAAACTTAAAGTCTCACAAAGGTACCTAGGGCACTGAGATCTTAAAAGATATGCCTATGGACACACACATGGTATGTCTGGTAAGAGACAGTATTTGAACCTGTTGCTAAGCCCTATATTCTGTACTCTACAATATGCTTGTCTTTCAAAAATGGGTAACACAGTGGATTGTACAAGTTATCTAGGATGGTAGAAAATTTGCAAAGTATAATTGTGGATATGCGCAAAGGGATTAAAGCAGATTGAAGGCCAAAGATTCACATCAACTAAATCCTCCCCACACAGCCTTTGGAAATAGTTAATATATAAATAAGTATTGAATCAGAGAAAGGATAATTCTTCACTTTTAGCCTGGGGGAGCACTGTAAGCTTCCTCATTAAGGGAATAGTTTATTAACTCAGCCTAAGACATACAAATGGAAAGCCTTTGAGTGAATTTTACATCATTAAAAAATAGAGCAAAGAGTAATAAATTGGGGGTGGGGAAACTCCTCTTTGTGTGAGAGCAGAGACTTATGATAGTAGAAAGTACGTTTTTTTAACCTTAGACCAGACTAACTAAATTCAGACAGACTCTTCACTAGAGAGCCAGCAACCATGTGATGATTTTTTTTTCTTTAAAGGACCTCATGGAGAGTGTCTACTAAGTTATAGAGGGGGAGCCCATGCTGATTTAATCCTGTACCCTTGAAGAAAATATCATATTTCTTTTAAAGTTTATGACATGATCATATCACAAGACAGAATTCAGGGTCCATGCATGCATTAACTAATATTTTACTGGGTGAGGTACAGTTCTGGTCACAGTATGTGTAGGAGCAACAGTCTGGCCTTAAATTGTAAATATGTTTTGTTTTGTTTTTAATGCTAAGCAAGTTTAGAAATGGCCAGTTCCCTTGTTTTAATGCATTTCAAATGTACACAAAAATGCTGTTGGATCTGGGCCCCAAAACATTATATTCTTAGCACCTTAAAAGCCTTGTTGAAACATAATCCCATCTACAAACACTAAAAATATGTTACATTGTCAAAAGGGTTTATTATGCCTAGTTCCAGTCTGAGTTTTATGGCCAAGTTATAAACTCCAGATAATACAGGTTTACAATGCAAAGGCTGACAAGCTCTTAGCTTTGCTTGCAAGAACATTTGGGGGCTGATTTGCTGTGGTATGCAAAGCCATTTTACGACTACTTTTTTAGGATGTTTTTGAAGCAAGACAAAGCTAGTTTTGCTGAATTTCAGCCATCTCCACTATCTCTTTGGCAATTTCTATTTGTTTTATTCAGTCTCTTCCTTTGGTCTTATTCTTTGTTATGTGGGGCTGTTTTTATCCGTCTTGATTTTCTTTTCAATTCGATAAACATGTAAGAGCCTTTTCTGTGTGAGGCTAGACAACATTGATAATATTAAGATAATGAAACAGGTTTTACCCTCAAGAAGCTTATGATCGAAACATGTTGGGGATAGTAAGAAACATCATCAGTTGTTCAGTAATTTTTCAGTCATGTCCAACTCCTCTAAAACCCCCTATTTGGGGTTTTCTTGGCAAAGATGCTGGAATGGTTTGTCATTTCCTTCTCTAGATCATTTTTACAGATGAGGATCTAAGGCAAACATGGTTAAGTGACTTGCCTAGGGTTACACAGCTAGCGAGGCCAAATTTTAACTCAGGACGATGAGTCTTCTTGACTCCAGGCCTGATCCTCTATCCGCTGCATCACCTAACTGCCCAGAAAACAAGACAATATAGTGTTGAGTGTGATAAGAGCTAAGGAGGGATATAAAATATTGTAAGAAAACATGAAAAAGGAGAGATCTCTTCCCTGGGCAGCTCAAGAAAAGCTATATTTAAGACTTGAAACTTGAGCCAAGTCTTGAAGGACGATAAAATTTCAGCAGGAAGGAGTTCATTCTCAGCAGAGGAGAGAGGGCGAATTCATCAAGGTAAAGATGTACATTATTGGATCAGGGAACGGAGCATGAAATAGAGTAATGTCAAGCAGAAAATTTTCAGCAGTGACAAAAGTACTGGCCTGAGCTGAGAGGTGGTCAGAGGATTTGAATTTCAATCCTAAGTGAGCCACATGTGGTGTGCCGTTTCTGGGCCTCAGTTCCCTCATTTCTAAAATAAGGAAAGGGGAAATTGGATGAGATGATCTCTAAGCTCTTTTAGGACTTTTAACATGTGAATCTGAATAGCTGAGGTTTAGAATTCCAGCTCTCCTCCTTTATTGCCAGTGACTTAATCGTTTCACTTACTTTAGCTTCACTTTCCACATCTGTAAAATGGAAATAACCATATCTGAATTTTTCTACCTGACAGTTTGTTTTTTTTAAATGAGGATCAAATGAAGCAATTCATGTAATCTAGCTATGTAAAAACCAAGAACCATCATGTAAGTGGCAGTTAATCTTTTTTTTTTTTTAATATAAATTTCTTTATTTATTTTTAGTTTACCACACACGGTTCTACATAGTTTTGAGTTCCAGTTTTTTTCCCCTCCCTCCCCCCTCCCTCCCCAAGACGGCATTGGAGTCTCATATAACTGTCATGTATGACTTTGCATTGAATTAATTTATGCACTAGTCAAGTCGTGGAGAAGAATTTTGACCAATGGAATGAATCATGAGAAAGAAGAAACAGAACCAAAAAGAAAAAAAAAAACCCCAAAAACAAAAACAAAAGAGAAGCAGAAAAGGTGAGCATGTAGTGTGCCTCAGTCTGTATTCAAACTTCGCAGTTCTTTGTCTGGATGAAGATAGCATTCTCCATCGTGAGTCCCCTGGAGTTGTCCTTGCCCCTTAGGTTGCTGAGAAAAGCGCAATATGTCAGGGTTGGTCCTCACGGAATCCACATATCTGTGGCTGTGCACAACGTTCTCCTGGCTCCGCTCCGCTCACTCAGCATTATGTCGTGTAGGTTTTTCCAGGTTGTTATGAAGTCTGCATCATCCCCATTTCTTATGGCACAATAGTATTCCATCACCTTCATATACCACAGCTTGTTCAGCCATTCCCCAATTGATGGGCATCCCTTTGCTTTCCAATTCTTGGCTATCACAAAGAGAGCTGCTATAAATATTCTTGTACATATGGGACCTTTTCCCACTTGCGTGGGAAAACTATGCCCTTTGGGCATAGTTCCACACCGCCCTCCAAAATGGCTGGATCAGCTCACAACTCCACCAGCAATGCAACAATGTTCCAATTTCCCCACATCCTTTCCAGCATTTATCATTCTCCTGATTTGTTATTTTAGCCAATCTGACAGGAGAGATGTGGTATCTAAGAGTTGTTTTGATTTGCATTTCTCTAATCAGCAGCGATCCAGAGCATTTTTCCATATGCCTGTAGATAGCTTTAATTTCTTCCTCTGAAAACTGCCTGTTCATATCCTCTGACCATTTCTCAATTGGGGAATGGCTTGTATTCCTATATATTTGGCTCAGCTCCCTGTATATTTTAGAGGTGAGGCCTTTATCAGAGATACTAGTTGCAAAGATTTTCTCCCAATTTTCTGCTTCCCTCCTAATTCTTGTTGCATTGGCTTTTTTTGTACAAAAACATTTCAATTTGACATAATCAAAATTATCCATTTTGCATTTTGTAATGCTCTCTATCTCTTGTTGGGTCATGAATTCTTTACTTTTCCACAAATCTGATAAGTAAACTATTCCTTGCTTTCCCAAATTACTTAGAGTATCAACTTTTACTCCTAAATCATGACCCCATTTTGACTTTATTTTGGTATATGGTGTAAGATATTGGTCTATGCCCAGTTTTTGCCCTACCATTTTCCAATTTTCCCAACAGTTTTTGTGAAATAGTGAATTATTAGCCCAGAAGCTGGATTCTTTGGGTTTATCAAAGAGTAGATTGCTAAACTTGTTGATTTCACCTACTTGTGTACCTATCCTATTCCACTGATCCACACCCCTGTTTCTTAACCAGTACCAGGCAGTTTTGATGACTGCTGCTGTGTAGTACAGTTTAATATCTGGTGTGGCTAACCACCATCTCTAGCATGTCTTTTCATTAATATCCTAGATACTCTAGACCTCTTGTTTTTCCAAATGAATATTGTTATTATTTTGTCCAGCTCAGTAAAAAAATTTTTTGGTAGTTCGATTGGTATGGCACTGAATAGATAAATTAATTTAGGTAGAATTGTCATTTTTATTATATTAGCTCGGCCTAACCATGAGCAACTGATATTTCTCCATTTATTTAGATCTGATTTTATTCGCGTGAAAAGTGTTTCATAGTTATGTTCATATAGGCCCTGGGTTTGTCTTGGCAAATAGACTCCCAAATATTTTATAGTGCCTTCAGTAACTTTGAATGGAATTTCTCTTTCTATCTCTTGCTGTTGGGCTTTGTCAGTAATGTATAGGAATGCTGAGGATTTATGTGGGTTTATTTTATATCCTGCAACTTTGCTAAAGTTGTTTATTATTTCAAGTAGTTTTTTACTTGATTCTCTAGGATTCTCTAGATAAATCATCATATCATCTGCAAAAAGTGATAATTTAGTTTCTTCTTTTCCTATTCTAATTCCTTCAATTTCTTTTTCTTCTCTTATTGCTACAGCTAATGTTTCTAGTACCAAATTGAATAATAGGGGTGATAATGGACATCCTTGTTTCACCCCTGATCTTATTGGGAATGCATCTAGTTTATCCCCATTACAAATAATGCTTGTTGATGGTTTTAGGTAGATGCTATTTATAATTTTGAGGAAGGTTCCCCTTATTCCTATGCTTTCTAGTGTTTTTAATAGGAATGGGTGTTGTACTTTGTCAAAGGCTTTTTCTGCGTCTATTGAGATGATCATATGGTTTCTGCTAGTTTTGTTGTTGATATGGTCAATTATGCTAATAGTTTTCCTAATATTGAACCAGCCTTGCATTCCTGGAATAAATCCCACCTGGTCATAGTGTATTATTCTCGTAATGAGTTGCTGCAATCTTTTTGCTAATATTTTATTTAAAATTTTTGCATCAATATTCATTAGAGAAATTGGTCTATAATTTTCTTTCTCTGTTTTAACTCTACCTGGTTTGGGTATTAATACCATATTTGTGTCATAAAAAGAATTTGGTAGGACTCCTTCTTCACCTATTTTCCCAAATAGTCTACAAAGTATTGGAATTAGCTGTTCTTTGAATATTTGATAGAATTCACATGTAAAACCATCTGGCCCTGGAGATTTTTTCCTAGGGAGTTCGTTGATGGCCTGCTCAATTTCTTTTTCTGATATGGGGTCATTAAGAAATTTCACTTCCTTCTCTGTTAGTCTGGGCAGTTTATGTTTTTGTAGATATTCATCCATATCTCTAAGGTTGTCAAATTTATGGGCATACAGTTGGGCAAAATAATTCCTAATTATTGTTTTGATTTCCTCTTCATTAGAGGTGACCTCACCCTTTTCATTTTTTATACTGGTAATTTGATTTTCTTCTTTCTTTTTTTTAATCAAATTGGCCAAAGGTTTGTCAATTTTATTGGTTTTTTCATAAAACCAGCTCTTTGTTTTATTTATTAATTCAATAGTTTTCTTGGTTTCAATTTTATTAATCTCTCCTTTGATTTTCAGTATTTCTAATTTGGTATTTAATTGGGGGTTTTCAATTTGCTCTTTTTCTAGCTTTTTCAGCTGTATGCCCAGATCATTGATCTCCTCTTTCCCTATTTTATTCATGTAGGCATTTAGAGATATAAAACTTCCCCTAAGAACTGCTTTTGCTGCATCCCATAAGTTTTGGTATGTTGTTTCATTATTGTCATTCTCTTGAATGAAATTATTAATTGTTTCTCTGATTTGTTCTTTGGCCCACTCACTCTTTAGAATTAAATTATTTAGTTTCCAATTAGTTTTTAGCTTATTTTTCCATGGTACTTTATTAAAGATGATTCTTATTGCATCATGATCTGAAAAGGATGCATTGACTACTTCTGCTTTTCTGCACTGGATTGTGAGGTTTTTATGCCCTAGTACATGGTCAATTTTTGAGTATGTGCCATGTACTTTTGAGAAGAAAGTATATTCCTTTTTATCCCCATTCAGTTTTCTCCAGAGGTCTATCATATGTGCCTTTTCTAAAATTTTGTTTACCTCCTTAACTTTTTTCTTATTTATTTTGAGGTTCGATTTATCAAGTTCAGAAAGGGGGAGGTTGAGGTCTCCCAATATTATAGTTTTGCTGTCTATTTCTTCCTATAACTCCCTTAACCTCTCCTCTAAGAATTTGTATGCCTTACCACTTGGTGCATATATGTTAAGCAATGATATTGCTTCATTGTTTATGGTGCCTTTTAGCAGGATATAATGTCCTTCCTTATCTCTTTTAATTAGATCTATCTTTACTTTTGCTTTGTCTGAGATTAGGATTGCTACACCTGCTTTTTTTACTTTAGCTGAGGCACAATATATTTTACTCCAGCCTTTTTACCTTAACCCTATGTGTATCCCCCTGTTTCAGATGCGTTTCTTGTAAACAGCATATTGTAGGATTATGGTTTTTAATCCATTCTGCTATCTGCTTCTGTTTTGTGAGAATGTTCATCCCCTGCATGTTCAGGGTTATGATTTCTATCTGTGTCTTTTTCTCCATCCTAATTCCCCCTGTTTGTGCTTTTATTTCTCCCTTTCCCCTTCTCCTCCCCAACAAAGTTTTGCTTTTGACCGCCGCTTTCCTCAGTTAACCCTCCCTCTTTATTCCCCTCTCTTATCTTACCGTTACCCACTTGCTACTTCTCCTCTTCCTTCTGCCCTCCCCCCTCCCTTTTCCCCCCTTTCCCTCCCACTTCCCGTAGGACAAGTTAGATTTCTAAACTTATCAGAGTATGTTATTCCCTTCTTGAACTAGATCAGATGACAGTAAAGCTCAAATACTGCTCTTCTCCCTCCCTTCTTTCCCTCTACTATGTTTTTTTGCCACTTCCTTTGGTGTAATTTACCCTTTTCTACTACCTCCTTACCACTTCCCTCATAGCCCTCCCTTTATATCTCTTATTTATATTTTATATCTTTACATCAGTTAATTTATACAGGCATTCACAACCTATGTATATCCCTTTCATTTGTCATAATAGTTGTACCATTCACAAGAATGACTTATATATGTATATGTATATATATATATATATATACACATATATATATATATATACACATATACATAAAAAACATACATAAGATGATATAATCCCACATAAAGATGTAAACAACCTAAGCTTATTGGTTAATGAGTTTTGTGGGGTTTTTCCCCCTGGTTACCTTTTTATGTCTCTCTTGAGGTTTGTATTTGGAGATCAAATTTTCCATTGAGTTCTGGCCTTTTCATCAGGAAGGTCTGGAATTCCCTTATTTCATTGAATGTCCATCGCCTTGCCTGGAAAATTATGCTCAGTTTTGCTGGGTAGTTGATCCTTGGTTGTAGTCCCAGCTCCTTTGCCCTTCGGAATATCATATTCCAATTTCTCCTGTCTTTTAATGTGGAAGCTGAGAGATCCTGCGTGATCCTGACTGTAGTTCCACGATATTTGAATTGCTTCTTTTTGGCTGCTTGCAGTATTTTCTCCTTGAGTTTATAGCTCTGAAATTTGGCTATAATATTTCTTGGTGTTTTCAGTTTGGGATCTCTTTCAGGGGGTGATCGGTGAATTCTTTCAATGACTATTTTGCCCTCTGGTTCTAGGACCTCTGGGCAGTTGTCTTTGATAATTTCTTCGAAGTTACTGTCAAGGCTCCGTTTTTCATCGTGGATTTCCGGTAGACCAATAACTCTCAAATTGTCTCTCCTGGATCTATTTTCCAGGTCAGTTGTTTTGCCAATCAGATATTTCACATTTTTTTTCTATTTTTTCATTCTTTACATTTTGTTTTATTACTTCTTGATGCCTCATAGATTCATTAGCTTCCACTTGCTCAAGTCTAATTTGAAATGAGTTAGTGTTTACATTTTGCTTTTGAGCCTCCATTTTCAATTGGTTGATTTCACCTCTCAGGGTGTCCTTTTCTCTCTCTAGATTCTGAATCTCCGTAGCCATTTCGCCAATCTTATTCTTTAGGGACTTGATTTCATCAGTGAATTTTTTCTCCCTTTTTTCCATTTTTTCCATATTTTCTTTTAGCTCCCTAATTTGGTTTTTAAAATCCTCCTTTAGCTCTTCCAGCAGTGCTTTTTGGGCTGGAGACCAGTTCATATTACCTTTTGAGGTATCTGATGTATCTACCGTGTCATTGCTGTCCTACTCCATATCGATATTTTGATCCTGCCTGTCTCCATAAAAAGAATCTATTGTCCTCTGTGTTTTTGTATTCTTCTTCATGTTTGTTGTTTTCCCTTTTCCTGGCGTTAGAAAGAATTTCTGTCTGGGGGTCTCAGGGCTTTCTGTCCCAGCTTACTTATTCTGGGGGTTGTGAGTCTAGAATTATAACCTTCAGTTTCCTGAGATGTGGGGGAGGGGTCTGGCTCCCTGGCGTCTCACTCCCTGTGGGTGCTCTCCAGCACTTGCTTTTCAGCAATGGTCTCAGCTGTTTGTTGTTTGAGCTGATGACTGGCGCTTCCCCTGGGGGAGCAAGATTACGTCTGGGCTCCTGGCGTTGGCCCCTGCCGACTCTTCCCCTCTGGGACTAATGAGCTTCTAGTATTTGTCCTGTGAGGCCCCGATACTCTCTCCTCTGTTTCAGTTCTCTTTTTTTTTCCCCCGAGGAATTCTCTGGGTGAGGGGGGGAGGGATTAGAGCCTTTTACCTGGCCATTGAGTCTTCCGGAAGGTCAAGAAGCCGAGTTCCTGGGTTTTGCAAGCGTCAGGACTGGGTGTTTTCGTGGCTGGTGGCGTTGCGCTGCCTCTCGTCGCTCCCAGAGACTGCCGTCCTGTGTTGGGAGTCCTGGGGATCTCTGCCGGTTTCGGGTGCCCAGCTTTCTCCCAGCCCGTCTCCCACGTGGATTTCCCGGCCGGCCGCTTCCGCCTTGGTCTGGAGCAGCTCCGCACCAAGCACTCTCCAAGCCTGCAGGTTCGTTCCTCCGGCCTTTCAGACTCTCCCGGCTCGGAAATTTGCCCCACGCAGACTGCTCGCGGTTTCTGACTCTCTCAAATCTGTTCAAATTCACTTTTTTATGGGAATCTGATAGACCTTGTGAGAGAGCTCCGGTAAGACGCTGCCTTCATGTGGCAGTTAATCTTATTCTTAATATTGGTATTATTACCACCTACCTTCCTTATAGCCTTGAATACCCACAACTTCCATTTTTCTGATGGTCCATTGGAGTCACGATTATCTCACTGCTCTCTTGATATATTTGTGTTTTCATTTCATAGACAGGAGGGAATTCCATTCTAAGCTTACAATTGGCATTAAGTCTTATACTTCGGTATGCACAATTGCCCTGAGCAGATTTACATGCCTTTGTTAACAAAGGCATCAACATGGTACTAGAATTGAAAGCAACTCATTTTAGAAATGTGAGGGAAAGAACCTTGCTATTATTTTATTTAGTTGAGTTTTTTCTTTTGGTGTGAAAAGCAGTGATAAAGGGCATGCAGAAGTTTAATGAATAAGCCTCATAAATTTTCAGTTTCACACCATTTCCATTAATCTAAAAATCCATTTAATACTTGAACTTCATAGCTGGTTCTTAACTGCAGTTGTTATCAATTTTAATCTTCTGGAGCTTTGTATGCACTGCACAAGCTGGTTCTGGAAGATAATAAATCAATATAGAATGCCCTGGAATCTAATTTCCCAATCCACTTAATAAAATTTATTTTATGATATATAAAAGACATAATTTCTATATGCCTTTGAGTGATGCTATAATGGGCATTCCTAATTTGTCTTTCTTACCTGTAATGTAAATCATTTATTTATCCATTGGCAGCAAATACCCGGGTTATTATAAAGTTGTTTTGTTTTTCACACCACTGGAAAGATGCACATTACAATAATCTAGTGGGTTATAATACGAGGTTCTGTAATGTTTTTGTCAGAAAGATTCATTTTTTATTAGTTTAAAAATGTCACAAGTTAGAAAGAAGATACAACAAGCACATTGTCTCTGGGATGTTTTTGCTCAACAGATCATCTGCAAAACAAATCACTTCTTATCATAGACAGCTTTCTAAGGCTTCAGTTTGGAGCTTTCTTCTCCAGTCCCATTCTGAGGTCCTCAAACTGAGATTTTATCATTTCAGACATGGAAGGGTCTTTCAATTGCCAGTTGTTTTTTTGTCTTGGTTAGTTAGTTTGTCTGAATCTTCAAACTCCCATGCGTAGTCCGTGTCTATGTTGCTCCTTATTTACTTGTAGATTCTCTGGGCTTTTTTACCCAACCACAGACAAATTGCATCCTATGAGACTTTTCGTTGAGTGCTTACATCACTAGTGTTTCCCGTGTTTATTTCCAGAAGCATGTTAATGTGGAGCATCTCTAAAAGATATGGGATGTGGGATCCATACTTTCTTTCTTTATGATAGTTTCCAAAGAAAAAAGTAATTCACTGCATTTGTTTAAAATATTTTATGGAGAGGGATGTGGTTTGAGTTTATTTTTGTACTGAAATTGTATTGGGTTTTGTATATTTGATTATTTTGATGCATAGTCCTGAAATTGTCAGGCTTTCTTGGCAGTGTTGATGAAATTTGTGTGGCTGTTAATTTTGAATGCGCTTTAGTGCTGTTTTTTCTTGGTTAAAGAAAAAAGCCAAAGAGTTTGCCAAAGATCTCTTCTACTTGCTTTTTCATCACCCCAAGGCCAATTTGTTTCATCAGAGTCATATTTTCTTTTCAACTCTTGAACCTCCATTACTTTCATGTACAACACAGCCAAATTCCTTCTCATAGCTTCTTCTATTCATTCATACCTTCAACAAAATTTACTTTTTTTCCAGAAATTAAAAGTTTATAGATATATTATTATTATTACCATGGATATACAACAAAATGGGTGTAAATGGAGTTTGCCTGCCTTGTGTGGAGTAAATTAATTCAGTCCAGCAAACATTTATTCAGCAACTTCTGTGTGCTAGGTTTGCTGAGACATGGAGGAAAAATGGAAAAGGGTCAAATAAAGGTTAGAAAATCTGGATTTTAGTCCAGTCCCACTATGTATTAGCTATGTAACTTTCATCAAGTCATTTAACCTATAGTTTCTTCATCTGTAGAATGAGATAGTTAGGCACAATTTATCCCTGAGGTCCTGTCATCACTCTTTGTCTGGCTTTACATCATCTCCTGCCAAGTTTTGACCTGATCGTTTGTCATTTCAACAGGATGATATTTTCTACCTGTCAGTTCCTTGCTCCTCTTGTCTTTCTGTTGTTCCTGCCCTGCTAACCCTCAAAATCTACTGTCTTCGACTAGATTCAACAGCTAATGAAAGTGACAAAGTTGAACTAACTAGAACCACTAAAAAGTGACATAATCATACATCAATCAGACTCTCACTACTGCATGGCGGTATATTTATCATTGATTGACTCTCTATAAAACTGCTCATGGTAAATCTCAAAAATATTCACTTTCATCCTCAAACCCCTAATTCACCCTCCCCCACAAATGCACACTCTTCTGTCTCAGAAGATATTACTCCCTACCACCTCCTACCATCATTTACTAAACATATTGAGACAACTATTAAGAATGTATTCATCTTTCATTCTTTCTACCTTAATAACACATCTATACCTCCATCCATCTTCTCCTCCTTTGCTCCATTTTCAGAGTAACAGATGAGTCTCTTGTCCTTGCCAAGGCCAAACTCAACCCCTCCATTTGTTCCACTAAACTAATTCTACTTTTCTCCTTCCTCTCTCTAAGACTCTCTCTCTCCCTTCACTTCCCCCTTCTTTTTTGTCCTCTCCTTCCTCATCCCTCTCTATTCAACTTCTCCCTCTTTTGAAAAGCAGGGAATTTTATGATTTTTACCTTTGCATCCCGAGTATCCAAGATAGTGCTTGATATGTAGCAGGTGCTTAATAACGCCTTATTGAATTGAATGGAAGCAAAGGTCACCGTTACTCTTAAGTGCCAAATCCAATGGGTTTTTTTTGTCCTCATCCTCCTTGAAATTCATTATCATTTATTCCTATTGTAAAACGTCCTGCTTAACAGTCTATTCTGCCTTTGTCTTCAGTATTTGTCTGTTCTCTCTCCTGGTTCTCCTCTTACGGGCTTGCTTCTACTCTGAGTGATTTGTTCAATGTTTCTGCTCCTCCTCATGCACTCTCATTGTGGGTGACCCCTCCCCAAGGTTCTGTCATCTTCTGTCTGCATAATCTCTCATTTGTCATTTCCACCTATTCCCATGGTTTAATTGATCATCTCCATGTAGATGATTTTCAAGTATTCATAGCCAGCCCTTATTGACTTTTCAGATCATCCTAGCTTGAAACCTCTGACCCTTTCCTCACAGTCACCCTTGTAGCTAATTAATTACCAGTCTCTTTAATTATATATAATATGTGTGTATGTGTATATACATATATATACGTCTACGTCCAAGTCCAAGTACGTCCACGTCCAGGTAGTCCTCGTCCACGTCCACGTCCGTCCACGTCCACGTCCACGTAAGTCCATGTCCACGTAGCCCACGTACGTCCATGTCCGGCCACGTCCACGTCAGTCCACGTCCACGTCCACTTACGTCCATGTACGCCCACGTAGTCCACGTCCACGTAGTCCACGTCCACGTACGTCCTCGTCCACGTATGTCCACGTCCACGTGCACGTATGTAGGCGTCCACGTCCTTGTCCACGTCCACGTCCACATCCACGTAGATGAAGGTGAGTGAGAGAGGGAGTGATTTTGCTTAAGGGAGCTTGTTTGTGGGGAGGCCCAATGGAGGAAAGGCTTGGGGATGTCCATGTTCCCTGCATTGATGATGTGTATAGATAGCTTTGTTGCTATGATGGATTTGGCTTTCTGGTGTTGGAATAAATGTTTTGGGGGCTATAATGACACTGTGAGAAGAACCAACAACTGGAGCTCTGTCACAAATTCTGTCAGACACGTCTAAAAAAGTGAATCTGAGCATATTTGAGAGACTTAGAAGTCACTAGGAGACTGAGAGGGGTAGGAGCACTGGGCACACAGAATGGCATCAGACCAAACCAAAGGGGAACAGCAGAAGAATCCAGCCAGAGCGCTGGTCTGGGAGGTTGCTGGGTGAGGGAAATGCTGGAGCAAGAACAGGCCTGGGGGGAAATACTGTGATCGAGACCCAGGCCTCTCAGCCCAGTACAGGAGTCTTTCAGAGTGCAGAGCCTACGGCCATGGGAGTAACTAGCCTGGAGGCCTCCAACGCACAGTCTAAAGGTTTGAAAATTGGCTTCTTGAACTTCCAGGAGCAATGATGTACAGGAAAAACAGCTCTCATTCCTCCCTTGAATAAACCCAGAGAATACTAACTCAGGAGAAACAGAGGAGCCAGAAGGGGGACTTCAGTAGTGAAAGGAGTTGGGAAGAGGGCGCCTCTTGTGGTGGCAGAAGGAGACTTGTGCACGAAGAAAGGTGTCCCAGCAGCCCTCACCTCAGCAGAATGGGAGTAACAGAGCCCCAGGGGTGGAGTTAACTAATGTCAACACCAGGACTCCCAGCAGCCAGACCACCCCTCCCACACATATCACGAAACCAGAGCTAGATCCCAACACAAGAAACTTGGGACAGAGCCCCCTGAGCCCCAGAAGCAGAGATCCACTTTAGAAACCAGGAGGGGAAAAAAAAAACACCATGAAAAAGAACAGTAAGAAGCTGTCAAAGACCATTGATTCGTATTATGGAGACAGGGAAGATAAAAATACCAATTGAGAAAAGGACAGCATGGACCCTACACCCACATCTGAAACCTCAAAAAGGAAAGTGAACTGGTCTCCAGAACAAAAAGCATTCCTGGGAGACCTCAAGGAGGACTTTAAAATCCAAATTAGGGAGGTAAAAGAAAAAAATGGAAAAAAAAATTCACAGAGGAAAACAAATCTTTAAAAGGTAAAATTAGTGAATTGTTTGAGAATCAGAATATAAATGGAGAAAATGTCTCATTGAAAAGTAAAATTAACCAAATGGAAAAGGAGACAGAGAAGATAAAGGAAGAAAACAAAACATTAAAAATTAGAATTGGGCAAGTAGAAGCTAATGACTGTATGAGACATCAAGAATCAATCAAACAAGATCTAAAGAATGAAAAAATAGAAGAAAACATGAAATATCTGATTGGAAAAACAATTGACCTGGAAAATAAATCCGGGAGAGACAATCTAAGAATTATTGGTCTACCTGAAAGCTACGATGAAAAAAAGAACCTGGACAGTATCTTCCATGAAATATTTAAGGATAATTGTCCAGAGGTCCTAGAACCAGAGGGTAAAATTGTCATTGAAAGAATCCACCAATCACCCCCTGAAAGAGACCTCAAATTGAATCTCCAAGAAATATTATAGCCAAAATCCAGAACTTCCAAGTCAAGTAGAAAATACTGTAAGCGACTAGAAAAAAAAAACAATTCAAGTATCATGGAACTACAGTCAGGATCACACAGGATTTTTCAGCCTCTACATTAAATGACAAGAGAAATTGGAATATGATATTCTGAAAGGCAAAGGAGCTTGGACTACAACCAAGGATCAACTACCCAGCTAAATTGAGCATAATTTTCCAGGCAAGGAGATGGACATTCAATGAAATAAGGGCATTCCAGACCTTCCTGATGAAAAGGCCGGAGCTCAATGGAAAATTTGATCTCCTAATATAAAACTCAAGTAAAACATAAAAAGGTAAATGGGGTGGGGGGAACCCCTACTTAATCAATAAGGCTAATTAGTTCCATCCTTATATAGGATTACTTTGTTTTATAGATGTTTTGTATGTATTTCAATCTTGAGAATAGTATAGTTATTGTGACAATTGAAATGGTATTCACACACTGTGGGTGTCAGCATAAAATAACCTATACAATGATGAAAAATATAATTAAGAGATATAAAAGGGATGGTTCTGGGAGAAGAGGGAAGGAGGTACTAGATAAAGGTAAATTACTTCACATGAAGAGGCACAAAAACTTAGTAGAGGGAAAGAAGGAAGAGAGAAGAGCAGTATTTGAGCTTTACTCTCATCAGATTTGGTTCAAGAAGGGAATAACTTACCCTGATAAGTACAGAAATCTAATTTGTCCTACAGTCAGTAGGAGGGGAAAGGGGAAAGAAAAGGGAGGCTGGTGGTCAGAAGGGAGGGAAGAAGTAGCAAGAGAAAAAAGGTAGGATAAGGGAGGGGAATCAAGAGAGTAGGTAAACTGAGGAAGGTGGCAGTCAAAAACAAAACTCTGTTGAGGAGTGGAAGGGAAAAGGGAAAAAGAAAAGCATAAATGGGGGAAATAGGATGGAGAAAAAGAAACAGATAGTAATCATAACTGAATGTGAATGAGATGAACTCTCCCATAAAACAGAAGCCGATACCAGAATGGATTAGAAACCATAACCCTATAATATGCTGTTTACAAGAAACACATTTGAAACAGGGGGATACACACAGGGTAAAGATAAAAGGCTGGAGCACAATATATTGTGCTTCAGCTAAAGTAAATAAAACAGGGGTAGCAATCCTAATCTCAGACAAAGCAAAAGCAAAGTTAGATCTAATTAGAAGAGATAAGGAAGGACACCGCATCCTGCTAAAAGGATGAAGCAATATCATTATTTAACATATATATATCAAGTGGTATAGCATGCAGATTCTTAGAGGAGAGATTAAGGGAGTTATAGGAAGAAATAGGCGGCAAAATTATAATAATGGGGGACCCTCAACCTCCCCTTCAGTGAACTCAATAAATCTGAGCTCAAAATAAACAAGAAAGAAGTTAAGGAGGTGAACAGAATTTTAGAAAAGGCAGATATGATAGACCTCTGGAGAAAACTGAATGAGGATAAAAAGGAATATACTTTTTTCTCAGTGGTACATGGCACACACTCAAATATTGACCACGTCATAGGCCATAAAACCTCACAATCCAGTGCAGAGAGGCAGAAGTAGTCAAAGCATCCTTTTCAGATCATGATGCAATACAAATTATTGGTAATAAAGAACCATGGAAAAATAATCTAAAAATTAATTGGAAACTAAATAATCTAATTCTAAAGAATTAGTGGGCCAACGAACAAGTCATAGAAACAATTAATAACTTTATCCAAGAAAATGAAAATAATGAGACAACATACCAAAACTTATGGGATGCAGCAAAAGCAGTTCTTAGGGGAAGTTTTACATGTCTAAATGCTTACATGAATAAAATAGAGAAAAAGGAGATCAATGAATTAGACATGAAACTGTAAAAGGTAGAAAAAAACAAAATTGAAATCAAGAAAACTAGTAATTAATAAATAAAACCAAGACCTGGTTTTATGAAAAAAAAAAACAATAAAATTGATAAACATTTGGTCAATTTGATTTTTAAAAAAGGAATGAAGAAAATCAAACTACCAGTATCAAAAATGAAAAGGGTAAATTCACCTCCAATGAAGAAGAAATTAAGACAATGATTCAGGATTATTTTGCTCAATTGTATGCCCATAAATGTGACAAACTGAGGGAAATGGATGAACATCTACAAAAATATAATTTGCCCAGGTTAACAGAAGAGGAAGTAAAATACCTAAATAACCCCATCTCAGAAAAATAAATTGAGCAAGCCATCAATGAACTCCCTAGCTAAAAGTTTCCAGGGACAGTTGATTTTACATGTGAATTCTATAATAAATTTAAAGAACAATTAATTCCTATACTTTATAGACTATTTTGGAAAATAGGTGAAGAAGGAATCCTACCAAATTCTTTTTATGACACAAATATGGTACTAATACCTAAACCAGAAAGAGTCAAAACAGAGAAAGGAAATTATAGACCAATTTCCCTAATAAATAATGATGCAAAAATCTTAAATAAAATATTAGCAAAAAGATTGCAGCAACCTAGAGAATAATACATTACGACCAGGTAGGATTTATTCCAGGACTGCAAGGCTGGTCAATATTAGGAAAACTATCAGCATAATTGATCATATGAACAACAAACCTAGAAGAAACCATATGACCATCTCAACAGATGCAGAAAAAGCTTTCGACAAAATACAACACCCACTCCTATTAAAAACACTATAAAGCACAGGAATAAACAGAGCCTTCCTTAAAATTATAAACAGCATCTACCTAAAACCATCAACAAGCATTATTTGTAATGGGGATAAGCTAGATGCATTCCCAATAAGATCAGGTATGAAACACAGATGTCCATTATCACCCCTATTATTCAACTTGGTACTGGAAATGTTAGCTCTAGCAATAAGAAAAGAAAAAGAAATTGAAGGAATTAGAATAGGCAAAGAAGAAACTAAATTATCACTTTTTGCAGACAATATGATTACTTAGAGAACACTAGAGACTCAAGTACAAAACTACTGGAAATAATAAGCAACTTTAGGAAAGTTGCAAGATATAAAATAAACCCACATAAACCCTCAGCATTCCTATACATCACTAACAAAGCCTAACAACAAGAGATAGAAAGAGAAATTCCATTCAAAGTTACTGTAGACGCTGTAAAATATTTGGAAGTCTATCTGCCAAGACAAACGCAGGGCCTATATGAACATAATTATGAAACACTTTTCACACAAATAAAGTCAGATCTAAATAAATGGAAAAATATCAGTTGCTCATGGTTAGGCTGAGCTAACATAATAAAAATGACAATTTTACCTAAATTAATTTATTTATTCATCACCATACCAATCAAACTGCCAAAAAATTATTTTACAGAGCTGGATAAAATAATAACAAAATTCATCTGGAAGAACAAGAGGTCTAGAATATCTAAGGAATTAATGACAAGAAATACTAGGGAAGCTGGCCTAGCCATACCAGATATTGAACTGTACTATAAAGCAGCAGTCATCAAAACTACTTGGTACTGGCTAAGAAACAGAGGCATGGATCAGTGGAATAGGTTAGGTATACAAGATGCAGCAGTCAACGACTACAGCAATCTACTCTTTGATAAACCCAAAGAATCCAGCTTCTGGGCTAAGAATTCACTATTTCACAAAAACTGCTGGGAAAATTGGAAAATGGTAGGGCAGAAACTGGACATAGACCAATATCTTGCACCATATACCAAAATAAAGTCAAAATGGGTTCATGATTTAGGAATCAAGGCTGATACTATAAGCAGTTTGGGAGAGCAAGGAATAGTTTACCTATCAGATTTATGGAAAAGAAAAGAATTCATGACACAACAAGAGATAGAGAACACTGCAAAATGCAAAATGGATAATTTTGATTATGTTAAATTGAAAAATTTTTGTATAAAAAAGCCAATGCAACAAAGATTAGGCAGGAAGCAGAAAATTGGGAGAAAATCTTTACAACCACTATCTCTGATAAAGGCTTTATCTCTAAAATATGCAGGGAACTGAGCCAAATTTAAAGGAATACAAGTCATTCCCCAATTGAGAAATGGTGAAAGGATATGAACAGGCAGTATTCAGAGGAAGAAATTAAAGATATCTGTAGTCATATGAAAAAATGCTCTAAATCACTATTGATTAGAGAAATGCAAATCAGAACAACTCTGGGGTACCACATTTCTTGTCAGATTGGCTAAAATGACAAAAGAGGAAAATGATAAATGTTGGAGAGGATGTGGGAAAATTGAAACACTGTTACATTGCTGGTGGAGTTGTGAACTGATCCAGCCATTCTTGAGAGCAATTTGGAACTATGCCCAAAGGGCTATAAAAATGTGCATAGCCTTTGACCCAGCAAAACCACTCCTAGTTCTATATCCCAAAGAGATCATACAAGTAGAAAAGGAATCTTTATGTACAAAAATATTTATGGCAAAGAATTGGAAATCAAGGGGATGCCTATCAATTGGATAATGGCTAAACAAATCAGACGGCTTCATTATAACCTGGAATGACTTATACGAACTGATGCTGAGTTGAGGGGATCAGAATCAGGAGATCATTATACACCATTACAGACACATGATATGTGTGAAGACTAACTTTGATAGACAGGACTCCTCTCATCAATGCAAGTTCAAAGACAGTTTCCAGACTCATCATGGAAAAAGCCATGCACATCCAGAGGAAGAATTATGGCGTCTGAATGCAGATTGAGGCAAACCTTTTGCTCTTTCTCTTTTGTTTTCGGTTTCATTTCTCTTTTCTCTTTTTTTTTTGGTTTCATTTCTCCTTTCTCATGATTCATTCCATTGGTTATAATTCTTTATTACAACTGGACTATTATGTAAAGAAGTTCAATGTGAAGGTATTTGTAGAACCTACATTGAATTGCATGCCGTCTGGGGTGCTGGGGGGAGGACTGGGAGGGAGAGAAAATTTGGAACCCAAAAACTTGTGGAACTGAGTGTTGTAAACTAAAAATAAAAAAAAAAATTAAAAAGGGAAAAAATAAGATAAAATGACATTTAAATAATTTTAAAAAAAGGAAAATGAAGGACCAACAACAACCACATCCATAATTTCTCATGCTGTGTGACTTTTAGCCTCCCATAAATTCTTCATCAGTTCTCCACTGTTCTGTTCTGGGTCCCCTCCTCTAGATATCTTCACATTTCAGCGGAGCATTGGGCTGTCAGTCTGTTAACCCTCACACTGTGACAGGTCCATTTCTGTCTGCAATTATATGGTGCTTTGATTTCTTTTATACTTCTTGCACAAGAAACCGTATTGACAATATGCTGTCAAGATCTTTTGAGATTTTGGTTATGTCATCTAAAAATGTGAGCTATACCTTCCAGCTTCCTGTCACCTGCTATTTAGCTATGTATGGCATCAACAAAATTCATTGATAAAAATATTAAATAGGACAGAATCCTTTAGCTGTTAAACTTCCTAGTTGACTCCCTTCCAAGTTATCAACTTTTTAATGACTGCTATTTGGACCTGGATTTTTCAGCAAATTTGAATCTACCTGAATCTCCTGATCTAAGTGGCCCAGTCAGTTAACTCAAATTTGTTAAAGACAAGTGCACAGCACTGTGGCAAGCATTTAAAAGGAATTGCTCAAGGTCATATAGGCAAAGCCTGTCAGAGGCAGGGCTTAGACCTAGGTTATCTGACTCCAGAGTCAATATTCTTTCGAGCCCTTGGACAGCACAGATGAGCAGCAATCAGGAGAGTGTTTGAGAGACAGGGTTTTGGAATTACATTCTTACAGGGTTCTAGTAGGGGAATGGCCTGAGTCTTATTTACCACCTTAGGAGCACCATACACATGCGAGTGCTCTGTCCACAGGAATATAGTTTTTAGTTGCTTATATTTTATAAGATATTTTAGGTTTTGGGGGCTATATTTTTAAAAAAAATTTTTTTAATATATTTTTTGTTGTTTTCAAAAAGCAGGGACAATTTACCTTTTGTCCCGTACAATTTTCATTTATGATTTCTTGAAATACAGTTCTGAAAAAAGACTTTAAATAAAAGCACATTGTTATTCAAATGGAACTATTTGACTACACTTTTAAACCCAAATCACTTTGGCTTCACTTAATGGCCAATAATAGCCCCAGCCCAAGCCTTTGTTGCTCATTGTTTAGTTTTTGATGGCTAAGAATGAGTGTAGCAATTATTTTTTGTCCTGGCCAGAAATTCTGAGGCTTTCCCCCTCCCTGATTGATACTTTCATGATGGTAACGTAGGCCATCTTTTGCCTCAATTTTTACCTAGCCCTTAGTCATTGAATGGGCATTGACTCAGACAAACTGAGACCTGGGAAAGACCTTAATTTAGAAAGGTCAAGGTCACCCCATGCATCCTGGGCCATTGCCAGTCCTCTTCACTTTTATCTTGCCACTGAACTTGGATCACTCTGGAAGAGAGAATAAGGCTGAGAATTTGCACAGCACTGCCTCACTTAAATCCAATTTGAGCACATATCAAGACATCACCCTCATGATGTCATTGGTCCTCTTTGAGAATGACGATGAACAACATCAAGTGTGACACTGCTTACTTGCATGAAGCAATTTGTTGGTGGACCCTTGGGAAAAGGACTTTGAGAGAGGCATGCATGAATTTCTGAATGACTGCTGGTAGATCTCAAGATTATACACATGCAGAGGAAGCTGCAATGCTCCAGTCAACATGTCTTTTGTCTTCCAGCACTTGTAACCCTAGAGACTACTAAGAGCAGACACCCCTAAGTGAGATTGTTACCTTTCTCTTTGGTTGAACTGAGTGGTTTTATCTCTTATCTTTATTATTTTGTAGTCTTGGACCAGTTCTAATCTATGTAACTTCCCCCAACTTCTGTTTTCTCTTTTGCATAGATAAATGAGTTTGCTCACTATTTACTCTTCATGAGGTCTTTTTTATAACTAGTATTTTTGGGGAGGAATGGAGTTCAGCTGCTGAGTGTAAGTTAAGCATTACCCTCCCCTTCAGGAGGATAAAATATCACGGGAAAATTCCTTTTGTTCTAAACCCTTTTTTCATACTTCCCTACTACCAGTTTTAAAGGGATGGTAGAAATAATTCTAGCCCAATACCCCTCTGGGCCATAGGAAACTGGAGAAGAGATAGCCTGGTTGAAGCAGGCCTGGATCTTGTTCTCCCCTCCCCCACTAGTATGCTAGGAGTATCTGCATAGCCTTCTTCATACTCTTTGCAAAGGTGGTGTAATAACAATTTTGGCTAGCAGCAGCGTTGTAGGTTGTAAGACCCAACAAGACCAGCAACAAGAGATGCCAGCACAGGTTCTTTGATCTGCCTTAGTAAGGAAAGCAACTGTAAGGGGTTAACAATCTCACTTTAATTAAATATACAAATATCATTCACTTAGTTCAGGAGGAAAAACCAGCAACCTGAACTTCAGAGCAAATACAAATATATTACAGACATCAACAGATAGACCTTGTCTGATTCAAATCACAATTCATAGTTAACAGAGAATCGCCAACATCTATCTGGGTTACAAAGCTGGGGGGCAGTTACAACTTGCCCAGAGTCTCAACACTCCTTCCATGAGTGAGCTCCCAAAGTCAAACACCAACCTTGGATCTTATATACCTGTCTCAGGGCCCTGGGGCACTTGATTACTTCAGTGCTGAGAAGCACTCAAACAAAGAAAAGTGAAAAATCCCATTTTGGTGGCCATTGCATTTGAAAGGCAAGACTCATCAAAAGTACTTAACTACTTCAGCATTCCAAAGGAGAAGACAAGCAAAAGTCCTGCCCTGATTACCATTACATTGTCTTAGTGCTGAGAAACACTCCAAGACAAAAAGATCCCATTTTACCTGCCCCATTCAAACAAAGGCCAGAATCATTAAAGGCACTTAAGAACAGCAAAAAAAGTCCCACCTTAATTACTGATACAGGTGGCAATTGCATTATTCCATGGAAAGGAGTAGACCAGAACCCAGATCAAATTATCTATTCATGCCACATATGAGTTGAGTCAAACTTATATTTAGATAGCCATACATGTATCTTAAATATATGAATAGAAATACTTAGAGGCTCTTACTACCTGTAGTGGATCTATTTTTTCTTTGAAATTTTCTTTGCCTTCAGAGATATAGGCAGTACTTTAGGTAACCATGCATCCTTGTTTTATGACTTGCTTGATGTAAGTTCTCAGATTTTTTTTTAACAAAATGATCTTCATAGTTACATATCATAACCTTGTTTAATTTTAATATGTGTAAAAAGTGCCTTGTTCAAGGAAAGCATTTGTACCAAATCAAATGTATTTTAAAACAATAACAGATATAATAACACCTTAGATTCACTATACCTCACAATCAGTTGATAAACATTTATTAAACAAGTACTATGTGCCAGGTATTGTGCTAACCCTTGGGAACACAAAGAAAGGCAAAAGAAAGTCCTTGTTCTCAAAGAGCTCACTAATAAGAAAGATAACACACAAACAGCTATGTACAAACAAACTATATACTGAATAAATTGGAAAAATCAATAGAGGGAAGGCACTAGAATCAAGGAGGGTATAGAATGGCTTCCAAGATTCCAACAGACTGATGATAAAGCTCCTTGCTACCCACCTCCTGACAGAGAGGTGTTGTACTTGGGGTGCAAAATAAGATGCTTTGGGAGAGGCATGGCAAATGGAGGAATTTGTATTGCTTGGTCATACATATTTCTTAGAAGGATCTTGCTTTTCTTTTTTTCCCCAAGGGAAGGGAAAGATGGGAGAGAGAGAAAATGGATGTTTTTAATTGAAAAAATTAAATTTTATAAAAAGTTTGCTTGTTGGCTTCTTATTCTTTTCAACAAGGACATCATAATAGCAGAGGTCATTCTCCCTAAGGTTTTATAGAGATAGAAAAGTAAATCTATGAGTCAGAAATTTCTGAAGTCTTTTTAAAATAAGTACGAATCATGATTTATATCCATTCTTTTGAAATTTCTTTCCATCTCAAAAATCAATCCTCCTTAAGGGCCTTCAAAATTGTATTGCCTCCAGCACTGATTTCCTTTCTATGTTTTTGGTCATTTCTAGCCACCCTTCCCAATTTCCTCTTCTTAGGTGTCATTGCAACTTCATAAGATACCTTAGTATTGATAGAGTCCAAATATGATGTTTCTACTATGATTACCGAGGAGAACATAAGCATGTTTTGGTTGTGTGTTGTCTGTCTTCAACTAAAAATACTCCTAAAATGATCTGGCTTAGTGGGATCTCATGCCAAGCTCTCTTGTGGACTTATTTTCTCTAGAACTGCTTTATGAGACAACATTGGTTGTAATCTTCCATCTTCGCCCTTTGTAATATTTTGTAAACGAATTTGCATGCTAAATTGGTGTTACCCTTATCTTTCACTTTCCTCTGTTAGGTGAAGAGATTGTTTTCTGATCAAGGTTTCCTGCCATTTTTTTACCTTTAATGTTTAGTTTCTTTTGCATTGATTAAGTATCTCCAATAATTGGTGATTGAATTGATCTCTCTCTCTCTTTCGGGACTTGACTACTTAGGTAGGCTGAGCTAGAGCTGCTATAGTCATATGCATTTAAATTTCTTTTTTTAATCACATCTAGTCCTGGAATTTATTTTGATCTAAATCTGGGATGTTATTGCCTGTCAAGATATAGTCAATTTCATTTTTAAAAATGCTTCTCCCTGTGCTTATCACATTCAATTCACTAACTCTTCTTTAAGGGAAATATTTTTGATTTGCAGGGGTGTAGCAGATAAGGAATCTACAAATCTACCAGCCTTTCCTGAACCATATTTTTCCACCATAGTTTCTGTTGTCTTCTTCCACCCACCTATGTATTAAAGTTACTAGGAAGCAAGAGACTTTGGAGGATCTTGTTAAGTTCTTCAGAAAATTTCTGTGACTGATATATTTTTTTAAGAGGTAGGTAGAGAAAGTTGCCTTAAAGCAGTCGAATTTAAGCAAATGAAAAAAAAATAAAAAAATTAAGCAAATGATTAATTCATTAATTAAAAGACTTAGGCACATTTAGTAGATCTTGTATATTTAGCAAAGCAAAGCTACATATGGGTACAGACTGCTTTTTCTATAGAACAGAAACTCCTTGAAGGCAGAAAATGTTTCATTTTTGTCTTTATATCCTTATCCTATAGCTCATAGTAGATAATTAATATTTGTTGACTGAAATAAGAGGAAATAGGGAGAGGGAAAAAAGAGAGCTCAAGAGGAATGTGAAATTGAAAACTGATGCTCCACTCTATTTTGTATTATTTTAGTAAGGCTTAGTCAATTTATTATGTATTAATGACTAACCCACAAGTATTAGTTGCCTTCTTCATTATGTGGGTATGAGCTCCCTATAACTTGTTGACTATTGTGAAATTTGAAAATTGATACTCTACAATTAATTATTGATTGAGAATTGTATTTAATAAGCACACCTAATTAGAATCAATATTTGTGAATAAAATTCAGACTTGATTGTATAGGTCTGATTAGTAAAATTTGTAAGAGTTAAAGTTCCTGATTCCTAAAGTTCAACTACAAAAATTCTAATCTGTGAACTTTTGCTAACCATGGGGAGAGATCCACAAGCCTTTCCAAAGGATGTTAGTCTGGTGATGTTGGTCCACCTGGTGAGGAACTGATATAAGCAGTACCAACCAACTAAGAGCGAAATACATCTGTATAGTCACTGTGTAAATCTATAAAAGAGTTGCTCTGTCGGATGCATCCTTGACTACTGAAGAGTCTTGAATCCAATATATTGGTATTTGCTAGCCATACTGATAAAGTGATCACATTCAGAACTTTGTGTCTCAGTTTCTCTTTATCATAAATTTTTATTACGCTGGAAGAAAAATGAGAGGAGATTGAGAGGGGAGAAGAGGAGAGGAAGAAGAGCAAAAGAATGGAACACTGAGGGAGAGAGGAAAAGGACAAGAAAAGAAGCAGAGAAGGTGAAGAAGAAACAATCAACCAAACCAGCATTATTAAGCCCCTCTTGTGTGCCAGGGATTGTGATAAGCACTGGGAATATAGAAAGAAAAACTCTAAAGGAGCTCAGAGACAAAGAGTATGGAAAGGGAAAAGGGAATGAAGGAGATGGAAGGAGAAGAGAGAGACAGGGAATACATGGAATGGAGAAGAAAAAAAGAGAGGAGAAAGAAAGAGAGGGATCGAGGGGGAAAGGGCAGAAGAGGGAAGGGTAGAAGAAAGGGAGAGGAGAATAAGAAGAGGGTGTCTGAAAGTGGGAAAGGGTAGAAGAGAGGTGAGGAAAGAAGGGAGAAAGGCCAAAAAAAGAAGGAAGAAAAAAGATGGAAAGGGGAGAGAAAGAAAGGAGGGAGTTAGGAAATAAGAGATGAGACAGGTGAAGGAAGGAGGGAGAGGGGGAAAGGAGAGAAGGAAGAAGAGATAGGGAAAAAGACAGAAGAGGGAAAGAAAGAGGAGAGGAAGGGCTGAATCCAGAATGGAGAGGGCGTGGCCTCTTCTCTCAAGGTTGCAGCCACACCTTGCTTTGCTCCTCCTTCCTCTTCCCGCCCCGCCTCCTGTCCGCTCTGAGCCCGCACTGGTTTCTGGGGCCACGAGCTACCCGGCCTACTCCCCGTTGCCAGGTAACCGTCACTCTCCCGTTGGGTCCTGGAGGATCCTTGCTTGTCCCCGCCTCTCCCAGGGGTGGAGAATCCAATCAGAGGCCGGCATTTCTATCACGTGGTTTCTCTCTCTCTCTCTCTCTCTCTCTCTCTCTCTCTCTCTCGGCCGCCCCCCTCCCCCCCCCCCCCCCCCCGGTGCTTTTCCCTTCCTCCCAAGCCACGCCCATCCCATCCCAGATCCCCGCCCGGAGGGGTGGATTTCGCTCCCTGGAGGGTAGAAGGGCCAGGCGGGGCCATGCTGTCCCTCAGTCTCCTCGCCTGGCTTTCAGCACCTGCCGCTGTCCGCCAACGCTTCAAGCAGGTAGGGAACAGGGCTGTCCTGGTTCAGCAGAGCTCTTGAGAATGGGGCGGGTCGGGGTCGGGACACTAGAGCTGGGGAGTGCAGCACCTGCATAAGGACACCTACTGGTACCGGAGGTGGCGAGTGAGCTGCTAGGAGAGGAGCAGGGAGGGGGAGGAGGGCAAGGAGAGAAGGGGGGATGCCATTAGACAAAACTTCCCCCTGGCTTTTTTTTGGGCGGTGGTAGAGAACAGGGTACATCTGTCTACGTCTCTGTTCTTGCTCTGAAGCTCTCGAGTCTTGACTGACACTCGAGTAGGGGCCCTGCCCCAAGCTAGCCTCAGTCACTCTGGTACCACGTCTAGAAGCCCTCAACAGGAAGGTTTTAGGATTGAGATTGCAGTTTGATCTGCCTTGATTAAGAATAAGAGAAACCAACTTGTTCTGCCTTTCCTCAGCGCTGAGCCAGCGCCTAGTCTGTGTCCCCCAGGGCATTTTGCACCCTCTGGGAGCTTAGGGCATAGTTTATTTTAGCTGTTATACGGGTAGCACAAAATGAGACTGCGACTGTATAAGAAACAACAGTGATTGTTGACTGAGCAAGTCTATGACCATTTAAGTGCTTACTATTTGCCAGGCACTGTGCTAAGCAGGTGGGGATACAAAGAAAGGCAGAAAACCAAAAAACAAAACGAACTGTCCCTTCCCTCAAGGAGTACACAATCTAATGGGGGAAGACAACATGCAAATACATACAAGAGATATGGGGAAAAACGAAATAAATATGAGAAGGCATGAGAATTAAAAGGGATAAGGCTTCTTGCAGAATACAGGATTTTAGCTGAGATTTGAAGAAAGCCCGGGAAGTCTGGAGGCAGAGATTAGTAGAGTGTTCAAGGCAAGTGAGAGGGCCAGTGAAAATGCATAGAATCATGGGACGAGTGTTTTATTCCAGGAAACGCAGGGAGTCCAGGGTCACTGGGATAGAAGATCCAGATTGAAGAATAGGTAGAGGGGAGTAAGGTATCAGAAGACTGGAAAGGTAGGAAAGGTTATGAAGGGCTTTCAAAGACAAATACAATTTTGCATGAAGGCAATACTGAATGGAGTATTGAATGTGGGAGGTAAGAGGGTGACATGATCAGACTTGCGATTTAGGAGGATTAAGAAACACAGTGGTTTTATTAAGGTTTTTAGATTTTCCCTACAGCCTATGATATTTTTAAATGTTTTTACTGTTGATTTCTTGAATCCAGAGTGTCATCTTTACTATCAATACTATGAGTTACTTTTACATAGGAAATTCTCTTCGAAGTTAGTAGAAGGAAGCATTAGGGTAATGACATTGCCTACCATTCATGAGATGACATTGAAGTGTATAAGAACATGCAGTATTATAAGCAGTTAATATAGACATATGTAATTAATACAATGTGTAAAAAGAATGTTGAATATATTTTAAAGAAATGGTGAAAACATCTTTTTGTTTTTTGGTGTTATTTAGCAGGTGCTTTGTGAGAGTAGTATTTGGTAAAAAAAAAAACAAACAAAAATCTTAATGATTTCCCTTTCTCTTTCCCCATCTTTGAACCATATCAAGTAAACATAGTTTTTTTAAATAAAATTTTATAAATGTGTTATCCTTTCCCAGGAAAATAAACTTTCTTTCATCACATAGATTAAACTATCATCCCTATTCAGAAAACTCCCAGATCTATATATCCACCCTCTCCCTGTCTCTTTCCTGAGCTTCAGTCCTATGTCAGAGGTTGCCTGTTGATTATTTCAAACTGATGTCCCAGAGACATCTGAAACTCAAAATGTCTAGCACTGAACTTATTATCTTTCCCCCTAAACCCTCCCCTCTTCCAAACTTCTTTATTTCTGTCAGAAGCATTGCCGTCCTTCCAATGTGTCAGGTTCATAATCTCAGCATTATCCTAGACTATATTCTCCCTCACCTTCATCAGTTGCCAAAAGTTCCTATTTCTACTTTTACATCTCTTTCATCAGACAGACCCCAATTCTTTTTTGCTCACACAGATACCTAATCTCCTTTCCCCTGTTATTGCAGTAGTGCCCTTATTAGTCTTCCTCCCTTGAGCCTCTCACCAAGTCAGTCTTTTTCATATACTGCTGCTAAAATAATTTTCCTCAAGCATTGATCTGGCCATGCGATTCCCAAACTCAGTCAAGTCAGGGGCCTCTTGTTGATTGCCTCTCAGCTAAAATAAAAACTCCTCTATTTAGCTTTTAAAGCCCTATATCACCTGAACTCAGTTGATTTTCCCAAACTCATTGGACATCATGCCATTTCCACAATCTCTTATATATCCAAATTGACCTCTGTTCCTCAATCTCTTCACTCCATCTCTGATTGAAGCACCTTTTCACTGGCATCTCCTATCTTTTGTTTGTACTTCTTTCCTCTCTCTGCTTCAGAGAGTTCCTCTCTTCCTTTAAGAGGAAGGTACCACATTCTGCATGAAACCTTCTTTGATTTCCCACACCGCTGCTGCCTTCCCTCCTTTACTTTCTTGTAATTAACTGCTAGGGCAGCTAGGTGGTGCAGTGGATAGAATACTGGGCTTGGAATTAGGAAACTTCATCTTTAGGAGTTCAAATCTGTCCTCAGACACTTAATAGCTGTGTGACCCTGGGCAAATCCCTTAACCCTATTTGCTTCACTTCCTCATCTGGAAAAGGAAATGGCAAAACTACTCCAATACCTTTGCCAAGAAAACTCCATAATAGGGTCGTGAAGAATTGGACATGGCTGAACAACAAAAGTGCTTTGTCTATATACATACATACACATGTATTGCTTTATATGTACTTATCTCCATTAATGAGAAGCTAAGTGTCTCAGTGGGTAGAGCTCTGGGCCTGAAGTCAGGAAGGTCTGAGTTCAAATGTGGCCTCAGACACTTACTAACTGTGTGACCCTGGGTAATTTTGTTTACCTCAATCCACTGGAGAAGGATGGGCAGTTGGGGTCATGAAGAGTCAGACACGACTGAATGATGGAATAAGAATAACAACAACAATTTCCTCTATTATAATGTCCGTTCATGGGAAGTAGGATCATTTCATTGTTTAAACTTGCATTTCCAGAGCCTGCCTCATAGCAGGCACTTAGTAAATATTTATTGATTTGATTAAAGGTTGGTTTTCTACATCAGAAAGGGGATTGTTGGATAAGAGAATTTAAGTTACCACAAGGGGAACAGGAAGGCAAGGGAATTATTTATTATGGCTCCAAGTATTTTGCTGCTGGTAATACTCAAGCACCACTCCCACACCACTTAGCTAACTGCCCAGTCCAGTGCCTAGTGCATTTTTTTCTCTACTAGACCCATGACTTCTTTAGTGTGGTAACCTCTTAGTGAGGAGCTTCCTCTCTCAATGAAGTGCTTAATAAATGTGTGTTGGATTAAATTGAAGCAAAAGTTACAAAATGAAGAAACAAACACAGAAGTAACTTCATTTTAACAAAGGTAAAAGAAACAGCATTATACTAAGGATTGATCCAAATTGGAGGTTGAAGCCATTGTGACAAGCTAGCTATCTAGTGTTGTGAATTATTTCCTTGGGTACTAATAATAGCTGATATTTATATTCTACTTTAAGTTTTACAAAGTCTTTGCCAATATCTCATTTGACTCTCTGTATCAGTAAGGCAAGATTCATAACCTCGAGGATGACCATGAACATGCCTGTATTGTTCAGAATTTCAAAGTATGAAAAACTCTCTAGGTAGTGTTGTACCAGAAGTGAGTGAGACACGCCACAGAGTATAAGTTTTAAATGGAGAATTAATTAGCTGGCGGCCATCGGGGTTGCTACCCAAATCAATGGCCCCATGTTGGGGTGAAGGTATGGCTTTTATGGGACATACAGGGGTACAGAGGTTAATTATCTCCTGGAACCTACAGGCCAGGTCACAGGGTGGGGGGAACAGGAACAAAGGGTCCTGACTGATCAAAAGATTCTGCCAGGTTATCGCTAAGTGGGATAATCGACATTCCTTGGTGGAGTCACGGAGCCCCAGGGATATCTGCTAGACAGAAAGGGTCTACCAGGTTATCCTTCAGTGGGATGGTCCTATCTATTGACATTCCTTGGAGGAGTCACAGGGCCCCAGGGATATCTGCTAAATGCCGAAGAGATCTGAGTCCATTCTTTCCAGGGGTACTTGTCAGTAGCTAGGGGGTTTCTCAGGGGTCTCCTGATTTTTCCAGTATTACATTCCCCACTTTCTTTTATGGAGGTGTTCAAATCTTTGAGAAAAAGGAATGACCTGATGGGGCATAGCAATAAAATGAGAGGGCCAACCAAAATGGTAAGCAGGGTGAGCCTGGGGAAGGCATACATTTTGATAGTAACAATAAAGGGCAAGGCTCAGGCAGGGATTCTGGCCCAATGATAACGCTAGGCCGATGGCCCCAGGGGAAGGCCAGACTTAGTTGACTCAAGGAGAGCCCAAGGAGCCTCCTGGGGACTGCACTCCAGAAATTTAAAAAATGGTATAAAACGTTCCACATTTCCCCCTTTTGGTCAAAGGCAAACTGAAAGTTTCACCTAAAGACCAATTAAAGGTATGGAAAAACCTCTATCTTCCTCAGGGGTGAAGTTCTAAAATCCCTATCTAGGTGGAGTCAGGTTTTCCCTTTTCTGTGTTTGGACATCCCCAGGGGTGGGCAGAAATTGTAAGCAAGCAGAGGGAACATAATATTAAAATTCAGGAAAACAGTCTTGGGAACACGGGGACTTATAAAAGGGAAAAAAGCAGGTCCTTGCTCAGGTTCTGGCCCTGGACTCCATGAGAAAGCCATCCGCGTCTGATGCTGTCCCTCTCAGACTCTTGGAACCGCAGGGCAAGGTCTCCTATAGGCTCAGATGTCCACTCCTCACACGGGGCTCCCAGAATGCATGTGATTTGATGATTAAGAGAAAAAAGCACAACATAGGTCCCAGCCAGGCAGGGCTAAGTTCAAACAAATACAATAAGTAGTTCAGTATTCCAGCCACACAGGGCTGAGTTCAAACAATTACAATAAAGTTTTTCTTTCATAATTTACCAAACTGCACAATTACATTGAGTCAGGTACAGACTTAGATGATTCACAATAGAGGGGGAGATTTGCATGTCACATGTTTTACATTTACAAACTAGATAACCAAAAAAACTTAAACATGAACCATACAAAGTAATGCAATCGTTACTAACATTCATATATAATATCATAAACTCTTAGCCATGCCATGTCTTTTTGATGGCATTTACAAATAGTCACAAACCATTCTTAACAAATCTAAAGATGTTTCTGATTTAATTCCAGCACTTAATTGCACATTGTATACAAAGTAACTTTAAATTACAGTTACTTATTTACAATGTCCATTCAAGCAACCCTTTTAAATCCCAGATGCCTGATTGCAGTTATCTGGTCCCTTGATAGTAAAAGAGAGTTCTGCTTCTCTAGTTCAGATCTAGAAATTTTCAGACAATTTTAACTTAATGTAACTTACAGATACTTTACAAAGCAGATATATTTTCACTTGTACCACCATCCTATACAATTTTCTTGTGCTAGCATCCAAATTTAAGATCTTATTGCCAAAACACACTTATCAGCTCGAATTTCCAGAATTGATAAATTTTGGAGCCAATCATACACATCTGTATATAATTCTTAGGGGAATCAATCTGATCCTATTGCCTTTTTCAAAATTCGCTATCCCTTCCTTTTATTGGACATTGATCACATCACATCTTTGCCTTATTTGCTTTGTCCAATTATTTCATTGGAGGATGTTATCCCTATATTATTTCAATGTTTTATTTGGCCATGAACATAGGTTAAAATTGTAAGCTAGTCATACCTGTATCCTATTATAATAACTCAGAGATATTTCAATATTCATCTATTACCTAACAGATTTAGCATAGTGCTTACAAAACCTCTTGATAATATAAATTTGCTATGAAAGAAAAGAAGGGACAATGTCATGTATCTTAACAGAAGGGAAGAACTTCCTTAGCTCTGTTTGATTCCAGGCATGAGTCATATCTGATTAGCCAATCATATAGTCACCAGGTGCTGAAAGCAGGGCTTAGGAGTAACCAGGTGGGGACTTTCCTTTTCAGAAAGGAAAAAGCAGAATTGGGAAATAGAGTCAGGAAGATCCTACCTAGGCCGTGTCCAAGGTCATCTTCAAAACTGTTTCCCAGGCACAGACATCCACCTTTAAAGTTCTCAGCTTGTAATGCCTGCCATACTACTACTGGCTTCACGTGATCTATTCCTGTAATCAGAGCTTAAAACAATATTAAATTGTAGTCCCATAAAATCTTAAATAGCGAATAAAAATCCTTCAGATGAGACCGCCCAAATTTCATTGAGCTAATAATTTTCCATCTTCTAAATACTTCCTCACACTCATCTCCAACTTGCTTTAACCATCTGAAACTATCATTCTCAGGACAGGGGAGGCTTAGTTAACTCCCATGTGTCCCCAAACTCTGTTATCTGCCTTTCGTATTTTCCCTCAACCTTAATTTACCTTTCCAAATCTTTCAAACCCATTACTCAGTCTTCCTTTACATTTCAACCATAAGACAAAACAACTCATAAGTTAGTACTTTTTACTGTCATAACTGTGTATACTGGAATCCCATTCCAGCTCCTTTGACCAAAAGAGGGGATTTTGTGTTTTGTGTTAACTCATTCTAAAGGAAAGGAACACTTATTAAAGAGATCTGCCATCTCATCTCCCCCTGAGGGTGGGTTCTTCTCCATCAGAAGACAGAGTTCACTAATAAAACTCCCAGACCAAACCCATCCCAAGTCTTAGTCTAATCTTATCAGTTCTGTTGACTTTAAGAAGCCAGGTTGGAGGCCTCTGGCTCCTATCATCTTCTTATTTTCAGTAAAACTCAAATTCTTGCCCTTCCCCCTTTCTTCCCTTCTGACAGGTGGGCTGAGGTGAAATTCTTTTCTTCTTATCTAAACTAAGGGCAGGAAGGAGTAAAGAATGTAGACCTCCTTACAAGATTTTAAAGAACATTTTCAAAAGTATTTCCCTTCTTTAAAACAGTTTAAAATTTTATCCTGCTGTTAAAAAGGAATATTCACTAAACTTTTCTGAAGAGAATTATTTAGGTTTTAGAATGATAGACATCTATCTCCTTCTCTTTCCTTAAAGCAAATTAACCCTTAAAAAACTAGAATTCATTAACTAAGTTGGTGCCAAATGTCCTCATTCTCAAATATTTCACAGATTTCCTAGATATTACAAAGTTCCTTAGTCAAAAAGTGTTGTAATGTGGAGGACACTTAACATGCCCAATTAAATTAACTTTATCGCAATAACAAAGTCTACCAGGACTTTAAAAGCTTTGTCCATAGGAGTCCCTCTACTCTGAAAACTTTTACACAAGATTGAATATCCAAATGTCCTTGGTTCAGTTAACAACCTCAATTTCTTAATTAAGTACAATTCTTAATCTAACAACATCCAGATTATAAGAGAAATTATTTTCTAACAGCATAGGTAATGTGATGTTAACCAATTTGCATAATATAACAAATTTAGAAATAAGTACACCACAAGCAATTATCATGTATTTAAAACTTGAAACAGATTCTAATTAATTACCAATCTAGTGATCATAACTGAGTTGGATAAGCAAATCAAATCTGGTTCACAACCACTAGTGGTAACATTTTAATTTCTAAGGGCCAGTACTCTCAGCATTGAAAAAGAAAAGATTACTGTTTATAAAACCACATTTTAACAGTTCACAATGTGTCCTGAATTGACAGAGATTACAAGAGGACCTAACAAGGCCTTTGTATAAATAGTTGATTTATAACAAGAACAATTTCAGCTGAACTTCCAGACAAAACCTGGAGGTAATAATTTCTTAGGTTACAACAATTGTTCAAATTCTTAACCTAATGCAACTCTAACAAAATATTTTTATATTATAGAAATGTAATGATGCCCTAAACATTATTGTATATAAAATTTGAACAACTCATTTCAGTCTAGGTAGATACATTTCTAAACCAAATATGACAGTTTAAAATTACCAACTTTTCATCACATTCTTTAAAAGCATCCAATTCACATATATCAAACTCAGATTAAAATCACATAATGGTCTTCTCAAATTACACAATCTAAGAGAATGTTAGAAATACAATATAATTTTAGAAACACAGAAACAATAAACTTCAGATGACATTAATTGCATTTCCAGATCATCACATATAGGAATTGTTGCTCCTATTACTTCTGGTATTTTTATATTAATACATTAATATATAAATACATGCATCACATATATTAATACATTAACATCTTAAATACACTTTATTTAGCTGTATATTCTTCAGCACCCACTACCTCTGGCCCAGGCATTAGGAACTTTTGCCTGGCCATGAATGAACTTATGAAAGAAAGAGAAACTTAATTTGCACCCACTTTTCCAAGCTTCATCTTATACAAACTGATATTTAACAAAGTGCCTAAAAGGATTTTTTTGAACTTTTTTGAACTCCTAAGGGAGATAAGAGGGAGTGGTCCTTAAGAGCACACGGATTTGCAACTCCCCCACTCATTCTTTTTACCAAGTTAAAATATTTCTCAGTTTCCCCTTCAGCCTGCTGTCTCAGATAAAAGGAAAAATCCCTTTTAGTTTTCTAACGGCTCCTCCCTAGGTGGGGCCTGGCAGCCCCTTGAGGGCAAAGGAGCCTACCCTTCTGAGCACTAACTAATCAGCCCTATTTCTTTACAAGTTTTCTTTTAGCTTCAGCTCCCATAATCTTTCAATGTGGAGGGTGGGGGAAGGGTGAGGCCAGGAGCACAGGGCAGCTAAGAGCAGCACATGGGTCCCTGGCTAGCCAGGTGATCTCAAACTGCTGTTCTACAACCCCCCTAAATTCCTTTATACAGGTTTCTATCTCTCTCTTTCACTAATTTACTTTTAAAACTTTGCCACAAGGATGGGCTACAAAGGTACCGAGGGGCACAGGACTGACTGTCTGTGAATTTCTGTCCCTCTCCTCCTTTTGCCCAGTGGGGAGGGAGATTTAAGTTTTCCCTACAGTTCTGCATTCTCTTCTAATCCAATTTGGGAGGAGAGGAGTTTGATTTAACTGCTCTAGCTTTTACTGCAGCCCTAGCTCGGTCAGAGACAGAACAACAATAGTGAAAAGATCTCAATGATTGTAATTCAAGCAAACTTCACCCTTTGCTTACTCCCTAAAAAACCTTTTTTTTGCACTTGAATCTAAGGGAAAAGATTCCCTCCTAACTGTGATCAGGGACAAAGACAAATGCGAGAGTCCCACTGAAGACTTTAACAGAGGTTTCGTTTTTTTGCCAGAAGGCATTCATTGGGAGGAGGTGTTTCAGCAAGAGTGAGCTCCTGGAATGACTTTACAATTTCAGGAGTCTTTTCTTCCCAAAATTCAACTAACCAATTTCAAAACTTTTTAACAATTTAAAACCCAGAATCTGCCAAAATTAAACCCCATTTCTGTTGTAATTCCAAGTTAGGCCAGACCACTAGGAAAAGAGTCTTTGTTTCTCTAGTTGCAGCCTGAAATCTCTGGCTGCCTGCATTTCAGATTTTTTTCTAACAAAACATAGACATTTCACAATTTTGACATAGACACATGGGCACAGACAAATTCAAAATGTACAGAACATAAAACAGAACCATACAGTGTGGGTGAAATCGAATGCTAAACAAGTCCCCTCAGAGGAAAGATTTCCTCCTCAGAGATACGACCCCCAATCTTCCCACACCCCAGACAGACCAATAGCATGGGTCAATTGAAGGCTAAACAAGTCCCCTCAGAGGAAAGAAAGTAAACCAGGTTTCCTCTTCAAGGATAACACCTCCAATCTTCCCACACCCCAAACAGAAAACAGAAAAACCAATAGCATGGGTTAATTGAAGACTAAACAGGTCCCTTCAGAGGAAAGAAAAAATAAACCAGGTTTCCTCTTCAAGGATAACACCCCCAATCTTCCTACACTCCAATGGGAAAAGATGGCATCCCAAATTTTCCCCCAAATCTGAAAACACCCCTTGTCAGGGTTATCGTGTTGACAGAGACCAAACGGCTAGCCCCAAAACTGAAAAACTTACCTCTAGAGGTCTGAAAACCAAAATTCTCCGTAGGCTGAAAAGGGACAGGTAAGCAAAGAGCCCATTCTCCGAGACCGTCACCCCACATCAGAGTCCTAGGGAAAGAAATCCCCAGGAGACGGCCCTCTGAAGTGAGAGAAGGTGAATCGGGGGCAGAGACTCCCTGCTGAGGTCCGAAATTCTGTGTGTTTCTCCAGGGCGGTAACACGAAATACCACCTCATCTCGCTGGGGCCTCCAAAATGTTGTACCAGAAGCGAGTGAGACACACCACAGAGTATAAGTTTTAAATGGAGAATTTATTAGCCAGCGGCCATTGGGGTTGCTACCAAAATCAATGGCCCCGTGTTGGGGTGAAGGTGTGGCTTTTATAGCTCATACGGGTACAGAGGTTAATTATCTCCTGGAACCTACAGGCCAGGTCACAGGGTGGGGGGAACAGGAACAAAGGGTCCTGACTGATCAAGAGATTCTGCCAGTTTATCGTTAAGTGGGATAATCTTATTGACATTCCTTGGTGGAGTCATGGAGCCCCAGGGATATCTGCTAGACAGAAAGGGTCTACCAGGTTATCCTTCAGTGGGATGGTCCTATCTATTGACATTCCTTGGAGGAGTCACAGGGCCCCAGGGATATCTGCTAAATGCTGAAGAGATCTGAGTCCATTCTTCCTGGGGGTACTTGTCAGTAGCTAGGGGGTTTCTCAGGGGTCTCCTGACTTTTCCCATATTACAGTAGAAGGCAGAGGAAGTATAACATTTATTTAGGCACCAAAGAATCAAATCCCAGAACCAGTAATTCCATTTGCTATAGCAGTAATTATATTCCAGAACCAGTAAGCCCACCTCAATGTAGCAACAAGGAGATTAAAACACAATCTTACAGCAAAGAGCCAAGTTGTCCTGTAACCTTCCCCTTCCCCTCCCCCCGCCACTGCTAGGGCCTTCCCATAAACAATCACTCACGAATTCTAACTGTTTGCTTGCCTCTGTCCTCTCCCCTCTCAGTCCTCTAGTCTACAGTTCTCTTCTGCAGCTCTGTGGACTCAGACTTCTTACTCCTTCTCCTTGGGCTGAATTCTGAAGTCTGACTTCTCTTCCAACTTGTGAATTCTCATCTTAATAGCTGCCTTCTGGGTGTATGTTTTTTTAGGGCCCTAGGGCTTCATGACCCATCCGCAAAAGAGTGTGGGAAAGATCTTTAATCACTGATTGGCATCACAAAGATATGGGCCTGCCTCTCTTAACTGGCCCCAGCTGAAGCCTATTGAATGGGTGGGAAAGATCTTCAATCACAATATTACCACACCCTCCTACCTCACCTCCATGGCAGATCTTTGATATAGATATTACAGATATTATTGGCATCATGATTTTACAAATGAGAAAAATGAGGCACAAAGAAATTAAGTCATTTGCCCAGGGTCACATAGCTAATAAATGTCAGATGCAGGATTTGGATCCATGTCCCTCTTGACTCCAAGTCCAATGATCTTTTCTTTGACTTAAGATTTAATGACTATAGCAAAAATAAATTTACAAAGATATATATCTAAGCTGCAACAAGGATATAATGAGTTTATACTTAAACAGATGAATCTTTTTATTCCTATCATTTTTTTAGACTCTCTCCCTATCTTGCTTAGGCTGGACAGTAGACATGCAATCCAATAAACATTTAAGCACCTACTATGTGCCAGGTGCTAAGCATTGGGGATATGATTAATAAAAAGAAAAATAACCTCTATCCTCAAGGAACTTATAATCTAAAGTGGGAGACACACAAAAGGAGGCAGAAAGACAACTGGGGAACATGGGACAATAGAGGGTGCCTGGTATGGGGAACTTCGTGGCATTAGGGCATCCCTTTTGATAGAGCTGAAACCAGATTGGCAGCAGATGCAAAGGGGAGACAACTGAAAGTCCTATTTTTGCCCTCTATAAAAGAAGGCTTTGAGAGAAGCTTAATACTCTACTCTATCGCCCTCCAATCAGAGGGGAGAGAAGACCGGGGTTGGGGATGGGGGGGGAGAGGAGATGGTGTCCATCAAGGCTCAAGTTAACAGCTTGATGGTGAATTTAGAAGTGATGAGCAAATCTTGGGAGGGGCATCTTTTTCCATAGAGCTGAAACCAGGCAGGGCAGTGGATGTAAAGTAGGGAAGCTTTGACCTGTGTGGTTTCCAAGCCTGGACAGTTTGCTTCTCCTTAGGCAGCCTGATGGACCCTGGTGGCTCACTATTTTGGTACTAGACTTATAATCCATTTAGCCTATAGCAGCTCAAAACTCCTGAGCTCAAGTGATCCACCCACCCTGTCAGTTTCCCCAACTACTAGAGACTACCAGTGTAAGCACACCATTCAGGGCTCTTTATTCTTATTTTTCCTTTAAATCTGGTGATTAAGTGTTTAAAATCTTTTCTTAACACACTCCTCCAGAAAAAGTTATTCACCAGATCATGTGAGATTTGACCCCCACTTGACATGTGTATAATCAGAATAATGATGATAGCATACTTGTCTAAGCTGGGGATCTGGATCAAATGACTTCTTGGGGTTCTTTCCAGATATAGGTTACATGAGTACATTCAACATGTAAATAATGAATTAAGCAACCTTGCAATTTTTATTTCATATCAGGATCTGTATGAAAATTCTTTGCTAGTCTTATTGGCTTGTTTAGAAATTGCTGTTCAGAAGAAGTAATTTTAGGTTATTGCTTCAAGAGTTTGTGGGAAGTATTATTTTAACTTGAAATATATTAGCGATTAAATACCTGTTGCAAAATGCTTGCATAGAGTGAAAATAATAAGTATTTGTGAGCATCCAAAATTATAGCATATTATAATGGCCAGTTGTGTTTAGTTATTTGTATTGGCCTTTTTACCCTCTAGAATTTTAAATACATACAGAGAAACACCTTATGGATGCTGTGGATACATCTATAGGAAATATTTAATTTATTTTCCTTATATTCATGTTAATACTTTAAATTTTTATTCACATTAGTTTTAAAGAAAACCTTTACCCTCAGCTTCAACTTGTTATAGTGGAAATTAAATTGGACTAAGACACACAGGACACCTGGGATCAGGTTATAGTTTTGTCATTTTAAAATTGTATAACCTTAAGCAAGTTACCTCAGTTTCTTCCTTTGTAAAGTGAGGGAGGTTGACCTAAGTGATTTTTGAGTTTCCTTCCAATTCTGTTATACTGTGCTCCAATTATTTACCCAATATCTCTGCATGATAACAAAGCTGAAAATACACTTGAATTGGAAACATTTTACAAAATTACTCTTTACCATCACACAGACCACAATATCATTGATTTTTACAAGAGAAGCAGGCACCTCCTATGTTGAAGTACTTGAATCTCCTGCTTATATCTTTGAATTACATTAAAATCCAACACATGAAGGCATAGCAACAATTTATCAAAATAAACTTCATTGTTTTATGTTCTGAGAAGCTTGAACTTAGGTTGGTGGATTTCTTTCAGGCCTCAACAACTCTCAAAAACTGTTTTCTGGATCAGAGAAAATAGGCAAGCTGCTCTGCTGGAGAGAGTGTTCATGTAGATGAAATCACAGATTCATGAAGTATTAATATATACTGAAGGAATCTAACATCCTTGTTCAATAGTTTCAATTTAGTCCACAAAGCACTTAGTGATTCTAATATACTATTTCTTCAAGACTTCAAAAGAGCAATGATTCCATCTATATGAGCACCACTGGAAATTGAAATACTTTCATACCTTCATAGTTAGTTTCATGAATCGAGGCCAAAAAAATCACGTAGTGACCATAATTCTGGCATTGCACCTTTCCTGAACTTAGGTGGCCTGGTTGTCTAGGAGACAAAGTTTTTGTTCTTCTAGCATAGGGTCACCATCAAGAGGAAGCTTTTGAGTAGGATTTTATTAGAGGACATAAAATCCAGCCTTAACTGGTCTTCAAATATGCTGTTGGTCTTTGTCTTTCTATAGTTAAAAAAAACTCACAACCATCCTGATAGGCTTCAAGATGATGAATTTTTCACTTCCAGCCACTATCAAAGATTATCTGTTAACATATAAAAAGGTTCATGATCAGCATAAGTGGAGAGAATACCATAATAATTAAATCACTAGATCCTAGAAATATACATGTGCATGTATATGTATGTATGTATATTTATTCTGGCATATATTCCTTTAGATTCCTCATCCTTTCATGTCATGGATCTTAATGTGTCTTTAGGAGAAGAATTCATAAGGAATATGTATCAACAGATGCTGATAAATGATTCAGAATATTAAAAATTAGGAATTTATTTCTTACTAATCCTCATTCATTCTTCTTTTGTATTGTTACAGAAATAGGCTATTTTGGCTAGCACTGTCTGATTATTCAGTCCATAGTAAAGTAGTAAAAACTAGTGGCTTTAAAAAATTAGATTGGCGATTTATGTATTTTCTTACCAATTCTAAGATTCTCATGCAATGTTATGGAATATTTCAGCTGTACCACCTGCATGAAAATCAAAGACATGAATAAAGGTAAATACTTTGAACAGCCTAGGATAATATTCTAGGAAGCTCTGCAAGTATGCTACTGATTTGAAATCTCCTTTGCATGTTTTGTAACATGATTTATGTTGTGCTAAGTCAAAGAGATTCAGCTTTAGCTATCTATGAAAGTATTTGCTAGAGATCTATGAAGAAAAAGAAAGGATTACTTAGGAAAGAGGGTTGAGCTATGGGTAACTATTTTCTAATAGTAAGGGACACTTTTGCATAGTTTTAAAGAGTTTGCAACTGAATAAAATATGGTAAAATGTGCTATTTTATCCTATTGTCAATTTAATTTTAAAAGTTCTTAATTATTTAGAATGGATTCAAAAGCATGAACAATAAAGCTCAAGACATTTTCCTTTGACTTATTTTGAATGATAGAGAGTTTGAACAGCTCCTGAGGCTAGAAAACTTGTTGGTATCCTTCATGCCATGTTTTCTGCAACCTAAATTAAAGAATTAATGGATAATTAATGGAAAAGATGCCATAATATAGTGAATTATGTATTTGTTTTAAGGGGGTTTTTTTCTCTTTTAAATTAGGGGTGGTGGTATCAGGGAGAGAAGTTGTTTCTTATAAATTATAACATAAGATTTAAAAAATCTACAAGAAAATTAAAGCAGTGGTGGATTCAAGTCCATGTATACTAGCTGTGTGACTCTGGACAAGTCACTTAACCTCAGTGCCTCAGGCTACTCTAAAATTTGCAGAGCAGGATTTGATCTTCACTGGTAGAGGAAGGTTTCTCATAGGGAGTTCCTTATACCACTGAAGTCACAAGTCAGGTCCAAAAAAAAAAAAAGGAGAAAGTTTGCTTCTATTCTAAAACATTTTTCTACCACAAAGCTCCTACTATGCCATTTCATCACAGTCTAATTGTGACCTTGGGCTCTCTAAGGCATTGTCAGCAAAGCAAGAGGCCTGAGAAGTCCTTACAAGCTAGAGAGGCTTCAGATAAGGGCCCAAGGACAAACTAAAGTCATCCTCAGCTCTCAGGACAGAGAGGCTCACCACCACCCTGATAAGCTTCAAGTCGTTGAATTTTTCAGCTCTAGACGCTATCAGAGATTATCTGTTAAGATATAAAAAGGTTTGTGATCAGCAGAAGTGGAGAGAATACCCACACTAAATCACCAGATCCTAAAAATATACACATGTATATGTGTATGTATATATACACATGAGAATGTGTATGTCTGAAACTATGATGTAAAAGCTGAGAAGCAATGCACTTCAGTAGGTTAAGTGATAACCCAGAAACTCTAGGGACATACAGTATACCATAATGGCATATGCTTGCATGATAGCATAGATAACATACAATAAACTTATATAGCAATGTTTGTTAAGGATAGAATAACTTCTGTCCCCCTGCAATACAATACAACAGTGATTATTGCTATATGGTACTTCTACTGACCATATGTAGGGAGGAAAAGCTAATATAATTAAGGTACAGGTAGAAAATTGCCATAATCGATGAAAACCATTTATATTGCATTTAATAATTTCAAAGTTATGCCATTTAGATTTGAATAAGCCAGGTAGGAGTAAATTATAGTAACAACTGTTCATGAGGCGGTTTTGCTTACTTAGGTTTTTGGGGATGTTTCACTTTTCTTTAAAGTTGTCTAAGCAATTTCTAATATCACGATTGAATGAAAGACAGATGGGGAATTATGAATAATTACAGAAGACATTGTCAAAGTGGAAAATAGAAATGAAAATAATTCTAGGAACAAGAGACAGCAGCAGAAACTTGATCTGTTACAGAAGAATGATCAACATCTAAGTTAAATAAGAAAGACTACAATTGACCTTCATAACTGAGAACTTGGTTAATAAGGACCACTTTTAACTTCAAAGATGATTATCTTGGTGTGCATCTACTGTCCACAGATACAGTTCATACCCCCTTTATGTTTTAGAGGACTGTTTCATGATCTGCCAAGACTGAAAAATTTCCTTACCTGGCTTACCAACCTTTTATGATGAGTTTCTCCAACCACAACTAGACTGAACCTTCAGTAACATATACAGAGTCCCTTGTGGGGCCCACATTCGGAGCCTTCCTATCTTGGTGGGATGCTCCAAATTTTGTGTTCGCTGAGCTTATCCTTCAGTCACTCAAGTTCATCTTGACATTCATGAGGAACCATCAGGGGAAGATGTTAATAGATAGAATAAGGCCTAGTAAATATTCTGTAGGCCTGCTTTAAGATAAATGGCTATGCATGTATCTTCTATTAAAGAAAACAACTGCATAAAGTATCATATTCTTAAAATATCATTAATTTGGTTAACAGACTTGAAAGAGCTAGCGTGGTAAAATTTAGAATAATAGATACGAATCTGGAAGAGACCATATGTCCTATCAAATCCAAACCTATCATTTTAGAGTAGCTAAAACAAAGGCACAGAGCATGTAAGGGACCTCTCCAAGGCCACATGACTAATTTAACAGTAGAGGCAAGATCAATACCTAAGTCTGATATAGTCAAATGTCCTTCCCAGAATAATCTGTTTCCATGCCAAACATAGGTAGTATAAGCCATAAACAACTTTTATGTCTTTTGTTGCATTCTGTCATGGGAGAAATATCTAAGTTTGGATAATTATGGTTTAAATAACTGAAATGTAATGAAAATAATGGCTGACCTGGCCATGTAGACTGGGTGCTGTCACCAAATGGGAAGCTTTGAAGCTGAGTGTCATAGCCCATTTACTTAGAGATAGTGGATGTAACTGGTTTTTTATTCACCTGTTCCATAGATTACATTATATATTGAATTTCTCCAGAGTGTACTTGAAGCTTTGATCTGAATTTAAAATCTTCTGTGTTTTGAGACACAGTTACCTTAGAAACTTATCTCATTGTGCTCTTTGAGGCAATTAAAATCCACTAGACAGCATCAACATTGTTCCCAGAATCGAATGTAAGAAAGACCAGAATCAGGATTACAGGAGGTTTTCAGTTGTCAGACCTTGCCTTTAGATCAGGAATTCATAACCTCAAGTCTGTGAAATAGTCTTTAAAAATTATTTTGCTAATGGCATTTCAATATAATTGGTTTCCTTTATAATTCTATGTGTTTTACTTTATGTATTTAAAAACATTATTCTACAAAGGGGGCCATAGGTTTCCCCAGGCTGCCACAGAGATTCATGACACAAAAAAGATTAAGGACCCCTGTTTTAGAGCACAGATTAATGTGGCGAAGCTGTGAAGAAAGTAAAATTTACCTTTCAGCCCTACTACACCCCATTTCTTGTTCTTCCCAACAGGTATCAGCCTACTCAAAGAATCCTATTGTCCTGAACCTGCCCTAGCCACATGCCTTGAGCAGGACCCTAGGGCTTTTCACTTCTATGTCCCTTCCCCCTACCTAAACTTCTCTCCTGTGCTCACTTCAAAGGTATAGAATCCACTAACGAGATAATGACTGTATCCAGGTAACATATCAGTAGGCATTTGCCAATAATTCACCATTTCATTGCTTAATCCATTAATGAGTTTAATGGTAAGAATGACAAGGCTGATAGAGGCATTAGTGTTTTAGGAGTCAGGTTTTCTAGCATGTTTCAAATCATGCCTTGCATGTAGCCTTCTGTGGATCTTTGAGCCATAATATTAGTGTCATTGAAAAAATATTTCAGAGTTTATTTCAGGGTTCCTGTTCCAGCGTTAAAGTTGGATCTCCTTTGAGGGACTATTTTGGTTTGGCGTGTTTTATTTATTAATTTATTTATTTATTTTAGAAACTTCAACCTAAGACCTAACTCATTACTGTCTCTTCTTCCTTCCATCCCTTGCTTTCTTCCCCCTTTTCTTCCCTGAAGCTTACTTAGAGTCATAAGGCTGGGAGCAGCCTTAGAAGTCATCCCTTCATTTTTTTTTCAGGCACAGACACCAATTTAATTAGGAGGTTAAATAAGTGTATGTTGGCATGGAGAAGATCATGAGCCTGGGATGGAGCAGTCCCCTGGCAGTGTTGGCCCCCTACGACTTAAGTAACTGAACTGGAAGGCCTAGGGGATCCCAAGTTGGGAGGTAGTGGGGCCGCTCTTATGCCTATGTGGCACAAGGGAGCCCCTGGGATCCATTCCAGGGCTCGGTTAAGGCAACTTTACTGAACTGTTGCACTGGTATACGTGGCAATAAGAACTTAAGCCTGGTTAGTTTATCTGTATCCCTTTCATTATAAAGATGAAGAGATGGAGGACAAGAAACTTAGCCGCAAAGAACCTCAGAGGTAGAGCCAGAACTAAAAGCCAGGATGCCTGACTGGTGGAGGGCTCACTTCAGTACAATGCATGTCATACTGACACTCCAGGGCAAGCCACAACTATTGATCAACAGTGTCTGAAACCAGATAATGTCACCTCACACTGTTCCTGTAGAAAGAGGAATACTCTGTGTCCCAAATGTATCTAACAGTTTGATGCTGACAGTAGTAACTCACATTCTCAACAAAGGTCCTAAATCATAAAATGTGAATTGGGGGATTTGTGGGTCTTTTAAAAAATTACTTTATAAAAGGATTTACCATATAATTCCTGTAAATAGCAAACTTTTGTGAAATATTTAAGTATGGTTACAAAAATTAAGATTACATAGTTTTAAAGGGATACATTTGTTACATAAAGTAACATTGTTACATAACAGATGGTTATATGTCAAATTTCAGCATATTTACTTTAATTGTCCTACTTCCTGTGACTTCCCTGCTTTTGAGTTGGAAAAGGCAAAATGGTTTTGTTTTTGTTTCTTCCATGTGATTTCACCTTTGTAGGGCTGTTGTAGTTTTAGGTAATATTATTAGTCACACAGACACTGACATTTATAGCTGCTAAGAGGCACAAGTGACTTGGTTTGTTAAAATATAAATAACTAGCCAGACTACAGACAAAAATTATGTTCCTGGCTGTAGCTCCAGTGGTTCTAGTGCCCACCAGTTTCATATTGTTACAGGCAAGTGGCAGGAAAACTTCATAGGTACGCTCCTAGTTTTATTTCCTATTCCCATTGCCCACCATGTTTATAGATTAAAAAGTGGAAATTATGCAAGCAAATACAGTATATATGTTGATGATAGTATGGCAGTAGAATAAGTGCTGCTATATAGGAGAGTCAACATAGTGTGGCTGAAAGTACACCGAACTGGCATCTGGGACGCCTGGTCCTCACTCTGCTACAAACTAGATGGTGGACTTTAGTTGGTTTACTTAACTTATGTAGGCCTTAAGTTTCTTACCTGTAAAATGAGTGCCTCTTCCAGCCCTGTCATTCTGTGGATAAGTATTTTGATACATCTGTAGCGCTAAAGCGATACCCACAGCAACTGCTATAAATATGCTGGTATAGTTCTGAATCACAAGATATAACAGACTCTCTTCATTGAGAGCAGAACCAAAACATTTATTCAAACACCAGAAAGCCAAATTCCAGCACCAGAAAGCCAAATCCATCATAGCAACAAAGAAATCTATACACCTTGTTAATGCGGGGGGCACTGACATCCCCAAGCCTTCCCTCTTTAGGGCCTGCCCACAAACAAAGGCAAAAGCACTCCCTCTCTCACTCACATTAGCTGTGGCTCTGTGTGCCTCTCTCTCCCAGCTCTGACTGCTCTGTCTCACTTCCTCTCAGCTCTGCTGCGCCCTTCCTGCTCCACCCATTCGGCAAGCTCCCCCCACTACAGGCTCCACGTGACTCATACTTCCGTGTGACTCAGATAGGTCACATGGGCCCATTAATGGATGGGAGAATCTTCAAATTGTATTAACATAACATTCATAATACAACATGCTAGACTCAAATGTTAATTATTCCTTGGTTTTTATTGAGCTGACTCAAATTCAAACTGGCATAACTGATATATTTTTATCAAACAGGAACTAACATATGATGACCAGCTTTGTTTCCACCTATAACCTAATCTAAGATTTCAAGTTCGGTCAAACAGGAATAGAATTAACTTATTTTATTTACTAGATATTATTTTTGGGCTCACATTCCCACTCAAATAAAATATCCTGCCAAATGTTTGTAACGGGAAATGTGGAAGGTAACATTAAGAAATTAAACCTCGATTGTAGCAGAGTCCCAAAGCTGCCCTATCATTCTTTTTTCTGTCCTGGATCTGTGATTCCATTGGAGTAGTTTGAAATGTATGTGAGATAGGTTTTAGAAATTTCAGTTTTTTTGAAATCTAGAAATTGTCAACTACTGTCATGACCACTGCTTCAATAACTTAATTATTGACATTATCAGGTAATGGAATGGCTGGGAGGTAGGGTTGGAATGCAAAGATAAGGGGCCTTTCAGTGTATAGATGCTTTGTTTGGGCTAGGGCTGGTGTTGAGTAGTTATAGTTCCCTTTCCAAACCATATAGTTGCTGAAAATCTGCCTGTAGTTTTGTGTGTATGTGTGTATATTAAAAGATACTGTGCCATTGACTTGTTAGCATTTCAGAGATACTTTACCTTAACTTGTGATTGACTTGAACTTCACAGTACCTTTTAAAACTTATTTTCATCATTTTCTCCCTTGTCCAAACCTCTCTGTAATAAAATAGGTAATGAAATAAATGAAGGATAAACCAACCCTAAAAATATCATTTAAACTAGAATTTAAAGAGACTCTGTGGCAAATTCTTTTCTTTTTTTTTTTTGTTTTTGTTTTTAAATGCAATTTATTTATTTAACATATTTGGTTTTCAGCATTGATTTTCACAACAGTTTGAATTACAAATTTTCTCCCCATTTCTGCCCTCCCCCCCCACTCCAAGATGGCGTATATTCTGGTTGCCCTGTTCCCCAGTCAGCCCTCCCCTCTATCACCCCCCTCCCCTCTCATCCCCTTTTCCTTTCCTTTCTTGTAGGGCAAGATAAATTTCTACGCCCCATTGCCTGTGTATCTTATTTTTTAGTTGCATACAAAAAGTTTTTTTTGTTTTTGAACATCTGGTTTTAAAACTTTGAGTTCCAAATTCCCTTCCCTCTTCCCTTCCCACCCACCCTCCCTAAGAAGTTGAGCAATTCAACCTAGGCCACACATGTATTATTATGTATAACCCTTCCACAATACTCATGTTGTGAAAGGCTAACTACATTTTGCTCCTTCCCAACCCATCCCGCTTTATTGAATTTTCTCCCTTGACCCTGTCCCCTTTCCAAAGTGTTTGTTTTGATTACCTCCACCCCCATCTTCCCTCCACTCCATCATCCCCCCCGCCTTTTATTTTTTTTTTTATCTTCCTCCCTCTTCTTTCCTGCGGGGTAAGATACCCAACTGAGTATGTATGGTATTCCCCCTCAGGCCAAATCTGATGAGAGCAAGGTTCACTCATTCCCCCCTCACCTGCCCTCTCCCCTCCTCCCATAGAACTGCTTCCTCTTGCCACCTTTATGGGAGATAATCCACCCCATTCTATCTCTCCCTATCTCCCTCTCTCAGTATGTTACTCTCTCATCCCTTAATTTCATTTTATTTCTTTTAGATATCTTCTCTTCATCCTCAACTCACCCTGTGTCTGCTCTCTCTCTTTTACATATATATATATACACATACATACATATACACATAGATACCTACATACATTCACATTCACTTATATATATACTTAAACATATATATATATATATATATGCATATATACATATATGCATATTCCCTTCAACTACCCTAATACTGAGGTCTCATGAATCATACTCATCATCTTTCCATGTAGGAATGTAAACAAAACAGTTCAACTTTAGTAAGTCCCTTGCAATTTCCGTTTCTTGATTACCTTTTCATGCTTCTCTTGATTCTTGTGTTTGAAAGTCAAATTTTCTATTCAGTTCTGGTCTTTTCACTGAGAAAGCTTGAAAGTCCTCTATTTTATTGAAACTCCATATTTTGCCTTGGAACATGATACTCAGTTTTGCTGGGTAGGTGATTCTAGGTTTTAATCCTAGCTCCATTGACCTCCGGAATATCGCATTCCAAGCCCTTCGATCTCTTAATGTAGAAGCTGCCAGATCTTGGGTTATTCTGATTGGGTTTCCACAATACTCAAATTGTTTCTTTCTGGCTGCTTGCAGTATTTTCTCCTTGATCTGGGAGCTCTGGAATTTGGCAACAATATTCCTAGGAGATTTCTTTTTGGGATCTATTTGCGGAGGCGATCGATGGATTCTTTCAATTTCTATTTTGCCCTGTGGCTCTAGAATATCAGGGCAGTTCTCCTTGATAATTTCCTGAAAGATGGTATCTAGGCTCTTTTTTTGATCATGGCTTTCAGGTAGTCCAATAATTTTTAAATTATCTCTCCTGGATCTATTTTCCAGGTCAGTGGTTTTTCCAAGGAGATATTTCACATTGTCTTCCATTTTTTCATTCCTCTGGTTCTGTTTTATAATATCCTGATTTCTCATAAAGTCACTAGCTTCCACTTGCTCCAATCTAATTTTTAAAGTAGTATTTTCTTCAGTGGTCTTTTGGACCTCCTTTTCCATTTGGCTAATTCTGCCTTTCAAGGAATTCTTCTCCTCATTGGCTTTTTGGAGCTCTTTTGCCATTTGAGTTAGTCTATTTTTTAAGGTGTTGTTTTCTTCAGTGTATTTTTCAGTATTTTTTTGGGTCTCCTTTAGCAAGTCATTGACTTGTTTTTCATGGTTTTCTCGCATCCTTCTTATTTCTCTTCCCAATTTTTCCTCTACTTCTCTAACTTGCTTTTCCAAATCCTTTTTGAGTTCTTCTATGGTCTGGGGCCAGTTCATGTTTTTCTTGGAGGCTTTGGTTGTAGGCTCTATGACTTTGTTGTCTTCTTTAGGCTGTATGTTTTGGTCTTCTTTGTCACCAAAGCAAGAATCCAAAGTCTGAGACTGAATCTGGGCGCGTTTTCGCTGCCTGGCCATATTCCCAACCAACTAACTTGACCCTTGAGTTTTTCAGTGGGGTATGACTGCTTGTAGATTACAGAGTTCTATGTTCTACGTTTGGGGGGGAGGTGCCAGCTCTATCAGAGCCGCACTCCTCCTTCCCCAAGGACCCCCAGTCCAGACTGGGCTCAGATCTTCGGCAGGCTGTGCACCCCTGCTGTGATCCGCCACTTAATTCCTCCCACCAGGTGGGCCTGGAGCCGGAAGTAACAACAGCTGTAGCTGCCCCACCTCCGCTGCCCCCGGGGCTGGAAGCCGAACCGCGAACTCCTTCCACTCCCGCAGCTTTTCCCACTAACCTTCTCCGCAGTCTTTGGTGTTTGTGGGTCCAGGGGTCTGGTAACTGCCGCAGCTCACATATTCAGGGCGCTAGGGCCCCCTCCGCCAGGCTTCTGGTCTGGATCGTCCACGCCGCTCAGGCTGGGCTCTGCTCCACTCCGTTCCCAGCTCCCAGCTCCGTGTGGAATAGACCTCACCCAGAGACCATCCAGGCTGTCCTGGGCTGGAGCCCTGCTTCCCTCTGCTGTTCTGTGGGTTCTGCCGTTCTAGAATTGGTTCAGAGCCATTTTTATAGGTTTTTGGAGGGACTTGGGTACGGAGCTCACTCTAGTCCGTGCTTACCAGCCGCCATCTTGGCTCCGCCCCCGGACCTTTCGGCAAATTCTTTTCTAATTCAAATAAATCATTACTGCTTAATTTATCTGTTTTATGAACTAAAATTGTTCCATTTGATATTATCTTTTTTAATTGAGAAGAACTACATACAGTCCCACCAAACAACAGGTTTTTTTCCCCCTTTTTAATTTATCACCATTAGAAAACCTACAAAATAGTAAAACACAAAAGCAATTAATTTACCTTTACTCACACCTTATCCAGCAACCCTGGGCATGGAGAGTAATGGCAACTTCTAAATAATTTTCCTAAATGGCTTTCCCTTTGTATTAGAATATTTTCATGTAGCCAGGGTTAGTCCACATATGCATCACACAGATTTTTAATACCATCCCCTTGAGTGGCATATTTTTGGGGAAAGCTGATTAAGCTTGGAGGACAGCCAATGACCAAAGATCAAATGTCATTAGATTACCTAGTGTTGGATGTTTGGGTCACCAGAGGAAGCAGAGGGACATGGAGCATAAGAACACTTTGCCTCCCAGATACTTTCTCCATGACTTTGTGTCCTAGAATCTCTAGATTCCTTCAAGCCTCATCTTAAATGCCTCTTTCTACAGGGTGTTCCTAAAGTCTGGAAACATAGGAAATGTGGAGTTATTGCATCAAGTTCATGTCAATCTTGCAAAGCACATCAACCTTTGCATCACAAATGATGGAAATCATATTGAAGATGTTATTTGTTAGTATTCCAATTAAATAAATGCTGTTGAAAATGTCATTCATTTCATTTCTTGAAAATATGCATTTTCGGCTATGTGTCCAGACTTTAGGAACACCCTGTATATAAAACCTATCCTTATCTCTGTATTTGCTAGTATCTGCTCTCCTAAAACTACTTTGTCTTTATAGAATATAGCTACTCATCTATGTATGTATGTGTTGTTTTCTCTGATACACTAAGCTCTTTGAAGGCAAAGACTATTTCTTTTTGTCTGTGTCCCTAGCACCTAGCACAGTGACTAACATGCACATAGTAGGTGCTTAATATAAATGCTTGCTGAATGAATGAATCTTAAGAATCATTTAAATATTGTCTCAAGCTGAAGAATAATTCTGCTGACAAAAAGAAGAGTACCCAATGTATGATGCTTTTAAAAATAGTACCAGACACATTGTAGAGAGGAAGGGAATAGCATTTATAGAGTGTCTTTCATGTGCCATGTACTGTATGCTAAGTGTTTTACATATATTATCTCATTTGCTTTATTAGATTTAATATTTTATAAAGAAATTACATTGATTTTAGCTTAAAAGTTCCTATTAACTGACACAGCGATTGAAGAGCTTGTATTATCTGCAGTACTGTTGCCCATTATCCACTGATAGTTCTTCCTCCCTCCAAGGCCTCTATGACACTGCAGTATTTTTGCTGTCCTGTCTCTTTGTTCCTTTGTTATTGCTTTTGTTGGTGCCTCTTCTTCCTTCTGTCTGCTAACTGTAAATATTCCTAAGTGTTTTGTCACTGATCCTCTTCTGCCATTATACTGTTTCCTATAACAATCTCATCCCTTCTCACTACTTTAATTATTATGTGTGCAAATGATTCCCCAATGTATGTCTTCAGTCCTCTTTCCTGAGCTTCAGGACTGTTGTCTGTACTGCCTTCTGGACATCTTCATTTGAATGTCCCACTAATATCTTATAGAATAGATCTAAAGCCAAATTTACCATCTATTCTCTGACATCTGTTCTTAATAATGGTTTCTTCATTTTTGTTAATGATACTGCCATTCTTCCAGGTAACCAGACTCAAAGCCTTGAAGTATCTTTGATTCCCTCCCCACTGACCCCCACTCCCAACCCATCTTCCCCACTGATAAATGTAGGGATGTATATAGGGAACACAAATAAAGACATACAAAGAAAACCATTCAGGTAGAAAGACTCCATTTCCACTGTTCTGATGGACAGAGGTCTCAACACTTCTTCCTTATAACAAAGCCAGCTCTTCAGTATGAGGATCATTCTGGACATATTGGCTCCAAATCCTAGGCTAGTTCCACTTTTAAAGACTGATTCAGAAGGAGTCTCGGAAGGAAAAGAGGCTAGTTGCCTTAAAAGGGTTATTGGTAATAGCTGCTGCCATCTTGCTCTGTAGATTATAGGATGAGAAATTTAGATATGGAAGGGTCCAGTTCAACCCCCTAATTGTGCAGAGGAGGAAACTGAGCCTCAGAGAAATTATGTGGTTTACCCATGTAAAGTGGTAGAGACAGCATTTGAACTCAGGGTCCTTTCACTATTCAAAATAAGAAGTAAATTAGAAATTGCATCTTTTAATATTTCCCACACTTTTGTATTAGAGTAATTTTTTTAATGTAATTCTGGATTTGAGCTACTTTGTTTTCTTAAAATCTCTTTTCTCTAATGTAATTTTGCCTTGCCACTAAATAAATGTCTTCAGCTACTCTTAATTAATTTTCTTGTCTTTTATGAGAAGGAAGGAGGAAAAGATGAATTTTGTTCAAGGAATGTGCCTTTTAATTTGTAAAATTAATTTCAGAATAATAATTTTTAAATTCATAATTTATAAAATAATTTCAGAATTTTGCATATGTTTTAGTATATAGAATATTTACCAAATCAAATATATATGTTTTTGTATGCACGTATTTATTTTAAAAATTTGGATTATGCCAAAAATCAAAGGAAGTGGCTTATGTTTTATGGTAACTTGGAAAACCATGGAAAACTGAGCATATTCTTACATGAAAATGTCATTACAAATAGCTGATAATTATGTCTCAAAGTTTCTCTCTTTCTTTTCTTTAGAATTACTCTTACCAGACCTAATGTAGATTCACAAAGTCATGGATAGGACAAGTTGTTTAAGATGGCATTTTGATCTCCTTTGGTAGTACGGAGGTTAAGTTATAAGTACTATTTGGTTCATATATACTCATGAATTTACTAAAACTACAACAACGATATTGGATCATGATCAGCAGTGTAACAGGGTAGGTGTGAAGGGACCAAGCTTAAGAGGTCAGGATTCAGCTAACGCAGGGTATTGGAGTAAGAGATTACAATCAGAGCTTCAGTTATTATAGAAAGATGAATTGGGAGTCTACTGTGAATGCAGAGTATGACACTAAGGTCAGAATGCAAAGTGGTAAGCCAAACTGGAGGGAACAGATCAGACATTGAGTCTAAATAGTCAAGGTATGATCCACACAGTACATAGAGATCCAAACAGAGTGAGAAGTCAGAGGCTAATGTGTCACTATAACTCAGATTAATAAGGTACTTGAAGATATCTAAAGACATTCATTTCCTTACTAACAGTCCTTGGAATCTCCATTTTACATGTGAGGAGAATGAGGTTCGGAGACACTTGCCTAGGATTATACAGCTGGTGAATGAAAGATGCAGGACTCAAACCAAATCTCAAACCCAATCTTGAACGTTAAAAACAACAACAACAACAAAGCCAAAGCCTCACTGCTACTCCATCCATCGATGTAAATGTACTTACAGAAATCAGACCAGGCTCTAGGAAACAGCAGAAAAGGAATGGTATCTCCAAGTCAGCCTAAACGAGTAGGTTCATTCAACACACTGACTCAGAGTGATTTTAAACTCCCTTTTTAGTGTGAATTGGTAAAAAATTGGCAGGTCCTGGATGTTTCACAGAATGAGGGTTGGGGTACTACAAGTGCTTGTGGCCAGAGAACCTGGAGCATCAGCAAAGTGTTAGGCATCCCAGGAAGTCCTCAAAGTCCTAACACTTAGAGCTTAACGTTTTGGACCAGACCTATGATTTCATCTGTGTGGGCAGCTACATTTGAACTGTAGCAGCTCATTCTCTCATTACTACTATGTGAGGAAAATAATGGCAGTTTAAAACAAATTAAGTCAGGAAGAGCAATTGGCCAAGACCAAGTACACAAAGAAGAAATGCATGCTAGAGGCGACAAAAACCTGAAAGAAGTGGGGAGTTCCAGATATCTAATCAGAGAAAATAGCAAAAACTTGGGGGGAAATACAATAGGTGCAATTACCACTCTCCTCCACCCCATGAAAGTCAAGAAAGTATCAGTAATGGCTAAGTTGTGTTAGCTTTCTCATCTCTATAAGATTCTTCATGAGAATGATGAAAATATAGGAAGAGAACAGTCAGCTATTCACAGAAGATTTCCTATAGCAGATCACATCTTAAGCTAGGTAGCAGTTAGGTGGAGTAGTGCAGAGAGTGCTGGGCCCTAAGTCAGGGAGACCTGAGTTCAAATTTGACTTCAGATACCTGCTAGTGGTGTGATCCTGGGCAAGTCATTTTGTTTTCCTCAGTTTCTTCATCTGTAAAATAGGTATAATAATAGCACCTTTCTCCCAGGGTTTGGTCCAAAAAACCAAAGAGAATCAGTTTCCCCCTTAAGCTTGCTCAAAAACAAATAGAATGGGGTCCTCCTCTTAATCAAAAGATTGTCTAAAGAACAAACAGAATGGAGTTCGCCTTACCAAAGGTTGTACATGTGCTATAATGTGCTTAATTATTCTAATTAAGCCAGAGAATCATGCATGCATGGGAGGTCAGACTAATTTTTGTCTTCCCGAAGGCATCATTTGTAAGAACATTTATACCCTTAAAGTAAAGTCAGCAAACTTACCCTTCTCCTTCCTGACTCGTGATGCCTGTGTCAGCCAAAATCAGAGTTCCTATATATTTAACTATACTATGAGAAAGGAATTTCTTAATAGGATAGTTTTTAATAGGGTAGTTTTGTAAAACAATAAGATAATAAGAGAGATGTCTTGTGTTGATTGAAATTGTAGTTCCAGGATGTCTGTGTTTCTTCTATCATAAACATAACATAACAATGCTCAACAGGAAAGAGGGATGCTGCTACTCAAGACAGTGGCTAACAAAGGAGAGTCATGGGATTTAAGAGATATGTCTGGTGGACCAGGTCCTTGGCAGAAGAATGTTCCCAGTCAGCAAAGTCCAGCAGAAAAGCTCGGGTTCCCTCAGAGAGCAAAGCAAAGCACGTTTGTTATACCAGAGTATGCAAAGCATTATGGTTGGTTAAGCTCAGAGTGGGCCAAAAATGTCTTTCTCTTGATTGGCCAATCCAGGTTTTAGGCTTTTCTCAGGTTGGGGGTGGGGGACCCTCAAACTGATTGACAGATCAAATAAGATAATTGGAAAGGTTAGCACAATGCTTAGCACATAGCAAAGGCTGTATGAATGGTGGCTATTGTCATTCTTCCTATTATTCATAGTCACATAATTGACTGGCAGATATAAAGCTCCCAATGAAGTTATTTTTTATAGATCATAGACAAATTTTTCAAGGTTGTTTGGCAACAGGGTATCGTAAAAGATTCCTTGATAGACACAAACACAGGTATAACTTTTTCTGTGTTCTTAGTATCAAAATCCAATTAGGTATAAAACAAGGAGATGTATGCTCTGTAGAGGTTATTATCATGGAGTCTACCTTATATAGAGTCCAGATAGAAAAGGTATTCCATGTGGGAAATGAAGTCCTCTAGATGTTCCTGCTTATAGATGACATGGGATTGACTACATCAAGCCCCCAGAATAATGTAAGGCTCCTTAAGGAAATATGCCATCACCACTTAAAAGCGATGGTTCTGAAAATGCACACAGGAAAAACAAAATGGAAGAAGAAGGTCTGTTGCTTAGACTATGACATGCATGTAATTGAAGTGAGTCAGTTTAGCTACTGAGGTGCATCTAGAATAGAATAACAGTAAGAAAAAGGGCTGGACTGATTTTGGCGAACTGCACAGTGCTTTCAACAATCCCAAGATGTTCTCTGAAACAAAGTCTTATCTTTTTAATGCCAATATTTGCCTAGTAGTGCTATATGACTATGTCTTGCAATACTAAAATCTCCAAATAATCAAAATTAGGTAACCATAAGTGACCCTAAGGGCAATGGAAAAAGGCATGATGGGCATGAATGAGTGACAGCATATTATCAACAACAACTTGTGTGGAAGAAGTATCATGAAAGATATTTTTCAGAACAGAATAATTATAAAAGGAGGTTGATTTGTACTAAGGACAAGAGGAGAGAGAACAGGTTCTGAATGCTGTACTGATGCTCATGAAATGTAAAAAGTCTTAGAGGAAGGCACCCAGAGCAATGGGAAAATTTTCAACAGAGAATTAATGGCAGGATATAAACAAGAATCCCAAAAAAGTAAGAAGGCCTGGGTGGGTTAAAATCTACACCATTGGTGCAAATACCACACTGATGAGATCTTAGATTCATTACAATAATAAAGTAAATTGTTTCCTACTACAAAAGGGGAAATCTGCTTGTTCCTTGAGATCTCAGGTTCCTACTCAACCAAATTAGATAAGAAATTTGACAACACAGTTATAGCAGAAGTTGAATTTTCTGGTTGCTTAGGACAAATGGACTCTTAATAATCCCTCCTGTGCCTTGTTGTTTCATTTGTCAATGATAATGCCCATGATAACTAGCAGAATACCCTTATGCCAGTAATTCCTCTACCTTCACTAAGTATGTTCCCTATGGAATGTGCTCCTTTCCTGAATTTTGTTGAGGAATGTGTGTGTGTGTGTGTGTGTGTGTCTGTGTGTGTCTGTGTGTCTGTGCATGTGTGTGTCTGTGTCCATTCGTCCACAGCACCTAACACAGTGTCTGGAACTCAGCAGGCATTTAACAAAATGCTAGTTTACATGATTGGTTTGATTTTCTCCATGCCATTTGATCTGTGATTATTGTAATTTCCTTCTTTCTTTCACTTTAATATATATTTTTATAATACCTCTCTGGAAAGAAAGTATTTTTTGTTTTTTTTCTATTTGTGGTTTTACCTTTGTTTTTAATGTGTGAATTAAAATGCTTTACTGTCAGTTGAATGTGAGACCTAGAACCTAAAGGAGAATTTTTAAAATGTATATTTTCGTCAGTAGATTTAAGATCACCTGTATGTAAATGTAAAATACAGCTTCCTTCACAAACTCTGGCAAAGCTGGCAAATGGTTCATGAAAGAATTTTTATCATTGGTTAAGGAGAGCATATGGACCAAGTAGGCCTTGACATTAATATTCATTATGTTTCTCATTTGATTGGTAAGATGAACAGTGAACATTTAATACATATAATTGAATTAAAATCACTTGTCTTTCTGCCTTTAAAAAGACAACTTAAAGCAGAATAGCTCCCAATGCCACAAGTATTTTAGATTCAAGAAGTTATTATAACTTTTTAAATTAAATGCATTTTTATAAGTTCAAAACCTGAGGAAGTTCAAGGCATGCACCTTCAGCTCAAATGAGCCATCACTAGATGGCGATCTTTTTCATTTTTTTATATAGTAGGCCCTGTAGTTCACCTCATGGGAGGCACAGCCTTTTAAAATCTAATCATTAACCTTATGAAAAGTCAGTATTAAGTTTCAGAAAAATTTGCCCTTTGTGGTCTAGATAGGAGCCATTTTAGTCATGATCACAATCAAATTTTGTTGGAAAAATCATGTTTTAAAACATCATAAACAAAACAGAAGTCTACAGTTAGCCACACATTTCTCTTTATATTGCTCCCACTTCCTCAGTGTTAGAGTTTCTAAGTAGACACTGGCATTCTTTTATACTTTTCTTTGAAGTCTCCGAACTAACAAGCAACTCTGCTAGCCTTTTACTGATGTTTGTTACCTTAGTTTGAAGTTCTACACAGATATTCCATCAAAAATACTGTTAAGACTATTGTTTAATGAACACTGACCAGGAGGGTTAAACATACAGCTTCAGGGGAAGGATGAGAGGGGGAGGAGGGAAAGGGAGAGGTAGGGAGAGGGGGAGGGGGGGAGGGGGAGAGAGAGATTCCTGAAATAACTAGGCAATAGTTAGAAAAGCAAAGGGGAGGATGAAAGTTGTTAGTAGACGTTAAGGGGTCCCCTGAACTTGTCTTTTTGAGTTGCTATATTTCCAGAAACGCTGGACCAAAAGTATGCAAGAGATCCTGAATGCACATCAAGGACGAAGTCTACTCCCACCCCAGCCAACATTTATTTGCACCCCAATCCTGACTCCCTCTGTGTCTTTGGGAGTCAGGACATGTGCCAGTCAGTCTGCACCAGACTGAGGAACTGCTTGTGTAGCTGGGACCCTTTTAGATAAGCAGACCGTCATACCTTCATGGTCTAGTTCCCAAGGGAAAAGAACTTGGCTTTTGCCATCACCTTGCTTCTCTTCTTTGGGAGGGGTTTACTCCTTTCTTTCCTCCTCCCATGCTACTCCCACTTAGAAGGAGATTTGTTTCCTCCTCCTTGCTTTGTTGTACTCTCATAAATAAGCCAGTTACTGTTTAGATTGTGAACTCTTTGCACTTGCATAGGGTTCCACATTCCTGTCCATTTCTCTTGTAATAAACCCAGTTTTTCACATATGTTTTGTGAAGTTGTGGTTTCCTGTTGACATAGAGGACATGAGTACATGTGTTTATGAAGGGTTTGTCTAAAGTGAAATTAAGTGAGCTGCTTCCCAGCAGCCTTCTCATCCTGAGGAGGTCTCTACTCTGAGGTCTGATTTACTGATTGGTCAGTCTCTAGGTTCCACCCCCATTTCATGATGGGACCTGGCCATTTTCACTTCACTCCCAACTCTACTCTCCAGCACTTCCTCTCCCCCACTCTTGATGTCTAGTTCCTTTTTATTTATTGTAGGCTCTTTGAGGGGAGGGACGATATATCTTGTTAGATTTTATTTATATCCCCAGTGTTTAGTTCAGTGTCTTACACATAGGAAATATTTAATAAATGCTTTCAATCTCCCTCCCTCTCCCTCTCTCCCCTCTGTTTATCATCATCATTATGGCCGACAGTCGCCAGAACACCCTGACCCTAAAAGAAAAAGAAAGGAAGGCATTTGGGGTCAGCTCACCAGACAGTTTGATTAAAAGTGGGAGTGAAATGGTAGACAAGAATGACGAGTTTGTTAGAGGTGGGGAAAATGAGGGGAATGTAGCACGAGAGGCACTGTGTAATGTCAGTATTTCTGTATGAATTAGTTACAAGTAACACATTTACCTAGCTAGTAATTTTTATTTATACCTTTAAAAAAAATTGGAATCATCTTTCCAATAAACCTTCCTTTATTGAATCATCCTTATTACAAGAAATACGTAAACGAAACCCAATGACCATTTCTAACAGTATAAGCATCATTTCACCCCTGTAGTATTTCTCTCTACCAAGAGGAAGGAGATTGTTCCTCCTGGTAGCCATGGGAAGGTCATATAACCTCTTTGGGTCTTGGTTTCTAAATATGAAAAATGTGGGGGTTAGGCTAGAAAATCTGTAAGTGCCTTATAGCTTTCAATGCTATGGTCCTATTATCCTATAATACTGATCGTTAATCAAGCATATGACCTAATTCAAATGTGCGGCCTCTCATAATTACCTTATTTTTTTTTATTGTCTTATTCCCATTTTGTTCAATGGAGTTCAAATAGTAATGGTCGTGGGATAAGTAACTATCCTTCTGCTATTCTTTTATGTCTTATAGTCTCTAGACTATTGCACAGATAAAATAACTGCTTTTGGTAGTTGAAAAGTGTTAGCATTTAAACTCATCTTCTGTAGAATCACTGAAATCATCTTTGATACAGCTCCAGTTACAGTCAGGACAACAAGAATGATGATATACACCTCATCCTGTTCCCACATGACTGTATCTCCTCTGTTAGGTCTCTATATTTTGAAAGCTTATGGAAAGATTTGTTGAAAATGTTGTTCTTAAGTTTCTATGGGTCAAGGTTATGTCTGTGCAATTGTAGGCTTTTCTCAGTTCAATCTGTGATAATTACCCCCTCTTTAGTACAGCTTATTCGTTGAGTTCCTTAGGAAATTTTGTGGTCTATTTGTAGTATGGAACTTTGTCATTGTTAATACATTAAAGATTGCAAGCTCCAGTTCTAGGCACCAGATTGTGTCTTGCTAGGTATTCACTAAGTACTAAATTTTTGCAGCCTGCAGTGATGTGTTACACAGTTTGTTTCTTTCTTTTCTTTACTTGAGCTACATTGATAAATAAAGCTTAAGTTCCTTATAACCCTTCTATAATTTCTGGTGACTGTTAAAATTTATTGTTATTATTATTTGGTGGAGATCAGACAGAATTGTATCTGGAACAAATTGCTTTCTTGATATCATTTCTTCCTATTCAGTAGTCCACAGACTATTGCACAGGTGGATAAAATAACTGCTTTTCATAGGTGACTAAAAGTATTAGGATTTAGATTGTCAGTAGGCTCATTGAAAGTATTCTCAATAACTCCAATAGCAGACAAGACAACAGGAATGATATGTCTCTCACTCTGTTCCCATATAATTTTGATCTTTTCCTTCAGCTCTCTATACTTTGAAAACTTTTCATTCCATGTGGCTTGGAGATTATGAGTATTTGGGATGGCAATATCTATTTAAAAATGTTAAACTTTTAAAAATCAATATTATATCCCAGATGATTGTGGGTAACAGCTGTCTGTGATAATGGTCTAGTTCCAGCTGCAGACAAAAGTTGCACACCTCATTCTGTTCCCACATGTTAGTAAGCTTTTGCTATATACTATAATCTTAGCCTCTAGATCATGTCTGGCTAGGTATTGTGTAGGTGTTAAATTTTTATAGCCTGCAGTAATAAAGTTGTACATCTTTCTGTATTTATTTCCATCATCCACATTGATCACTAAGTTCAGGCTTTAGTAGGAACAACTACTACATAATTTTGGGTGGCAAGTACTTGTTTCTGAATTGTCATTATAAACCCTTTTCTTTCCACAAACATCTGTCTGCATGATTCGGCCATGTATTTGAAGCTTCTTTTGGTAATATTTGTTGGCCGAGTTCAGGCAGATATTGGCCCAAGATAGCCTTTTGATTCTTTTCTTGAATTGTAGTAGTTTCATTAACTTTATCTAGAAGTAAACTACTTTTTGGTGACATTCAATAAATCTCATGATGTATACCTGTTATCACCCTTTACTATTTGTTCAGTGAAGTGATATCCACTTCTTCCAGAAGTATTTACTACAGCTTTTTTACATCGTCATGATCGTCACCATCACTGTCATAATCACCATCATTATTTTGCTGTTTTCTCCTTCTTTCTTTTCTTCTTTCCTTCTTTGTCCTCCTTCTCCTCTTCTCCTTCTTCACATAGACTCAGTGAAAGCTTCTTGGGTACAACTTAAATAGTAGAAACAAAAATGAAGATGATACATGATTCATCCTATTCCCTCATGACTGATTTCTCCCCCTGGGTCTCTATATTTTGAAAGCTATTGTTCCACACAGTTTGAAGATTGTGAATATTTAGTATGGTAACAGCTATTTAAAATGTTATTCATCTTTTATAGATAAATGTTTTGTTGGTAGTTACAGCCTATAGTCAGGTCTATGTTGTTTTTTTGTTGTTCCATAAATCCCTTTCAGCAAAGAACACAAATTTTTTTAATGCTATGTAGATGTTAATTACTTTAAGTTTGTTTTGCCTGTTGAACATTGATTTCAGGATGTCAGTGAGTCACTTAACATGTTCAACCACAAAGTAACATAATACATTATTCTGAGATTCTTTTAGATTTAAATAACTATAATGATAACTTTTGCCCCCAAAAGATCCAAATTAAAATTTATATTATTTGATTGTAACCATAAAATACAAAGTCTCATCCTACCTATAATTATGACAACTAAATATAGAATTATAAAAAAGTAACTCAGAAATACCACATATGATTACTATTGTCTGCAAGAATTCATATTAAATTTCTTTATTTTATAATTTTTGAATATAAATAATGTTTCTGTAATAATTTATAAATTAGAGAGCATTTAACAAATATAATGATTATGTATAAACTTAATTTCAATGTTGAACTTTCTATTTGAACAAAAGTTTGCAATATTTGGCTCAACACCTAACAAGGAGTCTTAAATCTGGTTCCACATTGAGTTTATATTTATATTGTGATTTCAAAGAAGAATAAACTGAAAATGCCTGTTCACAAAAATATATGATGGGAAATGGTAGGAGAATTTTACAAGCTTACTTGCTTAGAGGTGGAAATTCTTTGAAAAAAAATTTTAGTCATTTAACTAATTCACAAAAATGAATATGTAGTTACAATATAAAATGTTTACTTTTCTACTGGCTAATGAAAGGCATTGTATCAAATGATAAAATATCCTTAGAATTCAATTGCATATAGTGCTTCCTTTTTAACAATGTTTATATATAAACTAACTAAGGAAAGAATCTCTTCTGACTTTCTTCTGGCTTACTTTCTATATTCTTATAGAAGTTCTACCGAACAACTGACCAGTGTTGCCAGCCAGTTTATTTGAAAATCTTCCAGTCAGAAGATTAATAACAAAAGAAGAGGAGAAATTAAAAAAAAAAACAGGCTTAAGGTTGTAATGAGAGGCAAATAAGGTTTGCTTCTTCAGAACATTTGTGATGATCCACTATTGTCCCAAAATGGCTTGTAACGTATGTGCTCTGTGATCATGGTTTTCAAATAGCCTGACATCTGTTCTGCAAGAAAGCAGACATCCATCATATCTTGATCGCTTTATTATCCAGCTGATGAGGTACAATTACTGATTAACAGAGGTGAATAAGAGAGCACACTATACAGAACATAAGTGAGGGTATGTGCATGCATCTGAACATTCACTGGGAATTGGTTTACACAAAACTGTAGAATTCTTCTACTTGTTTGTAAATGATTTGCTATCAGGTTGAGAAACTGCAAGGATACATTTCACTTAGAAGTACTTAGAGTTTGATATAATCATTGCGCAGACACCAAAATCATTGGCATACAATCATGACATTTTTTAATCTCTACGGAAACAAACCTAAAATGTTTCAAATATATGCTTGTTGTCTCAGAGGAAAAATATACTCCTACTATATTTGGGCATTTATTTAGTATTTAAGACACCATTAAATAATTTTTAGCATGAATCCCTTGAACTACTGTCATGAACCGCCAAGGGGTTTGCAAAGAATTGAATGGGAACCATTAGTTTATGGTGATGCTGTGGACCCCCTGGGATTTTTTTAGTTGAGCTTTCCAGTATATTTTGAGATCTATATTTGTAGTATGAGGACTTACGATCTGATAGTGAAAGAAATATGTTGTGTTTCTAATGTGTAATTCTAGCCACTAGGTCTTATCTTGCTAGGTGATCATTACTTAAGTTTTCGAGGCCTTCACTGATATGTTGTATAATGATTTCCTTGTATATTGATCACTAAAGCCAAGCTCTTAAAGATAACCGTCTTTAATTTCTTATGGCAATGACCTGGCCTTGAATTGCCATCAAAATAATCCACTGTGTCCATAAACAAATCAACATAACTTAGCCATTTCTTGACCCTCTTTGTCAATCTATTGTTGACTTAATTCATGTATATTTACTCATGTGGGGCCTTTTAATTTCACTCCTTCCAGAGGTAAGCCACTTTGAGTTATATTTAATAAATCCATCTACATGCACCTGTAGTTTTCACTTATTATTGCTTGGTCAAATGATATCTGCTTGTTCTAAAAGTATATATTTAGGTTTTTTGAACTTTTTATGAGCTTATTCTTTTTTATTATTATTATTGCTTGGTCAAATGATATCTGCTTGTTCTAAAAGTATATATTTAGGTTTTTTGAACTTTTTATGAGCTCTAAAAACATCATTTAATCTTCTTTCTCCTTTTTGGAGAAGAAGCCTTTCCCTTTCTGCCTTAAGATGTTGGGCCATATGTTTGTTTGTTTTTTAAGTTAATGTGATATAGGTTTTTCTTAGAATGCTTCCTAAGTCCACTGTAGTCCATTTTATATTTCACAAAAAGGACATTAAAACTGGTATTGTGTAGAAGACATTCACTTTAAATTTGTTCTTCACATTGAGCTTTGATTTCAGGATGTCAGCAAGTCTCTTAACATATTCAGCCACAGCTTTCTCTTTAATAGCTTTATGCTTGACATGTCTTGCCTGAAAGAGACCAAGGTAATGATATGTATTTTCCTCATTTGTTGACTCTGTAACCTCTAGATTGAAGCTTAAAACCTTTAGTATCTATCTTTATTTAATGTACTTCAAAATGTACACTTATAAAGTCCAATGAGCATTTTAATATCATTGGAGAAAATTTCCATGAGGATGAAGGAGCTATTTCATGTGTTTTTCAGTGGCGCCTTATAGATTGATGTGATTCATGTGCATCAAGTGATCATTAAGGTGTTTTAAGTTGGCTCCCTCCTTAATTTGGAAGCCATACTTTTATAGAGGAGAGATAATAATGGATTTCAAATTAGAATCACAATGGGCTGAAATATATTCCCTGAAAATGCTGCATTTTGTATCAACTGTTATTGACGTTGTTGAGTCGTGACATTTTAAATAGAGAAGAGCTTTTCATATGGACACCAATGACTATAATTTATTATTATTATATTCAGTCTATCAAATCTGTCATCATGGCATAGAGGTAACCTTGGCTGTGCCAGTGAAGTCAAATTTCTGACATATTAGAAAGGCTTCAAAATCATTTTTGCTTTTTACTTTTGATGAGGCAATCAGCTAAGTAGGTTTCATCACTAGTTAGGCTAGCCACTTAAAGATGATTTTTTTGGCCATAGCAACCCATGAAACAAATAAAAATACAAACATCTCTCAATTCTGAGTATTTCATTCCACTCTCGCAGTGATATTATCAGAGAGATAAAAAGGTGAATAAGGAAGTCAAGAATTACATAGATTTTGGAATGACTATAAGCATTAATTTAGGTGTTGGTATACTAATGTGACATTCCTGACCAACTTGTGAATATATTACTGAAAGAATTGGCATTCTCATCATAAATAAGAAGAAAAAAGGAGAAGTTGTTGCTTAACGAAAGGATGGTTTATGGATTCTCCTTAAAAAAACAAAAATGAACTTTGGCAGAGCCATTTTATTCTGTATCCAAAAGCAACACAAAATGTCATATCATGAGACCCTTGGTCTATTTTCTGTGTAGTGTTCAAAATAAACATTTAATTTCAACTGATGCAAAGGATAGGGAGGTTTATCAGTAAGGCAATAAACACAACATCAACAATAATTGTGAATATATGCCTATGTAGTTCTGTAAAGCAAAATATGAGAGACTCTCTATAAAGAATGTAGAAGTATAACATTTATTCAGACACCAAAGAATCATATCCTATAACCAAATGTTCAGCTCCCACAACCAGTCAGCCCACTTTGTCATAACAGCAAGGAACTTAAAACACAATATCACAACATGGAGCCTCGCCATCCCCAAACCTCTCTGACCCCCTGCTGGGGTCTTCCAAAAAAACAAACTCACAGTACAGCTAAGTCAGCCTGCTCAGTTCTAACAATCACAAGGGCAGCCATTAGCAGCCATAACATCTCTCTCTCTCTCTCTCTCTCTCCCTCTTTCAGCATTTCCTGTAACATAACTTCCTTTTCGTGTCAGGAAGCTCCTCCCACCACGTGTCTTAGGCTTCCTGTGATGTAAGCAGGTGGCATGGCCTATTATTGGGTGGAAAAGATCTTCAAATCTAAATTGCTACTACAGGAAGTAGAGAAATTCTATGAAAACCCTTACAAGCCCTTTGAAGATCTTGATAATACCTAGATACTTTAATACATGGTGACTTCAAGGCAAAGGTGGAAGAAAAGGGAAAAAAAGTTTAAGAAATGGTTTATGAGTAAAAGTGAATGAAGCTAAATGTTTGTACAGAAGCCTCCCACTTATGTATCACAAATACTTTGTTTTGAGATCAGAATTAGGAGGTTCTAGACATGATGAGCACTAAATAACACCATAGAAATTAAAATAATTCTATTTTAGCCTGCAAGAAGTAAATTTTAAAACAAACATTTAAATATTAAAAAAACAAATAATCATTTTGAAACCAATATTTTAAAACCAACTTATTAGAGTGGATCAATCAATACCAAATTAAGAGAAGGAAGAAAAATAAAAAACTAGAATGTGCAGTTGAGGCAATTCCAATCAGACCTATTTAAAAAAAAACTGTGGCATGGAACAGAAAATGGATAAAATAATGGATATCAAACACCAGCTATCCCCATTTTATATTACTATTCCATGTAAAATGAATTCCATGATGAGGAACCTAAAAGAGCCTAGGAACCACATTAACCAGCAAACACTGGAGCTCCTTGCCAAGTTGAGCTATATAATAATCAAAGGCAATGCTGGTTTAGACTGTAACTCATTTCCAGAATCTTCCAGAAGTAGATAGTGGAATGTTACAAGCAACATCACCTCATAAAACAATGTGAAGTATTGGAGATAAAAACTAGTGTACAGAAAACTTAGCAAGAGACTCAACTAATTGAGATCATCCCAGGAGCATTGAAGGATAGAACTAATAAGGGCAACAAAAAAAGATGAAAAATATTTTTAAATCTGTCAAGATTTCTATAACACTTTTCCCCCATCAGTGATAATGATCCAGAACATTTGGGACTCTAGCATAATAATCCTTAGCTCCATGACAAAGTAGAAATGTCATTAAGAAAAGCAAAGATGGGAAAAGCAGTTATACTAAATAAAGTTACAGAGGAAGTCTGTGCAGCAGAGTACATAATTTTCAGGGCAATATGGAATTAATCTTAAAATATCTTGAGAGGAGAGTATTAAACACTTGGGGTGGGGGGAGGGACAAACCATATCATTACTCCTTACCCCAAGAAAATGAATGTAACTACCTACCTATACCCTATGCCTACATTCTAATGTTTTCAGGGTCTTTATATAAATAATACACAGACTGAGGGGCACCTTAGATGAAGCTTTCATTCCAAACATGATAGCTTTATGTATTTATTTATATCACCTAAAGGGAAATGGAAAGGTGCAGGATAGGTGTGAGTAAGCTAAAACCTTTATCAATGAATATTTGTGTGGGAGAAATGGGGTAAATTATGTCCATTGTCATCTTTCTGAAAATGATTCTCAGATTTATTTACTTATTTCATCTCTGATCTCATATCAACTATCTACTGGATGTCTTAAACCAGATTTCCTAAAAACATGTCAAACTCAACAAATCCGAACACAATTCATCCTCCCTCCCCCCACCCCATCTCCCCTCTTCTCAATATCACTATTATTTCTGAGGTTACTGTACCATCCTACCAGTCAGTCACCCAGGCTTGGAACCTTGATGTCAACCTTGATGTCATCCTCAATCGCTTACTCACACTCACCCCATGTATCTAATCTGTTTCCAAGTCTTATTAGTTCTACCTTCACAAAATCCTTTGTTTTGTGTGTATATATGCACACACACACACACACACACACACACACACACACACTCATCCTTTTCACTCAAAAAGCTGACATCCTACTTCAGGCCTTCATTACCTCACACCTGAGCTATTACAATAGCCTTCTGGTTGACCTCCCCAAGTACATCTTTCACTCAATTATCGAAATAATCTTCCTAAGCACAGTTCTGACTATGTAACTCCCATTTCCAGTCAATAGATTCTAGTGTCCCCTTTTCCCTACAGGATCAAATATAAATCCATTTGCTTTGTAAAACCCTTTATAACCTGGCCCTTCCTACTTTTCCAGTCTTTTTATACTTCACTCTCCTCCAGATACTATAAGATCCAGTGACACTGCCTTCTTTGCACATGGCGCATCTTTTGACACTGTACCTTTTCAGTCTTTCCCCTATGCCTTGAATACGTTCCCTTTTCACCTCTGCCTCTTTACTTCCCTGATTTTTTTTCCAAGATTTAACTGTAATCCTACTTTTTGCAAGAGGCTTTTCCCAGTCTCCTTCTCCCACTCTGGTCCTCAGCCTGCCCAACTATTAGTGCTTTCCCTCTGAGATTATCCATTTACATTGATTACATATGTGTGTATATATATATATGTATATATATACACACACACACACACATATATTTATATCTACATACACATATGTGTGTATACCCTAATTAAATCACAGGTTGGATCTTTATTTTGTTTGGTTTTTACTTTTGAGAAAGGCAGCTTGGCATGGTGGAGTTAGGAAGACTTAGGAACACCTGGTTGTTCAAGCCCCACCTCTGACACACTCTATACAGGTGAACTTGAGCAACTCATTTAACCTCTCAGTGCCCCAAGCAACTCTTTATAATAGAATTTGTAGCACAGATGACATCTGCATTAGTAGAAGGAGTTTTCTCACTTAGAATTCTCTATACCAATATAATCATAGATCCAGTCTACAAAAAAGTAGTGTACACTGGGATGCTGTGATAAATATTTAATGAAAATCAATATTAAGCACTTAATAAATATCATCCCTATTCTCCAATTATTCTGAAGAAAGAGATATTGAACTACATGAGACAATGATCAGAAAAGGCCTCTTAAACTACAAAGTAATTCAAATTTGCAAAAGGTGAAAATATAACTGTATCTTTTGCTACTAAAGTACTGACTTTCAAACTGAGAAAGTTTATCTGATTCAGAATTATAAAATGTAGAAATATAATTAAGTAAGCAATTCTCCCATTGTCCCAAAGGAACAGACTGTATAGTCATCAGGGAAAATGTGAAAGCTAGAGGGCTTTGTGTATGTTTATAACCTCTCTGGCCACTATAGCAAATAGAACTGAATTCAGAGGTCTTTCAAAGAGTAGGATGATTGAAATTACATGCTTTATCATTGAATAATAAAATGATTTGTTGAACAATGGAAATGATTCTGGTATTTCTTCATGCTATCTTCTAGTCAAAGATGCCCCTAGTCAAGCAAGTGGGCCTGTTGGCTGCTGGGTGTCAACCTTGGAACAAAGATGTCTGTGCAGCCAGTGGAGACAGATTTGCCTACTGTGCTACTCTGGCAATCTATATTTATCAGGTAAAATTAATACTTATTAATAATCCAACACTTCATGGAAGTTATAATATTATGGGTTTATATTTCAAGTCTTATCAAATTTATTTTTAATTAAGAATTATAGAAATATTCTTATGGTATTCCCCTTTAGGGATTTAGATATATTGTATATGTATATATTTATGTACTATGTTTTATATTATATAATGTGTAAAATTTATATATTAATATTATTTGAAATAATATTTTAATGGATTGATTTAAAATTTTAATAATTTATTATATATAAGGTATTATTTATAATATTTATATTATATATTTATATTCTTAGAGGGATCTTCTTTATATATACAAAGGGAACAAATATATATTGCATTTCACTTATTTACTTCTACAATTATTGTTGTTGTTCAGTCATTTCAGTCATGTTTGACTCTTCATGACTCCATTCAGGGTTTTCTTGGCAAAGATAATGGATTTATTTGCCATTTCCTTCTCCAGGTCATTTTACAGATAAGGAACTGAGGCAAACAGGGTTAAGTGACTTGCCCAGGGTCATATAGTCAGTGAGGCCAGTGTGTATGAGACCAGATTTGAACTCAGGTCTTCTTGACTACAAGCCTGGATCTCTATCTACCGTGCCACCTAGCTGCCCATGTTACAATTATTAGGGAGCAATTTTCTCATGATTTTCAAGCTGCTGTCTATGGCCTGTGTTTCAAATAGCATTTAGTATAAGAAAATTCCAACATAATAAAAGAATTCTGATAGACTTTTTGAACTCAGTGTATTATAAGTGGAGTAAACCTACTTGAAGCTTGTAAAACCAATGAATATTAGCCAAATGTTGAAGGCAAACACTCAAGTACATATTTCAGTTTCAGTACTCAAAAGACCTAGTTTCATTACTCTTGGTATTCTTCACTTCTGAACTTAACTAGGGTGGTCTCCAGACAATCAATTGATTGTCAATGAGGCATTCTTTGGAGTATTTTGAAATTCAAGAGTTTGCTCTCCATTGGCATAGTCTTTGAGAATCCAGGGCCAATGCTGTGCTACTATTGTGAAATCACAGATTTATGAAGTATTAGAAAAAGCAAGTTATTGTGTAACCAGAACCTGTACTAAAGGGTTTTTAACTTAAAAGCTTAAAAAGTTTAATTTTCTGATTGTTAATGATTTATTATTGCTTTCCAGTAAATGTCATTGCATGTGTTTTTTTTTTACCAGCATTTTAGAAGCATTAGGATATTATAGTGATTCAAGAGATAAGATTTAAATATGTCCTATGATTGGCAATTTAAAAACATGTAGATTTTTAAAAGTAGATCATCTAGAAAGCTTAATATATGTCATAATATGTTAATAAGTAAATTTTTTAAACCTATGAGAAAATTTTGTGTACCATAAAATACTGAAACAAACTGAAAATTAGTGAACTCAATGATTTAATATACATGACAGTAGAACTTAGTTTAGCCACAGAGCCCTGCCCTAAAGTCTTATTAAAATAAAATTCATGCTAATGGAAATTATTTTGTGTTGTAAAAATTGACATGAAAGGTAAATCAAACTGGAAGATCTGTTAACTTTAAATATAATATTTTATGTGGATGCTCTTTGAAAACTATGAAGTACTATAAACATGCAAGACATTATTCATTTCAACTTAAATGTTCACTCAAGGGTTTGGTCTGTCACTAAAAACTAATTGCACATGGTAAAATTTTTCTTTAAATAATTAGCAAGTTTTTCCACAAATACATTTATTAATTGGATCTTATTTCAATGTAATGAGCTCCTGGTGAGGAAACTCCCCTCACCAATGCAGATCAACAACTGTTCCGTAGTGTTATTGTGTTCAAGAATTGCTGGGTGTCCTGAGTGGTTAAGTGACTTGCTCAGAGTCACTGAGCCAGTGTGAGTCAGAAACAGGTTAATTAATATATACATATATATCTGTGTGTGTTTATACATGTATATATGTGCACATACGTATGTAGATGAAATACATATTATATGTAATATATTATGTGCCTGTGCTATACTACATATATATAATTTATATTCAGGTCTTGAACTTGGGACTTCCAGACTCCAAGGCCAGGTCTCTATCCACAATGCCATCTCCCTCTCTTATCATTAGTCATAAGCCTTAATCACATTTATGAATTATATAAGAAAAAATAGAAAAAAATGTTCTTTCATTCCAGCTTAGAAACAATATCAAAATGGGAAATAGGCAACATTTAGAAAACAGTAACAAAAAGATACGAGGGTATTACAAAGGTGGTTCTTTCAATCAACTTAATAACCAAATCAGGTGAACAGTTGGCAATTCAGTCCTTTTCTGATGAAATGATGAAAGTAGGTAAAAAAAAATACTACAGGCAGTTCTGTTATACAGGAGAGCTATAGCATTATATAATTTATGAAAATATTAAATATCTATCTATCTATATGAGTATAATGGTCTGCCTGGGGAGGTGGTAAGTTCACCCCTTATTTGGTATTTGAACGACTATGTCAGGTATGTTGTAAAATAATTCTTTTTTAGATTTGGGTGGGACTGCATGGCCTTTGAGGTTCTTTCCACCTCTGAGATTCTGTGATTCTGTGAAGTTAAATACATTTTGCTCAAATAAGTGACTTAGATATCTTCCATTTATTTTGTTTCTAAAGATTGATTGATCAATATCTAAAGATTAGCTTGAGAGTCAGCAAAGACTTGGTACAAGACAAGGGAGACTGTATCACAAAAATGCAGTCGTTGACCTTATAAAGAAAAGGCAGTTTTCACATGCTCAGAATCTTTGCAAGTATGCTTAAAAGTTAAAATGAAAATATATGAAATCTCTAATTCTTAATTAGTTTCAGTTCTTTTACAGCAAATGTCAAGATTAGTTTCTTTGTATATTCAAATCTCTGTTTATTTTTTTTACCAAACATTCTAGTGAACAGTATATAAATTTAAATGATATATTAATGTGTTTATTTTGTGTGTATTCTTTCTTTTAGCTGGATCACCAGTACAATGAATTCAAATTGCATGCAATTATGTCTGAACATAAAAAGACAATCACTGCAATTTCTTGGTGTCCCCACAACCCTGACATCTTTGTGAGTGGCAGTGCAGACCACTTAGTGATCATTTGGAATGTGGCTGAACAAAAAGTTGTTGCAAAACTTGACAATACAAAAGGTATTTTCACAATAGGAGTTTACTTATTGAATGAATATTATTTTTCCTTTGACAAATACCAATGAACTTTAAGCTTTAAAGGAGAATGACACATAATTTTGTGGAAAGTCATATTGGTACTAAGCGCTTACCTCTTTCATGTCATGTCAACTTTACGTTATATAATAATTATCTTATTTTCTTCATAAAGTGAGGTAGTTAAGGTGCACAGAGTATTCTTGCTCATATGAAGGGGCAAGAATTGCTTTTCTTTCCTCCAGATTCAGGCATTTTACTACTTTGATATCTAGTATTTAAAGTAGTAGAGTGAAAGATTCCTCAGCATGAACTAATTCTAAAGTGAAGCTGAAAATTCTGGCCTACAAACATTCAAACATTGCTCAGGCTTTCTTATTCTTCTGTTTAAAGTTTAAAGGAGTTTAGAATGTATTTTTCTTTTAGGGTACCATTAAAAATACTTAACTGGATGGTAAATAAATGAGAACTATTAGGAAGTATTATGACCATTTAAAACCAACAAAATAAAAGCACGAATTACTTATTTTTTCTAATTATAGTTTTATCTTGCCTGAAGACATCATGGGATGGAGTTGACCTTGGGCTCCTGAAGGTTATCTACCATATGCAAAAACTGTAGTATCTGGTACCCAGACATCAAAATGATGAGACCAAAATTTTTGTCAGTCAGGATTCCCTAACTTATGTCTATTATTCCACAGGCATTTATTAATTGCTTATTATGTGCCTGGCCTTATCTATAATAACCAGTTCACAGTGGTGCTGGGAGTAAGGAATCCCAGTGGCCATCATGTTGAATCCAAACTTGAACATGAATTTCTTTATACCTGACAAGTAGTCTTCTAGTCTTTGCTTGAAGAACCTGAGAAAGGAAGAACCCTAATCCTTCTAGATCAGTACATTCCACTTCTGGATAACTGTAAGAACATCTTTTTGAAAATAATATTTTTCTAGTGCAAGGTTAGAAGTCATGGAATTCCATGAGTTCTAAACAACTGAAGGTAAAAGTAACCCAAAAAGCTTTAGTAAAATATATGGTGTAAACAGGCTATGACACATTACCAATGAAGTACTGATAATAAGAAGCAAAGTAATGATGTGTTCACAGAGATGTATGACCAAATCTTGCCATGTAGCAAGACCAAGAAATAACAGTCTGTTCCACTAGTTTCCATGCAAAGTCAAGAGAACTAGAAGATGGCCCCCAGCATATTGGGCATACTTCCTCTGTGTAGAATGTATGGGGAGACATAGATAAGAGTAACACAGGATAAGAAGGTGAGGGTAGCTTGCAATCTATGCTGTTAGTGGTGATGCTGACCTTGGTGAGGTCATAGAACTATTGTAGTATTTAAGTATCAAAACATTGTTTGAAAATTTTTCTAAATTTCCTTCTCTGAAGCTTCGATTCATTGCTTCTATTTCTGTGCTCTGGGACCAAGTAGGAAAAGGGTATTCCCTTTTCTTCATGTTATACCTTCAGATATTGGAAGATAGTTGTCCCAGGGGGCAGAGCCAAAGTGGCAGAATAGGAGCAGGAATTCACCTGCACTTTCCCAAGTTCCCCTCCGAACAATTTTAAAATAATGCCTCAAATCATATTCTGGAGCTGCAGAACCAACAAAATGTAAAGAAAAGCAATTTCCCAGCCCAAGACAATTTAGGAGGTAGGCAAAAAAGTCTGTTTCACCAGAGTGATGGTCAGCATGGAGCACAAGTGCAGGCCCTGCTGTGGCACCAGCAGCAGACCTCGGAAGGGGCTGCATTAGTGGCAGCAACAGCTTTGGGAGTTCTCAGCCTACAGACAGTAAAGGGATCTGACAAGTGGTCAGAAAAATATAATGGGGGACCCTTTGCTGGTGCTGGGTTCAGGACCCTGTCTCATTGCCCATATGCAGTTTGGATTGCAGTCCCAGAGCAAAGAGGATCACTAGTACTTGCAACTGCAGGGAAAGAGGGGCCCTGTTCACAGTTCCAAGGTAGATAAAAGTTTTTTTTTCTGGTCACTCACAAGGGAGTCTCAGTTCTAAGGCAGAAAGGAGCACTAGCACTTGTGGCTCCAGAAGGGCAGGGGACCTGCTCACAGTTCCAGGAACAAAAGGAGCAATATTATTTGTGACCACAGGAATGCATGGGCCCTCATCATAGTTCCAGGGTGGAGAAGAGTGCTTGTGATTGCTCAAAAGGGAGTAGAGATCCTCATCTCAATTCCAAGGTAGAAAGTAGCACTAGAGATTGTGATTGCAGGAGAGCAGGGGACCTGGCCACCATTCTGTGGCCAAGAAGAGTGCTAGCATATGTGGCTACAAGGGAACAAGGTCCCTTCCTGGGTAAAGACTAGAGAGCACAGGCCAGGAGAGCAGTGACCACACTTCTCCTTAGATCATATTATCTTGGAAGAACCAAAAACCTACACAACTAGCTCTGGAAACTGCAGCATGAAAAACCTGAAGTTTGGGACAATGCCCTCTCCACCCCAGGAGTAGAGACAAGCTTTAACATAAAGTTAAAAATCAAGAAATAGCCTGGAAAATGAGCAAAAAAAACCTTTGAAAACAAAAAAAGAACCTTGTCCTAAAATTACTATGGTAATAGGGAAGATCAAGACCCAAATTCAAAAGATGTCAGATGATGGCGAAACAGCTACAAGCAAAGCCTCAGAGGAAAAAAAAATGTGATTTGGACACAAGCCCAACAAGAATTTCTGGAAGAGCACAAAAAAGAATTTTAAAAATCAAGTAAAAGAAGTAGAGGAAAAAATGAGAAATGAAATGAGAGGGATGCAAGGAAATTATGAAAAGAATGTTAACAACTTGGTAAAAAGAAACACAAAAAATACTGGAAAAAATACCTTAAAAATGCAATTGGCCAAATGGTAAAAATGGCACAAAAATCCACTGAAGAGAAAACTCCTTAAAAAGTAGAATTGGCCAAATGGAAAAAGAAGTAAAAAATTCACTGAAGAAAAGAATGCATTAAAAGGTAGAATTGGCTAAATGGGAAAAAAATATAAAAGGTCATTGAAGAAAAGAATTCCTTACTTGCCAGACAAACCCAGGAACTATATGAACACAATTATGAAACACTTCACACAAATAAAGTTAGATCTAAACAGCTGGGAAGGTATTAATTGCTCATGGGTGGGCCAAGCCAATATAATAAAAATGACAATTCTACCTAAATTAATTTACTTATTCAGCGCCATATCAATCAATCTGCCAAAAATTATTTTATAGAGCTAGAAAAAAATAAGAAAATTCAACCAAAAGTCAAGAATATCAAGGGAATTTTTTTAAAATGTGAAGGAAGGTGACTCAAACTGTATTACAAAGCTGTAATCATCCAAACAATCCGGTACTGGCTAAGAAATAGAGTGGTGGATCAATAGAGTAGTTCAGGTACACAGTACACAGTAGTAAATGGCCATAGCAATCTAGTGTTTGACAAACCTAAAGATCCAAGCTTTTGGAATAGAACTCACTATTTGACAAAAATTGCTGGGAAAACTGGGGAACAGTTTGATAGAAACTAGGTATAGACCTACATCTCATACTGTTTACCAAGATAAGGTGAAAATGGACTCACAGTTTAGACATACAGGGTGATATCATAAGCAAATTAGGGGAGCATGGAAAATTTTATCTGTCAGACCTATGGATAGGAGAAGAATTTTTGACCAAATGAGATAGAAATTGTTTTATATGGGATATAAAAAAGATAATTTTGATCACATTAAATTTAAGAAGTTTTGCAATTAAAACATCTCTGAGACATCATGTCATATCCATCAGATTGCCTAATATGCCAGAAGAAAAGGACATGACAAATGTTGGAGAGGATGTGGAAAAATATGAACACTAATGCACTGTTGGTGGAGTTGTGAACTGATCCAACCATTCTAAAGAGCAATTTGGAACTATAACCAAAGGATTGTAAAACTATGCATATCCTTTGATCCAGCAATTTCACTACCAGGTCTACATCCCAAAGAGATCAAAGAAAAATGTTTATAGCTTTTTTTGTGGTGGCAAAGAATTGGAAATCAAGGGGATGACTATCAGTTAGGGAGATGGCTAAACAGGTTGTAGAATATGGAATACTACTGTGCTATAAGAAATTATAAGTAGGACAGTTTTAGAAAAACCTGGGAAGACTTACATGAACTGTTTCAAAGTGAAGTGAGCAGAACTAGGAGAAGAGTATACACAGTAACAGCAATATTGTATGATCATCAGCTGTGAAAGACTTAGATATTTTCAGCAATACAATAGATTGAAGACAATTCCGAAGGACTTATGATGAAAAATGCTATACACTTCCAGTGAAAGAACTGATGGAGTTTGAGTGCAGATCAAAGTATACTTTTTAGATTTCCTTTATTTTTCTTATGGAGGGTGTGTGTGTGTGTGTGTGTGTGTGTGTGTGTGTGTGTTTCTGCATTTTCTTTTGCAGCATGGTGAATATGGATAGCTTGCTTGGATTAATTGCTTGCCTTCTCAAGGAGGGAGTAGAGAGGGAGGAAGAGAATTTGGAACTCAAAATTCTGAAAAAAGAAAACAATGTTAAAATTTTTCTATGTGTAATTGAGAAAAAAATAAAATTAAATGTTAAAAAAGATAGCTATCTTGTCCTTTCTATGGCTTCTGTTCTATAGACTGAAAATCCCAATTCTGTCAAGTTAACCTCATATAGCATCATCTTAAAGCTCTTTAACATGCTACTTTCTTATATATGCTCTCTAGTTTATCAAGGTTCTTTCTAAAAGATGGCCTTGAGAACCAAATCCCAAACTCAAAATGTTGTCTAAGGAATACAAGGAAAATAAAACTTTCTAACTCCATATACTGGCATTGTAGTGCAACCTACGACCACCTTAGCCTTTCTGGCTGAAACATCATTGTTGAATTTGCATAGGACTAAAACCCACAGATCATTTTTAGGCAAATTCTTGCAGCTTGCAATTATGAAGTTGTCTAAGTATAAATCTTTATTTTATCATTAAGTCCCCATTTTCAGGCCTAGTAAGATCTTTTTGTATCTTATTATATAGTATGTTAACTATTCTTCACAGTAATCTGCAGATTTAATCAACATTCTTTTTATCTCAGCCATTGCTGAAATTATGAAATGGTACAAGATCAAGGATATACACCTGGGACTCTTCACTAGAAACCCCTATCAACAGCAACCTATTAATGATTATTCTTTGAGTTGCCATTCATCCAGTCCCTGACAATCCACCAAAATGCATCCTGTCTAGCATATTTCTCTCTATTTCTTCCACAATAATAGCATTGAATCCTTAGTAAATGCTTCAATATGGCCTAAATTAACTACAGCTATAGGATTTCTCTTATTTACTAGTATAGTATTCCTGTCAGAAACAACGTAGATTATGTAAACTACCTTATAAATATTAAGGCACTACACAGACATTAGCTCATTCATAAATCACACTCCTGTGATCTTGTTTCTTTCACGAATGGTCCTCCTGTTTTCCTTCTCGCCTTGCCTATTTTGCTCAGACTACAAATTTGATCTTTCCATTTTCTTCTCTTGCCATATTTTGTACATTATGATTTTGTAAAACGTCTCACAATATCTTAATGTTATAACTTGGCATGCTTAGTAGCCAGGGCAGATTTGGGGCATAGTGAGGCACACACAAATCAGGATAGCATGTCCCAAGGTTGGAGGTTCTAGAGATGAAAGGGTTAAAATCTCAAGGCATGGTGACTAGCCTGGGAGGCAAAGCAGTAGTTTAGAACTCAGACTCAAATAGAAATGGATCCTTGTGGCTGCATAATGCCTTAGAAAACCACAACATTAACCTTAACTACATTTTATTACATTTTTATTTATTTTGTTAGACATTTCCCAATTACATTTTAATCTGGTTTGGTACTCTGGAGTTTTGCCACCAAGCATGCTGCTGAAGCCTCACATTTGATAGCTCTGGTTTAAAAGCCATCTGGAGAGTAGGGAGTAAAGCAAAGCACGTCTGGGGCCTGCCTGGAATGGTGGGCCAGGTGAGGCATAGACCAGTTAGGACATCAAGGCCCCAGTCCCAGAATTCTGGAGATGAAAAGGAAGCTATCTCTTCCTCTAAGAAATGATAGGGAAAGACACAGAGGAATTTTGCAATTTGGAGGAGAGGGATTGAAGTAGTTCCCATCAAATGAGTTGGAATTTCACAGTAAAATGGGAGGATGGGTAATCTGCTCTGAATACAAAGAATGTAGACTTGGGGAAAAGTGGAAATTGTAGCCATAGAGAATGTGCCAGGCATGAGCTCAATGAAAGAACAGCCAAGCAAGTGAAAGCAGTGAGGGCTAATCTGTCTAGCGTGAATTTATAATGAATGAAATTGAAGGGGGTCAATAGGGGAAAAGGGGATTCTTGAAAGGTGGTGAGCATAACCCTGGAATAGCTAACTTTGGGGTCCCTGTTTAGAAAGAGAGGCAAAATGAGGCCAGAATAGATGTGGACTGGGATACTAGGGAGGAGTTCATAGAATCACAAATTTAGAGCTGGAAAGAACCTTCGAGGCCATTGCATTCTAATCCCCTCATTTTAATGAGTAGGGGACTGAGGCACAAGAGGGTATGTGATTTGTTCAAGGACAGCAGAGGAAAGGAAAGAGCAAAAGTTTGTAGGCAAAAGTGGGGGGGATTTTAAATGTTCTGGATCTCAGAGGTGGTACAGTGAAGTTCTGAGTGATAGGAATAGATACAGTATTCTACATATGTGCTAACCTTCACCTTTATGCAACCAAAATTTGGATATTCTATGTTTCTAATCTCTAAATTTAATTTATTTTTTGGTTCATCAGATTATAAACTTCAACTATTAAAGCTTAAAACTACACCAAAATTGTTGGGGCACACTGTATTCTGTGTTAAAAAGTTGAGTTTCAGGAAGGAATAAGTGCAAATAATATTGTACTGTATGTTTACTTACTTGGACTGTTTATCTTTTATCCCAGTCTCTTTTTGAAATTTGTTCCAGGAATTCCTACTTCCATCAGCTGGTGCTGGAATGCTGGAGATACTGTGGCATTTGTTTCCCGCAGAGGCCCACTGATTATTTGGACTACTTCAGGATCAGATGTAGGTGTGACTGTACACAAAGAGGCCCACAGCTTCTTGTCTGATATTTGTCTCTTTAGATGGCATCCCCAAAAAAGAGGAAAAATTGTATTTGGACATACTGATGGAACTCTCTCAATTTTTCAGCCAGGTAAGCATTTAGATAATTTAAATGATCTAAGAACTATGCATCTTGGAGCTTATAATATTTAATCAATGTGACTGACTAGTAGAGTAGTCTGAGTACAACTGCTCTCTCCTGGCTTCTTTTTAAGTTTTCTTCTGCTAAGTGTGGTATTCTCTCACATGGTATTCTCTTGGTGATGATGTGTCATTGGAGATGCTATGTAAAGTATCTCAAAGCAGCTTTTCTTTATCATAAAGAATAGACCTCTGATATTAAAAAACAACTAGTCTTCTCTTGTTCTGTTTAGTCCCCCTTCTTTTGTCTCCTGATATTTCTGGCTATATGGTTATAATCTTAAGCTTGAGCATGCTAACATGGATGTGAGACATTGCATGAGAAAGAACCAAGAGATCATTCCCTTTCTTGCCCACTGGTTCTCATCCTACCCCTATTTTGTTTCATACCTGTTCTAGTGTTTGTGTCACCAGGTCTAACTCATTATGCAGTTTAGAGCCCATAAATCTGCCAGCAGAAGCAACATCGTGATTTTTACTGTCCTTCCTAGGAATGTTCCTGGCTACATAGCACTTTGTCCCATCCCATTTCATTCGCAAGAGACCCTGGGACTTGTGATTGAGAGAACATGTCACAATGAGAAGTAGAAATCCTGCTACCTATCAAACTACCAGTTCATTCATTCCCTTGACAAATATCTAATCAGGGCCTGCTATGTGTAAGGCATTGTGGAGGATACAAGGGTGAATAAGATCCCACCCCAACAAATGATATTTAGAAGAGAAGCTAATAATTTTCATTTATTATTACAAGAAGTATATATCTTCAGTATTCTACAAAAAAAATTGATTCACTGTTCAGATTTTTTCCTTTTCTTTGAATATCATTATTGGTATATTCAATTGGTGTAATCAGTAAGAGTATTGACCTTAGAATCAGAAGATTTAGCTTTGAATCTTGATTCTGAAACTTGCTAGTTATATGCTGTGAGCAAATTACTTCACATTTCTGAGTCTCAGTTTCTTGCTGTGACTAGATGAGTGAGAGAAAGAAAGAAGGAAAGAAAGGAAGAAAGGAAGAAAGGAAGAAAGAAAGAAAGAAAGAAAGAAAGAAAGAAAGAAAGAAAGAAAGAAAGAAAGAAAGAAAGAAAGAAAAAGAGAGAGAGAAAGAAAAAAATCACCTGATTGCTACATACCAAACACTGTGCTTTATGCGAGGGATACAAATACAAAATTAAGTCAGTGCTTGAGTTTGCATTTTAATAGGGAGAGGAAAAATGAAAGGGTTGATTTGATTAAGATTCAAGAACTGGAAAGCAGAAGTGGGATAGGGGGAAAAACAGAAGGTCCATGACTGCTATGTAGAAGTCTGGGAAATGAAGTGAAGTATCTCTGCAGCTTGAAGCCAGAGATAGTAGGCAACCAAGGCAACCACCAATCAAGTTATCAGGACCCCAGGGATTTGTAATAGTACTTATACTTTATTCATAAGTTTTTGTGAATGATGTGTTAAATATATAACTATTAATTTAATTGACTTCCACTCACAGATCCATTTAGTAGTATATGATGGTCCGTAGCTATCTTCAGTTAAGCCTTAGATTTAAAAACAAAACAAAACCTCAGAGTAATAGGGTGGTAGTCTAGTTTAGCACCTCCTGGATTTCTGGACCTTAGAAAGGTATACCCTTAACCTTTCTTGCACCTGTATTCTTAGACCATGGATGTACTGCAGGTAGCTTCACATGCTCTTGACCACTAATTTCTGGCTAACTCCTAGAAGCAAGTTGTGTACAGTAATACAGGGGAAAGTATTACTATAAACTTTGAGGGTAGAAGCCTCCAAATGAGGGGATGGGGAAATCATCTTTTCTTGTTCTTGAAAGGATGCAAAAAGCATACGAACCTCAAGCTTCTGATTTCCCCTGTGACCAGAGGGACATAAGGGTAAACAATCTGTTCATAAGTTCTTCAGGAAAGCTTCTAACAAGAGTGACGGGATTATGATTCTCCCTTCTAGCAGGTATGGAAAGCAGGGAAAACTGCAGTAACTGTCATAGAATTATGTAGTGTTTCATTTATGCTACCAGTGCAGATATGGTTATCCTTCTAGAAAAGAAGATAATTGGGGTTTAAGGAATGCTTTCCAACTCTCTGGCTTATCAGAGAGAATGAATGTTTACCTTGAGGAAAAAATAAAAATAGAGGATTTTGATATAAAAGCAAAGAAGAAAAAAGATCAGAAGAAAGAGGGGAATCCTCATCTGTATATGAGATTGGAGGGTAGAAGAGTGGGATATGGGGGAGAAAAGAAAAAGAAACTCTGAATATTTGAAGCTAGGTAACAGAAAGCTATCAGATGGTTCCCAAAGAGGAGGAGAAGGACCCACTGAGGAGTAGGCTGCTTCTTGTCCGCCAAGGAATTATGATGTGACTACAGGGATTTTTGAGTAATCATTCAGTGGGGATGAGAGGAAGAAGAGACAGTAATATGATTGATAATTCATTGTTGAGGGCACTAAGGCAGCCATTTGTTACCCCCATAACATTAGAATGGTCTGCTATATTCCTAAGGCATGTTATATATATATATATATATACACACATATTTTTAAAAATTTTTTTATTTAATATTTTTAGTTTTCAGCATTAATTTTCACAAGAGTGTGAATTACAAATTTTCTCCCCAATTCTATCCTCCCCCTCACTCCAAGATGGCATATATTCTGATTGCCCCATTCCCCAGTCAGCCCTCCCTTCTGTCACCCCACTCCCCCCATCCCCTTTTCCCTTACTTTCTTGTAGGGCAAGATAGATGTTTATGACCCATTACCTGTATATCTTATTTCCTAGTTGCATACAAAAACTTTGTATATAATTCTCTCCCCTTTTCCCTCCCCAACCACCCTCCCTAAGAGGACAAGCAATTCAACATAGGCCACACATGTATCATTATGCAAAACTCTTCCACAATATTCATGTTGTGAAAGACTAACTATATTTTGCTCCTTCCTATCCTGTCCCCTTTTATTCAGTTTTCTCCCTTGACCCTGTTCCTTTTCAAAAGTGTTCACTTTGGATTACCTCCTCCCCCTATCTGCCCTCCCTTCTATTGTCCTCCCTTTTTTATCTCCTTCTTCCTTCTTTCCTGTGGGGTAAGATGCCCAACTGAGTGTGTATGTTATTCCTTCCTCAGGTCAAATCCGATAAGAGCAAGATTCACTCATTCCCCCTCACCTGCCCCCTCTTCCCTCCCAACAGAACTGCTTTTTCTTGTCACTTTTATGCAAGATAATTTACCCCATTCTATCTCTCCCTTTCTCCCTCCTCAATATATTCCTCTCTCTTCCATTAATTTAATTTTTTTTAGATATCATCCCTTCATATTGAACTCACCCTGTGCCCTCTGTCTATACATATGTGTGTGTGTGTGTGTGTGTGTGTGTGTGTGTGTGTATGTATATTCCCTTCAGCTACCCTAATACTGAGGTCTCATGAATTATACGCATCATCTTTCCATGTAGGAATGTAAACAAAACCATTCAACTTTAGTAAGTCCCTTGTGATTTCTCTTTCTTGTTTACCTTTTCATACTTCTCTTGATTCTTGTGTTTGAAAGTCAAGTTTTCTATTCAGCTCTGGTCTTTTCACTGAGAAAGCTTGAAAGTCCTCTATTTTGTTGAAAATCTATATTTTGCCTTGGAGCATGATACTCAGTGTTGCTGGGTAGGTGATTCTTGGTTTTAATCCTAGCTCCATTGACTTCTGGAATATCATATTCCAAGCCCTTTGATCCCTTAATGTAGAAGATGCTAGATCTTGTGTTATCCTGATTGTGTTTCCACAATACTCAAATTGTTTCTTTCTGGCTGCTTGCAATATTTTCTCCTTGATCTGGGAGCTCTGGAATTTGATGACAATATTCCTAGGAGTTTTCTTTTTGGGATCTTTTTCAGGAGATGATCGGTGGATTCTTTCAATTTCTATTTTACCCTCTGGCTCTAGAATATCATGGCAGTTTTCCTTGATAATTTCTTGAAAGATGATCTCTAGGCTCCTTTTTTGATCATGGCTTTCAGGTAGTCCAATAATTTTTAAATATTCTCTCCTGGATCTATTTTCCAGGTCAGTGGTTTTTCCAATGAGATATTTCACATTGTCTTCCATTTTTTCATTCCTTTGGTTCTGTTTTATAACATCTTGATTTCTCATCAGGTCACTAGCTTCCACTTGCTCCAGTCTAATTTTTAAGGTAGTATTTTCTTCAGTGGTCTTTTGGACCTCCTTTTCCATTTGGCTAATTCTGTCTTTCAAGGCATTCTTCTCCTCATTGGCTTTTTGGAGCTCTTTTGCCATTTGAGTTAGTCTATTTTTTAAGGTGTTATTTTCTTCAGTGTTTTTTTGGGTCTCCTTTAGCAAGTAGTTGGCTTGTTTTTCATGGTTTTCTTGCAGCACTCTCATTTCTCTTCCCAATTTTTCCTCTACTTCTCTAAATTGCTTTTCTAAATCCTTTTAGAGCTCTTCCATGGCCTGAGACCAGTTCATGTTTTTCTTGGAGGCTTTTGATGTAGGCTCTTTGACTTTGTTGACTTCTTCTGGCTGTATTTTTTGGCCTTCTTTGTCACTAAAGAAAGATTCCAAAATCTGAGTCTGAATCTGAGTCCGTTTTCGCTGCCTGGCCATGTTCCCAGCCAACTACTTGACCCTTGAGTTTTTCGTCAGGGTATGACTGCTTGTAGAGTAGAGAGTACTTTGTTCCAAGCTTGAGAGGATGTGCTGTTGTTTTCAGAGCTATTTCTATACAGCTAGCTCTGCCACACCAGCGCTCTTCCTCCCCCAAGAACCACCAACCAGGATGGGACTCAGATCATCTTGAGCAGGCTCTGCACTCCTGCTCAGGTCTGCCACTTAATTCCTCCCATCAGGTGAGTCTGGGGCTGGAAGCAACTACAGCTGTAGTTTTGTTGCTGCACCACCCCCACTGCCTCTGGGGTGGTAGCCAAACTGAGAACTCCTTCACTTTGTCCCCGCAGCTTTTCCCACTGACCTTCTCTGTTGTCTTTGGTGTTTGTGGGTTGAGAAGTCTGGTAACCTCCACAGCTCACTGATTCACAGTGCTAGGGCCTGTTGCATCCAGCTCCTGGGCTGGTTGGTCTGGGTGCAGCCCATGCTGGGCTCTGCTCCTTTCTGCTCTCAGCTCTGTGCGGGATAGACCTTACCCAACAACCATCCAGGCTGTCCTGGACTGCAGCCCTGCTTCCCTCTGCTGTTTTGTGGGTTCTGCAGTTCTAGAATTTGTTCAGAGCCATTTTTATAGGTTTTTGGAGGGACCTGGGGGGAGCTCACACAAGTCCCTGCTTTTCAGCAGCTAATTTGGCTCCTCCCCCCATGTATATACATATATATCTATACATACATACATACATATATATGTGTATATATACATATATCTATACATACATATATATATGTATGCGTATATATGTGTATATGTGTTTGTGTGTATATGTATATATGTATGTATGTATGCATGTATATATCAAGGACCTGACAGAGAACTCTCCAAGACTTGTCAACCTGGCTAACTCACATTGCTAAAAAAAATCTTCATAAAGAAAATGAGGATGTCAGGGGCAAAGATATTTTTTGTTTTGTTTTTTGTTTGTTTTTCATTGTTGCTGTTGATCGAATGCAAGAATTTCAGAAGAGAAATGCATCTGGTTTAGAAAATGACTTCTGAGAATAGGACTTTCCTGGACCACAATTTAAAATATAGGAAAAACAGGCTTCTGATCAGGGATGGATTACATCTAACAAGGGTCAGTAAGAATGTATTTGCCTAGAGCCTTGCAAATCTAATCAAAGTACTTTAAAAAGGAAAATAGAGGGAGAAAACTGCCTCTGCATACCCACCAAATGAGAATAGACAGTAACTACAACAGAAGAAGAATAGCAGTAGAAATGCCTTGGCTAGCCTGTGAATTCATAGTAAGAAAAATCCAAGAAAGGAGCCAGCAATGAAAGTCATGGCCTCATGACTACACATAAATATTCAAAATATGAATAACAAGCAAGGTGAACTAGAGATCCTTACATCAAGAGGCGAATTTGAACTCATAGTTATCATTGAAATTTGGCAAGATAAAACCCATAAATGGAATATGGCTCTGGAGTTAGGGTATAACTCATTCAAAAGGAACAGGATAGGTAACAAGGTGTGGAGGTGTTTGTGGGCATATAATATCCAGTGTATGTTATATACTAAGAAAATGTACTCATGTGAGGAAATCCAGGAACTATGGCAGAAGGAGACACATAGTAGGCAGCATTTGGCTGAGGACCAGTGGAGGCAGAAACAGAAGAAGTGTTGAGTAGCACCAGATCTCCCACTGTCCTACAAAGCAGTAATCATCTAAACAGTTTGGTACTAGATAAGAAATAAAGTGGTTTGATAAGTGGAATGGATGAGGTACACAATATACAGAAGCAAATGAGCCCAGTAACCTAGTGTTTGATAAACTCAAAGATCTCAGCTACTGGGGCAAGAACTAAGTATCTGACAAAAACTTCTGGGAAAACTTCAAAGTAGTATGGCACAAAATAGGCACAGACCAACATCTCACACTATATACTTAAAATAATGGGTACATGATTTAGACATTAAGGGTGATATCATAAGCAAACTAGAGGAGCATGGGAAGAAAGTCATTTGTCAGATTTTTGGATAGAGGAAGAGTTCATGACAAATCACAGGAGGTAAAGGACAAATTTAGTCCTGGACTTTGTCATCCTTTTTATCATTATGCTTGTAGGTTCTTTTTCCTTTTCCTTTATGCAAGAATATTCAGCAGTCTCTTTTAAAAGTTTTATTGCTATGTTTTATTTTTACATTACAAACATTTACAGATTGCTCCCATTTTATGGGAGTTCTCATGTAATGAGGTAAAACAGTTAAGTAAAACTAATAATTCATTGATTTTCTCTGAAAGCACATGCAGTATTCTATATCTATAGCACCTCCCTCTATTTTTTCAAGTCATCTGAAGCCTCTTTTCTCTCCTGCATGCTCCCTAACCCCATTGAAAGAAGAAAAGAAAAGCAAATTTCTCATAACAAAATATAAATAATCAAGCAAAACACATTTCCTCAGTGGCTATATAAAAGTATATATGTCTCATTCTGCATCCTAAACCAATCACCTCTCTGTCATGTTTCATCATCAGTCAGCTGGAATCATGAATAACCATTACATTGTTCATACAAATTTCAAAATGGTTTGCTTTTTACAGTGTTGGTATATAAATTATTTTAAGATATAAGAGCTTTTTGGAAAATGCAAAGCTATTTGTCAGTTATTTACAGGATTTCATATTAATCTAGGTAATTATTTTTCTTTGTTATCCCTTCTACCCTATAAACTGCAGAGTGGGGACAGTTCTGCTTTTTCCACCCTTACAGTAATATGGAGAAAAGACTCTCAATGTCCATAAAATGCTTGCCATACTCAACAGGTATACTCACAATCTGAATATATTTACAGCAACAAATTCTTATATCCCTCTATACAGCCAATGCTTCTGTAAACACACTTATCTCCATGATTCTGTACACAAATGATTCATGGAGTACAGAGAACAGTAATCTGATGCACTATAAATTGTGAATGGTTGGTTTTGTAAATAAAGTTTCCTCTTCTGAAAAAAATAGGTTCTAAGAATCAGAAACATATTCTGAGACCTGAATCCCTTGAAGGGACAGATGAAGAGGATCCTGTTACAGATCTGGAATGGGACCCACTGTCTACTGACTATCTCCTCGTGGCAAATTTACATCATGGCATTCGCCTTGTAGATTCTGAATCACTCTCTTGTATCACAACATTTAATTTTCCCACGGCAGCAGTATCAGTGCAGTGCTTAGCCTGGGTTCCTACTGCCCCTGGGATGTTTATAACTGGAGGTAAGTGTCATTGAGGAGTTTCTATTGAAGTAATTGCATTCTGAAAAAATTGATTTTAGGCTTTGTTCTGATTAATTCTGTACAAGTCTTAAAGCGTTCTAAATTCTGTGCTCCTAAGATCTTTCTGAGGCAATATATAAATCTGAAAAGGAAACAGAAAGTGATCTTTAGGCATTTGAATTTTCATATGATATTTAGATAAAAGTGAGATAAGAACCATTTAAGTTACCTACGTTCCATTTGAATTTCATCCTCATGGCAAGGTGAGATGAGGACTGTACATGTTTCTGGTGTCCATTCCCATGATGCGTGTAATTTTATCTTGAACTATCGAGTAAATTAGAAGTGTGTATGTGTGTGACTTTGCCAGATTAGTGTGGCTAAAATTAGGTCTTGACAGAATGACTATGGAAGGAGGTCAGTAACCTTTATTGATTTCATTGATAAATTGGTCAGCCATGACCTAGATCTGAGAATAGGCTCAGGTTGGATGATGAGGGTGGTTTAATACTCAGAGGGTTTTTTTAGTTTGAGAAGGTGTGACAAAGCTTTTGTTTTGCTGGCATAGCCTTTAAGAATCTCAGGTCACCTGCTTGTCATGACAGGGCATCACAATACCACTTTGGTAAAGACTTGTTAATATTATAAACCGTTGTGCTAGCTTTATGTGTGTTTAAAGAAGATGCCATGTATTTTGAGTTGTTTTAAGAAATTATGCTGCTTCCTTTAAACTCCCTTCACCAGGTTATCCTTATTACCAATATTAGGCATCTTTAAGGTAGCTAGCTGCCCATGAATGTGAAGCAGTTTTGTTAATGAATAGAGATTCTGAGCTTGAACCTCCAACCTTGGCTTCATTAGTGATGGGCCTAATGTTTTCTGATATTTAACTTAATACATTGAAGAAAATATGCACAACCCCTTTATGAAGTATGCTTAGTGTCTGATATAGCATGTTATACAAATGGGACTTTATCTTTTATGTGTTTTATTATTTTTAAATTTTGCTTTTGGTTAGCAGGAGATTTTCAAAAAATCATTCTTTATTGTATGTTCTGCTCCTCTGTGTTTCACGTGGCTAGCATGAGGAGAAATATCTGTGTGTGGGGAAGGTAATTTCCTCAGCAAACGATGGTAGAATACAAGAGCTTGGATGAGAAGGAGGGCCACTTTGGCAGTAAGAAAGAAGGTTTGGAGGCACAGGAGGCAGAGGAGGGTGGAGATCAAATGTTTTCATTCCTTCCCTATCTGCCCAGGAGACTATGTCTCATCCATCTCTGTAGATCAGAAAGAGAAATAGGAAGGGAGGGACTTCTCTCTGCCTAGTACTTATTTCTGAGTGAGACTGTCCAGAAAGTATGTAATAGGCGGGGAAATGGTCAGATCAAAGTGACTTAAATAGTAGATTAGAAAAAGAATATTTAGTTGAATTGGGGTACAAACAGTAAGTAATTTGTATGGCGACTAAAAGGGTATTTTGAGCTATTGAGTAATAGGAAAAAAAGCTAATAGAAGGAAATGCTATATTTGAAAGCCTAAGCTTTCAAATAATATATTTAAGTACATGAATGAAAAGCATTTAACAATAATAATAACATTTATATAGTAGTCACTATGTGCCAGGCACTGTGCCAAGTGTTTTGCAAATATAATCTCATTTGATCCTTACAACAACCCTAGGAGGAAGGTGCTATTATAATCTCCATTTTACAGATGAGGAAATTGAGGCAGAGATTTTTTTTAAAGTGACATGTTCAGGGTCACACAGCTAGTGTTTGAAGCCACATTTGAACCCAGGTCTTCCTGAACTGACACTCTCTCCATTGCACCACCTAGCTACTCCACCATTTACAAAGCACTTATTAGGTGCTAAGCCCTGTGTCAAGTCTTGGAGATACAAATGCAAAATAAAAGATAACTCAGATCTTCAAGGATATTATCACAGAAGAAAACAATATCCATAGGGAGATAGTGGCAAGGTTGGGGCACTAAGATGCAGACAGTGAGTGGAGCTATAGGGGAATAATCTGACACTGGAACAGATGCAGACTGATTTTGATCATGATTCAGAACTAGAGAGTATTGAGGCAAAATTTCCAGAGATGAAAGGGCTGAAACCTCTAGAGTATTGTTTGGTCTGGGTGAGGAGGTGGCTGGTGAGTAGGGAGTAAAGCAAAATATGACTAGGGTCTCCCTGAAGTAGGGGGCCAGGAAAGAAACCTGGAGCCCCAGGGGCAAAGCCAGAGGTTGAAAGGGTCTCACATCTCCAGGGAATGGTCTCTAAGGGATGGGTAGGTAGGACAGTGAAGGCAGCTGTGAAGGCTATGGAGCAGATGGTCAGGAAGTAGGGAGTGAATACACACACACACACACACACACACGTATATAAATAAAATTTGCCATGTATGTGTAATTTGTTTTATATGTAAAATGAGCTATGGTGATGTGAATATATTATTATACTACATTTTAAGAGTGATGTCAACAAAATACACTAAATTCCCTCTGTTATAGTTTAATATATAGTTTAATTACATTTTATACATTTATATATTACTATTTTATATATTATATATAATATATATAATAATATATATATTACATCACACAAATATAGTTTAATTACATTTTATATGTAGGTAATCCAATTTCAAAACTGAGCTTTACTGAAGAGAATTTTTGTGTTCCTATTAGATTCCCAAGTTGGGGTACTTAGAGTTTGGAATGTTTCAAGGTCAACACCTATTGAGAATTTTAAATTGAAGAAAACAGGATTTCATGTTTTACATGTACTTAATTCTCCGCCAAAGAAAAAATGTGAGTAAAAATACATTATTTGATAAGAAAGTTTATAGTTGATAACAAATATGATAGCTGTTAATAAGTATCACAGGCTAGTGAAGTGTCTTGGGTTGGACTAAGTGACAGAAATAAAAAACCCTGGGACTCTGACATATTAGATTAATGACTACAAAGCTAGAAGATTCAGATTTCAGTCCTGGCTCCACCATTTGCCCCCCGTGTAAATCTGGGCAAATTACGTATTCTCTCTGGGCTTAATTACCTTGATCTCTGTATCCTCACTACCTGTCACTTAGTAAGCACTTGATAAATGCTTGTTTAATGATCTTCAAAATGAAGGGGTTAAGAGAGCAGTTTGATGATCCTTCTACGGTCCTTAACTCAACAACAGACAATTCTAAGGTACTTGAGAAAGGATGAAGCAGCATTAAAGTAGTAAGGAAGATTTTTTTAATAGTATTTTTATATGGCTCAAAAGAAGAAAGTGGCTGAAAAGTAGGTGATGTTATCCTTATAATATATAGTGAACAGGTATAAAGACATTCTCTTTTTCTCAGACTAACCCCTCTATTCCTGAAATACACTCCTTCCTTACTTCTGTCTTCTAGAACACCTAATTTCCTTCATAACTCATATCAGACACTACCTCCTTCTAAAGCTTTTCCTAATTCTTCTCAACTGCTGTGTGCTCACGCACACACACATACAAATTTACCCTTTATTCTGTGTATATGCATACAGATTTACATACTTATTTTGTAGTGTTTACATTATAAGTATTATGAATATTTACATACTTATTTTTGTCTGTATTTATACATGTATATGTTGTCTTCTCCTTAAAAAATGTGTAAGCTTTTTGAGGGCAGGGACTATTGCTTCTGTGTTTGTATTCCTTAGTCAATTAATCAACACACATTTATTAAACACCTACTATGTGCCAGACACAGCGCTGAATACTGGGGAGATGAAAAAAGGCAGAAGAAAATAATTACTAAAAGAAAAATAGTAATATGGAATGTGAAGGTGGTATAGGGGCATTTTGTAGAAGTAGAGGCAGGAGAGATGAGATTCTTTGAAGAATAAGTGAGCAGAAGATGCCCAAAGAAGATTTTAAATGGGTGCTTTTATCAAATAGAAGTCAATCAACTAGTATCTATTAAGAGCCTTCTATGTACCAGGCACTGTGCTAAGCACTGGAGATATACAAAGAAAGGCCAAAGATAGTACCTACTTCTAAGAGCTCACAGTCTAACGGGGAAGACAACATGCAAAGAACTATGTACAGACAAGATATAGATAGGATAAGTTTGAGAGAGTCCCAAAGTGAAGGCACTAAGGTGAAGGATGACTGGGAAAGACCTCTGGAAGAAGTTGGGACTTTAGTTAAGACTTGAAGGAAGTCAGGAAAGCCAGGAGGTGGAATTGAGACGGGACAATGTTCCATGCTTGGGATACAGCTAATGAAAACAGTTAGAGACAGGAGATGGAATGTCATGTGTGAGGAACAGCTAGGAGGCCAGTGTCACTGGATTGAAGAGGATATGAAGGGGAGTAAGGTGTAAGAAGACTGGAAAACTAGGAAGGAACTAGGTTATAAAGAGCTTTAAAATCCAAACAGGCTTTCCTATTTGATCCTGGTAGCATGATGGAATCACTGGAGTTGACTAAATATGATAGAGTGATAGAGTCAGATGCAGTTTTAGGAAGATCAATTTGACAGCTGAGTGGAGACTAAATTAGAGTGGGGAGAGGCTTGAAGCAGAGAGATCAACCACTGTGCTATTGCAGTCGTCCAGGCATGAGGTGATGAAGGCCTACCCCAGGCCTTCTGACATTATTAGAGGAGAAACAGGGGACATTTATAAGTTTAAGATTTCTTTTAGGGAATTAGTAATGTGAGACTGGAGGTCAGGATAGAGATGAAGTCTAGACAAGCAGATCTGAGAGTCTTTTGCATTGAAATGATAGTTGAAACGATGAGAGCTGATGAGATCTCTTATTGTAATAGTATGAGAGAAAAGAGAAGAAGGCCCAGGACAGGGTGAATAACGCTCATCATGTGCATTGTACAGCTATTCTTTTAGAATATGGGTTGAAGTAGATGGCCACTAAGGTCACTTAAATCTCTGAAATTCTTTGATTCGGTGCCTGTAGTACCAACTTCAGAGGGTTGTTATTAGAGTCAAAGGAGAGAATATATATATAATGTGTTTTCACAAAGCGTAAAGTATTGTGCTAAGTGCTAAGAGTACAAAGACAAAAATGAAAGGCCTTCCCAATCCAAGTCTGGCATTCTAGCCACTAGAACACCATGTTGCCACATGTGGCAGCCAGAACTTGAATCTGGATTTCTTAACTCCTGTAAGGTCTAGCACTTTTCCTACAAAGCCTGAAAAGAATGCATGTAGTTAGGGCCTAAATTAAATTATCTGGTAAATTAACATCTCCTTCTATGCAATCTGATGTGATTATATGTCCTGTGATTCACTTTGGCAATATAGATGGCAATCTACAGAACATATTCTTTTCCAGGTGAAAAGTCATGGAGGCCTTCTTGAAATAGGTGGATCATTCTGTGAAAAGCTGTTCCTCCCCCTGTATTCACATTCTAGTCACATTCCAATATCAGCCATATTGCAAATATGTATTTGAAGGTTGGACCCATTTTAAAGCCTTAGATCTGCATGCATTATGTCACCTAACTGTTAAAAAAAACAATGAAAGGTATTAAATGTTTTCAGGATATTATATATAGATATACATTTTTAAATATTATGCATAAATATATTACATATATAAAATATGTAATAGAGAGAGAAAATTAGGAAGGAAAAACTTATTGTCCAGAAGTTTTAACACTTGTTCAGAAAACTAACTTAGTCTCTGTAGAGGTGACAAGATGATAAACTAATTTTGTAAAGGATAGTAGGATTTGGAGATGGAAGGAACTTTAAAGACCAGTGAGGTAGCAAGCTGACTCCAATTCTTAAAATATCCTTTTCTTTATAGAAACACTCTTAAATAAAGGGGTTAGTTGAAGAAATGACATCCAGGTCATGAATATGATGAAGATGCATTTTAAACAGTATAGAGTGTAGCTGTTAGTACAGCAGGGAAGGCAATTCACTTTAACCATAGGAGCATTTCAGTAATGATTTCATGCCTGACGGTCAACAGATTCTGCAAGTTAGTAGTAGTACCTATGCTGCAAGGATAAAGTTTAGGAGTCTGAAATTAACATTGGAGGTTAAATAGCATGGAGCATTGCAAAATATACGAGACTAGGAGTCTAGAGACTTGAGTTCATTTCTCAGTTCTGCCCATATCTAGCATTGGACCTGGTCAATTCATGTTTCTTTTTTGGTTTTAAAATCAACAAAAAACCTGGACCTCATTTACTTCATCTGTAAGTAAGTGAGGGGTAAACCAGATCATCCAGAAGGCCCCTTCTGCCTCTTAAATTCTATGATTTTTAAATAGCTGAAGTTCTCTTTATAAGAGGTATTAGGGAAGGTTATAATATTGTAGCATTATTCAGAGGAAAGTTTTATATTAAACATTGTATCTGCGGATTTTTTAAAAGGTTTTTTTTTTGTCAGGCTCCTGGAATAGGATGAACTATACTTTTCCAATGAAATTTTAATTAAATTTTTATTCTTTCGTAACTGTATATACTTCTTTTTTGTAAGGATATCTTAACTATTGTGTGTATATGTGTGTGTGTGTGTGTGTGTGTGTGTATAAGCAGGAGACCAGGGTTATGTATAACTTATACATTTTCCCCATACATTTCTCAAAAAAGTATTCCTTTATTTGTACAGAAAATTTGGTCAGAATATCTTGGCTTCATTCACAAGATTCAGATTATAAAAGAAAATAAATAATTGAACATCTTTATTTTAAACGATGTATTGAGACTTGGTTCTAGTATATGAGAAGTGTGTTAGTTTTAGCACAGTGCCTGGCACATAGAAGGTGCTTAATAAATGTTTAACTGCTTGCCTAATACTTTCATGTAATTTATACTTTTTTTGTTTAAATTAAACAGTTTCAGCACATTCTCCAACCAAAAATCATTATACATCCTCAACTAGTGAAGCTGTTCCTCCTCCAACTCTGACACAGAATCAAACTTTTTCTCTTCCTCCGGGCCATGCAGTCTGCTGTTTCATGGATGGTGGAGTTGGGCTTTATGATATGGGAGCCAAGAAATGGGATTTTCTTAGGGACTTGGTATGTCTACTATCATGTTCTAAAATCTATGACTTTCTACCTTTTTATATTATGCAGTCTTGTATAGTGGAAAGAAGGCAAGACTTGGAGTCAGGAAAACCTAGGTTCAAGTCTAGTCTCTCATAGCATGACCATGGACTAATCACTTAACTTCTCAGTGCCCCAAGCAGCTAAGACTGTAAGAGAAAAGCTACCAATCTATATTGGTAGAGGGAATTTCTACAGTACGGGTTCTGTTCTACTAATGAAATCACAGGTCTGGACCAAAATCCCCCATCAATAGCAACTAAGGTGATGGTGCTGAATGATGTCATGCCTATATATTACAAATAATAAATATTTTTTTTAAAAAATCATGGGTAAGTTTCCTCCCTGCCCCTTGCTTTATACTACTGCTTCTCTCCTTGTGCCAAGCAGAAGGGTCTTTGGGCAGGAGGTATGAGAAGGAAATAACATTAAGTGGCTATTACAGAGAAGATCTGGTTCAAGCAGCACTCTGGAACCCATAGCTCAGTTCCTGCCCTGGACTAGCCACCAAATCCATTCACTGTACTCTGTTATAGGCTAGCTGTGGCCAGCCAAGTTTGTAGAAGATAGATGGGATGGAAAACATCTCCTCATGGGAATATCAATCCTTTCCATAGTTGACTTGGGGTCTTAGGTGGTTTCCTGTGCTGGGAATCCCAGATCAGACTTCTTCCAGTTTCCACCATTTCATATAGTAAGTCAAGAAGGGAGGGGATACTCTTTTACATGCTTTTTGGGGGAAGAGCAAACATATGCAACTTGCACATTTCCTAAAACTCCTAGGTCTAGTTCAGTCCTAAGGCTGGAGTAGAATAGTAGGCCTGTAGATTCTCAGTAGATATTGTTTTGTAATGCATTGTTTTCTTGTTATTCTGTATATCTCTTTGCCTCTCAATTCTGTGGTGAGTAAACACTGCATTATACACCATTTCTGTAGTGAGTAAATTCAAGCATGTGTCTCTGTTTGTGGTCAGCTAGTACCATTATTATGACAAGGTCAACAAGGAAGTGGAGGCTTCCCCACTGAGAGAGGACTCAAAGCTAAGTATTCACTAGGAAGACCCACACCTAACTCAATAGGCAGGTTGCATTAGAGGTGGGGGGTGGGTAGAGAGAGAAACTGAGACAGAGCAGTGGACAGGCCTCTGATTTACAAGAAAATGATGTGGTTTGGGGTTGCTGTGAACTTCAAAATATCAGGGTACTGGGCAGCTTCTGCCTGGAAGGAATTCAAGCGCCCAAATTGTCTTCCAGTCAAAGTAGCAAGGTTTATTGTAATGCCCATAGTGTGGGTGAGATTCCTAGTGAATCTTCAGCTTATGGGGTAAGACTGATACTTATGTACAAAAAAAGGATAGTGAAAAGATCTGGATGGGATTAAGGAGTGGTAAGTAGCCTGTGGTGAGCCAGGTGCAATAGTGACAGGAATTAAGTGGTCTGGGTAGGTCAAGGACCACAGGGAAAGGACTGTCAAGTATCCAGGTGGGCTGGGATGGGCCAGATGCCTTGGGGGAGATGCCAGTGATCTGGGCTGCTGAAATGTGTGAGAAAATTCAGGGACTAGGTTGCTTTCGAAGACATGGTCTTTTCCTTTTAAGATCCAAGTCTGTCACCCCATCAGAACCACTTAAAGCAGGGCTATTATTCAGCATGTCTGCCTAAATAAGCATGAATTTATCCACTGTGATAGCTACCCACTGAGAAGCCCCATACTGCTAGCCTCTGCTCTCCCTCTCTCTATAGGGTGCCTCACTGTCAAGGTGTGTGTGGGTTTGTAGGTTATAAAACATATAATTTCTCTTATTCCTCCAATCTAAAGCCCCTGTTTCTGTACCTTTTAAGGGGAAAAGACAAATGTGAAGTGAGGGGACTTTCAAGGTTAGGAGTAGTTCTTTGACCATGACTTACCACAATTTGCTCTCAAATGACTAAAAACTTCAGAAATAGTAAAGAGATATAGAGCTAGAAATAGCTGTGTGCGTCTGAGACCACTACTCACGTTAAAAATAGGCAGAGACTGTTCCTGAGAGAAGGCAAAAAGGAATTGTATTGCTTTCCCATGAGAAAGGACGGCACCCAAGCAGGGGTGCTTTAATTATGTTTTACATTTATTCGGTCTGAATAAATGGGCACGTCCCCGAACAGAGTACAGGAGAGTACAAAGGACTCAGATGGACGCCAACTCTTTTATTGACTTTCCCTTTGAATCTCTCATCAGGCTCTTCATTGGCCAGATACAAACCCCCTGACTGCCTACCTCAAATGGCTCATTTAAGCATACCTACAAGCCTCTAACCTTTTGCCCCAGAACTTTGATTAGAATTAGTTCTAACCAGTCACCTGACTTAAATTCTGCTAAAGCTAGGGGGGCAGGGCCCAGGAGGGGAAGAGGAATTCTTTCAACTCTGTGGAAACAAAACTGCTCCCTGCCACCCCCAGTCCTTACACAGCTATATAATATACACATATATTAAACCATACTAGAATATTAATATTGTTAGAAATAATCATCTTACCAAGAATTTCACCTGGCCACAAGTGAATTTAGAAAAAAAGATTTTGGGGGGGATTTTTGGAGTCTGTTTCAGTCTTATGGAAGAAGTCTAAAAGAGACAGTAGAATGTAGAATGTTTAGCAGAGTACCGAATATGCAGTACTATAAATAAAGCCAAGGAGAAGACTGGAGGCAGATAATAAGAATCTTGAATTAACTGCAAAAAAAATGTTTATTTTCTTTGGTAAACAGTAGGGAGCTACGAAATGTTTTTGAGCAAGAGAGAAACTTTCAGATCTGTTCATTAGGAAGTCTACTTTAGCAATAAGTTTGAAGGATGGATTGAAAAGGGGAAAGTCTGGAGACAGACCAGTTAGGGGGTACTGAGGGTACAACCCGGTCAAGAGTTAATGAGAGTGGCACTGGAGTCCATTATATAAAGGAAAATGAACACCTAAGGAACACACTGAAGAAACAATGAGATTGGGCACAAAACATGGGCCAGGCCAGTCAAACCACAACCAACCCTCAATCCCCACCTCCTGTCAGACCATGGTAGAAAGAGCCCAAGAGCCCTGGGAGTGGCAATGACCCTAAGACCACCAACTTTGCTTCCAGCCCGGCCCCCAGCAGCCCGTAAGGTAGGGAAGCAACCCTTGGGGATGAGCGCTTGCCGTCCTGCTACTCCTACCAATACCAATTGCCGGCAATAGGTGATTAAACCTGAGAGCTCCAACAACAGTTGTGCTCCCTAGACCACTGGCCTTGCCTCCAGCTTGGTCCCTACAGCCATAGCTCAGGGTAGTAACCCTTGTGGAGACTCAGCCCAGCCATAAGCTCTGCAAATGCTACAAGCCTTGTCCCTTCAGCAGCAACTGCTCCTAAGGACCAGGAGAACAAAATTCTTGCCAATGCCCTTTATACAGCCAAATGTTAAGACGTCAGAAAGGGGTTAAAGAAGATGTGTCACTGTCTGCTTTGCCACTGTACCTTAAGAAAGATCAGCCTTTCCATCTGACTCACAGATGAAAACTATTCTACGTATTGTTTCCTGCTTTGGAAGGTGATCTCCTTCAGAGCAGGAACTGTCTGCCTTTCTATTTGCACCCCTAGCACTTAGCAAAATAGAAAGCACTTAAATACACTTTCATTCATAACAAAGTATATAATTGGCAGAAAAGTAATGAAATTATAGTTTATGTTGAAGAATTACAAATAAATTTATATTTGAATATGACTAAACCTATCATTAGATGGATTTGGGGGGTGTAGACCTTCCCAGTAAGGAAACTCCTACTACCAGTATAGATTAGCAACTCTTCTGTAACATAAAAGTCTTAGACAGTTGTATGATGAGTTGCATGAGGCACAGGGTTACATACCCAGTATTGTATCAGAGATAAGACTTGAGCCTAGGTTTTCCTGGATTCCTGAACCCAACTCTCTATGCCCTACTTCATGCTATTTCTTTTTGCTGGTTGGATGTAACATTAAATTTTGTTATGCACCTGTTCCTTTCCTAGGAAAAGATACCTTCTTAGTATTAGTTTACAACTTGGTCTTCTTCTAACTAGGGTTCTGAAGATGGCCAAGCTCACGTGCCTATTCTTTAAGGAAATTCTACAACTTTACACCTTCCTTTTCATGTGACCTCTGATCAAAGTCCCCATTTTTTCATATTTCTGGGATATACTTTTCATTTTCCAGGTAAATATTTGCATTTCTACCACATAGCAGCAGCTCCTGTCTCCTGTCCAATAGTCAGGCCAGCCATAAACTGAAACCTGGACCAGGTTATCTAGTTTTCAAATGGCTTTCCTGATTCCTTCAGGTGCTAGGGCCTGTATTCTTTTTTTAAAATATATTTTCTACGTATCCCTACGTGTACCTGTGGTTTGCCTCAGTTAGTCAGTGCCTTGAGGAGGGCTTGATTTTGTCCATTCAGCTCCAGAACCCAGCACAATACCAGGAATGCATGTTTGTTGACTGAATGAAACCATAAACATCTCTAATAAAAAAAATTCATATGAAAAATACAATTGCCTTGATGAAAAAGACTTGATGATAGATGTGAAACAAAGAAATATCACAGAATTATAAACCATTAGAATTAGAGAGGACCTCAGAGATTGTCCAGTCTAAGCACTCCATTATACAGATGAGGAGATTTCAACAAAGGTCAAAAAGCTCAGGAATAGAATCCATTCCAGTGTTCTTGCTACTATGCTACTATGCTTTCAGAAAAAATCCATGGGATTCTGAAATCTGCTTTATCTACTCTAATACTCAAATGAAATTTGATTTTGTTGATTTTTATATTTTACAAAAAATAAATTTGTATCTTAGTTTACTTTAAGGGTTTGAATTCTACCAAGTTATACTGGTACAAATCATTAGTAGCAGTTTTCCCAATAGACTTCTTGCAGCAAATCTTTATTTGCCCATTTTTCACTCTCCCTTGCTGTCCTACTACCTTTTCCCACTTGAGGTCCTCCTCATGAAAAACAGCAACACAGCCATTTTCATGTAACTCCAGAGACATATTCTTCTGTAGAAGACAAATAATTGTTAACTGGTTTACAAATGAATACAAAACAGGAATATGAGAAATCTTAGCTCAACAGAAGGGGCAGAGCACTGGGTGGTTCTATTCTTCTTTTCCTCCTTCCCTCTATAGAATAATTGCTCAGTAACAAAGACACACATCACCTTCGCACCTTTAAGAAAAGCCCTGGAAGTTTGAACTGAGATACTGTCCATCTAGAAAAGGTAGTCTCAGTAATTCTTCCTGGATACCAGCCTGGAAATAGTCATGTTACCTTCTTCAAATCCTTCTTCCTTTAAACATCTCGTTAAGTCAAGGTACACCCCTAAAGATTTGTGTGGTGTATCTCTCTTGATCAGGGACAAAGCACAAAAGTAACACGAAAGTCAGATCGTCCTTAAATATTTCCTAGAAGAAGCATTGGAACTTTGTATTGATAGGGACCTCACATGCTTCTCCTATCAAATTATTGAAGCACTATTACTACTACCACATACATAGAAGTCAAACCATTATCCTATATGTGTGTAATGTCCATATTACTAGTATTACTTGTTTTATTAAAATTAAAAATGCTTAAGAACCTAGTGGAAATGTGTCCTAGTAGTACAGATCCTCCCTGGCAGATTTCCATTTCTATGTGGATCCTTTTGGTAGGAACAGCAATGAGAACAGCTGGTGTTTTATTGAGTGCTGTAAGTGTTAAGACTCTAAGGTATTTTATCTAATTTGACCCTCACAACAACTCTGTGAGGAAGGTACGATTGTTATTCCCATTTTACAGATAAGGAAGCTGAAGCTGAGAGAGGTCAAGTCACTTGCCCAGGATCGCACAGCTAGTAAGTGCCTTAAGTAGGATTCGAACCAGGGCTTCCTGATTCTAGGAAAAGCATCCTATCTACTTCACCACTTAGCTGCTTAGGAATAAGAGGAACTAATTGAATGCTGATTTGGTTGTTGCTATTTGACTTAAAGCGTAAAAATGGAATCACAGTAGCAAAATAACATGAAAGATATGTGCTTTTTATCTCTAGCAATAACATGGTAGATAAGTGATCCTATCTTTATTAATAAACCATCTCAAGCTCTTTTAGCATCTACATTTCTCCAGTAGGGCATTTTGTTTCATTTATGTTTTTGTTCTTTAATATATTGAAAGGTTGATTTTATAGGAACTCCATGATAAATGTCTCCACCAATTGGAAAATGGTATTATTGCAAGTATTTGTAGTTGGAAATTTAGCCAACATTTGTATGGTTTTGAGGATCTTCTGTTCAGCGAAATTGAGAACTGTGCAATATGCAAGATTATGTATTAGTTAAGTGGCAAACCAGTAAGTCTTCTAATATCATATCTTTTTTTGTTTATACACTTATTTTATTATAATCTTTCTAGAAGACTCCAGTAAGGATGTCAGCTTGCTCACATTTTCAACATTAGCTTGTAAATTGTGTAAGACAGTAACATTTTTTATGAATGTGCTTACTTTACATATTGTATGTTTTATTTTTTGTTTGCCTTGTAGGGGCATGTGGAAACTATCTTTGACTGCAAATTTAAACCTGATAATCCTAATCTTTTAGCAACAGCTTCATTTGATGGAACTATAAAAGTCTGGGATGTAAACACACTGACAGCAGTCTATACCTCTCCTGGGAATGAAGGGGTTATTTATTCTCTTTCCTGGGCTCCAGGTGAGGATTATTTTATTGGAATTTTAATAAACTGTATAGATTTTGTTCCAACGATTTTTTTATTTGAACTATTTTCTTTCTGTTAAAGTCACTTGGGCTTGTTAGGAACTATTCTCAAAAACATTCTATTAGCCCAGTACTTGCATAGTTATTTTAATAGCATGCAAACAGAGGACCCATCTCTGAGTCTCTGACAAATAGCACGTCCAAAAAAAGAGTCACCAGTGATCAGGAGGAGCTTATATGTGGCTCTCATATGTGACCTCATGTGGTTCCTCAGTTTTACAAATGTGTCCCCCAAAAGGCATGTGAAAATCAGTTATGTAAATAAACTAACTCAAAATATAGTATGCAGCCTTTTAAAGAATACTATGATCAATGTTTCAGCAAATTGCTTTTTTGCAAAAAAAAAATCAATTAAAAAATCTGGATTTTCATGTATTAAGTTTTGCTGTAAATGCGTACTATATAGAGAGATACAGTGTGTAGTAATGGAGAGAGCACTGGACTTGGAGTCAGGAAGACCCGAGTTCAAATCGTACCTCATACACCTACTATCTATGTGACCTTGAGCAAGTTACTTAACATGCCTGTGCCTCAGTTTCCTTATCTTTAAATGGAGGGAGTTAGGCTTAATCTCCTTGAAGTCCTGTTTAGCTCTAAGTCTATGTTCCTTTGATCTTTTATTCTATACTTAAGGAAAGGAGAATTGTTAGGATGTCTAAATAATTTGTTATTGTTTGTTATGTATCTCTGGATTCACTTTCTTTGGTAGAATACAATGAGACTCATAAAGTAATCAATAAGTATTTATTAAATGCCAACTCTGTACCAGATTCTGTGTTTAGCCCAGAGATGCAAAGAATGGCAAACACAGACCGTGCTTTCCAGGGTGGTCATAGATCAGGAGTTAGTTGCCCATATAATTTCCCCTTCCCATTTTAAAGTGGGAATAGCATTGAGGGAAGGGGGAAAAGAAGATTGAGAAAATATGCCTTTCCTAAAGTAATATCATGATCTACAACAGAAGAGAATACAACATTCAATAATAATAATACTTTACAGTTTCGGAGTGCTCTGCTGACAATAACTCTGTGAAGTAGCTAGTGAAAGAATTTTTTTCCCTCATTTTCCAGATCAGGAAATTCAGACTCACAGAAAGGTGAAGTGTCCCTAAGAAGGATGCTAAGGTCTTTTGACCTCTAAAATTCCTTTGTTTCATATGGAACAATCCAAAGAAACCTGCCCTAATTTTGATCCCCTTAGTTCAGAGACAGAAACTGCTTCCTCCTATTCCCCTTCCTTCCCCAAATATGTTGAATCACCTACCAAATAAATATGGGAACATCATAGTCACAGTGCAAAATAAATTTCTACCGATTCTTAAATTCAAAGTAGAGAATCCTTAGATTCTTAGAAAAAGCTCATGCTTGTGACCACTTTGTGACTCTATGCTAAACTTAGAGCACTAAAGAGATTAGCATAGCCTACATCAGGATGCCACACAAATTCTTGATGTGTTTTATATTTTTGGCATGGGTTTATGTTTAAAATGCTGAAAAATATTGGAATGAAAAGTCTTTCCTTAAAAAGATCAAAGACATTTCTCTATAACCAAGAAATAAAATTTTTTAACAGAGAAACACTGGGAGCTTTTCCAATAAAACCAGTGATGAAGCAAATAATAGTAGTAGTGTTTGTGCTATTATTTGATAACATGCTAGAAATACTGGCTATAGCAATAATATAAGAAAAAATAAGAGAATTAGCAAGAACAGTAAAGAAGCAATAACAAAAAATTTGAGATAATAAAGTAGAATACAAAATAAAACCACCAAAATCATCAGCATTTCTGTATGTAAACAAAAGAAACTTGGAAGAAGAGAAATTTAATTTGAAATAACAACTATATGTGTATATATAAAAATATAAGCATACATACATGTATATATATACATACACACACACACACACAGACACACACACACAAACTTTTTTCCTACAGAAAGAAAGAAAGACTTAAATTATTTGCAAAGAGGTTCAATGCTTATAGCCAGGCTACATCTATACAGTAAAATAAAAATACTTCCCAATTTATTCTACAGATTTAGTATTAAATCAGACAGATTGCTAAGTGGATACTTTACAGAGCTAAAAAGAATAACAAAATTGATATGGAATGAAAAATAGAGGGATAGAGGAATAGAATATGTTAGGTATGTGAGTCTTAAGGACAAATATACAGCTGCTTAATTATTGATTAGGTAAAAATCACAAAGTCCTTGGGGAAAACTCTCATTCTGAAAAAGACAGGGAAAACTAGAAGTCATTTTGGCAGAAAGTAAGTTTAAATCAGCATCTGATACATATACATAACAATAAGTTCCAATGGATAAATGATACAAATATTTAAAATCACGCCATAAAAATGAGGATGAAGTAAAGATATCTTTCACAGAGATAAGTCAAAAATTCATTACCAGAATGAGATAGAAAAGATTTCAAAAGACAAAAATAGGCAATATCAATTATAAAACATTAAAAAGAAACTTTTATGCATATAAAATCAGTGCAACAAAAACTAGAAGAGAAGACAGAGTGGAAGAACATGGTTTCGTTAAACATAGATAAAATCTAGTCAGGCACTATGCTAAGCTTTGGGATGCAAAAAAAAAAAGGCATAGGCCCTGCCCACAAGGACCCTACAGTCTAATGTTGGACCCAACGTGTAAATAACTAGGTACATACAAGATATGCACAAGGTAGAAGGTCATCTGAAGAGGGATGTCATTAACTACTAGAGGGACCAGGAAAGGTTGGCAGAAGATGGGCTTTGAGTTGAATCTTGAAGGAAACCAGGGAAACTAAGAGGAAGAGGTGAGGAGGAAGAGTAATCTAGAGGAAATTAACATAAATCTATAAGATCCAAACAAATGAATCAACAAACATTTATTAAGTGCTTACCATGTGCCAGGCACCACAGGGAAAACAGCGACAAAAGCAAAATAGTCCTTGCCCTCAAAGGGTATTCAATATTTTCCCAATAGACAAATGGTCAAAGAAGATAAAGTTTTCAAAAGAAGAAATGAAAACTATCAACAAATATTTGAACAATTGTTCAAAATCCTTAAGTCTGGTGATTGAAAATTAAAACAGCTCTGAATTATCACCTCACCACCATCAAATTAGCAAAAGAGGTAAAAGAGAGGAAAATGCAGCATTGAAGGAGTTGTCAAAAGAAAGAAATACTAATTCACTGCTGGTGGAGCTATGAATTATTCCAACCATTCTGGAAACACAATTTGGCATTTGCAAGAAAAGTTACTAAATTGTTCATACCCGTTGACCCAGAGATCCCAGTCAGCAGTAAAAGAATCAAATATTAAAAGCAGCATTATTTCTGATGAAAATAGGAAATCCAAAAATATGTCCAATGATTGGAGAGTGACTAAACAAATTGTGATATTTGCACATAATACATTACTACACTATAAGGAATAATTAATTCAGAGAAATATAGGAAGATTTGAACAAAATGATGCAGAGAGTAGAAAGCTGAAGCAACAACATACATAATGACTACAACAATCTAAATAATAATACTAAAAGGAGATTCAATTCAGGTCAGTTACAATGAACAATATTGGTACCATATTAGCAAAGTTAAAGGACACATTAACCCTTTATGTTAACAATCAGTAAACTATAAAAGTGGAAAGTGATTACACTATCACAATTATACTTCCAGGCAATTTTACTTAACTCTACTGGGGCAATGTACTTTGTTAAAACAAAATATACTTTTATTTTGTTTTAACACAAAATGCTTCAATAAAAAGAAGAAAGCCAAGGCCTTAGTTATGCTTTGGTGACTAAAGAAAGTGCCTGCTGTCTTGCTAGTGTTAGAAGAAGCAGAAACAAGCACCGTATTTATAAGGCTCTGACACATCTATATTTGATATTATTTCCTAAGGTGGTTTAAATTGTATTGCTGGAGCAACTTCTCGAAATGGTGGTTTTATTTGGGATGTTGAAAAAGGCAAAATGATAACCCGATTCAATGAGGTAAGATTTGTTTGTTGTTATTTAAATTTTTCTTAAAAATTGGTGGTGATTAAAAAAATTAAAATAAAATGTACCTTTATTAATCTTTCATATCCTGTTTATTTTGGTAGATAATGACCACAGAAGATATATTTCCTCTAAACTATTCAAGCATTATAGAAAATTAGATAGTATTAATTTACAGAAATGAATTCTGAAAATTTCAGCTTTCTCTTAAGATCTAGATTGTTCTTAGTCTCCTAAAACTTCAGGTGGTGCTTAGCATCCTCTCACAAAATTAGCCATATAAAACAAGGTATAGTGGAAGGAACCTCTACCTGGGAGTCGGAAGATAGTTCTGAGTCTATTATTAACTCAGTGGGTGACCATGAACAAATCATTCAATATCCTCACCCCTTAGTTGCCTTATTTGCAAAATGAGACCTTCGCATACAATTAGTTCAGTGACTTTAGGCAAGTCATTTATTCTGTCTGGATCTCACTTTCCTTTTTTTTTAAAAAAAAATATAATGAAGGAAACAATGATTTCTTCTAATGACCCGTCTAGTCTGATCGTCTATGATTCTGTGATTGGGTAATCATTAATGCACCTTCCAGTTCTAAAACTTATTTATTTTATGATAGAGAAGAGAGAGGGGAACATACTTTTATTAAGCACCAGGCACTTTAAGTATGTGTCAGGCACTGTGTTACACACTTTACAAATATTATCTCATTTGATCTTCACAGCAAGCATATAAGGAAGATACTAAATAATGAATATTTTCCTCTTCCTATTGGTAAATTCACAGATTCTATGTTAGCTTTTGCTTATAGATAAATGACTACCCCACTGTCCATTTTGATATATATATATATCTTTAATATTATAAAGATATACATAGGGGAAAGATAACATATATATATATATATATATAAACATAGTACATATTCCATGAAGAACTTGGTATAGAGGAATGAATGTGATGAAAGAGGCTCTTATTGTCCTACTTTTTGCACTATGATATGATACAAATAATTTTATTTCTATCAAAATTAGCATTAAAAATGACTTATTGTTTGTGGTTTATTCAGTAATTTGTATTGGGGGAGAGAGGGCCTTAAGCCAGTTTTGCACAACACAAAGTGGAGAATTAAGAAAAGCCAGTGAACTGGAACTGTATCTATAGACCACTTAGATAACTCAGGCTGAAATTTCCACTATCATTTAATTGTGCAAATTTAATCTCAGTATATAATCATTAAAGTGCCTTCATTCTAAAGTTTTTAAATAAAACCAAATATAGAAATGAAGGCTAAATACTATTTTTGAAATAAATAGCTGCTCGATCCCAAATCCCAAATAGTGAGGAGGATGAGGCAGAGGCTGACAGATCTGAGCTTAAGAGTTCTGAGCTGCACTGGGTGTCTGCACTGTTTTGCATCAGTATGATAAGCCGGGGGCCAATGAGACTGCCTTAAGGAAAGGCAAACCAGCCTGGGTTGGAAATAGAGCTGGGTCAAAGCTCTCATGCTAAAATTTTTAGAGCAGGATCAGGTTTGTAAGTAAGCCTTGTACTTCTGGCTTCCATGAAATCAGGAGACCCAGCCATAAAAAAGGAAGGAGGGAGAGAAGGAGAAAAGGAGGGAGGAGGAAGGAAGGAAAGAAGGAATAGTTATAGTAGATTGTGCTTAATAAATGCTTGTTGAATTGAACTATTTTAGGAATAAAAATTCCTTTTTAACTTTTTCACATGTGTCTTAGCACTCATTGGGGATAGGGACTGGAACTTTGACTTCCTCAGTGTTGGAACCTTCCAGATGAGGAAATTCCCACTATCACTGCAGGTCCTCACCTTCTCTGTAGTGCTCTTGTAGAGCGCTTGTAGCACTTGGATAGCTAGTCTGTGTCTGTTTCAGCAATCCAGCTAGTAGCTTCTGTGGGGGTGTAAGATCCACCAACAGCCAGCACCCAGAAACCTGCCAGCACGCTGCAAAAGCACAAGTTCTTTTGATCTGCTTAACTAAGGAAAGCTACGTGAAGGGGTTGACAAGCTTACTTTAATTCAGCATACAAATATCATTCACTTAGTTCAGGGGAAAAAGCCAGCACCCTGAACTTCAGAACAAAATACAAACAAATTACAAACATCAACAGACAGACCTTGTCTGATTCAAATCTGATTCAAAACATAGTTACCAGAGTTCAACAAAGTCTCAGCATCCGGGTTTATAAGCTGGAGGGCTCTTTAGCTACAGCTGCCCAGAGTCTCTGCATCAGCACCATCACGAGTGAGAGCCCTTCTGCAAATGGCTCTGTCTTCTCTTCTTATAGGGCTTCAGACATCATCAAACGTCATCTGAATGACCAGAACTTAGGCTATGATTGGCTCTTAAGTTAGCCCCTCCTCTTAGGACCCTGGGAGGTTCACATCCACATAGGTTAGGTTAACACCTAATAGGGGTTGGAGCCTGGGGCTTAGCACTTAGTAAGACTCAATGAAATATACTGAATTACTCAAAGCAAACAAAAGCCAAACTCTTCAAGGGCACTTGTTGAACTAAGTGCTAAGGAGCCCATTTTGCTTACGAACACAGTGTCAGAAGTAGATCTTGGACCCTAGTCTTCCTAGCTCCAAGGCCAGCTCTTTATCCACTGTGCCACTGCTACCTCTGATGCTCATCACCATTTTCTTCTGTAGGTTTGGCATGTGGTTTGTATTATTATTTTTTATTGGATCATGTGATTATGTTGGTGTTTAGAACTCCTTGTAAGGAAACTCTCTCTGTCAAAGCATATCAGCTTTTTATTTTGCAACTGATATTCTTAGAGAGTTATCTGGAAGCCTAGGACGTGAAGTCTCTTGCCCACAGTCACACATTCAGTATATAAGAGGTGAGACTTAAGCCCAGGTCTTCTTGTCTCTGAGACGGATTCTCTCTACCATGCTGGATCTCCAAACAAACCAACTAATCTAAACAAAATAAAGAATTATATTGTTCGCTGTACCTTAGAAGAATATCTTCAGTTTTCCATTATTGCTAAGGATGCCTTGACTGTATAGTTTAGCCACATTGGAATACTAACTAGCTGCTTCCCAGTTCCATCCTTCTGACTCTTTATATTTGTCCAGACTGCCCCCTCATTTGTTTTATAAGCATCCTTGCCATCTCTGCCTGATGAAACCTGTCTTTTCCTTCAAGGCCCAGCTCAGGGATTAACTCTTCGATGATGTCTCTCCCAGTCCCTTCAGCTGATTTTTTTCAGCACTTTTCAATTCTAGAAATAGTTAGAAGGAATGGAGTAAGTGATGAATGTAGAGTTCTTAGTAGGAAAAAAGTACCCCCAGGGGAGTAAATAAATAAGAGAAAAAAGGGGTGAATTATTTTTTATTGATAGGTATTTTGCATTTTTTGAAGCATGGGAAGAATGGAATATTCTGCATTGCCTGGAGTCATAAAGATTCCAAAAGAATAGCAACATGCAGTGCTGATGGATTCTGGTGAGTACTGTGTTTACAAATGCCTGTCTTTATGATGTAGAGATTTGACAATACTAATAACATAATGTTAAAGTAGGTAGTAAGAACAATAGACTGAGTGTATTCTAGTCATTTAATCTTCTTGGGCCTCAGTTTCTTCATATATAAAATTAGGGAGTTAAATTATATCAAAGGTAAATTTTTTTTTGTAAAAGAGTCTGCTAGGAGCCATCACTAAAAATATAATATCAGCATCTAGTAATATTTGAATGTATGTGTGTATATTTACCCATATCCATATATATTTTTATATGTATATTTGGTGATGATGTAAAATTATAAAAGTTTCTTTTTAAACTTGCAAAATGAATCTGATATTTAAATAATGGTAGATACTAGATTGGTAAGGGAACATTAATTGATTTATACTGAAAAACAAAAATAAAAACCAAATACAGAATTTATCTCAAATGAACTTTAGGGTTCTTTAGAAGGATTTCATGACACTTCTGGGAGACATATCTCCATTTCACACAAGAAGAAATAACACTAGAATTAGTAGAGTACTTTACTTTTTATAAAACTGCCCTCATTTACTTAGTTATCATTACCCTATGGCTGTGTTTTGCATAATGTCAACAATCCTTTCTATGAAGAAGCAGACTAATTCAAGTAAGTGTGGATACTGCTACTGCTGCTGCTTTTAATGATTGGCCTGCTGTTTGGGCCAGTACATTCTTTATGAACCCTGTCTAGTCTGCTCCATCGAAAGGAAGTTTCCATCTGAAAACAAAACAAAACAAAAACTCTAAGGGGAAAATTGCTTTAGGTCCTTGTTTGCAAGCAAACACTACCTTTTGGCATCCTCAGCATTAGCACTAGTAAGTTTAGCTGAGATGCTTTAAAACAGTTCAGTTTACATACATACATACATATATATCTGTATGGGACAGGATTTTCAAATAATAGGAGAGACATCCTTAGGAGAAACAAAGTAAATTTATTTCACAAACCTTGCAAGATTTGGGCATACCTCCATAATGGAGGAGGTGACGTAAAAGGGAACCTGCCTTAATTTATACTCTTTAATGAAAAGATTCCCACCCACCTCTATCCCTTCTCACCATTGGGTGGGAGGTGGGCTTACAGTCTAGGTGCAAAAACTACACAGAGGACCAAGGTTGATCTGGTCCATTCAGGTTTTTCGCTATCAGAACTCAACTGCCAGGGTGGCGTCTGAAAATCTAGGAGAAGAAATGGGGTTGGGGGGGGGGAGGAGATACCTTCCTGGGGCAGAGAACAACTAGCTCACAGGAAGTTCATTATCTTCTAACATCTGAGAGAGAGGGGGAAGGGCATGCCCACAGTTCCAGGCCTTGACCTTCCAGAATCACAAGGCCAAATCCCAAAACCTCACCTACTCCATTAGACATACCCTGTGAAGTCTTCACAACTATCCATCCCATTCATATATATAATACATACATATGTGTATATATAATATATATGTGTGTATGTGTATGTATGTGTGTATATATACATATATACATGTGTGTGTATGTATGTATGTGTATATATATATATATATATATATATATATATATATATATATATATATATACATATATATACACATATATTTGTAGTCTTATTTCTCCAACCAAATCTGAAACTTTTTGATGTACTTACCTTACAGGGTTATTAGGAACAAATATGAGATAATATTTGTAAGATGTTTTATAGTCCTTAAAATATGCTAAATGCCACCTATTACTATTCTCCTTCTTCTAATTTAGGAGGAGGAAGAAAAGGAGGAGCAGGAGGAGGCATAAAGGGTAACATAGCCATTGAAAATTAGTTATAGAACAGTATCCAGAGATCCTTACCAAGAAGTTCACAAACTTTTTTTTAATTAAAAAATAAATTTTTTGAGATTTGTTCTCCCTAGCTCACTGGAGCTCTTAAGAACAGTGCCTACCATAATCAGTTTGTCCTTCCCTAGGCAACTGGGTAGCCCTTTCCTCCCTGAGGCTTATAAAAACTCCTAAACCCAAGCAATCTACTCACCTCCTCCTCCTTGGTTCTTTAGCAAATAATGTGTTTAGTAAGTATATGTATAGTTTACAAACAGCCTCTACAAGGCTTGATAGCCCAGAGAAGGGGTGGGGAATCTGCAGCCTCAAGGCCATATGTGGCCCTTTAGGTCTTCAAGTGCAGCCCTTTGATTGAATCCAAACAAAAATTTGAACTTGGCCCAGAGGCTAAAGGGGCTCCCAGAGACCAATCCAGAAGTCTATGTTTATGGTGATCTAGTCTACAAAACATTTCATTGCCAAAACAAATCCTCTGAGTTTATAGGACTTATATTAGTTGAACTAGAGTTAAAATTTTTTAAGCATTAGTTTTCCTAAGAGTCTAAACTGAACAAAGGAAAGTATGAAAAGCAATGTAGATCAAGTGAACAACAAACCAAGAGAAATGGTCCTTGAGACTTGCCTTCTTTTTCTTTTTCTACAGAGTAGAATAGCTTTGGTGTTGGGGGTGGGGCAGGAAATGTCTGTTTTGTTGTTAAGCATAAGAGGTCTTTTGTCAGGGTTGGGGGAAGCCAAAAATTTATAGTTATGCCAATAGGTATGTTTTAATTGTAGCCAATTGTTTTGTTTTATTAACAAATTAAGCACTTTTGTAGATACAGTTGTTACTCTGGGCAAAACTTTGCCAAGTTTTAAAAGAGCAAATGCCTTACTTATATAAATGCTTATATTTAATGCACATATAAAAGCCTATGGAAAGTAGTCATTGGAAAATGGATACAGAATTAGCCTCAGTGTCAGAAAGATCTGGGTTGAAGTCTTGCCTGCAACATATACTGACTGAGTGATTCTGGGTCTAGGCAACCCTTTAGAGAGGATGTAAGTGTAGATCTCCATTGGTAGGGGAAGTTTTTTCACTGGGAGTTCCTTATCCCAATGAATTCATAGTCCTGGACCTAAATAAATAAATACCAATATAATACTATATTATATTTTCAAACTTACTTAAATGATATGCATCCCCAAGGAGAAATGTTATAGATAGGAAGTGAATTTGCCAAACTGAAATGTATTAACTTTAATTTATCACAATTATTATTAGGCAATATAAATAAGCACATAGTTATTATTATTATTTATTATTTTAGAGTGCCATTAAAGGTTCCTGGTGCTTTGAAGACAAAGCATCTGCCCTGAGGAGCTTACACTTTAATTATATAAAATCTGACTTTGATCCCTGGATTAATATATTCCGAAATGTTGATTTTTTCCCTATTACAATATTGTAATTAATTTCAGTATCATTCGAACAATTGATGGTAAAGTTCTCCATAAATACAAACATCCTGCTGCAGTTTTTGGTTGTGATTGGAGCCAAAACAACAAGTAAGTGCAGTCTTCTTTTTTGAAATGAACAGTGACTTTTGAGATATTTTATATGCCTCAATCATCAAATTCAATGGCTGTACCAGTTTTTAAGAAAACAACTCTAAAGGCAAGAGTCATCATTCTTTATATGAGATATTGCCCTTGTGTGGGATGGATTTTACGAATCCAAAAATTAACAACAGAGGCATCTCAAGGTGAAAGTAGAAAGGAAAATTTATTATGATCCCGGGAAAGGGCCACTCGGACACCGAAGGTCTCTCAGTGTCAGAGCGCGCCGGACACAGAAAATTGGGGTGTTTATATAGGTCCCTAACCGCAATTCCCCCTCCCAACCTCCTTCCTCTCAGCTTGCAGACGTAAGCTTTGAGGGTACAATCTAGACGCGATAAATCTACCCAGGGGCAAACAGTATAGTTATTTTTACAAGCAGGCCACAGTCATAAACTTCCCACCATCCTTGCTTCATTCTACTATCAATCTCAAGGTAGTAAATCTGTCTTAAATGACAATGACGATTAAACAAACAGTTCGGTTATCGGTGACAGGCAGGAATTAGTTGTTAGTTACCTAATCTTGCACATCTATATTGCACCTGGCTTTTCGGCTTTCCATCCATTCTTCCCCAAACAGAGGTTCTCTTATCTTGGGGTCAATGTACAGGGGTGAGTATCCTGTGTCTTATGCTTATCCTCAGAGAATTTTATGGTTGCTGACTTATTCACCTCAACCCTTCTTTCTTCCAGGCCTCTCGCCATTAGGTAAATACACAGGACCTGTTCTTAACCTCGGGGGCCTTACGGTCACTAGCTAGGCTTGTGGAAAGGAAAATATCTAAGTAGAGAAATGGGACTCACTATCCTACTTATTTCTATTTATTTAATTTGTTCCCTTTTATGAGAGGTCTTCACTCGTCCCACACACCCTTAGAAGCAAGTGAGTGAGATTCTGGAAAAGAGGCAGTATATAATGACTTGAAGTGTTCTATAAGAAAGCTTCCTGAAGAAATCTATGATGGGAAAAGGAGGTAGGCTAGTCATATTGCCAGCTAGTAAGGTAACAGACAGCCTGAGTGTTTGCACTGATACCTGGGCGGTGTTCTGAGACCTAGACCTCCAGCATGTTGGCCAGACCCTCTGTGGAAGAGCCAGAGGAAGATGTGGACAAGGAACACATCAGGTGCGAAGGTAGGGTGGGGTGGTGATCTAGTCTAGCCATGAGCCCATGATGCTCAGATCACAGTCTTAGTGTCAGGTTCTCTATGCCGAGTCAGGAGGGCAGGGCTCTAGCTCTTCCTTTGCCACACTAGCTATGGGCTCTTAATATCCCTGAGCTTTAGTGTCCTCATCTGCAGCATGTGAATAAGGAGTCCTACCCCGTCTACCTAACAGGATGGTCTCTGCATAATAACAATAATACATTTTAGAGAATTTTATAGTTGTCAAAGAACTTTCAAATACATTATTTTATCTTCATAGTAACATAAAAGTAAATTTATAGTAAAGCTAGGAAAAGACTGATTTCCACTGAACCCAGGTCCAAAGTTTTCCTCCTAGATCATTGTGAGATAACATGTATAAAAGTGCTTTGAAAATTATGAGGCTTTCATATGATATGAATAATGAAAAAGCATTATCTTATTTTAAAATCATGCTTTCTTGCTGATTAAAAAAGACAAAACAACTTTAAAGTCCTCTGCAAATCAGCGTAGGGTTCCCTTCAGTGACTGCGAAGCTCTGATCAACAAAAGGAAGTAAAGCCCTTTTATTTCTTGCCCTCCTGACTTTATCCTGTTCCTTCCTGCATTTATGCAGGAACCTGGGCTTTGCCACAAGCTGTTGTTTCTTCTACATTTATAAACCACTCTCTGTCCTACCCTATCATAAGCAGAGACTTCATTGCTACTGCAATATATGGTAATCTGAGGGCCCTTAAAGTATAAGAACATAGATGGAGGTTCTTTTTTCCTGCTGAAAGGGTACCCTTGCTTGAGAGCTCAGCGAGCACCGACCAAAAATGACCAGCACAGAGTGGGTGAATCCAAGTCCATTTGTGAGCAAATGTTAATTATTTTGGGGGATACTCAGTTCAGATATGGTCCTTGGCTTAGTGTACTTACAAACTATTCATACCATGATTAGCATTTTTCTTCAGATTTTCGTAGGAGCTATCTCATGGTTTTTCACAGGACTCATCAGAGATAAAACATGAAAAATATGTTAAAACTCTGATAATTTCCTGTTAAATGAATTCTGGGTCAAATCATGTGTGTCTTGGGATTTACATATAGTAGGCACTTAATAAGTGATGATTCAATTGAATTAAATGTACAGAGAAGTATTACCTTTTTTTAGTATAATATGGAATAATCTATATAATACATATGCTAGCCATATTCTTGAATATCAAGATAAAGCCAGGGTAAAACTATCTTATTCTTTACACCTTATTGTTTTATATCTGGAGTGGTTAAACTAAGTGGTTAACTAAGTGGTTAAACTTCTTAGTTTGGATTTGCTGAATTAGGCAGTGGCAGGGCTGAAAGTGTCACATCCGTAGCTTTAAGCCTTTCATGTAATATTGAGTCCCCTTGATTTTCTCCTAAATCATTAAGTGCTAATAACCCAGATATATCAAAAAGGCCCAATAAAAACCTTAAGGCCCCAGGCAGAGGAGAAGAAAGTCCCTGCCTCTGAGAAAAGTTCCTTTGCTTCTCCTTTTCTGTACTTTGCCTCCCCCAGGCTTCTTCCAGCTGACCAAGTTCCCAAGATTTCCTTTCTCAAAACACATGGTTTTCTCACAGGGTTATGGGATCTTGCTCAGCATAGCAGAAGTGCCTCTGGATGTGATCTTCCCCACATGTTTTATACAATTTTACACTTGTTTGAGCTCTGCCCTAGCTTGGGCCCCTGGGAAGACTTCTTTGCTGTGGGTAACAAGTAAACAACTGAGCAGAATTATCAGAGCCATGGCTCATGGGAGAGAGAGATGGGGTGGAGGGTGGACCTTCGGAGTTCAGGAAGCTACAGGACCTCAAAGCATGTGACTAAGCTGCTAAGGCAGCCCAAGACCTACTCCTTCTCACCTCCTCTCCTCTGACTTCCTGAATGGCTTCCATCCTGTTTAAGTCTCATATTTTGTTCATTTATACCTGGAATGTCCTGCCCTCATTCCATTAGAGGCAAATAGTGCAGTGGATAGAGTGTTGGCTAGAGTAAGGAAGACTTGAGTTAAATCTAGCCTCAGACATTTATTAGCTGTGTAATCCTGGGCAAGTAACTTAAATCTGTCTGCTTTAGTTTCCTCATCATTATTATCCCCCATCAAATGGGGATAATAATAGTATCTACCTCCCATGGTTGAAAATATAAAATGAGTTAATCTATAAATGCCAGGATTTTCTCCCTCTCTGTCTTTCTTTCTCTCTCTCCCTCCTCCCCATCCCTGTCTCTTCTCCCAGTCTCTCTCCCTCCTCCCTGTCTCTCTCTTTCTCTCTGTCTCTCTCTGTGTGTCTCTCTCCCTCTACCCCACTACACATACACATACTCAAATACATACACATATGTGTACATATGTTTATTGTATTTTAAATTTCCATCTGTTAAAAACCATGACAAGTCCCTCAAGGCCTAGGCCAAATTCTCCATTCTTCATAAAGCCTTTTCTTACCCTACCCGTCAAACATGAACCTTTCTTACACCTCACATGGTACTTTACTCTCATCAGTGTGCATTTTGTTATAATGAGAGGCAGGATATTATAGTGCAAAGAATGCTAGTCTGTAGAGTCAAGAGTGATCTTAGTTTGAATTCTGCCTCCCACACTTATGGCTGTGTGACTATGGAAACATCACTGAGCTCTCCAAGCCTTAGTATGCTCTACCATCTGAAGAAGTTTCCTAAAAGGATAGTGAATCAAATGAGATAATATATAAAATATTCTTTGCAAACAAAGAATTATATAAAAAGTCATCTTTATTAACATGTTTGATTTTAGAATATAATTATTTGTGTATGTCATATCACTCTACCACAGTGTGAGTTCCATGAGATAAAAGGATCTACTTTATCTAATCTTTGTATGCCCTGCAGTGTCCACACACCAGCTATAGATGTTTGTTTGGATAGAGTTGAGTTAACTTAAATTTAAAAGACAGAACAATGAAACTGCCTGAAGGTTTACCATTTCATAAAGCAGGATAGCAGCTACATGTATGAAGCTTAATTAAGGACAAAGAAGGAGCAGTGAATCTGCTGTTATCAAGCCAGGCCAGGAAACTTTGCTGGAAGCTGGTATCTCAGAGCAACTGAGTCCGTATCTATCACAAGATATACTGATATGAAAAAGGAATTGGGCTCATCTTTTAAGGCTTTTCTAAATTGTGAATTTAGGGAAGGAACTAGAATTACTAGCGCCCAGTAGGTTTAGTTTTAAGTTGATGTGTGATAATACTCATTTAGATTTTAAGTTCTTGATAAATTGCCAAATAAATAAAATATTTGATACGGTAGTTTTATTTGAACTGATACCACCATTCTCCTCTTCCGTTTTGTTCTCCGTAAATCTTCAAATCATCCTCTCCAACTAATGCAGGAAAATCATAGCAAGAAATCAGTATTTATATAGTATTGCCTATGTGCTAGGTAGTATGCTAAGTGCTTTTTACAAATATTGTCTTGTTTCAGCCTTACAACATACCTGAGAGGTGGATTTTGTTATTATCACCATTTGACAGTTTAGAAAACTGAGGAAAACAGAGGTTAAGTGACTTACCCAGGGTCATAGAGGTAACAAGTATCTGTGGCTGGATTTGAACACTGGCCTTTTGAACTCCGGGCCCAGCGCCCAATCCGCTGTGCCACCAGCTGCCTCCCTGTAGCATATCCTACAATTTGGTCCATAATATAATAGAACTATTAAATCATGTATTTAGTTCTAAAAGCCTTTCTCAATGACAAATGATACATGGAATCAATTGTACAATGCCATTAATATTCATTATATATCTGCATTCAACAACCAACATTTATTGAGCATCTCCTGCGTAGAAACCACTGTGCTTGGTGCTGGAAGGGATTAAGAAGATGAAAAAAGAAACCTAGTTCAGTCCTTGTGAAACTTGGACCTAATAGGGTATAGAAGACATTTACAGAAATTACTCTGATACCAAATAAACATAATGTGCAAGAGAAATACCCATAAGTTACTTTGAGAATTACAGTGAATGAGAGACAGTCCTTGACTGTGGAAATGGGGAAGACATAATGGAGCAGAATGTCTAGAAGGATTACTCTCACTCCAAATCATTGAGTTTAGGGTGAGGAAGGGAAAGGAGAAGACATGCCAACCTTACAAAGGTATGTTCAAAGACAAAGAGGCATGCGAAAGCTGTTTGTGCTCATGGAATGGTGAATCTAGTTTTCATGAAGCATAGGCTCTGTAAAGGAGAATGCTATGAGATAAAACTATAAGGGTTAGGTCAAATGGGGCAGGGCTTATAGGCTAATGAATCTGGACTTTATTTTATAAATAATGGGAGCCACTGAAAATTTTTGAAGAATGAAATGGCATGATCATGAGATCTTAAAAACCAATTGTTAATTGGGTGAGTGAATTAAATCTTAAAGGTAGTGTTACAAACACTATTAAGAAATTATAAAAGGTTTGACTCAAAGGTTTGATATCTCTGAATAGTCATGGTAGCATTTTTATATGTATTCTCTGCCTTTCTGTCATTTCTTGTATTCTTTTTTTGTCATGTACCTATAAATACAGAAAATATAAATATCTAGACACGCAAATGTACATATATACATTCAGTCAATATATTCTAGAAACCATGTTAGTGTCTAGCACATTTCATCACGCAAAGAAGATACTGATTTGATGAGTGAGCACAAAAGTAATCTGTTTGTTTATATTAGAAACTGGCCAATTTGTAAATGGGCGAAGGTCAGATTCAAGTCAATAAATGTATTGGTGCATTGGGGTCATAAAACAAAAATATTATGATTCACAGTCAGAAGCCTACCCATTTTGCAGGTAGTATTTCCTATCCGCAAATGGCCAGAAGGGTTAAGTTTAGAAATAAAATGGAGCTGGCATGCTTTGAAAGTGGATTTGTAGTGAGACAAAGGCAGATATTTTTCACTTGTATAAAACAGAATCACAACTGGACCATCCTAGAGAAAGTATGTATAAAATGGAAGCCCTGGTCTCTAATGGGACAGGTAACATTTTGCATATGAGCTTTCATGTAAACATGTATAGAAATATGATATGTTTTTATTTGTTAAGTTAGTTTTTAGTCTAAGTTTTTCATAGGAACAAAACAAAAACCCCTTCCGTATTTAGGAATTAGAGCAGCTCTCTACTTTTGAGTTTGTATTAACACTACCAGAAACTCCCAATTCTGATGGTCATGTTGACAATATTGCAGAGACATGATAGCTACTGGCTGTGAAGACAAAAATGTCCGTGTTTATTACTTAGCCACCAGCTCTGACCAACCACTGAAGGTGTTTACTGGACATACTGCAAAGGTGTTTCATGTAAGATGGTCTCCCCTGAGGGAAGGAATACTTTGCAGTGGTTCTGATGATGGGTATGTATTCTTGGATTCTAAGTGCTTGATTCTTGTTCTAAGTGTTCCTGCCTAAATTATAGTGCCTAGGATCTAAATTTGATGAAGTACTAAAACCAGACACATTGATTTCACTGCAACATAGGTTTAGAAAACCAAGTTCCTAATTAGTTAAGAAATGTCTTAATAATAGCTAACTATATTCAACTACAGAATAGTATATAATGGGCAGCATGGTATTGTGGGGAAAATACTGCATTTGGAATCATGCAACTTGTGTTCAAATCTTGCCTGGCCACTTACCAATTGTATTGACAAGTCCTTTTTCCTTTCTATTCCTCGGTTTCCTCATATTTATAATGAAAGGACTATGAGAAAGAGAAGCTAGGAGTGAGCCCCAAATCACACACCCCACGCCAAGACTCCACTGCTATGGACAAGCCAAAGGCTAAGTCCTAAGGTCGATAAAATCCAAAGTTGAGGGTAAACTGCAGAGGAGGTTGTCATGGTCATTTGCTAAACCTCTTCCAGTACCAGAACTGAAGCCAAAAAAGACCCTGGTAAAGGAAGATCAGGAGTTACCCAAAAGGAAAAATAAAGAAGAAGAAAGGGTTGATGCCAGCAAATAAGCAAACAGTCCAAAAGAAAATGGAATTCAAAAAACAAACCAGACCCAGAAAGCTGAAGGTGCTGATGATGTCAAATATATTGTGTGAATTATCAATAACGTGTGCTTCTAAAGTCTGCATAGTTTGAAATAAGGTTTTTTTAATTGCAGATTTAAAAAATTAAGCTATGCTATTAGTATACTAAATGGTCTGTTGGAAGAAAGGGACAGATGTCACTGATAAGCTTCAACTGCAGCATAAACAATTTGTTAGATTTCAGGGAAAACATCTTACTGATGAAGGTGGCTTAATGTTGAAAGAGGTTAGTGGGAGAATATGAAATCTTCTCTGAACATCCTTAAAAATAAGACAGATACTGAACTGTCTATGATGGCCTTAGTATTTTACAGATGGAAAGCATGGAGATTAACATGGGTGATTTCTTAATGACTAAACCTGTCAAGAAATCCCTACTTTATAATTTCCTAGGGTTCTGCTCTAAACATCCTATCCTGTACTTGACTTGTTGCTCAGTAGTTCAGTCACGTCCAACTCTTCGTGACCCTGTAAAGGGTTTTCTTGGAAAAGATACTGGAGTGGTTTGCCATTTACTTCTCCAGTATATTAAGGCAAACAGAAGTTAAGTGACTTGCCCAGGGTCACACAGCTAGTAAGCATCTGAGGTTAAATTTGAATTCAGGCTTCCTGACTCCAGGCCCAGCACTCCATCCACTGAGCCATCTAGCTGCCTCTATGCTTTGACTAGTTTGATTAAAAAAAATTAGGACCCAGCCCATCCAGCTGTAAAATTCTTTAAAGCAATCTAGTTAATTTACTTAAAGCAGAACAAGTTTTTGATAATCAAGTATATTCTTGTTTAGAGGCTTTGAAATTTGTCTGGCATATTGCCCACTTTAATAATAGTTATAATTATAATTATGAAATTTTATAGGGTAGTAATTTCTTATATCACCCCTGATAGGAGATTTGTATGGGTGAAAGTGAGTGACTCTGTGGGGTTTCTAGTTTCCTAGATTGAACACATTATGCCCCCCAAATACATTCAGTGAGTCATGCAGAGCCAACCCATACCTTAAGGTCAAAGACATCTGTTCGTATTGTTCCTTCAAAAACATTGAGTAACTGTATCACATATTTAAATCTGGAAGAGACTTTAGAAGTCTTCTAGTACTTCACTGCACTGCCCCCCCCCAGTCCTATCTATTTACAGTAGAGGTAAATATTTGAGAGTAATAAGTGAATGAATTAATGATTTTTAATTATTTATTATGTGCAAAGCACTGGAGATAGAAACAGATGATTGGTCCATGGGCATATTTTGATAAATAAAATCTACAATGCAGATTTGTCGTGTATTACTTCTTTGTATAAGTTCTATACCACCAAACTTTTGGTATACTTATAACAATTATAAAATAAACTATAAAAATTACATTGCTTAAATTCTTTGCTTTAAGAAGCAAATTGCCAATAATTTTAGGGCCACTTAATAATGTTTCAGTTATTATCTTGAAATAGGCTATTAACTCAAAAGTCATATATGTCTAATTGTGTTATTCTAGCCTAGTTAAATTTCATTTTCATGTGCTGTGAAATAGGAAGTTATTTTAATGCATTCTGGAAACATAAAAAATGAATACTAAGTGATAATGTTATACTTTTAGGACAATTTAATCTGTTCAATTATAATTTATGTTTTATCTATTCTATTTCAGTACTGTTCGAATATGGGATTATACACAAGATGCTTGTATAAGTACACTTACTGGACATACTGCACCTGTGCGGGGACTAATGTGGAACACTGAAATCCCTTATCTACTAATATCGGGCAGCTGGGATAGTACCATCCGGGTGTGGGATACTAGAGAAGGAACCTGTTTGGATACAGTACATGACCATGGTGCAGATGTATATGGTAACTACTGGCCTGCATTTTATAAATATCCATTTATTTGTTTAATTAAATAATTAATGATATTTGAGTAAAATGTTGAATTAGGAACAGGAAACCAGATCACTAACCACAGCCAAACTGATGGCCCTAAATTCTTGCTGCAGAATTCAGTTGGTATATTGGGGTTGCAAAAATAGCTGTTTTGGGAAGCCTGACCCATGATGCTTTGGTCCTTAGGCATTAGATTGAAGTAATGGGGAGAAAAAGGGGTAAGCAGACTTCAATTTCTCCAAATTTAGAAATGGCTGCCCTTCAATTACATATTCATCTCACAACTAGTAACTTGCTTTCAACCATTGCCTAATATAATCATGTATATTTTGTTGACATTTAATGAATCAGGTTAACTATCTGGTTGACATATTTTTATCTATAGTGTTAAGATTCACTTCCCTTAAAAATAGCTTTATGGTTTTAAAAATCATGTCCTGCATTTCTTTGTTTACATAAAACTCTTGGGTTTCAGTCATATTGCAGTTCTTCCCCCCCCCCCCCCCCCCCCCCGCTGCCAGAAGTATTTGACTTTTAAAAGCAAAGAAGAAATGTTGATATTCTTTCAATGAATTCATTTGTACTTGGGCCTTATAGAACAATAATCCTTGAAGAATTTTTGGTATTGCTGTATGTGTTTATGTCTCTGAGGTAATCAAGATAAAAGTGGGAGGAGGGAATCATTATTCTGATTGCCTCTACCAGTGAAGGCCTTGAGCAACTACCTTCCTAGCTGAATAATTCTCTTTTGTGACTTCCCAGACAACCAGAAAATGTACATTGCTATCATAATGCTAACATGGACATAAGCCTGAACTACAACTTTTCGCTCTGCAAATCTCCCTAATCTTCGATACCCACCCCACCCCCCACAACCAAGGATGCTTTTGCAAAAACTGGACAAAAAGCATTTACTGTGCCAAGAGAAAAGTACTGACTTTAGTCTACAAACACAATCACCCTTATATTCTTGCTTATGAGAATATAGACATTAGAGAATTCTGTGTAATGTAGTAAAAATGGACGTATTTCTGAGATTGGTCCTTAGTTACTCGTGGTATCTTTATATCAAGTTTAATTTTGTAGATCTTTTGTTAGATTTATACATAAAATATAAATTACCTTGAAATAGTTTTGCTTTAGGTTAAATAACTTTAACTCTTTCCATTTAGGGTTAACGTGCCATCCAAGTCGCCCCTTCACTATGGCATCTTGCTCCCGGGATTCCACAGTGAGACTCTGGTCATTAATATCTTTAATCACTCCTCTACAAATAAACATCCTGGCAGATAGATCTTGGGAAGAAATCATTGGGAACACTGGTACTGAGCATATGCAAATTTAAATTCTCTTAGCTTATATTTTACAAGGAACTGTTTTTCTCACTCACTGAATTTCTACTCCAGATCGCGCTATGGAATCAGGTGCACCCCCTCTCTTGTGTGGTAAAGTATCAAGAGAGATTAAACAAGAAGTAGAAAAACTGACAAGTAATCTGCGAGGGAGAAAACTAAGATGGTTTTCAGAATGTTTATCAGTGAGTATTATACCACTTCAGTATGGACTTTTAGCTACAGTTAGCCACAATGGGATTCTTTTTTTCCTTTATATTTTGATTTTTCAATAGCAGTATGCAATAATGGAATGGACTCTGGACTGAGAATGAAGAGACCGCATTTTGAATTTGTGGACAAATCATATTAAATTCTTTGAGCATCAGTTTCTTTATGAGTCATAGAAATCATGCTACTTGTATTATGTACTTCATAGGAGTCCTGTAGGGAAAATGCTTTGTAAGCTTTATAGGACCATATAAGTGAGAATTATGATTATGATGGTGGTGTTTCTTAAAAGCCCTTAAATTCACTATTATATCTCTGATGTTTCCATTTTAATCTTTAGCCTCCAGGAGGCAGCAAAAATTTATGGGACCTAGTTGCAGTAATACAAGGACAAGATGATAGCTTACTTCCCCAGGACTACTCCAAAGGAATTATGCATATGAAACATCTGGTTAGATTTAAAACTGTAAGTAAAGCAAATAAACGAGTCTGCCATTCTTGGTGACATTGGCTGGAGTTGGGGGAAACTCTCTTCACAGGTAGTCATGAAAAGAAAAAAGGTGCCAAAATTTGTTCATGTTCTTTTGAGTCATTCTCCAGACTCAGAACCCTGCTGTAAGCACCACAGTGTTTCTAGTTAATATTCACTCATCTTTTGTTCAATACTTCATATATTTCTGTGTCTTGTATCAGTGATGTGGGCCAGTGAGTAATTCTCTGGGCTGGAAGAGGTCCTAATACATCTAGCACATACCTGAGTAGCAATTCCCTCTTTAATGTTCCCAACAGGTGGTCACTCAGCTTTCTCTTAAAGGCTTTCATTGGGAGCCGCCAGGTGGCGCAGTGAATAGAGCACAGGCCCTGGAATCAGGAAGACTCTTAACCCCATCACCTAACCTTGATTGCCTCCACTCCACCCTCCTAAAAAAATGTTAAAAAAAAAAAAAAAGACTTTCAGTGATGGGAAGCTCACTGCTGCTCCAAGCAGACCATTGTTACTTTTGGACAACTCTATTAGGAAGTTTTCCTTGTAACATCTCTTGTTTGGGATACTGCACTTCCCCTAATGCAGCCTGAAGTTGCACTAGCTATTTCAGCTATCATGTCACATTGCAGATTATCTGAAAAAAATATGTGAAAGCAAGAACCTAAGTAAGTAGAGCACGGACTAATCCATCCTTGGAAGTAAATTTTCATATTTCTAAAGCCTTTGAATGATACAAGAAGCCTCCCTGAACTCCTGTAGTCTCACAACTTCATTAAACAATTACAAGGTTGCTGCCCTAACCCCACGTTCTTGGGTTAAAATCCTTATCAGGGATTTGAGTCCTTTGGGGCATATTAGAATTCTAAGTAGAAACTTACTTATGGTGATTCACCTATAGCCAGCCAGATGTCATAAGGACTTGACCACACACCTCTGGATACATCTGATTCTGAACCCACAAGATGGATACCGTGTATGTTTACAATGGATAATTGTCAGTTGAAATAGTTATTTAGAGCATGAAGTCAATAAGCAAAGTTTATTAGATAACTTTTAAAGTTGCTCAGTATCTCAGAGAGAGAAAAAAAAAGGTCAATAAACACAGAATTGTTAAAATGGCGATCCATCTCATAAATACAGTCACAACAAAGACCAGGTGAGAGAATTGTTGAATCACTACAAAACACTTTGGAATGAATAATTCAAAATATATTGGCTATTTAGAGGGGGTCAATCATTTTTGCATTTAAAGGACAAAATATTTTTCATCTTTTGGTCCCACATGTATAATTTAGTCACTAGCACCCCCTGCTGGCTTTTGTAACTGCAATTATATTCTGTACCTGGGTATTATTAAAAATGTAATCTTCCCTCTGCCTCCAGAAAGTCTTAATTCTACTTTCTGTTAACTGTTGAGATGGTGTCAGTAACAGTTTTAGCTCATGGATATATTTAAATAGACTTCATGACTCCAATATTAAAACTTTTTTGTCTGGAGTTTTTTGACCATGTTGTACTTTTATTATTTTCTATTTGCAATCACAGAATTCATTAAATAATTTCCTTTTTCCAGTCCAAAGCACAAGAACTAACAACAGTCAAGATGTCCAAGTTTGGAGGTGGTATTGGTGCACCTAGTATGGAGGAACGACTGAAGGAAGCTGCTGAGATACACTTGAGACTAGGACACATCCAAAGATACTGTGAGCTTATGGTTGAACTTGGGGAGGTAAGATGCCTTAAAGCAAATAATAATCATAGCCGAAAACTTCATGAATTACATTTACTAAACCTATACAATAATTTTTAGATTAAAGATTATGTGAAAACACACACACAGAGTAATACCAGTTTTGGATGTAGAATTTCAAGTCCATTTAAATACTCTTGTTGGAGCTCTTTGCCCCCCAAAATGATCTGTTTCTACCATTTCATTTCCAATACTGGAATCATTTCATTTCTAATACTGTTGCTAATATTAAATTTTGGAAGTATGGAGTAAAATTAATAGCTAAACTTCACAACAGCCAAATGAGGCATTTCCATAGAAAAGCATCAGTTAAAGGGGCCTGGGAAATTCAAATTTCATAACCCTGATGTCATAGAGCAAGGTTAAAAACCTTTTGTGATGATAATATCATTTTTGACAGTTTATCATTATAATAAAGGTTTTTTTTTATTGAAGGCTCCAAAGTACTCTATTATACATTTATACACGACACACACACACACACACACACACACACACATGGATATGAAAATCAAAATTTTTGGTTCATTTTATCTGTGTCATAATCTCAAAGCTGAACGATGATTTCCTATTTATTTTAAATCAATACAGTGAAAATCCTTGAGGGAACCCTAAAGTTAGAAAAGCATACAGTTTAGGAGTAATTGTAACAAATTACTCCGATATAGAATCAGCTTTGGTGTTGGCAATTAAGTCCTATGTACCTGGGTCATTATCAGGACCACTTCTTAATACAAAATCAATTCAAATTCAAGGAGGAAACAAAAAATCATTCTTGATAGAAAAATAAAATTTTCATCAGATGTAATTTATCTAATTTAGAGTCAAAATTATTTTAAATGGCTACCTCATCCAGCCATCTGCCTAAGGATCCAATTTTCCTGCTTAACAGTTGGGTTAAGTATGCCATGAAATCCAAAGGCTTCAAGATTCTAGGTATTTTTGTCTTTAGTCCTTTGAAAATAAGGTGCTGATAATTGTGTACGATCCTGTGCTTAGCATTCTTTTCTTTGCTGTGAATTTCATAGATAAAGAAAGGGAAATTTTTCTCACTTAGTAGCTAGCAAACATATTCTCAAGGAAGGCTTCAAGACTTTGAAATGCAAAAGGAAAATTTATCTTAGTGCATAATTTTCTTCATTGTTCTTCCACATTACCCTTACTATTGGGGAGATTAACAGCTTTCAAAAATAATTTCTGTAGATGATATCATTTTAACCGCATTATACTTTATGAAATTATTTATTTTAGTCAACAACCAATTTTAATTACAAAGCTGAATACTAGAAACAAAACCTTGTATTATTTAATAAAAAACAAGTCCTGAGAGAGTAAGTATTGTAGGAATGATTTACTGCTTGCTCTACAGGGGAAAATATTATGGCATAATGCCAAAGGAGATAGAGGAATGTATGAATGAATAAGTGGCATTTCAGCCTAAATATGTAAGGTAAAATTAAGATCAATTTAGAAGTTTTTTTCTTCTAAAAGATGTGCTTCTAACTTTGTAGCTCTTTAAGGCTTGCAAGGCACTTTACAAACATGATTTCATTCTCATAATTCTGAGAGGTAGGTGCTAGTATTATCGTCATTTTAAAGTTGAAGAAACTGAGGCAGACAGAAGTTAAGTTACTTGCCCAGGTCACACAGCTAGTAAGAAGTCTGAGGCTGTATTTGTACTCAGGTCTTCCTTACTTCTATATTAATATTTGTTTGCTTCAATGTTAACAGGTTACCCTCTTTTTTAAAGAAAAAAGTAATACTTTTCTATATATGACATGAAACAGAGGAATAAAAATTATCTTTTTTGAAATCTCTAATGCTTTGGAAATGTCTGTTGCTTTGGAAAGTGAAAAAATACTTAATTTAAGGGTGAAATGTGACTGTAATCAACATAGCTATGATGTATTTTTCTGTTTCAGTGGGACAAAGCGCTGTCAGTTGCACCAGGGGTCTCAATGAAATATTGGAAGAAGTTAATGCAGAGGTAAGACAAAATCTGTGGAAAAACCACGGTATTTATGTAACAGTTGACCATAGAACAAAGGACTGAGAAACTTGTGAGTTTTCTTTTCTGGGTAGTTAGTTGATGGCCATGACTGAATGATCATTTCTTTTCTGTCCTATTTTCAAAAGAATTATATCTATTACACATCAACTATTACACATATTTGAAGTCTAGAGGTATCATTCTTTGGTGGGGTTCATGATAAAAGCTACTTTTCTTATTTGTTCTGAAGGGAGGTAGTTCCATCCCAGACTTGTAGGGTAACTTTTTTAAAAGATATCAATCTTCCCAAAAGTAAGGGCAACAGTTAACTTAATCTTAGTCATCTTATCTTCCCCTCCCCACCATACGTTTACTACACGAAAGACAATCACAGATAGTAAGAAAACACATTTATCAAAGGAAACAAGTAAGATAGTAATTGAGGAAGCCATGTAGATTAGTTTAGGTGATAGAATGCCTAAGAGTTAGGGGGCTAGGCAGCCCAGAAACAAGATGAAATTTTAGCCCAACCAGTGAGAGAACTGTTTCATCTAACAAATACACTCTTAGCAGTCTCTATGGAGATAGGCACTGGGAATCAAGGAATGCATTAGGGTTCCAGCTTTTTCTCACATGCCTGTGGCTCCAACAGTTTTCTTCCTTGGCTTCTCTAATCAGCAGTTACGTCACTCTACACATCTACACAGAATCAAAAGGCCATCCCTTGGGAGACCACTAAGTCTGCCTAGAGGTAGGGCTATTTTCATATACTAAGAAGGAAGCAAAATGAATAACTAAAAATGGTGTGTTTTTAAATTTTCTTCCAGTTTTGAGTGCTATGATCATTCTCATTCTACTACTTCCTATTTTGTATAACAAATGACTTAATCTCAATAGATAGGCTCCTTCTTCGTCTGTAATAGGAGGGAATCACGGGATCATAGATTGAGAGCTAGAAGGTGTCTTAAAGACCATTTATTCCAACTCTTTCATTCTGTATATGAAGAAACTCAGATTCATAGAGATTAAGTGACTTATCTGAGGCCATACAGCTATTGTCAATAATGGGATTTGAACCCAGTTCTTCCTGACTCCAAGTCTAGTATTCTATTCACTATTCCAGAAAATTGCAAAGTGAGGATTTGAACCCAGTTCCCCTTGACTCCAAATCTAGCCCTAATTCACTACCACATCTTCTAGAAAGCCTCCCCTGACCCTCCCAATAGCAATAACTTTTTTTTCCACTTTAGGCACTTATTACGATATTGTGAATGTGATAGCTACTTGTGTTTATATCTTATTCTCCACTCTAATTAGCTTGCATTCCTAAGCTAAACTTTATACTTTTCTCCAAGCCCAGTATAATATAGGGACTTAATGGGACTTAACGAATGCTGATTTGATTGGACTTCTGAGGGAAGGGGCTTCCAGGCCCAGCATTCTTCTTCTTCTTGCTGTTGTCTGGCTCTTGGCCTTTTCATCAGCCCTTAGAAGATTTTCCAGTAGTTATGAAAAAGCAAAAGAGGAAGCAAAACTTAATTTGGTTACAGTGTTAAAAAGTCTGTTGATGTTAAGGAGGCTATGGTTTAACAATGTGTTTCTGTGTCATCTGGGAATTTAAATTGGCCATCTTTTCTTTTCCCATTATCGTGAATAAATAAATGTGAGGTGTATTGAATTTTCCTCACAATTGTTAAAGGGTTCAATCAAAAGCTAGATTTATCCATAGATAAGTGCAGTTTTAATTTTTTTTGGTGAACCTACATTTATGCCCCCTCTTCCCCCACCTCCTCTTCTGGCAGTGGCTGGCCCAATTCACAGCTCTGCCAACGCACATTAATGTGCTGTTTTCCTACTGACCCTCCAACATTGCTCATTTTTGTTTCTGTCAGCTTTACCTACCTGATTTATTTAAGGTGGAACCTCCAAGTTGCTTTTATTTGTATTTCTCTATTAGTGATGTAGAGCATTTTTGTGGTATTGTAATAGATGGGTTGGATTTCTTCCCTTGAGAACTGCCTGTTTGACCATTTACCACTTGGGGAATGGCTCTTTTAGTCATAAATCTGAATCAATTCCTTATATAATTTGGAAATGAGATCTTTATCAGAGAAAAATGCTGCAGAGGGTTTTTTTCCTTCAGAATTATTTTGCTTCGAATCCTATCTGCATTGTTTTTGTTGGTGCAAAACTTATAAAAATTTTATGTAATCAAAATTATGTGTTTTATCTTCTGTGATCCTTTCTGTTCCTTGTGTGGTCATGAATTCTTCCCCACTCATAAATCCAAAAGGTACTTTCTTCCTTGTTCTTCTAATTTGTTTATTAGTGACCTTTTATAGCTAAATCAAGAACTCAAAAAAGCTAAGGTAGCAATTGTCCTCTCAGATAAGGGAATTAGCAAAAATGGACTAGATTAAGAGAGATAAAAAGGAAAACTACATTTTGCTCAAAAGTTACCAGAAGTGATGAATTAATAGCAATACTTGACGTATATCCACTGAATGATATAGCATATAAATATTTAAAAGAAAAACTAAATGAGTTATAGAGGGCAATAGATAGTAAAAACTATAGTAGTGAGGGACCTCAGTGTGCCTCTTTTTTAGCTAGACAAATTTAACTGAAAATAAGTAAGAAATTAAAGGTCTGAATAGAATTTTAGAAAATTTAGATATGATAGCTCTATGGTAATTACTGGATAGGAATAGAGAGGAATATACATAGTTTTTATCTGAGCATGGCATCTTTATAAAAATTGACCATGTATTGGGGCAAAAAACTGCAGAAATGCAGAAAAGCAGAAATATTAAATAAATCTTACAGGCCACAATTCAATAAAATTATATTCAACATAGGACCATTGAAGAAAGGATTAAAAATTAACTGGAGAATAAGTAACTAAAGAATTGGTGGGTCAGAGAACAAATCATAGAGATGATACATAATTTCATTAAAGTAACAACAATGAGACAGCATATCCAAATATATATCATGTAACACTTTCATCATCAAAAGAGAGAAAGAACAGATTAACAAATTGCTCATGCAACTAAAATAGTAGAAAATCAACATATTTTTAAAATCAATTAAAAACAAAAAAAGAAATCCTGAAAACCAAAGAAAAGATTAATAATGCTTAAAGTTTAAAAATGGAATTAATAAAAGTAGGAACTTCTAAAAATGATAAAATAGATAAAAATAGATAAACTAAGTTGATTGTTTTTTAAAGATAAGTAGAGTTTTATAGAGACATCAAAGGATACAACTTCAAAACATGAGTTGAACTTTTTTATTAACAAGTGTATATATATAATTATATATAAGTAACTTTCTCAAAACTAGAGAGGATCTACAGCTGATTCTGCCCAAGCCATTCCCAGAGCTCATTGATTTCTTTCCTGGAGCCAGTCCAGGAAGTTGAACCTCATCTCTGAGGTTTCAATTATGAAATACTACGTCCAAATAATCCAAGTATCCAAACACTGAGCCCATTAATATAGTTTAACTAATTGGATTACAAAGTTTGGTGGATGCATATTGGTATGACCATTAATTAAAAGTTGGTACAAAAGACTCTTGCACAGTTAGTAGGACCTCATTGATCAACCACTTATACCTGTGGAATGGAGGAAGTGAGGGAAAAAAGGGGACCACACTTAACTGACAATGAAGTTTACCATTCCATGAAGTTAAGTCCTGAGAATTACCCGAGGAATCTTCTGGGGGTAATCATACTCTTGGTTTCATTTTAAAAATATCTATTCTATAAACCTAAAACAATTATCCCTGGTGTTCCTTCCTCCTGTCTTTTTTTTCATTCCTAAAGTGTAATATTGATGTAATAAAAGGATTTCCATTTAACCAAAAGATATTTCCCTTCCCCTTTAAGATGACCTTATGCTAGAATCCAGTGTCCTAACAAGATTTTTAAGAAGGTTAGTAATGTATCGACTTAGTGAGACCTGTTAACTCTGTTCTACCCTCATTTAGTGAACTGTAGTTATGCCTCTAGGGCACAAATAAGTACATTTTTCTACCATAGGTCACTGATTTGCAGAAAAGTTGCAGGCCTCCTCCAAATAAAAAACAAATTAAACAAATAACGACTAAACACAAAATCTTTAGGTGCCATTTGTCATGGCAATGAAAACATTACTACTTACTCCACTACTACCATACTTGACAATAACACTGATGAAGGCTCTGAGGAACAAAGACTCTTATTTACAATTGAATGCTGCTGCCACAGGCCTGTGTTCTTAGCTACTGTTGAAGACCTTAGCTTGAAAAGGCCAAGGTCCCCCACTGCATCCTGGACCATCTCCAGTTGCCCTGATCTATATCTGGCCACTGGACCCAGATGGCTCCAGAGGTGAAAGTGGGGCTGGTGACTTTGCACAGCACTTCCTCACTCAAATCCAATTTACTTGCATGTCACGGCATCACCTCCCTGATGTCGTGGTCCTCTTCAAGCACAGGACAAACAACAAAACACTTGGAGAACTCACTTGTCTCCAATAAACCGTAGGACAGCCTTTTCTTTTATTAGCAAGGAGCATTTAAAGTATTTATTATTCCTCTTTTGAGCCTTAGGCATAAATACAGGAAAATGAGCTATCATTTTGAGTTTTGCATTCCATTTGCCAAATGGCATATATTCTAGTCTTCAATAATATTACTATGCTATCGATCAATTAACAAGTGCTTATTAAGGACTCACTGTGTGTCAAGCATTGTGCTAAGTGCTGAGGATACAAAGAAAGGCACAAACTGTTTCTGCCCTCAAAGAACATAATGGAGAAGAGTACCTAAATACAGAAGTGTATATCATAATATATGTAAAATGAATCCAGCTATGTGAATCAGTGGCTAGGGAGCTAGGCCTGGAGTTAGGAAGACTCATCTTACTGAGTTCAAATCTGGCCTCAGACACTAGCTGGGTGACCCTGGGCAAGTCACTTAACCCTATTTGTCTCAGTTTCCTCATCTGTAAAATGAGCTTAAGAAGGAAATGGCAAACTACTGCATTTTCTCTGCCAAGAAAACCCCAAATGGGGTCACAGAGAGTGAAACATGACTGAAACAAACTGAATGATAACAATAAGAAAGAAGACTCTACCAGCCAAGAGGCTTAGGGAGTCTTCAGAATTGTCCGAATAGATACCTGTTTTGATCATGGCCTAAGAGAAATAATGTTGGATAATCACAAAACCAAGTTATTGTAATTTAACATTCATTTATATAGTAGACGTATACTGTCTCTATCCTTTATGTGAAGCTCCATGCTGATTTATAATGGATATATGATGCTAGAGAATCATTTAATTTGACCTCACACTTCCTCAGGGAACTTTTTAAGTTGTTGCAGAGCAGGTACTAGTCTATATTGTTAGAAGGAGTTTCCATTCTGAGAGTTCCCTACAGAGTGAATGAAATCGAAGATGTAGTTCTCTTTTCCTGTCCCCACTCCCAAATCTTTCTCAGGATTCTTCAGTGCTTCGGAATAATTATAAAATAAAAATTATTATCATAAAGTAATACAGGTATAGGTGGTATAGGGGATTGAGCCAGTTCTATGGTGAGCCTGTAACCAATTCTGTAAGTTTCTCTCTCCTCTCCTCTCTGTGTCTCTGTCCCTCTCCCCCTCTCTTCTCTCTCTCTTGCTCTCTCTCTCTTTCTCTCCTCTTTCTGTCTCTCGCTATCTCTCTGTCTCTCTCATATAAATCTTCTATTACTATCATCTCTCTATCGTCTACCTGTCATCTCTCCCTATTCCTCTATCATCTACCTCCCTGACAAACTGTTTATACACCATTTGCTTCTTCATCATAAAAGGTGAATTTTGTTGCGTCTCTAGGAGCTACAACAACCCTTGCAACTTTTCCCTCCCTTTTGCCATTTCTTTCCACCCTTCGTGTCTTTTCTGGGTTGCCTCCCCACTTGCTGCCATTTTCCTTTTCTCCTCTTACTTTTCTTACACTACTTGCCCCTCACCATGCCTTTGAATTCAGTTCTCATTTTCTCTGCTTTCTGTGTTCCAGGATTCTGTTTCTTTAAGTTTTTAGTTCACCAACCAATCTCAACACTCCCTTGAACTTCAGGTTTTCTAAGTCATCCAACTGAACAATCATAGCACTTTCCTAATGCTTTGCTAAATTTGTTTAAAGGTTTTTTCCCTTTTGTCTTCTCTGCACTATTAGCTTTCCCTGATTTCCGTTGCTAAACACTTGCCAGTTACTTGGAGAACTTACTAATGGTAAAAACAAGACAATGAAAAAACTAAATGACACAGAAACACAAACAACAGAAAGAGGAACAAATGACTAATCACAACTCTAAAGAAATCTGCAGCTATAGAATATCATAAATATTTTTGAATTGCCCAAAAGACATGGATTACTGAGACCACGTTTCTCACTTTGACGATGGGGATAAAAGGGAAGAAACTTCCAGAATGAAGTTTTCCTCTAAATTCCAGTTTTCATTACCAGAGTTCTTGCAGACCAATGAATTATCCAGCTTCATGGATTATTTTAAAACTGTGCCTTCCCTCTCAGATTCTCTTTCATCTATTCTGATTGTGTTTTGTATGTACCTAGGTATTTACATGTTTTTTCCCCATTAGAATGTATACTCTTTTGCCTTCCTTTGTATCCCCAATGCTTAGCCCAGTGTCTGGCACACAGTAAGTACTTAGTAAATGCTTGTTGGCTGGCTGGCTGACCATCTGACAGAAAAGGTGAGGACATTAGATTTCCAGAAACTTCAAGAGTCAGTGCTTAAAGACAGCAAAAAAGGGGCCATGGCATCTATCAATTCAGTTAAAAAGTTTTCATTTCATGGCCTTGAGAAAGACAGGAAATCATTATCCCTGGTATCTTCACTGCTAGTGGAATAATAGGTTAAACGAAGCTCAGAAACCTCCTGTGGACTTTCAGGAATGTCTCAGTTCACCCATGACTCTTTCTTCTAAAGAGGGAGTGTGTGTTCTAATGTAAGAACATGGGAAAATCTCGATTCTGAGTTACCTGACTGAGCATGGGTACATGCCTTCTCTGAACCTCAGTTTCTTCCTCCATAAAACAGGGATGATAATACCAACAAGACTTGTGAGTACCACATGAGATACATATGCAAAATGTTTTGGAAAACTTAAGGCTTTATATTAATTTATTATTAAAGTTTTATAATTGAAATATTTGTGTTTCTTTTAATTAGGAGAGCAGAGCAATTAATCCTGGAAGTAAATGATGATGTCATCCCATATTGCATAGCTACTGGGGATGTGAAAAAGCTAGTTAATTTTTTTACTTCAAAAGGTCAACTTAGAGAAGCTCTCCTTGTTACACAGGTATGACAAAGGACTAATATAACTATCATATACCATAACAGAGTCGGTGATTATTCAGGAAATAGGAAGCTGGATTTAAAAAATCAAGGGTGTATGTGGATGACACACATATATGTTATATGTGTATACACACACATATATATCATACACACATATAGAGTTTTTAAAACTGCTTCTGCTGGTAATATGTAGGCTTAGTAACATTTTGTTACCATAACTTTTGAAAGACAACTTCTCTCATCATTTACGAGAAGCATCATTGTGTGTAGAGAGAGAGGCAGCATAGAATCGGGATGACCTAGGTTCAGGTCCGGCCTCTTAGACTTACAAAATGATTCCAAGTAAGAGACTTAAACTGTCAGTGCCCTGAAGCACCTCTAAGACTATATAGAGATGTAACTGATGAATTGTGGATCTGTGCAGAGGATGGTATTTCCTATCCCAATGATATCACAGGTCTGGACCAAAAAAACTACATGCCTCCTAATAGAATTCCATATTATAGAATATGTTTCAAATAAGTGGTTATGTACTAAAGTATGTGTTTTACATTATTTAATTTTAATGTGAAGTCTTCTGAAATTATCAAATTGAAAACAGTTTTACCAATGTTTATTTAACTTCTAGGCTGCTTGTGAGGGAAATATACAGACTCCACAACTGTCTATACATAATGGATCTTCATATTCTGATGGAAACAACACTGATGATTACAATGAGTAAGTGATAAACACATATGTGTATACATATATGTGCATGTATATATATATAATATATATATGTTGTTAATGGTGTTGCCATTTATTATTTCTTAGCTCTGGTCTTCACTCTCTTGATCCCACAGAGATAGGAGATGACGTATACAACCCATTATAACTTTCTCCTCCATCTAGTCCTTTTGCAAAAAACTATAAGGGAAAATTGCTGACAGGAGTGAAATAGTCTATCTGCATCTCTATGCTGCTCTTAGGAAAGCTAAAGATATTGAGGAGAGAAGTAGGGAACTTGGAGAATATACAAAGAACTTGAGATTAATAAGGAGGTAATTGTATTTTTAAAAATTGTGATGCTGCCATTGTAAAAATGGAAGAAATTTTAGTTATAAAATAGGAATGCAAATAGGGTTTTTCAACTTATTAATGTCCTGTGGTCATTCAGTAGTCCCACTCTATTCCTTTTACTCTCTATTACCATTTTCACTGCCACCTCCACTGATACTACTCATGGGAAAATAGATCTAGAGGGTGAAGGCACCTCCGGTCTAACCCCTTCATTTTACATATAAGGAAACCAAGACCCAGGGAAATTATCACTTGCCAAAGCAATAATTTAGATGTAGGGTTATGCCAGATCCACTTTCTCAGGAATGTATACTGAAATTTTCAGTGGAAGCATTTATATCTTGGAAATCTGCAATGCTATTACAAGTTAGGATTTGATTTATCCTTTTGTTGTTTTGTCTAGGCTTAAGAGGGTGATGGAAAAATGTTAAAAATACAGATTTAACTTAAAATACATGGTTTTCAAGAGCCGTTGAAAAGCCTACGACTGAGACATGAACATACATCATTTCCTCTGTTTACTTGGCCTTTCTTCTCTAAGTGTTATAGATCTTGAGTTGAAGAGGAATTTAGAAGCCATCTAATCCAATTTCATTTTGTAGATGAGGAAACTGTGCCCTAGGACATGATGCCTTGCCCAAGGTCACCCAGAGAGTACTTTCTGCCTATCTACTCTAACCAATCCAGTACTTTATAGCTATAATTACTGGGATTTCCTAGGAGAGTCTTGATTTCCAATATTCTGACCCAGTCATAAATCCATTATGTGTTAGGGCTTCATAAAATTTAAATAAACATCATATTTGAGAACATGGTACAACCCCCTAAATGAACTGCTCCTATGGAGCCTTGTCATTTTCTAGGAAACGTGGTTGTTTATAACTTTCTTAGGTGCAGGCCTGGTGCTTTCCAAATGTTTTATAGTTGCAAAACAAAACCTTTTTTTAACAAAACTTCAGCAGAGCTTTTGTTGTACAATCTTTTAAGAATAAATATAAATGCCTGTTATGAATATGTGCTATAAATATGAATCAAGTGACATACACTTGATTAAAAAAGAAAGAGAAGACTCTTGGTATGAGCACTTCTTTGGCTCACTTAATAAAAGAACAAACTCCCAAGAGAGGGACCACATCTCTTTCATGCTGCCTGCTCACTCAAGATGCATTAAATCGAACATAAAAAGGAGCACTTATCTCCAGGACTCGTGTGGGATGATTCCTGGACAAAATCCTTCCATAGAGCCAAGAAGGGAGAATGTTAGGGGAGGTTAGGGATGATTCAGTAAGGCTTCTGAGGCTCAGAACCCTTGGCTCTGGCCTTACAGAACTGGGTTCAGTCGTTAGCATGGCCCCCCAAATCATATTGTTTTATTTGCTTTTTCCAACTCTGAAAAGCCTCTAAGAAATCTCAAAACACATCTCAAAAAATAACTCATGCCCAGGTCTCTATGTTATGGGGGGAAATGGGTCATAGGTCCCACATAAATACTCAGGGTAACAATTTATATCTAATACAGGACAAGCTTTATTCTTTCCCACCGAAAATGGAAAGACAAAATTAAGCATTCACAGAGGCTCATAAATAGTCAGTAGGATACCTCTTCCCTTTTTTATTGCCTCATCTACCTTCCCCTGAGGGCTGGAGAAGGGCTCTATAGAATCATTGCATGGCCCATCAGTTTGGACTACACTTGGAAGGGAAATGAATTTTGAGTTGTTATGGGGGCAACTCCCTCATACTGTACTACCTCAGAGACACATTCAGTTGTTGAATTTTCTAGCATTACCCTTCAGGCTTAGAATTCCCCAGAAGGGAAATGAACTGGAAATTGCTTGCAATACACCTCTGAGACTAGCACTGCCCAGGAAAATGGCCTCTTTCTTGTTAGAAGGTTGGGTTTTAAGATCACACTGATCAAGAATTTGGCATTGTCCAAGAAATCTACCCCCATATCTGTCTAGGAGATTAGGAGTCAGGAACATGGGGTCCAGGAAGTCTCACATTGGAGCCAAACGTATACAAACATATGCCACAACCATGTGCCTCTACCCCAAGGCAGCCTTTTGCTGCTCCCTGGTAGAATGCTTTGTGCTGAGGTTCATTCTTAGCTCTCTGTTCTAAAAGAAGACTCTGGTACAAAGGGGTAGCTCAAATCCAGGATAATGAAGCCAATCAATCATCCTTAACATCTTCTCCCCTAGGGCATCATTTGGGAAGGTCCACCTTCTCCAGAGATCAATCTGATCAAGGTCCCAAAATAAAGGCTTCCCTACACTCACCAGGTTGACTGAGGAAGTTCTTTGATCTACTCTCTACAGGGAGAGAGTACATTTCACCCCCTAATTCAGTATGGAATTAACCCCAGACACCAGTTAACCAAGGGGTAAGCAACTTAGATCTTTTCATCCCAACTAAGTCCTTTGTATTTTTTTAATGAGTTTGTCAGATATAGAAGTAATATGGATTTAAATAAAGATAGTCATCACCATATTTAAATTCTTAGCATACATACTCTATAGTAGGTGTAAGTCATGGTAGGCATCTGTGAAGCCTTGATTTTCTCAGTATTGGCATTTATTCCACTGGTGCATATCAAAGATCCCAACCCCTTTGCATTTTTTGTCAGGGAGACTGGGTCTGTCTCCCTCAGGCTAGAAGTAAAACAACCATTCACATTCATTCCAATACTGAATGGCACAGAAATTTTGTTCCCTGGTTGAGGGAGTGGAGGGGTGTGACCATATTGATGCTAGATTTAGTGTGGACACCCCATCAGTGTTGGCTTTAACTGAAGCTTGGAACTCAAGACTAACTACTCTCTGCCTCCCCAGCACCCAACCCCCAGACTCATATGCTGCTCCTAGTGTATTAAAGTAAGATGGTAGAGCTGAGGTGTCAAATAGAAAGAAAATCACCAATTAACATTATCTATGTTGAATTATATTTTTATTTATTCTGTTAGATATTTCCCAATTACATTGTCATCTGATTAGAGTCATGCTGACTGCATGGGGCTTGCAGACTGAGAGTTTGACACCTCTGGTGTAGAGGGTACTGTTGATATGGAATCAAAAGTTCTGGGTTTGAATCCTAACTCTCCTATTTCACTGCCACTTGAAAAAGTTACTTAATCTCTCAAGGCCTAAATTCCTGTATCTGTAAAATGAGGCATTATACTAGATGGTCTCGAATGCCCCCCTTTTTTTCTACTTATGGTCTTGTGATCCAATCCTGTTCTCACTAGGATTTATGGCAAAATGACATTGGCAGAAACTGAAAACATTGAAGAAGACTTTGCTTCCAAATCTATTCCTTAGTTCTCTTAAAGGACTCCATAGGAACCGTTATATTTTATAAGCCAAAAAATCAAAAAGCTTCAATGGCTCCCTATTGCCTTTAAGATAAAATACAAAATTCTTTTTTTTGGCATTAAAACCCTTCATGATCTGGCTTCAGCCTATCTTTCTAGATTGATCTCATATTGTTGCCCCTCATAGATTTGACATCTTGACCACACTGGACTACTTGTTCTTCACAGAACTCAGTGATGTTTTAGTAAATGTTAGTAACTGACTCTCTGGGGAGAAAAGCATACACACACTTTTCCTGCATTATTAACATTTTCTTAATCACTTTCTTAAGTGTAGCCAATCAACAAAACAATGAAAGAAGCCCTGATGTGTAGTTTGCTAGTTTCCCCAGTGCTGTATGAATTGGCTTCAACATACCCTTGCCTATATATAGTGTTTCATCTCCCTTCCCCTGTCTTTGCAAAGCCATTCTCTAGGCTTAGCAGGCTCACCCTTGTGTCTTAGAATGCCCAGCCTTCTTCAAAGCACAGCTAAGATTCTGCAGCCCTTCCCTTATCTCCCACTTGGTAAAGTTTTTCTCCCACCCCAAAATCATTTTGTATATTATTTCCTCTATATACTTACTCATATGTGTGTTGTTTTCTCCTAAGACTACGTAAGTCCTTGATGTCTGAAACTGTTATGTTTTTGTCTTTATATCCCTAGCACTTTATATCCCAATATGCCTGGCATCGTGTCATTCAGTCATTTTCAGTCTTGTCCAAATCTTTGTGACCGCATTTGGGGTTTTCTTGGCAAAGATACTAGAGTGGTTTGCCATTTCCTTCTCCAGCTCATTTTACAGATGAGGAAATGGGGGCAAACAGGGTGAAGTGACTTGCCCAGGGTCACACAGCTAGTAAGTGTCTTAGGCCAGATTTGAACTCAGGAAGGTGAGCCTTTCTGACTCCAGGCCCAGTACTCTATCTACTGTGCCACCTCACAGTAGAGATTAAATGCTTGTTAAATGCAGTTAAATCGACATCAGGGCTATTCCAGAAATTCTAGGACCCCTTTCAGATAAAAAAAGAGAAAACAGCTAAAAAGTGTAGCATATGGGAAGAAATAAAGCTTGGCAGTCAGCGAGCATGTTTTGTTGCTTCTATTTGTATCCCTAACACTTCACATAGTAAGAACTTAATATATGCTTGTCGACTTGCTGACTTACTTAATCATTGTCTGTTCCTCAATGTTTAGCATAGTGTTCTGCACACAGAAAACATTTAATACTTATTGATGAATGAAGAAGAAGACTTAAGCTTTGATGGTTTGCAAAGTAATTTTATATCCCTGCCAATCATGGGGTATCGTAGATGCCATGCATCAGGAAGCCCTACTTCTCTGGCTCTTCAGCAGCATAGGCTCCCAAGCTGGGTGGGGTGGGGAGGGAGGAGAGGAGGGCTTTTTGTACCTCGGGCAAACATCACAAACCTGAGAAACACTGAGCACAAGTTTAGTTGGGAAGGGGTGGAAACAGAGACTCCAGGACAAGCATGTGCTTAGGATACTGGCCATCACTATGAAAAGAAGACCAGTAAGCAGCTTACTATTTAAAGTACTTTAACACCTAGTTATGAGCCATAATTAGTTGTTTTCTTCATAGCTATATGTGTGTATACACACATGTATGTATTTAATACCAGATTACTGGACCCTGAGTGATAATTTTTAGAGAAAACATGTAAATGTTTGAGAGAGGGGCCTGAAAGAAAGCTTGAAGACAACTTCCCCAAACCTTGTGAACATGCTAGAGTTAACTAGTCCAACTTCTTGATTTTTACAAAGGAGGAAACTGAGGCCCCAGAAAAGGGAAGTTATTTATTCAAGGTTATAGAAGGTTTTCAAAACCCTTATTGAAACTGAGGTTGAAATGAGATAATCATATGAAGGCCAGATTTCATAGACTGAGATTGTTAGAACTAGAAACGACCTCGTCCAGCTCCTTCATTTTACAGAGAAGTAAACAAAGCAGCAGTTAGAACCTAGCTAGCCTGAGTCCAGGCCAGCACTCTTTCTGCTAAGTTGTTGAAGTCTGGCTTTCCTTAAAGGCAGAAGGCACTAGCCCTTCAGAGCAGGGACCCCTGCTTTCTTGACTAGAGACAAGCATCGAAGCAGAGAGGGGGGCCCTCAGTCCTTCCAGGAACAGCCTGACCTCCAGCTCTCCACAACCTCCATCCCTCTTTTTCCTTCAAAAAGATTAGGGAGCTTAGGAAGTAAAGATTTAAAGATAAGGAAAGTCTCAGGGAAGGATAGGAAAGTCAGAGGCAGGAAATCATGACTCCCTATCTACCCTGTCTACAGAAATAGTTCTAGGGTCCTTGAAATCCTCTACCCTGTGCTTCACAGGGTGGCCCGGGTCAGTAAAATGAAGGACTCTCCAAACAATTAAGATGCTCCCTCAGCAGAAAATTACTTTTGCTATCCCTCTGATTACTAGCTCTACCTCTGCCCTACCACCAGCCTCCCTCCCTCCTTCTTTTGGAATTCCTCAGAGGAAAAAATAAGAACATTTATTAATGACCCTTAAAATTCCTGCACCCTAGGAGAAATTCCCTGAGCCATGCTCTACCTACAGAACCCTATCTAGCAATCTGCCTACTCGCATTATATACATTTTGGTGCAGAGGAAAGATCACTGAACTTGAAATCAGGAAGCTAATTTTGAATCTGTCCTCTGACACTCACTCATGTGGAGGGACCTCAAGCAAGTCCCTTCATCTGCCTAGGCTTCAGTTGCCTTATCTAGGTTATGGGGAAAGTGTTCCGTCCACCTTAAAGTGCTATATGAATATTGCCTATTTTTAACTATCCAAAGGCTATTTTTAATAACCTGTGACAATGAAAGATGGTTTATTTCTGTGCCAGTGTTAAAGTATTTATAGAGCTAAATCTTTTTTCTCCACAGACTCTTACAGAGGGTCAGTAAAGAGCTGGCAGAATGGTATTTCCAAGACGGCCGAGCAGTGCTGGCAGCATGTTGTTATCTTGCTGTAGATAATATTGAGGTACAGCATTTGTACATTTATGTAAATGAACTAAAGGCCAATAGCTCTTTTTATATTATAAAGTATAAATAATATTCAGGGAAAATGTTATTTTAAATTTCTTTTATATGCAAGGGAACTATTTAGTACATTATACTTAAGTTCACTTTTAATGAGTACTCACTGCTTGATTCATTGCTGAGAATATGGACTATGTATGTGTATATATATAAATATGGAGTACATATGAATATATAAATATGGACTTTGTATATATGGATATATAAATAAAGCTCTTATTTCTATTACAATTTTTCTTACTATTTAAGCTACTAAAATTAGATAATTTTTTGAGCTATTTGAGCTGTTGGTTTCAAACATTTTTATAAACTATTCCCAAAAAGTTAACAATAAAGCTATTTTGAGAGGGACTATTATTAATGACAAAAATAATAGTGCCAGTAGTACCTTAGAGTAATCTGCCTCTGACACTAAAACCTTCTGTGGCTACACAATTTTCTCAGTTTCCTTTTTTCAATCTGCTCCTTTAAAGAATGGAGCTAATCTTGCTTAGTTCCTAAGGATCATATGACCCCATGGTTTATAAGATTGACATTCTTGTGAATGTAATTTGTACATTTGAAGGGGGATAGGGGTGGGGTGAAGAATGGTTAACCTGGTTGGCATCTATGGTATTGAAGATAATATTTTCTTACTGAGCCAGCTTGCCATGGCACACCTGATTCGTGGAAATGAACTTGAGTTGGCTGTCAATGTGGGCACCATCTTAGGAGAGAAGGCAGCACCAGCAACCCATTACGCCTTAGAATTACTAGCAAGAAAGTGTATGACAATTACAACATGGTAAGGATTTCTAAACCTCAAGGATTTTTATTTCTTTAAAAACACAAAAACAGTTGTTAGGTGTTGTGGATAATAAGTATGCAGGAAGGATCTGTGCTCTCTTCTTCATAAAAAAGATTATTGGAAAGAAGTGGCCAGAAATGAGAATGAAGTAACAAGAAGATGGTTAGGATGGGGTATGATATTAAAGTAAAGAGAATTTCTTTGTTTATATTACAAAATTATATGTTCAGGTTGATTCATTCTCTAGTAGCAGCAATTCCAAGCCTTATTTGGTGTATTAAACATTAACCACCATCAAAAGGATGCTTTTTTCTCCTGCCACATGTTCAGAACTGAGGGCAATGGGGATTCTTTAGCTTAGCTCCTCAAATCCTAGAAGAAATTCCAGGAGACCCAGACCCATTTTAGGCCTTCAAATACAGGTCAGAGGAATGCTGTGAACAAGCATCTGCCCTTGGCCTGAGTAATTTTCCAGCCTAGGAAAAGGGGAGAGGAGATAATTTTGAGACTCTGCCCCTCCTCAGTTATTTGCCACTCTTGGAACTTGTAAAGATATCTATCTGACCAGGACTCTTCCCCACACATATACCGGATGGATAAAACAATAGAAATATTCCACCCTTTTAGGCATACCCTAGATTAAGAGCAGGACTCTACCTTGAATCAGGTCTCCTAGAGTTATTCTACTTCAAACTGACACCTTTCAGAGGACCAGTAGGATGTAGGGTTATCCCTGGCCAGTCTTTATTAATACCCATCTGAGAACACAGTCATTTAATGCTAGTTGTCCCTTAAGACTATCCCATCATTTTAGTATGATTAAACATTATAATAGTCAGTGGCCACAGCGTACCCCAAGCACAGAAACAAACCAATTTATAGTATAGTTACCTCTAAGTGATTTTTCCTTTAGGTGGCAGTTACCCTAAACTAAATGTAAACATAACTCCTGAAAAAAGAAAAATAGGGTTAGTTTCAAAAACTGGAATAAAGTAATATTAAAAAATGAAAGATTTGTGAAGCTAAGCCAAACATAATAAAAATTATTCACCTGACTGTACTCTTCCTTTTTGTAGTTATAGCTTTAACCTATAGTTACTCCCAAAATTCATATGGGTTCCACCCAGCTTGAGGCCCTCATCTCTTCTTACCTGGACTGTTCCAGTAACCTACTTGCCTCTTGTGTTTCCCCTTTCCAATATATACAACATTTAGCTACAAAAGCACAGGGCTCTTTTGTTAGTCCCCTAATTAAGAAACTCCAATATTACCTCTATGATCTAAAAAAATTTATTCAGCTTTTAGAGCCATTGGAATCTTGCCCCAACCTACCTCTTTGTTGTTGTTGTTGTTGTTGAGGCAATCGGGGTTTAGTGATATGGCCAGGGTTACACAGCTAGTAAAAGTGTCTGAGGCAGATTTGAATCAGGTCCTTCTAACTCTAGGTCTGTTGCTCTATCGACAGCACCACCTAGCTGGTCCTCCCACAACCCCCACCTTTTTAGCTCTATTATATATTACTCCACGCCTCACCTCTGCCACTTAGAATTCCTTGTTTCCTTCAGAGCTCAATTCTACTTTGTAAGTTAACCCTCTATTGACCCACCCAAGTGCTACTAATGCATTCCTCATAAAATGATCGTGGTAATATTTTGTGCAATATGTAAACTTTGTTTCCCTTAATACAATGGACACTCTTTGAGGGCAACTACCATTTCATTTTTGTCTTTATATTCTTAGTGCCTGGAACACAGTAGATACTTAATAAATGCTCATGGATTAATTTATTGAGTCTTAAAAATCCCTTCCAATTTTCCAGTTGTATTTTATGTCACACTAACATATACATTTATTCTGAGGAAAGCTGAAAATAGAAACATTTATTTAGAGTCAGTAATTTCCAATAAACAACTATAGTCTTTGTAGCTAATGAAAGAGCCTAAATGATGAAAATACATCTTTAGATTAGTCTTCACATGACAGAGAATATAAGTTTAATTATTGTTAATAAACCAAGAATATTTGGGGGTTTTTCCCATTTATGGTTTAAAATGAAAATTTTGATTCCTCTGGGCATTCATTGTTATTTTAACATCTCCTTTTTAGCTTTCCATTTCTTGGATACAGGTATTTTATAGTTTTATAAGGCTGTGATTTAAATAATACATTTAAAAGCACATAGTTTTACATTATTCAAAGAAATGTTCTTGAATTATTATTTTTCTTAATATACCAAACCAATTACATTATTCACAGTAATATAAGGTATAACTGAGGCCAATTCCAATGTTATACATGAAAATAAATCTTATTATTTTATAGCTACACCTCATCTAATAAATTACCTCTAATTACCTATAATAGAAAAAATTATCCAGTGTGTTCTGAGAATAAAAACTAAGAGTTTTAATTCTTTGTGTAGTCTTTAACAGATCAGTAATAACAACACTGACACATCTAATTATCTCAAAGTAAATCAGGTTAAAAGTTAAAGTACAGTTACATCTTATAAACCCCACCTTAAGAAATAAGTATAAGTAAATTTCATTCTACCAGTGACTTTACAAGCTTGGGGAAGAAGAGGAAATGCCAAAGAGGAGGAGGAGGAGGAGGAGAAGGAGGAGGAGGAGGAGGAGGAGGAGGAGGAGGAGGAGGAGGAAGGGATCTGTAGGCCCAAGGCATTTAATATAAACTCCAAGAAGGAGATTTTTCCCCTTTAATTCTAGACAGTACAGACCACAAAAAGGTTAAGAACAGATTTCAAATAAAATTCTTAACGATACCCTTAAATGAGTTTAGCCAAAATTATTTCACTAATAAGTTCCTAGTTTCAGTGGGAAATTCACAAATAAGTGGAATTTCTCTTTCATTAGGTTCATATGTTGCCCATAAACTACTGTTTTCTTAAATTATTATTAACGATTATAGTAGCAATAGAGATGAATCGCAACAAGCTATGTGGAGAAAACTGAGCCTTGGCAAGTCATACCCCACTGGAAAGGCTTCAAGTATGGGCTGAACAACAGGCAGTTTGCCTGGAATCTGAGGGACGGCATTCCCCCGAGTGTGAAAGGCTCATCATCAGACTAGCTACAAGGTGGTGACTGTCAATAAGGGAGGGCAGTTCTGAGTGTGTTAGAGGAGCCAAAGCTCTGGCAGATCCTATGGAACTTGAGCTGAAAGGCTTCAAGTAAGGAAAGGTCTGAACCATCCAAGGATCAGCTTAGTTACCGACTATAAATGTAGAATGGCTCATCACCAAAAGTTTGACCCCAAGGGCACTATTTGTTTTTCCACATTAACTCAAGAAGATCTCTACTAAGATATAGATAGAGTTACGTCTGTAAGAGAGAGTGCTCATACTGGTAATCACAGATCTAATTAAGTATTTGAAATTCCAAAGTAAGTAATGATAATATCTTATTAGTTTAGAATGAGGATTTTTAGCCTGTAGTCTGTGGATAGATTTCAGGGGTTCTGTGAATTTGAAAAAAAAAAAACTTTGATAACCATTTTTGAATTTAATTGGTTTCCTTAGCAATCCTAAGTACTTTATTTAATTCATTTAAAAATATTATTTTGCAAAGGGTTAGTTCTGCTGCCAAAGGAGTCTGACACAAAAAAAGGTTAAGAACCCCTGGTTTGTAATATGTAAGATTTTGTTGTTACAGAGACAAAGTTTTACTAATATAAAATTATTTATAATTTAGCATTATTTTCTTATTAATAATAATTTCACACACCATAATGTTGAACAATCTTCAAACTGCCTCCCTCATAGGACATTCACTAGGACTAAATCAAATATTATTCAAATAGGTTTGAGTTCCCTTTTCTTTTCTTCATTTTCTATTAACTCTACTTATAAAATAATAATGAACCAAAGACAGGAGGCAGGAAGGGGAGGAAAAGCAAAGAACCTGAAAAATAAAAATAAAAATTATGAATTTTGTATTGCTTTGTATAACTGAAAGTTGATTATGCATATTTCTCAAACTGTTATATACTTTCTGTAATAGATAGCCAAAATTTCCACACTGTGATGTAAAAGGAGGTTGCATTAAAAAAAGCTTGTTTAAAATTGTAAAGTTTTCAGTCCAGTTTTGTATTTTAATTTGCTAATAAATTTATGCATCTAATTTTATGGGCCACTAAATGAATTTTTAAAAAGCAAAATCCATCAATTGCATCCCTTTATTTTTTTGTTGGCTTGTTGATTCCCTGAAGGTTTACTAAGAAGTACCAAATTACTGAAAACAGTAAAATTTAAATAGTCATGTTTTTTAATTAGTATAGCATGCTAGCTATTCTCACTTTTCCAATTTTGTATGCAAAACAAAAGTGGCCAGGATTTCACTTTAAGGAAGGTTGATTAATCAATTGAATGCAAGAAGAGGGCCTGGGACTACTTGATTTAGTTAGAGACTCCAGCTCCCTGAATAAAGTTCATAGTAAATACACACAATCATATCCGTAGTAACTCAAGTGTTATATTGCATTTGAAAATCATAAAATGTATATGAATAGCGAGATGAATTTTCCCTCATACCACTTTCATGTCCATGATTTACACTTAGATGAGGAGCTCTAAGATTCAATGCAAAATTACTATGTTAAATAGTAAATAGATAATGCAAGGGAGAAATAGTAAAAGTGTTATGATTTTGAAAATTTTGTTAACATTATATTTAGATTTTCCTAATAACTTTCCCCCTTATTGTCATTTGAATAGGGATTTGGCAACAGACCTTCTCTTGAGGATTCCTAATAATGAGCTGCACTTAGTAAAACTTTGTGCTTTCTACCCAGGATGTACTGAAGAGATAAATGACCTACATGAGAAGGTACACTGTGTTGTTGAGTTGTTTCAATCATGTCCCACTCTCTGTGACCCCATTTGGGCCTTTCTTGGCAAGGATACTGGAGTGATTTGCCATTTCCTTCTCCAGCTCATTTTACAGATTAAGAACTGAGGCAAACAGGGTTAAGTGACCTGCACAGGTTCACACAGCTAGTTAGTGTCTGAGGCCATATTTGAAACTCAGGTCCTCCTGACTCCTGGCCTGGAACCCTATCCACTGCTCCACCCAGCCACCCATGAGAAGGTACACTAATGAGAATAAATATTCTTGTTTGCTTGTTTGTTTTTTTGCAGGGGCGAAGACAGGGCAATTGGGGTTAAGTGATTTGCCCAAGGTCACACAGCTTGTAAATGTTTCAAGTGTCTGAGGTCAGATTTGAACTCAGGTACTCCTGACTCCAGGGCTCACTGTGCCACCTAGCTGCCCCGAGAATAAACATTCTTGATGGACACAAAGGCTGCTATGTTTTAATTTCCTTTTGAGGTTAAAAAACTGTAACATGTAAGGAAATAAATCAATTATCCTAACCTGATTAGAACATTTTTTGCCTAATTACACTAACAATTAGAAATAGAACAAAGAGGTTATGTGACATAGTGGGTAGACAGCAGACTTCAGGACAGGAAGAGGTTTTAAGCTCTGCCTAATACCCACTGGCTCTCTGTGGCTAAGTCCCTTAACCTCTCAGTGTCCCCAGGCTATTATCTAAGCCCAGAACAGTTGTCATTTGTATTGGTAAAAGGAGTCTCCTCACTCCCTATGCCAATGAAATTATATATCCTAATAGATACTTCTTAGGTCTTTTAAATGAATAAGCCTTGACGCAGACTTGGCAGCTGGGCTCACACACTCATTCACACTTATTCTATTTAGGAAGATCTGATATAGGGCTGAAACCTTCCTCCCTCCTGGTCCTAAGGCTATTCTCAGCTTCCCAGGATAAGTCTAATAAGAGCCCTTTTCTACATCACCTCAGTACTTTCAGTGGATGCATATTCTTCTCAGTGTAGGTGCTCACTCCAGCTGTGCAGACTGGAATCCACCCAAACTTCTCCTATGAAGTTCTTACTCACATCCTCCCTGAAATCCTCAAACATGCCAAGCTCTTCTCTAGGTCTTTGAACATTACCTGTGTACAAGCCTTGCAGGTGGGCTGTCCATAGGCTGTCATTACCCCTCACTCTCAACACATAACTGAAGCCCTTTCTTTTAGTGTATTTCTTGTAGGCCACTTCTTGGGTGTATGTTGTCACAGATAATATGCTTGCAAAATATTTATGCCTACTAGGTGTGTCTTCATTCCCCTTTGGGCAAACTGATCTTTAAGAGTTCGTGGTGTTTCATGTTTTACCACAATGTATTAATGTTTTTAAAATGGGTTTCTGTTTTAGGGAGAAACCTGAGGTCATTGAGAGCACTGTGGAATTTCCCAAATATAATCTAACGATTTTACCTGTTCAGTTCTGGATCCAGATCACTGACTATCTGCATTGTCTGTTCGGGATATACATATTGAGGGCTCAGCTATATGAGCTGCTCATCTAGCTATAAATCATATGGTATAAACCAGTGGTATTAAATTCAAATAGGAATGGATCCCTGTGGACATATTAGCTTAGACAACTATAAATTAACATTATCTATGTTTTAATGTATTTTTATTTATTTTGTTGAACATTTCCCAATTCCAGTTTAATTTGGTTCAGGCAACACTTGGGGCAGTACTGCATTGGGTCTGGACAATGGACATTTTTCCTTCTTGTTTTTCCAGGGGGATCACTTCTGTGCCATCCTAAACTGTTGGAATAGGACTTTTGTGAAGGCTTCTATAGTATAACCTCTAAAATTTTTGAAGTTATCCATATAGTAGAAGGAATACTTCATTTGAAAGCAGAGAAATAGTGTTCAGTGTCTAGCTCTGCTACTTATCTATGACCTTGGGCAAATCACTTAACTTATCTGGGTCTTAGTTTCAGCTCTCAGTCTAAGATCCTTTGCTTCTTCCAGCTCTATTCCTATAATCCTATGCCACATTCCCCATTTCTTCAATCCCTAAAATGATTTGAAGTTCTTTTTCCATCTTGATCACCTCTCAGATATTTCTTACCATATTAGTTCCCTTTTGGATTTCCAGTGTTTTCCTAAAATGTTCAGCCAGAAGTAAATACAATATTCCAGTTGTGATCTAACTCTTGCATAGCACAGTGGAATAATGTGTACCTTTTTTCTGGATACCAGACTTATGCTAATGCTGCCAAAGATCGTGTTAGGCTTTTTAGCTGAGTCATATTGAGCTTACAGTCCATTAAAATAATCAAATCTCATTCACATGAACCACATGGTCTGGACAAATCTCCCCCATCTTGTGATTTCACTGTGCAAGAAACTCCTGGTAAAGAAACCCCCACCTACCTATATAGGTCGGGAACTATTCTTCAACTTTCAGACAGAGTTGCTTCTTAGACTAATGTAAGTACCTTTTAAAAACAGTACAGGATACTCAGACATATTCAAACTTCATTCTGTGGGATGCCTTTGGAGATCTTATCAAGTGTACATTGATAGCTGGAATAGTAGCACAAAAAGAGCAAAATGAAATTTAATAGAGATTAATATGAAGTTTTACATTTGGATTTGGAAAATCAGTTCTACAAGTATAACATGGAGAAACCATGAGTAGATGACAGTTGATATGAAACAGATATAGGGGAGTTAATGTGAAATGGCAATCACATGTAGAATTATAATCCTTTGTCTAGTGCTAACTTTCCATACCAAAACAGATAAGTTGTGGTATGACTAGAAAAGAGTGATTAGGATAGTGAGAACTGGTATTCATGTTCTAAAATAAAGGACTGAAGGAATTGTGGATATTTAACTGGGAGAAGATAAACCAATTAGTAATATTATCACTGTACCAAAATGTTTAAGGGATTGATATGTGGGAGAAGGCTTCAAATTATTATTATTATTGTTGTTTAGCCTCCGTATATAATTAAAACCAATGAACAGAAGTCACAGTGACATATTTTGACTAAATATAAGGAAACAGATTCTAACAAATTAGTCCAAGAGTGGAGATGGTGACCTCAGAAAGTGTTAAGATCTTATTTATTGACTGTTCAAGAAGCAATGTATGATTATTTTAGGGGAATGTTATAGAAAGGGTGACTCAGGGATAGTTTGGATTGTTTGATCACTGAGGACCTTTCTGATCTGAGATTCCATTATTCCAGTTTCCTCTCCCAGCTTCGTGTCAATCCTGAACTTGATAAACATATTACTTAGTCCCAGTTACAGATAAAAAATGTTGAACAGAAAAGGGCTAAGAGCTGGTTTGCATAACTGACATCAGAATCACAGAATTTCATAGTTTGAAGGCTCATTGAGATCATCTTGTCTAATCTATACCTGAGTAAAAATCCCCTTTACACTATCTCTAACAAATAGGAAAATTCAGATTCTGCTTGAATGCATCCAGTGATTAGGAACCCATTACCTCTGAAAGAAGCTGAAAGCACTTTTACACAGTTCTTTTTGTTAGGTAGTTTGCCGCCGCATTAAGTCACAATTTACCTCCCTGCCACAAACTCCCACTTACTCCTGCTTCTTTCCTCTGGGCCCAGGCAAAACAAATCTAATTCTTCTCTCATGTCACAGCTCTGCAAATCTCATAAAACAGTTATCTCATTGCTCCAAGTCTCCTTTTCTTCAGGAGAGACATTTCCAATTCTTCTACCAATTCCTTCTATGTCACATGACATAGTCTCCACTTGCCTTGCCAGCCTGACCTAGACTCACTCCAGTTGATAAATATCAAATCCAAAATGTCACATTCACAACTAATTTCAGTTCTCCAGATGTGTTCTGACCTAGGAAGACTACAACAGGATGATCTCAATCTTCCCCTCAGCCTTGACCCTATTCCTCCAGTTTTGAAGCTTAAAGTCGCATTATCTATTTAGATTCTTTCAACCTTCTTGGAATTGCAACAGTATATTAAAACATCCAGATCTTTTTTGTAGAAGCCATGTCTTCTCAAAACAGTACTAGTGAGGGTTTTTTTACCCTAAGTTTAGAATTTTATATTTCTCACAATTTTATTCATTCTATTTTATTAGATTCTGGTTGATCCCAATTCTGTCATCCAATTATGCTTCCCATTTTCAAATGTAATCATCTTTGCCTTTGTTCAAGTGATTAATAAAAATATTGAATTGTAGAGAGCTAAGGACAAATCCATGGGTTATCACACTAAAGATCACCCTCCAAGTTGGCATTAATTATTAACAGTTCCAAACTTACCTGACTTGAGTAACGCGTCCAGCCTCTATTTCTCTAACCTTTTGATTCGTTTCAACAAGTATTTATATAGGCATTCACCAGGCAGTTATGAGAAGGGGGACTAGAGCTCAGGAAAGAACCGAAGACTAAATTTGTAGATGTGGGGATTACATGTAAAGACATGATTGCTAATGAGGTTGGGAAAAAGTAAAGAAAGAAGAGAACAGGGCCCAGGGTAGATCCTTGTTGATTAATTGATTCACAAAATGGGTGGGGACATAGATGTCATTTCTAGAAAAAAGACTGAGAAAAATTGAGCAGAGAGGAAGAAAACCAACACAGAGGAGTGTCTGGTAAATCCAGAAAGGATAGTATCTAGGATAGTCAACAGAGTCAAACATTGTGAAGAGGTAAAGAGGTGTGAGAAATGGAAAAAGTCCATTTGGCTTAAAGGTTTAGTGATAAAGAAGTGACCTTAAAGAGACCATTTTCAGTTGAACAGTCTCAATGAAAGCCAGATCTCAAAGAAGTTGAGAAATGAACTGGAGGCAAGGAAGTTGAAATGATGACCATAAACCACTTTTTCTAGGGGTATCACTGTGACAGGAAAAAAGATGTCAGATGATAGCCTGAAGGAATGGCAGTGTGATAGAGATGGCGGGGTGATAGGACCAAGTGAAGGCAATTGTCAAAGAAAATATCATGAAACCTTACCTCTCTTTCACCAAACATAACTGTAAGGATTAGCAATAATCCATGTAAATCTTTCTACAGTTGTAACTTCAGATGGAAAAATTTTTAAGAAACAAAAAGCATTTATTCTGTTTCCCCTAAATTATCTTTATTAACACATATAGAATTATTATTCTTTTACCAATTGTTTTCCAGTGTAATCTGCCCACAATAGAAGAATGTACAGGATTAGCAGAGACTGCCCTTGCAGATGGAAATGTATTTGAAACTATCAAGTATTACTTGTTAAGTAAAGAACCTGAAAAAGCTCTTCCTATTGGTATCCATTTCATCAAACGTGAGTTTTTACATGGCATATTCATATGCAATCTTCTCATTTGTTTGACCTCTGCTTATTTTTGCATCAGTCTTAAAATTAAACAACAGCTGATGTATCAGTGGTTCTAAAATTTAAAGAGAAAATCTAACAGGAGACATGGACTCAATTTAATGAGGCATTTTTCTTTTCTCTTTAGTTTGGTCTGCTTGGAACTTGGTGTCTCAGAGGGTACTCTGAGTGAATATACCATAAGAAGATGTTCATGGTCTCTTACTTTAGTGACCTGGGAAACAGTAGAAGTAAATGAAATTGATTTATAGAGAGAAGGGCAATGTTTTTATATGAGGTTTATGCAAATTTTGAGGATCAGATATTGACAGGTACTTTTTATTAATTGCAAGATTGTTTATATTTTCTTTTTTAAAAAAATCAGAACAAATGAGCCATTCAGACTGGAATTTGGATACAGTCTACCCAGTTCTTGATCTTCTGAGTTATGTCCGCACTGAAAGACTAATCCTGCATAAATGTAGTGAGTAAGTACATCTTTATTCCAGATGCTAAAATTGAACTTCTGGTCTTATTTAAAGATAATTCTTGTTATCTTTTGTCTTAACCCATGGTCAGTTTGAGATGTAGTTTCTTTCTTGGAACAAGTAAATGAGCATCTGATTCATTAAATTTGTCCTGTGGGGGTGGAGATGGAAGGGTCAGAAGGGTGAGAGTAATGCAGAACTTATTAAAATTACAGTGGTATCAATTTGGAGCAAAATAATATCAGCAGAGGTGTCCAACTCGAGGCCCACAGGCTACAAGTGCCTGCACCAGAGTAAATGTTGATCAAATGAAATAAAAATACAATACAACAAAGATAATGTTAATTTATAGTTTTCTAGGTTAATATACAGCAGCAGGAATTCATTTCTATTTCAGTTTGACACCACTGGTGTATAGGACCCCACATAATAACAGGAAGCATAAACCTAACACACAGCTCAAGCAGAGCTGGCCTCAAATCTTTAGCCAGTGTTGGGAATTGGTGCCATGGGCTTCCAGGCCTCAGTGAGCTCCTTGAAGGCAGAGATGATTTTCTGCATTTCTTCCTAACCCCAGCACTTATCACGGTGCCTGGCACCCAGGAAGTGTTTGATGAATGCTTGTTGACTTGATGTGACTATGTAGACAACCATTGGAGATAATCCTGTTTTATCTTCCTTATAGAAACTAGGGTCATTGTGGCGTTAGAAGCCTAGGTTGAGCCAGGAAATATGGGCAGGGAAACCTCTCTGCAGGTCTCTACCCAGCCCCATAAGAGCAGTGGAGTTCAATGCCATTTCTGGGAATTCCAACAAAGTACCAAGGAATCCCTAACTTGTCCCTGCTGTGAGTAGGAAAGTGGGATGATGAGAAGCAAGTGGGCAGGAAGGGTTTCCATTTAAGATGTTAACTGTTTTAAGTTTGAAAACATTTATGGAATAATTACCAGTCTGCTACTCATCTGTATATATATACAGATCTATCTATCTATCTATCTATCTATATATATACACATAGATAGATGGATAATTCAAATTGTAGCTTTCACTGAAATTTTAATAATCATACATAGTAATAAATATTTCTTTGGATGTATGGAGATGCTGTTATGTGAAATAAACATTCAAGTAATGTTCTATTCCATGTGTTCTCTTCTAGAGTCCGAAATGAGCTGTTGATACTGTGTGGTTACATTGGTGCTTTGTTAGCAATGAGAAGACAGTATCAGAGCATTGTGCCAGCCCTTTATGAGTACACAAGGTACTTGCTGTTGTGAAAGAGCAATTTGGTTTTGAAAATGGGGACTTGAAATCATTCTTTTTTCCCCATTTCTTTAACTAAAATCAATATATAAAATAAAAATTACTCAGTGGGGAGAGCAGGAGAAATATTCTCCCTATCCCAGGCCTACCATGCTAAATGATGGGTCCTTGAAAGTGATGATTCACTATGGCTAGACCACTGAGTGTCCAGGAATACAGATTTTCCTGTTAGTTCTGTAGGGTGGGGAAGACATGCAGAAGTAACTGCTTCCTGGTGTAGACCAAAGGGAGGAGGGCTGCTCATCCCCATGCTTTGGTGTCCACCTCTCACCTGTGGCTCCAAAAAGCTGTAGCATGTACAGAGCCACACTGTGGTAAAAAACTATCTTGGCAGATGGGCTAAGCCAAGTTGAGCATAACCAACAGGCCTCAAGCCCATCAGTGAGTTAGGGGAACATCCACCCAAAGCCTCTGCAGACATCCCCCCAGTGGAATCGGCAGATGAGAATAATTGGTTTCAATAGCCATGAAGGCAGCTAAAGCAGGCATTGTAGAGGGCCTGGAGCTTGGTCAGACATAGAAGATGCTGGAGTTATCTATTCCATACCAGGTCATCACCAGTTATCATGACTTTTGCCCTGCCACTGGACTGCGATGACTCTGGAAGAGAGAGTGAGGCAACTCTGTCTAACTTAAATCCAATTCATCCACAAGTCAAGACATCATCCCATGATGTCATTGGTCCTCTTTGAAAATGAAGGACTATTCTTTGTGTAAAAATCATATTCTTTGAGAATATATTAGAAAGTGACTGTTAAACATGCTGAGATACCTTAGCTTGAAAAAAGAGAATGAAACATGATCAGTCATATAAAGTTTACATTAAAAGACAGACAATAATAAAAATATAGACTGGGAAATTACACCTACTAAAAAATGAATTCAAAGATTAGCTGTACTTTTTAAGGCAAAATTTAAGTTAAATTTCTTGGCTATGTTACTCAGGGTTAAAGCTAGTCATTGAGAAAACAAGTTAGTATGTTATGCAACTGATTTGCTACAATGATATAAACATACATGAGTCTGAGGTTCACATTTTATCTTTCTTCCCTGTCAAGCTATCACTACATTCCCGAAAAATAGACTAAGAGGATTAACCACACATATTTATCTTTTGCAAACGTCATCTGAAAGCCCTGGGTTCCTTTTTCCTTTTATTCCCAAATAAGTTTACCTGTTGAGTTTCTGGTGGCAGGTTCCATGGAAAACATGCTGAAAATTGTTCTTTTTAGAAACTGTATTTGAATAAAATTTTATTCATAGGATTATAGACATAAAATTAAAAGGCATCTTATCTCGTCCACACTCCCTGATCTTACAAATAAAGGCACTTAGAGCTCAGGGAAGATAAGGTGGCTTGCCCAAGGTCATACAGGTAGTAAGTGACAGAGCAGGAAGATAAACTTTGGTTCTCAAAGATTATAGCAATGGAGAACAAAATGTGGCAAATTCTATGAAGATGGTAAGGATTCCAGTAGGGGCCCAGTGATAGACTGTATGTTTGTCTTCCTAGGACCAGTCTAGCTGACTTTCGAGAGGAGCATCACCAGAAGGATGGCTACAAGGTGATATATTTTTGACCACAGCAGCAAAATTGCTTAGAGTCAGAGTCAGAGAGGTTGCAATCTGCATCAGTAGAGGGACTTTTTACACTGATGAAATCACAGATCCTTGATGCACTAAATTAAGAAACTGTATGGCAGTGGTTGCTTATACAAGGTCTTAGAATCAATTAATCAATCCCTGACAAAGACCCCTATTTCCACTGTCTTATCCATTTCCAAAGTAGGCCATGTCGTTTTTGCCTGTATGACTTTTTACATTTCACACTGTCACAAAAGTGGGGATCGAGGTTGATTCATACCAGCATTTCCACTGTTTCCTATCAATTGACATAATTTTCTTTTATTACTCTTTTAACCTTTAGATTCCTACACTTTTTGAAACAATACTTCATAATTATTATCACATGATATTTGCAATTTTATGCTCATTTTAGTTCCCTATATTGGTGTATATTAAGGGTGTATCCACATGGGGAGAATTTTCTGGCAAGCAATAGAAAAGGTAGCATCAGTCTGACAAAGTACTGGAGAGAGCATAGAAAAAGAAGTTCATTGTCCAAGTGGCAGGAGTACTCATTGGAGGTGGCAGACAGAAAAGATGGGAGAAGTAGTAGAAGATAGAGCAAAATGGTCACCAAGATGTGACTTTAGGCTAGCTATGGGTAGAAGCTACAGAGATGTGGGTCTGGATCTGGTGTAAGGAAAAATGCCTTAACAATTAGATCTGCCCCAGGAAATGACTGGACTGCCTCAAGAGGCTTTTTTTTTTTCAAGAGGCTTTTAAGTGGAGCCTGGAAAACTTTTTGTCATGAATGTTGTAGAGGGGATTCCTGTGCAGTTATAGGTTGGACTAGATAGTCTTTGAAATTCCTTCCAAATATGAATCTACATGTTTATAATATTTAATCTAGGCCTTCTTCTCTTCTTACCCTGCATTTCACTTAAATGTACTTGCTTTACTTTTCACTCTTCACCCTTTTAGTAAATGTTTGTTGTTTTTGTATGTTTTATTTTTGTCAATTAAGATGTTATTTTTCTGTTTTCTTAGTTCTCAGTCTTTTCCCTATGAAACCTAATTTTGACTGTCAATTTTATTTATATCTAACATTTGCCAGATTTCACATCAACGGACTAGTTTAAGCACTCTGATTGAGAAAGATCAATCTATTTTTAGATTTTTAGAACTGGAGAGGAACCCAGACACCATCTAGTCCAGCTCTCTAAATTTTCAGATGAGTAAAATAAAGCCTAGAGAAATGATTTTCCCAAGGTCAGGTATAGTTGCATTTTTATTTTCAGATTTATGTCACTTTGAATTTTTAAGCTGCAAAAGTATTAGGTTACAAGCAGTCATGCTTCAAAGAAAATTGTTAACATATAAGCAGAAAAGATTACAATAAACCATATTTAATATAAAGTTTCTTCTACTTAGAAAAGTACTTTGCTGAAATGGGGGCTGCAATGGCCATTTCAATGAAAAATAAGTAATAGTAACAGCGATAATAACCATGAAGACTCTGAAAAATAACATTTGACATAAAGTCAGAAGATCCTTGTCATAGTGCTATTTCTTCTATCACCTGTCTTTGTAACCATGGGCAAATCACTTAACCCCTCAGGGGTTCAGTTTCTCTGTCAGTGAAATGAAGGGGTTGGACTTGATAGCTAAGATTTCTTCTTGCTCTGAAATCTATGTGATTCTAACATTTTCAAACTTTTACTGATGCCTTTGGTTTTTTTACATCCCAATCATTTCCCAATATGTCTCCCTGTGCCTCCCCTCCTCCCAAAAAATGGCAAACAGAACCTTTCCTTGTCACAAAGCAAAACCAATAATATGACTTCCTCTGGCAGCCTATGCAGCATCCTATGCCTGTAGTCCCCTCTCCTGAGAGAAGGGAAGTACTTTTCATCTTCTAGTTTCCAGAATTAAAATTAGTCATTACAATTGATCTGAATCCAGCTGCTTTTCACTGTTTTTGTATATGTTATTTCAGTCAATGTGTATAATGTTCTCCTAGTTCTTACTATTCTCATTTGGGATTCTAAATTGACTTTCAGATTTCAATTGACCATATATTCTTATTTTACACTTTTCAGAACTTGTTCCATGAGTAATAAAAACAGCAAAAAACTTAGTCTGTCTTCTGCTTGTTTTCTTATTCCATTTGGAAGCACCTTGGCCTGTCTTTATTTACCTTCTCCTTAACTGTACATTAAGGTTAAATAAGGTTAAACACCACCTAACAGTATTTTTATTAGTAGTGATTAGTATGTTCATTTAGCACTTGGTATATTTTTGTTCTGAATCTACTGTAAAGAAAAGACTATAGATCTAAATAATGTTATTTTAAATGGCATTTGCTATTTTGGTACATTAATCTTTTATTTTCAGATATTAATTCTGGGAGTATACATGTAGTGTGCTGATAAATGCTCAACAACAAGCTCTACAAAAACAAGGTGTATGCATGACATACTTTTAATTTTAATCTACATTATTAACACTTTTTCTCCATCACTACCTGAAGTGTAGGCAATCAGTAAAACAATAAATCAAGCTTTGATTTGTGGCATTTGCCAGTTTCTGAGTTGTTAGCACCTCATGAAATGATGGTCCAGGCTAGGAACTCAACAATCAGGGGAGAGGACCATAGGATGGAGGCATTTCCAGGGCCAATTTTCTCAATAAAGTAAAAAGTAAACTCTTTTGGGAAGGGAGGAGATGTGGAAGGTTTGAGGAGGGAAGAGAAGGTTTGGAATAGCCACTGTGAAGAGTGTGATAATCAGCAAGAAACAAAATGACTCCCTTGCTGTAGGTTGGGCCCATTTGAGGTTGGATAACCTAACTTGTAATGTACCCAGATAGCTGAGCCGTGAGTGTGAGATTTCAGCTGCATCCAGCAGTATGTAAGCAGACGTGGAGAGGCAGATGGCAGGAGTAACCCAGGATAGGGTCTTGGCAAGAGATGAGCAGTGAGAGGATGAGGGGCAAGGGCTTCAAGCACAGGGGACCCTGTGGAGCTGAAATGACTAACTCTTGGGTTGAGATTGGAGATGAAGGAAAATAAAGTTTGAGCAAGGGCAATGACCTCAGAAATTATTGAAGGGGTGGAGGAATTCAAAGTCTCAGTGACTCTGAAAAATAGGGTTAGGAGGGGTGAGGCATAAGGAGAGGTGGAAGGATAAGAGGTCATGGTCAGAGAGGGGATGTCAGAGTTTCTAATTAGGGAAGCTGATCACTTGTGGTTAATAGTGAGATCTGGTATTTGACCATTCTGGCTGATGTGGAGTGAGTTAACATGCTATTGGGACCTATCACCTTTATAATCCTGGAAAAAACAACCAACCTCTGGGACCCTCAATTTCTTCTTTTATAAAATGGCAATCCTCATAACTCCTCGGGGGTGGTTCTGAAGATCAAATAAGTATGTGAAGCATCTTACAAACCTTCAAGTGATATGGAAACATCAATTATTTTCCTCTATTTCAGCCAGCTTTTAAAAAGGAGGGATGTGTCAGTACCTTTGAAAATTGAACAACTTTCTGAAGAATTAGATGCCTGGAGAGCTTGCCTACATTTAGCCAACAAGTGAGTATGATGTAGAAAATGAAGTGCAGAAAGGAAAATTGGATTTTATTTTCATAAAATAAAATCCTGAGTCATTATTTCATAAAATAAAATCCTGAGTCATTATTTATTGACAGAATGAATGAATCTTGATTTGCATGAAAATTTTCTGAATTAAATTAACCAAAACTGACTTTTCGTTATCTTTTTATAGCTTTTAGTTTTTCTATTAGTCTGTATAAAATAGGTAATTTTCCTCATTTATGTGTGTTAGAATAGCTGATTTCTCAGGGCATTAACATTTTATGATTCCATAGCCATTAAAAACTAACATGTATTGAATCACAGATCAACAGAAGACCCTCCCTATACCCCTCCTTCTGACTCTCAAAGAATGATTTATGCAAGTCTGCTAAAGAAAATGAAGGAGGAAACACTCAGAGGAATCACTGGACCAGACTCTGTCACTGGATCAAATCTTCCAAGTCACTCAGATGTTCATATCTCTTGTCTGACAGGATTAAAGATCCAGGTACATCCTTATATTATGCAAGTAGGGTATTAAAATAAGTTTATCTAATTTAAAAAATCTTCATAAGCATATGATTATGTCAAAATTAATGTATACCAGTAAATGTGGGACCCAGCAAAGATCTGTTTTTCAGCAGTCTCCAGTGGTTGGTTTAAATGTCTTTTTTCCTAACATGCAAAGCCAATGATTCAGTATATTATAGAAACACTTTCAGTAATATGTGCAGTTAGTAGTACATATGTGTAGGTATTGGAAAGTTTTTTCTCAGAGAATTTATCATTAAAATATGGAAGGGCAAACCAAATGATAAAAAAGACTAGGTACGTACAAAAAATCATATATGGGAAATACGATTGAACTGATGTCTTCCCTTACAAGCCCGCAAACAGCCACATACTAAAAATAGCTGACACTTACGATATATATGTTCTTGGCAGAATAATAAATTCCCCTTAGAATATCAATCATGAATATGTTCAGTAATCTAAAATGGAAGGAATCTCTATGGCAGGGTTGGGAAGTACCCAAGGAAATAACATCAGTGTCTAAAAGAGTATCCAACACTGGTGAGACCAGAACGCTGAAACATACCTCCTATGTCTCAAGTACCTCTGCTGGAACTCAGAGCATACGTAAGTCATAGCAAGAGAGCTATTTTACTTAAAATTTGTCTTCATTACCAGTCCCTAGGCATCTATCCTGCGGTATTCAATTTCTTGTCCCCCAAGTATTAAGGAATTTGCACTGAAGACCAAAAAACTTTCAAGACCCAAGAAATGAATCCCTAAAGACAAACTGTATGACCAATTGGCAAAGTATTTTAGATAGGAAGGAGGACCTTCACACCTCTTGAATTAAACCACATGGTCCACAACCAACTGCACTTTATTAATAAGCAGGGTCTGACTACAGGGAAAACTGGGTTTGCTAACATGCTAATTAAGTTATCAAAAGGCATTGATATTTGTCAACAGTACCACCTTAGGATCTGGTGGTAAATAAACCAGTTTCCATTTGCCTAGCCAAAACAGCTGAAAATTCAAAGAGTGACTATGGACTCATAGTTAGGGTTAGAACTAGATAAATTTGTGAAATGGGTCCACTTTCTTCAATATTACTTAATTCCATTCTTCTATAACCATGGCTTCCCCTTCCCATTGGTCTAGGATTTCAATTCTTCCTTCCCACTTTAGTCAGCCTAATGACATCATAGCTTCCATCCTCTATTGAACCTGCTCTCAGAAAAAGATCTAATGAACTGATGTGTACTAAAGTATACATAGCTGATAATGTATTACCTCTCCCATGGCCATTTGCATTTTGACATAAAATTAAAACTAAGCCAAAGGAATTAATCTGTAATTATGAAAATTCAAGTATTAGTAAGGGAATAGGAGAGATATTTTGGTAGGCAGTAGAGCCTTCAGAGTACCCGTTAAATAATAGTACAAAGAAGGCTCTGCCTGGCAGTAATTATGCTCATTCCTTATGTGGCATGGATACTTGATCACAGTAGACATATAACATTTTGAAATGTGATATGAGAGGAAACTGCATAAGCTGGGCTCCAAAATGACATGTCTTGCTCAGAGGATAATTTCTAACGTCTTACAGGAACATCTCGTACTTCTATATGTCTGAACTTAATGTATTAAATTGATAGCACTTGGTTTCTCTCCAATATCCAAAATGTTCAATTATATGAAATTAATTCAGTTCCCCCTTTTGGTGCTGGGCTTGGAATCAGGAAGACTCAACTTGGAGTCAAATGAGTTGAAACCTGGCCTCAGATACTTACTAGCTGTGTGACTCTGGGCAAGTCATTTAACCCTGTTTGCCTCAGTTCCTCATCTGTAAAAGAGCTGGAGAAGGAAATGGCAAACCACTGCAGTATCTTTATCAAGAAAACCCTAAATGGGGTCATGAAGATTTGGACATGACTGAAACAACTGAACAAAGTTAATCAAATCTATCTATCCTGTTTTAATCAGAGTAACATATGTATCTATTCTATCACTCTCTTCATATGAGGGCTATGAGTGTAAATATATTCTAATATGGATAATCCTAGCATGGATATCAAACATTAATGTGCTTTCATTTTTCCTAGTGAACAGTTGAAATTTTGAATTTGAATACATGCCTATCACTCATATACACACAAAATCACTGGGCATATGTACTTTCTAAACTAGATAACCACACCGCATCTTCCAAGTAAAGTTGATTATTTTCTCAGTGATATCACTAATATTTATGTAAGGGATTTGGAATGTAAAAATGAAAACTAATTTCCATTTTGTCTACTGTAGACTAATACATAATCTAAGACATATATGTTTGTATTCACTAGTACTAGTCAGTCTTTCTCCATGTATTTTCATTTCCTTAAATATTTATATGACTTTAAGAGTGACTATTCTCTAGAAATTTAAGACAAATTTCTTATTTATAAACTTTCTTTCTTATTTCTTCCATTACTTTTGTATCATAGGGTCCTGTCTTTTTCCTTGAAGATGGAAAATCAGCAATTTCACTGAATGATGCTTTGATGTGGGCAAAGGTGAATCCATTCTCTCCCTTAGGAACAGGAATACGACTTAATCCATTCTGAAAGAATTATTTTTCTCCATATTAAATTGCTTCAAGGGGCGGGGGGAAAGGATCCTGCAGGTTGATATTACCTTACCCTCAGATGTTGAAGGACAGAAAATGGCAGTTGATTTTATTCTGAATGACAAATATGTTGGACTTTTCACGTAGAAGGAAAGGAAAATGAAAAATGATGAAAATGAAACATGTAAGTGATTTTAGGGGAAAATCATCACATTATTTAATGACAGCTATGTTTGGAAGAAATACTTTTTATCAAGCAATTAAAATATTTAAATTATAAAAGACTGTCTGCAAAATATGAAAATCCTTTGCACACTAAGAAAAATATCAAAATGCCAAGTAGTTAAAACATTGACATTTATAATGTTTCAAATACATAAAAAGGCAAGATAAGCATTATGCCCTGATATCCTACAGACTTTAAACTAAATGACTACCTACAGTTTTTGGTTTGTAAAATGTATAATTATTCCTTTTTATCTTTAGCTCATGTTTAATAAAATACTTCTCTTAGAAATTTGATAAGTGTAAATAAATGTGTGCATAGTTCAATCCAGTCCTTTTTTTCAAGGTCACATGAAAAGTTCATCTCCCTAATCACATACATTCAAGTTATATTTCCATATTGACAAAATAAACTGACCAAAATTATAAAATTCAGTCAGGTATCTGGGAATTTATAGAATCAATGACTCAGCTTCTTACTTTTCACCTAGATATTTGAAATTAGATAGACATGGCCTAATTGTTTAATTTTATTTTGATTAACATTTAAAATGTATATAATGAACCTGTCCCTAGTTAGTTGATCTTAACTAACAATTTTGAGATAGTACAAAGTGTGTTCATGAAAACAATTTGGAAGAAATACTTATAAGGAAACCACACGTTTATTCAAAACAATTGGAATACACTATGTAAATTTAACTCTTGTTTCTTTTTAATCATTTGTTTGAGAAAACAAGGCAGTGCTCTATAGAGCCTGATGCTTGAATATACAAGGACAATACTTTAATTAGATTTTTTCCTGGAATTTGGCTACAGATAAAATTTTTTAAATTAACACAGCTAGGACAGATACTCAGGCTTTGATACTCAGGCAATTACTTGGGAATAATAACATAGACGTTGTGTGTTCTTATAGGTTGGGAACATAGACTCTAGGTAGAATATTTTTACACTGCTTTCAGAGTCCTTTTATATCTTTCTTGAGCAGCCTGATAGCATAGAGAACAAACATCTATTCTTTATCTAATCTTATTGCCACTTAACTGAGTTGATTTGTGGACGTAATGCCTTAGTATAGAAAACAATATAAAATTAATTCCTCTAAAAATCAATTCATTAAATTTTTTATTATCCAATTTTCAATATTAAAAACCCAAATAATTAAAAGGACACTTTAAATATTAGCATTGTCATGTAACAGACAATGCAAACAAACAATGTTGTTGGCTTTAATAGGTTTAATTTTAATAATCCTACTGTACCATGTATAAAAAAATGAAAATATATTGCTGTAAAAGGTGCTGTGCATTTGCAGTTATAGTCATTTTTTGAATGTAACTTTGTTATTCACAATTAATGGAATATAGTATCTCCATCTTAAATTAAAAAGAAATACTTTCCAACTGAAAAGAAGTCTTACAGAATAGTAGTGACTACTTCTTTTTCTTCATAACAAAATGTTTGCCCTTCACCCTCAGTTACCATAGTATTTTAAATTCAGCATAAAGGTATAAATCCTTTGAAAACCAATTTAGCACTTCTGTATAGAAAGCCATCATGACGAAGCCTATCTTCCTAGAGTCTTTACATTTAAAAAAAAATGCTTTTTTTTTGATTGAACTGAATTCTCTGAAATGAATATATTTACATGTAGAAATTACTAATATTTAGTCAAATAACCCTCCCCTAACCTGGAGGTCAAATAGAGGGTGTCCCAAAAGTCAAAGACTAAGTCTAAGACTTTGGAGACATCCTGTATGATAGCTACATACAAAACCCAAAGGCTTCTGAATGCTGGACACACATCAGTTATATGCCAAGTATCTCTTCCTAGCTATCTCCTAAAAAATCTTATATCCACAATGCACCTCAGAGTCATCCCTTACTCTTATTCCTTCCCTCCACATATTCAACCAGCTGCCAAATCTTGTCTGTTCTACTGCCCCGATATCTCTTACATTTGTCAGGCTTTTTTCTACTCAAAGTCACCACTATCACTCAGATCATCCCTTGCCTAGACTACTATAATTGTGTCTTAATTGTTTTCCCTGCTTCTAATCTCTCCCCTCTTTCATGCGTACCCCACTAAAATGACAAGTTAAGCTTCCTTAGTCACTCCCCTGCTCAAATACCTTCAATGGCTCTTTATTGCTTATGGGATAATATACAAACTCATTTGCCTGCCTTCTAGGACCCCTTCACAATCTGGCTACTTCGCTCTTCCTTTCCAGACATAGTTTATCATACTTTCCCTTAAAAAAAATTCTGAATAGCTGTTACTAATAATAGTTAGCATTTACATAGGATTCCAAGGTTTGCAAAGTTTACAAATATTTCAGACCTTGAGAGGTAAGTGCTAACATCCCCATTTTTACAGATGGGAAATTGAGGCAAACATAAATGACTTGTCTAGGGCCATACAGTTAGTAAGTGATTGAAGTAGGATTTGAACTTAGGTCTTCCTAACTTTGAGTCTAGTGGTCTATCCAATGTACAACCTAGCTGCCTCTAGGCAAGTTAAAAGCCAAACTGTACTACTAGATGTTCCCCAAATACAATATGCATCCTTCATGAATTTGCACAGGCCAACTCCTTGACAAAATACACTCTCTCTTGATCTATGCTTCTCAGAATCCTTGTCTTTAAGGCTCAACTTGTTCAGCACCATCTTTGTGAAGCCTGATCTGATTTCTATTCCCCAAGTTCTTAATACCCTTTCCTTTATTAATGATCTTTGTGCTATGCTTATTTGTGTACATGGCACAGCTTTCTGGTTCCCAGTAGAATGGGTAGAGACTGTTGGTTTTATCTTTGTAATGCAAATGTGAGGACAGTATATTGTACATAGACTAGTTAACTGCTAAATTAACCACTCTACCAATGGCACCATGTCTGTAATATTCATGTCAAAGATAGCTGTAGTAGTAACCGTCAGGTTACCTGGTGGGTGTCATAGTTCTATAGGCTTAAGTCCCCATCTACAAACCTGAATGCTAGACAGTCAGGGAAAGTGATATCAACTATTCTTCTGCAAGCACAGTGACCATAATGTACCTGAAAGGAATTTTAATTGGACCATGGGAGAGGTCACACAAAACTATACAAGGTGTTAAGAACAGAGGCATATCACAGTAGTTTCAAGTCCCACAAGAAGGATTCTTTAATGCTACAGTATCTGCAGAAAGTCTGGCCTCCCACAGGTCCCTACCACATTCTCTGTCCATACTCCTGAGCTAGTATGCCTGCTTTGGGTATTTCGTGTACTGTATCCTATATCCTGACCTAGGTACTAATATAACAATTCCAGCCATCACTATAGCACTGTCTTCTGCCAACATAAATTCTGTCTTTAGAGGTTACTATATATTCTACATGTTGCTTTCATATCCACTGTGTGATGAGCTGAGGCCTTTGAATTCTCTTACAGAGCCCTCAGCTATTCTTAGCCACTTCTTGATATTTATAAAAGAGTTTGGGGAATTTTCTGCTTGAGACAGGCACAGATTTCAGCTCAATCCCTAATCTTACCCTAAGTTACCAAAACAAGGAAATTCTCCTAAAGTTCTCTCAAGTGACTGAAATGCTTATACCTGTGAAATAATTCAGTTCATTCAAATCCCTGCGCATTCAGAAATAGGTTCTTTGAGTCTTCCCAAAACAAGAGAAAATCTCTCTCCTTTGGAACTTTGCCTATCCTGAGCTACACAATAAAGCTGTTCAATGTCTATGCAAGGTGATAGTGCTCTACCTCTTCTACCTTCCTTTCCAGATATAGTTTATGGTACTTTTCCTTCCTGAACTGTGAATAGTTAATAATAAGTTAACATTTACTCACACTTTAAGGTTTGCCAAGTGCTTTACAAAGATTTTCTCATTTGATCCTCACGACAACCTTGAGAGGTAGACACTAATATTCATATTTTTACACATGAGAAAACTGGGGTAAACAGTTTGGGAAGGCATTTAGCCTTTTCCAGGGACTATATCCGAGTAAGGCACCTCTTTTGTGCTTGAGTTTATTCCCATTCTGAATGAGAGACACACAATTACCTGAGATGGTCAAGGGTGTATGTCCTAAGAAGGCCAGCCCCTGCCCTCTCATCCCAGGTGAATCTATACTTTAAGCACATTCCTAGAAATGATTGCTGTTCTATCCCTCATTTCTCTTAATTATTGGTTTCTTTGTCAATGTAAAACCAAACAGGAAATTGATAATATTTCCCTAAAAAAAAGCAAGAGGTCTCCCTCTACCCCTATAAAAAGGATCCACACGAATCATTCTGAAAGCCTAGGCCCTGGCGGGTTAGGAGATAGTGGTGACACTGAAATGCACATTAAGATTACAAATTTTTTATGATGAAATCTAAGAACCTGAATGAACATGTTTAAAGCATGTGAATAAGGATTAAAAGAAGTAAAAATACAAGTGATACTGTTATTGGATTATACTAACACCAGCACCTATGGTGAAGAATTAGATGAGGAGTTGGAGATACAGATCACACACCTGGCACTAAAGTATCACATAGTACAGATGAGGGACTGCAACCTTCCACATCTCTCTTCTCTCTCTGGTAGATCAGAAAATGCTACAGATATAATAAACTTTATTTTGGCAAAGCATTTGACAGTCTTTCATGCCATGCTTGGAGATGTACGGGCTGATCCATAGTACCGTTAGGTGCATTTGTAGCTAGTTGAGTAGTTGGAACCAAAAAGTTGTCATTAGTGAGTAAATTTCAACTTGAGGTGCATGTCTTGAGTAGATTATCTGAGGCACTGTCCATGGGCCTGTGATGTCCAACATTTTTATCAATGACTTTGATAAATTATAGGTGAAGGGCTTGTTTCAACATATAGATGACATGGGGGAATAGTCAGATGTTAGTTTCAATGATAACAGAGACTTTAAAATATTTCAACAGGCCAGAATGATGGGTAAAGCCAAATAATGTTTAGTTTAACAAGGATAAATGTAAAGTCTACATTTAGGTTTAAAAATGAAATTGAAAATAAAGAATGAGGTAAGTATAGTTAGACAACTGTTCCTACAAAAAAGATGCAAGTATTTTATTGAACTGCAACATCAGTAGGAATTGGAAATGTGAAATGCAAAGCTTTCCTACACTAAATGAAGAGATCATAGTGCGCAGAACAAGGGAAATAATAGTTCTGTTACAGTATGCTCTGGGCAACCACATAGGCAGAACTTTTTTTTTAATTCTCAGTACCACATTTCAGTAAAGATATAGACAAGATGGAGTGTGTCCAGAAGACAGGAACTAGGATGATGGGAGCATTGGAAAAAATACCATGTGAGATTCCATTTAAGGAATTTATGTAGCTTAGAGAGAGACTATATACAGGGAACATATCACAGCTCTCTCCAAGTTTCTGTAGAGTGGATACAGAGAAAGAGTTAGACTCCTTGTCTCCATAAGGCAGAGCAAGGAGTAAAAGGTCAAAGTTATAAAGAGGCATATTTAGGTTTGATACAAAGAACTTCCCAATGATTAGAACTACCTAAAAGTGAAATGTGCTACCTCAAAAGGAAGTGAGTGTTCCTTCCCCTGAAGGTCTTCAAGCTAAGGCAGGAGGACTATTTGTTTGGGACATTGCAGAAAGAATGCTTGGTCAGGTTTGGGTTGGATTATTCAGCCTTGTGGACATTTTCCTGTGCTGAGATTCTGTGAATACAGAATAACTAATATGAATACACTCACTGTGCCTACTCAAAGTTGATAACTTATATTGATATAGTGCAAGTGTCATTATCATCACCATTTTAAGAGAAGATAAACCTGAGGCTCATTGAATCATAGACTTAAGAACTAGGAGAGACCTTATAGGTTATCCAGTGCACACAAAAAATAGTTGTTAGAGCCAAGAATCAAACCTAGGTTCCTTGACTATGAGTCCAGCTCTCTTTACATTACATTCTCTCTTAAAGTTTAAGAGAGAGAAAGGGAGAGACAGAATGACAGACACACACAAATAGAGGCAGATCTTGTTGTTTTGTTCAGTCATGGTGCATTATATTACAATGCAGCTTAAAAATCATATTTGATTGATTTGGTAACAGTGGCAGGATGTTACATTTTTAAAAGATATAGCCTTGGATTTCAGGGGGCGGAGCCAAGATGGCAGCTGGAAAGCAGGGACCAGCCTGAGCTCCCTGCCGAGCCCCTCCAAAAACCTATAAAAAATGGCTCTGAACCAATTCTAGAACGGCAGAACCCACAGAACAGCAGAGGGAAGCAGGGCTCCAGCCCAGGACAGCCTGGATGGTCTCTGGGTGAGGTCTATCCCGCATGGAGCTGGAAGCTGGTAACAGAGTGGAGTAGAGCCCAGCCTGAGCGACTTGGACCATCCAGACCAGAAGCCGGGCAGAGGGGGCCCTAGCGCCCTGATTCAGTGAGCTGCGGCAGTTACCAGACCCCTCGACCCACAAACACCAAAGACTGAGGAGAAGGTTAGTGGGAAAAGCTGCGGGAGTGGAAGGAGTTCGCGGGTTCGGCTTCCAGCCCTAGGGGCAGCGGAGGTGGGCAGCTACAGCTGTTGTTACTTCCGGCTCCAGGCCCACGTGGTGGGAGCAATTAAGTGGCGGATCAGAGCAGGGGTGCACAGCCTGCCAAAGATCTGAGCCCAGTTCGGGTTGGGGGTCCTTGGGGAAGGAGCAGTGCTGGTGCGGCAGAGCTGGCACCTCCCCCCCAAAAGTGGAACATAGAACTCTCTAGTCTACAAGCAGTCATACCCCACTGAAAAACTCAAAGGTCAAGTTAGTTGGCTGGGATTATGGCCAGGCAGCGAAAACGCACCGAGATTCAGTCTCAGACTCTGCATTCTTTCTTTGCTGACAAAGAAGACCAAAACATACAGACAGAAGAAATTAACAAAGTCAAAGAGCCTACAACAGAAACCTCCAAGAAAAACATGAACTGGTCCCAGGCCATGGAAGAGCTCAAAAAGGATTTGGAAAAGCAAGTTGGAGAAGTAGAGGAAAAATTGGGAAGAGAAATGAGAAGGATGCGAGAAAACCATGAAAAACAAGTCAATGACTTGCTAAAGGAGACCCAAAAAAATACTGAAAAATACACTGAAGAAAACAACACCTTAAAAAACAGATTAACTCAAATGGCAAAAGAGCTCCAAAAAGCCAATGAGGAGAAGAATGCCTTGAAAGGCAGAATTAGCCAAATGGAAAAGGAGGTCCAAAAGACCACTGAAGAAAATACTACTTTAAAAATTAGATTGGAGCAAGTGGAAGCTAGTGACTTTATGAGAAACCAGGATATTATAAAACAGAACCAAAGGAATGAAAAAATGGAAGACAATGTGAAATATCTCCTTGGAAAAACCACTGACCTGGAAAATAGATCCAGGAGAGATAATTTAAAAATAATTGGACTACCTGAAAGCCATGATCAAAAAAAGAGCCTAGATATCATCTTCCAAGAAATTATGAAGGAGAACTGCCCTGATATTCTAGAACCACGGGGCAAAATAGAAATTGAAAGAATCCATCGATCACCTCCTCAAATAGATCCAAAAAAGAAATCTCCTAGGAATATTGTCGCCAAATTCCAGAGCTCCCAGATCAAGGAGAAAATACTGCAAGCAGCCAGAAAGAAACAATTTGAGTATTGTGGAAACCCAATCAGAATAACCCAGGATCTGGCAGCTTCTACATTAAGAGATCAAAGGGCTTGGAATGCGATATTCCGGAGGTCAATGGAGCTAGGATTAAAACCTCGAATCACCTACCCAGCAAAACTGAGTATCATGCTCCAAGGCAAAATATGGATTTTCAATAAAATAGAGGACTTTCAAGCTTTCTCAGTGAAAAGACCAGAACTGAATAGAAAATTTGACTTTCAAACATAAGAATCAAGAGAAGCATGAAAAGGTAATCAAGAAACAGAAATTGCAAGGGACTTACTAAAGTTGAACTGTTTTGTTTACATTCCTACATGGAAAGAGGACATGGATGATTCATGAGACCTCAGTATTAGGGTAGCTGAAAGGAATATGCATATATATATATATATATATATATATATATGTTTATGTATATATATATATATATATGTGAATGTGTATGTATGTATATATCTATGTGTATATATATGTGTGACACAGGGTGAGTTGAAGATGAAGGGAAGATATCTAAAAGAAATAAAACGAAATTAAGGGATGAGAGAGCATCATACTGAGAGAGGGAGATAGGGAGAGATAGAATGGGGTGGATTATCTCACATAAAGGTGGCAAGAGGAAGCAGTTCTAGGGGAGGAGGGGAGAGGGCAGGTGAGGGGGGAATGAGTGAACCTTGCGCTCATCAGATTTGGCCTGAGGAGGGAATACCATACATACTCAGTTGGGTATCTTACCCCACAGGAAAGAAGAGGGAGGAAGAAAAAAAAATAAAAGGGGGGGATGATGGAGGGGAGGGCAGATGGGAGTGGAGGTAATCAAAACAAACAGTTTGGAAAGGGGACAGGGTCAAGGGAAAAAATTCAATAAAGTGGGATGGGTTGGGAAGGAGCAAAATGTAGTTAGTCTTTCACAACATGAGTATTATGGAAGGGTTATACATAATGATACACATGTGGCCTAGGTTGAATTGCTCGACTTCTTCGGGAGGGTGGGTGGGAAGAGAAGAGGGGAGAGAATTTGGAACTCAAAGTTTTAAAATCAGATGTTCAAAAACAAACAATAAAAAGTTTTTGCATGCAATTAAAAAATAAGATACACAGGCAATGGGGCATAGAAATTTATCTTGCCCTACAAGAAAGGAAGGGAAAAGGAGATGAGAGGGGAGGGGGGTGATAGAGGGGAGGGCTGACTGGGGAACAGGGCAACCAGAATATACGCCATCTTGGAGTGGGGGGGGAGGGTAGAAATGGGGAGAAAATTTGTAATTCAAACTATTGTGAAAATCAATGCTGAAAACTAAATATGTCAAATAAATAAATTTAAATTAAAAAAAAAAGATATAGCCTTAAGGGGAATGGAACCAAGATGGCAGAGTAAAAATAGGGACTCAGCTAAGTTCTCCCAAGTTCCACTCTGAACACCTTTAAAATAATGCCTCAAATAAAAGTCCAGGACAACTTGGTAGTTTGGCAGAAAAGGTTTCAGTGAGGTGGCGATTGGACTTGGAGCCCAGAGCAGACCACATGCCAGGAAACCAACATCAGGTCATTGAGGCAATTCATTAGCAGCAGCGGCAGCAGCAGCTTTGGGAGCTCTCAACCCACAGATGGTAAAGGGATCAGACAACTGATCAGGACATAATGGAGGATCTTTTGCTGGCACTGGGTACAGGACTCTATCACAATGACCATGCTGGTCACAGTCCCAAAACAGAGAAGAGTGCTTCTGGATGCTCACAGACCAGAGCACAGGCCAGGAGAGCAATGACTACACCTCTCCTTAGATCATATGACCTTGGAAGAACCAAAAACCTATGAAGCCCTAGACCTAGCTCTGAAAACAGCAGCTAGAAAGGCCTGAAACTTGGGACAGTGCTCCAGGTACCCAAGAGCAGAAGCCAACTTTAACACAAAGTTAGAAGTCAAGAAATAGTCTTGGAAAATGAGCAAAAGGAAAAAAAGAAAAAGAAGAATTTGACCATAGCAAGTTACTATGGTGAGAGGGAAAATCAAGACACAAAATCCAGAAGATGAAAAAGTCCAAACAGCTATTTGCAAAGCTTCAAAGAAAAATGTAAATTGGTCACAGACCCCTCCAAAAAAAACCTTGGAAGAAATGAAAAAGGATTTTAAAAATCAAATAAGAGAGTTAAAGGAAAAACTGGAGAAAGAAATGAAAGTGATGAAGAAAATCATGAAAAGAGAGACAACATTGTGGTAAAGGAGGCACAAAAATACTGAAGAAAAAAACTTTTAAAAATTGGACAAATTGAAAAGGAGGTACATAACCTTTCTGAAGAAAATAATTCCTTAAAAATTAGAATTGGACAAGTGGAAACTAATGACTTTATAAGACATCAAGAAACAAAACAAAGCCAAAAGGATAAAAATAGAAGAAAATGTGAAATAGTTCTTTGGAAAAACAAATGCTCTGGAAATATATGGAAGAGAGATAAGAATTATTGGACTACACGAACAGGATTTTTAGAAGAGCCTAGACATATAGTTCAAGAAATTATCAAGGAAAACTGCTATGATATCCTAGAACCAGAGGGCAAAATAGAAACTGAAAGAATCTACCAATCACCTCCTCAAAGAGATACCAAAATGCAAACTCCCAGGAATATAGCCATATTCCAAAGCTCCCAGGTCAAGAAGAAAATATTGCACGCAGCCAGAAAGAAACAATTCAAATATCATGGAGCCACAATCAAGATAACACAAGATTTAACAACTTCTATATTAATGGATAGGAGAGCTTGGAATGTGATCTCCTAAAGGGCAAAGGAGTGAGGCTTCTTGGTTGTAACCAAGGATCACCTACCCAGCAAAACTGAATATAATCCTTTGGGGGCTTGGGGGGGGGGGGGAGGAAAATGGACATTCAATGAAATAGAAGACATCAGGCATTACTGATGAGAAGACCAGAGCTGAATAGAAAATTTGACTTTCAAATACAAGACTTGAGAGAAGCATAAAAAGGTAAGCATGAAAGAGAAATCATAAGGGATTCAATAAGATTAAAATGTTTGCATTCCTATAACTTTCTCATTATTAAGACAGTTACAAGGAGTATGCACAGATGGAGTATAGGTGTGAATTGACTATGATGGGATGATGTAACAAAATCAAGAGAAGAAAATGGGAGATATACTAGAAGTGGGGATAGAGAGGTAGGATGGGGTAAATTATCTCACACAAAAGAGGTGCAAAACAAAGACCTTTTATAGTAGAAGGGAACATGGGAGGAAGGGTAACACCTGAATCTTACTTTATTGGAATTGACTCAAAGAGGGAATAACAAACACATTCAGTTGGGTATAGAAATCTGTCTTACCCAACACGGAAGTAGGAGGGGAGGGTAATAGGGATGGTGGATTGGGATAGGTGGGAATAAGTAGCAAAACAGACTTTTGAGGAAGGGTGGGGTAAAAGGGAAGAGAGAGAAGGATAAACAGTGGAAAACAGGGTGGAGGGAAATACACAGTAATCATAACTGTGATTGTGAATGGGATAAACTCACCCATAAAATGGAAGTGGATAGCAGAGTGGAATAAAAACCAGAATCCTATAATATATTGTTTACAAGAAACATACTTAAAACAGAGAGACAACACAGAGTAAGAATAAGGATCTGGAGAAGAATCTATTTTGTTTCAGCTGAAGCAAAAAAAAGCAGGGATAGCAAAATCTCAGATCTCAGATCTCAGAGCAAAAGCAAAAACAGACCTAATTAAAAGAGATAAGCAAGAAAACTACATTTTGCTAAAAGGTACTGTAGTCAATGAAGTAATATCAATACTAAACATATGCATCAAATAGTACAGCATCTAAATTCTTAAATGAAAAGTTAAATGAGCTACAGGAGGAAATCATAAAACTATAGCAGTGGGGGAACTCACTTTTTCCCTCTCAGAACTTGATAAATCTAATTATAAAACAAACAAGAAAGAAGATAAGGAAATTGACAGAATTTTAGAAAAGGTAGATATGATAGAGTTCTGGAGAAAACTGAATGGGAATAGAAAGGAGTATATCTTTTCCTCAGTGGTATATGGCATTTACCCAAAAATGGTCATGTATTAGGGCATTAACCTCACCACCAAATGTAGAAAAGCAGAGATATTAAATGCATCTCTTTCAGATCATAATGCAATAAAAATTACATTCAATTAAGGATTGTAGAAACATATTAAAAACTAAAAGGAAACTAAATAATCTAATCCTAAAGAATGAGTGGGTCAAAGAACAAATCACAGAAACAATGATTTCATTAGAAATAATGACAAAAAAGAGACAACATACCAAAATTTATGGGGTAAAGCCAAATCAGTACTTAGGGGAAAACTTATATATCTAAACATTTACATCAATAAAATAAAGAACAGATCAATGAACTGGGCATGCAACTAAAAAAACACCAGAAAAAGAACAGATTAAAAATCCCCAGTAAAACACAAAATTGGAAATCCTGAAAATCAAAGTAGAAAATAATAAAATTGAAAGAAAACCATTGAACTAATAAATAAAACTAGGAGCTGGTTTTATGGGGAAAATATAGATTAAACCATTAGTTAATTTGATTTTAAAAAAAGAAAGAGGTAAACCAAATAGTATCAAAAAATGAAAAGGGTAAATTCACCATCGATGATGAAGAAATTAAAGCAATTATCAGGAGCTCTTTTGTTTAACTATATACCAATAAATCTGACTAAGGAAACGGATGAATATATATATGAAAATAAAAATTACCCAGATTAACAGAAGAGAAAATAGAATGTTTAAATAACCTTATCTAGAAAAACAAATTTAACAAACCAACAATGAGCTCCCTAAGAAAAATTCCTCAGGACCGTATGGATTCACAAGTGAATTATACCAAAAATTTAAAGAACAAGTAATTCCAATGTCATATAAACTATTTGGAAAAATAGGAAAAAGAGTCCTACAAAATTTCTATTATGACAAAAACATGGTGATACCTAAACCAGGAAGAGGAAAACTGAAAGAAAACTATAGACAAATTTCCCTAATGAATACTGATGCAAAAATTTTTTAATTTTAAACAAAATACTAATAAGGAGATTACAGTAACATATCACAAAGATCATACACTATGACCAGGTGGGATTTATACCAGGAATGCAGGACTGATTCAATATTAGAAAACTATCAGCATAATTGACCATACCAGTAACAAAAACAACAAAAATCATGTGACTATCTCAGTACATGCAGAAAAAGCTTTTGACAAAATACAATACTCATTCCTATTAAAAATACTGGAAAGCATAGGAATAAATGGAACTGTCCTTAAAATGTTAAACAAGCAATATCTGTAACAGAGATAAGCTATAAGCCTTCCAAATATCAGGGGTGAAGCAAGGATGCCAATTATCACCACTACTATTCAATATTATACTAGTAATGCTAGTGATAGCAATAAAAGAAAAAGAAATTGAAGAAAATAGACAATGAAGAAACAAAATTATCACTCTTTGCAGATAATACAATGGTATAGTTAGAAAATCCTAGAGAATCAACTAAAAAACTACTTGAAATAATTAACCATTTTAGCAAAGTTGCAGGATATAGGATAAACCCACATAAATCACCAGCATTTCTTCATATTACCAACAAAATCCAACAGGAAATTCCATTTAAAATAACTACAGACAATATAAAATACTTGGGAGTCTACCTGCCAAGACAAACCCAGGAAATACATAAACACAGTTAGTTACAAAACACTTTTCACACAAATAAATTCAGTTGGAGAAATACTAATTCTTCATAGGTAGGCTGAGCCAATATAACAAAATGACAATTTTCCCCAAATTAATTTACTTTTCAGTGCTGTGCCAAACTACTAAAAATTTTATAGAGCTGGAAAAATAATAAAATTCATCTGGAATAACAAAATGTCAAGAATATTGAGGGAATCAATGAAAAGAATGTGAAGGAAGGTAGCCTACCAGTACCAACTCTCAAACTGTATTACAAAATGATAACCCTTAAAACAATCTTGTATTGGCAAAGAAATAGAGTGCTGGACCAGTGGAACAGATTAGGCACACACTACACAGTGATAAGTGACCATAGTAATCTAGTGTTTGATAAACACTAAGATCCAAGCTTTGGGGACAAGAACTCACTATTTCACAAAAATTGCTGGGAACACTGGAAAAGTAGTCTATATGAGAAACTAGGCATAGACCAACATCTCACAACATTTACCCAGATACAGTCAAATAAGTATGTGATTTAGACCCCCCAAAAGGTGATTATATATAAGCAAATTAGGGGAGCACAGAATATCTTATTTGTCAGGTCTAAGGATAAGGGAAGAATTTATGACAAAAGAGAAGATAGAATTATGGGGAGTAAAATGGATAATTTTGATTACATAAAATTAAAAACATTTTGCACAAACAAATCCAATGGAGCCAGATTAAAAGGGCATTACAAAACTGGGGCGGGGGGAAGGGGTGATTTACAGCAAGTTTCTCTGATAAAGGTCTCATTTCTCAAATATATAAGAAACTGAGCCAAATTTAATTTAATTTTAAATTTATAAAAATATGAGCCATTCCCCAATTCAATATGACCATTTTAGTCAATAATATGAACAGGCAGTTTTCAGAAGAAATTAAAGCTATGGAAAAATTCACATAAAAAGGTTCTAAATCATTATTGATTAGAGAAAAACAATTTAAAACAACTGTGAGATACTACTTCATACCTATCAGATTTGCTAATATGACAGAAAAGAAAAATGACAAATGTTGGCAGGGATGTGGAAAAATAAGGACAATAATACACTGTTAGGGGAGTTGTGAACTGATCCAACCATTCTGGAGAACAGTTTGGAACTATGCCCAAAGGGCTATAAAACTGTATATAACCCTTGACTCAATAATACCACTACTAGATCTATATCCCAAAGAGATTTTTTAAAAAGAAAAAGGAAAAAGACCTATATGTACAGATATATTTATAGCAGCTCTTTTTGTGGTGGCAAAGGATTGGAAATTGAGGAGATGTCCATCAATTGGGTAATGGCTAAACAAATTGTGATATACAATTGGGATGGAATACTATTGTTCTATAAGAAATGAAGAGCAGGAGATTTTCAGAAAAACCTGGAAAGAATTATATGAACTGATGCAAAGAGAAGTGAGCAGAATGAGGAGAACAGTGCACACAGTAAAAGTGATATTGTATGATGATCAATTTTGAATGACTTAGCTATTCCCAGCAATACAATTATAAAAGAAAATTCTGAAGGAATTATGACGAAGTATGTTCTACCTCCAGAGAAAGAACTGACGGAGTCTAAATGTAGAGCAAAGGGTACTTATTTACTTTTTCTTTTTTGGCGGGGGAAGCAAGATTTTGGTCTGTGTTTTCTTTTGTAATATGGTTAACATGAAAATGTTTCACATGACTTCAAATTGTTTGTCTTCTCAGGGAGGGGTTAGGGGAGGAAGGAGATTATTTGGAACTCAATTTTAAAAAAAATAATTTTAAAATTGTATAAAGCTTTCCCTAAGAGCTGCTTTTGCTGCATGCCATAAGTTTTGGTATGTTGTCTCATTATTGTCATTCTCTTGAATGAAGTTATTGATTGTTTCTATGATTTGTTGTTTGATCCACTCATTCTTTAAGTTTAGATTATTTAGTTTCCAAATAATTTTTACTCTATATTTCCATGGTCCTTTATTACAAATAATTTTTATTGCATCATGATCTGAAAAGGATGCATTGACTATTTCTGCCTTTCTATACTGGATTGTGAGGTTTTTATGCCCTAGTACATGGTAAATTTTTGTGTATTTGCATGTACTGCTGAGAAAAAAGTATTGTTACTTTCTATCCCCATTCAGTTTTCTCCAGAGGTCTATCATTTCTGCCTTTTCTAAAATTCTATTCACCTCCTTAACCTCTTTCTTGTTTATTTTGAAGTTAGATTTATCAAGTTCAGAAAGGGGTAGGTTTAGGTCCCCCACTAGTATAGTTTTGCTATTTCTTCCCATAATTCCCTTAACTTCTCCTCTAAGAATTTGGATGCTATGCCACTTGGTGCATATATGCTAAGTAATGATATTATTTCATTGTCTATATTAGCAGGATGTTTTCCTTCCTTATCTCTTTTAATTAGATCTTTGCTTTGTCTGAGATTAGAATTGCTATTCCTGCTTTTTGTTTACTTTAGCCGAAGCACTATATATTCTATTCCAGTCATTCTCAAGATTAACAAATATCATCCTCCCATATAGGAATGTAAACAATTTGCCCTTGTTGAATAGCAAGGTTTTTTCTCTTTTTTTTCCCCATTTACCTTTTTATGCTTGTCTTAAATTTTGCATTTGAAGATCAAATTTTCCATTGTGATCTGGCCTTTTCATCAGGAAGGTCTAGAATTCCCTGATTTCATTGACTGTCCAGCTCCTTGCCTGAAAAATTATGCTCAATTTTGCTGGATAGTTGATCCTTCGGTGTAGTCCAAGCTCCTTTGCTTTTCAGAATATCATATTACAATCCCTCCAATCTTTTAATGTAGAAGCTGCAAGGTATTGTGTGATCCTAACTGTAATTCTACGATATTTGAATTGTTTCCTTCTGGCTGCTTGCAGTATTTTCTCCTTGACTTAATAATTCTGGAATCTGGCTACAATACTCCTTGGAATTTTCAATTTGGGATCTTTTTCAGGGGGTTGTCAGTGGATTCTTTTGAAAACTATTTTACCCTCTGGTTCTAGGACCTTGAGACTGTTTTCCTTGATGATTTCTTGGAAGATACTGTCCAGGCTCTTTTTTTATCATGGCTTTCCAGTAGACAGAAAATTCTTAGATTATCTCTCCTGGATCTATTTTTGAGGTCAGTTGTTTTTCCAATGAGATTTTTCACATCGTCTTCTATTTTTTCATTCTTCAGATTTTGTTTGACTGATTTTTTTGTATTTACTTCTTTATTTAATAGTTTTTAGTTTTCAACATTTCCACAAAATTTTGAATTACAAATTTTCTCCCCATTTCTGCACTCCCCGCACCCCAAGATGGCACATATTCTGATTGCCCCTTTCCCCAGTCTGCCCTTCCTTCTGTCACCCTACTCCAACCCCCTCATACCCTTTCCCCTTACTTTCTTGTAGGGCAAGATAGATTTCTATACCCCATTGCTTGTATATCTTATTTCCCAGTTGCATGCAAAAAAACCCTTTTTTGAGCTTTTGTTTTTAGAACTTTTAGTTTCACTTCCCTCCCCACCCACCCTCCTTGAGAAGGCAAGCAATTCAACATAGGCCACACATGTATCATTATGCAAAACACTTCCATAACAGTCATGTTGTGAAAGACTAACTATATTTCCCTCCAACCTATCATGTTCCCTTTTATTCAATTTTATCCCCTTGACCCTGGCCCTTTTCAAAAGTCTTTGCTTTTGGTTACCTTCTCCCCCGCTCTGCCATCCCTTCTATCATCCCCTCTCTCTTATTCCCTTCCCTTCTACTTTCCCGTAAGGTAAGATATCCATTTGACTATGTATGTTATTCCCTCCTTAAGTCAAGTCTGATGAGAGCAAGATTCATTCATTCTCTTTCACTTGTCCCCTCTTCCCCTCTGATAGGACTGCCTTTTCTTGCCACTTTTATGTGAGATAATTTACTCCATTCTATCTCTCTCTTTCTCCTCCCAATATATTCCTCTCTCACCCCTTAATTGTATTTATTTATTTATTTTTAGATAGCATCCCTTCATATTCAACTCATCCTGTGCCTTTTATATATATATATATATGTATATATATACACATATACATATATATGTATATGTATGTATATTCCCTTCAACTATCCTAATACTTAGGTTTCATCGGTTACAAACATCATCTTTCCACGTAGGAATGTAACCAAAACAGTTCAACTTCAGTAAGGCCCTTATGATTTCTCTTTCCTGTTTACCTGTTCATGCTGCTCTTGATTCTTGTATTTCGAAGTCAAATTTTCTCTTCAGCTCTGGTCTTTTCTTTTTCAAGAATGCTTGAAAGCCCCATATTTTATGGAAAATCCATATTTTGTCGTGGAGTATTATACTCAGTTTTTCTGGGTAGGTGATTCTTGGTTTTAATCCTAGCTCCTTTGACCTCCAGAATATCATATTCCAAACCTTTTGATGTCTTAATGTAGAAGCTGCTAGATCCTGTGTTATCCTGATTGTGTTTCCACAATACTCGAATTGTTTCTTTCTGGCCACTTGCGATATTTTCTCCTTGACCTGGGGACTCTGGAATTTGGCTGTAATGTTCCTAGGAGTTTTCTTTTTGGAATCTTTTTCAAGAGGCAGTTGGTGGATTCTTTCAATTTCTATTTTACCCTCTGGTTCTAGAATATCAGGGCAGTTTTCCTTGATAATTTCTTGAAAGATGATGTCTAGGCTTTTTTGTGATCATGGCTTTCAGGTAGTCCAATAATTTTTAAGTTATCTCTCCTGGATCTATTCTCCGGGTGAGCAGTTTTTCCAATGAGATATTTCACATTGCCTTCCATTTTTTCATTCCTTTGGTTTTGTTTTATAATTTCTTGGTTTCTCATAAACTAGTTTCCACTTCCTCCATTCTAATTTTTAAAGGTAGTATTTCCTTCAGTGGTCTTTTGGACTTCCTTTTCCATTTGGCTAATTCTGCCTTTTGAGGCATTCTTCTCCTCATTGGCTTTTTGGAGCTCTTTTGCCATTTGGGTTAGTCTATTTTTAAGGTGTTATTTTCCTCAGTATTTTTGGGTCTCCTTTAGCAAGTCATTGACTTGTTTTTCATCACTCTTATTTATCTTCCCAGTTTTTCCTTTACTTCTCTTACTTGCCTTTCCAAATCCTTTTGGGGCTCTTCCATGGCCTGACACCAATTCATATTTTTCTTGGAGGCTTTTGATGTGGGCCCTTTGACTTTGTTAACTTCTTCCGGCTGTACGTTTTGATCTTCTTTGTCACAAAAAAAGATGCAATAGTCTGAGTCTTTCATTGCTTGCTCACGTTCCCAGCCAACTACTTGACCCTTGAGGTTTTTGTCAGGATATGACTGCCTTCAGAATGATGAGTGCTTTGTCCCAAGCTTCAAGGGCATTGCGTTGCTGTTTTCAGAGCTACTTTTGCACAGCAAGCTCTGCCACACCAGTACTCCTCCTACCCCAAGAACTGCCAACCAGGACCGCAACCCAGATCCAAGCAGGGTAAAGCAAGGGAACCCTGTCTCTGCACTAGCAAAGTGCTCCCTGCGCTCCTGCTCTAATCCGCTGCTTAATTCCTCCCATTGGGTGGGCCAGGGGCTGGAAGCAACCTCAGCTGATGCTCCGGGAACAGCTGCAGGGGCTTCCTGTTGCTGCAGCTGCCATGCTGCACCACCTCTGCTGCCCCCGGGGTTGTGGCTGACAACATACTCCTCTCACCCCAATCCAGCAGTTTTCCCACTGACCTGCTAAGTTGTCTTTGACGTTTGTGGGTTAAGAAGTCTAGTAGCTGCCACAGCTCAGTGATTCAGGGCCCTATGGCTTGCTCCACCTGATTTCCTTAGCGCCTGGTCTGTCCTGGTGTGGCCCATGCTGAGCTGCGCTCCAATCCCAGCATGGTGGATTGACACTTCCCAGTGACCATCTAGGCCACCTTGGGCTGGAGACTTCCTTCCCTCTGTTATTTCATGGGTTCTGTAGCTCTAGAATTTGTTCAGAGCCATTTTTGCAGGTGTTTGGAGGCATTTGGGGGAGATCTTAAGCGAGTGCCTGTTTTCCTGTCACCATCTTGGCTCCACCCTGTTTGACTGATTCTTGATGCCTCACAGAGTCATTAGCTTCTACTTGGCCAATTCTAATTTTTAACAAATTGTTTTCTTCAGATAGCTTCTGTATCTCTCTTTCCATTTGGCCAATTTTACTTTTCAAGGATTCACTTTCTCCTGTTAGGTTATGTAGTTTTTCTTTTACCTCTCTAATTTGGCTTTTAAAATCCTCCTTCAGGTCTTCCAGGAATGCTTTTTGGGCTTGAGACCAGATCATATTCCCTTTTGAGGTTTCAGATATGGGTACAGTGTCATTGCCTCTTCTGAATTTGTATTTTGATCTCTGTCCCCATAATATGATTCAATGGTCTTTTTTACTTTTCTAGTTCAGTTCTTCATGGTGGTTCCCTTTTTTCTGGGGTGCAGGGGACTCTGTCCCAAGCTTCTTGTGTTGGGAAATATAACAACAATGGGACTAGCAGCTGTTGTGGGGGTGAAAGACCAATAAGACCAGCACACAGGAGGGCTGCTAGCACAGGTTCTTTGATCTGCTTTTCTAAGGAAAGCAACTTTAACAGGTTTACAATCTCACTTTACTTAAACATACATATACCATTCACTTAGTTTAGGGGGAAAAGCCAGCACCTTGAACTTCAGAGAGAATACAAACAGAAATTACAAGCATACATTATATAAACAGAGCAAATAAACACAAATCAACAGACAGGCTTCTGTCTGACCATAGCAATACATACATAGTTACCAGAGAGAGAAGCACCAACATCTCGGTTTTCAAAGCCAGGGGGCTCCTTAATGGCTACTCAGAGTCTCCACATCAACACTTTTCCAATGAGCGAGTCCCGAACAGAATGCTAACCTCAGAGTATTTATACACTTCTTCAGAGTCAGAGTGCTTCACACCTCTCAAGGGCTTCACACCTCTGGAGGGTTTCACACCTTTTGAGGGTTTCATATTTCTCATGACCTAACTAGCAAAAGGGTATGAGCCTTCCTACAAACAAAGGCAAGACTCAATCAAAGGCACTTGATTGCCTTAGTGCTGAGAAGCATTTCAAAACAAAAGACAACAAGAAGTCCCACTTTGCTTGCCATTACAGGAGCTAGTGGCCTGGTTACTCGCTTTGTATGCTATGGCCTCTGGTTTTATCAGGTAGAGGCTATATAATGATGCTACAGCTCCCCTGGTGCTGAGCTGGAGCTGGCTGGTGTGTGCCAAGGTCAAGGTTAGTGAAGTCTTTCTGAGTTTCCCCAGGGTTATTCTGACACTCCCAGCATGAGATGAGGGGGATGAATGGTTTGGCTGCTGGAAGTCTCCTCTTCCCCTAGGGCTACGCTATAGCACGGGTGGCCTCAACTGTTGGTCTTCGCTTGTGTCTGCCAATTCCCCTGGCTATGTGAAGGCGTGCCTGGGGTCCTGGCATTGGCACCTGTGGGCTCCACCCTCCTGGGGCTCAGGAACTCCCACTGCTCTGCTGAGGTGGGGCTCGCTGGGATGCCTCCTTTCCTGCACTGGTCTCCTTCCATTACCATACCCACAAGATGGATCCATCTCCCCAGCCTCCCAAGCTAAAAGGTTTTTGAACCCCTACTTCTGGATCCTCTATTCCAAGGTTTTTCCTAGTGCAGTATTCTCTGGGTTATTTGAGGTCAGCAAGGGAGGGATAAGAGCACTTACTCAATCATCATGGTTCCAGGAAGTTTCAAACTCCAGTGAGTTTCAAACCTTTAGACTGTGGACTGGCAGCCCACAGGAATAGCAGCTGCTGCTGCTGCTGCTGCTGCTGCAGGTTCTGTGCTTCTATCTCACCTAGCTCCAACAGACTCCTGTCCTGCACTGAGAGGCCTGGGGCTCACCACTTCAGCCAGTGATTCAGCCTGGGGCCTGCTCCCACTCTAGTATGGTCAGTGTAAGCATTCTCCCAAGCTGGTGCAACAGAAATTTCCTCATCAAGCCTCCAGACTCTCCTGGGCTGGAAATCTGCCACACTCTGTCTCCTAGTAGATTCTACCTCTCTCAAATTTGTTCAGATTCACTTTTCAAGAGGTATCTGAAAGAATTTGTGACAGCGTTCAGGTATGTCCCTGCTTTCACTCCACCATCTTGACTCCACTCCCCTCCATTCTATAATTTTTTTTAAAAAGAAAATTTTGTCCAGGCCCCAGTTGGATCATGGAATCATGGAAGAGTTTTCATCTAGGACAGTTACCTTACTCATCTGAGGACTAAGGGGTGAATACCAGTTGACCTCAGATGCTGAATCCCTTAAGCAGAACTACATATGATCTGAAAAGCTTTATAGGGACTGGAATTCCTTCCAAGACAGGCATTTTTCTTTGAGTTGAGGAAAGGCATTACGAACATTGAGACAGGCAGTTGAGTACTAAGCAAACAATAATTTGTTAAACTTTGTGAAATGTAATTTATTGAATCGGCATAACTTTGTATTTTGAGGTACTATTGTGATTTTTACCTATAAAGATGGAACTGTAAAAAAGTCACTATTTATTAGAGAAAGAGATCAAAGAAAAAGGAAAAGGCCCTATATGTACAAAAATATAGCAGCTCTTTTTGTTGTGGCAAAGAATTGGAAATTGAGGGGATATTCATCAACTGGGGAATGGCTGAACAAGTTGTGGCACACGATTGTGATGCAGTACTATTGCATTATAAGAAATAATAAGGGGGCAAGACTTATGAACTGATGCAAAGTAAAGTGAGAAGAACTAGGAGATCATTGTTTACATTAACAAAAATGTCGTAATGATGATCACCTGTGAAAGACTTGGCTACTCTGAGCAAAACAGTTCTCTAAGACCATTTCAAAAGACTTATGATGAAAAAAATGCGATCCAACTCCAGAGAGGGAACTGATGGTAATTAGGGTATAATTTTTTCACTTTATTTTTCTTGCTTTTAAAAAAATATGGCTAATATGGAAATGTGTTTCGCATGATTTCGCATGCATAATTTCTACCATATTGCTTTCCTTTTCAATGGATATGGGAGGGAGAGAATTTGGAACTGAAAATTTAAAAAGAAAAGATTGCTCAACATACATGAAATAATTAAAAAATAAAATAAAATGTAACAAAAAGATGAAATAAACAAACACTTCCTAACACTTTGAGTAATCTAAGTTCAAAAGAATAAGCTGTCCTGTGAGGCAATAAGTTTCCCACCAATGGATAACCACTTGTGGGTGATTACCGTAGAAAATATTTCTGATTGAGGCAGGCCAGATAATCTCTGAGTTCCCTTCTTCCTCAGACTGTAGTATTCTAATGACAACAATTAATAATGTGAAAAGTTTCACTCCTAATTATTCATGACAGTGGAGGATGGGGATGGAGGAAAACTCAAATACCCAGCCAATCTAAATAAATTTCATTTTAGTCAATAAAAAAAGAAGAAATATGGCCTTTAACCTGCAAACACAATTTATTTTGCACATTGCTTCAACACATCTGTCTGGCTGATCAGATTCCCTTTGGTGTGATATCTTTTTCTCCAAACCTGACAGATTCTAACTCAAGGTCTCTTTTCCAGATTTTTGGCATGTTCAACACTGACTCCAAATGCCTCTTTCTCTGCTTGTTTCACTTGAATTTCTCTAATCTGGGTTTCACTGCTGTCACTCTCTGGGAAATTGGAAAAAAAAAAAACAAAAACCAAACATCAAATATCTGCCACAAAACTGTTACTAATTTTTAATGAATTTCTACATATAAAAGAATTATGATTCTTTTCCATTTACTTTTCTATTGTAGTTCATTGTTGCAAAGTGATTACCTTACAATAATCCTATGGGATTAGGTAGTATAATATCATCCCCTTTTCATTTAAAGAAAGGCTCAGGATGTGGATATGGCTTTGGCCACAGTCCTAAAGCTAGTAAATGTTGGAGCCAGAATTCCCCAGGTCACCTGACAGCAAGTGCAGTTCTTTTTTCCATTTACACCAAAACTAGTTGCAGATCCTATTTGTTAAAACATTTTACAACTACTTAATTCTGGTGAATTATATGGACACAAATAATACTGCCAGAAAAAAACCTAAAAGCATTGTTTTTAAAAATGCAAAAAGTGTTTTGGGTGCAAAAATGAAGACTTTAGAGTCATAAGTAGTATTTTCATCATTTCTGTTGATCAAAGTCAGGGGATTCAGAAGAAAGAAGCAGAATTTTTGGAAGTAAATAGCTGGTTTTAAAAAGAGTCTGGAGAGGTGGAGCCTGGATGCTGGAGTAATAGGAAATAATGCAGTGAGAGTTTCACCACAAACTCTTCCTAACAGATCTAGAAAAAGTAACAAACGGAATCCTGATGGTAGAAATAAGAAAAAAAAGTCACAGTGAGTTTTTTGTTTAGCCCAACTCAACACAGGGAGATAGGGAGGCTTGTGGATAGTGGGATAGAGGTTTGTGGGCAGTGGGGACACTCTGTCAATGGAGGGCTGGCCCCCAAGGAGAGGCCATGCACCAGGGCAAAAGGAGGTACCAGACTCATACCAACATTCAGGGCACTGAAACAGGGGCAGGTACCAACTGGCAACTTTGTCAGCCACTACCCAATACCATGTTTTATATACAAGAAGGAGTGAGAAGAGGATCAGTGCACAGCAGTAGCATTCCCAGGTAGGGAGGCCCTAGACCATGTGCTGAGAAAGTGGGAAGTTCAGAAGCCAGCAGCAACAGCAGTAGTGTTGTGGCTCAGATCTTAGGTGCAAAGCAGGTTCTCACTTCCAATGTCTAGCCCAGTGTGCAGAGGGATAACCAGGGCAGAAATCCCAAACCAAAAGGGAGCTCACATTTTTGCTTCTCTGAAACAACAGAGCTTCCTAGCTGGCTGAAAAGAGTGGAGTCCAGCAGCATTCTACTATTGCCCAAACCCAAACCCAGGTGAGGAACTTGCTAAGTTCAGATCAAGTTGGACAGCAATAAGATTCTGTCCTGGATCGGACCATTTTGGGAACACTGAAAACTTGTAGGTCCCCAGCCTGTTTCTGAGATCCTGGAATAACACAACAGTCAAGAAAGGACCAGTCCAGATCTTTCCTCCTGAAGTGCTGCAGGATCATGCCTTAACATCAAGTCTGAAGTCATGAAGCAAGCTGAAAGAGTGGACAAAAAAACCCATTATAATGAAATATTAGGGTGCCAGGGATACTCAAAACACAAACATGGAGGAGAATGACTCCAAAATATCTGCAAGCATTGTCTCAAAGAAAAACAGAGCTTGGGCACAAATTCAATTAGAATTCCTGGGAGAGATGAAGCAAGAGGGTTTTTTAAAGTGTTAAAAATTTTAATGCAATGAGAATGAGGGAAAATGGAAAAGAAATGAGAGCTATGAAAGAAAAAAAAAGGGTAACTTGGTGGCGCAGTAAGTAGAGCACTGGCCCTGGAGTCAGGAGGACCTGAGTTCAAATACAACCTCAGACACTTGATATACTTATTAGCTGTGTAACCTTGGGCAAGTCACTTAACCCCAATTGTCCTGCCTTCTCCCCTCAAAAAAAAAAAAACAGAAAAAGAAGCTTGGCACACTGAGTACAAAACTTTGCCCAAGCACCAAACTTTGAAAATTCAAAGGATTCCAAAAAGCCAATAACTCTGTGAGGCAACAAAAGGCTGAAAGAAAATAGAAGAAAAGATAAAGTGTCTCACAGCAAAAACAAATGCCTTAGAAAATGATTAAAAAGAAAAATTTAAGAACTGCTGGACTATTTGAATATCAGAGCCAAGAACAGCAACAAAAAAGAACCTAGACATTTAGGGCAGCTAGGTGGCAGGGTGGATAGAGTCCAGGCTTAGAGTTAGGAAGACTTGAGTTCAAACCCCAGCCTCAGACACTTACTAGCTATATGAGACACTGGGCAAGTCACTTCACCCTGCTTGCCTCCATTTCCCTGTCTCGAAAATGAGCTAGAGAAGGAAATGGCAAACCACTCCAGTATCTTTGCCAAGAAAACCCCAAATAGAGTCACAAAGATTCAGACATGACTGAAACAACTGAACAATAACAATAAGACATAATTTGAGACATCTTAAAACCGCCTACATCTCTTAGAACCAGAAAGCAAATTAGAAATAGAAAGAATCCATTGGGCACTTTTTTATGCTCACTTCCTAAATTGACCACCACTAATCCACTGATTATTCCCAAGATTAAAACTTCCAGGAAAATCATAGCCAAAATCCAGAGCTCTAGGGTTAAAGAAAAAAAAAAAACAAGTAGCCACAAGAAAGAATTCAAGTACCAAAGGAGCCACAATCAGGATCATGTGTGTATGATTTAGTAGCCACCACTACACAGAAGAGGAGAACCTAGAATATTGGGAAATTGTTGGAATATTTCCTGAAAGAATATGGATATGGGCTTACAGGCAAGAATAATTTACCCAGAAAAGCTGAATATAATGCTATAGGGCAAAAATGGATCTGCTGCCTGCCTCCTAACAGAAGTGGTGGACTCAAAACACATATTGAGGCAACTTAGACATCGTAAAGGATATTCCTCACTGTTGTGTGGTTAAACTTCTGCTGTTTAACATTTTAATTAATAACTTGGATAAAGACTGTGATTCATCAAATTTGCAGATGATATAAAGCTTGGAGGGCAGCTTTCAGAAAACATCATGATAAGCTAAAAAAAAATGGGCTGAATCAAATAAGGTGAAATTTAATAGGGATAAATGTAAAGGCTTATACTTAGGTTCAAAAAAATCAACTTAAGAAGTGCCAGAGGAGGAATAAACAGTTATTGAAAAATTTTCTGAAGATTTTAGTGTAACACAAGCTCCAGATGAGTCAACAGTTTGAGATGGCAGTCAAAATAGTAGCATAGTCTTAGATGCACTAATATAGTATCCATGAATGAGAAGATGAGAGTTTCATTGTATGCTGCCTTGGTCAGATCACATCTGGAGTACTATGTTTGGTTCTGATAGTGCCTCATTTTAAAAAGGATGTTGATAACCTAGAGAGTATCCAGAGGAGAACAATATGGAAGATGAAGGGACATCTCATGCCATCTGCAGATCTACTGAAGAAAGTAGGAATATTCATCCTCTAGTACAGACGATTTGAGGGCAAGGTGGGATGATAGCTGTTTTCAAGTATTTGAATGGCTGTGTTTTGAAGGCAGAAATAGTAACAATAAGTTAAGGTTGAAAAGAGGAAAATCTGACTTTGGTGTAAGGAAAAATTTCTTAACAACTGGAGAAATCTAGAAATGGAAAGTATTGTCTTGAGAAAGTAGATTCTTTTTCACTGAAGATCACCAAGGACAGACTGGCTGAGGTGTGTGATAGAAGGGATTCTTTTTCACATCTGCATCAATCCCTTCCACCTCTGAGGTGCTGGGATTCTAAGTGCATAGGTTATGTTGATTAATCATAGCCTGGCTAAAACCCTTTGCCTTTAAGAGAATCTTCATATCATACATTAGTTAAATCTTAAGGGCAGAAAGGCTGGATGTCATTCATCTGGTAAGTCCTAGACTGTAGCTGAAAATCCCTCATCTCCTATTTTGATGTGCCTGCTTGCTACTTAGAACAGGCTCAGCTATTTTAGGTACTTCTCCAAAAAGCAACAGTGCCACATGTGTGTACATCACAAGACTTGGCAAATGTGTATGGTTTGGTTTGGAGAATCTGTGTAACAAGGCTCTATGATGTACCTGTAGGTTCCAAAGAAGCTGCTCAGACCCTGAAGGCCATGATTCAGCTCCATTTTAAGGTGCCTATGGCAATGAGAAATCTGTATTGCCATTCTCTATTATTTTCCTACTCTCTCAGAATTAGGCAAGCAATCAAAAGCATTTAAGAAAAAATATTAAGGTAGAACACAATGAAAAAATTGAAAGTGAAATCAAAAGTAAAGGCTCTACAACGTATTCTGGACTCCTTGTCAAATTTTTACAGATTTACTGCCTTAGTTACAGGGTCTGTAAGCGGGCTGTTGGTTTTCTTTTGTTTTTCCTATGTGTCAAGCAGAACTAAATAATCACAGATGCCAAAGGAGGGCAGAAATTCCTGAAATATTATGGTATCAGGGCCCCCAAGTTTAATCTGGAATGAATTATTAGGGAGTCCACTCTATCCATTTGTCCCAAATAGAAGAAATTTAGTATTGTCAACCAAAACCAAACAAATTAAAAAACATCTTTGGTGGCCTACCACGTGTGTAATGACCTCTCTCCATCATTACCAAAGCCACCCCACCACCACCATCCCTACCACCACTTTCACCTACTTCTATCAATTAGATTAAAGAAGCCATGTCTCTGAAGGAGGATTGAAGGATAAAAACACAATAATAACATTTCTGCTCTGAACAACTCTGACGTTACTTTCTCACTCCATCCCCACCTAATGCATATTCCTAGTCTACCACTTTGCGCTTTGCAGTAGGAGAAAAATAAAGAAGTGGGAGAGGAAAATCAAGCAGGTTGTATGGATGAAATACATGGAGAAGGAAAAAAGGAACTGCCAAGAACAGTTAATGCTCAGAAAGAGACAAGGAGGATTAAGCTGCCTGTTACAAAGAAGGCTCTTACTCCACAGTTTAAAACATTGGTTTGAAGGAATCCTATCCATGAGTGTCTCCAGAAACACACGTTCTCTGGGAAGCTCTTTCCTACTCCTACTCCCCTCCACAAAAAGAAAATAAATAAAAGGGTTATAGTTTCTACCCCTCCCTTTTCATCCTTGAGATCCAGGCATCTACCTGAGGAAAGAGAAGGGGGGGAGAGAAACCCCAGTCCCCACACTTCTCACCTCTCCTGCTACTCCCCCTAAACCCCCTACAGATTGTTCCCAGCTGAGTCACTAGTCTCTTTGACATCCTTAGTTCTTTTCTCCACTCTTTACTCCACCCACCTCAAGCCACACGATATCACTGGAGCCCTGCCTCAGTCCTTTATCCAGGCCACCCCATTTACTCAGTAGCCCTTGCTCCAGGTCACAGGAGCCACCACCAGTGGATTGGAATTTGGATAATTCCCACTTCTATTGGTAGGCTAGAGGGAATTTCATTGAGACCCAGGAGACTGTGTGGTTAGAAGATAAGTCCGGAAGATAAATCAATTATAGGTTGAAGGGACATTTACCGAGGTCAGAATTGTCAAGCATGCTGCCTGAGTAGCACTGCAGACCAAAATTCTTGAGAGCAGTCAGAACCAATTAAAATGCCATCAGGAAATATTTAACAAAATAAAAATACAATATAATGTTAATATGTAGTTTTCTAAGTCCATATGTGGCCCACCGGGATCCTTATGTACTTTCTATTTGACACCATTGACCTAGATTATACCCTACAATATGAGGTATTATATCAGCCAACATCCTAATCCTTCTTTTTAAATGTTATATGACAATTTAATAATAAAATTTGACATACATTTTGAGAAAAAATCTAGACCTGTATAATATTATGATAACATTTTAAAAAATAAATTAAATGAACCAAGGAAAGGTAAAATAAAAAGGTGATATTTTATCAGAAAAGTAAAATAAAAGTTTACCTAGTACAGGAACAACACATTTTCCCTTTAACAAGACACATTTTGCAAGATCACTATTCCTTTCTGTACCACGAAAAGCAAGTTCTCCCAATGTTGGTTTGACATCATACCACTCTATACAAATGACAAAAAAAAATTTTTAAGTATGTCAAAATAAGAATACATGACCTACAACAAATGAGTTATTTAGACTTGTCATTATTTTCTTATCATTTCTACCAGACATGTAAACACTAGTTAAGGATTTCTACCCACCTCATCCCACCCCCACCAAATTTCACAGAATCTATCTTCACTTACATGTGTTAAAAAGTTCTGTGCCTAATTATGCTAACAATTGAGAATAGCATAGTATTTCCCACAACTCTTACTCTCTATCACATAAATAAATGTCATATTGAAATAAGCTAGCAAATAAAAAGGAAAACAAAATTAGTATCTTCCACTACAGGCTAGATTCGAAACTGTTAAGGATACGTTTTCTATATTCCCATTAGAATCTACAAAATCTTGATAGCATAAGAATAGTCAAACAATCAATCAATAAGCATTTATTATGTATCAGACACCATGCTACACTCTGGGAATTCAAAGATGAAACCAAAACAGTCCCTGTCTTCGAGAAGCTTGCCTTCTAATGGAGAAATTTACATTCTTAATAACTATTTTCATGGCAATGCAACCAAAATACCAAAACAACACAAACTTCCTATTACTAATCTCCTTCCATTTTTTGTGTGCCTAAAGAGTCTTCCTTTTCTTCACCCTCTTTGAAACATATTTTAGCTGGCCTTTCATTAGAAACCGGGTGTGGAAGTGTGCCTATGGTAACTTTTACTCATCAAATATAATCTTCCCCATATCCTGATTCTGTGACCCTGTACAAAATGCACTCAGTCTCTCAGCACCCCAGACATTTCTCCAAGATCCAAAGCTATAGCTGATTTGTATTGGCAAAAGGAGACTCCCTAACAGGAATTTCCTACACAAATGAAATCTCAGGTCTGGACTAAAACAAACAAGACCTTAGTATTTACTTATGTAAGTAGACACTGCATATCCCTAATTAAAAATAAACTTCTTATGGGAAGGTACTTGTGTGTTTTTAATATTGTATCCTTGGTACTTAGCTCAATGTTTGAACATTATTTATTTTTTTGGACCAGGGACTTTCATTGGCATAGGGAACTCCTTGTTCCCTAGGGACTTGGCACAGAACAGGCAGTTAATAAATGTTTGTTAAATTAAATTGAAAAGTATGAAGGAGAGATTGCTTAGTGATGGTAGGAGGTGGCATGAGATGTGTCTAGAAGTGGCAATAGGGAGCAACAAGTTTGCCTTTGGCTGATCCTGAACCAGTGTACTATAACCTCTTTTGACAATGCCCACTCTCACACACACTCTCTCTCTCTCTCTCTCTCTCTCTCTCTCTCTCTCTCACACACACACACACACACACACACACACACACACACACACACATTTTCAGTCTCTCCTTGTCCACTGGCTCATTCTCTGCTTCTTTTAAACGTCTCCAGATCTCTTCAACTTTTAAAAACTTTCATTTGCATTCTAGTCAAAATGGCTGCTTGAATTGAAAGAAAACTGCTCTGCTCCCTGCATTGGTAATTAAGGTGGGGCCAGTGAAGGGAGGTCTGATTATATCTTTGCTCCCAAGTAGGCCTAAAACCCCTAGCTACTAGGTACTAAGATGATGTGGGCATGAAGCCCCCAAGGTCATAAGAGGAGTTGCTAAGACCAGAGCCAATGGTAAGAGCTTAAGTTCTGGTCGCTCAGATGACGTTTGATGACAGCTAAAGAGTGCATAAAAAGGGAAGACAGAGCTATTTGCTTAGGGCTCTCATTCTTGGTGGTGTGCTGATGCGGAGACTCCGGGCAGCTGTAGTTAAGAACCCTCCAGCTTGTAAACCTGGATATTTGGACTTTGTTAAACTCTGGTAACTACGTATTGAGATTTTTATTAGACAAGGTCTGTCTGTTGATCTTTGTAATTTGTTTGTATTTGCTCTGAAGTTCAGTGTGTTGACTTTTTCCCCTGAACTAAGTGAATGATATTTGTATTCTGGATTAAAGTAAGATTGTTAACCCCTTAACGTTGCTTTCCTTAGTAAAGCAGATCAAAAGAACCTGGGCTTGCGGCATTCTGTGTGCTGGGTTGCTGGTTTTACACCCCCACAGCAGCTGCTAGCCGGATTGTTGAAACACTTCTGCATAACTACTCCAGCAAAACCCTGAAGTTTGTACCGGACCAAACAGTGACAAGGAAATCCCACAAGAAACCGCAGTAATGCACTTCTTTGACCCCAACTAAACAAGAGGACAGCCAGAAGCCCAAATACAATAGAAAAGGGGGCTGGCTGCCAGCAAAGCCAGAGCCAGGGCAGGTCCGCATGCAGCCAAAGACAGACCAAGGACAAGTAGCCTGAACTGTGTCCAAATGCAACCATAGTGAAGGGCTCAGCCAAGAAAGCCCCAGTGTATAGACCTTGGAAGTCCTCAGAGTTTCATTGGGCAGTTGCCAAAACCAACGTATAGCATAATAATACTCAGGCCGGGACATCCCAGGCCTGGGGGCCCTGAGACCCCTGGCATTTTGCTGTGAGATGAAAGATAGGACTCTGAATGACCAGTGCTCTGACCTATAAGATCCAACAAACTCTGGGAGGCAGAGATTAGAAAAGAAACACAGAGAACCAAAGATAGGATTAAGCAGACACAACCATACCAACCAAAAGAGCAGCAGGAGGCAGAGCCTAGCCCTGGCAAAATGGCCAAATTCAGAAACGAGCTGGGAAGATGAGTAAATGTTTTAGAAAATAACTACTGTAAAAAATTACTGCAAGTCTAAAGAATTGCACTCCCTCTCCCCCAAATAGGAGAAAGTGACTCTGTAACAAGCACAAACTGAAAGGAAAAACTTGACCTTCAACAAGATGCAGATGAATACTTAGAAGAAATTAAGAGCTAAAAAATGAAATAAAAGCTTTTTAAAGAACTGGTTGAACAATATACCGTTTCAAAAATAAACTGGTAAACCTTACCTATCTAATGGACATTCTGAAAACTAGAAGAGACCAATCAGAAACCAATGACTCCATGAGTAAGAGGGAAAATGTTAGAACTAAATCAAATAATTATAAGAAAAGACAAAAATGTAAGATACTTGCTATCAAAAAAACAAGGTCGAAGAGAGATCATCTATGAATCATGAGACTCTCTAAATATCAGTTATATCTAGATATCCAGTGCTAGATGTCTAATAGGCATTTGGAGATCTGAACCTGGAGGTTGGGAAAGAAATTAGGGGTAGACAAGTAGATTTGAGAACAACCTGTAGAGAGATGATAATTGAAACTATGGGAGCTAATATCAACAAGTAAAATACTAAATGGAAAGAAGAATACACAGGACAGAGCCTTCAAGAATCCACAATGTTAGTGGGCAACAGGTGAAGATCCAGCAAAGGAGAGGAGTGTTCAAACATGTAGGAGAACCAGAAGAGAGTAGTCTCATGAAAATGTAGAGAGAAAAGAGCACCAAAGAGAAGAAGATGATAAGAAGGATGAAGACTAAGAAAAGGTTATTATATTTGGTAATTTAAAAATCATTAGTAATATTGGAAAGAGTAGTTTCAGTTGAATGATGAGGTCAGAAGCCAGACTATAAAGAGCTATGATCAAAGTCAGAGGAAAAGAAGTAGAGATACCTATTGCAGAAAGTCTTCTCAAGGGAATAACCACAAAAGAGAAGAGAAAAAAGGATAAGAGTTAGAAAGAATGGATGGATCAAAAAAAGGATAGATGAATTTTAAGGATGGGGGAGACGTAAGCATGGAAGCAGTAAGTATACAAGGAGTTATAGAAGAGTAATGAGAATGATAATGAGAACGGGGGAAATCTAATGGAGAAGATGGCATGGAATGAAATCACTTTCATGTTGGCAAGGAGAAAAGCTACCTCTTCATGCAAGTCAGGAGTGAAAGAGGAGATAGTTGCAGAAGGTATTTGAGTGATATGAAATTAGGAACAAAGGAGAAGAGGGAGCTCTCAGCAAATGGCCTCAATTTTTTTCAGTGAAATATGAAGCAAGGTTCTCAGCTGAGAAGGTGAGAGGAAGGGGAAGCTGTAGGAGTTTTGAGAAGAAGCCAAAAGGTTTGAAAATGCCACTGGCTGGGGTGAGTGTCTCTTTTAGGGAGGGCTAAAAGTGTAACCTTTTTAAAGTGAGTGCCCGGCTGTAATTATCCAACATAAAATTATAGTGGACCTGGGTAGTCAGTGTGTTTTATGATTTTGTCCAGCTTTGTTCAGAAGTACATGAATAGGAGCAAAAGCAGCAGATGGTAGGAATAATCCAAGGCTGGACTTTTGGAAGGGCAAGATCTTCAACGGGATGAAGATGTAAGGTACTTGAGAAGAGAATACTGTAGAATTGAACTAGTTTACCAAGGAGTCAAGATGGGGAAATGAAGGGAGTGTAGCCAGTGCAAGAGTGATGGCCTGGGAAAGAACTAAGGAGTAGTAGAATTAGAAGTCACAGTGAGGTCAAGAACAGAGTTTGGAGTTCCAAAGCAGAGGGAGAGGTGGAATGACAACTGATTATGATTAGACAAAGAAATTTCACAGTTCATGAATATGGAAGTGTAACACTTGTGGGTGATATCTAGATCAAAGGTATGACAATGACTCTGTGTAGCTGTGGAGGGTGGAAAAGTAGGTCATGGAAAGTAAGTTGATGAAATTGGGAGGGAGAATCAACATGTATGCTCAAGTTCCCTATTATGAGGGCTGGAGTTGGGGAGGAGAAAAAGACACTGAACTCATTGAAAAGGGAAGAATGACCACCAGTAAAGATGAAATTAAAGCAATTATTAGGAGTTATTTTTGCCCAATTATATGCCAGTAAAAAGGCAATCGAAGAGAAATAGATGAATATTTGTAAAAATATAAATTGCCCAGATTAACAGAAGAGGAAATAGAATACTTAAATAACCCTATCTTAGAAAAAGAAATCGAACAAGCTATGAATGAGTTCCCTAAGAAAAAATCCCCAGCAGTAGGATTTACAAATGAATTCTGCCAAATATTTAGGGAGCAATTAATCCCAATACTATATAAACTATATAAAAAATAGGTAAAGAAAGAATCCTACCAATTTCTTTTATGACACAAATATCATATTTTAAAGCTTCTAATATATAATTTATTTATTTTTGGTTTTCGACATTCACTTCCACAAGAGTTTGAATTCCAAATTTTCTCCCCATCTCTTCACTCCCCCCACTCCAGGACAGCATGCTCCCCCAACCACCCCTTCCCCCAATCTGCCCTCCCTTCTATCACCACTCCTCCCATCTCCCTCCCCTCTATTTTCCTGTAAGCAAATGTATTGAAGATCAAGATGGGCTCTTACCACTTATTCAGCTAAGTGCCCTTGAAGAGTTTGGCCTTTGTTTCCTTTGATTGAGCCTTATTAGGTGCTAAGCCCCAGGCCCAAACCCCTATCTATTAGGTGCTAAGCCTATGTAGGTATGAATTGATAACTAAGGTGCGGTTCCAGGTGGGGCCCATGAAGGGAGGTCTGATTATATCTTCACTCCCAAGTAGACCCCAAACCCCTAGCTATTAGGTGCTAAGTCCATGTGGGCATGAAGCCCTCGAGGTCCTAAGGGGAGGTGCTAACTCCAGAGCCAATAGTAAGAGCTTAAGATCTGGTCGCTCAGATGACATTTGATGACAACTAAAAGAGTGCATAAAAAGAGAAGACAGAGTTGCTTAGGGCTCTCACTCTTGGTGGTGTGCTGATATGGAGACTCGGGGCAGCTGTAGTGAAGAACCCTCCAGCTTGTAAACCTGGATGTTTGGACTTTGTTAAACTCTGATAACTATGTACTGAGATTTGAATCAGACAAGGTCTGTCTGTTGATCTTTGTAATTTGTTTGTACTTACTCTGAAGCTCGGGGTGCTGGCTTTCCCCCCAGAGCTGAGTAAATGATATTTGTATACTGGATTAAATTGAGATTGTTAACCCCTTAACATTGCTTTCCTTAGTAAAGCAGATCAAAAGAACTTGGGCTTGCAGCATTCTGTGAGCTGGTTGTTGTTGGTCTTACACCCTCACAGCAGCTGCTAGCCGATTTGTTGAAACAGCAAAATAGATTTCTATACCTCATTGCTTGTACATCTTATTTCCCAGTTGCATGCAAAACCAATTTTTTAACATTCATTTTTTAAAGCTTTGAGTTCTACATTCTCTTCCTTCCTCCCTCCCCACCCACACTCATTGAAAAAGCAAGCAATTTGATATAGGTCATACATGTGTAGCCATGCAAAATACTTCCATTACAGTCATGTTGTGAAAGGCCAACCACATTTCCCTCTATCCTGTCCTTCCCGCAAGTATAGTTTTGATACCTAAACCAGGAAGGGTTTAAAAAGAGAGAGAAAGAAAGTTATAAACTAATTTCCCTATGAATATCAATACGATTTTTTAAATAAATACTAGCCAGGAGATTACAACAATATATCTCAAAGATCACACTTATCAGAGCAGCTAATATGATAGAAAAAGAAAATGACAAATGTTGATGGGGATGTGGAAAACTTGGCACATTAGTGCACTACTGATGGAGCTGCGAACTAGTCCATCCATTCTGGATCATGACTTGGAACTACATCCAAAGGGCTATAAAATAGTGCATACTTTGACCCCGTGATACCACTACTAGCTCTGTATCCCAAAGAGTGTTGAGAGGAATGTACTAAGAGAAAGAGAATGGGAGAGGTAGAATGTAGTAAATCATCTCACATAAAAGAGGCAAGAAAGAGCTTTTACAATGGAGGGGAAGAGGGGGGAGGTGAGAGGGAATAAGTGAGCCTTACTCTCAACAGATTTGGCTTAAGGAGGCAATAACATACACACTCAATTGGGTATGGAAATCTATCTTACCCTACAGGAAAGCAGGAGAGAAGGGGATAAGAGAGGGGGGATAATAGAAGGGACAGCAGATCAGGGGAAGGGGTAATCAAAAGCAAACACTTTTGTGGAGGGACAGGTCAAGGAGAGAATAGAATAAATGGAGGGCAGATCGGGATAGAGGGAAATATAGTCAGTCTTTCTCAACATGACTGTTATGGAAGTGTTTTGCACGACTGCGCATGTATAACCTATATTGAATTGCTTACTTTCTCAACGAGGGTGGGTGGGGAGGGAGGGAGGGAGAGAATGTGGAACTCAAAGTTTTAAAAATGAATTTTAAATGTGTTTTTATATGCAACTGTGAAATAAGTTATACAGACAATGGGGTATAGAAATCTATCTTGCCCTACAGGAAAATGGAAGGGAAGGGGAAAGGGTGATAGAATGGAAGGCAGATTGGAGGAAGGGTTAATCAGAATGCACATTGTCCTGATACGGGGGGAGGGGAGAGATGGGGAGAAAATCTGGAATTCAAAATCTTGTGGAAGTGAATGTTGAAAACTGAAAATAAATAAATTTTAAAAATAAAACTAAAAAAAGCAAATGATATGAAACAAAGATTCATAGTTTCATAGAGAACCCTCTTTTTTGTGTGTTCTGCCCAATTTATGGAAATGTCATTTTTTGGGGAGGTGTTTAAATTCATAAAGAAAAAATAATCTTTAAAAAAAAAAAACCTTTACTTGATACCACCATTCCCTCAAGTTGCCATTCTATATCACTCTGCCTTTCACAAACTCCTGGAAAAAGCAATCTAGACTCATTCCCTCCACTTTCTCACCTCCCATTCATTCCTAAAACTCTTACAATCCAACTTTTGCTTCCCTACCAATGGGCTCAAACTATTCTAAAGTCCCCAACGACCTCTTTATTGCTAAAACCTTTATTGCTTTTGGTTTTCTCATCCTTTCAGACCACTCTGTTATGTATGACACTGTTGACCACTCTTTCTAGATATTCCTCTTTCATCCTTGGTTTCTCTACTCTGTCATGGTTCTATTCTTATACATTTGACCAGCCTTTCTCAGTCTCCTTTGTAGGATCATCATCTACATCCTATCCCCAGTGCATGAGTATTCCAGTCTTGAGTCCTTTCATCTTCTTCATCTTCTTTCTTTATGCTCTAGTGGTTGGTGAGGTGATCATCTTTCATAAAAGAGGACAAAAAAGCTTTTATAGTGAAGGGGAAGATGGAGGAGTAGCAGGAAATGCTTGACCCTTATTCTCATCAGAATTGGCTGGAAGAATGAATAACATACACACTCAGTTGGGTATAGAAATCTATCTTACCTTACAGGGAAGTAGGAGAAGAGTAGAAAAAGAGAAGAAGAAGTGGAGATTATAAAAGGTATGGCTGATTGGGGGAGGTGGTGGTCAGAAGCAAAACATTTTTGAGGAGTGACAGGGTGAAAGGGGGGAGAGGGGGGGCAGGGAGGGAGAAAGGGAGGGGGAGAGAGAGAGAGAGAGAGAGCGCGCAGAGACAGAGAGAGACAGAGAGAGAGAGAGAGACAGAGAGAAGGATAAACACAGAAAATTGGTTGGGGGGAAATACAATTAGTAATCAAAACTGTGAATGTGATGAACTTATCCATAAAACAGAAGTGAATAACAGACTGGATTAAAAACCAGAATCCTACAATGTGCTGTTTACAAGAAACATACCTGAGGCAGAGAGAGAGAGACAGAGATAGAGAGACAGAGATAGAGAGACAGAGACAGAGAGCGACAGAGAGAGAGAGTTAAACTATATTAGTGGGAGTCCTCAACTTTGTCCTCTCAGAACTAGATAAATCTAACCAAAAAAAATAAATAAGAAAGAATTTAAGAAGATGAATAGAATTTTAGAATAGATATGACAGACCTCTGAAGAAAACTGAATGAGAATAGAAAAGAATATACCTTTTTCTCAGTGGTATCTGGCACCTACCCAAAAACTGATCATGTTTTAGGGTATTAAAACATCACAACCAAATAAAGAAAAGAAGAAATATTAAATGCACCCTTTTCAGATCATAATACAATAAAATAATATTTAATAAGGGGCAATGCCTCATTTCTCAAATATATAGAGAACTGAGTCAAATTTCTAAGAATATAAGTCATTTTCTCATTGATAAAAGGTCAAAGGATATGGAGTTTTCAGACAAAGAAATCAAAGCTATCTGTAGTCAAATGAAAAAATGCTCTAAATCACTATTGATTAGAGAAATTAAAGTTAAAACAACTCTGAGATACCACTTCACACCTATGATATTGGCTAATATGACAGAAAAGGAAAATGATAAATGTTGGAGGGAATGTGGGACAATTGGGATACTAATGCACTGTTGGGGGAATTGTGAACTTATCCAACCATCCTGGAAAGCAAGTTGGAACTACACCCAAAGCCAATCAAGCTATGCATACCCTTTGATCCAGCAATACCACTACTAGGTCTGTATCTTAAAGAGATTTTAAAAAAAGGAAAAGGACTTACTGGTACAAAAATATTTATAGCAGCTTTTTTTGTAGTGGCAAAGAATTGGAAATTGAGGGGACACCTGTAAACTGGGGAATGGCTAAACAAGTTGTGGAATATGAATGTAATGGAATATTATTGTACTATAATAAATGATGAATGGGTGGATTACAGTAAAACCTGGAAAGACTTACATAAACTGATGCAAAGTGAAGTGAGTAAAACTAGGAGATAGTAACAATGTACAATGATCAACTATGAATGACTTAGTTATTGTCAGCAGTACAAAGATCCAAGACAATTCAAAAGGATTCATGATGAAAAATTCTGTCCACATCTAGAGAACTGGTGGGGTCTGAATGCAGACTCCAGAAGCATACTCTTTTCGCTTTCCTTAATTTTACATAGATTTTTTTTCTTTTGATCTGTTTCTTCTTTCACAACTTGACTAATATATAAATATGTTTAACATGATTGTACATATAAAACTTGTATTAAATTGCTTACTGTCTTCAGGGAGGGAGAGATGAGGGAAAGAGAGAGAAAATTTGAAACTCAAAATATTTTTAAATGAATGTAACAATTTCTCTTCACATTATTTAAAATAAAGAAAAAAAGAGCTATGAAAACATAGATTGAAAGTTAATTGGGAATTAAGTCACCTAATCCTAAAGAATGATTGGTTCAAAAAATAAATCAGAGAAACCATAATTTCATTAAAGAGAATAACAGCAATGAGACAACATACAAAAATTCATGGGACACATCTAAAGCAGTAATTAGGGGAAAATTTACTTCTCTAAATGCTTACATCAACAGAATAGAGAAAGAACAGATCAGTTAATTGGGAATGCGACTAAAAATGACTAGAAAGAGAATAAATAATTCCCAACTAAATATCAAATCAGAAATCCTGAAAATTAAAAATAGAATTGAAAGTAATAAAACCATTTAACCAATAAATAAAACTAGGAGCTGATTTTATGGGGGGGGGGAAGAATAAAATAGATAAACTTTTGGTTAATTTATTTTTAAAAAAGAAATAAGAAAACCAAACAACCAGTACAAAAATGAAAAGGGAGAATTCACCACCAATGAAAAGGAAATTAAAGCAATTATAAGGAGTTATTTTGCCCAATTATATGTTAGTAAACATGAAAATCTGAGTGAAATGGATGAATATTTACAAAAATATAAATTACCCAGATTAAAAGAAGAGGAAATAGAATATCTGGAGAACTCTATCTTAGAAAAAGAAATTGAGCAAGCCATTCATGAGCTCCCTCAGAAAAAAATCCCCATAACCAGATGGATCTACAGGTGAATTCTACTAAACATTCAGGGAAAAATTAATCTCAAAACTATATAAACTAATTGGAGAAATAGGTACAGAAGGAATCCTACCAAATTCTTTTTATGACGTATATATAATTTTGATGCCTAAACCAGAGAGGGTAAAAAAAATGGAGAAAGAAAACTATAGACCAATTTCCCTGATGAATATTACTACAAAAAAAAATTGGAGTCCTAACAAGGCAATTATAACAATATATCTGTTAAGGCAATCAGTAAATGAGAAGATCTTTCCCACCCATTTGAATAGGCTTAAGGTGGGACTCCAGGTGGAGCCCATGAAGGGAGGTCCATCTTGGCTCCCAAGTAGGCCCAAAACCCCTAGCTATTAGGTGCTAAGTTGACGTGGGCTTGAAGCCCTCAAGGTCCTAGAGGGAGGTGTTAACTCCAGAGCCAATAGTAGCCGCCTAAGTTCTGGTGGCTCAGATGATGTTCTAGTGATTGGATGACATCTAATGACTGTGTCAAAAGAGATGGAGACATGGTGAAGGTAGGAGAAGCAGCAGCAGTGGTAACAGCAGCAGCAACAGCCTCAGCAGTGACGGCAGTGGCAGCAGTGGTGGCAGTGGCGGTGGCAGCAGCAGAAGCCAAAAACAAAGCCGAAGCAGAAGAAGCTGAAGCAGCAGGTGCTACTGAGAGCAGGACTGACCTGAGGTCAGACAGGAGAGTGCTGAGCAAGGGCTTGAGGCCAGTGGGTAATTTTCTTACCAGAGGGCCCTAGCATTGGGGGGAAGCACGAATATGATTTGGCCTACTGTCATAATGTTTTTCTGTAACCAGGATTTCAAATTGGGAACACTGGTCCATGGGTCTGCTACTTTGGAGCTTGAATAAATGCTTTAATTCCTCTGCTTTCTACTTAGAGAATTCCTTATATCCTGTGGTTCCGAACCATTCAGGCATATTTATGATTTTCTTTGAAATCATGAATTCTGCCTTCATGATCACAAAGATCATACACTAGGACCAGGTGGGATTTATAGCAGGCATGCAAGGCAGATTCAATATTAAGAAAACTATAAGAATAATTGACCATATCAATAACAAAACCAATAGAAATCATATGATTGTATCGATAGATGCAGAAAAACCTTTAACAAAACACAAAACTTATTCTTATTAAAAACTCTAGGAAGTATAGGAATAAATGGAGCTTTTTTTAAAAAAAATATTTATCTAAAACCAATAACAGGGATAAGCTAGAGGCCTTCCCAATAAGATCAGGGGTGGAGCAAGTATGCCCATTATTACCACTATTATTCAATAGTGTACTAGAAATGCTAGCTATAGCAATAAGAGAAGAAAAAGAAATTGAAGTAATTAGAATAGGCAATGAGGAAATGAAACTACCACTCTTTGCAGATAATATGATGGTGTCCTTGGAGAATGCCAGATAATCAACTAAAAAACTAGGTGAAATAATTAACAACTTCAGCAAAGTTGCAAGATAGAAAATAAACCTACATAAGTCATCAGCATTTCTATGTATTACCAACAAAGTTCAGCAGCAAGAAATGGAAAGAAGAACTCCATTTAAACTAACTGTAGAGAACATAAAATCCTTGAGAGTCTACCTGCCAATACAAATGCAGAAACTGTATGAACACCATTAGAAAACACTTTTCACACGAATAAAGTCAGATTTAAACAACTGGAAAAAATATTGATTACTCATGGGTAGGCCAACCCAATATAATAAAAATGACAATTCTACCTAACTTAATAAACTTATTCAGTGCCATGCCAACCTGCCATATAGAGCTAGAAAAAGTAATAACAAAATTCATCTGGATTCATCAAGAATATCAAGGGAATTAATGGAAAAAAGTGAAACAAGGTGGCCTAGCTGTACCAGATCTCAAACTGCATTACAAAGTGGTAATTGTCAAAACAATCTGCTACTGGCTAAAAAATAGAGCTGGAGCAGTGAAATAGATTATGTACACAATACACAGTAGGAAACCACCATTGTAATCTTGTGTTTGATAACACAAAGATCCAGACTTTGGGGATAAGAATTCAGTATATGACAAAAACTGCTAGGAAAACTGGAAAGCGGTTTGACGGAAAATCAATACCTCATCAAGATAAGGTCAAAATGGGCGCATGATTTAGAAATAAAGGGTGATACCATAAGCAAAGCAGGGGAGCATGGAATAGTTTGCTTGTCAGCTCTATGGAGAGGGGAAGAATTTATCATTAAACAAGAGATAGAGAGCATTATGAAATCCAAAATGAATAATTTTGATTACATTTAATTAAAAAGTTTTTGCACAGGGGTAGCTAGGTGGCACAGTGAATAGAGCACTAGTCCTGGAGCCAGGAGGACCTGAGTTCAAATCCAGCCTCAGACACTTGACACTTACTGTGTGACCTTGGGCAAGTCACTTAACTCCAATTGTCTTGAGTCCCCCTTCCAAAAAAAAAAAAAACAACAGTTTTTACACAAACGAAACCAATGCAGCCAAGATTAGAAGGAAAGCAGAAAACTGCGAATAAAATTTTACAACAATTTTCTCTAATAAAGGCCTCATCTCTCCAATATATAGAGAATTGAGTAAAATTTAAAACACAAGCCATTCTCCAACTGATAGTCAATGATATGAACAGGCAGTTTTTGGATACAGTAATCAAAGCTACCTAGAGTCATATTTAAAAAAGCTTGAAAGTACTATTGATTAGAGAAATGCAAATTAAAACAACTCTGAGGTACCGCCTCACACCTATCAGATTGGCTAACATGACAGAAAAGGAAAATGACAAATGTTGGAAGGGATGTGGGAAAATTGGGACACTAATGCACTGCTGGGAGAGGCTGTGAACTAGGCCAACCATTCTGTAGAGCAATTTGGAACTCTGCCCAAAGGGTGATAAAACCCAGCAATACCAGCAGGAGGTATAGTAGGTGTATAGGTATCAGGGAAGACTAATACCTCTGCTGAGAGGGCTGTTGAGTTCCACTTTCCACCTTTGATATCCACCTACCACCCAGCTTTCATCTGTAGCATACTCAGCAGCCATACCCCAGTAAACCATTTCAGCAGACCAGCTAAACCAGCTTGAGGGTAAGCGACAGGCCTCAAACCCATAAGTGAGTTAAAGGGGTGTGTACTCAAAGCACATGAGGACTTCCCCTGATGGAATGGGCAGATGGAAACAATTTGTTCCAATGGGCCACAAAGGCAATGGAAACATGCTGTGGAGATCTTAGAACTTGGTTAGACATTAAAGATGCCAACACCACCAACATCCTGAGCCATAGGCAGTCATCTTGACTTCTGTCTTGCCACTGGGATTCCAATGACTCTGGAAGACAGAGTGAGGCCAATAACTTTGCACAATACTGCATCACTTAAATCCATTTATGTGTGAGTCAAAAAAAATCTCACTTATGCCATTTTATCATCTTTTCCCTACTTCAAAATCCTACGTGATGAAGCAGTGGGAGCTATAGCCACAATCCTGCAGACAGGTGGTCCATGCCATGCAGATGTCTTCTCACTGTGTCTGAGCACTCTGGACCACACTGTTTACCTCCTGGTGTAAGGAAAGGGGCTGTGAAAGGTGCCCTAAAATTATGTTTTACCTAACCTAATCCTGGCCTGCTTACCAAGGCAGGTGGGGATCCTACCCTGCAATCAAAACACCAAAAAATGTACAAAAACTTTTGTGAAGATAATTCCACTTACTATTGGTACATGGTACACATGCTTATAGACAACAAGAAATCCAATAGTCCTGGAAGATGAATAGTTCTTCTTGCAAGAGAACTCAGCAGGTATCACATCCAAACAGCAGCCCTGAGTGAAACAAGGCTTGCTAATGAAGGCCAGCTTATCAAAGTCAGAGCTGGATAAATGTTTTTCTGTAGTAAGAGGGAGCACCATGAAGCTGGCATAGATTCTGCATCAAAACTAATCCAGTTAGCAAGCTTGCATGCATCCCAAAAGGGCTAAACGACAAGCTTATGACAATGGAAGTGCCACTTGCAAGAAAGTGCTACATTACCATCATCAGTGAGTTATGCTCCTGCCATAATGAACCCTAGAGACCCACATCACTAATGTGCTGAAAGAGGACAAACTTGTAATTCTGGGTGACTTTAATGCCAGAGTAGGCACCGACTATCAGACATAGTAGGGAGATCTCGAGAGGAATGGAGTGGGAAACAGCAACAACAGCAGGCACTTATTGAAGACTTGTGAGTCTTATGATTGTCTCATCACCAACACTGTTGTTCATTTACCTAAATGCAATAAAACTTTGTGGATGCACATTTAATAGACTATGTCATCATAAAAAGAGAAGGGACACACAGAATGTGAGAGTAATGAAAGCATGTGTGGTGAAGAGTGCTGGACTGATCACAGACTTATCCTCTCCAAACTAAATATTCACATTTAACAAAAGGAGCAGCCCCAGGGCAAAACAACTACCAGAATACTTAATGTCAACAGATTAGAGTGCTTCTCTGAGTCTGAAGAGTTTACTGCTAACTTGGAGGGAAAGCTAAGCCAACACATCTTTGCCAACAGTGGAGCAGAAAAGGAGTGGGCAGCTTTCAGAGACTTGGTGTACAACACTGTATTTACTCATCTGGGCCAGAACATTCACAAATATCAAGATAGGTTTGATGAAAATGATATGAAATATAGAAGCTGCTAAACAAAGAAGAACTCCACAGGGTTTACCAGAAGGATAGTTTGGTTTGTTCACCTCTAAGAAGGTAGTGCTTAATTTCATCAAAACTAAAGGGCAAGTGAAGCTTGGAGAGATGCAGGATTCTTGGCTCAGTAAAAAGGCCAATGAAGTTCAGCTTTATGCTGATAGTAACAATCCAAAGTACTTTTGTGATGCCCCAAAGGCTATTTATGGGCCAAGGACCTATGGTGCCTCTCAACTACTCAGTGATAATGGAGCCAGATTGATTAATGATAAGGACATGATCCTGGAGAGATGGGCTGAACATTTCTATAGTGTTCTCAATAGACGATCATCAATCAATGCTGCAACCAGTGACTGTATATCTCAGGTTGAAGTCAATCCCTCTCTAGTCAAACTTCCAATTGAAGAAGAGATTTTGAATGCCATTAGGCTCCTCTTGTGTGGCAAAGTGCCTGGTGCTGATTCTATTGCAGCTGAGATTTACAAGGCATGGGGTCCACTGCTCAGACGAGGAGTGACTGAATTCTTCCAGGTTATATGATAAGAGAAGGTTATCCCCCAGGAGTTCCAAGATGCCTCCATTGTCCATCTCTATAAAAGAAAAGGAAATACTATCTTGTGACAATTGCAGGGGTGGGGGGAGCTCTCTCTCTTGGTCACTGCTGGCAAGATTCTGGCCAAGAGTCCTCCTTAATTAGCTGATCCTTCACCTGAAAGATGGTCATCTACTGAAAGCCAGCATGGCTTCAGAAAGGGCCAAGGAACAGTCAATACTGTGTTTGTTTCCTGACAAGTCCAGGAGAAATGCAAGACAGACATCTATACAAAACATTTTTCAATCTGACCAAGGCCTTTGATACTGTCAGTTGTGAGGGCTTACAAAAGGTCATGGCAAAATTTGGTTGCTCAGAGAAGTTCATCAATATTGTACATCATCAATATTGTACATCAGTTTTTTGACAGCATTTTTACACAGATTCTGGATAATGGACCATACTCTTGTGCTTTCCCAGGCACCAACAGGGAGTGAAGCAAGACTGTGTGTTTGGTCTCATGCTTTTTAGCATACTGTTTTCAGTAATGTTGTCAAACACCTTCAACATGGATGAAAACAGCATCAAGGTCACAGAGAGTAAATTACTTAACTTGTAAAGGCTACAAGCCAAGACTAAAGTGGATGGAGAATGGGTGCACAATTTTTTGGTTGCAAATGATTGTGCACTCTATACAGACTCTGAGGCTGAGATGCAATAGAATATGAATCGATTCTCTACTGTTTGTGCTAACTTCGCCCTGACAATTAACACTAAGAAAACAGGTTCTCTACCAGGCAGCACCACATCATCCATTCGTGGAACCACTTGTTAAAACAAATGGAGAAACTGTGAATGCTATGGATAAGTTCACCTACCTTGGCAGTAATTCAAGGGATGTACACATAGTTGATGAGGTTAATGCATGCATTGCCAGAACTAGCTCTGTGTCTGGTAAGCTCCAAAGAAAAGTGTGGGAAAGAAGATGTATTAGACTGCCTACTAAACTGAAGGTCTACAGAGCCATTGTGCTGGCCTCATTGTTGTATGCCCGTGAAACCTGGACAATATATTAGTGCCATGCCAGGAAATTGCTTCTATTGGATTTGTCTTAGGAAGATTCTAAAAATCACCTGGAAGAATAAGTTACTAGTCCTTTCTTGAGCTGAACTGCCAAGCATTCAGCCTCTATTGGAGAGAAGTCAACCCTGATGGGCTGGCCAGGTTATTCAAATGCCAAACACACATTTGCATAAAAGACTATTTTCCGGGAAACTCACAGAAGGTAAGCACTCACATGGAGGTTAGAAAAAGTGATACAAGGGCACTCTCAAAGTCCCTCCCTATAACAACAATTTGGCTGTACAGTTGTAAGACCCAACAAGACCAGCAACAAGAGCTGCCAACACAAGTTCTTTGATCTGCTTTACTAAGGAAAATAACTTTAAGGGGTTAACAATCTCATTTAAATCAAATATGCTTATATAACTCACTTAGTTCAGGAGGAAAAGCCAGCACCCTGAACTTCAGAGCAAATACAAACATATATTATATAAACAGAGCAAGTACAAACCAACACCTGGGTCAGCCCAGAGTCTCAACACTCCTTCCATGAGTGAGCCCTAAAGGAAAAATGCCAACCTCTGAATTTACACACCCTGTTCAGTGTCAAAGGGCATCACAACACGCAATTCAAACCCACTTGACCTAAAGGCATCACAAATGTGACCTAAACCCATGTAAACTAGGCTTTCCCTTGAGGTACGGAAATCATCAAAGACTCCTGATTTAATCAAAGAAACAAAGGCCAGACTCATCCAGGGCACCTGATTGAATAAGTGCTCCAAAAGAGAAAGCAGTAAAAAAGTTTCACCTTAATTACTGATACACCTCCCAAGAACTTTGGAATGAATTATGACACACTAGAGAAACTGGCACAGAACCATCCAGCATAACATGCTCACATCAAAGAAGGCATTGCGCTTTATGTGCAAAGCAAAATTGCAAATGTGCAAATTTAGCGTCATCTCCACTCCAAAGGTTCATATGGATTATTTGTGCCCAACCTGTGGTAGAACCTTCTGGCTCGTTCTGGTCTGATCAGCCACAGTTGGACACACTGTACCTTGACCCCAACATAATGATGTCACTTTGGTCCTCTTCCAGAACACAGGATAACAACCAATTCCAATGAGATTTTTCAAAAAAGGAAAAGAATCTATCTATACAAATATATTTATAGCACCTCTTTTTGTGGCGGCAAAGAATTGGAAATTGAGGGGATGCCCATCAATGGGGAATGGCTGAACAAGTTGAGGTATGTGATTGCAATGGAATACCGTAAGAAATTGTACCATAAGAAATGATAAGCAGGATGCTTTCAGAAAAACCTGCAAAGCCTAATATGAACCAATGCAAAGTGAAGTGAACATAACCAGGGGAACATTGTACATATTAACAGCAATATTGTAAATGATCAACTGTGAATGATTTAGCTGTTCCCAGCAATACAAACATCCAAGAAAATTCCAAAGGTGTTACAACAAAAAATGCTATCTATCTCAAGACAAAGAACCAATGGAGTCTAAATGCAGATTGAAGCATGTTGGGTTTTTTTTTTTACTTCCTGTATTTTTCTGTTTTTTTTCTGTTTTTTTTTCTGTGTTTTCTTTTACAACATGACTAATATGGAAACATGTTTTATATGACTGAACATGTATAACCCATGTCAAATTGCTTGCCTTTTCAATGACGGGAGAGAAGGGAGGGAGGGAGAGAATTTGGAACACAAAATTGTAAAAGATGAAGGTTCGAAACTGTTTTTATATGTAATTGGAAAAAATATCAAAATTAAAAAACAGTTCAAAATGTTTCACAAATTTTCAAGTTGATTTTTATTCCTCAAAAAAGAAGGATGTTGTAGTAAAGTTGCACTGAAAATTATGATGGGAGAATATCTATCTCATTACTGAACTTTTGCAGCAGTGAACAATTTGGAATCATTAAAAGAATTATCTGGAGCTATAACACTGAAAACCATACTGTACAGTTGGAGGAATAATGTATAATAAATCTGAGAATAAAAGACCTGTCACCCATATTTGATAACTATGTTTCAGGAAAATATATGTATATGTATATTTAAGCAGAAAAAAATATGATATAATTAGATAACTTTACTAAAATTTTGCTAACCAATAAAATGGCGGAGAGCCAAAGAAGCAAAAAAAAAAAAAAAATAGAAGCATATCCTACACAGGTAGGGATTACCAAAGAAAAACTTCATTTCCTTCTACTTAGTGCAACTCCAACCCTCATTTCCTCTTTTAAAAGACCAGGTAGGGGACTGATTCTCTTTTTTAGGATACAGGGCTCAAAAAGGAGAAAGAAAAAATATTTTCAATTGAAAACTTACTTGGATGGAGTTTCCTACTGAGTTTTCTGTGTAACATTTGTAAGAGACACAGAAAGTCAATTTTAAGTTGATGATTGAGCATATTGGGATTACTCAGTAATTCAGATAACCTAATGTTACTCTTGATAAACTTCGAAGCTGTTGTTTTGGGCACCAATGGCAAATTGATCTGGTAGTTACAATCCGTGAAGTTCACATAGTCGTCTTGGATATTCTTAATTCTGGAAACAAACAAAATAAAAAACCTGCTGTTGACACAAAACCTTAGAAATAAAAAATTACATAAATCTTAGAAGGTTTGTTTTTAAACTGAAATGTCTAAAAATAACTCACTCTCGTTTTGTCAATAACGTGTAGACATCTTGTATCAATATTTCTGGTACTCCGGGTTTACAATGAAGTGTCCCATGAATTAATTCTTTGGCTATTTTCAAATGTTTTTTTGAAAAAAACTTTAATAATAAAAAAACTTTAGCTGAGTTAATTTGACATTTTAACAGTAAAGAGTTCTATATTACATTCTCATTTTTCTATTAATGTACTTAGCTTTCTCCTACATTTCTATCTTTCAATTAATCTACTTCCTTACATCTAAAAAGCAAACATAATTAAGTCAATGGAATAAAATATATGTACAATAATAATAATAGCTAACATTTATATAATGCTTACTATGTACCAGGCACTGTGCTAAGTGCTTTACAATTATTATCTCATTTAGTCCTCAAAACAACCCTGGGAGGTAGGTGCTATCATTTTCCCCATTTCACAGATGAGGAAACTGAGGCAAAGAGAGTGACTTGGCCAGGGTCACAGAGTTTGAGGTTGGATTTTGACCCCAGGTCTTCTTGATTTCAGGCCCAGCACTCTACTGCACCCACCATCTAGATGTCCGAATATGTCACAGTAATGCATGGTTAGAGTATAATGAATATCCAAGTTAGTAAACTGTTATAATATATAGTATTAACTGTATATCAGGGTCAGGGTCTTAGTCAGGGTCTGTGAACTTTAAAAAAAAATTTTTTTGGAATTGCATTTCAATGTAATTGGTTTCCTTTGTAATCTTATACATTTTATTTTATGCATTTAACAATATTTTTCTGAGAAAGGATCCATAGGCTTCAACAGACTGCCAAGGATATCAATGATATAAAAATGGCTAAGAACCCTGGCTCTAAAATCTTTGCTCTATAACATACATACATTGGGGCTCATATTAAAAAAAACCAAACCTATTGTTTCTTGTTAGCACTATTAACTTCCATACTTAACTCCCTTACTGATACCATTGATAATACAAGCATCCCCAGATGTTCTTAAGACAAATGTAGATTGCAGGCCAGCAGGATTTAGAAAGGAGTTTTCACATCTTCTGGATTTTACAGTAATTCAAATGCCAGGAATAGCTTTCTCAACCCCAAATTCGACTGCTTTTCTCTACTCAAGGGAAGATGGATCAGACAGCATATTCAGAGAAAGGAACAACAGCTCTGCTGGGTATAATTTGTTGCAATAGTCTGAGGGGCAATGCTGTCCAGTTTGTACACAGAAGTAGAGAAGAAAGCTGTCCAGCTTTTATTGAGTTTCATCTTTCTGGTTTATTTTTGTTTGAAGTGCTGTGAATAGTGTATTATATCAATCAAATCCAAATTTAAATAAAAATGAGTCAGGAAGCTAAATATAATTTTAAAATTATTTGTAAGGTCATTTTTACTATTTACCTCTTCAATAGCTCAGGTAACTGATTTGATTCCATCCATGTTCTAAATCAGAATACAAAGTCCCCAAAATCTTATCTTTAACAAGGTGAAAACATTTTAAAATCACAAAGAATTGCTGTAGAAAGAACAGTCCTTAGGTAGCTTACTTATTTAGAGCATTATCTTGATGAGACCCAGCATTTAATGTTCATTCTCCAAGTCAGTTTGGTTCTGTTCAAGGTTTCATAGTCTTATAACACTATTTTGCAAATGCTTTCTACTGATTCCAAAAGTGAACTAGTTACATGGATGGCTCAGGGCAATCTGTCATCACAGGTGGAAAAAAAATCAAAACATATGCTCTCCTGGCAATTTTTCAGAAGTATCATTTTCCAATATGGAGGCCAGTGATCCGGGAAATTCAGGGTCAAATAGGGAATGCACAATTTAAGACATTTTTAAAAAAATACAGAATTGGGGGTATGTGCTATTTTCTTAAAATTATATGATTAGTAACTTACCTTTTCCAGCTGTGCCCAATTAGCCAATTTGGATTTTATGGAATTTCCATTCTCAAAAGTTAGCAGTTTAAGATCCAGTGGATAATAGATGCTGAATATTTCTGCAAGTAGGAAGCCATTTGAAAAGTCCCTAACCAGTAACAAGGAGATTAAACAGAATGCTGTATTTTAGTTTGCAATTTTATTATTATATTAACATCAATTTAGACTATAAACACTGTGCTTTAGATACAGAAGGCACTTAACAAATGCTGGCTGATTTAAACTGAATTGAATTACATAACTCAAATATTCAGCATGAACCAGAAATAACATTAGAGATTTACAAACGCTGAAGGTCTCAATTCTTCAAAATGCTTTGGTTTTCAGGTAGTTCACTTAGAATGAACAGTGAACTAGGAGTTCTAGATTCAAAACCCAACTCTGCCTCTTTGTAGCTTTGTGATCTTGAGGACATCATTTAACAATCCTTATCTATAAAAATAGGAGTTGGACAAGATGATCAATAAGTTTCTCACCATTTCTATGAATCTTTGAATATTTTGAGAGGAACTAAATCCTATAAACTTAGGATCCAAGACAGACTATATAATCATGCCATATTATATCTATATTATTTTGATGTGTCATTATCTCTAAATGCATGTTGGTTAATATTTGTCACCTGGAAATAAAATTGATTTTCAATATTCTTGACTAGCTTAATAACTTCAGAGCATCAGGTGCTGGGAAAGAACTTGGAAATATGACAGCAGAGAGGCTGGGAAAGTATAGTTAGATCTTAATTATAATTTTAAAATTATCTCTATTTTCATGTATCCCAAGGTAATCCTGCTTTCATATCTGTTGATAGCACTTAGAATAATGAAGGTATGCCAGTATCTTAGATTGCCAGAACCTAAAGTAGTTATAGGTTTGATGATTCATCCATATACAATGAAATAGAATACAAGTGTGTATAATAGGCCCTCAAGTGCATATAATGGGCCCAGACCTGAGTTCAAATGTAAACTCAGACACTTACTAGCTGTGTAGCTCTGGGCAAGTCACTTAACCCTGTTTGCTTCAGTTTCCTCATCTGTAAAATGAGCTGGAGAAGAAAATGGCAAATCACTCCAGTTTTTTTTGCCAAGAAAACCCCAAATGGGGTCTCAAAGAGTTGGAACTGACTGAAACAACAACAATATAATGCTGAATTTGCATCAATTCAACAAATGTTTCTTAAGAATTAACTGTCTATTGTGTATTAATATTTGATAATAATTTATTAATATTTACATGATTTATTAAGAATTAAGCCTTGAGATGTGATACAAAGCTTTTATATTTAGATATAGTCCCAGGCCTCTGGGAGGTTTCAGTTTTCTCCGAGATAAAACTCCAATACTTAACATTATTATTACATAATACATCATTTGATTAAGTCTAAGACAAAGTGATTTGTAGTTAGAGGGAAGATCAAGGGATCCTTTGCTGAGTAGGAAGCATTTAAGTAAGGCTTTAAAGAAAGGGTAGAAATTCAACTCTGGAAAGAGGCATTCAAGGCTTAAGAAACAACCAAATGCAAAGTATTTAGATACAAAGCTCTTGGTACTTGTATCTTATTTGATAAGCCTCAAATAAGGATTACCATAACACAATGTTACTTTGACAAGTGTACTTGACATTCAAACATATTGCACTTTTGTTTTCAGGAAGGGGTGGGGGAAGGAAAAAGGTAAAATACTGTATCTATTCCTGGCTGCAAAGCAGAGTGGTGCCAGATGAAAAGGAGCCAAAGAAGGGCCTAAAAAACCAATATGGGTCACAAAGATCTTTGAGTTTTGTTGCTGGAAAAAGGGTATATTCAAAAGTAGAAATAGGTCAACCGTGGAATGTGTGGGAGGTGTTTTGTTCCCGACTCCCAGTTCTTCTTTATGTCTTGTTCACTAGTGGAAAAGGGGAAAGGAAGCTGAAGACCCTAAACCTTTAAGCCTCTTTTAGGAAGGGTTTCCAGTGGGTTAAGAAAGTGTGACTCAACTCGAGAGAGGGAAGAGGGGCTGGCGGTGAAGCTGGCAACAAGAAGAAGCCTGAAGAAACTCCAAGAATAATACATAATTGCACTATTCTGTAGCTGCTCTAAGGTTAATGACACGTTTGGGGTATACGGTATTATATCGCAGTCACCTTGTCAGGCAGGCTTTTCACAGATGACAAATCTAGCAGTGAGAGACATAACTAGTAAGTGTCCTGAGGCACAGTCGGAGCTCAGATCTTACCCCCAAAGACTAGCCGGCCAACAACTTTACTATACTATGCCGCTTCTCACTGAGAAGCCCATTAAGAACAGGAGATCGGAGCAATGAAGTTTGAGACAGACGACCCCAGTTCAAATCTCAGCTCTGCCGCTTACTACTGTTGGTTCCTCGAACTGGTCACTTTACAATTGTGGCCTCGCTTTCCCCAAAACGTAAGCAAGCTCCTTGACAAGAGCTGTTTCATTTTTGTTCTGGTATCTCCGAAGCCTATACTGTGGCAACAGCTTAATAAAAGCTTATTGATGGATTAATCTGAAAATTAAGGGGGAGGGGGAAGCCAGGACTGGCCTGTGGCCCTGAGGTCATTTCGACTAGGGCGGGGTAACCAGGGGGAGGCAGAAAGAGGTGAGAAAGCGCAGGCGCGCGGGGAGGGGCATTCAGGGGGCTGAGGAAAGGTGTGTGGGAGGCGGGGTTGGGTGGGAGAGAGCGCAGGCGCGTCCGACCCTGGCAGCGCAGACGGTGCATCAGAAAGTGACGGGAAGCAAAACGAAGCAGGACAGCGCAGGCGCAGGGCATGGGCGGGGCGGGGGGGAGGGAGGGGAGAGGGTGTCTATGAGGGGGCGGGGCGTCCGAGGGAGATGTTGGATGTTGGGGCAGAAGCCGGTTGGTGCAGCGCAGGCCTGGAGGCGGAGCGGCCTGAGAGGCGTGTCAGAGACTAATGAGGGCGGTACCGCGCAGGCGCGGCGCTTCCCGGGGTAGCGTCGGGGTTGGGGGGGTCTACACACCTGTTGATGTGCTTGGGGTAAAAAGTGAGATCCATGCTTTGAAGCCAGCGCAACACGGCCCGGGGCAAGTGGGACTTCTTCGGGGGACACCAGTACGGCTGAATTGGCTTTCGCCGCTTTGGGGAGGCAGGTGTAGAGACAGTTGGTGGCTGTGTCCATGGCAGCCTGCTCGTCGGCTGCCCGACCGCGGCCATGGCCCACAATCCCTCCCCTTGGTAACGGCTTCCCCTGCTACTCTGCTGCGGGGGGAGGGGAGAGGAGCATCCGCTCGTGCCCTCGCCCCCTAGCGTCGCAGGCGGCTTCTCTTTCGGGCTCGCACTGACCTGAAGGGGGCGTGATGGTCAGGGAATTCTTTGAAAAGTCCTAGCGTTTGGAACCCTGCGCCACCTGGGAGCAGAAGGACCTCGCTGTTCTCTTGGAAGAATTTGGGGGTGGGGCAAGATAGGTGAGGGGAAAGAGCCCTGATTCTTGGTTTGGAGAAAGGTTGACGTCCTTTGGCTGTACACTGCCTTAGAGCAGCCACGGAGCCTCTTGAGCTCTGTTTCTTCCGTAAACTAAATGCGTTGGACTGGACGGCCTGGGATTAGGTGACTTGCCCAAGGTCACACAGCTAGCAAGTGTGTCCAGTGTCTGAGGTCACATTTGAACTCAGGTCCTCCAGACTCCAGGGCCAGTGCTCTACTCACTGCGCTACCTAGCTGCGCGCCCCCCTCCCCTTGACTTTTAATGGGCCTGACCAGATGGATGCGTTCTCCAGCCCGAAGGGGAAATCACCAGTTCCCTCTTTTGTGTGTATGCCTTTCCCTTGCCTTTTTCAGACTCACAGAACCCTTAGATTTGAATGAATAGTCAGAGACCAAATAATCCGTCTAATCTGTACTTTATTTGGCATACCTTCTCCAGTAGCCCTGAATGGGGTGTTCAGGAGGACTAGCTCCTCTGGTGTGAGCCCTTTGCAGGGCTGCTCATCCACCTTTGCTCATCCCAACTCTCACCTGTGGCCCCAACGAGGTGTAGCATGCTCATCGGCCACACCTCAGTAAACTGGGAAGACAGTGAACCCAGAAGGTGGAGGTGGAAAGGGAGAGAAATCCATGAAAATGCCAATATGGTAAATGGAGTGTCTTGTGTAAAGGATCACAAACCGCAATGGGAAGGTATAAAATAATAAATGGTAGGAAATGGTTTATGAAGGGCATAAAAAGCCAAATAGAGGATTTTATATTTGGTCCTGAAGGTAATAGGGATTCGGTGGAGTTTATTGAATGGGATAGAAAGGAATCTTGTGGGATGGAGGGTTGGGGGAGGGAATGGAGAAGTGATGACACGGTCAGACCTGTGCTCTAGAAAGAGCAGTTTGGCAACTAAATAGAGGATAGATTGCAGTGGGGGGAAAGACCTGAGGCTGGAAGACTAACCAAAAAGCTATTGTAGTAGTCCAAGCATGAAATGATGACAGCTTAAATCAGTTTGGTGACAGTATCTGGAAAAGAAAGGGGCATGTGCTAGAGATGTTACAAAGGTAGGAAGACCTGACAACTGATATGGGGGGGCTGGGAGGGGTGTGTGTGTGTGTGTGTGTGAAAGAGAATGAAGAGCTGAGGATGACATGGAGATTGTAAACCTAGGTGACTGGAAGTATAGTGGTACCCTCAGCAGTAATAGAGAAGTTGGGAGGAGGGAAGGATTATTTCAGGGGGAGGATAATGAGTTCAATTTGAGGGGTAATGAGTTCAGTTTTAAACATAATGAGTTTAAGATATACATACACACATGTATATATATATGTGTGTGTGTGTGTATATGCGCACACACACACTCTTTGGGGACTCCCACAGTTAACTGGTGTTTTGTGAGATAATTAGTAACTTTGGAGAGAGCAATTTTGGTTAAATGAAGAGTTCAGAAACCAAAGTGCAAAGAGTTACAAAGAGAGTGAAAGGAAAGGAAGTGGAAACACCTAGACAGCCTTCTCAAGGAGTTTTGTTCTGTTGCTTTTTATTTTTTATCAAGCCAGAAAAGGGAGAAGAGAGCTACAGGATGATGGCAGGAATGAATGAATGAAGTGAGGAAGAATCAAGTAACAGTTTTTGAAAAAGAAGACATTAGCATGTTTGTAGATAATAGAGAAACAGCCAATAGACAGAGAATGATTGAAGATTAATAAGAATATAGGGAGAATGGGGCAATCTGCTGGAGGACTAGGATCACTTGTCTATGTAGAGAACTTTGCCTTTTCAAGGAGAAAGGCCACCTTTTTGTGGGGGTCAAGGAGATGATAGTGGCAGAACGCGGCTGAAGTGAGATGAGAAACAGGAAAGAAGTGAGAACTCTCAGCTAATGGCCTCAGGTTTTTCAGTGAAATATGAGGTAATGTTCTCAGCTGAAAGGTTCAAGAGGATAGGAGTTTTGAGGAGGGATAAAAAGGTTTGGGAAAGCTGCTGTGGTAAATGGGAGAGTTGAGTCAGGAAGATGTGAAAGCATTGCCTTGTGACAGTGAGGGACCTGTTGAAATTTTGTAACATAGACCCAGTCAGCATAATTACATGACTTTCTCCAGGCTGTGCCCTATGTTATTACATAAGGTTTTTGACTAAACTATAAGCAAAGACTTTCATTTTTGTCTTTCTGTAGTTGTGTGTACCCTTACACACAGGTAGTATGTTTTGAATTAATTGAAATAAATTGAACAACCCTATGAAATACAGGTTCAGAAAGTATATTATCCTCATTTTATAATTTAAGAAAATGAGTTCATGGTGTATTTGGCCATCTTTCTGGGCCTTAGGATTAAAAAAAACCGTATCCTGTAGTCTGAGATTCTGTCCCACTGAAGCCCTAATTTGAACCAAGCTTCGCTAGGGAAGGGTTGCTGGTGGACAGATTTATAAATTAGGAAAATAGAGGAAAACTTTTGTCAGGTAAAACACAAGTGGATTGCTGTTTTCAGTGTCTAATAATCTATTTGAATTTTTATTTAAAACCAAGACTTTAATGATTAAAAAAGATATACTTAAGGTTATGTTTTCTGGGAGTTGGATTATATGACCTCCACCAAAAACAATTTGGCATTCAGTTTAAGGACATTGAACACAATTTAATCTATTCCATCCCTAAGACTGCCGTCTGCCGTCAGTAACTATTGTTCACAAAGTCATTTGATTTCTTAAATCATTATGAACTGTGAGACACGCCTGGATGTTGCTATGTCATTGTTTGCCGGGAGTTAGGAGAATAACCTAGTTTCTGCCAGACTTATAGCCTTTCCTGTCTACTTAGTGCAGTAACATCCACGTGTTATACCATGATACCTCTAATATACCTTGGGATAAAGCCCTGCATTCACGTTCTGGCTTGGCTCCTTTATGCCAGCCTGACTTCACGTTGTCAGATCTCTCAGGATATAGTTACCTTGTTATGGGGAACATATTCACTTTATTCACCCAGTCTAGCTCTCAAGCCCCAGCCGATGTTCTTCCGTTTATGTAAACCCACTCACTCAAAAATGATAACATTAGACCTTAAACATAGCAATTTGTTTAACAAAAAGTTGGAAGCGATAATAATATCATGACAAATACTCACAACAAAGCGAATGCAATAATAATATATCTCAGTCCACAGATAAATCTAGATGATGTTATGTCAGAAACACACTCAGTATCTGTAGGAAAGAGTAGGTATACAGTTATAGAAACCTGCCGAGGAAGCGCATGACTGAGGAAAACCCATGTGTTCAGGTTAATCCATAATTCTGGAACTATAAAGTCTGGTGACACCTTTCTGTCTCAGGAACTGTTCCTTAAAAATTCCTTGATAAGCACAGCTTTTGGGTTGAACACATGCTTCTTCTGCTAAGCTGAATTGATCTACACTGTGCTTGACTAAGATGTCACTAGATGCAGCTTAGTCAAATAAGTTGATACACTGGGTGACTTCTCTGATTCTCTTCCATGCTGTTCCTCTGCTTAGCTGAACTTAACTTTTCTCAGCAACTAGCATCCATTACTTCCAATTTCAGGTTTAGCTGATGGCTTTGGTTGAATTAGTATTATGCTCTTTTTAAAAATAATATATTTTTTAAATTAACAAATTTCATTCTTACCAAGCCCCATGCCCCACGGGGAAAAAAAAATAAAAACAGAAAGACTAAAACTTGACAAATGTGAATAATCAAGTAAAACAAATTCTTGAATTAGTCCAAAAAACATATTTCATTCTGCATCCTGAATCTGCTACTTCTGTCAGGATGTGGATAAAATTCTTCATCATCAGTCCTCTGGAATCATTATGTCTGGTTGATTACAATACATTTATCAGAGTTCTTGAGGTTTTTCAAAGTTGTTCACCTTTTCAGAGTTGTTCTAGTATAATTTGTTCTCCTGGTTCTACTCAGTTCCCTCTGCATCAATTCAAACAAGTTTGTCCAGGTTTCTCTGAAATCATCCCTCTGTTGTTTCTTTCAACACAGTGATACTCTTATATTCGTATACCATAAGTGATCCATTCTCAGATTGATGAGCAATCCCTAAGTTTCCAGTTCTTTGTTGCTATAAAAATTTTGTGTATATAGGATCTTTTCCTCTCTGATCACTTTGGAGTATAGGCCTAGGAGTGGAATTGTTGTGTCAAAAGGTATGCATAGTGTAATACCTTCAGGGGCATGGTTCCAAATAGTTTTCAGAATGGCTGTACCAATTCACAGCTCCACTAACAATGTATATGTATGCTCTTTTCAGGAAAGGAAGACAATCTTAATTTTGGGGGCGTAGGTGGAGTTCAGCTTAAAATGTTTAGTGGAATAAATGATACAATATACATTCTCCTGCCCTGAATTTCAGCTTTTTAAAGGTTTTCTTGGTTTATTTACTCCATTAACTACTAGCCTCTCCAATATTGCTCCTTTGCAGTATTTATTTTCTCCATTTCCCAGCAACAACAGATCACAATTCAAAAGGAGTCTCTCCTCTCTTCTTAGTCTTTGTCTCAGCAACAAGTTTGAATAGACAGCTTCATATATTCTCTCTATTCCTTCTCAGCAGCAGGAGGCAGTAGAAGGTCTTCCAAATACTCAGCCACAAGAACAAAAAGAAAGTTAGAATTTCTTTTACATAGTTATAAAATCTGTCCTTTAGTGTATATCTTATCTTTCTGGGGAACCTCTCTGTGAATAAACCCAAGTTAGCTTATGGTTTGTACCAGTTTTTTATCTTCTGTAACTGGGTAAATTATATCTGCCCCATAATTATAGAACAGTTCTAGTATCATTTATATTTCCTCACTTGTACTCTGAAAATTCCTTCACTTTTTCATAGGCAAATAAATGAAGCATACTGTGTTTTCCATTCACTCCAGTATTCTGCTTCTTTTATCTTTAAAATGAGCAACTGCTGTTTCAGAACTCTCAACCCGACATACCTGAGACAAGTAAATTGTCAAGGTAAACTTGACTCATAAACTCCTTTTCTCACAAGCAGACTTTGGTCCCAAATATATGAACTAACTCCTTTACAGGATCTCTTATATTAAAATATAAGCTCCTTGAGGACAGAGGTAGTTTTATTTTTACCTTTATGTCTCCAGAGCCTAGAACAATGAATGAATGAATGAAACATTTATTAAGCATTATGTGAAAAGCACTGTGTTAAGCACTGGGAATATACAAATAGAAAAGTAAGTCTCTGATTCTCAAGGAACTCACATTCTAAAAGTTCAATTCCAAATCAGATGGAAAGTTCCCATGGTCCTTAGGATGCCATGGCAAAGTAGATGGCAGTACCTTTTATTTAATATCATTTCTACTGATTAAGTCATATCAGTTTCTGGTGCTGAACCATTTAACAGTGCCAAGGACTTTGAAAATGAGAGTTTTCTTTTCTAGATCTTCAATAGATGCAACTGTAGTACCAGCAGGAGCAGTTGGCAGGCTATATCTCCACAAAGGTTAGAAGCATTATTCTTCCCAGAGTCTTGGATTCAGAATGCTTGGTTGTCTGAGCGGAGATGATAGTTAAAATGGTGGTAGTAGTTTGCCTTTCCTGGAACATGCTGCTTCCTTTCTCTCCCTCATAATTTGGCTAGTTTGCTTGCCTTCCTTGGGGTACCAGGGAATTGGTTGGCAATTAGTGTTGCTGGCCAATCCTTTTCCACAGGAGCTGTGGAATGGTGGCTGTGAGGACCAAGCAGTTAGCAATACCATAGTCCGGGGAAGTGGGGTATATTGACTTAGAAAATCACAAATTAACATTATCCATATTGTATTTTTATTTATTTTGTTAAACAGTTCCCATTATGTTTTAATCTGGTTCAGGCCTCACTTGGGAGCTAAGCTCAGAGGCCTGTAGCCCTCAAGTTTGACACCTCTGTGGAGGGTACTGCCACTCCCAGGGCTCCTGTGACAGAGTCAGCAGTGTTGCAAGTGGTGATGAGGAATGTGAACCCTTTCTCCACAATGATTTCTCCCCTCAGCAATGGCTGAAGGGGCTGGGCTAGAAGCAGCTCTGGTGACATGGGAGATACTGCTATTCCCTTCTCTTGGGTTCAGGTCTGAAGGGCGATGGCGGTCCATGTGATGGTGGTAGTTTGACATGCTTGGCACATGCACATCCCCTGGGGTGCCTTGCTGCTTCAATGATTGGCACATAATAGTCATCTAATTGGTGCTTATAGATGGATTGATAGTTTTGTTCCAAGTTTTCTCCTTTCAAGAGCAATTCTTTAGTACTTAAGTATTATTTGGTTTGATTTCTTTATTTCCTATATGTTGAACAAATATATAGCTAAAACTAAAAAAATTAATCTTGAGTCTTAGCTTTTTGATTTAACATTTCACTTTGCATTTTAAATGAATTTCCAGCAAAGCTAGATGAGGTTTTCCTATGATGTGAATGAGTTGGGAAAGTGTTAAAAAAATTAACTTTAGCAAAAAACAAAGCAATACTAGTTTTAATGGAGTTTGAGGGCAGTGTTTCTTAGTAAACCTGAATATAATATTTAAGCAAACAAGAAAAAAGATAAATAAAAAAGGAATGATTTATGTGATTTTCTTCACAAGATGATCTGTGTATCATAAATATTTTCCATTATTTTCTTTCTGTTCATCCTTGCTGTCAGTACTTGATTTAAATAAGCTAAGGAAATAACTTACTTTATTTGGATTAATAATTGTGACACTATATAAAAAACAATTCTATTTACTTATGTTACTATTTGTGTCCTGTTTGTAGACAGAAAAATAAATACTCTTGAACCATTTTGAATTACTTTTCTCAGGGATATGCAGATATTATTTTAGGTTTATATGCCAAATATATGTAAAGCAAAAAAAAAAGCATCCTGGAAGTAAAATATAATAATAATAATTTAAAATATACTGAATTTGAACTATTTCTGAAATTGTAATTTTTCCAGAAAGGGAATTTGGTTTCATTTTGCAGCCTCTGAATATATGGAAGTCAGTGGTTATTTGGAGGTTTCTGAGGATTATCTGAATGGGCCCTGTGCCATCAGCAAAGAACAGTATATGCATGCATCTCTTTGTCTTAATGAATAAAGACATAGGACACTAATTTGCAGGTTTTTCATCTTAAAAACTATTGTATTTAAAGCAGCTCTGAAAAGGTCAATTTTTAAAACTCGATTTTGTGCTTTATGGTGTAATAATTTAAGGTACTAAAAATTAGTCCCAAGAGCAGCTTCAGTTTCAATAGCAGAGAAAACAAGAGTTGCATTTGCACCTACCCCACTATACCCCCCATAACTGCCCAATCACAGGAGAGTTGGAGGCCAGGGTACAGATTCATTGAATAATTAGCAACTGTCCCTGGTGTATGGCTGTGGCAGAGGTACCAGGCTTTCCTCAACCATGGAGGTAGAGATGGAAACGCCACTTGAAAATTTTTTCACTATTATTTAAGTGATATAAAACATTTATTAAGGGCTTACTATGTGCCAGACATTGTGCTAAGTGCTGAGGATACAAGCAAGCAAACCAGTTCCTGCCCTTGAGGAACTTCTACATAAAAGGGAGCTGGAGAGGGGAGAGAGGAGGCACCTTGGTGTGGAAGAGTGTCCTATGTCCCAGGAGCAATGTCAAAGGTAGGGGGTGGGGAAGGGAGATGGGAATGAGGGCTGAAATGGAGACAGCATATTGTGGAGATGTTCAGAAAGTCCATCTTCCCAAACGTACACCCACTGGAACAGTTAAACTGGGTTGGCTGAGATTATGTCTCAAGCAACAAGACGTGTATTTCAAGGACCTGTAATACTGGATATATGGAAACTCTCTCCATCAAGCTGATCATAATACTTGTCTGCCTTAGTAGACAACCTTCCAGAGTTGCAGTGACTCATTGTATTCATCATTGTGACTAACCTATACTGTGTACTAGGTTAGGTTGGTCCTTGGACAAGAGAGATAAAGGTCATCAGAGCTGTACTTAAAGCATTCTCATTCTGGTATGATTCAGCCAAAATTAGAACCAGTGGCATAGGCTTCAGGAACATGAGGCATCACTTTAGGAGTAAGTTCATAAGCAAATTTAACTACCTAAATTAACATACTATAATACTTCACTGGACTGTGATTACTCTCTCCCCTAAGCCCCCATGTTAGTACTTCCTTCAACAGTATGTGTATGGAAGTCTATTCACATTTTCCCACCCTGTATGATTCTTGTCTATGTCCTCATAAATTCTCTAAAGGAGATCAGCTCAACTATTTAAGCATAAATAACTTTAGAAAATGAGTAGCCCAAGTATGATACCAACCCCCCCCCCCCACCCACTCACTCTCTAGGCTAGTTCAATCACCCAGTGTGTACTTAGATAATCACATGTACAGTTCCCAGAAGTAATACCATGATGCTACCAGTCTCTCTTCCTCTGGCTGCCTGTCTGTCCCTCTCTGTCTCCTCACTCCCCTCACCTAGGGGTAACCTTAGGGTGGGGAGATGTGTATACTACTATTACTCCCACTTTAACCTCCTTAGTCTTCTATTTACACAGAATCAGTCACCGGGACTCCATTAACTCTTAAACATAAAACATTACTACATAAGGCAAAAGAAAGAATAATCACGACATTTTCTCGTTAGTTGAAGTTGAAATAATAACTTTTACTCAATAAAAGGCAAAGTCAGGAAGTGATCTAATATTACAATAACTCAATAGAAGTCAAAAGTAAGAATAATCATAATATCATGGTCTACCTATAAACCTGAGTTATACTCTCCTGCCAATACACATAGTGTCTGTACACACTTATAAAAACCTAGCAAAGAGGGCCATGAGTGGGGAAACCCATACGCCTGGGCAATTTACAACTCTGGACTGCAGGTGTTGCTGCCCTTTGTCCCTTCAGAACTCATCTGTACCTCAGAAAGCTGCTTCTCTGCCACCTGCTCTATTTCTGGTCCTTACCATTCTATTATTGGGTAAAGCCACCCCTATTCTTGAGCCAATGAAGCAGTGACAACTCTTTTAGCTCACAGGGATCTGAGAAAGTGTCAGACTAGTGTAATGACAAGCAGTTCTCTTAAGCCAAAGAACTGTCAAGTTTCTCTGATCTGTACATAGAAGGGGATTTGGCTTTGTCTAATCAGTTCCCTGCCTCTTCTGCCAGCAAAGAACCAGTCTCAGTAAAATAGATGCAGTCTCTATTTACCATGGTTTCTCCCTCTCAAACCAGAGAGGGCAGAAGAGAGTAACACAGCCAAAGAGGGGAATGTTCCCATCTCTCAACCTGTAGATGATGCCAGAAAGCAATAAGCTTAAACGGTACTGTACACAGCAGTAGGATTCAGTTCTCAATGCACTTTCAGCAGCTGCTCCACCCAGTGTACAAAGAAATGCCCCTCTTCTGATGAGCAAGTTCCCAGCAAAGCAACTGAAGAATCCTCTCTAATAATATCAGTCAAAAGCCTTTGGTACCTTCTGTCCCTGGCTTCTTGTGGCTTCTGCTATGCTCAACTTACCGTCTTGTTTCTTATGCCTAACTTTTCCTATAGCATCTTCTGTTGACTTTGTAACTGCTGATAATGCTTTAAATCAAAGCCTCCTAGTGAACAGTGACACATCTGTACCTTATGAGGTAAAACTCAAAGCCATCTTTCTATAAGACATAAAACCAGCAGAACTTCAATAATTTTTCCATACTCTCTACACACTTACTTGATTTACATTTTTTGTCAATTGTAACCTTTAAAACTCTAAAAATATTCACATGTGAATGTACTGATAGACCACAATGCCCTATAGCCAGCATTAATTATCATCATCATTAGTACTTATATAGTGCTTTAAGGTTTACAAAATGTTTTACAAATATTATCTCATTTTATCCTCACAGCAATCCTGAGAGGTAGGAACATCCCCTCATTCATAGTTCTTCCTTCAAATAAATCCTCTCAGTTTATCTGAAGAATGACTCTCTAAATAGTCCTCTAAATAGTCTCTGTCCCTCCTTAAAACTCTAATCTCAGACACTGTTCTTTATAAGTTGCCTTTTATCAGTTTTCCTGGTTTGCTGGGAAGCTGCTGATTGGAAGAGAGGCATTACCTTGCATTTCAATGGGAACAGGTGCTGGAATAACATTACATAAATGTTCTTTTTCTGTCTCTTAGGTCATCAAACAGTCCACCAATAAAAGGGTCAGTACCTTACAAATATATTCTGATACCAGGAGCAACTTATTAAAATAACAAAAAGATGCAGTTCCATTTATTTAAATATTTTACATTAACATAAGTGTTTGTCCTGTTATTTTCTAGAAAGTGAAAAATTTCAAAGCTTCGTGTTTCTTTTAATTCAGCAAACATGAAACAGCAACCGTGTGAGAAGTTTTAGACTATATATGGTGGGGTATGGGTGAGAAAGGAGCAGGATATATATTCAAAGCCCAAAAGAAGCTTAAAATGAAATTAAGGGGATACCACATATATTTGCATGATATGAAATAAGGTCAGATATGATCAGAGCCAAGAAGAGATCCAAACAAAGTGCTCTAAGAAAGTTTGAAGAGAAAGAAAGTATATGTTTGGGGGTAAGATGTGGGCAGAGAATCAGGGAAAGCTTGGAAGATGAGCTGGACCTTGAAAGATGAAAAGGATTTTAGAAGGCAGAAATGTGGGTGGAGTACACTCCAGAGGATTAAAACTTAAAGGCAAATTAACATAAAGAAAATATTTTCCTTGGATAGGTTTGGTTGTGACTCTCAGCCTACACCCATTTCAAATAAATGTTTATATTTTAGTGTAAACTCAGACTGCTTAGAAGAGTGATGATTCTTGACTGTGTTACTGAAGCTGAAGAAGAACAGAGATTTGTGGGTAGCTCTTCATAGATTAATGATCACTGTTGTAGGTGTTGCTCTAAGGCCAGCACCTTCTAATGTCAGGGTAAATGTTGGAATGAAATGAGGCACTAGAAAGTCAGTGAACATTTTATAAAGGAGATTGACTTTGCCCTAACACAGCAAGAATATGCAACAAGGATACAGTGGCACTTAGATTGTCTGGATGCAGCCACCCTTTTCTTGCATCTGGAAATGTGTCTGGTCATTAAGTATCAGAGCAAAATGACTCATGTGGTCTCAAGTGCCCACCAAGTCTGAGATGCCTTGGCTATATGAAACTGGTAACCTTTATGCCCCAAGACTAAGAAGCTGTCATGGAAGCTAGAGCCAGTCAAGTTGTAGGTGGGGAGGGAGCTATGTCAAGCAAGCTGCATCAGGAAAATAATGGTCCTATCATATACAACCCCTTGGTAGCAAGGTCCTAATAATCTTTTACAGGACCTTCCACCATTTTAATGACTAAACAGTCCTCCGATCATGGGATGGAAAGGTGGGGGAGGAAAAAGGGAAAGGGAAAAAGGAAAAACAAAAGTGTAGAGAACAAAAGCCAGAAATCCTAAACTTTTCCTTACCCCTTCAGAAAGACCAAGTTTCAAAGTCTCAATGTGGTCCATGTGATGCATGATGCCATATCTTTGCAGTTCACAGTGGGTCCCTTAAGGCAAAATGGTGATGAACCAGAGTGGCACCAAGTAGCACCACGAATATCAAGACCACAGCACAGATGATGACACCAACCATGTCATCACACATTTCTTCTAATGTGAGGTGTTTGATGATGAGCAAGAGCAGCTCCAGGAATATCAGGGTTTCTGTGTGCATTTCGGGCACAGTCAACAAATCTTCATTCTGCATCAGGGTCATCTATAGTAAAGAGGCTACAAGGTCTTAAGCCTCTTGCATGTAACCTATCCTGGGATCTAATTGGATACTGAGGGCTCTCCCTGGACTGCCACTTACTCAGCATTACCTGCCCCACCTGTCAAAATCTTTCCCTCCCTGACAGCTACATTGGGACATGGCTTCTAAGGTGTTGGGCACCTGGCATAGACAGTCTGACAGTCAGATGCATAATGATTCAGCCTGTTCATCAGTAGGTGAGAAATTCTTGAACTGAGAAGGGACAGTACCATTTTGCCAGTTGGGGGTATGTTGAGGGCCACTTGGGTTAGGAATAGCTACCTTGTTCTTAGTGAGAAGGATAATGTGGTCCTGTACCCATCATAGGGGAAGAGAGGGAAGGGAATAAGCATTAGTAGTCCCTGCTATGTGCCAGGTACTATGCTAAGTCTTTTACCTCATTTGATGCTCACAACCCTAAAAGTTAGGTGCTATTATCCCTATTTTACAGTTGAATAAACTGAGGCAAACAGGTTTAAGTGACTTGCCCTTGGTCACAAAGCTTGTGTTTAAGGCCAAATTTTCTTGACTACAGGCCCAGCTCTCTACACACTGAGCCACCTAGCTCAGGTGATATCACCTGATACAAGGTGATATCACCACCCAAATGTTCAAATTACTGCTAGACTCACTCCCTAACCTCTGCTATTCTTTTAACAGTTTATTTAGCATATGTCTTTGATGGGTACTGGCATGTCTGACAAGCAACTCCGTGCAGTAGGAGGCATTGGCAAAATTCCTCCATTGGCCCTGAACTCTAAAGGGGAAAACATTTAATTGTCTAGTATTTGCTCTTCAAGCCCCAGTCTGTTTCATCAGACCTATGACCACTGCCCAGGAACTTCTGTGGATGATGATCTAAAACAATTTAGAGCCCTACCCCTCAAGGCTCTTTCACATGCCTGTCTTAAAGCCTGGAGATCAGCCAAATACCAGCACCCATAATCCTAGGGAATCTCCTGTTACCATATTTAGTGGTTGCTGAAATCCAGTTGCATATGCCTTTTGTAGTGGATGGAACCACCAGTTATCCAGGGAAAATGGTGTTCCCCAGGAGCCAAGTCCTTAAAGGTGGGAGCACATTGGGCCAGTGGAGGCAGGGTTCCTGGATTTGGATGAAAGGCCTCAGTCTCTAGTGTAGTCATTAACTGTTTGTGAAGACCACTAACACCAGAGGGACCTAAGCAAGCATGACTTCTCATGTACTATATTTACTTAGCAATAAAAGGCTTCTATACTCTGCCCATCCTGCTAGGAGGACTAGCTTTATGCATTACCCAACAAGCAACTCTGGGAAAAAGGTGAATGCCTGACCTTTTATCTGTCGAGTAGCAAGTAGGGCCTAATAAAGGCAAACAAATGCAGTACAATAAGTGGCTTTTCTGGGGAGCTTTGGAGTTCTAGACACTCAACCGTGGCTTATTCTGTCCATTCCTTGGTATTTGCCAGAGGTTGCACTGAGCCTGGGCTTTATGAACAAGAGATGACCAGAAACACAGACTTTACAGAGGCATAAGGGCCCTGGGGAGAGACTGGGAGATGTCACCCCTTTTATGTCTTCCAGGACTGTATTCTCTTCCAGGTGCCACTCTGAAGACAGGCTTGAAAGTGACTTGGTAAAACGGCCACATCAAGATATCTAGGTGGGGAATGTGGGTTTTCCAAAAGCTAAAGAGTCCACTAAATCTCTGGGCTTCCTTCTTAGATGTGAGGAATGAAAATTCTGAGAGACATAGCTTCTGGGTAATTAATGATTTATTAATTAATTATGGCTAGCAAATAATAAATTGAGGTCAGTGGCTTCTCTCATAATCAAAAACAAAACTTTAGAGGCTACTCGAATGGTTAAATACCTTTGGGAAAGGGGTTATCCCTGACAGTGGAAATCAACTGAGTAGTTAACAATGAATGAATTAGTAGGTATTATAATGAGAGGTGGGCTTATTCTAATGAGGGGGAGAGGAAACTGACTCAGATCAGCTCACTCACTCTTGGACAAAGAGACTCATCACCCAGACCGCACCCCATGGTGGGAGGAAGGGAAGTAATCTAGACAAAGGGATCCACCTCCACCCAGACCACTTATGTAGTTGAATGATGGCTAGAATTGTCTAGATTAGGTTCTCTTTACCCTTTAATCAGAAACGCACTCTCTTGGGTGGATTCCCAGCCAAGATTGAGAAGAATGTTAACCCTATGTCATCAGTGTTCAGAGGCTGCCTTGTCTTTAAAGGAGGAAATAGGAAGGGAAAAAGACCTGGATCCCCCCATATTAGTAATTGATTATTAATAATTATTTCTCTCATAGATAGTAGGGAAGCAAGTATCAGTAGCTTATTCTGGACCATGCCTGGAATCTTCTGAGTTTTCGCTGCCCAGTATATTTCCTAAAATTTGACTAAATGGGATAGATTTAGATTTTCTTAACATTAAATTCCCACCACATGTTCTACATATAGGCCACCATCTGATCCAGGGCCTTTGCCAAGGTGGCCTCATCTGACCTGGTCAACATTATTTCATGAATGTAGTGGTGTACACTAATGTCCTTGGGAAGGGAGGCCTCTTTCAGGTCTCTCCCCACTGTAATGTGGCTATATGAAAGAGAATTCAGATAGATCTTGGGAGGGATGGTGAAGGTATTTGGACTCCTTCCCAAGTGAAAACAAATTGTTCCTGACTAGCCTTAGCCAACAGGGATGGAGGAAAAGCATTGGCAAGGTTGATAGTCCCTTATGACTCACCCTGGGCCTGGGATACCTGTTCTACAACATTGAGATCAGTAACAGCTGTAGAGATAGGCATGATGACTATGTTCTGTTCTCTGTAAGCCCACTGTAAACTGCCAGGTACCATCTGCCTTCCTTACAGGTAATGTGGGGTTGTTGTAAGGGGAGCTGGTATAATGAAGTATTTCAGCTTCTTTCATCTCCATCACTAGAAAAGAAATATCTTTTACTCCCCTGGAGACCTGATAGGCATGGTGTTACCCACATGGGATGATTCAGATAACCAAGGGTTTCCATTCGGCCTACTCACAGTGATGTGCCAAGAAGTTGCTGAAAGGGCCCACACAAATACTAATCCCATAGTGTCCCTTTCCTCCATGGACTACCCTCTGTACTTTCCCCTTAATGATCCTGGGGCAGAGATGTTGGGGAGCACTTCAAGTTTGAGTGGGGCTGAAGGATACTCCTCAAAACAAGGAGATTCCATTGCCCACCTTGTAGGTTGGGGGACTCTGTGACTCATCCCTACCCCCACAGTATGGGTTTGCACTGACAGTGGTACTTTCCCCAAGCCACAACTGTCCTGACCTCCTGCTCAAATTTCACCAGTTGGTCAGCTCAAACCCATGTGGTTGTATAGTGAGGGAAGCCTATAACTAAAGTCTGAAGCTTTTCTAATAGGGCTCCATCTAGAAGTGGTTATCTAATTTGCCCCAGAGACAAACTGGGCATGGGGTATTGCAGGCCTTGGGAGGGCCAAATAATCTAACCTATTAAACCCATTTCCTTTGGGAACTCCCCCCCCCCCCCCGCCTTGCAGGTATCCCTTAGCTGCTTCCTGGGTTTCAACAGCATAATTATCAAGCTCCCCCCACAATGAGCTCATCACCAGGAAACTCTCCAGCATGGAGAATTCTTTAGTTCTGAGACTCACAGCTCATCACTACCCTTGGCTCTTTGATTGGAAGGTGGTACAAAAAACCAAAGCCCCATTTTATAGAGGGCTTGCAATTTTTAGCCAACTCTTCATTTCCCATCAGATGTTCTGATTGATTTCAACTACACAATCACCGTGTTGTGCACCCTTTTGGCAGCAATCCCCTTATTTTCCCTCATTAGATTATAAGCTCCTTAAGGGCAAGGGCTGTCTTTCTTTCTCTTATTTGTATCTCTAGCTCTTTTCACTTGCCTGGCACATAGTGGACACTTAATAAATGTTTGTTGTATTGCATCTCTGAGCTGGCTGCAAGAGGAATTCATCTTTACGAGGCCAGGTAAGACTAACTTAACATCTCAACCATTAAAAAGGGACAAAGAACATATACCCCTTCTGGAGGCCCCAACAACTTTACTTGGCTCTGTAAAAAGAGATCCCAGATCTTCATGCAAGTCTGTCCCCAGGCCATGGAAGTCTAAAGCAGAGAGTCTTTTAGCACTGACTCTATTAGACCTGGTTTTGGCAAAGGGAGGATCCAGTTGCTAGGTGGTGAAATGGATAGAATGTTGGGTCTAGAGTCAGAAGGACCTGAATTCAAGTCCAGCCTCTGCCACAGTGACCCTGGACAAATCACTTAACCCTTTTTCCCTCACTTTCCTCATCTGTAACATGAGTTGGAGAAAGAAATGGCAAGCCACTCCAGTGTCTTTCCAGGAAAATCCCAAATGGGGTCATGAAGAAACAATAAGAGGACAACAACTATCAGACCACACCCTTAGGAGCCACTGCTCTGAGGACTCAACAGGTTTCTCTTTGAACTTCTGTAACATCAACCTCAGCTCTTTGGTACTGAGGGTTCACCCACAGCTTGTACCCTCAGGGTAGAGAGTCAAGGCCCTCTTGAGAGCAGTAACAGGATCTCAATGAAGCTAAATAACAACCCCAGGAGTTAGTTCCTCAGTCTCTGACCTAAGTCTGCTCTCTGTCTCAGGGCTTCTGTCTTAGCAGGAACTGGAACTTCTGGGTCAGAGATCATAAATTGGGTCCCCGGGCGCGGAGCCAAGATGGCGGGTGGTAAGAAGGGACTAGAGTGAGCTCTGTACCCGAGTCCCTCCAAAAACCTATAAAAAATGGCTCTGAACCAATTCTAGAACGGCAGAACCCACAGAACAGCAGAGGGAAGCAGGGCTCCAGACCAGGACAGCCTGGATGGTCTCTGGGTGAAGTTTATTCCACACGGAGCTGGGAGCTGGGAACGGAGTAGAGCAGAGCCCAGCCTGAGCGGCGTGGACCATCCAGACCAGAAGCCGGGCGGAGGGGGCCCTAGCGCCCTGAATATGTGAGCTGCGGCAGTTACCAGACCCCTCGACCCACAAACACCAAAGACTGTGGAGAAGGTTAGTGGGAAAAGCTGCTGGAGTGGAAGGAGTTCGCGGTTCGGCTTCCAGCCCCGGGGGCAGCTACAGCTGTTGTTACTTCCGGCTCCAGGCCCACCTGGTGGGAGGGATTAAGTGGCGGATCAGAGCAGGAGTGCAACACCCTGCTGAAGATCTAAGCCCAGTCGCGACTGGGGGTTCTTGGGGAAGGAGTAGTGTGGGTCTGACAGAGCTGGCACCTCCCTCCCAAACGTGGAACATAGAACTCGTTAGTCTACAAGCAGTCATACCCCACTGAAAAACTCAAGGGTCAAGTTAGTTGGTTGGGAATATGGCCAGGCAGCGAAAACGCACCCAGATTCAGTCTCAGACTTTGGATTCTTTCTTTGGTGACAAAGAAGACCAAAACATACTGCCTAAAGAAGACAACAAAGTCATAGAGCCTACACCAAAAGCCTCCAAGAAAAACATGAACTGGCCCCAGGCCATAGAAGAACTCAAAAAGGATTTGGAAAAGCAAATTAGAGAAGTAGAGGAAAAATTGGGAAGAGAAATGAGAAGGATGCGAGAAAACCATGAAAAACAAGTCAAAGACTTGCTAAAGGAGACCCAAAAAAATACTGAAAAATACACTGAAGAAAACAACACCTTAAAAAACAGACTAACTCAAATGGCAAAAGAGCTCCAAAAAGCCAATGAGGAGAAGAATGCCTTGAAAGGCAGAATTAGCCAAATGGAAAAGGAGGTCCAAAAGACCACTGAAGAAAATACTACTTTAAAAATTAGATTGGAGCAAGTGGAAGCTAGTGACTTTATGAGAAATCAGGATATTATAAAACAGAACCAAAGGAATGAAAAAATGGAAGACAATGTGAAATATCTCCTTGGAAAAACCACTGACCTGGAAAATAGATCCAGGAGAGATAATTTAAAAATTATTGGACTACCTGAAAGCCATGATCAAAAAAAGAGCCTAGATACCATCTTTCAAGAAATTATCAAGGAGAACTGCCCTGATATTCTAGAGCCACAGAGCAAAATAGAAATTGAAAGGATCCATCGATCGCCTCCTCAAATAGATCCCAAAAAGAAATCTCCTAGGAATATTGTTGCCAAATTCCAGAGCTCCCAGATCAAGGAGAAAATACTGCAAGCAGCCAGAAAGAAACAATTTGAGTATTGTGGAAACCCAATCAGAATAACCTAAGATCTGGCAGCTTCTACATTAAGAGATCGAAGGGCTTGGAATGCGATATTCCAGAGGTCAATGGAGCTAGGATTAAAACCTAGAATCACCTACCCAGCAAAACTGAGTATCATGTTCCAAGGCAAAATATGGATTTTCAGTAAAATAGAGGACTTTCAAGCTTTCTCAGTGAAAAGACCAGAACTGAATAGAAAATTTGACTTTCAAACACAAGAATCAAGAGAAGCATGAAAAGGTAATCAAGAAACGGAAATTGCAAGGGACTTACTAAAGTTGAACTGTTTTGTTTACATTCCTACATGGAAAGATGATGTGTATGATTCATGAGACCTCAGTATTAGGGTAGTTGAAGGGAATATGCATATATATATATATATATATATATACATATACATATATGTATATATATGTGAATGTGTATGTATATATATCTATGTGTATATGTATGTATGTGTATGTATGTGTATATATATGTGTGTGTTTTTATATATGTATATATATATATATATATATGTAAAAGAGAGAGAGCAGACACAGGGTGAGTTGAAGATGAAGGGAAGATATCTGAAAGAAATAAAATGAAATTAAGGGATAAGAGAGCAACATACTGAGAGAGGGAGATAGGGAGAGATAGAATGGGGTGGATTATCTCACATAAAGGTGGCAAGAGGAAGCAGTTCTGTGGGAGGAGGGGAGAGGGCAGGTGAGGGGGGAATGAGTGAACCTTGCTCTCATCAGATTTGGCCTGAGGTGGAATACCATACATACTCAGTTGGGTATCTTACCCCACAGGAAAGAAGAGGGAGGAAGATAAAAAAAATAAAAGGGGGGGGGATGATGGAGGGGAGGGCAGATGGGGGTGGAGGTAATCAAAACAAACCCGTTGGAGAGGGGACAGGGTCACGGGCGAAAATTCAATAAAGCAGGATGGGATGGGAAGGAGCAAAATGTAGTTAGCCTTTCACAACATGAGTATTGTGGAAGGGTTATACATAATGATACATGTGTGGCCTAGGTTGAATTGCTTGACTTCTTAGGGAGGGTGGGTGGGAAGGGAAGAGGGGAGAGAATTTGGAACTCAAAGTTTTAAAATCAGATGTTCAAAAACAAAAAAACTTTTTGCATGCAACTAAAAAATAAGATACACAGGCAATGGGGCGTAGAAATTTATCTTGCCCTACAAGAAAGGAAGGGAAAAGGGGATGAGATGGGAGGGGGGTGATAGAGGGGAGGGCTGACTGGGGAACAGGGCAACCAGAATATAAGCCATCTTGGAGTGGGGGGGAGGGTAGAAATGGGGAGAAAATTTGTAATTCAAACTGTTGTGAAAATCAATGCTGAAAACCAAATATGTTAAATAAATAAATTTAAATTAAAAAAAACAAAAAAAAAATAAATTGGGTCCCCTCTTCATCTGCATTAGAAGAGATCCCTTCACTTGTGTAGCCACCAGCTCCACTAGCTGCCTGTCAGCTTTCTTTGTCTTTTGTTTAAGTTTATTTTTAATTTATGGAATAAAACAAGCATTTCCAAATATAGTATAATTTAAAAAAAAGATGATTGCACATTAAATTGCAAATCTATTCTGTACAACTTGCTATTCCTTTAAAATATACAATAAAGATGTTATGTAAATTTCTTTTTTTCTTCCCTTCTTGACCCTCCCCCCACCATGGCTACCATTAGACACACCACAAACACACACACACCACACACACATGCAATGTCATTCTATACATACCTCTATTTGTCAGTTCTTTCTCTGGATATAGATTGCATCCTCCTTTATATGTCCTTTGTAGTTAGTTTGGGTATTTATAATAGTCAAAGTGACTTATTCATGCAAAGCTGTTCTTAAAACAATATAGCTATTTCTGTGTACAATCTTCTCTTGGTTCTGCTCATTTTGCTCTTCATTATTTTGTGCAAATCTATCCATGTTTTTCTAAGATCTTTGAGCTCATCATTTCTTATGGCACAGTAGTATTCCACTACAATCATATACAACAACTTGTTCAGCCATTCCCCAAACGATGAGCGTCCTTGCAATTTCCAGTTCTTTGCCATCACAAAGAGAGCTGCTACAATTATTTTAGAACATATAGGTTCTTTCCCTTTTCCCTTAATCATCTTTGGAAATAGAACTAGTAGTGATATTGCTGGGTCAAAGGGTAAAGGCAGTTTAATAACTCTTTGGGCATAATTCCAGATTGTTCTCCAAAATGGTTGGATCAGTTCACAATTCCACCAACAATGAATTAGTGTCTCTGGATCATTGCATGTTCCCTGAAAGCCAAGAGCTGTCTCTAGCTGCTAAATGTATTGGCCCAATTTACTTTCAGACTGACTGTGTTGATAGTCTAATTTATGCAACACAGTTAACAACAACCATGGAATGCTGGCCTTGGCACTTTACTTTCCCAGGAAGTCACCTCTAGTACCCACAGAACAAATCCATCTTCCCGAGCTGTTGCCCATCCTACAGTTGCCCACACACAATCAGCAGGAATCTGGTGACAGGAAGCCAGGCAGTGTTCCGCCTCCGGATCAGACCACCCTCCTTCTCCAAATTTACAGGGTTATTCTGCCAATTTAACTCGAATGTGAGCCATGGTACATCTCATCTCATCCCAACTTGCCAAAACTATGTTCCATGTAGGGGCTCAGGGTCAGATAAGTAACTTTTTCCAGTACTTTTAAAATGACTTTGGCAGAGAGATTCATATTTTAACAAGTAATTTATCAAGTAACTAAAAGATTAGAATTTCATAATATTTAGAAATAATAGTACCATATTCAATTATCACATAAAAAAATCTCCCTTAAATTAAATTCTTACCACAAACCATCTTGACAATGGAAAGGAAATGAATAATGAGCTCAACCCAAAGGGTTGGCTTCTGCTCCTTGGTTAAGTAGGTATTCCTCTGTGTGTGTGTGTGCGTGTGCGTGTTTGTGGAGGGGAGAAGTGAGGCAATCAGGGTAAAATGACTTGCCCAAGTCACACAAGTGTCTGAGACCAGATTTGAACTCAGGTCCCCTGGTTCCACGGCTGGTACTCTATTCACTGGGCTACCTAGCTGCCCCTGTTAGGTAGGTGTTCTAAGAACAACTACTAGGGCAGAGAGGAATACAGAATGCAAAAAGGGAGTGAAATAAGACTGGGGAAGTAGTTTGGAACCAGACTGGGGAGGGTCTGAAATGCCAGGCTACTAAGTTTGTTTACCCTATAAGTAATAAGCCACTGATGATTTCTCAGCAGGTGAGTGACATGGTCAGAACTATGCATTAGGTAAATTAATGTTGGCACTTGTGTGAAAAATGAATTGAAGAAGAGACTGGAAGGTGGAAGGACAGTTAGGAAGGAAGCTATTAGTTAGGTGATAATGAGGGCCAGGATAGTGATGCTGACAGTGTGTGAGAAGAGAAGGTATTTTCTGACTGAAGAATAATATTCAAAATAGGGCACAAAATACAGACATGCTGAAACTTAAAATGTCATTCTAGAAACTGTTTCTTTAACACCAGATCCATAGGGACAGCTAGGTGGCATAGTAGATAGAGTGATGGGTCTAGAGTCAGGAAGACTCCTCTTCCTGAGTTCAAATCTGGCCTCAGACGCTCAGTAGCTTTGTGACCCTGGGCAAGTCACTTAATCTTGTTTGCCTCAGTTTCCTCATCTATAAAATGAGCTGAAGAAGGAAATGGCAAACCATTATCTTTGTCAAGAAACTCCAAATAAGGTCATGAAGAGTCGGACATGACTGAAAAATGACTGAACAACAACCATAGGAGAAATAGAAAACATGTCCCATGTTTAAATTCCATCTCTGATTTTACTGCTCATTCGAAAATAAATGTGGATAAGATTTTCCTTAAAAAATGAAACATGTACCATGTATTACCTCATCTTTTAAATTCCATCTTTGGTTTTGCTGCTTATTTGAAAACAAATGTAGATAGGATTCTCATTAAAAAATGAATTCAATGGTCGCATCTAGTTTTATATGAGAGTACTTCCATATTAATATAGATTTAGGACTGGAAGGAACCATCTAAGTCAGAGAATTCAACTCCCTTACTTTATAAATAGGGAAAATGAGGCCTTGAAGATGCCTGGATTTGGAACCAGAGGTTGAACTCTCAGCTCTCCTACTTACTACCTGTGGTGAGGTTTTTGTCCTTTGTTCCCTAAGAGGACCATGACATCAGGGAGATGATGACGTGACTTGCAGCTGACTTTGATTTGAGTGAGGCAGGGCTGTGCAAGGTCACCAGCCCTACATTCTCCTCTAGAGCCATCTGGGTCCAGTGGTCAGATATTCATTAGGACTACCAGAGATGGCCCAGGATGCAATGGGAGACCCTGGCCCTTTTAGGCTAAAGTCTTTCCAGGTTTTCACTTTGAGTGAGGCAACACTCAATGTTGAATGAATGTGAATAGGCCTCTTTAAGAAGTGAGTCAAGGGATGGCCCCTTTAATGAAAAACTCAAAAAAAAATCAAACTGGGAGAGGAAGACCCTCTGGGTTGCTAGCCAAAAGAGAAAGTTACTATTGACATTCACTCTGAGCCTGGAGGGCCCCAAAAATAACCATTATGTGGTGCTTGGGCAGGGATCTATTGTTATTCAATCTCCAAGATCCAGAGTGAATTGGTTTTAAGGCTTGGTCTTTGAGCTTTCAGCTATCAAAATTTACGTTCATTTGGGTAGAACACCTTCAAGTAAGAATGGTGAAGAGGGGAGGGGAGAGGGGAGCACAGTCCCAGTTGGGCAACTCAGCCCATCCTGTCTTCTCCCTCTCTCCTTCTCCCTCTGTATTGGTAATTAAGGTGGGACTTTTTTTTTTACTGTTTTCTCTTTTAGAAATGCTAAAGTTGGGGCAGCTAGGTGGCACATTGAGTAGAACACCAGTCCTGGAGTCAGGAGGACCTGAGTTCAAATCTGGCCTCAGACACTTGACACACTAGCTGTGTGACCTTGGGCAAGTCACTTAATCCCAATTGCCCTGCCTTCCCCCCTCCAAAAAAAAACCAAAACCAGAAATGCTAAAGTAATCAAATGCCTTTGACTAAGCCTTACTAGGTACAAAGCCCCAGGCCCATACCCTTTTGCTAACTAGGTGCTAAACCCCAGGCCCACACCCTTTTGCAGATTAGATGTGAATCCTTAGGGCCCTAACAAGGATATATAAGATACAAGGTTGCCCTTTGACTTTTGGGGCTCTCGGTCACTGGAAGAGTGGCATGGAACCCTAGACAGCCATTTCAAGAGCCTCCAGCATGTAAACCCAGATGTTGATGCTTTCCTTGTAACTATGAATTGTGATTTGGTCTGTTTATATTGTGTGTGTTTGTAATTTATTTGTATTTGCTCTGAAGTTCAGGTTGCTGGCTTTTCCTCCTGAACTAAGTGAGTTTATATATTTGTATGTTGGATTAAAGTAAGATTGTTAACCCCTTAACGTTGCTTTCCTTAGTAAAGCAGATCAAAGAATCTGTGTTAGTGGCCTTCTGTGTGCTAGTTGTTGTTGGTTTTACACAGCCACAGTAGCTGCTAGCAGATTGTTGCTACATCCTCTCTCCCTCTCTCTCTCCTTCTCCCTCTCCTTCTTTCTCCCTCTCCTCCTTCTCAAATAGGTTTATCTTCAAAGATTCAAAACTTAGCATATTGGTATAATTTTCTAGACAGCTAGGTGCTGCAGTGGATAGAGCATTCGGCTTGGAATCAGGAAGAAGATTCATCTTCATTCAGATCCAACCTCAGCAAAAAGAGGCATTGGACTAGATGGCCTTTGAGGTCATTTTCAGTTCTCTGACCCTATGACTTGTGTAACCCGGATCACACAAACAGTGAATTCATAGCCAGGATATGAACTCAAGTCCTCCGAAACCAGATCCAGTGTTTTTGTCCTGGAGCTCTGCTGCCTTAGGGCTAACAATGCTTTGCCCACGTAGATTAAACAGATTCGTAGTGCCTTGAAAACAGCAAATTTTCAATAAATATTTGTTGGTTGAATGAAAGAAATTTGTTGAAGGAACAAGCCTTTATAATAGGGCTATTTCCAGGTCACTAGCCATTTAGCATTTAATGTACAACAATGATGCTTTAATTTTTTTATACATGATTATAGTTGGAAAATATGCATAATGTTAAATGTCCTTAATAAAGTTTGAAATATTAAAAAAATTGTTAACGTTTTGAACCTATCCATAGGTTATGTACATGGTAATTTGAGCTTTTCAGGAATATAAGTAAGAAAATAGAAGACCCCCCCCCCCCGAAAAAGAAATCAAAAGAAAAAAAGCCCTCTGAGCTACCAAAGTCTACACAAAGTTTTTATAAACTTTACTTTTAGGAGAAGTACCTTTGAGCCCTGACTCAGAGTCTATTTCCTTTAACACATAATTGTAACTATTTTCCAAGCCCAAATACAAATTAGAAGGTTCGGTGGCAGCTGCAAGAATTAATCATCGACACACTGATAGTATGATAGTAAGAGAGAAAAACTATAAAAAGTAGACAAGAGAATGCAGAGAGTAAGTAACCTGTAGCCATTTCATACTGGGGCAAACATCCCACCATACCTACCTCAAGAACACCATTCTGTATTACTTGATATCCATAATAACGACCCTGAATCATCAAAAGGAGTTAAATTGTATTTTGTATACTTAATTACATTATGAACATCAATAAGTCATTTAGCTGCTCTGAGTCGCAGTTTCTTCATCTGTAAATTATACAAGTATTATTTCGAATGTTAATACAATGAATAATAATATTTATATTACCTACCACATAGGGTTATTTAGGAAAGTGTTTTGTAAATTATTGTTGTGGAATCATTTTCAGTCATATTTGACTCTTTATGACCCCATTTGGGGTTTCCTTGGCAAAGATACTAGAGTGGTTTACCATTTCCTTCTCCAGCTCATTTTATAGATGAGGAAAGTGAGGCAAACAAGGTTAAGTAATTTGCCCAGGGTCACAGAGCTAGTAAGTGTCTCAGGCCACATTTGAACTCATGAATATGAGACTTCCGGACTTCAAACTCAGCGTTCTATCCACTATGCCACCTAGCTGCTTTGTAAACTATAGAGTTATACAAATTAACCCATCAACTAATAACTATCAATTGGGCACCTACTATGTGGTAGGCATCAGGCGTACAGATAAAAATAAAACAATTTCTGCCATCAAGGTGCTTAGTGGAAGAATATAGTTATTGCCATTACTGTAAAGCGAACCAACTTAATAAAGATAATGATAAAAGGATCATATATAGAGCTGGAAAGAACACCAGAGGCCACCGAGTCCGATTCCCTCTTATTTTACACATGAAGAAATTAAGGCTGAGGGCTTAAGAAATTTATTTGCCCAGGGTCACCCAACCAGTCAGTCAGGACTTGAATTCATCTCCCTAATATTATTCCTTACACACAGATCCAGAGTGTGTACACTGTTGCCACTGATGATGTATAGATTTGTGGCAGCCTATGCCCAAGATTTGGGGAAAATATTCTATTGCTACTTTTCTCACATGCCTTTCCTTTGAACCAACCATATCACTAGCTAACTAGTGAGAACAAACACACTGGCAGGGACAAGTGAACTATGATTTCTGGTGGGTATAGATTCACTGAGCTTTGAACCAAGGGTAAATTTCTGGAGGACACTGGGTGATACCACACCTATAACCCAAGTTCTTATCATTTAAAAGTTTGACAGCTGAAGGTCTTTAAGAATACCATTTATGGGGTAAAGAGTTCTTGCTTTATGGATGGTAGTAGCTACACAACAGGTCTAGAGATGCAGTGTGAAATGCTGAGTGTCTTTGTGACTTCTTTAGCTTTCCCAAACTAAGTTGCTGATCATTTGGTAGTTCACAAAACAACTGATAGTATTTCTCAGGTGTTTGCTAGCTGGAAAAATATGAAATATCGATCCACTCGGAGCTGACCAATGTCCTTATCACTGGATCAACTCTTGAACCAATGTAGTTAACTAAGAAAACAAAAAAACCTTATGATTCATTAAAACACACACCAAATCAATTATACAAAATTTTGAAAAAAAATCAGAATTTATTAAGAATATTTTACATTTCACTCAAATATACTTACAACTCAAGTGATGAATACAGTCATATTACCTACTCTTGCAGGCACCACTACCATAGAAGTAACCCCCATATTTATAACACGCCACTCTCTCCTACCCCCATCCCGTCCACTCATTATTTTCTATAAATATAGCAAATACTACTTTTTATTGTAAACAACAAGAAAACACCATTAATGATGTTTGGATATAGTGTTGCACATTTGGATGTTGCTTTAGCTTATATTAGTACTCTACTGGTATTTCTTTTTAAAACTATGTAATTTTTCACCAATTTCTTATAAAAGGTGTATCTTGCATTTTATTCAGTGCTGCACTGGCCTATCCTCTGGAGACTGAAGAGTGTATATTATAGCTTCTTAATCACTTTCACCAAGTGTCAGGCCTACCTGTTTGGCTTACCTCATCTACTTCACAATTCCTGAAATCTGCTCCTGGGTTCTTAAGCTGATGTATGTAAACAGTGAAGAGAAATCTCTAATACAGTAATCTGTCCCTCAGAAGGAGGAGGTGTGACAGGTGAATGACAGGCCTGGAGAGCCTAGCAGGTAGGCTACCAGCCAGGATGGTATTTCAAGCCCTTTCCACCCTGGGTAAACACCGCCTATTGTTTTATTTCTTTTACAAGCTCCATTTAGGCTCTTAGTGGCTTTCTAAGTGTTTATTATCATTAGTAGGTTCTTTAGAGTCAAAGCTATCTTATCTTTCCTTTTCGACCTGTTTCTTAGAATGAAAAAGTAAAAAAAAAAATTCAATACAGGGTATTTCCTTTAATACAGTACAGCTCAGATCCAAGTCCCTCCTTGCTTTTCTTTCCAAAGTATGACTCACAGCCTACAGTTATATAAAAACAAACTGCAATAAACAGTTTCAGTAGATACAACTAAGCCACTAACCAGACACCTGAAGAAATACAGATCACAATTTACAGTATAATATAATTTGAATAGTTTTAATAAGAGTTTGCATTTCTGTTTCTGTTTAAAGATTAGATTACATGAAAGGTAGAGGATTTTTTTTTTACATCAACAAAGGTATTCTCTGGACTAGCTAATGAAATCTAGACCATATGGTGCCTCAATACATAAAATACAAAGAACAGTTAACATCAACCAAAATAATTCAACATCCAATTAATAGATACTAAGCTACAGCTATCTATACATCTTCCCTGAGGGCTCTCACACCCTATTTTACGTTATCCCGGGATATCTGGTTAGGAAACATACAGCACTCTAGAGAACAAACATCAATATTTGCTTTTTGAGTCATCAAGAGTGAGTTTACTGCTTTATCTGTATTGTAGGAAGTCTTTGAGGAGCTTTGGAAGCTGGAGCTGGGGAACAAGATGTAGCCTTGCTCTTCCTATGCAGTTACGGATACACAGCCGGCAAAGTTGGCACAGAGAGCTTGGGGTGGCTATAAATAAAGTACAAGAGGGTTTTGTCAATCAGGGCCCATGTAGATTTTATGTGCTTCAGCATTTTATCAAACCCTTCAACAAAATATTACACAACAGATGATACGCTCTATGGTACATTTTGTTGACAAGAGTTCAGATCCCTGGATAAAAATTGCCTCTCGAAGCTGAAATAAAAGTGGTGGGTTACACTCCTAGTTCTCTGGCTTCTGAGGTACAGGATAAGGAGTTAATTTTGCTCTTAGAAGTTAGGCTAGTATACAAGCCCCAAAAAAGGATTGTGAATGGACCCAAGGGGAAATTTTACCAAAAATAGTACTTTTCCAAACTGGGGAGAAGCATGTGTTTTGAAATGAAATTTACTGTAACATCTACATGTAAGCCTGAGAAGGGGACATGTGTTGTTACATTAAAAAATTGCATGAGTGACCACCATTTCGTGAAGCTGAGTTTCAGCTGCTGGTAAGTCACCTGATTTTGAAGAGGTCACAAGATGACTCGGACCTCCAAAGGTCTCCCTACTGAAGAAATGTCACAAAACCACCCCTTTCCCTCTCACCTCAGCGTCGCCTGATCATCTCCACCAATAAGAAACCAGGTGTCTCAATTCCTATAATCCTGTTTTTCAGACCCTCCAAATTGTATATTAAGTATGTAGAAGCCAATGGTCATTGTTCTTGTCTGCTGAGAACCTTGGTCCTGGTTTGTTTCTGCAACTGCATGTGTTGCTAAATAGATTATTATCTGGATATAACTATTTGGTTTCTTTATTCCACCACAACAGTATGAACATGTATACATTTTTACAAATGGGTAAAAACTGTGTTCAGATTGAGTTGATGAGATTTCAGGCTTTGGGAATGAAGGTAGGACCTATCTCCCCCTGCCTTTTTTCCCTTTGGTCTTGGAGTACTCAGCACAAGGATGAGCACATTTGGGGGTTATGGGAGAGAGGGAAGACTTGAACCTGTGATTTTGCTGGTATGGGCAGTCTCCTATATGTAAACTCTTTCCAGTAATACGAGTCAGACAAACTTATATGCAACATCATTCATTCAGAATTTACATCCTTAGAGAATTGCTTGGCCAACTGAGAGCACCTGAGGCAGGTCTTGACACCAGGTCTTCCTAACTTCTAGGTCAGCTCTATGGCTATTACTTTTGGCCTCTCATTTTGCACATAGTATAGGCATTTAATAAATACTTGTTGAATTAAAGCAGTACAAGTTTCCAGAAACTACTAAGCAAAGCCTAAAACAGAATTACATGTTATCCTTTTCCAAAGCTAACAAATTAAATTACAGTTAGCTGGGTGGTACAGTCAATAGAGCACCAGGCCTGGAGTCAGCATAGATCTGAGTTCAAATCCAGCCTCAGACACCTGCTACTTGTGTGACCCTGGGCAAGTCATTTAACTCATTTGTCTCAGTTTTCTCATCTATAAAATGGGGATAATAATAGAACCTATCCCCCAGGGTTATTGTGAGGGTCAAATGAAATAACAGTTGGTCTTAGCGCAGTGCCTGGCACATAATAAGCACTATTACTATTATTAAATGGAAAGAATATGACAAAATCATGCAAAGAAAAAAAATCAGTACTAGGAATACAGCATCCACGTTGATAATAAGTATTTTTTAAAAAAATACATGAAAGTATAAATTAACAGATTAGAATAGAATTTAGCATGAGCATACCGGATTGCATATTTAGAGCTAGAAGGGGCTTTAGAGATCAGTTACTCTAACCCATTAGACTGTCCCCAAGCCTTTAAGAGCAAGGACTATCTTTTACTCTGCGTGTGTGTGTGTGTGTGTGTGTGTATTCCCAGTGCTTAGCACAATGTCTGGCCCATAGTAAGTAGATGCTTAATAAATGTATAGTGACTAACTGACCCCTCATTTTACAGATGAAGAAAGTGGATCCCAGAGGCAAAGAGATTTGCCCAAGGTCACATATTATTGATATGTTTGTAATAAAAGCAAAGAATTTCAAAGTCTTTTTTGAGTTAAAGAATGAGCATATCAACAAGGCATCCTTACAGACACAGTCTGAATCAAGCTGTTTATCTATTTTCTCAGAAAAATAACTTACATATTTCCTAGAAACTGTGTTCTTTAGAAAATACTATATAAACTTCTAAAGTTCTTATATTTATGTCAGAAAACAGCACTTATATTTCAAGAAGGACATTTTTATTCCTTACTGCACTTAATATTTAAAATAAAACATACGCCATATTTTACCCTTTCACTCAAAATTACTTCCCCTCTTTCTCTAGCTTATGTCACAGCCCATTAAGTCAATTTACATTTTAATGGCATTTAATTGTATATGTGTGCATTTATTTTGCTTTTCTGTGTTTTTTCTTAAGTACATGGCATTGCTGAAAGAGTTCTACACTGTGGGGTAGGAGGTGGGAGTAGGCAGGACACCTACAATGGAGCCCTGGTTTTACTTCTGTGTGACCTTGGGATTCAGTCTCCTTGGGTCTCAATTTTCTTATCTGCAAAAGGAGAGGGATTGACAATGGGACCTCCAAGATTGCTTCCAATTCTAAAATTCTTAGGCTCTGTGTGTTACTCTTGTGAATCGTGAGGATTAAGAAGAAGGATGGAGTGACCTCAAAATGGATTAATGACGAGTTAGAAGAATCACAGAATCCCAAGATCTTCGAGTTAGAAGGGAGCCCAGAGGCAATCTGATCCAACCCCTACCTCACTAAAAATCCCCCCAGTAATGATTTTAGCACGTGGTCATCTACACTTTGCTCGGAGGCCTTGAATGAGGACAAACCCATAACCTGTTCTGCTTTGGGATTGCTCCAATTATTAGGAAGTTGGACAAGTAGTCCACAACTGCCTCTCTGAAACTTCTGCCCCTTTAGAAGCAAGAAAAACAAGTTGATCCCTCATTTACACGAAAGCCTTTCAAATACCTGGAAGACAGTTTTCATGTCTCCCTTTAGTCTCTTCTTCTACAAGCCAAACAACCAATTTTATCCATCATCAACATGATCGCAAGGCTTTTCATTATCTTAGTTTACCCTCTTCTGAATGCTTTCCAGATTATCAGGGTCCTCTCTCCTAAAATGTAGAGCTGAACACTATATGCTAAATATAGTTAGGATCACTTAGAGAAGAAATGAGGTCCCTTAACTGACTTTCTATATATATTTTCAGGCAAAACGACAACAAACAATAATGAAAGGGTATATATACAATGACAATCTGTCCTGTATTTATTAGGCCAGTCCCAATTTCAAGAAAAGAACATAATTTTTACAAAAGTTTTGCAAAAGAAATCTTTCTGTTGAATCACGTGTTCCAATTTTTTATTTGGAAAATATGATCACTGAATATAGAAGATGACAGCAACGCAATCTATATTCCACAAGGGACAAAACCTGAGGAAATCAGTTAGAAAGATTCAGGTTAAAAATAAGCCAGATTCCCTAAACAATAATTGCAAAAGTGCCTGTTTGTAAAGAAAGGCTGTGGAATATATTTCCTTGAAAAACCTTAGAAAAGGATAGAATTTTCTTATTCTGTCTGTGAAGGTTTTGGTGAAGTTTTTCTGTATCCAGATGGACCAAACTAGATGACCCCTCACAATCTATGGAATCAAAGTATCTTTGAGTGGTTAAGGACTGTGGAGACCATCTAAGCTAACCTTTTATATGGATGACTCCATGACAACTGGAAGGTGTTGAAAAAAATAGCTCACGGGTCTCTGCTCCAGTATGTAGCCAAGGCCTGTCAATATCACCTTCACAATATCTCTTGAAAACTCCCCCGTGTCTCTTCTGACACTGTCACCACACTGGTGGCAGGCCCTCATCCCTTCACTCTGGAACTACTGCAATATCCTATTGGTGATTCTCCCTACATCAAGTCTCTCTCCAATCTATTTCATCCTCCATTCAGGCACCAAAATGGTTTTCTGAGAATGCAGATTCGATCATGTCACCATCCTATTCAATAAATTCCAGTGGCTCCCTATTACCTCCAGGATCAAACACAAAACATTCTGTTTGGCATTCAAAGCCCTTCATAACCTGGCCCTCTACCTTGCCAGTCTTCTTATACCTTACTCCCGCTACATATACTTCAATGCAATGACGCTGGCCTCCAGTCTTTTCCATGAACAAGACACTTCATCACTTGGCTCTGGGCAGTCTCAGGTGGTCCTTCATGTCACTCTCCTCATCTCTACCTCCTGGCTTCCTTTAAGCCCCAAATAAAATCCGATGTTGTACGTGCAGCATTTCCCAATCCCTCCCAATTCCAGCACCTTCCCTCCATTAATTATTTCCTATTTATCTTGCATATTTGCATGTATTTGTTTCAGTGATATTTCCTCCATTAGCAAGGAGGAGCAGGAATTGCCTTTTGCTTCTTTTTGTTTTCCCAGCATGTAACACAGTGGCTGGTACATAGCAATTACTTAATTAATTGTTTATTAATTGACTGTTTGATGGTTGAAGCAATGGAACTTTTCATGTTTTGGGTATAGGTAATAAAATTCATTCTCAGTATAATCTCTGTTCAACTTCTCCACTGGAACAGCATCTCAGTATTATGTTTTTGAAAACTGCAAAATACATCATGTCAAATCAACTTTCCTACTTGATGAAATGCACATACATACACCCATATGAATAAACCATAGACTTGAAAATTCCAAACATTTTCAAGAGTGTCCATATAAAAGACCTCCCTTACCTTCCTGCTGCAGCAACATCTTCTCTACCAAGCTGCTGGGAGTAGCTACATCCACAGGCCGCTGGAACTCTGTATTTTTAGCATTGATGTCAGCCCCAAATTCAAGCAGAGCACCCACAATCTCTAAGCTGGACTGCTGAGCGGCAGCATGTAATGGAGTGTCCCAGTACCTGCCTTTTTGAACATCAGCACCTACATATGGAAAGGGAAGGATGGAGAAAAGACTATTAAAATCCTGAAAGTCCTTAACTTTTGTATCTCTAACTTAATACTAGTCCTAGGTCTATTTAAGCAAATTATTTAAACAAATAATTCTCTATGGAAATTATGAATGGTTCACATAATTTTTACCAGATCAGGATTAAATGACTTTGGTAGTCTTCTATAAAATGTCCCTCTTACTTCTTCCTTCTAAGAAATTAATCAGTCAACAAACATTTATCAAACACTTGTGTGCCAGGCACCATACTAAGAAAACAGTCTCTACTCTCAAGGAGCTTGCTGGGGAGTCTATAGGTAGGTGTGTGTGTGTGTGTCTGTGTGTGTGTGTATATGTATATATATATACACACACACATACATATATATACACATACACACATATATGTATATATGCACAGGAATGTGTATGTATGTGTATATATGCATATATATGTGTACATATATGTACACATATATACATGTGTATATATAAGAACACACAAAATATATACTGATTAGATAGACAGTGGCCTTAAAATGAAAGGAACTAGTATCTGGAGACTTGGAAAAGGCTTCCTTAAGGAGGTGGCACAGTAATTGAATCTTGAAAGAAGCCAGGGATTCTAAGAGGCAGAGGCTGGGAGGAAGAACATTGCAGGCACAAGGGACAACTAAATAGAGGGATTTCTATTTGATCCCAGGGATAACAGTCACTGAAATTTATTGAACAGGGAGGATGAAATGACTTTGACACCTGTTTGGAGGGTGGATTGGAGAGGGGAGTCCACTAAGAAGACTTTTGCAATTTTCCCAGGCAATAGGTGATGCAAATTTGAACTAGGGTAGTGGCTATGTGAGTAGAGAGGAGGGGACATATGTGAAGAAAGAATCACAAGACTCGGTAGCACACTGGATATGTGAGGTGAGTGAGATTAAGAAGCTGAGGATGACATCAAGGTGGAAAACCTGGGTGAATGGGAGGACGGTGGTGTTCTCAATAGGAATAAGGAAGTTCTGAATTGGGCTGGGTTTGTAGAGAAATATCCCAAATTTTATTTTAGATATCTTGCATTTGAGATACCTAGGACATCCAGTTTGAAATGTCCAACAGGTAGTTGGTAGGCTAACTGGAGGCTCAGGAGAATAGGGCTGGATGAATGGATTTGGAAATTTTCTGCATAAAGATGATGACTGAACTCATGAGAGCTGATGAGATCACCTGTGACACAGGATAGTGCAGAGATTCTTAATCTGGAGTCCATCAATACATTGGAGGAGATCTGTGAACTTGGATGGGGGAAAAGTACATCCTCATTTTCAGAAACCTCTAACTAAAAGTTCATGTTTACTCTATCAGTGTAGACAACAAAACCTTCTGAAGGCCCATAGATTTCACTAGGCTGTCAAAAGGACTCATGACCTCCCCCTGCCAAAAATAAAAAGGTTAAGAACCTCAGGTACAGAGGGAGAAGATAAGAAGTTTCAGGACTGATCCTAGACCTTAATTTAGAAATGTCATGGTCATCCACTGCATCTGGGGCCATCGCCAGTCATCTTGACTTTTGTCTTGCCACTGGACTTTGATGACTCTGAAAGCAGCTTTACCCTCACTTACATCCAATTCATGCACAAGTCAAAACATCACTCTCGTGATGTCACAGATTCTCTTTGAGAATAAAGAACAGAGTTAATGGATGTTACATGGATGAAGATCTAGCAAAAGATATTGAGAAGGAACATTTAGACATGTCAGAAGAGAACCAAGATACAGAAGAGCCACAATAAACCCAGAGAGTTAAGACCGTCCAGGTGAAGATGGGTTAATAGTCTCAGGTACCGCATAGAGGGCAAGTAGAATGAGAAAAACACCCTTAGATTTGGCAATTAAGAAATCACAGGTAAACTTTGGAAAGAGCATCTTCCGTTGGATGATCGTGTTGGAAGCCATACTGCAGGAGTGGAGGTTTCATGTGCAGACAACTTTTTGGAGGAATTTGGCTGGGAGAGGGAGAAGAGACATGGGATAGTAGCTTTCTGGGACAGGTAGATTTTAGTGAAGAATTTTTAAGTATGGTAGAGACTTGGGCATAGAACTGTACTAAACTGGGGAGCCCCAGAGTGCAGAACAGTCTTAATGATTTTCATTTCTCCCTAGCACAATGCTCTAAATGAAGTAGTGCTGAATTAATGTTTGCTTGTTGATCTGCCTTGAATCAACTCCCCCACTTCATTTACAATACAGATAATTTTTTCTTGGAAAACTCACAAAGAATGAGAATTTTAGACAAAAATAGTCTTTCTTATTACTGTCTTGCTTAAGCTACTAAAGCATAGATTTTTAAAAATACTTTAATATACTCAGCATCATGTGGAAAAACAAACTTTCTCTCTACATATAGCTAGATAGACACACACACACAGAGAGAGAGAGAGAGAGAGAGAGAGAGAGAGAGATATTACTACATTGAAAATAAAGCATATAGAAAAGCCAAGTGACAAAAACCTTTAAGAGGCAGACTTGAATTTTTTGATTCTCCTACGCATGGTTGAAAGGTTACAGCAGCATACCAACAAAGGGAGGAACCAATCAGTGAGATAAGAGCTCCATCAAGGTGTTTCATGGATAATGATACCCTGCAAATGCTTAGGAAGGTGGAATCCAAAATGAGATGTCCCTCAAATATTGGGCCACAGGTTGAATCATAAATCCTCTCCTAGTTGGAAACCAGGAGGTCTTTATTCTACATATCATCTTTGTGTCTTTGGGCAACTAACTTAACTTCTCTAGCTTTTTTTTCCCTTTGATCTGCAAAATGCAGATGCAAACAGTTCCTGCCCCATTCTGCCTCATACAGTTGTCCTAAATATCTAATTAGGTAGTATATATGAAATTACTTTGAAATTTAAAGTGCCACAGGCAAGCAGGACAGCTTTGAAAGTTACATGTTAAACTTACTGTAAACTAGTGCAGCTAGGTGGCGCAGTGAGTAGAGCACTGGCCCTGGAGTCAAGAGGACCTGAGTTCAAATCTGACCTCAGACACTTGACACATGTACTAGCTGTGTGACCTTGGCAAGTCACTTAACCCTAATTGCCCTGCCAAAAAGCAAAAAAAAAAAAAGGGGGGCAACTAGGTGGCGCAGTGAGTAGAGCACCGGCCCTGGAGTCAAGAGGACCTGAGTTCAAATCTGGCCTCAGACACTTGACACATGTACTAGCTGTGTGACCTTGGGCAAGTCACTTAACCCCAATTGCCCTGCCAAAAAGCAAAAAAAAAAAAACAAAAAAAAAACTTACTGTAAACTTAAAGGGAAAGGGAAACTACGTAATAGGAATTTGCAGTTTTACCTCTTGTTCTGTTCTATGTTGTATATGGAAATGCTCATCTTATTCGGTGTCTATTAGGTTCAAAACAGACAAAAAAGTAAAAAAAAAACACGAGAGAAAATTATTGGGGGAGGGGGAGGGACAATGATTTTTGTTTCATTTCCTGGGGAATCTTTCTGATAGTTATAAGTCTTGGGCAAATCTACTGCACCATCTAATACTCACTGGAGTGTGTAAAGATTTAATCAATATTTTAAAAGTAGAGATAGGAAAAAATGATTTTTAATGCAAGACAAATATATGTATTCATTATTACTTTATAATTTCATTAACAACAGTCTATTATTTAATATTTGGGATTATTTTAATTTTCATGTTGAATTCATCATAAATTAATTCTTTTATTAGGTTAAAGTATAACCACATTATTATTCTCTACGTAATTTTTCAGCTTATGAATGGCTCCCCAAAAATAACCTTGGGTATTTTTTTAAAAGAAGCTTCTGAATATCTAAATAAAATTATGCTGTATATACATTTAACTTTTAAAATTTTACTTGTTTACAATTTCTCTAAGAGGCTGTGTTTCTATAACATACAAGTATATACATACATACATAAATTTATTTATTTTATTTTTAAATAAAATGCAGTCTGGCACAGTGAATCAAGGCCCAGGGTTAGAGTCAGCAAGACCTGAGTTCAAATCCTGCTACCAAAACATATTAGATATGTGACCAAAGGCAAATCATTTAACACCTCTCCCTCCCCATCCTCCCCAAACTCTCTAAGACTATATAAGTAAGAGCTAAGTTGTAGATGTGCACTGATGGAGAGAGTGTCGCCACCAGGATCTCCTTACGGGAAATTACGTCACTGCTTTAATTGTACAAATTCCTATTTCCTTTCAGAAGTAATTTGATGAGCTTAAATGTATGTAATTCCTTGTTATTATATGCTTAAAATGAAAGAATGAAATAGCTATGCATGCTAACACTTTAAATATATGTGTTGGGAGAGATATGAGATACATGGCATCCAGTAAAACGTGTCTGTTGCTGTGAGCAGCAAAACTATTTTGTCTTTGCGCCATATTATCTATACACATATTAGTACACCCACATAACAAGTGTAGCTAGGCTTCAAGTGCAAGGGACTATTAAAAAAAAGTCATAATTGCCATTTGGGGATAATTTACAATATGGATTCCAAGAATTAGAAAAGTTCCCCTATGTTAAAGGTAGAAATGTAATAATAATAAATAATAATAAAAACAATAATAAAAATAATGTGAGCTAGCTAGTTGGCAGAGTTCTGGGAGAGAGCTGAAAAGACCTGAGTTCGAATCCCAAATCTGACCTTAGACACTAGCTATTTGTCCCTTGGCAAGGCACTTAAGCCTGTCTGCCTCAGTTTCCTCATCTGTAAAATGAGCGGGAGAAAGAAATGGCAAACCACTACAGTATCTTTACCAAGAAAAGTCCAAATGGTGTCACGTACAGTTGGACGGGACTTAAAACAACTAAACAACAACAAATGATAATCATAAAATAGCGTTTACCGGGCACTGTGCCTTACAAATATACAACAGTTCTGGGAGGAAGGTGCTATTATTATCCCCATTTTATAGCTGAGGACCTGAGACAGAGGTTATGACTTGCCCAAGGTCCCACAGCTAGTAGGTGTCTGGGACTGGATTTGAACTCAGGCCTTTCTGACTCCAGACCCAGAGTTGTATCCATTGTGCAAAAGGTGCTCTAAGAGTACCAGGAGGTAACAGAGTTGAGACAGTCAGGAAAGGTTTTTCAGAGGCTGAGAGTCCAGTGCTAGGTCTTAGAGGAAAGGAGAAGCCATTCCAAATAAGAGAAACAGTATGTGCAAGGCAGCTGAGGTGAGACCCAGGCAAGGTCTATTTAGGAGAGTATGAAGCCATCGGTTTGGCTGGAGTAGAGGATTTGTAGAAGGCAATAGTGGGACATAAAGTTATTTAAGCAATGGGTAATCCCCAAACTGCTTACATTTGGCTTTGGTGGGATGTAATCTGAGGCAAAGACAGCTTTGTCTGGGTTATACTCAAATTTAAGCAACTTTATGTTACTTAAATGACCAGCAGATAGAGGGCTATGTATCAAATCAGTACTTAACTGCTGATTCCATTTTGCATAGATCAAGAGAAGGATTATGTGTTCTTGTTCAAGCTTTGATATGAGACTCACTAAGAATGGTAATCTGCAAGGTCACTTGAACACTGACATACACAGTAAGAATGCTTTTACTAAAAAGTGTCTTTTAAAATAAGGTGTTAGCTGGTGCACAGAGTACTGGGCCTAGAGTCAGAAAGAGCAGAGTTCAAATGTGACCTCAGGCACTTACTAACCGTGGGAGCCTGGGCAAGCCACTTAACCCCTACCTGCATAAAACCAAAGAGGAAAATGGCAAACTCCTCCAGCATGTTTGCCAAGAAAATGCCATGGACAATTGGTCCACAGGGTCAGGATACAACTGAACAACCAAACAACAAAAAGAAATGCTCAAAAGCTATGGATATATGGCTAAATTGATGGCTGTCAAAATGCAAAGTATATAATGGAGAGTACCTTAATGATATATGTAGATACACACACATATATGTATAATTTTATACATATATGAGTGTACATACATACATATCTCCATGTATATGTAGATATGTATCTTTATACACACACAGTAACAATTTACCTGCATAAAGAAGTTTTTGGATGCAATGGTATTGCTGCGCCATACAAGCCACGTACAAAGGGGTTCCCAGGTGAGGAATGTCTTGGTCAACATCTGTGCCCCAGGATATGAGAGTTTCTAGACATTCACAGTGGCCTGCCAATATAAAATATGGAAGAGTTCACTCTTCTGAAGAATGTACTTTCGTTGCCCACCTATCTTTTCCTGGAGCCAAAAAATAGACTGCATTCTTTGAACTGGTCTTACTTTCTTCCCATTGTACTATATAATACATCTGGGACACTAATGGCATACCTCTGCTGGCTGCCTCGTGCATCGGTGAGGGAAGGCATGACTCTAGCTGAGCTTTGGCACCATACTCCAACAGAAGCTCGACACAACTGGCACTTCCTCGGGAGCATGCATTGAATAATGGGGTCACGCCATCGATTGTAGTTGCATTCACCTACAATAAATCAGAGAAAGCTGAGAAAAGAACTGGCAAAATACAATGTGATAAAAACTTAATTGTAAAACAAAAGTTCAGATGGCACTTTTAGAAGAATGAAGTCTTTTTTAGAAGCTTGAAAACTTAGAAGGGGTCAATTTTCCAATGATAAAATGCTTAATCGGGATAAAGGCCATTTAAAATTCCTATTGTTTTCTTTTTTGTTTCTCATCATGCAGGGCCAAGAAAAAGGAACTAGAGATAGCAGCAATGATTCCAGTAGGGCACGGTACTGAACACTACTTCTACCCCCAATATTTCCTCTTTTTGTGAGTTTAAATATTAAAAAACTATGTCTCAGAGATAGAAATATAAAGTCCAATTTTAAGGTTAACTTTCGCAATAACCTAGGATTAACTGACAGAATAATGGGAATGCAGACATTTCTGAGTCAAAAAGAGGAAGGACTTGGTTAAGGACTGTGAAAATAGGAGACTGCTTAAAATGTGGATCAGAAAGTGGGATGATCAGTGTTAGATTGAAAAAGCCAAATTGGCTTTCTGGATACTCCTGTATCCAGAAGGAAGTCTGGGAATCCAGTTCAATCCAATCTATATTGACGGAGGGCCAACTATGTGCAAGATATTGTGCTGAGCGCAACAGCAACAGAAAAAACGACTAAGACTTGGCACCTGCCTTCAAGGAGGTTATAGTCGAGTAAAGCATTTAAGAACTACACGTAGATCTAAAATGTGAGGCAGAATATGGTTAATCTTGCTGAGAAGACTTTTTTTTCTTTTGACTGGTTCTGTAATTTCAACTGCAGCACAGTACTCTCACTGAGGAAATTCTTTCTACCAATATAGATCAGAACCAGTTCAATTAATGAATCAATAAACCTTTATCAAGTGCCTATTACACGCCAGGCAATGTGCTAAATGCTAGGGATTCAAAAAGAGGCAAAAAATAGTCCCTGCCCTCCAAAAGCTTAAACTCTCCAACTTGTTATCCTAGAGCGTTGACTGTGGGCCCTGAGAGCTTAAGCTATTTGTCCAGATTCCTAAAGAGACGCCCAGTTATAAAAGGGAAATGTTCCTGGGGAGGAGGAAGGAGTCACATCAGGTTGGGAGTTTCGGGGGGGGATAATAACAATGACAGCATTAATGATAGCAGCAAACATGCCCACTGTGTGCCAGGCACTGTGTTAATTTACAATTATTACCTTCTCGGAGCCTCACAACAACCCTGGGAGGTGAGTGCTGTTACTAGGCCCATATGCAGATGAAGAAACCAAACCAAAGAGGTCACCTAGCAAATAAGTGCCTGAGGCTGAATTTGAACTCAGCTCTTCTTAACTCTAGACCCAGCACTCTGTCCACCGCACCACTGGCATTGAAGGTGGAACTGAATGATAAGGAGGCTTTTTGAAAGGTAAAGAAGTGAAATCAATGTGTTCTAGGGAGAAAAGATAGCATAAGGAAAAGAAAAAGAGCAGAAAAGAGCAGAGGGAGCAGCCAGCAGTCTAGCTGGAATAGAAGAGAGGGCATGCATAGAGGAGTTGCTGGTGAAAGTAGGGGAGGAGTCAGACCTTGGAGAGCCTTGAATGCCCAGCTAAGGGATATTTACTCAGTTCATGAGGCAAATGGGAGCCACTGATTTTAAACAGAAAAGTGCCATGATCAGAGCTGACTGTTAAGAGGAATCTTGTCATAGCCACAGAAAATGACTTAAGAATGGAAGGGCTTCAGGGTGTGTTCAAAAAAGACACTTACGTTGGCTCCAGCTTCGAGAAGAGTCCTGGCACATGCGACATGATCTCCGAGGCAGGCTTCATGCAATGGAGTGACATGGTCGATTGTCACTGTATTTACATTATATCCCTAAATGTGACACAAAAAACTTTCAAAAATGAGATGGAAAAAATTTAGGCAAAGCTACTTATTAAACATGGCACTTGAAAGGAACAATGTGATAGAGAATCTGAGACTTCTAAGGTTTCAGTACAGCAGGGATTATTTTATCTGGGAGGGATGAAACATTTAAGTTAAAATGAGACAGTGCACATAGTAGGTGCTATAAAATGTGTACATCGCTACCCCCACCAGACTGAACTATCTATCTGTGATAGCACTTTTCAAACCAAGGCTTGACATGGCATTAAATCCAAGTATGAGGCTGATACTTTGAGAAAAAAAATACCATCTCTGATGTCCCCTTTTTCTCCCTTGTTTTTTTTTTAACTGTCTCCAACAGAATGTGATGCTGCTCTGAAGCATCTTCTAGGGATCTGCTGAAAAGCAGAAATGTTTAATTCTTTAAAAGCAGGGTGCCTGAGAAAGAAAGCACTGCCATGCCCTTCAGCTGTAAATGCATATTATATTGTCTTTAAATGCAATACAAAATAATATTAATAAAATTGGATGTTTTTAAAAATTCTTGTGTTTGGCGATTTTTGGGAGTCTGTAACTTTTTTCTCTTTTTTTTCCCCAGGGGGTGGGGAGGATGTGCTTCTTGGTGGTTGTTTCTTCGTTTGGCGGGAGCTTTAAAATATAATAATGGTGCTCCAGGCAAACCAGGGTGGGAGAAAACCTCCTAGGTGTAATCTGTTCCTTTTTCAATGACAATAAAGGCAAAGTAATGGAAGCATTCTTTAGCCCTAGCAATCAGCAAACTATACTCAGAATAACTACGGACTGTGACTTGCTTTGATGAAATCCCTGCTCTTAGACTGCCCAAAGCAACTATCAAAAGCTGTTCTAGGTTTACTTTATGAAGCATCATGTAACTGATTTACAAAGATAGGACCTAAACTTGAAAGTGGAAGTGATTCATAGGTTTGTCGAGTTCGAGTAGGAAGAGACTTTCAACCCGAGCTGATCCAAAACCTTTACATTTTACAGAAGAGGAAACTGAAGCCCAGAAACGGAAATGGCTTGCTCAGTCACACAGCTAGTTAGTAGTCAAGGTAGGACAGAATCTAGTTCTCTTGCCTCACTCTTGACAACCCTGTTTCTACTACTGTAGGGCAGCTAGGTGATAAAGTAGAGAGAGCACTAGGCCTTGAGTCAGGAAGACTCCTCTTCCTGAGTTCAGATCTGACCTCACTTACTAGCTGTGTGACCTTGGGCAAGTCACTTAACCCTGTTTGTCTCAGTTTCCTCATCTGGAAAAGGAAATGGCAAACCACTCCAGTATCTTTGCCAAGAAAGCCCCAGTCTGAAATAATTGAACGACAACTCTACTTTAGAACAGTTATTTTCTCAGAATTTCACCAAAGATCCCAGACAAGGCCTACTGATGAGGAAGATTTAACTCTTCAACACTAGTTAAAAAAAATAAATACCTGCATACAGGCCTCAATGTTAAACGAGAACAGGACAAAGCCTTCATCAGGTAGACACATGGCTACCATAAGAAAAGTATCCTAACATTGTCAGACTCCAAACGCCCCTCTAGCGTTCTCGTGACTCACAACATCTTCTAACCCATCACTGCTGTCTTCAGCCTATCTCCAGCAGCAGGAGACACTATACTAGGCTCATTCTCAGAACAGAAGAGGAGAGATTCCAAATGGTGGAAGAACCAGAGCTGGAAGGAACCTTAGTGTCCTCTTTATTCTATAGATCAAAAAAGTGAGTCCCACAGGCTAAGTCACTTGGCCAGAGTCACACAGGTAATAAGGAAGAGAGCTAAGATTTGAACCTCCGTCCTCTGACCCAACCTGCAGTTTTGGGGTTGTTGGCTTTTTTTTTCCACTGCATTACACTGTCTCTTCCTCATTGGCATACAGCAGTTGGGGTTTAGAATTCCTTATTCTCCCAACAAAAATTTCAGGGTTTACTAGTAGACAAGTGTGGGAAGTGGTTCCAAAATTGCCAAACACTTATAATTGCCAGTTTTACTACATACTTAACACACGCAAAGGAATATCTTAAACCAGCTCTCCTCTTTAAAGAACACGTGAATGTTTCCAGGGTATTACACTTCTGAAACTACTGACCTTTTATTAGTTCCTTTGTCTAATGAAGTATTATATGTAGCAAAATCTTCATGAGATTTTTCCCTGTTTAGAGGTGGTAAAGACCCTAGGAATCACCTAGGCCAACCCCATCATTTTATGAGTGGATAAAGAGTTGGAGTTAATGGTTCACTTAAAGTCACACAGCTAATTAGTGGCTAAGTCAAGACCAGAAAGAACCCAGGTTTACTATTCTACTTGGCCTTCTCAGTGTTAGAAGAAAATTACTAAGCAGCTGGATGGCACAGTGAGAGGAGTATTAGACTTGAAAGTTGAGCGACCTGGAACCTGACATTTGTTAGCCCCGTGACTGGGGACACATCAGATTCTGTAAGCCTCAGAATTGTCTTCTATTGAGTGGAGATAATAATGTATGTCACTAACCTACTTCACAAGGTTGATGTGAGGAAAATGTTTGTAAAGCCTAGGTATATTAGTTATTACTATTGATAATAACAGCTAACATCTATATAGCATTTTAAAGTTTGTAGAGCACCTGACATGCAATATCCCACTTGATCCATATTACTGGTTCCGTAACCCACTGGTAAGCATTACACCTCTCATGGCACAATAACCTTAACATATTCCAGAGGATAATACTATATTAAAAGTCGGTTTAGGACTCTGATCAGATTTCTATTAGAAATCCTCCCAGTCATGAAAATTACAATCTCAATATCATCCTCAACTTTTCAGTCTCTCTCACACCACACCCCCCATATCCAATCTGTTGCCAAGGTTTGTCAGTTTTACCTCCAAAACCTCTACTTCATGTGTGCCCCCTAGGTCCACTTCTGTGACATTGTCTCCCCGACTCTGTGGTGGGGGGGCCTTCATCACCTCGTGCCTGGAGTACTGCAACCAGCAGGCTGGTCTCCCTCTCACACATCTCTCCCCACTCCGGTCCATTCTCCATTCAATTGCCAAAGTACTTTTCCTAAATGCAGGTCTGACCATGTCACCCCACCTTTTCAATAAATTCCAGTGGCTCCCTATCAACCTCCAGATCAAATATAAAATACTCTGGCATTCAAAACCCTTCATCACCTATCCCTCCCCCTCTCCCCCTCACCTTTCCGGTTTCCTACACTTTACATCACCTCCCCTCCCCTCCCACCCCACTTCCTCCTTGTACTCTTTTGATTCTGTGACACTGGCCTCTTTGCTATTCTTCTAACAAGACCACCTCCTGACCATAGGCGTTTTCTTTGGCTGTTTCTCATTTGTGAAATGCTATCGCTTTTCATCTTTGCCTCCTGACGTTCCTGGCTTCCTTCTGGTCCCAGCTGAAGTTCCCCCTTCTACAGGAAGCCTTTCCTGTCCCCCCTTAATTTTGGTGGTGTCTTTCTTTGTTGATTATTCCCAATTTACTCAGTTTATAGCTTGCTTGTACACAGTTGTTTGTATGCTTCCTTCACAATGAATCTAGAAGATCCTTGAGATCAGGGACTGTCTTTTACCTTTCTTTTTTTTTTAAATCCCCAGAGCTCTCTGCACAGTACCTAACATGTAGTAGTCACTTAACAAATATTTACTGACTGATTGAAGCACAATACATGTGTGCTGATACCTACCCTGTGGCTGAAGCAGATGCAGGTGCCTAGACTAAATGTTCCTAGAAAACAGAGGCTGAAGAAGTTAGACAACTACTTATTGATAAGAGAATGTAGAGGTCTCAGAAGACCACAGGCTCAATAAATGTCAAGTCTACAAAGTGACATGACAGTGGGACCATAAGCTTTGGCTATTATAGGCATAGTGGCCAAAAGAAAAAAAAAAGAAAAGAAAAAATAATCCTATTACATTTCGGTTTGCTACAGCTAGGTGACTCAGGGATGATATTAGACTTTGTAGTCAAGAAGACCTAGTTTGAATCCTGCCCCAGACACCTACTTAGCTATGTGACCCTGGGCAAATCACTTAAACACTCTCAGCCTCAGAGGATCAAATGACATAATGTATAAAGTGCTTTGCCAATCTTAAAGTGTTTAAATGCTAACTATTGTTATTGTTGCTGGTGGTAGTGGGTCAGAATGAATCTAGAGTGCTATTCTCAGAGTTCTAGGTGTCATACTTTAATAAGTACATTCATAGATGTACTGCAATATTCCAGCAGAGTCTGTGTTATGGTGGCAAAGGCACTTGACGTCATGTGTAAGCAGGACTGACTGAAAGAATGAAGGATATTAAGCCTAAAGAAGAGAAGAATTGGAGGAGACAGAAGAACATGACTTGTTTTTAAATATATAGAAGGGTTACCATATGGAGTCATGGATTAGACTTGTTTTTCCTGGCCCCAGAGAGCACAATTAAGGACAGTGGATGGAAGTTAGAGAGGCAGATTTTAGCTCAACAGATTAAAAAACTTCCTGGTAATCAGAACTATCTAAAATTTGTTTGAAGAAGACCAGAGTTTATCATTTCAGGAGTTCCTCATTTAAACAGAAACTGTATGAGCCCTTATGAGGGGGTTTCCTGTTCAGATAGACTAGATCAATCAATCAACATTTATTAAGCATCTACTAAATGCCAGGCACTATGCTAAGTGTGGAGATACAAAAAGAGGCAAAAGTCAAACCCTGCCTCAAGTAGTTTATAATCTAATGGAAGAACTTACACTGAAGCCCCTTCAGACCATCCGAGGGCATGATCCTGAATATTCTGAACAGCCTACCACATTGAGAACATAAGGTACTTCCACATATGGAAATAGGGATTTGTCTTAAGGATTCATGCCATCTCTCACCTGGGATAGTAAAGTCTTCAAAGCAAGAAGACGGCCTTGACTTGCTGCTTCATGGAGCGGTGATCGATCTGCCCAAGAACCTACCAAAGAAACACCAACAAACAAAAATTCATGAGTAAAATTAATCCCTGTTACTCCTGCTTTACCTCCAATGAAGGATAGATTTAAGGAGAAGCAAAGTGCTCAAAATATTTTTGCTAGTTGTATATAACTAGGCATATATATGCTATGACTTTCTGGATATGTTCCCAAGACGAGAACAGGTCCTCATACTTGTTCTGTTCGGCCTACTTACTCTAGGGAGAAGTCTTATAACCACAGTAACAACACCTGAATGTTCACCAGAATGTGCTAATTTTGCTCAAGAATTTCTTGGTTGTTAAGTATTAGTGATTTACACGGGAGAAGAGTACTTTCCTATAGCATTTGGTACTACTTAAAAAAATAGAAGAGCAGGTCAATAGAACAGACTAGATGAAGAAGAATCAGAAACAATGAAACTCCATAAGCCAGTGTTCAATCAACCTTAAAATATAGATTACCTAGGGAAAAAATCACTATATGATAACAACCACTGGGAAAACTGAAAATCAGTCTGGCAGAAATTAGCTGTTAGAGCAACATCTTACAATATATCCTACAATAAATTCAAAACGTGACCAGGATATTAAAGATCATACCATAAAAAAACAAGAAGTAGATAATATATTTTTCACAGTTGTGGGTAAGGGGCAAATTTTTAACCAAACAAGGGACTGAGGCAATTGCAAAACGTAAAACAATTTGAATTACATGAAATTGACAAGTGTCTTTTGCAAGAACAAAATTAATGCAACTAGAACAAGAAAGGAAGTCAAATGGGGGAAAAAATCTTTGTATTAAAGGTTTCTGAAAGGATCTGGTATCCAAGATATATAAACAACTAATAGAAATATATTTAGATCAAAAACTATTTACCAATAGATAAGTGGTCACAGGAAAAGAATAATTATTTCTTAAAACAGAATAGCAAATTATTAACAATCCAATGAAAGAATATTCCCAAGAATTAATGATAAAAGGAATGCAAGTTAAAACAATCCCTCAATTTTCACTTTATACACAGCAAATTGGCAGATGACAAAATATGGTAATAATTAATGTTGAATGGCTGTAGAAAGACAGGTATACTGCTATTGTGTTCATTGATCCAAACACTCTGGGTAGCAAATAATAATCATGCGAGAGAAAGGATGTTGTTTTCACAATCCGGCTAGTAGCTTCTGCGGGGGAGTAAGATCCACCCACAGCCAGCACCCGGAAAGCTGTCAACAGCACAGGTTCTTTGATCTGCCTAACTAAGGAAAGCAAGGTGAAGGGGTTGACAAGTTTACTTTAATCCAGCATACAGACAGCATTCACTTAGTTCAGGGGAGAAGGCCAGCACCCTGAACTTCAGAGCAACATACAAACAAATTATAAACATCAATAGACAGACCCAATACAGATTCATAGTTACCAACATCTAGGTTCAGCCCAGGAGCTCAGAACAAGGGCTGGCCCAGAGTCACGTGCCACCACTGCTGTGGCAAAGAGCTCCAAAGAACAGACAGCCAACCCCTGGTTTTTGTATCTTTTTCAGCGTCGGGGGTGAGTCACACATGCGACTCACCCACGTGACCTAGAATCGTCACAGAGAAGTGACTTAAACCCACGTGGTCCAAAAGCCTCTGCTCTCCCAGACACGTAAACTAGGCCCTCCCTGGAGTTAGCCCCACCTTGGGCCCCACCTTAGTTGCCAATCCACACCCACTAAGATTTTACACCTAATAGGGGTTTGGCACCTAGTAAGACTCAATCAAAGACACTGAATTAATCAAAGGAAACAAAGGCCAAACTCTTCAAGGGCACTTGTTGAACTAAGTGCTAAGGAGCCCATTTTGATTACCAACACAGATGTACTCTTGGGCCCAAAGATTCTACTGCTAGCTATGTTACCCCAAAGAAATCAATGACAAAAACAAAGGCCCCAAATACACTAAAATGCTTAGAGATGCACTTTTGTGGTAGCAAAGAACTGGAAACAAATTAGGTGCTCATAGTAGGTGGACATGGACAAGAGTTGCACAAGAGGAAGAATATATGTGACATAATCTATAGCAATGGAAAGGACCCATATCAACGAGATGATTAGTACATTGAAATAAAAAAAAAAAACAAGGCACCTATATCTAATAGCATCACCATTTTATAGTGTGATGTTGCTTCACTCTTTCCTTTTGGCTCCATAAGAAGCATGTACCTTTATGGAATTTCTGACTGGTTTAAATCTCATTTAAGCAGAGAATCACTGGCTTTTGAGCCACCAGAGACCAAAAGAAAAAAAGATCCAGAAAACACTGTTCATAAGGGAATCATAAATTTGTAGCTGAAAGGGACCTCAGAGTCATCTAGTCTAATCTCTTCATTTTATAGCTGAACAATTGAGATATGGAGAAGTCACGTGACTTTAGTAGGGTCACATAACTACAGCAGCACCCCTCTTTTGCCACTAAAAAGCTTGACACAGGCCTCTGTGTCTGGGGTTAACATGGTATGTGGCTTCCATGAAGTAGGATAATAAGAGGAAGAGAAATTCTCTCCTTTCTCTAGCATGATATCTTTAGAACAGGGATTTGTAACCTGGGGTCCAACAGACCCAGGGATGGATTTCAGATGGCCCATGAACTTGGGCTGGAAAAAAATAACATCTTTATTTTCACTAACTTGGCATCTCCTTCAATTATTTTAAAACATTATCCTGATAAGGGGTCCAAAGGTCCCTTTTTACAGGGTTCATGACATAAAAGGGGCCAATAACCCCTGCTTTCAAAGACTTCCTCCTAACAGACTTAACTTAAGGAAACCCTCCAACCTATTGTGGTAAACTCAGGAATACATAATACAGATTTTTTTAAATCATACCATGACATTTTAGCATTAACAGACTACATCCTAGATTGGGAAAATGCATGGCCGAAGGAACAAGGGAATCTAGGGGATTGCCAGAGCAGAACTTTTTCATTCAAAAAGTGACATTTTAATTTCTACTCACTTCATGGCTTGACTCTTAACCAACTGCTTCCCGTTTTTTCCTTCTTATTAGCAGTTGCTTTATCTCAGCAACAACTGCCTAAGTAGCAGCAGCAGCTGTAGGATAGAGCTTGGGTAAAACTAAGCTGATAACCGATTATTATTTTTATCCCTAAAAGGTCACTGCACACAGGGTAGTAATAAGAAGAATGCCAGCAGCTGGTTGCCTCACTAACTGGGGCCCCAGCAAAAAGTTGCTGACCCTCTCTCTTGCTACTACTGCTTGAGTACATTTGAGCACATTTTGGCGATGCTTGCCCACTTGAATTATCTCCAAGTGTTATTGCAATTTATGGGGTTGGTGGTGGGGAGAGGGGAATGCATGCTTCACAGTCCTTTTCCTGAAGAAAACCATGATCTGCTGGGCACCAACAGGCCCTGTGACATTTGTGATGTCAGTTCTAGCAATGGCGTATTTGAAGCAATGTCTCTTGGGTTTCTCTTTGTTTTCAAAATACCAGATCAGAAACAGAAAGCTGAGGACCTCCTTGAGGTCCCCCCTCCTTTTTCTATAGAAAGTCAGTCTTGTTCAGTGGACAGAGTGATGAACTTGGGAGTCAGGAAAACCTGGGTTCAAATCCCATGTGAGATACTTTATGGCTATATGACGCTGAACAAGTCACTTAACTTCCATGGGCCTCAGTTTCCACATCTGTAAAATGAAAGGGATTGGTTGTCGTGACTTCTAAGGCTCTCTGTAATTCTAAATGCAGGATCATATAGAAATTAGTTATTCCTCTTTGGCTTAAAGAAATTAAGACAACTTTCAAAAATCCCTCAATTCCAGTGTGAATCGCCTCCATCAAAACTCCTTAGACTTCTGTGGACCTGAGCTACTAGTGAAGAACAATTTTCATAGTCATTTCGAAGTCTGATGAGGTCACCAGCCTATTAAGGCAAAGCATATTGCAGTCTGTTTCCTGTCTTTCTGCATAGTCTCACAGACTCAGACATGGCTTCTCTTATCTTCTACATTCTCCAGAGTTTTTCTTTAAAAGAATATAGTTTTATGTTCCCACATAATTCTAAAATTTTGCAACTATGTGACACTGACCAAACTAATTTGGCCACAAGTACTTTGGGGCATGAAATAAATTAATGAAGCCAGAAATGCTGCTCCAAGGAGTCGGGGGTTATAGAAAATCCCTGGGATAAAGGATGACTCAAGGAAATTTCAAAGCAAAATAGAGGAAATCAAGCTTATTTTTGTAACAAAAAAATTCAAATGAAATAAATATTTTTATGCTTATATAATTTGATATTTAGGGGCATCTAGGTGGTGTAGTGGATACAGTGCTGGGCCTAGAAGTTACAAAGATTCACCTTTCTGAGTTCAAATCCAGCTTCAAGACACTGACTAGCTGTGTGACCTTGAGCAAGTCACTTAACTCTGTTTGCCTCAGTTTCTTCAAATGTAAAATGAGCTGGAAAAGTAAAGGGCAAACGACTTCAGTATCTTTGCCAAGAAAATCCCGAATAGGGTCACGGAGGGTCAGACGCAACTGAAACAACTGAACAATAACAACAAATTTCTTATTTAAAATTTTAAACATGAAAATATCACCAGCCAGGCATATAATAAGTGCCTAACAAATGCTTGTTGATTGATTGATAGAGGAAGGGCAGGTAAACTAGTGGGAGGGAGATAAGAGACACAGGAGGTGGCATGTGCCAGATGGCTCAAGCCACAACTTTCCGTTGGTCTGTGGTGGTGACAGCTCAGGTCCTCAAAGCCCAAAACGATAGTACCTCTCAGGCCCCCACAGCCATCACTGAAGGGAGCAACCCTGACGGCATTCTGATTTGGCAAGTGCAGGCCTTATCCCTCTCTCTACTTCTCAGTAAGCCACATCTATGGAAAACCTGGAAAAGAAGCTGTTGCCACCAGTATCCCTGGTACTATCAAACAGTTCTGTATCAGATGGTTTTATCAATGGAAATGACTCTAAGGAAGATGCATTTACCATTTCCGTTGTTGCTTCACCCTAAGGAGCTGAAACCTCCCATATGTGGTAGCTCCCTCCATTAGCAGGGACTGTCTGTCTGACTTTTCTTTGTATTCCCAGCACTTAGTACAGAGCTTCACACATTATAAATACTGGGCAAATGCTCTTTCATTCCTTCATTCCCAAGAAATGTCTACTCACATCATGCAGAACAGTGGGATTCCATGGAACATAGTTTGGGAAATGCTCGTGTAAAGGAAAGACTCTGAGGTCTTCGAGGTATATGTCTGTTTCCTAGGTGATAGGGGTTTATCTCTCAGTTCAAAAGCAGGATTTATTTTATCTTTTCTTCTTTGTACTCCCTACCTTAGACAGTTGTCCTGACCAAAAAAAAAAAACAAAACAAAAAAAAACTCTACATAAAATTAAGGTGAGCTGTGAGTCGCTATTCTTTGGAATACCAGGCAGCCTGGATGAAGTCAAGTTGTTTACTCAGTTATTTCCTAGATATGGACCAAAATAAAAACCAAGCGGTAGGCAGTTCAGTAACTATACTGAATTCTTTTGGGTTTCTCTTGGCAATAGTTCTTATTTCATCCTATATTTCAAACAGTAATTTTCAGCAGGAGTAGTAATCATCTGTTTTGTGCCAGGACAGGGATCGAGATTTATACAGGAAACCAGAAACACGGAGAGTATTGGCCCCTAAGACACCCAGGGATGTGCTGCCCCTGGCTCACACAGGCTTAGGATAACAGCTGATTGTGAAATTTTCAGTGTGAGCATTTATACCTCAGAAATCAGCAAATACAACACATCAGGACTTGATCTATCTTGTTAATTGTCTAGACTTAAGAAAGTGATGGAAAAAATGTTAATAATGCAAATGAAACTTAAAAGTGTGTTGTTTATACCACCATACCATTCCTGTGTGTGTGTGTGTGTGTGTGTGTGTGTGTGTGTATGTGTGTAACCTACAGGTGTGAGGTCATAGATCTTTTCAAAGTATTCGAATAATAACTTAAATTATCTTCCTTAGAGGGTTAAGGTGAAGATAATGTAGATAAAAACTTTTTTGGTAGTTTATTCCTAAGGCACATTCTAGCTGTGTGAGTCATTTATTTAATTCACAGTGATCTAAGATGATGGACCTGGAATCAGGAAGACCTGAGTTCAAATCTAGCCTCTGACACTTACAAGCTGTGTGACCCTGGGCAAACCATTTAACCTGTTTACCTCAGTTTCCTCATCTGTAAAATGAGCTAGAGAAAGGCAATGGCAAACTACTTCGGTATCTCTGCCAACAAAAGCCCAAATGGAGTCACAGATACCACTGAAACCACTAAACAACAACATTTAAGTGGCAGATTAAGTTCTCAATTAGTCAGTTGTTGTTGTTGTATTTGTCCTTTGTTTTTGAAGAGGACCATGCCATCACGGAAATGATGACATAACTTGCAGTTGACTTGGATTTGAGTGAGGGAGGGGTGTGCAAGGTCACCAGGCTCACTTTCTCTCCAGAGTCATCTGGATCTGTGACCAGATTCATAAGGATGCCTGGAGATGACCCAGGATGCAAGCATTTATTAAGCACCAACTATGTGCCAGGCACTGGGCCAAGTGCTGATTAGCATTAGTAGAGGGGGTTTCTACACATCCAGGAAATCATACACATAAAAAAATCCCTTTAGGTAACCGCTTTTGTCATTATTATTTTAGATACATTTTTGGAATGGGTGAAAGCAAAAAGAGTTCTTCATTAACCATTAATTGACTAAGGAATAGAACTCATAAGAAATCACCTTGTTGCGGTATTCTGGTTAGTCAAGGACTACTCTTACTAGTTTTTTGTGGGTAGGATGCTTTCTTTTTAGTGTAAACTGCTCTTCGCCCCAAATCAGGTAACAAGTGTTTTGTATATCAGTAAATATTTCATGATTGATGGGATTTTTTTTAGACCTACATGCTAAAAAAGAAAACTATAATCTCAATATTAAAAATAATTTTTAAAAATAACCACTGTGATATAAGTTCTATTTTGGGAGCTACCGTGGTTAATTATTAGTCTCCACAGAAAGATGTTTTTTGCAAAGTAAAAGAATTTGGTAAAAAATATGAAAATGATTCATAAGCACCTGCCACTTGTGTATACAATTTGATTACAATGAGAAGATTTCAAATGGCACATTAATTATCTTTTTTGAAGGTGTTTCTTTGAAGAAAAAAAATAAAGCATAGAAACTGGCGCATCATTTTTATCAAAAAATAAAACCTGTTTACAGTGGAAATTATATTAAATTACAGAATAATATATTGACGTTAAGTCTCTGGAAATTTGTTTGCATGACATTTGAGCACTGGAAAAAAAGTTAGTTAACTTGCCAACAAGTATAACAACCAATGTGTGTGCAAGGGCCTCAAAGGCTGAGCTTGCTGGCTAGTACTCTGTTCATTACTCCATGCTGCCTCTAGTAAATCACTGCAAAACCACCAGGTCCCATCACCAAATATTCATTAAGTGCTTGCTATGTAAAAGACACTGTGCTTAATAAATAATCACTTAAATGATTAATTCTAAAGTATTCCTCTTAATAAAAAATGCATATTGTAATTATGGCATTTGTTAGGACTGGTGTTTTTCTTCCGTTGCCAAGACTGAATCGATTTAATTATCTGTAAACTAGGTCTAAAGAATAAATAGTGCATAGCGTCATTCTATAGTCTATACTATTCATATAATTAATCTTTCGTTGACGCTACCCAGTGTGGCAGCTAATCAGCTATAGTCCTGAAAAAAAAATTGAAAAGGAGAAGTACTAGGAGAAATGGTGATTTCCCCAAATATTCCTTCTTCAGGGACTATTATGAAGATCTGAAAATGACAGTAGGTCTAGCCATGATATTTGTAGGGAAGAAGTTCCTGACATTCATCTCAGCTAGCCCTCATCTCTTGTTTCTCTTGTCACTCAAAAAAAAAACTGGGTTTGACTTCTCCACAGTATCAGTGTGGTCTGTAGACACGAGGTAAGAAACTGAAAGGGGGAAGAGGGGGACTTGTAGAACAATTATTAAAGGGGGTACAGGAAAGTATCTGAATTCACTCTTCATGCCACTCCCAAATATTTTTCACATGATGCCAGCCTCACAAATTGATTTGGATTCTCCCTCTCCAAAACTCTGGAAATCATACACTCTGTGAGTCGATGATCCTATGTTTGGTATTAGATCTGTGAGCACTGCTTTCCATTGTTAGGGATGGTTAGAGAGACGGATACAGCAAGAATAAGAACAGAAACAAAAACATGATGAACTGGATGGGGATAAGAGCACATGTCCATAAACCTGAAGCAGCATCTTATAAGGTCTTCTAGAGAATGGGTACACTTGCTGGGGAGAGCCCCCAGGGGCTGAGCCAAACTGGTCCTGCGTTGCAAAACCCATAATTTTGTTGTTCTGTGGGGTATTCTCACTACTCCAGAGGCAGCTAGGTGGGGCAATGGATACCTGATAGGGTGAAGGGCCTTAAGTCAGGAAGACCTGAGTGCAAATCTAGCCTCAGGTACTTACTAGCTGTGTGACCCTGGGCAAATCACTCAACCTCTACATGCCTCACCTCAGTTTCTTCAATTGTAAAATAGGGATAATAATAGCAGAATTTCTTTGAGGATAAAACGAGACAATACATGCTGATTCTCCTCTTCTCCCAACTACTTCCTTATATTCTCAGAGATAGATGACACATTCCCAGGGACACAGGTGGGTTGGTGGAAGTGGGGAGGGGAGGGATCTTAAAGATATAAATAACAAAACAGCATTTATTGACCACCCAAAGCATTTTCAGCACTTAGATAAATGAAATTAATTACATAAAGTCAGCAAGTGATTTTCAAATCTATTTAGGCTAATGACTGGCAGTTGCTACTCCAAATGTTATTTAACACCAGTGAGGATAAAGCCATATAAATCTAATAGATGAATCAATTATAGTGTATCTATTCTATGTATCTGTATACACATACACATACTAAATCACTGAAAAAAGAACCTTGACATTTTTCTATTTGTTTCCAGCACTCCTTGCTATACTCTCAAAGTTCGTTCCTTCATTTGTACTTCCCTGTCATCCATCAGAAAAAAAAATGCCTGTCATTAACATGTGAGAATCAAATGATATTCCATCCCATTCCAAGTTCTATTTTGTACCTTGGCCCTCCCTTCTCCCCTCCAAGAATACCCAAACATAGCAGCTAGTGGGTTCTGTTCAACCTTCAATTCCAATAGGCTTCATGCTATAAGCATGCACCAGTTTGTCCAAGGCCATACGTTAGATGCTCTATAAACCCGTAAAATAACCGAATGGTTTCAAAATTCCATTTTCCCTTGACCAGGTGAAGATTACTGGACTCTGCTTCCTAAACGTAACATCAAAGATTCCAAAGGAAAGTATCCCCCGCACCTCCTCCTCCCCCAACTTAACTTGATAACAGGAAACTTTAAATTTTATCCATTTAGGATAAATGACTCAAAATGGAGTAATTTTAACAAATAATGGCTGTTTTCAAAATGCTAATCGAGCCCCTACTGTTCTGGTCTCTCTTGAAACTACATAGGAGGTAATTCTGACTATATTTAGAAACAACACTGGTTCCAGGCCATCTGGTATATAATTTACGGGGAACAGCACTCTGTACTGTTCTGTAAACATTACCTTTCCAGAATAAAAATATCCACATGAATAGAAATCATTTTTACCGTGGTCCAGGCCATACCTAAATCTCCATCTCCCCACGGCACTTCAAGCCAGCCACTATTTAGGTAAAGTCGACTCATATCACTCTATGAAAATAAAAATCCCTTGTCGTTTGCTAGCCAGGTTCGGTCATCCTGTTAAGGAGACAGGCGCTCAATATACTATGACCTTTCACCGCATAAACTGTTGTTTGGAAAGAAAAAAAAACAATCCTCTGAATGAATATACCACATCTGAAAACATATTGACCATCCTTCTTTTTTCTTATTTATAAATGATGCCTGATGATTAATCGTTCTACAGAGTAACTCTATATCTATCTATATATGTGTATATATATGTATGTATATAAAACAGGATTCTCTATAAACTGTTAGACTTTATTTACACCTTGGTTCCTTGCACAGAAGCAAGATGGAGAAAAATGTGGGGGTTCACCCCAGGGAGGGCAATCATTTCTTACGCAGAACAGAATCTATCACAACCACTTGGCTCTTGTTTTCCCACAGGAAAAGGGATAACACTTGTCTCACCGAGGGCTTTAGAGGGATTTGTATTCAGGGAAGATGACCACTTATCAGGTATGTATGTAGCAGCCAGGTGGTAGAGCAGACAGTGTATTGTAATTGGAGTCATGAAGATATGAATTCAAATCCTCCCTCAGATACTTACTAGCTATATGACCCTGAGGCTTTTATAAGCCTCAATTTTTTTTCTGTTGTAAAAATGGGGATAATAATAGCTGTGAGGATTAAATAAGATTTTATTTATACATATATGTATGTGTGTATATACATACATATACAAAGTACTATTAAGTACCAAACCATACATAAAAAATACATATGTGTATATACAAAGCACTATAAATATGTTATTTTATGTTATTCATAATACGTTGTTATTATGATGTGGTAAGGATTCTTTCTGCGTATGAGTTGGACTTGATGGGCACAGAGGTCTTTCTAACTCTAGAATTCTGGGATATGGTGGAGAGAATGCCTAGCCAAACCAAGATTTCAGTCATTATCACATTCCCACAGAGCTGTGACGTTTCTCAGTCTGGATTAGCTGGCTTAATTGGTTTGAACACAGTGCTAAGGAGCTTGCCTTTGGGTGAGAGTCTAGCCCCTTCTTGGTCCAGGTTACTGGCTTCTTTCCATGGATAAGCTATGTCCTTGACACTGAGACCATGTTGTAAATGCAGGTCAGGTGAGCGTATTGGAGGATCACTGTGAATCTATCATAACCAACTAGAAAAGCAAGTCTAAAAGCTTATGTTTTACAGATCACATGCTATGCCCTATAAGATAGCAGTATATGTATATATGTGTGTATGTGTGTATATGCACACATGTATACATACATATACATATACAGTACAGCACCTTACCACATGTCATATATCTGTGGAAAGAGCCCTAACCCTAGGGTTGGAGGACTTGGGTTCAGCCTCTGAGTTATACTATGTGGCCTTGGGCAAGTCACTTAATTGCCCTCCTCTGTATAATGAGGGGTGGGACAAGGCAGCCTCTTGAGATCTCTTCCAGCTATGATCCTCTACCAAATTCTGACTTTAGTTATCGTTGTGGCCAGGAGGTGACCACATAACAGCAGAGTTCGAGCTCTGGCAAGTATTGTTCCTTTGAATAGACTTTGATGATTGATGAGCCCAGGAATAGGCAGTAGGTCTATTGCCTGAGGGCCAGCCTGGATTATTTCTCAGAGGCTCTTCATTATAAAGTTCATTACTAGCTTATGAATTTTTTTTTGATACCACAACTCATCATCCTGACCAACTGCTACCACCTGGCAGATGAAGCACAAGAGCCCCGGGAATGGCAACAGCCTCTGGACCACTGGTCTTGCTTTCAGTCCAGCTCTTCCAGTCATCATTTGGGGGAGCAGGTACAGAGATGAGCCAGCCATCTCCACCAAATGCCACAAGCCAACCCAGCTGAAGCAGTGGGACACCCTGAGGGAGAGACAGGAGCCAGCAAGTACCAAATAAGTCAAACCACTTCCATTACATTGACCCTGATGAAGACCCCCAGGACCCTGAGCCCAAGAGCCTTGGGAATAGCACTGCTTCCAGCTCAAAGCCCTCAGCCATCACCCTGAGAAGTAAGCCTGGGGAGGGAAAGCCTGGCAACTGCTCCTTCTGGGTCTACAGCCACAACTACTGATGACCCAGTAAAGAAAGTTGTTAACACCAAAGACCCGGCCAATGGCTCAGCATCAGGAACTTGAGATCATTTTATCAGTGGAAATGACACTGATGATGGGGCATCAACCTTTGCTTTGAACACTGCACCCTAATCAATTCACTGATGTTTGTGCTGCCCTACCATTAGAAAGTTTTGTGTGTGATGTTATTTTCAAAAAGACCAGAGGCAGAATATCAATTTGCAGAACTCTACCAGGGAACTGACTGAGTCACAGACTGGGTAAACCATTTGTTCAAGGTCACATCACCAGAAAGCCTCAGAAGCAGGATTTGAATCCAGGTCTTACTGACTTCAAGCAGAAAACTCCTTCCACCATGCCATATACTGCTGCTAAAAGAAATCATATTGGTCAGGACAAATCCATCACCTGTATTGGAAATGAATACCTGCAGTCCATCAACTAGGCCATTACCAAAACAGGCTAAGACATGATTGTTTATCATTTATACAGCAGGATCGCAGAATCATTTTAGATGGTTGTTTTTTTCAATTCATTACAAACCTCAAAGCTACCCAGTTTCAAAACCTAGACTGTATTTTTACCTGAGGCAGACCTAGGAGTTTTAATTATGTGGATAACTGTACCTGAAGTTCCAGATTGCAGACTGACCCCAAGTCCTAAAAACCCTATGGAAAAATAATATTTAATATCTGTTCTCTCATTCTACCTTCCCAAAATTCAGATTGCTTTATATGTTCCACCTGAATCTGCCTTGGAGAAGAAGGGAGTGGTAAGAAGTGAGCCAGCATCCTTAAGAAACTGGAATGATTAAGCCAGGCTAAGGTGTATCTCTCCCCACTACTGTTGCTGCTGATTATAAGCATCTAACTGCTTCCTCCAGGCTATTTTCAGAGTGATACTGGTTCAGACATAAATCCATGGATTTTAGGAGGAATTGGAAATGATGTTGGGATTTGTATAGATTTGAAAGGAGATCCAACTTAGTGTAGTCAACACCTTGTTTTTCTGACCCTCTATTTGTCGCTCTAAGCCTTATTTATCTAACTAGTTAAAGGTATTGACCTTGAAGAGAACATGTAATAGTTTGTTCTGTTTCATTTGAAAAAAAAACATCAGATAAAGTAAGAAACTGTGACTTCCCACAGGGATATTCAAGACAAAGGGAGCAGTACTTGCAAAGACCCTCACCAGAAAACAGCATGAAATCTAAGAGAAATAGGAAAATTGTAAATCCTTCATTATGGAGAGCTGAAATACACAGCTAAGTCCAACATTCATTTTAACCAAAATATCAGGCTCATCCCCCCCAACAAACCTTTGATTATCTAAGGAAAATTGGCTTCTATTTACTTAGAGAGATACATTTCCTCTAGCTTTTGTTTTACGTAATCTTTGGTAGAGATGAATTTGGGCAGGAGAAATTGTTATTTCTACATTCAGTGGTTCTCCAAGTGTGGTCTGTGGACTCCCTAGGGGGTCTCAAACATTCTTGTTGGGGGGGGGGACTGGAAGTTCACAACTATTTTCCAAATAATACTAAAACATTATGATGACTAAAATACTCCTCCTTTTTCCAATTACATATCAATGAGGCCAAATTTTCTTCATAAACTTCAACCAAAAAAATACCACAACAGATTGAACACAGAAGCAGATATGAGAATCTAGCTACATTCTATTAAGCCAGACAGTAAAGAGATTTGCAAAAAATATATTTTAAAATGCCACTCTTCTCACTGTTTTTTAAATATAGCTACTTTTCATTTTTAAAAGTTATATGAAATAGATTTGTTATTTTTAAATGAATTAATTTTTAAAATATCAGTTTTAATTTCTAATAAGGTAAAGAGATATAAGTTACATAAACAAAAGCTTTTGGGGTCCTCAATAATTTTAAGGGTGTAAAGGGGTCCTCTGACAAAGATTTGGGGAACCCTTGCTATAGATTAACGCTCAAATCTTTATCTCTAGCCCCAATATCTCTCCCAAGCTGGAAATTACTTCCAGCTACCAGTTGGCCATGTTTACTTGTGTTCAGCTGTTCCCCCAAATTCAAAATATCCAAATCGAACTCATCATCATTATCTTTCTCCTCAAATTTGCTCTTCCGCTTGTCATCCCTAGGACAGACCAATGGTACTACCATTCATTACCCTAGGCACCACCCAGGGTCAAAAATGAGGAATCATAAATAGCAAAATGTTATGTTCTGCACATTCTGATTTTCAAGGTGTCATTCATTGTTAGATTTTTACAGTCATTATCCTCAGTAAAAGACCTAGAACAGGGGGTTCTTAACCTTTTTTGTGTCGCTGATGCCTTTGTCAGCTTTACAAAGTCTATGGACCCCTCATTAGAATTGAAGGAAATGTAAGTTTCCATTAGAGATTAGTGAAAATAAAGACCTATTTTTCCCCCATTCAAGTTCACAGACTTCCAGGTTAAGTAATAATCCTTAATTTTGAAGGGCAGAGGAAATCCAGGTATTGTTATGCCATTTTGCAGATGAGAAAAAAATCGTTTTAGAGAAATTTAGTAATTTGCTCAAGATCACAGAGCCAGTGAGTGGCAGCAATGGGGCTAGAGACCAGGTCTTCTCATCCCTTGGGCAGTGGTCTTTCCATTAAGTCATACTATCCCCTTGCAACTGTCACCATCCAAGTCCAGACTTTTATTATCTCATGCCTGGTGTACTTCAGTCTCTTTCTGGTCTCCCTGTGTCCAGCCCTACTCTCTGCTTCCCTGCAATCCACGCCACAATGGTAATGGTAAAATACCAAGAGGTCAGCCTTTGTTTTGACTGTGTTGCTTTCCTACTCAGTGTCTCATGACTCCCCATTACCAAAAATACAAAGTCCCCTTACTATAAAATTCAAGATCTGCTACAATTTGGACCCACTCACTCTCTATATGTAGCCTATTGCCAAATTAAACACACACACACACACACACACACACACACACACACAGTTTGTGCTTTCCGCACCTTTGTTCATGCTGGTTCTGCTACCTGGAATACCTCCTTTACTTGTTAAAATTCAAACATTCTTCAAGAACTTGCTCCAATGATCCCTCCTCCCTGAAGCCTTTTCTGAATTCCTCAGAGCTCTTGTAGGCAGCTAGGCGGCGTAGTGCATAGAGCACTATCAGGAAGATGGGGGAAAACCTGAGTTCAAATCCAACCTCAAACACTTCCTAGCTGTATGACTGAGCAAATCACTTAATCTTTCTTTGCTTCAGTTTCCTCAACTATAAATGGAGATATGATAACACCCTACTTCACCAGCTTCTTATGGAGATCAAATGAGATATCTGTAAGCACAGTAAAAGCTTGTTCCTTCCTCCGCCCCCTGCCCCATATCTCCTTTTTTTGGTAACAATTAATATATATCTTTGTCCTCTACCAGATTATAAACTCTATAAGGGAAAGGATTCTTATATTTTAAAAAATATCTCCCACCTCCTAGTACAGTGCTTTGAATTGCTCATTAACTATTTGTAGAAAGATTGTAGGGTAAAAAATGGATGAGTCCCTTTAAAAAAAATGGAGACTGTATTTTGCAGAGTTTTAATAGTTTTCTACAACTTGATGTCATGCATATATTGACATTTTCAAAATAATGATGGCATTTTTGGTCAGTCTTTTCCAACAAATGTACGGGGTCTGGTCTCAGGGACATTATTTTGTTATTACCTTGGTTATTTGATTACTAGCAATAATGAAAAACCCTTTGTAAGTACAAAATGTAACAGTTCTCCAAAAATTTGGAGCAATGATTTTCAATATGCCTCTTGTTCATCTGCCCAGAAGAATGAACAAATATTATGTGTGCGTATGTATACACACACACATAATCTTGCCTTTATTTGTGACCTAACTGGACTCCCCCACCCTCAAACTAACTTATCTCTTTCTTCACTCACTTAATTATTTTATTTTTTCCCCTATGGAAAATTACCTAAGTTATTCCTGTGATTTGCTTGTGTTTATCAATTTCTGAGCTGAATGCTTGTGCTTTCTTCGAACTTTAAATGTCTTCCCTTATGTTAGTTTACTTGATTTCTTCTTTCTGTAACCGTTAAAGTAGGAGGTAAGGAAATGGAAAAGAAAAAAAATTGTAACTGCCATTATCAGAAACTCTAGAAGGCCACTCACTGAGTGATGTATTGAGGGAGGACCCGCATCAATTAAATTGGGGCATCTTTAGGAACCTGAACGAAGTGAGCTAGTCTTTCCCAACCAACATCATAAGCACATACTTTGTGCCTGGACAAAACATAATGTTATTCAGAAAGGAGGGCCAAGGTTCAGCTCCTCATATATTCTAGCAGGGTGATCCTGGGCAAGTCATTTATCCTCTGAAGCATCTCTGTATCAAGCAACACTTTAAGACTATAATTTGAGAGAAATTAATGATGTGTATGAGTGCAGGGAGTTTATATATCCAGAATTCCCTAGGCAAATCATGTGTCCAGAACCCCAAAGGTAAATAATACTTGCTGTTACTTAAAAACAACAAAAGCATGGCTGTTCTGTAGTCCCTTACAATAATCTTAAATATAAACTGTTCTGTGGCATTTCAAATCTTTGCATAATTATTGCTGGATTTGTTTAAATAGTTTACCATTTCCCATTTAGGCCTTTTTCAAACATTTCACTGTTTTCTCCTGAAATAGATAACATCCATAATGGTCTTTGTTTTTTGAAAATAGCAGTCTCACTGAAATCTTATTTCCCTAATTTGTTCAGCAGTCTTTATTCATCTCTTACATTTTTTTTTCCTGTTTAGAACTTCCCATCTGTACAGTGTGGGAAAACAACTGCAGAAATATTTATGACTTAGATTATTCTCTTCCTCCCTGGATCTAAATTACATTGACCCCCTTCGGAGGGTCCATATTGTTTTGCTTGCAAACCCATTGGGCCCTGCTGAAGGAAGGAAGAATACTTTGCTCTCCTTGCCCCTGGTTCAGGGTCACCCAGAAACAGAAAGATGAACAGCCAGAATGTGTAGAGTTTTCCACAGCAATCAATAATATGCACCCCCACAAAGAGGAGGGTCAGTCAGCTGATGCATCTTCCAGGTTAAGAGTGCAAAACAAGAAAAACAAAATAAAACCAAACCATCCTTGCCTCCTTGTCGGAGCCTACGTTTATGTTCCCGAGCCTGCATTCTGGAAAGCATCCCCAGGGTAGGGTGGGCATTTTTGCAAAATCGAGGGGACGTGGTGGGGCCCCTAGGAGATCGTGAAAGAGCTGCTCTACTAACCTTGACTGGTCAGAAGACCCCAGCTAGCCTTTCGCTTGGAAGGGCACTGCTCCCCGCTCTCTAGCCTTCTCTTGGGGAGCATCTGCTGAGCGCCGCTCCCGCACCCCGGGGGCTGGATGCCTGCGGACATTCCGGGGCTCCCGGTCCTTCCAACTGCGCTCGGGACGCATGGGGGTACTCGCCTCTGGGCGCAAGGAGCGGGATATCGAGGGACCGTGTCCCCCCTCCCCTCCCTTCCTCTCCCCTCCCTGTATGTTGGTTGCACAAAGGAGCCTGTGTGCTTACACCACGCAAAGGCCACGGCACAGAACGCCATCCAGGACCACTTCGGGGCGGGCTAGTGGGTGCGGGACGGGGGATGGGCAGCAAGTATTGCACCAGCTTCGGCTATTTTTAAAAGCAGAGACAGCCGAGCCTCGGCGGGAGAAGGGTTGAAACCACTGACACGAGATGAATTTTCTTGGCAGGGGCGGGGGGCGGGGTTGAGGGAAGGAGGAAGGGAACGAAGAGGTGCTTAGAGGAAAAGAGAGCTGGCCCTCAAGTCAGGAAGAACGGGGGTCAAATCCTGCCAGTGATGCGCATTAGCCAAGGACAACCCTGGGCAAGCCTTTCACCCTTCTCAGTGTCCAGGGTGCTATGCAAACCTTTTAAGTCACATACCCTTCTCAATGCCACGAAGGTGATGTGAGCTGGTCAAAAGACTGTGTCATCCAGGTGCTGTGTGACCCAGGGCAAGCGGCTCTCCTTTCTCAGAGTCCCGGGTGCTGTGTGACCCTTTAAAATACTCCCTTAGTGTCATCTAGGTGCTGTATGACCCTGTGTAAGCCGTTTACTCCCAGTGACCCAGGCGCTGTGACCTGGGAACTTGGGCGGTACCCCTTCTGTGCCATGTAGGTTGTATGTGTGACCCCAGGGCAAGTTATAACTTCTCGGTGTTTTCCGAGAAGGCGCAATCCTCAGAAGAGTCACAGAACTGCGTAGATAGAGGTTTCCTCTGCTCCAATGAAATTACAATTCTGGATAAAAAATAATGGGGGTGGAAGGTAGGAGAAAGTATTGGATGGCTTGGGGCTCAAAAATCTCAACCTGGTTGAGAAAGAAACTATTTTGACTGTTCTTCCTCATGTTCACCAAATAAGCCACTATATAGGTGAGGTCAGCTGGCCAGCTTTGGTTGTCAACCGGTAAGAACCTTATTTTAGAACTGGTTCCAGTCCAAATTCACAGCCTTCTTACTGATGTTATAGTGGGTCACGGTGGTGCAGTTCCTATGCCAGAGATAAAAATTGCAGAATGAACATGTGTTTCAGTTATGTGCCACGTATGTGGAGTGGTTATTTTGGGAGGTCATTTCAACACCTTGAAGAAGACTGCAGTTAATTTGGGCGCAGCTGGGCCACACACTTTTAAAAAGCCAGGAAAAAAAATCTTAATAGAGACAGAGGAAATCTCTGAGACACATGTGACTGCTACTACTTGCTGGTATGTAAAGCTTGAACCAGATACATGGTCTCTGAGTCAAGAGCTGTGACTGATCCTGGACATTACCGCCTGGATTAGCTGGGCTGGTGATCTTATTACAATAGTGACTTATTTGGGACGTGTTTTGATGGAAAAAGGATATAGGAGAGGGGGAGGGCTTGGCAGAGCTCTGATGTATTCTGCTATCTGTTATTATTAATAATACTCTGAGGGCTTTACCTCTGGTGGTATATGCTGATCAAAACAAGGTCTTGGGATTGGTGCTTTCTAGTACTAAGCTGGAGAAATAAAATGACCTTTGGGAAGTAAAATTCTTTCTCCTTTTTTTTTTTTTTTTGGAGGCAGAGGTGGATCAGGACCTGTGATTCTATAAGTATGAGGAAATCCTATTGTAGAAACTCCATCCACTGATATAGTGGCAACTAATAAACAGTTTTAGAGTTTCTAGCTAAGTGATTTGTCTAGGGCAGGGGTGGGGAACCTGTGGCCTTGAGGCCACACGTGGCCTTCTAGGTCCTTGGGTGCAGCCTTTTGACCGAGTCCAAGTTTTACAGAACAAATCCTTTTTATTAAGACCCTGGACTCTAGGGTCATAGAGCCAGAAAGTGAGGGACAAGACATGAATTCCCTCTTTACTCCAAGACTAACTTTAAATTCATTTTATATAGGATAATAGATTTAAAGCTGAAAAGCAGTTTTAAAATCATCAGGTTTTCAAACTCCTGCATCTTACAGATGAGGAAACTGAGGCTGAGGGAAATTAAACAATTTAACCCGGATCATACAACTACTATGTGTCTAAGATAAAATTTGAACTCAAGTCTTCCTGATTGCGAATCAACACTCTATTATGACACATAGAACATACTTCACACTCCCTCATTTCTCCGAAATTACACGGCAGTTATTCTCCACCAACTTGAATCAATTCCATTAGAATCATTGATTCAATATGACAGAAATTCCAGTGTTAAGGTTTATTTCACTAGTCCATCAAAAGTCCAGTGAACACCAAGGATGTGAATTCCTCAACTTGAATTGCCAAAGGAAAGTCCCTTGGACCAGAGTTATCAAACTGAAATAAAAACGGGGACCATTAAACCAAAGGTAAGGATCCCTACAGGCCCATATTGACCACATATCACCATGACTTATGATTTGTTGTATTTTTATTTATGATGTTAAATATTTTCCAATTACATTTGAATCTGGCACAGGTTGCCCTGGGCAGGGTTGCGGGCCGCATGTTTGACGCCTTTGTTCTGCACTATACACACGCTAGCAGTGTCTTGTGATAAAGGATGCTGCCCCCTACGTTGCTGCGGAAGGGCCTAATTTACTGTTTCTCTCTGCACAGGGCCAACTTTATCTAAGGCAGCCCGAGTGGTTGACTCAGATCTTGTTAATCCCAGTTCGGGGATTAGCTCTACCCAGAGTGATATGGAATGTCACTGGAAGAAGCGCTAGTCTTGGGCACGTAATTCTAGCTGGAATGCGTGGTCTGTTGGGAAGTGTAATTTTTGCCAGGCTGCCGTTGTTCTGGTCTCTTCCCCTTTCCTTTCGTGGGCCCCTCACCTCTTCCCTGTCTAGCCCTTCGAAGTTGCTAGCATCCCAAGGATCTCCCAGTCTGTTCAGCCTCTTTTCTAGTCTGGGAGGAAACTACATTTCCCAGGAAGCCGTGCGGCCCATGGTGGCTACAAGTAGAAAGCTGCAGCTTGGGATAAAGAACACTTACATTTACCCTACCCTGTTGATTATAACTTCCACAATCCAGGCTTCTAGCTCAAATCCACAGGTGGAAGCAAGGTATTTATCTAGAAGAATGATATATTAAATGTTATTTAGTCTTTTAAATTTTTATGATGAAGACAGCTTGGAATTTTGTGACGCTTCTGCTTCATTTTTATTGAAAAATCCAGCCATCTTCCTTATTACTAATGTTGGGGCCAATTCTTGTTCCCTGAATAATTCCTGCCAATAATTTTGGCACTTGGGGCCTTGAAAAAAATTCTAGTAAGGCACTCTCTTACTTTTTTTGGCTAAAAACTAAGCAAATGTCCATTGGAAAAAGGCATAATCCTTTAGCGATACCTCTCCAGCCCTTAAAATGTAGGGACTACTTTGACAGTATTATCTAGTATAATCATATGTGAATAGGTACACACATACATAAACATATCTGCTAAGAAGCATAATATTTATCAGAATTCTTTCAGAGGCCAAATAAAACTACAGACAAGCAAGAAGCGACGGCTTTAATTTAATTTATCAAACCTTTCGGAAAGCCCATCACAAAGTTCTGTACTGAAAATTATTTTAAAAACCCTCCAACAGGGAAGAGATCAAAGGATAGAAATGAACAGTTCTCAAAAGAATTGCAAACTATAAACCACCATATGAAAGATTGCTCCAAAACATTAATAATTAGAGAAATGCAAATCAAAACAACCCTATGGTTTCACCCATACAAATTGACAAATATGAAAACAGATGGGAATAGTCATTGTTGGAGGGGACTGGCATGCCAATGCACTGTTGGTAGAATAGTGAATTGGTACGACCATTCTGGAAAGCGTTTTAGAATTTAAAAATAGTGACTAAAATGTCCATACACTTTGACCTAGTTATCCAACCGTTAGGTGTATGCTGCAAAAGAGGTCAAACAAAAAAGAAAGGTTCCACATACTCCAAATTATTTCTAAGAAATGCAAAGAACTGGAAACAAAGCATATGCCTATTGATTGGGGCAAAACAAATTGTGGTAAATGAATGCAATGGAACACTGCCTTGTGGTGAGATACAATGAATATAGTGAATGCAGAAAAGCATAGAAAGTCATGCGAAGTGAAGAAAGTGTACCAGGAAAACAATGTACCTAATGATTATAATTTAAACTGAAAGAACAATGAAAAAAATGAAACTCAGCATTGTGTAATTTATAATAATCAAGCTTGGTCCTGAAAAAGAAAGAAAAAACCACCTCCTTACAGAGGTGAAGTATGCTATGGGTAAGTTATTTTGCATCAACCATGAGACTTAATAGCTGTGCTGTGGAACTGGTTTGTTGTTGGGGCTTTTTTTTCCTTTCCCTTTTTTTTGGTTCTATTTTTTTTAATAAAGGATAACACTTTCAGGAAGGCAGGCCTACATTTAGAAACTTTTGAGATGTAAAAACAAAAGATATCAATAAAGCAATTATATGTTCAGTAATTTTTTTAGTCTTGTCTGTCTCTTCATGACCCCATTTGGGATTTTCTTTGCAAAGTTACTGGAGTGGTTTGCCATTTCCTTCTCCAGTTCATTTTACAAATGAGGCAAACAGGGTCAAGTGATCTGCCCAGGGTCACATAGCTAGTAAATATCTGAGGCCAGATTTGAACTCAGGAAGAAGAGTCTCACTGACTCCAGGTCTGGCACTGAATCCATGGCACCACCAGAAGGAGCAAAGGAAACTGATCATACAAACTCACTGTGAGATTTGGGGAAACAGGAGACTGGTTAATAGAAAATAAGAAGTAAACATGTTAAAATGTGTCCAGTGGAAAAGTATAACTGATAATAGGCCTGAAGCACTGGTATTGAGGCCAGCCTTGGTTATTATTCTTCATAAATGTGCTAGAAGAGTGTTTGAGTGGTGAGATATCTGAGTGTGCAGATGCCACTAAGCTTTGTCCAGTAATGACTTGTCAGGCTGATAGGGGTAAATTGTAGCACAACCACCCAAGCTTCTTTCTACAAGTGGGTAGAAAAGTGGCAGATAAAATTTAGTGGAGACAAATGCAAGATAATACATTTGCAAAAAGATATGCCAAATTAGTGTTTATAAATTGAGATATTATGACTTGGGAAAATTATGATTTGGGAATCTGGGTACATTGAAAACATCAGACTAATGTGCTTCTCTGGCTGAAAATAATAGGGACTGGACCAGTGATTTCATTGGTATAGAAGCCTCTGTTGAGGAGTTTCCTGTGTCTATACAAGCCAGCACCTTCCTGGCAATTTGTAGACTAGGAAAATGCCTGGAGCCCAGAAAGGTTAAGTTACCTATATAGGATCACATAGTGAATATGTTACAACCTAGGTATTCCTGGTCCCAAGCCACCTCTTTCCAGTATTCCAGATTGCCTCTTTCTGGCTAAAAAGGCTAACAAAATTCTGAGCATCATCAGCAAAGTTTATGAGATCATAAGATCCTCAATCTAGAGTTGGAAGGAACTTCAAAGACATTTAGTCCAACTCCCTCATTTTACAGATGAGAACCTGGGACTAGGGGTGGTTAAGTGACTTGCTTACAGTCATATTGATAGTAGGTAAGATTTGTCATATTGGCTAATAAAATCTGTCCAATCATCTGTCCAAAAATTATATTAAAATCTCCAAGGTTTGGGGCAGTCACATCATATAATTTATTTTCAAAAATAATTTTACTTGATTTTCAGGAAAACAAAGCTTTGCGTCTTCAGAAATTACATCATTTTGCAGGGGTTGCTTGGGAAGACTGTTAATGATAAAATTAAGGATTATAGATCTAGATGGAAGAAACCTTAGAGACCATTTCACCCAAACCTTTGGTTTTTATAGATGTAGAAACTGAGGCTGAAGGAGGTAGAAAGCCTTGCTCACAGTCACACAGATCTCAAGTAGTCGTCACACTTTATAAAAGGAAGTACTTCTTTAGTGGTGGAATCCACGTATAGTTAACATATGGTTTATTTGTAGGTAAGACAGAATTAGAGAAAGACATAATTTAAATTTCAAAATTATGAGAGATTCCTGTTTTACCTGACAATTCCAAACTTTCATTCTGGTGTGGTAGCATGTGGGAGAAGCCATTATTCAGTTGGCTGCAGGGCTGTTTTCTTTTGGGACTTAGAAAAGAACCACATACACTTAAGAATTAAAGAGCCTCTTTCAGATGGTCTATCGTTCCATCTTTCTTGCTCTGGATCAATCAGACACAGCTACCTGAATCAACTGACTTGATAGTGGTGATGGTAGAGGATGAGTTAGGTCTAGGGTCAGATTTGACTCTGCACACACTGGCGCTTTGAATAGGGAAAAAGCAGAGAGTAATTATTATCCAACAATTAACCCTGGCCTCAAAGTCATTTACTGCTTGTATAAAGGTTGCCTAGAAACCTACAGTGACATTTCATGGTCCATAACATAGCTCTTATTTGTCCTTGATTTTGTATTTAATGAAAGGTCACCAATATCTGGTAAGTGACAAGTACAGATAATATGATGATAATTATTTTAATTATATACTTGTATGACAGCCATATTGAAATAGGGTAATAGGACCATAGATATAGAGGCTGGAAGAGACCCCAAAGGTGATCTGGTCCAATCCCCTCATTTTAAAATGAGGAAAGTGAGGCTCAGAGAGTTAAGTGGCTTGTCCAAGGTCACACAGGCAGCAAACAGGAGACCCTAGGTCCTCTGACTTTAGTGTCAAGCCACATTCCACAGTAGTGCTCTGTAAAACGTTAACTTATTAGTATGCTTTTGGGAGCTATAAGTAAGAACCAATATTATAAAACTGATTCATAAAATTTTAGGTGATTTTAAACTTTATTAACACAAGCAATAGATATAAAAGAAATGAAATCTAAAACAAAATTTATTCAAGTTTAAGACAATGGTTATTATGTAAATTGTACCCAATTTATTCTTATTTTGAATTCTGTTACCAAAATAATGGCTACTGCAGATGAGAAATCTGTGTCCTACCCATGGTGAGCAAAATAGATGGCCATGCCAGCTGTCAGAAAAAAAAATCTGATTTGCCTTTAAATGCCAGATGGTTTCTTCTATACATAACAAGGTATTAAAGTCAAATTTAAAAATGTATAATGACACAAGGATTTTATGAAGATAAAATATATTGCTGTGAGACAGAAGATTTGAAAACAATGTTTTTAGATTTCTCAAACAATGCTGAACAAAAAATTTGATAATATAAATGGTATAAATCTATGTTAAGATTAGAAAAGTCTTAATTTTGAAATGTTCCTTCTTAAAGATTTCTTGATTAATGAACTCTCTGTACTTTAGGACTTAATCCATCATATTTAAAGCTTAGAAGAGACCATAGAGATCATTAAGTCAGCCACCTCTCATTTTACAGTTTGAGAACTGAGGACCATAGAGGCTTTGATTTACTCAAAGGTTACAAAGGTAGTAAGTAGAAGACTGGGGTTCTTCTTGCTTTAAATCCATTTCAGAGAGTTCCTGTAAGTTTATGAGGTTATATTTATCAGCTGTGAAATTTCATGATGAACATGCTGCCCAAGAAGCACCTGAAAATTTTGAGACAACGACTTGGCAAGACTCCATGAGACCAATCCAGAAGTTACTGTTGCAAAAGTTAGGTAATAGATCGCTCTTGACTATGTGGCAATTTTTGTTATGCTCCCTCAATTCTGCTCCTTCTCCTCCTCAAAACTTCTTAGTGTCATCAATCAACAAGAATTTATTAAACACGTCCCCTTCTCCTCCTCCAAACTTCTTAATATCATTAGTCAATCAATTAGAACTTATTAAACATGTTATGTGGTAGACCCTGGGAATACAAATACAAAAATGAGACAGTTCCTCCCTTCAAGGAGCTTATATTCTACTAGATTCACTCCTCTTTCCTTACTGTCTCTGAGGAAATCTCCTAACTTTGTCCTGACTTCTTGTGTATACTTGATCTCATAGTCTCCCACCTTCTCTAGAACCATGTTCCAATCTAGAACCATGTTCCAGCCAGCCTTCCCTCTGACCCCCACCTTCCCTTCAATCTGTCTTTCCAATGACTCTTTCCTACCTGAATACAAACATTCAGGTCTTCCCCTGATCCTTGTATTCCATCCAGTTACCATACCATCCTTTTCCTGCTCCCCAGACTTCTTGAGTAGCCTATACCCGATGCCTCCACTTTCTTATCCCCCACCCTCTCTCCTCAACATCTTGCAGTATAGATTCCACCACTATCAGTGCATTGAAATTTCTCTCTCAAATGTCACCAATGACTTCATAACTGCCCAATCCAAAGGCCTTTATTCTGTCCTCATATATCTTGTCCTCTCTGCATCTTTTGACACTCTTGAACATTTGCTCTCCTGGTTACTCTCTCCTCCTTAGACTTCCTAGATGTCACATTCTTCTGTTTCCTACCTCTGACTGCTCCTTTCTGTCTTCTTCAATAGCTCCCTATTATCTTCCTGAATCTTTATGATGGCTATTATACAAAATTCAGTTCTTGACCCTTGTGTTCTCTCCCTATACTCTTACCTCCAGCAATTTCGTTCACTCCCAATGCTTCAACTATTACTCTACTACTCAAATGAGTACCAAACCATTTTTTTTTATCCTGACCAACCCCTTTTCATGGACTGTCCCACATTCCTGGAATGCACTACTTCACATCTACCTCTTAGAATCTCATTTCCTTCAAGACTCAGCTCAAAAGCCAACTTCTATAAGAGACCTTTCCTTATTCCATGCCTTCCCCCCACCTGAAAAAAAAGTCACCTTGTGTTCATTTTGTATATACATTCATGTTGTCTCCTCTGATGGAATGTAAACTCCTTAAGGACATGAGAGTTCCCTATACTGATTAAACTCCAAATCTAGTTCTTGCCACCCACTCAGGCTCCCATGTTCAAAACTGTCATCTTAATTACTATCTCCTGTAAATTCTAAACCTTTTTTGCAACTATCCCAATTTGTCTACTTTTACCACTGCCCTCTACTCCCACCTCCAGTAAAAGCCATCAATACTAGCTGCCTGAATGATTTCAATATGGTCGTGGGAGATCTTTCTGCTTCTGCTTTCTGTCTTCCCGAAAGTATCCTTCATACTGCCACAGCATTGATATTTTTATGCAGACCTCATCATGTCACAACTCTGCTCAGAGTTCGTGAATTGCTTCCTATTTATTGCCTCCTGAATAAAGTTCACATTAGTCTATCATCCCACAATCTGGTGTCATGCTATCTTTTTAACCTTTTCTAATACTGTTCCTTGCCACATAAGCTAAAATAAATTAGTCACTGTTTTTTAATCCATGATTTGGTATAGGTGTTCTTCCATCAATGCTGATGACGCTGAATATAACCTCTCCACTTCCCAGCAGGTGGATCTCCATAAGAAGGCATAGTCGAAAGATATCATTAGCTGTTTGAGCCAGCTTTCTAGTGATGAGTCTTTCCACCAAAGCCGTATTTTCTACATTTATGGCAGCAGACATAAGGAAGATCAGCACAGTCACCCTCCTTACTGCAGTTATGGGGAATTATCTTCCTGATTATTTTGCAGCTATAATAATAATGGAAACTTTAAGTTTCCATCTTCCCTCCCCGAAAAGTTTTGCATTGTGTTCGTCAGCACCATTAATCTTGAAATATGCCAATCATGAAAATTGACAAAGCAAGAAAATCAGAATATCCGTGTCCCTACAGAGAAGGCTTTGGAACATTTTAATGGGATCAGCCCTTGATATTTCCCTGTACATAAATAGATAAATTCATAGAATCAGAATGGACTTCCCAAACCTTTTCCCAGCTCTCTTGGTGGTACTGCCCATTCCGTCATCCAGGCTGGAATCCTTGATTCTTCCCTTTCCCTCACCTGCCACATTCTATCAGCTGTCAATCCCATCTCTCCAATGACTTTCACATCTAACTGCCTCCTTCTCTCTACTCTCATCACCACCACTGTCATTCATTCCCTTTTCTCACCAGGAATATTGTAATAGCCTCTTTAACTGTGGTCTTCCTGGTTTCCATCTTTCCAGCCCTTCCCTACTTAGCTGCCACAGTAATCAGATCTTATACCCTATGTCTTTTCCATTCTCAAATACCTTTAGTTGTTTCTTAGGGTCAAATACATGTGCTTGGTCTGGCATTTAAAGTCTTCCTACAATCTAACTCTAATCTACATCTCTAACTTTATTTCACTAAGTCCTCTTCTCTGTGCTCCTTCTATTTCGTTGTTCTCTTGATAGCCTTTATGCAAGGCTAGCCCCATACCTCCCCTGACTTCTGTCATTAAAGTTCTTTCTTATGGTTTTCCCCTTCCTAGGCCATTTCCTCTGCTGGTCCCTGGGTCAGCACGTCCCCCAGATGGAAGGAAGTTCTTGCTGCCCCACACTAGTCCACCTCCAGTTCCCTAAGGCTTCTGGTTAATCCAGATGTTAGTACAGACTTTTTCACATGTATAGAGGATTTGTTTACATGTGATCCTGCAGGTTACAGGGAGCTAGTGGAGTTTATTGAATGGAGAGAGAGAAAGGGCGGGGGGGGGGGTCAAAATAATCAGACTCACCATCCTCCTACTGAAGAAGTTCTGTCTGAGTCCTCTGGGAATGGAGTTTGTCCTCTTTGTTTAACTCTTCTTTGTCTTTGAATTAGAAACCATTCTATATGAGTAATGTTTGGTGTCAGATACTTCTGCCAGGGTTAAGTCTTCATTTTAAAGGAGCGGGCCCTACTGAATAGTTGGTATTGAGTTGTTTTTTTTTTTAACCAGAAATAAGATTTTTCCCTGTGCCATAGTATGTGCTCACAAAATAAGTTAACAAATCTCCCTTTTTTTATTCTACCTAACTAATCAATCGACAAATATTTATTAGGTGCCTACTATATACCAGCCACTATACTAGGTTCTAGGGATACAGTACCAAAAATTAAGCAATTCTTGACCTCAAGGCGCTTACTTTGTGTGCGTGTGTATATGAGTACATGTGTATGTGCCCTCTCCATGTGTTGGGGGTTGGGTTGGGCAAGAATGACCCAAGATGTAATGTTATGTGGTAGAAAGTATGCTCTAGAAATCTAGAGGTGGTATTTCATCTATGCTACAAATTAGCTAAATGACCTTGGTCAAGTTTACTTTTTATGGGACTGTATTCTTTCTTTATCTGTAAAATAAAATGACAGGGTCACATTAGTTCAGGGGTTATTAACCTCGGTCCATGAACTTCTTTTTAAAAAAATGTCTTAATGGCTGTATTTCAATGTGATTGGTTTCCTTTCCAATTCTAGGTATTTTATTTTATTCATTTAAAAACATTATTCGGTAAAGGGATTCACAGGCTTCATTCACCAGACTGCCAAAGGCATCCATGACATTAATAACCAGCCCTGAATTAGATCTTTAATCTAATGTATATGTATATATATATATATATATATATGTATTATAAACATTTATCTCTCCCTCTCACTGTTCCTTCCCCATTTGAAAAAAAAAGAAAGAAAAAAACCCTTGAAGCAAGTACATGCAAAAAAAAAAAGTCTAGTGAAAACAAATTCCCACATTGGCCCTGTCCAAAAATCTCATTCAGGATTTTAAGTCCATCACTTAGAACACTTAGTCCTGATCCACAGTCAGTCCTCCAGATGCCTGGTTTATGATTTCATCAATCAGAGTTCTAAGGTCTTCCAAAATATGTTTTCTCTATAATGTGGTTGTCATTGTGTAAATTGTGTTCTGTTCACTCTGAATCAGATCATAGAGTTTATGATGTTCTCTCTCACCAATATTTACAGAATCTAGGGGAAAGTGGACCCAAGTTTAGAGAATAAATATGGTAAAAGGGTTATTTATTGCTCTTTTTTTCTGAATTTCTCCTTAAGTATGGTAGAGCTTTCTATTGGGTCCTTGCAGTTTTTTCTAAAAGCTGTCTTTCCTAAGAGTGTCTAGTTGGTTGTTGGTGCAGATGTACATATTGCCACCATCACTGCTGTTCCTGGGATTACACTAAAACACTGATAAAATGTCCCTTCAGGTGACCCTCTGAATATCATAAGACCAAGGCAGGAGAGGAGGAGAGAAATGCTCTCCTATGCTTTTCCTCAAGCTATTCTCTCCCAGGGGTTATTTGGCACTGTACTCTCCTCTGCATTGGCCAGAAAACAGATTCTCTGTGTTCCCAACTAGATTGCTATTTTATAGAAGATCTACGGGGGCATGTCCAAGTTCACTTGTTGCTTTACCTCACCCAAAGACCCTTCCTCCGCCTTCTTCAAAACTGATCAAGGCTTTTTGCACACCTAGTTAAAATACTTTTAATATATGAATTGACTGATTCAAAAAGATCCCCTAGGCATTCTTCCTATCTACTTTATACATCTGGTTGATTGATTCAATAGAAAAGTTGGGTCTTCTGCAATAATTATGGTAGACGTATGGAATATCTCTTTTATAATTGAATCATAGGAATTAGAACTAGAAGGGAGCTTAAAAATCAGCTTACATTTTAAAAGTGTAGAAATTCAGTTGTTTTTCAGTCCTGCTCCACTCCTTGTGACAGTATTCAGGATTTTCTTGGCAAAGATACTGGGATGGTTTGCCATTTCTTTCTTCAGCTTATTTTCCAGATGAAGAAATTGAGGCAAACAAGGTTAAGTGACTTGCCCACAGCTAGTAAATATCTGAGGCTGGAAGAGGAGTCTTCCTGATTCCAGACTTGGTGCTCTATCCACTGAACCACCTAGCTGCCCCAAAAGTGTGGAAAATGAGGCTCAAAGTAGCTAAGTGACTACACAGTATAATGAGTAGAAGAATTAGAATATTTAAAATGAAACTAGATGACCTAGACTTTTTAAAATCCATTTTTACAGTTGTTTCAATCAGAATATAGCTAGTTTTGATGAGAATAATTGCTATAATAATCATGAAAATAACATTATATAAAGAAAGGAAATAAAGCTAAGGTCACTTTGTATTATTCACACATAAATAAGTATTAGTATGTAACAAGGCCAGAAGTAGAGAAGAAAATAAGAAATACAGACATAGTCTGAGTAATTAACATTTGGCTAGTACCTATGGCGCCCCTTTCTCTCTCTTCCAATCCCTTTTTCTCCCTTACCCTTGTCACACACGTACCCATCCATCTCTACTAAGTACTCAGCATGACAATTAAAAGAAGGTCACAGATTCATACCTAGGATAAAGGCCTTGTGTGTTCTTTCCAAAGACAACAGCTGCTAGGAAAAAATTCAGCTCATGCTATGAACAAGGACTTAATGTAGTAATAATCTTCCATAGAAGACTGCCCCTCCCTAGGGCCCTAGACACAAATAGTTTTATCACCACTGTCTATGGGCTTGGATGATAGGCAGCAGATGATGAGATTGTTTTGAATGTTGACATTTTTCTTGGAGGATTGAGCAAAATGATCACAGAAGCTTGGTCCTGCTATGATGAAAGCATTGACAGGAACTCATCATGACAGCAAAAATCATAGAAAGTTAGAAGCTGCTTGTATGCTGCTGCAACTTGGACTTTGTCCATGAGAACATTAATAGACATCATTAGCAAACCCACTGGTTTTCCTACAGATGAGTTGGCACAATCTGACCATTTCTAGGGAGCGTTTCACCAAATAGAAGGTCTGAACCACACTGCTACTTCTTTGTGGGTCATTTCCTCTATTACCTCTAATAGTTCATGTTTTCCCCTTTATAGAATCACGGAATCTCAGAGTTGAAAGGGACCACCAGGTCTTCTAACCCGTAATCCAGAAAGAATAACCTTTACAATATCCTGAAGTCCAGTGACAGAAAACTTTCTACTTCTTGATACAGTCTACTGCATGCTTAGATGGTTTCAGTAAAGGTAGGGGGCTCCATTGATTATCTGACCCCATTTTAAAGTGAGATAAAATGATCAATGAAGTAAGCTTTGTTAGGTAAGAATACTTCTTGGCTGAGTTAATCATAGCTGAGTGTGAACAGAGCCTGTTTACCTCCTTGAACGAATAAAAGCCATTGGTAAAAAAAAAATAAAGTAATGCCCTGAGAAATTTGTAAATAAAGGAGAAGCTATCTCAGAATCAGGTAGACATTCCAAATGTCTGGAAGTGGAATGGAAAGAGCAGGGCCATTCAGAATTGGGCCAGGAACCAGTAGCCCAGGGCAACCAGCAAAAGGACAAAGAGAAGACAGGACCAAAATATGGCAAAGGTATTAAAGAAGGCCATCATCTCTACAAGCATCTCAGAGCAGAAGACCTGGGCTAATGGTGGTGTGCCTACCTATTTAAGGACTGAGGAAAGTCCTAAGGAAAGGTCTTTTTTCCTTCAACTTCCCTTCCTGGTTCCTATTGTTCAACAGATACTGTAGTATAAATCTACTGTTTTATTACTCAAACATTCCTGGTAACCTGAATGTTGCCTCAGTTGAAAAGAGGTCAAAACTTAATTAATGTTGGATATACATGCAAAAATCTAGGTAGAGAGCTCAACCTCTGCCTGAACGTTGGGAATTTTCCTAAGTAGGGTCTAAAGAGCACTGTAATTGAGCTCATAAATTTTCATCTAAAATAAACTTACTAAAGCCACAAAGAAAGGAACCACATGGACCTTAGGGAACATTATAATGCCCCTTAGCTTAAAATGGGCTGATTATTCTCACTGGTTATGACATGTAGAAAACAAAGCACTTTTCCCCAAACATCTTTGTGAGATCGATAGTTCAAGTGATTGTATTCATAACTTTGTAAATGAGAAAGCTGAGGCAAGAGAAGTTGTGACTTGTCCATGGTAAAATAGACAGTAAATGGTCTGACTAACTCCCATCTGGATACAAAGCCATGATTTAAGTACAAGTCTCTTGACTACAAGTCCATTGTTCTTTTCACTACATCACATTGCCTGGTGGAAAGTTTTTTTCTTTTATAAAACCCAAATCTTCCTCTTTACAAATTTCTTCACAATTCCTATTTCATCCCCACAGGTGGAACAAGTTTAATCCCTCTTCTCCACTTCAAAAGTTTGAAGACTGACATCATACACCCCCTCCTGTTTTCTCTTTTACAAACCTGACTCTTTGCACAGCCTGATCTCTAGTCTTCTTACCATCCTTGGTCACCATCTTCTATGTATTCTTCAGCTTGTCAATGTCCTTCAACAATGTGATTCCCAGAACTAAACACAGATGAGCTCTGACAACAATAGAGGACAGTAAACCCATCACTTCCCTCGTTCTGGATTTTGTACCTCTCTCTTTGCAGTCTAAGATTACATGGATTTTTTGACCACCATGTCACAATTGACACTTATTGAGCTTATTTACACCTCCATCCAAATGATAGAATGTCGTTCAACTCATTGTCAAGAAGACTTGGGTTTAAATCCTGCTTCAGACATTTTTTAACCATATTACCTTGGGCAAATCACCAATCATTGTCTAGATCTCAGTTTCCTCATATGTAAAATGAAAAAGTTGGATTTGAAAACCTCTGAAGTTACTAGCTATAAATCTGTGATTTCATGCTAAACAACACAGGCCCAAGGACTGGTCCTTGGGCCACTGCATGCCAGACCTCTCCAAACTGATATTGATGAATTAATGCCTGCCCTTTGGGTCTGACCATTCAACCTAACTTTGCTATCAAGTAGCACACATCTTTCCATCTTGACCACAAGGATGACTTGAGAGACTTTATTAAATATACATATTCTACATGTGTTGTAACTGGAGTACAAATGGGATTCTAATTTGCCTTCCCCCACCGTTTTTGGATCATACAATTTTTTTAGGGTAGTCTATGATTGCTTTCACTTTTTTTGTCTACCATGTTGCACTGTTTATTCAAAATGAATTTGTGGTTAACTAAAATTGCCAACTTGTTTTCTCCCTCTTGTATTTCTTCAGTTATCTTTATTAGATTTGGTCCATTTAATTTGTCAAGCTACTTCTCCCAAATTCGTGTCATCTGAAAATTTGATGAGTGTTCCTATTCTTCACCCGAGTCATTGGCTAAAATGTGGAACAGAATGGGACCAGGAGCAGACCCCATGGGATTCTGATAGAAGTATCCTACAAACTCCTCATCAATTTGATTATCCTCCCCCTTACTCTTCTTTCTTTGTATCTGGTCTTTCAGCCAGTTCCACACGCATTTCTCAAATATTCCAGAGGATGGTAAATTTATTGATTCTGGAGTTCTGTCCAGTGATGCACATTTCAAACTGTTTATTCCTGCACATCCTGTGTGACTCTTGTCCATATGCTCCTATAAGTTGATGACACAAGATCTACCCAATATAATAGAGGCTTTCCTTGTTTTCTCCTGACATTGTAAGAGTACTAGTGGAGCACTGGATCTATTATTCCTCATTCTTGTCACATATCTTCCCATCACACAGTTCCTTGATAGTATCTTTTACTCCTTTTCCTTGGGTGTTCCTCACTGGTTGTATGTTGTAGCCTACTCACATTACCAGGTACCTCTCCATTGTCTGCTGCATGTTACTCATTTGAATTTTTTGGAGGCAGTTGTGTTCCATATCTTTCTACCATATAGCACCACTAGTAAAAATGTTAAAATTAAAAACACAGGCCTTTGCTTTCATGGGAAGCTTGCAGTTAGTAAAGGAGTTTTTCAGTCTCCCCAAAGCAGTCCAGCCTATTTTGCTCCTTTTAGTCAATTCCAATCCCTCAACTCATTGTCTATCTGTACTGTCTGTCCTAGATAAACATACTATTGGACAAAACATGCCATTGGAAAACTCTTTAGGATGTCCATCCAAATGGATATTGAATGTAACTATTGCAATTATACTTTTATTCAGCTCATATCTTTCCATCTTATCCACATGAATATTATGATAAACTTATAAGATGCCTTGTCTATGGTAGTTTCTATTTTAACCCAGACAAAAAAGTAAAGGAAACTAATCAGGAATGACTTGTTCTTAATGAACTCATGCTGACTCTTAGTGATTCAATTGCTAATACTCTACCCCTTTAATAATGTGTTTTAAGATTTTATCAGAAGTCAAAGTCAAGCTTACTCTCCAATTGCTCAAAGCAATAATTTTTTCTCTCTTTTTTAAAATTGAGACAAAATTTGCCCTTCTCTAGTCCTGTAACACCTCTTCCATTCTCTGTTAAGAAGGGCAAATTTTGTTCCATTTTTCTTGGATTTTCAGTTCCTCCTTGCCATTTTGGATCCATATTGTGTTTTCCTTGGTAGAATAAATGGATGAATGAATGGGGGGTAAGGGATAGAGATTAAATTGATCATTTCATTGACATAGAACTCTTTAATAAGATTAGCACCTTCTCTGAAATTATAGCCTTAGAGAGTTGCCCAGAACACTCAGAGATTAAGTGACTTTCCTAAGGATACAGAAGCAATTTTGTGTCAGAGGTAAAACTTGCACTTGTATCTTCTTGGATCCAGGGCCAGATTGTCTATCCACTAAGCTATGAAAATTATGACATTTATTACAGATATAAAAGTGGGATAGCAACTCTCAAGGAATTTACAATTAATAACAAGTTATTAATTAATGATAAGTCACAGGAATGGTGAATAGTAGAATAAATGGGGGATTGTCAAGTCCTTTCTGGAAACAACTACTTAGCCCCAGGAAAGGAGTTCCTGAGCTGAGTGGATTAACTCTCTTTTCTTCAAGACCTCCTCTCTACTACAGGATGTCTAATGCAGATGGCACTTTTCTATTTTGGGAACAGAAGAAGTGGTGTGGCAGCTAGAATGATGCCTGGAGTGGATAGAGGAAATAGAAGCAAAAGAGAAATATTTTATTCAGCTTCTTGGATTTGCTTTTTTGATTCACAGTTCCATTTGTTGATTTCAAGTAAAAATATTCCTAACTGGTAAGAAGGTTTAATCAATGAACAAGTATTTACTGAGCACATTCTGGGAACCAAGCTCTGTTCTGAGCAACATGAGACTTACAGAAAAAGTATGATGTCAATCCTGTCCTTGGTAACTTACAAGCTAGTTCAAATATAAGACTGAAATTTATTTTTAAAAAATAGTAAAAACTCATTAATTCACTGTTGGTGGACTCATTTGGTCCAGATGTTCTGGAAAATAATTTGGAACTGTACCCTAAAAGTCACTAAAAGTCAAGTCTGCATATTCTTTGATCCATCAATAGCATGACCATGAGATTTAGTCCCCAGCGAAGTCAAAGACAAAAGGAAAGGACCCATGTATACAAGAATATTTATAGCAGCATTTTTGTTGTTGATAAGAATTGGAAACTAAAGGGATAAATTGAGAAATAACTGAACAAATGATGGTATGTGAATACAATGGAACATTATTGAGCCATAAGAAATGATGAGAGTGGTAAATTCAGAGAAATTTCAGCAGATTTGTATAAACTAATACAGGTTGAAATGAGCAACTTATAAAATTATTACAAAAGAAAACAACCAAGAAAGACAAGATCTATGAAGAGCACACTGACAAATTATCTCTCCAGAGGACTGATGAATCATGCTTCTCACATCTTGGCGGAGAGGTGATGGACTAGAGGTAAAAAATGGGACATACGTTTTCAGACACAGGCAATATGGAAATTTGTTTTGCTTGATTACATCTTACTTGTTTGGGGGTGGGGGTGGGAGGAGACACGGAGGGCATTAGAGGGTACCGATAGCGATTCAAACACACACACACAGAAATGAAAAAAAAAAAGAGCGGCGTCCAAACATTTAAAAATGAGGCTGAAGAGAGCAGAAGGAATTTTCAAAGTAGACGCAGAAAAGCAGGTCAATTTTACTACTATTGTGTTAGATTTAACATAGAAAAACTACATAATAGAACCATGTAGGATGGAAGTTCACAGTTTAATATACACTCCCCTTTTTCTGTTCTTTGTGTACTGAAATATTCCTGTTTGTTAAGTTCATAACTAATTTTTTAACTGTGAAAACAGAAAGACAACAAGCACTGGGATACATCAGGAACAGTGAAGAGTTTGAGTCAGAGGACCTGAACTTTCTTCCTGAGTGACCATGGACAAGTCTCTTAGCCTCCCTGGGTCTCAGTTTCCTTAATTTGGAGAAGAAGAGGATTGGACTAGATAGCCTCTGAGATCCCTTCCAGCTCTAAATTCATAATGTGATAAGCACTAAAGTATGTGGTGAAAACTATGGTTCAGAAGAAAGGGAGAATAATTTGAGCTTGAGTAGTCAGAGCAGGCTGGGGATGCGTCTTGAGTTGAGCCTTCAAGGGTGGGTAATGTCGATAACTGAGAGCTGAGTCAAGCCTTGAAAGAGGTAAAATTTGAGAATGAGCCTCAAATTACAGTGGAAAGACTGTTGAAATTTCAAAAGTATCCTAGCTGTGTTACTTACTAGTCCCATATAAAGATTGGGTGAGTGATTTATTAAACTGCACCTTGCTTAAAGATAGGATGCCCAATCAATTAATCCATCCATATTCCCTAGACTAAGCTAAGAAAAGACATTTAAACTAGACTGACTTCATGTATGATTCCAGATCCCCACGATGAGGAAATTTACCCACAACTCAGGGTTCATCAGTAAATTATCAAGTAAGTTGAAAAGGGATGGATTTCCAGGAATTGGAACAAGTAGGCCTTGAAAGTGCACCCCTGAGGGGAAGCTGCCTGGTGGAGGTAGGTAGGAGAGGACTGGGCTCCTGCTTCGGTCTTCCCCTTCCTCCCAATTTTGACCCACAGAAGCATATTGGGCACTTAAAAATTCTGGACTTCCTATCCAGGAAGGAAGGGTTGTCAACAGTATCACATAGAGCAGACACACCAAGAAGAATGCAGACCCAAAAAGACCCTCGTGTTTGTCCATTAAGTTCTTTTGTAATGTTGGAGAAAACAGTTTTAGTTGAATGAGTAGCTCAGAAGTCAGACTACAAAGGATTAAAGAGTGAGTGAAAGGAAAGGATGTGGAGGTAGTGAATACAGATTGCTTTTCTAGGAGTCTGGCCTCAGTTTAGACTTCTGTAAAATGTTAAACACAACACCACTCCTAAACTAACCCCATAGCATTTTTTAAATAGAAAATTGCTTTATAAAATTTAATAAAACATTGTTTAAATGTGAGTTATATGTGGGGGTTACAACGAGAGGGTATTTCAGATAAGAACATTATGGTAATTATTATTCCACATATAGTATATGTTGATATATTTTTCTTCTTAATAGAAGTGGAAGGTGGGAATGAGGATGATACGATCATGGAACAGTGGAAAGGCCAGTCTCTATTAAGCCAAAGGCACATGGGGCATGTTGGAAGGTAATAGAATATAAGTCTGAATGTCAAAGTCAAGTCAGCAAGTCAAGTTAACAAATATTTATTAAGCACCAGCTGAGTGGTAGGCACTGTGTTAAGTGGTGGAGGTGAAAAGTCAAACTAAGTTAAATAATGGAGACACACAGAAGATTTCTGATTTAATGCAATAGAAAGTGTGGTGGCACTGAAGAATTTTTTAGTAGGGGAGTAACATGTTGAAAGTAGATTTTAAGGAAGATATATCTGGCAGGATGAGTTGCTGTGAGGATGGATTAAAGTCAAGGAGGTCATCTAGGGAAGTATTTGCATTAATTTAAGCCTTAAGTGAAATTCCATCTAGTCAGTTTGGGTATTGGTATAAGCAGATATCATTACTGTCAGGTATTGATTCTGAGATTTGCACCACATGGGCTTTGAACTTTTCTGAGCAATCTTAGAAGACAGTTTTCTTGAGTACATCAACAAATTGAAAAATAACTTTTGAAGTTGGCTATGATTCTATTATTCTGTTCTATTATTCTATGATTTCTTTTGGCTATAAACTTTTGAAATCATGTATCCAATTATGATTTTTCAATGAACTAAAGTTTATGACCTATCTATTAATTTTGAACTGGCTGAAGATTATATGGAATATTAAAGATGTTGTTGATATGTTTGTCCTTCATTTTCAAAGAGGAACATTGACATCAGGGAAATGATGACATGACTCGCAGTTGACTTTGATTTGAGTGAGGGAGGGCTGTGCAAGGTCACCAGCCTCACTTTCTCCTCCAGAGACATCTGGGTCCAGTGACCTGATATCCATCAGGATGACTGGAGATGACTCAAAATGCAATGTGAGACCCTGGCCCTTTTAGGCTAAGGCCTTTTCATGTACTCACTTAGAGTGAAGTAACACCCATTCAGTGAATAGGCCTCTTTAAGAAGTGAGTCAAAGGATGGCCCTTTTAATCACTCTAAGCCAGGAGGGTCCAAAATACAGCCATTAAGTGGAGCTTGGGCAGGGACCTATTCATGAGCTTCTGAGTGGACTGGGTTTAAGGCAGTGGTAGGATTCAGCCAGTTCTCACCAGTTTGGTAGAACCAGTACCTAATTTTAGGTTGAGTTCTGAGACCCCGTGGTTAGCGGGGGTAGGGCCTGTGCCTGCCACATCAGCAGTGGGGGCAGTGCCTCAGCTCATTCCATTGTTAATTCATTTGAATCCCACCACTGGTTTAAGGTTTTGAGGAAGGAAGGAAGGGAGGAAAGGAGGAAGAGAGGAAGGGAGGGAGGGGAAAGAAAAAAAGAAATCTGGCCACTAAACCCCAAGTTAAGTGATCAGCTTCTGGCCATCAAAATTTACCTTCCTTTGGAGAGGAGAAGGAGAGAGAGAGGGAGAGGGAGAGAGAGAGGAGGACGTGAGCTACCCAGCTAGCTGGGCCCCCTTTCAGGCAGCTTGGTATACTCACAGGTTGTGTTTGTCCTTCGTTTTTGAAGAGGACCATGACATCAGGGAAATGATGACATGACTTGCAGTTATTAAAGACAGCATTCACTTCAAGCAAGAAGCCATGAGATGAATTTATTGCAGGGACCATTGAAGGTTTTTGAGTAGGTGAATGACATGATGAAAGTAGCCTATTAAAGGCTAGATAACTTTGTCAGGATGAATTGCATTAAGAAGGAGATTAAAGTCAGGGCGGCCAGCTAGGGAGTCATTTGAATTTATCTAAGCAGTAGGTAAAATTCCAACTAATCTAGTATTAGTATAATCATGTATCACCAATTTCAAGAGTTGATTCTGAGAATTTGCATCTCACTGGCACCGAACTTTTCTGAGCATCTTTGGAAAGCTGTTTTTCTTTTCTATTTTGAAAAAAAATAGAGATAACTTTTAAGGTGGCTAGTATTCTATTAAATAGGAAATTGTGGGGTGTATCTATGCTATATTTGCTACAAAGCGTTAAAATGGTGCGTACAATGATGATTTTTAAAAATGAATTAGTTTATAATTTAACTGGTGGTTTTTAGATGGTTGAAGATGATTTATGACATTAAAAATAACTAGTTTACCTAAAGCAAGAAGTCATAAGATGGGCATCCCAACTCTAAATCCTATAATCATATGATAAGACACAGAATCACCAGTCACTTGTGATTTACTAAAGGCAAACTATCATTTCAGGTCTAGAGTTTGGTGATAGGGATGGTGAAGAGCCTAATTAATGTGCCCTGCAAAGATTGGTTGAAGAAACTGGGGCTTTTTAGCCTGCAGAAGATTTGAGGGTGTCAGGGCAATGTAATGAGCTATTATACACGTGTGTGTGTGTGTGTGTGTGTGTGTGTGTGTGTGTGTGTGTACAAAATTAGCCTTCATAATCTTTTTGCTGGTGGAGAGTCTTGCCTTGATGTTGATGGCTGCTGCCTGTTTAAGGTGGTGGTTTGTGGTGGTTCGTGGTAGTTGGAGTGCGTGAGGCAATTTCTTAAAATAAAGAAACGATGACTTTGCCACATCTATTGACCCTTCCTTTCCCATCAACACTTAAGAGGCCAGTGGAGGGTTATTAAACATTTTATTGGTGAAGTTCAAAGTCTTATATGGGCATAGTTCAAAAGGTGCCCCAAAACAATTATGACAGTAAGATCAAAGATCAGGGATCACAGATCACCCATAACAGATATAATAATAATGAAAAAGTTTGAAATATTGAAAGAGTTACCAAAATGCTACATGGAGACACGATGTAAGTATGTGGAAAAGGGGTGCTAATAGACTTTCTTGATATAGGGTTGCCACAAACCTTCTATGTGTAAAAAAACAAAACAAAACATGGTATCTGTGAAGCGCCATAAGCTGATGAATGATAAAATGAGGTGTGCCTGTACATAATTTATGACATATACATATATATATGTGTGTGTGTTTGTTTGTAGAGCTGTCCTAACGTGGAACACACTGTTTCAGTGGAATCGCCCTTATTGGAGCTCTTCAAGTTAAGGCTAAACAACCACTTATTAGATATGTTATTGAAGGAATTATCGTGTTCTGATGTGGGTTGGACTAGATACATAGCCTCTGAGGCTCCTCACACCTCTGAGGGACTATGATTAGTAATGTTTAGGCAGTATTGTTTTTTTTTCTATCTTTAGTTGTTCTTGGTAAAAAATAAATGATTTTCACTGTCATTCATTATCCATGAACATTGTGCTTGTTGTTTGGTAGTTTTTCAGTCAAGTCCAACTCTTCATGACCTATTTGGGGTTTTCTTGGCAAAGATACTAGAATGGTTTGCCGTTTCCTTCTATAGCTCATTTTACAGATGAGAAAACTGAGGCAAACAGGATTAAATGACTTGCCCAGGGACACATAGCTAGTAGTTATCTGAGACTGGATTTGAACTCAGGAAGATGAGTCTTCTTGACTTTCCAGGCCTGACACTGTATCACCTAGGTGTCCCCATGAACATTTTCTATTATTTAATTCTCAGAGTCCACGGCATTGTGCTAGGCATGGTACGATAAGGTACAGCCTATGAAGAACACTTAAGCCTGATGTTCAAGACCTAAAAAACTTCAGTTTTTTCTACTGCATTTTGAACCTGAAACTAAATGTTCAATTCAAATCTTTACTCCAAAAAGGAGCACAAATCGGTAGGCCTAACTAAGCACAAAGGTCTACAGCACCAACAGAATCCATTTTAAATTGGGATCCCATCCTAATTGATTAATATCTAAGCATTTGATTTTGCCTGGCAAAGACAAGGGAAAGGTATTTGCTATTTCTGGTTCCAGTTAGGACAGAAACAAAATCCCCAAGGACAAGAGAATAACACCCAAGGTAAGAAAATAGGCAATGTTTATTTCATGGAATCAAGGAGGCAAAATTCTGGTCGTAGAAAATGTGGGGTCAGCCAAGCCTGGGTCTGTTTATGAGTGTGCCAAGTCATTTCTATATGAAATATCATAGGATCAGTTAGAGCTGGAAGAAACCTTAGAGACCAGCCAGTAGAACCTCCTCATTTTACAAATGCCAGGACACTGGGGCCCAGAAAGGGAAGAGGACTTGCCTAAGGTCAAATAGCTAGTAAGGAGAAGATGTTAAAACTTGTGGCATATTACCTCCAGAAAGGCCTGTTAACTCTGCACAATCATATTATGGATGATCTTGGGACGTGGAATAAATTGTGTGTCCGTATTGGGAAAGATAGTGCGTAGAGAGAGAAATGAGAAAGATGGAGAGTTGTGAGAGGAGGCAGAGAATAGAAAATTCAAGTGTGGGAACAGAAGATGTGAGAAAGGAAGAAGCTGGACAACAGTATAGGAAAAGAAAGGAATAGGGGTAATGGAGAGATTCATTTTCCCACCCACCCTCCTTGCTATTTTACATGTCTTCTTGAAATCTGGCATGGGAACTGGAAAGGAACTCTGAGATTATTGCATCTAATATCTTCATTTTATAGATGAAGAAAACTAAGGCCCATGGAGATGACATGACTTTTCCAGCATCACACAGCTATTAAGTGTTTGAATTTGGAACCCAGTTAACCTTACTTCAAGTCCCCTGCTGTATCCACTCTACTCTGCTGAGGGTTCTCCAGTTCTTTGTGATTGAGGATAGAGGTAGATTTTCTCAAAGTTTTTGATTCATAGTACTTTGACCTCTGAAATTTAAACATAGGCACAAACATAGAGCCAAGAAGTTAGAGTAAGGATTATGGCCTGCCCCTCTAAGCTTTTGACATTGATAGAAACCTTTGGTTAGCCTGAATCAGTAAAAGGTATGTAGAGAGGCTCTATGCTGGGAAAAAAGGCTCTCTATCAGGGGATTCCAAGGAGCTCTTAATGTTGCTGAGACTGTTGGCAAGCTCAGTTCCAGAGGGGGTGGTACATCAACCTATATAGTTAGCAAAGTTGCTTTAGGAACAAGCCAAGAATCTGCGCCATCTTGATTTTCATTATCAGAGGTAAAAACCAAAGCTAGATTAGCACTAATCCATTGGCCTTTTCTCAGTGTTCATCCTTATTGACCTGTCTTTGATACTGTTGACCACTGGTAGTTTCCTGTTTATTCTCTTTTTACTGGGATTTCATAACACTACGCTTTTCAGGTTCTCCTCCTAACTTCTCTGACCATTTCTTCTCAGTCTCCTTTGCTAGATCATCATGCACGTTCTACTCTTTAAGTATGAGTGTTCACAATTCTGTCCTAGTCTCTTTTCTCTTCTCTCTACAATCTGTCTTCATGAGTTTCCAGATGTTCTCTTATCATCTCCATGTTGATGACTCCCCAGAGCTTCATATAGAGCTCATTTTTCTCCTAATCTCTGCTCCATCACCAACTTCCAACTATACAGCTGCTATCTGAATGTCAGTCCCTTGGGTATCTCAAACTCAACATGTCCAAAACAGAACCCATTATCTTTTCCTAAATACTCATCCCTCTTCCTAACTTCCCATTTTCTTTTGAGGGAATGACTATACAGTTTTCCAGGTTTGTACCCAGGGATTCATCTTTGACACTTTTACTCCCTCAACTCCCCAAATCCAAACAACTGCCAAATTTTGTCAATCCTACTTCCACATCATCTGTCAAATCCATCCCCTTCTCCAGCCTCAGAGCATTTATCCTAAAATTCAGGCTCTTACTACCTTTCATCTGGATTACAAAAGTCTCCTAATGCATCTCCCTTCTCGAAGTCCCTCCCATTTTTCCAGTCTATCCTCCACACCATTATCAAACTGGTATCTCCAAAGTATATCATGTCTCTACAAGAAGCTTCAGTGAGTGATTCCTTGTTGTTTCAGGTTAAAATATAAACTTCTATGTTTGGCATTTAAAACCTTATCTGCCTCCAACCCATCTTTCTAGACTAATTTCACATTACTTCCTCTCAAATATTACTTTATATTCCAGTCACACTAATCTACCTGAGTTTTCCCACCTCCCATACAGATATGCGATCTCTCACTTTTCTATCTTTACCCAGGCTCTTGCCTCTTGTTCCTAGAATGGCCTCCCCACCCCTCCCACCTTAGAATCCTTACCTCCATTCAAAGCTCACATTAAGTGTGGTCTCCTACACAAAGCCTTTCCTGACCTCCTCCCCATCTGTTGAGTACCCCCCTCCCCAAAGTTACTGTGTATTTCTTTGTAGACAATTTGTACTTGTCATCTTACTAATCTGTGTGTATGTTGTTTCCACTAAGCAGAAGTGGGGCTTCTTGAAGGTAAAAGCTTCCTTTTTTGTGGTAGTATTCAGCATGATATGGGACACACAGTAGGCACTTAACGTTTCCTGAATAGACTTAATGCTGTTGAAACAAAGTGATAGCTCGGAGGATGATAGAAATAGAGTGGGGAGAGACCTTAGAAACCATCAAATCTAACTACCTCATTTTATAGATAAGGAAACTGAGGCACAGGGAAGTTAAATGATTTTCCCAGGTTTACACAGCTTGTGATTGTCTAAGGAAAAATTTAAACTAAGTCCAGCACGTCACGCAGTTGATCAAGAGCCGCATATATAGGTAAAAGAGCTACAACTAGCTTTTTAATTTGTTTGGTTTTTTTGTCTGTGTCTGGGAAACATACCATAAATCACACCCAGGGCAAGTGGTAGGAAGTCATTTCTCAATGAGAGTAGAGTGAAATACAGAACGGTGTGGGGAGACAGGCCGCTAACATATCTGGGTGAGGCAATTGTTGGGGAGGATGCCATGTGGGGATGAAATATGTTGAGTCCACCATCTGGTAGCTTCCTATGCTAATGAGATACTAAACTGTGTTGTTTCTATGAAGATAAAGGACCCAGAGTACACTATCAGTGCCCCCATCTAAATTTTAGTCCCCTTGGCAAAGGTCATGTCTCCCCTCATCCAAGTTACAGCTCCATGTAAGTTTGTCTCACTTTAGGCAAATACCATATGTGTAAATTCAGATTCACAAATTAGATTAATTAGAGGCCAATTTCACACCCTTTACCATAATGCTTTACTTACTGCACACATTTCCTGTGGGTTAGTTGTAGAGATGGAAGCCCTCTGCTCTCGATGCTTCTGACTTCAGAGCTTTTCAAGGTCATTTGTCTCTGGTATGCTGAAAGGCTACTAAACTGTCCACCTTTCCTGGGGCTGGCTTTGATGGGGCCACCCTTTCCTTTTGCCCCTGGGTTTCTGGTTACCTTTTTTCTGCAGTTCTTGGGTAGGAAAAGCCACTTAGTCAGTTTCTCATTTGATTTCTGTATCATTTCAGTCTGGGATGATTTTTAGGCTTTTGCTAGAGTAGGCTTTTTGGGAGCTGGACCTCCTTCTTCCATTCATGCAGCCATTTTGGCCAGAAGTCCCAACATATGCTCTCTGATACAGCCTGCTCATTCCTACCTTCTTGTTTTAGCTCATGTTGTTCCACCTGCCTTGATGTTTTTCCCTACTTCTCTCTGTTTATCTCAATATTAGCTTTCCTTAAGGATCATCTCAAACTCCACCCTCCCTTTGAAACCTGTCTTGACAACTCCAGAGACTATCTTCCCTTCCTGACTTCTACCAGTCCCCCCCTACCTTTTATTGTCATCTTATATTAACATGTAATTATACTCAATTTAGCCCTTCATTGTGTACAGTCTTAACAATGATTCCTCATTGTTTCATGTCTAATTCTTTATTGCATGTAAAAATGTCTTCCCCCAAAGTTCCATGATACCGAGAACTATGCCAGTTTCTTTTATATCCCCTAAAGGGCCCAGTCCATTGCTCGGTACATAGTACTCTCCTTTGTTGTACTGTCATCTATGTCCTATCCCCTTATGTGTGGAGACATATATATACAGCCCAGGGTTTTATCCTAGGCCTATTCTCATCTCTCTCTCCATTCTAACTTCATGATCACGTTACTCCCACCTCACATTGGTTCAACAATAATTTCAATGAAGAGGACTCTCAGAACTCTATAAACAGCTCTAATCCTTCTCTGTAACTCCAGCCCCACATCTCCTGCTGCTTAGTTAAGTCCAGTACCACGTCTCCAATTATATATCCCAAAGTTATCTCAAATTCTTCATGTCCAAAATAGAACTCTCCTCTCTTTTCTTAACTTCCCTAATTCTAAGGGCACCAACATCCTTTTAATAAAACATGTTTGCACTCAACCGTCTTTTTTGGACTCTTCACTCTCCTTCATTTCCAGTCAGTTGTCACCCCCCACAGTATCTTTCACATCTGTCTCCTTTCTAACTAGACTCTAAAGGTTCAAGGTCTCATCCACCCCAGGACCATTGTAAGAGTGTCTTCATTGGACTCTGACTCCAGTCTCTCTTTCTGATGACTCAAAAAGCTCCTTTACTCAGTTTTAAGAGCCCTTCATAGTTTGACTCCCCCCAGCTGTTTCAAGGTTATAGAAAATTCACCTTAACACACTTTTTGGTTCACCAAAATGATCTTGCCTCTCCCTGTACATAACACTCTATTTCCTGTTTCCATGCCTTTCTTTGCACTGGTTGGCTTCTATGCCTGGAATGGAATTCCTTCACAATTCTGCCTTGTAGAATCCCTAGCTCCCTTATTTATATAATTTAGCTCAAGTGCTACCTTCTACAGCAAGCCTAACCTGATCCCACCGGTTGGTAGTTTCCTCCCTCCCAGAAAGTGATCGCTATCTATTTTGTATAGATTTTGAATTTATTTCTATATCCATTTTTCATATTTACATTTTTTGCTCATGTTGTTAACTTTATGAAAGGTAAGTTGTTCAGGTTCATCTGTTTCTCTTTGTATTTCCAGAGTCTTGGAGAATTTCCTGGGGTTCTAGGAGATTAAATGAATTCCCAGGATCACCCAGCCAGTATGGATCAGAGTTGACATTTGAACTCAGGTCCTCTTTACTACAAAGTTTATAGAGATACAAAGACAATTCTCTACTATACTTCTTTTCACCTCTCTGAAGATGGTGTTACAGAGTAGGCTCTGATCTACATTGGTGGAAGAAGTTCCTCATTAGACATGTCCTATACCAGTGAAATTACAGGTGTGATTGAAAAACAAACAAGAAAACCAATTCCCAGTACCTGCCCACAATGCCTGGTTCATAATAAGCATTTATCAATTGAATGAATATTTGCTGAATGACACTAAATTCCTCTCTCTCTGTGTGTCTCTCTGTGTCTCTCTCTTCTCCCCTTCTCATTCTCTCTTTCTCCTATCTTTTTTCTCTCCCCTCTCTCATTTTCTCTTTCTCTCCTCTTTTCTTCTCTTTCCTTCTCTCTTTTCTCTCATTTTCTCTCTCCCTTCCTCCTCTGTCTCTCTGTCTTCTCGCCTATTTGTCTCTTTCCCACCTTTTTGTCTATTTTATTTCTCTCTCTGTCTCCGTGTCTCTTTCTGCCCCCTCTCTGTCTCTCTCTTCTCTCTCATTCTCTTTTTCTTCCCATATAACACACACACACACACACACACACACACACACACACACACTCACATACACACAGTGAATTTAATGAAGTTGAAGGAACCTGATCAATGTCGTCAAACAAAAGGGAAAGGGAAAAAGAAAAATCACCACCTCTAATGAATCACTATCAGCCGAAAGAGACAGTAAAATTGGAAGCAGGAAGACAAGGTCCAGTTCCCATGTTTGTTGCTGGGTTGTTTTTTTTTTCATGATTGGAAAGTAGTTGATGCACAAGAAAACTGTGAACATTTCCTGTGAAAACAGAGCCTGAAGGAACACTAGACAATTCTGTTGAAACAATTTTTAATACTAAATAGACATCATCTTTCATAAAGATTTGTAAATATGGAGACAAATTCTTTTTCTCGTACTAAAATTCTTTAGCAGTAAAAGTGGCTTAGTGCTGTAGAAAGAGTGCTGTCCCTGGAATCAAGGTACCCAGATTCAAATCCCATTTCTAATACTTACTATCTATGTGACCCTGCACAAGTCTTTTAAGTTCCCTAGGTCTCAGTTTTGTCATCTATAAAATGGGGAAATCAGACTAGGTTACATCCAAGTCTCCTTCCGATTCTAGATCTATGATCATAGGAAATAAATGCCCAGATAGGAATTGGAAGGAGGACTTTAACAGAGGAGGAAAAATAAAGAAAAGTGGGAAAGAGAAAAAAAAAAGAAGAGAAAAATAAAGGGATAGCAATAGGTAATAAATCAGGGTATGAGGAAATAGATCCAGGTACCTAAGTTTAAGAAAGTAAATATGTATGTAGGGGGTGCAACTTCCATTCTTCAGTAAGGAGAGTGGTACTGATTCCCTCTCCCTTTCTCCCCACCCCCAAATCACCAGCTACCACAAGTTACTTTGACATTCTCAGACCAAAACAACAGTTGTCAAGACATTTCTCAACTTGATCCTTCCTTCCCAGATTCCTTCCTTAATTTAAAATGCTGTGGCTGTCTCAGCCAACAAAGTGCTTCTGGAGCTGCTGGGGGAAAAAGTGTATAATTTTAAATAAATTAAATCTTTTCCTTATTTGGTCACACCATTAATTAGAGTATCAAGTCTATACAGATTCATATTTCTATTGATGCATGGCCATGCTTATCTAGTTACCTTCTCCTAAGTCCAGTAAATATATTAAAAAAAAACAAGTCTAGCACTCCCTTGGCATTTTTCTATCTTTAGATAATGAAAAGGGGCAAGGAGGAGGAGTCTCTATACACACTTGCTTTCTGAAGTAACTTTTCATTATAGCAGCACTGACAAGTCTTCCTAGCAGAGCTAAGCTCACACACAAATCAACACCTACTAGCTCTTCAGAAACAGCATGAACCAAGTTGCTGCTTAGAAATAGAGAGACACTGAACGACATTGCTGCTGCTGTTGGCATCTGCTGCTATAAATTCAGATCCGTGGAGCTGTTTTTAAAACTTGGCTGGGTTTTCATGATAGAGAAAAAAATACTAAATCTGCTTTCTCTTCATATGATATCCCCCCTTTTCCTTCCTCCCTCCCACCCCCCTCACCTTTTTTTTTTCCCAGCCTAACCCCAATCACTTTTCTCTGATGTTAACAACTGTCTTTGGTTGTGGATTATCTTTTTTTTTAAGTTGAGATATCTTTACTGCATCACACTCTAGTCAGAAAACAGACCTGACCAAAACGATGACAAAATTAGTAACAAGATTCTAAAAAAGCTAAGTGGTATAGTTGTTAAGAGTGTCAGGAATCAAGAAGACTCCTCTTCCTGAATTCAAATATGGCCTCAGACACTTCCTAGCTGTGTGACCCTGGGCAAGTCACTTAACAACGTTTGCTTCAGTTTCCTCATCTGTCAGATGAGCTGGAGAAAGAAATGGCAAACCACCACAGTATCTTTGACAAGAAAACTCCAAATGGGTCCACAAAGAGTTTGGCACGACCGAACAACAACAGCAACAAAAACCAAACAACTTCGAAAGACGTAAAAGCTCTGATCAACGCAATAATAATCAGCCATGATTCCAGGGAGCCATGATAGCATAATGAACCATAATACCCATCTCAGAAGAGAGAGGTGATAGACTAAATATACAGAATAAAACATGTATCTTTATGTGTGATCAATGTGGGAATTTCTTTTACCTGACTATGCATATTTGTTACAAGACTTTTTTCCCCCTTTTCTTTTCCATTACTAAGGAGGGGGAAAGAAGAAAAAATACTTGATGATTGAAATATATATATATATATGTATATGTACATATATATATATATATATATATATCAATAACGACCTTAACAGACAAGAGAGCAGTTTTTTTCAGATTAGAGAATCTATCTGCAACATCATTTATAGATAATTGATTATAATTTGCTGGGGAGAAATACCGAGAGGTAAAATTAAGGCACAGTCCCTGCCCTCAGGGAGTTTGCAATCTAGAGGAAGGAGAGATCATGGTAAAGTGGCACTGTCAGGAGAAAATGGAACTTGATCTAGGTCTTGAATAACAAGTTATCTTAGTGCTTAGCATACCTCTACTAAGGCACATAGTAGGTGCTTAATAAATGTTAGTTGATTGACTTACATGAGTAGAGATCAGAGTGAAGGACATTCCAGATAGGGAGAAAACTGGAGCAAAAGAAGCAGCAATATATATGTTGTGTCTGGAGTTGGAAAGGTAGAGATGATGAACAGAACTGCTTTGTTGAAGTGGTAAGTTTGTATCCAGAGTGAAACAAAAATTTGTAAAAGGCATTATCATGGGCCAGATTGTGGTAAGCCTTGAATGCCAAGATTTGGAGTATAGAGTTTATTATGTAAGTAATGGGGAGAGACCGTGAGTTTCTGAGTAGCCTATGGCATGCACAAAGTTTTATTTTCGTGAGACTATCTGTCAATGCATGTAGGAGAGATGGGCAAAGGGAATGACTGGAGTCAGAAAGACCAGTGAGGAGATTAATTTTGAAGTGAGGTAATAAAGTACAGGAAAGGCAATGGGGAATGGTGGTAAGCATTGGGTAGGACTTGATTGTGGGTGGTGAAGAAGAGAGGAGAGTCAAGAATAACTATAAGGTTTTGAGTTTGGATGACTGGAAATGATTATGCCACTGGTACAAATAGGAAAACATGGAGAGGAAACTGGTTTGGGAGAGAAAGCTGATGAGCAGAGCCATAATTATGATGTTTTATACCTCAGACAAGCTTTACAAAATGCAGCTGGGGCAAGGGGTGCAAGAAGCTCCTTCAAATCAACTTTTTAAAAATAAATTCAGTTAGGCTGTGTATGTGCAAGGACAGAGCCCCCAAGGACATGGCAAAAGCACTGTAGTAATGGGGACAGGGCTGCCTGGAGCTCAGCTGATAGGAGAAAGGTAGTGACATCTATTTAACAGCTACTTCTCCTCCTCCTCTTCCTCCTCCTTCTCCCCTTCCCTCCCTCCCTTTGCCCCTCCCCCTTCCTCCTCCCCCTCCTCTTCATCATTCCCCTCCTCCTCCTTCCTCTTCTCTTTCTCCTCCTCCTCCTCCCCCCCTTCCTCATCCTCATTCTCCTCCTCCTCCTTTCTCTCCTCTTCCTTCTCCTTCCCCTCCTCCTCTTCCTTTTTCTCCTCCTCTTCCTTCTTCTCCATTGTTGCTATGCTTTTGGGATCAGTGCTACTAATATTTTTTTTAATTTTGGGACCCTGAGGCAAAAACTCAATTACCTTGCCTTAGTCATGCCCTTGCTGAGGAGTTTAGCTTTAAATATGCTGAGTTTGAGGAGCAGACTTATTCAGCCTAACAACGCTGAAGAGATTCAGCTCAGAAAAGAGAAGTTGATATTGGAGAGATAGATCTGAAAACCATCAATCAATCAATAAACCACTTGACAAACATTTATTAAGCACTTACTACATGTTTGGCACTTGTGTAAGCAGCAGTGTAGGGTGATGGATGAGAACTGACCTCAGCAACAGGAAGACCTGGCTTCAAGTCTCTCCTCTAACACTTTAGATAGGCAAGTCACTTAATCTCTCAGGGCCAAAGGTGACTCTCTAAGACTATAAATTGCAGAGCAGGTACTGATTTGCATTGCTATAGGGAGTTTTCTCAATAAATTTTATTATACCAGGGAAATCACAGGTCCAGTGGGGGGGGAAATCTCTTAGGCCCTGGGGACACAAATATGAAAGTGTGATAAAGGTGTCCAGGCCCCCAAAAAGCTTACATTCTAGGGACCATGAAAATAGATAGCATCTAGTTCTTTTTGCTCTCTGTATTCAGGCAATATACTGATTTTTTAAAAAGGGAATTTAAGTTGGAATCACCTTTAGAACCTTAGATATAATTAAAGTAGGTGCCCCAAAGTACTCTCTCTTCTATATGCTCCCACCGATGCCTGAAGTTCTTTTAATGAGGGTGTCATTTATTCTGCAATCAGAAATAAGCCAGTAAACATTTACTGAGTGCCCAGTATGTGCCAAATTTGTGTAAAGGGCTGAGGATACAAAAAATAGCAATAACAGTCTCTGCCCTCCAGAATTTACAGTCCAATGGAAATAAGGCCAAAGATACAATGGTTCTAGGAGAGAGTGATAAATTTATATTAAAGTTTTAAAGCTCAGTGCTGACAATTTCTTGAGATCAGCTTTGATCAGGATGAGGAGAGAAGAAAACAAGAGGGTACAGGGTACCTGAGAAGGAGGAAGAGTGGGAATGAAATAGAGAGGAAGAAAGGAATCAGAAGGGGAAGGCTGGAAGCACCAAAGACAAATAATTACATCACAATTTTGCTCAGCGGTGGCCTTGTCCACTGATTTTCTAGAGTGTTCATGCTTCTTTAAGAGCCTGGGTTATCACTGGAGCAACACCACTCATGATAGAGGATAGGAATTTCTTGTGAAGGTGTCATTAGGACTGTAAAACAGAATACAGCTTTTTACGTCTTTGTCCAATGGTTGTACAAATGTCTCAGGATGGGGCACAACCCAAATATCTGTTCTCTGAAGGACAGGAAGGTGTGTCACACTCTGCTTTGGTCCCTCCACCAGTTAGGAATAAAGTTGAAACCTGCCTAGAATTCCTGGGTAGCTATCTAATTTTCCAACTGCCAGTCTCAAAAGCTAATGACAGCTTTAACAATGTTAAGAATAGACTTTTGATTTGTAGAGGCTAGGAGTCCAGGAAATATTCCAGGGGAGAACAAATCAAGGGCTGCTCATTATATAGGAAAGGAGAGGGAAGCAAGAGGCTTTTTCTATATGATGGTAGAGAAATGAAGGTGAAATTCAGTGAAATAACAAATGGATTCTGAGGGAATCAGTTTGGGAACTGTATAAGCTTTTCCTCATGTTGTTTGCATCACATCTTGGTTCGTATACTGAATGGAAAGATGCAAGGAAAGCATCAGAGGATAAACGTTGTCATTTGCTTTGCACCTGTCCCAGGATTCCCTCTGGACCCCCAAAGGGTAGATCTGATAGGAGATGGTATCTAACAAAATTAATGGGTTCATTTATTTATACTAAAGTGCTACAATGCTTATGAAAAGGGCATCCAGAATGTCATCAGCAGCATCTACTGTGGTTGTGAAAGAAATGAACATGTGCAGTGACATGCAATGACATCTCAGACTTCAGGGAATTTGGCATGTCCATTTCAGAAATGTTGGGGGAATGGTTTGGCTACTTTGAAAGTCAGAATGAGCAACCGAATTCAAAATGGAATGAAGGTGATAATCTTCCACTAGGAAGATGGGAAACATGTGGATTATACAAAAACAATTAAGGCTGATTAGCTGACTAAAAAGCTAAGAACAAAGCACTGAAGATTGAAGAGAGTTGGGGTTTGTTTTTTTTAAGGGACAGAGAAAGAAAGGATAGATAGGGCGGAAATGACTCCTTGTTAGCAATAAAACAAAAAAAGATTGTGGGGTTCAGGATTGGGTTACATTATTATGAATCAATATGAAATTAAAACGTTATTTTATGCTTTCCCTTGGGTAGGAAATATTACTTAGTACATGGACAAATGGAAGAATAGCAGGAAAGAGTTAATTTAGAACTGGGAGGGATCATTTAGTCCAAACCCCTTCATTTTACAGATCAGGAAACTGAGGCCCAGGGAGGTTAAATGACTTGCCCAACACCAAGGTCACTGTAGCAACAATCTTGCTAGCAGCTTCTGTGGCTGTGTAAAACCAAGAACAGCTAGCACACAGAAAGCTGCTTACACAGGTTCTTTGATCTGCTTTACTAAGGAAAGTAACTTTAAGGGGTTAACAGTCTCATTTTAATCACACATACAAATATTATTCACTTAGCTCAAGAGGAAAAGCCAGAAACCTGAGCTTCAGAGCAAATACAAACAAATTACAAACATACATGATATAAACAGACCAAATCATAATTCATAGTTACCAGGAAAGCATCAACATGTGGATTTACAAGCCGGGGGCTCTTAAAATGGCTGCCCAGAGTCCCACGCCACTCTTCCAGTGACTGAGAGCCCCAAGGGAGAACACCAACCTCTGGGTTTATATATCTTGTTTAGGGTCAAAGGGCATCACAATGTGGGACTCAAACCCACTTGACCTAAAAGTGTCACAAGCATGGGACTCAAACCCATGTGGCAGAAAAGCCTCTGGCGTCACAAACATGTCGCTCAAACCTACGCAAACTAGGCTTTCCCTTGAGGCAAGGAGGTCATCAAAGACTCCTAACTTAATCAAAGAAACAAAGGCTGGACTCATCCAAAGAAAAAAAAGTCAAAAAAAAGTCCCACCTTAGTTAGTATTACAGTCACGCAGTTATGAATGTCAGAGGTGGGATTTGAATCTAGGTCTAGTTCTAGAGGCATTGTACCAGGTGACTTGAAACGTATTAATTAGGAAGGAAACAAATATTTATTAAATGTCTACTATATGTCACGCACTGTGCTTTACAAATATAATCTCATTTGAGCTTCACAACAACCCTGGGGGGTAGGTGCTATCATTACCCCCATTTTACAAATATGGAAACTGTTGCAGAGACTAAGTGACTTGGCCAGGGTTACATAGTAACTAAGTGTCTTAATTCAGATTAGAATTCAGGTTTCCCTGACTCCATGCCTAATACTCTATCTACTGTGCCACCTAACTGCCACCAGTTAAGAGGATTTTAAAAGGATTATAATCCTAAAAGATTAAATTAATACTTTTCTACCTTGTACTCTCTGGGGTGTGAGTGCAGGGAGGGGCAGGGCAGGCAGTTTATATATTAGTTAGTGTTTTTATCTACCTATAATTTAACTTCATAGAATCAAAGAACGTTAGAGGTCATTTTAGCCATCCCCCAGCTTCAAACAGAATCTGATTAAGCCTTCCCAGAGAGATGAGAAACTGTTCTATTTTTAAGGACCTCCAGAGGTCTCTCTTGCAACCTGTTTCAACGGGCAGAAATTCTTTGTTTCTCACCAGCCTTTCGTCACTGAAATTTAAGATACAAGGTGTGGCACTCAAATCAATACCCTAGTTTTACGAACCACACACATAAAATTAGTCTCATCACTTTAGAATCAGACTGCATAGGTAGATGAAAGATCCAGTCAGTTGTCAGCTTACATCCAAATATCTAGACTTTAGAAAACGAAAAATCAACTGGTTTCCTGGTGTCTGGTCATGTAGACAAAGTATCCAAATAGGTGACTGATTTTTCCCCCTTTTCATTTGGATAGTTAGGTGGTATACAACTTTGATGAATTCTTTCCTCCAGTCCTCTCCTTCAGGGAAATGGCAAATATTCGCTCACTAACCTTTGTGGAAGAGGATCCCACATTAATAGAGAGGTTTGCCCGAGCAACAGACAACCTCTTGATTTTTTACATCTACCAAAACCTGGGGCAGCTAGATGGCACAGTGCATAGAGTACTGGGCCTAGAGTTAGGAAGACCCGAGTTCAAATTTAGCCTCAGACCCTAACTGTGTGACCCTGGACAAGTCACTTAATCCTGTTTACCTCAGTTTCCTCATCTGTAAAATGAGCTGGAGAAGGAAATGGTAAACCACTCCGTTATCTCTGCCAAGAAAACTCAAAAAAAGGGTCATGAGTTGGACAGAACTGAAACAGCTAAACAGCAACAAACCAAAACCTGTTTTATTATCAACAAATTCATTGTCTCCTTTTTAGCGACAAATGCACTATTACTGCCACTGTACATTGTATAACTTCACACCCCAAACTTTATTTAGGATTCTCCCTCTTGCATGGGACTTTCCGCACAAATGTTCCTTGATATAACCTACCTTTGAAAATAGACTGTGCTACCCAATGATAAGAGTTAGTACAATAGACACTAAGAATAACATCCCCTTGACTTGAGTGATTGTGAACACACATATGCACACACACACACACACACACACACACACACACCACTGTGCTAGATTCTTTGTGAATGCCAGCTTTAAATCTGAACTTATGCTGATTTATAGTCGTTCAGGGTTTTCAAATAATTATTCTTCTCAAGCCAGATATTAGTCTAACAGACTGTGACATCACTATAGAGAATGTCACATAAACCCTTAAACTGTACAGACTAATTGGACCGATGACATATACACACATGATTTCATGACACCCATTAAACGAGATTATTGGTATTACTGATTCCACATGTGGTCAAAGAGTTCAACTTTTCTTTCAGGAATATGAAGGCCTTTTTCCACCCAGACATAAAGTCTAATTATTTACATTATCGCATAACTTGTCATCTATTTTACACAAATTGAAGCAATAACAAATCACCATTAAAAAAAAGCACCTGCCATGAATTCTGGAAGCTGGAACTACTTTCACTTTATTTTCTAGTTTTATGCTTCAGTATATTCTTATAGGTAAGTGTTCCAACAAATAATCAGCCTCTCTAGCTACACTCCCAGGTTTTCTTCGAGTTCAGTTACTTTGTACATGCCTCAGTGTCAGCTGAATTACCTTGAGTTAGAATATGATTAAAGGAGAAATCCAAGATCCACTATCTAGGTAAAATGGGTTTGAATATTTCTGTCAGCATTAAACTCTTAGGCAAAAGAGAATGATTAGAGTCTCTTCGTGTTAAATGGGAAATGATACAATTTGTTGTTGTATCACCCCCACTAAATCTATCTTGGCATGAATTCACTGTCTTTCCTAGCAGGAACACTTATTAGAGGGGTTTACATAACAAACTTAAGTCTTTGCCTCATGAAACAATCCAGCAGTGAGCTCACAAACATTTTCGTTCATAATCAGAAGTTTGGCCTTGAAGCCTGCCCACAAAGGAAACATGTGAAGAACAAAGGAGCCCCAGGAGTGAAGCTGGAGTCCAAGTCGGCTGGCTACAAATCAGAGAGCATTATCAGAGCCTTACCTTGCCCTTGGGTCACTCCATAAAACTCGGCTGCTATCCTTGCAGCCTCCTTGCGGTTTCCTTTCACAATGTAGAAGTGACTGAGGATGGCAAGACTGATTTTCACGAAGAGTTTGAAACAGAAAAGAGAAAGGATTGTGAAGTAGACATTGGACAGCTGCTGAGCAAAAGGACGGCTTTCCTCTTCCACGGACATGGCTGCTGGAGATTGTGTGGTACGACTGAGATCCAACTCTCAAATGTGCCTGGCTCTGGGCACACACGGCCCCTGAGCAGCTGATCCTGAAGAAAGAAGATATCAGGTGGTCATGATGCCTACAGCTCAAAATATTTATACCGTCTATAAAAGTTCACTGGGCCCTCCTATTGGCCTAATAGTACTCCACAGATGCCGACTTATCACATGCCTTATTTCTAGAACTTTTGGCTTTCCAGCCTCGATTTTAAAAAATCAGTTCCGGCCCGCTATAAATTTATATCTTGTTTAATTTTTATTATTCAATGTACAGAACATAATGTGAAGAGCACTGGTCTGGGAGTCAGGATGCCTAGATTCTAGTCACACACTAGCTGGATGAATTTGGATGTCACTTACCTTCTTAGGTCCCACTTCCCTGAGCTGTAAAATGAAGAGGATAAACTAGATGCTCTCTAAGGCCCTGACCTGTTTTAACTCTGTACAAAAATCTATGAATAATTTTGAGAACATTTTTATATATTTGCTTATTAATGATAATACCAATGTTACCAAATTAAAACTAAATGACATACTTTTTTCTTTTCCAAGAGCATTACTTGAGGTTAGAGCTTTTCCTGAGACTAGATTCATAGGAACATAGGTTCAAATGTAGAAGAGTCTTTTGAAATATTCTAGGCCAAGGGTTCTATGAATAGATTTCAAGGAGTCCCTGAACTTAAATGGGGAAAAGAAATTACACCTTTTTTTCACTAACTGAAATATACCCTTTCCTTCAATTATGAATTAAAAACAAAGAAACACAAATATTATCTGAGGTATCCATAGGTTTCACCAGACTGCCAAAAGGGTATATAATACCAAAAATGATTGAGAAATCCTACTCTAAATTAACACCTTCACTTAAAAAAATGAAGGATGTGAGGCTTATCAGGAAGAAGTGACTTACCCAAGGTGACCAAGATAGGAAATGGCAGGGTCAGGATTGGAACATGGGGCTTTGACTATCGCTCTTTGTATTTAAGTCAAGCCTCTATGGGAACCAAATGAAATACCTTTGGACTAGATCATCAGCCACCAATAGTCAACATGACTTGGGTGACCACAATGACTCTTAATCAGTCTGACTCTTGGTATTTGACTGTTGTCAGAGATAACAGGTTTGACTTACAAATATCTAAATTTGGATACCAACAAATACTGTTGACACTGTTCCAGAAGAACTAAGAACTTAGTAATGGAATGTTTATTAATAAAATCAATAATGTTTTGTTTGGGTTTTCCAAAAAGAAAAATTCAACCAAAAAAAGAGACACATGTTTAAGCCTATAGTGTGTGGCACTACTCTTATGGATTTGTTTTATAAATGAAATGAAAGTGGCTTCCTAATGGGTGCTATTTATAGCTAAAAAGAGTAATAGAGTAGAATATTGAGTAAAATAATGTTAAATGGCAGCTCCTGTTATTAAAGCTAAAAAATAATGTGTGCCAAAATCCAGACTGACATATTACTCATGTGGAATTCCTGGTATAATGCGATGGGGTTTGGGCCATGCCTCTCTTTCTCTTAGATTCTTTAAAGCAGTAGATTCCCAGAGCAGCATCCAGGAACAGAGAGGATCTGAGACTTAATGTTAATGCTTTGAAATTTGTATCCAGGGGCAAAAAGTATCTTTATAGCATGATAGAATAGGATTAAGTTAATCTAAGGATGACTTTGCTTCCAGCCTTACTTTTGTATTACAGAAAAGGGGCAGAAATTTCACAACTAAGACATAAAGTTAGCAAACAAAATGCCTCCCCTTTTCCCAAGGCCCCAACTTATTTTCAGGGAGCAAGTCTAGGTAATAAGGTCAATGTCACAAAAATAATAATAATGATGAGAAAACATTTGTATGTTTCTTTACAGTTTACAAAGAATGGTCCTCACAATAACCAGCCCTGTGTGGTAGGTGGAGAGCATAAGTGTTATTATCTCGATTGTATATATGAGGAGGCGGAGTGGTGAAATGGTTTACCCATAGACAAAGAGAATGGAGTTATTACCATCTTTGGTGTCACTACGAGAGAGAAAATCAGGTCTGATGGATCATTAGTCTGAAAAGGACAACATTATTTATGTCCTTATGAAGATGGAGGTAGAGGAAGGAAGTTAGAACCTTTCTCCATCTGGGGTTCTTAACCTGGGTTCTATGTGTTTAAAAAAAACTGTATTTCAATATAATTGATTTCCTCTGTGATCCTATGAATTTTATTTTGTGTACTTAAAGACATTATGCCAAGGAGGGGTTCAGACTACCAAAGGGGTCACCTCCTTTGCTAAGAGCTAGAGTGGGCATACGTAGGGCATGTGATGATTAACTCCAATTAGCTTCTTGATGGGCACAATGATATTTGATTCCAAATTTCCAGAAAGCTCAGACTGCTCTGAGTCATTATGCTAACCAGTTCACTGATGTACGTGTAGAATAATCCTTTCCTTAGTCATATTCCTAGTGCCTGTCTAAGGTTTCAGCCCTTCCGCTTTACCAGTAAATGCTATTAAAAATAATCATTTCCACGCTAGCTAGTCAGGAGTTTAGATTCTTCCATGCTAGAAACATTTGTTTTTTCAAGGCTGTTGACATTTTTATTCAACTTCACGCTACAGGAGATTCCCCTTGAGTGTTTTCCTTGATTCCCATCTCCATCGCTTTTCTCAATATGCCCTCCCTCCCTGTGTGCTTCTCATCACCTCCAGTTTCATGAATCATCAAATAAAAACTAAAGTTTCCTAGAGTAATTCATAGTAATAACTCATATTTAGTTGGCTTTTCAGCTTGCAGAGTATGTTACACTCAACAAACCCTATAAGCATAACTATGTTAATTATTACTGATAGAGAAACTGAGACTCAGAGAGGGTCAGCGATTTGTAGGAGGTTATAATGGATCAAGGCCAGCTAGGTCTTCTCACTCTGGATTCAATGTACATTCCATGTTACCTATTTATAGAGAGAAAGGCAAGGTGAAGTGAAACAAGTGCTGAACATCGAGCCAGGAGAGACTTGAGTTCAAATTCTACCTTTAATATTTAGCTGTGTAACCATAGGTAAGTTGTTTAACCTCTTTGAACTTCACTTAACTGCTTCATTTGTAAAATGAATATGATATATCAGAGAGGTGTAAGAGACCTCAGAAGCCAGCTAGTGTGACCTCCTGCTTTTGCAGATGAGGAAGCTGAGGCATAACAAGGACAATTGACTTGTTCAAGGTCACAAAGGTAATAAATGTCATTGAAAAGATACATAATGTCTGTAGTATCAATCAGCTCAATTTACTCTCTAGGTTGTTTTCCCACATGGGAGAAACCTCTGGTCTTGAGTCATGAATCTCTTGCCAGGATCACAATTTCAGAAGGGACCCCAGCCATGATTATTCACTCAAAGTTGTAATCACTCTTCAAATGGTTTCTCCACCACTTTGTGGGGACTTGTCCTCCACTTGCCGGTCCCCCTTTCTGTGCTGTCTTCCCCCATTAAAAGGTATTGTATTGCTCATATTTATAACCTCAGTGCGTAGTGCTTAATAAAAGTTCACTTGCTCTATCTATCACTATCTCTCTCTCTATCATCTGTCTCTATTATCTGTCTATCATCTATCTCTATCATATCTAGCTCTTTTTCTCTATTCATCTTTCTTCTATCAATCTCATCTATCATCTATCTCTCTATATATCTATCTGTATCACTTATCTATCATATCTATTTATCTGTCTATTTCTCTCTATTCATCTTTCATCTATCTTTCCTTCTTTCTTTTTTCTTCCTTCCTTTCTTTTTTCCTTTCCTTCCTTCTTTCCTTCCCTCCTTCCTTTCTTCCTGCCTTTCTTTTTTCCTTCCTGCCTTCCTTCCTCCCTCCCTCTGTCCTTTCCTTCCTTCCCTCCCTCCTTCCTTTCTTTTTCTTTCTTTCTTTCTTTCTTTCTTTCTTTCTTTCTTTCTTTCTTTCTTTCTTTCTTTCCTTCCTTCTTTTCTGTCTATGTGTAGTACCTACTTCCCAGTGCGATTGTGAGGGTAGAATTAGATAGTGTATGTTAGTGCTTTGTTAACCTTGAAGCAGTTATCTAATTGCCAGGTGGTGATGTTACCACAATATCCCTCTCACAGAGGATAGTGGGAGTTATTATTGACTAGGCAAATAAAAATCCTGTTAACAACCCTTTCCTGTTCCCAGTGTCATTCCTCTTACCTTCAGTTAATCAAATACAAAGTATTTGTTTATTGAGTACTTAAAATGTGCATAGTGTAGTGGTGCTCTGGGGAAGACGAAATGCATATGACTTGGTCTTCATTCTTCAGAAGCTTACTGTCTGGTTGAAGAGACAAGATTTATAAGTGAGAACTAATTAGAGAATAGTACAAGCCAGTATTGATCATCTGGTAATGTTCATGTGTTGCCTTTTGTGTTGTTGAAAAGGAATGTTTAGTATGACCAGTGAGTTATCTTGATACAACTCTATTATTAGTCTGTGCCCTGCTTCATTCTGTACTCTAAGGCCAAACTTGCCTGTTATCCTGATTATCTTTTGATTTCCTATTTTAACATTCCAATCCCCTATGGTGAATGTGACGTCTTTTTTTGGTGTTATTTCTAGAATGTGTTGTAGATCTTCACAGAATGGATCAACTTTGGCCTCTTTGGCATCAGCGGTTGGAGCAGAGACTTGTATTACGGTGATATTGAACAGTTTGCCTTGGATTCAAGCAGATAGTCTGTAATTTTTGAGATTACATGATGATTTTTGAGTTTACATGAGATTACACAAATATTACCAGATGTCAGTGTTGAAGTCAGACTGTTATACACTTCATAGCCAAGGGTGGAGAAACTCTATACAATTATTTAAAAGAAGACCTGGATCTGACTATGGCTTAGATCATGAGCTTCTTATGGCAAAATGGAGACAAACTGAAGTAGAGAAACCATCTAACCATATAAGTGTGACCTAAATAACATCTTTATAAGTAGAAGGGATGAATAGATTTAAGGGATTAGATCTGGTGGATAGAGTGCTTGAAGAACTATGGACAGAAGTTTACAATATTGCATAGGAGGAAGCAACAAAAAAGCATTCCAAAGAAAAAGAATAAGAAAGCAAAATGGCTGTCTGACGAGGCTTTACAAGCAACAGAGGAAAGAAAGAAAGGGAAAGGGAAAGGAGAAAGGGAAAGATATACCCAACTTAATGCAGAATTCTAGAGTCTAATAAGAAGAGTTACAAAAGTTTTCTTAGATGCACAATACAAAGAAATAGAAGAAAACAATGCAACAGAGACGAGATCTCTGCAAGAAAATTAGAGATATCAAGGAGAGATTTCATGCAAAAGTGGGCATGATAAAAGACAAAAATGGTAGGTATTTAACAGAAGTAGAAGAAATTAAGGAGAGGTGGCAAGAATATACAGAAAAATTATATAAGAAAGATGTTAACATCACCTATAACTACGATGGTGTGAACTAGAGCCAAACATCCTGAATAATGAGGTCAAGTGGGCCTTACGAAGAATTGCTAACAATTGCTAGTGGAGGTGACAGAATCTCAGCTGAGCTATTTAAAATCCTGAAAGTTGATGCTATTAAAGTGCTGCACTCAGCATGCCAGCAAATTTGGAGAACTCAACAGTGGCCACTGGATTGGAAAAGATTCATTTACACATCCCAATCCTAAAGAAGGGCAATGCCAAAGAATGTTCAAATACCAAAAAGTTGCACTCATTTCACATATCAGCAATGTTATGCTTAAGATTCTGTAAGGTGGGCTTCAGCAATATGTGAACCAAGAATTACTAGAAGAATGGGGTGGTTTTTGAAGAGGCAGAGGAACTAGAGACCAAGTTGCAAACATTCAAAGGAGTACAGATAAAGGGAATTCCAGAAAAACATCTACTTCTGTTTCTTTGATTACACTAGAGTCTTTGTGTGGATAACAACAAAATTCAGCTAGTCCTCAAGGAGATGGGAGGACCAGATCATTCTGCTTGTCTCCTGAGGAACCTGTATGCAGGCCAAGAAGCAACAGTTAGAACCAAACATAGAACAATTGATTGGTTTAAGATTGGAAAAGGAGTACTACAAGCCTATATATTCTCACCTTACCTATTTAACTTATATGCAGAGTACATCATGCAAAATGCCAGGCTGGATGAATCAAAATCCAGAATTAAGGTTGATGGGAGAATTATTAACATTCTCAGATATGCAGATGATACCACTCTGATGGCAGAAAATGCATAAGAATTAAGAAGCCTCTTGATAAAGGTGAAAGAGGAGAGTATAAAAGCTGACTTGAAGGTTAACATCAAAAAAACTAAGATCTTGGCAACTAGTCCCATCACTTCCTCACAAATAGAAGGAGAAGAAATGGAAGCACTGTCAGATTTTATATTCTTGGGCTCAAAGATCACTGTAGACAGTGACTGTAGCCATGAAATTAAGAGACACTTGCTCCTTGGAAGGAAAGCTATGGCAAATCTGGACAGCATACTAAAAAGCAGAGACAGTATCTTGCCAATAATGGCTCATGTAGTCAAAGCTATGGTTTTTCTAGTAGTAATATATGGTTGTGAGAGTTGGACTATAAGGAAAATTGATTGCCACAGAATCAACATTTTCACATTGCGGTGCTAGAGAAAACTTTTGGGAGCCTCTTGGAAAATAAGATCAAATCAGTCAATACTTAAAGAAATTAATTCAGGCTATTTGCTGGAAGGTCAAATACTGAAGCTAAAGCTTGTTCTGGCCACATAAGAAGATGGGACTCGTTGGACAAGACCCTGATGTTGGGAAAAATTGAAGGCAAAAGGAAAAGGGGATGACAGAGAATGAGATAAATAGATTAGATTACTGAAGCAATGAACAGGAGCTCAGACAGACTTTGGAAGACAGTGAAGGATAGAAGGGCCTAGCATGCTATGGTCCATCAGGTCACAAAATACCAGACACGACTGAATGGCAACAACAAGAACAGGAATAAGAAGCCAGTATATAACCAAGAGCTTCGTGGAGGGCCACAGACCCTGAATGCTGAAGAAGTCAGGAAACCGGAAGGCCACAGGAGCATAAATCTAGAGCAGGAAGAGGCTTTAGAGATTATCAGGAACAGTGCACTTGTTTCTTCAAGAGGAAACAGGCCCAGAAAGGTTAGTGATTTGGCTCAGGGCCACAAAATTAGTGGATATCTGAGGTGGGATTCAAATCCCAGTCTTTCTGACTTTAAGATCAACTTCTATCCATTTCACTACACAGTTTATTGTAATCAAGAAAGACTCTGTCGAGGAGGTGGTTATATGCATGCTGACTAAAAATTTCAAGGGGAAGGGGAAGGGCATAGCAAGATGATAAACGAAATAGAGAAGGAATGAGTTAGAGAGGAGGGATTGTACCTTGTAATCTAGAGAAGGCTATTAAAGAGATAGAATATAAAAAGTGCCATATGCTTCAGAGAGGCTGAGGAGGATGAGGACGGAGAGTTGCCACTCGATGTGGGCAGCAGGAGGTCATTAATACCTTTTAAGAGAACAATTTCAATAGAGTAGTAGAGATGGAAATCTCTAGGAGGTTAAGTGGTGGGATCAATGCCACTCCCCAAAAGAAACTTCCTTCATTCCACACAAGCCGCACCCCACATCCTCTGGTGTTTGGCATACACAGTTTCCTTATTTAAAAACATAGGCCAATACTTCTTGTATCACAAATAAAGAAGAACTTTGGTAACTTGATTAAAAATAAAAGTAGTAGGTACAGTGGAAAGAGTACTAGCTCTGGAGTCAGAGGCCCAGCTTCCAATGACTCCTCAGCCACTTTCTGAGCCTCATTTGTAACGTTCCCATCAGCTCTAAATCAAAGACACTAGGAAGCAAATGTCTGTAATTGATGGTATGATATTTTAGTGATGGGAGTCACTGAGGTTATAGACCAAGAAATAAATGGTTCTCCTAGGGCCTGACTCCATGGTTTGGCTTAGCTAGGAAAGTTTGCTCTGAGCTTGAGTTTTGCCCCTAGGGTTCTGCATAAGTCTCAGTGAAAGACATCTGGGGCAATGGGTATACTTCCCAGCTAAGTATTTGGGGAAGTGGGATAAATCCTCCCTTGTCAATGACTTCATATTTTGTATATGCTACACCTTTTGGGTTTGCCAAAGAAACATGGATATTGGAGAGGATGGAAATTCCCTAACTTTCCCTTTTCTCAACCTTCAGGGAATTGACCCAGACTCTGGAAAGCTAGACTTTGACTGATAAGGAAGTAAGGAATAAGCACCTACTTTGTGCGCTGCTTGATCCCCATAACAACCCTAAGAGATAGGTACTATTATTATCTTTATTTTGCAGTTGAGGATACTGAGGCAGATAGAGGTTAAATGACATGCCCAGGGTCAGACACTTAGTAAATGTCTGAGGTTAGATTTGAACTCAGGTCTTCCTGACTCCAAGCCTAGCACTCTATCTACTGTTCCATCTAATTGCCTCAATGAGAAGCTGATCCCTATCATTATAAGGGAGGGAACTGAACTGGAGTCCTGGAACAAGGTAAGGAGTAGGGGAATGCTACACAATGATAATGATAATAATAATAGTGTCTAACTCTTGTATAGCAATTACTAGGAGCCAGGCACAGTGCTGAGAGCTTCGTCTTCTTTATCCCATTTGATCCTCCTAATGGCCCTGGGAGGTAGGACCCTCTTGGTACCACTGGTGGAAGCCCCCAGAGAATTCAGGAGCTCCAGCCACTTCTTAGCTGTGTCCCTGCCCTCTCCCTTGTCCTTTCCTGGGTCACTTGCCCTAGAGGCTTTGGCCTGGAGAAATGCCCAGGACTGTGTACAAAGCAGCTTAGCTGCTTCTCAAAGCAGGGAAGTATATGAATTACACACACAGCGTATTGAACTGTTGGTTTGTTGCTCACAGGCAACAGACTAATGGACTAAGTGGCACTAACGTTTCTAGAAGAGGAATTTCAGTTTTCCCCTGGGAGATCCAGTCTGCGGAGGTTCCTTTCCCGTTCACTTCTATAGAATGAATATTGTTTTTAAAATAAGGAGCTATCTTTATTGTGTGCCAATAGATCTAACACTCTAAATGAAATGCATGAATACTTACAAAAAAAGATAAATTACCCAGGCTTTTAAAATTTATTTAGTATTTTATTTTCTGCCAGTTATGTGTAAAAACAATTTTTAGCATTCATTTTTAAAACTTTGAGTTCCAAAGTCTCTCCCTTCCTCCCTCCCCACCTCCCACCCTTCATTTAGAAGGTAAACAATTTGATACAGGTAATACATGTGTAGTCATGTAAAACATTTCTACAATAGTCATGTTGTGAAAGAAAACATAGACCAAAAAAAGACTCTCAAGAAAAATGAAGAAAGTTTTTTTTTAAAAAGTGTGCTTCAAAAAAAAAAAGTGTGCTTCAATCTGTATTCAGACACCATCAGTTCTCTCCCTGGGGATGGATAGCATTTTTCATCTGAAGTTCTTCCGAGTTGTCTTGGATCATTGTATTGATGAGAATAGCTACATCATTCCCAGCTGATCATGTTACAACATGGCTGTTACTTTGTACACGGTACATTTCATTTTGCATCAGCTCACGTAAGTCTTTCCAGGTTTTTCTGAGAGCATCCTGCTCATCTTTTCTTATAGCACAATAGTATTCCATCATAATCACATACCACAATTTATTCATCCATTCCCTAGTTGATGGGCATCCCCTCCATTTCCAATTCTTTGTCACCAGAAAAAAAGCTGCACATAGGTGCTTTTCCTTTTTATTTTTTCTCTCTTTTGAAGTATAGACCTAGTAGTGGTATTGCTAAGTCAAAGGGTATGCGTGGTTTGATAGCCCTTTGGGCATAGTTCCACATTGCTCTAGAGAATGGTTGAATCAGTTCACATCTCCACCAATAGTGTATTAATGTCTCATTATTCCCACATCCCCTCTAATATTAGTCATTTTCCTCTTCTGTCCTATTAGCCAATCTAATAGGTATGAGGTAGTACCTTACAATTGTTTTAAACTGCATTTCTCCAATCAACAGTGAGTTTTTTATATGGCTATAGAGAGCTTTGATTACTTCATTTAAAAGCTATTCATATCTTTTGATTGTTTATCTATTAAGGAATGGCTCTTATTTTTATAAATTTGACTTGATTCGCTATATATTTGACAAATGAGGCTTTTATCTTGCTTCAAAAAATTTTTTCCAGTTACCAGTTTTTCCAGTTTTTCCAGTTAAATACAGCTAACTGTATTTCCCTCCATCCTATTCCTCACTTTTATTCTTTTCTCTCTCTTTTTTCATCCTGTCCCTCTTCAAAGGTATTTTGCTTCTGACTACCCCTCCCTCAATCTGCCCTCCCTTCTATCACACCCTCCCCCCATTTCTCTTATCCCCTTCCCCCTCTTACTTTCCTGTAAGGCAAGATAGATTTATATACCCAATTGAGTGTGTTTGTTATTTCTAACTTGAGCCATTTCTGATGAGAGTAAGGTTCACTCACTCCTCCTCACCTCCCCCCTCTTCCCCTTCACAGTAAAAGCTTTCTCTTGCCTCTTTAATGTAAGATAATCTATCCCATTCTACCTTTTCCTTTCCCTTTCTCTCAATATATTCCTCTCTCACACCTTAATTTTATTTTTTTAGATATCATCCCTTCATATTCAACTCACATCTGCCTCCTCTGTCTATATATATACTACTCCTATCTGCTCTAATAATGAGCAAGGTCTTAAGAGTTACCATTATCATCTTCCCATGTAGAAATGTAAACAGTTTAACCCTATTAAGTCTCTTAAGTCCCTTTGCTGTTTACCTTTTTATGCTTCTCTCCAGTCTTATGTTTGAAAGTCAAATTTTCTATTCAACTCTGATCTTTTCATCAAGAATGCTTAAAAGCCCTCTGTTTCATTGAATATCCATTTTCCCCCTCAAGAATTATACTCAGTTTTGCTGGGTAGGTGATTCTTGGTTGTAATCCTAGCTCCTTTGCCCTCTAGAATATCAGACTCCAAGCCCTCTGATCCTTGATTGTAGAAGCTTCTGGGAGCTCTGGAATTTGGCTATAATATTACTGTGAGTTTTCATTTTGGATCTTTTTCAGGAGGTAATCAGTGAATTCTTTCAATTTCTATTTTACCTTCAAGTTCTAGAATATCAGGGCAGTTTTTTTTGATAATTTCTTGAAAGATGATGTCTAGGTTCTTTTTTGATTATGGATTTCAGGTAGTCCAGTAATTTTTAAATTATCTCTCCTGGATCTATTTTCCAGGTCAGTGTTGTAACAATTGACTAACAGCTGCTGTGGGGGTGAAAGACCAACAACAAGAACCCTGCCAGAACAGGTTCTTTTGATCTGCTTTACTAAGGAAAGTAGCATTAAGGGGTTAACAATCTTATTTCAAACCAACATACAAATATCATTCACTTAGTGCAGGGGAAAAGGCCAGCACCCTGAACTTCAGAGCGAATACAAACAAATTACAAACATCAACAGGCAGACCTTGTCTGATTCAAATCTCAATGCATAGTTACCAGGGTTTAACAAAGTCCCAACATCTGGGTTTACAAGCTGGAGGGCTCTTAACTACAGCTGCCCAGAGTCTCCACACCAACACACCTCCAAGAGTGAGATCCCCAAGCAAATAGCTCTGTTCTCTCTTTTTATACACTCTTTAGCCATCATCAAATGTCATCTAAGAGACCAGAACTCAGGCTCCTACAATCGGCTCTGGTCTTAGCAACTCCCCTTAGGAACCTGAGGGGTTCACACCCACATAGGCTTAGCACCTAGTAGATAGGGGTTTGGGCCTGGGACTTTGCACCTAGTAAGGTTCAATCAAAGACACTTAATTAATCATTCTAAAACAGTAAAAAAAAAAAAAGCCCCAACTTAATTGCCAATACAGTCAGTTATTTTTTCAATGAGAAATTTCACATCGTCTTTTATTTTTTCACTCTTTTGGCTTTGTTTTATTGTTTCTTGATTTCTCATAAAGTCAGTAGCTTCCATTTGCTCCATTCTAATTTTTAAGGAATTTTCTTCTTCAGTGAGCTTTTGTACCTCCTTTTCCATTTGACCAATTCTACTTTTTAAGGATTTTTTTCTTCAATAAATTTTTGTACCTCTTTTTCCATTTGGCCATTTCTGCTTTTTTAGGGCATTCTTCTCCTCATTTGGCTTTTTGGACCTCTTTTACCATTTGGCGTAGTCTGTTTTTAAGGTGTTATTTTCTTTGGTAATTTTTGTGTTTCCTTTACCAAGCTGTTGACTCATTTTCATGATTTTCTTGCATCACATTTCTCTTATCAATTTTTCCTCTGCTTCTCTTACTTGATTTTCAAAATCCTTTTTGAGTTCTTCCATGGCCTGAGACCAATTCATATTTTTCTTGGAGGCTTTGGATGTAGGAGCTTTGACTGTTATCTTCCTCCAAATGTCCCTCTAGAGCAATGTGGAACTATGCCCAAAGGGCTATAAAACCTTAATCTTCCTTGTCACCATAGTAACTTTCTGTGGTCAGAATTTTTTTCTGTTGCTTGCTCATTTTGCCAGTGTATTACTTGATTTTTAACTGTTTGTTAAAGTAGGGCTCTGCTTCCAGCGTGAAGGGCACACTCTCCCAAGTTTCAGGGACTTCGTGCAGCTGTTTTCAGAGATACTTCAAGGAACCTGTAAGTTTGCAGTTCTTCCAAGGTAATGCGATCTAAGGCAGTTTCCCAAACTTATTTGGCTACTGCCCCCTTTTCAAAAAGAAAATACACAGTGCAACCCTGGAAATCTACTTTCTTTAACTCTTTAACAGTTTTTATAAAATCTTCTTCATTTCAAAGTAACAAAATTTTTAAAATGATACATCTTTAATTTAATAATTTATTGTAAATTTGTGGGTTTTTTTCCTGCATTGAAATTTTGATGACACAATATTGCATCATGTAATCATATAGTATCGCATTGTAAATAAGTCATTGCACTCACATATTCCTGCCAATGCATGCTGGACTTCCCAACAATGCATAACACACTAGCCTGCCAACACTTGCTTGTCAAGATCTGTCAGTGGACTTGATCTCTGATCTGTTGTAACTTGCATTTTGTGTGTTTATTTGGAAAATAACTCATATAACAGATGAAACATGTATGAATGGTTTTTCAAATTTTTCTTATCTTTTTTTCTTTCTTTATGCTTCTACCACCCCTTTATTTTTATTCAACATCCTTCAATTGCACCCAAGGCTACTACCACCCCTGGATTGTTCTAGCAACCTGCAGTATTGCCCACTTTGTTAACCTATGACTAGAGAGAGGTGTTTACTACTCTCCTGGCCTGCACTCTGGTCTATGAGTGACCACAAGCATTCTTTTCTGCCCTGGAATTGTGAGGAGGATCCCTGCTCCAAAGTGGCCACATGCTCTGGTGTGCTGGTGCTCCCTTTCACCCTGGGACTGCAACCCAGGACTATGATTAAATTCGAGTATGGGCAAGCAACAGAGACCTGCCTTGGTGCTAGCAAAGAGACCCCTGTAGTCTCCTTCTGACTAGTTGTTCAACTCCCTTACAGTCAGTGGGCTGAGAGCTCTGGAAGCAGCCACTGCTCCCAGTGGCTCCCAAGGTCTGCTCCTGGTTTGTTACAGCCACTCTGACCTAGGTGTGGCAGACCTTTCCTGCTGACCTTCTAAGTTGTCTTTGTCATCTGTGGGCTGAGAGGTCTGGAAACTGCCACTGCTGCCACTGATTCAGTTGCCTTGAGGCCTGCTCCTGGTTTGCTAGGCCTGGTCTGTGCTGGAGTGGCCTGCACTGGACTGTGCTTCTCTCTCACCTTGGTGCAACAGACCATTCCTGCTGCCCTTCCAAGTTATCTTGGGCTGAAAGATTATTTCACTCTGTCTTTTTGTGCGTTCTACCACTCTTGAATTTGTTTAGAGTTCTTATCTGAAGGTATTTGGAGGGGTTTGGGGGAGAGCCCAGGTGAGTCCCTGCCTTTACTCTGCCATCTTTTCTCTACCTCGAGAATGACCACTCCTTTACTGAGAGGGGAAAACAGAATTTCCTGAAGGTTAATCACCTAGTAATTATAAAAGTTTTGCCTAAAGAATCCTGCCTAGAGATGATTCTTCCCATCTCTGTGGTTATTTTTTCCCCAGTGCCTAAGAATACAGAAACCTAAGTCCCTTCTTTAATAGCTCCCTTGGCCTTTTTATTGTCTTTTGCATTCTTCGACTTCATTCGAAGCTTCTGTCCTCAGTTACTCACCTTGCTTACATCCCCTCTGTAGTCTTTTTAAAATCTGTTGACGAGTCCCCTGTGCATCCACACAGATCTCTTTGAATAGTTGCTGTTTTTCTTTCTCACTGAAGTAATTTTTTTTGTGTTGCTTTGAATTAAGTAACGTCATGGACAAAGACTGTCTTCTGTTTTATTTAAACTTTCCATCTCCCACACCAGCAAAGAACTCTACACAAAGCAGATATTTAACAATTTTTTTTGAATCTTATTGAAATGTTGCATGTCAGAAATGCCAGTTTCTAGAGATTTGTTTGGCACAGTGTTGGATACCTCCATTTTTACAATATGCAGAGAAAATACAAATTATTTTCAATAGAGATTTGAATTTTCTTACGAAAAGGCAAAGTATCTGTTCATTGCCTGACAAAAGATCTAAAGACTTCATCTGACTTTCTTATTCCTGAAGTGACTCCACACAACAAAAAATAGACGGGTACATTTTCAAGCAGTTAATATTAGGATGCTCAGTATAGTGCCATGTACCCTCTGGGTGTTTAGCAAATGTTTGTTATGGATGATTGGCTAGCCACACATCTGATGCACACTAAGAAGCTTCATTTGCACATAAATCTCTGAGGTTGCATAAAGGTTGATAATAATTCTTGGTGAAAAAAAAACCCACAGACTTTCCTAGTCTGAGCAGTCCTGTAAAACCTCGCTACCTGTGCAAGAAATATGCCTGGTTAGTGTTTGGATTCTGTATTAGCCAGAGCTACAGTCATTTGCAGCAAAGATCTGTTATCATCATAATAAAAAGTGAACCCACTTGGGTCCGAATAGGTAGTTCATGATTTGTTGAGAAAGAATTTTTTCTACCACCTCACCTGAAGTCACTTCTGATCTATCCCATTCAGCCTTAAGTTTGGGGGTCTCTATTAAGTTTTCAAGTATGCCTTTAAGGACTGCCACACACATGGAAACTCAGGTTTCCTTGGACTAGTTATTGACCATCAGGATTTTCTGTTTAAGGTAAAACGACATCCATAATCTCTTCTGATACTTGGAAGAAATAAAACACAGTATTATTCTTAGACTTATTATCTTTAGATACTTAGATGTATTATCTTTAAATGCACAAGGCAGAGAGAGTGTGGTATAGTGTAGGGGAAAGAGCCCTTAATATATGGAGTGAAGATCTGGGTAATAACTTTGATTCTACCATTAGGTGACCATGAAGTAAAAATCATGTACCCTATCAGAACCCTGGTTTCCTAGTCTTTAAGTTGGGATGATCTTCCTTTTCTATATGAGAAGATTGCTGGGAGAGTCAAAGGTGAAAGCATTTGGCAAACTGAAAGTGCCATATGGGCAGCTAGGTTGTGCAGTGGATAGAGTGGATAGTACATCAAGAAGACCTGAATTCAAATCCTGTCTCAGACACTTACTCGCTTTATGACCCTGGACAAGTCACTTCCCCCTGTTTGCCCCCATTTATTCATCTGTAAAACGAGCTGGAGAAGAAAATAGCAAACCACTCTAGTATCTTTGCCAAGAAAACCCCAAGTGGGGTCATAAAGAGTTGAACACGACTGAAACAGCTGCACAACAACTATAACAATACCCTCCTACAAATACATATCTTATCATTAGATTGTAAGCTCTTGGAAGCCAGAAACTGTATTTTGCCTCTTTTTGTGCCCTAGGGCTCAACATAGTGACTGGCATATAGTAGGCACTTAATAAATGTTTATCGGTTGATAGTTGACATCATCAGTGAGAACAGTGGACAATCACAGGGAACACCTGGAGAGGAATATGTGGGAAATGTATGTGTTCAAAGCACAGTTAGTAGAGGGATACACATAGAGAGAACATATGTGTAGGGGCACACATGTGAAGGGATCAGGTGTGGCCAGGGCGCTTGTATGGAGGGGCAACTCTGCAGGGCTGCCAGTAGGGATCTCATTATTATGCTGCTCTGGTCAGACTTGCTTCCCACTACATTTCTGCCGGATGCATGGTCTCCATTGTACACTGCTCTGTTGGATCATTGCTCCACTCTCTGCTGCTTGGCTGTACACTGTTCCAACTAAACATGAGATCTGTGTTGGGAATTGCCAGACACGGTCTCTCTGGACCCTTGACCATAGAGCTATTTCTTTCTTTCCATTTTCTGCCTTCAGCTGAATCATTTCGCTATATAAAAGTCTCCCCTTTGTCATGAGAAGAGTGGGCTTTACAATGCTCTTTTAGTTCAAAAACCAGACTTAAAATAAAAAAAATTTTTTTAGAAAACAGCCATCCTTATGCCTCTGATATTAGACCAACAACCCTAGGGCGAAAAAAGAGAGAAACTCTTTTCACTTGTTTCTTTCCAGACTCTTGGCTAGAAAGTGATTAAATCCTTTCCCCCAAAAACACTCCCCGTGATGTGTCCTTCTAGCTAATTGATGCCCTCAGGTTTAATCTTTTCTTTTGACTAAATTTGCTGGTCACTGGGCTTTGGATCTCCACGAGCAACACACTGGAGAATCATGGTGAACATACCTTCTACCCCCTATTTTTATCTATACCTGGTAATTTTTTATGTAAGGTTATTTACTCGAAGTCTACCAAACAGTTCTGAGGTTTGAGGTTCCCCAGTTTTTCTAACTCCTAACTACTTACACAATCTTTTTTGTAATAAGGGGGTAGGGAAAAGCACCTAGACAAAATCTAAGCCCAGGAAGTAAGCTCAGTCATTTTTATTACCTGCCTAGCCACATTCCTGGCCATTCATAAATACATACAGCCAGCCGAAGCCTAAAGATGTTTTAAACTCATCTTTTCAGAAATATGTGGCTTCTCACAGGAAAGATTTCTTGGGAGAACAGAGAAACCTTTCTTTAATGTTAACTGTTTGATGTCTTTACATTTCCTATCTGGTTATAGACATGTTGAAATTTCACTCAATTCAATTTCAACTTAATGCCTATACCTACAGGAACGTATATTGAGACCACATACCTTCGGTTAAACTACCTGAAAGAAATCAACAACTAAATCCAGCTTTGTCTCCTTTCAGTAAGACACTAACAAACTGTAATCTTCTGTCCAAGGATTTCAGTATTGGAGTGGTTCTGTTGCTGGGACTTCAAAGGCCTTCACAGAATAATCAGATGAATGAGTCAATGTTATTGAAGACAAAGGGTCCTTTTATTTGGCATGTTTAAGAAAAAATTATGTGGCTTACCTGGAACCACCCAGAAGAGTAGGGAACCCCAAGAATGGTAATATTAGACATTTCTAGTTAAATACTTTTGGTTTTATTTGTGTAACCTGTGCCAGGACCCCTCACAAAGGCTTTGAGTTTGCATAGATATCTAAACTTAGGGTCTTGACCCCATGAGGCCCAGATTTTTCCTCTGGCTCATTGCCTATATGAGGAGTGCTCTAGGAAATTGTCTAACTATATTCACAGTTCACCTACCTATATCATATCTAGGTTCACCCAAATGTAAGCATTAAGGTCTCAATTACTACATATTCCTTTATTTCATCCCACAGAAAATTCATGAGATGCAAAAGAATTACAAGGTACTGTCAGGAAACACATAAAGCACAAAAATAGCCAATTAGATTCCCCCACTCCCCAACCTCAAGATAAACACACTTAGTAGTTGATGGACAAATAATCATACTTCTATTCCACTGTTTGAGAGCAACTCACAACAATATCAGGGAGAGGGCAAGGTCCTGATGACCTGGCGCCTCCTAAGCCCTCTAACCTCAAGGGGCTACACTGGTGATCCTCTTTCTTCCTCAAGAAACACACTGTTGTGGAAATCTCTTTCATAGTTGTCTGGTGCCTGAATTCTCTGAGTTCTCAAACTTGGGGTTACCCAGAAACCCAAGGAATTTTTGTTCTCTAGCTAAAAGGCTAGATTCTGGGAACATGTTACCTAGGGATTTACTTTAATATCCCCCTCACTTTTTATGTAGGAGTTTGGGGTTCACAAGCATTATCCAGCAGAGAAGGCACACACCTTCTTTACCATGTGCTTTTGCTGCAAGTTGCTTCTACTCCTTTGGGAGGAGGGAAGAAGAGAGAAATCCTCTCCCCATCCCTGGCTACATACCAACAGAAGATACAAGAGAAAGAAGAAGAGAAGAGCACCCACCAGTTTGCTTTATATAGTTCACGAAGGGAGGGGTATATTCCTCCAAAAAGAGGATATCTCCCCCTGGCCACTGACACTCATGTTGAAGACAGCCCTTCTCTCTAGGGACCAGTCAGAGGCATTCCCTATGTCCCCTTAGCAAGCCTTTCATGGGGATGTGCTCCTTAGATGCATGCCTTCAAACAGAGAGTTACATACTATATGCTACAATACATTATATATAGGGTATTATAACATGCTGTATTATAATATTGTATGGCATATGTGTTATATACTATAATACCATCGGATTGGTTGAGGGCATTCATCTCCTTTAGCAGGGATTCCTATCCCCCTTATAATTGTTAAAGCATGGTTATTAGGGTGCAGTTGTAACCATTAGGGAGACAGGGCATTTGAACTATGGGAGCAAGAAGATAGAAACTCTGCTAACAGCTGTAAGGAGGGCAGCACCCTCTGTCTCACTTTGAGACATCTTTGGGTATTTGGTATTTCAATTCAGGTTTAGGCCTAGGAAGGAAAATCCAAAGTCAGCCCCGGCCACCAGAATGCCTGAACATTGGGAAACGTGACAGTGCCTCATCCGCTTTGGATGAGAGCTAAGGGTCTTCTATAATGCACTTTAACGCTCAGTTATGGGCAGCCAGTGACATCATTGCTCTCAGAAGTGTTACAGTTTGAGCAGGAGTCTAGCACCTCTGGGCATTTCTCTTTGGTCTTAACTAGCTTGGCACTCTGTGTCCAAGGCTAAGTGAAACGAGATTGACTGAACATGTAGGCTTTTGTGCTGCTTCCAGGAGCACAAAAAGCGAGCAAAAGCCAGTCATGAAACAATCAGCTTTTAAACATTACACAATAATCCAATGGCTGTCTCCAAAGAGAACGTGTCCTTGCATGTTACACCCCAGCCAATCAGAGCATGAAGTTTAACCAATCAAAACACAGAGTCATACCCAAAAGGTTACCAAATTATAACAAGTCATTCCGAAGGTGGATCAATAGCTGCTGTCTTAGGGTTGGAGGTGGCTTAACTAGAGCAGATGTAGAGGAATATAACAATGATAATATTAACAACAAGAAGAATGACAAAGCTAGCATTTACATACTGCTTTGTTTGCAAAACCCTTTACATATGTTATTTGATTTGATTCATACAACTTTCCTGCGAGGTAGGTGACATCATTAGCCCCATTTTACAGAAGACAAAATTGAGGCTGAGAGAGATTAAATGACTTGCTCAAGGTTACTCACCAACTAAAATATCTGAGGCCAGTTTTGAATTCAGGTCTTCCTGACTTGAGTTCCAGCACCCTAACCACCTCACCACCTAGTAATTCCAAGGATGCCAAGTTGGGTAGGTAATATTAAATAAGACACAGGAACAATTCTGAGAATTGGCAGGACGGGTGGCCACGAGTAAGTCAAATCAGGAAACAGGTAGTCTGTTGAAAGCCAGTTGTGCAGGCTTCTGTTGCCTATATTAGCCAGGTGTTTGGGGCCATACAGCCCAAATACACTATGTAAAAGCAGATCAATGGGTGTTTAGCTTGGCCTATTCTACTATAGCAGAAAAAGTGTTTTAGAAGGTGGGTAAGGAAGTGAGTCACATGAGACCTTTTCGTGGCAGAACAGTGAAGGTCTGAGGATGCCGTATGCATGAATGACTTTCCCTTTATGTCTGTGTTTGTGTTGTATTCCCTTGTGATGTTTGTATACTTGCCGGAAATTTTGTGCATCTGACTGTATTATGAGCTTGCCTGAGGTCTTAGCAGAAAAAAATACCAAAGCGTTTGGTGGAGAATGTGTCTCTGTCACAGTGACTTAGAGCTGAGTCCTTGACATTGCTTTATCAGCCCTCCTCTATTCCTGGGTCCCTAAAATGGCACTAATGAGAAGAGCTCAGTTAGCCTCATGATAAGAAAAAAAATATATGTCTGCAGCCACATACTTCATCTGTAACACCTGTCAATCATCTCATCAACCTATGCTCTTGACTACAGAGAAAGAAGGAAAATATGAGAATTCATGTGGCTTTAATGATAACCCATCACTGATACTTAAAATGTTAAGGCCAGTTGCCTCATTTTCATCTGTAAATAATAGCACATGTAAGATCACACTTTCAGGCTGGAAGGGATTTTTGGTCATCTGGTTCAAGTCTCTCATTTTGCAAAGGAGGAAACTCAGACCCAAGAGAGACCAATTGACTTGCCAAGACCATGTAAATAGTAAGTATCAGATCCTGAGATTTGAGCTCAGATCTTCTGATTCTAAACCCTGTCCTTTTTCTCCTACATTTTCTGCCCTTACACTTACCCCCCACTCCTTTACACCCAACCTGGCCCTGCTCAACAAAAACTCAAGTGAATATATTTTCTTTGTTGTTTGGTTGTTTTTCAATCATGTCCAATTCTTCATGACTCCATTTGGGGTTTTCTTGGCAAAGATCCTGGAGTGATTTGCCATTTCCTTCTCCAGTTCATTTTACAGATGCGGAACTGAGGCAAACAGAGTTAAGTGACTTGCTCAAGGTCACACAGCTAGTAAGTGTCTGAAGACAGATTTGAACATAAGAAGAGGAATTTTCCTGATTCCCAGCCCAGCACTTTATCCACTGCACCACATAGCTGGATTGAATATATTTTATAACTGTATACAAAAATAAAATTCTCTAGAATCTTAAATGAGAGAATATTTAAAGTCCTCTGCAAACCTTTGAATGCTATATAAAAAGCAGCGAGGTGATCCTTCAGATAGAGTGAACGATGAAGAGTCAGGGGGACGTGAGTTCAAATTCTGCTTCAAACACTTACTAGCTATGTGATCCTAGGCAAATCACTTAAAAAGAAATCTCTGTCTGGCTCAGTTTCCCCAATTGGAAAACAAAGATACTATCTAAAAGCACCTCTCTCCCAAGGTTGTGGGGATGAATTAATATTTGTAAAGCATTCTATAAATGCCAACTATTTTGTTAAAAGTAAGTTTTTTTATTGTTATTATCCTATCACCCAAAAAGCATTATACCAATCACAGATGAAGGCAGAGAATCAACTGGCCTGCTAAAAGTGATGGAGAAAAAGGTTCAGAGGGTCCTGCAATCTAACTGTTTTTTTTCTTTTACCCCTTAAGAAATGAATAATGCTTGGAGAACATTAGATGCTGATTACCCCTAGACGTGGCAGACTAGTTCATAAGATAGGAATCTGTGAATGATCCTGTTTAGAATTCTAAGATTATGGTTTCCTTGACAACCATAGGCACTGTTTCATGGTTTTGTCTTTCTACACCTACTTTTAACTACTATTACGGGTCTGAGAATGTACAAATTTATAGCTCTAAAAATATTTAGTTCTACAGATTTCAAAATCTGTTGCTATTCATGTAATAATGAAAAGAATTGGTATTTATTATGATTAATTATTATTATTATTGTATGCTACTTCTTTTACCTAGAGGATTAAACAGTAAATTGATACTCCTCCTTGCAGGTCTCTCCTAACTTCCTAGTACCCGTGACCCAAGAGAGAAATGACAGATATTGCATAGTCCATTACCTAGGGACTGGCTATGAAATAACCTCCTTGGGCCTCAGTTTCCTCATCTGTGTAAGGAAGGGGTTTCACTAGATGGTGTCTAAGTTCACTTCCAGCTATGATTCTATGCTATGGCTGCATATATCCCATGACATATGACATATCTCTGTAAGGGGGGATTAGAAAAGAGCCTTTCAGATCGATCAGGTTTACAGAAATTCATTCATCATACATGCTCAGGAAAGGGGGGAAATTTAGGAGACAACAGGAATTTTTTTCTATGTCCAGGGGATTCTTGCTTCTTTTTTGGTTGCCATACAACTGGTAAGGGCTTGTTAAAGAATACAAATATATCTAATCAAGTCTTTCTGCGTGAATCCTTTGTTCATACTTCATAAGGTTCTTTAGGACAGGGATAGTTTTGAATTTGGGGGGTATTTGATATATTTTGTTCCAGGGACTGTTAGATACCAAGGAAGATATAAAGATGAATAAGTACCTACCTTCGAGGAGCTTATAATTTAATGTATAGAGGGAATGATATATGTTATTATATCATATATGTGTATATTATATTAGTTTGTTAGCATATAGCACTTTATATATATTATCTTATTTGATCCTTACTAACAACCCAGTGAAGTAGGTGCTATTACCATCTCCAATTACAAATGAGGAAACTGAGACAGATTGAGTTACTTACTCCTGATTAAACTGACAGTAAATTTCTGAGGAAGGATTTGAACTCATGCCATTCTGACTCTAAGTCTAGTATTCTGTTCACTAAACCACACTACCTTTCAGGGTTGTGTGACCCTGGGCAAGTCACTTACCCTCTTTCAGCCTCAATAAAATGGGAGTAACAATACTACCTACCTCACAGTGCAGTTGTCAAAGATCAAGTGAGATAACGTGTGCTTTGCAAACCTTGGATAACTATGCAAATGCTAGCTACAACTTTTCCTACTAATAGAATTAGGTAGTACAATAATTTTTAAATTATCTCTCCTGGATCTATTTTCCAGGTCAGTGGTTTTTCCAATGAGATATTTCACATTGTCTTCCACTTTTTCGTTCCTTTGGTTCTGTTTTATAATATCTTGATTTCTCATCAAGTTACTAGCTTCCACTTGCTCAAATCTAATTTTTAAGGTAGTATTTTCTTCAGCGGTCTTTTGGACCTCCTTTTCCATTTGGCTATTTCTGCCTTTCAAGGCATTCTTCTCCTCATTGGCTTTTTGGAGCTCTTTTGCCATTTGAGTTAGTCTGTTTTATAAGGTGTTGTTTTCTTCAGTGTATTTTTCAGTATTTTTTTGGGTCTCCATTAGCAAGTCATTGACTTGTTTTTCATGGTTTTCTCACATCCTTCTCATTGCTGTTCCCAATTTTCCCTCTACTTCTCTAACTTGCTTTTCCAAATCCTTTTTGAGCTCTTCCATGGCCTGGGACCAGTTCATGTTTTTCTTGGAGGCTTCTGTTGTAGGCTCTTTGACTTTGCTGACTTCTTCTGGCTGTATGTTTTGGTCTTCTTTGTCACCAAAGAGACTGAATCTGGGTGCATTTTTGCTGCCTGGCCATGTTGCCAGTCAACTAACTTGACCCTTGAGTTTTTCAGCAGGGTATGACTGCTTGTAGAGGTAACAGAGCTATGTTCCAAGCTTGGGGGGATGTGTCAGCTCTGCCACACCAGCACTCCTCCTTCCCCAAGAACCCCCAACCTGGACTGGACTCAGATCTTCAGCAGGCTCTGCACTCTTGCTCTGATCTGCCACTTAATTCCTCCCACCAGGTGGGCCTGGGGCCTGAAGCAACTGCAGCTGTAGTTCTGTAGCTGCCCCACCTCCGCTGCCCCAGGGGCAGTGGCTGAACCACGAACTCCTTTTTTCACTCTGTCTCCAGCAGCTTTTCCCACTAACCTTCTCTGTTGTCTTTAGTGTTTGTGGGTTGAGAAGTCTGGTAACTGTTGCAGCTCACTGATTCAGGGCGCTAGGGCCCGCTCCACCAGCTCCTGGTCTGATTGGTCTGCGCTGCTCACGCTGGGCTCTGTTCAGCCCTGCTCCCAGCTCTGTGTGGGATAGACCTCACCCAGAGACCATCCAGGCTGTCCTGGGCTGGAGCCCTGCTTCCCTCTGCTATTTCATGGGTTCTGCAGTTCTAGAATTGTTCAGAGCCATTTTTTAATAGGTTTTTGGAGGGACTCGGAGGGGAGCTCATGCTAGTCCCTACTTTCCTGCCGCCATCTTGGCTCCGCCCATCCCTACTAATAGAATTAAACATAATTATGATACAAAGTAAAATGTCAAACAGGTGTAAAGAAAGTAAGAGTTCAAAAGGGAGAACTTGCTTCTGACTGCCATGGCTCAGGAAAGCTCTTGTTTCACTATTAAAATGACTTATTTGTAGTTAATAGAATATTAAACCTACAATATAAAGTCATTCCAAAGCCATCTCCCAAGCACTGAATGCTAAGGTCACACAGATCATCCTAGGGGGATATCAGACTCCCTCTGCTGTTCAAAAACATATCCCCAATACTGCAGTTTAAATCCATGATCGCTCTCATGCATAAATCTGAAGAATCAAATAAGCATTCACCTTCTAGATAGCAATAAATTGTCCCCATTTGCTCTGTTTAATTTTAACTTCTTAACTATTTTCTCCCAGTGACAAACTGGGAAACTTCTGATGTGCATTCCCAGACCCGAAGATGAAACCACAGTTAGCAGCACAGGGAAGACGACCAGATTCCGCATCTTGGGGTCCCTGAAATAGACTGGATCTTACCCTATGATGATTGTAGCTCAGTAAGGTAGGGAGCAACATTCTGGGCCAGTGGACAGGTGGCCCCTCCTCTAAACTTCAGATCTCTGCATTTGATATGACAAGAGAAGTGGCAGCAAGACCTGACTTTGATTTTCCTTTCCTCTGATCCTGGGCCAGGCGTCAGTCTCCAGCTCCGGGACAGGTGCAGATGAGAGAGGGCTTGAATGGAGATAATCAGCCTTAGTGTCACCTTCAAGGCCTGCAATGTACTTTGACTGTGACCTAACAGTGGGAATTATGCACATCTTGGGCTCAAATAAACCTATTGGCCTAAGCCTTATGCTTCAGGGGTGCTTGCCACTTGGTTCGTGTGCTTTTTAATGCATAATGTCTCAATAATGAGAGGGTTTTTTTAGTTCTTAGGATTTTTATTTTCTTCTTACAGATTTGATTTTCTTCTTACGGTAATCTCCCTTCCTCCACTTGACAGATGAAATCCACATATAGGCTCTGCCTGCCTAGGGAAAATGTATTTTGTTATTCAGCCAAAATGTCATTTCCAAACTCCATTTTAACCATCTACACAGCACATGACAAAGCAAAAATGGATACACTTGTCTCCCTGCCCAGTCTAGTTCATCAATATTCCTATTGGGTGCCTCCTTATGTACTCTGCTCCTGATTTACCAACAACAATATCTACAATGGATTTAGTAAGTTTAGTAATTCTGAGGCATAGAGATTTCTCTTTAAAGGGTTATATGTCACAAATGGCAGAAAGGCAGGAGTCTAGTTACTTTGCATTTATTAGGTACATTCTAACGAACTCAGGGCACCATTTAAATCTTATACAATAGGCAGCAATCCTCATAAATCTCCTGTGAAGTAGGAAGAGTATTTTTAATAAATCACAATTAATTATCTAACTTGCCTTTTGCTTCAGTCTTAGGACAGTACTTCAAGTTCACCAACGATGCTTACTTTAAACCACTTTCTCTACATATGGGATATGGAGAACGGAGATGCAGTATTATTTTATGCATGAAATAAAAAATAAGAAAAATTAAAATATCATAGAACAACGCGTAGAACCCCTTGAACAACAAGTTGAATAACATCAGATAATTGTTAACTTTTGGATTCATGATTCTTATGTTTTTAGTGTAACTGGATCAACTATTTTTTTTAACATGGAAAGGTCAACAACAACAAAAACAAACAAACAAACAAACAAAAAACACGGAAAGGGACACATAGGCCATTTGCTTAATGGTCAGATAATCATCTTGTAGGTTATGCATGATATATCAATAAAATGGCACCTTAGCCATTTCAGCGGTAGACAATCAATCCAAAAAGTTTTTTTCTATTCTTTAGAAATCCTTCTGATCTATAAGGTAAATTATGACGATAAAATTTACCAGACATTTTTCTGCTGGAAGCCAATGAAAGATAGCTTGATACTCTGACAAATTTTGGATCATGATGATATGGGTAAATCTTCCAATGATGTAGAGTGGAACCTGTCCGTGCCTAAGCACTCTGAATAAACCTTGTCCATTTCCTATATAAACAGGCTACAAGGGGTCCATGCAAGGTGCTGGAGGCTTTGTTCTATTCCTTTCAGTATTATGAAGATATAGATGGAACACACAGGCTAGCCATAAAGTATCCACAACCCTGCCAAATGATAAACTTTATTTTTTATTCCAGTTGTACATTTACTTGTTGACATCTTTTATACTATATCTCCTGCATTCAGTTAATATAGTTTAATTAATTCTTTATTTATGATGTGTTGCAGCCTGCTGGCTTCTACTATCAATCAAACAAGAAACATTTATTAAGTGTCTGCTCCTGTACTAGTACCTATGCTAGGCGCTGAAGAGACAAAATAAAAAATGAAACAGTCCTTATCCTCAAGGAACTTATATTCTATCACGGGCAAAAACAAATATCAACAATAAGTATGTACTAATGTACATAAACACACACACATACATATGTGTGTATATATATTTATACAAACACACGCATGAATAATTTTGGAGGGAAATCAGTAGCAACAGAGAATAGGGAGAGGGATGATCATCCCTAAGGAAAAGGTTACGTAGACAGTGCACTTTAGTTGAACTTTGAAGGAAACTACTTATTCAAAAAGGTAGAAGTAAAGAAAAAGTAAATTCTATAATTGGGGGATAGCCTGTACAAAATCATGGAGATGGGAGATGGGATGTTATATGTGAAGTATAGTAATTAAAACAGCCTCTAGACTGAGTGAAGGAGAATAATATATAAAAAGGCTAGAAAGAAGCTAGGTTATGAAGAGCTTAAATGACAAATAAGGGAGCTTGTATTTGATTCTATAGATGAAGCTACTCAAGTTTATTAATTGGGTTTCCTGAATTGAGTCTCTCTCTTCTCCAATACATCCTCAATCTGTCTAATTCTTGCCAACTTTGTTTTTGTTTAGTGTAATTTCAACTTTCTTATCCACTGCTGTAGTGTGAGAGTCTAAATGTGGAGATTCTACTGTCACTGACAATTTTAAAAGTTTAACGTATAGATCTCTCTTTTCGCTTTATTAGCCTCTGTCCGCTTTTCTTCTTTGGCTTCCCTTTGCTTAGGTGGAAGTCTTGAAAATTTTTCTGTAATTTTTTTTTTGGTCCACTAATACTGTTTTATGGGTCTTTGCTGATCATAATTTTCCACTGTTCTCTGTAAGATTTTGCAAATGAATTTATGTATTAAGCTGATAGTGTCTTTGGCTGCTGTATCTCCCTGTTTATCAAAGAGATCAAGTGTTTTCTGAATGACAGTTTCTAGGCTCTTTTGTCCTCTTTGTTATATTTATTGACTTATATTGCTTAAACTTAATTAGGAAATACCAGTACTCTGTATTTCTGTTCTTTTATCAAATTTCCATCTTGTTATTGACAACTTGCTTAAATAGCTCAGGTTGTGATTAATTTAAGGTACATTTTCCTAGTTTTGTTTTGATTTTGGTCTTTGTTCTAACAGGTCAGTAGTATGATTATATACATATGATTTGGGAATGACTCCCATATTAGTTCACAGCCAGTTTGGGATATGTTAAAATTATTGCTTTTTTGGTTTGTTTGGTATTCATCATGTCAGTACTCCTTGAATTTTTTTTCAAAGAAAGTATCCGATATAATACCTATTCCTGTTAAAAACACTAGCACGCATAATAATAAATGGATTTTTCCTTAATTGATGAGTAGTATTTATCTAAAACCAAGAGTCAGTGCTATATGTAAACTGGAGGCTTTTCCAATAAAAACAGGGGTAAACTGATGCCTTTTATTACCAATATCATGTGATATCATGCTATAAATGTGAGACATAGTAATAAGACAAGAAAAAGAAATAGAAAGAATAAAAGCATAGGTAAAGATGAAATAATTATGTATCTTGATGATATGATGCTTTACTTAGAGAACTCTAGAGAGTCAATTAAAATGATTGAAACAATAACCAACAGAGTTTCAGGATATAAAAATGTAAAATAAATCACCAGCATTTCTGTGTATTTCCAAAAATCTCAGCGGGGAGAGAGAAAAAGGGAAATTCCATTTAAAATAACTACAGGATGTATAAGATACTTGGGAGTCTATCTGCCAATAAATACACAAGAACTATATGAATACAACCACAAAGCATTCATTACACAAATAAAGACAGGCTTAAATAATTGGAAAAAATACTCATTACTCATGGGTAGGCTAAACCAATACAACAAAAATGACCATCTAAATTAGTTAGTTCAGTGCCATACCAATCAAACAGCCAAGATATTACTCTACAAAAAATAACAAAATTACTATGGAGGAACAAAAGGTCAGGGATCTTAATGGAAATAATGAAAAAAGTGGGAAGGAAGGGAATCTTTAGTACAAGATCTCTGTAATGGCAAGCAAAGTGAGACTTTTTGTTGTCTTTTGTTTTGGAGTGCTTTTCATCACTAAGGCAATCAAGTGCCTTTGAGTCTTGCCTTTGTTTGAATCAAGAGTCATTGATTGGAAACAATATATATGATGTGATGCTAGTGGTGATTAAAGATTGCTAAGTAGATGCTAAGCCTCAGGCCTACACCCTTTTGCTAAGTAGGCACTAAGCCCCAGGGCCCTAAGCAGGGTATATATGCTCTTGAGGTTAGCATTTTCCTTAGGGGGCTTACTCATGGGAAGAATATTTGTGTGATTTGGCCAGATGAGACTCTGGGTAGCCGTTAAGGAGTCCTCCCCCTCTCCACCTCTTCGAAAAACCCAGATGTTGGTGCTTCTCTCTCTGGTAACTATGTATGTATTGCTATGGTCAGACAGAAGCCTGTCTGTTGATTTGTGTTTATTTGCTCTGTTTATGTAATTTCTGCTTATGTTTTCTCTGAAGTTCAGGGTGTTGATTTTTTCCCCTGAACTAAGTGAATGATATATGTATGTTTAATTAAAGTGAGATTGTAAACCCCTTAAAGTTGCTTTCCTTATAAAAGCTGATCAAAGAATCTGTGCTAGCAGCCCTCCTGTGTGCTGGTGTTATTGGTCTTGCACCCCCCATAGCAGCTGCTAGCAACACTGTTGTTACGATCTCAAATTACTCTACCAAACAATAATCAACAACAATTTGGTACTGGTTAAGAAATAGAGAGGTCTAACAGTAGAACAGATTAGGTACAGTGCAATACATAGAAGAAAATGAACACAGTAGTCTAGTGTTGGACAAACCCAACTATCTAAGTTATTAAGGTAAAAACTCACTATTTGACAAAAACTGCTGAGAAAACTAGAAAATAGTTTTACAGAAACTAGATATAGACTAATACGTCCCATGATGTATAAGATAAGCTTCAGATGGGTACACCTAATACCCATCAGATTGGCAAAACTGCCAAATAAAGGAAAATGAAAAACACTAGGGAGGCTATGAGGAAACAGGGCATTAACACACTCTTGGAGCTGTTATTGGTCTAATCATTTTGGAAAGTAATTTGGAACTATGCCCCCAAAGGTCTATGCCCAAAGAGATCAAAGAAAGGGGAATAAGACGTTGTGATGGCAAATAACTGAATTCTAAAGGGGTTGCTCATCATTTGGGGGGGTAATGGCTAAATTATGCTATATGAATATGATGGAATTCTACTGCACAAGAAAAAATAATGAAAGGAACTGTTTAAGAGAAACTTGAGAAGACTTGAACTAATGAAAAATAAAATAAGAAGAACTAAGAAAATGATGTATATAATAACAACATTGTAATGACAATTTTGAAAGACTTAAGAACTCTGATCAACACAATAACCAACCATGATTCACACATACACAAACATATACATATACATATATATATGTATATATAGTATATATGTATATATACATGTGGTGGCCAATACAGGAAATTGCTTTGCTTGACCATGCATATTTTTAAAAAGGGTTTTGTTTTTCTTTTCATCGTTGTTGTTCAGTCATTTTCAATTCTTCACAATGCCTTTTGGGATTTTCTTGGTAAAGATACTGGAGTGGCCATTCCCTTCTCTAGCTCATTTTAAAGATGAGAAAACAGGGGAGAGGAATTTTAGAGGGAGAGAAGGTAGATTTTATTAATTGAAAGATGAAATCTAATTTAAAAAAAGCAAAGAAAATACCCAAATATAGGGTATGAAGGATCTATTTAGTTTATAAAACTTTGGCTTCTGCTTTTTACTTTTAAACTAAAATTTGTATTTTTCAACATCTTCCCCAATGTTCATTTTTGTGTTGAAGTCACCTACCATTAAAATATATATAGATGGTGAGAAATGTAAGTGATGTAAAAACAAATCAATTGAAAATTATTTTTTTAATTACATGTTGATTTAATTTGGAGGGTTTTATTGCGTTTTGCACAAAATCTTTATTTAGCAATAGATATTGTCATATGTGCTGCATAAATTGTTTTTGTGATGATCTTTTTTGCAAATATTTCTATTTCAGTAGGAGATAACCAAATGCACCATGAAATGATATGTCTTATTACTTTTGGTTGCCCAAGAAAAACAATTCCACAAATTCCTTTATTTGATTCTCCAAAGAAAAACTGCAAACAATTCTTTCATTTAGCTCCAACTACTTAAATAGTAGTAAATGGAGGAATATCCGAAAATATATTATAAACTTCAATAGATCCGTGATCTCATCAATGTGGGCATTTCCTTTACTGGTGCACATCATCATCCATCCATGTGTAATAATGGGATATTGTCCAATGAGGGCCCGGGACTTTAGAGCATATGCAATAGGCCTGCCTGGTTCCAATCCCCATGAAGGCTTGGTAAAACTGCTTCTGAGCATGAAGAACGGAGAAACCTTCCCACCCCCACTTCAGAGCATACAAATATATCTTATGATTGTATCACCTCCAGTGTATTGATGGTAAAGGTCTTTTAATTGCTTGCTGGGCTGGAAATGAGTGTGTATACAAAAAAATTTGAGCAGAAGTGCTCTCACTCTCTTTCTTGTCACCAGCAAGGCAAGAATTTCTGTGAGCTTTCGGTGGGGGAGCCTATCCCCTACTTGGATGGCCTGTATCTTGGATTTCCTGATTGTAAATGATTGAGTACCTGGAAACGAAAGGTTCTAGGTTTCAAGTTTGTGAGCTTTGAGTGGTCAGGGGGTGTTGCAGCTGAAGTGGGCAGCAAAAGCTCCTGCTATCTTCAACAGCTATATCCAATGAGGATCCATCCCTTAGGAACAACCTGCTTGACCCAGACAAGGCAGGAACCAGCCCAGCTGAGCAAGGGTGTGAATTGTCCATTGGTTACACCACACCCACAAGTGAACTTGGTAGGGACCACACAAAGGGATCAATGGACTCCCAGGTCCAGGAAAGTAACTCTGCCCAGACTGGGAGGTGGGGAATGTAAATGTCAATCATTACGCCATTCTCTTCATGAACTGAGTGGGTGTACAGAGGGGAAAATGGGCCTCCCATTTTGGGGTGTGTGTGTGTGTGTGTCTGTGTGTCTGTGTCTGTGTGTCTGTGTGCATATGAGTGTTATTCTTTGTTATACTTTCTCAGTAAATACCTCTTTCTAAAAGCTAATTAATGTTAATTGGTTAAATGATATTGGAGAGCATATTGGATAGGGCCTGTGAGCAATAGCATTACCTTAGAACCCTGAGGGGAAAATAGTAAGAGCCCTCTGGGGGCCTGACCCGTTAATCTGAGAGTGAATTAGGAGAGTGAGCCCAGAGTCTATACAGTTTGTGTGCTTTCTCATCCTGTGTGATTCTTGTTTATGTCTTCCCATAAGTTCTCTATAGAATATTCACCCAACATGCCAGATGCCTTCCTCTAGGCTTTTTAGTACTTTGAAGATATAGCATTGGGGTGATCCATCCATCATCCTTCAATCTTCTCCTATGCCTGGTCCACCGTCCACCTTTTTGAGTCATACCTTTCCAAATGATATCCCTTACACTTCTTGTTCAAGGTTCATCACTGGGGATATGTTGCGGATCATTTGGACTGCCATGCATCTCTCCATGTCTTTTGATTCACTTATAATTTAAATTCTTCAGAGACTGTGATATTTCATGCTTCACAACAATGCAATATCAGTGGAAATCACTGGTGTTAAAAAGATGGGTTTTTGTTTTGGGGAATAGTTTGGGATTGTTGAAAGGTGTTAGATGAATTCTCAAATGCAATCTAGCCTGTTCCTTAACTCTGATTCAATTCTAGGTCCAGCTCATTGTCTCTGTGCAGTGCCTAGCCAAAGTATATGCATTCTCAAGAGATGGTGAGGCCCTCTAGGTGTTCTTGGATAAGAGAGTAAGAGTTAGAAGGGACCATAGAGGCCTTCTAGTCCAATGCCCTTATTTTATAGATGAGGAATTGGAGAATCACTTTTTCCACAAAGGTGAAATGACTTGCCTAATGTCACATGGGTAGTGACTAGCAGAGCCAAGATTTGAACCCTACTGAGTGGGTGTGCAGAGGGGGGAATGGGCCTCTGACTCCACATCCAGAGCTCCTTCCACTGCACCAAGTTTCCTCTAGCACCGGCATTGGGATGATTACATTGAGTCCCAGAATACTATAAGGCCACTCAATAGCGATTATCCTACCAATCAGTAATAGAGAAAACAAATGGATGAAAAATAGCCATTCCCCAGTCTATAATGTATAAGTGAGATGAATTGTCCATTGAGAAATAATCATGACAGACAAAAGTGAAATGATTCAGATGGCCCGGGTATAATACCACTGTTCCAATTAAGTTTATGATGGATGTAAGAATATCTCCTCATGGGGCTCCCTGTTTATTTTTTAACATACCAGAACTAAAACTTCTGCCATCTAGTAGGAGATCAAAATATAGAATAAAATATAAATGTAATATTTTAAGAATCAAATATTATAATCAAGAATTGTTGTGATCAAGAATATTAGGAGAGACATAGCAAGAACACTGGATTTTGAGTTAAAGGATATGGATTCAAATCCTGACTATTTTTGTGACTTTGGGAAGGTCACTTAGGCCTGTTTCCTTATATGCAAAATGAAGGAGGGGGTTGGACTAGATGAACTCTAAAGTCCCTTCTAGCTTGGAATCTGTGGTCCTATTTCACACTCATATTCACTCTCTTCAGTGTATATCAAATCCCTCTTTTGTTGTTTGTTGTTCAGTCATTTCAGTCATGTCCAACTCTCTGTGACCCCATTTGAGGGGTTTTTTTTGGCAAAGCTACTGGAGTGGTTTGCCATTTCTTTCTCCAGCTCATTTTACAGATGAGGAAAATGAGGCAAACAGGGTGAAGTGACTTGCCCAAGGTCACACAGCTAGGAAGTGTCTGAGGCTAGATTTGAACTCAGGTATTCCTGACTCTAGGCCTAGTGCTCTATCCATTTTGCCACCCAGATGTCCCTATCGATCCGTCTAGGGTTTGCTATTTTATGGATATAGGAACAACCTGAGGGTTACCTGAAACTCAGAGAGATTGACTTTCCCAGAGTCACACTGGTAGTAAAGGGCAGAGGCAGAGTTGACCTTGGTCCTTCTGACTCCTAGTCTAGCACTCTATTGCTATGCAATGCTACCTTTCAGCCTGAATGTTGCAAAGTTCAGTTTTCCTTGGACTTTAGAAAATGATAGAAGTGGTACCCCTCTTTGGTGAGTGTAGGGAGAGGCAATTTGCTCAGGCATTTGAAATGGCTCTATTGTTCATTTAATAAGAAATAATAAGAATTTGGTCTTGGACTCAGGAGACAATTTTCATTTTGACTCTGATACTGTCTAGCTATGTGGCCCATAGCAAGTCACTTTAAACTCTTGGAACCTCAGTTTCCTCATCTGTACAATGGACAATGGTTTCACTACCTAACTTACAGGATTGTTATGAAGGAAGTACTTTGTAAACCTTAAAATGCTCTATAAGTGTGAAGAACCATTATTGTTATTTAATAATCATAACTAAACTATAGGTATAACCATGATAAAACCTGAAGACGATGAATATTTTATAATAAAATAGTTGCATTGTGTATGTCACAGTCATGTCAACTCTACTGTAGTCACTCAAAGTGAAACCTTTTTTTGTGGGCTGACAAGTAATGACAGTAAACAAAGGGTGTTATTATTGTATTGGAAGATTCTGTCACAAATGCCAAATCTAGCTTGTCTCGGAGATATGGTGTTTTTCCTAGAACACTTTTGTGGGAAATCCTCCTCCTCTCCAGATTTATTTCGTGGCTTGTATTGTAACTGGTTTCCTTGTAGACGATTGTAAAAAGTAAATGAAAGCTTCAGATATGCCAGTGTTTGCAGTAAGTGTGGATAGATTGATTAACAGACTGTTACCCAATGAGTCTGTAGACTCAGGACCTAGATACGTGAATTAGCTTGAGGGAAAGGGTAAAAAAAGAAAGGAAACTTTTAGAACAACTAAATCAGGCAGCAGAATGATCTGATGTAGGTTATCAGATTTCTGAGGACAGCTGGAAATGAATATTTTAAACTGACCATAGTAAATCAATTAGAAAAAAAGGATTGACGGTGTAGAGAAACAACTCAGGGGAATTTTTCCAGGTGGAAAAATTTAGTTAGGGAGGGCAAAGAAACTTTTCTATGTCATTGTCCTAGCCTACATTTGAGGAGAGAGACAAGAGGCAATTTGTACCAGACAGGCCAAACCACTGCTGCCACGTTGCCCAACCCCTTTCCTTAGACCCTAATGGAGATTAGCTGGCACTCTTGAGTCTAGGAGCAGCACCTCACGGACCCCTGGCCTTCTATGCATCCCACTAGCTATAGCCAACACCCAGGAGGTCATCCCTTGTGGAGATAGGATGTGCCAATTGTTTCTGCCACTAGGTGGTACAGTGGATAGAATGCTGGACTTGGAGTCAGGAAGACCTGAGTTCAAATCTAACTTCATACACTGACTAGCTGTATGACCCTGGGCAAAGCACTTAATCCCTGTTTGCCTCAGTTTCCTTATGTGGGCATAAAAATAGAACCTACTTCCCAGGGTTGTTGTGAGAATCCAGAGATAGCCATTGTAAAGTGCTTAGCACAGTGCCTGGCACATAGTAAGTACATACCACTCTTAGCTATATTATTACATCTATCCCCCCCTTCTTAGCCAAACCCTTGAAAAATCCCTCTACGATTGCTACTTCTACTTCCTTTTCTCTGAATCTCTTCAAATCTGCAATCTGGTTTCCTACCTCATCAATCAAATAAAACTGGCTTCTCCAAAGTTACCAAGCATCTTTTGTTAAGACAGATTTTGTCAATATCTTTAGTGTACATATTTTCTAGATTTCTTCCTGTATCTGTCCCATCTCATAGAATTATCCTTTCTAACAAAGTTGTTTTTTTTTCTTTTTTTTAGGAAAGAAAAAAAGGAAGAGAAAAAATTCTGTGAAGCTGATCAATGCATAAAAAAATGACATTATATGAAATGTTCCATGTCTGCGAATCCCTTCCTACAAAGGAATTGGGGGGAGGTGTTTTTTCATGTCTTCTTTGGGGCCATTCTTATTCTTTGTAATTTTGCGATGTTCATTTTTTATTGTTTTTGTGTTTGATTGTCTTTCCATTGATGCTATTGTAGTCATTGTGATGGTTGTTTTATTGGTTCTGCTTACTTCACTTTCCATCAGTTCGTGTACATTTTTCTATGCTTCTTGGCATTCATCAAATTGATCATTTCTCATAGCACAGTAATATGAATAATCTCTTGATTGTCAAACCTAATGGCTTCTTCTTGAATTTCATATTTCTTGGCCTTTCTGCAGCATTTGACACTGTTGGGCAGCTTCTTTCTCCTCTTAGTTACTCACTCCTCTCTGGATTTTCGTAAATCTGTTCTCATTTAATTCCCCTCCCCCGCCCACCTGTCTGGACACTTTTTCTTAGTCTCCTAACTGGATTTTCATCCATATCACACCCACTAACTGTGAGTGCCCCCAAGGCTCAGGCTTGGGTCTCTTCTATGTATTCTCTCACTTGGTGATCTCATTAGCTACCATGAGCTCAACGATCATTCCCACGATTACCAGATCTATTTATCCAGATCAGATCTCTCTGTTGAGCTCCAATCGCGCATTGCCCAATAACTATCCACTAGATGTTTCAAAGTAGATGTCCCATAGATCTTTTATACTAGACATGTACCAAACAGAACAAACTCATTATTTTATCACCCAAACCTTTTCTGGAAACTCTGTAGCACAGTGGATAGAGAGCTGGATCCTGAGTTCAAATCCAACCTTAGACACTTCCTAAATGTGTGACCCTGGACAAGTCGTAACTTCTGTCTGCCTACGTTTCCTCAACTGTAAATAATAAGAATGATAACATCTGCCTCACTGGGTCGTTGTGAGGATCAGCCGAGATGATATTTGTAAATCACTTAACACAGGCCCTGGCACAGAGCAGGTTGGATATAAATGCTAATTCTCTCCCTCCTAAACCTTTTTGTTACTCTCGAGGGCAACACTACCCTTCTAGTCACTTTGCTGTCCATCTGGACTCCCTTCACTCACTTGATATATCTAATTAATTTCATTTTATTCTTCGAAACCTCTCTTAGATAATTAATTCCCCTTCTTTCCACTCACTACCACCATCGTTCAGGTTCTCATCACCTTCTCTTCTTCTATTGTAATAATCTCCTTTTTGGACTTTCCTCAAATCTCTTCCCTGCTCCAATCCGTCCTCCACACTGCTGCCAAAAGGATTTTCCTAAAGTGCAGGTTTGATGATATCACTCACACACACACACACACACACACACACACACACACACCCTCACCAAATTCCAGTGACTTCCTATTACCTCTAAAGTAAAATATAAATTCCAAATTCCTCTGTTTGGTATTTAAATATCTTCACCATTTGTCCCTTTCCTATCTTTGTAGTCCTTTAACATGTTACCCACTATCACATACTCTACTTACTGACAATTCATCTATAAATAGTTGCCTGGGGCCCTGAGAGATTAAAGTATGTACCTATAATTATACAGCTAGTTTATATCAGAGACAGGATTTGAACCCAGACTCCTAGCCTACAAGTCTGGGCCTCTTTCTATTCATTCATCATGCTGCCTTTCTAAGTACCATCTTCTATAAATATTTTTAAACACCATTAAAAAAAAATTCCACCTCACCCCCCCAAAAAAACAACCCTAAAAACCACCTTCACAGATAGAGAAAATTTCTACACAGGGAATATCATACATTGATGTACTTGCAAATCTGTACTATTATCTCCTTCAGAAAAATAAAAGTATGTGTGTGTGTGTGTGTGTGTGTGTGTGTGTGTTGTTACTTAGTATAAACACTAATTAGACAATCATCCGACTCTTTGAAATCTAGGTTTACAGTAGTTTTGTACCTTTTTTTTAGACAATTCAGCTAGTGTCATATGTATTAATTGGAAGCATTTCTTTCTCTTTTTCTTCTCTCCTTCTCCCCATACCCCAAACCCTCAAAATCCCCTGGACCAACCATCTCAGGTTATCAAGAAAGTAAATGCTTGTTGTTTACATGGCTGATGTGAAGTTAGTAAGACCTCAGTCTGAATTCTATCTTGGATGCTTACTAGATATGTAATCCTGGGTAAGTTTCTTAACCTCTCTCAGCCTCCATTTTCTCTTCTGGCAAATGAAGAAGTTGGATTTCTACCTTTAAATATATGATCTTATGATAAAGTTGAAAGAAGGTAATTCTGAACACCAGGGGCCTAGATTTCTAGAATTTTAGATGGTGTCCCTCTTTCACTTTAGCTTTCATTCATAGATTTTCTTTGCTAATCTGGTTTGCACATGAGCATATTCAGTCAGATAATAAGCATTTTATAAGTGTCTGCTCTACTCCAGGCACTCTGCTAGGCACTGAATATACAAAAACAAAGAATGAAATAATCTCCACTGTCAAAGAGCCTACATCCTATTGGGAGAATGAATGAATGAAGCATTTATTAATTGCTTACCATATACAAAACACTTTGCTAAATGTTGAAGTTACAAATAGAAAAGTCAAACAGTCCCTGCTCTCAGGGAGCTCACATTCTAATTAGGAAGATAACACATATGGAGAGTTTCAGCTGAAAGTCAAATGGAAAAGTCCCATAGTCCTTAAAGGGCAGCAGCTAAACAGATGGTTATGTCTCTTCTTTCATGTCATTATGTAAAGGCAACCACACTGGCACACCCAGGATGGCTGCTAGTGCAGGTTCTTTTATCTGCTTTACTAGGAAGGATAGCTGTTTCAGGATCAACAATCTTCTTTAATTAAACAGAAAAAAATAAAGAAAAAAATAAAGACTGACAGGGCTCTGCTGTCTGAATCAAAGCTCTACATCTGCCACTGCATCGAGAGAGCCTTTACCCCTGAGGAGTTGGGGAGCTCTGAACATACAGCCACTCAGCGTCTTGACCAGGGAATCACACACATCTTTCTCATAAGCGAGCCCCCAAAACAAAAGCTCACCTCTTAGAATATGTACTCTTTCAGCTAATAGGCTCAGTGTGTAATTATAAATTAACAAAAAGTGTGTAGGCCTTCCTACAAGCAAGCAAGCTCCCCTTAATGGGCTCCACGTGAGGCCTATTGATGGGCAGGGAAGAGCTTATTCCTCATTAGCCTTACACATTACCACTGATAAAATCTTATCATTTTTTCTGATGGTGAACCATTTGGTAGTGCCAAGGACCTTGGCAACAGGAACTTTCTTTTCTGATTCTTCAATGGATTTGGCTATAGCACCTGTAGGTGCCGTAGCCAGGCTCCTTCCCCACAGGGGTTGTTTCCAGGATGATGGACCCTGGAATGGAAGCATTGCTCTTCACAAAATTCTTGGGTTCAGAGTCCTGAACTGTCTTCATGGGGCTCTCAGGGAGATAGTGGTGAATGTGGTTTGACTTCCCTGGCACATACTGCCTCCAGTCTCTTCTGAGTACCTTGCTGCTTCAGTTAGACTGACTTACCAGCCCCATGGATTGCATTTGATTGATAATTGTTAAGGAAAGCTGGCCCCTTCTCCTCAGGCGTTGCTTCTCTGGATGATGGTTATGAATACTGGACTGAAAGCAGGTGCTCCCAAGGAGATGGGAAGTACTTGTAGGAGTATATGTAGAACAAATGTACAGACAATCTATCCAAAATGAACTTGAGGTAGTTCAGCAGGAAGGTACTCCAGGTAGCTGGGGTGGGGAGGAGATCAGGAAAAGCTTCAAGTAGAAGGGAGTACTTGAGATGCTGCTTCTTGAAGGAGGAAAGGGATTACATGGAGGGAGTTCATTCTGGGTGTGTGGGATGGCCAGCATGCAAAGTTATAGACATGGGAGATGGAGTGCAACATGTGAGGAACAGAAGAGAGGTCAGCTTTAATCAGAGAGTGCAAGAAAGGGAGTAATGTACGAGGAGGATAGAAAGGTAGGTTGGGCCTAGGTTATGATGAGCTTTAAAAATCTAACAGAGGAGTTTACATTTTGTACTAAAGGCAATGGGGTGTCATTGGAGCTCATAGGATTTAGCACTAAGATGGTTAAACCTAAACTTTAGGAAAGTCACTTGTGTAGCTATGTGTTTCCACAATCCAGCTAGCAGCTTCTGTGGGGGTGTAAGATCCACCCACAGCCAGCACCCAGAAAGCTGCCGGCACACTGGGAAAGCACAGGTTCTTTTGATCTGCCTTAATAAGGAAAGCAAGGTTAAAGGGGTTGACAAGTTTACTTTAATCCAGCATACAGACAGCATTCACTTAGTTCAGGGGAAAAATCCAGCACCCTGAACTTCAGAACAAAATACAAACAAATTACAAACATCAACAGACAGACCCAATACAATTCATAGTTACCAACATCTAGGTTCAGCCCAGGAGCTCAGAACAAGGGCTGGCCCAGAGTCACGTGCCACCACTGCTATGGCAAAGAGAAAAGGGATCTTTGAGCTATCTTCTCTCCTCTTATAGAGTTTTTGACATCATCAAGCATTGACTGAATGACTGGAGCCCAGGCTCTGGTGATTGGTTCTTGAGTTGGCCCCTTCCCTTAGGACCCTGGGAGGTTCACATCCACATAGATTAGGTTAACACCCAATAGGGCATGGCTCTGGAGTTAACACCTCCCCTTAGCCAGCCCCATCTTGGGCCCCACCCCAGTCACCAATCAGCACCCACATAGGTTCCACACCTAATAGGGCTCTGGGCCTGGGGCCCAGCACCTATCAAGGCTCAATGAAATACACTGAGTTACTCAAAGAAAACAAAGGCCATTTTGCTTACCAACACACTATGTGGAGTTTGGTTTGGAGTGAGGAGAGACTGGAAGCAGGGGGGCCAAGTAGGAAGCCACCACAATAGAATACAGAAGAGATGAAGAGGACCTAAACTAAGGCTTGGATCTTTGTTTCATTTAGACAAGAGAATATAATTTCACCTAAGTGGTCTGCACCCACCTATGTAAGTCCTAGACTCTTCTTCCATATTCCCCTGGAAATGTTCATGCGAATACTCTTTGCCTTGCTGATGCTCATTCCTCGTTTATACTTAATCACCTAATGCTTTGCTCTAGGTAGCATCCCCTTTCACTCTGAAATTCTTGAAAAAGGAAGCATCTATAGAATTGAAAATTGTAAATTACTTCTTGTAGAACATTTTTATGTCTAGGAAAAAAACAGCTGTATTACATTTAAAGGAATCATAAAATCCAACTTCTATTCTGGACACCTTTTCATGGGTTTATTGAGATAAGCTGGAGGAGCTTTGGGGCCCATAAGTAGGACTCATTGCTTAGTGATTCCTCCACTGCAGCTTTTCTGTCATACTGGAGGTAATGTGAAGGACCAATGACAGCAGATTTGCCACCTTGATTGAAGCAGGTAGTCTCACACCACAGTGGAAATCTACAGAAGGGTAGTGTGATAAACAAAGCAATCTTTTGAGTGATTATATCCAAGACATGGGTAGGAGAGGATGGTCTGATAACTTTAGTACATTGTAAAAAAAAAATGAGAGAATTGCCCAACTAAAAAAAATTATCACTCATAACTTGTATTCAGTTAATATTCCTAATCAGTCTGAGAACTTAATAAACATCATGCTGAATTACATAAATGATGCAGACAAATGGAGTAAAAAGAGAATTCAATAATTCCATAAAATTTCACGAAATCAATTGGAAGAGTTAGGGAAAGAAGATGATATTAATCATAATCCTGTCCAAGTATTCTATCCATCAGTTTAATAACCTCTCTTTGGCTATTTTCATGTGGCTTCCTGGACTCTCTTAGCAAGAGAAAGGCGTGGGGTTTGATTCATGGAGCTTGCATATTCATGGATTGAACTCCGGTTCTTTTCATGTCTGGAGTAAAAATAGGCTCATGATAAAACCATGAAAGCAGATTTGTGGTATAACAATTACAACCTGGCAGCATGCCCACACAGAGTTTCCAGTACAATTTTTCTTTTTTAAAATTTATTCCATGAGGGATTATCTACATAGGAAACTGCTTAGCAGGAAGTTGTCTCATCATTCAGGGCTGAGTTGTTGCATGTTCTTCTGAAACTATTGGTTAAAAGTTTGTAGAGCAGACATTTCTAGGAAAGGTTATGAAGAAATAAGATACTTTTGCTCTTCCCCTCCTCTGAATACAAGAAATAATGATAGGGCTTGCAGTTACTTTGCAATTTTTCCTTTTTAGTATCTTCAGCAATCACATTATTGTATGCAGGCCTTTCTACACTCTTCCATTCTTTGGCAGCTATAAATTTGTTTCCTCTTTACAATCTAATCACTTGTATATACAGCTTTAGAAAATGGTAGTTGGTGAATTTAAGAATACACTTGACTATGATAATGACTTCTTAAATGCTTCCAAAGATCTGTAATTTCATCGCTTTGGGCACTTCTTCTACCAATACTGATCACAATCCTTGTATTCCTTTGTAATGATTTCTTACAGAAATGGAAACTGAAAATGAAATGGTGTTTATATAAATCATTGATAGAATTATAATTCCAACAATAAAATCTTATATCTCCTCTACGAAAAAAGCCTATATCTGGTGAAGTTGTAAAACATAAAAATGAGCTAGGAGCAGAGTGGCTTGTGAATTATGCAGATGCCAAGGCCCCCAAAGCTTTCCTTGGATGCTTTGAAAAAGCTCTTATTTTGTCAGTATGTGTATACCCTTTCTTTACCAATGCAAGATCAAAACCCTTTACCCTCTCTCATCTTTTGGGATTCTTGTCCATATTTTCCCATAAATCCTCCATAGGGCATCTGCCTATTACATTGAAATGTTTTTCTTCATCTTTCTCCAAAATTTGTGACTGCAATTAGTCTGAGTTATCTTGTTCTTTTAGCTTTAGGGGGAGGACTAATGTCCTGTCCATTTGTTTTCTCTGATTCTACTTGTCCACCTCCTCCTCAGGCCACATGCATCCTTTATCGTGCCTTTTCTGCCAATTCTTGCACATTCCTTTATAACTTACAGATGAGTTCCCTTCTGCTTAGCCAGATCAACAATTTCTTCTGGTTCTCCCTCTTTTCTAGAGATACAAGTGGGCCTTGTGGAAATACCACATTAACTTGGGTTATTTGTTCCAAGTTGCATCTCCCTTTGATGCCTCATTTTGATGTGGAGGTGATCCTGGATTTTCCAAGGCTATGATGGAGGAGAGTAAACTCTGGCAAGGCAGACTAAGCTGGAAAGGCTTGTATGTCTTATCATCTAAGGATCAGCCTATTAAGGTTGGGAAAATTTATTACCAGGTGATGTGATTACTTTTGCAATGATTATAACTATTGAAGACTATCTATGAAGTTCTGGAAGGGCTGTGATCTGCCTATGTGGCAGATAGGTTGTGCAGGGTATCAAGTGTGGAAGATGTGGATTTAGGAAGACCTGAGTTCCAGTCCTGTCTCAGATACTTTTTAGCTGTGTGATCCTGGGCAAGTCACTTAACTAGTCTCAATTTTATTTTCTTCAACATTTCCCTTGTTATTTCCAATATTTTCCAATATTTCCTTTATTTTCCTAAAACAAGTATAATAACAGCACCTTCCTCATAGGGTTGTTGTGAGGATCAAATGAGAAAATACATGTAAGGCATTTTGCAAACTTCAAAGTATTATATAAATTCTAGCTATTATAAGTGGAGAGAGGACCCAAAGTAATAGAATTGTACATACTTTAAGTATTGAAGTACAGGAGAGCTTAAAAAAAAAGTCGCATTGAAACTCTTTGGTTTTTATGCCTCGCTTGTTTCTGATATCCCCCCTCCCCCCAATGAAATTTTCCTCCTAACATGAAAAAGTTAAGCAAACTGACCAACAAAGCAATTACATCTGAAAACAAGTGCAACATTGAACACTCAAGAGAAAGGAAGTGTCTTTCATCACTTGTTCTTGAGAACCCAGACAGGTCATTTCAACTAATTTGGATTTAGATGCTTTTTAGTATTGCCTTCCTTCACATTATTATACTGTCCTCCTTATTTCACTGCATCAACTCATGTCTTTCCAGGTTTCTCTGAATTTCTCAACATAATGCACAATAATAATGCATTATATCCATACCTGCAATTTGTCCAGCCATTTCTAAAATTGGTGGGTATCCATTTCCCCACCACCACCACAAAAGTGATGCTATGAATATTTTCATTGCTATGAGAATTTTATTTCTATCTTTGACCTGCCTTGGGTTAGTAGTTGCTAGGTCAAGGGCATAAAGACTATAATGACTTTCCCCATATAAGTTGCCTAGAAAAATTTGAACCAACTCCCTGTGTGCCTACCTATGTGGCCATTACTATGTGATACTCTGAGGAATCAGAAGAAATTTAAAGCATAATGCCTTCTTTAAGAAGTTAGACTAATGAGGAAAACAAAATCCAAACATAGATAACAATAGTGAACAAAATAAGGCTATATCACTAAAGCACAAAATTACGTGATACAAGCTCTTATTCTGTGAGTATGGAAGAAAAATAAAACATTGATGATTGGAGTAGCTAGGGAGGAAGGATAGCTTAAATGGAGAATTAAAAGAAGCATAAGATTTCAATATGCAAAGTACAGGGGGAAGGAATTTTTTTTTAATGGGAACAACATGGATGAAAGCATGGAGGCAGGAATGAGTATGATGGGTTTCTTCCTGAAAGACTTCAGGTTAAGTAGAGCAGAGGTTGTATACTGGGGAATCTTGCAAAATGAATTTGCAGGAAAAATAAATTGATAGGATATGGGCAGCATATGATGAAACTTGAATAAACAAGCCAAAGAATTGAGACTGGAGGTGGAAAAAAAATGACAGAGCACCAAAATAGGAGCCAGGAGTTCTAGGTTCTAGTTCTAGATATGTCACTAAATAGTAGTTTATAACGTGCTAGGTTATAGGCAAGGCAGCTAGGTGGCAAAGTGGATAGAGCATCAGGCATGGAGTCAAGAAGACCTGAGTAAATATCTGGTCTCAGACATTTACTAGCTGTGTGACCCTGGGCAAGTCATTTAACCCTGTTTGCCACAGTTTCCATATCTGTAAAGTGAATGGGACAAGGAAATGGCAAACACTCCAGTATCTCCGCCAAGAAAATCCTTAATGAAGTCACAAAGAATTGCCCACAACTGAAAATGACTGAACAACAACAACAAAAATTAGGGGGTTTCATTAGACGATTTATAAGTTCTGTTCCTGTTTGAGGTTGTTGGCCCTATTGAGTGCCTATCATAGGACCTTGCACACGGTAGATACTCAACAAATATTTGTTGAGGCCATATGGCTTGGAGAAAGAGTGTGGGACTTGAAGTCAGGAAGACCTGAGTTCGAGTCCCATCTCTAACATGTACTAGTTTTGTGACCATGGACCAATCACTCAACCTCTCTGAGCCTCCCGGCTGCTTCACAAATGAGACATCCATCTCTTGGCTCCAGGCATTTTCTTCCTTCTGCCTGGAATGCTCTCCTTCCTCCACAAAGACCGGCTGACCTCCCTGATTTCCTTTAAATCCCAACTAAAACCCTATCTCTACGGAAAGCTTTCCCCAACTCCTCTAAATTCCATTGCTTTCTCTCCATTAATTACTTCCTATTTATCTGGATTAGAGCTTGCTTTGTATATTTTCTTTTGAATTTAGTCTCCTCCATTAGATTGTAAATTCCTTGAGGGCAGGGACTGTCTATGGTTTCTTTTAGTATCCCCAGGGCTTTGCACAGTTCCTGGTACACAGTAGGCTCTTAATAAATGTTTACTGACTGATATACATTTTAGGTATTATAGAATTGACTCTAGTTTGCCTGTTGAACATGATTTGGAATGGTCAGAGATGCTTTCATGAAGAGAATAAGACTTAAAACATGAAATATGATTTGTATTTAAAAAATTATTTTAAAAAATTAAGAAAAATCTATTTTCTTCTCACTGGGGAAAAAAAAAAAACAAGAACAAGAAGAGCCCCAAACTCTTGTAAAAAATATGCACAGTCAAGCAAAATAAATTCTTGCATTAGCCATGTCCAAAAAAAATGTGTCTTATTTTACATATTGACTCCATTACTTCTCTGTCAGGATTTGGGTAGCATGTTTCATCATGAGACCTCTGGAATCGTGTCAGGCTGTTGCATTGATTCAAATTCTGAAGATTTTTTTAAAGTTGTTGTTTTCACATTATTGTTGTTATTGTATAAATTGTTTTCCTGGTTCTCATTTCACTCTGCATCATCAAATCTTTCCAAGTTTCTCTGAAAGCATCTTTTCCACACTTTTTTATGGCACAATAATATTCCGTTCATATGCCATAATTTGCCCAGCCATTCCCCAATTGGTGATTACCTTATTAGTTTCCATTATTTGCCACTGCAAAAAGAGCTGCTACAAATATGTTTGTACCTATGAGTCTTTTTCTTCTTTGATCTTTTTGGGAAATGTGACTAGTAGTGGAACAGCTGGTTAAAATTTGAACAGGTGAAGAACATGGGGGAAGGTATTTCAGGTAAAGGAAAAAAGTCTGAAGAAAGGTAGAGAACATTTGGGGGCTAATAGCTGGCCTAATAAAACAGAGAAATTCTATGTGGCAATATAGGAATAAGAAGAGAAAACGTTGGAAAGGTCGTTTGATTTTTAAAAAGATTTGAAAGCCAACTTAAGAAGCCTGGACTAATGTGGAACCATTGAAATGTTATGAACAGGAGACTGACATGATAAAACCGGCATTTTAGCAAAATTAGTCTGGTGGCAGTATGCAGGATGGATTGAGGGGGAGGGATACTAGAATGACCAGGGAACATCAGGAAGTGTGGTGGGTGAATGACAAGAGAAAAAGAGACCAGTGGGTAGATTGGACAAGTCTTTTTTTTTTTTTGAGAACAAGGAAGACTTCAGCCTCTCCCTCCTTATTTTTGCCTCTCAGAATCTCAAGTTTTCTTCAAGAAAGTCTCCATTCATGTGTCACCTTCTAAAAGCTTCCTTCACCACGTCCCCCCACCCTGCTGCTAGTGTACACCCTCCCCAAATTACCTTGCATTCATTTTGCATATGTAAGCCAAGTCCGCAAAACCCATTGGCACAGGACTCTCTCTCACTGGTGGAGATCAATGCCCTGCACCTGGATGAGGGGCAGAGTTAGCAAGATTCTAGGCTCTTTAAGTCCCTTTAATCTTCCTGGGTTTCAGGGGCTTCTGTCTTCCAGCTTCAGGAAAGAAGATGGATAATGTCAAACTCCACTTTAGGTTGCTGAAGGGAGAATAGACTCTGGAAGGAAGCTGACATGAGAGGAGCTGGCAATCTCCATCATGTCCAGATTCCCAGCTTTCTAATCTAGAGACTTCAGGGAGTTTCCGCTTGGGTGAGAACTGGGCCTCTCCTTTTGGTTGAGCTGAGTTACCTTGATCCCAATGGGAAAGCTCCTTCACTCTGTGTTGTCTGGTGTGTATCCTCCAGTGTATACCTTCTCTGATTTCAGTTTTGCTATCGACTTAGATAACTGGATTTCTCTGCTACCCGCTATTAGTGTTTATTGTGGAACTGCTATTTGGTGGGAAAGAAGTCAAGCTTTGAACATAAAACTGAGGGTCTCCTTTCCCCTTTAAGAAACAATGATTGGAAGTTGAGCTGGAATCTGAAAACTACATCCCCTAGACTAATAATATATAAGACAGCAGATAAACATAATTATAGCCTGGTATCCTCTCTCTCTAAGGAGAGCAGAGCCCCAGACTCCAGGCTCTTGCTTCCCCTCCTGATGAAAATGAGAGTCTCCTTTGGAGAGGGGTGGTGGGGAGAAGAGGCTAGAGATGTCTATTCTGCCTCCCTTTGGTCTACACAAGACACTCACATGCTACATGTAAGGGTACAGCCCTTACTACATATATATTATGCATATAATTATATATGTACATGAGGTCTCCCCCTTTTGAATATAAATTCCCATTTTTATTTTATTTTTTGTCCCTCACTTTAGGGCAGTGCCTGGAATATAGTAATTACTAAATAAATACTTGTTGATTGAAGGATCTTTAAAGGTAAAGAGGTAAAAGAGATGGTAAAGAAGGAAAAACTGAAGATGAGAGGGAAGGTATAATTAAAGAATCAAAGTCATGAAGTGGAAAGGTACTAATAGCTTTGGAGAGCAAAAAGGACTACCTCTACTTCTAAAATAGGACTGAAGATTTAGGAGATAGAGGTAAGAGAAGAGACAGTTTGAAGTGAGAAGATTGAGAAAGTTCTTGTTGGATCGTGTCCAGTTTTGAAAGAAAGTAGGAGGTCAGATCACTTGCCAAGAGTTAGAGAGGATAGGGTTGGGGACTTGAAGAGGAGGAGGTTTGGAACAGCTGCTGTGGAGAGCACACTGTGGAACCAAGAAGTTAAAAATAATAATAGATGAATAAAAGGATTGCTAAGCAGCAGCAAAAGCTTGGCTGAAGTTAGACAACACAGATTTGTGATAGGCCAGATCTTCACTGTTTTGTCACTTTCTCCAACAAAACTGCCCAGAAGAGGAGGTGGAGAAAAATGCTTATGTTAGGAGTTATCCAGGGTTGGGAATTAACATAGCCTGATTATACAGGATGGCTTTCTGAGAGGGGTAAGAGGAGAGGATATAATAGAAAATTTAGGTGATGTAAAAAACAAAAAGCAGGAATAAAAATTTATTTAAAAAAAAAAAAGCTTGAAATCTTCCAAACACTTTCTAAAATTCTACTGATTGGGAGTCAGTCAAAAGTTAAAGATCTATCTTTGACAGTTTCTGGCTGTGATTTACCTTAGGCAATTAACTTATACTCTCTGTGATTCAATTTTTTCATTTGTAATAGGTGGATGATGATAATGCTTGTATTACCTACCTCACGGAGTTGAAGAAACCATTTTGCAAATCTTAAAGCACTGAATAAATGTGAGTTATTACATAAAACTTTTCAAGCTTAAGACTTTCATATTAAAATGCAAGAATGACACAGATCATTCTTATTATGACATGCAGCTAAAAAGATCTTCCACTAAAATCTTTCTCTCAGCATGCCTTATTGGCATGCATAGAGAGAGACACTGGCTTCTTAAAGGCTCTGCCAGTGGAGTACAGTTTCTGGCAGATCCTATTAAACTGGCAAGGCTTTTTGAGTGTTCCCAACAGTGGACTATATGTCTATTGCTTCAGAAGAAGCCCTAACTAAAATTGAGGAGACGATTGCTAAGTGGCCACACAATGGTGATGACTTTTTCATCCAGAGCAAGTCATGAAGACTATGTGCTAAGTTTTAGAGGGGGTGCAATCTGGTTGGGTGAAGAAAGCACCTACATTAATTGAATCATGGATCCTTGAAATACTATAGAAGAAGTTAGGCAGATGTCCCTTGGAGCTAATCTATCATGGCGTATCTTGGATAGCTAGCTATTGCAAATGGGTGGTGAGTTGGGCCCAGAAATGAATAAAACAAGGAGAGCTAGCTGGACTGCATTTGGAATATTCCACAGTGCTTTCACCTTCTATGAGTTGAATTATCAATCATCTCTAGACAGGTGACTCCCAAATCTGTATATCCAACCTTAATCACTTTCCTGAACTCAAGCCCAGTATTACCACTGCCTGCCGGATATCTTTAACCTGGATGAATGCCCCGCAGGCATTTCAAACTCAACCTGTCCAAAATGGAACTCAATATATCCTTCCTTCAAACTTCCCACTTTCAATCCATGACACTAACATCCTTCCAGTCACGCAGGTTCATAACCTTGGTTTGTTCCGGATTCTCTCTTCTCCTTCAGCCCCTGTATCCAGTCAGTTGACAAATCTTGTCAGTTCTGCCCCCACAATATCTCTTGTACCTGTCCCCTTTTCTCCACTCATCATCTCTCGCTCAGAGTATTATAATACCTTACCACTAATTTCTTTGCTTACAGTCTCTTTCTTCTTGAATCTATCCTCGACACAACAGTCAAAATGATATTCCTAAAATGCTGTCCTGGTTATGTCACTCTTCCCTGCTCCACTTAAAAATCTTCCATGGCTCCCTTTTGCCTCTGGGATGAAAACCAAAATTCTTAGCCTTGCTTTTAAAGCTTTTTGCTATCTAGTCCCTTTAAAATTTCCAGTCTGTTTTATGTTATCCCCCTGCATGCATTCTCAGTTCTAGTACAAATGGCTTTACATGACATTTTATTCCCTCTTAGAATTTCTACTTTCCTTCAAATAAGCTCAGGTCCTTCAGAAGGTTTTCCCCCGTCCCTCCAGTTATAAGAACTCCTTGAAATTGCTTTGTAAAACTACATATTCTTCATATTACTTACTTGTATAAATGTTGTTAACCTCTCAATATAATGCAAGGAATATTTTCTTTTTGTTTATATATTTCTAGGGCCTAGCATCAGGTCTTGCACCTACTAGGCACTTAAGCATCTGTTGAATTAACTGAATAATCTTAACCTCTTTGCTGCTACGAAAGCATATTCCTTTAACACCAGTATTCTACTTGTGATAGCATATGGCTACCAAACATGAAACATCCATTATCTAGGAACAATCAACATTGCAGATCAAGTCAAGTAGACAAGGAAGGGCAGTGGAAAGACGCAGGGTGGCTGTAATTAGAGAGCATCATATTTCCAATGAATACTTGTTCTAAAGAAGTGCCTTAAAAGACAACATCAAGGAAATATGTGATTAAGAAGGAAAACAGCCTGATCATGTAGAAAGGATGAGGGCTAAGAGATGGACTGCCTATGGGCTGCACTGGTGTCTACAATATATTAAAAGAACCTAGGGAAGGCTGCTAGCACATAATATATATAGAAGCAGTGAGGTGGTACAGTGAATAGAGTACTGGACCTGGAGTCAGGAAGACCTGAGTTTAAATCTAGCCCCAGATTTAGGCTATGTGACCCTGGGGAAGTCACCTTAGGTTCCTTATCTGTAAAACAGGGATAGAAGCTTCCAGGTTGTTGTGAGGATAACAGGAGATAATATTTGTAAAGGGCTTTGCAAACTTTAAAGTGCTATAGAAATTCTAGTTATTATTTCCTATGGAAGATTTACAGGATGGACATGGATGAGAATGAGGCGCAGAAAGCCTACTGGTCAAGAATTATCCATGTTCATGGAGATCATGCATATGCCCAAGTATGTAATTGTCAAAACGGAAATGATCTGGGTAACAATAGTAATCAGCCAGTACTTCTGCTAAGGACCATGAAGGGTGGTGGGGGAAACATCATATGAGAATAGAGAATAGGAAGGGAAGGGGGAAGACACTGGGTCGGCAGGTCCAGAGACGGCAAGGGCATAGATGCTGGACCTTTCTCAGGTTTCTTCCAGTTGATATTTTGATACATAAGAATTAGAATTGGGAACTCTGAAGTTATGCATCCAACACTTTCATATAGTAGAAAAGGGAATAATAGAAAGTAAGCTCCTTGAGGGAAAGAACTGGTTATTGTTATTTTCGGTTTTTTTCATATTCCTAGCACTGTGGTGGTCCCTGGCACATACCAAATGCCGTACACACTCCGCACGGATTTGCTGAATTGAATCGAGACCTAGGGCATAAATTAGGACCCTTGCCCAGGGGGCCGGTGTCAGGATTCAAATCGACAGGTCCGACCTCCACTTAAGGTCGGGCTTATTCACAGTTTTTGTCTAGGTTTCTGGGGAGGTGGGATCAGTGCGCGTTCTACAAAGCCCCCTTCATTCCCCTACCCTACTGGAGGAACTGCCCAGGAATTAATGGGATTTAAACGGCAAGAGAAGCCCCTCATTCTCAAGGTACCAAGCTCCCAGGTCAGTCCTGAAGCAAAGCCTCTTAGACCCAGTAGAGAACTGAGCGCGAGGACGCAAGCCCCACCCCTTCCCTGACCTGCCCCTGCTTAGCCCCTCCTTGGAGCGGGGTAAGAGGTGAGAAAAGGGAACGGGGCGGGGTCGAAGGAGAAGGGCGGGGCGAGGCGTAGACAGGGGGCGTGGCCACTGCGGTGGGCGGGTCCCGGTGACGAAAGCGGCAGTGCGGGACCCGCGCTCCTCCCATCCTCCTTCGGGCTCGCGCTTTGCGCCGCTCTGATTGGCTACGGGTCCCACAGATTGCGACGACAGGGGGAGGCGGACAGGGTTTAGGGACCCTGTCCGCCTTTCCCCGGCGTGGCTTCCTCCGGCCTTGGGGCCCCACCCCGTCCGTCAGTGGGCGCGCGCGGGAAGGGGCGGGGCGGAGCGGGCGCGGTGGTAAGATCGCGCCCGCCCCCCTCTCGGAGCCGCGCCCCTGGGGGGGGGCGTTGAGGGTGGGGGAGGTGCGGAGGTGGGCCGGGGCTTCGGCGGCGGCGGCGGCGCGCTCGCTCCCGGGAGGAGCGCGCGCGCCCTGGGCGGCGGGGAGAGAAGCAAGCCGGGCCGGAGCCGAGCCGGTTGTGTGTGGGGGTGCGTGTGGTGTGTGGCGTGAGCGGGAGCGTGTGTGAGGGAAGGCGGGCGGCGGGAAGCGGGTGCGAGGGGCCGAGTGGAGCTGAGCTGCCGCGATGAACACGGTTCTGTCGCGGGCGAACTCGCTGTTCGCCTTTTCGCTGAGCGTGATGGCGGCGCTGACCTTCGGCTGCTTCATCACCACCGCCTTCAAAGACAGAAGCGTCCCGGTCCGGCTGCACGTCTCCCGAATCATGCTGTGAGTGCAGGACGGGGCGGGGGTGCTGGGAGTACGTGTGTGTCGGAGGGCGGGGGGATCCTCTCTTACCCTGCCCCGGGCTGGGCTGCGCTACCCCGCTCGCTTCCCCCGCCACCCCGGGGCCGGCCTCCTCCTTCCTCCCCCACACCTCGCGCGCCCTCCCCGAAGCGGCCCTAACCCCTTCGGCGTGCACACCCAGCCCGGGTCAAGTTGTCGGGTGCGCTCTCGGGGCTCCCCTAATTCAGGTCAGCGGCCGCAGCCTCCTTTCCGCTCCTTCGCTTCCCTCCACCCCCGCGCGGGCCAATGAGGGAGCCCCACACCATCCGACTCGGGCTCCGAGGCGCTGCCCCTTCCCTTCCCCTCCCGGCACATCTGCAGTGTGCCCGCTAGAGTGTGGTTCCTGTTTGCACACTCCCCGGCGCTATTTCTGCCTTCGTGTGTCGGTGATTTCATGCCTCCCCGCTGCCAGGAACTTTTTTTCCCCCGATGTAGGCAAAGCGCTTTGGGGTCCTTTAAAGCTTGCTGTTGTCACTCTTTTTCTTCACTTAGACCTTGGTAGCTTTCCCAGCTATCTTTATGACTCTTAAATATGTTTAATTGAGTTTGTTTCTGGAATAATCATGCTTTAAAACTCTTTCCTTTTTAAGATTGTCTTTTAAAAATATGCCCCAGATGCGCACCTGCTTAGGCTTTTGGAAATCAGCACTATATTTAGTGAAACGGGCTGAGCCTTTCCCCTAGTTTTATTAAAGCTTCTGCTGAGATTTTAGAATGGGGAGCAAATTTCGAAATGTGCACTAGGAAACGAAAAACTGGCAAGTTATTGCTGCGGTTGCTTGTTGTCTTAAAAAAAAAAAAGCTTTCCTTTTTAAAACAATCCTCTGTTCTATGGTTATTTCTCCCTTAACAAACTTAACATTCTTTCCCGTTCATCTCCTTTCTACATACTCAAGACTGATTTCCTGTTGCTCTCTGCATTAACTTCGGACCTTTCCTGTCAGATGTTCAACTCAGACGACTCCTCTAAATCACTCTTATTCTGTCACCTCCCCCGTGTCCCCATTGGTTTGGTTTGTTCTGATGCCCTTAGCCATTGGTTAATTTGCTTTTATTTTCTCCATCTCCTGCAATGAAAGCTCTCTACCGTTTATGAAATTGTCTAATCTCCAAGTCTTTACCAATTTTTCTTTTTAAGGAACTCTTAAGGTGCATAAAGGTAGCAGATGACCTACCTTGGTTTTACTTTGCACAGTTTATCCTATTTCCTTCCCTTTCAGTTTAGCTTAATTAATGTCCATCTTTTTATTAGACATTTAGTGTATTTTTATTTGTCCTTGTAGCCCTAACTTTAAGTTGATATGTCTATTAAGTTGATAATGTCGCATAGAACTGGCCAGGAGGCACTTACAAATCTTTGGAATTAAGCTGCTTTGTATTGTATTTGTGTGTGTGTGTGTGTGTGTATGTATGACAAGGGTATCCAACTCTTCTCTTAAGGAATTTTAGATAGAGAAATTATGTAACTTAACTGTGGTTGAAGGATTATGAACTTACATTTATTTTCAGAAAAAATGTAGAAGACTTCACTGGACCTAGAGAACGAAGTGATCTGGGATTCATTACATTTGATGTAACTGCTGATATCCTTTATAAAAATAATTTTTTAAAAGTACAATGATTTCAAATTTGTTTTAAGCTGCATTACAACATTCAAAAATATTCTAGTAAGAAACAAAACAAACCTGATTAAGAGCTTCCGAGGACCTGGATTATAGTTGGGAATTTGTCTCCAACTTGCATGTTGTTTAAAAAAAATCATTTAATCTCTGTACCCTAGTTTCTTCATTAGTAAAATAAGATTGATTATAGCTGTCTACATCAGTAGGTGTTTTTTTTTTTTTTTGATAATTCAAGGGAAAAAATGTGACAGTGCCTGGAATTGTTCAGGAGAAATGTATAAATCTAATCTATCAAAAATGATATTCTGAAACCTTAAAACTTTCATTTAGAAAGAACAAAATTGGGGTAAAGAGAAGAATTATTAATACACAAGCTATATAGAAAGTGCCTTTTATATCTGTTCACCCAGAAGCTATCAGTGCTGTTACAGTAGCAGCATTATCTATCAGTAACATAAGCAATTTGCTTATGTAATGTTAGGTTACATGTTTGTAGAGTCAGTTCAGTATCTAAATAATCAGTTAACTATCTCAGCTGACAGTTACTATCCCTTTATAGAGTATGTGATTTTATAATCACAACAGAATTATTTAAAATTGCAGAAGTCATTTGGTGATTGGATTTAACGGCTTATCTGGGTTCTCCAGTTTTCTGGCTTCTGCCAGCCATGCCTTCATGACAAATGAAACAGTCCCTCGACCTCCCCCTCCCCCCATTTATTGGGCCTGTCTTGATTGGAAGTATCTCAGTCATTTTAGTCCTGGTCTCATCTTTTGTATTGAGACAGCCCCCTTCCACTACCTCGAAACCCCCAAATCTACTCTTACTCTTAAATGGGTCTGGGAATTTGGATCAATCATATTTTTTTTTAACATCAGGTATTTTTAAACTGTGCTCTGCAAATTAAATTTTTTTAACAATTGTATTATTGTATAATTGGTTTCCTTTATAATTCATTTTAATTTGTAATTTTCTTTTGTATAAAAAGATCCATGGGTTTCACCAGACTGCCAAAGGGACTCCATGGCACAGGAAAGGTTAAGGACTCTTTCTCTAAGTGGACTTAAATAGAAGAGTCTCTCTTTTGCTCCAGGGCTAGGATCTTACAAGTAGTCTAGATTGAGCAATAGGCTGCAAGTTGGTCTATAGGCAGCTTCTGTGAAAGCAGGGCTTACATTTAAGGGGAGGGGGAGAGGGAAAAAAAAGTTCATTTGTTACACTTGAGTATTTTCTGTAATTCTGTAACCCGCTTTCCGTGGTCATCTTTAACCCAACACTGCTGAGAAGAGCTAGACTGAGAATTTTCATATTAAAAGTAGATTGCCCCAGCTAGTTAATTTATGTGTTTTTATCCCTTGGTTCATTCATATATTTCCGTCTAATTGGTAGCTGGTGGTGTGTGTATTTGTTAGCTTACCAAAACAAAGTCTACATATGACAACCTGTGGAAGTGCCTGTTTTGTAAATGGCCTATATCATTTGCATATAAATATAATAAAAAATTATTTGATTTCAAAAGAAACACTAATCTTGCAAGGTTTCTGTTTGGGGAGGGGGGCAATTAATTAGGTGGTCCAAGATCTATCTTTTTATCAGTGTCCCATGGATTAAAAAATTTGAAAAAATATTGATCTAGTTAACTGAAAATAACATAAAGTTCAGTCAGTCAATTAAACATTTATTAAGTGCCTACTGTATGCCAGGCACTGTGTTACATGCTGGAAATATTTGAAATTTATTTGAAATGTTTTGCTCAGTTTAAAATGTTTCAGATTTATTATACAGTGATTGGTTTAGAAAAAGAATAGGATCTACAATAAGCATAGTGTAGTATGACCTTTTCATTAATTTTTTTCTTTTTGGACTGGGCTTCAACTTTATTGGTATAGGCAGTTATACTAGTGATGAGACTGCCTTTACCAACATAGGTAGGCATCTACTCTCCAACATAGTTTTTCTGGGCTGTGGGCAATTAAATGATTTGCCCCAGGATCACAAAGTCAGTGTCTATCAGAGGCAGGATTTTAACCTAGATCTTACTGTTTCAGATTCTGGCTTTTTTCCCCCATATGATGATGCCTCTCATCTTAAATGTAACTGAATTTGATTTCACAGAAAAGTAGATTTCGAACCCCTTAATAATTTTGGGAGTCAGAACTGGAAGAGATCTAGATTTAGTCCAGTTGGCTCCCTCATTTTACAGATGAGGAAACCAAGGCCAGAGAGGGAAACTTATTTGCTTGCAGTCACCTAGCACGCTGATGCTACTTGGTTCAATAATTAAAAGTAGCTGTCATTTATGTATTGCCTTAGATCTGTAAAGTCCATTATACATATTGCCTCATTTGATTCTCACAATAACTCTGAGCTAGGTACTGATATTTACATAAAACTGGTAAACAGATTGTAATTTATTTATCTATGAAAGTGAAGTTTACTTTCACTGTAAAGTTTCAGCCAGATAGCATCAGTTTGGTATGTGATTTCAGCCAAGTAATTTCAACCTATGGATCTCAGTTTTCTCCTTTGTAATATAATAACTTATGATCTCTGTGGTGTCTAAGAATTCTATGATCCTGTGCTGCCTTCTCTTTTTTGTAGTGGTTGAGTGGAGGAGGGCATTGATTAATTTAAAAATCCAAAAAAATCTCTTTGGCATTCATCAGGTTTTTCCCTTCTCCTTTTACACCAGATTTAGCAGTCTAGCCAAAAAAAAAATTTTTAGACAAAATAAAATAGTTTGTGTGTCAAGAGGCAATATGTTTGAATGGAAAATGTACCCAGATTTGGGTTCCGATGCATAGGTGCCAATCCATTTTGCTACCTACTGCTTAAGTGATCTGGACCTCAGTTTCTTGTCTATAAAAGAAAGGGTCGTACTTTGATGATCTCCCCTGCCCCTTTCACCTTTGAACCTATGATTCCATGATCTTTGGATACACCTACTAACAGAAGGGAGAAGTGAACTAGCATATCGTGTGACTGAAGAAGGTCATTTTTATGTCAGAAATCTACTCTTACTCTTAGAAATCTATTCTGAATGATTGATAACTGACAAAGTTGTATGCCATTTTCTATGTCTTTGTTCCTTAATTTTTTCACATTTAGAAAATATATTTGATTGGAATGTAAAGCAGTTGTTTCTATATTTATCAGCAGAATATTCAACAAAAAATAACGTAAGTATATATAGATATCATATATATTTAGAAGTGTGTGTTAGCTTTACAAACTACTTAAAATAAACATTGAATCCTTTTTTTTTTTGTAAGAGTTGTATGACTTGTAGCCCTGTAAAAATTAAAAAGTTATTTGTACCATATGAGTAATGAGCTTAAAGAGAGAAAGCTATGAGAACCTGATGTAGTGATGCTAGGCTCTCTTTCCACTCCCCTTCTCTACCACTCCTTTGGGACTGTGGGTCTAGCAAATGGTCTCTAAAGCCTTTTCTTTACACATATTACCTCATTTGATTCCCACAACTCTGTGAGGTAGGTACAAGGCTGCTTTAGGCTAGACCACTCAGTTTTCAGGTAGATTTGGAGAGCTGGGGGACAATTGATCTGTGTAACCTGTGCTTATTTGGAATGTGTTAGAGACTGAGTTCTCAAAAGTAGTAGAAATACCTAGCTGAAAATTTTATTTCAGATATTTGAGTATATAACAGCTTTTTGCAAAAGTTAGTGGTTAGTATTTTAAAGGTCTCAAATACTGTGTTCATGATTTTCCATGTTTATGTGATTTGGAGGCATTGGAGTATTATCTTTAAGTTGAATATTTAGAATAAATGATTGTTACCAGCATTTTCCATTTGATAAACAAAAATACAATTTGGGTGTCTAAAAAAATATGTAGTGAGTGAAGTTCCACCTTTAATTATCTTGAGGGAAGGAGAGGGTTAACTGAGATAGTATAAATAGTAAATAACAAAGTCATAACTCCAATTAGATTGTGCTTTAGTTTTCTGGCTTTTTTATTTTAGTATTTTATTTTATACATTGCTTTATATCAATAAGCTTTTGATATTGCTGGTGTACATTTGTAGTTGTGTTAAAATTGATAGTGTTAAAGTCATCTTACTTGAGGTATCTGTTGATAACATTGGTTTCCCTAGAAATGTAACCATCACGCCAAATTAAGTGGTCCATGTTGCCTAATATATACATAGACTGATAGGTGGCACAGTGGATATAGTTCTGGAGTCTGGAAAACCTTAATTCTAACTTTGCCTCACTGTGTGACCCTCTTCCAAGTCATTTTCTTTCCCATCCTCAGTTTCCTCATTTGTAAAATGAGGATAACCTACTAAAGAGGGATCTTAAGATGATCAAGTGAAATCATGTTGGTAAAGCACTTTGATAACCATAAAGTTCTTTATAAATATTAGCTATCATTATTAATATGCTTTTAAAAGTGTTTAATTTAACAAACATGCCAGGGAATAAGTTCATGCTTCATAAGATTGTCCAGACCAAGGCCCATTGTGCAATAACATCATTAAGAACTAACTAAAAAAAAAATAGACCTTATAATCAGCCTCGACCATGAAAACACAAAATCTGGCTGGTAATATTCATTGACCGACTGCTCGGTTTGACATCATTCCAATGAAACTCACACCCACCTAGCATGTTGTTTCATTTGATACTGTATTTTTATGGAACCAATTAGAAAAGCCCCCGTAAGAGTTCTAAAGGATCACAGCATGGTTTACTCAGAGATTAATAGAAATTAATGGCTCTTTTTTGAATTATTTAGAAAGTAGAATTAAAGTATAAATATATTTCTTTTGTGTCTGGGTTATCATATTATAAAATGATTTTGGTGCAGTACCTTGAGGAAGAGTGGTGAAGATTATTAAATGTTATATGAACTATTCCTTTACAGTGGCTAATGTTGAGCAGCAGTGATCAGATTGGAATTTTGTGTGACTATCTTCAGATTTCGGTTTGTTTGGTTGCTTTAATCTGATCCCTTAAAACATCAACACAGCATTCAAAACAAAACAATTCATAAACTAGATATGAGAGCAAAAGAGTAAATACCAGCATAATAATTGAACATTTAGCAAGCATAATGATTCACCTGGATTTTCTTAATCTGTAGTAATTTCTTTGTAGCTGGGATAGCATGAACAAACGAATAACTTTTTGAGAAATATTCCAGTTTACTCTAGTTTTTCCCAGGGTAACTAAAGAGTTTCTGTTTGGTTTGGTATCATGCCAAGAGTATTGCTTTGGGAGATTTAAAATTTGCATGATGATAGCAAGTTTAGATTTCGTAATAATCCTGGACTTTTCTATTAAGTTTACTGAGACTTAAAGCTAGAAGAAACAAGGCGTTTAGTTCGACTCTGTCATTTTACAGTTGAGGAAACTGAGACCCAAAGAGATGAAGCTATTTTGCCGTGGTGTCTCATGTATTAAGTGGCGGAGCCACATTCTAACTCAGATTCCCTTATTGCAAATGTTTGTGTTTCTAGAGAACTTTTACAGTCATGGTTAGGACACTCTAGAAAAGAATATAGGGGTTTTTTGGGTTTTTGTTTTTTTGTGGTAGGGTTGCCACATTAAGCTTAGTAACTGGCATGGACAAAGCTAATGAATGGATGAGAATATTTACAGAATAAAGGAAATGTCACTGAAACTTTTTTGTTTTGTTTCATTTCTTTAACATTGGGGACTTGTTTTTCCTTTGATAAAAACAAAATAGTCTATTACTGCGCAGTTGGTTTTCATGTATATTTTGGAAATTGTGGTATCATGTATGTGCAAGCCAGTAGAGAGCTGGCCTCGATATGAATTCATGAGAGAAGTGCAATGTGGCTATATTGTTTTTGTTTTAAAATTTTTTGGTATGAAGATTTCTTTTAAAAAAAAAACTGTTTTTTTTCAGGTCATCCCTAATAATCCAGCATCTCCTGTATGATACTGAAACATCTTCTCAAGCAGGGGTGACTGAAGTTGACAGTCAGTCATAAATCCTCAGGACACTATTTGAGACTCTCTATCAGAGTTGGGAGTGGGGCAGGGCACCCTTGATTATCCATAGTCACCCCCGGTGGAGCCAGGCACCCTTGATTATCCATAGTCACCCCCAGTGGAGCCAGGCACCCTGAGCATGGTCCTAGGAAAATTAGAGAATTATTAGACGGTAAAAGATACTTCAGGTGGGGAACTGCTCAGCCTCTCTGGAGCTTCCTAGGTTGTTCTTGGGCTGATACCTCATTAGAACCACTGAGCAACTCAGTGCTATGTAACTGACAAATTCTTTTCCAAAGAGCTGGGATTTCCCTGTGAGAGGTCATCCTTATGGTCTAGAGGTTGTTCTTCACATTTTTACTTGTTTTTCAGGTTTAATATTAACATTGTGGAGATTTCCTTAAAGTCAGGCTGATTAATATAAGTCATACTGCTTGTTTACTAATCTGTCTCCTTTGGATCAATGCTACTTTTAATATGCACTGACCAGATGTTATGTTAGAAGAGTTGTCTAATTAATTCTCATTTCAATGTAGGCTCTGAACCAGGTTGTCCTTTGGGATAAGATCATTCTGAGAGGCGATAATCCGAAGCTGCTGCTGAAAGACATGAAATCAAAATATTTTTTCTTTGACGATGGAAATGGTCTCAAGTGAGCAACTCATGCCATTTTAAGTGTTTAACCATTTTTTTTTTTTGTGAAAGGAGAGAGGGAAACAAAAAATATCACATTATTGAAAGGGAGGAAAACAATGAGAGGAAAAAAGGTTCATGCAGATTTTAACTTACAGACTATAGGAAGATAGCTTTTTAGGGTAGAAGGGTGGCCACTGAGAGAGCTGCAGTATAGGGGACATTCTTTATTTTGGAGTCAGAGGTTTCAGATTCAAGACCTGGCTCCATTTGGGCAAGTCATTGAGCTTCTCTGGGACCTCAGTTACTTTATCTTTAAAATGAGGGGATTGGGCTGGAGGGGTTCTGAGGTCCCTTCTAACTCTGCATCTTTGATCCTGAGCCTTTTGATCATACTCTTGAGTAGTAGCAGTAGAAACAGGGAGACTTATTCTCTCTATATTTTTTTTCCCAGAGGTGTGGCTTCTGTTTTTAAGGGTATAGGAAGTACAGGAGCTTACTTAATGTCAGGATTACAGAGTCAACTCATGACAGTAATAGAACCTATGTTTGAAAATCTGAGAAACTGCTAGGAGCTCAAGAGCTTCCTTTGCACAGTCATAGAATGTTAAAGCTGGAAGGGCCCTTACCTCAAGTCATTCTTCTTATATGACAGTAGTGCACTGTGGGTTAGTGAGGCTCAGTAACTTGCGCAAGACTGTACAGTGGGGACTAGATCTTTTGACTCATAGTAAGTTCTTTCCACCATATGATACTGTCATACATTTAAGCTTTGATGGGGGCTGCTGAGTTTGTTTCAAGGTATAGGTCATCAGTGATTACCTGCAATTTGCTGCTGACTTTATTTACCCTCTTAGTAGTACATTTGAGATAAAGTAGAAAAAGAATTCTGCTTAATGGCAAAGATGATCTTAGTAGTAGCTGTGTACAAATAAAATGATTTAGCTCTCAGTGCTTTTAGTCATGAAACTACAAATATTTCTGCTGATCACTAATTATCATCTGTCTTTTTACAGGGGAAACAGGAATGTTACTTTAACCCTCTCTTGGAATGTTGTACCAAATGCTGGAATTCTACCTCTTGTGACAGGATCAGGACATGTCTCTATTCCATTCCCAGATACATATGAAATAACAAAGAGTTATTAAATTATTATTCTGAATTTGAGCAACATATTTTTATACTTAATGAATTTTATCTCATTTGCCCCATCCTTTTCCCTTTTCCTGCACCCTTTCCTCTTCTTTTGTCCTGAAAGCAAGAGATACTTGCTTTTGGTTGTAACTTTTACAAAAAATTAGGTTTCTTTTGGTTTTTGTTTTTTTACAAGAGCCAACATTGAAAAACATAAGTGAAAGGAAAGGTAAATGGGTGACAAAATTTTTTTTTAAATTGGCCACCTGAATGAAGTATTACCTTTCTTATTAATAAAAGTTGAAAAACCCTCAAATAGTCTTGATTTGTAAAATATCTATTTGAAGTATTCTCTGCATTTCCATTATTCTTATGGAATATAAAGTGAAGAGCATGAAGGGTAGTTAAAACTTCCAGGTGCCTGTAGAGTCATAAGAACTCTGTATTATATGCCTTCCATTCATGCAAATAAGCATTTGATGTGATTCAGATGTAGACATCCTCTTGTATCTTTTCTGAGTATGTCTGATAACCGGCAAAATACTGTCATATATTGTTATATATTAGAAGTCTGGTTTACAAAATAGCTGAAAGTGACTAATTGTCACTTAGGAATGCCCATATTTCTTTTTTTACATACAGGTAACTAGCAATTTTCTCCACTTAAAGGCTAAATACCTCTTTATATGCTGTAAACCAGTCTGTAACAAAACTTTTTAAAGCCTCTTAAGTGAACCAAATGTGTGTCTTTTAAGTGCTTTTTTTTTTTTTTTTGAACTTTCCTTCCTGTGATATCTTTATATAACTTCTTAGCATTGTCACTGAGAGTTGAAGATTTCAGCATGGTTTGCCCCCCTTTATAAAAAGTCTATCCTGGTGAGCATGCCTAGTGTCATTGAAGGGGGATTATTTAAAAGCTTCCACCAGTTTATACTTTGATACTAATGGTATGAAAATAGTACCAGCTTGCCACAGCTTACAGGCCAGTCTAGAGCCATACCTGGTCATCATGTTTGTTACTCTGGATGCCTTGTGCTCAGCTGTCTGAATGTTATGTCATCTGGTGAGGGGGAGGAAGTAGATGTTATCCTGAGAACCCGTCCATGGAATTTATTTATAGACATCTTAAACATTTTTGTATTGTGGAAATTGAGAGAAGGGACCTCACAGGTGTAAACCAATTCATTTGCATGCTCAATTATAAACAGACTGCAATTGGCCATACTTAGCATACATACCCTCATTTAGTGCAAATCAAATAGAGATACAGCAGGTAACAGATTTGCAGTTAGCATTAACTTTTTTATAAATTGGCCTTAAAAGTGGCAAATAGGAAACCAGAAATAAACTTAGCCTCAAGAGCACACGTTTAACGTGGTGATTGCATAATTGGGAACAACCAAATGGCTAATTCTTTAAGAATTCAGATTATATGTCATCTTTAGTCATAACTTGACCACTTTTTTATAAATGCAAATTTAATAAGTGAGTTGTTACTAAAATTAATATTATATTCTATTTATAAATCCTAGTCTTGAACTTATTAACAGATTTCATCAGGTTTGAATTTTACTTCTCTAAGCTTCAAGGGAAGCGAAATAAGGTAAATGTTTCAGATGTGGGGGTTCCTTTTAGCACAAGGGATGCTGCTTAAAACTTAGCCTGTGGGATGAGGAGGAACACTAATATTAGGAAGGATAACCTACTTTGATCCAGCTTTCCCTTGTCTAGTACAAAGTAATTTTCTCTTGGATTCCCCAGACCTTGCAAATTTAAATCCCTTTCTCTAATATGAATTAATACCAACTTGGAAATTTGGAGCCTAGCCAGACACTGAAACTACTGTAATTGAGCTTGATATGCTGGCCTGGTTTGATCTTAGGAAGAAAGCAATGGTGTACAACAAATCTGCTGTTCAGCCGATACCTTATTTGAGCTACTGGGTAGTAGCTGAAGTTAAAGAAAGCATAACTGATTATGAGACCTCTGTTCACATTAGGTGAGTCTGATGGAGATGAAAACTCAGGTTTGTCTGAGGCTGTTTGATTGTTTACTTGATGTGTAATTAGAAACAAAGTATAGTAACACCTCATTTAACCTGGGTATTCTGACCATGAAGCAATTTGGTTAACTGATTAATATACTTGTGCGGCGAATTTGGTCAGGGCAAGGATATTCCAATTTCTGAATAAAGGACCTCTACCCCAGGAACGTTTCTGAGGTTGCACAATTCTATTGGTTAATTAGTGCTTAGCCACTGGTCAACTTTAGTGTCAAAATTATCTTTGGAAGAGGTTTCATAAAAAAATAGCGACATAAACTTGTCACTGCCTTGTAAGTAGAAATGTATGCAAAGTACATAAACATTTCAGAAGTGCATGAGAAAAAGCTTTGAAAAACAAAGCTTAAATCAAATAGTCCTGAAAAAACTGGGCAATTGGAAGGCCCTTAGTAAATCCTGGTTAGAAAGGCTATGATAAAAACCTAAGGCTTCAAACTGCCTCAGTTTTAGTTAACAGTAGGTTAAAAGTTAAATCCATATTTCCCTTTGGTCAAAATTGCAATTTCTGTAGTGTCAGTGTTTGATTAGAATACAAGAATACTTGAGAAAATAAAATTTCATCAAACTCTAAATTGCATCCTCCAATAACAAACATTTTACTATACTTGCTGTGGGTCTATCCATTCTGTACACAGGCCTGAATTCGGTTCCTTTGGTTTGTGGTCCTTGAGAGTTAGAAATATCACAGTAATTAAAGTGGCTTGACCACAAGATTGCAGTCAGGTACATTTAGATGCAACTCTTGAGTCACAGGTGGGAGCTGTATAGCTTTCTGCCTGGAACTTCGTGGTTAGATATGATACAGCTTGCTTGAGGGTTCCAGTCCCTGGTGTGGGTGCTAGTTAACCAGGTAGTTCACTGTGTGTTAGTTTGAAATGAAGTGAAATTCTTGGTGTTGTGAAAAGCCATAAGCTGTGAACTTTGGTAATGTTGGTAGTAACCAGACATATGCCCATACATTTCCAATGCTTTCCTTGCTTTAGCAGAGACTGTTTACATGATGACATGAAGCAATTTTTGTTGACTGCCAATGGCTTAGAGACAACTGTTTAAAAAAAAAAGTTGCATATTTTTAATGCAGTTTGGGCAATTGTTTACTTAATAGATAAAGATTTCATGAGGAAAACAAATAATGGAAATACTAAAGGCATAATTAATGAGGATTTTCTTAATTGCAATAAGTATTCAGCATTTTTATTAATAAAATAAATTTGGTTTATAAGTAAATGATGCATCTTAAAGAACTTCGGGAGTCTTGCTTTTTGTGTGAAACTCTTATAAAAATAAATGAGACACCAAGTGTAGACATAGTTTCTTAAGTGAAATAATGTTATTTATTGTGAATGGTAAAATAACTAAAATCACAACTAAATCATACCTAAAATAGGTAGTTAAGGAAATAATCCCTTGTGTGCCTGCTATGCCAGATCCATAGGGCTTGGTTATAGAAGCATCCCCTCCTGCAGATTTCTAAAGCTCTCCATGTGACCACTTCCTAAATCTCAGGTAACCTGTATTAAGCCCTCGGTGAGTTGGGGGCTACATGTAGGTGGTTGTTATATTGACTATTGCAGCTACAGTTCCTTTATCCTTTGTGCCTCCAACCCTTTACTGCCTACCAGTGGGGGAGCCTTGTGGGGTACGGCCATTTGAGTTAATGTGTAATCTGGATTACTCCTAGAATAACACTTGACATAAATCATAGTAGAGGTCTCCATACCGATTCTCTCTGTCTCCCTTTAGCTTGTATATATAGAGCAAACTGGAAAAAGAACATCTTCAGCTGGTCAACTGATTCTTTTATCCTTTTTAGTTTCCATTTCTGTCACAACTCCACTGGCTTTCTAAAGCTGATTTTCTTAATTCTGCCAGGATAGAAATGATTATTTGCAGAGTGCATATTTCTGGTTTAAAAAAATGCCCCATGTGATTTCATCTTTATAGGGAGCTCCAGATAGGAGCTTATTTTGTTAATATAGATCAGCACCTTCTTTATAGTTTAAGGTCTTAAAGAACTGCCCAGGGCCTTAAGAGGTTAAGGGATTTTGTTGTCACACACCCAATAGGTGTCAAGAGTTGGGACTTGAACTCCACTACTCTGAGGTCACTGATAGCTCTCCATTATGCCATGTTGACTATTTAATTTGTGATGCTAACTATTCACTTGGCTGATGCATCTTAGAGGACATACAAGTACAGTCCCCTTTTCTTCACCTCAAACCTATCTAAAATACATGTCAAATCTCCCTTTTTACTCAGGCATTTCCTTCCATTCTTCTAACCAGCTCCCACAACCCTCTGCCTTCTGGGGAAGAACTTATTAGGTCTTCTAAGCAGTCACTATAATGTACTGTGAAATGGCTAATGAGTTCTTCCCAGTTAGGAGAAAAACCATTTTCCTTTGGGATAGACACACAGCATTACTGCCTGTCTCACCTCGCCCTGGGATGAAAGTACTTTGTTAACCTTACGTCCCATATAAATGTGAGCCATCAGCACATCTGAACAAACTAAATTAGCTACATGTCATTTTTTCCTTCTTAAAGGGCCAAGAGATTGTTTCCTCCACAGTGCCTATGGACAATTCAGGCATTGCAAGTATGCATGCCCACGTGAAAAAAACTTGCTGTTTTGTGGTGCACTTCAGTCCAATAGCTGTGTCTTTGGACAAGTAACTTCTCAATCTCAGTTTCCTCCTGTGAAATGGGGCTGATATTTGTACTTCTTGTTTAACAGGATGATTGTAAGGATCAAGTGAGAAAACACATAAAGCATTTTGTAATTAAATATTTGTATCAAGAAAAGTATTGGGAATAAGCTTGAAACAAGGCTCAGATTGTTATAGTAATGTTTTTTATAGTTTTTTTTTTAAAAGGAGACTTAAAATGGCATTTCCACTGGGGTATTTCCCCTGAAATAATAAATCATCCTTCTGCTGATTCATGTTTTTCTTTACTATGAAAACTTACATGAGAATGTTCTATATTTTGGTGAAAAACAGCCAAGTTGGTAATAAAAGATGTAGCTTTTAAATTACAGAAACTAAAAAATACATGTATTGAGTACAAACTGCAAAGCTTTAAAAATGCATAGGGAATAGAGAAACTGCTGGTTATTGAATATAGTTTGTATTTAAATTTCGATTTAGGAAAATGTAAGACCTGCTGAGTTCATTTCATTTTAAATAATCAGAATGCCAGTCCTTCAAAAATAATTGTGTTTAAGTTTTGAGTTGTGCCATAAAGGAGTCCAGCAAATTTAAAGGCATTGTAATCAAACTTGTTAAGTTTGAACACTTCTAGCTAAAACTGATTGATGAATTATGATTCATGACAGTTAAATACAGTTGGAAAGGTCAAACAGGCCTCTATTACAAGCCTAAAACATGGTTAAGGTGTTAGAAGTATTCTTGTTGGAAAAGTCAGTTCTAATTTATTTGAAAAACAAATTGTTTGTAACTGATTTGGTGATAATGTTCAGTTAGCTAATCAGTACAAATAAGATACAGAGATCTATAGAAGACAAGTGATAAAAGACGCTGGTCTACTTAGAATCCATTCCTGTAGTTATAGACTAGCAGAACTCTGAACGATGTGAAAAGTTCAGAATCAACTCCTATACTTTTAAGTTAGGCTATTTTTAGTCTAGTATTTATCATCTACTTAAGTGCAATTCTTGTTAAAAGTTTCTAGCTGTTTTATTTGCTCTAAGGGAAAGTATACATAATTGGGCTCATTTACAAGTCTTCTACAAATCCTAATTGAATCCATAATGATAGCTTTTTTAAAGTTGAGCATATTTAATAATTAAGGTCTACACTAGACAATACCTATTGAACGTCCAGTTCGTGCAAAGAACTAGAGATCTTGGGAACCAGTACGCAGCTCTGACCTTTGTTGGAGCTATTTGAAGTTCTAGAACAGAATGTAATTTAGAATTGAGGGGAAAAGGAATCCCCATAAAATATTTCTGGAGAATTGTTGAATTACTGATTTTCCAATTATAAAAAAACTAGAAAAATGTTAACTAGATGCTTACTAAGTACAAGGAACCATGCATGGTAGGATTGGGTATATGGAAAAAAAATGACAATCCCTGCTTTCAAGAAGTTAATTGTAGGGCACCATAACACTGAGTAAAAATGATTTAAGTTAGTAAGGCTTATGAAAGTGGGTGGAGAGGTTCAGTGAAGGGGCACGGGAATGGTGGTTGGTGGGAGTCGAAGGAATGTGGAAGAAATCTTAACTGAGCTAAGCCTTGAAGAATAGGGAAGAAAACAGTCCATGGAGATGAGTTAGGGAAAAAAAGAGCAACGAAGACAGCTTGTGGAGAAGCAGGAGAGGGCAAGGAGGTTAAAACCAGTAGATGGAAGCTTCTTCACCTAAACTCTTCATCACCTATTTTTGCAGCAGATGGAAGCTTCTTCACCTGGCTATGCACCTAAACCTATTCTTACCTCATTAATCAAACAGTGAAGTGTTACCGGAAAAAGTTAAGCCACAGGATCTTTCTCAGCTGTCCATCCACAAATGATTATAGTCTCCCATAGATTCACATTGGAGAACTGAGTCTGTGGGCCTTTTCTCTGAGCAAATCTTCAGAAAATTTACTCCCCAAGGGAGAGAAGGTTTAGGCTACCAGCCTGTCTGCCTCCTCCAAGTTGGAAAGCTTTTGCCTGAATCCTTGAGGTTCCATCTTAAGGATGTTTTTGTTGTTTAGCAATTTCAGTTGTGTCTGACTCTGTGACCCCGTTTGGGTTTTTCTTGACAAAGATACAGGAGTGGTTTCCTGTTTCCTTCTCCAGCTCATTTTACAGATGAGGAACTGAGGCACACAAGGTTAAGTGACTTGCTCAAGGTCACACAGCTAGTAAATGAGGCTGTATTTGAATTCATGAACCTGACACCACTATGCCACCTACCTGCCCCTTGGGAAGTGTTACCACTCACAAAGAGAGATCACCTAGGTCTGTATGTCTCAAAACTAGTAAGTGTGTTTCCTATTCAGTTATATTGTAGCCCTGTGTTCCTTGGCTGGAACACGGAAGGGTCACAGGTAACTTATGACATCTTCAACAGAAAGTCCTTAGCTTCCACTCCTACCTGAGGAGGGTTATGAGCGTTCACCTCCTTGCCACCACACAATTCAAAGGGTTGTCCCTTTCCGATGGTTGTTACTGCCTGCTGAACCCTGTTTCCAGTTGCCTTTTCAGATTTCATCAGGTCTTCAGTTGCAAGTTCCCATCAGCTCTCCCATCTGCACTAACAAGCAATGGGTTCTACAAATTGTTTTAAAGCTCCAATAACTCAGGAAATCACTAGAAACACAGTAAGGGGTGGACTAAAAACTGGCATCAGGGCATGTCCCATGTGTCTTGCAAATGAAAAGGGCCATGTACAATTTGGATGGTAATACACTCTTGTAAACCTCAATATGCACAGTGATTATAATCACAGCAGTGACACTGACATTCCTCTCCTCCCCAGCTCCGTTACCACTATAGAGTGACAATGCCAGACTGAAAAATGTTTCTTGCCAATAAGAAACATATGGCATGCATTAGCTGGTGGACTGATTTTGCCTTTTTCTCCTTTTTTACAAGCAAGAGGGCACACCAAGAAGGCCTATCTCATTATCTCCAGCCTCACCCTGAATTTCTCGCCAGCATCAGAGAGAGTGGTGATAACTTGGATGGAATCAGAGCATTGGCTGTCAGGGGAAAGTGGACCTTGTTCATTGCATGAATCCTTTATTTTTTACTTAGTAAATACTTGTTGAATTGTAGACTTTGGGGAATTTGTATTAGGGAGTAATTCTAGAATCCTAGATTTAGAATTGGAGGCCATCCAGCCCAAACCCCTTGTTTTGTAAATGAGGAGACATTGAGAGAAGTGTCTTGGTTGAGGTCTTGAGGCATTAAATGGCAGCGGTGGGATTGAACCCAGGTCCTCTTTACTTTGGGCTGAAGCATACTCTGTGAAACATAAAGCTGGGGAGTTGGGCTGAAGTCAGATTAAAGGCCTGGAATGTCAGACTAAGGAATTTGTATCTTATTCAACAGGAAGCTGGGAGCCATGAAAATTTCCTGAACATGAAAGTGATATAATCAATTAAGGATGGATTATAGCAGGTAGACACTAGAATCAGGGAGACCCGTTAGGCTACAGTAACAGCTGACATTGACATAGCATCTTTTAAAGTTTGCAAAGGATTTGACATGTCTAACCTCTTTGGAGCCTCACATCAATCTCACAAAAGAGGGACTACATATTGTTATCTTCACTTTTACAGATGAGGAAACGGAATCAGTCACATAGCTAATATGTCCAAGGCAGGATTAGAACCTGATAAGCATCTGAATATTGTAGAGTGCTCATCTAAGATTGAGAAGAATCTGAGTTCAAATCCTACTTCCAGCTGTGTCATCCTGGGTAAATTACTTAACCTCTATCCATCTCAGTTTCCTCATCTGTAAAGAGTAACACCTATATCGCAATTCCTGCACAGGCCAAATGAGATAATGTGCATATAGTGTTTTGCAAACCTTCAAGCTGTAGATAAATGTTAGCTATCATGATTTTCCTGGTTTCCAAGTCCATTACTCTTATCTGCCACAGCCCGGGGAAGAGGTGATGAGCTCCTGAATGAGAGTGTGGGTAGTAGAAGTGTGAAGTACAGGGGGCCTATGCTAGAGAGAGGGTGGGTGGAGAATCAACCTGACGTGATAACTGATTGAATATGGGAGGAGAAGCAAGAGTGAAAAATAACTTCTAGGTGTGGAGTTCCTGTGCCTGGGGTGGGTATAGTGGTTGGAGATCATCATAGTAGCTCACATTTCTAGAGCATTCTTAAGATTTACAGAGCACTCTTATCCCAACAACTGTGAGGCAGGTAGTACAAGTGTACATTGTACAGATCCCTCCAGAATTGTCCTTTTCTGATGCCTCCTTGTGTCATGACAAGTTACTAGGTACTCAAATGACTCCAATGCATGACTGCAAGTCATGGTCCTCTTCAAATATGAAGGACAAACACGACCTGTGAGTAGCCTCCCCCTCTTCATCTCCCTCATACATACGTACTGTCCCTCACCCACAAATCTGGGACTGAAGTTTAGGGAAGAAACCTTGGAAATATTCACACCTTGTATTTTTCTAGATGCAGGGTGAGCCCTGGAAGAATATCCACATGACCTCTTGGTTGCAAGAGAGTGTTCTATTGGAGTGGGAAATGGGGGGAAGAACAGAGAGTGATATTAAAGGCACCCTGATAGGACATCTTAAAAAAGAATTCAGACATGTTAACTCACAGTGTCTCAAGCAGAATTCAATTTAAGATTCGCATTGAAATTCACTTGTTCTTGGCAGAACTTTCTCAGACCTGGAAATTCAGAAACAGACTCTTCTGTAGAGGGTAGGAGGATGCCTCTGTAATTCAGGGTTCATTTGATGTGTGTAAACACTAAGATGCATGAACTGGTAATTTCTGGAACTCATATTATGTGCCAAATTAGTGCACGGAGTTAAAATGACATTTTGTACAGATACGGTTTTCCAGCTGATTGCCTGTTACCTCAAAACCTCCCTCAGGAAGTGGCGTTTCTTCACTCTGCAACCCAACCATTTTTAGTGTTTGCTTTCAACCTGATGCAGATGTTTATCTTCCTCTGGGAGATGTGCCCTATAAGGATAGTTAGCCTCATTATATGATTAGTGTAGTTTCCTCCTACAATAAAAGCTGGCTTATTTGGCATTCGATCAACATGAAATCTTTATTAACCAGCACTTGCATACTTATCAGTGTGATAAAATTGCTTGTCTGGTGCATAGAAAGTACTTAAATGCTTGTTGACTGACTGACTGTTTCTAGTAATCAATTGACAAGCATCACTGGAGAATCCAGCAGGACAAGGTACAAAGGGGTCTTTTCCCTTAAGAAGTTTACAGTATTAGAGGGAAGATCAAAGAAGGATTAAACAACATTCAGTCTACTTTTTCCTTATACCCCTTTATTTCTATCACTCCTTATCGCAAGAAGAGGGACATGATTGGCTAATTGTAATGTGGAAAGGAGCCAGGAGGAAATCATGCCTGTGCCTTCCCTTATGTACCTACTTAACTGGGTCTGCAATACCTAAGCTCTAAGAGAAGGATACTTGGGAAAGGTGAGGTCAGGAATAAGGCGGACCCAGAGAGCCTAGCCATGAGCTCCCCACAGTCATTCTGTAGGCCATACTTGCTAAGTCTATTATGGTTTCCAAGGAGAACTAGCTAGACATACCCAGTCCCAGATCTTGAACAATGAAAGAATGACTGAGCTCACTGAATAATCTCCCATTCTTCCCCCAATAATAAAAGGAAAAGTATCAGAAAGCATTTTCTCCCATTTATATCCAAGAAGACAAAGAGTGAACACTCTTCTGGGCACCAATGGGATATTGGTTCTGCTTAGTACACCTTAAGGTAGTATTGAAGAAAATGACTGCCTTGGAAGGTTTTCTGAACCCATAGATTCGTAGAGCTGTCAGGGAGCTCAAAGTCATCTAGTCTGAAACCTGCTCCGTCTTCCCCCACCATTTTACAGATAGGGAAACTGAGGTCCAGAGAGGTAAAGTAGTTTGCTTGAGGTTATGCAGGTAGTATATAGCAGGTCCTCTAACTTTAATTCTCCTTTCACTGTACTCTGGGAAGAAGTCAGTCATTTTCTTGTAGTTATTCACTTAGTCATTTTCTTGAGGACTCTGAGCCTGGAGTGAGGAAGACCCGAGTTCAAATTTGGCCTCAGATACTTACTAGCTATGTGACCCTGGGCATGTCACTCAATCTCTGTTGCTTCAGTTTCCTTGACTATAAAATGGGGAAAATAGTAACACCTTCCTCTCAGTGTTGTGAGGTTCAAATGAGATAATATTTGTAAAATGCTTAGCACAGTGCCTGGCACATAGTAGGCGCTTAATAAATTCTTATTCCCACCCTCTTCCTGTTACATCAATCACAAATGTCAGCTCAGGAACGATCCCTAGGAGCCTTGGAAATTACTATACCATTTTGACTGTTGGCTATAGTTGGTAATGGAATGGTGGAGAGTGAAGGAAGGTAGTACTGGGAAAGTCAAGAAATTTAATAATAACAATAATAGCTAACATTTATATATATATGTATATATATATATATATGTACATATATCATGTTATCTTGGTTGATTCTCACAACAGATCTGAGAGGAAGGTGCTATTATTATCCCCAGGAAACTGAGGCAGAAAAAGGTTAAATAACTTGCCCAGGTTCACACAGCTTATAAATGCCTGAGGTCAGATTTTAATTCAGATCTTCCTCACTCCAAGCCTAGCACTCAACCCTCACAGGGATCATTTGGGAAAAACAATTCCTATGGAGAAGGGATCAGCTGTCCCCACCAACAGTCAATCAAATGGCAAAAAAAGGGTGAACAAGCCAGCTTAACTGCAGACGAGAGACAGGAAGCAGTATGTGCTAGGCAAATCAAACCACCACCACCACCACCACCACCACCTCTTTCTTCCCTCAGACCCAGATGTAGCTAGCCTAGGATCCTGAACCCCAGAGCCTATGGAAAAGCAATGCGTCTAGCCCAGTACACATAGCCCTCATCCTGGGAAATGGAGATGCAGCCTAGAAATTGCTCCTCCAGGTGCTACAGCCATAGCTACAAAAGACCCAGGAAAGAGATTTCTTGCCACCAAAGTCCTTGGCACTGTCAAATGGTTCAACACCAGAAACAGATGGGATTTTGTCAGTAGAAAGAAGAAGCATTACCATCTGCTTTGCTGCTGCCCTCTAAGAACCATGGGACTTTTTCATCTGATTTGCTGCTGAAATATTCTATGTGTCACCTGCGCCACCCGCAGCACCCATTAGAATGTGATCTCCTTGACAGCAGAGACAGTCTTTGCCATTTGTGACCCCAGTGCTTCGCATATAGTAAGCACTTACTAAATGCTTTTTGTTATTCATTCATCAAGGTAAGACCATCTGAGTCCATAACTGGGTAAGTGGTTAAAACAGTAAGGCAATAAACACATCAGTGATAATCATGAATATGCCTATGTAGTTCCGTATCGCAAGGTATGAGAGATTCTCCATAAAGAAGGTAAAAGAAGTGTAACATTTATTCAGACACCATAAAATGGTATCCCATAACCAAGTGTTCAGCTCCCACAGCCAGTCAGCCCACTTTATCGCAACAGCAAGGAACTTAAAACACCATATCACAGCCTGGAAACTCGCCATGCCAAAACCTCTCCTACCCCCTGCTGGGGTCTTCCCCAAAACAAAGTCATAGTACAGATAAGTCAGCCTGTTCAGTTCTAACAAGCATGAGGGCAGGCATTAGCAGCCATAATCTCTCTCTCTCTCTCTCTCGGTGTTTCCCGTGACATAACTTCCTTTTCCTGTCAGGAAGCTCCTCCCACCACATGTAACTTAGGCCTCCTGTGATGTAAGCAGGTCACATGGCCTATTAATGGATGGGAAAGATCTTCAAATCTACTTGCTACTACAGTGGTTAGAAAATACAGGCCCCAGAGGTCAAGGCCCAGTAATGAGACAATATCCAGGCAGGTGGTACTCAGGTCCTGGAGATCAAGTTGAGGTTAGAATAGGTTAGAAAGTATCAGATACCTTTGAAACTGAGATCACATCTGCCTCAAAGAAGAAACTTATAGGCTTCTTATATTCTTCTAAGCAGGCAGGTGTGGTCTCAAGGTATGGTCAGTCTAGAACCTATCAGTGGGGTGAGTGGTGTTAGAAAAGTGAGAAAGGCTGGAATGTAGACTGTAGAGCCCCAAAACAAGGCTGCTTACTGATCTGAGTGAAGCGGTGTCCTTACCAACTATTTTCCTCTTATACTTGGACAACTAATGTTAAGGACATTGTTAGGCTGTCCAGGAAATAGTCCTTCCTCATAGGATGAGGGAATTGTATCCGGATACCTTGCTAACATGTAGTGGTGGTATGGCCCAGTGGTGTCAGACCCTGAGGGCTGATATTTTGTTTGGTCAAACATTACATTTTAATCTGGTTTGGGGCCACACAAGAGAGTTTTGCCAGTGTAGGAAGGCTGCATGTGAATTTGACACCTTGGGTGTAGAGGTATATACCTGACTGAGCTTTAATTCCTACCTTTGTCTCTCTTTCCCGCCTTCTTCCTTCCTTCCTTCCTTCCTTCCTTCCTTCCTTCCTTCCTTCCTTCCTTCCTTCTTTCTTTCTTTCTTTCTTTCTTTCTTTCTTTCTTTCTTTCTTTCTTTCACTCTCTCTCCTTTCTTTCTTTCTTTCACTCTCTCTCCTTTCTTTCTTTCTTTTTCTTTCTTTCTTTCTTTCTTTCTTTCTTTCTTTCTTTCTTTCTTTCTTTCTCTCTCTCTCTCCTTCCTTCCTTCCTTGCTTCCTTGAGTGTGGGAGCAAGAAAAGTTAAATACTTGATAATTTAAAAAAATCTTAAACCACTACATAAATGTGAGTTATTAACCTACCCAGTATTCCAGAGGTACTTAAAGGTTGTGCTGTGGAAAGGCAAACCAATAATAACACAATGTTCCAGCAACCAAAGGGTTGGGAATGATTGTCCTGAATGATAGGAACCCAGGAGCATAGCCATTTATATAAACCTTCTGTGTCTTGGGAAAACTGGCTGTCTGCCCAGCATTAATCCAATAGAACAGTAATGGCCATTGTGTGGGCCGTGAGTTGCTCAGTTGTTTAAGACTTAGATGGAGAAACTTACAGTTGTCAGCACCCACCTACAACAGATGTTGTTCCTACTCATTTCTATCAGATACATGCTTCCCTGTCTTACCCTGTTATAGTCAGTCATGGAAGAACTAGGGGTACTGGGAGCAGGTGCTGCCTTCCTGCTCCACAGATCGGTTGTCCTGTATTCTTGATTTTGGAAAAAGTAGAAGTCCAGGTGCTAGTAATCGAGGGAAGCTGATAGAAGAAGCAACTTCATCACAAATAGCAGAGGCAACTGTTACAATCCGTTAGAGAATTTTTTTTAAGCAAACCAACCAGGACAGAGAAGATGAGTCAAAGGCAAGAGAAAGAGAGGCCTTTCAGGGGCTGGAACCGCCAGTGACTCAAGGAAGGTGACTGCTGACTTAGGATAGGAGGTCTGAAGGCCAGAAAAGATTTTTTGGAGGACAAATATAGAAGAGTGTTTCTCATCTAGGGACCCTAGGAAACAAGAACAGAACTTCCCTAGGCCTCTATCCAAAGAGTCTAAAATGAGACAGGCAACTAACTGTAAGTCCTTTATAGCCTACAAACCCAGGGGGGAGAGAGAGAGAGAGAGAGAGAGAGAGAGAGAGAGAGAGAGTGAGTGTGTGTGTGTGTGTGTGTGTGTGTGTGTGTGTGTGTGTGTGTTGCATTTATTAAGCACTTACTAGGTAGTTACAAGGTACTGTTCTAGTGGAAGCATTGGATAAAAGCCAGGAATCTATCAAAAGCCTGGATCTTCTTAACATGAAACTAAGGGTTGGGGAAATAGATTTTTTAGCAAGGCTCCCTCTTTAGCAGCCTGCTCAACCCATCAGCTAAAAACCCAGAGCTTCATCTGACATCCAGTTTGTACCACCAGGTGCCTCAGAGGACAAGATCTGGAAGCCCCAACTAAGTGAGTGAAAAGAGGGAGAATAAACTAGGTATGGCCTACTTCCTTTGTGTGTTTTCATCTAGGAAGATGATGACCTGTTTAGGTCTCCACGTGTGTAGACCTTCCCCTCTAACATCTAGTGAGATAATAATTGTAAAGCACTTAGCAGAGTGCCTAGCACATAGTAAACACTCTAGAAATGTTAGTTATTATAATCATCATCATCATCATTATTATTATAATTATTATTCTAACATTGTTGTAGGTTTCCCCTGAGCTTGTAAAACCCTTGCCAGAAAGGGAGTGTGTCATTTTCTGGGAGAGAGTCAATGGGGAAAGAAAAATAGAATCCTCTTAGCAGTGAAATCTAGGGTGGTGGCAGCAGGAACCAATATAGGGAGACTGGGAGACAAAACCCTGGCCTTTGAAACTTGGAAAACGGCTTGTGAATTACAGGGGGCACAATTCTATTCCACTTAACTCAATATTTAGTGACATACTTTGAGATGAGTCTCTTCCTGATCATTATAGAGCTACATAAAAATATCTATATTCCTCCCAAAATCAGGGGAAAAAAGCATTATAGAATGAATGAATGAATGAATGAACTGCAATAGATTTTAAAAATTTGTTCCCAGGTTATGGTTTCTCGTTTTTTCGTACCATGCAACCAAGCCAGATTACCTTCCTGTTTGAAAAAGAAAATATTGCAATGCATCAGGCACAAGATGATTCTCAATAGTCACAGAATTCTAGATCTTTGAGGTCATGACCAGAGCGGGCAAGCACCCAGATTCCCTGAACACAGTCGAGGTTATCTATTATGAATGCATTTCAGGCTTACTGCCCTCACAATTTATTTCACTCTGTAGAATTTTAAAAACTTAACAGATTTGCTGTCACAAATTGGTAAAACAATGAGGTATTGGGCTTTTAAAAAAAAAGCATTGTAAAAAAGGGTTCCTTTGCTGTAATGTGGACAGTGGGGGCCCTCTGGTGGAACAGATGAGGAATGCAGGATTGTTGTGCATCTATTCTAGAACAGCACTTTAGTTGGCTGTGGTTTGTAATGTGGGAATAAGCAATCATACAGCACCTACTATGTGCCAGGCATTGTGCAAAGCACAGTAATTCTGCAAAGTAAATGCTACTATTGCCTCCTTTTCACAGCTAGGGAAACTGAAGCAAACAGGTTTCTTGCCCAGGGTCCCACATCTAGTAATATTGGTCTGGAGCAACTTAGGTCTTCCTGACTCCAGATCCACCGCTCCACCAGCTGCCTTTAGAGGAAGAAGAGAAAAAGTGTCACAAGAAAAGGGAGAAAAAGTGTCACGAGATCAGCATGCATACCAGTCAGCCCGTGCAGCCTGAATCTTGCACAGGCGTTTTGGGACAAAAAACATTGCCAAGGCTGGGATGTGAGAGTGCAGCGGCTGCATTATCCTGCTGTGATTCAAATATGTAGATTAAACTATAGTAATAGAAGCTGTGGGTGCATGCGTATCTTCTTTTTCTCTGGAGAGCCTGGTTGTTAAACATTTACCTGTAGACCCCTGTATTGCTCCCTAAACATGGTTTGAATTCAGCAGGAGTGCCGTAGAAGGCTCCAGGAATGAGGGTATCCCCAGGTTGGAGACCTGTTGATCATAGGCCAAGAACAGCAATAAAGGTAGTACTTTGTATAGTACTTTAATATAGTACTTTAAGGTTTGCAAAGTGCTTCACATCCAGCATCTCATTTAAGTCTCACAAGACCCTGGAAAACACTTAATAAAAACTGATAAGATAATTTGAGAAGGAAGAAGGCACTAACCTGCGATCTATGATCGAAGGTCTGTGAACTTGGATGGGGGAAAATACTTTTACATTTCATATAATTAGTTTTCTTTATAATGTTGTGCACTTTGTTTTAAGCATTTAGAAACATTATTCTGAAGTGTATATAGGATTTACCAGACTTCCAAAGGGGTCAATGACACAAATAAATTAAGAACCCCCTTCCCTAGGGGGAATCAGGAAAAGCTTTCTGCAGGAGGTAGAACCCAGTCTGAGCCTTGGAAGAAGCCAAGAATTCTAAGAGGTGGAAGGAATGAGGAAGTGCATTCTAGAATGGAGATGGGGGTGGCAATATCAGTTTTTGGAAAAGATAACGTGGATCAGCTTGGCTGGAACATAGTATGCGTGAAATGGATCAACATGAAAAAACAAAACAAACAAAACCTCTGGGGAAACAGGCCAGAGCCACACTACGGAGAGCTGTAAGCCAAGCTAAGAAGTCTGCAATTTATTCTACAAGCTATAAGGAGACTTTGAAGATTCTTGGGCAAGGGAGTTACATGATCAAAACTGTGCTTTGGACAAATTGTTTTGGTGATTTTGTGGAGGATGGATTGAAGAAAGAAGAGAGTAGAATTCAGGAAATGAATCAGAAGGCTTTTGCAGTAGAAAAACAACAATTTGGGTGGAAAAAACAATCCCCCTTGTTCCGGCAGTACTGGCTTTTAAGATCATTGAGCATCAAGGGAGATGGTGATAGTGAATTATGGAACCTCAGTTTCTTCCCTTCCCCTCCCAGATTCAGGCAAAAGTTAGGATGAGCAGAAAGAAGACTAGCTTTGAAGTCTATCAATCAATTAATTAATCAATCAACATTTATTAAGTGCCTACTATGTGTCAGGCATTGTGCTAAGCCCTGATACAGAAAGAGGCAAAAGACAATTCTTTCCCTGAAGGAGCTTACAATCTAATTCAGGGAGGCAACATGTACGTAAATATGCTCAAAGCAAGTGACATATAGGAGAAATAGGAGGAAATTATCTGAGGGAAGGCCTTGGGATTAAGAGGGGTTGGGAAAAGCTTCTTGTAGATGTGATATTAGTTGGCACCTTCCTCTTTGCATTCCATAAAAATGTATACTGTCCCTATCATTCAGCTTCCCAGAGATGAGCTGATGGATTTAATAAGCATGTGTTCCTGATCATCCCGTTGATCATTGATCAGCATTGTTCATGTCTGCCCAGTCCCTAGTGTGCATTGTCTGGAGGACCATTGGGGCATGTGGCCAGTTTCTTGGGAAAAGTACTACCCAACTCTATTCTTGGCGGTAGGGGGCAAAGGAGAGGTTGGGATGCTATCTGATCAATATGCCAGCAACCGAAAGCAAGTGGGGGAGTTTTTAGAACAGTCCCCTGTTGGGGTAACTGACTGAGCAAATACTGGCTGGCTTAGGAAGAAGTACCTGTCCTGGAGGCTTTTCTGGACTCAGAGATGGGGCATCTGTGCAAGTGATTTGTTCCCTGACTAGTTCCGAAGTGGTTTACAGATGAAAGGACAAAGAGAAGCCATTTATAGATAACAAGGACCATCTGAAGGAAGCAAAAGGGATAGATTTTTTTTTCTTTTCAGGTACCTGAACTGAAGACCACTTGGGCAATGAATCTGGCTTTATGGTTTCTGGAAGCCATGAAAAAAATGGAAACATGCTGGGAGAAGATAGATATGAAAGCAGCAGGAATAAGTTTCAAAGTGATACATGGAAATACCTTGTTCCAGAGAAATAGAATCCAGGGATAGACTTTCCACTAACAGAAACGAATAAATAACTGGAGGAAGCATTGTACAAGGAAAACAAACAAACTAACAAACAAACAACAAAAACACTGGTCCTATATTCAGAGGACACAGGTTCAAATCTCCATTCTGATATTTACTCTTTAGGTGACTTTGGGCAAGCCACTTAACTTCCCAGGGCCTCAGTTTCTTCATTTGTAAAATTAGGGGGTTGTCCTAGACGACCTTGGAGAATCCTTCTGTCTTTGTGTCTCTGTCTCTCATATATACCCCGAGTGGTATGGAATAGACTTTAAATATAGAAGGGGATGAGGAGGAAAGCATTGGGGTTTGAGTAGTCAGATACTCTGGAAGAGATGGAGCTTGACTTGGAACTTGAAAGGAAGATAGGATTTATATAGATGAAGAAGAAGGGGAGGACATTGCAGGCTGAGGGGAGTATGTTGACCAGAAAAGGAGAATGGAATGAGCATGATATGTGTGCAATGGCCATGCTTCTCATAGAGTTCCTCACTTTCCTTTAGTGTTTGAAACCTTTCCTGAACACCCCAGCTACTAATGTCCTCGCTTCCAAGCTGCTCTGTATATATTTGTGTTTATTCTCTTTTTTATGCTGTTTAGAGAGTGTCCCAAAAGACAGTACAATTTTAAACTATTAAAGCTACAACAAAAGGCTTGTAACTATGCAGAAGTCTCACGCTTGTATGTCATGGATAATTTCTTTGAAAAAACAATGGGTAAATGCTAGACAACTGAGCGCTGTATAACACCAACCCCTTGAACTGAACTTGATTACATTTTATCAGATGGGAATGACTCATTACTTTTGTAGGAGTCATTCTTGAGTCGGTTCTCTGCACAAAGCCAAGGCACAGACTTGTTAGTACAAAGATCAAAATTAGTATAGAGTTGAAAGAAAGAATAAAAATGAGGGAAAAAACAGCAACATGTAATTGAAATAACTCAATCCTAACCTAGTCAAACAGGTTCTTGATGATGAAAAATGGGAAATAGATAGCAGAAAAAAGATGAAGATAGTTCTATCAGAAGTTCAAGTGATGTAAATTAATAGCAATAACAGAACAAAAGCCCCCTAGGAAAGGGCTTTCAGTCAGTTTCTTGTCAAGTGGAAAGACAGGGAAGCCAAAGGCAACAAAAGTTGAGAACATTTGTAAAAGCTTAAGGGGAAGGATGATGGAAGATCATATGAATTGGTTCACCTCCTAAAACAGAGAGAGCAGAAGCGGGTAAAACCAGTGTAAAGAAAGTTTGTCGAGAGACCCAATTAAGGAAAGTAATCCTAAAGGCAGATGAAAATGGAAGGGAACAATAGAGAGAAGAATTAGAAAAAATCTGCAAAGATTTGTGTAACTTTTTTTACCTTCAAGGAGAAGGGAATTGCCATTCTTGGACTCTAACCTGGATGTGTTTACAGAGAGGGTAGAAATGCCACTGAAAACAAAAATAATAAGGAAGAGCAGCCAGATAGATCAATTAACAAGCATTTATTAAGCATCTACTATGTGCCAGGCATTTGTTTTAGTGTCCTGCTCCATCTCCAAAATGACTTCTGATTACTAAGGGGTTCAAAGGAAATGATTGAAAAGGGGAATTGATCAGATTCTCCTGTCTCTATTACTTCTTACATTGGAGGGCGATTACCCTCAAAAGGAGTCATATTGTGATAAAAATAACTACCCTACTTGGAGAGGAAAGAAACAGTGGTGTGGTAGGAAGAGTATTGGCTTTGGAGTCTGAGGAGATGGGTGCATATCCTCCTTCTGATGCTAACTACATGTGTGATTTTGGGCAATTACTTAACTTTCTTGGGCCTCAGTTTCCTCATCCATGTGTGAGTGCATGTGTGTGTGTGTGTGAGTGCGTGTGTGTGTGTGTGTGTGTGTGTGTGTGTGTGTGTGTGTGTGTTGGAAAAGAAGGCCTCTGAGGTCCCTCCTAGCTCTAGACCTACAATCCTAGGTGTGATAGGACCAAGCTGCCCCAGGAACCTGATTGTTCTTAACTTCCCAGATAAAGCTAATCTTTCACCTCACCCCAACCCACATAGGTAAGCCTAGAACGAGGCTGCCCTTGGCACCTGATTTGCCTTCTTTGTCATCTAGGAGCATAAAAGGTCCAGGTTGCATGGAATTAGGACCTCATAGGCTTTGTGGCCATGCTTTGATGACTTACTAGTCAGACACATTTCTAAATGAAGATGAAGCGATCCACGTCCCAGAGAAGCTAGCGCCACTGTATTGTTGTTGCATATTCTTGCTGTTTTAGGGCAAAGTAAACCTTCTATTTTGTTAAATATTCAATGACTTGTGAGTGCCTCATTTGGTCCCAACATCAAACTCAAACTAAGAGGGTGTTGGTGTTAGCACTGCTCCCAATACTATGATGGTCTCTATTAATAATTTTTAATATTGTCTCCATCTTTGACTCTAAATTCTTATTAGAGGCCCTAGAAAGGACTTGCCTGATGTGATTGACATAGCTCTTTTTAAGCTTTGTCCTTGTCTTTTAGATGAATAGAATTTACTTATCTTAATTAGATTTAGTGAAGTATATTTTTTGGGAACCAGAAGAAATCTACAGAAGGGCTGGAGATGAGACAGGACACTCAGGTCTATGTTTTAAATTAGATCTGTGCTAGCTACTTAAGGTCTAGAGCCACAGATCAAAATACCAGCTCCTTGGGAAGGGGTGGTGTTAGAGAAGACAATGTTCGGAGGTGTGGACTATGGCACCCAAGGGGATTCAGCAAATTACTACAGTTTTTAGACAGAAAAAGGGCTCTCATTTCTGACATATCAATAATGTTTCCATTTCCTAGTTCCTCAGGATTCTAGGGAAGAGATTGGCTATTGGAATGGTAAGTGTAGAATTTGAAAATCTCATCTTTCTTTGTTTAGGATGGAGAAATCAGTTATCCATAGGAGCTGGGTGGTTGGAACAAATTTCTACATCTGGACTGAGCTAAACATTATCCATTTTGAAAATAAGAAGAAAGCTTCTCATCAGTTTAAGGATGAAAGGCAGAAAGCAAAAATCTAATAAGTTATCTGAGTGGGAAACAAATAACCAAAGTAATCTAAGGAGTTTTCTTTAGCTCCTGAAAGGTTTTGTTTTGTTTTTTTCTCATTGTCAAGGGAAAATGACCTTGAGGAATACTTCTTGATAGAAGACAATAGAAGCTCTACTCAAAAGAGATTACAAATTTACTTTGGATGTTTCATGTGTATGCTGACCTAAATGAGGGAAAACTTTACAAGAATTCTATCCTTAGGGAGAAAAATCTTCAATTTACCAATAGGCTTGGATTGATGGATATGCACATTCTGTAGCAAATATTTTCAATTCATTTGCACTCACAGAAGGATGGCACTTACAGTTACAAAAATCATAAATGGCAAATGTATCCTTATGTACATGATGAAAGTACTTTGCAAATAAGATATTATGTGATGGTTTGCAACAGCAATTAAATTTTTCACACCAATAAAGAATATAAATGCTAAAAAAGAGACCATTCTTGCCTTCAAAGAGCTTACATTCTACAAGTAGAAAAAGAGAATATCTGTGGTTGAAGTGGGGCAATTATGAAGGATTTATTAGATATGGAAAAAAGTGACTGAGGACATAAACAACTACTGACCTACACACACACACACACACACACACACACACACACACACACACGCACCCTTTCCTATCTATGTATAATTTTTATAAGAAACTTTTACACACCACCTCCTCCTCCCTCTCATATCAACCTCAATGAAGGTGTGAGTAGGGCTTAGGCAGTCTTTTGCAAGCAACATTCCATAGTAAGATGCATCCTTACCTCACAAATTTGATTGAAAGATACAAAGGATGTCAGATTTTATTGTCTTTATTGCTGGTTATTTTAAAAAAATAGTCTGGTAGAGCAAAATATTGCCTTAAAGGCTTTTTCCTGTGGCAAAATATATCCTACCCATTCATCACAGTTATTTAAGGTTCTTTGAACAATATAACAATAGACATAACTTTGTTCTATGACCCTTTGAGCATGGAGAGGCACAAGCCAGAGAGATACATATTCACCAGGATATCTGACACAGTCCCACAGAGGAGATCAGAGTCCAAGTTAAGCTCCTCCATATTACATATAGCATTATGATGATTACATTAAGCCTTGGAACATTATAGAGTCTCCTGGAAGAAAACCATAATCATTCAAGAATAAGACCTAACTATACATGCAGGAAGATCAAATCAAATGGATGTTTTGGCTTCCTTAGAGAAACTGAAGGAGGCAAAGGGTGTCTTCCAGAAACTTCACAAGTAGAAGGAGTTCTATGCCTGAAGAGAGGCTGGCATTTCTCTTCTTTCCCCAGTTGCCTTGTATAATAACAGTGGGGGTGTAAGACCAATAACACCAGCACATAGGAGGGCTGCTAGCACCGGTTCTTTGATCTGCATTTCTAAAGGAAAGCGACTTTAAGGGGTTAACAATCTTACTTTAATTAAACATACATATATCATTCACTTAGTTCAGGGGAAATCAGTACCCTGAACTTCAGAGAGAAGACAAACAAATTACAAGCAGAAATAATAATAGAGAAAATAACACAAATCAACAGACAGGCTTCTAACTGTCTGACCACAGTAATACATACATAGTTACCAAAGTGAGAAGCACCAACATCTGGGTTTTCAAAGCCAGGGTGGGAGGCTCCTTATTGGCCACCCAGAGTCTTATCTGGCTATATTACATGAATACTCTTCCAATGAATGAGCCCCCTAAAGCAAAACCCCACCTCAGAGCATATATACTGTTTCCAATCAATGACTCTTGATTCAAATAAAGGCAAGACTCAGTCAAAGGCACTTGATTGCCTTAGTGCTGAGAAGCACTCCAAAAGAAAAAAAACAGCAAAAAGTCCCACTTTGCTTGCCCTTACACCTTGCTCCCTTGCATATAGCCTCTCAATCATCTTTTGCACTTGGGACATGGAATCTCATCACAACACTTGTCTTTGCTTCTAGTTTTGACTCTGGCTTCGGGTGATTTGGCCAGGGCTGATGGCCTGGTCTACTCTGGCCCCAAGATCACCAAAAAGGAACAAGTACAGAATCAACTGCTTCAGGTTTTCTGACTGCAAACTTTCAGGAGTGGGAGCAGGAAGGAAGACTTAGACTTGACCTTTCAAAAACAGCAAGACTTCACTCTCTGGGTCTTCTAACCTACGTCCTGCCAGCTTGCCCTTCTCCTCTCCCTTCACCACCCCTTCTTCTGATGCACATCATTGTGCCCTTCTCAGTACATCGTTCTCTCACAGTTGGCTAAGGCCATGGTCAGAGCTATTTTGCCTTTTGGTTGGCACAAGCAAGGTACCTATGTGAAAGGCCAGGGTCCCAAGGTTGCCTCTAGTGGTCTCTGCCAATCCACGAGGTGGGAAGAGTTTCTGATTGACTCTGAATTAATTTTGTATTGGGAAAGTCTCCCTTAGAAACCTAATGACTTTTGCATATTCCTCTGTAGTTCACCCCACACTCTCCCCTCACTTCCTAGCCCATATGTAACAAACTGTTTTGTTGCTTTGGACATAAATTACCTGCCCCCCTCTCCCCCCTCCATCTCCCTGCCAGTCTCCCCCACCAACCCAGGTCTGAAGTCTGAAGAACCCCAGAGCCCCAGTGATGAAGAAGGCTCCCACCTCCCTGCAAAGGTACCACATATTGAAGCCAAAACCTTGTGTTTGTGTTGTTTGTTCCTTGCTTAACAAGAAGTTATGTATTATATGGTACCTGGTAAAGTCACACAGGTTGCCCCAGTAGATTGACAGTAATTTCTTGATAGTAGCTGTGCCTAGGTCTGAGCTCTGCCACTTGTCCACTACTTTGATATATGGTACCAAGATACAGGGCATGTAGACTGTCTCAGAGGGTGATGGGCATTGCTTGCTCCCAGGCTTGGGGATATAGCTGGCCCATCCTCTGCTCCAGCCTCCAGCCTCTAGCCTCTAGACTCTTTCATTCAGGGGTCTTGGGCTGTCTTACACTTCTAACCCTAGGAATTGGGTAGTAGTGGCCATTGGCAGATCCCTGTCCCCAAGGCCCCAGCCAGGGGCAGGCATTTTCCTCTCTGAGTGGTGATCATCTTTGGCTTTTGGCAAAGTTGTGTTAAATCCAATATGTTTTTCCACGTATGGTAGATTTTCATAATCTCATAAACTTTTAACATAAAGTAAAACATAATGTCTATTGTATGGATTTTGAAACATAGATGAACAGCCTCTATAGCTCATCCACACACACATATATGTGTGTACATATATACACGTATATGTGTATGCATACACCTTTGATGGACAGTACACATGAACAATAAAGTAGGTCCAGAATTAAACAGAGAACTGACTGGATTGCTTTTGAAAAATTGCAAAGCTTCTTTAATGAACCAAATGTCTCCTAGAAACAAACGACCATCTTTTCAATGCTCGCAGTCTACTGGTGTTTTTGCATGGCTGTGAATCATGGAACAATACGGTCTCCAAAGAATTAAGAATGAATATTACATGGAGGGCAACTGAGTGGTGTATGATGGATTATAAGCATACAGTAACAAAGCAAAAGAGGAAGTTTAAGAAAGAATCAGAGTAAAAGATGAAAAAGGATCACAAGGAAAGTTGGGCTGGTCAGATATCCTCATGATGCCAGGAGAATCAGAAAAAGGCCCTTATTACATTGGATGAATCCCCGTGATGGACTCGTGGGAGCACATGGACAACAGTGCTACAGGAGGGGCAGGCCGGGGTGAGCTGTGATCTATGATACGGATAGCACTCCAGGCCCAGAGTCAGGAAGACTCAAGTTCAAATCCAGCCTCAGAAACGATTAGCGGTGTGCAAGTCACTTAACCTTTACTTGCCTCAGCTTCCTCACCTGTAAAATGGGGATAATAATGACACCAGCTTCCCAGGATTGTTGTGAGGATCCAATGAGGTAGTTGTAAAATGCTTCGCATGGTGCCTGGCATGTAGCAGGTGCTATACAAATGGTAGGTATTATTATCTATTATTATTATTATTGTTATATTGTTGGAGGGAGCATCCTCATTGATAAGATCACAAATCCATTGAGGTATTTATGTATCCAAAATGAAAGATCCTTTACTGAGTATGTCAAGTCAAACTGTTCATTTAATAACATCTCTTTTCTTTGGATTCGTGGGAGTATTTTGATAGGAATTCAACATTACATTTTCAGTTCGATACTTAAAACTTTTTTCAAGGAAGTAGTCACTCCTTCATACCTTGTTGGTAAGGTAAACCTTAGCCAGAAGGGCTTCACTGAGCAAGGAATGTAAATATAAGGCTGTCTGCTGGCTTTTCAAGTGATCCCTGACCTGAGAGATCATCCGATTAAATAAATGCCTCCATCTTTCAGAAAAGGATCCTGACAAAGTGCTTTTCCTCCTGACTCCTAAGTTACGTGTTCTTCTTGCTGTACTACAATGCCTTCCTCAATCTTCAATTCAGGGAACATTTACTGAGGACCTACTACGAACCACACAAGAATGCAGGGATCTGGGGGTACAAGGCTTTCAAGGAGTTTACATTTTACCTGCATGTATGTGGTTTCTCCTCCATTAAAATGTAAACTCCTTGAGTGCAGGGACTGTTTTTTTACCTAGCAGAATGCTTGATTCTTAACAAATGCTTGTTGATTGATTTCACTTATGAAGATGGCATGGACCTACAGAAAATTATAACAAGGTTAGGTGTGATAGAAACTGTTAAAATAAATAGCCATATGAACTGCTAAAATGGAAGAAACCCCAGCTCCAAAAGGGGGACCTGGAATGACCTGGAGTCTGAACACAATCACAAAGATTATAACAATATTTATTGCCTGAGAAGAAGAAGCTTGCAAGCTGGAGCAGTGAGACACAAAGTTCTCAGTTGCTCAAAGGGGAGTGTGGAAAAAGGTGAGCTATTTATACATATTTGAGGTATTTATGACTATTTGAAGTATTCATGGCCAAGTGGTGGATTAAGGGAGAAACAAAATAGATTGGGATGTCAGGTAAGTGGGGTCCAGGAAGAAGGTATCTGCAAACACCACAAATCAGAAAGAAGGATGTTTGCTGCTCTTTAGATAAGTTAGGCACCAAGACGTCTAGCGCTCTCTCTGAGCTGGCTGGTTTCAGTAGTTGCAGGCATCTCTGAGCTCAGCTAATGTTTACTTGCAAAGGATCACTGGTATGTCAAGTAGCGTTGGGTTTCAGAAGTCCTCCTGATTGGACAGTTGTTGTGCTACTACATTGCCTGGTTCCCTTGTGAAAAAGGGAAGCTCTAGTATATTTAATTGGCTAGTACAGTCATTACAGAGCTCCTATCTATAGGACAAAAAAGAGATTCAGACATATTAAAATGTGAGGAGGCAGGGAAGACTTTTAGTTAGGGAGATTAGGAAAAAAAACTTCATGGAGGGGAATTTACCCAAGCTAAGTCTTGAAGAAAGAAAAGCCTTCTGACAGGTAAAGATAAGAAGGAAGTGGATTCCAGATCATGGGTGATAACCTACACAAATGCCTAGAGCTAGAAAATTGAATAACTTAATATACACGGGCATCATGTATATTAAGTTATTCAATCTTCCATCAGGTTTGAAGTATTCTGTGGGTTAATATCCACTAAGGTCATGAATCTCCACCAATTTTTTGCTTTTACAAGTCAGCCGGGGGGTTTAGTCTAAAATGAAAGACCGTTAAATAGCATAGCAAATACAGTGATAAAAAAATTTCTTCCATGTACACATGGGATAAACTTCCTAGTCAGATACCATGACACCAGTAGGAGGTAGGAACATATTCAGAATGCATGTCGCCAGAGGGTTGTATACACACATACAGAGGGTTGTAATAGCAATTTAGATTTGAAGATCTTTCCCACCCATTAGTAGGGCATGTGACCTGCTTACATCACAGGAAGCCTAAGTCACACGTGGTAGGAGTAGCATGCTGAGAGGAAAAGGAAATCGTGTCTAAGGAAATGCTGAGAGAGCAGTTACAACAGTTACAACAGTTAGAGCTAAGGGAAAGAGAGCAGATATGTAATAGCTGCGCTGTAAGTTAGCTTGTTGGTGGCAAGGCCTCAGCAGGGGGTAGAAAGTTGTGGGATGGAGTGGTTCTCTGCTGTGATGTTGTGGACTTACTGGTTTGGGGATCTGGTTATTTGGCGTCTGAATACGCGGTTTACTTCTTCTACCTTCTACGTGGAGAGTTTCGTATATTTTGTGACACAGAACCACATAGGCATTTTGACAATTATCTTCTATATTTGATTATTGCCTTGCTGATACAAGGGGGTACACACACGGAACATATGGCTAGGAATACTTAGAAGGGTATGCTTCAGGAACCCGTGTGAACAGGGTGGATATGTGGAGGGCTCACACATGGAGAGCACACAGATAAAGATACATGTACATGGAGTATACACGCGTAGCCTTGGCAACTTATACCTCTGATGCTGCATAAAAAAGACCTCTGTCTTATCATTTGGCAGAGAAGGAAGAGGAAAGAGAGAAGATGCCCTTAAATGCTTGTCTTTGTATTTTTTTTTTTTGTTGTGAAGCTGTTCTTTTCTAGGCATCATGTATCTGTTCTCCAGTAGATGCTGTATTTCCACTCTTTGTGAAACTGTTTCTCCTAGGCATCTTCTCTATTATTATGGTGGCTAAGTTGCTCTCTGCTACCATCTGTTGGCCTTCAGGTCCTCAGGACTGTCTGCTGCTCAGTGCTCGTCTTTGCTGGGCTTCAGTTTCTAGCCTCTTCCGGTCTGCTAAGATGCAGTGACTAAAGAGTCTACTAAGGCTCTTTAAGGCAGGTTGATGTCCCTTTGGTGTAGCTGGGGAACTAGAAAAATTTCGGTAGAATGCCCCAGGCTAACTAAGATTGTCTAAGATAGTCAAACTATTTACCCTGAAGGTTAGAAATTTCTTTTGGCTTCTATTCAATCCTTTTTGACATACAAATGAATCTGGATGAAGTGGGGAGGGTCCACATTATACCTGCAATACATCACCTGACTTTTGCATTATATTTTGGCTATAGCAGAAAACCTCACTAGTCTCTCTACCTTAATAGATATCTTTCTACTGATCCCAGGCAGCTCACAAAGCATACTGACTGCTCCATTTTCTCTCTTGTGTCTTTCATCCATTACTTAATACTGCTCCTCCCAGCCCCGCCCCTTAGTCCCATCTCAGAATCAATCAATAACGTGGTATAAAATTCTTTTAATATCTTCTTTATCACATCCATGGGTACTTCCACAATCAACAATTCTTGAGGAAGATTTAGTTCCACCTCTGGGCAGGAATTATTCAATAACAGGCTATTAATATTGTCAAGATACACAATAACAATTCAGCAAGGCATGTAATAGTACTTAACACAATTGTACATTGGTTCCCTGAATCATGGTGCCTGGATTTTGGGCCTTCATTTGGAAAAATAACACTTCTGCCAAATTTCAGCTTAGACTTTGGCAAAAGAAAAAGGGGAGAAAGTCAGTGTAGTTTACTAATGTGGATGCTACTAACAGAAAACAACTTTTTCACTATACAGTCTTGAGACTACTGGTATTAGCAATTTCTTTCTTTTTTTTGAGGTCAGAGGTTATTTGATTTTTATTTTTGTAAGCCCAATATATGGCTGAGTGTTTGATTAATAATTTCACATTGCTATCCAACTCAGAGTTCCACTAACAGGATATTTGTCCCTGACCCTGACCTTTAACAGCCAATCCAAAACTAACTCTTCTCATCTTTTTACACTGACAAAAGTCAAGTTTCTAGATAGAAAGTGACATCATTTTTGCTAATTAAAATTTTTCTTCTTACTCATGGTTGGCTGAATCTTTTATAGTATCATTAAGTTTGGAACTGTTAAGAACAGTTTGTTCATGTCCATTAGGGAATAGCTTAGGTTTTTGTGTATGTTTTATTTCTCTATATATTTTGATTATCATATTCTTATAAAATATATTTAATACTTTTCCCTCACTGACTACTTCTATTTTTATCCTAGTTTTGGAAATTGTGTATCTACCACATTTAAAATTCACATAATCAAAATTAGTTATTTGATCTTTTGTGATTGCCACTATCCCTTGTTTCATTAAAAGTCTCTCCTTAGTTTTAGTTATAGGCACTTTTGTATAGGCACTTTTAATATTCACGTAATATTCATTTGTGATATTTGGTGTTGAACACAATTTCTGCCAAAGTATTTTCCAGTTTTCCCAATTCTTGTCAAATAAGAAGTCCTTTCCCAGTAGGACATAACCTCAAATTTGCTGAGAACTGAACTATTGAAATCAATTTTCTATTTCATCTTTTTTCTATTGTTCCATTGTTTGACTTTTCTTTTTAAACAAGTATCAGATAGTTTTGATGATTACGGTTTTATAATATAGTGAGGCCTGATAATGCAACCCCCCACATTTGTTTTTTCCTTTTTAATTTTTTCTTTGAGATTACAGATCTTTTGTTCCACTAAATTATGTCTATTTAACTCTATATACTATCTCATTGTTATTTTGATTGATATAACTGTAACTCTCTGAATTAATTTAGGTAATAGCATCCTTTGTTACTATTTGGTGTGGCTCAGTCATGAAAGCTGACTATCCCACCAGTTATATGGGTCTTTTATAATTGTATGTTCAGGCCCGGAGTCAGGAAGACTCATTTTACTTAGTTCAAATCTGGCCTCAGACACTAGCTGGGTTACCCTGGGCAAGTCCCTTAACCCTGTTTGCCTCAGTTTCCTCATCCGTAAAATGAGCTGGAGAAGAAAATGGCAAACCACTCCAGTATCTTTGCCAAGAAAACCCCAAATGGTACTGATTTTTGGAGTTTTATTTTGCATGTAAAGTTCACTGAAAAAAATAATTGACTCAATTAGTTTGCTGATTCTTAGGATTTTCTACATAAACCATTGTATTAGCAAGGCAATAATCACAATATGCCTATGTGGTTCTGTATTGCATAATATAAGAGATTCTCCATATAGAAAGTAGCAGTAAATCATTTATTCAGAAACCAGAGTTCCCAAAACCAATAAGCCCAGTCCATCACAGCAGCAAAGAATTCAACACACAATATCACAGCAGAGAACCACTCCATCCCACAACCTTCAGGCCCCTGCTGGGGCCTTCCCACGTACAAACTGACAGCACAGCCAGCACACATCTTCTCTTTCCCTCAGCTCTAACTGCTCTCTCAGCATTTCCTGTCACACATGTTCTTCTTCCTCTCAGCAAGCTCCGGTGATGTAAGCAAGTCACATGGCCTATTAATGGGTAGGAAAGATCTTCAAATCTAAATTGTCATTACAACCATCAAGATGGAAACAAAGATAGTTTTATCTATTCTGTGTATGCGTGTGTATGTACACATATATGTGTGTATATATATATGTATATATGTACATGTATACATATATATATGTATACATGTTTTGTCTACTCTGTGTGTGTGTTTGTATGTGTATACCTGCAAGCTCGGTTTTAGACACTTTTATTACATTTTAAAAATACAAAATTGTTATTTTATATCTGTATTTGTATAATTGTTTGCATAAATGATTGGTATTTTTATATCTCCAGCCCCTCCTACCAGTGTCTGGCAGGGTGATTAATAAATGCTTGTCAATTGATTCAACTTTATCAAATACTTATTCTGCAACTATTTCTTTAATCATGTGATTCGGGATGGTTTTTCAGGAATATGTTAATTGTGACCTTTATGTTGAACAATCATTACACCCAATTTGATAGTAATTAAATTCTTAGGTATTTGGTCAGGATTGTATTTTTAAATTGTTAATAGTTACATTCTGATCATCTTGGTCTATTAGCCTTTTGTTTGTTTGATATTAAGACAAGGCATACATATGTAACCCTAAATAAATCTTGTTTCTGGATTTGCTGGCCATGAAGATTGTCTCTGGGAAAGCCCACTCCCCTAAGTGTAGTGCTTCTGGCTGGCCTGGGTTTGCAGTGGTCTGTGGGTGCCATCTGCTGGCTTCTCCCCTTACCTGCCTCAGGGCCCTGGCCAGCTGATGGTGGAGCTGCTGGAAGGGATGGAGCTCTGCTCCAAGGCGAGCTGATCCCCTCTCCCCACACTTGAGCAGCTGCCTGGGGCTCTGGCAGAGTCCTTCCCCAAGAGAGGTCACCCAGGTCCATTCAGGCCAGTTCAGTTCTTGGTTGCTTCCAGTTGGGAGGTACGCCTGAGCCACCTGTGACGTCAGGTACAACAGTGGCTTACCGGGCCTTCTGGGCCTTCCTGGGCCTTCCTGCCTGGTTGTGGCAGGGAGGTAGCTCCCTGGGCACAGCTGTGTGAGGAGCCATGTTTCCTGCTGCCTCAGAGCAGCCTGGCCTTACTCCCTCCCCAACTGAGGACTCCTTTCTCCTTCCCTGTAGAAGCATCTCTCCATGGCCAGGCCCCAGAGCCAGGAGCCATTTTTGTTCAGCCTCTCTCAGAGCCAACTTTTAGCAATTTCCATCTTGAAATAGAAATGTAGCCTAGACATCTCCCTTCCCCACCTCATCTGCCCTGCCCTCCAAAAAAAGTTTTCAATGGATACCTGCAAAGTTAGTATATATAGAATTACTATGACCTAAACTACTTATAAATATTCTTTACTGCTCCTGGATAAGACCCCACAAATGGAACAAAACTCCTACTCATCTCTGGAACTCTTTGCTACCTCATTCAGCTTCAGCGAAAAGTGTTTCTGGTAATCAAAGTTTTGAGAATGTATGGTATCTTCTCTACCAGTAGCCTAGGCAGGAACAACATATCAAATAGCAAAGCATTTAATTAGAGTACACTAGCAAAGTAAATTAAAGAGAAGAAGCATTCTTAACTCCCTCTACAGAAGAGGGTTCAATTTCCCACAGACAACCCAGGTCCCTGAGGCTTTCTAGTAATTGCACTAATTAATTCATGCTCTTAGGTAAGGAAGAGTTGCCTCATTTCTGTCCTATTCTTTTTCCACAGCTCTGTTTTCTTCTCTTTCTGAAGCTGCCTTTGGCTGGTTCCCTGCAGAAATGATGCTGTCATTAGCTGGGGCTGTCATGTATTCCTCTATTAAAAAAAAAGTTTTAATGATAACTTTTGTGTTTTACACTGATCATTTCTGAACATACTCTTCCCTCTCCCCATAAGCTTTCCCTATTTACAAAAAAAATCCCCAAAACAACAAACCCAACAACCAACAACCAAAAACACCCAATTAAACAAAATCGATGGAGCCAAAATGGCTGAGGACTAATCAACCCACTTAGCTCTTTTGTTAATCTTGCCCACTTTACCTGGCTGTAACTCAAGTAGCACTCTCGACCTTTTCTTTTTGACTGTCCCTCTTCAAAAGAAAGTACATTAATATTAAAGCCAAGCTGGGCAAGGGCAAGTGAATTCCTTTCAATTTCTGTCATGCCCCAGGCAACTGCCAATAGATTATTCAAATTAGCTTACAACTTTTTAAAAACCTTAAGGAAGCATTTGGCCGGACCACAGTGGCAAGGCAGAGTGGGTGTCCTTTGCTCTTCATTCCTATCACCTGCAGCTAAGATCTTCATGCCTTCTCACAGATGATGACCTTGACTCTGCATTCCTTATGCTTGCCCCCTTTACGTTACAAAATATCAATGTTAGGCATGCCTAGACAGTGAAATATTATTATGCCATTTTCAAAATGAGGTGGCTTTGAATCCTGGGTCTTAATATCTCTAGGGCTCAGTTTCCTAATCTATCAAGTGAGGATAATATTTTTAGAGAAATTATTTTTCTATTAATAATTCATTATTAATACTGGGGTGCAGGTTTTTTCTCTTTTTACTTCTCATTTAAAGACTAGTCCCTCTAAGTCAATCAGTCTTTGAAGAACAAGGCTGGTGAGATTGGCCTAACCCTCCTCTGTCTTCTCCTCTATATTCTTCTCCTATCTATATTCTCCTCTATCTTGAGTGAGATCCCACCCAACTAGGAGAGTTTATTTCTGATTAAAGGATAAAGAGAATCTAATCTAAGTAACCATGGGCCAGAATTGCCCATGGTTCAGTGTGAGTGGTCTGGGTGGAGGTGGATTCCTTTGTCCAGAGCGCTGGAGGCAGCTGAGTGTTCTCAATAGGGGGAGCTAAAGACTTTCAGCCCACCTCCTCTTCCACCCCTTCATTGATCCTTTATCAATCAGGGTAGATTTCTGCCTGTCAGTAACACCTACTTTTGCAAAGGTAAATAAAGGTAAAAAAGTATTCATTGATCTCCAAGGTGAGTCTTTGGTTACTAAGAAACCACTGATCATCAATTCGTTCGTTATTTGCTAGCCTAATTAATAAATTGATTATTAATTAACCAGAAACTCTGTCTCTTGGACTTCTCATTCATCTCAACTTATACTTCCTATCTCACAGGAACCTTTGTTGTGGCAAAGGTGCTTTGTAAATAGTGAAGACTTACATGAATCTGAGTTATTATCAGAACTATCACTACCACCAAGGGTCTCAGTTTGTTTTTTGAATTCTAGCCTCCTTCTAGTGGCACTTCACCTGAAAGATGAAGGTACTTATGATGAGGTTTAGAGTTGGTAGAACTGATTCAAGTATGAAAGAATTCACTTAGACCCTCTCTGTAGCCATTGGGAGCTTTATTGACACAAAAGCAGCATGGGTCTCCTAGCAAGAAAGCTAAGGGAGACCCCAACACCTGGGAGAGTCATGCCCAACAGAGACTCCAGAATGATGATGTAGCTCTAGAGAATTTTATGGAGGTTAAAATTAAAGACAGGACAAGATGACATAGGATGAGGGAGACAAAGGGAATTCTATATGGTTTATAGGGCAGGAGGATATAGGTTAAAAATTAAAGGATCTGGGGAACACAGGATAAGGGAAACAAAAGCAATTCTTTTGGTACAAGTTCAAGATAAGTGGGGGAAAGGACTTTAGGACACCTTCAGCTTACAGAACAAACCAAGGGCCTCACAAAGTACACAAAGTACTGGAAAAGCAACCCTTAATATTATTTTTAACCCTTAGGACACTGTATCTGCATCATGTATGTAATCTATCCATCGCCTTAGGTAGGTTATAATCTATCTCCTACCACATCTCCTTTCCCCTTTAAAGTCTACCCTCAAAAAAGGGTGACAAAAATGTTCACATCTCATATTCAGTTTCCACTAGCCACCCGTGAGGCCAATCAATAATCTTTCCTACCCATTCAATAGGCTTCAGGTGGGGCCAGCAAAGGGTGGCTTGATTAGACCCAGGCCCATACCTTTGCAGATGCCAATCAGTGATTAAAGACCTTTCTCACCCACCTCAAGTGGGGCCAATCAAGGGAAACTTGATTAGAGGTTTGTTTGTAGGCAGGCCTACTTCCTTTACTTACTAGGCACTAAGCCGCAGGCCCACACCCTTTTGCTGATTGGGCATGAAGTCTTCAGGCCCTAAAAAGAGTATATATACCCAGAAGGTAGCCATTGAGAACAGAGAATTCAGAAGTCAGAAGTGAGAATCTGGAATCCTGCACAAGAACTCTGAGTCGACAGAGCTGCAGAAGAGAGTGCTAAGCGGAGAGTGGAAACCAGGGAGCTTTGGAGACCAGAGAGCTGAGGGGGAAGAGAACTCAGGCAAGCAGTTAGGGTTCATGAATGTTTACAAAGAAGTCCCTAGCAGGGGGGAAGGTTACAGGATGACTTGGTTCCTTGCTATAATACTGTTTTATAATTTTCTTGTTGCTACATTGAGGTTGACTTACTGGTTTTGGAATATAATTACTGCTATATTTAATTGGGGTTATTTGCCTTGGGATTGGATCCTCTGGTGTCTAAATAAATGTTATACTTCTTCTGCCTTCTACCTAGAGAGTTTTTCATACTTTGTGATTTTGAACCATATAGGCATGTTCATGGTCATCCTTGAGGTTGTGAATCTTGCATTGCTGATAAAAAACACCACCAAATTGATATTCCTAAAGCATAAGTCAGTGTCACTACTTTGCACATATATCCACTCTAAATATCTTGTCATCTGTCTTGGGTCTGCCTCGTAGAGTGGCAGGAAACTATACCTCAGCTTCTGGGGGCAGTTAGTCTATTCAGTTTTGGAACTCTGGCCTGAAGATTAGACTAGCTTGACTGTAGAGGAAGTGCCAACATGCCTAACCCACTATTATTTACTTGGCCTCAGAGTATGCTTCATTCATCAACTCCAGACATCTTACCATCTGTCCTACTTCTGAAACCGCCCCCCTGTCCAACCTCAACCCTAAGACAGCTTTCTGTTTGCCTTTAGAGGCAATTAGATGGTAAAGTAGATAAGAGTTCTGAGTCTGGAGTCAGGAAGACCTCAGTTCAAATCCTCCTTCTTCACTAACTAGCTGTGTGACCCTGGATGAGTCACTTAACCTCTTTCTGCCTCTGTTTCTGAAACTGTAAAATGGGGATCACAATAGCACCTACTTCATAGGGTTGTTGAGAGATCAAATGAGATAATATGTGTAAAGTGCTTAGTGTAGGGCCTGGCATATAGTAAGTGCTATATAAATGCTTATTCCTGTCCCTGCCCTAAGATAGCCTTTTTGCAACTTCTGCTCATTGTTCCTGGTCCTGCTTTCTGGGAACAAACAGAACAAATCTCATTCTTTTACCATATAAGAGCTCTTCAAATATTTGAAGACAAGTGTGTCCCTTGAATCTCATCTAAAGATTCCTTCAAATGGTTCTTATGAGATGGATTTAAGACCCTTCACCATCCTGGTTGCCCCTTCCTTTTTTGATTGTTCCCTAGCTTATCAATGTCCTCTTAAGCTCAGACACCCCGAACTGAAAACAATCGTTCAAATGATGCCTGACCAGGGAGGAGAATAGTGAGAGAGGATATCCCATCCTTATTCCTAGAAACTATGCCCCTCTTAATATAGCCTAAAGTCATATTAGTTTTTGTGGCTGCCACGTGTCAGGGCAGACTCATAGAGCCTGCAGGTGACTAAAACCCTCGGACTGTTTTGAGAACAATTGCTTAATCATGCAACCCCATTTTATATTTGTGAAGTTGATTTTTTTTAACTTAAGTGCTTGGCATTTAAGAGGGTAGCTAGATGGCTCAGTGGATAGAGCGCCAAGACTGAAGTCAGGAAGACTTATCTTCCTGAGGTCAAATCTGGTCAGACACTAGCTGTGTGACCCTGGGCAAGTCATTGAACTCTGCTTGCCTCAGTTTTCTCATCTGTAAAATGAGCTGGAGAAGGAAATGGCTAACCGCTCCAGCACACTTACCAAGAAAACCCCACGGTCGTGAAGAATCAGACGCAACTGAAACAACCAAACAAGAAACAGTTTGGTATTTAAAGCCCTTCATAACCTGCTACCTTCCTAGCCTTCCAGTCTTCGTATACCTTATTTCCTCCACACTTTACCATCTAGTGATATTGGCTTCCATCTTGTTCCTAGCACATGCCACTATATCTCCCACCTCATTTAACTTTCACTGGCTGTCCCCCAGCACTACAACTCTTCCGCCACATGTCTTCCTCCTACCTTCTCTGGCTACTTTCAAGTCTTAGCTAAAATACAACCCTGTGCAAAAAGCCTTTCCCAGTCCCCCTGGGACTGGGATATTTAGTGTCCTCTCTCTGAGATTATTCCCAATTTATTCTGTCTACATCTTATTTGTACATAGTTGTTTGTACGGTGCCTTCATTAGACTGTGAGCTCTTTGAGAGTAGAGATTATTTTTATTTTCCTTTTCTTTGGATTCCCAGTGTTTAGCAGAATGTCCAGCACATGACAGGCATTAATAAATGCTCAACGACTTAGTCCAGCCATCCAACCAGTTCTGCATCATATAATTGTATCATCATTTAATATCTTCTTTCCTTCCTTCCTTCCTTGCTTCCTTCCTTCCTTCCTTCCTTCCTTCTTTTCTTTTTTCTTTCTTCTATATCTGTTTTCTCTCTATCTCTATTATCCATCTTTCTATCCACCTATCATCTGTATGTCTATCTACCTATTTACCTATCTCCATCTTCACAAGAAAAATATGAAATGTTTCATATCCACAATATCCTTATCATCTACTAAGTTATAATCCTGTCCAGAAAGTAAATGAGATTAGTGTGACTTTGACGAGCTCTTGACAAAGGAATGATGGGTCACTGTAATTACTGATTCCCTTTCTGGGTGTTTCCCATCCATCTCTTTAATAATCTGGTTTAGAATTTTCTAAGAAATCGAAGTCAAGCTCCCTGGTCTGTAGTGTGCAGCCTTTGTTCTAATCCTGTTTTGGTAAATTGGGACAGTTGCTACTCTTATTTTTCAAGTGACATTCAAATGCCATTGAGAGCGGCTCACCAGTCATGTCTATCAGTTCTTTCCTTACTCAAGGATGTTCTTCCTGATCAGGTGACTTGAATTCATCTAGGCCAGCTAGCTGGCATTTTGTGATCTCTTTAGGGTATCAGCTTCCTGAAAGCTATATTTTTTCTTTCATTTATAATACAAAGATTTACTTTGTATGGGTTTTGCATCTTTTTGCCTTGGTATGCTTTGTTTTGTCCTAGTAGAATGTAAACTCCTTGAGGGAAGAGGGTTAATTTCATTTTTGTCTTTACTTCCAGCTCCTAGCACAATGTTTGACTTATAGTTGGCACTTTATTAACGTTGAATTGCAGTGACAAGATTGAATGCATTACCACTCCTATGCGTTCATATTCACTGGGAACAAAAAGTCTTAAGTCAAAGGAATGAATATCTAAATGCAGAATATCAAGACTCTAAAAAGGCAGAAAAGACATTTGGAGGGTAGGAGTTCTTGCTTTGGCATCCTGGAAATAATACTATATAGGTGGCTACCTATCTTCCCTTATTGCTAACTTTTCTTGATTTATTATTCCTTCATCATTGTCCTAACTTGAGGCAGTCAGGCAGTGCAATGGTTAGTATTCTGGTCTGGAGTCAGGAAGGCATGACTTCAACTCCAGCTTCAGATACTTAACAGCTGTGTAATCCTGGGCAAGTCACTTAACCTCTTTTTGCCCTGTTTCCTCAACTGTAAAATGGGAATAATAATTAGCACTTACCCTCCGGGGTTGTTGAGAAAGGAACAGATGCTGAGCACACTGCTTGTCATGTACTTGTTGTTCAGTCATTTTTCAGTTGTGTCCAACTCTTCGTGACCCTACTTGGGTTTTCTTGGCAAAGATACTGGAGTGTTTTCCTATTTCCTTCTTTGGCTAATTTTATAGAAGAGGAAACTGAGGCAAATAGTGTTAAGTGACTTGCCCAGGGTCTCCCACGGTTAGTAAAGAGTCATCCTGACTCTAGGCCGGCTACTCTGTCCACTGTGCTTCCCTTGGCACATGGTAGGTACTTAATAAATGCCTTTTTCTTCTTCTGTTCTACGCCTCTCCCCACAGTTGTTACCATCCGGGAAATCCAGAACCAGTGCAGGGCTCAGGGTCATTTTGAGCAAGAGGCTGAACCCACAGAGCACCATCACGGAAGGAAAAAATGGAGTCAAATGTTTACTAACTCACCGGCACCTTCAAAACTTAGAAAAAGGAAAAACAAGAGCTGATCCAGTTTTGTCTTTTTTGCCACTAGATGGTGCCATTGAGCGCCAAATCTGGTCCGACAGGTTTTAATGGAGGAATTTGATTGCTTAGAGAAGGCGTTTATACTGTCCGACCTTTTCGCTTGAACATTAACACAGAAAAGGCAGAGATTACAATACTTTTAATCATACTGAAAGTCGGATGATGAGAATTTGTATCCTTTTGGAAAACTGACGATAGTAACACTACATATTTCTATTGGGCTAGAACTAATTATGGTGTTTTATTTAACTATAATTTTGAGTGGTATAAATTTGAATACATGGGCCACTTCTAGGCCTTCATTATTTGCACTAATAGGACCTGGCTATACAGAAGACCAGAGGTCACATCTTCAACTTTTTAGAGCAATGAAATAAATGCTTCTTGATCCTTAGCCTTTTGGTGGTGGAATTTGCAAATATTACCCTTACTACAAAGCATAACAGGTTATTTTGTGAAGTTGTAGAAGGAATGCTGGCCTGGAGATGGAAGGCCAGTAGCGGAATCCTATCTCTGGCCATTTGCTAGTCCTCTAATGCTTCAGCAAGTCTTTCTCTTCCATGTGTCTCATTTTCCTCACTGGTAAAATCAGACTTGGATGAAATGGTCTTCAAGGATCTTCTTATTTCTATAATTATGTGGGGGTGCATCAGCTCTAAAAAGAAAATTATTCTCTACCATGTAACACACATCACTTCTATTTTCCAAACAGACTAGTGAAATAATAGAAAAAGTGAAATGAAAATGTCTCTTTTTGAGTTTGGAAAAAACCCAAATGTTTGGAGATATATATATATATACATATATATACAGAGAGAGAGAGAGAGAGAGAGAGAGAGAGAGAGAGAGAGAGAGAGAGAGGCACATAAAGAAAGAGAGTGTGTGTTTAATTTTGTGATAATAGACTCCTTCCAAGGACCATTCTGTCACTTTCAGATGCCATGAGGCATTGGAAACATCAGTGCTGAAAAACAATAAACATGATGTACTTCAGTCAATGAATGAAGACTATAGTATGTGACTAATTACAGGGATTCTAGGGCTGGAATTATGCCGGCATAATAATGAACCTTACAGCTCTGTTGCTTCCCTTGGAAAACTTATTCTCTCATGGTCTAATTTAGTTGCTGGGAGATTCAATGAACAACCCTTACAATGCTGCGAAATTGTGATGTTGCAGATGAAAGTTACATTGGCAGTTATTTAGTCCAAACCCCCCATCTTAGAGATCAAGGAAACCAAGATCCAAAGAAGGTGTCACTTGCCTTTGGTTGCACAGCATATTAATATTCGAATGGAATTTTTGTTTGTTATTGTTCGGTCCTTTCAGTTGTGTCTGACTCTTTGTGACCCCATTTGGGGTTTTCTTGGCAAGGATATTGGAGTGGTTTGCCGTTCCTTTTCCAGCTCATTTTACACATGAGGAAACTGAAGCAAACAGGGTTAAGTGACTTGTCCAGGGTCACATAGCTAATAAGCGTCTGAGGCTAGATTTGAACTTGGGAAGATAAGTCTTCTTGAATCCAGGCCTGGAACTCTATCTACTGCACCACCTATGTGCCCCTACTACAACAGAGACTAGGTTATAGAAGTCCTTGAGAGTAGGGAACACTATTTGTCATTTTATTCCTTCTAGGGGCCAGCACAAATACTTGTTAGAGGAAGGATGCTAGGAGGAAGAAATGAAGGAAGGAATAGAAAGAGGCAAGGAGAGAAAGAAAAAGGAATGAAAAGGCAAGGAAAGAAAAAGGAGAGAGGAAGAAGGGAGGAGAGGAGGAGGAAGGGAAGGCTATGGAAGAGAGGAAGGAAATAAAAATAGTGGTAATAATAATAACTGACACTGATATCACATATACTATGTGCCGGACATTGTGCTAAGAGCTTCACAATTATCATGTCATTTGATCCTGCAACAACAAACCCTGGGAGGTAGATCCTGTTATTATCCCCATTTTACAGGTGAGTAAACTGAGACAAAGAGAAGTTAAGTTGCTTGCCCAGGGTCACAAAACTAGTAAGAGTCTAAGGCTGAATTTAAACTCACATTTTCCTGGCTCCAGGCCTGGTACTCTATCCACTGAGCCATTTTGACATCCAGTTCATTCCCTCGTCTCTCCAGTACTAGTCGGCAGACATTTACCAAGCACTCACTATGTGCAGAGCACAGATCATAAAGTGATGATACCAGTCTTAAATCCATTTTTATGGGCACCTTCATGTCTATTGTATATGCGTTTCTAAATAACATGAAGTCACTATCCAAACTTAGGCTCCTTTTTACCAGATGTTCCGGTGTGTGGGTAGGGAATAAGTTACTTTTTCCCCCATATTCAATCAGTGTCATATTCATTGCAATCAAATTTTAATTTCTAATTCTATTCTTAATTCTAAAGATTTTTGTTGCTCCAGTTTTGAGACCTCAGCTGGAAGCAGACAATGTCACTGATTGTACTGTACAGTGTCAGTTGCATGGAGCTACCAAAGACTGGATCTCATTGCTTACTTGTCAATCTTATCGAAAGCAGTTGCTGTTCGGTTGTTTTTCAGTCATATCTGACTCTCTGTGACTCTGGGGTTTTCTTGGCAAAGAGTGGTTTGCCATTTCCTTCTCTGGTTCATTTTACAGATGAGGAGACCAAGGCAAAATAGGTTAAGTGACTTATACTTAACACAGTTAATAAGTATCTAAGGCCAGATTTGAACTCAAGAGGATGTCTTCTTGACTCTAGGCCTGGCACTCTATTCACTGCACCGCCTAACTAATATTGATGGCAGACAATATCGGGCATATTCAGGTTGATTTTAAAAAGCCTTCTGATTTTCAAGAAACCAACAAGGAGATGGGAGAAAATCACAGGCCATAGGATTTTTGTCGTTTCAGAGTACTGATTCTAACCATTGACCTAAGCTAGCCACAGCATAACTCCACAGTACAGCATCCCACTGAAGTTTGCACTCCTTTTCATCCTGCCCCATTAAACTCCTTTCCTCTCCATCTCTATTCTCTTATGTCATCAGTGGATTGTAGGATGAAGTTAAATGCCATTTCCTCCCTTTCTTCAGTTCATCCATGGCTCCAGCAGATGTCAGTCCTCCTCTTTAGAAAGAAGCCCCTATGCAGATCCCCACGCTGCTGCATCCCTCTGAATAGACATCACCTTCAGTTATGTCAAAGTGCGGCATGCTTATTGAACTGTAACAATAATAATCCTCCCCATTAACCTATCAGGAACTTGAAATATTTTGGAGTCCAATCATGATGAATTTTTATTTTCTCATTTAATTAAAAAAAATCTATTTCAGCTTTCAATGTGTATTGGTACCAAACGAAGGAGAGCACCGATAGACATGCAAGGAATATGAATCTGGTTACAGGACAAAAAACATTCCTACCAATGTGAGAGTAGGAGGATGTGTCATTATCTGATGTGAGTCAGTATGGAGTTATGATTTCATAGCATAATTAAGAACAAGGAAGTGTCATGTTGTTTGTGGGATATGTATGCTGTATATCTCAGAGAGGAAGGAAGGTATGATGCCCTTTAACAACCACCCCTCCTTCCCTTTTTTGATAATTACATTAATATAACATTGGAAAATGGGATATATATTCACCCCATGGTTTCACTTTAGTACTTTAACTTAGACAGAGAAAGCATTTATTAAGTATTTACTATGTGCCGGGAGCTGTGCTGGGAATACCAGTACAAGCAAAAAGAAAGACAGAATCTGTCCTCTGAGAGATTATATTATAATGGGGGAAAATGACACATAAAATGGAGCTGGATGGAGCAGCTAGGTGGCACAGTGAGTAGAGCACCGGCCCTGAAAGTCAGGAGGACCTGAGGTCAAATTTGACCTCAGATACTTGACACACTTAGTAGCTGTATGACCTTGGGCAAGTCGTTTAACCCCAATTGCCCTGCCCTCCCCCTCCAAAAAGGGGAAGCTGGAGATGGGGTGTAGTAGTCCCAAGAGTCATTGGATGAGTTGATTTTGAAGTGACCATGGCTGGCATGGGTACTTCCTCAAATGGAGGTTCAGAACCACTAGGACCAATGGAAAAATGGCTTCATTCTTATTGTCTCTTTTTATTTCTTGATGCTCATTTATTTGTTTACACCACTGCTATTTCACAGTGACTAATACCACCCTATCCTTAGAACTTTACCGTATAGCATATAACCTTATAGGACATTCAAACTAAACAAATCCACACAGTAATCATGTTGGAAACAAACACATACACACGCATATAATTCCACACCTGTAGTTCACCATCTTGATGCTGAGAGGCAGGAGGCAGGTTTTACTACAAGCCTGCTGAAATCATGATTAGCGGTCATTGAACTGATTAGAGTGCTGAAGCAGGGGTGGGGAACCTTTGGCCTCTATGTGGCCTCTGGACTGAGTCCAAGTTTTACAGAGCAAATCTTTTATTAAGTCTTTCCATATCGTTTCCTTGACACTATTGTGATTATGGCTTAAGTTGTTCTCAAAATTGTCTTACATAACTCTGCATTGATTTATACAAGTCTTCTCAAGTTTCTTAGAACATTTGATATTTGTCACTTCTTACTGCACAGTAATATTCAGTTTTATCCGCCTTACTACAGTTTGCCCAGCTACCTACCTTCCTTGTGGTTCTTTGGTGCTACCAAAAATGTGTTTATATAGATATTTCTGTATATGTAGTTGCTCTTTAGGCTCCTTGAAAGTCTTGTCTCTGGGTCCATAGATTTGTAGTGTGGTGACTTTTTTTTTTTTTTTAGTATTTTGAATTGTTTCCACAAAAGTTGGACCAATCCACAGCTCCAATAGAAGTGTGTTAGTGTGTGTTTTTTTCCTAAAGCTCAACTAACAATTGCTATTTTTGTCTTTTGTCATCTTTGCCCACATGAGAGGGTCTGATTTGAAACTTCAGAGTTGTTTTAATATCAGTGTCTCTTATCGTTAATAATCTGGAGCATTGTTTCATGTGTTTGATGATGGCTTTCATTTCTTTTTTTGAGGACCACCTGTTCATATCTTTTGACCACTTATCTATTAGAGAACTATTAGACCTTTGTCAGTAATATTTACTGTGAATAGTTTTTTCCAATTAGATGCTCTCTCTTTTGATTCTAACTACATTGATTTTGTTTATGCAAAAGCTTTGTAATTTTATGTAATTCAAACTGTTTTCTTTTATTATCCTTTGTATTCCTTGCTTAGTTAAGAATTCCCCCCCTTAGCCAGAATTGTTCAAGATACCTCCTTCCATTCTCCTCTAATTTTTCTAATTAAGTGGTGTATATGTTTTCCTTATATTGTTGTAAAGTGTGCTTCATAGTTGTATTTATATATCTTGAGTGTGTCTTGGTAGGTTGACTTCCATATAATTTATGCATTTTTTAATAATGATGATGATGATGATGCTTGGAGGTTTACAAAGTACTTCACCTATGTTATCTCATCTGGTCCTCACTACAACCCTATGAAGTAGGTGCTACTGTTGTCTCCATTTTAGAGATGGGGAAGCTGAAGCTGAGAGTTTGGGTAGCCACACAGCTAGTAAATGTCTGAGGCAGGATTCAAAGTCAGATCTTCCTAACTTCAAGTCCAACACTCTCTGCATTGTGCCATCTAGGTGAAGCTATTTTCAGTGGAAAATTAGCTTTATTTTTCTGGGGGGAGTTTTTTTTTGTGGGGGAAGAGAGATGCCTCTTCAAAAGAAAATAAAGTAAATGAAAGAACAAAAGTCAGTTTGTCTTTAGCATTTTCTAAAAGTGTGTATGTGTTTTCAAGTGTAATCTATCTTTTAATGTAATGATCTTCAAGGTCAAATGTGCTTAGGAAAACTACTACTTATTATTGCTCAGCCAATTCTTGATTTTTTAATGAGAATGTTGACAATATCCAAGCCTGTTTTTGTCCCACATTCCCCTAGTTACTGGGTAATATATGTACATGTGGTTTTACTTTGATAGATCTATGATCTCATAGGCATGTGGGTATTTTCCCCATTGATACAGAAAGCAAACCTCCAGCCTTTTAATCCTCTTTAATTTTATATATAAATCATAGGTACTGTAGAATTTTAGTGCTGGAAGGGACCTTAGAGATCAATTATACCAGATTTGAGGAGGGAGGATGACCATTTATTTGTTGGGTCTTTAATAATGAAGGGTTTTTGTTTGGAGGGAGGATGACCATTTATTTGTTGGGTCTTTAATAATGAAGGGTTTTTGTTTGTTTTTGTTTTTGGTAGCAGTCACCGAGTTTTCTTCCTGCTCTGAAATTCTATGTTCCATGATTTTTGTTATTAATTGAACCATCTCATTTTATTGATGAGGCAAGTGAGACTCAGAGGTAAAAGTACTTGCCCAAGGTCACACAGATAATGAGGGGCAAAACTAGGATACAAACCAAATTTGTATCTCTTTTAGGAAGATGCGATTTTATTTATGTGGCTCCTCTTCTCAATGCTGTGTATTGTACCCTCTTTATACCTTAGAAAATATCTTTTGAGATTTACTGTATCAAAACAAAAATTGTCATTTTCCAGTCACCTTGGAGATGAACTTCTCCACACTTCTCTAAGCTGGTCGTAAAGTAGAAGACACTGTTTATTATTTGGTCCATTTTCAAAGCTTTCTAACTTGGTATGGGACCTGTCAGAGCTTATGGACACAGTATTGGAGAACATAGGGTAACTTCTGTACCATAATAAGGTTTTGGAGGGGGAAGTTGTTAAATGATGTATTTATGGATTAGTTAGAATGCATATGAATACAGATTTTCACATTGGAAATATTATCTTCTGTGATATGTTGGGCTAGATGACTTCTCAAGGTGTAAACTGGTTTATGAATTGGTTTTAATAAACAAATCACTGAAAAGAACCTTGATAATTCATCTAGTTTATACTCTGCCATCACATATGACCATAATCAATTTCTGAAGTCAGTTTCCTCATCCTTAAAATGAGGACACTAAATTAGGGAGGTAATGAAGTAATGCAGTAGAGACAACAGAAGTTAAGGAATCATAGGACCTGAGTTCAAATTCTCACCCTGCCATTTACTCTCTGTTTGGCAGAGGTAAAATAAGAAAGTTGGGCCAAATGAATGAAACAAAAAGCATTTATTGAATGTTTACTGTGTGATCTCTAAGGTCCCTTCCATCTCATATTACTGTTCCACAGATCTGTTTTCCTGGCAAGCTCCAGCATTTTGTGATTTAATTCCCATGTACCTTAGTTTCTTTATCTCAAAAAAATTCAATGATTTTTAATATCCATATTAACACAACAGAACCATTACACAAAAGATGTTTTTTTTCCCCAAGTGGACTAGTATTTGTAAAAAAAAAAAGGTCTTTAACATTTTCCATACTATGATTTCTGCAAGGGTTTCTAAGACCCTTAAAATCTTTACTTTCACCGTGTACTGACCCAAAACATAGCATCAGGTTTCCATGCTGTTGTGAAGGAGACAAGAGTAATGTATTTCTTTGATTTACTAATTTCAGAAGTGATCAGGTATTCAGTCACCTGGATGTGAGTGAGCTATCCAACTTGAAGGCTAAATGATCAGGAAGAGACCTTATCTTTCCATGGTAATCATTTATTACTCCTTTAACATATTTTATGTTCTAGAACAAACTGGTTTACTTGTTATTCCCCAAACACTATTGTTCACCTTCACACTTGTCCCTCACTTCCCTACTCCACCTTTTAGAATCCCTAGTTTCCTTCATAGTTTGGTTCATTTTCCATCTCCAATGGGAATACACCCCTTAATTGTTCGTCCTTTCTACTAAATCTATCACGTATATTCTTTTCTGCGTAAATGTTATTCCCCTCCCCCCAGTAGAATGTAAGCATTTTGAGGACAGGCACCATTTTTTATTTTGTCTTTGTCATCTCCATTACCTAGCATAGTCCTTAGTATATAGCAAATACATAAGCCCAGTTGGTGAAACTGGGTTGAATCGGAAAAGGAGGGAACACTGGTCAAGGAACCTGATAGTAATAGAGTGATAAGGCAACGAAGGGTAGATAATGGGGAGAACTGATGCTATTGACACATACACACAGAGGAGGCTGTACTGAAGAGGTCAAGAAACAAGATCTAGGAGATCTTCAGGCCAATGCTGAACAATATTTCTTTACAAATGGTCACACTTGTGGTAACTATGCATGATGGAGCTGAATAAACCTTCTCTCTCTCTTTCCCTTTCTTGTCCCTACATTTTTGCTTTAAGAAACTGTCCTATCCTATCAGAAGAAAAATTCCATGACTTTTCATCTTTCTGGCCCAAATCTTTTGTAGCAAAACCTCTGGTTCATTTTTTTGAGAGCCAGACCAGCTATATCTGCCCCTCAAGGTTCTAAAATTGGGTATCCTGTGGGGTTTTGGGGTGTCTTTTCTTCAATATCTTTGACTTGAGCAAATTGTGTGCTTACGCTGATAGGTAGCAGTGACTAGTATCCCAGTTACTTTTAACCACTTAACACCAGTTAGCTTTTATAAAGGAGAATTATCCACCTCAGTCTAGGGAGAATGAGCTCAGACTTAGCTCAATTGTTATGTAGTATTAGTCCCACCAAGTTCATGTACAAATGTAGCATCCCTTCTGAATGATTGCTTATCTCAGTACTGTAACAACAATGTGGCTAGCAGCTGCTGTAGGGGAGTAAGACCTAACAAGACCAGCATCAAGCACAGGTTCTTTGATCTCCTTTTCTAAGGAAAGCAACTTTAAGGGGTTAACAATATCACTTTAATCAAACATACATGTATCATTCACTTAGTTCAGGAGGAAAAGTCAGCACCCTGAACTTCAGAGCAAATACAAATAGAAATTATAAACTGAGACAACATAAACAGAGCAAATAACACAATTCAACAGACAGGTTTTGTCTGATCAAGATATCACATGCATAGTTACCAAAAAGAGAAGCACCAGCATCTGGGTTTTTTCAAAGCTGGGGGGCTCTTAACAATGGCTATCCAGAGTCTCCACATCAACACTCTTCCAGTGAGTAAGAGCCCCAAACAAAATGCTAACCTCTGAGTTTATATACCCTTCTTAGGGCCTGAAGACTTCACACCTAATGAGCAAAAGGGTGTGGGCCTGGGGTTTTGCACCTAGTAAAACTTAATCAAAGGCACTTGATTATTTTAGCATTCTAAAAGAGAAAACAGTAAAAAAAGTCCTACCTTAATTACCAATACAAGCAGTTGCTGGGTTGGGTGCCTAAGGTCGTTTCTTGCTCCTTGGGGCATTGATACTGGATTATTTATAGGACCTAGATGTTGGAATTCCAGAATTCCTGGAAGCTTGCTCTCCTCACCTTTCAAAACTCTTAAGGAACACATGGTAGGATGATAGAATTGAGGCCATGAGACTATCCATTGACCTCAGAGAGGCCAATTGAATTGTCTCTCATTAGATACTGTCAATAAAGGAGTCAAACCAAGAAGAGCAGCCAATGAGCAGAAGGCCAAAGTCAACTAGAGGTTTCGCCAGTTCCAGTTTTGCAACCACAATCCATTAAAAGACTAATTCGCCATGTGATTAACAGACTAGAATAAGTAACAGACTATTCATGAGTGTTTTAATGAACCTCCAAAGGACTTCCAATGTATGTAATTGTAACTCTTCTGGAAGCAGGCTCTCTAGCTTCTGCCACACAGAAAATTCGCATTAGGTGAGCATGCTGATGCTCCAAATGCTCTAGTCCTCATTATACTTACTGCCCTTGGCTTGATGTAACAGATATTACAGAGATTATGAAAGTTTGTTCAATATTGCTTAAACTTTGAAAAATTGGATCTTGGTCAACTGTATAGGGCTTTATAGTGGGAACTACAACACCCATTCTTATTTTAAGTTACTTTAGGTCTTTAAAGATGCTCTTCAAACAGAAAATGCCTTATGCTTTTGTAGATAACTTTTCAAATATTTTTTTTTCCCCTGCAGATGTTGAAATGCATAACTAACTAGCTTGAGAGCTAGAACTAAGGTCCTATTTATCTCTAGGATATGATTTTGAGCTCCACATCATCTCATTCTTGAATTTTTGTAATACCCTCCTAGCTTATTGCTCCTATAGTCTTTCTGTTCCCACAGCCTAATGCCAATTGTTCCATAAGGATGGGAATAGGTACCAGATCTGTGATTTTGTTAATATAGGGAACTCCCAAATGAGGAAATTCTCTCTGTCAATGCAGGTCAGCTGGGTTTAGAGTATTGCCTAAACTGCTAAGAGGGTAAGTGATTTTCTCAGGATCACACAACTAGAATGTGTCACAAGCTCAGGTTTTCTTGGTTCCAAGGCCAGCTCTCTATTGGTTATGCCACAATGCCTTTCTCATGATCACATTAATCTTTTTGAATGATCATTTCCACTTTGCCTATCCATTGCTTAAAATGTAACCAAGGATCCAAAGTTTTCAGCCTAACATTTAAAACCTTGATCAACTAGCCCCAAATCATCTACCCAAATTCATCTCTCACTACCCTCCATTATCTTCCTTCTCTTCTAGCTAGGCTAGACTTTTCATATCCCTTGCTTGTGACCTCCTCATTTTCACCTTGGTGACCTGACTAGTGCTGTGTCTTCAGCTTAGAATTACTTACTCCCCTTCTCTCCCCCAAACTAATACCCATATATCTTTCATGCTAGGTAAGGGGATTCCCACTATGAAGCCTTCATTGTATCACTCTGATTCCAATGATCCATTTCTTAATTTGAAGTCCATCATTTCTTTTATGTGTGTATAAACTTTTCATGCATACTTGTTTCTATATTGCATTAGGATTTTTTAAGTATTCAATTAAACTTAATAGTACTTATTTCAATACTTAATGAGAATCAGTACAGTGTAGTGGATAGAGCACTAGAATTGGAGTCAGGAAGACCTGGGTTCAAATCCCACCTCAGACCTTTGTTGTGACTCTGAGCAAGTCAGGTAACTCTTTTAGGCCTCAGTTTCTTCATCTGTTAAAACAAGGGGCTTTGTCTTGATAACCTTTAGGGTCTTAAATCTATGATCCTATAATGGTAGGGATGTGACCTTGGGCTCTCATGAACAGTCTCAGTTTCCTCTTCTGTAAAATAGGAATAATATCAACACCAGGGTTGTTGTGAGGATCAAATTAGATATCATATATAAAATGTTTTGTACAGCTTAAAGCACTATACCAATGCTAAGTATTACTATCATCAACCTCTCTGAGCTTTAGTTTCTTCGTCTTTTAGTGGAGCAAATGTTGTGGTGCAGAGATGGTAGGTTATTCTCAGAACCAGGAAAATCTGGGTTCAAATACCTTCCTTTCCTTAGCACATACTGGTAAATCATCTGACCTCTCAACGCCATGCCCCAACCCCAAGTCTCTAAGCCCCTAAATTACAGAACACTTGTAGATTTGCATTAGTAGAGAGAGTTTCCTCATCAGGAATTCCTTAGGGAGCCATTGAAATAACAGGTTCAGACATAAGATGTAGATAACAGTGCCTGGAGCACATTTCACAGCATTGTTACAATGCACAAATGAGCTAGTGGAGGGAAAGTTTTTTTTTCAAACTTTAAAATGCTATATAGTTATTATTATCATTATTATATACACTAAAAATACTCTGGACCATATTCCCCACCTCCCTTTCTCTTTCAGCTCATGTATTTCCTCTCATGAGCACCTATTGTTGATATGTAAACTCTATTCTATTAAGCCTTTTGGTGACCCTTTCATGCTGTAATTTCCAGTCTCCTAGTCCTCCTGGTCACCCTCCTTAAACATTTTCCAGCTTGTCAGTAATTTTTCCTAAAATGTGGTCCTAAGAATTGAAAAGCATAGGTGAGGTGTAACTAGGATTAGCAAGTTCTCATTCCTCTGATTCTGGACTTCGTGATTCTAATAATGCTGCTTATCATCACATTTGGTCATGTCAGCTCTGTGGAACTCTATGTCCTCATCTGCAAAATGAAAGGGGTGAATTTGATGGCCTCCAAGGTCCTTTCCAGCTCTGAATCTATGATCTTATGTTTTGGGGCTACCATGTCACACAGATAAATCTATACTTAGTTTGCAATCTTCTGAAACCTCAAGATACTTTTCACGTGACTTTGAGTAAATGTTAAGATGAGATATCTCAACTTTGAATCTTCCCTAGCTCCTAGCATGTATTTTAAGGATACATGATTTTATCAGCCCACATGTCTTTTCTTGGCTAGGCATATCACAGCTACTTTGAGCCTTGGTAGGATTATTGAATCCTAGATTTTGTTGCTCAAAAAGAGCTTAAAAGTTACCCATTCCAATTCCTTGACTTTTTAGAGGAAGAAACTAGTTCCTAGGGAGGTGAAGGGATTTGTTCAAAGTCATAGTTTGTAAGTGGCAGAGCTAGGATTAGAACCCAGGATTTCTGACTCCTAATCCACAGTCTTCAGGAGTTGCTTTGGTTAAAAAAAATCAGCATCTGTTAGTCAACTTTCTGGTAATAAGCCCCTCTGAATTGAGTTTGGTGAAGCCACCAAGCCTTTAAATATTGGATCAGGGTCTTTCCAGCTTGGAAGTAGATTGGAGAAGTCCACGTGCAAGCTGAGAGAGGTCCAGAGACTTGAACAGGGTCACAGAGCTAGTGAGTGTCCAAGTCAGGATTCAAACTCTGGTCTTCCTGGCTCCAAGTCCAACACTGTACTACCTACTTGCCCATGATCATGGTGCTCTGCCTGCGCTAAAAGGATCCAAATTTCTGGATTTAAATTGGTGACAATTTCATTCCTTAAAATTTGGGGAGGTGATAAGTGGAATTGATCTCCTAGACCTGGTTCTGACCAATAAGAAAATAATGGTTCCTGAAATAGAATTGATGGGGACCTTGGGATGAAGAGATTGCTCTCAGAATTCATGATGGGTAAGGATGGAATAATGATAATAGTAATAGTACTAGGAGTTAATATTTGTATGGTGCTTTAAGGTTTGCAAAGTCCAAATAATCAGTTATACCTCTACAAAAATGGAGAGGCATAGCTATACAATACTTACTGTAACAAAGATCTTGGGGTTTTAATGGACTGCAATTTTAGTGTGAGTGTGATACACCAGTAAAAGCAAGCTAAAGTCATCTTAAGATGTATTACATCAGGTGTAATGTGCAGAACCTACCCTAGTGCCTTGAAAACAAGTCTTAATAAACATTTGAATTGAAATGCTTTTGTTGAATGAGTGAGACGATAGTCTTATGGAACTTTGTCTTTATTAGATCACAGCTAGAATAAGGTGTTCAATTCTGGGCATCACATTTGAGGATGGACCTTAACAAAATGGCATGAATCTAAAAGAAGGATGGCAAATATACTGGAAACCATGCCATGCAAACATCAGTTGAAGGAATTGGGGATGTTTAGCCTGGAAAAGAGAACTTAGGGCATGATAACTGTTTTCTTGTATTTGAAGAGCTGTCGTGTAGACAAGGTATTGACCTCAGAGAATCGAACTAGGAGGAATGGGTGAAGTTGCAGAAAGAAAGATTTAACTTGCTGGTAGAAAAAACAACCCAACAACTTCCTACCATGTAGAGCCATCCAAAAGTGGGTTGGGCTACCTCTGGAGTCGATGGATTTCCCATCACCGGAAGTCTTCAAGGGGAGGCTTGAACACTTATCAGGGATATTGTAGAGGGATTCCTTCTCAGGGATGGTTTCAACCAGATGGCTTCTGAGATAGCCTCCAACCCTGAGAGTCTGAGAGTTCATGTTTCTGTGACTCAGATTTGCTCAATGAATAGTTCCATTGAGGTCAGTCAGCCAACTAGCATTTATTAAATGGCCGCTATGTTCCAGGCTCTGTGCTAAGTGAAAGGCAAAAATTCCCCAGTTTCTACTCTCAGGGAACTCACAATGTAATAGGGGAGGGGATATGTAAATAACTGTGTACAAATGTGCTATATACAGGATAAACTTGAGTTAATTAGCAGAAGATGTATTACCAGTTGCTTTCTAGGTTTTAAACCAAACACCTCTTGTTTTTGTGATTTGTAGGAGAAAGATCACCTTGGATGTGGACCTTAAAAACCTGAATTTGAGTCTCAGCTGAAAACCTGAATTGCTTTGTGATGTCAGGCAAGACAGTTAACCTCTCTGAGCCTCTAAAATGGAGCTTATCAGACTGATGCTACTAATCTCCCAGGATTCTGGTGAGGAAAATGCTTTGTAAAACTTAAGGTAGTATAGACATGCAAACATGAGAAGGATCCTATCATGTTACCATTTCTGGAGTCCTCTGAACATATTAGTTTGGACTTCTTAGAGCTATGGTTAACTTTTGGTTAATATACAGAAGCTATCATTGCCATCATAACCGAATATAGTACACATGTTAAATGTCTCACTATGCTGCTGGCATTGTACATAAAGTACGTCAAAGAGACTTGATTTTAACAGGCGTTGCTATAGCAGTAAGAACAAAAGTCTAACCTCTCCTTACCCCAGGTCTCTTAGAGGGGAAGACGAAAATGGGACTTGGTTAGATTTTTTTCCCCTTAATTGTCTGGAATTCTTCAAAAGATATGATTTTTGCACTTGGACATAAATCATTCATGAATAATAATAATTAAAGGGAGATTGTATTAATGACTTGAATGAGGCCAAAGTAAAGAGTGTTAAGTCCCTTGAGCATATTTCTCACTCTATGTGACCAGTAGATTTTTTCCCATCAGTGTTTTTCATTCTTGAGAACAAGGGAAATGCTGCAGGATGAGATGGTGAGAAAAGTTAGAGGAAACAATAGTAATGAGTCACAACGAAGGTCTGGGCTTCAGAGATTCCCATGTTTAGCAAGCCTGCTTGCAAAGGAAGACGCAAAATAAGATGTGAGCCAAATCCAGAGGGTATTTAAAAATATTATAGTAGCCAGAAAAAAAAGCTCAAATTTTTTTTAAAGCAAATTCACCACCCAGCACATTACATATTGCATGATTTCCTTGAATTATAGCTGTGTGAAAATGATTTTGTTGTAGATTGGACTCACTGGCTGCTTCCTTTTCTAGGAGGTCTCACAATTCCTTTTCCTCTTTTTCAAGAGCAGAGGTACCTTCCAGGGCTCCTACCCCCTATAACATTCATCTTCACATCTATATCACGATGCATCCAGCACTAACTATGTAGAGTGAACTTTCTCATTTACTTTTGTTCCCCCTTCACCTTGCACATTTCTGATAAGGGAGGCGGGGCTGCTTTGGAACAATGTAACATGAGTTTATGCTGGCAAATGGTTTTTCCTTACGGAGGGGTACCTAGCTGTACCCCCATGTTTACCAGTGTTCGAGGTGGTCAGGACTCTGAAATGGCAAATGGGCTTTCTGTTGGGGATGATGAGCTCTAAAATGAAAATCTGCCTCCTCTTAGGGAAACTGAACCTTCCTCTCCTGCTGCTAATCTCTCCTTTCCACATAAGGATTTTTTAGATGAAAGACTAGGTATTACTTATTTTTCTAACAAATAGAGTCAACTACAGACATTCAGAAGCTAGATGTTTTTTAAAATAGTGATCTTTCTAGTTCTCGTGATTTTTCTTGGGGTCAAACCTATGATTTCATTGGTGTAGTCAGCTTCTGATTAGGAAATTCCTTCTACCAATGCAGAATGGGAACTACCCTGCAATCTATAATCTTATAGATTTGTAAGAGCTGAAAGAGATTTATAGAGTTGCCTAGGGCACGGAGAACTCAAGTGACTTGTCCGGGGTCACAAAGCCTGTATATATCAGAGGTGAGATTTGAACCAAAGGCTTTTCAGTTCCAAGGTCATCTTTATATATGATGTCATACAGATGATTAAATGCGTAAAGTTTTTTTAATCTTCATTTTTTATTGTTATCTTTTGTTTTTATATCACCTTTATTTCCCAGTATCAGACCAGATAGTAATGACTTTAAAAGGTTGTTATACTTTTCTGCCCTAATGCTAGGCAATAATAAAGTTAGCAAGATTGACTGAGGATGCTGGACTAGTCTTCCTCCTCCTCCCACTCCTCACTGCTAATTCCATGTGACAATAAGGATGGCGATGTTAAGTCACATTTACATAGCGTTTTGGTTAGCCAGGTGTTATGGTAATTAGAGTGGGACTTTTTTTACTCTTTTCTCTTTTGGAATGCTGAGGTAATCAAGTACCTTTGATGAGTTTTGTTTTTCAAATGTAATGGCAAGTCAAGTGGACTTTGTGGTCTTTGTTTTGGAGTGCTTCTCAGCACTAAGGAATCTTTGATTGAATCAGGAATCTTTGATGGCCTGCTTACATCAAGGGAAGGCCTAAGTCATGTGAGTGTCATGGTTATGGTGCCCTTTGACCTTGAAGAAGTGTATATAAACTCAGAGGTTGGTGTTTTGCCTTTGGGGACAGAGTCATTGAAAGAATGTTAGTGACGAGACCCTGAGTAGCTGTTGAAGCAGAGTCCCTCCTGCCCCTTTGAAAAAACCCAGATGTTGGTACTTCTCTGGTAACTATGTGCTGAGATGTTGGACAGACAGCTAGAAGCCTGTCTGCTGGTTTGTCTCATTTGCTCTGTTTATATAATTTCTGCTTGTAATATCTGTTTGTATTCTCTCTGAAGTTCAGAGTGCTGGCTTTTCCCCCTGAACTAAGTGAATGATATATGTATGTTTAATTAAAGTGAGATTGTAAACCCCTTAAAGTTGCTTTCCTTAGAAAAGCAGATCAAAGGACATGTGCTAGCAGCCCTTCTGTGTGCTCTTGTTGTTGGTCTTTCATCCCCACAGCAGTTGCTAACAACATTGTTGTTACACCAGTCAGCACAGTGAATAGTGTGTTGGGCCTGGAGTCAGGAAGGCTCATCTTCCTGAGTTAAAATCTGGCCTCAGACACTTATGTGACCCTGTACAAGTCATTTAACCTTATTTGTCTCAGTTTCCTCGTCTGTAAAATGTGCTGGAGAAGAAAATGGCAAACCGCTCCAATATGTTTGCCAATAAAACTCAAAATGGGTTCATGAAGAGCCAGACATGAATGAAAACATGATTGCACAACATAATGCTTTAAGGTTTACAACTGACTTTCTTCACTATTATCCTGAAATGGATAGAGAAGAGATGATTAACATGAAAGGATTATTAGCAGCATTTTGAGGTGTTAACTGAAGTTTGGCAAGCTTAGAAGCATAGGAACATAGATTTAGAGTTGACAGGGACTTCAGAAGATATTTAGTCCAACTGCCTCATTTTATAGATGAGGAAATTGGGGGCCCAGAGAGGTGAGGTATGCCACACAGTATGTATTTAGTAGAGCAAAGATTCAAACCCAGGCACTCCCACCCCTAATTCAGTATTTGTTCCGTTGTGCCGCAGCTAGAGAGGATATTTCTGATCTGCAAATACTGAAGCAACATTGGGAACTGCAGAATCCACAGATTGCTGGGTGATGTCCCCTTTGCCACCTGCTAAGCAACTGGGGTTTGGAGATGTTTAACTGAGGTTTGGGTATTCCTACATGGGGCACTGCCCCGAAATACCTTGCTGTGGTTAGAGTTCTAGCACAGACAATTTTGGACATTTTTCCAACCAGTTTGTCAATATTTTTTGAGTTACATTAAGTCCACCAACCATCTTCTGGGGAAGTGGGAAATACCCATCATTCATGCTGTGGGTAGAGTTAGTGATTGAATCTTTGCAGCACAGTGTTTCCTTAATGGGATTCTATGCTGAAGTACTTGCTGGTAATATAAAAGAAAGTGAAAAATAACACAGTGATGGGACCACATCACTCAGTGGAACAAACTTATGGTCACAAAGGCCTCACTTGAGGTCACTAGATGTGGCATTATGGACAGAGGGCAGGACTAGAAGTCAGAAACACATGGATTCAAATCCAGCCTCAGACACTAGTTGTGTGACTCTGGGCAAGTTTCTTAACCTCTGTCTGCCTCAGTCTCCTCCTCTATAGAATGAGAATAATAATGGTACCTAATCAATAATATATGGAAGGAACTTTGTGCTCCTTAAAGTGCTGTGTAAATGTTAATGATGATGATGATGATAGTCTGGGGACTTTCAGTAAGTTGTAAAACATCTCTGGTCTTCCTCATTTGTAAAAGGGAGTGGGTGGGAATTCTAGATTAGATGATTCCTAAGGTTCCATTTGGCTCTATGGATTCAGTGAGTATAAGGAATGGCCTGAACAAACCATGAATTTAAAGACTCTGTCTGTGACATTCCAACTAGCATAGTAAAAAGAGCATTGGGCTTACAGTCAGGAGAACCAAGATTCTCCTTTTTAAAATTAGTCGGTGAGAAGAAAGCAAGCTTCTCCTAGATACTGGCTCATCTTCCTTCCCTGGACTGCTCCTGTGTTACTCTTGATTGGAAATCAGGATATTTGTGAATCCTTTCTCAGAGACTTGCTAGCTCTGATCATGGGCAAAGTCATCCCAAGTAGGGGTCCTACTGCTTTCGTTACCTATCTTACAAGGCTATTGTGAGGAAAGCTCAGTAAACACAGAGTTGTTTTGGTCATTTTGATGATGATGATGACGATGATGATGTAGTTTAAAGGCAAGATGGCTTATTGACCATAAGAGTAACTAACCTGGTAGATTAGAGGAATACGGTAGATAACAGCTTCTGGGAAATGAGCAATTTTTGGTTCCTGTATTAGGGAGCCTTCTCATATGTGAAACCAATTGATGATTTCATCAATTTAGGATTTCCCTCCAATGTTATGATCTAAAGGCATGCATATCTGCTTCCCAAAGGGCAAATTTGCCTCTTGTGTTCTCCTAAAAGTTTACCACTGGGGGTCCACCCATTACATTGGAGGTCTTTTTTGCTTTCTCCCAACATTAAGAGGGTACTGGGTTCTGCCATTCACCTGTCATCCCTTACTCTTGTCAAGGGCCCAACCCATCTACTTTTCCTACTATACAATTCTTTGCTTGCTTCCTTTATTCCTGTTCTCTATCTGAGTTCCTCACTGGTTATGCGTTGCGGTCTACTCACACCTACCATGCCCCTTTCCATCGCCTCTTGTGAGATGATCATCTTGTTTTCCAGAGGCAATGGTTCAGAGACGTCTAGCCATACAGCAACACCACTAAAGTTTTCGTATTGACAAGATGGGCTTTTGCTGTGTTGGGAAGCTTGGGGTCAATAATGGTGCTTTGCATTTCCCCAAAGCAATCCTGTCTGCTCTTTTCATCCTTTTCAACTCTGGGTCCAGCTCATCGACCATCTGTATTGTTTGATTCAGATAAACACACTGTGTACTGTAGGGAAACCTACAAAAGGGACAGTACTTTATATGATTTTAACAAGCAGATCACAGCATCACTATTGTGATTATTGTGACCTTCTTAATAAATGATCTTAATAAATATAGCTTCACCATATGATCAGTTTTTCTATGTTTTCCTTGGGTGAATGGGCACCATTAAGTTACAATGTATAGCCCAGGCATTTTACAGAATCACAGAATTTTAGAATTAGAAGAAAACTTATGCCTGAAAAAGAATCCCCACTATAATAATACTGGACAATGAATTGTCCAGCTATATTAGGAAGGCAGAATTTATGATTTCAAAGAGAATCTCATATGTGCCTAAAAGGTCCGGAACTGCAGGATATAAGGAATTCTCTAGGCAGAAGGCAGGAGAACTAAAGCATGTATTTACACTCCACAGTAACAATCCCACAAACCAGCGTCCCCATTTTGATATTTTCATCAAAAGCTTCCAGGCCCAATAAGTCCGCCTCACAAGAGTAACTAGGAAGCCACAGAGAAGCGAGATGGTATAAGGCAAAATCGTATACATGCTTCCCCTCTACGGTAAGAAGATTACCCACTAGCCTCTAGTCAGCTCTGCTACCGGCAGCTCAGCTTCAGCTGTAGGCGTCTCTGGCTCCAACTGGAAAAGGAAAGGAGGATCTTCAAGCTGTCCTCTCCCCTCTTATAGAGTTTTTGACATCATCAAGCGCCACCTGAACGACCAGGGCCAATTGGTTCTTGACTTGGCCCCTCCCCCAGCGTAGACCACGTTAACACACCTCCCCTCAGCCAGCGCCACGACTCATCACACAGGAAGCTCTGGTCCTGCCCCGGAAGAGCAAGCCCCAGCGTCCAGGGAAGCTCAACGAGGCAAGCTGAGTCATTCAAAGAAAACAAAGTCCATTCTGGCTACACCAGCCTCTGCTTGAAGACCTCCAAGGAGGGCAGCTCATCTCTTCCCATTCCATTTTTGGACAGCTTTAATCATGAGGAAGGTTTTTCTGATATCAAGCCTCTAGATACCTCTTCGTAACTTCTACCCATTGTCGCTGGTTCTGCCTTCTGTCGTCAAACTAAGTATAATCCATCTTCCACATGAGAGCCTTTTAAATAACTGAAGACAACTATCATGTCTTCCCTGAGTCCTCTCTTCTCCAGCCTTCATAGTCTCATTTCCTTCAAACGTTCCTTATAGGACACATATTTAAGTCCCTTTATTATCCTGGTTGCCTTCCTTTGGACGTGCTTCAGCTTTTCCAAGTCCTTCCTAAACTTTGTTGCCTAGATTTGAGCACAGAACAATCAGATGTGGTTTGACCAGAGCAGGGTGTAGCAGGACTCTCACTTCATTATTCCTGGAAGTTATGAATTGATCTTAGTGCAGCCAAGGGTTACATGAGCTTTTTTTGAATGTCCTCTCACGTAGTTGATTCACATTGAGGCTGCAGTTAGCTAAAGCCCCATGGTTCTTTTTTTCCAGACAAATGGCTGACTAGCCATACCTCTTCAAAATTATATTTACGAAATTTACTTTTTTAACTGAAGTGTCAAATTTTACATTTGTCCCTATTGAACTTCATCTTGCTTAGGCTTAGCTCAATGATTCAATCCAGTGGTATCCAACTCAACTAGAAACATCCCTGCTTTCCAGACTCACTTAGTGAACCACAAATAAACATTATCTATGTTACGTTGTATTTTTATTTTGTTTGTTAAACATTTTCCTGTTACATTTAATCTGGTTCTTTTATGGGCAATCAGTTTGACACCTCTGCTTTAGTCTATTAAGATCTCACTGGATCCAGTGTCATCTAGTGTATTAGTTTTCTTTCCCAGATTCCCGGGATCACCAAGTTTGAGAATTATGCTATCTATGTCTTTAGCAAGTCATTGATAGGAATGTTAAACAGCGTAATGCCAAGCTCAGACACTTATGACTCTCCAATGGAGATCTCTTGGCAAGCTGACATTGAATGATTAAGATTACCATGTGAGTTTAGCCATTCCAACAGATCCAAATCAACTTAATTGTATATATTCTAGCCAAACCTGGTACATTTTGCATGAGACTCTCCTTATGGGTGGAGACAATTCTGACATAATGCAATATACTTTCACAAGGGTGGAATTAGTGCAAGAACTTTAGAGAAGAGAGGTATTATTATTGATTCTTGCTCTGAGGGAGACATACACCCAAGATTCCCCTTGTAACTTACTCCACTAAGGAGAAAAGGAGAAAGTCTTTCCTATAGACTCTCCTTGTAGGAGGAAGCTGACTCTTCAACATGTCCTGATTTTCAGCTCATTTCCCCAGAGACTTTGTGGAATTTTCCTTTGGGTAAGATCAGGGGCATCTCTTTAGTGAGTGAAACCTCAGCTCATTCTTATCTAAGGGGCTCTTTTATTTTTGTATACTTTCTGGCATATTCTAATCTGTATAAATTTTCTGAATTCTGTTTGATGTCTTTTGTAAAACTGGTATTACACAAGGGAAGGAATCAAGAGTGGAGTGAGAGAGTATAATCTTCAGATACCTGCTTCTTTTAAGAGATAGTGGCCAGGGACATGGCTTGAATCTAAAAGTTATGTTTCTATACTGGTAATGTTTAGGGGAGGGGACAGATAGAGATAATTCTAGCCTGGTATACCCATCTTTCAAAGGAGAACAGAAAAGTCAGTTTCTCCTGCAAATCTCAAGGCAGGAGTCATAGTCTTCCTTGAAGAGGTATGGGTAAGATTCCAGAGATATCTATATCTATATCTATATCTATATCTATATCTATATCTATATCTATATCTTTGTCTTTGAGCTAAACTACCTGTTGATATGTGTAGATATCCTATATATTTATACATATATGTATATGTTTAGATGTTTAGGTGCATATGCTGATATGTTTAGATACATATTAACATATGTTAGCATGTATGGGCTTAGCTTACATGACAACAAATACCTGAAATGTATAGTCATTTAGCCCCCATTTTGCCACATTTTCCATGATAATAGTATAAGATAGTTTATCAAGTGTTTTGCTAAAATCTAGGTAAATTATGTTTATAATATTCTCCTTATCTATAGCTTTAATAATCAACAAAGTATGACTGATTCTTGATGAAAGCATGCTGGTTCTATGTAATTAGGATTTCCTTTCTAAATGTTCACTAAACATTTTAATAATAAAAAAAATTCTAGAATTTTCCCAGGAATCAATCAAGATCATTGACCTGTAGTCTTCATATATATTTTTTAAAAAATATAGTTATATATGTATCATATATGTATATATGCACATAGATATGTATGTGTATTAAATTGAGGCAACATTGACTTTTCTCTGGTCCTATGGCACATATTCCATTTTCATAACTTTTCAGATACCACTGACAGTGACTCAGAAATCACACATTTAGTATCTAAGATACATGGTTCATCTAGGCCAAGTATCATGAATTCATAAAGGCAGCTAGATAGTCCCTTATTATCTTTTTACTTATATTGGGTATTAACTCCATATTAGCCATTTATATCCTGTCCTTTATAGTGCAAAGGTTATTCTCTTTGGCAGAGATGAAGGAACAAGATAATAATTGAGTGGTTCTGTCTTCTCTGGGTTGCCAGTTATCATTGTCTTATTCACCTCAAGCAGTGGCACTCTCCCTTCTTTGAGTTTTCCCCTTTCTGACAATATTGATTAAAAAAATAAAAAAATCACTTTTGTTGTTCTTAGTATTTTTAAACAGCCTCACATTTTTCTTATAGGTCTATGCCAAGCTCTTGCATTCACCCTCTGTTACCTGCCCTTGTTTTCATCATCATCATCATTGTCATCATCTCTCTCTCTCTCTATATATATATGTATACATCATATATATTATCATCATATCTATGTATATTTAAATAGATTTGTTTATGAGTCCCACACATATCTATATTGAACTCTGGGTAATTACTATTTTCCCTTCTAATTAGAATTGTTTTTCTTTGTGTCTTCCCAACTCATTCCTAAATTTCCAACTCCTTCTGGTCCAAATTCCCTTATGTAATATAATTCCCTCATAAAATTTCAGTCCACAGGATCATCTCTATCCTTTCTCTAAACCCTTTGAAATCACCTTTCCCCAATTCTAGGGCACATGTAAGACCATGTCTAACTTACTTCTCCTTCCTAAAAAATTCTAGGAGGAAGTTGTCATTTCTCCCCAAGGTTTTCATTATTTCCAGGGCAGTCCTGCCATGTTAGTAAGAACCATATGCACAACTGAATTTCTCTTTGTTGATTCCTTTGCCTACCTAACATCCTTCAATTCCTGCTTAACTGATGCTCTCTGCTGAGAAGAGAACAAGGAATGGAAGTTCCATTTTTTTTTCAAGTAAGTACAAAAGCAGAAATTATAAATGGAGTTTATGGAAATAGAAAATCTTGGATTTTCATCTGTTGGTGTTTTCTCTTGTCTCGTGCTGAAAAATGTAGCAAGATCAATTTACTTATTCATTAAGTAAAAATGTCTTGCTTCTGCACAAACAACAAAGGTGTTTTTATTTTACTTTTATCATCGTCATCAACAACAAAGCAGGGTCTCTAACCCATTTGAGGACTTGGGTGGCAACATAGTGTAAAAGAACAAAGATTTTGGAGTCAAGTGGATTTCAAACCGGCTTCTTCCATTTAAAAGGCATGACACTTTGGGCAAGTCATTTCTCCTCTCTGGAATTCAGTTTTTTCATCTGAATTATGAAAGAGTTGAACTTAGAGGGTTGCTAACATCCTTTCCAGCTCGAAGTCAATGATCATAACACCTCTTATGCCCAATGAAATGTGATGTGATCCCTAAAATAAATAAGAAAACCCATTTAGTTATTCTATGCAATTCAAGTAGATTATATGCATAGACTTAAATTTTCTTTTGTTCCAAGTTCCATTTGAGAATACTGTTACTTTATTATACTTTTGCTGAAAGACAGTTTCCAAGTATCACCAAATTACTCCATCGCCCACACCTCCCTTGGTGAAAAGTTTAAGTTGTTTATCTAGTAATTGCAACTGGATACAGTGGATTATTAGGGCTGTGTCCAATTCTTTCCCTAAGGGTATGTATCATAACACTAACTCTTTGGCATAGCCCAACAAAGCTACTGCTTTCACAGACCACATTCTGGTTCTTGGAATCTTTTTTCGGTCCAGGAATCTTTTTGATTTATGTTTTCCCGGATCAAACAATGATTACTTCACATCTGAGAGTTCTCACTGAATCAAATCAACCCAAAGGTCCCAATGGATCTCCTTCAGATTTGAAAGATATGAAAAAATAAGTACTTCTCCCACTAAAGTACTTTTTTATGCCTCATTCCGTTGGAGACATGACCCTGCTTTCTTGATGGCTATGCCAGGGGAGCACAAATCAGGGTACATCTGATCAAAATGGAAAGGCTTTAAGAACAGACACAGCCATGAAGTGACATCTTTTGCTCCAGAATCAGCAGGTGGTGAATTTTTCCAGGCTCGGAAATTTAGTAAGAGGTCTTCTACATGGTAGAGAAGAATTGCACTCCTCACTGACAGAGGGATGAAATCATGGATCCTTGCCATAATAAAGCAATACACACTATGGCTGCACATAGGTGTCTACAGCTGTGTCTGCATAGGGCTACTTGGCTTGGTCAGTTTTACTGAACTATTTCCACAATTCACTTAAGCAACTTTTCCTCTCCATGGAGTCAACTAGTTGTTTAGGTTAACTGAATTGACTTCTGGAGTATATGTGCTATAGGTGGTACATGCACTAGGCAGTTGCAACATGTGTCCAAATAAGTTTAGTATAAAGAAATTTAAAGAGAGCATTCATCATTGGGAGAATCGGAAAGCTTCATGGAGGAAGTAGCAGTTGAACTGAGTCTTGAAAGGAGAAAAAAGATTCTGAGAAAAAGAAAAGGAGAGAATGAATTCTAGACACAGGGGACAGTCTTGTACAAAGGTAGAAGCAAAAGGTCAGTGGTCAAGTTCAAGAAAAAGATGAGGTTAGGAGCCAATTTGTGGAGGGCCTTAAATAAGTAGTATGTTCTTTTTATTTTTAATAAATGGGTGATTTTATTGGATAACTCACAGTACAGTAAATAGTACATGAAACTTTTAATGGAAACACTTGGCCATAATTGCTTATGATTAACTTCAACTTGAATGTTATTGTTTTAGTTTAGAGACCTTCTCCATCTTTAGCTTTAGTTTCAACTCTGGTGCAACTGGGTAATACCACGAATGTCAATATATTCTCCCTTATCTTCCACCCTGTTTTCTATGAAACTTCCAGGGTATTTTGCTCCATGTACATTCTTTATCTTATAGATTATGGGGAGCCTTGGAAGATTTTTGAGCATGGAGGCAACATGGTTACATTAGTACTTTAGGAAGATTATTTTGACAGATTTTTTGGGGGGAGGGATGAAAGGACTTAATTTTTTTTAAAGCTTCCTTTAAAATTAGCCTAATCAACGGTCATTTCTTTTTCCTTTTTAAAGTTTCATTTTTATTTGAAACTCAATAAACACCAAATAAAATGGGAAAAGAACTTGAATCTGCAGATCTTTGTTCTCTATAACTTGTGTTTCTTTTTAAGTGTATACCAATTTCAATTTGTAGCTTTCAAAGCTATCTTGCTTGTTTGTGGTTCTTTCTGGCTTTCCTTCTTTTCTCTTCTTTATGGTTTTATAAAGAATGCCTCAATGACACTCACATACAAGCGTTTCAATATTCAAGTCTCCTCCCACTCCAATCCATCCCCAACCCAGATGCCAAAGTGATGATCTCAAATGGCAGGTCTTGCCATGTCTCCACCTCTGTCTTCTCCACACCCCTAACCAGGAAATTCCAAAGCTTCCCTATTACATCCAGGGTCAAATATACACTTCTCTGTTTGCTAATCATAACTTGGATCCTTCCTGTGTTTTCAGTCTTTTATAACTCATTACATCAGTGTGATCTAGTGACGTAAGCTTTCTTGCTTTTCCTTGAACAAGACACTCTTCTCCATTTCCACCAACTGTCCCCGTGCTTGGAATTCTTACTTCTTCACTTCCATTGTCTGGTTCCCTTGGCTTCCTTCAATTTTCAGCTAAAATTCCTCATTCTATAAGAAGGCTTTCCCAGTCATTCTCAATATCATCGTCAAGCCTAATGTGAATATCTCCAATTCATCCTGTGTGCGGACTGTACGTAACCATCTCCCTGATTATAGTGTGAGCTCCTTAAGGGCAGTGACTTATTTTGGCCTTCTTTGTAACCCCAGTGCTTAACACAATGCCTTGCACACATCAGGCATTTAATAAATGCTTGTTGACTTGATTTAACTTGAGAAACTACCTTTCTTTGACTTTTAAAGTGTTTTACTATAATGGTTCCAATCTCTCTTTCCAGACAGACTTCATATTGCTCCCCGTCATGCGTTCTTTTTCAAACAAACTGATCTAATTGGTCTTCTCAAATCAGACAGTATTTACAAAGTGCTAAGTACCATGCTTGCCGCACAGTAGGCACTTTGTAAATGCTTATTCCTCCCCCCTTCTCTGTACACAATATCCCATTTCCTACCTCTGTTTGCACTAACCGCTCTTCCTCCTCTTTTCTGCCTCTTGGAATCCTTAGATTCCTTCAAGACCCAGCTTGGATGCCACCTCTCACGTGAGTCTTCCTTTTAGTCCCTACTCCTCAGTATATTGTGCTCTCCCCATCTTCCAAAATCACTCGTATTTTCTATTTGAATTTACGTATTCGTGTACATGTTATTTCTCCTTAAAAGGATCTAAGCTCCTTTAGGGCAGGGGCACAATGCCTTGTACATAGCAGGAATTTTGGAACTGTTTGCTCAAGGAATGAATGAATGAACAAACAAATGAAAACAAATGGTGCCTGAGACCACCTTCTGTAGGTTAAGAAAAGGTCACTTTTCCCCAGGATAAGCCACTTCCCTCTAGGTGGGTTACTCACTGCTCAGTTGAGATGGCTTCATGGACAAGCAGAGTTGCCTTTGAGATCAAAGACATGCTGAAAACTGCTAATGCTGTTTTATTATAAACATTTTAATGGTCAGATTATATTGTATTAAAGCTGTTTGTGAAATCCTGCAATGCTGTTTTTTTTAAAGTTTCAAATCAGATTCAATTAAATTCTTAAGTCCTTTTTAGTAGCATTTGCCTTTCCCCCCTTCACACTCATGTAAAAAGAATGCCCTGTTATTGTTCAGTAATCTTTGACCCAGTTGGGGCAGACTGTGTGACCCAAGCGTGATGTTTTTTGTTTTTTTGCCATGCTGCATGTATAAACTTATTTATAGTTGCTTCCATTTTGAAAGAGAACTTTCAATCTTTTTAATCTCCCATGGGATTTGGCAACTCTGAAATATTTACTATATTTTTATGTAGTCTCTTTTTTATCTTGGCAGAGAAATACTAATGCCATAAATTTGTATGAGGGACATGGGGAAAACCTTACAAATCTGATTTGTCAAGATCTGCTTGCCATACCCCAGCTGATGCTGTGATAGATAAGCTTCTGTAAATGGTAACACCTTTGCATTTATATTGGTAAAACTTGATCATAGTTTGTTTTAAGACTGAAGAAGAGACTCTGGGGTTATATGTAGGTCGCCATGACCCATAAGACAGACTCTGGGCTCACACAAATGGAGTTTAATCTTGGGGATTTCTCACTCATTTTCTCCACGCATCTATACTCTTTTAGGTATAATAACAATTTGGCTTTTATGTAAATTTCCATGCAGGGTAAAGGGGAAAAGGTTCTCCACCCTCAGGAAAGTACTCAGGGTAATAAAACATCAAACATATGGTAGATTTTATTTAACATCCTAAGCCCCACAAAGGACTCACATCTGAGTACAGAAATACTCAAGTCTATCCTCACCTTTCTGGTGGGCCACCATTTTCTCCTGGAACCTATACAGTAGTCTAGTCTTATAGTACAACTCTAAGTGAATTTGGTTTTGCTAGAATGCTAATCACCCTTTGTCACCAGTGGGCAGCCACTTCCCAGGAACACATACAATCCTCTAGACTTACTGTTCCATACTGGCATATGATGCTCCTGGAGGTAGCTGGGTGGTGCAGAACCCCGGACCTGTGAGGGAGTCAGGAAGACATGTTCAAATCTAGCTTCAGACAACTTTTTGCTCTGTGATCCTAGGCAAGTCACTTAACTTCTGTCTGCCTCAGTTTCCTTGTCTATGAAATGGAGATAATAGCATCTTCCTCCCAGGGTTGTTGTAAAAATAAAATGAGATAATATTTGTTAAACACTTCGCAATCCTTAAAGTGCCACGTAAATGCTAGCTATAATCATTATTATCATTGTGCCGAACAACCTTTATCCAAGCCCAGTTCATATGCTTCACAGTCTTAGGGAAGGGCAAAATTTGGATTTGTTCTGACTTTGTGTCTCTTTGCTCTTTGGTTCCAATTCCTTGGCTTGGACCAGAAATTCTTCTCTTTTTCTGTGTATACATTTGTTTGATACTGGTTCCCTTTCTCCTACTCAGTCATGTGTATGGTTCCTCGAAGGGCCCATAGATGTACAGCTCCCCCATTACAAAGAACTGAGTTGAAGATTCTGTGTATTCATTCTCCACTTTAGCCTCTCTCCTCCAGTTCTCCAGCCTCTGGAGCCCTCTCTTGGAAAGGCTGAGCCAAAGGCTTCTTGACTATTTGGGCTTTTCCCCTCCACCCTGGGAATTCCTTCTCATGCTTCCATTGGGTCTTTATTTTCTTAAATAGAATTTTACTTCTAATAACATGTAAAGATAGTTTTGAACATTCATTTTTTTTAAATAAAATTTTGAGTTTCATCGTGTCTTAAAAGGCCTGACTGTCATCCTCTGATTCAGAAACTAAATTCTGTAAATCCCCCAGTCATTGTGTTCCCCCTTTTCATAACAAAAGATCACAGGAACATAGGCATTAGAGCTGAAATGTACCTTTTAGTCACCTTATCTAACCTTCCTCTCATTTTTTTTAAACAAATCAGTGGGCTGAGATCCAGGGAAGTTATTTGCCTAAAATCATATAGCTAGCCAGTGAGAGAATCAACATTCCAACTCAATTTCTCATTCCAAATTCAGTATTGAATTTTTTTTCACACTCTGCCATATTATTGCCTACCCTACTCATTCACCTGGTGCTCATAAAGATTTGGTAGCTCTCTATTGCTTCATTTAAAAATTCAGATTTCTACTTGGTGTTCCAAATCCTCCCTACCTTTCTAGGATGACTGCATACTAATCTTTTCATCTAATCATGGAATCATAGCACTTCAGAGTTGGAAGGGATCTCACCAGGGAGAGGAGGGAGGGAGGAAATAAGCATTCATAGAGCACCTACTAAGTAACAGGCACTGTGCTGGGCACTTTTTACTAAAATGATCTCATTTGATCCTTATAATAACGCTGTGAGTTGGTCCTGTTATTATCCCCATACTACAGTTGAAGAAGTGGAGACAGATAGAGGTTAAGTGCCTTGCCCAGGGTCGCAGCTAATACACCTCTGAGGGCAGATTTGATCTTGGGGCTTCTTGACTCTAGACCTAGCACTCTGTGCGTTACACAACCAGCTGCCATCTAGTCCATCTCGTACTGGGGGTAACTTTCCCAATGAGTTGTTATATCGAATTTACTTGAGACCTTTAATGAGAAGGAATCTCCCACCCCTTGGGTCAGCCTATTGTAGGATTGTTAGGATATTATAACTGTTATATTTATTTCTAACATTAAGTTTTTAATTAATAACTTAAACTGGCATCTTTGCAACTTCTACTCTTTGCACCTAGTTCTATCCTCTGGAGACAATGATAAGTCTAATGTTCACCTCTCTATGCTCCAACTACTTTCTGCCATGTGATCTAACCCTGCTTTCTCTTGGTTCCAAGCTTTTGAACTTAGAATTCCATGTAGGTGGACTGTTTCCCTTCCTCCTTTGCCTCTTAAATTAAAAATTCTTTAAATTCCAACTGAAAAAAGAAAGAAATTGTATAAGCCAACTCTCTAGGGGTAGCTAGGTGGTACAGTAAATAGAGCCCTGGGGTCAGTAGGACTTGAGTTCAAATCCAGCCTCAGACACTTGACACTTACTAGCTGTGTGACCTTGGGCAAGTCACTTAATCCCCAATTGCCTTGCCTCCCCCCCTCCAAAAAAAAAGAAAGAAATTGTATAAGCCCAGCTGAATTGTTATTTTTTACAAGAAACTCTCCTCAGTTTCTATGTTGGTGACAAACTTCCCACATAGATGTTTGTTTTTCACCTCTCTAATGCACTTGTCATATAAGTGCGTTACATGTTATATACTTGTGCAAGTGTAGTATATGTATCTCTTTTTATGTACCATTTCTACTTTCCTTCCCAATAGACTACAAGCTCTTTGAAGGGAAGGACATCTTTGCTGATGAAAAAGAATAGTTGATCATAGTTTTGGGAAATACATTCATTTCTTATACTTGTTGCTTTTCAGGAAAACCAAATGAGATGTATAAAGAAGATGTTGAATTTTAAAGAATTATAGGATGGCCTATAATAATAGAACTTTAAAGAATTATAGGACGACCTTGGGCAAGTCACTTAAGCTCCCTCTAATTGCTCTAGACAACTTTCCAAAACTCTATGTTTCAAAGAAGAGAAGAGGATACAGCACTGAACCTTGGGATATACCCACAGTTGCAGAGTACGATTTCAATGATCCTCCAGCAAAGGAGACTAAGAAAGAGAGGTTGGGCAGGTTGGAGGAGAGCCAAGAGAGAGAAGTGTTACAAAAACTCAGATAGGAGAGAGTATCCAGGAGGGTGGTCAACAGTACCAAATTCTTCAGAGGTGGAGAAGGAATTTGAGAAAAGATGTGGCAATTAAGAAATCATTAGTAAGTCTGGAGAGAGCAGTTTTAGTTGAGTAATGAGATAAACAAATGATGGAGAAGAGTGGAAGGGCTGTATGTTTTGGTAGGCAGGAGGATAGGAATGAACATATAGGGAAAGACTGAAGATTTGAGAGAAAAGATGATCCTAGGGGTCACATACAGGAGATGGAAAAGGATGGGATTAGACATACAGAGTGCTTGGCTTTGACTGTGAGAAGGGCCACCTCTCCATTAGAGGTTATAATAAAGGAGCAGAGGTTGGTAGATGATGCCACAAACTTTCAAGATGTGAATGGGACAAAAAGAAATTCACAGAGAATGATTTCAAGGTTTTTTTTTTTCCTCAGTGGATATGAGGTGAGGTCCTCTAATGAAAGAGTGGGCAAAGGTGTGGTGTGGAAGGTCTGAGGAGAGAAGGAAAGGTTTAGAACAGCCACTGTGGGGAGTGAGATACAAAAACAGGTAAGAGCAAAAGGATCACCTTGCTGTTGTGAGGGACAATTGAGATTAGATAACGAAAATTTGTACCAGTCAGAATAATTCAGTAGCACTTAAGAAATGGTAGGGGTAATGTGGCAGGGGTTGAAGTTTGGCAAGGCATAAGTGAAGATAGGGGCAGAAGATTTGAAGGCCTCAGAGAGAACCCTTCTGGGGAACAGGGAAAGGAGAAGGATCCAGAGTGCATCCCAAGAGAGGAAACAGAATGCTGTGCTTTATTACATCAAAAGTCTTGGGATGACCAAGGTCATAGCAACAGTACAAGGTTAGAGATGTCCATATGAAGTTGACTGAACAAAACACAGTGTGAAGGGGGCCTTAGATAGAGGGATGAGAATTTTTCTCTTGCATCTACTTTGCCCAAGACAGCATTTTCTTAGAGGGGAACTACTCTTGCTACACCTCGCATGGCCAAACTTAATTACATCAATGTTCTCAAGGGCCTTGACAAACCCCTTTTCTAAGATTAATTCCAACCCATTTATCCTAGTATTAAACTGTAACTGGAGGTCAATTTAGCTGAGTATACAGGATGCTGTACCTTAATGATAGGCTAACCCCAACATAATGAATAATCAGTCATAGTGGGGAGGGGAGGGGACGACACAGTTCAAACCACAGAAAGGTGCTTATTCTAGTTATTCACTTTGGCCAGGCTAGGGGTAAAAAGGAGGAATAGCATTGAGTTATTAAGAGACTCTATTAGGACACCACTCAAAATAATGCTGGAGACAAGTCATAAGCACAGGCAGGGGTATTTATTTGAGAAGTCAGACCTGGACCATTTGAATAGGATGGCATCAGCCCTGAGAAGAATGAGCACAGGGTGTGTTAGTCAAAGTTGGAAGATTGTTATGAGGAGGATGATTTATAAGTTACATTGGGCCTTTCTCCAATAAAGAGAATAACTATACAAATAATAATTCATATTTACACTGAATTTTGAGATGAAGCTTAATCTCAAAATGTATTAAATCCTTTAATAAAAAATACGTAACAGACATAACCTTCATGACTTAGCCCCCTCCTATTTTTTTAGTCTTTTTATGCCTTACTCCCTGCCAATATACTCTTCAGTCCAGTGACACCAGCCTACTTGCTGTTCCATGAACAAGACACCCCCTTTCTCCACTCTGGGCATTTTCTCTGGCCATCTCCTATGCCTGGAATGTTCTTCCTCTTCATCTTCACCTGGCTTCCCTGGCTTCTTTTAAGTCTCAACTAAATTCCCATATTTTACAGGAAGCCTATCCTAACCCTTCTTAATTTTAGTGCCTTCCTCCTTTTAAATATTTGCTATATACTCTCTGTATAGTTTGTTTACACATATCTGTTTGCTTGTTGTCTCCCCCAGCTTGTGAATTCCTTGAGGGCAGGTACTGGCTTTTGCCTCTTTTTGTATCCTCCAGAGCTTAAAACAGTGCCTTTACACAGTGACTCACTGACAAAATATACACAAAACAATTTCAGAAGAAGGACTTTAGCAGTTGAAGAGAATCAGGAAAGGCTTCATGCAGAAGATGGTGCTTAGGCTACATCTTAAAACAAGAGAGGGTTTTCATTGGATGATGGCCAGTTTGAAGGCATGGAGAGAGGAGATAGAATGTTGTTTATGAAGAACAGAGAGAAAGTTGGCTTAACTGGATTTCAGAGTTTCAGGAGGTGGAATAGTGTCTGACAAGTCTGGAAAGACAGTTTAACATCAGGTTGCAAAGGGCTTTAAAAGCTAAACAGATGAGTTTATATTTTATCCTTGAGGCAACAGGTAGCCATTGGAACTGATTGAATAGGAGAGTAACAAGGTCAAATCTGCACTTAAGGAAAATTACTTTGGCAGCAGCGTAGAGGATGGATTGGAATGAAGAACATCCCAAGGCAAAGAGAACAATTTGGAGAATTTTGGAATAATCTAGGTGAGAGATGATGGACATCTGACTTACGGTGGAAACTGCAGAGTGGAGAGAACTAAGTCATTTAACCACTTAATTTCTCAATTTTCTCGTTTGTAAATGAGGCACTTGGCTTGATGGACCCTAAAGTCCTTTCCACCTCTATCTATAAGCCTATAACTATGATGTTGTGTCATAGATTAGGGCATGGTTTCAGATCATGGGAATTCTTATGAATAAAGGTGACTTGAACAGATTATTCTTTCTAGAGAGGAGGGACAGGGGTTATTTCCTGAGTATTAACAGGAAAAAAGGAAGACTTAATGCTAGTGGCATAGACCCTTGGGAATTCTGTTAAAGACAAGCCCCATGGGTTATTGGGAAAGGTTGATATGGTGGAATAGTGAACAGAATATTAGATGTCATAGTAAGAGACCCAGGTTCTAGCTTAGCCACTAATTCATTAGACGATTTTTGGAAAGACATTTTGCTTTTTTAAGCTTCAGTTTTCTATTTGTAAAATTAAGGGATTGGTTATTTGAACTCTGACGTCCTCCCTGCCTAACTCATAGGATTGTTTTGTGGAAAGCTCTTGCTAGACTTTAAAGTGCTTTGGTGATGTGAGTTCTTTGTTGTTTTTGTTATTTTGTAAAAACAGAAGAGATTACTGAGTAGACTATTGAACTTGGAGTGAGAAGACCTGGGTTCATTTCCAGTCTCTGACACTTCATGGTCAAGTCATTTATCCTTGATATGCCTATGACTTGCCTACTAAGTTCTAAAATGTCACGGCGTCACTTCCATGGTGTCATGGTCTTCTTCGAGGACAAAGGAAAAACAACAACTCTGTGAGTAGTAGGAGCTGTCCCACTGGGGACCCAAATGGAACTGGCCAGTTGGGCAATACAGCTCCCTCTCTTCCTCCCTCTCTTCCTCCCTTCCTCCCTTCCTCCCATTCTCCCTGCCTTCCTTCCTTCCTTCCTTCCCCTTCAGAAATGTTGCAAGATATCTTGGAGTTGACAGGCTAGATTTCTTTCTTAAGGATCATGTCTTAAATCACTCTGGCTCTCACTGATCAGCCAACAATAGGTACCAGGCCTATTGGTTTGGGCCCTAATTGACTCAGAGTAAATGTAAATAGGAATTGTTTCTGTTTTGCCCAGAAAGCTTGAGAGTTTTCCCCTCCCAGTTTGATTTTTTTTCTGAACTAGGTTAAAGAGGCCATTCTTTGCCTCATGTTTTTACCTAATCTTAGTCATTGAATGGACATTGCCTCAATCAAATTGAGACCTGCTAAAGACTTTAGCTTTAAAAGGCCAAGGTCTTCCATCGCACCTGGGGTCATCTCCAGTTGTCTGACTACGTATCTGCCACTGGACTCACATGGCTCCAGAGGACAAACTGAGTCCAATGACTCTGCACAGCCCTCCCTCACTTAAATCCAATTCGCTTGCATGTCATGGTATCACCTCCCTGATGTCATGGTCCTCTTCAAGAATGAAGGACAAACAACCACACCACCAAACTGGTGATGATTTGCATTGGTGAAATGTGTCCTCCCTATAAGTTATCCATGCTGAAAACATGACAGATTCTTCAAGTTTTGGTGTATTTATTATTATAAGCTGGAATCTTTAAGTGGTTATATTTAAACAGCATTTTCCTGTAGCCTTCCTTCCAACTAGAAGCCTTTTAATGGCTATAGAAATTCTTGAATGATTTTTCATTTTCTTTTGCAATAATTAATCCATAGGTTAACAGTAGAAAAGTAACAGGGAGTTCCTCCAATGGGTAGCATCAGGTTCCTAATCAGCAATGACTATATTCAGTATTTTACTTCTCAAGAGGTAGGAGTAAGAGATTATAAGCCCAATGGTCAATACAGAGCCAGCTGGAACATTTGAATTAAGACAGATATTTGTCTTGAAAGAGAAATATTTTTTTATATATATTTTTAAAATTTATTTATTTATTTTTAGTTTACCACACACAGTTCTACATAGTTTTGAGTTCCAGATTTTATCCCCTCCCTCCCCCTTCCCTCCCCAAGACGGCATGGAATCTCATATAACTGTCATGTATAACTTCGCATTGAATTAATTTATGCACTAGTCAAGTTGTGGAGAAGAATTTTGACCAATGGAATGAATCATGAGAAAGAAGAAACAGAACCAAAAAAAACCAACCCAAAAACAAAAACAAAAGAGAAGCAAAAAAAGGCGAGCATGTAGTGCGCCTCAATCTGAATTCAAACTTCACAGTTCTTGAAAGAGAAATATTTTGAAATGTTTAAGACTGCTTTCCTTAATCTTTTGGTCACCTTGGGATACAAAAGGAGAGATCTACCACAGAATTGACTACACTTGTCTTATCCTTCCTGAGACACAAGTGATAATTAGAAGAGGAAGCTAATGATGTCTGAGGAAAGAAAAGGGGAATTAACTGAAATAGCTAATAGACCATCTGTGTCTTTTTTTTCTTTTACAGATCTTCTAAAATTTAGAAGTTAGTAGCTGACACTTACATTTCAAGGTAATAAGTGCTGTGCTTAATTTTATACCCACATCAATGGCAAAGCCTATTTTCAATTTGCCTACTGACAAAATGGGTTTAGCACTCCCATAGGAAAATAAAAAAAAGAAAAGCATGAGTACTAAGAAGAGTAAACTAGTAGAAAAAACATTGCTATGAGTGCCAGGGAGCATGAGCTCTCAGTCTGTCTTTGCCCCTAACAAACTATGTGACCTGGGGAAAGTCACTTGTGTGCTTTGTGACTCAGTTTTTCCATCAACTTCTCACAGGCAGGTTCTGATTTTAGTATTACATATTTAAATTTGGGAAGTGCCTCGGCAGCCATCTTAATCCAACTCTCTAGTTTTAGAGTAGGACATTGTAAGCAGAATGGCCTTTGTTTTCTTTGAGTGACCCAGTTTATCTCATTGAGCCTTGCTGGGTGCTGGGCCCTAGGCCCAGAGCCCTATTGGGGGTAGAACCTTAGTGGGTGTGGATTGGTGACTGGGGTGGGGCCCAAGGTAGGGCTAACTCCAGGGAGGGCCTAGTTTACATGTTTGGGACAGCAGAGGCTTTTAGACCACTGGGTTTAAGTCTGCCTCTTTGTGATGATTCATGGGGCTGGCTAAGGGGAGGTGTTAACTCCAGAGCCATGCCCTATTGGGTGTTAACCTAATCTACGTGGATGTGAACCTCCCAGGGTCCTAAGGGGAGGGGCCAAGCATTCACGCGATGCTTGATGATGTCAAAAACTCTGTAAGAGGAGAGAAGACAGTTTGAAGATTCCTTTGTTCTATTTGAGCCAGAGACAGCTACAGCTGAAGCTGAAGCAGGAGCTGCTGGTAGCAGAGCTGACCCATGTGTGGACCGAGGAGTGCTGAGCAAGGACTTGAGGCCAGTGGGGTAATCTTCTTACCGTAGAGGGGAAGCATGTATATGATTTTGCTTTATACCATCATGCTTCTCTGTGGCCTCCTGGTTACTCCTATGAAGCGGACTTATTGGTCCTGGAAGCTTTTGATCAAAATATCAAAATGAGGATGCTGGTTCATGGGTCTGTTACTTTGGAGCTTAAATACATGCTTTAGTTCTTCTGCCTCCTACCTAGAGAATTCCTTATATCCTGCGGTTCCGAACCTTTCAGACATATATATTTATCTCTTTGAAATTATAAATTCTGCCTTCATAATGCAGACATATCATGTAGGTAAGTGTCAGAGACAGTGTGCTTTCCTCTGTATTATGCTGGCTTGGTAAATCAGTGAATTACCTGGACATGAGCATGTTTCCAGTTCTTTGAAAGAAGAGTGCTACACACACACACACACACACACACACATGATTTTGAAGAGCAAAAGTAATTAATAGTAACTCACATTTTAACTAAACCTTAGGTTTATATTTTTTTAAATCAATTCTCCCCTCCCCAAACCCTGTAAGGAATTATTACCTCTGTATTACAGATGAGAATCCTGAAACTCTGAGAAATTATGTTACTCTATTTCTGCATAATCATAAATGTGGTAAGTATCAGAGGCCAGATTTGAACTCAGTTTTCCTGACCCCAGATGTAGGGTGCTACTCAACGTTGCTTCTCAATAGCATTTTTATTTTCCCCATCATAGATTTAGAAGCAGAAGGGGCCTTACAGGCCTCCAGTCCAGCTCCTCTCATTTTACTGATGAGGTCTAAAGGATCAACAATTAAATCAAATCCTCAAGCACTGATTAAGCCCTTACTATGTACCAGTCTGGGAATACAAATAAGTAAGAAAGACAGACCCTGCCCTCAAGGAGCTTACTTTTAATGGGTTTAGATGCCAAGTAAAAGGAAGCTAGAAAGGAGGAAAGGGAATGAAGGTATTTGGTGTTGGGGTGTGTTAGAGAAAAAAAGTCCTGTTTGCAGACATAGATGGTCTGTGTTCTTCTTAAATGGAGGTTCTGACTTGTATTCCTATAAGTTTGGCTCAGTTCCCTATATATTTTAGATATGAGGCCTTTATCAGAGACACTGGTTGTAAAGATTTTCTCCCAGTTTTCTGCTTCCCTCCTAATCTTTGTTGCATTGGCTTTGTTTATACAAAAACTTTTCAATTTAACATAATCAAAATTATCCATTTTGGATTTTGTAATATTCTCTATCTCTTGTTGGGTCATGAATTCCTCCCTTTCCCATAAACCTGAGAGGTAAACTATTCCTTGGTCTCCCAAATTGCTTATAGTATCAGCCTTTATTCGTAGATCATGAACCCATTTGAACTTTATTTTGGTATACAGTGTAAGATATTGGTCTATGCCCAGTTTCTGCCCTACCATTTACCAATTTTCCCATTTTCCCAGCAGTTTTTGTGAAATAGTGAATTCTTAGCCTAGAAGCTAGATTCTTTGGGTTTACCAAAGATTATCATAGCTTGTTAGTCGTTGACTACTGTGTCTTGTGTACCTAACCTATTCCACTGATCCACCACTCTGTTTCTTAGCCAGTCACAAGCAGTTTTGATGACTGCTGCTTTATAGTACAGTTTAATATGTGGTATGGCTAGGCCATCTTCCCTAGCATTTCTTTTCATTAATTCCCTTGATATTATGGACTTTCTGTTCTTCCAGATGAATTTTGTTAATATTTTATCCAGCTCTGTAAAATAATTTTTTGGTAGTTCAATTGGTATGGCACTGAATAAGTAAATTAATTTAGATAAAATTGTCATTTTTATTATATTAGCTCAGCCTAACCATGAGCAACTGATGTTTTTCCATTTATATAGATCTGACTCTATTTGTGTGAAAAGTGTTATGGGAATACAAGTCATTTCCCAATTGAGAAATGGTCACAGGACATAAACAGGCAGTTTTCAGAGGAAGAAATTAAAGATATCCATAGTCATATGAAAAAATGCTCTAAATCACTATTGATTAAAGAAATGCAAATCAAAACAACTCTTACATCTCTCTTGTCAATTGCCTAAAATGACAAAACAGGAAAATGATAAATGCTGGAGAGGATGTGGGGAAATTGGAACACTGTTACACTGTTGGTGGAGTTTTGAACTAATCCAGCCATTCTGGAGAGCAATTTGGAACTATGCCCAAAGGGCTATAAAAATGTGCATACCCTTTGACCCAGTAATACCACTTCCAGGGCCGTATCCCAAAGAGATCACACAAGTTGGAAAGGGACTTGTATGTACAAAAATATTTATAGCTGCTCTTTTTGTGGTGGCAAAAAATTGGAAATTATGGGGATGCCCCTCAATTGGGGAATGGCTAAACAAGTTGTGGTATATGAATGTAATGGAATGCTATTGTGCTGTAAGAAATGGGCAACGGGGCAGCTAGGTGGCGCAGTGAGTAGAGCACTGGCTCTGGAGTCAGGAGGACCTGAATTCAAATCTGACCTCAGACACTTGACACATATACTAGCTGTGTGACCTTGGGTAAGTCACTTAACCCCAATTGCCCTGCCAAAAAAAAAAGAAATGGGGAAGATATGGATGTCATAATAACCTGGAAAGACCTACATGATCTGATGCTGAGTGAGGGGAGCAGAACCAAGAGAACATTGTATACAACCACAGACATATTGCTTCTGTGATGACTAACTTTGATAGACTTGGCTCTTCTCAGCAATACAAGGTTCAAAGACAGCTTCAAAGGACTCATGATGGAAAGAGCTATCTACATCCAGAGAAAGAATTATAGAGTCTGAATGCAGATTGAGACAAACTATTTGCTCTCTCACTTTTTTTCTCTTCTTTTTTGGTTTTGTTTCTTCTTTCTCATGATTCATTCCATTGGTCATAATTCTTCTTTACAACTTGACTATTGTGTAAATGAGTTTGATGCGAAGGTATATGTAGAACATATATCGGATTCCATGCCATCTTGGGGGGGAGGAAGGGGAAAGGGGGAGGGAAGGGGGAAGGGGAGGGAAGGGGAGAAAATTTGAAACTCGAAAACTTGTGGAACTGAGTGTTGTAAACTAAAAATAAAAAATTTATTTTAAAAAAAATGGAGGTTCTGAGAGGAGCTGTCTAATCAGAGGGAGAGGCCAAAAGGGTGAAGGGGACTTCCAATGTGTGGATTCTAGGACTATATTGGACTTCTATGATGAAGAGATTTCTGGGGCATTACAGAAAAAGTCCAGAGTGCAGCCTGGAGAGGAGCGAGATGTCCACCCTTTAAATACTGTACTTCAAAAACCTGGGGAGTCATTGAATCAGAAACTAAGATCTGAAAGGAACCTTAGAGCCTGTCTGGTCCAATACTCGTTTTATAGATGATACCTAGATAGGAAGCCCACTCACTAAATTTTTCAATAACCTGTGTGTGTGTGGTTGGGGGCAATGATAATCAGCTGCTTCATAAGGAGAAGCAGACATACAGGCAGATAAAGCACCTTGCCCACGGGATAGCTAACCATAATATTTCTAACATAAATGATCGTTTATAAAATTTATTCTCTTCCTTTACTGCCTGTGTTCATACACAATATAATAAGCCCCATTCTCATTCAGTGCGGTGCTCTATATGCTCTATATGCAAAAAGCTCCCAAATAGCTTCAAAGTTAAGGAAAAACAGAGAAGCCAGAATTTGGATTTCTATGACTAGAACATTATGTCTTCCATTCATTCCTGCACAAATGAAAAATGGAGCAGGAAACAGAATCAAATTGCAATCTATCTATAAGGAGCCCTAACAGTGATTCTAATGATAGCATATATTTACATAGTACACATATTTTTCATCTAACTAACCGGTTTTATCAAACTAAGGAGCTCTTAGAGAGGAATTTCTTTTGCACATCATAGGGTCGTAGATTTAAAGCTAAAACACATCGTAGAGGTCATTGATTCTGAGCCCTTCACCTTATAGATAAGGGAAGTTGAGTCTGAGAGAAGTTATGTGACTTTCCATGGCCTGGGGTCAGGTCAGCCTGGGTTGGGCTTTGGGCACAGATCTTTACTCTAAGGTCATGTGGCCTCTCACATAGTATTTTACAGTTTATAAACTGCTTTCCTTACAACTCTGTGAGATGACAGACCTCTTATTAATTGTTAATTAACAATTGTTACTTTTACTGTTCTTTACTAAATATTATCCTTATTTTGCAGATGAAGAAACTGAGACTCAGAAGCGGTCTGCCAATCCACCACTAGTAGGAGGGCATGAATGAAAGGAAGGAAATGAATGAAAGAAAAAGGACTTATTAAGCAGTCACTATGTGCCAAGCATTATGCTCATGCTAGGGGTACAAAGAGAGAAAGCAGCTCTTGAGGAGCTCCTACTCTAATTGACAGATACCCCATAAAAAAGAAAATTTAGCTTTAGGGCAAATGGAAAAGCCCAGAAGTTCTTAGGGTACATCAGCAGGTCAGATGGCAAGGGCCAGTGGTTCTTTGGTTATGTCAGGAGGCTGGATAGTAGTGTTGGAGAGTCTGAAGAGCAGAAGCAAGGCAGGTGGTAAGGTCTAGTGCTGCTCAATTTCACTGAAAGTAACAGAGGTGGTGACTCTCATCCCATTCCAGACATGGGAATAGTCAAGCAGCCTCCATAAGTTTTGGGTAGCCCTGACTGTGGAAGTGGAAAAAGGTGGAATGCAAAGAGGGGAAGGCACTTATGGGCAATGCTCCAATAAAGCAGTGTGGTAAGAGACAGGTAGACCTGAAAGTAGGAGACCTGGGTTTAAATCTTGACTGGCATTTATGATCTGTGCCACTCAGATTCAGTTTCCTCAACTATAAATTAGAACTAAAAGTAATTACACTACCAGACTTGAGAGGGATGTTGGGCATTCTGTCATGAAGAGTTGAACACACCGAAAAACAACTGAACACCAACTTCTAACACACACTAACTTCTGTGGCCATGGGCAAGTCCCTTAATTTTCCATGCCTGAGGCAACTTTCCATTACTAAAAGGTACAGATGAGTTTCTGATCTGTATCCTTGGAGGGGGTTTCCACAATTAAGAATCTCTATGCTAATGAAATCACAGGTCTAGATTCTGTCTTTCCTTGACAAAACAAAAAACCAAACCAAACCTGAAAAACTATTCTCATTAAAGTATTGTTATAAGTAAAATACATCCCAAACCTCAAAACACTAAAAAAGTATGCAATTGCTGGTTATCAGACTCTATACCTGTACCTAGAATCACACTGGAAGAATTAATAGGATGCTTAGTCCAGAACATGAACCTGTTCTCAAAGTGCTCCAGACAATAGTCTGCGATAAGGAAATACACGACACCACTGCTTGGTGGGCTATCTGATTTTCTATTAATAGAAATGAATGTAGCTGGTATTTTTAGTGAGCATGCAAACAATTGTTCCTTGTGGTCTTTGAAAGGTTAAAGGGTTGGAAATGAAAAAAAGCCTTAGGAGGCTTTAAGAAGGTTTACATAAATATGTCTCTGTCTATCCTGGGTCTCCACTGTCCTTTCAAAAGTCAGTGGTTAGACAGGTTAACCTAAACAATGTCTACAGGAAAAAATAGAAGGCCCACAGTTCTAGAGAAGCAGAGTGGATCTCACCACATCATACTTTTCATAGGATCATAGTATTCAAAGCAGGAAGGGCCCGTCAAGAGAGTCCAATCTAGGAGTTCTCAGACTTTTTGGTCTCACGGTCTCTTTAAAGTGTTAAAAATTAATTTGGTCCCCAAAGAGCTTTTGTTTGTGTGGGCTGTATCTATCAATATTTACTGTATTAGAAATTAAAAAAAATTTTAAAATGTATATTAATTCATTTAAAAATAACAGTGATAAGCCCATTAGAGGTTGACATAAATAATTTTTTAAGGTTTTTTTTTTTTTTGAGGCAATGGGGTTAAGTGATTTGTCCAGGGCCATGCATTGGTAAGTGTCTGAGGTTGGATTTGAACTCAGGTCCTTCTGACTCCAGGGCTGGTGCTCTATCCTCTGCACCTCCTAGCTACCCCTAAATAACTTTTTTAAAATTAAAAACAAAAACATACATTTACACAGGTAGTAAATAGCAGAGTCAGGCTTTGAACCCAATTCTTCTGATTCCAATCATCACATCACTTTAAGTAAAATATTCCCTTGCTCTTTGTGAGCTGTTGAAAGACAGTGAAAACAGCAAGTGCACAGTCTGTAAGCTTCCCCTTATGAACCCATTGTGGTCTTAATACTGTCAGGTAGATAATGGACTGCTCCCAGAGTGAGCCCATTTTAATGGCTGATACAGATTGTAAGGGCAGAGAGGTGGTGACATAGTGCACAGAGTGATGGCCCTGGAGTCAGGAAGACTCATCTTCAGGAGTTCAGATCTGGCCCCAGACACTGTGACCCTGGGCAAGTCACTTAACCCTCTTTGCCTCAGTTTCCTCATCTGTAAAATGAACTGGAGAAGGAAATGCCAAGCCACTCCAGTATCTTTGCCAAGAAAACCCCAGATGGGGTCATGAATAATGGGACATGACTGAACAACAACAGATTGCAGGATGGTACTCTGGAGGTGAAAAATATAGCCAGTAACTGATTTTATTCTACATACTTACCATTTGTTTGGGAGGCGGTATCAACAAAATAATGAATTTATTTTAATCAGTTAGTCCTTATCTAATCCTTATCTTTTGCTGACTTCTGTTTAGTAATGGGATTTTTTTTTGTACCAGAACTTTGAGTTTCTTTGTATAGGGAACCCCCAGTGACAAAGCTCCCTCTGTCGATTGAGGTCTGTACCTGATCTGCAATGTAGGTGAGATGGTGCACTGGATGATAGAATGAGGTGTCTAGATTCAGGAAGGCCTGAATGATCATCCTTGTGACCCCCAGGCATATTGTTTAATACTTATATGCCTCAGTTTCCTTTTTTGTAAAATGTGATTGATAATGCCACTTACCTCCCAGGGTGGTTATAAGAATAAAGGAGATAATATTGGTAAAGTGTTTTGCAAATCTTAAAATACTATGTAAATGATGATAGTGATAATAATAATTCAAAGAATAATGTCATGTTCAGAAAAAATCATTAGGTTGTGATCTCCTTGAGGGCAGGGATTATCTCTTGCCTCTTTTTGTATCTCCACTGCTTAGCCCAATACCTGGTACACAGTAGGTGCTTAATAAATATTGATTGATAGTTTCTTGGGGACAATGAAAGGCTTATTGACTGGCACAGGGTCACTCAGCCAGTTTGTGTCACAGGTGGGATTTCAACTTTGATTGTTCTTACTCAGAGCCCTATGCTATACCCACTATACCACGTTGCCTCTTCTTGGTTAAGGGATCTAGCACCATGGTAACAACTAAAATGTATATTGTTTGTATCTCCTAGCAACTTCATGTAGTAGTTTCCTGCATATGTTATAGTCCCCATATTGCAAATGAGGAAATTAGGGCACGGAGATAAATAATTTCATAGGATCATAGGTCTAGAGGTTGACTGGATCTTGGAAACCATCTAGCTGAACCTTTATTAGCCTATAGCTTGTAAATGTCAAAGGCAGGATGTGAACCCAGATCTTTCTGACTCCTAAGCACTCTAACTTGTTTCCTATACCTTGATGTCCTAATCAAAGAACTTCCTGAAAACCTTTTAAACTAAATATTTCTCAAGCCTGAATTCAGTCTGTTAGCCTTGTGATGTAAGCAGCATGACAAAGTCTACATCTTTATACCTATTTAACTGAATTCATTTTAAAGAAATAAACTGGATGAGAAGAAGGGGATTCTTACCACTGACTGACAATCTAATTCACTTGAATAATTATTTGCCCTTTTTAACCAGTTATGCTGTTATGTATATACAACTGACATGATGAAAAACTATTAAACAGCAATGCATGTGCCTCCATACCACTAAACTTTTAAGTTTAGACCCACTGTGTATTTGTGGGAGAGTGTGCCTCAAATCTTTGGGGGAATGGTTTTTTCCGCCTTGATTATTCTTACTATAAAATCTTTTCTAAAAGACAATTGAAGCCTGACTGATTGACATTAATGTGATACACTCTGGTGAGTATATTACGAATTAGATACCCTTAGAACCCTGAAAATGTAGAGGTCAGCTGTCCAGTGGGGACACAGCCCGCTATTCTGATTGGGAGTTGGGAAAATAGGCTAGAAGGGATATTAAAAAATCCATAAGCAACAAACAGAAATATAGTCCAACCTTAGAGATTCTACTTTCAAGGTAATGCAGTTAGTGTTCGTAAACTTTCAAGTGTCGTATAAGCACTTATATGACACTTGAAAGTTTACAAATTTTATGATGCTAGGACAACAGGAGATATGCCTGTGGAAGATAGGATCTTCTTTTTTGATTTTGTGTTTATATACCCAGGGCCTAGTACAGTGCCTAGCATGGTGTAGGTTCCCCTACATGGCTGCATAATCCATTCTTCCATTAGTAGTGTTACAAAAAATGGCCCATGTTATTCACACAATAGAAGGCATAGACTGTTTTCTCCAGAAAATTTTTTTTGACATCAGAGCACTATCTTAACAGTTTAAAGTGCTAAGGATGGTTGGTCACATAAAAATCTCAGGTAAATTGACAACCACAGTAGATTTCAGTGAATCCTAGTACAGATACTTAGCTCTTTTGGTAGGATTTTCAAAGCCATCTTTGGGGAGAGGTTATACCATCTTAGCTGTGTATTACCATTTCAGGCAAAGACACTGAGTGTCAACAAATGGCTTTGCCAGCAATGACAGTGGTTAAGACAATGGCTTGGCCTCCAGTGACCACAGTGGATGAGGATTTGTTGATTTCAAGTATTCTCAGAGTTCTGTCAACAATTCTTTTCTATTAGGAAGAAGGCATTCAAAGCTAGTTATGGGATTCCAGATTTAATATCATCCTGAAAACAACCCCTCAAGGTTTATGGGTGAGGCATTAAGTGAAATATTTAAGTGCTGATAAAAACCAATTGTTTCCATTGAGTGTCCTTAGTTTGTTTGGAAACCAACAGAACTCTTTGGAAGGAAATGCCAGGAAAGAGAATTGTCCAGACTGAGAGCTTTATAGTGTTTCACCAGCAATGAAAATCTGATTTGTAAGTAATTTGTACATGAAAAGATCCTTCTCCCTTTAAGTTGTCTCCAAAATACACCAAGAGATCTTAACTGCCTGGCCCAATGGTTCTGTGGAAAGAGCCCTGCAGTAGTTAAAGGATCTGGGCTAAAATCTCTCCTTCTATTTACTTTCCATGGACCTTGGGTAAACTTCTCTGTTGCTGGGCTTCCTTAGATGGAAAATGGGGAGTTTGGGATGGATGACTTCTGAGGTCCCTTTCACTTCTTAATACATGATCCTATATCTCAGAAGTTTCCCAATTAAAGCCCTGCCAGGGTTATAATTCATCTTAGCTAGAGTATGGAAAGTATAAAGCATTTCCAGTGCTAGACTATTCTTCAGCAAAAAAATGGTGGTGGCCTTGAGTGTGTACTTGAGGTGGATGGTCTAAAAGAATAGCAGGAAGGATTTCAATTACTCATTAGGATGAACTGTCTACTACACAAACTTTATACACTTTGTTTGGTTTATGTTACCTGAAGAGGCCATACAATATTTTTCTTTGGGAACTTTTTAAAGAAAGGAAAATGTATTTTGAAAAGATCATATGGTCTTTTCTCAGACCAAAGGCCTAGACTTGGTGATCTTAAAATTTCTTCCAGGCCTAGGAAATATGATACAAGAAACAAATTTTATTGTAGGCTGAATAAATAGAAGAAGGAAAAGAATGAGGCTTGGTGTCTACTGAAATCTTTATGTGTGTTGATATGAATTTCTTTTCCCTAAGATTTTTAAAAAAATTTGAATAATCAAGATATGGCTGCTTTTTGTTTAAATTTTTATTTTTACGCAAGGAAAAATTAAATACACATTTAAACCAATTTGGTTGCAAGTTCTTTAGCTTTTGCCTTTTCCAGCTTGGTAATATGAGCCACTGATTTTGGACCCAGAACATTGCCACTCCAGTGAGGATGGATCTCATCATATCTGTCATTGTAATTGGTTTTGATGGCTTCTATTGACTTAGCCAGGGTTCCTTTATCTTTGTGGTTAACCTGTGTGAAGGCAACGCTTGTGCAGGTCTTTCTGTGAACTGAGAGACCCAGTCTGGCTTTACCTTTTATAATACAGTAAGAAACCCCCATTTTTCGGTACAAGGCAGGTAGGAAGACCACTAGCTCAATGGAGTCCATGTCATGTGCAATCACTACCAACTGTGCTTTCTTGTTTTCTACCTGGGTAGTAACAGTGTTAGCACCTGCCCTGAGGACAGGTGGTCTCTCAGTGGGGACATCTCCTTTGCCTGCAGCCTTTTTTTCAGCTGGAGCCAGCAGCTTTTGCTTATCTTGCTTTGTCTATACTTCTGAGTCAGTTTCAGCAGTTAAGTAGCTGTCTGAGGATCCAAAGCCTGAGTGAACTGGTTAATTGCTGGTGGGACTTTCAAACGCTTATAAAAGATAGACCTTTGACCCTGCAGCCTGATGTACCGAGGCCATTTGACAAATCGAGTAAGTCCCTTTTGGGCTGGATGTCCTGACCAATGCCAAAGTTCTTGGGCTGCTTCTCAAACAAAGGTTTGACCACTTTCTTGGCTTCCTACTTCTTTACTACAGCAAGGGCTGGAGTCACCTTCTCTCCCTTGGCCTTCTTCCATTTTGGCATCTTGGAGGGCTGAACGAGAAAGTAAAATATAGCTTTCTTGATCTAAGTCTACTCAGAGTTCCACCAGTTTTTAAAAATTAGATAAACAGAACCAAGAGGCAATGTGGTATAGTGGATAGAAAGTTGGTTTTACAATTATGAAGATGTGGGTTTGTCTCAACTCTGGCACACATGAATGTGCGATTCTGGGACAGTCAAATGACCTCTTTCAGCCTCAGTTTCCTCATCTATCAAATGGGGATAATACCATAAGCAAGTTACATAATTATCTCCCTGGTAGGCTTTGCTTATGCATGTTGTAAGTATTCCATATGGAACTCGAACCATCCTGGCTCCCATTGCTTGAAGGTCAGGCAGGTTACATTTCACTCCTCCCCCAGGGTTCTCTGGTATCTTTAAGGAGATTTGGAAGGGTCTAGGCTCTCCGCACATGGCTCTCTGATGCCCACTTATGATATTCCCTCAAGCGTAGGGATTGGCTTCTGCATCCAGTTCCATTAGTCCCTAGCAGATTAGCTTCTACCCAGAAATATTAACTTCAGGAGCCGTAATCACAAATACACAAACTCATTCTCCCAACTCGTAGGATGCATAATCCACCTTCTTCTTTGTAACACTTTGGTCTCTGGGGAGGTAAAGGGAATTAGGTTTATAGTTTATCTTGGTTCCCACAAGTTCAAAGCTCCCCTAGGGGCTTGAATCCCAGGCACTCTGGCTTCTCGGGACTTCCCTTCCAGGTTGGCTACAATCCCACCTGGAATTCTGGTTCCAAGGTTGTCGTAGCTAAAACTCCTGGGTCCCATGGAGATTGCTTCTGGCACCTGAAACCAAGGAGGACAAAAAACACAGAAAAGAAACAAATACTCCACATTTCTTGGAGTCAGATTAAAAGGGAGGGAGCAGGGGAAGAACTTTCCTTCCTTTCTTGCCAGTTCAGTTTATGGTGTTCATGCTGTGCAAAGCAGGTAAGAATTACTGAAAAGAGTGCAGTCCAAAAGAAAGAAACAGTTTAGTTTCCCCAGTATCGTAGACCCAAACAGCCAAGCAAAGGAAGCTGCCATCCTTTGGAAGAGTACACAGTGGGCTCCATGTTAGACAAACTGGGCATGCCCAGAGAAGCCCTGGTTACACGTAAATTCATGTGTAGTGTTGCTTTTCTATGCTCAGAATCACATTGTAAATATTTCATTATAATGCTGAAAATATTTTCCCAAGTGACCAGAAGACTGCACCTCAATTGATTTTTAGGAACCAGGGCTTGTTTTAACAACCCAGCTAGCAGCTTCTGTGGGGGCGTAAAATGCACCCACAGCCAGCACCCAGGAGGCTGCCAGAATGCCAGGAAAGTACAGGTTCTTTTTATCTGCTTAAACACAGAAAGCATGGTGAAGGAGTTGATCAACTTACCTTAATCCAGCATTCAGTTACCATACAGACAACATTCATTTAGTTCAGGGGAAAAACGCCAGCATTCAGTTAGCATTCAGTTAGTTCAGGGGAGCAAAGAGACAAGCATCAAGAGATATACAAAATACAGATTCATTCACATACTTCAGGGGAAAAAGCCAGCACCCTGAGGTTCAAAACATTCATTTAGTTTGGGGGAAAACAAACCAGCACCCCGAACCTCAAAACCAAAATACAAACAAATTACAAATATCAACAGACAGACCCAATACAATTCGTAGTTACCAACATCTGGACTCGGCCCGAGAGCAAGGGCTGGCCCAGAGTCATGCTCGCTTGCCACTGCTCCCGAGCCAACAGGAAAAGGAAAGAGAGCTCTTCAAGCTGTCCTCTCCCCTCTTATAGAGTTTTTGACATCATCAAGCACCGCCTGAATGACCAGAGCGATTGGTTCTTGAGCTGGCCCCTCCCCCTAGTGTAGACCAGGTTAACACCCAATAGGGTGTGGCTCTGGAGTTAACACCTCCCCTCAGCCAGCCCCATGACTATCACACAGGAAGTTCTCTGATTCATGGCATGGTCGCTGGGCTTCCTGCCCTGGAAGAGCAAGCCACAGCATCCAGCGAGGTTCAGTGAGGTAAGCTGAGTCATTCAAAGAAAACAAAGGCCATTCTGGTTACACTCCACCCCTCAAAATGTTCTAGGATGCACAATCCAATCATAATTTAAATTAAATTATATATCCTAGAACATTGTGATCCAATTACGCAGGAAACTAAAACATATCATTCACAATAAAGCAAAACATACCATTCAGTGACATTTCCAAATATTGGTTTATGATTCAAATGTGATCCACACTTAGATCCCAGCCAGATAATCTCTTCAATCAATCATCCCAAAATAATTATTAATAATTCAAATGTCCACCCCTAGATCTTTGTATCCATTACATAGGATCAATAATATCATAACAATAAAACAATATAGCAAGGATAACCCAAAATAAGTACACAGAACACTATCATCATTCCCCCCCTCAAACAATTGGGGCTCAAAATCTTGGGGTAAGGGGTGAAGGTCTCATTTTCCATACCTTCTTCATGCTGAAATTGGATGTAGAGCTGTGCCTGCCCCAAAGAGTCCCATTCCAGAGGTCAGTTCTTTCAGTGAGCTGGCAGGAATTCCAAGAATGCTACATGCTTAGGCAGTCACTGGAAAGTGCAGGGTACTTAAGCCTAAAGGAGACAGAACTAGCAACAAAGTGAATCAAAACAAAGAACAAAAAGAGTAAGCAAGTATGGCTATTATCCTTTAAATAAAATCATCTCAAAGAACAAAAAAAATAAAAGTAGGCAAGTATGGGCTATTATTCTTCAAATAAAATCATCTCCAGTTTGGTTGAGATTTCAGTTATGCAAAGATCCAATATCAGAAGCCAAACTCAGGTGGGAAATGTTTCTTTTCAAAAGGGACACGATGAGGAAGCCAAGAGGATCCCACCCTAGGTGGAGACTAGGATTGTCCTCCCAGCCTTTCCCCAGATGTACAAGGTTTCCTCCGTGAATCACACGGGGTCACCTTCCCTCCGAGTATGACTTCATCTGGCTTCTGTTTTACCCATACTTTAGCTCCCAACTTTATTCTATCAATGGAGCAAGACCCTTTTGCTCCTGTTTCAAAACTCCATGTACAGTATAATCTCAAGAAATTGGTCATTTCAGCACAGTCCTCTGGGGCCAGGCTTATCAGCTTAAGCCCTGGGAGGAAGAGATTATATCCTGCTCTGGACCCCTGGGAAACCTCACCCAGGACTTCCACCTGCCTGTTTTCCTTGCTCCTGAGGCTCCACAGAACCATAGCCACCTCAAGTACAAAGAGCAGTCCAAAAACAGGGAAACATTCAACCAACCCAGCACCCCAAAACGCCATGCTCTCTTGTTAAAGCCAGATCCTGACCAAGACTACGCCATATGTTTTAACAACCCAGCTAGCAGCTTCTGTGGGGGCGTAAAATGCACCCACAGTCAGCACCCAGGAGGCTGCTGGGACCCAGGAGGCTGCCGGGACACCAGGAAAGCACAGTTCTTTTTATCTGCTTAAACAAGGAAAACACGGTGAAGGGGTTGACCAGCTTACTTTAATCCAGCATTCAGTTAGCATACAGACAACATTCATTTAGTTCAGGGGAAAAATGCCAGCATTCAGTTAGCATTCAGTCACGCTCGCTCGCCACTGCTCCCAAGCCAACAGGAGTAGGAAAGAGAGCTCTTCAAGCTGTCCTCTCCCCTCTGAATGACCAGAGCCGATTGGTTCTTGAGCTGGCCCCTCCCCCTAGCGTAGACCAGGTTAACATCCAATAGGGTGTGGCTCTGGAGTTAACACCTCCCCTCAGCCAGCCCCATGACTATCACACAGGAAGTTCTCTGATTCCTGGCATGGTCGCTGGGCTTACTGCCCCAGAAGAGCAAGCCACAGCATCCAGCGAGGCTCAGTGAGGTAAGCTGAGTCATTCAAAGAAAACAAAGGCCATTCTGGTTACAGGGCTTAAGCCTCTTCTTTAAACTTATAAAAATATTTTCTCTCTCCCCCTATCCCCTCCATTACTGTAATAGTTAATAAAGATTTCTGACTCAATGAGTGGGTTTATTTTTTAAAATCAATTTATCTAATTTTGATTCATATGCCAAGCATTAAAAATGATAGTTAATACTGTACTTAGGACAACAAAACAAAAGTATAGACACAAATAATAACTTTCCATCCAGGGAGAGAGACTGGTTTAGTGAACAAGCACTGGCTTCCCAATCAGGACTTGGGTTCAAATCTTGCTCTCTCTCCCCTGACACTGACTACTTGTGTGACCTTGGACAAGACACTTTATCACCCTAGACATCTGGTTCCTCATCTATAAGATGGGAGGATTCATTGGATGATCTCTAAAGATCCTTCTAGATCTAAATCAGTATTTTTACTGACCACTTTCTCTGATGTGGAATTCAGGATTTGGGGATGGGTAATGGAAATTCTCTCTTAAATTAACCAGGGAGGGATCACTACCTTTAACCCCTTTATGTACTTGATTTTTAAAAGTCTTTCATCGACCCTGAATGTAAGCCTTGATAGTAGCTGAACAGCATTTCTTAAATGACTGTGTGTACAATATGCTGAATTAGATAATCCATCATGAACATGAAGGATGAACAGTACTGGAAAATGTGAAACAAAGACAGCATTTCATATTACCAAGTGCATACACAAGCGTTCTCAGCTCCTCTGGTTGCTTCCCCCCTGAAATCACTTAAAGGTTTAGAGTTATGTGTTTCTTCTTCTTCTTCTTCTTCTTCTTCTTCTTCTTCTTCTTCTTCTTCTTCTTCTTCTTCTTCTTCTTCTTCTCCTTCTGCTTCTCCTTCTCCTCCTCCTCCTCCTCCTCCTCCTCCTCCTCCTCCTCCTCCTTCTCCTTCTCCTTCTCCTCCTCCTCCTCCTCCTCCTCATCCTCCTCCTCCTCCTCCTCCTGCTCCTCCTCCTCCTCTTTCTTCTTGTTCTTGTTCTTATTCTTGTTCTTCATCAGCATTCAAATTTCTACTAGAAACAAAGTAGATGCCCATCATTTGGGGAATGTTTAGACAAATGATAGTACATGAACATAAGACTATCACTGCACTATAGAAAATGATGAATATGAAGAATTCAGAGAAGCATGGGAATCAACCAGTTGATAAACTGTATTATGTGTCAGGCCCTGGGCTAAGTGCTGGAGGTACAAAAAGATAGCTCCTATGCTTAAGAAGCTTATAATCTAGTGAATGAAGAAGACTTATATCAACTAACAAAAAGTGAAATAAAGCAGAACCAGGGAAAAACAATGTACTCAATGACAGCAGCAATGTGAATGGAAGGAACACCACCACCACCAAACCCTCCCCCCACCCTGATCATTCTGTAACCATAAAGACTAAGAAGCTTGGCTTCAGACATGAGCTTAGAAAATGTACCACCCTCTCTCATTTTTTTTTCCAGAGGAAGGGGGCTATGGATGTGGAATACTACATATACTGTCAAACTTGATCGAGGGTTGGTTTTGTTTAATTACTTTTTTCTTGTCTTTTTATCTGTTACAATCATTAAAGGTAATGCAGCAAACGACTATTAGGGGCCTATTACATACAAAAATGTAGTCTTGGAGAGTTGCTTGAGGCATTGAAATATTAAATAACTTGCTTAGTGTATCACTCCTATTCTATTGTTGAGGAAACAGAGGCTGAAAGAAGTGACTGACAGGCTCAAAGTTACACACCATCAGAGTTGAGACATACAGTTACATCTTCCTGACTTCAAGGCCAACTTTTTATCCTCCATTATTACATTGCTTCTTAGTTCTGTTTAGCTAATTAAAAAATTGGCTGAACTCTGAGGACACATAGAACAACAAATTCTTATCTTAATGATCTTAAATTCTTATCTTAATTTTCTTATCTTATCAAAATCTTAATTTAAATTAAAATTATTCTGGGAAAAAGAAATTCATACCAACATATGCAGGTGGGGATATATTTGGAAATAAAGGTTATATAAAAACAAAATATATCAATTTTTAAAACCAAGTTCTCTGCCTGTTATTTGCCTTCTGGTTTCCATTTTGGGTGCTTTTGTTCCCAACTTCTGTTCTCATCCTCACTTACCATATTGGTTCTCTTTGCATATACCTGCCTAGCTACCCTCACAGTCACCTGCCTCCTCCATTTTCTCCTTTACTTACTCATCCTGTTTTTATCATTCATTTTTTCCCTCACTTGCAAATATGCCACTCTGCTCAGATTTCTGGCATCATGGACACAAAAATTGAACATACTGTCACTTGGTTTACCAGCCAGCACTTTTAAAAAGTGGCAAGCTGTCTTCCACTTGGACACCTTCATTCAGTATAGAGCCATCTGGGACAGACTCTGTGGGAGAGAAGCATTTAGGGACCCAATGAAGGCTCAACAAAGAGACCCTTGCATTGTGTAGAAAGTCACTCTGAGAGATGAAGCCTAATTCCATTCCAGCCCCCATGAGCCTTTGGTTTCCTTTATGGTATCGGCAGGAGACTGCTGATGGAAACCTTTTCACATGCTGCACCCTCTATATCATCTAACTTTTTCTCTTTGAAGTCTGAAAACCTTATATCTGCTTTCTTTGTGTTATTTCAAATCGACTTTGCACAGTGGAAATGTCATATAAGTGGAAATCGAATGGCTAACAGTGCTTTGTGTGCCAACATGTCAGCAGCCTGGGTTAGCCTGGCTTGAAGTAAATGCAATTTCTTGTGGAAACTGGTTATATAGCTTTTTCTCACATATTTGGTTTAAAAGGTTCCATGGATTTATTGATGGGTTAGTTATGAATTGATTGATATCTTTACATGAGATTGATATATTTACATTTAGATTTACATTTAGAAAATGTGAAATAAGTTATTTTAAAATGGGGTGAGCATGCTTTATGAAATATTTGTATCATATCATTTTATGTGTCATGTCATTTATGTGTCATGTCATTTTGGAAATAAAGTGGTCTAATTTCTTCTCTCATTGTTTTCTGAGAAAACAACTCAGGAAAACCAAGTCTTGACAATAATATAAAATTGAGGGTGCAAATACACTATGAGACAAGAAAAACTTATTCATATTAAACAAAAATTTGGTCTAGAGTAGAGGAAACTCCCAGTGAGGAAACACTCTCAACCAATGCAGATTGACAGCCATTTTGCAACTTAGAATCATAGTACATAGAAGAGGTTGGGTGATTTTTCTGAGATCACACAAACGGTGTGTGTCAAAGGCAGGACCAGAGCCAGGGCTTTGTCACTCTGAGACTGGTTCTCTATCCATTGTATCTCTCACTGATTTTTGTTAATTCCAATGAATACTGACTTAGGGGGGAGGAGAGGGGTTTGAAAGCTGTCTTCTAATATCTGAAAGTCTACCATGACCCCATATGGCAGGATCGGGGCAAAGGTTTAAGGGTGAAAAGCAGCCAGTTTAGGCTTGATGTTACTTGACAATCAGAGAGGTCCAAAAGTGTAATGGGCCATCCTGTGATGGGGTAGGTGCCCTTACTCCAGATGTCTTCAAACAGAGGCTGGACAATCATCTGTGGGGTTTGTAACAATGGGGATTCTTTCACATGTTGGTTAGACTAGAATGGTTACTAAAGTCCTTCCAACTTTCAGATTCTGAGATTTTGAGATTATCAACCTTAATCGATGCTGCCTCATGGCATAGAGATGATTTTTCTTCTAGCTCATGTAGATGAATCCCAAGTTCTGACAGACTCAGAACAATGACAGTGTCATGAAGTTCAGACAGACTCATCTTAAGGTTGGTGACCAAGTGATGAACACTTTGGGACGAAGCAACTTTGAAGTGATCTACTGTTGCATGGAAGAATAGCAATCTCTGTGTGTGAAAGAGGTAACCACATCAGTGAAAGGATGGATCATTAAAAAAGTATATTGGAGTAAGTAACTGGAGGCCCTAAATTAGATTTGGCACTGGAACTACTAATGCCAGAATGAGATTCTTTTTTTGGACGATTATAAATCAGTCACATCAAAGTTTTGTAATTTCTTTTCCAAAAATCCTCTCCATAATTGAAAGAATACACCAGAGAAATTGATCTATAAGAAATCAATGGTGGGAGAAGATTAAGAAATGAAGGAAGGAAGATGGAAAACAGAGAAGAGAGAGAATGATAAATTGTGATAAATCTGTCCAGTAGGTTCCTGTATTTCAAATTTGTGTGGACTATCTGTCACTTTGATTGTGATAGACACAAATTGAAGATGAAACTTGGATCTCATTGGGATGTTTTATTGAATTTATTCTGAAACTAACTGAAGGGAATTGCTTTTTGTTGGTGAAAAAAAGTATTGAAGTACATTACACTGGTGAAGTGGACATTAGGGAATGGCTTTGTAATCCAATAATACACAGGAATCATGCCAATGGTCCAGCCTGTTCTGGGCCTTAAAATCTGAACTGTTTGAAAAGGGTTCATGTGGCTTTATCAAGCCTCCAGGTAAAAGGAGTATATTCAATACCACTGTACTTTGAATCGTCTAGCAAGTTGTGAAGGTGACAGGAAGAACCAGGATGCATCATGCTTTAGAAACCTCAGAGACTATTTAGGAAACTCATGACCTGACCAATTCTACTTTTACCAAGCTTAATGGTGGACAAACAGGTCTATTTCCTGAGGTCTGTCTGATTTTCTTTGGCAGGTAGGGAAAACTGTGTGAATGATTGTCAGGAAGAGTGGGGGAGATGGCTAGGTCTGCAAAGGCTGCCTTGAGACAGCATGGGTTTTTCTGACAAGCTCTCATTTTCCCAAACATAACTCAAAAGTCTTTTGGGGCTGATGATGAAAGGAAATGGCTAGTGAGCCCAAGTGAATGGCAGGCACTGATTACCGGACTTCTGATTTTGGAAGTAAACTGATATTAATGGTTTGCTGAGCACAATGATCTGTGGAACACTGAATACACAACTCAGCATTTGCAAGGGGTAGTATATGTGACAGGACAGCTAGGTGGTGTAGTGGGTAGAGCTCTGGGCCTGCAGCCAAGAAGACTTATCTTCCTGGTTCAAGTCTGGCCTCAGACACTTATTTGCCATGTGACCCTGGACAAGTCACTTAACAATGTTCACCTCAGTTTCCTCATCTGGAAAATGAACTAGAGAAGGAAATGGCAAACCACTCCAGTATGTTTGCCAAGGAAACCTCAAATGGCATCATGAAGAGTAGGACATGACTGAAAAATGACAAAACAGCAACAAGTCTCACTGCTGGCACTTTCAAAAGTGATTTCCAATTAAGCTTATAAAGAAGTATAGCTGTAATTGATTTAGCTCCTTTTTTGTTTTTTTTCAGTTACACTGAATGCTAACTGGATGATAATTACTAATACGGACTGTCTCCAATCCTGAAATAATCCAGTGGCCATTGAATAAGGGATATCCTTCCTTGTTCAGTCAGGAAGAGAGCTTAATTCAGGTTCACAGTTAAATCTGGGACAAATGGTCTTATGTTCCCTTTTGACTTTCCCTTCTTTGTGTGGTCAGCTCCAGTATATTAAACACTCAGTTTAATTTTATTAATCTGAATCAGTTTATTTTTAATGGGAGACAATACACCTCATAAGAGTGGAGACTGTAAATAAACAAAATTTAAGTAGAGCAGAAAATGCCCGAAGGTAGTGATGATAGTTGGCCAGGCAGTGATGAGCCAGAGGTGGAGAGGGGATAACTTCACAAGGCAAACAGTCACATCTAGGCAAGCAGACCTCAAGTGGGTCAGTGAGCCAGACGAAACTCCTTGCCATTGGGCCACAACTGGTTTGAGTCTTCCTTGTCCCTCCTCTATGGGGGGAGCAAACATTCCCCATGGCTTTCCCTGTTCTGTGAAGCTTTTACCTCCCATAATTTTTTATTTCCTCTTTCTAGCTAGGAAAAAATTCACTTCCCATCAGCCCCCTTGCTGCTAAGGGATTACATAAAGAATTTAGGATATTTTAAGCGACAAAATGAAATAAACCTGGTGCTGCAGGTATGACAATACATTGAAAGACAGTGACAGGGCAGCTAGGTGGTGCAGTGGATAGTGTGCTGGGCCTGGATTCAGGAAGACCTGATTTCAAATGCGGCCTCAGACATGTGCTTAGCTGTGTGACCCAGTTTGCCTCAGTTTCCTCATCTGTCAAATGAGCAGGAGAAGGAAATGGCAAACTGCCCCAGTATCTTTGCCAAGAAAACCTCCAAAGGAGTCACGAAGAATTGGATGTGACTGAAAAATGACTGGACAACAACAACTACAGTGACAACCACAATAACAGTGGTAAGAGCCATCATGGTACAGTGGGGGGAAAAGCACTGGATTTGAAGTCAAGAGACCTGGGCTGCGTTCCGGGCCTTGCCACTTCCTTCCTGTGTGGTCTGGGATAAGTCATTTTATTTTTTTCATCTCTAGTGCTATTGCTGTTGTTCAGTCATTTCAGTCACGTCTAACTCTCCGTGACTCCGCTTGGGGTTTTCTTGTCAAAGATACTGGCGCGGTTTGCCATTTCCTACTCCAGCTCATTTTCCAGATAGGAAACTGAGGCAGAAAGGGTTAAGTGACTTGCCCAGGGTCACACAGCCAATAAGTGTGCTGAGGTGGCATTTGATCGCAAGAAGATGAGTCTTCTTGACTCCAGGCCTGACATTCTATGCGCTATGGCACCACCTAGCTCCCTTCAGTGTGCTTGGCTTAGTGGTAAAATCAGGGAGTTGGACTGGATTATCTTTAAGGTCCCTTCCAACTCTGAATCTGTGATCCTATGAAAACTGAAAATACATCCAAAGGCCTTTGAGATGCAGTGGTATATGGGAGATAGCATCCGAATTTGGAGTTGAGAAGGCTTGGATTCATGTCCTGCCTCTGACACTCAGATAACTGTGTGATCCTGTGGCATTATTTTTGCTTCTTGGATTTCTGTTTCCTCCTCTATAAAATTGGGATGGTAATATCTGTAGAACCTTCTATAGAGGGTTGTTGTGGGGCTCAAATAAGAACATAGATGTATGGCTATTTGCTAACTTTAAAGTACTATTTACATGTCAGTTATTATTATGAGGAATAACACTATTCCAAATCCAGCCACTAGCGCCATAGTGCACCTGGTCTGGAATCAGGAAGACTCTCTTCTCGAGTTCAAATCTGACCTCAGACACTTACTGACTGTGTGGCCCTAGGCAAGTCACTTTACCCTGTTTGCCTCAGTTTCCTGACCTGTAAAATGAGCTGGAGAAGGAAATGGCAAATCGCTCCATTATCTCTGCCCAAAAAACCCAGATGGGGTAAAAAAAAAAAAGTCAGACATGACTGAAAAACTACTGAAGAAATCTGGCAACCACTTACTGTCTTTGTTTTATGCAACTCCAGTAGATTAGGATTGGGACCTAGGAGAGACTTAATGAAATTATGTTATTAGTATTATTTTTCAAAGGGCAAGTATGGCACTTTATTTGATTTTCCTTCCTGCTAGTTTGGTATATACAAGTACTTAGTCCACAAGGATCTGCTCTTTTACCCAATTCTTAGGAATACATGAAAGGAGTCTTTAATTGGGAAGGATCTTCAAGTCCATTGTGAATCACATTAAGCTACACAAAGTACTGAAGACATCTTGGCTCCTTAGCCCAAGTCACAGGGTTGACTCCATTGTGATTAAGTGGTGCTTCCCCCCAAAAGGGCTTTCATGAAATGTTTTCCACTGCTGGATCTTACTGTTGGGTATGTTAGGACTTTCTGTTCAAGAACAAGGTAAGCCACTTGTTTCCACGAGATCATGTTCTGAGTATCAAAACAATATTCTACAAATAATTAGTTGGTTGCAAAGTACTTTTGGACAGTGAGTACCTTATTAAAAATTACTAATGGCATTTTAGGAAAAAAAAACCCAACAATGAATTTGTTCAAGATGAACTTTCAAAAAATAAAGTACATCCTTTTTACAATTATTGAGCCAGGATGTGTAAAATGTTCTTGGGGATGGTGTCTTACTGATCAAGACTGTTATTTTAATGTCTGCTTTCAACTAATGCTGCTGTTTTTGTACTGCCAAGATTTCAGTTAAAGACTAGTCTTCATTTCTTTAGAAAAATATCTGGAATCTGTGATTAAATAGTGTGAAATCCAGCAAGGTGGCCTTATTTAATAAAATGAAGACTTTTAAAAAATTTCATTTCACTTTGTACAAATTTTACTTCAAATGGATTATTTAAACCAAAGAACAAAGAATACATGAAAGGAACCTGAGATAGAAGTCTTCAATCATGGCTACGGAGAAGGCTCTCACTTCAGTGACAGTAAGATTGAGAGAATAGATAGAGAAGCCTCTGATGCTTAAGAAGAACATGTGGAAGAGGGAGAGGAAGAGAGATAAGATGTCATGGAAATAGACCAGGGAAATTACTTTAAAAGTAATAGAAACACTTTAAAAGTAAGGAAGATAATGTAGAATCTCTCTCTCACGCAGGTCAGATGAGTGCTTGAAGATGTAATAATTGAAGTTGGTTTTATAAATGTGAGAAAGGAGGAAAAAAAATCCATTCCATCTACCTGGTGGAGCCTCAAAAATTAGGTGGCTCTCAGCTTTAGAGCTAGAAGGGATCTCAGAGGCCATATACTCTAACAATTTTATTTTACAGATGAAGAAAACCAAATCCAGTGAGATTCAGGGATTTGCCCAAGACTACATATATAATACATGGCAGAACCAGGATGTAAATTCTTGTTATCTTCCTCTAGAACTAATATTTATTCTCCTGTACTACCCTGCCTCATAACTGAGGAGGGCCATAGTCATTAAATTAACACCTGACACTCTAAATTTGCTGAGGAATTTTTTTAATGAAGATGAATTTGACTTTACAGCAATATATCCATTATTCTAAAGAATGCCAGCCACCTGTTACTTTGAAAGCTTTGTCTTGGGATTTCAGTTCTTTCTCAGGGACCCCATCATCAATCCAAGGAACATATGGTTTGTATGAAGAGATTTGGGGTTCAATGATAAATTGGATAGTTGGTCTCCCTTGTGAGAGGCTCATTCATGGCATTCAGGCAATTGGCTAATTGGTTTAACAGAGCCTTTCCAAAGAACAGAGAACACCTGAAGGATTGTAGCAGGTTTCATCGTGTGGGAGGTGGGAATGAGAGAAAATGAACTTATCTTGATTAAAAAAATAAAATTTAATAAAAAAATAATGTACAGAAAACTCACAGAAAATGTCACTACATACACTATTTGTTTACCTTATTTTGATTGTGTATTGATGCAGAGGCTGTTTAGAAAGCATATGGGATGCAAGTTTCATGGTTACCTAACCTTTATGAGTTTCAAGGGAACTCGGAGCCTTCTAGTATCATAGATGAGAGAACTGAGGCCTGGAAAAGTCATGTGATTTGCTCAGGGTCACACCAGGTAGGGGGCAGATGTGGGACTAGAACCCAGGCCTTCTCTCTCCCAGCCCAGTATTCTTTTTACTGCACCATACTGCCTCTCATAGGAGTTTGTCAGACTAGGGCAAAATCAACCTTGGAGGAAGGGGGCAATTCTCTTCTCATCAGTACATGGATTGAATTTCTCTTGATCCAGGTAACCACAGGTTATGAATAGTTCTATTCAATTTTGTGGCCATAATGTGTGAAGTTTAAGCTAAAGTTTATTTGAATCAATCCCTCTCTCCACCCCCCCCCCACTTCCCCATTCCTCTTGGGGAATTATGGGTGATTTTTGAGAGGAGATTCATTTCCCAAGTGGAGTCCCAAGTGAAACATTATTTGCTCTCTCTCTGCAAAATTCTCTGGAAAAAACGTTACCTCCTTTGTAGGGTGGGGTGGGGTGGGGGTAGTTCTTTCTCATCAATAGTTGACAGATATCTGCCTTTAAGTAAATGGTTCTTAATCTCCTGCCTCTACAATGTCTTAATTTAATCTGTTCTTTATAAGCCATGACTAGGAAAGTAAACACCTTCTAATGCTTGCTTAGACAGTTTAATAAGTGGAATTGAGGTGCTCTGAGATCTCACCCAGAGTGATTACCAGTGGTATTTCTGGTTTCCTAGAGACGGAGTGTTAAGTACTATTAGACATTTCCTGCTATTCTTTCAGTTGTAAATACTATTCTTGTAAATTGAAAAGACCAATGTAGAGAGATATGTATGTGATTTCCCCTTCTCAAGATATAGACCTGAGGATGAAGTCACAATGAAATGCTGTTTTTCATAAAATTCAGAATATGTGCTTGTGGCGTTGGGGGAGGTGAGGTCTGGATAAATCGTAGGATTATAGGATCACAGGACCATAGATTTAGGGCTGAAAAAGACTTTAGAGGCCATCTGGTTCATAGTATCATATGCTAAGAACTGGAGGAACTCACAGAGGCCTTCTAATCAACCCCACCCCCTCATTTTACAGATGGAGAAACTGAGACACAGTGAAGTTAAGGGATTTACCTAAGATCATATCCTTTTATTTTTCCCACATTAGTTTCTTTTCATGGAAAAATTGCTTATGATCATTAGGGGAAGATTCTAGATCATACTTTTGGAAAATTTTCTATCCATAATTATTCTGTGATTCTTGAGCCTGGTTGTTTGTCTCAGTACTCTGCCAAAAGAGTAGCTGCTTCTGTTTTAGAACTCCAGGACTGAGGACACTGGGCTATTTACCAAGAGTCACAACTGATAAAGAAAAAAGAAGATTGCTACAACTTAGTAAATTTTAGCTTTGTACGTTAGGCCACAGGGAAAGCAGAAATGACCACCCACTTGGAAGATAAATGGAAATAGCAGAGGTCTGATATTGGGGCCTTCTTGAAACATAGCATCTCAGAGAACAGCTGTGCTCAAGCCTGAGGGCAGGTAAATGAATCTTGATACCCCTTATACCCAATGCTTACCTTACTTAATCTTTCAGATTCTGGGGCGTAGTATACAAATGGCTTCCCTTCCTTTCCGTAATACAATGAAAAGGAGCAGAAGCAGGAATACAATGTAAGCTATAATATCAATGTTATACATATGAACAATTTTGAGGACTTTTATAAACCAGTGAAGAAATGATCAGAGTCAGGAGAACAACATTGTAAAAAATACATTTAAAAGCAGTAAGGACTATAATCAATACAATTACCACTTATGATTACAGAAGACTGATGAAACATGTTATATGTGAAGAAAAGGTGATGGAGTTAAGGTACAGAATAAGAATATGCATATATGTCTAACCTGCCATTTAGGGAATTTGTTTTGCCTGACTACATATATATATTTCTCTCCCCCCTTCCCTTTTTTCCCCAATGAGGTAGGAGAGAGAGAAAATAGTTTTCTATTAATTTTTTTAAACGGAGAGGCAGGGTATGCTGCAGATGTAACTGTTGCATGCATTTTCTGACAACTTAACTGTATCATTAGTTTGACTTAACTGTTTTACTTTGTTGCAAAAGATCCCTCCCAACGGGTAGACTTCAGAAAAACTTGTAAAGACTAATATGAACTGATGCGGAGTGAAGTGAGCAGAACCAGGAGAACATTGTACATAGTAACATCTATATTGTGTGTTGACTGACTTTGATAGACTTAGCTCTTCTCAGCAATGCAATGATCTAAGACAATTCCGAAAGACTCATGATGGAAAATGCCATCCACATTCAGCGAAAGAACTATGGAGTCTGAATGCAGACCGAAGCAAACAATTTTCTTTTTTGTTTAGTTTAGTTTAGTTTTTTCTGTGTCATGATTCCTCCCATTCATTCTAATTCTTCTATACAACATGACATGTGAAAATATGTTTAAAAAAATCTCTCACAAAGTGGGACCGATTTGTAAATGTTTGTAATGTAAAAACAAAACACATCAATAAAACTTAAACACTCAACAGTTCAGATAAAAGTAAACCATGGTAGTCAAACAGAAGAAGTGGAGGCATAAGATTGCTTCTCTGGAAATTTTTGGGTGAGAATTTAATGAACTTTAAATTCTAACCTTTAAGCTAATATTCTAGGAAACAGGGTCAAATAAACTCAATGACTGGAGGCAGCTGTGAGGTTTTTTTCTTTGAGAACTTGCATGCATGTTTATGTGTCCTGGGCAGGAATGTTTCCACTGAAAACAAGGTCCTCCATGTTTTATTTGCAGTGATTTTTTTAAAATAAATGTTCAATTTATAGAATTATTTGTCACTTACTTGACTGTGCCAAGAACCTGCTTTTCAAAAGTATTCCTGGGGCCAAATATGGTGGAATACTGTCTTGTATTATGCTGCTCCACTCAAGGAAAGGAAGGCTAAGGAAAGAGAGTAAGCATTTATTAAGTACTTACTATGTGCAGCTAGGTAGCAAAGTCAGAGAGTGCCCAGCCTGGAGTGCCCATCTTCCGAGCCACTTAACCCTGGGCAAATCACTTAACTCTTTGCCTCAGTTCCGTTATCTGTAAAATGAACTGGAGAAGAAAATTGCAAACCGCTTCAGTATCTTTGCCAAGAAAACCTCAAATGAGGTCATGAGGATTGGACATGACTGAAACAACTAAACAGCAAATAACAAACATGTACTGAGCAATTTTTAAGTGCTTTATAGAAAATATCTTATTTGAGCCTCACAATAATTATGGAACATAGGTACTATTACCATCCCCATTGTATGGTTGAGGGAATTGAGGTAAGTTCCTGAGGCTAGATTTGAACTCAGATATTTCTGACTTGGTACTCAGCAATAGCATCACCCAGCTAGTGGAAGAGGCTGTTTGAAAATGGTACTTGAACTGGCTACTTCACAGGGCTTTCAAGGATGTGCTATGTACATTCTGAAGTGCTCTAGACACAGTGTGCGATGACTGACTTTGATAGACTCGGCTCTTCTCAGCAATGCAAGGAGCTAAAACAATTCCAAAAGACTCGTGATGGAAAATGCCATCCACATCCAGAGAAAGAAAAATGGAGTCCGAATGCAGACCAAATCAGACTATTTTCTTTTTTTGTTTTGTTTTTTGTTTTTCTTTCTTAAGGTTACTCCCATTCGTTCTAATTCTTCTATACAACATGACTAATGTGAAAATATGTTTTATAGGAATGTATTTGTAGAGTCCATATTGGATTGCATGCTGTCTTGGGGAGGGGAAGGAGAAGGAGGGGGAGAAAATTTAAAACGTGTGGAAGTAAATGTTGAAAACTAAAAAGAAATAACTTATTGAAAAAATAAAGTGCTCTAGAAATGTGGCCTATAATAATATTAATTTTTTTTGGATTAGTCCTATCATTTCACTGATATAGGGTATAAGTATAATTATTTTCAATCAGCTAATATTATTAAGCAAGTAAAACATGGGCTGACAAATAGCACTTGAAGCCAAAGGCTTGATCTTCACAATAACCCTGTGAGAGGAGTTGCTGTTGTTATAATACCTGCTTTACAAATGAGGACACTGAAGCTGAGGGAGGTTAAGTGACTTGTCCTGGCCCATACAACTAGTGTCTGAGACATGATTTGAACTGAAGTTACCCTGACTCCAAGGCCAACACTCAATCTACTCTGCCACTTAGTTGTCCCTACTATCTGTACCTATTGTACTATGAGCCTGTGCTGGAGATACAAATACAAAAGTGACAGAGTCTCTATCTTTCATGAGTTTACATTCTGCTAGGGAGATCCAGAATGCCCCTAGGCACTGCATGTATCAGGGAGCTATTACTAGGTTATTAATTTACCTTTACCAGAAGACAAACCTTGGCGAAATAAGTTCCCTTATCTTTGATCTTCTTCAATTCTTTCATAGGATCTCCCTTTCACCTAGGCTTACCTTGTCCCTAAATCAAACCAGACTTAACCACCAGTAGTGTCCCTCACTGAAAACTGGACTAGGCATTTTCTCTATATCTAGCCCTCCCTCAAACAAAGCATACTTCTTATTTTTGGGCACACCAGAGTCTTGACCTACATGATAAAATTGAGGCTAACCCATCATCATGGGAAAAAATATCTTTTTGTTTGTCTCCTCTTCCCTCCTGCCTGCTTGGGTCTTTCCAACACATATAGTATTAACTTGACTCACAGAAGCTATATAATTTCCATATATTTCAATTCAATCTACCCTACAGAAAATTCTAAGAAAAATAAAAAGGCAACAGTAATCATCAAACAGGTAATCAGACTGTACCAAATATTTATTGATTGATGTACAGAGAACCTGTCTTCCAGAATTTTCCTGGGAGGGTGGGGGTGAGAGTGGGTGGAGAGATGCATCTTGCTCTTAATCAGCTAGCTGCTGGTCAGAAATTGTGCGGCCATTGAATTAATGAACTTAGTACTTTTCAGCATCAGTAAGCGAGAAGATTTGCCTCTCCTGAACTTGGAGTGGGATAAGGCACTGACATCTTTGGAACCTCTGAAACAATAGTGACATTGTGAAAAGTGACTCATGCTAAACCCATTTGTCATTTTAAAGTGTGATTCTTTGTATACTCTCCATGCTATACTATGGTGTACTATCGTTTACTATAATATACCATATCATACTAGACCATATAATATACTATGCTACACAGGTTGTTGTTGTTTGTCTTCCGTGCTCATAAAAGAACAAGGTGCAGTGTGTTCGATTGTGGCTCATCAGCCCAACGTGAGCTTGCAAGGTTCTACCACGGGTAGGGCACAAATAGTCCCTTTAAACATTTGGGATGGAGATGTCTTTAAATTTGCCCATCTTGTGTTTCTTTTGAGCTCCTGTGATTCTGCTTTGCTCATAGAGCATAGAACCTTCTTTGGCGCGGGCATGCCAAACTGGGCAGTCCTGTGCCAGTGTCTCAAATGTTTCACAATGGATTCCAAAGTTCTTCAGAGAGACCTTGAGGGAGTGCTCCTCTTGCTTCTTCTTACCTCTGTGTGAGTGCCTACTTGTGTGAGTTTTCCATAAAATAGTCTAGATAAAATAGGTAAATGTATCTTTTGTGTTCAGACTGTGTGGCCAGCCCACTGGAGCTGCACTCTCTGCAGTAGAGTTGGAATGTCTGGCAGTTCAGCTTGAGAGAGGATCTCAGTGTCTGGTGTTTATCTTACCAGTTAATCATCAGACTCTTAAGACAATTCAAAAGGAGGCAATTCAATTTTCTAGCAACAGTGATAGACTAAGCTCTTTGAAGTTCGCATATGTTAGAAAGCATTATAAAAATGAATTTGTGGTTACCTACCCATCCTAATTTCTTGTGAATGGATCATAAGAACTTAAATCTAGACATGAAAGGAATTCTGGCTTCCATCTAGCCTAACTCATTTTGACATATGAGGACACTGAAACCTAGCAGTTATGTGACTTGCCTGAGGACACACACATAGTAATTGACAGAGACAGGATTTGAATTCAGGTGACTGGCACCATATGAAAAGCACATCTTTGTTTGTGGGTGAGGGGAAGCAAGGAATAGAAAGGTAGTAAAGAAATTTGAAAGACCATTTTGGATGTAGTAAGACTAGATTGATTTAACATAAGGTATAGTCAGCTAGGTGGCGCAGTGGATAGAACACTGGGCTTGGAGTCAGGAAGACTCTGTGAGTTCAAATCTGGCTTTGGACCTTTCCAAGCTGTGTGACCCTGGGCAAGTCACTTAACTCTGTTGGCCTCAGTTTCCTCATTTGTAAAATAAGCTGGAGAAGGAAATGGCAAACCATTCTGGTATCTTTGCCAAGAAAATCCCAAAACGGGGCACCACTGAACAACAACAAGAAACAAACAAAAAACATCTAACAGGGCACCAATATATTCAACCTGGAAATTGTTCCATCTGATTTTATTATTTTGTATCTTGCTTTCAAGGCATGTGGACACTGAAGATTTAACACTAAAAAGCATTTACATAATGCTTTAAGGTTTATAAAGCACTTTTCTTATAGTATTTTTTTCAATCCTAACAACAACCTTGTGAAATAGGTGATATATTGATTTCCATTTTGGGGGTGAGGAAACTGAGGCTAAGAGATGTTCAATGACTTTGCCAGAAAAACATAGTTAGGAAGTATCTGAGGCAGGATTTGAACCCCAAGCCTAGCTCTCTATCTACTACACTACGCAGCTGACTCTCCTGGTTCTAATCCTGCCTGGGACGCTTTTGAGATGTGGTCATGGGCAAGTCACTTAGTCTCGGGGGTTAGACTGGATGGCATCTAAGGTCCCTTCTTGCCTGTAAAGGCCTGGGCATAATACGGTGACGAAAGGTTGAGGATAACCATTGTCCCATCTTTTATAAACTGTCCTGGAGGAAATGTGGCAGGCCTTTAGATGGGAAAAGATTCTAATAAGTGATACTGCTCCTGAGGGATAATGTAAATAACGGAAAGCCTGGTACTTTATCATACAATGAACTATTTTATTTAAATGTGAAACAGTTTTAGCAAAGACACATTATGACACTATCCCTGTGTATATAAACACATTTATTTTGCCCAAACACATGTTGCAAGTTATAAACATTCCCCAGTCCAAAGACTGGCTGATTATTATCAAGCAAGAGACTCTTGCTGATTACTTTGAAGGAATTATAGGCAGTTTGGGGCAAAAGAAAGCACATTGGATTTGGAATCAGATGACCTGGGTTTTCATCCTGGCTTTGCCATGTCACCTGTGTGACCCTGGGCAAGTCATTCATCTTCTCTGGGCTACAGTTTCCCCATCCATAAGAAAAGAAGCATTTGGACTGAGAGATCTTGGAGGTCCTTTCTAGTTCTAAATCTGCAGTCCTATGATTGCATATTTTTAAAAAATACATAAAAAGCAAAAGAAAAATCATATGTACTTGGCAGGGAGTATTTTTTCCAAATAATGCAAACCCATCCTAAGATGATATACAACTCTTAAATAACTCATATTTCTATAGTGCATAAAGGTTTACAGGGTGCTTTCCATGCAGCATACCAGCATTACACTTTTTCCCCCTCCTTGAGCACTGTGGTTTGGCCAAATTGTCCTTACTGTTCCTCAAATTTTCTACCTCTATGCTGGAATACTTTCCCTCTTCATCCTCAATCTCTCAGAATCTATAGTTTCCATCAAGGCTCAGCTCAGGTTCAACTTTCTATGTGAGGATTTTTCCTTATCTCCTACCTACTAGTATTCACCTTCTCAAGTCACCTCGTAGCTACTTTTATATACATATCTATGATCATATTGTCTCCCCCTCACAGCTAGACTGTAAGTCTTTTCACATTGCCAGTGCCTAGCACAAAGCCTGGCATATGGCAGGAGTTTTAAAACTACTTATTGATCAACTGATTGACTTAGGTGTATGGTGCAAATGTTATTATCTCCATTTTGCTAGTGATAAAACCTAGTCTCAGAAGAGTACGGAGATTTAATTTCTGTCTCGCAGCTGTTAAGTGTTGATTTCAGATCCAAGTTTAGTTCTTTTGACTCCAGTTATGACTATTCTTTTCATAATAATGTTGTTTTTCTATCTTTTGACTGGCATAGAGCTATGCTATTCTGACCAGACCATTGCCTTGTGACTCCAAACCCTTGTGACAGGGTTCTATAGGGCAGAATGTAGGGCTAATAGAGACAGAAGCTATATGGAATCATAAAGAAGACATGAGTAGAAAGAAATTTTAAGTTTTGACTCTGTTATTCTAAGGGCTTTCAGTGGGGGTGGGGGTGGGTTTCCGTTTCCACATGTGGTTTGACTTCTGCCTCAATTGGTAGTATTTCTTGGATCTAGCTGGCATCATGGGACTCACCAGTCATGGCTATGCCTATGGTTACGATGATGGTAAACAATAAAGCTGGATTCTAGTCATCTGCCTCTTACTCAGTGGCTGCAGTGTCTTTGGTCATGTTGCTAGTTAGTTGCAATTCTTATAGGTGTAATGCTTCTGACTCCATACCTGGTGCTCTTGCTACTTCTTACTCTCATGGCCTGTAGTACTTATCGTCTAGGGCAATTTCCCTACCCCTGGTCTACGGTATGCCTCTCTCTTTTATTGTTTCTTTCTACAACTAGATTGCAAGTCTTTGAGGGTGGATACCATATCATATATCTTTTTTGGGGGGCAGAGCTTGTTTTAAACTGCATAGGTTTCACCATCAAATCTGTTAAATACACTTATCTTTTAAAAACTTTGGCCAAAATAAGAAATGATATTCAAAGAGATTTGGGAACGGTATATTAAAATTTTGTACCTTATATTTTGTATACTTGCAATTAATACAAAGTATGTCATGCCCATCCCCCAGCCCATAACCCCTTGCATGATTTGTCAGTCTGTCTCTCTTATGTCTTGCTCACTGTAACGTATCTTTAACATCAGAAGACCTAGGTTCCCTGAGAAAGAGCACCACTATGTCCTAAACTTTCTCAGTGTTAGCTGAGGCAGTTGGTGGCACAGTCCTAGAGTCAGGAAGACCCACGTTCAAGTCAGCCCTTAGATATTTGCTAGCTGTATGATGCTAGGCAAGTCACTTAATTTCCATTTGCTTTAGTTTTTTCAACTGTACAAATGAGGATAATAATAACCCCTAGCTCACATTGTTATGAGGATCAATGAAATGATATTTCTAAAAGTGTTTAGTTCAATGACTGGCAGAGTAGGGCTATATGAATCCTTAATTCCTTCCTCCCCTTGAGAAGGCCCTCCCCTTGAGAAGGAATGCATTCTAAACTCTCTCAGTCCTAGAGGTAATCCTGTTATAGTGTTATATGTTATTCCTACTAACCACTTTGTGTGATTCTCATGCACCCCAAACCAGCCACTCACAATGATGACATCACTAGATCTTTTTTCCCCCAAGAATTAATGATTTCTTTTTATTCCAACCCTTGCCTGTACAAATACACTACCTGGTGACTACTATGAAATTATTATACAAGCCCCAAATTTCCTTCTTGGGTCATATGTCATTGCCATTTCCACCCATTTTGGCAGTTAATCTGATACTGCCTTGCATCAATTTAATGGTTTTTATGCAAGTATTGCATTATATCTTAAGAGTGCTTAAATATGTCCTAAAGCTAATGGGTAGGGCTCACTGTTTTAGAAAGACAATATCATTACATACTCTAATGTATAAAAAGTCTCCTGCTTCTTTCTCCCTGGCCAGCTGGGAGGTATCAAGCATAGCTACAATATGTAGAACTTTGGGGGAGAGAAAACTTCAATTCACATGCAGCATCTCCAACTGGAAGAGAGTATTGCTAGGAGTCCCAGCCCTGTAGGTATGCCCAACTATGCCCCAGTGGCTTCCCAGGGTCTGAATCATTCTCCATGAACTAGCAAAAAATCTGCTCAAATGCTCCATAGTAGAAGCCAGTCTAATAACTGCAAGAGTCATTTCTCTTCTTCCTCCTTAGAGCTTCTCACTTCTCACCACAACAGCATGCCACAAATGGAATCACAAAGCAGCTCAGCCTTACTTGGTACCATGCTTTTGATAGCTGCTGCTGACATATAATCTCATGGCCATAACTAGATTATATCCTCCCTGGGGACAAGATCTTGTCACATGACATTTCTCATAGTGCCTGACACAATGCTATGATTATGGTTGGCACTTAGCAAATACATGTTCAGTTGCTAGGAACTGAGATATATTTCACTGAAATTAAACTTTAAGCATAATCATAAGACACTGGTTAATTAATTTTGTTTGTTTTTTTTGGGTTCTGGCGAATGTTCCCAAGAAGTCATTTCACTGGTCATGTCTAAATATTCTTTTCCTTTATACTCAAAAACGATTAAAAATAATAATTAATATTTGAGAGCACTTGAAAGTTTACAAAGCATTTTACATATACTGTCCCGTATGATCTGCATAATAACATTGTCGGGCAGGTGCCATTATTGTCTCCATTTTACAAATGAGGAAACTGAGGCTGAGTGACTACATGATTTGCCTAGCTTTACTGTATCCGAGTCAGGTCTCTCCTTGGCTCTCCTGATTCCAAGTTCAACACTTTATCTACTTCACTGCCTAGCAGCCACTCCTCCTCTCTTCTCTCTAGGCTCCTCCTAGAAGATGATGCTTCATTCCTTTCATACGGTGTTTCTAGACAACAGTAGATCTTAAACATAATAATAAAGCAAAAGCACGAATAATCAATGTATTACAATCAATGCATGAAATCTGATTTATACTCTCACTTCAGCGTTCTCAGTATCTGGTGAGGAGAGCAGGTAGACACAGAAACTTGGCAGGGTGGAACACGAATGAGGAAAGTCCTTGTGTTTGGGCTAAGTCACAACTCCAGACCGGAGGCCTTGATGTCATTGGTCCATTCAAGAATACAAAGCTATTTCTCTAATAATGGCCCTATTCCTGGTCCTCATTGATCTCTGGCAGGAAAATTTTTTTCTGCTTTCAAATTGATGAAGCCCTGATGAGTTCTTTTCTCTCTAAATGACCCTTAAAAGGATGCCAAGAGACTGTACTTTTGTACTGGCTAGCTATTCCCTTTGAGCTAGAGATCTTCAAATCCCCGCTGGCTGGCCTGCCTCTCTTCCTGGACAACAACAATAAGAAGCCCAACAACTGCAACAATACTTCTAGGTTAATAAAGAACTCTCCATATGCTATTTCATTTTATCCTCCCAACAACATTGGGAGGTAAGTGCTATTATTATCCCCACTTTACAGATGAAAAAAAAGGAGGCAAAGAAAGTTTAAGTGACTTGTCCAGGGTTACACAGCTAGGAAGAATCTATGGCATGATTCGAATTCGCTTTTCTTGGCTTCAGGTCTGGTGCTTTATCTGTCCACTGCACCAAACCCAGTTAGCTTTTTACTCACCAAGATTCTGCATCACCTAGTACACTGCCAGCCAGTACAGTAGCAAATCACCTGCAAAGCCTGTATTCCTCTTTTCTCCTTTTCCTTCTGAAACCAGAGAGGGCAGTAGAGAGCAACAGGCAGCTTTGAGAGGCTTCACATCTCTCCCATTGTAGAAGGCACAAGAGGGTAATTCATCAATCTAATGAGCTGCAGCCTTTATCTAGACAATCAGGAAACTAGTAGCTGATGTCCATCGACTCTCCTTTTGGCAATTTCTTCACCACCCCTGGTAGGTTCTTCTCTACTCTCAGGTGTTTGACACAGAAACTTTTGATACCCAGTAACTCACATTTTGGTTATGTGTATTTATTTCTTATCTAGTTATAAAACCAGCAAGGATTATTAAATTATCCCATAGTCTCAGAAAATTTACTTGACTTATCAATTTTCCAAGTTTTAACCTCTTAATACTTAAAAAGTTTTATGCAAATGAGCTTGTTAGTTCTCAAATTCTCCTCTCAGTAGTCTATGTCTCTGAAAATGGTGTTTCTTCACACTTACATTTTAAGCATTTTTAAAGTAAATAAAAGTTCTGTATAGTCAGTTAGAACAAGACCTGGAGCTAACCATGGCTCAGATCATGAGCTTCTTATTGCAAAATTCAGACTTAAATCGAAGATAGTAGGAAAAAACTTGAAACTATATACGTATGACCTAAATAATGTCCCTTATGAATATAAAGTGGAGGCAATGAATAGATTTGAGGGATTAGATCTGGTAGAGTGCCTGAAGAACTGTGGACAGAGGTTTGCAATATTGTATAGAAGGCAACAATAAAATGCATTCCAAAGAAAAAGAGGAGCAAGAAAGTGAAATGACTGATGAAGTTTTACAAAATAGCTCAGGAAGGTAGGTAAGGGAAAGGAAAAGGAAAAAGGGAATGATGTACCCAAAAGAATACAGAATTCCAGAGAATAACAAGGAGAGATAAGAAGGTTTTTTTTCAACGAGCAATACAAAGAAATAGAAGAAAACAGTAGAATGGGAAAGACAATATTTTTCTTCAAGAAAATTAGAGATATCAAGGGAAAGTTTCATGCAAAAAATGGTTATGATAAAATACAAAAAAAATTAACAGAAGTAGAAGAAATTAAAAAGAGGTGGCAAGAATACATGAAAGAACTATACAAGAAAGATCTTAACATCACCAGTAACTATGATGGTATGGCCAAATATCCTGGAGAATGAAGTGTAGTGGGCCTTAGGAAGCATTTCTAACAATAAGGTTGGTGAAGGTGATGGAATTCCAGCTGAGCTATTTAACCCTGAAAGATGATGCTGTTAAACTCAATATGCCAGCAAATTTGGAAAACGCAAATGAATTGGAAAAGATCTATTTATGTCCCAATCCTAAAGAAGGACAATGCCAAGGAATGTTCAAATTACTGAACAATTACACTCATTTCACATGTGAACAAGGTTATGCTGAAGATTCTGCAAGCTAGAGTTCAGCAATGTATGAACTGAAAATTACCAGAAGAGCAGGTTGGTTTTCAAAGAGGCAGAGGAACTAGAGATCAAATTGCCAACCTTTGTTGGATTATGGGGAAAGCAAGAGAGTTCTAGAAAAACGTCTACTTCTGTTTCATTGACTACACTAGAGCTGTTGACTGTGTGGGTCACAACTAAATGTGGCAAGTCCTCAAAGAGAGGGGAATACCAGATCATCTTACTTGTCTCCTGAGAAACTTTTATGCAGGTCAAGTTAGAACTGAACAACAGAAGATGGTGGCTGGAAAGCAGGGACTTGAATGAGCTCTCCCCCAGATCCCTCCAAACACCTATAAAAATGGCTCTGAACAAATTCTAGAGCTGCAGAACCCATGAAATATCAGAGAGAAGTAGGGCTCCAGCCCAGGAAAGCCTGGATTATTGTAGGTAAGGGTCTATTGCACGGAGATGGGAGCAGAATGGAACAGAGCCCAGCGTGAGCCGCACCAGGACCAACCAGACCGGAAGCCAGGTGGAACAGGCCACAGGGCCCTGAATCATTGAGCTGTGGCAGTTACCAGACTTCTCAACCCACAAATACCAAAGACAACAGAGAAGGTTAGAACAGAGTGAAAGGGGTCTGCGGTCCGCCCCAGCCCTGGGGGCGCAGAAGTGGTACAGCTTCCAGGTGCAGTTGTAGTTGCTTTGAGTCCCAGGCTCACCAGGTGGGAGGAATTAATCAGCAGATCAGAGCAGGAGTGCAGAGCCTGCTTGGATCCGAGTCATGGTCTGGGTTGGCAGTTCTTGGGGGAGGAGGCATGATGGTGTGGCAGAACTTACTGTGTAGAAGTAGCTCTGAAAACAGCAGCACAAGGCCCCTAAAGCTTGGGACAAAGTACTCTCTACTTTACAAGCAGTCACACCCTGATGAAAAGCTCAAGGGTCAAGTGATTGGCTGGGAACATGAACAGGCAGTGAAAACGGACTCATATTCGGAATCAGAATTTAGAATCTTTTTTTGGTGACAAAGAAGACTAAAACATACAGCCAGAAGAAGTCAATAAAGTCAAAGAGCCTACATTAAAAGCTTCCAAGAAAAATATGAATTGGTCTCAGGTCATGGAAGAGCTCAAAAAGGATTTGGAAAAGCAAGTAAGAGAAGTAGAGGAAAAATTGGGAAGAGAAATGAGAGTGATACAAGGAAATCATGAAAAGCAAGTCAATGACTTGCTAAAGGAGACCCAGAAAAATACTGAAAAAAATAACACCTTAAAAAATAGACTAACTCAAATGTAAAAGAGCTCCAAAAAGCCAATGAGGAGAAGAATGCCTTGAAAGGCAGAATTAGCCAAGTGGAAAAGGAGGTCCAAAAGATCACTGAAGGAAATACTAGCTTAAAAATTGAATTGGAGCAAATGGAAGCTAGTGACTTTATGAGAAATCAAGATATTATAAAACAGAACCAAGGAATGAAAAAATGGAAGACAATGTGAAATATCTCACTGGGAAAACCACTGACCTGGAGAATAGATCCGGGAGAGGTAATTTAAAAATTATTGGACTACCTGAAAGCCATGATCAAAAAAAGAGCCTAGATACCATCTTTCAAGAAATTATCAAGGAGAACTGCCCTGATATTCTAGAGCCAGAGGGTAAAATAGAAATTGAAAGAATCCACAGATCACCTCCTCAAAAAGATCCCAAAAAGAAAACTCCTGGGAATATTGTTGCCAAATTCCAGAGTTACAAGGTCAAGGAGAAAATACTGCAAGCAGCCAGAAAGAAACAATTTGAGTATTGTGGAAACACAATCTAGATAACACAAGATCTAGCAGCTTCTACATTAAGGGATTGAAGTGTTGGAATATGATATTTTGGAGGTCAATGGAGCTAGGATTAAAACCAAGAATCACCTACCCAGCCAGGCTGAGTATCATGCTCCAAGGCAAAATATGGATTTTCAATAAAATAGAGGGCTTTCAAGCTTTCTCAGTGAAAAGACCAGAGCTGAATAGAAAATTTGACTTTGAAACACAAGAATCAAGAGAAGCATGAAAAGGTAAACAAGAAAGAGAAATCATAAGGGACTAACTAAAGTTGAACTGTGTTGCTTACATTCCTACATGGAAAGATGATGTGTGTAGTTCACAAGACCTCAGTATTAGGGTAGCTGGAGGGAATACACACACACACACACACACACACACACACACATGTAGACAGAGTGCACAGGATGAGTTGAATATGAAGGGATGATATCTAAAAAAATAGAATCAAATTAAGGGATGAGAGAGGAATATATTGAGAGAGAGAGAAAGGGAGAGATATAATGGGGTAAATTATCTCTCCTAAAAGTGGCAAGAAAAAGCAGTTCTGTAGGAAGGGAAGAGGGGGCAGGTGAGGGGGAATGTGTGACTTGAGGAGGGAAAACCATACACACTCAGTGTGTATCTTACCCCACATGAAAGTAGGGGGAAGGGGATAAAAAGGGTAACAATGGAAGGGAGGGCAGATAGGGGGAAGAAGCAATCAAAAGCTAACACTTTTGAAAAGGGACAGGGTCAAAGGAGAAAATTCAATAAAGGGGGATAAGAGGGAGGGAAATATAGTTAGTCTTTCACAACATGATTATTTATGGGAGTAGTTTGCATAATGATACATCTGTGGCCTGTGTTGAATTGCTTGCCTTCTTAGGGAGAGTGGGTGGGGAGGAAGGAGGGGAGAGAATTTGGAACTCAAAGTTTTAAAAGCAGATGCTCAAAAAATAGGTTGTTTTTGCATGCAATGGGGAAATAAGATATACAGGCAGTGGGGCATAGAAATCTATCTTGTCTTACAAGAAAGTAAAGGGAAAAGGGATGGAGTGGGGAGTGGAAGGCGGGGTGATAGAAGGGAGGGCTGACTGGGGAACAGGGCAATCGGAATATTGGAGTGGGGAAGAGGGTAGAAATGGGGAGAAAATTTGTAACTCAAATCTTGTGGAAAACAATGCTGAAAACTAAAAAATATCAAATAAAAAAGACTTTAAAGAACCAAACAACTAGAACAAGTTAGAACTGAATGTGGAACAACTGATTGGTTTAAGATTGGAAAAGGTTGTATATGGTTCGCCTTATTTATTTAACTTATATGCAGAGTACGACGTATGAAATGCCAGACTGGATGAATCAAAAGCTGGAATTAAGGTTGATGGGAGAAATAGCAACAATCTTAGATATGTAGACAATACCCCTCTGATGGTGAAGAGGAATTAAGAAGCCTCTTTATCAAGGTGAAAGAGAAGAGTATAAAAGTTGGCTTGAAGCTTAACAGCAAAAACCCCCTAAGATCTTGACAACTGGTCCTATTACTTCCTGGCAAACAGGGAGAAGAATTGGAATCAGCATCTGATTTTATATTCTTGGGCTCAAAAATCACTGTAGATGGTGACCACAGCCATGAAATTAAAAGACGCTTGCTCCTTGGAAGGAAAGCTGTGGTGAATCTGGACAGCATACTAAAAAGCACAGATAACATCTTGCCAACAAATGTCTGTATAGTTCAAAGCTATGGTTTTTCCAGTAGCAATGCATGGTTGTGAGAGTTGGACTATAAGGAAAGCTGAGTGCTGCAGAATTGATGCTTTTGAATTGTGGTACTGGAGAGGACTTTTGAGAGTCCTTTGGACAGCAAGGAGATCAAATCAGTCGATACTTAAAGAAATTAATTCAGGCTATTCACTGGAAGGTCAAATACTGAAACAAAAGCTTAAGTACTTTGACCATATAATGAGAAGATGGGACTCACTGGAAAAGACCCTGATGTTGGGAAAGATTGAAGGCAAAAGAAAAAGACGATGGCAGAGGATGAGATGGATGGATATTATTGTTGAAACAATGAGCATGAACTTGGACAGACTCTGGGATATAGTGGAGAATAGAAGGGTCTGGCATGCTATAGTCCATGGGGTCACGAGGAGTTGGACGTGATTGAAAGATAGAACAACAACAAAAATAAAACGTCTTTTTTGCCCTCTTTTAGCAACTAAACTGAACACACGTACATGAGTCATTTACTTTACATCCTTTACAAAGTGATCTAAGCCTTTTAAATTTATACTAAAGTACATTTTCTTCCCCTTTTGGGAAACAAACTGCTATTTCTTTACACATGGATTTTTAGCAGTTTTGGGGGTATGGAGCAAGGGATTGCTAAGTGCCTAAGCACTGTATAAAGCAGTCTTGCAAGTGAAATTCAGCAAAGGTAGACTGAGGCACATTTTCCTGAGCAATATAAAATTTTATTGTTAGGGGCATGACCTGCTAGTAAAATGGATCAGTGGCTTGTCTAGATTTAATCAAAGACCCCTGAGATGGTGACGGAGTTCTTTTTTATAAGATTAGAATAAAGAACAGAAGAGGCTAAGTGGGGAAATAATACAATTGGTTATAGGGTTGGTGATATCATGGGGTTGATAACAACGTGATTGGTTACATAGTTGAGGCATGGGGAACAATATGATTGGTTGGAAGTTGGGAACGAGGGACTAGCAACAACTCTCTCCTTCCCTCCTGTAGGTAAGAAGTGTTCATTGTTTGACTCCACCTTTGAGGTTAAAGATAGTGAGCCAGACCTATCTGGACAGTAAACCAGGTATCCTTAAAGTATGGTTTGGTGGTGGATGGCTACTTGACCAGATTCCCTGGTGTCCACTTGCATTTTTCAAGAATAGCAGATTTCCTTGAGGCAAGAATAGAATAGTGAGAAAAGAAAACTGGATTTCTAAAATTAACTCATTATGGACCATTACAGATATTATCTCATTTGATCTTCATAACAACTGCCATTTTACAATTCAGGAAACTGAGGCAAACAGAGGTTAAGTGACTTGTCCAGAATCACACAGAAATAAGTGTCAGGGGCCAGTTTTGAACTTGGGTCTTCCTGACTTTAGACCCAGCGCTCTAACCTAACCTCCAAACTGTTCACTTATGAAAGATTTATTCTTCCCCAGTTAATTTATTATTATTATTTTTCCTGCCCATTTCAGCAGCCAAACTGCAGACAAACAGTGTGGCAAAGTGGAAAGAGATCTTTGTATTCTGCAATGCTGCTTGTGGCTTTGGCTTCTGGAAGACCTGTGGTCAAGTCTTACCTTGTGCATATTCATGAACAAGTCACTTAACTCCTCAGTGAGTCCAGGCAACTCTCCAAGACAACAAGTTACTGGAAAGTTGCTGATTTGCATCAGAGGCAGGAATTTCCACAATTAGGAACTCCCAGCACAGATTCTGAAATCAACAGTATGGACTGCCCCCCCCTTTCCACCCCCTCTCAAATAAAGGCAAATCAAGTTTCATGTGTTACTAAAGGTACTCAAAGACTGTGAGGACAAGGGATTTCAGTTTGCCAAGCCTCCACCAGATGCACAAATATCTTGTGTCATCCCTCGTTGTCCTACTTCCTTATCTCTTTTCCACCATCTTTTCCGGCTTTCTTGATTACTGATAAAAGATATTGAACCCTAGTTAGACTGCCATGCACATACCCTCCAAACCCAGCTCCCTAAGACAGCCAACCCCAGAAAGGAGTCAGGTCAGAAAGGTATGATTAGGCTAAGACATTTCTCTGATGACCCCTCTTTGGTTTTCATCCTCCCTGCCATTTGCCCTGGTTGTTTATGGGTCCATCCTTGTGGTTACTCTAAATTGTCATTGCCAACAGGTCAGTGTGTTTGTTGTATCTCTTCTCTTTCCTCTAACTCTTGGTGATATCAGTTCTCATAGACTTTGTGCTCACAGTGGGAAATTGGATCCAGAGCTGAACCAACCAACCAAACAACTGAGAGCTTTCATTAAGTGCTTACTATATGCCAGGCACTGTGCTAAGCACTGAAAATACAAAGAAAGTACAAAAATCACCCCTGTCCTCAAGGATCTTACATTCTAATGGGAGAGATAAACTATAGATCAGTGGTATATGATCTGGTAACCCCTAGAGGCCCTTAAATCCTTTTGGAGGGTGTGTGAGGACAAACTTTTCATAATAATACCAAGATGTTATTTGCCTATTAAATTACTCCTCCCTTTTCCAACTATATATCTGTGTGAGGCTGGATTTTCCTTCATATGTTTCAACAAATACAACATCCCAACTGTTTGAATACAGAAACAGATATAAGAATCCAGCTGTCTTCTATTAAGCCAGACATTAAAGAGATTTGCAAAAATATGTAAAACAATGCCATTCCTCATTAGTTTTTTGTTTTTGAAAATTTAGTTGTTTTTCATAAAATATGTCATTTTATTGCTATTTAAATGAAGTTTGCTATTTTAAAAGAATGGCTATTTTAATAACTTTTAATTTCTAAAATGATATATATATATACATATATATACATACATATATATATATATATATATATATATATATATATATATATATATATATATGGGGTGCTCAATTGTTTTTAATATTGAAACCAAAAAGTTTGAGAACCATTGCTGGAGACACATAGGTACATATAAGAGGCATACAAAGTAGATGGAAAGTAACCTTATAGGGAAAGGCATAGCTAGGGGACTGGGAAAGGCATCCTGCAAATGAAGATGATTTTCATCCTATAATTGGCAAACAGGACACAGATTTTTTATTTTGAACTTGAGTAACTGGGTAAGGAGACTAATAAAGAGCCAACCCCATACAACAATAGCTCATTTAAACAATAGTTCATTTTTCTCATTCCTGATAAATCAAATGTTTACCTCCCTTGGTCTCTCCTTTATTTACATTTGATAAAAATCTGTATTGCATAGGTTCTATTTATAGCCTTCAAAATCCTGACAAAGTTAATTTCAAACAGTCAAATAATTCCATTTAGAATCCTGACAAGCCACCAGTGGACTGATCTACACCAATCTCCATGCATTCCTTTCTTGAACAAAAACACATTCTGTTTCATGTACATTTCATGGCTGGCTGGTAAGAAAATCTTGGTTTTTGCAAATTGTTCCTGATGACTGCAAGAAACTTCCTTGGTTTCTCTTCTTGAAGGAGCCCGAGAAACTTTTTTATTGTTTTTATGGATTCCTTGAGAGCTTTAGGCAGTGAACAGCAGTCATTAAAACTAATTATTTGCTCATAATTGGGTAGGCAGCAGTACAATGGCTTTTGGGTAACAGAGAGAAACCTAGTTCAATATGGTTATTATGCTCTCTTCTTCTGCTGTTAGGAATTAAAGAGAAATTGATGGCCAATATTACATTTGTCTCATCGCTACCCTTTTAAGAATGTTCAACAGGAACGAATTCCTAAGGCAGGCAAGAGATGTGGCAAGTCTTTAAGTAAAAATGCTGGTGGCAAACACATCAACACTAGAAGAATCTCAAGATAAAGAAAGATCTTCAGTGATGATATTCTGTATGCAGAAAGCCTAATGAACTATTAGGAATGGGCAATTTCAAAAAGGATATATTTGGATAAGTAGACATGATTTAGTTCTTCTCCCCCCACCCCCTTACCCTGACCTCTTGGGTATGCAAACTGGGCTAGAAATTTCTCAGGGGCCAGCTCTCTTATGATATTTCTGGCATTTCCTGTTTCTGATGAGGATGGAAATATTCTGGGCATGCTCTTTCTCGGGGCATTTTAGCCCTTCTACTTCCACTACCTTTAAGATCCAGGATAGAAAAGAAGAAAAAAAGAAAGGGGAAAAACAACTCTCATACTCCCACTCTGGCTACTTGAACCTTTCATTTCAGCTTGCTCTAAGGAACTGATAGACTGTGGAGGTAGGTCAGATACATAGATCTATAGCCATATGTCTGAATTTTCCCTCTTATCCCATTGACATGGGCATGACTATGGTCTGATAGGTTGCCTGAAGCAGGAGGGAGGAAGACACGGATGCAAATGGAGCTAGATATTTTTTTTGAAGACTGAAGGTCTTCAGCATCCACAGCTGTTTGTGACAGTACTAAAGGGAAGTAGGAGATGCTTTGCAATTGTCATTGAAAACTCTTGGCCAGAACTTTTCCAGGTTGTGGGCTACTTGATGTGCCTGCCCACAGTCACATCTCTTTGAGCAGAAATTTTCATACTCATCTGGTTGATGTTTGTCTTGTTTCAGGGAGGTATTACCCACTTTAAAGAGAAACAGGAAAAAAAAACACATTTGTAGTCTCAAAGGTCACAGTCCCCTTTCTGTTCCATCCCTTCTAGCTCACGCTCCAGATTCTTGTTGTGTCAACAGATAGGCATAATTGGGCCATAAACTCTGGGTTTCTTGTCAAGGGATGGGGGCCACAATAATAACTCACATTTCTATAGTTCTGTGGTTTATCTACTGCACAAAGCACTTGTTTGCTGGCTTTATGATCTTTGGTTTACAGATGAGGGAAAATTTAAAGTACTTGCCTCAAGTTCAGACAGAATATCAAAGTTGGGACTGAAACTCAGGGCTTCTCAGTCCAAGACAATTTCTTTTCTCACTGTATCCCACTCTATGATAGGAATTCCTAGCCAATGGGTTCTATTTCAATAAACAGCAACACTAGTTTCAAATTGTGCTTTATAGCAGAGGAAGGTAAACTAGAAGCATATTAGTTAGTCAGTAAGATTTATTAAGGACTGGGCTAAGTGCTGGGCATGCAGAGAAAGGCAAAAGATAGTTCCTGCTCTCAGGGAGGTCATAGTATAATGGGGGAAGGCAACATTTAAGCGGTCACATACAAACAAGGTATAGACAGGGTAAATTGCAGAAAATCAGCAGAGAGAAGGTACAAGGGTTAGGTGTGACCAGGAAAGGCTTCTTGTTGAAGACAGAATTTTCTCCAGTCCTAAATTTAGAACCCAGAGGAGTCAGGAGGTGGAGATGCGGAAAGAGAGCATCTTCAGGTATGGGTTCAGGTACCAGAGAAAATGCCTGGAGAATGGAGATATAATGTCTTATGTGAGGAATAGAAAGGAGGCCAGTGTCAGGAGAATAGGGTGTCAGAAGACTGGAAAATTGGGGTGGGAATGCTTTAAATGCAAAACACGAATTTTGTATTTGATCCTGGAGATGAGAGGGAACCCCTGGAGTTTATTGAATAGGGGAGGTGACATGGTCAGATCCGTACTTTAGGAAGATTAATTTGACAGTTGAGTGGAGGTTGGACTGGAGTGGGTAGAGACTCGAGACATGAAAATAAACCAGCAGGCTGGTGCAGTAGTCCAGGTATATGAGGGTGGCTGCAGTGCTAGAGAAGAGAAGGGGGATCATAAGCGATATTATGAAGGTAAAATTGACAAGCCTTCACGAGAGGTTGGATATAGGGGCAAGGAGAAAGAGAGAGAGTGAGGAATCATGGATGACACCTAGATGGTAAGCCTGGGTGATTGGGACAATGGTGATCCCCTTAGCAGTGGTAGGGGACTTCAGAAGGGGAGGAGGTTTTTGGGGAAAGATAATTAGTTTAATTCTGCAAATGTTGAGTTTCAGATATCTTAAGAGTTAAGATGCTACAAATCTAGAGGTCTCAATTGCATAGCAATGATAATTGAAATTTTTGAAGCCGATGAGATCACCAAATGAAATAGCGTAGAGGAAAAAAGAGAAGAGGGCCAAGGACACCCAAATTTAGCAGCTATGGCCAATTCAAAGATGCAATGAGGAGATGGAGGAGTGGTCCAATAGGTAACAAAAGAATCAAGAGAGAGTGGTGTCATGACAACCTAGAGAGAAGATGGTATCAAAGAGAAGAGAGTGATCTACATCATGAAAGGCTGCAGAGAAGTCAAGAAAGATGAGCATTGATAAAAGGCCATTGGATTTGGCTATTAAGAGATCCTTAGTAATTTTGGGCAGAACAGCTTTGGTCGAAAGACAGAAGCTAGATTGTAGAGTGATAAAAGAGAGTAAGAAGAAAACATGTAAGGCGCTTATTGCAGAGAGACTCATCAAGGAGTTTAGTTACAAAAAAAGAGAAGAAATATGGGATGAAAACTAATGAAGACAAACTGATCAAATGTGGACTTTTCGAGGATGGAGGTGCCATGGGTCCATTTGAGAGTAATAGGGAAATAACTTACAGACAAGAAGAGACTGGGGCAGTTAGATGATACCATGGACAGAGCACTGACTCGGCAGTCAGGAGGATCTGCCCAGCCTCAGACACTCACTAGCTGTGTGACTAGGCAAGTCACTTAACCCCAATTGCCTCCCCACTCCCCATCCTCCCCCCAAAAGAGAAAAAAGACTGAAGATAAATGAGAGGCTAGGAATGATGGAGGGGAAAATCTGCTGGAGAAGACAGAATGGAAAAGGATTAATCGTGTATGTAGAGGTATTTTCCTTGATAAGAAGAAGGGCCATCTCATCTTGTGAAACAGGGTAAAGGAAGAGATAGTGGCAAAAGGAATCTTGAGGTAAGAGCTCTTGGCAAATAACCTTGATTTTATTTTTCAGTAAAAATGGCAATTTCTCAGTTAGCTTTAAAACAAATAAACAAACTTGGGGAAGGCAAGATTGGGTGAGAGCTAGAAAATGATAGAAGAAAGGCAGTTGTCTATCAGGATCTATAATGATTTCTCCTGTTAAAAATATGTCCCCTTTCTAGTACAATTCTTGATTCAGACACAATCATGTCATTGTATCCTGGAGATGACTGTATTTTTTCAAAGGCCACGCTAGTGGAGTTCAATCTCTGGCTTGTCCTTCCAATCAATCAAACACTGAGCATTTTTAAAAGGCTTGATTAAAGTCCCTGTCCTCAAGAAGCTTACATGAGAGGTTGCATACACATATATTGACACATATAAGATAAATATAAAGTGTATGGTAGCTAACTTACCTTAGAGTAAATTGTTTTAGTGACGTGGGCTCCTTTGCCAATCTGGGGAAGCCTGTGGGCCAGTAGTCAGAATAACGTTTTTAAATGCATAAAATAAGACACAGGATTACAAAGGAAACTGATTGTATTGAAATGTAATTATCAAAATATTAAAAAAAAACACAAGTTCATGCCCTCCAGGTTAAGTTCCCCTGCCTTAGAGGAAAGGTGCTAGATGGAAAGAAGTAGGAAACATTTTTCAGAATAGCTTTGATCGCAGGCCCAGTATGGACTGTATGTATGTCTATTGTCCTAAAAACAGCTTAGCTATATTCAGAAAAGATGCTCATCAATAGATTGGCCTCCAGAGTAATGAATTAAAATTTTTTTCTTTTAAATAATATTTTTTTCAATTACATATAAAGACAATATTTAACATTCATTTTTATATAAAATTTTGAGTTCCAAATCTTCTACCTCCCTAAGCAATTTGATATAGGGGACATATACATATATATAATGTATATTATATATATATATATATATATGCCATCATGTAGAACATTTCCATATTAGTTATGTTGTGAAAAAAGAAACAGAACAAAACAAAAAAATGGAAAAAAAGTGAAAACAATATGCTCAAATATGTATTCAGACTCCATCAATTCTTTCTCAGAATATGGATAGCATTTTCCATCATGAGTCTTTTGCACTTTTCTTGGATCATTGTATTGCTGAGAAGAGCTAGGTCAATCAAGGCTGATCATCAAACAATGTTGCTGTTACTGTGTACAGTGTTCTCCTGGTTCTGCTCAATTTACTTTGCGTCAGCTCATGAATGTTCTTTCCAGGTTTTTTCTGAAATCAGCCTGCCTCATCATTCCTTACAATAGTATTCTATTACATTCATACACCACAACTTATTCAGCCATTCCCCAATTGATTGGTACCCCCTCCATTTCCAATTCTGGCAATGAATTTTTTTTAATGAATTTCAAATAGAATCAGAGGATGTGGGTTCAAATCCTACCTTTGACACTTAGTACTGGTAATGGTAGGTGAGAAGGTTAACCTCTCTCAGTCTTTGTTTTCTCATCTGTAAGATGAGAGGGATGCACCCAGTGGCCTCTGAGGTCCCTCCCAACTGTAGGTCTATGACCCCTTATGCTCCATCACAACTCACCTCAAATGCCAGCTTCCTCATGAAGCCTTTTCTGTTCCTCCTGGCTGCTAGTATTCTTCTACCTCCAATTTCCCTGCCCCCATAAAGATGCATTTATTTTGTAGATGGAGGCACATGGCCTTGGGAGTAGAGAGCTGACCTGAATCCAGAAGAACTGGTTTCAAGGCCTGCTCCTGCCTTACAGTGGCTGTGTGATCCTGTTCAAGTCACTTATTTCTGTGCCCTAGATAGCTCTCTGAGGTGATAAGTCACAGAGAAGGTGTGGGAATTCCCTTTATCAGTGGGAATCAGAGATGCCATTCCTATCCCATATTTTGTACTTACATCACTATGTTGTATATATCTGTTAGGTGTTACCTGTTATATATGCATCTATATGTATGTATACATGTAATCTCCTCTTATAGAATGTAAACTTCTTGAGGGCATAGACTATCTCATTAGTGTCTTTATATTCCTAGCACCTAGCATGGTTCTTAGTACATGATAAATGCTTAATAAATGCTTATTCATTAATTGAGGGATTTTGATCTTCATTAATAGAGGGAATAACCCATGCTGAAGAGATTATATATCTTTGAAGTATCAAACTATAAGCCTCTTCCTTTTCTCCCTCATCAAGTGATTATATATCTTTATCTCTATAATTATTTCTCCCAAGTAGAAAGTAAACTTCTAGAGGGCAGGGGCCATTTTTCTTCTTTTATCTTGGTAGCTCCAGGACCTAGCACACATATATTGGTCACTTGATGAATGCTTTTTAGATTTGCATTATATTTACATTTATCATGGAAAGTACTTTTTTTTAAAGGAAGGACCCTGGGCTACAATCTGATGGAGTTTTTGTTAAAACATGATTTAGATACAACTTAGAAAATTGAACTTTAGGACTAATGGTTTTCATCACCCTGTATTTCAAGAACATTTCATTCTCCACACCTGTCTTCTAGACCAGATTCAATCATGAACAACAGCAGGGGAGTAAAACAACAAGCATTCTATACATAATTTGCCAGGGTCTTTGTTAGGAGCCAAATTGGAAAAGGAGAATGACTGCTTCTATCAGCCTGAGCTCAGTGGGGAAGCTAGGACAGCATCAAAGTCTGCAACTCTACTCTCTTTGGGGTTTTGAACAGGTCTCCTCTCTCTAATATTGTATTCAAATAAACCAACTTAATTGGGGCTCTATTTCTGGAATAGCCCTTTCTGAAGCCAGAATTATGGAAAATACTTGTGATTTCTGTCATGCTTGTGATAAAAAAGGCAAAACATTGAGTAGGTGTGATGCAATTTGCAGGAAGACCTCAGTCCTCAGGATGTGATGTGACTAGAGCTGTGTGAAATAACAAACTCTTGTTCGTTGGAGGGGGGAAGCATGGAACAGGAAGATAGTACAGGAATGTGAGAGACCATTTTGGACTTGACAAGTATTCTGTGGGAAGCGGAGAAAGCCAGTGTATAAAGCTCTGTGATATAGGGACATTCAGGGCTGGCCTTATGAATAAGTGAAACCAGTAGACCTTAAGGGGATGAGATTGGAGGGGTCCTAAGACCTGCTTGAAAATCTCCCTACTTCCAGTGCTCAGTTGCCCATCACAAGTGGATTCAGTTCCCACCATTACTCCTGCCTTTGTTTCAAGATATTTAAGGCTCCTGTTGAAAAAGAAGCTTGTTATCCAGTAGCCACGTCTTTACGTTCCCAATACTCAACACGGTGCCTTATAAGTATCGAGTATCCCAAAAGACTTAATACCATTTTAAGCTCTGATAACTTCTAAAATATAAATGTTATAAACTTACAAATTATCATTTGAAAATTTAAGTTTCTTTAAAACATTTAGTTTTGTGAATTTTAATAACAAGTTTTAAATTTTTTTCAGTTTCTCTGATTGAAGATGGTAAATGTTGAAGTCAGTTGTATTCTCTGGTTAGCTGAAATCAGGTCCACAACATTAGACTTTTTCTTGTGGGTCATGTCAAAATGGTTGTCTGCGTATTAAAACTGCACTCCTCAGATGAGCTTAAGGCTAAGATTACAAATGCAATCCTTTCGGTCACTGAGCAGCAGCTGATAAAAGCTTTTCCCAAGTTTGAAAATTGGCTAAAGCAATGTAAAGCCATAGGTAATAATTATGTTGATTTTTAATAAGAAGCATATCAATATTAATCTTTCAAATATATGCATACATGTGTATATGTATACACACATATATGTATAAATTTGTAACATTTATACTTTAGAACTTAAAACTGCCCTAGGACTTTTGGTATACCCTGAAAATGCCTGGAATCAGGAAATGGAAGTGTCTTGTGTGTGGAATAGCAAGGATCCCTGGAGAAATTTGGGACAGAATGAGAACACTTGGCACCTACATAGAGTCACCAAAAGGTAGAAATTTTGACCAAGGTTGTCCTTGGGTATAATGAAGCAATATCACATGATCATTTCCTTTTGGAAAAAAACAGCATAAAGTAACAGACTAATGTACACATAAAGTTAATGACACTATTTGCATTTGGTTGTCCCTTCATACAGTAGTTGTAGTTCTTCTGATTTCTTTTTGGGTACGTGCTGCTATTGCAAATACTATATACATAGGTGTCTGTTCCCCACTCATGGATCCAGATGGTTAAGAATGACTAGCACTGAATTCAAGTGCTTGGACAATGGTTTGCCTGTTCTGTGTTGGAAATTATTAAGTGCCTGACTTTTGTGATTTTCTGCTAATAAGTCATTAAACCAAATAAATGCTCCAACCAGTGTTTACTTGCTTTTTTTGTTTACCAAGCCTTCAATATTAAGACTTACTCTACTACTTCATAATGGTATAGGGCAGGGGTAGGGAACCTGCAGAATCAAGGCCACATGTGGCCTTCTAGGTCCCTAGGGGCAGCCTTTTGATTGAGTCCAAATTTTACAGAACAAATCCTTTTATAAAGGGGATTTGTTCTGTGAAGTTTGGATTCAGTCAAAGGACTGCATTTGAGGACCAATAGGGCCACATGTGGCCTTGAGACTGCAGGTTCCCCAACCCTGGTATAGGGGGTGGCCATGGGTTATAGTGGAAAGAAAGCTGAACTTATATCAGAGGACTGAGTTCATACCTATGACCCTTATTACCTTTTCATCCTCAGGCAAGTCATTTAATCTTTCTCTGACTCAGTTTCCTCAACTTTAAAATAAAGAGGACAATACTAAGGAGGAAAAGTACTTTATAAATGATAAAACTCTATACCTAAGTGAGTTATTCTTCTCAAATACTCTGTGAGTACAGCTCAAATTCTGGTAGGTTCTTCTAAACTGGAAAGGCTTTGGCTATGGGATCAGTGATGGACTACCATAGGAGGACAAGGCTAATTGACTGAAGAGAGGTTTATTCATCACAAGAAGACTCATCAGCAGGTGATGGATATTTTGGACCAAAGCAATTCAAGATGAACGTATACAAAGGGAATGGAGAAGCTATGGTTTGTATAAGTGGAGAAAATAGCCAAAATGTTCAAATCCAAGTTAGAACGAGAAGTGTTTGGGAAAGATGAAGAAGAAAGGTGGGAATTCTGGGAGAGTGAGATAGCTTCTGTCTGGAGAGGAGGAGGGAAAGATTCATCTGGGCATTGACAGAAGGCAAAGATTTCCAAAGACAGAGAGGTGGATGGTAGAAGACAGTTCAGGCTAGGGAATATTGTGCAGAAAATTTAGGGAGGCAGGAGAAGGAGAGATGAGATAGTCCAGTTTGGCTAGAATGTAGAGGGCATGAAAGTTAGCAATGTGGAATGAAACTAGAAAGATAAATTGGCTCTAAACTGAGGAAGACCTTGAACTTTATGCAGTAAGCAATAGAAATTCTTCCATCAAAAGAGCATTGGACTGAGTCAGAGGAGGTAAGCTCAAATCCCAATCCTGTCAGTTGTTAATTGTGTGACTTTAGAAAAGTCATTTAACTTCTAGACCTCAGTTTCCTCTTCCACAAAATGTCTCTAAATCAGTGATCTTATAGTAAGTTGATGAGTAAACGAGTGATATAGCTAGATCTATAGCTAACAAAGACTGGATGAAGCAGGATGAAGATTGAATTAGACAGAGTAGAGAGTGGAGGTGGGAAGACCCTATTGAGCAGATAAGGCATTTCAATACAGAGTAAGCCCCTCAAAGACAGAACTGTATGTTTGCTCTCTCTTTCTTTGTGTACCATGAAGTTGTAATGGCTACATCCCTTTAAGACCACCAAACAAGTCTGAACTGAGAATTCCCAAATTGTTGCTAGGAGAATGTAATGGATGGACTGCTTTGCCATGAAGCTTTTGAGGGCCTGCCAGAAGGTATGTGCTGGACCTGTTTCTCCATGTGGGTCTGGATTAACTTCTTCCCAAGACAATCCCTAGTCTCCATATGCTTAGGTGATGGATGGTCTTTGCTCAGAGGAAACTTGTCCTCAACTCCCATTTCCAGAGTCTGCTGAGTGTCCTGGTCATTTTGGAAGATGCTCCCTACACATTCCCTGGCCATCATTGATATGATCATGCCCTGTATTTCATACTTCCTCCTGAACAGCCCTTACTCTAAAAAAACTTAAAAAATGCTGCTGTGACTGAGTACTTCTGTGGGATCCCAAGTCACATCTGTTGAAAATGAGTAAAGAAATATTTCAACCACAAGCAGGTTTTTAAACTCCTTGGCTGCCTTTTAAAGAAAGCCAGACAGCTGGTGGAATATTTCTGAACTGTTCTCAATTAACTTTCCCTTGTCCCTCTCTGCAGGAAACGAATGAGCTATCTCCATCCAACTGTGCAGTTACTGGGGCAGGCATGAGGCTACACAAATAACAGCCACAGATTTGGGGTCTTTCTTCTCATGTTTCTCAGGCTGGACTCAGGATCAGCTCATTCCAATTAATAGGCTTAAGCCTCCTGAGATAATCTTCTACACTTCTAAATGTGTGCCCCTGATTACCACTGATTCCTATTTTAATGATGAGCACTGTATTTTAAAAGCCTGATCTTCATGTTTGCAGCACGTGTGTGTGTGTGTGTGTGTGTGTGTGTGTGTGTGTGTGTGCACATGTGCGTGTGTGTTTGTGTGTGTTATACCTATCCTTGATTTTGTTCACTTCAGTTTTCTTGAAGAACAGACAGCAAATGCTTTTGTAGAAATCCGGCATGAGCCCAACTCTCAGAGGCAGAATCTGGTCCAAGCTATGACTTAGGTTATAACATAACCTTTTGAATAAATAACAACAAATGGAGAAGCGGAGTGGGGGTAGTGGACAGAGAGCTGACTTTGGAGTCAGAAAGACATGGATTGGAGTCTCACAGTTGACTCATGCTTTTTTTTCCCAACACATTTTATTATTTAATATTTTAAATTTTCAACATTGATTTCCACAAGATCTTGAGTTACAAATTTTCTCCCATTTCTACCCTCTCCCCACTCCAAGATGCTGTATATTTTGATTGCCCCATTCTCCAGTCAGCCCTCCCTTTTGTCACCCCACTCCCCCGCCATCCACTTTCCCCTTACTTTCTTGTAGGTCAGGATAGATTTCTATGCCCCATTCGCGATAAATATTATTTCTCAGTTGCATGCAAAAAACAACTTTTTTTTGAGCATCTGCTTTTAAAACTTTGAATTCCAAATTCTATCCCCTCTTCCCTTCCCACCCACCATCCCTAAGAAGGCAAACAATTCAACATAGGTCACACATGTATCATTATGTAAAACACTTCCACAATAATCATGTTGTGAAAGACTAACTATATTTCCCTCCATTCTATCCTGTCCACCTTTATTCAATTTTCTCCTTTGACCCTGTCCCTTTTCAAAAGTGTTTCCTTTTGATTACCTCCTCCCCCTATCTGCCCTCCCTTCTATCATCCCCACTTTTTTATACCCTTCCCCCTACTTTCCTGTGGTGTAAGATACCCAATTGAGTGTGTATGTTATTCCCTCCTCAAGTCAAATCCTATAAGAGCAAAATTCACTCATTCCCCCTCACCTGCCCCCTCTTCCCTTCCAACAGAACTGCTTTTTCTTGCCACTTTTATGTGAGATAATTTACCCCACTGTATCTCTACCTTTCTCCCTCTCTCAATATATTCCTTTCACACCCCTTAATTAAATTTTATTTTTTAGATATCATCCCTTCATATTCAACTCACCCTGTGCCCTCTGTCTATATATACATACATACATACATATATACATATCTATATGTATATATGTATGTATGTATATGTGTGTGTGTGTGTGTGTGTGTGTATGTGTGTATATATATTCCCTCCAGCTACCCTAATACTGAGGTCTCATGAATTACACACATCATCTTTCCATTTAGGAATGTAAACAAAACAGTCCAACTTTAATAAGTCCCTTATGATTTCTCTTTCTTGTTTACCTTTTCATGCTTCCCTTGATTCTTGTGTTTGAAAGTCAAATTTTCTATTCAGCTCTGGTCTTTTCACTGAGAAAGCTTGAAGGTCCTCTATTTTATTGAAAATCCATATTTTGCCTTGGAGCAAGACACTCAGTTTTGCTGGGTAGGTGATTCTTGGTTTTAATCCTAGCTCCATTGACCTCCGTTTTTGTTCCAGAATATTGTATTCCAAGCCCTTTGATACCTTAATGCAGAAGCTGCTTTGTGTTTCTGCAGTACTCAAATTGTTTCTTTCTGGCTGCTTGCAGTATTTTCTCCTTGATCTGGGAGCTCTGGAATTTGGCAACAATATTGCTAGGAGTTTTCTTTTTGGGATCTATTTGAGGAGGCGATCGGTGGATTCTTTCAATTTCTATTTTGCCCTGTGGCTCTAGAATATCAGGGCAGTTCTCCTTGATAATTTCTTGAACGATGACATGTAGGTTCTTCTTTTGATCATGGCTTTCAGGTAGTCCAATAATTTTAAAATTATCTCTCCTGGATCTATTTTCCAGGTCAGTGGTTTTTCCAAGGAGATATTTCACATTGTCTTCCATTGTTTCATTCCTTTTGTTCTGTTTTATAATATCTTGATTTCTCATAAAGTCACTAGCTTCCATGTGCTCCAATCTAATTTTTAAGGTGGCATTTTCTTCAGTATTTTTTGGGTCTCCTTTAGCAAGTCATTGACTTATTTTTCATGGTTTTCTTGCATCGCTCTCATTTCTTTTCCCAATTTTTCCTCTGATTCTCTTACTTGCTTTTCCAAATCCTTTTTGAGCTCTTCCATGCCCTGAGACCAATTCATATTTTTCTTGGAGGCTTTTGATGTAGACTCTTTGACTTTGTTGACTTCTGGCTATAGGTTTTCATCTTCTTTGTCACCAAAAAGGATTCTAGAGTGTGAGTCTGAGTCTGAGTCTGCATCCTTTTTCACTGCCTGTTCATGTTCCCAGCTAACTACTTGACCTTAGAGCTTTTTGTTAGGGTATGACTGCTTGTAGAGTAGAGAGTGCTTTGTCCCAAGCTTTAGCGGCTGTGCTGCAGTTTTCTGAGCTACTTCTACACAGCAAACTATGCCACAGTAGCGCTCCTCCTCCACCAAGAACTGCTAACCAGGATTGTAACCCAGATCCAAGCAGGGCAAAGCTGCCTCTGCACCAGCAAAGTGCTCCTTGCACTACTGCTCTGATCCACAGCTTGATTCCTCCCACTGTGTGAGCCAGGGACTTAGGAAGTAGCTGATGCTGGAGCTCTGGAAGCAGCTGTAGGAGCTTCCTGTTGTTGCTGCCACCATCACTGCACCACCTCTACCACCCCCACGGCTGGGGCCAGACCACTCTCACCCCAGTACAGCAGTTTTCCCACTAACCTGCTCTGTGGTCTTTGGTGTTTGTGGGTTGAGAAGTCTGGTAACTGCCACAGCTCAGTGATTCATGGCCCTCAGGCCTGCTCCAGCCCACTCCCGGTCTGGTCTGTCCTGGCTGCAGCCTACACTGGGCTGTGCTGTGCTCCCAGCACAGTGCGATAGACCCTTCCCAGCAACCATCCAGGCTCTCCTGGGCTGGAGACCTGCTTCCCTCTGCTATTTCATGGGTTTTGCAGCTCTAGAATTTTTTCAGAGCCATTTTTTACAGGTGTTTGGAGGGATTTGGGGGAGAGCTTACCCAGTCCCTGCTTTCCAGCAGTCATCTTGGCTCCACCCCCCAGTTGACTCATTCTATAGGTGTGACCCAGGGCAAGGCTCTTAACCTTTCAGTACCCAAGGCAATTCTCTAAGATTAAAGGTGGCAAAAACCACATTGAAGAGGGAATTTCCTCACTTTTTGCCAATGAAATCTGAGGTCCCAACCAATCCATAGACAAATAAGTGTTCCACTTCTGAGTGTTCATAATATGTTCTAACAAAGTGGTTACTCAAAAAACATCAATTTAAAACTGCCTCCAAAGCTTAGCAGGCTGTTTTCGATATCTTTGATGGTGACATATTACTGCCTTTTGTTTTATCTTCTGATATCAAGTCCAATGGATCAGTGATTTAATTAATGTGGACATCATTTCCCATCCAGCTGATATCCTGGATTTCATGATCTCCAGAAACTCATCATTCTGAAATATCAAATTAGCTGTGAAACTCATATCTCTTCACCAACTGCTGTCCCTAACAATACCCGGCTCCTATCCCTTGAGTTGGAGAGTGTGAAGGTGGGACATTGGAGAGCTCCTTCCCAATCCTCCACCATTTAAGGATGGCACTTAGGGAATTCACCTCATCATTTCCCACTTGGATGATCTTTTAGATTTCATGATCTCTAGAAACACATTATTCTGAAAGATGAATCGAGCTTTTGACTCATATCTTTTCAGATAACTTCTGCCACTGTATTACCCTTTGGGTAAAGCTGGTACCCTCCTTTAACTCCCCCTGGTCCTTCAGTTTTTTTTTCTATGTTGTTATCCCTCATTAGAGTGCGAGTTCCTTGATGGTAGTGACTGTCTTATGCCTTTCTTTGCATCCCCAATGTTTACTAAAGTGTCTGACATGTAGTAGGTGCCTAATAAATGTTTATTAACCCCAACTGTGATAGTAGCAAACTGTTTTGAATATCTTTGATGACAACCTATTTTCATCTTTTGCTTTATTTTCTGACACCAAGTCCATTGCATTGCTGATCTAATTAAAGGTGGATACTACCTCTGCTGATGCAGATTGCAGACTCTAAAACCTGAGTATGCACTTTCTTGAGTTACTTTGATTAAAAAAAATCATCACACAATGGTCAACCCATTTGGCATTTAACTGAATTGGGCTTGGAATGCTAGGTACAGAATCCATCTCACCTAGAGGAGGTCCAGTTTGCTATGACCTGCTAGCACTTGTGCTCCATGGGCATAGCTTTCAAGAACCCATAGTTGCCTTCAGGACATTGAAAGTATAAAAGCAAAACTCAATATTAACTGTTAGATTCCATCTCCCGGAATGCAGTCACTAGTGTATTCAAAGGACAGACTTATAAAAGTTCCTTAGTTTTGAGAACACATTTCATGGTCAAGAAATAATTGTTCAATTCAATAAGCATTATTTGAATGTTGATGTGCAAGTTGTAGTGCTAGGTGCTGGGGCAGGATATAAATTAGTAAGTAGAGGACACAAAAATGTTAGGATATAAGTGTTAGGATATACTTAGCGGCTTTCACATTTGTCTTTGTATCTCCAGAATTTAGCATAGTGTTAGTCACACAGTTAGAACTTAACAAATGAGTGTTGATTGAGTTACTGATTTATTAGTGGTAGAACTAACACTAGAACCCATGTGTTCTAGTGCTTCAGTTCAGTGCTTTCTCCATGACAACATGGAAATATGTCTGTTTTGGATGAATCATCCTGAATCTTTGGATAGGACAATGAAAAATTTCTTGGAATACTAATATGTAACAGTGTTTAAAAGAAGTGGTTCTTGAATTATTTGGTCTCAAGACCCCTTTAAATATTAAAAAATATTAGGGACCCTCAATCGACTTTTGTTTATGTGAGTTTAATCTATGGATATTTATTGTATTAGAAATTAAAACACCATAATACTATTATGGGGCAGCTAGATGGCTCAGTGGCTAGAGTGCTGGACCTGAAGTCAGGAAGACATCTTCCTGAGTTCAGATCTGACCTCAGACACTTAACAAGTGTTTGACCCTGGACAAGCCACTTAAACCTGTTTGCCTCAGTTTCCTCATTTGTAAAATGAGCTGGAGAAGAAAATAGCAACCACTCTAGCATCTTTGCCAGGAAAATGCCAAATGGGGTCATGAAGAGTCAGACACAACTGAAATGACTGAACAATAGCCACATTATTATGGAAATAGTTTTGATTTTGAGTGGTCCCTGGACCACACTGTGAGAACTGATATTTTAAAGAAATTAAACATTGCTTCTAAAGGAAACCATGAGGGGTGAGGAAAATCAACTTAAATTACACTTTTGTTTCACCTCTTTGAAACAATTTAAGAAAAAAATAGCCTCATGGTTTTTATTAGGTCTATTGTAGTTTGTATGGTTGATAGAGCTCTGAACTTGGGGTCAGAAGACCTGGATTCAAATCCCACCTCAGATACCTATTAACTATGTGATCATGGGCAAACACTTAATTTCTTTGAGCTTTTTCTGCAAAATAAGAGGGTTGGAATTGATGGCTTTTAGGATTCCTTATAGCTCTAAATTTTAATCCTATGACTAAAATATAAAGTGTATAAACAAGGAAGGATCACAATCTGACCTCCTCATTCAGTAGGTGAGGAAAGTAAAGTTGGAACTAATGAATCGCAGAAAGGAACTTGAGAGATCATATATTCTAACCCTTGTCTATTCAGAAGCTTCCTCTATAACATTCCCACAGCAGTCAAACAACCTTCTCCCTTGAAGATTTCCAGCCTAGGGAAACTCACTGCATCCTATCTCCACCCCAGGACGTTCATCACCAGTATTTGGACAGCTTTAATTGATAAAAGAGTATTTCTTTAAATTGAATTGAAATTTGCTTCTTAGTAACTTCTACCCATTGGTCCTAGTTCTTCCCTCTGGGGCCAAGCAAAACAAATTTATTCCCTTTTACACATGGCAGCCTTTCAAATATTTAAAGACAGCTACAAGCCACTGTCTCCTCCACTCCCAAGTCTTCTCATACACAGGCTAAACATCACCAGTTTCTTCAACTATGGAACGATTTTGAGTCTGCTCACCAATCTGGTTTCCCTCTTCTGGACATACGTCAGCTCATCAGTGTCCTTTCTAAACAAAGTGCTGAGAACTGAGCATACTACTAGAGATGTGAGCGAGACAATAACATTTTCCTCATGCTAGACTCTATTTTTGCATTCACACAATCTAAAAGAGTGTTTGCAAAACCCATAATGATAGCTAGCACTTCTATGGCACTTTAAGGTTTGTGAAGCACTTTACCAATATTATCTCATCTTCATAGCAATCCTGGGAGTTATTATTTTCTCCATTTTACAGATGAGGAAACTCATGCAGAAAGAGGTTAAGAGATTTGCTCAGGGTCACATAGTAAGTATCTGAGGTCATTTTTAATTTTTTTAAGTCTTTTAATTTTTAAAGTTTTTTTTAAGTCTTTTAATTTTTTTTTAATTTTTAATTTAAAAATTTTTAAAGTCTTCCTGACTTCAAGTCAAACACTCCTTTTGATTGCACCAACTTGCTATGTTATGTTATGGAGCTTGTGGAAAAAATAGGAGAAGATTATGAACAATAATGTCTTAGAAAACTGAGAGAAGCAGGGTAGGTGAGAAACGAGTTTGCAGAAAATTTGGTGTGAGAGCCAATCAAGTCAGTTCATTCTAAGTATATTTCAAGAAGAAACTGGAAGGAGAAGAAGAGAGATTAAAAAGGGAAAAGATATGTCAGTATTTCTATAACAAACATTTTTCTTTATCAATGACAGTGGAACCACCACATTTGGACTCTGCTATCTTAGGTCCTGTGTGCTATATGAAGAAACAGAAATGAAATAATAAAATAGAATTAATAATAGAATAAAATAGAAAGTAAATAAGAAGATTGGTAGAAAACTTCTACAAGACCAAGTATGTACAGATAGAATCTATGCTGAAGGGGCCATAATTTTCAGACAATGGAGGGATAAGTTCTTAAGACACTTGAAAGAAGGGCACATTGGCAATTAGAAAAATCACATATTGTGGTACTATGGAAAAAAGTTGATTAATAATGACAGTAATAATAGTGATATTGATGCCAAGAAAAGTACTACTAATTCATATTCTTATTTTTCTAGAAACTTTTTATAATATTTATCTACATACCAATGAAAATTATTCATGAAAATATAAGGTTAGTGGGTAGCCTTTCACAAGTGGTATTCCATAGCAGACCACATTCTGATAACTATACCATTGACTGAAAGGTACTGAGAATTGAAGAATCCATTGTCTTTATTTTTTGTTGCCTATATAGAGACAGAGATGCAGCCTTAAATATGGTTGTCCAACAAAATATCTCCAATATACATGTTAAGATTGTGCAAGATCTTGAGAGATATGGGAACACAGAAGAATTTGTCTAACTCTCCTCTGATTGCCAATTATCAAACAAAGTATCAAACATCGAGATGCATACTCACTTAAGATGTTTGTCATTGTCATGGAGGGAATCTGTCAGAGTTTAAATGGACTGAAGATTTCCTATATATAATAATAAAGTATCATAAATTTGGAGCTGGAAGGAAACTTAAAGTACAGGTGGTTCAATCCCCTAATTTTGCCCAATAGAAGAGTCAAGATTTGGAACCAGCTCCACTGGCTCTGAATCTAGTCATCTTTCCACATTGCCTATCAAAGTCCTCAAGATGTTCCAGTTAGCAGATGACATATTGATGACATTTAGATCCAGGAATATCAGAGTCTCCTAACTAAGGTTCATAACCACTTGAAAGAGTTCAGCCTAACAAAGAACACAGGAGAAACCAAATAATTGTCTCTAGACTATTCAATTGGTCCATCAAGGAGCAAGGTCCAGAACTGAATAGAAAGAAGAAGTCTGACTGGGCTGCATCTGAGAAATGGTAGCATTCTTTCAACTCTTTCAAGTTGAAAACTAAAAAAAAATCTTTTTTTGACACCAATATTCTTACAGTGATGCTTTACAGTTGTGATAAACTGACTCCCACAATCGCCAAAGATCAAGATTGTAGGTGATCCAAATGGAAGTGTAGAGGTGGGTACAAATAGGCTGGTGACTCATGCACATATAAGATTGTTGTTTGTCTTTTGTTCTCTAAGAGGACCATGACTTTGGGAAGGTGATGTCATCACAGCTTGCAAGTGAATTGGATTGAAGTGAGGGAGAGTTGTCTGTGCATAGTTACCAGCTTCACCCTTTCCTCTGGAGCCATCTGGGTCCAGTGGCAAGATATAGATCAGAATGATTAGAGATGGTCCTGGATGGTATTTAAGATATATGATCAGAAAAGGATGTCTTATAACCTTCCAGGTGGGGCAGCTAGGTGATGCAGTGGATAGATAGCACACTGGGCTTGGAATCAGGAAGACTCATCTTCATGAGTTTAAATCTACCCTTAGACACTTAATAGCTATGTGACCCTGGGCAAGTCACTTACCCCTGTTTGTTTCAGTTTCCTCATCTACAAAAATCATTTGGAGGAGGAAATGGCAAACCACTCCAGTATCTTTGCCAAGAAAACCCCAAAATCAGATCACAGAGTCAAACATGACTGAAAGGACTGAACAATAATAACAAAATTCTCTTTGGGGTAATGTATTTGCATTTTAAAATAGGCTAAACTTCAATGAGCCTCAATAAGATTAAAAACTCCTGGATGGCAGAGACTGAGTTCTTTTATTGGAGCTTATCTTTGAAGGAAGAATTATGGAATCTCAGAATCTCATCTATGGATGGAACTACAGAGACCATCTAGTGCAACCCAGACTTGAACAAGAATACTCTCATGCCTGCTGTCAAAGAACATCGACCTTTCGCCTGAAGATCTTTCAAGTGAGGAGAAATCTACTGCCCTGGAATGAGTAGCCTGGTAGCCCATTCTAATTTTGGATACCCCCAAATGTTAAGGAGTTTTTGCTTGCTCTTTGCCTATATGTGCCTTTTTGCAGCTTCTGCATTTGTCCTAGTCTTGTACTTTTAGAGTAAAGCAGAACAGGTCTAATCCATCTTCCATAATAAAGTCCTTTAAATGATTGCATGTCTTATCTTCCCAGATTTCCATTCCTCATCTTTAATCTCTGGTCTTCTTTACCAATTCCAAAGCTCTCAAAATCCCCTCCATGATTCCTTCTCTTTTTTCCTTCAACTCAAATCTTTCTCCTTCTTCTTGAAAGGTACAATGGGAATTTGGATAGAACACTGGACTTATAGCTAGGAAGATCTGGATTCAAATCCTGTTTTAGACACTTGCCAGTTGTGTAACCATGGGCAAACCATGTAACCTCTCTGTACCTTGGTTTCCTCATCTGTAAACTGAAGCAGCTAGACTCAGTGGCTTTTAAGGTCCCTTCCTGTTCTAAATTTATCAAGTCATTTTATTGCTCTTTTGCCCATACACATTTTTTTTCTCCAGAAACTAGAGAGAAAGATTTCAAGAGGTGGAGGTTACATGTGCTTGAAGTGAATAGACAATGCCAGATACGTAGAATTGTAAATGTAAAATATATGAGGCAGGAGAGGGCAAAACAAGATTGTTGAATTGTGATTGGTCAAAATATACAGCCTGGGATAAAAAACATGGGATTCCCTTGCAGACAAAGCTGGAAGGATTTGAAAGATTATTATAAGCAAAATGACTTTTCTTAGACTTGCAATTTTGCCTAAGTAATTTTCTGTGAATCTTCTCTGCCAGCCTCTGCCCAAGCGGCTTCATGCTGCTTCTTCTTATCTCTAGCTCCTTAGGGCAGGGGTTCTTACCCTGAGATCCATGGACCACCAAGAGGTCTGCGAATAGCTTTCTAGGGGGGGTCTGTGTACTTGCATGGGAAAAAATCTTATTTTCACAAACCTTTGGTTTCCTTTGCAATACTATGTACATTTAAAAACATTTTGAGAAGGGATCTAATTGGCTTTACCAGATTGCCAAGGGGGTCCATGACGAATAAGGTTTAAGAACTACTCTAGAATGATGTAAGTATCTGAGGGCGCATTTTTCCTGTTGGGTTTTTTTTGACAGTATTCTGTGCATCTTTTATTTTCAGTCTGCTTTTTTCCTCCAATTCTTTGGCTCAATTATATTTTTTCTTTGCTAATTTTTTTCTTCCTTTTAAATTCCTACCTTAGCCACATTTTTATTGCTTGTGTGATACCATCCATTCAGAAAGTCATAGAATGATAGGTCTAGGTTGAGTAGGGACCAGAGAGGCCATCTAGTTCAATGCTGTCATTTTACAATTAAGGAAATTGAGACCCAGAGAGGTTTAGTGAATTGCCCAAGGTCGTTCTAATGATGTAACTCATGACATAGGCTGACCGCTTTAGAAAGCTCTCTCTTCAGGATCTCCCATCCTCTTTAGCTGAGGGGAATAAGCCAGAGTCAAAGGAAGTCATCAGACTCATTGCCAAATGGAAACTGTACCACAACCGCAGTTATACCACAGTCCATTAAAGTGAAAGACAAATGTACAACATGATTACTTTTATTGGGCTTTTAGTACAGAAAGAAAACCAATGTGAACCTTTCTTGACTTCTTAAGGATTTTTCCTTTCTTTTCTCCCCACTCATGTTTTTTGTCTCAGGCTGGACTGTCTTGTGTTGAAAGATCTCTTTTACGTTATTTTTGGCTAAATAAGAACAAAAAATTGAGCTGAAAAATATTATGAGAGCACCTCTCCTTCTAAGATTTCTGGGACAATTTAGTGGACTCCAGAGGTTTGGATGATTCAGATAAGCTTCAGAAAAACATTCAATGTTTTAGATTACCATCCAAATGAAATCCCAGTTCTAAACCTCTGGAGGTTTTCTTATTATTACTAGAATAAGTAAGTGTATGTTATGAATCTGACATAGTGGAATAAAACCAGTGAACTACTACTCATATATGGAAGACTTTATTTTAAAATAACATTACAATCCCCCCACCCCCACCAAAAAAAACCCCACCCTCTCTAACCCAAACAATAATTATGCTCATGCTTTTATACAGGAGCTCACTTTAAGCTAGAAACATGACTAACAATCTTTATGCTCTTTCGACATTGGTAGATCTTAAGGTTTTACGGTGGGCAGCCGTTTGGTTACTGCTGTCCACACACAAAAGGGCACAGACCCTGTATGTTTCCATTTTTTTTTACAGAATTCTGGGAATCACAAAATGAGCTATTAAACTTGTAATCTTGCAAATGAGATCTTTCATGATCTTGGAATGGAGGGACTGACAGCCCAGGGAAATATTTTCAGCCTGATGCACAATGGGAGAAATTGAAATGATTGATTTGAGGAATCTGCCTGCATTGTTACTATATCATTCAATTACTTATAAACATGGCAAAGGATCAGGAATTATCTTCTTAAAGAATTTGATAACTTTACTTCTCATGTTGCTTAGCAAAGAGGGAGATCCAGTTTGAACAGGAGGAAGGGTGTATGAAGAAACAATAATGATGAATAATCTGAATGTAGTAGTTCAAGGTCCAATTCACCTCATCGAACATTGTTTAAGCACTTAGGTGTAGAATAACATATTAGATTCGAGGAATACATAGAAAAAAACCCCATAAACAGCAACCCATAGTTCATGCCCTCAAGGAGTTTACATTTTACTACTCCAGGGATGGGGAACTTGCAGCTTTGAGGCTACATGTGGCTCTCTATGTGCTCAAATGCGGCCCTTTGACTGAATCCAAACTAGGGCTGCACTTGAGGACCTAGAGGGCAACACGTGGCCTTGAAGCCACTCCTATAACTGACTCCTGAAGATGGTGGCTGGAAAGCAGGGACTAGCATGAGCTCCCCGCCAAGTCCCTCCAAAAACCTATAAAAAATGGCTCTGAACCAATTCTAGAACTGCAGAACCTACAAAATAGCAGAGGGAAGCAAGACTCCAGCCCAGGACAGCCTGGATGGTTGCTGCGTGAGGTCTTTCACGCATGGAGCTGGGAGTGGAGCAGAGCAGAGCCCAGTGTGGGCCGTGCGGACCAACCAGAGCAGAAGCCGGGCGGAGCGGGCCCTAGTGCCCTGAATCAGTGAACTGCAGCAGTTACCAGACTTCTCAATCCACAAACACCAAAGACAACAGAGAAAGTTAGTGGGAAAAGCTGCTGGGGACAGGGTGATAGAGTTCGTGGTTCAGCCACCGCCCCCGGGGCAGCAGAGGTGGGGCAGCTACAGAACTACAGCTGCAGTTGCTTCTGGCCCCAGGCCCACCTGGTGGGAGGAATTAAGTGGCAGATCTGAGCAGGAGTGAAGAGCCTGCTGAAGATCTAAGTCCAGTCTGGGTTGGGGGTTCTTGGGGAACGAGGAGTGTTGGTGTGGCAGAGCTGGCTGTAATAGCTCTGAAATCAACAGCACATCCCCCCAAGCTTGGAACATAGTACTCTTTACTCTACAAGCAGTCATACCCCACTGAAAAACTCAAAGGTCAAGTAAGTTGGCTGGGAACATGGCAAGGCAGCGAAAACACACCCACATTCAGTCTCAGACTTTGGAATCTTTCTTTGGTGACAAGGAAGACCAAAACATACAACCAGAAGAAGTCAACAAAGTCAAAGAGCCTACATCAAAAGCCTCCAAGAAAAACATGAACTGGTCTCAGGCCATGGAAGAGCTCAAAAAGGATTTGGAAAAGCAAGTTAGAGAAGTAGAGGAAAAATTGGGAAGAGAAATGAGAAGGATGTGAGAAAACCATGACAAACAAGTCAATGACTTGCTAAAGGGGACCCAAAAATACTGAAAAATATACTGAAGAAAACAACACCTTGAAAAATAGACTAACTCAAATGGCAAAAGAGCTCCAAAAAGCCAATGAGGAGAAGAATGCCTTGAAAGGCAGAATTAGCCAAATGGAAAAGGAGGTCCAAAAGACCACTGAAGAAAATACTACCTTAAAAATTAGATTGGAGCAAGTGGAAGCTAGTGACTTTATGAGAAATCAAGATATTACAAAACAGAACCAAAGGAATGAAAAAGTGGAAGACAATGTGAAATATCTCATTAGAAAAACCACTGACCTGGAAAATAGATCCAGGAGAGATAAATTAAAAATCAATGGACTACCTGAAAGCTATGATCTAAAAAAGAGCCTAGATATCATCTTTCAAGAAATTATCAAGGAGAACTGCCCTGATATTCTAGAGCCACAGGGCAAAATAGAAATTGAAAGAATCCACCGATCGTCTCCTCAAATAGATCCCAGAAAGAAATCTCCTAGGAATATTGTTGCCAAATTCCAGAGCTCCCAGATCAAGGAGAAAATACTGCAAGCAGCCAGAAAGAAACAATTTGAGTATTGTGGAAACATAATCAGAATAACCCAAGATCTAGCAGCTTCTACATGAAGAGATCGAAGGGCTTGGAATACAATATTCTGGAGGTCAATGGAGCTAGGATTAAAACCAAGAATCACCTACACAGCAAAACTGCGTATCATGCTGTAAGGCAAAATATGAATTTTCAATAAAATAGAGGACTTTCAAGGTTTCTCAGTGAAAAGACCAGAGCTGAAAAGAAAATTTGACTTTCAAACACAAGAATGAAGAGAAGCATGAAAAGGTAATCAAGAAAAAGAACAAGAAAAAGAAATTGCAAGGGACTTACTAAAGTTGAACTGTTTTGTTTACATTCCTACATGGAAAGATGATTCATGAGACCTCAGTATTAGGGTAGCTGAAGGGAATATGCATATATACATATGTATATACACATACATATGTATGTGTGTGTATGTGTATGTATATGTATATGTGTGTATGCATGCATATGTGTATGTGTGTATATATATTATATATATATGTATATATATATATATAGAGAGAGAGAGAGAGGGGGGGGGCACAGGGTGAGTTGAAGATGAAGGGAAGATATCTAAATGAAATAAAATCAAACTAAGGGATGGGAGAGGAATATATTGAGAGAGGGAGAAAGGGAGAGATAGAATGGGGTAAATTATCTCGCATAAAAGTGGAAAGAAAAAGCAGTTCTGTAGGAAGAGAAGAGAAGGCAGGTGAGGGTGAATGAGTGAATCTTGCTCTCATGAGATTTGACCTGAGGAGGGAATACCATACATACTCAACTGGGTTTCTTACCCCACAGGAAAAAGGAGGAAGAAGATAAAAAAAGGGGGGATGATAGAAGGGAGGGCAGATGGGGGTGGAGGTAATCAAAAATAAACACTTTCAAAAGGGGACAGGGTCAAGGGAGAAAACTGGATAAAAGGGGATAGGTTAGGAAGGAGCAAAATATAGTTAGTCTTTCACAACATGAGTATTGTGGAAGGGTTATATATAATGATACGCATGTGGCCTATGTTGAATTGCTTGACTTCTTAGGGAGGGTGGGTGGGAGGGGAAGAGGGGAGAGAATTTGGAGTTTTAAATTTGGAGAGTTTTAAAAACAGATGTTCAAAAACAAGAAAAAAAGTTTTTGCATGCAACTAGAAAATAAGATACACAGGCAATGGTGCGTAGAAATTTATCTTGCCCTACAAGAAAGGAAGGGAAAAGGAGATGGGAGGGGAGTGGGGTGACAGAAGGGAGGGCTGACTGGGGAACAGGGCAACCAGAATATACGCCATCTTGGAGTGGGGAGAGGGTAGAAATGGGGAGAAAATTTGTAATTCAAACTCTTGTGAAAATCAATGCTGAAAACTAAGTATATTAAATTAAATTAAGAAAAATAACTGACTCCTGTGCTCACAAACCCCATGTGAAGTAGGTAGTACAAATATTAACCCATTTAGACAGATTAGGAAACTGAGTCTCAGTGAGTTTAAGTGACTATGGTCATAACAACTAGGACTAGGATTGAAATTCATGGCATTCTGACTAGCCTTTCACTCCTTCTTACTAACATCTTTCTGTCTTCCTTTGCTCCCCTGGATGGTCACTAACCAGCTTGCTCCAAGTAGTGTTGAGGGTAGCATTCAATCTGCAAGGACTCTTGTTGTCTCATCTTTAACGATTCGCATCGCCTACCTTTCTGAATTCTGACCTTTTTTTGAGAATAAAGTTATGGAAGATCCCTCTGTTTATGATGAAAAATCTCAGAAACCTCCTGAAAGAACTGATAGTCAATAACATTATTACTGAATCTTATAATCCATATTTTGTTGTTATTGAGTTGGTTCAGTCATCACCCCATTTGGGGTTTTCTGGGCAAAGATACTGAAGTGGTTTGCTATTTCCTTCTTCAGCTCATTTTGCAGCTGAAGCAACTGAGGCAAATAAGGTTAAGTGCCTAGGTCACACAGCTAGTAAGTGTCTGAGGCTGGATTTGAACTCAGGTCTTCCTGACTCCAGGACCCTCGCTCTATCTACTGAGCCACCTAGCACAGTCTGCATTGTCTATAATAGGTAGTGATACAGAAGAAAAATGGGTGGAACTAGATGTGTGTGGACCCTGAAACTTTGAATAAGAGATCTAAAGTGGACCAAGAATTCAAGATGCCCCAAAATCCTTGCTAGTTAGTCAGTGGTTTAAAGTTTTGGAATCATACAGTAGATTCCAACAGCAGATTCCAATAGCAGTAGAATACAAAGAAAAGAAAGTTTGAATCTGCCCAGCTGTGTTTTATGACTTTGAAAGTGCCCCAGGGTGTCTCATGGGTACATTGGGACCTCCCATTTCCATCCTCTATGTCCCCTTCCTCACGATTCCCCTCAGGGCTCATATGATACCTCCTAACAGAACCTTTTTATCATTAAGCAACTTGAATGATGTTTTCAAACCTTTGTAGTCCTTTGCTTCATATATACAATAAGTCAGTTACCTAGAATTTACTTATGTGGCAGGTACTGTGCTGAGAGTGGAGAAGGAATTGACAAACCACTTTGGTATCTTCGCCAAGAAAACTCCAAAAAGGGGTCGTGAAAAGTTGGATGTTACTAAAAAGTGACTAAACAACTGTGCTAAGGGAGCACTGGGGATCAAAGAAAGGCACAAGACAGTCTCTACTCTCAGTAAGCTTGTGGTCTCCTGGTGGAGGTGAGAAAACAAGCAAGCAACTCTGTACAAATAATCTATATATGGGATAAAATGTAGATAATCCTTAAAAGGAAGGTCCTAGCCTTCTGTAATGTGAGGAAAAGCCACTGGTTTTCTCTAGATTCTGGCATCCTTAAAACTGAAGTTCTTATGTTTCCCTCTACATTTTCATCTCTCCAATAAGCCTCTATATCTTTGTGTGTACTTATTTTTGAGATGGTGGGGGAAACAAAACCTAAGAGTTTATTAGTATAAAGAACTCTTGATAAGGAAACTCTCTACCAATGCTGATTAGCACCTACTTTGCTAAGTCTAATCTTAATGAGTTGCCTGGGGACACTTAAAGGTTAAATGACTTGTCTAGAATCACCCAATCAATATTATCCAAGGCAAGACTTCTGCTTTTTTTGCTTCTTATCTATCTATTATCTGTCTATCTATCTATCTATCTATCATCTATCTATCTATCTATCTATCTGTCTGTCTGTCTGTCTGTCTGTCTGTCTGTCTATCTATCTATGTATCCATTTATTTATTTCTTTAAATTTAGTGTTTTATTTTCCCCCAATTACATGTAAAAACAATTTTCAACATTTTTTTTTAAATTGAGTTCCAAATTCTCTTCCTCCCACTCCCCACCCATCTCCCTCAAACGAGAAAGCAAGCAATTTAATATAGGTTATGCAAAACCTATGTCATGTGAAACATATTTCCATATTAGCCATGTGGTAAAAGAAAACATGGGGGCCATCTCCAGTTGTCCTGATATATATCTTGCCACTAGACCCAGAAGGCTCTGGAGGAGTGAGACTGATGATTTTGCATAGCCCTCCCTCTTTTAATCCAATTCACTTGGAAGTCATGACAGTCACCTTCCTGACGTCATGGTCCTTTTCAAGAATGACGGACAAACAATGATCTGTGAATAGCAGTAGCTGCCCAACTGGGGACCCAACTGGCTAGTCTCAGTTGGTCAATGCTTCAATCTGTATTCAGATTCTATCAGTTCTTTCTCTGGGGATGGAAAACATTTTTTATCGTTAAGTCCTTCAGAGTTGTCTTGGATAACAGTATTGCTGAGAATAGCTAAGTAAAATATTGCTCTCACTGTGTACAATGTTCTCTTGGTTCTACTCATTTTGCTTAGCCACTCAAAACCTGAAAGGAGTACACCCTTATGTTTCATTATCTTCATTGCCTTCTCCTTGCATTCTGCAGTTAGGGTCATTAAAAATTTGAAAAATATATAATTTCTTAAGCAAATTGGGAGAATTAAGAGAACTAGGGTCCCTTCATTAATTACCTTCTCAAAATATTAATATTTATATGCCTTACTATATTAGCATATATTACTATGCTAGTGCTTTTCTGGTTAATCTATTTTCGTATTTTTATATTATAACAGTGATGGTAATCCACTAGAGAGTTCAAAAGAATAAAAAATGAAGTCATTGGGTGTTTTCTCACCTATTATTTGAGGAGTTCTAGTAATTTTTTAAAAACTGGAATTTTCTTAAGTCCAACTTCATTAAATAAGTCCTTATTGGACACTTACTGTAGCCATACAACTACACAATATCCAGTAAAGGTACAACCCATGAGAAGAAAGATTAATTAAAGGACTTGCTGATAGAGTCCTATTGAGTAGTACTTGATTTACATTGATTTGTAAATAAAAGCTTCTTCTTCTAAGCACATAGTAGGTGCTTAATAAATGCTTGTTTAGTGACTTTATGACTAGGATGAAACCATATTTTATCCTCCCTCTTGTTCAGAGGTCTGCAAACTACATGGGCCAAATCTAGTTTCTACTTGTTTTTGTACAGCCCATGAACTAAGAATAATTACATTTTAAATAAAGACTTAATTTATTTAAAAATATAGACACAATTTTTAATTCTCCAGGTGGTACAAAAACAGGTAGATGGATAGACTTGGCCCTTAGGCCAGGGTTTGTCTGCCTTGCTCTAACCTATTCATTGGAAAATAGGCTAAGACAAGTTGAGGCTGACAGAATCTGTTTTTTTTTTGTCTCTTTATCCTGGCTTATTTTGTGACATTAACACATTTTACAGTTGTCCCTAAGTATAATGGTAATTAAGGTGGGATTTTCTTTACTGTTTTCTCTTTTGGAGCACTGAGATAATCGAGAGCCCTTGATGAGTCTGGCCTTTGTTCCTTTGATTAATTCGGGAGTCTTTGATGATCTGCTTAAGAAACAAGAAAGCCTAGTTCACATAGATTTGAGTTGCATGGTTGTGATGCCCTTTGATCCTGAACAGGGTAAATAAACTCAGAGATTAGTGTTTTATTTGGGGCTTTCACCCACTGGAAGAGTGTCGTGTGATTTGACCAGACAAGACTCTGGGTAGCCGCTGGAATCCCCCGGCTGTGAAAACCTAGATATTGGTGCCTCTCTCTCTGGTAACTATGTAATTATTTGGTCAGACAGCTAGATGCCTGTCTGTTGATAACTGTGTGTTTGCTCTGCTTATATTGTCTCTGTTTGTAATTTCTGTTTGTATTTGCTCTGAAGTTCAGGGTGCTGGCTTTTCCCCCTGAACTAAGTGAATGATATATGTATGTTTGATTTAAGTGAGATTATTAACTCCTTAAAGTTGCTTTCCTTAGAAAAGCAGATCAAAGAACTTGTGCTAACAGCCTTCCTGCGTGCTGGTGTTGTTGGTCTTACAAAGCCACAGTACTGGCAAGCAACATTGTTGTTACACCAAATCAGTTCTTCTTATTTTCTCCTGTTCTCATGGCTTCATTTTGCCAACTATCATTTTCCCATCATGTTGGCACAGGACTTAAAAAAGTTATATTATCTTTTTCTGAGCCTTGAAGGACCATCTCTGAGAAAGCTGTGCACGATGATGGATACCTATCATCCTTGTGACTGGGGGAAACTGAAACTGGAGATTGCTTGAATTGGGGAGCTCTGAATTGCATTTAGGTTAAAGGCAATTGGGTGATCATGCTAATATGGTGAGCCCCTGCGAGTAAGAGCTCCATCAGGTCCAGGCTAGAAAAACGGAGTAGGTTCAATCTTCCATACCAAGTAGCATTGGAATATGGGCCCACGAGTGATCATTGTGCTTCTTTCCTGGGTGAGATAGTTTAAAAAAATCATTACTTGTAATAATAATAGTTTACATTTATGTTGCTTTGTACCAGGAACTGCGCTAAGCTCTTTACAAGCATTATCTCATGTGATCCTCACAACAACCCTGGGGAAGTAGGTGCTATTATTACCTCCATTTTACAGATGCAGAAAGTGAGGCAAACAGAGCTCAAGTGTCTTGCCCATGGTCCACAGCTCACCATCACCTTCATTGGACTTTTTTTTGGTCTTCAAGGGGTTCAAGTCCAGAATATGTCACCTCCAGTCAATGTAGCCTTAAGCAAGTCATTTAATCTCCCTAAGTCTGTCTCCTCATTAATAAAACGGGAACAATAATACTTGTTTTCATCACTGTGTTATGATGAGGGTAAAAGGAGATAATGTACATCAAATACTTTGGGAAACAAAGTATTATACAAATAGGAATCATTATTGTTGTTATTTATATTTGCTGGGGGGGGGCGAGATCTATGATTTTTATCAATGTCCAGAACTCCTGGTATGGAAAATTCCCTCCATTGCTGCAGACTGGCAACTCCTCTGTAAGTTTTAGAGAGTTGCCTAGGGCCCTGAGAGCTTAAATGACTTGTACAACCTGGTCCAGAAGCAGGACTTTAACTTAGGTTTTCCTGAATACTAGGCCAGCTTTGTATTGACTACACTAGGCTGCTTCTCTACTATTCAGATTATTATATAATATATACAAAATTCACATGATATACATATAGAACTCATAATTATATCACAAATATGTGTATGTATGTTTGTATGTACACACATAGCATGTATGTATGCATACATAAAATTTATATGTAACCTCCAAAAGCAGGTTGGGATGGTTTGATGATGGGAATAAGTAAGATTCAATCCAATCTGACAAGCATTTATTAAGAACCTACAGTGTTCCAGGCACTGTGCTAGGTTTTGAGGATAAGAAAATAATGATGAAACAGTCCTCAAGGAACATACATTTTATATGGGGAGAAAAACCATTCAGTTAAAAGCATGCACCAAATACATGCAAGAGAAGTGTAAGGTAATTTGGCTGAGCTTTTTCTATTAATATCTAGGTCATTCCAATTCTAGGCAGAAGGAAAGATACCACTTAGGAAGTGGTCTTTGAGCTGAAGTTTAATAGAAGCTAGAGATTCTAAGAAGTGGAAATTAGGAGGAAGTATACTCTATGCATCAGGAATGGCCTGTGCAAAAGCATGGTGATAGGAGATGAACCACATAAGAAGGTTGGTTTGGTTCCTGAGAGAACAGAGAGTGCCTTGGGCATGGGATATATAATAAAAGATGGGAGGCAGGAAGTATCATGAATAAGAAACTACAAATAGGTGAATTTGGTCGGTTCAAGAGGTAGAGTAATATGAAAAAAGTTAGAAAACCAGTTTGGAAAGAAAGTTGGAGCCATGTAGGACTTCAAATCAATCAATCAATCAGTCAATTAGTAAGTGCCTACTATGTGCCAGATATTGTGCTACGCATCAAAGGCAAGCAGAAGAGTGCGTATTTTGTCTTAGAGGAAACAGGGTATTATTGGTGTCTCCTGGGTAACACTCTGCTTCTATTCGACTTTCAGGGGATATGCATCCATTATATAGGAGGAGAGAAATATAAAATTTGCACACATCCTACTTTGCTCCCTTGTGTGATTCTTTGTAATCCAAAATTTCTTCTCAGCCTGTATGTGGGGCCTGGTTTGGATGGAAGTCACATATAAAATGAAATGCCTCCAACATCTACAGAAGGAAGTAACTCTACCTCCAGAGGAAGGTCACTGGTGGGCCAAGTCTTGCTTCTTCTGGCTCCCTTTTCCTGTCCTGGAGTACATTTGGAATTGCTACCAGGGACTTACCCTTTATAGGCGTCAAATGTTGAAATGCAAGTGATCACATGTTGATTAGCAGCACTTTCCCTGATGAAGCATACAAGTGTCATGTAAACCAAAGTGAACTCCGCTCATGATGGATGAGAGTGGACATTCCACTCTAGCCAAGACCGCAATGCTTTGGCTCCTAGTTGCTCATGGAAACTTTTAATTGGCTTGTCTTCTAACCTTTGCCAATTACAACTTTGGAGAAGGTTTCTGGGAGTGGTACAGAAACTGTTTCACCCATTCCTGATGCTGATGTGAAACTGAGCTGTATCTTGCCATTACTTTTTACACATCTGTTTTAATTGGGCGTCTTGTGAGCAGGATATCTTTGAGGAAACTATTATAAGATATGAAAAATCTAAAATAAAGCAGGTTTTGAAGTGTATCCATATCTGTTCAAAGTGTTTGCTTCAAGGACTAAAGCCTATACAGTGTTTTATTTTGGAACCAGATCACAAGACTACATGATATCCCACCCTTTTTTTTGATTTACTAGCTTCATTTTATTTCTGACTCTAAGATGAAGAAGTTATGAGTATAAAGCCTTTTAAAGTGGGTGGACGAGCATGAATCAATCTCCTTAAATTTCTGGGACAAAAGTAAATAAAAACATCTGGTGGTGGTCAGGTCAGTGGACTTTTTAAAATGGGTATCTATATTGAAAAAAAAGTTTTATTAAGATATTATCTCCAAACCTCAGCAAATAATGGGTCTCTGTCTCTGTTTCTGTCTCTGTCTCTGTCTCTCTCTGTCTCTCTCTCTCTCTCTGTCTCTGTCTCTCAGATATGTACATTTAAGGGAGAAGCAATAAGATATGGCATATAGAGTGAAACTTAATAGCTATGTGACCTGAGACAAGAGATTATGATTAAGACTGTGGTAGGTGCTGAGAGGAGTACAGAGATGAATGAAAGGAGTGCCTTTCTGTCCTCAGAATGCTTGCAATCTACTAGAAGGTATGAAGTATGAATATAGACAAGTATAATTAAAAATATAATATAAAAGTGCATAAGAGAAGTAAAGTGCTACACTTAGTTTCTATCTTCTCTAGGTATCTTTTTCTAGTTTTATCCCAAGTTACTCTCTTTCATGCACTCCTCATCGCAGCCAAACTGGCCTATTAAGTGTTGAAGCCTTTCTGCATTCCCCACCGCCTACTCCAGATGCTGGTGTTCTCTACCTCTTTAAATGATCTTTGTGTTATACTTATCTGTCCATTTATTGATTCTCCCCCATAGAGTATAAGTTCCTTCCAGGCAGAGACATTTTTATATTTGTATTCATAGTGCCTAGTGCCTTTTGCATAGTAAACTCTTAGAACATATTGATTGGATTGAGTTGAATTGAATGGAACTAAATTGCATTGCAAGAGATATAGAAAGGAGGGCTGCCCCCATAAGCTAGAGTCACAAAGATTGTAAGAGAGATGTTGATAGATGATCTAGAGAGGATAGAGTGAGACTAGTAATAGTCAGACCTTGTGGACTACATAGACAAATACTTAGGAAATTGCAAGTAGTTCAATATGGCTATGACATAGGGAAGGAATAGAGATAAGTTTGAAAAAGTAGGTTGGGAAAACTCCTGGGAGTTCTTAATATTTCATACTTCAGTAAGCTGAAATTTCACTGCTATCAAAAGACAGTAAACCCTCTATAACTTAAGAAAAAGAAAGTTGTTGGAGAGTTGTTATGATCTGCTTGAACTGGAGTGATGAGTTTCTAGTGACTTGACCAGTCCTTGAAAAACAGGCATAAAATTTATCATTTAAAGGTTTGTTTTTTGAAAATTATATATATATATATATATATATATATATATATATATATATATATATATATATGTTTTTTGGCTCTCTTGACCCTGTTAGAACTCAAGCATAGCTACTGAAAATCCAGGGTCATCTTCATGCTATGATGAGGCCACAATCCAGTAGATATGGGCTCCTTGAGGGGAAGGATTTTAGCAGAGTTAGGCTCTTAATAAATATTAGTAGATTTGAGAATCAAATGGATAAGGTATAGGAGGACTTTTGTGGAGAATGGCTTTAAAAATTAAGAAATCAGTTTACTAGAAAAGGCAAGCATTCACTTTGATAGTCAAAGGGACTTATTTAAAAATCAAGATGACTTTTAACAATTTGTGGAGAATGGGAGCAGCTTTTGCCTCTCACAGACTATACAGAAGCATCCTAGAGCCTTAGACAAGCAGGAAAAAATAAAGAGAACAGGATAATCCAAATAGATGCTCTAATAAACATTTACTTGTCAATACTGTTATTCAATCAGCATTGGGGGAACTAAAAAATATTCTGTGGTCAGTGGTCCAGCTGGGCTTGGGAAAAGGGAAGATAAGGAAGATTGAACAGAATGATTATACAAGGTATAGAGAAGATAAGGGAAAAAGAACAAGTTATCTGAGATACAGATCAGAGATACTCCTTTCTTAAAAAAAAAAAGAGGTGGAGGAAGGCTTGAGTTAATAGTACAACACTGGACCTTAGTTTACTTTTATGTGGTTAGGTGTTTTTTTTTTTTGAGAAATGATTTGTATTAGTGAAATATGTAGTTAGAGAGAACTAATTAGCTAGATCAAATATTTACTAAGCACCTTCTATGTTCCAAGCACCATGCTAAGTGGTGAGAAGTGGTTGTTTATGAAGAGGACCAAAATGACATTACTGTGCTAGAGTAAGGTTTCAATGTGTCTGACTGTGCCTGATCAGACCAATATGATCTCCAAGTGCTCCACCACAGGTTGGGCACAAATAGTCCACATGAACATTTGCGGTAGATACTCCAAATTTGTACATCCTGCATTTCCTTTGAACTGTCTCAATTCTGCTTTGCTCATAGAGCACAGCACCTTCTCTATTGTGGGCATGCCATGCTGAGTGGTTCTGTGCCAATGTCTCCCATGTCACACAATCAATTCGAAAATTCTTGAGAAAGACCTTGAGATTGTCCTTGTATTGCTTCTTCTAACCACCACGTGAATGCTTGCCCTGTGTGAGTTTTCCATAAAACAGTCTTTATGGCAAGCATATGTTTTGCCTTTGAACAACATGGTCAGCCCATCAGAGTTGCACTCTCTGAAGAAGAGTTTGAATGCTTGGCAGATTAGCTTGAGTAAGGACCTCAGTGTCTGGTATCTAATCCTGCCAGATGATCTTCAGAATCTTCCTAAGACAATTCAAATGGAAGTGATTCAGCTTCCTAGCATGGCGCTGGTAGACTGTCCAGGTTTCACAGGCATACAACAATGAAGTCAGCACAATGACTTGTAGACCTTCAGTTTGGTAATCAGTATAATATCTCTTCTCTCCCATACTTTCCTTTTGCGCTTCCCAAACACTGAGCTAGTTCTGGCAATATGTGTGTCGACCTCATTATCAATGTGTACACTGCCAAGGTAAGTGAACTTATCCACACCATTCAAAAATTCTCCATTTTATGTAACCAATAGTTCCATGTATGGATGATGTTGTGGTGGCTGATGGAGCAGAAAAGTTTTATGAAGACCTGGAGACCACTATCATCAATGTGCCAAAAGAGGACAAGCTTATAATTCTGGGTGATTTTAATGCTAGAATAGACTCAGACTACCAGACTTGGCAGGGAGTCCAAGAGAGGAATGGAGTTGGAAACAGCAACAGCAATGGTCACTTACTACTGAAGACTTGTGCATCTCATGACTTTCTCATCACCAACACTGTCTTCTGTTTACCTAAATGCAATAAAACTTCATGGATGCACCCTCGCAGCAAACATTGGCATTTAATAGACTATGTGATTGTAAGGAGAAGACACAAACAGAATATGAGAGTGATGAAGGCAATGTGTGGTGCAGAGTGCTGGACTGATCATAGACTTATCCTTTCCAAGCGAAATATTTGAATTCAACAAAAGCAGTGCCCCAAAGCAAAAAGATTACCAGAAGAATTAATGTCAACAAATTAGAGCTCTTCTTTGAGCAGGAACAGTTTGTTGCTAACTTGTAGGGAAAGTTGAATCAACATATGGCTGGCAACAGTGGAGCAGAAAAGGAGTGGGCAGTTTTCAGAGATTTGTTGTATAGCACTGTTCGTGATAATGTGATTAAATATCTTTCCCACCCATTCAATAGGCCTCAGGTGGGGCCAATTAAGGGAAGGTTGATTAGAGGTTTGTTTGTAGGCAGGCCTACTCCCTTTATTTACTAGGCACTAAGCCTCAGGTCTCACCCTTTTGCTGATTGGTCATGAAGCCCTCGAGCTCTAAAAGATTAAATACACCCAGCAGGTAGCCATTAAGAACTGAAAATTCAGAAGTCAGAAGTGAGAATTCAGAATCCAGCACAAGGAGGAGAAATAAGAATTCTGAGACCACATTGCTGCAGAAGGAGTGTGGAGCAGAGAGTGAAGTGGAAACCAGGAAGCTTCAGAGACCAGACAACTGAGGGGGGGAGAGAATACAGGCAAGTGGACAGTTAGGATTTGTGAGTGGTTATGGGGAGGCCCCAGCAGGGAGGAAGGTTACAGGTTGATGGCTATAATACTGTGCTATAATTTCCTTGTTGCTACATTGAGGTGGGCTTACTGGTTTTGGAATATAATTACTGCTATATTGAATTGGAGTTATTGGTCTTGGGATTTGATCCTCTGGTGTCTAAATAAATGTTATATTTCCTCTGCTTTCTATTTAGAGAGTTTTTCATACTTTGTGATTCTGAACCATACAGGCATGTTCATGGTCATCCTCGAGGTCATGAATCTTGCCTAACTGATACATACTGAATTTGCTCATCTGTGTCAGAACACTCACAAGCACCAAGACTGGTTTGATGAAAATGATGGGAAAATTCAGAAGCTGCTAAAGGAAAAACAAGAACTCTATAGGGTTTACCAGCAGGATAGTTCATCCATCTCTCTAAGAAGGCAGCATTTAATTCCATCAAAGGTAAAGTACAAGCAAAGTTTAGAGAGATGCAGTATTCTTGGCTCAGTAGGAAGGCAGATGAAATTCAGTTTTATGCTGATAGTAATAATCCAAAGCACTTTTATGATGCCCTGAAGGCTATTTACAGGCTAAAGACCTATGGTGCATCTCAACTACTCAGTGCTGATGGAGCCACATTGATTAATGATAAGGACATGATCCTAGAGAGAAAGGCTGAACACTTCCATAGCGTTCTCAACAGACCATCATCAATCAATGCTGAGTTCACTGACTGATTGACATTGAAGTCAATTCCTCCCTAGTTGAAGCTCCAACTGAAGAAGAGGTTTTGAATGCCATTAGGCTCCTTTAGTGTGGCAAAACACCTGGTGCTGATTCTATTCCAGCTGAGATTTACAAGGTAAGAGGTCCATTGTTCACACAAAAGCTGACTGAAATTTTCCAGGTTGTATGGCAGGAGGAGGTTATCCCCCAGGAGTTCAAGGATGCCTCCATTGTCCATCTCTGTAAAGGTAAAGGAAATAGATTGTCCTGTGACAATCACAGGGGCATCTCTCTCTTAGTCATTGCTGGTAAGATCCCTGCCAGAGTCCTCCTAAATAGGCTGACCCTTCGCCTGGAAGATGGTCATCTACCTGAGACCCAGTGTGGTTTCAGAAAGGGCTGAGGAACAGTTGATATGGTGTTTGCTGCCCAACAACTCCAGGAGAAATGCCACAAACAGAACAGAGGTCTATACACATTTGTAGATCTGACCAAGGCCTTTGATACTGTTAGTCATGAGAGCTTATGGAAAATTATGTCAAAATTTAGTTGTGCAGAGAAGCTCATCAGTATTGTACATCAATTTCATGATGGCATGCTTGCATGGGTTCTAGATAATGGACAATGCTCTCGTGTCTTGACTGTTGCCAGTGGAGTGAAATAAGCCTGTGTGCTTGCTCCCATGCTATTTATTTATTTATTTTTTTAATTTAAAATTTTTTTTATTTGTTTAACATATTTAGTTTTCAGCATTGATTTTCACAAGAGTTTGAATTACAAATTTTCTCCCCATTTCTACCCTCCCCCCCCACTCCAAGATGGCATATATTCTGGTTGCCCTGTTCCCCAGTCAGCCCTCCCCTCTATCACCATCCCCCCTCTCATCCCCTTTTCCCTTCCTTTCTTGTAGGGCAAGATAAATTTCTATGCCCCATTGCCTGCATATCTTATTTTCTAGTTGCATGCAAAAATTTTTTTTTTGTTTTTGAACATCTGTTTTTAAAACTTTGAGTTCCAAATTCTCTCCCCTCTTCCCTTCTCACCCACCCTCCCTAAGAAGTCAAGCAATTCAACATAGGCCACATATGTATCATTATGTATAACCCTTCCACAATACTCATGTTGTGAAAGACTAACTATATTTTGCTCCTTCTCAACCCATCCCGCCTTATTGAATTTTCTCTCTTGACCCTGTCCCCTTTCCAAAGTGTTTGTTTTTGATTACCTCCACCCCCATCTGCCCTCCCCTCCATCATCCCCCCCGCTTTTATTTTTTCATTTTCCTCCCTCTTCTTTCCTGTGGGGTAAGATACCCAATTGAGTATGTATGGTATTCCCTCCTCAGGCCAAATTTGATGAGAGCAAGGTTCACTCATTCCCCCCTCACCTGCCCTCTCCCCTCCTCCCACAGAACTGCTTCCTCTTGCCACCTTTATGTGAGATAATCCACCCCATTCTATCTCTCCCTATCTCCCTCTCTCAGTATGTTGCTCTCTCATCCCTTAATTTGATTTTATTTCTTTTAGACACCTTCCCTTCATCTTCAACTCACCCTGTGTCTGCTCTCTCTCTCTTTTATATATATATATATATATATATATACACACACAGATATATACATACATACACATTCACTTATATATATACGTAAACATATAAATATGCATATTCCCTTCAGCTACCCTAATACTGAGGTCTCATGAATCATACACATCATCTTTCCATGTAGGAATGTAAACAAAACAGTTCAACTTTAGTAAGTCCCTTGCAATTTCTGTTTCTTGATTACCTTTTCATGCTTCTCTTGAATCTTGTGTTGGAAAGTCAAATTTTCTATTCAGTTGTGGTCTTTTCACTGAGAAAGCTTGAAAGTCCTCTATTTTATTGAAAATCCTCTATTTTATTGAAAATCCATATTTTGCCTTGGAGCATGATACTCAGTTTTGCTGGGTAGGTTATTCAAGGTTTTAATCCTAGCTCCATTGACCTCCGGAATATCGCATTCCAAGCCCTTCGATCTCTTAATGTAGAAGCTGCCAGATCTTGGGTTATTCTGATTGTGTTTCCAAAATACTCAAATTGTTTCTTTCTGGCTGCTTGCAGTATTTTCTCCTTGATCTGGGAGCTCTGGAATTTGGCGACAATATTCCTAGGAGATTTTTTTTTGGGATCTATTTGAGGAGACGATTGGTGGATTCTTTCAATTTCTATTTTGCCCTGTGTCTCTTGAATATCAGGGCAGTTCTCCTTGATAATTTCTTGAAAGATGATATCTAGGTTCTTTTTTTGATCATGGCTTTCAGGTAGTCCAATAATTTTTAAATTCTCTCTCCTGGATCTATCTATTTTCCAGGTCAGTGGTTTTTCCAATGAGATATTTCACATTGTCTTCCATTTTTTCATTCCTTTGGTTCTGTTTTATAATATCTTGATTTCTCATAAAATCACTAGCTTCCACTTGCTCCAATCTAATTTTTAAGGTAGTATTTTCTTCAGTGGTCTTTCGGATCTCCTTTTCCATTTGGCTAATTCTGCCTTTCAAGGCATTCTTCTCCTCATTGGCTTTTTGGAGCTTTTTTTTGCCATTTGAGTTAATCTATTTTTTAAGGTGTTGTTTTCTTCAGTGTATTTTTCAGTATTTTTTTGGGTCTCCTTTAGCAAGTCATTGACTTGTTTTTCATGGTTTTCTCGCATCCTTCTCATTTCTCTTCCCAATGTTTCCTCTACTTCTCTAACTTGCTTTTCCAAATCCTTTTTGAGCTCTTCCATGGCCTGGGACCAGTTCATGTTTTTCTTGGAGGCTTTTGTTGTGGGCTCTATGACTTTGTTGTCTTCTTTAGGCTGTATGTTTTGGTCTTCTTTGTCACCAAAGAAAGATTCCAAAGTCTGAGACTGAACCTGGGTGTGTTTTTGCTACCTGGCCATACTCCCAACGAACTAACTTGACCCTTGAGTTTTTCAGTGGGGTATGACTGCTTGTAGACTAACGAGTTCTATGTTCCATGTTTGGGGGGGAGGTGCCAGCTCTGCCACACCAACACTCCTCCTTCCCCAAGAACCCCCAACCCGGACTGGGCTTAGATCTTCAGCAGGTTGTGCACTCCTGCTCTGATCAGCCACTTAATTCCTCCCACCAGGTGGGCCTGGGTCCAGAAGCGGCAGCAGCTGTAGCTGCCCCACCTCCGCTGCCCCCAGGGCTGGAAGCTGAACCGTGAACTCCTTCCACTCCCGCAGCTTTTCCCACTAACCTTCTCCGCAGTCTTTGGTGTTTGTGGGTTGAGGAGTCTGGTAACTGCTGCAGCTCACTGATTCAGGGCACTAAGGCCCCCTCTGCCCGGCTTCTGGTCTGGATGGTCCACGCTGCTCAGGCTGGGTTCTGCTCCACTCTGTCCCAGCTCCCAGCTCCCAGGTCCCAGCTCCGTGTGGGATAGACCTCAGCCAGAGACCATCCAGGCTGTCCTGGGCTGGAGCCCTGCTTCCCTCTGCTGTTTTGTGGGTTCTGCAGTTCTAGAATTGGTTCAGAGCCATTTTTCACAGGTTTTTGGAGGGACTCAGTATGGAGCTCATGCTAGTCCCTGCTTTCCAGCCGCCATCTTGGCTCTGCCACTCCCATGCTTTTTAGCATGATGTTTTCAGCCATGTCGTCAAATGCTTTCAATGAGTATGAACATGGCATCAAGGTCAGCTACCACACTGATGGTAAATTCTTCAACTTGAAAAGGCTACAAGCCAAGACCAAAGTGAAGGGAGTGTTGGTGCATGACTTTCTGTTTGCAGATGATTGTGCACTCAATGCAGCCTCTGAAGCTGAGATCCAACAAACTATAAATCAATTCTCTGCTGCTTGTGCTGATTTTGGCCTAAAATTTAACACCAAGAAAACACAGGTGCTCCATCAACCATGCTAAGTATTGGAGATACCAATACAGACAAGTAACATAGAACCTGCCGTCAAGGAGTTTACATTCTAATGGAGGAAGACAAGACAAGGGGGAGCTGGAAATGAGGTAGATACGTATCTCCTGTTATGGTTTGGTAATGATAGCTGGAAAAATGACAAGGAAGCTTGTTTCCAGACAACACAAGTTGAAAAGATCATTTAGCAGAGCTTTGAGTGCCAAGGGAAAAGTCCAAGGTCCCATGGGAGTTGAGGGGTGGGGATAAGGATGATGGCTGAGGGCAGTCAGCATTTTTTTTTTGGTGGCTAAGAAATAGGGAATATAATATTCTTTTTCAATCAATTAGTTGACTGTCAAACTGGCTCACAGAGACTTTTGGAACATTCCCCAAGTGGCCCAGTAGCTTCTGGAATTCCTACTGACATTCACAAGAAGGTAAGAGAACAAATGGCACCCCTTGTTTTCTGTTGGAATAGGTTTAGTCTTTAACAGTATTCAGCTAGGAGACAGGTTATATTTTCTATATAAATGTTTTATATTAAAATATGAATTTGTGAGTGGGTAAAAAAGAATTATTAAATAAAAATGAAATGTAATCTTGAATTTTACTATAAAAGAAGAGTTAAAAAACTCAACCTAAGAATATGTCATCATGAAGAGGGGGTCTGACATCATCATCCTACTAATTCTATTTCATTGTTGGGATATAGTGAAGGACAAGTTTGTCATTGAATAGTTAACAAAAAGAAGTTTACTTAGTCCCAACATAGCAAGGATATGCAATAAGGATGTGTTTGTATATGTTTTTGCCTTTCCTCTCCTTCCTCTGCCTCATGTCTCCATATGGAATCATGTCTGTTCTGTAGGGCAGGGTGAAATAGTATTTCAAAGAGAAATTTATGTTCTCAAATATCTATAATGACAAAAGAAAATTAATGAATTGAATTTGTAAAGAGAACAAAATTTAAGTAAAATGTAAACACAAAATAGAAAATTGTTAACAAAATAAGTTGATAAAATAAAGAACAATTGAATTCATAAACAAAAAATCCATTTTTGGAAAGACTAATACTTTTGACAAACAATTAGTAAATTTAATGAAATATCAGTGAGGAAAGCAAAAGTAAAATTTCAGAAGTGAGAAAGGGAGATCAAAGGAAATAAAAATTAGCAGATATTATTATAAAATGTTAAGCCAGCAAAGATGGGGAAATAAAATAGATATTTATAAAACTGTACTCTGCCCAAATTGAAAAAAAAACATGAAATATACAACTTACTTGACCAAAATAATCCATTCATAGTTTTTTAGGCATCAAAAAGTACAGGAATGGAAGAATTTTTTTGCTAATCTGATAAAAAAAAAGCTTTTTTTTTGGGAAATAAGATTTAGTGTTACATGGTATGGAGAAACAGAGACTTTTCAACAAAAACAGGGATAAAGCTGAATTGTCCATTCTCATTATACTATTTTACCTTGTATTAGAATAGCTAATTATTACAATAAAGTGAAATGAAAGGAATCAATGTTTGCAAAGAAGGGGTTAGATATTTCAATTTATTTGTGACATGATGGTGTATTTAGAAAATCCTAGGGCCTAAAAATTTATCAAAATGAAATTGGTTGAGAAAAATATAAATCCACATAAGTCATCGATATAAATATTTCTGCTAAAAAACTGATGTTCAAAAATTATAAGAAATTGACAAAAATTTATTGAACAAGAGCAATTGCAGATTCAGTACATGGTTAAAGAATATTAACAGTTGTAGAAAGAAGAAATTTATCAGTAATCAATTAAAATTTTGTCCAAATTCTCATAAAATCAAGGAAATGAAAATTAAATCAAACTTGTTGACTTAATCAAACAGAATGAATCTAACGACAAATCAAACTTAAATCAAACAGAATGAATCTAATCCTTCTTTCACATCATAGCCTTTCCAATACTGGAATACTGCTATCATGTCCTAGTTCTCCTCCATCCTTTCCTCTACCCCCAATTTTTCTCTCCTCCAGGTTGAAAGTTCTTAGTTTCTTCAAATGATCTTCACAAGCCATTACCTTGAGACCCTTGACCATTTAATTTCCACCTGAACTCTCTGTATCTTATTTATTTTAATATCCATCATAGAATGTAATGCCCAGGATTGAACACAATACCCCAAATGTTGGGCGATTAGAGCACAGTAAACTGAGATACTTTCCCCTTGCCTTGGACACTACACCTTTCTTAATTCAGATTAAGTTACATTAGCTTTTTTGGTTACTACATTACATAGTTGATGCATATTGGTCTTGTGGTCCACTAAAATTGTCAACATTTTTTTAGATGAACTGGTGGCTAACTGTACCTCACTAGCTTGTTCTTGGGAAACTTATTGGAATTAACCTGTAACAGGACTTAGCCCTTTTAAATGTCACCTAATTAGATTTAACCTACTGTTCCAGATTATCAAGACTTGTTTTTGGATTTTGACTATCATCCAGTGAATTAGTTATCCCTTCCAGCCTTATGTCCTCTGAAAACTTGATAGGGTTGCCATTATGCTTTTATCCAAATCACTGGTGAAATTGCTAAACTGGATATGACCAAACTCAGCTCCCTTGTGTACTCTACTATTGACCTCTTTCCAAGTTCACGTTATTGCATTCTGGCTATTTAATCATTTCTGAATCATCTAAATGGACTCTTGTTTAGCATACATCTCTCCATCTTGTCTATAAGAATAGCGTGAAAAGCTTTGTCAAATTCTGTTGTAAAATCTAGCTTAAAGGTTATGTCCTGAAGGGGCCTAGTCAACTTTACCTCTTTTTAAGCAAAGTTTAAATAAGGTTAAAGGTAAGGCCTTTGTTTTGGTGCTATGATATTTCCTTGATGGAGTATGAACTAGCCTTTACTTGGGTGCTCTATTCCCTTCAATGTCATATTAAGAATAATTGCTTGATTAATGGACAGATTCAAAAGACTTAGTTTGCACCATTGAACTGAATCTTTAAAACAAGGAATTAGAGACTTGGAAAGGTCCGTAGAGATATGGGTCAAAATAAATTCAATCAGACACATACACATAGCCTTCACTTACTTGGGGAGAAGACTTCATAGGTCTGTGGCCCCACATTTCTTCTAGGAAACCATTTGGCCTCATGTAAAGAGGAACAGCAATAGTCTAGAGATATTAAACAGAGGCAGTCTCAGAGCAACAAAAAATGTCCTGAAAAAGAAGAGGGATTTGAGGAACAAAACTATTGGACACATAGGAACAGTTCCCAGACTGTGATGAGTTCTGGGACCATAGGGAGAAGTTCTAGGACAAAAGAGGAGTTGGGGTCAGAGCTAAGAAGTCAAGGAACTCTAAGAGACAGAGCTACAACGTGTATGTGCTAACTCAGACCTTGACCTTCAATGGAACTGTGAGTTATATAGACTATGAGAGGGAGAATAATCTCTCTTGATCCCAAATTCTTTCCCCTTTGGTGGACACTACAGCCATGCTAGTAGGTTTAGAGGAGTGATTCTTTAGGTCTAGAGGAGTGGTTTTCACACTTTTTGGTCTCAGGATCTTTTACATTCTTAAAAATTATTGAGGATCCTAAAGAGTGTTTGCTTATATGGGTTTTGATATTTGCCATATTAGAAATTAGACTATCTTAGTATATTTATGAAAATATTTTTGACCTCACAAACTCCTTAAAAGTGTCTTGGAGATCCCAAAGGGTGCCCAGACAACACTTTGAGTGCTTATAGATCCTTGGGAAGGTGGGGCTCACCAGAAGGAAAGTTAATCTCTAGTAATATTGAGTGATTTTCTCTACTTGGATCTATAAGGTTTTTTTTTTTTTTAACCAAGACAGTAACATAAATCTAGAAATGACTGGAAAAGTCTCTTGTATGTGGCCCTCACTGGAAGAAGTAAATTCTCTAGTAACTCTGAGTGTGTGTGTGTGTGTGTGTGTGTGTGTGTGTGTGTGTGTGTAAAACTAGGGTAGTATTATAATTCTGGATAATTGTAGAGGTACCGGGGTGGGGGTAGAGGCCCATAAGAGAGATAAGAGTTGTCTTTATGGTCTGTGGGCTCAGACGTGAGACCTCAGTGCTCTGTGTTATTTTGTTGTTTTTATTTAAATGAAGTCCATCCTGCATCTCATGTATTGTTAGCTCAAGTACTTAAATCAGAGGGAAGATCCTTCCTCCTTTTGGTGAAGGCTGACACTTGAGCTGAATTCTCAGGGTCTCAGGGCAAATCCTGGGTAAAGGCAAAGAGTGTTTGTGTGAGAAGTCTCCAAGTTTGAACATGGTCAGTATAAATTCACAGTCCCAGGTTTGTGTCAGGAGTTATTATAAGCAAACTCTTATCTATACTGTTTCCCTGATGTCTCTTGTTGAAAAGGAAATGAGGTTTGTGTGGCATTTCTTGTTGTGGATGATGCCATATAGGCAATTCATGATCACTACTTCCTTTTCTAGAAATTCACTAACAATTCCTTTAATGAAACATTCTAGAATTTTTCTGGGAATGGAGGTCAAACTCACAGGCCTATGACTTGTTGATTCCATATTTGAAAGCCCAGACATTGACCCTTTTCCAGTCCTGTGGTATCTCTCCCATTCTCCATATTGTTTCCATGATCACTGGAAGTGACCCCAGCAAGCATATCTGCCCCTAGATACTCTCATTCTATTGCCTGTAGTGGATAGAGGGCTGGCCTCGGAGTCAGGACAGTCTGTATTCAAATTCTCCCTTTGACATACACTGATTGTGTGATCATGGGGCAAGTCATTCAACCTCTTTATATCACAGACAACTTTCTGAGACTGTAAGTAACAGGAGTTGCCAGTCTGTGTAGGGCAGAGGTTCCCAAAATTATTTGGCATACTGCCCTCTTTAAAAAAAATTATGCAGGGTTCCCCTGGAAATTTACTGTTTCTTAACCCTTTAATGCTTTTTTTTAAACTTTGTGTCTTTTTAAAAATATAAAATATTTTTTAAAAAATGGTGCATCTTAAATTTAATAATTTATTTTAAATTTGAGGGTTTTTTCCCCTCATTGAAATTTTGATGATGCAATATTGTGTCTTGTAACATGTACATATTCCTGCCAATGGATGTTGGACTTCACAACAATGTGCAACACATTCACCTGCCAATACTTGCTTTTTAAGACCTGTCGGCAAACTTGACAACTGATCAGTTTTAACTTGGATTTTGTGTGTTTATTTGGAAAATAATGTAATCACTATGACTTTAACTCTGTTACACAATAGATGAAGCATGTACTAACGGTTTCTCAAAATTTTCGTATCTTTTTTTCTTTCCTTTTGCTTCTACCACTCCCTTATTTTTATTCAATGTCCCCCAATTGCACCTGAAGCTACTAAACCCCACCCCCATTGTTCCAGCATGCCTACCACCCACCCCCAGAGCAGTATTGCCCACTTTGGGAACCTCTGGATTGTAGGGGAAGTATTTCCACCTTGAGAATTCCCTCCACAAATTAAATCAAAGTCTAGAACCAACCCTCTCCAGCCCTCTTTCTATCCCCTTCCAAACACACATAAACACACACACACACATCCCTTATGTTAGTTGTCTATTCCCTATTAATCATCTTTGTTTTGTTCTTTCTGGTCCAAAAAGAATTTTCCTTTGAAGAAAAAGCAGAAATAAATTATGAATTGGGCAGCTCCACTTTTCCATCATCCATTATCCCAAGCAATGGTGCTATCCCTTTTTTGTTTCTCTTCTTTTCCCCAATATAGCTAAAAACTCACAACAAAATAAAATTTAAAAAACCGACAACATATTTTTGTTTTTCTCACCAATTTCAACTTCTGCCCTCTTGATGTTATTCTTATGGGACCATGCTATACTTCCATATTCATCTTTTGTTACTGTCCTTGCTTCCACCTTATGTACATGTCAGTGAGTTTCCTGTGCATCCATAATGGTCTCTTTAAACAGCTTCTCTTTTTCATCTTTGTGAGATTTTCCCCCTAATGTTGGGAAGCCTTTAAATCTGGTACTTTCTGGTAGAGCCTTAGAGATCCTAGGTTTCCAAACTACCAGCAGGCATTGTGATAGGATACTAATGTAAGCAAGAAATTACACCAATGCACCAACCAACAAATTGCACGCATGCACACACATACACACACATACGCTCTATGTTTGTATTTAACAATGGGCTATATCTAGTTTTATCAATAGACAAAAAGGACTTATCACAGGCTAATTATTTGTCATTTGGTACAAAATGTCTAAAGCAAAGTAATTGCTGAAGTGACTTCTTTATTCAAGGGGAAAATCCAGCAACCTAAGGGCGCCTCATAGCTATTTGTGAATGTTTATAGTAGGCCACGTGGATTTATTTCTAAATTTGAGTTTGTAAAGTTCTTACCTCTTTCAATTTTGATCGTAATTGAGGTGTATCACTTGACAACCAACAGGTACAAAGGAGGAAGTGAATCAGAGTGTTTTTTTTCTCTAGAGGCTAACAGAGAACACTTATGTGCATGCAGATAGCTAGCTGGGTCTCTACTGGGATGAAAGTCTCTGCCTAATCCTATTTGGTAGAAAGCAACATGCCCATTTTTCCTGCTCTTGAAGTCACTGCTGATTTTCAAAATTGTACTCAAGGAATGTCGTCCAATCAGTCCCTCCCCACATATAGACCCGATTCATTCAAAGGCATCCTAATGAAACAGAAGTTAAAAATAAAACAAAAATCTCTCTCAAACAAGCTTAGAAAAAGTTAGCTATAGCCTGGGCCTTTTGCCCCCTCATTGGCCACTTTTTCTTTTCAAGGCTAGGATTGTAGGTTCACAGACAACAGAATACAAAGGAACATCTGTAGATTTCTGGTCAAAGTCAAAGTCCTGTGTCGAAATGAACTATCAAGGAGGTTCAACCATAAAACTAAAAAAAGGAGATAACATTTAAAATTTTGTCATGCTTATAAAATAAGATATTAGCAATTATATGAAAAATGTCACCGAAGTAATAGCTATGAACTAGGACTAATTAGAAATCGAATGTCAAATTTTCTATGATCCCTTACCATAACTATTAGATTAGATACCTTTGTGAATTTATACCATTTAATTTGTTCAGTGATGTTTCTGTTCTTCTTTGAGTGATTTTCAAAAGTCATGGTGGAGTAAGGGAGATGAGTAAAAAACTCAGTAGGGATCATTAGGTCTTTGCCCCTGGGAAATTAAGTTTACGGTACTGAAATTTAGAAGGTGCTGGCAGAATTGGAATGTTTTCAAGGGGTATAAACAACTAAACTTAGTTCCTAGGCAGACAAAAAAACAATTAGTTAAAATAGGAAGCTATCAGATGGCTTCCTGTCAATGGCTGCCTGGCCTGGCCCAAAGCCAGCCAAGGCTCCTTGTCATGGTATCCTGCATAGGCACCCCTGGATAAAGACCTGACACCAGTGTTTTCTGTCTTGTTTTCCTACAGGGCAGTGTCCCAGGAGCTCTCTATGCATAAGGTCTTGCCTCCTTAAGTTCAAGGTTCTTATCCAAGATTTCCCCCTTTTCCAATGAATTTTCTCTTAAAAAAAAACTGATTTCAAGTGGCCTCTTTTGAATTTGAGGAGGTCTGAATTGCCCATTATGGCTCTGCTTAGATCTAGGAGACCTGGGTTCAGTCATTTACTGTTTCTCAGCTTAAGTTGCTTTATTTGCAAAAGGGGAATAATATTTGCTTTATCTAACTATGTAATAGGGTTTACTATGAAGATCAAATGAGAAAAGGTATGTAAAACACTGTGTTAACTTTAAAGCAAAATTACATAATTTATTAGCTATTAAGATTTTAAACTTCTTTTTCTTGTCAATCAGTCAAGATTCACCAGTGACATTTTCCAACAATCTCCTTCTCTCCCTTTCCCCCTGCCTTATATTTCTGAACTACATAGTCATGTGTGCTTGGACAATAGATCTGCAAAAACTTACAGATGAATAAATCATTGATATAAATGACTTTTTGGGTTTACTATTCTCTAACTTCTACAAACATGCTTCATTTTAAGCCCTTGTATGATTTCCACATGGTGCTTTAACTTTTCCTCAGTTCCAAAATATCAGTATATGCTTATATATCGGGATGAACACATTGATTTTCTGCCTATCAAATTTGCAAATGAGGATAAACAAATCACAGAAGCAGGATCTAAAAATATCTCAACAGATTAAAAATGGATCAATTCCAATAAGATGAAATGTCATATTGATACATGTGAAGACCTATATGAATTAAAAATAAAAACCACAAGCATAGGAGGGCCAAGGTGTGGTGAGATAGTAGGTGGCATGCAAAAAGATATGGTGGTTTTAATATAGTGTTAATGCAATATAAATCAATAGTGTTATAAAACAGTAAAAAAATGTGTGCTCAGGATGCATTAATACAGGCATCATGTCTAGGACTAGGGAAATGGTAGTCCCATTGTATTATATTCTAGTCAGGTCATATCTAGAATTTAGGTTCAGTTTTGGTCAATGCATTTTAGAAAAGACATTGACAACTGGAATACTATGGAGAAGGACAGCTTGGATTGTTATAGGGATGTAGACCATGCCATATAATTGAAAGAATCGGGCATTTTTAGAATGAGAAAAGAAGACCTAGGGGAAATGTGAGAATTGTCTTCAAGCATTTTGAGGACAGCTATTTTAAGAGGGCAGCTGGGTGGCACAGTGGATAGAGAACCAGGCCTAGAGTCAGGAAGGTTCATCTTCCTGAATTCAAATCTGGCCACAAACGCTTGCTAGCTGTGTGGCCCTGGGTAAGTCGCTTAACTCTGTCTCAGTTTCTTCATCTTTCAAATGAGCTGGAGAAGGAAACGGCAAACCACCCCAGTATCTTTGCCAAATGGGGTCACGAAGAGTCAGACATGTCTGAAAAGTGACTGAACAACATTTTAAGGATTGTCATATCAAAGTGAGATTAAATTTACTTTGTTTCACTGTAGAGATTAGGTATAGAAGCGACGGGTGAAAAGTGGCAGTTATTTTGACCTGGTAAATGGAAAAAACAAACAAACAAACAAAACTTCCTAACAATTAGAGCTGTTTAAAAGGTGTGGGTCACTTTGAAAGGTGGTGGATTATCTCTTAAACAAAGATTGTCAGGATGTTACTGAGGGAATTGCTGTTTAGATACATCTAAGACTAGATGGTCTCAATAGGGCCTTTGAACTCTGAGATTCTATGATTGTATGAATTAGATATTTGCTCAAAAAATTTCCTTTTTTTGCAATTACATCCTTTTTTTCTGCATTTGTACATATTTTGTCCAGCCATTAAAAAACTCAGTTTACTCCCATTCCCTTCCATAAACATTTATCAATGGGTTATGGTATCCAAATAGTCATAATAACAACACGAGACAGCAATTGATGCCAGTAACAACCACCACCACCACAATGATAATAGCTAGCATTTCTATAGCTTCTACTGTGTGCCAGGCACTGAGCTAAGCACTTTAAAAATATTATCTCTTGTGATCCCCACCCTGATTTTGGGAGGTCCATCCTATTACTGTTCCCCTTTTTATAGTTGAGGAAACTGAAACAAACAGATTAAATGACTAGCTTAAGGTCACACAGTAAGGGTTTGAGGCTGAATTTGAACTCAGGTCTTTCTGACTCCAGGCCCAGAGCTCTATATACTGTGCCACCTCGCTGCTTAAGGTACTTCCCTAGGTACCGGAAGAAGTTCAAGATACTTAGTTGTTGCCCTCGTGAAACAGTCTCGTAGGCAGTCAGGTAACATTTATTAAATTTATTATTTTCTAATTGTTTACTGAGAGCTAGAAATGGTGCTAAGTTCTGGGGATACAAACATAGGCAAAAGTAAGGCAGTCCCTGCCCTCAAGGAGCTGACATTCTAATGGGGGAAGGTAACATAAAAAGGCAGGGGAATGGGACGTACAGAAGGAAGGTACCTATTCAGGGCAAAGTGGATAAGCCTTGAGATTCAAAAATACAGTCAGGAGGGGAATGAAGCCTGGCTGGCCTAGGGCTATCCCCTAAACAGAAGTTGATAAAAGGAACTCAGAGATGAAAGAATGGGGCCAGAAAGGCAGAGAGATGTTTCAGGGTGAGAAGGCCCTAGGACCTGAGGAAAATATCTGTGAAAAGGAAGTTGAGTCATAGAAGTGAAGTCTGAAGAGGCACAGCTGGCCCAGCCAGAAGGAAAATGTCTAGTTAAGAGATAGATGACATCTCTACAAATCAACAAGCATTTATTGAACACTTACTAGTGCCAGGAACCCTGCCAAGTACCAGGGAGATACACACATACATAATATATACATACAGAATGATATACAAAAGTATACATACCCTCAAGGAGCTTACATTCGAATGGGGAAAGATAACACATCAGAGGAGCCTAAGGACAGGGAGGGGGATCAATCAATAAACATTTATTAAGCACCTACTATGTACTAAGAACTGACGCTGGTTCTTAAGTGGGCATGGCAGGGGAGGTTCCAAGATTCAGGAGTAGAGTCCTGACATATAACTATAAGATAAAGTTATATATAAGTGAACTAGAAAAATTCATACAAAGTGTTTTATGAGATTCAGAGAGAGAGATAGCATTGTACAACAGAGGAGATTATCTGAGGATTCATGGGAGGAGGGAGAGGGATTTAAAATTACCTTTAAAGGATGGGTGGGAATTAAAGTAAAGAGAGGAAGGATATGATATACATATATCAGTCATTAGGATCCAGAAACCAAAAGGCATGTTCAGGAGTAGAGTAGTTTGACTGGAGAGTATAACATGGGAGAAATGAATGGTAAAATAATGTTGGAAAGGTAGGGTGGTATCAGATATGGAGGGCCTTGGATGACAGGAAAAAGAACTTAGATATCACTCAGTAGGCAACAGGGAGCTCTGAAAGATTTTGAGTAGAGGGAATGACGTGACCAGATCAATACATAAGTAATATTAGTCTGGCTAGTTAATTATGAATGATGAATTGGAAGTAGAGGAGAGTAGGGGAAGAAAGATCTCATTCACTGAAATTCTTAGAATTTTAATTAACATGAAGAAAATTGGCTTAAGTAAACAATATTTTTGAGGTGATCTTAATGAGACCTTTAGATATTATTGAAAAAAACACGGTGCTGAATAGTGTGCCTTTATTCCAACCATGAGGTCCTAGAGGGTCCTAGAGTTATGGCAAAGATAGGAAGGTCTCAGTTTCATTTAGGCTGTCATGTTGATGGATTAGCTTCCCTTATATACGGGTTATGTGCCAAAGGATGCCTTTTGATTCTAATTCCAAGGAAAACATCAGAATTGCAAGTGATGAAAGTCCTAAAGGTGTTGTTATTTCTGGCCATTTGTTAAGATTAAAGGGTACTGCTATCTGAAGCATAACAAAGTGTTAAAATCGACTTCACAGGCCTGTTGACTCATCTGCATCAGAGGCCTATGGAATGGGAATGGGTGATGACTTCACACTAGCTATTGCTTCCATTGAGTGTCATGGTTCTTAAGACAATGTTTGTGTCCAGTGAGCTGATAGGCCTCGAGATAGCTCAGGTACTGAAAAGACTGTCTAGACTTTCTTGATGGTAGCTTTGAGATATTGATACTTCCATAGATGGGAGTATTAGCTATTGCTAACATTCTACAGCCCCTTTTCTATCTCATTTAGGCCCTTCAAAACTCTGTAGTATTCAGTGGAGTTGTTTAGAGCTATGATTTTATGTGCCTGCAGAACCCCCAGTAGGGAAATTCCTTGACTAATACAGACTGGCCAATGGAGAAAGGGGGCAGCTATTTGGTGCAGGGGATAGAGTGCCAGCCCTGGAATCTGGTAGACTCATCTTCACCAGTTTAAATCTGGCCTCAGACACTTACTGGCTGTGTCACTTAACCCTTTTTACCTCAGTTTCCTTATCCATAAAATGAGCTGGAAGAGAAAATGGCAAACCACTCCAGTATCTTTGCCAAGAAAATCCTGTAGCAACAATGTGGGTAGCAGCTGTTGTGGGGGTGAAAGACCAACATAAGTCTAACAACAAGAATGCTTCTAGCACAGGTTCTTTGATCTGCTTTTCTAAGGAAAGCAACTTTAAGGGGTTAACAATCTCAGTTTAATCAAACATATATATATATATATATACATATATATACATGCATACATATATACATATATGTATATATATATATATATATATATATATATATGTATCATTCACTTAGTTCTGGGGGAAAAGATCAGCGCCATGGACTTCAGAGAAATACAAACAGAAATTACAAACATCAACAGATAGACCTTGTCTGATCAAATCATAATACATAGTTACCAGAGAAGAACCAATGGGTCTGGGTTAGCAAAGCCGGGGGGGCAGTTACAACGGCTTGCCCAGAGTCTCAACACTCCTTCCATGAGTGAGCCCCCAAAGTCAAACACCAAGCTCCTCTCAGTTATATCCAGTTTGGAGCCCTGAGGGGTCTGACCTCACCCAGGCTGGGTGTGTGAAAGTTCCCCATTCCCAGCATCACATCAAATATAAGTCAATGACTCCTGATTGCCTTAGTGCTGAGAAATACTCCAAAACAAAGACAATAGAAGGCTTCCCACCGATTCAAAGGGGAGACTTGATAGTCTTAGCATCCCAAAAGGGAAGAACAGGGAAAAGTCTGATTGCCTTAACACTTCCACCCCTCCAGGATCCTTGGCTTTAACATAATCCAAATAGCCTTGGATCCTGAAACCATAGAGGCACTACACTTTGTGGTCCCATCTCAGAACTAAGGCATAACATTCACAACATATCCCATTGTGCTTGTCATTACAAACCCCAAATGGGGTCATGAAGAGTTGACTGAACAACAACAAATGGAGACAGCACAGAGTTGTGGATAGGGCACTGGATGTGGAGTCGGAAAGTTCCACTTCAGACTGAGTTGAGAGTAGTCTGTTGAGAGTGAGCTGTTTGACCTTGGTCAGTTAACCTCCATGGGCCATAGCTTTCTCATTTGTAAAATGAAAGCATTGTATTTGATGGTCCCCAAGGTTCCTTCTAGGTCTGACTCTGTAGTCCTATGAACTTACCTGAAACTTAGAGTGAGCTGCCTGGGGCACTCTTTTGAGGGGTTAAGAGACTTGCCCTGCTGCGGGTGACAAAATCAATAAATGTGAGAGGTAAAACTTGAACCCAGGTCTTCATAACTTTGAGGCTAGCTGTCTATCTGCATGTATAGGTTCCCAAAGTGGGCAATACCACGACCTGGGAGGTGCTGGAACAATCCAGGGGGGCAATAGTAGACTCAGGTACAATTGGGGATCCTTGAATAAAAATAAGTGGGAAAGAAGAGAAGATAAGAAAATTCTGAAAAACTGTTCATATATGTTTCATTTGTTGTGGAACACACTTAAAGCCATAGTGATCACATCATTTTCCAAATAAACACACAAAATACAAGTTATAGCTTATCAGTGGTCAAGTCTGCCAACAGGTTTTAACAAGCAGGCAAGTTTGTTGCACATTGTTGGGAAGTCCAGCATGCATCAGTAGGAATATGTTCCTGTAATGACTTGTTAGAATATGATACTATATGCAATACTGCATCATCAAAATTTCAATGTGTGAAAAAACCTACAAATTTACAATAAATTATTAAATTTAAGATGTCATTTTTAAAAAAAATTACATTTTTTTGGAAATGATGCAAGTAAAAAAAAACATTAAAGGGTTAAAGAAAGTAGATTTCCGGGAGGTCGATGAATAATTTTTTTTTCAAAAGGGGGCCAAATAAGTTTGGGGACCTCTGTCATGCTACATTTCGTTGTTCAGTAATTTCAGTTGTGTCTGACTATTTGAAACCCTATTTGGGATTTTCTTGGCAAAGATACTAGAGTAGTTTGCCATTTCCTTTTCCAGCTCATTTGACAGATGAGGCAACTGAGGCAAACAGGGTTCAATGCCTTGCATGGGATCACACAGCTAGTGAGTGTCTGAGGCCAGATCTGAACTCAGGTCTTCCAGACTCCAGGCCAGGTGCTCTATCTACTGCACCGCTTAGCTGCCACTATCCCATGCTGCCTATCTCTGAAAGTATTATGAGCTCCATTTTTGGAAGGAAGTCTCCAAACTGCGAACTCATCACGTATTTAGATAAAACACAGAACACTGAGTTTCCTTGGCCATATGAAAACATTGCGAATCTTATCCGTATAGCTTCAATATAAAACAGCCAAAGTATTATCAGTGTGAGCCCTGCTTGCACTGAATGAGATTGTAAACAAGCCTCAGATTAGTAGATGTTTTAGATATTTTAACAAATATTTAATAATAATTTAGTAATTTTAATGGCCAATCTTTTTTAAATCACCAGTAAGTGGCTACCATTCTGGGGATGGGCCTGTCAGAAGACAATATTCTTTGGCCATGCCCACGCCTGAAACCTTTCTAGCTTGTGCACTGTTTATGTAGCCTTTGAGAACCCAGATTCAATCACCTCCATGCCATGAGGCATAGGACTGAAGAGTAAGATTGTAATGAAAGAAACCTCCTTAGAGAACATCAAAAAGTTACAAACTTAATATCCATATTTTACCCACAGCATAAATGTGTGTGGTTTGTCCTTCATTCTTGAAGAGGACCATGACATCAGGAAAATGATGCAATGTCTTGCAAGTGAATTGGATTACAGTGAGGGAGGGCTGTGCAAAGTCACCAGTCTCACTTTCTCCTCCTGAGCCTTCTGGGTCCAGGGGCCAGATATAAATCAGGATGACTAGAGATGACCCAGGGTGCAGCTGGGACACCTTGGCCTTTTCAAACTAAGGTCTTTCCAAGTTCTCACTTTGAGGGAGGCAATGCCCATTCAGTGATTAGGGCAGTTTAAGAAGTGAGTCCATAGTATAATAATAAAAATTAGCAGCTCAAACTGAAAATATACAAAACTGAGTCTGACATCTTGCTTTCCAAACAGTGCCACTTTCCAACTTTCCTGTTTCTGTCCACTATCTTCCTGGCCAACCTCAGACATCCAATATTTGAACTTTCCCACCTCCTTCTTCACAATTAAGAAGCCCTTTTGGTTCCTTCTTGACAATCTCTTTCTTGTCTATCTCCCTCTCTTTGTCTTATGTTGTCACTGCTGCCACATTTTGGACCTTTAGCACCTCCTTCATGGACCATTGTAATTGTTACCTGATTAGCCTCCCCTTTTTCCAGTCTCTCCCTTCTCTAATACATCTTCCACATAACTTCCTGTATCACCTTCCCAATACACAACTCCAACATCTGCCATCTAATAACCCTTGGTGCTTCTCCTTGCCTATAGGACAAAATTTAGATTTCTTCACTCAACATTTAAAGCCTTTTTCAATGTGTCTCAAATTTACCTTTTTTAGGCTTGTTTCGTTCTGTTCTTTTTTTATTTTTCATTCCATGTTCTGGCCAAACTGGATCTTGCTTCCCTCTCTTGCTTCTCATGTACTTGTGGAGATCTTTCCTCCATGGCTGGAGCATACTGCCTCCATCCTCCACATCTCCATCTGTTGAAATCTTCCCATTCCTTTCCAGATTCCCCTTCTGACTCTCTAGACCAGGGGTGGGGAACCTGCAGCCTCAAGGCCCCTCAAGGCTGCAGGTTCCCCACCCCTGCATAGACTTTACCATGACCCTGTGGGTGCCTCCCTTTCCAAGGCTCCCGCCCCCTAACTTTTCAACTTCCTTTTATGTGTGTGTGTATTTTCTTTTTTGCTTTGGAATGTAAGGTCTTTGAAAGCAGGAGTTGTCTTTTCGCTTGTGTTTGTATTCCAAGGACTTAGCACAGTACCTGGCATGTAGCATTAACAACCGCTTCTGACTCTTTTCCTTCAAGGACTACCTTTTCCAGAAAATCTCTCTAGATAGGAGAGACCTCTTTGTCCCCCCACTTTTCAAGATGGCTTTGTATGTTTTCTTGGCCATTGCCTACCTTGTATCTTTCTGCCACATACTTGTGCCTGTGTTTTAGCACCTGTATTAGACCAATCAGTTAGTCCAAAAACATGTATTAGAGGCTTTGCTTGATGTAGCTAGGTAGCACAGTAAACAGAGTTCTGGACTTGGTGTCTGGAAGCCTTGAGTTTGAATTCTGTCTTAGACACTTGCTAGCAGTGTGAACCTGGGAAAGTTATTTAACCAAGTTCCTCAGTTTCCTTATCCGTAAAATGAGAGACTTGGGCTTGATAACCTCCAAGTTCTCTTGCAGCTCCAAACCTATGATTCTATGATCCTCTGACATAGTGACTGGAGAGTTAGAGTTCAGGAAGACCTGGGTTTAAGTTATGCCTCTGATATACTGGCTGTGTAACATGGGACAATTCACTTAAACTCTCAGTGCTCTAGACAAATCTCTAAAGCCAAAATTTTCAAAGAAGGTGCTAACCTACATTAGAAGAGGGAATTGCTTTACTGGGAATTTTTCTTTACCAATTAAACCACAGGTCCATTTATTATGTAAATAATTAATACAATTATATAAATATGTAAAATAAAATATTTGTATCATATATTATATAGGAACACACACTATATTCATAAATAACAGTAAATATATAAATAAATTCAAAAGGAAATGTATAACATACACTTCATATACATGACATGTAAATATATATAATATATACATTTATAAAAATAAATATGAATAAATAATGTAAATAAACAACATTATGGCAGCTTGGTGGCACATTATAGATAGAGTACTGATCCTGGAATCACAAAGACTCATCTTCCTGAGTTTAAATCTGGTCTCAGATGCTTACTAGCTGTGTGACCCTAAGAAAGTCACTTAACCCTGTTTGCCTCAGTTGCCTTATCTGTAAAATGGTCTACAGAAAGAAATGGCAAATCACTCCAATATTTTTATTAAGAAAACCCCAAATGGGTTACAAAGAGTTGGACAGGACTGAAAACAACTGAACAACAACAAACAACAAAAAATAGATAAAATGAAAGATTGTAACCTCCTCAAGAGTGAGATCTTTTTTTTTTTTTGCAGTCCAGAAAAACCTCTGACTTCCCTAGTCCAGTTTTTCTCTGTCAACAGAGGCAATTTATTCCTTAACTTCTTTTTTCTGTCTGATATCTTCTACTTTCTGCTCTGTCCCTTCTCTGGACACTAAATACTCCCATCTTTCCCCTTTTTCACCCCATCTGGAATCTTCTGTTTCAGGCAGAGAACTCTACTTACTTTGGTGATCGTTGTCACTGATTGGGTTGAAAAACCAATCTGATCCTTGGGAAGCAAGGCCCCTCTCTTCCCTATAAGACTTTGATCCCAGAGCATCCATAACCCCTGAGCTGCCTTAACTATCTTGATGTGAAGCTTCCCTAAAACATGGAGTTGTGTCCCATTGAGAACATGGCATAACCATGTGTCCAGTCATAAATGCAGTCTCTAGCAAGACCATAGTGGACTCCTCTTGCCTGTGTCCTGAAGACCACCATGCTTGAAGTTCTCTGGTTATATTTCTTCCCCACATCTTTTCTAGTCCTGATTCTCAGCGTTTTTCCTGTTTCCTGCTCCCATGAGTATCTTGAGTTAAACCACATGGATTTAACTTTAGAAATTCCTCTTAAATATGCCAAAAAAAGCACCTGTTGGCTTTCAGCATGGATCATCTAATTCTTTGGTGAATTTCCTTTCATCCCAGGAACAGAACTGGATAGCGTTATACCTATTTGGACAACCTGTCATAGAATTAAATTGAATTGAAATAACAGCCACTGTACAAGTGTAAGTGTAAGGAGAAAGGGGCTGATTGAAAAGAAAAAGCAAGTGAGATGATAAACCATCATGATCATATTTCATGGGCTTCTTAAATCATCTGATCCATGTTCCAGAAGGATTCTTTGCCCTCTTGATTCACAGTGATCTCCTTTGTAACACCAAAAGAAGTGTGGTGAACAGTAGAAGTGACTGGATTTTTGTATTCAGGGTGATCTGTGAGCAGCTTTTTGGCTGCTGAGATGCTGCCTTGTCCTTTACCTTCAAGAACAGTTCAGTCCACCTGTGAGCCTTTGGAACAATTTAAGTGGCTGTTAACTGCTGGGTGCTGGTTCATGTCGCCTATTGCTCATGAAGGAATTGCAATCTGCAGAGTTGTTTATTTTGACTTGGGGAGAATCCTCTACCTAGGCCTGGATTGAGTATCACTTTCACAAGATTTATGTCTAAACATTAGGTGGATTGTTTGGAAAGCTTCAGGCACGATTTTATCTCCTGCTATCTGGAGACAAAATTCCTATAGGAAAAGGTAACTTGAGTACTAAATAGATATTGAGACAAGTCCTCAAACGACCCCTAGAATTTTCAGGGAGATCCACCAAAGTTTTTGAGTTTCACTCTCTGCCTAGAGGTGATGAAGTTCCAGGTTATCAGTTCCATATTGTGAGAGGACATAACTGAGATGAACACAGGGTATGGTTTAATAGGTCTCTTCTTTCATTTCTGTACTTTAATCACCATAAAAAATTTCCATCCATTAATGAGTTACATACTGTTGAGTTTTACAATCATAGATTTAATGATTTGGGGGCAATTTCTAGACACATGATTATCTTGAACGTGTACTTTGTGGGGAAAATAACAACAATTGACATTTATAGTGTTTACTATGTAAGGGCAGTTAGGAGTGGAAAGAGTGCCCAGCCTGGAATCAGGAAGGCCTCTGAAACTTACTAGCTGTGTGCCCCTTGGCAAAATGAGCTGCAGAAGGACATGGTAAACCACTAATCTTTGCCAAGAAAACCCCAAATGGAATCATGAAGAGCCAGACAAGACTGAAACAACTTAACAAAATGTGCCAATCACCAGTCTAAGTGCTTTATAACTATTCTCTTATTTGGTCCTCACAACAATCTTGGGATGTCAGTGCTATTATTATCCCCATTTTACAGATAAGGAAACTAAGGCACCGAAAGGATAAGTGACTTGCTCAGGGTCACACAGTTATTAAATGTCTGAGGCCACGTTTGAATTCGGATTGGCCTGACTCCACACCTGGGTGCTCTATCCATGGAACTGTCTGGCTGCCTCATTGAGAAACACCAATCTCTTTGGAATTCTTCAAAGCAGAAGAATATTTCACATCAGCCTGGCATCCTACATGGACATAAGTTCAATTTGTCTGTTTTTGAGTCATTGCAAGGCTTTCCTGTAGACTAGGATGGTGATGAGAGGAAGGAGGGCATGATTGCAGGGTCGTGTAGTTCAGAGACTCTCTATCCCAATGAATAAGGGTCTTTGGGTCTCAAAGAGCCGTGCATCCCTGGAAATTCTCTGGAAATGCTTCTTTATGCACCTACAATGTCGAGAATACTGTGGTAGTAACCATAGACACATACATATAATAAAAGACCCTACTTTCAAGCAACTTAGAATATAATAATAGAAATAAAACATATCCTAAAGATGGGTCTGAGGAGAGAAGAGAAATCATGATAAGGATAGTGAGATTTGAGAAGCTGAGATTTGGTGGCTGGTTCTTTTGACTAAAGGAGACATATTCAAAGCCCTACAAGCTCAGCCAGTCAGTCAAGCATTTATTAAGCATCCACTATGTGCTTGGAGATAGAAAGAAAGGCCCAAACAGTCTCGTGGTCTAATGGGAGATACAACATGCAAACAACTTTGTACAGAGAAAATATTTACAGAATAATTGGAGGTAATTGATGGAGGGAAGGCACTAGCATTCAGGGAGGTGGAGTGTCTAGTGAGAGAAACAGCAAGGATTCTGATGTCATTGTGTCTCAGAGTAGTGTGTCAGGTAGGTAGTGTGGAGGGTGGAGAGGGGTGTATCAGAGGAACAAGGTATAAAAACAAAACTGGCAAGGTAGGAGGCACCCAGGCTATGAAGATCTTTGAACGCTATACAATGGATTTTGTATTTGATCCTGGAGGTAATGAGCTGGAATTCATTGAACAGAGGTGTGACATAGATATGTGCTTTAGGAAGATCAACCTGCCAGCTGAATGAGGAGATGGACTGGAGCAGAGAGAGACACGAGGCAGGGAGACCAACCAACAGAATATTGGAATAGTCTAGACGTGAGATGATGAGTTCCTGGACCAGAGGCATGGCAGTGTCAAAGGAGGATCAGTTATGTATATGAAAGATGTTATGAAGGTAGAATCAACAGACCTTGGCGACTGAATGGATATGAGGGCTGAAAGAAGGAAGAGTTAAAGCTGACACTTAGGTTGCTGATACCGAGGTTTCAAATCTAGGTGATTGGGACGATGGTGGTGTCTTTGATAGTAATAAGAAAATTAGAGAGGAGAAAGAACTGATAAATAGAAGTACATATAGAATGATTTCACACACATATGCATATTTGTGTCTAATAGTAGCCACCTATAGGCAGGGGAAGAGAGGGAGAAAAAAAGAAATTCATATGATAATATATATTTAAAGGAATAGCAAGGTATGCATAATAGATTTGCGGTTTCATGTACAATTGTCTTTTTTAATTATACTATGTTGTGGAAATGCTTGTCTTATTCCATAACTTAAAAATAAAACACATAAAAATTTTAAAAACACAGAGGAAGACTTGAGGAGGGGAAAGAATGAATATAGTTTTGGACATGTTGAGTTTAAGATGTCTATGAGATATCCAGTCTAATGTCCAGAGATGTCTAATAGGCAGCTGGGGATGTGAGACTAGAGCTTGGGAGAAAGGTTAGGGCTGGAGGAAGAGATCTGGAAATCATTAGCATAGATAGGATAACTTAATCATGGGAGCTGATGAGATCACTAAAAGAAGTATGAAAGAGGTAGAAAATAATAGGCCTAGGACAGAGTCTTGGGGCTATACCCACAGTTAGTAGACATAAAGGAAGACCTGGATGAAGATCCAGCAAAGGAAATTAAAAAGGAATGGTCTAGTAGTTAAGAGGAGAACTGGGAGAGTGTCTCAAAAACTGAGAGAGGAGAGAAAATCAAGGTGAAGAGAGAACTAAGAAGAGAGTGAGGAAAGCAAGCAGTGACACTGAGCAGAGTCGTTCACATGGGTTTAGGTCTCCAAATCTACAAAAACAGATTAGTCTGAAGTGGTCTGGCTAGTTTTCCTGTGACACATGCTGTTGTGAGAGATCACGTGTATCTCATGAATGTGAATATCCGCAGCCCAAGGGAACACAGTGGAAGAGCTGTGACACCTATTTTGTCTCTTGCCTCAATTTTCACTTGTTCATGGTGGGATTTATACTGTACTTGCCCAATTTTCAGTCATAGAACTTTAGAGTTGGAAAAGTCCTCAGAAGTCATTTAGTTCAATACGAAAAAGGAACTTCTGCAGCAGAGGTGTCAAACTCAAATAGAAACATCCAGACATAAGAACTTCTCCTGCACATATTGACTTAGTTTTAAGATGTTATGTTACTTATGTTTAATCATGCTTTAAAATTTTATTTTGTTAAATATTTCCCAGTTGTTTTAATGTTGTTTGGGCCATATTTGGGAGTGTTGTGAACTACATGTGGCCTGAGGCCGTATGTTTGACACTTCTATTTACTATATACCTGGCAAGTCTTCCTCCAGCCTTTTCTTAAAGACCTTTCCTTCCTACCTCCAAGACAGCCTATTTCATGTTTGAAGAGTTTTAACTCTGCAAATTTTCCTCCATCTCAAGCCTAAATTTTCCTCTTTGCAACTTCCAATCATTGTTCCTCTAGCATTTCTTGCCCTAGAGGGCCAAAGAGAACAAATCTAATCCTTTTTCTACCAGAACCCCTTCAAATATTTCATGTCTTGTCAGCTCCAAGTCTTTTCTTCTCCAAGTTTATTATTCCCAGTTTTTTCAACTGAGCCTCATGGGGAATGAACTTGAAGCCATTCACCATCCTTTTTTTTTTTTTGGTTTAGGCACCCTTCAACTACTTAATGACCTTCCTACAACTCAATGTTCTTCTTTAATGCCTCCACATCCAACAGATTACATGACTCCAAGAGATCCTACTAAGATAGAAAAACTTTGATTACAGATCAGGCCTGCACAATATGTGGCCCATGGGCTGCTTGCAGCCCACCAAAGGATTTCCAGTGGCCTGTGGAAAAATGTAGGGTTGCCACTGCACAGTCTCTCCTCCTTGTCATGTGACCTGAAGCAACCAGCTGTCATTCGTCTGTCTCTAATCTATCTGTGGCCCGAAGAAGTTTAGCTTATTTTATTTTGACCCCTACCTACTACCAAGTTGTCCAGGTTTGTTATATCGACCCAGAAATGAGAGTCATCATCTTTGAAAGGCTTGCCTAGCTAATTTCCATCAGAAGATTGGCCTCTGTATTTTGATGTATTGAAGTATGTTGCTTCTGTATTCAATGGAATGTGTTTTAAAGGTATTTTTTACGATCTATCTACCTCCGATCTCCTTTAAAGGATGGCGGCCTGTGAAATTGTTGAGATACAGAAAAAGAAGTCATGTGTCCTAAAAAAAGTTGTTAAAAGCTTATACAAACTATAAATCTCTTAACAAAATGATTAGGAGGTACAAACACTTAGGAGTAGTTAAAATAAGAAGGCTGAGAATCACAATCAGTATGGAAAACACAGGCATTTACTAAGACTTATGTTGAGTCTTTTCTGTTTCTAAACCTATGAAATCCATGATTCTATGAAGGTGTGGTGTTTGTATTTCTACCATAGTTGAAAGCCTTCTAAATATATTCGATGTGTAGGCTTATGTGTCTCCTGAAAAGGAAGCTGAAGGGACTTGTGGAATGCCTCTCTACACTTCAGGCTATTGGGAAGATTCAAGTGTTCCTTAAAAAAAGTGGAAGCATGTATTCAACAGGAGAAAAAGAAACTGTAGTATTGTAGAGAACACTTGACCCTTTGTCAGGAGATTCCAAGGTGGAAGAAAAGAGGAAGGGGGGAAAGGAGGATAACTGCATACTTGGGACTAAAAAAAATGGTTTCTCTCTGAAGAGGAGGACCCAGATGCTTTAAGAAAGAAGTTTCTTTTTCTCCAAGGAATGATAAAGCAGAGACCCATTAGATGTTAGATAAGAGGTAATCTGTAAAGTTAGGAAGAAGTCTAGAAGATTGGTAACTTCCTGTTTATGGTTAACAATAATAGAGGTCTGTTATATTCCTTGATCATATATCCAAAACAACAGAAAACCTCATAGGACTTGTCAAAATGAATGTCCACTACCTATTTCTGGTGGTTCATATGTGTGTAAATTATGCTGCCAGAAGGAACTTCAAAAGTATCACCAAAGATAACAAATTTTGGCGCAAGGAACTGAAGTCTATAGGGCTATTAGTTGTGTTTTCCTGATTGCTGCTCACCAAAGACAAGATGTGCAGAAGAGAAAAACAGTTGAAAAATGAATAGCTAAGAAGATGTTCTCTGAGAACAGGATTTGAATTTTTGGACCACAGCTTAAAATATAGAAGTGATAGATTCCTGGGTAGGGATAAAGTATATTCAAGGAAAGCTTGTATTTTTTTATTGTTTATTTTTTTTGGCCTGGTTTCTTGCACATCTATTTAACTGGGCTTTAAAATAAAAAGAATAGGGGAGCGAGTGAGAAAACTATCTAATTATATACTTAGGTAGATAAAGTGAAGGAAAAATAGCAGTTGAGATACTCAGAGTTCACAAGTGACAAAGGACAGGGAAGGAAACAGTAGTGAAACCCATGGCCTTACATGTTTATACACAAATGCCTAACGTTTGGCCAAGAAGCAAGAGTGACTAGAAATCCTAAAGCAATAGTATAAATTTAACCTCATAGGAATCCCTGAGACTTCATGTCTAGGCATTCCATGATTCAAATATGACTCTAGAGGGGTGTTACTTGTTCAAAAGATGGGAGAATAGATGGGAATAGATGGGGGAAGGGCAGGTAGGGGGATAGCATTATATCATCACTCACGTGAGAAAATATCAGAACCAGAGAGGCAAAACATGGTGAAGAATCTTTGGATGAAGATCAATGGAAGGAGAAATAAAAGTGATAGTACAGACCACATGGACAGAAAGAGGAAACAGAGGAGGAAGTTGAGAAACATCACATTTGGCACAGATGGATTTTGTGTACCCCAGAATTTACCTGCACATATGTTAACTGAGAGTGAGTCATGTTACTGTCTTCTTTTTCCTTTTAGGAAAGATGATATTGTATACTTTAGTAACAAAACTTATTTTCTATTTGGCTTCATATTTTGTTTTCTTGTCAGATTTCAGTGGAAAGCCCAACAAAACAAAAACTCTATTTTAATCTAACTATACACTCTTAGAATTTCTGGAGATTTTCAGATGCGCTTTCTCAATTTCATGGTTGCTATTGATTCTCAGGTCATATCATCCACATGTGCAGGTTGGGCCTTTGTCCATTGATGAGAGAATGAGATTTTTCTTTTCCAAATGCTCTTCTCTCCCTCCCTCCCTCCTTTCCTCCCTCCCTCCTTCCTTTCCTTCTTTCCTTTCTTCTTTCCTTCCTTCCTTCCTTCCTTCCTTCCTTCCTTCCTTCCTTCCTTCCTTCCTTCCTTCCTTCCTGTTTATGATGGAGGTCTGCTATTTTAATAACCCCTTTTGTGTCTCATTTGCCTCACCTATACAATGAAACAATCAGTCTAAGTGATCCCAAAAGTTCCCTCCAGCTCCATCATCTATGATTCCATGGCTTTGATAGATTCAGTTAGAAAAGAACTGTATACAAGTTTATATTCTAGGAACTTGGTGTACAAAGATATGACTGAGAGATTCCTTGTCTTTGAGTAGCTTACATTCTTCTGGAGGATTAACCTTGAAAGGCTCTCAGCACTATGATGTTTTAGCCACAGCAACTCAAGAAAACTAATCCGTACTCAGTAACATGTAGCAAAAATGACTGGGTCTTTGACTTTTAGAAAGGAAAAAGCATGACAGTTGTGCAAGGGTTGCCATATTTGATCTAAAATAAACTCTGAGCTTCAAACAAGAATGCACTGTGCTCATACATTGAACTTAACCAAGCTGAACATAAATATTAAACTTGATCCTTAATGATGACTGTCACTAAGACCTTCCTTGGCTGCATCATCACCAACCCAGTCTTATCACTGAACCTGGGTTCTATTTTTTTATGCCAGTGAAGCACAAGATCTGGCAAGTACTAACATATTGGAAAAGTTTCAAGAATGAGCCTGATTATGGACTCAGGATTTGTGTAGAGGGTCTTGTCATTGGAAGATTGGCCACCTGGTGATGAGTTTCTCGGGTATAGCTTAGTGCGGTTATAATATAAAACATGGGTGTAGAAGGATTAGAAACACACACATGGATCAAATTCCAGATCTTTTGAAGCACTGAGAAGAGAACTGAACTAAAATTTTGTTATTTTCTGTTTTCTGATCGTCTAGTAAATTGTCTGGCACAAGTGAATTAGAAAAAAATCACAAAAAATATTTTATAAACTAAACTAATGTACCATTTTGAGTTACTGGTATAAAGTGTTGCTGTGTACCAAACTGTGGAGACTTTGCTTTCTAAAGTTAAAGGATTCCTAATTCCTGTGATATATATATTTGTTAATATGTTCATATTAATAAATCTAATCTGCCCATCTTTATTGAATGGTGTTCCAGAGAACATGATTAACATGACATCCAGGTGATAAGTACTTTATTCCAGCATTTTAAAATGGTAACTAATTATCATGGTTAATTATCCCCATCACCCTCATTTCAGATGCATTTAAAACATAAAATATATCTTCCTAAAGCTTTTTAATACTTAATACTTCACCAATGTGGCTACTCCCTCCAATGATACAAATTGCAGCCCATCTAGGTCTACCCACCCAGTGTGACTCTTGCCCATGTTCTCCAGTAAGTCCACAGGGGGTTCATATTGTACTGTGGGAAAAATGCTGTCTTTGGAGTCAGAAGATCTGGACTGAAAATTCACCTCTAATTTTTATCACCTGTGTAACCTTGGCGAAATCATTTCATATCCATGGACCTCAGTTTCCTCATTTGTAAAATAATGGGTATGGACTAGTTGGTCTATAGGTCCTTTCTAGCTCTACATCTGTGATCTAATGGACATGTCAGAGGTCTGCCCTTAGGTCTCTTAGCATTCTGTGGATACCAGTGAACAGCAATGTTGCCCATCGTTCACTCTAGCTACATGACTGGCTCATCTTTCCCATACCCTCAACTCTCTGCACCTTCTTGATGACATTCTTCAAACCATTTCTCCTATGTAATTCCTCACTAGTGACATATTTAGTTTGCTCCCACCCCCATGCCCCTCTTTGTTGCCTGATGGGTAATCTACAACTGTCATTCATTGGAGACTAGGGGATTCCATGACTTGCAGTCATACTGCTTCAGTGGATAACGTTGATGTTAAAAAGATGGGTCTTGTTTTGGGGAGAAACCTGAGGTCATTAAAAACAGTGCACAATTTCCAAAAAGCAATCCAGCCTGATCACTTCTATCTGCTCCATTCTGGGCCTAACTTGTTATCTTCTTCCAGGGTCCTTCCCAAGACATACGGAGTAAGACTGCTTATAGTCCCAAGATAGCATCGGCATTTCCCAATCTGAGTAATTGAGGAACTAGACGTGTCATTTAAATGTGGCCAGCTTCATCAAGAATCTATGGAAAGAAAGTTGGGTTGTAATGATTACATTTTATGACAGGCTGCATTGGCAGTGGTATGTGATATGGTATTTCCAAGGATAAGAGGTCGGAGAGTACACTATTCATCAAGCCTGTTGCCACATCTAGTGAAATGTGTGCTTTCCCCTATTCTTTAATCCTGAATACTTCAGGTTTCTGGTTACTTTATGTTTTGACTGTGACCACGGCAGAGAATTTCAACCTGGGAAGACTGCCAAAGACCCACATACTGCTTCATACAATACACAGTATGCTATTTTGGTTACCTCTGGCCCACATATTTTCAAGGATATGAGAGTGATAATCTTTGGCTTTAGAGGTCACATATTACATCCATCTTGCCTGTTAGCTTCATAAAGTTTTGAAGTCTTCTTTAAAGAAAGAATGTCCATTAGCAAGGTATCCATCATGAGTATGTTCCAGCCAGGAAACTTTTCAAATGTTCCCCTAAAACTGTAAAATGTGATGAAACCACCATATGCAAGCAGTCTGTAACAGTTTAGCTTTGTGCCTGTGGGACGTGATATTCATTGCCATACTTTAAGGAAATGTTTTCTGAATTTCAATCAAGGACACTATTAATTATAGTATTCAATTTTAAATAAAGAAAACAGTTAGTCTATGATCTTTTAAGCCATGGATAATGTGTATTAGAAAGAAAAATACCATTATTCTTATAGGATGAAAGACAACCAAAACATGCATTTATATAGAAGAAACACAGAATTGTGAATGTAGTGTTGGGTTTGGAGTCAGAGAAACTTGTGTCCGAATCCTCTCCCAGGCATTTACTAGCTGTGTCATTTAACTTCTCTAGGCCTCTCACCACATGAGTGGCTACTTCCTTTTCTGGTTGTACATCCATTTAGTAAAATCTTTTATTTTGCCTCTGCCACGTGGCTCTCGATTACTAGTATGTTGGACTTGCTAATATCCATGTATACCTCTCAATCCTCTGTATTTTCACTGCTGCATAGTAAAGACAACCCAGTAGAGATATTGAAGTTTGACTCTCGATGGAAAAAGTGACTTGCCATAGACTGTTAGGTTTCTGAGAGTGGATACAGATGTCCATCATTTCAGGGATGGGGAGCCAGAAAAATGAAACCTAGGAGGGCAATGATCTGATTAACATTGCATTGCCCATAAAATGGTTTGGTAATGACTGTAGATCTCAACACTTCTGTACTGTGATTGCTCTATTAAAAGTTATGGTAGCTGTGTGTGAATGGTTTGACTGATATGGTCCCAGTCCCCAGGATACATGTATGCTAAGTCTTAATTAAATAGGAGACTGAACATTTCCCCCTTCCCCAACTGATTTCTTGCTGTGGCATAGTTAGAATTGTTTCCTGGGTCCCTGTCTCTTATTCCATATTCCTAATTAGGCAATTCAGAAAATAGCCTCATTTCATAGTCTAGACTGTCCCACTGCCCTGCTTCATAGATGATGAGGCAGTCTGCTACATCAGCTCTTTGTCTAAAACTTTATATACATTTGAACTCTGAATAGTTTGGGAACTGGTATTGGAGTAGGCATTTTGCTGCATATCTGAATTACTATGGGAAGAGGAAAGGAAAAAATATTTATACAGCACCTACTGTGTGCCTAGCACTGTGCTAAATGCTTTAAAAATATTATATCATTTCTCCTTGCAAAAACTCTGGGAGGTAGATGCTATTATTATTCCTATTTTGAAGTTGAGAAAAATGAGGCAGAGGTTAAGTGTACTTGTCCAAGGTCACATAGCTGGTAGGTGTCTGAGGCTGAATTTGAACTCTGGCTTTCCAAACTCCAGGCCCAGCACTCTATCCACCTAGCTAACTCATGGAGTTGGGGACACTGAAGGGGACCTGCTCTCTTCTCATGGCCACCATCCTTCTACAGCAGTATTGTTTTTTGGGAGTAGCTCCCACCCCTTTTTTCCTCTGTACTGTTATCAACAGCATAATGATGAAAAGGAGCATTTTCTAGAGAAGATAAGTATTTTACAGCATGGGTCAAGGAAGGAAATAATACCTCCCCCAATTATATCCATTCACACAGGAATTTGGTATGGTGAAACCAGAGGACCTGAATTCAGATCCTGCCTGCGATGCTTATTATAAGGATGAATGTCCTTATTTGTAAAATGAGAGGGTTGGCCTAGATGTCTGCTGAAGTTCATTCTAGTTCCAGTTCTAAATTTGGGATCCTGGGAAATGTTAGTTAGAAAGGTTTCTTTGGGCACATATCTCAGAAGTCCCTTCCCTAGACTCCTCTTGCAAGTTTGTATTCTCTCCTCTCAGAATGACCAACTCTGGAAGTCTTACCCATATCAAGTTCAGCCTCCAAGAATGATAAGGTGAAAACTTGCCAAGTCTGCCCTGAGGAAATAGCCTGACCTTCAGACAAACAAACAAACAAAGAACCCACAAAAACATTTTTTTGAGTAACTAATAGGATATAGTGTCACTATAGTGTCAATCCAGACCCAAAGGCACAGGGTACCCATGTGCTCTTGCTTTCACTGCCCAGTTTGATAGTGATGGTTCATTACTCCAATGGAATTTTGGGAGGCTGGAAACTAAAAGAAAAAACTAAAAGAAAAAGTTAACCAAATAGCATAAAAGTTGGCTCTTGACCTTGTCAGTGCTTGTTCTTAACCATCTAAGGTTCTCAAAATAAATATTTTACAAATGCTTTTCATTTGTTCCTGGCAAAAAAAAAAATAATCCTTACTTTAGGTCTTTATTACTGGTATTATCAGTGGCAGGAGGTAGGGTATTAAAAGTGGGTGATTTCTGATGCGCTATTTATTTGTGCTCAGGTCAGTTGGGGGCAGAATAAATCTCTGCAAGATGTAAGCCCATGAGGGCACTTACTTGGGGCAGCTAATTAGAAGAAAGTGATCTCCATCTTTACCACATCTTCACTCCATGAATGTAGCCATGGATGGAGAAGACTTTATGGGGACAGCACATGGACATTTCTAGTCCAAACCTAGTAGGAAAATATATTTGCTCTTTGACTGTGACAGGCAGATTAGCAAGTAAATTTTTGGAAACAAGTGTATTTTTTCAAACATATCCTCAGGCACGCAAATATTTTTCTAGGGAATTAGTTTAGCTTATGCTATAACTTAGTTTGGGTAGTGTTCTGACATTTTACAGTGATACTGGCTAATGGGATCCCAGTTCTTGGAATGTTGTGCATGCTCCGATTATTTGGGCCCATTGCCTAGGACCCTCATTTCATTGTTAATACATTAAAAATAAGTGATGTGCAAAATGCAACACTGGCTCTGGAGTTAGATGACCGGGGTTTGAATCTTGCTCCTGATGTTTACTATTTGTGGGACTTGGGGGAAAATCACAAATTCCATGCCTTTCAATATCTTTTATCTTTATAATTAGAGAGGATTAGACTAAATACCACTAGAGTAGAGGAGCCTTCGGGAGACAGAATATTTTTTAAAAATATTTTATTTTTTCCAACTACATGTAAATTTTTTTTGAGTTCCAAATTCTTTCCTTCACTTCTACCTCCCCTGCCCCCACCCAATGAGAAGGCAAGGAATTTGATACAGGTTACACATGTGCAATCATGCAAAACATATTTCCATATTAGTCATCTTGTGAAAGAAAACACAGACGACAAAACCCTAAGGAAGATAAAGAAAGTAAAAAAAGTATGCTTCAATCTGCATTCAGACTCCATCAATTCTTTCTGTAGAGGCAGAGAGCATTTTTCATCACGAATCCTTTGGAATTGTCTTAGATTATTATATTGCTGAGAATGAGGCATAATATTTTGACTAAAAGGATTAATTTTTACTCTGTCAAGCCATGAAGATATGAAAAATCAATAGGAACAAGCCCAGAGATGTTTAAGGATTGGCTCTCTCGGGAAAAATGTACTCATGATGTTTTCTCCATCATCTTCTTAAATCCAGGCACTTAACAAAATGACAGATTGAATCCTGATTTGAATCATTTGCTGATTTCTGAGGTGTAAATGCTCATACTAAAATTTTAACAGTAAAGCCTGTTTGAATTAGCTGTGCTCCAGATAGAACCAGATCTGTGATTTCATTGGTGCAAGGAATTTCCAGTGAGGAGACTCTTCACCAATGTAGTTGAACACCTGATCTGCAACAGAGAGTCTTGAAGAGTTTCCTAGGCAGCTTAGAAAGTTACCTATGCTTAAGAGAGAAAGAAAGCCAGCCTTAAGAAATGATAAAAGGGATGTTTTCAGGGAAACATCAGAAGGTTTTTATGAACTGATGTAGATTGAAGCAAGCAGAACCAAGATAATTTATATAACAACATTGTAATGACAAACAACTTTGAAAAGCTTGATCATGATTCCAGAGGACTAATGATGAACTGACAGAGAGGTGATTGACTCAAGATACAGAATGAGACATGCAATTTTGGATCTGGCCAATACAAGAATTATTTTCCTTAATAATGTATATTTTTACAAGGGTTTTTTTTCATTTTTTGTTCAGCTGTGGGAAACAGTATAAATTCTTGTTGATTGAAAACAAAGTGAAATGAACAGTTCAAAAGAGCAGCAAGGTATATGCAAAAAGAAGAGATTGTTTAGAATAGGCAAATCTTCTAGCCCTCCTTGAAACTCATCACATAAACATTAACGCATACTGCCCACGTGTAGGGTAGATCCTATCTTCACCAAACCAGCTATTTGGAGTATTCAAACTGTCTTCATTATTATCAGTGGTATCCATTCCACCCTACAGGCTACGAGCATATTGTACATATGCTCCCCCTTCTTCACTGAATGGAAAGAATAATGGCAAAAGATCAGGTTTTAAATGTGCTCTTATTCCTGTCTCTTATTTCTCTTCCCATGCAATGCTGGGGAATTTTCTGATTGGACTGTGATTTAGACTTAAGATAGTGGTGACCTGACTAGGTTAGAACAATTAAAGGGGAAAAAACTTATGTTTATGTTTTGTCCTTGGAGGGTAGCTAACTTGGGAGCTAGGTTCATTTTAGTAGTATCCCAATCCTAATAATTTATTAAGTTCCACTTATATATCCTGACATCTTGTATGAAATATATTGGAAATTTAGGAATAGAAATTTTTCCATTTGTGGATTGTGTGGCTTTAATTAATTTGGCTTCCAAAATAGCATTGATGTTGTACTTAAAGTTATTAAGTATACTGAAATTGCACTTTACTGTCTCAAGTGCTGTTTTTTCTTCCTCCATAATGGTACAATGTCATAATCACATCACAAAACTCACGTCTAAAAACGCAGTGCTTGCTTATTCAAAACATTTGTATATGTTAACAGTACACAGCACGTAGTGGTTTAAAAATGCCTTCTCACCACTGGGTGGTCCCATTTTAGATTCATATTTTTAAACATATAATTATTCATTATTTGAGGCTTTGACTTACTGAAAGGATTTCACAACATTGTTATGTTCTTTAGATAAGCTTTTCATCCATCTCTCTGTATTTTCATGAATGGAGCAGTTTGGTACTTTTGTCACTTCATTATGGCAACATATCTGTACCATAAATGAAACAAACTTGCTGATGATATGGTTTTAAAAAATTTTTAAATGAAATAAAATCTAAACTAAGTGGACCTCCTTTCTCAATATCAGTCCCTTTTAGTCCATGTGGTATTTAATGAAGCAGGCTAGTCTAGTGAAATCAACTTAAGTCCAGTCAACCCATATTTATTCATTGACTACTACATATCTTACTTTGTGCCAGGAACAGAAAATTTTGCATTCATGGATTATGTGGTTTTTTACAAGTAAGTCCAAGGAAATGGAAGACATAATTCCCATACTCTAATCACTCATGATCAAAGGGTTACCTTTCACAGTAGAAACCTGTTAGTTGCAAACATCATCTGAGTAACTAACTATTCTCATATTCCCCCTAACTTCAGCCTGTCTCCTATCTCACCTTGGTCTTAGAATTCTTATTGGTTCTTTCTGTCTGAATATGTCAGTACTCAGTCTTCTTTATGGCCTTGCCCCTTTCCATTCCTTCTGCGTCTTGTCCTACTGAGAAATTGTTTTTTTTTTATTCTCGCTTAGCCCAGTTGTTCCTTTTGATTTCCTGGAGAAGTAGTTTATCTGTTTTTCAAACTGCATTACAAGTATAAAGTCCTAAACATACATTTGGTCTGGACCAAATTCAATGGGTGGATTTAATGGTTTCCTCTCCAGTGAGGAAGCCCCCTCTACCAATACAGATTGGCAACTGATCTGCAACTTATAGCTTGGGGCACTGAGAGGTCTTATGACAGGGTCGCACACCAGTGTGTGTCAGAGGCTGGACATGAACCCAAATTTTACCACTCTGAGACCAGCCCTTAATCCACTCCACCATGCTGCTCAAATATATTTGAGAGCTAGGAAGACCTGGGCTCACGTCTGGCCTTTGGCACGTCTTGGCTGCGTGTCTATGGGCATGTCCCTTAGCTTCTCTGTGTCCCAGGCAAATCTCAGACAATAAATTATAGAATAGACACCAACCTACTTTATCCATCTGTGTATATATGTATATATATATATACATGTATATGTAATATACATATTATATATGTATGTGTATGACAGAGGCAGAGAGAGATAAAGGGACAGAAACAGAGAGATTCTGAGACAAAGAATGGCAGAAATTGGGAGATTTAGAATTTACTATGTGCTTACATCACAACAGTGACAATGAGACGATGTTGACAATGAGACAACGTTGAGACAATGGGAAAGTGTTGAGACAATGAATTGAACAGGAGAGAGAACAGGCCTTACGGCATTGATGAAACCGCATAATGCTTTCACCCAGAATCACAAGTTCTCAGACTCGCCAGGATTCAGCTAATACAACCTATATTTCTGTTTAGTTGTTTGTTAATCACTTCATTCGAGATATATGGGAAGGAGACTCACAGCTGCTGCAATATATTTCTTGGTTTATTGTTTTGAATGAATATATATAACATATAATGCAATATGTCATTTTAAGTAGTAGTGGCAAGCTTACCTTCAGTTCTTGCAGTATTGGGCTACACTTTAAAAAATATATCCTGTTACCTGTCCTTGCTTCTATCTTTGGTACAGGTTGTATTAAATTTTCAGTTGATCAGTGAATTCCTTAGGCATCTACATTGGTCTGTTTAGGCAACATCCCTTTCTTGGCCTGATAAGAGTTATTTCTTTTTGAATCTTTGGATTTGAATTCTCAGGAACTTTTTTTTGGAGGAGGGAAAGCAAGGAAATTGGAGTTAAGTGACTTGCCCAAGGTCACACAGCTAGTAAGTGTGTTGGTATCTGAGGTCAAATTTGAACACAGGTCCTCCTGATTCTAGGGCCATTGCTCTACTCACTGTGCCACCTAGCTACCCCTCTTAAGAACTTTCTATTCCCTCTCCATTAACTTCCTCTGTAAAATTGTGATCTCTATCCAATCTATTAGCTGTTTGAAATTTAGGGTGCACATCAAGCTATGCCTTGCTTTCTTTTCCTTTTTAGGTCATATAAAATAAAAGAGTGACAATAATCTCCCAAAGTTTCCATCATTTCCTCCCTGTTAGTGAATGTAACCTTTGTAATAGAAGTTTCTTTTCTTGGATTCTGTTTCTGAAGTATGAAATTGTCATTGAGGCAGGTTGAGAATTATTAGCTCTGTTTTAGGCAGACAAATTTCTATACTTATATGAGTAATTGCAATCTTCCATCACTGGCGTATCATGCCTCTGTACCAGGTTTGTGATCCGTTTTCCAAACTGCTCTCTTTTCTATCCAGGTTGTGTGCAATATACCATGAGGACAATACTGCTTCTGTTTGTGTTTTTGCTGGTCTTAACTCAAATGCTGTCTACTCTGCTTTCCTACTCTGGTGTCTGGATGACCTCTTATACCTTTTCTTTGGGAAACTGCAAAGTTTCTTTAATGACCCAGTTTTCCCATTGAAACAAACACCCATCTTTTTAATACCAACACTCTGAGGGTGTTGCTGTATGGCATTGAGAAATGGAATACCAGAGTCCAACTTTAATGTGAGAAACACTCAGAAAGCAATGGTGAGACACAGGATGAGTGTGAACCAGCTGTAACATGCAATCAGAGAGGATTGAAGGATAAAAGGAGTAAAAGATATCATCAGAGACATACATGATGGGAGGAGAAGATGGACTGGTTATGTCATGAGGGAAACAGATGACAGGTGAATAGCCAAGGTCCTTTGCTGATATCCTTATAATTTCAGGAAAAAGTCAGGGAGACTTTTGGCATATCAGATGGACCCCAGTAGTGAATTTATGGGAGTACATGGACCAAAGTTGCCCAAGATGAGTAGGCATGGATGGGTTATCTACATTGCTGGAGGATGGGTTATCTACATTTTATCACCAGATAGATGAAATAATAGATCCATTTGAGTATTTGTGTAATTCTCAGGATACTTCTTTCTTTTTTTCCTATTCTGTTTCTTTTGAATAAGGTAGGTTCTATCAGAGTAGGGTATGCCCATGAGTCTCTACACATAAGTCTCATATTCTCTATGAGTTCATCCCACCAGGCCTTCATGATATTTGTGAGATATTAATTGATTCAGTCTTTATTTTACCTTGCTTCTAAACTATCCATTGTGCCTTGGTAAGGCCATTGATTTTATCATTGGTTTCCTTCTTGAATTATGTCTTCTGTGGAGTTTTGGCTGTCTATTGTTTTTTTCCCCTGTGATATCTAGCTTGGTGGGTGCATATAGACAATTTTCTCTCTTTTTTCAGTAGAAAATCCTTTTGATTGGACTGTCAAGAGTTCAGACAAATCTATTTTTATCACCATTTGTTATCATCACTTGTTATTTTTATCATCACTCCATCCATGGTCAGGAATCTAGGTTTCTTATATTTTAAGCTTTGGTCCAGAAGTCAAAATCATATCCTCTAAGACAGTATTTTCTTAACCAGCTTTTTATTTTCCAAATCTGGGTTTCTCTTCTGGAGACCTTGACTTCAATCACTAGCAATGATGAAAACACCAGCTGTGTTCCTTAGATCATTAGTTTCTTATCCAAGTCTTTGTAATCTTTAGCCATGCTTTCTAGATCCTTCCTGCAGCACAATTTATCCTGACATGAATCACTAATACATGTCTTGGACAGATTTTGAAGATGGGCAAGGGATCAAGCTCATGTGGTATCTAGCTTGGTAGGTATATGCAGACAATTTTCTTTCTTCTTGTGCTATATTGTCTTTCAGAAACAATGCAGTCCTTTTAATGACTGATGATGCCACATTTCTCCCAGAAAGAAAGGTCTATCCTGAAAACACTAATATTCTTCCAATGGTGCTTTATGACTACAAAGCATGAAATACTAATCCAAAGAATTAAAGTTGCTGTTTTCCCAAAAACCAGTTGAGCAATGCATGCTGGAAATGTGCAGGCTGCTTGCAGCCTATTACCGATTTTTCAGGAAAAATGACATAAAAGACATCATCAAAGAAATGTATGATGAGAAAAGAAGGTGGGTTGCTCATGTAATGAGAGTAAAGGATAACAGTTTGCTGGATTCTTACCCATTAATTCTCAAGATCTAGAGGAAGCCTCACCCAAGTACTGGTTAGATACTTTCTGAGGGATTATGTGAAGATATGGACAAAAATTGTATAAGATTAGAAAGATTACATGGATTTTGATCTGTACTAGGGGAGGATGTTACCCACATTGCTTATATCACAGATTTCTAAATAAGGATTACAAATAAACATCTCCATCTTTATTAAGACACTCCAGATGTGGGGAGTAATAATATAGGGGCATATCTGGGACTCTTTTCTGTCACCTCCTGGCTATACTTTCTGGAAGACAGAATACTTCTCTATTATTGGGGAGGGACAACTGGGACTTTATCCCTAAGCACTGAAATATAAAGGTCACTGATGGCAGCTAGATTTGTCTTAAAAAGTTCATCAGTGATGATATTTTGTGCTACTTGCTCTGAATTTTTTAAATTGCTAGGTGTGCCTCTGTGAATTGTTGTTATAAGTTGGACAAATAGCTACCTCATTAACTCCTGGCAGGGAACCATCGACTGCTGCTGTTTGTCTCATCTTCCTCTTCTTTTACTGGGTTATTCCTTGGCTGATGGTACTATTGATCTATGTCATTATTGCTTAGAGAACAAATATCTGCTTCCTTTTCACAGAGTCTGCCTTCCTCTTCTTTAATAGCCTTGTGTCTGACACTTAGCTTCAAGTGTTTAGTGGTTCTTCTTTCTTTGTTTTCCTTTGGGTCATATTCCTCCATCAGCCAAGCTCTGACACAGTCATTTCCTTACGATTCATCGGATCCCCTTTCTTCTTTGATAATAAAGGACAAAAGATGAGAGCTGGGGTATTGTACTGGCATTCATGATGTGTAAAAAAAGCCCCAGAGAATGGCTTCCAAGTAACCTGAAAAAGTCCTCTGTTACGACAATATAGACAATAATTGCATTGGGTAAGAAGCTGTGAATGGCTTCCAATCTATGTGGAGGAACTACCCACACTGATGAATTTAAAGGTCCACTGATTTCTCAAAGTATTTAATATTTACGAATATCAAATATTTAATATTTGTACACAGTAAACGCTAATTCTAAGGCTGCATCTCAAGTTTAAATGCTAGAGACTATCCTAAAGGAATTCAGAGAAGGGAGAAGGCCATTAGGAACTGATATAGATAAAGCATGCTATGTGCTGGATCTTGCAGAATGTTTTGGTCTAAGATTGAGTGAGTGCAGTAGGAAAGGCATGCCATGAAATGGGAAGGACACACAAGAGCAAAAGAATGGAGGAATACTCAAGTTACAAAGTGAGATTCCCTCAGTCATCTCACCAGTACTTAGCACCAGTACTTAGAGAGTACTATTTTTACTCTCTAAGTGACCTAAGCCAAGATGATGTTAATGAACGGTAACTACCACTTTTCCCCACTGTGTATCTAATTTATTGGCGTGTAGGATACTATGGAGGAAAGTCACATCTTTTCTCTTTTTAAAAATAGCTTATTATTTTTATTTTATAAGTATCACTTTAAAAAATATGTGTCCCTTCCACTACCCTCCCCCGATTGAGTAATTTTTTTAAAGGCAATCTTTCAGTAAATAGGTATATGGTCTATCTAGCAAAACAAATTCTTACATTAACTGTGCCCCCCAAAATGCAAGCCTTTCTTCATTTTAAATTCATCATCTCTCTGCCAGGAGAGGAGTGGCACATTTCATACTTTTGGACTTATGGTTTATCATTGTGCTGATCAGAGTTCTAAAGTCTTTCAAAGCTTGTTTTCTTCATAATGCTATTATCATTATATAAATTGTTTTCCTACTTCTGCTTACTTTGCATTAGTTCATAATGATCTTTCCATTTTTCTCTGGAAACATGTCTTTCATAATTTATTGCAGCACAATACTATTTAATTACATTCATATATTACGGTTTGTTTAGCCATTCTCCAAAAATGGACACCTCCTTACTTTCTAATTTTGACTGTCATGAAAAAAGTCTCTATAGATATTTTTGTGCATAGAGAGCCTTTCCCCTTTCTTTGCTTTATTTGCTATATAGGCCTACTAGTGATACATCTGGGACAAAGCATATGCACAGTTTGACATATTTGTAGACATAGTTCCAATTTGGTTTCCAGAATGGCTGAATCAATCCACAGTTCCACTAACAATGAATTGCCAGTAACTAGTACCTATTTTCCTATACCTCTTCCAGCATTTGTCATTTTCTTATCTTGCCATATTCATCAGTGTGATAGGTGTGAAGTTGTCTTAATTTGTATTTTAATAGTTGTTAGTGATTTTGATTATTTTTTCATGTGTCTATTGATAGCTTGGATATCTTACATTGAGAACTGCCTGTTCATAACCTTTTTATCACTTATCTTTTGAGGGAATGATTCTTAGTCTTCTTAATTTGAATCACTTTCTTGTACACCTTTGAAATCAGACCTTTATCACATAAACTTGTTGCAAATATTTTTCCCAGTTATGTTTTACTTCTAAATTTTACTAGATTAGATTTGTTTGTGCAGAACCTTTTTAATGTTATATAATCAATGTTGTCCATTTAATCTTGCATCATCCTCTCTATTACATGTTTAGTCATAAACTTTACCCTTCCCATAGATCCAAAAGGTGATTTATGCCTTGCTCCTCTAATTTACTTGTAATGTAAGCATTTAATATCTAGGTCACATATCCATTTGGAGCTTATCTTGGTCTATGGTGTGAGGTGTTGGTCTAAACCTAATTTCTGCCAGACTGCTATCCGGTTGTCCCTGAAGGTTTTGTCACATAGTGCATTGCTGCCTCAGTAACTAGGGTTTTTAGGTTTATCAAACACTACACTACTAGAATTGCTTGTTTCAATTTGTTGTGTAGATAATTTGTTCTGATTTCTCTCTCACTCTCTTGCTCTCACTCTTGCTTGCTCTCTTTTAACCAATACCAAATCAAAATTTAATAATCACTGCTTTGATGTACAGTTTGAGATCTAGTACTGATGGATTCCTTTTCTTCCCACTTCTTTTCATTATTACCATTGAGAGTCTTGACCTATAACTATTTTGTTATTATTTTTTCTTGGTTCTATAAAAAATCTTTTTCGGACTTTGATGGGAATGGCACTAAATAAGTAAATTAATTTAGGTAGAATTTTCATTTTTATCATGTTGGTTTAACTTACCTAAAAGCAATTTTCCTCTAATTATTTAGACCTGCTTTATTTATGTAAATAATGTTTTATAGTTAGATTCATATTGGTCAATCTCAGTAGATATATTTCTAAATATTTTGAGATACAAATCTCTCTCCATATGTATACATATATTTGTATATGCATATATATCAATATGTTCATGATAAAAACAAAACTCATTAAAGTATGTATATAGATACACATACATATACACTCATATTGTATGTATGTATATACATATCTAAGTACTTATGTAATATAGACATATAAATATGGATGACTATGGGGATTTATCTTATATACTGTATCTCTGCTGAAGTCAATAATCATTTCTATTTTTTAGTTGATTCCTTAGGGTTTTCTAAGTATGCTATTATGTATGCAAAATTCAATAATTTTGTTTCCTCTTTGCCTGTGCTCGTTCCCTCAATTTCTTTCTCTTACTGCTATAATTAACATTTCTAGCATTATGTTAAATAGCAGTGATGATAATGGGTATCCTTGCTTTAACTGTGATCTTATTGAAAAGCCCTAATTTTTCTCCATTACATATAATATTTGCTCTTAGATTTAGGTAAATACTATTTTCTGTATTAAGAGAAAGTCCACTTATTCCTATGTTTTTTGAGTTTTTAATAGAAATAAGTGTTGGATTTTGTTGAAAGCCTTTTCAGCATCTATTGATATAAACATGTAACTTTTCTCACTTATTACCATTGTTTATTGTATTTATATTCTTTATTATGTTGAACTGATCCTGCATTCCTGCTGAAAATTAAATCTAATAAGAGTATACATTCTCTCTAATATCATGTTGTACTTGTTAACATTTTATTTAAAATTTTGGCATTAATATTTATTAGAGATACTGGTGTATATTTTTTTCCTCTATCCTTTAGTATCTCTCTGGTTTAGGTATCAAGACCACATTTTCATAGAAAGAGATTACAAGGGTGTCTTTTCTTATTATTGCAAATAGTTTATAAGTTTAGAAATTAATTATTCTTTGCTTTGTAGAATTCATCTGATACTGGATCAAATAAAATTTAAGGGTTTATTTATGTTTCTTCAATTCCCCCCTCCAACCCCAATACTGGAGTATTTAAATAATCTTTTACTTCTGTTAATCTGTGTATTTTATGTTTCTGTAAATATTAATTTATTTCTATGCCTACGTATTCTTCCTTCCAACATTTGAGTTTATTTTGCTTATGGTTATTATCTTATTCTGCCCTCCCTTTTTAGATCTGTCTGTACTTTTTCCTTTTCCCTTAGAACCATCTGTTCTAAGGCATCAATTTTCCTTGACACTCTTTCCTTACAAGCTTTTCTATTCTTTATATCTTGTCTAGTTTTGTTTTGCATATGTGCTCCCCTAGCTTGTGGCTAGGATGTTTATTTGTTTATTTTTTTATGTTTTTTTTTTTCTCTGAGGACTTAACTGGATTTTTATCCTCTTCAGGGTTTACCCCCCTGAGTATCTCATAAACCAAGGTCTTTCCACATGGTGCTGAGAGTTTTCTTTCTTTCTTTTTGGCTCAGCTGGGAGCCTTGGCTTGGTCTGCAACTGAATGGTGTGGGGTAGGCTTGCCTGGTCCTGAGTACAGTGTTCCAGACTAGGCTGCTCCTTCAAGGGACTCTTGGGCTGCTCTGGTGCTGTGCTCTGTCTGGAGGATACCTCTTATCACAAAGCTCTGGAACTTCTCTCTGTTGTAGGTTCTGCCTGGGATCTTTACCTCTGCTGCTGGGTTCAGCATCTGCTTCCATGGTAGACTCCTGCCACAGGCTTCAGGGACTCTTCAGGCTGGATTTTGCCTTTGGGCCTTTCTCCATGAGCATGACTCATGCCACTGGTGCCCCTGTCTAGAATACTGAGAAGCTGTTCTCTGTGTTAGACTAGGATTCAATTTTGGTTCTGTTGGGATTGGGCCAGCCTCAGGCTCTGTTTCCAGGAGTGTTGAGTTAGACTCTTGGGAATGCTAGTCTCCAAGCCTTCTGTCTCTCAAGCTGCACTAAGCCAGCCAGACATAGGCTTGAGGGAGACTCAAGATGGGTTTAGAATTCACAAAAGCCACCATCATGAAGCCAAGCCTGTCCTGGGCTTGGGCACTAAGTGGCCAGGCAGGAAGTGTTGCAACTTCCCAGAAGGCTCTAGGGGCTCTCCCTCCTTCTGCCCTCAATCTGTCCTAGCTTGTCTATTTTAAGAGCTCTGCTGCATTCCTTTTGTAGATTCCTGCATTGAGTGGAAGAGTATAAAGGTGATTTCTTCTATTAGTAGAGGGATACAACCTTCTGCCTCAGTGGAGTGTTTGTGGAAGGTCTGGGATCCTCTTCATTTTAGCCCTCAGACATCTTCCCACAATCTCCTGTGTTTCCTTGACACATCCTCAGCAGAGGGCTGATTAGGTAAGGTATGTCCATTCAACTATTTTTTATTTTATGTTATATTCACTGGAACATCTGCATGTTTGTATTAAAAAAAATAACCAATCCATACAACTTAACAGTAGGTGGTGGCCAGTAGCAATGCTAAAATATGGCTGGGCACTTTATAAGGGTAGAGCTGACAGGTTTGTCAAGTGGCTATTAAAGGAGAAAGAACCTTACTATCCCTTTGGGCCTGATCAATTCATTTGATCTATGGAAATGCCTAAGTGCTGGATGAACTTGATTTTTCTTTTTCTTTTCTTTACTCTGTGTAAAATGAAATTGTTTAAAAAATGTATATGATTTTTATAATTTTGTACCTGTGAAAATAGAAGTTGGTCACTAAAAATAGTCTGTTGTAAATATTATAAATAATTTATAAATGAAATAATGATTGTAAGTAAGGTTTATTTCCAAAGGATTGTCATTAAGATGAAATTGATTTATGAGGAGACAGCATGACATAGATTCAGCTTAGGATTTGATCAGACTTAGTATTTGATCCCTTGCTCAGATACTTTTTGCTGTTTACAGTTTCCTAATCTATAAAATGAGGAAAATTATACTAGATAATAGCTAAGATTCTTTCAGGTTCCAAATCTCTCTCTCTCTCTGTGTCTCTCTCTGTCTCTCTCTCTTTTTCTCTCTCACTCTCTCAGTCAGGAAAACTCAGCAGCTGTTCATAATTTATAGCATTGAAGAATTTCTTGGTGCACTGAGAGATTAAGTGGCTTATTCAGACTTATACAGTCAGTATGTATCAGAGACAACACTTGAACTTAGGTCTTTTGGATTCTGAGGCTGGCTTTTCATTATGCCAGGCTGCTGCTCCTATGGACTTACTTTCTCTTTCCTTCTCTCTTTTCTTTCCTTCCTTCTTCCTTCCTTCATTCCTTCCTTTTTTCCTTTCACATATAAGTATGGACAAAGATATATCTATATATTTATGATATATACATATACAATAAGATATATATTCACACACACATGTGTGTGTATCTATCATCTATCTATGCAATATTTATAGGCAAGGATATATCTATATATTTAAGATAAACATACACAATAAGAAATATATGTTCACACACATATGTGTGTCATCTATCTGTCTATCCATCTGTCTATCTATCACAAATGTGAGCTTTCATTTGTCTCTTCTAGTCCTTCAGAAATGATGACGAAAGGCAGAGTGGAGTAATGGATAGAGAGCCAGCCTCAGAGTGAGGAAGAGCTGAGGTAAAGTCCCACCTCTCCTCCCTATTGGCTGTGGACTCTTGGGCAGGGCCCTTAATTTCTTAGTACCCCATGAATCTCTAAGACTATAAAGTGAAGGGAAGGTGATGGTCTACATTGGTAGTTGAGATTTCCTTACCCAGGAGTTTCCTATGGCCATGATAGGGACAGCTCCAGTCCCTACGTCTTAGATCTGAAATTGAATGCTCCTCTCTCCTTCTGTCCTTAATTCAATTCAACAAACTCCTATGATGCCCAGTGTGCTGGAGATACAAAAATGAAAACAGTCTATAATCCTAGATCTGAAGGTGAGAGGAAAGGCAAGGGTCTAGAGTAAGAATAAGACTCACTATCAACAGTGGCACCAGCTGTCTCTGCAAGCATAGTCTGACACCCCACAGAGCCAGAAATAGAGAAGTAGGATGTTTTGTTTAGGAAATACCATCTAAAGCGTCGTCTTTCCCTCTTATTTCAACATTTCTTCTGCCTTAGAAAAACACAGTATATGTTACTGCAAAATTGCTTTCATATTCTTTCAGACTACAATTCCCATCAGTTGGCATTTCTCCATGAACTGGAATACAATGATTCGGATTAGTTCTTTGGAGTCCAGACTTCACTAGCTCATTTCTGCTACCTGTCACTAGGTGCCATACCACCTAGTGGTACCAACTGTGGATTCCCAGCTTGACTTTTATTTCAGTCTTTATTAGCATAAATGTGAAACATTTGAAAAATATTACAAAAAGGCCATATGTCTTAAATCCTGGATAACTGTGAAAACTGCCCATTTTTGGCAGTCACACCTACTGTTTGGAAACAGTCCTATGACTGTTTTTCCCATATTTGCTTTGATTAAGAGGGAAGGTTTGTCTCTTCACAATAAGAGGAAACTTGATTTGTTAGAAAGATTTTTTAATGTTATCTCTATAAATGTTATTTAAAGACAAATTATAACCTTCCCCACCACCTGGTTCCTCGTATAATGAAAATTTTGATAATAATGGGAATTAGGATAATTTGCTAACATAACAATCCATTCCTGAATTTATCTGCAGATTCATTTATAAAGAGGTTATGTGATTAGCAAAAGTATTGTCTTCATTGTAAAGCTATCCATGTTTCCATGAAATGTTTTTAAGGGCATCTTCATAGTCCGTTAGAGAATTACAATTTGTGACTAACTGCTTCTTAGGATTCTTATCTGAATCACTGTGGAGAATTTTAGTTCCCTTTCTACTACTTGAGTCAAAGAAGTGAAGTGACCTTTAGTATTTTTTCAAAGCTGAGAAAGGGAAAATGTGTCCAGGTGGGAGTTGGTGGGAGGATAAATCTGTTGTCAGCACCTCATAAAAAGACAGTCTTCTCCCAAATGAAATGAGTTACTGGGCTGGTGGAATTAGAAACTGAGAGGAACAAATTTTCTTTTTTCATAAATGACTGGACTAGTTCTCTGTATTGAGAATGATAGCTAACATTTCCTAATAAATAATAGGAACCTTTATTAACCTGGATAAGAGACACATGAATAATCTTGGAATATCTACATATAAATTACTAGAATTACTAGCCTCCTTATGACATGGAAGTAGCCCTACATTCTCAAAGATTATCAGTGTGAGAGAAAGCCTAGTGAGCTGCAAAGTCTTTGGGAACCAGCTGAAATGATGTACTATTTATTTGTCCCTTTTCTCAAGATCAACCTAACAGGTTCATCATCAGGCAGTTTTTTTTGGCTACAACTCCTGAAGAACTACTTATTAAGACAGGGAGGAATCATGGTCTGTCTGACCAAAGGAGTAATCACATAGAGGAAATCATGGATCATGGAGGAAATTAATTTCCTGGTTTCTGAGTCCAAGCCTTTGCATTTGTCTGTAATGTGTACATGCACATTCACTCATGATAGAATACAAGCTCCTCGAGGGCAGAGACCGTTTCATTTTTATCTTTGTATCTCTACTGTCTAGCAAGTATTTACATATTGTAATTGCTGAATAAATTATTGCTGATTTATTGACATTTATTCTTTTGAAGTATGTATGCTTATAAATATTTTATTTGCATAGATTTTAGGAGGATTTCAAGCAGAAGAAAACATTAATTATAGAACTGAGCAAAGATTAGTCATTAGAAGGAATAACATAAGGAGTAATATTTCTAAGCAGTTATAGTACACTAGGTGTGCTAATATGTGGACAGACATAGGACGTGTCTATATTTAATTACTCCAATAGACCTGTGATCTCATCTAATGAGATAATATTTGTAAAACATTTAGTACAAGGCTTAGCATATAGTTAGTGTTATATAAATGCTAGTTATCATCATCATCATCATCATTTTTGTTAATCAGTGTAGGAATGCTTTCAGGTGCTGCTGATCACCACCTATCCATGCCTGCCCATCCTGTTCAACTCTTGTCTATGACGTCTTATGAGTATGCCTCAGAGGCTTCACCCAATATGTTGGAGAACTTTGATTTCTTTGAATATCCCATGGAAATCAATGGAACATAGACACTTCCCTTGATTTTGCCCTGTGACCAGTCTGTTTTCTTTTTTGTTCACACAGTTTTTTTTAATCACATTCTTTATTCCAAATTTTCCTTGTAGTTCCTTGTGTTATGTTACAGACTACTTTTCCATAGCCCTGTGAATATATTAATTTTTAATTCTTTGAAGATTGCTGTATTAAATGTATTAAAATCACATAACACACATATGTATACTCATACACACTGGTGGGTGAACTCTATAGGTTGTCTAACTGCATGTTACAATTCTTCATCCACTTGTTCTTTGCTGTTTGGATAGCGGGGCCAAACTCTTTTGGGTGGTTATGAATCTCATCCAGGAGGCTCTGTATGTCCTTGAATTTGATGCAACCAGCACAATACCATCTGCTAAGAGGAAAATCTGGAGGACTTCACTGTCCATAGCAAATCACTCCTGAACTTGGATTCTGTTCTGGATCTGCTTGATGACAGTGGTGAACAACTTCGGGAAACATGCATCTCTCTGTTTTAATCCTTGCTTCATTAAACAAGGTTATATTTTATGTTATGCTTTTCAAGTAACCTTTTAGAATTGTTGTGTATGCATGCAAGACTTTATGGGAAATAACTTTTTAAGGTGGCAATTTGCTCTATCCAACCAAATTTGAAAAAATAATTGGATAATTAGATTAGAAATACTATTCAAACAAATTTTATGTCAGGTAGACATAAAAATTAATAATAGCTAGCTATTCTGTAGTGCTTTAAGACTTGCAAAGAACTCTACACATATTCTCTCATTTTATCTTAACAACAATGGGGGTAGGTGCTCTTATTATCCTCATTTTACAGATGAAGAAACTGAGGCAGACAGATGTTAAGTGACTTGCCCAGGGTCACATAACTAGTAAGTATCTGAGGCCACATTTGAACTCAGATCTTCCTGACTCCAGGCCCAGTGTTCAACACTGTCACCTAGCTCCCTCAACTACTTTTGACTTTTGCTATGTAAACAGACCCAGCCTTTGCCCTCAAGTCTGACTATTTCCTGGCTACATGGTAGAGGAAATTCTCATTGAGGTATCAGCTGGACTGGATGGCCACTGAAGTTACATCTAACTCTTAGACTCTATGATTCTCTGTGATGGACTGACATTGGCAAAAAATGATTATACCAAATTCAAGTCAGCAAATATTCATTAAGTATCTACTGTAAAAAAGAAGTACTGTTTAGGGAACTTAGGATGAAAACACGATAATGAATTAGTCACTGTCTTCAAGAAGCTTACATCCTACCAGGAGATACTGAAGAATAAAAAAACAAACAAATAAATGGTAACTTGAAGAGAGAGCTTTAACATCTGGGAGAATCTGGAAAAACTTTTTGGAGTAAATGAGACCTGAATTGAGCCTTAAAAGGACATTAACATATTCAGCACTTCGCAAAACTTAAAATATTATGTATATGTGATAATTATAATAGCAATATTTATTATCATCCTAATCTCTTCTCATCTTTTGCAACAGGGATCAGATAGAAATGGCCTTAGGATGAGGTAATGCTGCTATTATTGTTTTATTTTAAATATGTTACATACTATTGCATACTAAAGCATAATGTATACTTTAGAGAGACTCATCCTTTGTAGACTTAGTATTCTTAGTACCATGCTTGGTACTTCTCCAGCAGCAGACAGAACAACAGGTACTGTATGTTTCTTTTACCTATATGGATTTTTCCTCCTCAACTGGGTCTCTATATTCTGAAAGCTTTTTATTCCACATAGCTTGGAGATTATGAGTGTTTGCTCTGGAAACATTTTTTTTAATGGATCAGTATGTGTCTGGGAAATTGTGCATAATAGTTCAGTCTGTGATAATTGTCTTGTTCTAGTACAGTCTATTGGTTGATTTCTCCTGGGCATTTTGAAGTATATATTTATAATATGGGGACTTGCAATTTGTCAGGTCATGAAAGTTCTGGTGTATAATTCTACCCATTGGATCATGTCTTACTAGCTATTTGATAGATGTTACATTTTTATAAGCCTGCAAAGTTTCTACCAATTTCTTCCATAATATATATGATTGCTCAGTCTGAGCTCCTTAAGACAATTCTGTAATTTCTTGTATCTAGGACTTGGACTTGAATTATTATTATAAATTCTTCTTATTTCTTTCTCCTCTTTCTTTCTTTTATTTTTGCTTCTCTATCTTCAAAATGTATTTCAGCACGAAAGGATTTTTTTTTGCAAGTGCACATAGTGTGGAAATGTATTGTTGAGTTCAGGCGACAGATGAATTCCAGCTCAGTTTGGCTGGAATGTGGAAGGTATCCAAGGTATTAATGTGACACAGAGCTGAAAGGATAAGTTGGAATTACATTAGGAAGTTACATAAGTAGGTCCATAGCAGGAGTATGCTGGACCAGCTAGAGAGAGCCAGTGTTAAATCTTCAGTGTGAGTATTTATACCGCAGAAATCAGTGAATGCTACAAATTGAGCTTGATATATTGTATTGTTCACTGTCTAGACTTAAGAAAGTGATGGATAAAATGTGAAAAAAGCAGATTAAAAGTAGAAGTGTGTTGTGCACATATTTCCTCCCTAGAGAGCTGACTGTTAAACATTTACCCTGCCCGAAGGAAAGCAAAGACAAAAGGAAAGGTGTTACACACACACACACACAAACACACACACACACACACACACACACATGCACACATGCATGCACATGCAGAGTCCATAGCAACTTTTTTTGGTGATAGTAAAGAGCTGGAAGCAAAATAGGGGCTTATTAATTGGGAAATGGCTGATATTGATTAAGGAAACTTATCTATAGTTTTCTTCCTTTTTGCTCTCTCTGGTTTAGGTATCAAAACCATAATTGTGTCATAAAAAGGAATTTGGTAGGATTCTTTCTTTACCTATTTTTCACATAGTTTATGCATTATTTTAATTAATTACCCCTTAAATATTTGGTAAAATTCACTTGTAAATCCATCTTATCCTGGGGATTTTTCCTTAGGGAGCTCATTTGTGGCTTGTTCAATATCTATTTCTAAGATAGGGTTATTTAAGTATTCTATTTCCTCTTCTGTTAATCTTGGCAGTTTATATTTTTGTCAATATTCATCCATTTCACATAGATTGTCAGTTTTGCTGTCATATAATTTGGCAAAATAATTCCTAGTAATTGATTTAATTTCATCTTCATTGGTGGTGCATTTACCCCTTTCATTTTAGATATTAGTAATTTGTTTTTTTTCCTTTCTTTTCTAAAATCAAATTAATAGCTCAACAGGGAATCAAAATTCTAATAAAATAGTCAAAAATAATATTAATAAATAAGAAAAAAGAGAGGGATCTCTAAAAACCAATATAGATATACAGGAAGCTCTCTAAATGAATCTGGGTTTTCTCAAAACTTACTTACATGAATGTACTTACTTACAAAACGAAACTTATGTGAACTGATTCTGAGTGAAGTGAGCAGAATCAAGAGAACACTGTACACAGTGACAGCAACATGGTGCAATGACCAACTTTGATAGACTAGCTCTTCTCAGCAATACAATGGTACAAGACAATTCCAAAAGACTCATGATGGAAAAATACTATCCACATCCAGAGAAAGAACTATGCAATCTGAATGCAAATCCAAGCATACAATTTTCTCCTTTTTTTCTTGTGGTTTTTCCCTTTTATTCTGATTCTTCCTTTAAACATGACTAAGGTGGAAATATGTCTAATAGGGTTGCACATTGTAAAGGCAATCAGTAAATAAGAAGATCTTTCCTGCCTATTTGAATAGGCTTCGGCAGGGGGGCTCTCAGGGTCCTAGGGAGAATGGCTAAGACTGGAGCCAATGGTAGGTGCCTGAGTTCTGGTTGCTCAAATGATGTTCTAGTCAATGGGATGTTGTCTGGTGACTATATATAAAGGAGAGAACCCAGCTTAGAGATTGAGATGTAGTGGAGGGAGGAGAAGGAGAAGTGGTGGCAGCAGCGGCAGCAGTGGCAGCAGGCACTACTAAAAGCAGGACTGACCTTCATGCAGACCAGAGAGTGCTGAGCAAGGGCTTGAGGCTAGTGGGTAATCTTCTTACTGGAGGGCCCTAGCATTGGGGGGGAAGCACCAGTATGGCTTGGGTTGCTGCCATAATATTTTTCTGTAACCTCCCAGTCACTATTGTGAGATGGGCATATTGGTTTTGGAAGGTTCTTGCAAGGATATTGGATTGGGGACACTGGTCCATGGGTCTGCTATTTTCGAGCTTGAATAAATGCTTTAACTCTTCTGCCTTCTACTTAGAGAATTCCTTATATCCTGTGATTCTGGACCATTCAGGCATATTCATGGCTATCTTTGAAGTGGGTGGGATCGCTAGGTATAAGACCTCTATTTAGAAGCAGAAGAACTTCAGAGGGAGAGATGAATATCCCAGGGTGGGAGGATCCATTTTATTCCTCCCTAGCAAAGGAATAGGCTAAAAGAGCTGGTTAGAATTCAGTCAGGGGCATCACTATCTAGGCAAAGCTGGATAGTGTTATCAGCCTACTGGCTAGTGTATAAAAGATTGAGGTTAAGTGAAAGAAATGAGGGCACTCCTACCCCATGGCAAGATGGGGAATCTCAGACAGCAGGAGAACAAATTGTTGCTCAAGAGTCTACTGACTCAAATGAAAATTTTTCCGTTAATGTGGCTAGGAGCAACAGGAGGCCAAATAGGCCAAGAGTGCATTTCAACTCAGCCCAGGTGGAGCCTGACTGCCTGCTTAGTCTTTGCCATGGTGGCAGGGGAAGGGAGTAGAGAGGATATGAGACAATGTCAGGGGCTGAGGCACAAAACACTACTAGAATTCAGGATGTCCCTCGCATGGAGAATGAGAGATGGTCGAATACTCAGATAGACGTTCGTCCTATACAAAGGAGGACAGAAACCCAAGGTGACAATTCAGTTATGAGGGAAACTCAGAAAGATTTTTCACAGCAAGAGATCACAGACATTTTGAGTAAATTCGCCCAAAGAATGGTAGAACCGTTAATATCTTGGATGGTAAGACTCAGTGATCAAGGGGCCGGTGGAATATCAATAGATAGGGTGGATTGTACGAGATTCATAGGCGTCAGCCACGATCCTCTAGTTCAGCAAATATTTAGGGAACATTATCAGCAAAGAGATGGTGAAAGCAAGACTAATCTGTTGGCGTTAGCTGCTGAGGGATGTAATAAGAGATATGCTACTGATTCTGTGTGGCCCACTGAAAATAAACCTTGGTATTCACTTAGAGATTGTATCATAAAACTAAAGGAGGAGGTAATGAAGACTGCTATCATGGCAGGAACTGCAGACAGATATTACGATGATCCCTTGGGAGTCCTTCATAGGAATTTAATAGTCAGGACAGCTCCTCCTGCTTATAAACACCTAATTTTGACTCTGTTACTTGGGGAAATAGAGAGCCGTCTTTCGGTGGTGATAGATAAGATTTCACAGTTAAGTGACTTAGGAGACTGGGGAAGGATAGATCTCTCTGAGAGAGGAGAGTGAATAGCCAGCACATTTGGTGCCAAAATAGAGTGACCAGAAAAGAAATGTTCACTGCTCTATTGAGAGCAGGGGTGGACTTTGAAATGATAGATGGCATTCCAACCAATGAACTGTACAGAATGTACCAAGATAAAGGACTTGATAACAGACAAAATAAGGAAATAAGAACTGCTCCTGTAGATGCTACAGACCCTGAACACCCAAGTGAGGCACATGTTAGGGAATACTAGGAAACAGGCCAAGCCCCAGTCCACATTAAGGAAATACACAGGCTAGATTGCAGACCCCACATTAAATTGATCATATATTGGAAAAATGGGTCAAGTACAGTAACTAGGGCATTAATAGATACTGGGGCAGAGGCCACCCTTATCTATAGAAATCCAGACACGGTTCAGCCATCTAACTCCTATTACCATCACAGGATTAGGAGGGACTGAAATATCAGCCAGACAAGTTAAATTGATGATGAAAATTGGGCAGTTGCCCAAGAAAGAATATGCTGTAGTTATTGTGCCGATTCCTGAATACATCATTGGGATAGACATATTGAAGGGAATGACCTTGAATTTACCTGAAGGGAAATACCAATTTGCTGTGAGGAAAATAGGCGTTAATACAGTCTTAGTGGGGAAAATAAAGATGGATCCAATCACTTTGCCCGAACCTTCTGAAGTAATTACTTTGAGGCAATATCATGTGCCAGGTGGGCAAGATGAAATTGTCAGCACTATAAAAGAATGTGTTGAAATGGGAGTGTTAGTCCCTACAACTACTCAATGGAACAACCCTGTCTGGCCAGTTGGAAAGTCAGATGGAACATGGAGGATGGACAGTAGATTATAGAGATTATAGACAGCTGAACAAAGTGACTCCTCCCCTGTATGCTGCTGTTCCAGACACTGTTACTTTAATAGAAAGAATGCAGAAACATGAAGAGACTTGGTATGCAGTTACTGGTTTGGCCAATGCCTTCTTTACGATCCCAATAGACCCCAAGCAATGGGACTAGTTTGCTTTTACTTGGCAAGGCCAACAGTATACATTTACATGCCTGCCACAAGGATATCTTCATAGCCCAACTATTTGCCACAGGATTGTAGCTGAGCATTTAGATGAATTAAAATTACCTGTTGTATAGCTTACCCACCACATAGATGACATCATGATACAGGGAGAAAATGTAAAAGAAGTGGAGAAGAGTTTGACGCTATTAATTGACCATATGAAAAGCAAAGGATGGGAAATTAACCCTGCAAAGGTTCAAGGGCCAGCTCAAACTGTAAAATATTGAGGGATACAGTGGAATAAAGGACTGCAAGAAATTCTTCCACAAGCTTGACAAAAAATCCAGGATTTTCCCACCCCCTACTAATAAGAAAGAGGCCCAAAAGTTCATAGGGCTATTTGGTTATTGGAGACACCACATCCCACACTTGGGACAGATTTTGAAACCCTTGTATAAAGTCACTAGGAAGAAATAAGAATTTGATTGGGGACTTGAACAAAGTAGAGCTTTTGAGGAAGCAAAGGCTGCTATACAATTAGCCCTGGATTTATGGCCTATGAAAAATGGGCCAGTGGAATTACAAGTGACTGTGCAAGATGATTATGTGAATTGGAATTTATGGCAAAAACAACAAAGCCTAAGTATACCATTAGGATTTTAGTAAAGGAAACTACCTTCGTTTGGAATGCAATACACACCTTTCAAGAAGCAGCTGTTAGCTTCATGTTGGGCTTTGGTAGAAACTGAGCAACTGACTCTGGGTCGTGAAGTGGTATTAAGGCCTGGAATTTTGATTATGACTTGGGTAATGAGTAGCCCAGCTTTCCACAGAATTGGACATGCAAAAGAGGCGAGTATAATCAAATCGAAGTGGTATATTCAGAATAGATTGAGAGTAGGCAAAAGTGGAGTTTCTGCTCTACATGAATCTGTAGTGAACATTGAGGGGAATGAAAACCCCCCTGAACCTAAGCAACAGTTGGTTGAAATGGAATAATGGATATGATGGACTGAGGAACTGAAGAAACATGCTTGGTTTACTGATGGGACAGCAAAATATTTGGGACACAAGAGACATTGGAAAGCAGTAGCCTATAACCCCTGTACTAGGTGAACTCTGGGATAGGTGGAAGTAGCCAATATGCTGAACTGATGGCAGTACATCAAGCCATCAAGACAGAGAAAGGACAGTGTCATATATTTACTGACTCGTGGGAGGTAGCTAATGGGCTGGCTATGTGGATGCCTATATGGAAGAATCAGTATTGGGATATTTGTGGCAAACAAGTTTGGGGTAAAGAGTTATGGGAAGACATATGGGATATGTCTCCAGTTATGAATTTGTCAGTTTTTCACGTTGATGCTCATGTGACTTGACCACACCAGAACGTGAGTACGATGCACATGCAGATAGGCTAGCAAAGATTGCTACTGAATATATTGTCCCTACTCTGTCCCCCACTGATTGCCCAACCTTAACAAAATGGGTCCACCAGACTGTCGGCCATTTAGGGGTCCAGGCCACCCATCGATGGGCACAGGATTGAGGTATTAGTATCTCTCATGCATTGTTTAAACAAATAACAGGGGAGTGTTGTATATGCCAATTAGAAAAAAAAGAACTGTTCCTAGGATAGTAACTGGAGAAATAGCAAGGGGAAAAGTACCAGCCCAGATTTGGCAGATAGATTATATTGGACCACTACCTCAAGATAAGGGATGTAAATATATATGTACATGCGTTGACACCTATTCATGTGTACTAGTGGCTTGTCCTTATAAGGATGCAACTCGGAAAAATACCTGTAAAACCCTAGATATTGTAAGTTTATACTACGGAATCCTGATGCAGATTCAAAGTGACAATGGGTCATATTTCAAGAGTAAGGAAATGAAAAGATATTATGCATTGAATAACATAGAGTGGATATATCATATTCCATATTACCCACAAGCATCTGGGATAATTGAAATAATGAATGGATTGTTGAAAGAACAGTTAAGAAAATTAAACTCTAATAATTTGTATCGACATTGGAAGGATAATTTGTCTATTGCCTTATGTAATTTGAATAATAGGCCCTTAGGAGGGAGTACACCTCTAGCCAGAATGATGATTCCAAATCTGCAGATTAGAAAACAGCAAACACGTGAGATCCAAAACATTGAATTTTGGACTGTGAGGGAAGATGTCCCATCACTGTGCCCAGGAACACCTGGTTCGGCAGGATATGATTTACGTTGTATCGAGAATTTTAGGTTAAATGGGAAAGAGATAAGAAAAACCTCTACGGGGGTATGTATGAGAATCCCCAGGAATCATTTTGGACAGATATTACCTAAACCAGGATTAGCAGCTCCAGGAGTACATGTATTGGCTGGAATGATAGATTCAAAGAGATCAAAGAGAAATTGTTGTGACACTCCAGAATTTGGGCAAATAACCTGTACAATTTTGTAGCAGTGATAGGATAGTCCAAATGATTATTATACCCTGTGAAAAAATACCCTCTGTGAAAACTGACACCCCTTCCAAAATACTCTCAGAGGAAAGGAAGGCTTTGGTTCTACTGATGGAATAAAATTTGGAACTAAAGTATGGGTAAAATGGAAGCCAGATGATGTACCAAAGGCCGCAGAAGTCATAGCCCATGGGAAGGACAACACTATAACAGTTGTCTATTCAGGGGAAGATAATTACTGAATCATACCCCTGAACCATATATTTTACCATGAATAGGACTATAATAATAGATTCTTGGACTCCAGAAGTATGGCTGATGCTGATAAATGCCACAAGCCACTCGGAGGGAAGGTGATCTTGTGTGATTAACAGATGAAAGTTGGTATACCTGAGTTAGGCTATGAGATCGAATCTTTGCATAATTGGAGTCTCAACGAAAAAGGAGATGATTTTATTTGAAGGATAATAACCCATACTTACCTACCCTTTTTGTTCTTTGTTTTGGTTAACTTTGTTGCTAGTTCTGTCTCCTTTAGGCTTAGGTACCTGTGTTGGTAAGCAAAATGGCCTTTGTTTTCTTTGAGTAATCCTTACTAGGTACTAAGCCCCAGGCCCAAACCCCTATTAGGTGCGGAACCTATGTGGGTGTGGATTGTGACTGGGGTGGGGCCCAAGGTGGGGCTGGCTAAGGGGAGGTGCTAACTCCACAGCCATGCCTTACTAAGTGCTAAGCCCCAGGCGCTGACCCCTATTAGGTGTTAACCTAATCTATGTGGATGTGAACCTCCCAGGTTCCTAAGGGGATGGGCCAACTCAAGAACCAATCAAGAGAACCTAAGTTCAGGTCATTCAGACAACGCTTGATGAAGTCCAAAACTCTATAAGAGGAGAGAAGGCAGCTTGGAGATTGAGATTTGTTGGAGCCAGAGACAGCTACAGCTGAAGCTGAAGATAAAGCCAAAGCCAAAGGAGCTGAAGACGAAGACCAGGAGGTACTGGTAGCAGGGCTGACCTGTGTGTGGACCGAGGAGTGCTGAGCAAGGGCTTGAGGCCAGTGGGTAATCTTCTTACTGGAGGGGGGAGGCATGAATATGATTTGGTTTAATGCCATCATGTTTTTCTGTGGCCTCCTGGCTACTCTTGTGAGACAGATTTATTGGGCCTGGAAGCTCTTGACCAAGATATCAAAATGGGGACACTGGTTCGTGGGTCTGCTACTTTGGAGCTTGAATAAATGCTTTGATTCTTCTGCCTTCTACTTAGGGAATTCCTTATATCCTGCAGTTCTGAACCATTCAGACATATATATGATTCTCTTTGAAATCATAAATTCTGCCTTCCTAATACAGTACCCTAAGTACCCTACACTTTCAGATGACTGACTGTCTAGGCACCTAGCATTCCTGGAACTCCTGCCAGATTGCTGAAGAACTGACCTCTGGAATGGGACTCTTGGGGCAAGGACAGCTCTATGTCCAATTTCAGCAAGAAGAAGCTATGGAAAATGAGACCTTCACCCCTTACCCCAAGATTTTGAGCCCCAATCGCTCGAGTGGGGGTGAATGATGATACTGTTCTGTGTCCTTATTTTGTATTATCCTTGCTGTATTGTTTTATTGTTATGGTATTATTAACACCCATTTCCCATTGACCTATGCAATGGATACAAAGATCTAGGGGCTGACAAGTGAGCTGCGTGGCCACTCTGATGATGAGATATTATGGTGACTATTTTGAAAATGTGATGTGTTCCTTTTTGGGGCAATGGGATTCTATTGTACAAAAAGAAAGGGGAAGAAAAAGAGTTTGTACCTATTTAGACACAAGTTACCTATGTAATGGACGTGAAAGATCTTGGGGCCAAAGTAAGGGCAATCAGTAAATGAGAAGATCTTTCCTGCCCGTTTGAATAGGCTTCAGGCGGGTGCTCACAAGGTTGTAGGGAGAGTGGCTAAGACTGGAGCCAATGGTAGGTGCCTGAGTTCTGGTCGCTTAGATGATGTTCTAGTCAACAGGATGACATCTGACGACTATATATAAAGGAGAGAACACAGCTTGGAGATTGAGATGTAGTGGAGGGAGGAGAAGGAGAAGTGGTGGAAGTGGCGGCAGCAGTGGAAGTGGCAGTGGCATGGCAGCAGCAGCAGAAGCGGTGGCAGCAGTAGCAGGCGCTACTAAAAGCAGGACTGACCCTCGTGCAGACCAGAGAGTTCTGGGCAAGGGCTTGAGGCCAGTGGGTAATCTTCTCCCTGGAGGGCCCTAACATTGGGGAGAAGCACCAGTATGGCTTGGGTTGCTGCCATAATATTTTTCTGTAACCTCCTGGTCACTGTTGTGAGATGGGCATATTGGTTTTGGAAGGTTCTTGCCAGGATATCGAATTGGGGACACTGGTCCGTGGGTCTGCTATTTTAGAGCTTGAATAAATGCTTTAACTCTTCTGCCTTCTACTTAGAGAATTCCTTATATCCTGCGATTCTGGACCATTCAGGCATATTCATGATTTTCTTTGAAATCATGAATCCTGCCTTAATGATATACACATATATAGCTGTATCAGTTTGCAAGCCGTCTTGGGGAGGAAGGGAGAAAAAAATTAGGAACATAAAAGTAAATGTTGAAAAAAAATGTAACAACTTTTAAAAATCAAATTAATAGATGGTTTTTCTATTTCATTATTTTTTGTCATAAAACAAGCTCTTATTATTATTTATTAGTTCAATCTTCTTTTCTTTCAATTCTATTAATCTCTCTAATTTTCCTGATTTCCATTTTGACATTTTGATGTCTAATTTTCTAGGTCTTTTGTTGTTGTTGTTTGCCCAAGTAATTGATTCTCTCTCTCCCTCTCCCTCTCTCTCTCTCTCTCTCTCTCTCTCTCTCTCTCTCTCTCTCTCTCTGTTTTTCTCTCCTATCCCTCCTCTAAAGTCTGTTTTGCTTCTGACTACTACCTTTTTTATCTGTCCTCCCTTTTATCACCCCCTCTTTTCTCTTATCCCCCTTCCCCTTTTACTTCCCTGTTAGATAAGTTAGATTTATATAACCAATTGAGCATGTACATATTTTTTCCCTCTTTGAACCAATTTAGATGTGAGGTTCAAGTATTTCCCGCCTCTCATGCCATTCCCCCTTCTATTGTAAAAGCTCATTCTTGTGCATGTCTTTTACATGAGATAATTTTCTCCATTCTTCCTCTCCCTTCCCACTTCTGCCCTAGACCCAAAACTCGGTATAGGGCGGCAATGGATCTGTCACACAATGTCGGGTTCTGTGTCCAGTGCTAGCACAGAGATCCCCTGTAATGTCTTTCTGACCAGTTGCCAGGTCCCCTCACCCTCTCTGGCTTGAAAACTCCCCAAACTGCTGCTGCTTTTGTTGGCACCATTTAGTCCCACTACTGGTGTTACATCCACATGGGCTCTGGGCCATCCTCCAACCCCATGTCACAGATCTCTCTGACCTCCTAAGTTGTCTCAGACTAGAAGAATATCTCAGTCTGACCTTTTGTTGGCTCTGCCACTATACATTTTGATTTGAGGAGTTATTTTAAAGTTTTTTGGAGGGGAAGGTTGGGAGAGCTCAACTGAGTGCTTCCTTTACTCCACCATCTTGGCTCTGCTCCTGAAAGTTTTAATGTTTCCTTCTAAATTAAACTTTCTTTTACTATGGCTGGTGTCCTTGTAAGTAGGTAAATTGGTGTGGGGTAGAAATTTCCCCAAGTTTTCTAGACAGTGGGTATCTGTCAAGGGAAGCATAAAAGACTTCTTTATCTGCCAAACATATCCCAGCCCTTCATTTCATTCCAGTTTTTGCTTCAAGTTATATTCATTTAGTCACTCAGTCAACACACATTTAAGTGCTTACTGTGTGTCAGGCACTGTGACAAATTATCTGAGAGACTTGAGAGCTCATGCCTTCCATCACCTTGCCACAATCTTCCTTTCAAGTATGAAAGTTGAAAAGATTTTCCCTGACTGCTAAAGAAAAAAGCATAAAGTGTTTGTTATCATTTTTTGTTTTCTTACCAATATTCCCTTGGAACTGCTCTTACACTACTTATCATAAATTAAACATTTGTAATACTGGAGATGTAGCCATTGTGTATGATTATGCTTTTTTCCCTACCCCCACCAAATCTCATTTATGGCACTGAACATAGACAGATCATGCAAAAAATGTACTCACTCATTTACATGAGTGCTCAGAGGGCTAGAAAATGAAGCATCTAAATGTAATTTGGGCTTTAGGAAATTAATAATGTTGAAAAGCAAATTTTCAAGTAATTTGTTGGAAAGAGATGATGTCCCCAATAACACTGCTTCTCATTTATTATAACAATATCATATAATCATTGTGTCCTACCTATCCCCACAGAGGTTAATGAAGTCTATTCATCTGCTGTGTTGGAAAGGAGTAGAAACTTCAAGCTTGGTGAGCTAAGTAGGAGGCAAACATTTGAACGGAATTTATAAATGAAATTGAGGGAGAGAGCACCAAATGGGGTGTCCCAAAAGTCTTAGTGTAATTTTAGGCTTTAGTAACTTAAGACTGCACTAAGACTTTTGGGACACCCTGTATTTAACCTGAGTGGGGAGGGCTCTTTCCTTGTTGTCTTATGCAGGTTTCAGAAGGAGTTGAAAAGGTGATGGATGAATACTAGCTCTAAGCCACTATTGCTTTTATATGAAGAACCTATAGTATCCTAAGGCGCTATAATATTGGCCACAGTAAGTGGCCAATAAAGACCAGTCAAGAGTCAGTGACAGGTAAGCATTATCAGCTAAACAGGTGCATAACTGTTCAAGTGGAAGGTTTCAAGACTTGGCTTAGGTGTGATTCTAGTTTGTAGAAGCCAGAGGATGGTAAAGAGAGTAGGTCCGGAAAGGAGTGGCCAGGTTAAACAAACCATTGGTTAACCAAGGAATGAACTCCCTTGGGTAGGACAAGGCAGAGAGGACATGACTATGCCAAGGTCAGTCCAAGAATGAGCATTGCTAGATAAGACAAAGCTGAAACCAGAGAGATGCAAAACCAACGTTGGATGTTCAGCTTAGGCGATTCACATGAGGACAAATGATACCACTGGATGGAAATTACTGGCAATTGTGAAGTCTGGTGTGAGAAAAAAGCAGCTCTAAAGAGCATACAGTTGGTATTTTAATCCTTAATACCAATTGAAAATAGGGCCTTCAGAAAAGAAAGTAGATTTGAGGAATGAAAAGTTAATTAAGAAGATTCCCTCTAACCGCGAAAGTCTTAAGAACTCTGATCAATGCAGTGACAAACTACAATTACAGAGAACCAATGATAATCAATGTTACCCTCCTCTCAGCAGAGAGTCAATGGGCCTGTGATGTAGAATGGGACATGTGTACTTGAACCTGGTAGCTATAGAAATTTGTTTTGCTTGGCTATGAATATTTCTTATAAAGATTCTCCTTTGTTTTTAAATTTTGGGGGTAGGAAGAAAAGATATTTATTAATTGAAAAGAATAATTTTAAAAAGATGCTCTCTGAGAAGAAGATTTAGATTTCTGGAGAACTGCTTAAATACAGAATGAGGGTCCCTGGCTAGGTAAGCAGCGGTCCTTGTGAGGAATCACAATATACATACTTGCTAAATCTGAGAATCTGAATAAGTGGACTTTAAACAAAAAAAAAATAGCTCACATTTATATGATGCCTTCTCATATGCTATCTTATTTATCTTCCACAACAACCTTATGAAGTAGATTATCTCCATTTCATAGATGAGAAAATTGAGATTCAAAACTGTGAAGTGACTTGTCCGAGCACACTCATCTAATACGTATCTGAGGTCAGATTGCTCATTTCTACTTCAGTGTACTAATCAACTGTAGAATAATGTCTCTCAAAATGAGAAGGAGAAAACTGTGCATATATGTACGTCCAGCCAGATACTGCGGAGAATAAGGCAAATGTAGGAAGAACATCAGCAAAGCGTACCAATAATTTCCAGGAAATAATATCCAAGAAGAAACTCAGAAATAAAACCTATGGCCAAAATTGCCTATAGACAGATGTATAAATTGTAGGTTAAAACATCATCACCAGCAAGATGAACTAGAAATCTTAATGCAAGGAGATAATTTTGATCTCATTGACCTTTGGAAACTTGGTAGCATAGGACTCAGGCCTTTGCAGATGGCGGTAGAAGAATATGCTTTATCAAAAACCAAAACCAAACCAAACAAACAAAAAACAAGGACAGCTGGGTGGTACAGTGGATAGATCACTGGCCCTGGAGTCAGGAGGACCTGAGTTCAAATCTAGCCTCAGACACTTATTAGCTGTGTGACTCCAGGCAAGTCACTTAACCCCAATTGTCTCCTCTCCACTCCAAAACAAAAGAAAACAAAAATCTCAGAATTCTGAAAAGTTGGGACAAAGTAGCATCACACATTACTCAAGTGAAGAAATCACAGAACTAGCTGGGGAAAGGCATAGTGTAAAAACAGTTGGGTGAGGATCACAATGAAGGAAGAATCAGAAGTGATTCTATGGGGTTATTGTACTAGTCAGATCACTAGTAAGAAGGATTCAATAGATAATGTGTTCAATCCTGAGTCTGAAATAGAAACATGATATAGCAGGGATAGTGGAAGTCAGCTATCTAGTTATCTAGCATAGTGCCTGACATATGGTAAGCACTTAGTAGTAATAATTTTTGGACTTTGGGAAATTAATATATTCATTTTCTATAATAAAAATTAAATAATACAAATTAAAAATAAATAATGAATATAATAAATAAATAAATGCTTTAAGGTTTGCAAAGTGCTTTGTGTAAGGTCTTTATCCTCTGCACTGCCTAACTGCCTCTAATAGGTTCTCTGTCTCCTCTCTGTCTCTGTCTTGGTCTCTCTCTCTCTCTTCATCTTTCATCTATCTCTATACAATCTACCTATTTCTATTAATTTAGCTCAATTTAGCTCCCTCTGCCCAAAGCAGAAGACATGATCAATTCTTGCCTTGCCTTAATGATAATCTTATTCCTCAAATTGTAGGGAAAATATTGAGGAAAATGTATTCTGGACCTGATCTTGACCAATAACAGTGAACTATTGACTGAAACAGAAATGATGGAGACATTGGGACAAAGTATCCTCTCTAATCTGAAAACTAAAAATAGGCAGTCTGACAAGGTCATGGTACTAGACAAGAGAGGATTTTACATCTAGGAAAAGATGTAAACTAAAATTAAAATTCTATGGGGAAATTTGGCCAGAAGGGTTGGAATCTCTCAAGGATTAAATTCTGAATGCATGAAAATGAATGATTCTAGTGAGGAAGGTAAGGAGGAGGATGGACCATTACAACAACTTCCTCTAGTCTTCCTGAATTCAGTTTCTCTTCTCTTTAATTCACTTTAGACTGTTCCCAAGATAATCTTCTAATACAGAGATCAAAGTACTTCCCTCTTCTTTAACAAGGTAACTAAGAAAAGCATGAGTAAGTTGTGCATATGCAGAATTTTTTTTAAATATGAAAGAATATATGTATTTAAGCAACCTGAGAAATTGAAGCATTAAGACAAGGAATAACACTCTTATTTGATCTAGAATTGATATTTAATTATCACAACACTTGAATGGCTGGAAGGCCATCAGAAACGTCTGCTGCTTCTTTGTACTGGGCATGAATTAACTACAAAGTCCAGGGGCTGGATCTGATGTCACAACCACAGCATCACCCTCTCTCCATTCTGGGGCGTGCTGTGTGAGGAGACGGTAGCAATACAAAATATGAAATAAATTAATGTAAATGTCCCTGAAAATACTACACAAAGCAGAGAGGACAGAATCAGTTGATTAGTCATCCACGAACATGCATTAAGCCCCTACTGTTTGGAACTGTGTGAGGTGTTAGGCAAAAATGGAAATGAAACATTTCCTGCCCTCAAGGTGCTTATATTTAATTGGGGGAGGGGAGGTTATAGTGTGTGTCATGGATCAGGATAATGTAATGGGCAGAGTGATGGACTTAGAGTCACGAAGACCCAGGTTTGACTCCTGCCTCAGACACTTAGTAGCTTTGTGACCTTTGGCCAAAAATACAACCTCTCTATGCCTCATATATACATGTATATTCTGGTCCCACTCTTTCAGGACCATACCCATTACAACTCTTCCTCAGTATTCCCAGGTACCCTGTGGGATTATGGAGGAGTCTATTTTTTTCTGCCATCTAGTTGACCTTCAACTGGCTGTACTATCCTCATCTGTTAAGGGGCTAATGACTAGCATTACAATACTGTTGAACCACTTATCAACAGGTAGCTTTTTTCAACAAGACAATTACATCGCAGATATGAGAACAATAAAAGCAAAACGTCTTTCCCAAAGCTTCAAGGGTATATTTCCCCCTACATCATCTCAGTCTTAGGGTATGTGTGTGTGTGGGGGGGGGGTGTGTGTGTGTGTGTGTACATTGGGTCTAAAATGAGCTTGGTTCCCACAAGGCCTTTGCCTCACCAAATTGAGGTTTAAAGGCTGCATCACACTGCCAGATGAGTCCTTCTTCTGGACAGGGCTCCCAAAGGTGACTACAAAAGGTCGTTCCTTGCTCTTTAGTTCATTGATGTGCCAGTTACCAAACCTACCTTGGATGTGAACTCCCTATGTCCTATTGGCTGTTGCTCTGACCAAAGGAGGAGACTCCATTCCTAGCACCAAGAATAGAAAAGAGAGAACAAAATGTCCAAGGAGGGTCTGTTTCTCAAGGTCCATAAGGCCTCCAAGGGGAAAGACTCCATTGCTCTTTCCCTTCCAACATGGTCTCTTTCCTGGGTGGATGCTGTTAAGCCACCAGAGCATAGCCAAAGACACTGGGTTGAAGGTGATGCCAAAGCTGACTTGGAACTTTTTGAAGACATTCTGGTTATGCAGCCAATTGAAAAAGGCTTTTCCCATCCACATGGACAGCCACCTCGGATCAATTACAGAATGTCTGCACATGCTCCATTGTCTCTCCAAAGTATTTCCCTTCCATATAATAAAAGAAGCACCTCCCTGGTTTCCTCCATGTGGAGTGAGGGTATCTGCTTCCTAGTATCCTCCACGTGGAGACAACATTCAAGTTGGGGAGAGCAGATTTCAAATTGGACATCAGAGTCCCATTATGTAAAGAAAATAAATGAATAGAAAGTGATTTGGGGGAAGAAGATGTAAACAATTGGTAAAAAAAGGAAAGGCTATTATTTTAAGGATGTGTTCTTTGCGATGAACCTTGAAGGGATGTATGGTTTTTAAAACCTGGGGAGGGAGTACATGCCAGCCATGTACATGTACATGTACAGTGCATTCTTGAATGAAGTGGGCGATGGAATGTCTTCTATTACTCCTCCTATAATAATAATAATAATAATAATAATAATAGTAATAATAATGATAACAGCCAGCATTTATATAGTGTTTACTATGAGCCAGGCACTGTGCTAAGTGCTTTACAATTATTATCTCATCTTATCCTTACAACCACTCTGGGAAGTAGATGCTATTATTGTCCCCATTTTACAGAAGGGGAAACAGAGGCAGGCAGAGGTTAAATGACTTGCCCAGAGTCACACAGCTAGTAAGTGTCTGAAGCTGGATTTGAACTCAGGTCTTCCTCACTCTACACCCAATGCTCTACCATCTCACTGCGTTTTCTGTGGGTGGCAACATATATTCAATTCACAGAATGTTGGTTAGAGCATGATCCTAATGAGACTCTATTGTGGGTTTGGCGCCATTTGCATGAGACAAGCTCTGCTCTGTGCCATGGCCCCACGTTGGATCCCTATTCAAAGCTGGCCATCTCAGAAATTTGTGCTTGCTGTTCACCACAGAAAGACCAATTGAGAAAGTGTAGATGGATTGGGGCAAGCACCATATCTAGAGGTGTTAGAGAAACAGCTCTTCGTGGAGGGAGTCAGAGGAGCTATGAAGGACAATAAGAGCTTAAAATTCCCAACTGAGGGTACACCATGTTCCTCGTATTTAAAGTTGATGATGTCATCCAGACTATGGGCTAGGGTCTAAAAGCATGTGGTTTGTATTTTGGAGACACGATGCTGCATATTTAGACTGCATGTTGAAAGTTTTTTTTATCAAAATTGTTTTCCCCTATTACAAAAGAAGCTGTAGGCATGGAAAAACAACATGTGTGAGGCACAGGGCATGTTGAACTTTGTTTCACTCCACAAAGACATGAATTTCTCCTTTGGGTCCTGGCCTCTGCTAACCCCCTTGCCTTCACTTTAACAATCAGAGTGTGGCTGCATGCAAACATAGCCATGGAGGATAGGTCAGAATCACAGGGTTTTAGGGTTGGAATGAGCCTCAGTGCTTGTCCAGTCTTACTGCTGCCTCAACTTCCATAACACTTCCATAACAAGGAACTTACTTAGCCTTACTCTATTTAAAGACCAGCGGGGACCCTCAGCCTCTGGAGGAAGCCCATTTCAATATTGGCTAGCACTAATTATGAAATCTAAATACAACTTTTTGTAAATTCTATTCTCCTTGCCTAGTTTTAATTTGTGGGGTCAAACAGAACAAACTGAGTCCTTCTTTCACACAATGGCCCTTGGAATATTTGTGTTCTCTGAATCTTTTCTTCCTCAGGCTACACACACCCAGTTCCTTCACCTCATCCTTGTGTGTCATGAACTCAAGGCTTGTTACCACCCTGACTGCCTTCTTCTGGATCTTCTATTGCTTATTGACATCCTTCCTGTACTTTAATGCCAAGAATGAAAATAATATTCCAAATGTGGTCTGACCAAGGCATAATGCAGAGGGATCATCAGCTCCCATGCTGTTCTAGATTCCTTAATTACTAATATGGAACTTGCAGTCCCCTAAAACATCCAGCTGTTTGTCAAGTTGCATCACATTCTTCCTCCTACCCATCCTGTGCTTGAGAAATCAGTTTTTTGAACCCATGAAAGGCTTTATGTTTATTACTGTTAAATTTGCATTTTTTTTATTCAGCCCAATATTCTAGCTTGTCAAGAGCTACTCTATTAATCTATGACTTTTGGGATGAAGAAAAGAGGGCTACTGTCATCTTTGGGGAATCTATGCTGTACCCACTTACTTCTTGCTCATGGTCTCTGATGTGTCAAATAGGGTAACTGATTAAAAGCCAGTTTCCATCATGGCTCATAGATTTCACATAGCACTTGCTTCGGTACCTTACTCCCCATGTCATGAGATGTAGTAGATTAAGATTGTGTGTTTTTGTTTCATTCACCTACTATACTGCAGATACCTTGGGAGGCAGCATGGGATAAGGGAAAGACTGCTGAACTTGGAGTGAGGAGAGACCTGGTCATGAATTCCAACCTTGAAAAGAGAGGAGCTGTGACACAGAAGATGGAATTCTAGATTTGAGTCAGGAAGACTTGAGTTCAAGTCTAACACTTGATAGTTGTATGACCCACATCAAGTCATTTAACAATAATAGTTAACATTTATATAGTACTTCTGCTAGACATTGTGAAAAGCAATTTAAAATTATCTCATTTGATCCTTGCAACAACCCTGGGAAGTAGGTGAGGAAACTGAGGTTGAGTGACTTGCCCAAGGTCATACTGTAGCTGTCTGAGGCCAGATTTAAATTCAGGTCTTTCTGACTCCAGACACATTGCACCACCTCATTGCATTTTATTTAACCTCTATGTCTCTTGGACATTTTCCTGGGATTATTGACTTTGTCAGAAATGGTTTAAAGCTGGATTGGTGGAAAGAAGTCCCCATTTGATGAAATAAGAGATCCTTCTTGTATTCACTGAAAAAATAACCCTGAATATGGGCCACACTCAGATTTTAAACCAGCCGATGTAACAGTATGACCTCAATTCAAGTCAATATACTAGATATGAATTATTCGGAAGCTTTTTCATCTTGCAAAGTGTGTTAAACCCTTAATGACTACAAAGAGAATAAGTTTTTTTCTCCCTAAAATTATAAATCTGAGCTGTAATTGTATGCTGTTTCTTTCCCTTTTGTGATGCTTCTTCAGATCTTGAATTAGAACATGAGAGTTATTCTCTATGTTTACCCTGAAGGAGCTCATTTAAGAAGATGTTTCATTCCATCAACTCTAACTCAGTGGCTGAAATGTGTGCCATGTGGAAATGATGAGGGCTTTCAGAGCAGCCTCTATTTTTCTAAGTGTTTTTATGGGCGTGGGCAATATGATAGCTAGGAGGATGTTTTAGCTTCATATTTTCTTTTTTGCCAGGATCTCATTTTCTTCCAAATGATTTCTATATATTCTCACTCCTCTCAAGAAAAGTAAGGTATCATTCTTTTCCTTTTCCATAATTTCACTCTGATGCATAATTTCATGGATGCATAAAACTTAACTTCCCTGGAACATCTCCAATGTCTGTAGCTCATCCATAGTATTTCATGTCTGTTTCATTTCTGCAATCCTGGCCCCTGAACTCCAGCCCTCTATACTCCTCTTATGTCCTTATTATATTCTCATTCTTGTTGTTATAATTTGTCACAGGATCATAAATTTAGATCTAGAAGAAACATTACAAATGATTAAGTTCAACTCTGCATTTTACAGATGAGGAAACTGCAGCACAGAGAAGTTAAGTGACTTCACTACGATTACACTGATAGCAGAGCCAGGATTCAAGCCCAGGTCTTATGATTTTAAATATTGTACCACACTGCCCCTTTAATATCTCATGTGAATATCTTATCCTTTCTACAAGAAAGACTATATTGTATACTCCTTGGGGGTTGAGACTATATATCTTTTAGTTTTGTATTTTTCCTGGGCTACACATAGCACAGCACATTGTACCTTTGCATCTGTTAAAGGAAAGAATGCTGGTCTCCATTGCTTTATTTTTCTGGAACCAGAGAACATTTCATCTGAAATCTGTATTACATTATAGAGTATGATTTCAAATTATTATAACTGTCTTTCCCAAATGTATTTTTATTTATTTCATTAAATATTTGTTAATTACATATTAAAATTTTTAACTTTCATTTTTTAAAATTTTGAATTCTAAATGCTCTCTCTCCTTCCCTCCATTCCCCCCTCTCCTGGAGAAGGCAAGGAACTTGATTTCAATTATACATGTGAAATCATGCAAAATACACTTCCACATTAGCTGTGATGCAAAAAAAATACATGCCAAAAATAATAAAGTAAAAAAAAATATGCTTTGATCTCCATTCAGACTCCATCAGTTTTTTCTCTGGAGGTGGATAGACAACATTTTTATCATAAGTCTTTCAGTCTTGGATCACTGTATCAATCAGAGTAGCTAAGTCTTTCACAGTTGATCATCTTACAATATTGCTGCTATTGTGTACAGTGTTCTCCTGGTTCTGCTCACTTCACTTTGCATCAGTTCATATAAGCCTTTCCAGGTTTTTCTGAAACCATCCTGTTCAACATTTCGTATAGCACAATAATATTCCATCACAATCATATATCACAACTTGTTCAGACATTCCCCAGTTGATGGGTATCCCTTCAATTTCTATTCCTTTGCAACTACAAAAAGTACTGCTATAAATATTTTTGTCCATTAGTCTTTTTCCTTTTCCTTTAATTTCTTTCAGATATAGGCCTAGTAGTTGTATTGTTAGGTCAAAGGATATGCACAGTTTTATAGCCAATTTTGCATAGTTCCAAATTGCTCTCTGGAATGATTGGATAAGTTCAGAACTCCACCAATAATGCATTAGTGTCTCAATTTTTGCACATCCTCTCTAGCATTTGTCATTTTCCTTTTCTGTCATGTTAGTCCAACTGATAGGTATTAGGTGGTATCTCAGTTATTTTAATTTTATTTCTATAATCAATAGAAATTTAGAGCATTTTTCATATGACTATGATAGCTTTGATTTCTTCTTCTGAAAACTGCCTGTTTATAGCCTTTCACCGTTTGTTAATTAGGGAATGACTTGTTTTCTTGTAAATTTGACTCAGTTTTCTACGTATTTGAGAAATGAGGTATTTATCAGAGAAACTGGCTGTAATTTTTTCCCCCAGTTTCTTCCTTTCCTTGTAATTTTGGCTGCATTGGTTTTGTTTGTGCAAAAAATGTTTAGTTTAATGTATTAAAATTTATCTATGTCTCATAATTCTTTCTAGCTCTTGTTTGGCTATAAATTCTTCCCTTATCCATAAGTCTTGCAGGTAAAATTTTCCATGCCCCTAAATTTGCTTATAAAATCACCCATTATGTCTAAATTGTCCACCCATTTTGACCTTATCTTCATATACAGTGTGAAATGTTGGTCTATACCTCATTTCTGCCTAATTACTTTCCAGTTTTTCCAGTGATTTTTGTCAAATAGTGACTTCTTGTCCCAAGAGTCTGTAACCTTCTCGCTTCCTCTAAAATTAGTCTATACTCCTTCCCCAATGTATTCTAATTTTATCCGAATTCAAATGATTCTACCATATTAATTTCTATTGTGGCATTGTGGCACTTTGTACTATGCTAGATACATAGCAAAGGTACAGGTGACATTTATTCCCTCCTAATATGTAAGCTTTTTGAGCACAGGAATTATCTTAGACATTTTTATGCCCTCTCTTGCTCTCCAACTCACCCTGATCCCTACTGCCTAGCAGGCTTTCATAAATTAGAATTGAATTGATTTTTGTGAGGACTTTTTTTTGATGATTTAATGTTGAGTAAAGGCACAAGAGATAATAAATAAATTTAACTCACATTGGAAAGATCAATGATGAAGTAACTTCCCCTATAGCAACTTAGGTACTGCTGCACAGGATTGTGGACTTAGAACTGGGACTGACCTCAGAGGTCATTTAGTTCAGTAACTTCCTTTGTAGGCAGAGAAACAGAGGATCAAATTGGTTAAGTGAATGACCCAAATTTGCGTAAGTAACAAAAGATTAGAGCTGAGATTTGAACCGATGTTCTCTGGCTCCAAGTCTGGCTTTCTTTCCATGATTTCACATTTCGATATTGTCTAAGGTGAAATTTAAAAAAAAAGTATTTTCTATTTTGGGTTACCTTCCCTATCACATCAAAATTTACTTAAGTGAGACATGTCCAAAGACACTTTACATCTTTCAAAAGAAGTCATGCTAACCTGAATTTTTAGAAAGCTTTAAAAATAGTCATCGGAACAATTTTAAGATATTTGAAGGTAGGTTGTCCTGACCTCACTACCAAACCAGACATGAAGATATGTCATGAGGCAGTGCCAACCTCAGATGGTGAATTTGAGGTGACTATATATAATATATATTTATTATGTATATGTTATATAATATATAATGCATATATATATACACACATATACAACATATATTATATTACATTGTATTATATTACATTACATTACATTATATTATTATAATATTTTACATATTTATATATTACATAAAAGGGAGATTGTATATACATATATGTATATATGCATATTATATATATGTGTATATGTATATGTGTATATATATATCTATACCTACATCTCTATATATACATATGTACACACTTTGCTAACCTGAAAGCATCATATAAATGTTAACTTTTTTCTTGTGATTATTAATGCATCATTAGAGTGGTAGCAGCAACCAGCTTTCCACTAAAATCCAATTATGTAATGTCCCTCACCTAGGAAATGGTTCCTTAGGCCTTGCAGAATCTCAGTGACTCATAAATTGTTGTTGCAGAAATTCATATTAATCTCAGGGAGTGATGTAATTTGTCATGTTATCCCTCCTCCCTCTTTCCCTCACCCCCCTCAAACATGCACATTTATATTAAAGTTGGTTATTTAGTTGTCCATCTGTATTTTAGGCAGACAAAAAGACCAAGGTTGCAAATGTGAAAAATCACTTTAAGTTGAGATAAACCTGGGCTAAACTTCATCATCTTGTTTACATAAGATTATGGAGCCATGTGCTTGCCTGGCTTTTGGACTAATTGCAACCACATGGCATCAAATGTGGTCAAATCAAACCCAGATTCCACTGAGTTTTCCTGTGACATTCCCTACCTCACTTCACACTAATGCCCTGAACACATGTGTTTCCACTTCATATCCTAGGAAAGGGGAAGGGTTCAAGATGATGTCTGTAAAGGTGTGTCCATAATATTTCCAAATGTATATTATTTTAAAATGTGGTTTAAAAAATAGAGCTCACCTGTATTACTCATCTATATTAGTTTTCTAGGACTCAATTTTGAGGTGCTGAAAATTTTGGAAAAGAAATATTAGTTATTAATCACTGCCCTACAGATGCCACCAAATAATCTTGATCTCTATGATTGAGTTTTTAACCACTTTGGCCCTCAGTTCTGTCCTCTATAAAATGATGGGGTTAGTCTCAAATTAACTCTGGAATTCTTTCCAGCTCTTAATCTCTGTGATTTTCTGATATGTATTTGCTGTGATTCCCCTATTTCAGAGGAGAATGTGGACAATTGGAGTTTTTCAAACTGAGTCATTTAGAATGGCTACCACAGTTCTGATTAAAATCATATCAGACTTCAAAATGGATTACTTTTTTTTCTCTCCACACTGATTACAGGAAGATTGTACACAGAAAAACTGAAAGATAGAAGAAATATACTCACACAGAGTATCTGTTGCGCTCCAATGGATTATTTTCTTTATCCATGGAAAATTTCCAGTGGATTCTCTCTGTCTCTGTCTCTCTCTGTCTCTCTGCCTCTCTCTCTATTTCTCTTCCTCTCCCTCTGTCTCTGTCTCTCTCCCTCCCTCTTTCCTTCTCTCCTTCTCCTTCTCTTTGTCTTGCAATTATTGGGGAATATTTTTTACAAAACTTTTTTCCCCCAAAGAAATTGCACCAATTGAATAAACAGAACATCTTACTAACTTCTCAAAGCGTGGCTGAGAATAAGACTTGATGAGTGAAAATGACAGTCCATTTTCCCCAGTTGCTGTAATTTGTTTTGCCAGATGCTGTGTTAGGTAAATGAATGTACCTTAGGTTGATCACACCCGCCAAAACAAACTATCTGATGGCTTTTTCTCACCATATTTATTTTATCTGAAATTGAGATCATAAATTATTGAAACCCAGCCAAAAAGCCAATCAGGCTAATCACAACACCAGACCTTTAACAATTAAAGGCCTCCATTGTAGAGAAGCTCATATTTGGCTGATGAATTGATTTGAATCTATTTTCATGCTTTATTTGCATCATGCCTTTGCTTATGACTATCTTGACAGAAATAAATGACTTCATTATATAAGTTGGTAATTAAATAACTACCTAGATACCAATAAACAGCAGAACATAGAAACCAAAGATGTTTGACTCTGCTTAGATCAGTGCACAATGGCCCTTCATTGTTCCAAGTGCTTACTAGACATTAATTACCTTCTTTATCTAAACAACAGAAGCTACAAGACAGTTCGTTTTAGACTATTTAAAATGCTGAGTGGTCAGTTCCTCTACAAAGTTTTCAGATTATATGGATATGAATTTGTCTTCTTATCCTCACATTTTCTCCTTATTTCTTCATTTTGATGTGACTTCTACTTTTGGCCTAAGGTCAATCAAATTTCTATGCATATCTACTTGCTTGGAGCCTATTAGAATAATTTTTGTGTATGTGTGATACAAGTTTGTAAGATATGACACATACACATCTAAGGCAGTTTTCTTGTTGGTCACATATAAATACAAAAGGCCAGGAATATGGCTGGGCAGGAGAAGGACTGGTGCCTTGCCCATTGGGCATAGTTTTATTACTCTACATTTTTTCTCCATCCATTTGCAGGGGAGGATAAAAAGAATTTTAGATAAACTGGGGATCCTGAAGTATAAAAATCCTTGACAATTTGATGGGAGGGTAGCCTTTAAAACAGACACTAAATGTAGTCTAAACATCAGAAATTAAGTAGGAAATGAATGGAGTTTTTGAGCCTACAGCAGACACAGGTTCTTGAAAGAATTTCTGTCTTTAGTGGCCAGGAAATACAGGTGAAAAACAAATTTACCTCTGAAGGTAATAGCTGAAGGAGCTTTTTTCTGTGTTCTAAAGGGCTTGGTGCCTATAGTGAAGAATCTCCTTCTGGAGAGAAAAGTCCTTTGAGAAACAGACCCCTCCTTATGTGTTCAACAAAAATGAGAAGAGTTTTTTTATAGTATGAGGATGGAGAGTAATATGGTTTTTGCATTTCTAAATGAAGATGCCTTTGGCCTTTAAGCTAAAAGAGCAATGGCAAGATCTCAATATTCTTATCTGTGAAATGGGCATAGTGGACAAATTGATTCCTAAGCTTCCTTCCAACTCTAATAATCCATCCATTAATGGACAACTTCAAGTTGTACCTCAGACTTGTTTTAATTTGCATTTCTCCAATCAATAGTGAGTTGGAGCTTTTTTTTCCATATGGAAACTATGGATAGCTTTGATTACTTCATCTGAAAACTGTTCATATCTTTTGATCATTTATCAATTGGGAAGTGGTTCTTATTTTCATAAATTTGACTCAGTTCTCTATATGTTTGAGAAATGAGATCTTTATCAGAGAAATTTGCTTCAAAATGTTTTTACAGTTACTATTGCTAACTTATTTCCCTCCATCCTATTCCCCCCCTTTTATTCTACTCTCTCTCTTTTCATTGTGTCTTTTCTCGAAAATATTTTGCTTCTGACTACCCCCTTCCACAGTCTGTCCTTTCTTCTATCACCCTCCTGCCACCCCTGCCCCCCCCCTTTTTTAATCCCTTTCCCCTCCTGCTTTCCTGTAGGGTAAAGTAGATTTCTATACCCAATTGAGTGTGTGTGTTATTCCCTTTTTGAACCAATTCTGATGGGAGTAAGGTTCACTCACTCCCCCTCTCCTCTCTTGCTCCCTCTTCCCCTCCACTGCAAAAGCTTTTTCTTGTCTCTTTTATTATCATCTCTTCATATTCAACTTCCACTTGTGCACTCTCTCTCTCTCTGTGTGTGTGTGTGTGTGTGTGTGTGTGTGTATTCCTTCTAACTTCCCTAATAGTGAGAAAGTTCCTTTGAGTTACAATGTCATTCCCCATGTAGGAATGTAAACACTTTAACCTTATTAAGTCCCTTGTGATTTCCCTTTTCTGTTTACCTTTTTACATTTCTCTTGAGTCTTGTATTTGAAAGTCAACTTTTCTATTCAGCTCTGGACTTTTAGTCAAGAATGCTTGAAAATCATCTATTTCATTGAATTTCTACATCCCCCTGAAGGATTATATTGAGTTTTGCTGGGTAAGTGATTCTTGGTTGTAATCCTACCTCTTTTGCCCTCGGGAATATCGCATTCCAAGACCTCTGATCCTTTAATGTTGAAGCTGCTAAATCTCGTGTTATCCTGACTGTGGCTCCATGATATTTGAATTATTTCTTCCTGACTGCTTGCAATAGTTTCTCCTTGGCCTGGGATCTCTGGAATTTGTCTATAATCCTGTGAGTTTTCATTTTGGGATCTGTTTTAGGAAGTGATCAATAGATCCTTTCGATTTCTGTTTTATCCTCTGGTTCTATAATAGCAGGGCCGTTTTTCTGGATAATTTCTTAAAAGATGATATCTAGGCTCTTTTTTTGATCATGGTTTTCAGGCAGTCTAATAATTTTTAAATTATCTCTCCTGAATCTATTTTCCTGGCCAGTTGTTTTTCCATTGAGATATTTCACATTGTCTTCTATTTTTTCATTCTTTTTTTTATTGTGTTTTTAATTTCTCATAAAGTTACTAGGTTCCATTGTCAATTCTATTTTTTAAGGAATTATTTTCTTCAGTGAGCTTTTGTACTTCCACTTAAGTGACTTGCCCATGGTCATGCAGCTAGGAAGTATCTGAGGCAGATTTCAAATTTAGCTCTACTATACCACCTATATTACATACACTATGACCAGTTTGGATTTATACCAGTAATTCAAGGTGAGTTCAATATTGAGAAAACAACAGAAAAAGATCATATTAATAACCATCTTAATCAACTGTTGATTATATCCAATTTTCCTGTAAATTTCATGCTTGTACATAGTTGTACAAACTCTCCCCATTAGACTGTGAGCTCCTTGAGAGAGAGGACAATTTAAAAAAGATTTTCTTTATATCCCTGGCAATTAGCACAGAGCCTGGCATATAGTAAGTACTTAATAAATGCTTGTTTCCTGACGACAAGAATATCACAATCATACCATTATATTAATAAATACAGCAACAAGCTTTTTATAAGAGCAACACCTATTTATGTTAAAAAAATAAAACAGGAATAAAATGACTGTTCTGAATGTGATAAGTAGAATCTATCTAAAATCAGGAGCCAGAATTGTATGTAATAACAATAAACCAAAGGTGTTTCCATTAAGTTCAGGTGAAAAGCAAGAGTGTCCTTTACTACCTCTCTTTAGCAGGATATTTTTAGAAATGCTAGATACTGTAATAAGACAAGAAAAAGAGATAAAAGGAATTAGAGTAGGCAGAAAGGAAACAAAAATTTGACTTGTAGATGATATAAAAATTTAGTTATAGAATCCTAGCATTAAATTAATTGACAACAATATATCAAGCAAATTTGCAGGATATAAATTAAATCCACATAAATCACTATCATTTCTATATATTACCAACTAAACATAGCAAGATGGTATATAAAAAGAAACTGCATCTAAAATAACTAAACAATGTATAAAATCCTTAGATTTACTTCCCATGATGTGTAGGAACTATATAAATACCAACACAAAACTCTCTTCATGATAATAAAGATAAGTCTAAATAATTATTTGGAAAAATATTACTAACTCATAGGCAGGCCTGGCCAACATAAAAACAATAGCATTACCTAAATTAATTTATTATTCAATGCCTTAGCAATTAAACTACCAAGGACTTCATTTCCATGAGGTTGTGTGTTAATAATGCACCTTTTAATTTGTGAGTTCTTAGGAGATGGAATTAACAGAATGCCCTGCTATTTCTGTGACTACGTGTAACAAGATGAGATCCCTTTAAAGTACATGCAAGCTGCCGAGATTGTCCTCATTCTTTATGAATGTGGGCCATGTTGTTTTTTTCCATTATTAAATCAAATAAAGAAACTTTGCTTAATCCTGCCATACTATCAAGTTATCATCCTATATCTCTTATACCTTTCACAGCTAAACTTTAGGAAATGATTGTTTACACTCATTACATCCATTTATTTACCTCCCATTCACTTTATATTACCTCCCTGCTTATCTGGTTTCCAAATTACCACTCAACTGAAACTGCTCCCAGATTGCTTATGATCTGGGTAAGTACTAAAGCATAGAATCATAGGATTATATATTTCTATCTAGAGGGTAACTTAGATACCAGTGAGTCCTCCCATCCTCATTTTACAGATGAGAAAACCAAAGCACAGAGGTTGACTGACTTGACCAGGGTAACACAGCTAGTAAATATTTAAGATGGTATTCGAACCAAGATTTTCTTCCTTCCAAGTCTGTGGCTCTTCCACTATACCATGTTGCCTCTCTTTCTAATGTTCTCTTTTATGTTCCTATCTTATAACAAGTTTTAATAAAAGCTTTTGGACTTGACCTCCCTGTAACTTTTGACATGGCTACCTCCTCTCCTCCCCTATATCTCTTACTTTGGCTTCTGCGAAACTTCTTTCTCTTGCTTCTACTTTTTTTTGGACAATTCCTTCTTAATCTCTTTCCTTGAATCATAGTCTTCCTCTAACTCTCCAAGTGTGGCTACTCCCCAAAGCTCTGTCCTGGATTGTCTTCTTTTTTCACTATATAGATTTTCTTGGTAGTATAGTTCCCATGGATTCATTTATCTTTATGCAAATGACTAAGAAATATATCTCTATATCTATCTATCTATCTATGTGTGTATGTGTATGTATATATGTATATATATATACATATATTTATATATATATCCTGTACTTCAGATATATAGTAACAAATGCCCACTGTAACTCTCCAAGTGGATGCCTTATGGGCATTAAAACAGAATTTGTTACCTAAACCCACTTTTCCAAATTACTTTTTTGGGGATGCTGCTGCTATACTTCCAATTGTCTGTGTTTGCAATATTAGAGTCTTTCTTAGATTTTGATTCTCCTTTACCCTACAGAGACAGTCACTTGCCAAGTCATCAACTCTACCTCCACAATATCTCTTGTAATCTATCCCCTTCATTCCTCTTACACAGCCTCTACCCTTGTTCAATCCCTCATCAGATCTCAATTTTACTATTTCAATTGCCTTTTAATTAGTTTCCCTGCTTTTTTCTTTCCCATTTTTTGATCCACCCTCCACACAGTTGCCAAAATGACATTATTAAAACATAGTTCTGAATTAAGCATGTGCTGATAATTGTTTAACAATTGGCTCTCCAGAAAAATGTACCTATGACATACTTTTAAGTTAAAATGCATTATTAACATTTCTCCCAACACCTTCTTAAATCTAGACAATCAACAAAACAAATCAAGCCTTGAGTTGTAGCATTTGCTTATTTCTAAAGTGTAAATACTCAGGCTAAAAATTTTAAAAATTGGCTCATTGGCTAGTGGGAACTGATTTCAGCACTCCTCTGGATAGGACCATGCCCATCTGTAACAACAATGTTGCTAGCAGCTGCCGTGGGAGTATAAGGCCAACAACACCAGCACAGAGGAAGGCTGCTAGGACAGGTTCTTTGATCTGCTTTTCTGAGAAAAGCAACTTTAAGGGGTTTACAATATCACTTTAACTAAACATATGTATATCATTCACTTAGTTCAGGGGGAAAAGTCAGCACCTTGAACTTCAGAGAAAATACAAACAGAAATTACAAGCAGAAATTATATAAACAGAGCAAATAACACAAATTGACAGACAGGCTTCTAGCTATCTGACCAAGACAATAGTTACCAGAGAGAGAAGTACCAACATCTGGGTTTTTCAAAGCCAAGAGGGCTTCTTAACGGCTACCTAGTCTCGTCTGGACAAATCACACAAACCCCTTTCCCATGAGTAATCCCCCAAAGGAAAATGCTAACCTCAGAGCATAAATACCCTGTTTAGGGCCCTGAGGATTAGCGCCTTGTTGCAACAATTCAGCTAGCAGCTGCTGTGGGGGTGAAAAACCAACACAAGCCCAACAACAAGAACTCTGCAAGCACAGGTTGTTTTGATCTGCTTTACTAAGGAAAGCAATGTTAAGGGGTTAACAATCTTACTTTAATCCACCATACAAATATCATTCACTCAGTTCAGGGGGGAAAGCAAGCACTCTGAACTTCAGAGCAAATACAAACAGAGCAAATAAACATGAATCAACAGACAGATTTCCATCTGACAAAATCACAATATACCGTTACCAGAGAAGCATCAACATCTGAGTTTTCTCCAAACCCGGGGAACTCATAACAATGGCTGGCCCAGAGTTATGCGCCACTCCTGCTGTGCCTCAGAGCTCCAAAAGAGAAAGCCAACCTCTGGGTTTATATGTCTTGTTCAGGGTCAAAGGTGAGTCACACGTGCAACTTACGTGACCTAAAATTGTCACAAAATGTGACTTAAACCGACGTGATCTAAGAACCTCTGATGTCTCAAACCCATGTAAACTAGGCTTTCTCTTGAGGCAAGGAGGTCATCAAGGACTCCTAACTTAATCAAGGAAATAAAGGCCAAACTCTTCAAGGGCACTTGGTTGAATAAGTGCCAAGAGCCCATCTGGATTGCCAATACACTCCTATGTAGCAAAAGGGTGTAGGTCTGAGGCTTAGCATCTACTTAGCAAAAAGATGTGTGAAATATCTCTAATCATGGTGAGCACCACATCATATATGTTGTTTCCAGTCAATGATTCTTGATTCAAACAAAGCCAAGACTCAAAGACACTTTATCGCCTTAGTCCTGAGAAGCCCTCCAAAACAAAAGACAACAACAAAAGGTCTCACTTTGCTTGCCGTGGATCTCGTAGACTGCTAGCTTACTTTGAAGTACTATTCTGACATTACAGGCTATTTATTGTATTCCTGAGGATCTTCCATGATGAAAACCCCAGTCTGTGGAGGTTCCAAGGCCAGTTGGGGATTGGCTATATATATTTAGTGTCTTACAGGTTACAAAACAATTTCCTTAATAATAACTCCGCCAGCTCCCTATGAGCATATAGCAAGGTACAAGGTGTAGAGAGCTGTTCACAGTCAGAAAGGCCTGGGTTCAAGCCCTACTTTGACACATACTGGCTGCATGATTGTGGACAAATCCTCTAATGCCTCAGTGCCTCTAGACAGCTCTCTGAGAGTCTCAATGATAGAAGAGCTGCTCATCAGCATTAGTAGAGGCAGCTTCATCTTTGACATCAATAAAATCACAGGTTTGAATCTGAAAAAAATTATCTTCACTTTACAGATTAGAGAACTGAGGCACAAAGAGGTTTGGAATACGGGCCTACAGCCCTGACTCCAAGTCTAATGTGACATTCATTATATTTATTGCTACCTTCCATATTCTCACCATTGGGAAAGGATGACTCTTTTCAACCACACCTCACACAGGAATAACAGCTAAGTTAACAGCAGCATCTGTGGCCTGTAAGGACAATGAGATCTCTATCCACCACCGCATGAGATTATCAGACAAGGGTTCAAGGTAGTTTCCCCTGCGACCTTAGCGATTACGCACATCCCGGCCCATTTATTGCTAATTGCAAAGAAGACCCTGCTGTACTCTGACTAGGGAGGTGCAAATTCATCATGTTTCAGAGGAAATAATTTTGCAAGGTGCTTCATAAAAGCCACTTGTGTTCTCTGACTTCCAACTTAATCACCAGTGAGGAGGCAAGCAGGAAACCCCACAAAAATAATACAAGGAAATCTTTTCACCAACACCCATCCCCAAAGTCTCAGTGCTCAAATCATTGTTTTGCTCTACTAGGTGGACACTGCTCACATAGGAAGTGATGATCTTAAACAAGATCTTAAAAAAGGCCAAATAGCAATTTTATCTCCATGACACAAGTCAGTTAAGAGCTGCCCACTCAGCCTCAATTAAAATGTAATGGTTTTTAAATGTGTTTATATCATAGGTTCACTCTGTCTCACCATTCACACATGCACAAACAAACACATGCATAATTGCCTATTATGTGTAGCATAACTGTCTTTTGCCATAAAAAGTAAGCACTGTAGAAGAGATTTGTATGGTCTGCAAATTTGCCTGCTCCTGACATTTTCAGTAATTCTGGCTTGATGCAACAAACTTCCATGGGGATAGTTGGATGAGTTTCCACATTTAGTCTCCCTTTCTCTTCAATGAAATAAAGCACTGACATTTTTCTAACATCACACTTATTTTATTTCTCATTTGATCAGGGTTTTTAAATGAATGACTCTTAGATAGACACCCCAAAATACTTTAGTTTGAAGAAATAAAGCCCTATTTACACATCCTTAAATTCAAGGGACGTAAATTATGGAAGGGAGTATTTATCTAGGTGGGCAGCTTTACGTGATGGGTATGTGTGGGAGGGTGGGGAGGGTGGAGACAGGATATCCTATTCATCTTACATTGTACATGCTTTCCTAATCACTAAAGTAGTAAAGACTCTGTTCACTGTCATCACAGTGACACTTGGGAACCTAGAAACTGAACCCACCCTTCCATTAGGTTCAACATAAAAAGGATAATGAAAACAGACACTTGTGATTTCTGCCCAGAGATTAGGAACAGAAAACAATGATGGGAAATGGAATACTGGCATCCCTTTCAGGTTAGAACACTGCCATAAGACACAAAGGAATCTTGGTGTCATAGGCATTCTGGAAGAAAATCTAGCCTAGAAGGATGGAAGAATGGATTTCAGAGTAGATCTGGGTCATTCTTTTCAGCACCTGTGCCTGTCCCTTCCTCTGGGCTCTGATAGAATGTATAAACATCATGCGGTGACATACATATGTGTATATGTATATATAATAAGTATATTCTACATATAATAATTATATTTATATGTATATATATACACACACATATATATATATATGTATTTTTGGGGGACTCCTTAGGAAGTGCAGTGGTCACTCATAGGTCCTATCCCACTGCTGATTTTTTCATGGGAACTTTGACCTTGGTCAGTTCGTCCTTCTTTGAGTCACCTTGTATCCCCCCATCTTGAAAGTTCACCATATTGGAGACTGACTTAATGTGGACATGTATCAGCTTAGCATCTTTCAATTCAGAACTTCTGAGCTCAAGTAATTCATCAACTTTCCCAAGTATCAGATATAACAAGAATGTACCACAATGTCCAGTTGAGGGTACAGATTTTGAAAAACATTCCCCTTTCCTTGATCTTGTTATAAAATATCTTCTTCTTTACCATGGCCTCCATTCACCATGATGTAGAAAGCATTTAGACTTGGAGCCAGAGGTCCTTGGTTTGAATCTTGTTTTTACTGCACCACTTATTAAGTATATGCCCTTGGTCAAGTGACTGAACTTCTATGGGCCCAAGTTTCCTCATTTGAAAAATGGGGAGAATGGACCCTATGATCTTTAAAGCCTTTTACTACACTAAATCTAAAATCTGATTATCCTGAGTCCTTTTAGCAATGAAACAGAATGAATCAGCTCAAGTCTAGAGACACAATGATGTCTTCTTCATTCATTGTATATCTACAATTTATCCAGGTTTTGATTTTTACAAAGTATTGCATGTTTAATCATCATGAGTCTTCCTTGGCTCTTCAAGTGGTTCATAATAAATGGTTTCAAAATTTTCCAAACTGCTTCCTGATTCCTCTTCCTCACCATTTTTTCTTTAGTCTACAGGTACTTTTTTTTAAAAGCATTACTCCTAAGTGGCTAGCATAAATATCCGTTGTTAGTAATGTCAATACTTAAATCCATTTAGAAATAGAAAATGCACTCAGAAGTTATTTTAAAACTGCCAGAACAAAAAAAGAATGCTTCATGAAGAAACAAAAATTCACAGTGGAAACTTTGACAAGGTTTCTTCTAGTTTCTTGAGTCTCATAATTTCAGTTACTTAATGTAAGGCAGTAGTGGCAGCCCCAAAGAAACCATCACCTTAGGTATGGCCTCTGAAATATTGAAGAGGGCGTTTTTATAGAGCTAAGCTGACAGAGCTTGGAAATTGGATTGTACATTCCAGCATAAAGAATAATAGAGTAAGAATAACATTTTTATCATAGAATTATTGATATCTTAGAGCTAGAAGGCACGTTGGTCCCTTCTTAGTTCACTCCTCCCTCATTTTACAAATGAGGAAACATCAAAGCAGTTCAGTGACTAGACCAAAGTCACTCAATTAATAAATAATAGAGCCAGGGTTCTTGAGGTTCTTTGAGTCAAAGTCCAATGGTTTTTATATTTGTTTTTCATGCCGTACTGAGGGCTGGGGAGGGCAAAAGAAAGAGACTACATTCCATCTAGTCCAACCACTTCACTTTATAGATGAAGAAACTCAAGCCTACTGAGGTCAAGTGACTTGTTCGTGGGTCCGCAGGCAGTATGCGCAAAGTTGGAAGTCAAATTTAGATCCTTTGATTTTAAATCTACACGTTTCTCGGCATATCGCCTTGCATCCCAGTTACATCATGCTGTTAGTTTCCAATGCACTTTCTTCACAGAGGTCCTGTGAGTTACCTAATGCAAATATTACTGTCCCTATTTTGCAGATGATGAGACTGATATTTAAGGGGTTAAGTTACTCGTCCAAAGTAATTTAATTCCAAGATCCACGTCTTCCTTGGTGTGGGCTGTTGTTCAGCGCTGTCAGACTCTTTGTGACCCCATTTACAGTTTTCTTGGCAAAGATACTGGAGTGGTTTACCATTTCCTTCTCCAGTTCATTTTATAGATGAGAAACTGGGGCAAACAGGGTATATCATTAAGGCAGAACTCATGACTTCAAAGATAACCATGAATTTGCCTGAATGGTCCAGAATCACAGGATATAAGGAATTCTCTAAGTAGAAGGCAGAGGAGTTAAAGCATTTATTGAAATTCAAAAGTAACAGACCCATGGACCAGTGTCCCCAATTCGACATCCTGGAAAGAACCTTCCAAGACCAGCATGCCCATCTCACAATAGTGACTAGGAGGCCACAGAAAAACATTATGGCAGCAACCCAAGCCATACTGGTGCTTCCCCCCCCCAATGCCAGGGCCCTCCAGCAAGAAGACCACCCACTGGCCTCAAGCCCCTGCTCAGCACTCTCTGGTCTCCATGAGGGTCAGTCCTGCTTTTTTGCAGTGCCTGCCATTGTCGCTGACGCTTCTGCTGCTTCTGTCACAATCTCCAAGCTGCGTTCCAGCTAGCTGACTCCTTCCTCTCTCCTTTAGCTCTTAAATGCTCTCACCAACTGCCTCTTAGCTCTGCTCCAACCATTCAGCAAGCTCCTCCCACCACAGGCTTCATGTCATCATGTGGACCAGAACTCGGGTGACTACCATTGGCTCCAGTCCTAGCCACACCCCCAGGACCCTGAGAGCCCAGACCCCAAAGCCCAGTGAATGGGCAGGAAAGATCTTCCCATTTACTGATTGCCTCTACACAGGGTTAAGTGACTTGCTCAGGATCACACGGCTTGTACGTGTTTGAATTCATGAAGATGAGTCTTCCTGACTCCATCCCAGTGCTCTATCCACTGTGCCATCTAGCCTTTGAGGACATGATTTACAAGCCTTCTTAGTCTTAGAAAATGGTTTCTGTGGCCAAATATATTCATCCGCTAGTGACCAACCTTATTTATTGTCGTCATCATAGACAGCACTCAATTTCCCATCCATCTCTTTGCATTGGCCATCCCCTGTGCCTGGAATGCCCTCCCTCCTCATCTATACCTCACTAAGTCTCTCTCTTTCTTTAAGACCTAGCTCAAGTGTTAAGTTCTACATGAATCCTGTCCTGATCCTCTCAACTGCTAGTGCCCTCCTTATCTGACTATCTTATATCTATTTTGCATGTATTTTGTTTATGGTTATTCTGTATATATTTATAGAAATGCATGCTGATAGTATACAAGTCCTTGAGAGGAAGAATTACTTCCTTCTTCATACTTATATCCCTAGCACACAGAACTATCTACAGAAATGCTTATTAATTGGTTGATACCATGAGATACCCTCACTTTATAATTTAAATAGTAATCTGGCACTGAGAATATTTACCTTTGTGTCACCTTGCCAGTGAAACCCAATGAATGAAAATTCTAGCCACGAAAACAGTTGGCACATTTGACTAACTTGTTCAATATGAATTTCTGAGAGGTTGGTTGGCTGTTGTTTCTTAATATTAAAGGAAATATGATTCTGAGACTATGTTTCCACTTATGGTGCCAGCATTTCCATAATACACCATCAATATGCCTTTCTCTGATGATGAATTAACACTTATGTAGCATATTGCTGGAGGGACAATGAGCCAGCATAATAGCTCACACCTGAGAAGCAGGTCTCCCAAAAGGTGACTTTAAAGGATTAAAGACTCCCAAAGTGAACTCAATTGAAATGAAGGACAAAAGGTAGGCTGGGTTGATTTGTAACAGTCGAAACACTGGTCTTTCCCCAGGATCTTTTTTATGAGAGATGATTATTCAGCTAAGTCAAAAGGTCCATTTGTGAGCTGAGCCTCCTGGTTGTTTAGACTCAATTTTTTTTACCATGAGGGAGGTCAGATTTGTGCTTTTATTAACACAGTAAAGCTATCAGCGATCTGTCTTTCTCATCATGAGCCCTAGCAGTTATTCCCTGATACTCTTGTCCATTATCATTCAATGGATAACGAAACCACATACCATAGTACATTTCTTTTGAAATGAGCTAAAAAGGAAACTGGATCATCCACATTTCTGACCTTGATCATCTTTAGTTTAGTGTTCAAGTTCCTCTAATTTTCCCCTGGAATGGTAGTTTGAAACTTGCTAGAAATAGGCACCTTGAAAAGTTAGGTTTTGTTTAGTCCCTTTGCAGGTCAACACCCTGTTACCCCATGCCCTGTTCACAAAATGAGCTCTATCTGTAGACCAAATGAATGGCCACCTACATTCTATATTAGTGCTTTGAGTATGCTAAAGGCCAGCCCACTGAAACATATATTCTCCATTGTTGTCTCACAGTACCTGGACTCTTGAGAGTCAGAGTCAGAAAATGACTTTAGAACTCCTCCTATATACTAATAATAGCATGCTTCTGTAACTCTGTTTTCTTATAGATAACGCAGTATATCCTTGAAGAGAAGTACTGTGTCCGTGGTCGCTCAGTTAGGTGTCAGAATTGGGATTTGAACTCACTTCTCCTGACTCAAGGTATATTTTTTCTTCATTACACCACATGTCTTCTCTACATTTGAGGAGAAGCAAATTTTAAAAAAATGCCACCACATTATAGCATTAGTACTGCTTTGTTTTTCAGGTTAGCAGGAAAAGGGCCTGAATAAACATTTTCAGGGGAGGGAAGAATGGTCAGGAGCAGGGTGCTGCATTGATGGGGGCAGACACAAATGGGGTGCCACACTGGGCAGCCTGTGGGGGTGCTGGACAATAATAATTCACACTTACAGTGTTGATGAAACCCTTTCCTCATAATTATTTTCTGAGGTAGACAGTACAATCATTATTATTCCTGTTTCTCAGATGAAGGAAGTAAAAGGCAGTGAGTTAAGATTTGAACTCAGGTCTCCTGACTAAAGTCCTAACACTATCATAATACTTCTAATATTTTTGTAATTATAACAGTTCAGTCTGCATAGAATGCATGAAAGAGAGTAGTATGGAATAACTGATCCTTTTATAGGGGCATCATAGATCCTGAGGCTTAACACACCAAAGATTTTGCAGGGGAGCTTTGCTTTGGGGCACGCAGAGACGGGGAACTGAATGACTATTCTACCTTCAAGGTGCTTTCTGTCTATGTTTCACATCCAAGGATCTTGAGATGATGTTCTGTGTAGTATATGTTTAGCCCAGCTGCCAGGGGCCCAATAACCACACACTTCCCTCCCTACCACCCCCTTCAAGGGTCTCAAACTTGAAAGATATCCTTAGTTGCTGAGAACTAGAAGAATTGACAACCTTTGCTCACTCCAGGTACACTATTGCTCACTTTAGAGGGCAGAGACTTCTATCACCTGGACATTTCCCAAACTGTTGCAGGCAGATGCCTAGCTCCTCCCCTACATTTCATGATTCAGAATCAATATAACTGAAATGATAATATTGTCCTTCTCTCTTATCCCTTCTACTCTCATCCTTATCCATGAAAGGCTATCAGTCATAACTATTCAGTCTCTAATAGTCCAGACTCATAAATCCTAAACTCCGACCACAGCCTCCAACCCTCTAATCTTTCTCTCTGCTTTAGTTCCCCTAAACCAACAGTTCTTAATCTAGGATCCACAAATTTGTTTTTTAAATTGATATTGGTAATTCAGAATAATTGATTTCCTTTATAGTCCTTTGTACAGGGTGTCCCTAATGTCTGGACACATAGGGAAAACTGATGGCAATGTGGAGTTATTGCATTGAGTTCACGTGAATCTTACAAAGTGCATCAACCTTTGCATCAAAAATGATGGAAATCATATTGAAGAAGTTATTTGTTAATATTCCAATTAAATAAACTGTGGTTGAAAATTTCATTCATTTCATTTCTTGAAAATATGCATTTTTGCCTATGTGTCCAGACTTAAGGGACACCCTGCATTTTGTTTTATACATTTAAAAACATTATTCTGTATGGCAGGAACTAGGTATAGGCCAACCTCTTACATTGTATACCAAGATAAAGTCAAAATGAGTACACAATTTAGATATAAAGGCTGATACTGTAAACAAACTAGGAGAGCAAGGAATAGTTTACCTTTCAGATTTATGGAGAATGGAAGAATTTATGACCAATTGGATGACATGACAAAACAGGAAAATGATAAATGTTGGAGAAGACATGGGAAAATTGGAGCACTAATGCATTGTTGGTAGAGTTATGAACTGATCCAACCATTCTGGAGCATAATTTGCAACTATTCCCAAAGGGCTACAAAACTGTGCATAGCCTTTGACCCAGCAATACCACTTCTAGGTCTATATCCTAAAGAGATCATACAAATGGGAAAAGGACACACATATACAAAAATATTTACAGCATCCCTTTTTGTGGTGGCAAAGAATTGGAAACAATTGGCTGAACAAGTTGTGGTATATAAATGTAATGGAATACTATTGATTATTCCATAAGAAATGATGAACAGGCAGACTTCAGTAAAACCTGGAAAGACTTACATGAACTGATGCTGAGTGAAGTGGGCAGAATCAGGTGAACATTTTACACGCTAACAGCAACATTGTGCATTGACTAACTTTGATAGACTTACCTTTTTTTAAACAATACAAGGATCTAAGACAACTCCAAAAGACTCATGATGGAAAATGCTATCCACATGCAGAGAAAGAACTATGGAGTCTGAATGCATACTGAAGCAAACTATTTGCCCTCTCTCTTTTTGTTTCTTCTTTCCTGTAGTCCCTCCCATTGGTTCTAATTCTTTTTTGTAACGCAACTAATGTGTAAATATGTTTAATATGAATGTATATACAGAGCCTATATAAGATTGCATGCTCTCTTGGGGTGGGGGGAGGAGAATAAGGGAGAGAAAATTTAGAATTCAAAATCTTATGGAAGTGAGTATTGAAAAGGAAAAATAAATTAATTTAAAAAAACAATTATTCTAAGAAGGGGTCAAAAGGCTTCAAAGGAGTCCATGACCTCAAAAAAGTTAACTCCTATCTTAAATCTACACACAGTGGCAATGTAACACAATTGAAAAGTGCTAAAACTAGAGCCAGAAGACTTGAGTCTAAATTTCCCTTTTTACATTTATTAGCTGTGACCTTGGCTAAGTCACTTAAAATTTCTGAGCTTTAGTTACTTCATTTAGTCACTTTTAGTTACTTCATTCTATTCCTGAGAATAGATATGATGATCTATTTACTTCTGAAAGCAATTGTGATGAAAGTGCTTTGAAGGACAGCAAATGCATGCACATATAGTGTTATGTATGTATATACATAGTAATTCCATAGGATCTAAATATATTCTCTCTATATTATTTATTTTATATATGTGTATATTTTGCCGGACCTCAACACTTTCATCACAATTATTTTCTAAGGCAAGTAGAACAGATGCACACACCCACATATACATACACACATACACATACATACATACATACATACAGTCCACAACAACTGTTTGGCTTTTAAAGCCTTTCAAAACCAGGCCTTCCTACCTTTCTAGTCTTATACCTTCCTATCCTGCAATTACTCTGGTCCAGTGATGCTGACCTCCTTGATATTCCTTGAATCCCTTCTGATTGGTTGTTTTTTTTCTAGAACCTCTATTTTAAGAAAAGTGTTCAGGCCAGGCATGTCTTCATTCCTTTCTAGGTTCCAGTCACGGATCTCTGGACTTTCTCTACTTTCTCTACTACATGGGAACCTTCTCTCTGTCCCCCTCCCTCCATTTTAAATTTTCCTTTAAGTTCTTTGAGGGCAGCAATTATTTTACTTTTTTTAAAAAATTATTTCACTTTTGATTACGGAATAAAACAAGCATCTCCATAACTTAGAATAATAAAAAAGATGACTGTACATGAAACTACAAATCTAATTATATACAGCTTACTATTCCTTTTAAATATATAATAAAGTTATCATGTACATTTCTTTTTTCACCTTTCCCCCCTCCCTCCTGCCCTAGAGATGGCTACCATTAGAAACAAATATTCATATACATATTATAACACGTATTATTCTATATATACTTCTGTTTTTCAGTTCTTTCTCTGGATGCAGGTAGCTTTTCCCTTCATATGTCCTTTGTGGTTAATTTGGATATTTATAATACCTTGTTGCCTTACTTTTTACTTGTATTTCTATCCTCAGTGTTTAGCATAGTGCCTGACAAAACAATCACTTAATAAATGCTTTTTGACTTGACTTAATATCTGAGGTGGGATTTGATCTCTTATCTTCCTGACTCCAAGCCTAGCACTCTCTCCATTGCTACAAGCTTCCACTTCATGGTTTGTTGCTCATGTGGCACAAATCATTTGATCCTTTGCCATAATTGTTGGCTTACAGCTTAAAAAATTAGAAATAACATTGGTTGCTAGTAGATTCAACAGATATACCGATTACCAAGGGATTTTAAAAAATGATTTCTTGTAGGGGAAGCTTAATATCTTTTAAAAATATATTATTGTTAAACACTTTTCACACAAATAAAGTCAGATCTAAATCATTGGAAAAACATCAGTTGCTCATGGGTAGGCCGACCTAATATAATAAAAACGACAATTCTACCTAAATTAATTTACTTATTCGGTACCATACCAATCAAACTACCAAAAATTGTTTCATAGAGCTGGAATAAAATAACAACAAAATTAATCTGGAAGAACAAGAATATTATTGTCATTGATCAATCATTTCAGTTGTGTCTGACTCTTTGCGCCCCCATTTGGGTTTTCTTGGCGAAGATACTGGAGCGGTTCACCATTTCTTCTCCAGCTCATTTTACAGATGAGGAAATTGAAGCAAAAAGGGTTAAGTGACTTGTCCAGGGTCACATAGCTAACAAGTGTCTGAGGCTGAATTTGAACTCAGGAACATGATTCTTCTTGATTCCAAGCCCAGCGTTCTATCCACTATGCCACCTAACTACTCTCTCTCTTTGCATTATTTACTTCATAATGTAACTCACCTATTATTGAGAAGATGTAATGTTAAGGCAAAATGGTTCTCCCAGAGAGCCTCGTTTCCTTTCTTATCATTAGTCAGAAAACGCTTTGAACCACCCAAAGCTTGAAGCTCTCTGTAGCGCTGTGCAAGTTCATGTTTCATTTCCTTGAAATCACATTCTGTGTGATAGGGAGTGAAAACAAAATGTAGGCTTTGGAATGGTGACAGAGGTAACTATCCAGTCTGTCCCGGAGACCCTTAATCCTTCCCTTGTGCTTCTGGATGCATTTTAGATAATAAATGTGTCCTAACTGTCACTATTCAGCAAGCTGGTTTATAGATGTGTTCCACTAAGTGTCACCATAAACTGTGCCATGTGCTGCCAGAAAAAGAGAAAAATGGTGGATGGGCAGGAAGGATTTAATTTGTTTCTTGGCAAATGGAATCTAAATTCAGTGCTTTCAGGCATACGTTGCTTTATGTTTTGATCCACTAATGAGACTGTAGCTCTGCACCATTCAATCATTGCTATTGCTGAGTAATAATGCAGCTAGAATTGTGGACATCCAAGTGCCAGTGGGGCAGTAGAAGGAGCCCTGGGCTTAGATTCAGTAGATTTAGATAGCAATTTTGGCTTCAACACATTTGAGATCGTCTTTTCCCACCCTTTCTGCTCTGTTCATCATCCCCATCTCCCCACTTCTAGAATCTGGGACTCTGTACCTGAGACACTGGACTCTAACAGGTGAGTGTTCCTCCTTATCTATTTTACTTCCTGGCCATCTCCACACCATGTATTGTCCTCCCTCTCCACTTTCCCCTTATTTTATTGTCCTTCCCATTAGAGTATAAACTCCTTAAAAGCAGACTATTTTGCTTGCTTGTTTTTGTATTCCCAGTATTTGGGCACAATGCCTAGGACAGTTAAGTACTTATTAAGTACTAAATGCTTTATCTAGCTATCTTCTAGTCTCCAGTTCTCAAACATTTTGGTCTCAGGACTTTTTTACACTCTTTAAACTTATTGAGCACCTGAAAGAACTTTTACCTGGGCTATATCTAATTATATTTACTAGAAATTAAAATTAAATTAAATTAAAATGTCCTAGAATTATTATGAAAGTATTTTTGACCTTGCAGGCCCCTTGATAACACCTGGTGACCAGGGTCCCCAAACTACACCTTCCAAAGTACTGCTTCTAGTCTAGCTCTCCCATTTTACAGTGAGGGAAACTGAGGCCCAGGTGATGAAATGACTTGCCCAATGTCACAAGATATTCTGTAGCTGAGCCAGAATCCAAAGCTGCATTCTCTAATTCCAAATGCAAAGCAGCTTTTCATTGTGCCACATTGCCTATGAGCTTTATGACTAAAAGCAAGTCCATTCATCTGTCTAGGCTTTATTCACATAATGGGAGCAATTCCACTTGCACAGCATATCTCACGGAGCTTTTGGAAAAGCTCTTTATAAACTTTGAAGCATCATATAAATGCAAGTTATTAATTTAAGATTGTATCATTATTATTCAATAATAAATTAATGTTCAAAGTTTACAAGATGTCATGAAAACATATAGGAGATACGGTTTATCCAATCATGAGGAAAATTAGTTATATCCTTGAGAATTTTTAAGTCAATTCTGTAAAAAGACAGTTGGTTTATTAGTGTAGTGACCAGAAAAAATAACAAAGACAACTACAAATAGGGTCTATAAATGAATGTCAATGAAATGCATGTTTGAGGAAGAATTACATACACAAGTGAATGAACACATTTGCCTTTGCAAAGCCAGGATAATATGGGTTCAAGTTCTACCTCTGACATACAGTGGCTGAGTGACCTTGGGCAAGTCACTTATTACTCTAGGCAACTTTCAAAGAACTTGCTGCCTTGAACTGATAAGAGTTTCCTCTTAGCTCTCCCTGTCAATCAATCAACAAGAATTATTATGGACCTACTATGTGCTAGGCCCAAGGAATACAAGTAAATAAACCAATAGAACAATTCCAACTCACAAGCAGCTTAAATTCAAATGGAGGAGACAGCCAAAAAGGGCACATATAAATATATACTGCATAAATATAGGATGAATAAACACAAATATATATGAAATAGGTAAATATAAGATAGTTTGGGAGGAAAAGAAGCAACAATGGCAGGCTGAGGGGGATCAGTAAAGCATCATGCAGAAAATGGTGCCTGATCTGCATTGTGAAGGAAAAGAGGAATTCTTGAAGGCAGAAGCAAGGAGTGAATATGCTCTGGGATTTGAGAAGTCTAGAGCAAAGGCATAAGAGATGGAAGTTGCAGATTTGTGTGCAAGGATGAGAGAGAAGGCCAGTTTGGCTGGATCAGAGAGCGCAGAAAAGGGAATAATTTCCAATGAAGCTGGAAATCTAGGTTGGGGAAAGGTTGTGAAAGACTTCATTTCAAAGCTAAGCATAGAAGTTACTATACTTGATTGAATTTGGGGACTGACAAGATTTGTGCTTCAGAAAAGTTACTTTGGTAGTCATACTTAGGATGGAGGGGAGAGAATTTGGGCAAGGAAATCAGCTTGTTGTAGTAATGAGGCAAGAGGTGGTGAAGGGTTGAACTAAGGTGGGTAAGTGTTTGAGTGGGGAGGAAGGCTCAGAAATGAGTGATGCAGTTAAGGTAAAAATGGCAAGCTCTGACAAGTAATCAGATTTGTGGGATAAGAGAGAGTGAGGAGTTAAGTATAATGCAGAGGCTGAAAACCTGGGAGTCTGGAAAGCTGGTGGTGGCACCTTTGATAGAAATAAGGAAATTTGGAAGAGGGGAGAGTTTGGGAGGAAAAGATAATGAATGTGATCTTATACATGTTGAATTCAAAATTTCTCCAGGACATAGAGTTGGAAATGTCCAATCGGCAATTGGTGATGTGGGACTGAAGCTTGGGGGAGAAACTGGGGCTGCTTATAGGGATTTGTGAGTCATCTACAAAGAAGTGATAATTAAATTAATGGAAACCAATGATGAGAGAGAGAGAAAGAGAGAGAGAGAGAGAGAGAGAGAGAGAGAGAGAGAGAGAGAGAGAGAGAGAGAGAAACAATGGGGGGCAGAAGCAAGGAGGGGAGAGAGACAGAGACAGAAAGACAGAAAGAGAAGGGGGAGGAAGGAGGGGAGAGAGACAGATAGAGACAGACAGAGACAGAGAGAGCCAAAAGACAAACCTTGGGGGACACTCTCAGTTCTTCAGTTGGGGGGGGCATGAAATGGATGATGAATCAGCAAAGGATACTAAGGTGGAGAAAAATTCTTTCCTTATTTGTATGTTTTCCTTGTGATTTCTTCTTTTATTTAGCCTTTTTCCTTTTGGCTGAGAAGGAAATCCTTACAAGGAATTTGGTTGTAAACTGAATCTGCTAATAGCATGGCAGCAAAGTACTTTATCAATACAGACACATAAATTAGTCAGTTCAAATTTTTTTACTGAGAAGAATCATTAAGGGGGAAAACAACTTAATCTTTTCTCTGTATGTTATTAGATCCTTAAACAATTACGTTCTTAAAGTTTCAATAGCTTAAAACTACACTAACACTTTTAGAAAATCCTGCACTTGTTGGAGGAATTAAGATTTAGGTAATGACTATGAATGATAGACAACACTATAATATTACAGACATTATAAATTAATATAAAATATATAATGGATATGCTATAAATTTTCTCTAGGCCTTTGTGAGCATACCTTAGTATTATTTGGAGGTTCTTTTTGCCTTAAATTTCTGGAGGATGTTTAAAGGGAAGCTGGGAGGGATCCTCATTAGGGTTTGCATTCCTTCCACTCCCTTCTTGAGTTCCTCTCTTGTCAAGGCTATAAAGTCTGTCATGTTATTGGATTTCATGGGTTTACAACAAGGATGACCCCAGCAGATTTCCCCATTGTCTGATCTCTCATTCATTTGCTCATGGCTGTCAAACAACTAATAGGTGGAGGTCTGGTGGGCTGGTACTTCCTGTTCACTTCCAGATGTAGTGAGGAATGCTTTTTGACTTCCTTATCTCTTGGGATTTGAAGGACTTTCCATGAATGCCAAAATTTCCCTTCAGACATTGGTTATAATAAATGATGGAGAAGCACGGATATTTAAAAATGTGATTTCCATTTATAAATTTAAAAGTCACAGTGTTCCTGGTAGGTTTTAAAAAAAGTTCAAGGGAGAAAAAAATGAAGACCCGGAAAAGACCTTTATTAATGGAACAATAGACTTGCTATAGTACCAGCAATGGTATATGGACTATAGTCTTGTGAACAGGACAAGTGAGGTTAGGAAGTAGGACAAATGAGCACACTGCCATGCATAAAGGACAAAGATAATACAAATAGGGTCTATGAGTGAATGTCGGTGGAAGGCATCTTGGAGAAGGAATCACATACACAGGTGTATGAACAGATTTTCATATTTGGAATTAAAGCTATACTCTTCATTTTGAAAATAGGGGTAGTTATTCTTATCTTTTAAAAATGCTTATTATTATCTTTTGTTTTCATATCGCCTTCATTTCCAAAGACACTGTTGTTTTTCAAAGGGTTTTTATTTATACTTGCTGATTTTGTTCAAGGTCAGCAGCTGTTTTGACACATTAATTCCCCTGGAAATTAGAAGAACGCTGTTTCAAATTCCACTCGGAAAATGTGCACACAAAGTAAACCTTCAGACCTGTGTTGATTTCCACACCCACTAAAATCAATTTTACCCTTCCTTTTGCTTTGGGGAAAGAAAACAGGTTAAAAGAGAAATTGTCTCCAGTATTATTATTGGTTTCTTTGGTCTAAAAAAACTCTCCCAAACAAAACAAAGGCTCAAATCAAAAACATTTGGAGAACAACATATTGATACTATTTGGCATTAAAAATGCTTGAACTGCAGTCCAGGGGGGAAAAAAAGAGATGAAATTTTAAAATCCAAGGTGTCCCTCCCAATATATGTAACTTCCTTTATCAAGAATATAGAGGCAGATTAGAGAGATGATAACAAAGAAGAGTTCAGATCTGGCCTCAGACACTTACTAGCTGTATGATCCTGGATGAGTCACTTAACTGTGTTTGCCTCAGATTCCTCATCCGTAAAATGAGCTGGAGAAGGAAGTGGCAAATCATTCCAGTATCTTTGCCAAGAAAACCCCAAATAGGGTCATGAAGAATTAGATATGATCGAAATGATTCAACTACAGCAACAGCAACAACAATAAAGATCATGTGTAACTCACTTTCAAATGTTTCATTTGAACATATATTTTGATCAGAGAAAGCTGATTTTATAAACTATAATCAATCTGTGATTCCTAATTACTAAAGCTTATATACATTTCTGGGGATAAACACCCCATATTCATGTACAATAGATAGAATTTTTGACACTGTTCTGTTAATTATAGCTCAATTCCCTTGTTTTAAGTAAAGAGGCCTAGAGGATTCAGGATCTCTGATAAATCCCAATAAGCAATTTCTGATCCTGGAGGTTTGCACACATGAAAAATGAATGACAACTTGATAAAAGACCACCTCTCTTATCATGTCAACCAAATAAGTAGAGATGAAGGGATATGACAGACATATGTTTATATATGTAAATATAAAATGTTTTATATATATTGCATATATAATATTCACATATGAATATACACGAAGTGTTCAGCAAATATTTTGTTAGCTTTTATTATCAATGGGAAGAAATACTTAATATATTATATATTTTCTGGGGGAAAAAGATATGAAAGGGAAGAGATCTAGGCGAGCTACACAAAAGTAAACAATCGAATTCAATAAGAAAAAGTCTGAGGTAGTTCACTGTGCATCTCTTAGTAATTTTTAGCAGATGGCAAGATGCGATAACTTTTCACAACCACAACAGATGAAGAATCTGGACTCTTAGTGGCCACAAAATTAATAGGTTAATAATATATAGTTGTATCTAAAAAAGACAAGCACAATGCTAGGTCCAGGCAACAGGCACTTATTAAGGGTCTACCATGTGCCAGGCACGGTGCTAAACACATACCAGGATGTTTTAGGTCAAAAATAGACATTAGAACTATAAGAAACTCCTTTCATCAACTCAGATGGGTTAGGCTATAAGATTAGAGTCCTGCAAAAGAAATAATGTAGAAAGAATTTATAGAAATTCCAAGAGGCAGCATGGCATGGTGGAGAAAATGATGGTCATACTGTCACAGAGAGCTATACTAAAATCCTGCCTCAGGGAAAGTCAATCCACAGGTCTTTGACAATTCCATTGTTCCATGTACAGAACAGCGATGGGTTTTGATTAGTCAGTCAACAAACATTTATTTATATTTATTTATATTTATATATATTATTTATATACATTTATTTATATTATTATTTATTAAGCACCTATTATTTGTTAGGTACCATACAAAGTGCTGAGGAGAGAAATATAAGAACAAAAGTATATCTGCACTCAAAGACCTTGCAATCTGAAGGAAATGAGATATACATTAATATGTACGCATACAAGATAAGGGAAAATAATTACTTTTGCATAGAAGGACACTAGCACTGGGGGAATCAGGACAGACTTCATGTAGAAGGAGTCATGAGCAGAATTTTGAAGGAAACAAGGGAATGAATATAAGGGGTGGGGGTGAGAAGGAAGAAGTAGGATTCAGGCATGGGGGACAGCCAGCACTAAGACATGAGTGAAGACAAGAGAAGGAGTTATCATGTGTGAGAACCAGCAAGAAGGTCGGTTTGGTTGGATTGTAGCATACATACAGGGCGAAGGATCAAAAGATAAATGAAGGGCCAGGTTCAGAAGAGCTTAAAAACCTTAATCTAGGAGTTTGTATATGATGGCGATAGAGAGCCAATAGGACTTGCTGGCTGGGGTAGTGACCTGGATGAATATTTTGGCATACATGGGGCCTTCATTTTCTGTTTTTGACCTCTTTGGGATATTTGTCAAATAATGGTATTTCTGGGTCTAAAAGGATGAATAGTTTAGACAAATTTCTCACACAATCTCAAATTGTTTTCCAGAATGGTTGTAATTATTCATGATATCACCAAAAGTGATAAATGTGCCTTTTCCCTCCCCCAGTCCTCTCCAATATTTAGTATTATTTTTGTTTTTCATCATCTTTACCATTTTGAAGGATATGATGTGAAACCTCAAAGTTTTTTTTTAATTTGCATGTTTATTATTAGTGATTTGGAATAATCTCTTATATACTTGTTGATGTTTTACATTTCTTTTAAAAAGGATTCATATTTTTTGACCATTTATCTCTTATAATCACTCCCCTTCCCTTACCCCATTGCTTCGGGGATGACTCTTAGGAACTTAGGAAAAAATTCTAGGAACTGGGCAACTAAGGTCATTACTAATGACAATATTATTCTAACATGGCTAGTTCTTTGCCACATCGTCAAGTCCCATAACAACCTGGCCCATTTAAATGGCTAATTTGTGTCATTTTGGTGAGAGTGTTTCATTTTAAGTGATTCAAAAATGATTTTAATGCTGTGTCTTTGAAATGAAATAGTGTATCCTGAGACCACTTAGCAAGACTAATGCTGATACTTAATGTTGGAATAGGGACCATAAACACAGAGCTCCAAGGAGGTTTCAAATTTAACTCTCTTAGATTTGCAAACTCTCCCAGACACTTGACCCATAAACCTGGTTGTGCAAATAGAAATCTTTATCACATTTATGTTGCCTGTTAGGCTATTTTTATATGCACAATGTGGGGGACTGAATTTAATAAGGGTCAAACACAAAGGGAATGAAAGTGGGAACCTACTCTGAGGCAGTTCCCTTTGGGCTGTATCCTGCCATCATCTGCCATGTGGAACTCCCACGGAAATCAATGAGAGTTTAAAATAAATATCAATGGCAGGATATGGTCCAAAATTATTAATGAAAAACCTGAAGTTGACAGGTTAATTGTTTTTCATTCCTATTGGCCTTAGGCTGTGACTACATGACAGAAAACCAACATGTTGTCAGAGGTTAAACTGGTCAACACCACCATGAATAATCTGATTACATTAATGAAATGATCTTTGAATGAATATATAGAAACAAATTCCTGAAGAACTTTTTAGTATATATGATTTTTTCTTATTGAGTTATTTATTTTCTGCCTTTAGTCTGTGATTAATTTTATTACTATGACTCCAAAGGATGATTGATACGTATCCCTTCCCCAGCCCTTCTCCCTCTTCTCTTCTTCCCCACCTTAACTTTTCAAGATTGTTTATTAGAAGAATAGTAGTATTAAGCAATGCACCCAAAGGCATTCAGTAATTAGAAGTAGAACTGGGATTTCAGAGCAATTTTTGTAATTGCATTCTCTCGTTAGACCCAGCATATAGAGTTTGTAGCATTGTTTATCACTTACTGAGCCCAATTCCACTTCCTCTCAATGGGGAGCTGTGTTGTAATGGCTCCAAACGACATGTCTTCTCTTTGTTTTGGTGGAAAGGATGTATGAATGATCAGTGAAGTTCTTTTCAGGAAAGGCATAAGTCAGTCAGTCAGTCATCAGAAAATAAACATTCAGTAAGTAGCTACTATATGCTAAGCAGTGTGCTATGTACTATGTATATAGAGAATGGTAAGAGAATATCTCTGCCCTCAAGGAGCTCATAATCTAATGGGGTTGGCACCATAAAATAACTATATACAAACAAGGGCTTTGTTCCGGGGCTCCCACATGTGTCCCCTGAAGGGTGCTGACATTCAGGATGTACTTATAGATTAAGATACAGGAGACAACAGAAGAGAGAAAGCACACCCTCCCTCTTATCTCAGATCCACTATGGGAGAAGCAGTATATTTCCCCCTCACTTCACCTAGCCTGGGGATTGCTACTTTCTTTGGGTCTAAGCATCATTATAACCTTTTTCCTGAGTGTACCATTCTCTACTGGTGGATATATGCCTAACTAGGGCAGCTATCTTCCTGTTGCTTAGGTTAGGGACAAGGATGTCAGGAATCCATAATGAAGGTGACATGTACTAGTTTGTGGCTCTTTTCATTTTATTTCTTTCCTTTCTACTTACACAGGTTAGATTGCACCCAATTGGAATGGTCAGCTTGACTAAGGATTTGCATGACAGGAAACTCTAGGATCAGTGGTGACATCAGTACAAGTTGACTTTAAAATGTCTTTGCATCTCTTTGCCCCATCGCTATCCCTAAATTTGTCACATATGTTGAAATTCCCAGTGAAAGATCTGGAATTTCAGCGCCACAAGGGGAGTTCCCCAACTAGAGGTTGTCTAATTCAATTGTCTTTCTTTAGTTGAGGAAACTGAGTTTCACAAAAGTCAAGTGCTCAAGATTACACATTTAGCTAGTAAGAGACACACTATTAAAACCCAGGCCTCTTGATTTTCAGTCTGTTGCTCTTCCTGCTAAACCATGATTAGTTTATTCATCTCCAGAACTGAGCTCCAGAGAGGACAAATGGATCACCCAAAGTCAGTACATTGCTAAATCCTATTCACAGCATGAGGAAGGATACATCTAAGCTGAATGGAATATCCACTTTCTATGTTTCTTGAAAGATAGATGAGAGAAGCCAACTTAATGCTTGCTTTGAGACACTCTGAAGAATCTATCTCCCACCAAGGTTCCTCCTAGTGAAGTTCACTTCTAATTCTAAACCCATGACTTTACTATATTATTTATCTGACTATACGAAAGAATTAATTGCTGCAAGTCAGCTATCAGTTTTTACCGTAGCTATACAATTTCCATTTAGAAAATACATGGGCAGCTGGGTGGCTCAGTAGATGGAGTGCTAGGCCTGGAGTCAGGAAGACTCATCTTCCTGAGTTCAAATCTGGCTTCAGACATTTACCAGCTGTGTGACCCATGGGAAGGCACTTAACCCTGTTTGCCTCAGTTTCCTCATCTGTAAAATGAACTGGAGAAGGAAACGGCAAAGCACTCCAGTATTGTTGCCAAGAAAACCCAAAATGGAGCCATAAAGAATTGAACACAACTAAATGACTGAACAGCAACAACAACAGAAAATACCTGCTTCCCAGTGGTCAGATTCATTATTCCCTACCCCATGAACAAGAATTAGTAAATTAAAATGATCACTGTAGTGACTGTGACATAGATTCATTACTGCCATACCCTTTTTTGGGCTTTGTGCGAAAGGTAGCCTAAAACATGGCCACCATGCTACTCAAGTTTTCTCTATAGGCATAAACCATAGAGAAGGTGACTAGATGGCACAGTGGATAAAGCACTGGACCTGGAGTCAGGAAGACCTGAGTACAAATGTGGCCTCAGACACTTACTAGCTGTGTGACCCTGGGCAAGTCACTTATCCCTATTTACTTCAAATTTCCTCAGCTGGAAAATGAGCTGAAGAAGGAAATAGGAAACCAGTCCAGTATCTTTGCCAAGAAAACCCTGAATGGGATCATAAAGAGTCCACTGATACAATTGAATGATAGTGTACAGAGGAAGTCACCCAGGAATAATACACCTCCTTAAGATAAACTGCCCCACAACAAAGAAATCTCACTTGGTTCCTTTTCTTTCCTTCCTTCCAAATCAACATATGTAGAATAAACTAGTTCTCCCTTATGTTATCTGTTACCTCTGGGCAAATCTAACATGAGAGATCGACTGGTATTATCCTCAAAGCCACTGGCAATAACTGCTGCTTGCTGCCCCTACAGCTCAGCTGTCCTGATTTCTTTGGTGTGGTAAGAATAAATGTGACTAAGACATCTTTGTTATCAAGAAACATATATATCTATAGTATGTATATATATATATGTATATATATATATAATTAAGGGGTCTGAAATATGAAGAATATATAAACAATACAAGGCAACGTATATGTACCTCATGAGAAGTACAAATGAATGCTGTTGGGGTGCAGTGGAGATTGTCACCATATCCAGTTGTTAGATGTGTAGGCAGAAACTGAGACAACTTAATGGAGGAAGGTGAGGCTTTAAAATAGATACTGAAAGATGTAATAGATGAAAATAAGGCAGAGAAAAAATGAAAATTAACTGATTATGCCTGAAGAACTTACTTGTGAATCTTGTGTTCCACAATAAGGTATTGTGGCAGCCACTAAAATTTGAGGCATAGATTCTGGGAACTAATTAACTTCTAGGGCAGGGTGTGCTCAGTGGATTTAATCTTATTTGAGAGATATAAAACTGTCATAGGATAATTGATTGTCATATGTGGTATTGGTATGATAGAAGGAAACTGTCCTAACCAGTACACTTCTCTCATGGAGGTCTCTGGAAGATATATTCCACCTAGGATAGGGGCCAAGATGGCAGCTAACCAGACGTATTTGTTAAGGAGTCTCCTGGGAGATATAATTCAGGAAAGAGGAGGACACATTTAAAAAATTTTGATTAGGGAAGGGGGAGAGACAGATATATGTCTGTGAAATTTAAAGTTCTCAGTTTCAAGAGAAATGTTGCTAAGCCAAAGTGCCGAGGATATTGACTTATGAGGAGAAGAACAGATGGATTGCGGATGACCAAGTTTATAAGAAGTAGATGCAGGAATTCTTACAGCCTAGTGAAATCATTGGCTATAGAAAACACCAGCCTGAAGCCTTTTATCTGGGGGCTTGGTTGGAGGTAGGATACCTGTAGGTACCTGTAGGTACAGTTTGGACGAGATCAATCAACAAGCATTTATTGAGCATCTATTGCCAGGCACTGAGTTAGGTACTGGGAATACAAAAACAAAAAATAACAAAGTCTTGCTCTTAATACGGGCTCAGAGAGCTTACATTCTATCAAGAGAAACAGCATGTACATACATGAGTTTATAAAGAATAAATGCAAAATTAGCTTAGAAAGGATGGCAGTAGTAGTTGCGGGGGATGATCTCTGAGTTCCCCATCAAACAACAAGACTTGGTAGAGCACTGGATTTTTAAAAGTCAGGAGAACTGAGTCCAAATCCTGTCTCATACATTTACTAGCTGTATGATCATGGATAAGTCAATTAAGTTAGAGCTGCAGTTTTGCCATATATAAAAATGGGAATAATGATACATGTTCTAGCTACCTCACAAGGCTGTTGTGATGAGAGTACTTAGCAAACTTGAAAACATGTTGTGTTATGTATTTATATTGTACATATAAAACACTACATAGATATGCGTAAATATGTATATAATATTAAAATTTCTACAAATATGTATATATGCACATATACATAGATTGTATCTCAGTCATGTGAGGCAACACATATTATATATGCTAGATATTTATATATGTATATATCTATATATACTTCATATCAGTTTTATATGTCTGAACACATGTATACACATGCCCACACATATTCTGAAATACATGTATTTTTATGCATATCTGTTATTATTTGTAGTAGTAGTAGTAATAGTAAAAGTAGTGGTGGTATTAAGTGTAGTATATATCCCCACACCACTGAGAGACAATGTTGAATAAACAGTCTTGAAATCAGGACTACATAGTTTCAAGTGCTACCTCTGACCCACACTGAAATTATGTACTGAGCATTGCCCTAGGCAAGTAATTTACTCTCTCAGTATGTAGGTCACTCTCTACTACTATAAATTGCAGAAAAAGTGCCAATGTTCATTGGTAGATGGAGTTCCCTCACCTGGGATTTCCTTCTATCAATGAAATTGCAGATCCAGTCCCTAGCCTTACAAGTCTCATGTGGTCTCCTAGGAACTCTTTTGGGTTCTAGGCCCTCTGTGAATCAGCACCGGCTCAAAGTCGTATCTCATGAGCACCTACTATGTATTTTTCTTTTACTAGCCACCCAGAAGACACAGTAGTCTGAAACAGAACCTTTAATGAAACATCACTGCAAATACAGGAGAAAAGTTGTCACTTTCTCTCTTTGATAGGCTTGCATAGACAAGTGATTGCTGTAACCACAGTCCATCCTCCTGAGTCCCAGATAGTTAATCATTTTGGCAGCAGCCCAAGTCACTGAAAATCAATTAAGAATTGTTTATTTCCTCTCAACATGATGACTTGAGTAGGTCCCCATTAGATGCAACAAAGGCTTCCTGCCCTGCAGGCTCATCAAGTTGATTGGGGAGACAATCAGATTGATCAAGGGATTGCCCTGTTAAAGCTGCTTAACAAGATAATAATAATAACTGGCATTCATGTCGTGCTTTGATATTTGCACTGGAACTGGAAGGGACCTAAGAGGTCTTCTGATCCGCCTCTGTCTTTATACAGATGAAGAAACTGAGACAAGAGAGGAAAGTGATTTGCTTCTAGTTACAAAGGTGGCAGAGTTAGCATGTGGACATAGGTCCTTTGTTTTGAAGTCCAGCCCTCATGTCATTATATCATGCTACTTTGGAAGAAGGAAAACAACAATGGGGCTTTTATTTATAGGACACTGGGGTCCAAAGAGTTTTGAAAACAACCTGTTAGCAGGAAAAATTGTAGAGCCCCAAATCATCGCTAAAAGCTGAGCATAGATTGGATTTATTAACAAGGGAACTGTGAAAGGAAGCCTGAAATAGATCAACATGTTTCCCTATTTACTTTTGGTTGAGAAATGTTGTGATCTCATTATATTTTTCTTCCCGTACTCTCTCGAATGAAAACTTCTACTCAAAGCATATTGGTGTTTTTGTTTTGTTTTCTTTTAATGCTGGTTTCAACAAATATTGGAAGGCGACTGAGGCATGAAAATCTGTCAGAGATTAGAAACCTGCTGGGCAGCACCAGGACTGCAATGGCAGAAGAAATACCAGGGAGGCCCCACGCACATGTTTGAGCTTGTAGAGCAACAATGTTCATGGGAAATTAAAACTGAGAGAAAATAATCTGTTTTCATGTGGCTGATACAAATCTTTACTCCTATTATTCTGTGTTCACTGGGTGTTTTGAAAAGAAATGGATTTGTAGAAAACAAAACAAAGCAAACATTGAAGCTGGAGGAGCTTTGGTACCAGCAGTCACAGTCACCTCTAGTTCCCATTTTTAAAAAGAAGCCAACTGGGTTAAAGTCATCTCACCAGTTAACTCATCTTCAGTAGGAAAATCAAAGGTGCACGTTAATGATTGGACATAACCACATGACCACATGCATCTTGCTAGTGAGTAAGTTTATTCTGGGCATTGAAATGTTAATATTATACTGGACCTTTAAAAGGGCCAGCTGGTTCTTTTGTCATAAGTACCATTCCAGTGCCTTTTTGTGGTGGGGATATGACTCCATGTTATTGAATGTTATACCAATGGAGCACAATTTCCATGAGATCCTACCAAGCTAGGTCTACATGTATGCATTTCAAGGACCAGCCAAAATAAATGTAAAGATGTTTATCCTTCCTCAGAAGGTTGGCCACCAAGATGGGAATTTTTTGTTTGTTTCAGCAACTTACAAAAATCTGCTAAGGCCCAGGTAGATGGATTATAATCTTTATTAATGTGGAGAGAATATCAACACCCACAAAATCATGGAGCTTTTGAAACTCAAGCATTAAATTAAGAAGAATGAAATCTCTTGATGACAGTGAGTCATATTTTTCAGAAAAAGGGAAGAATCTTTAATGATCAACTAGCCAGACTGTGATTTCTATCCCATGTTTGGTTTAGTGAATAGAAGTTATGTTTTTTTTCCTTTCAAAAGAGGAGACTATCTATTCTTAAGAGGTTCACAGTTAATCACTTATTTGTGTAAGTAATTTTAATGGCTTATAATAATAAAACAAAAGCCAGATGACTTCCTCTTCATTTTTATGGACACCTGCTTTTGAGCAGGATTAACAGAACTGTCTGTCAAAAATTTATTTTTATTTCTGCCTTTTAAAATATTATGTATATTTTTATAAAGAAAGTAATGTGCTTTATAACAACATATACTAAAGAACCTCCAAAAAAGCATCACTAATTATCCTCTAGGGCACTAAAGTGGTGTCTACTTCAGGGAGATTAGAATTTTTGATACCCTATAGCTTAACTGGTCATAGGTGCCTTGCCCAACTTGAATTTCAAGGTGGCCCTTGGTTGGTTTGAATAACACTGACCATGTCATTAGGAAAAGATATCCCATAGATTCCTAGCAATAAATTATTTTATGCAAAGTTTTAAGTCACCACTACCAAGACAAATAAGGCATTAAGTTTATTAAGTTTGACCATGTAAACCTCAGAGGAATAGTTAATTTTAAGTCTTTAAAAAATAAATCCAGAAGGATTTTTAATTTCCTGACCTCAACATTAAGGGAAACAGTGGTAAAAGCTTAGAAAAATCCTTGAGTTTTTAAAAATTATATTATATTTAGAATATAATGATAGAAATATGCTACTGCTCTTGCCACATTGGTTGATTGTTTTGGCCTGTAATGACATATTCATTGACTTCCAACATGACATATGTTTAATCTAGTAGTGTACCTCAAGGAGATGATGGTTTTAAAAATTTGACTATTAGGAAAAAACTCTCTTAAAGGAAATGTTATGGGTGGGCTTCATGCTCTATGGACTATTCTAAGATTTATGTAACAGAACTAGTTTGAGTATCTAGGAGAAAATAAAATGAGTTAACAAGTATATAAATTAGACATTATTTGAATTACAGAATATCAGAGTTGCAAGTGACCTCAGAGGCTATCTAACCCAACCTGTGCCTTTACAGAGATCTTTCTACCATAATTCTGACAAGTAGTTATGAAGCTTCCTCTTGAAGGCCTTCTGTGATGTGGGAGCTCACTCCCTTTTGCAGGTAGCTCTGGGTAGCATGATTAGTCAGAAGCTTCACCTTACACTGAGCTAAAATCTACCTCTCCACCTATAATACCCATTACTCCTAATTCTGTACTTTGAAATGAAGCAAAATGAATCATCTCATGCATCTATGTTATTCCTTTAAAAAATGGAAGATGGTAGTCACATCTCTCCTAAGCTTTCTTTTTTTTGAATTCTCCCAAGCAATAGTTGCCTCAACCAATAGTTCCCTCATTCAGTCCTGGCATAACGTGATTTGTGGCTTCTTGACATAATGCTTACCTTTCCAGATGTGTTTTCTGAAATGCAGTGTCTGGAATTGAATATAATTCTCCAGATGGCTGATGAGGACAATGTATACTAGAACTATCTCTACCTCTTGTTAGTTCTATGCCTCAATTAATATAGGCTGAATTATCATGAGATGTTTTTTTCAACTGCTTTCACACTGTTGATTCATACTAACATTGTAGTTCACTAAAATTTCCCAGTTATTTTTCACATTTATGTTTATGTAACCATATCTCATCCAGTCCAAATTTTCATGATTAACTTTTATTTTTTTAAGCTGAAGTGCAGGACTTTACTTTTAACCCATTCATTTGTTTCTTGGCTCTGCTTCTGACTCTTAGGACTTTGCCATTATGTTTTAGCTGCCCTCTTGTCCTGAGACATCCTTCCATCCATGTCATCTCCTTCTCTCATTGGTGAGTTCCTCCAGGAACCTCAATTTGAGGAAGGGTCCTAAGCCAGGAGTCATTCATTCCTTTCTCTAGATTTTGACACCATGTCCCTATTCTCTCCATGCTCCACCCACTTTTCAGGTCCCTTAATATGTCTTCCCTCTTTAGAATGTGAGCTCCTTAAGGCCAGGGACTATCTTTCTTTTCATTTATGCATGTATCCCCAGAGCTTAGTACAGTGCCTGGCAATATTAAGTGCTTAACAAGTTTTTGTTGACTGACACCAATTTCAATTTATTAGATTTAAGCCATCTCTCTTGCTTGTTGAGATTTCTTTCTTTTCTTTTCTTTCTTTCTCTTTTCTTTCTTTCTTTCTTTCTTTCTTTCTTTCTTTCTTTCTTTCTTTCTTTCTTTCTTACTTTCTGTGAGGCAATCAGGGTTAAGTGACTTGCCCAGGGTCACACAGCTTTTAAGTGTCAAGTGTCTGAGACCAGATTTGAACTCAGCTCCTCCTAATTCCAGGACTCATGCTCTATTCACTGCTCCATCTACCTGCCCCAAGAGCTCTTTCAATCCTAATATTTGAAGTGTTATCTATTCCTCTCAACTTGGTGTTCTTTGCAAATTTGAGAAATTTGCCAACCTTGCCTTTAACCAAGTCATTAATAGAAATGTTGAAGAGAAGAGGACCAAGGACAAATCTACCAAAGCCCTCCCTTAAGGTTGAGATCAATCATTAATCTTAGGATCTATCCATTCAGTCATTTTCACTTTCCTCAACTGAAATTCACCCAGACCGTGTTTCTTTTTGTCCACAAGGATAGAATGAAACATTGTCAAATACTTTGTAGAAATCTCTTTTCTTCAGGATCAAGATATACAAGAAAGGGATATTTTGCCCCTTACCTTTGAAGGTGTCCTTTTAAGTTTATGACAGGCAGACAGAAGACAACAGAGTCTGGGAAGTGGGGGGACATATGAATATGTTTGATTCTGAAAACAGTAGTCTGTTACTATCATGGACTGTGGTACTGCAAAGGGGAATATATTTGGATAAATTGATGGATACATAGATAATGCACTAGTAAAGAGGTAATTATCCACTGTTAACTGCATGAAGTAGTCCACATGAAGAATAACCTGTTAATTTTGAATTCTGCCCCTTGTAGAAATTGTCTGTTAATATTTTGATAATGATGTGTCAGCTCATTCTTTTCAGTTAGAAGCAATTAAACACATGGCCTGTCGGAGCAGAATGCCATGATAGCTTGCCTGTGAATATTCAAGGAAATGTGGGAGATGGTATCATGCTCTGTCTTAGTAATTAAAATGTTAAGATTCAAATCAGAAATATCACTGCTAGTATAAATAAGCAAATAGATGAATATATGTAAATTGTGTAATAATTAAAATAACATGAACAGGATAAAGAGATAATGCAGATGGAAATGGTTTTCAGAAATTACAGCTTAGTCCCTTATTGCTCTGAAATTGGGACATTGGCTCTTTCTAGCTGTAGTTAGAAACAGGTGCACTTAAAATTAGCATTTTATTGGGTGCCCTGTAAACAACCGATCTCTCTTCTCTGCTCATAGTGTAGTAGAGAAGATTTTAGTACAGAAAGTATGAAGACTCTAGAGCTGCGAGGAAGTTTAGAGGTTATCTAGTCCAAAACTCCCTTTTTATAGGTGAGGAAATGGAGGCCCAGAGATGTTGGATGACTTGGTCACTTTCCAAACTGAACCCAGGTGCTCTTAACTTCAAATGCTTTGCTCCTTCCATTACTTACCAAAAGGCCTGGTTTCAGGTCTAGATTTACCCAAATTCTTTTAGACTCATTGGTTCTTTCATTGATAAAATGGGGGATTATTATATTTTCATTATACCTTTCACTAAGCTCTTGTGAGGATCAAATAAAATGTTATGTGAAGAGCTAAATAATAAAAACCCCTATTATTTCATTTATATTCCACGAGAAGAGACAATTTAGGAGGCTATTGTAATAATCTAGGCAAGAAGGGATGGGGTTGGCCCAAATTAAGATGGCAGCTGTGTGAGGAGTGGAGAGAAATGGTTGGATAAAAGATGTTATAGAGATAGAAACAATGAGATTCGGCAATTGACTAGATATATGGGGTGAAGGAAAGTGAGAAGCTCAGGCTAATGCCAAGATTTAGGAACCTGAAAGTCTAGAAGAATTGTGGCACCTTTAACAGAAATAGAGAAGTTTGGAAGAATAGTATGAGTTCTGTTTCGCACGTGTTGAATATGACATGTCTCTAGGAACTCCAATTTGAAATGTTCAATAGACAATTGGTGATGAAATTGAAAGGAGAGACTGGGGCTGCATATATAGATCTGGGTTTCCTCAGCATAGACTTGATAATTAAATTCATGGGACCCAATGAGGTTACCAAGAGAGCACTAACATTGTGGCTGTCTAAATTTAATAGTTTGATAAGGGTTGTGCACGGAGTTGAAGGTGTCTATCTGAATTAAGGAAAGTAGATTCTGATTTCCAGAAGATAAAAGGTTAGTACATAAACAGTTTCGGTCCAATTTAGATAGAAGATTCGAAACGCCAATCTTTTACATCACTATGTTTTCATACACTTTTATTCATCTGTAAGTATGACATAAAATACTTGAATCATAACCTTTCTGAATAAAGATTAGACTTCTAATATCTTATGAAGCAATATTAAGCTACTTTTATCTCTTTCCCCATCCTCACATGGTCCTATGTGTATTCTCAATCATTATTCTCTCAACTCATCAAGGTTATGCCAAGGATCGATGAAAGGTTCATATCTTCTAAATCCCAGCCTGTCATTCTCCCTTATTCTCTTATGTGTTGTCATCCAGTTTTCCTTTCCCTATTTCCTAATTAAGAGATCTCTGATTTCATCCATGTAAGAACTCTCTATATCAGTTTCACCCTCTATAACTCAGTAATTAAGTCTTGTGTAGTTAACTGAGTCTCAGAAAGATGAAATGACTTGCCCATAGTCATATGCCTACTAAGTATCAGAGACTGGATTTGAACCCAGGTCATCCTGATTCTAAATTCAGCACTCTAGCCACTACTTTCCGTTATCTCTCTATCAATAAGATGATTAATTTGTTACTAATGACACTGAGGTGGGGCAAGAAGCATTTCCTATGAAGTAAGGTTGTAGAATGCCTTCTTTTGATTTTTTTTAAAAAAACACTATAAATTGCTTCCTTTAAAAAACAATCTCTGAAAATTAGATCAGGCTGGAAGACATAAAAATAAAGCTCACAGAATATGTATGTATGTATATATATATATACATATATATATATACATATACGTACACACATATACGTACACACACATATATGCGTTTTGAGTTTTGTTGCAACACGACATTGTAATACAGTACACTTGGAAACTGTCGAGCTTTTGAACTAACCAACCTCCTTTGGAGAAAGGAAACTGTGGACAGGTTTTGAACATGAACCACTTAATGATGTATAAATAGGAGGGCCTGTTTCCTTGAAGTATATAAATTCCTCTTAACCCTGGGGCATATTGGAATATTACAAGATCTCTGATCATTCTAAGTGTCATCTCTTACTTATGTCTGTCTTTTTGCTAAAGTATTCTGTCTTGTCTGATAAATGTATCCTTTGGGGCTTATTGTTTGCTTAGACATCCTTTATGCCTGATATTTTTAAAAAAAAATAGAAACCACATTCAGATTTGATTAGAAGCTATTTGAGGCTATTTTGCTTCAGCTTCTTTTACCTTATTTATTGCTTTTTATATTAATTGGCAGTTAATTATACATACTTCCACATTTTGAAAAAATCTCTTGATTTCGTCAGTGTGGGGATTCCCTCCATCTCTTTCTCATCCTGTGAAGTTCTTGACTGTGTTTTCAGACACTTTCCATAGAAGATGTACACCACTAGACAATTGTCTCATGAGGCAGCAGGGCATGGTGAATAGAGTGCTTGACCTGTAGCCAGGGAGAAGTGGGTTCAAGTCCCACCTCAAACACTACTAACTGACTGGCTCTAGTCAAGTTAATTATTTTAACTGGGTCTCACTTTCCTCATGTATAGTATGAAGAGGTTAAACTTGAGGGTCTTTAAGATCCCTTCCAGTTTCAGTGACCTCATCACTTGTCAGCCATCTCTATTCCTGCACTCTGGTCATCATCCTCATCTACTCCCTCCCCTGCATCCCCCCTCCCCTGCTACTTTACTGGAACCTTGAACTCTACCCCATGGGAATCCAAGCTTGGATAGGTAGCTTTTTCTTTTACTTGCCCAGAAACATCCTGTGGTGGGAATATCCTTCCCTCCTTTTCAGATTTTCTTTATATGTTTTTTCTCCTGTTGGAGTATAGCCTCTTTTACTGCAAACACTTCTTGCTTACTTGTATTGGTATCCTCACCACCTTAGCATGTTGCCTGGCATGTAATCACTTAGTAAATTTCCTTCCTTCCTTCCTTCCTTCCTTCCTTCCTTCCTTCCTTCCTTCCTTCCTTCTTTCCTTCCTTCCTTCCTTCTTCCCTTCCTTCCTTCCTATTGATATCTTGCATCTATCTATCTTTAAGATTTTATGACTTATAAGATGTCTTCAAGTTCTAAATTTATAATTCTTCCTTCAATTCTTTTGATATCTTGAGTGTAGCAATGTAATACTTGGGTTTCACATCTCTTTTTTTGGAGGGAGGCAGGCAGGGCATTTGGGGTTAAGTGACTTGCCCAAGGTCACACAGCTAGTAAGTGTGTCAAGTGACTGAAGCCAGATTTGAACTCAGGCCCTCCTGACTCCAGGGCAGGTGCTCTACTCACTATACCACCTAGTTGCCCCTCCAGGCTGCATGTCTCTTATCTCTTATTATTACTACATGATGGTCATATTAAAAAAAATTAAAGAATTAGTGCTAAAATGATTCAGTTCATAAAAACTGCATTTCTGAAGAATACTTCATAGAACCTCAGAACTAGAAATGACCTCAGAGGCAAAAGACATCCAAAGATTCTGATTACACCATACCCAACAAATGATCATTTAGTCTAGGACTCCTTAAACTCTTTCCACTCCCAACCCCTTTTTGTATTTTGGCAGTTTGTTGGCATTGCATAGCCTGAGGGCACATGCAGAGCAAAGTGTGCATGCTTTGTGTTCAGAACGAAGGCTGTAGTGAAGTTGTGCCATGCAACACAGGCAAGAGATGCCAGAAACACCTTAAATTCATTATGCATTTAGTTTTCAATTAATTTTTGGTCATTGGGCTTTCAGAAACCTTTCATGATCCCATATGGCATCTTAAACCACATTTTAAGATGTGCTGAATTAGGCTTTTTAAGAAGACATCTGGTGATGAGGAATTCCCTGCCTCCTCAGGCAGTCCATTCTACCTTCGGATAGTTCTGATTATCAGAATGTTTTCTTCCCCTAGTGGTTCTAGTTCTACCACCTGGGGCCAATCAGAAAATGCCTAATCTTTGTGCCACATGACAATATTTCAACTACTTGGGCATCATTTCCATGCTCCCTCCTAAATCTTTTCTCCCTCAGAGAAGAGCTAAAACTAGTCCCACTATGGCTTAATCTTTACTCTTCTCACAATCCTGCTCACCTTCATTTGCATGTTCTCCATCTTGTCCACATTCTTCCTAAAATGTGAAAACCAGGAATTTAATGCAGTATTCTAGCTGTGGTCTGACCAGGACAGAGGACTAGAGGCCCAACATTCATATTGCTCAAGACTCCGTTTCTATTAACGTAAACTAAGCTCTCTTTAGCTTTTTTGGCTCCCTTGTCATGCTGTTGATATTCTTTTATATGAGGAAAAGTATTCGTAAGTATTTTATTAAGAATTATTATATGACTTTGTCTCTATACAACTACATTGCTTTCCAGGTAGCATGGACTAGGACATCACACTCTTGTCATTGTTCAGTGGCTCAGTCATGTTCAATTCTCCATGACCCATGGACCATACTGTCCATAGCATTTTCTTGGCAAAGATGCTGGAGTGGCTTGCCGTTTCCTTCTCCAACAGATTAAGGCAAATAGAGGTTAGGTGACTTGCTCAGGGTCACACAGCTGGTGAATATCTGAGGTTGGATTTGAACTCATCTTATGATTCCAGACCCAGTGTTCTATCCACTAAGCCATCTAGCTGTCCCCATCATGATCTTAGTGGCCAACATAGGTATATTAAAAATTAGTTATAGAATGAGAATGGAATAAAAATGAAGGGGGTCAAAATGGAACTTGATTAAGGTCATATACTTATCAGTTAAGAACGTGTACTCAAAACTTGTTTTTTTCTGGCATTCAAGTTACTGCTGCCTTTGTTTATTGTTCTGTTTTCTATCATTTCTTCACAAAAACAAAACAAAACCATCAGCTTTACTGCTTTCAATTAGTTGCTGTCAGTTTCAATTAGTGCTGTCGGTTTTACCTATATAACCTCCCACATTGATCCTTTTCTCTCTGTTCCCACTGCCATTATCCTAGTGTGGCATCTCATCATCACATGCCTGGCATGTGATGCCAACGGGATGCCAACAGCGTCATAATTGTTCTAATCTTGCCTTCCTACTTCCCTACCTCCATTCCATCCTTTACGCTCTTTGTTGTTGTTCAGTCATGTCCAATTCTTTGTGACAGTGGGGACCACACTATGCCAGCCTCTTCTAGCCTCCACTGTCTCTCAAAATCTGTCCAAGTTCATGTTGACTGTTTCCATGACACTGTCTATCCTTCTCATCCTCTGCCATTCCTTTTTCCTTTTGCCTTCAATCTTTCCTGACATCAAGGTCTTTTCCGATGAAACCCATTTTCTTATTATGTGGCCAAAGTATTTAAGCTTCAGATTTAGTATTTGATCTTCCAGTGAATAGCCTGAATTAATTTCTTTGAGTATTAACTTATTTGATCTCCTTGCTGTCCAAGAGACTCTCAAAAGTCTTCTCCAGCACCACAGTTCAGTTTGAAAGTGTCGATTCTGTGGAGCTCAACTTTTCTTATAGTCTCCCTCTCACAGCCATACATTATTTTTTGGAGAAATGACAGCTTTGACTCCATTGACCTTTGTCAGAGAGGTGATGTCTCTGATATGATATCCAGATTTGCCATACTTTCCTTCCAAGGAGGAAATGTCTTTTAATTTCATGGCTGCAGTCACCATCTGCCATGATCTTTGAGCCCAACAATATAAAATCTGACACTGATTCCATTTCTTCTCCCTCTGTTTGCCAGGAAGCGATGGGACCAGTTGCCAAGATCTTAGTTTTTGGGGGTTTTTTTGATGTTAAGCTTCAAGCCAGCTTTTACACTCTCCTCTTTCACCCTCATCAAGAGGTTTCTAAATTCCTCTTCACTTTCTCCCATTAGAGTGGTATTGCCTGCATATCTGAAATTGTTGATACTTCTCCCAGCAACCTTAATTCTGGCTTTTGATTCATCCAGCCTGGCATTTCACATAGTGTACTCTGCATTGAAGTTAAATAAGGTAACAATACGCAGCTTTGCTTTACTCCTTTTCTGATCTTAAATCAAACAGTTGTTCCATGTTAGGTTCTAACTTGCTTCTTGGCCCACATACAGGATCCTCAGGAGAGAAGTGATATACAAAAAGACATCATTACCAATTTCTTTTACACGCACATTGTATCACTTCTCTGCTCAGTGTTTCACTGACCACTTTCCAAAAAAAAAGAAAAAAACTAGACCTATGATTTCATCTGTATAAGATGCATAGCAGATTAAAACCTCTTACTTATAGTCTTAAAGAGTACTTAGGATAATGACAGGTTAAGTGACTTGTCCAGGGTCACACAGCCAGTATGTGTCAGAGGTAGGGCTGGAACCCAGGTTTGACTGACTCCAAGGCTGGCTTTTTCAGCTTTGTTGCTTCTCAGCTCCCTATTACCTACTGAATAAATTCCAACTCTGTAACTTTGTAGTTAAGGCTGTCCAGGACCTATTGCTCTACGAACTTTCCACTTTATCTCGTACTACTCTCCTTCACATTTTTGCCCCAACATACTACAAACTGGACTCTTCACCCTCCATTGTACACGTTTTATCTTCCCACTTCTGTGTCTTTGCTTAGTCTCTTCCCTGTGCCTGAAATGTTCTCTCTTCTCTCCACACCCACCCTATTCTCCACCTTTTCAAATCCTACCCATGTTTCATGACCCAAATAATCAAATACTGCTTAAAGAACTTTACATAATGCCTACCCTCCTCTTCCCAATCCCAGCCTCACCCTTCCTCACCCCCACCTTTGGTAGAAATGATCTTTCCTTCCTCTTATCATTGCAGAATTTTAGACTGAAAGGGTTTCAGCAATCACTCTAGGCCATTGCATGCCTTTGTATGTTCATATAGTTCATTCTTTATTGCATAGTTTTGTATATTTGTGTATGTGTTGTATATCCATCATGCTAGATTGTTAGCTCCTCGAGGGTGAGGACAGTACCTTAATTATCTTTTCATCTCCCCCTGTTTCAGTAGTATTTTGCACATTATAGGCCCTGAGTAAAAAGTCTGTTGAATGAATGAGGGTAATTTTCATGCAGAACTGTGCTAGGCTCTATATAACATCAATTAATAAGACAAGTGTTGAGGTGCTCATCATTAAAGGTTGGATTTCTACAGGATGGGCCAGTTTTGATGGTTGGGGGAAATGACGAAAAGTCAATTTGTTGGAATCAACAGCAGTCATCTGAACAGTGTATTTATAACTAGACTGATATTTATTTTCAAGAATCTTGAACTCATATTGATGAACTGTGGCCAGTAACATGATATTAGAGATCTTGGCTTAAACCAATTCAGCCATATTTATATAGACATAGCCTTAGAAAGCATTTACTTTATTTAATAAAAAGATATTAATGCTTTGTTTTTATATCACATTTTCATATTACCCTCACTGTAAGAGTTCTCATGTAACAAAGTAAAACAAATAAAACGACTAATACAATGACTTGATCTGAAAGAACATTTTACTTTTGTAGTACTCCACCACATCTTTATTTTTAAATGAATAGAAATCTATTTTTCTTCCTTCCACCCCATCCCCCTGTAAAAAGAAAATAATGTATCATTTGCTATATATGTTTCTATTTTGTCTCTGCATTTCTGTTTCTATGTCTGTCTCTGTTTCTGTGTCTCCGTCTTTCTGTTTCTCTGTCTCTCACTGTGTCTGTCTTTCTATCTCTCTGTCTCTCTTGCTCCCTCCCCTACAACATCTCTATCATGTTTCATTATAAATTGTCCGATATCATTAATAGTCATTGTACTGAGTATAGTTCTCAGATTTTTCACAGTTTGTTTTCACAGTGTCGTTATTATAGATATTATTGTCATCTCATTCTTCATAAGTTTATAAAAGTTGTCAAAATTGTTCATCTTTATATCATTGCTATAGAATAAATCATCCTTCTGATTCAGCTCACTTTCCTCTGTATCAATTCATATCAGTCTTTCCATGTCTCTTTGAAATAATCTATTTCCTCATTTCTTAAAGCTCAGTAATACTCTATCCCATTCATATGTCACAACTTATTCAATATTTATTATCAGAAAGTACTTATCATAGACATGAGAACTGCAGATAAATGAACAGGCAAGTGTATAAATTAATAGATAAAAATGAGCAGTATAACAAGATAGCGATTACAAATGTGTGGGATTGCAAGTAGGCATGAAATGTGGTGAGGCCAAAGGCAGCCTGACATCTTTGTAGGTGATGACTTGCCAGTCTTTACTGCTGCTTCTTTATCATGGTTCTTACCAATCCTCTCATGGTTTCTGACCAGTATTTCCCACTGAACAGAACACTGAATTGCATTTTCTTTCCCTTTTGAGAGGACAGGGGAATTTAACTTTATTTTCCAAATTTAAAAGTTTTAAAGGCACATTTTTTTATATTTCCCTCATTTCTGAATATATCTGGTCTAAAGTTCTTACTCAGAAATCCATCCCTTGTAACAAAGAATTAAAAAGAATGATTGGAAAGATGGATGAAAATTTTAAAAAAATGTTAAGTGGTTACTATGTATTAATAATAGCTAATATTTTTATTATGCTTACTGTGTGACAGGCATAGTACTAAGTGTTCTACAATTATTATCTCATTGAAGCCTTACAACAACCTTGAGAGGTAGATGCTATTATTATCCCCACTTTGCAGTTGGAGAAACTGAGGCAGATAGAAGTCAGGTGCTATTATGAAGAAAGGCAAGTGACTTGCCCAGGATCACATAACTAGTAACTGTCTGAGGCCAGATTTGAACTCATATCTTCCTGTTTCCAGGCTCTACCCACCTTAGTACAAAGCATTGTACTTGGAAAGAGAAAAAAAAAAAGAAATTCAGCAAAACTAATCAAAAACATCAACTAAGTCTAATAGTATATTCAACATCATATACAAATGTCTCTCCCTTCTGCAAAAAAGAAAGGGATGTATAATTCTTATCTTTTTTCCCCTTGGGAGCCGGCTTTTCTAAAATGAAGGGCTCCAGGCCAATTTTTAAAACACAGAAATGATCCTTCACATTCTTAATGTATCATTATTGAGAGATCTAACATCATTATGATCTTAGGATGAGCTGAAAATTATGCCAAATTGTTTCATTCCATGCACTTTTTTAATAGGACAACAATATATGTATTTAACGTTAAATTTTTTCGAATGTACTTATCAGTGGCATTGTCCAGCTAGCAATATAAATCCTGAGATGCTAAACTTAGCTCTCATTAATTTCACCTTTTCTTGCCTCAGGCTGATTATCACTGATGGATTTAAGTTCCTGCTAATCAGCCCAAGTGGTGAGCCTTCAGCATAGACATCTGTGATTTCCCCTGGTTGTTGTAGCATTTAGCCGCACAGTTTTCACAAGGAGATAATAATGGAAGCATATTTTCATTGCAGATATTATTAGTTTTTACAATTATTTGGGACAGGCATGCCACAGGATGAATAAATTATGAGAGAGGTGTTAGTGCCAGAATGGAGAGTTTTATTCTGGGATGAGAAAGAAGGCAATCATTTTATAGAATATAGGGAGCAAAGAGAGCATCCTTAGTGAGCCAGCAATCATTCACTCTGTAGTTAAAGGGAATTAGTGGAAGGGAAGTTATTTTTGTTATTGACTTTTCTATTTAAAATTACCAGTTGCTTGTTTTAAAAAGCTATACTAAACCACCAGTGTTGTATGCAGTGCCATACATAAAGAAAGATATGTTTTCTGCCTTCTGTTCTCAGACTTTTTACTATCAGGGGCATATTTTTATTCCAGTGGCTTCAATATTTTTCACATTTTGCTGTGATTTAGCTTTGAGAATATACTCTGTCTCTATAGCTAAGCAGGATGATACAGTGAAAAGTGCCCTAGACTTAGACATAGAAAACTTAGGCCTGAGTACTGTTTCTGCCATTTATTATCTGTATGACCTTGTGCAAGTCTCTGAAGCTCGGTTTTCCTCCTCTGTCAAACAGTAGATAAAAATACTTGTTGTCCCTATCTCACAGGCTTGGTGTTAGGATGGTTCTCTTAACACTTTAAAGCAGCCTTTCAATATGGATTGTGATCATTATTATTACATCTCTTAAGGCCCTTGTTCTTTCCATCTCTTTGCCCTTTAACTGATGATCTTGCCATGGCCCTTCTGGAGCTGGCCTTCACAGAGATGCTGGTGAAATTTTCAACATATTAACACCCCAGGAATTGGAAAATGCAACAATATTGTTTTGTTAATTATCTAAATTTAAGAAAATTATTGAGAAAATGTGACATGACACTTAAAAGTGTTATGCCTACATTGTTTTTTCTGGACACCCAGTTATTAAACATCCCCAATCTTGTCTCTTTTATCTTTACTCATGTTCTTTACCCTTTTTTTCTCTTTTTAACCTATAATCATTTTCTGGTCAAAGAAATGGTTACCTTGAACACATTAAACTTTTAGTAGTACCTAGAGCTGAGGAAGAAATAATGATGTGTGTTAAACATCTTTACAAAGCCTTCATGATTAGATCAATGATCACTTAGAAGAGGTATGATAAACAACTCACATAGGAAAACCTGTGTTGATGAACAATGTCTATTGTCTAGACTAGAGGTTCCTAAACATTTTTGTGTCAGGGACCTCTTTTGGAAGCCTGGTGAAGTTGAACACACTGTGGTTTGTTGTCTACACTCAAAATGAAAGGAAATGATACTGTTCAATTAGAATTCAGTAAAAATAAGAATTTTCCCCCATCCAAGTTCATGGACCTCTTGAAACCTATCTACAGATCCTATGGATCCCAAATTAAGAACACCTTAGTCTAGACAATGTTTTACCTTTGGATACATATCCCTTGATGCTGCAAGGTAATATATACTGTGTATATGAGACAGACACTGAACATAGACAATGTGCTTTGCCAAATATTGAACTGGATTGCTACAGAGCTCTTAGTGATTCCAATCTTCTCCCTAAAATAAGGATTTAACTTTTGAACATCACTGTTATTTTTACTGATCATTGTAGTAGATCATAGCTTGGAGTCATAGAATGCCAAAATATCTGAAATATTCTAATAGTGGGTTGCCTGAAGAGTAATATAATGATGAAGCCTGTCACACAACTTGTTTCCAATAATGAATTATGCAGGATGTCACTGATGAGGTATATAATCTAATAAAAAGGAAGTGGGCTGATCACATGGCAAGAATTAAGGATAACCAATGGATAGTTGTATCTATGCAATGTCAAGATATCTAAAGGAATTCTCCCAGAATGTTGTGTTGGACCTTATGGATGATAAACATAAAGACGTGTAACAGCTGCATCTGCCTCATGGCATGTCTAAGAAGACAAAAGATACCAGTAAACTATATCATCAGAGGGAATAATCAGATGAGATCAATGGTTTGTCACACTCAAATACCTTCTTAAACTCCTTGCTAACAAGTGCTAATTCCTGTAGCCATTCTTTGTTATCAATGTAAGGGGAAGAGGAGAATCTAAGAGAATATCAGATCCATTACTTTAGGGCAAATGATTCAATGTTTTGTTCTTTTTCTTTTCTTTTCTTTTCTTTTTTACATAGGTGTGGATTAAGAGATAGGGAAAGGTTTTCCAGACCATAGAAGATGACAATCTAGAATGTGAGCAGGAAGTCAATATAATAGGCAAATTTCAAGTAGAAAGTGTCATGGTAATGATAATATTTAGATGTGATAAGGTCAAAAGCAGAGAAGTATATGCATGTGGTGGTATACATGTATCTTCCAGGAACTTGGAGATAATCTAGTCCAAATTCTTTTTATAGAGAAGGAAATTGAGGCCTGTAATAGTAAGTCTTTAAGACTCTGAGGAAGAGATATTAAATATGTGGCAACACTCTCAAGTGTGGCCCTAGTCAGGTTAAAATGTAATTGGGAAATATTTAACAAAATAAATACAAATACAATAAAGCACAGATAACACTACATTTCAAAACTAAGTCAATGTTTTGCCTGCAAGGGTGTTTATGTAAGATTTAGTGGCCCCTTGTTTCTATTTGATTTGACTCCCCTGCTCTAAGTAACACAGCCAATAAGTAAAGATTTTTCATTTATTTACTTGTTATTCTGAACTTAAGAAATGAAACAAGCATTTGCATAACATAGTAGATTAGAAAAAAAGATGATTGCACATGAACTTGCAAATCTATTATGTACAACTTGGCATTCCTTTTAAATATGTATTAAAGTTATCATGTAGCTTTTTTTCTTTCCTCCCTCCAGCCCCACCTTAGAAATGGCCACTATCAGACACAAATGCAAACACACACACACACACACACACACACACACACAAATATATGTAATGTCACTCTATACATACTTCTATTTATCAGTTCTTTCTCTGAATGAAGATAGCATCTTCCTTCATAGGTCCTTTATACTTAATTTGTGTATTTATAATAGTCAAAATGACTTAATAACCCAAAGTTGTTCTTAAAACAATATTGCTATTACTTTACACAATGTTCTCTTGGTTCTGCTCATTTTGCTCCTCATTCTTTCATACAAGTCTATTCATGTTTTTCTAAGATCATGGTAAAATTGTCTGAAACTTCTGAACCCTGGTCAGGTGACTCCAAATCCAGGACTCTTTGCACAATGCCAGGTTGCTTCTCCACCTCTGTAGTGAAGCAAGCCCTCTTTCCAGCTGTTCTAACTGATCTTTCACTAAGGCAATATATAATTGACTGAACTTTCTTCATCTATTCCATGGTTTCAGTAATGATAGTAGCTGGATTTGGTGAAAAAAAGGCTCATCTTGTGCAAGGATACTATGGATAAACTTTTTTTATCTTTCTTTTAAACCTTCTCATATTCCATTTAAATGTGTTTAAATGCTTTCTTCTGATGATTGTTTTTAAACTCCAAGCACTTAAGGAAAAGAAAATACATCCAGAGCATACTGCAAAGGTGATGGACGGTTGATATCACTATTTAATCACAATTCACTATGAATCAATCAGTAAAAGCGTAGCTTCAAAGGACAATAAAAGGAAGGTTGAGGGAGGCAGGCAGGTGGACAGTACCTTTTGAATGAATAAAATCAGTCGTAGCATTTCATGCATCTGATGTAAAAATATAAGCTTATATAGTCTATCTCTGTATCCACATGAATCTAAAGAACAGCTTTTCTAGTCATGCTTAGAGACATAGTGGTTAGGAAAGGGGATTTCTGAGTGTCCCAGATAGAGAAAAAATACTTCTAGTAATATGGATATGCACAATACATGTATGCACATATGTAAATACATTGTTACACTCAAAATTGAAGCCCACCATTAATCCCTTCTGAGCCCACCATTAATCCCTTTTATATTCTTGTCTTTGTCTCTGTCCACACTCTGTAATGGCTTGAAACAGCTTAAGGCATGGTTCTGGGTAGATTGCCCAAGGCTAGTCCCCTGACCCTGCCTTTCTCCTGATTCAGCATTCTGTCTATTCTCTCTACATCAGCATTATGTGCAAGGATCAGTTTCAGGGTAGGGTATAAGTTCATCTTAAGGAAGGACCACCCTGTTACCAAATAGGGTCTCCACACCCTGGGTTATGGTGCAGCTATTCTGCTGACCAAGCTAGGTCCCTCCACCCTGGTCCCTCCACCCATTCTAGGAAGCTGACCACCCTGGGAGAGACCCCCTTGTCACAGGATGGTCTCACCCCTGTATCCTTGCACCACATTCCCAAAATTAGCCCTGAGCTATGGATCTAACCAATGGCTGATCTTTGCTTCTGTACATCATTGCTTCTGCTAGCGACCCTCCCTCATTGTGTAATTGTGGTTTTTGCCTTTATAAGCGTTGTAGGCCCTCAGTTAGGGGCTACCTGATTTGAGTGCATACTCCAGGCATTCGCGTGCTTGATCAATAAATCCACACTCTAAATTAATCTCGAACCTAGGTCTCGTCTTGCTGTTACTTTTTTACACAACACGTGTGCATATACACAGATATATGTGTTTATGTACTGGTGTGTATACATACATATATCTACATATATATTGTACATGTGTAACATAGCTGAATCCTATAGCAGAAGAAAAGTTGGAGGGATTTTGGCAACTGGTGAAACTATACCTAATATATGGAAAGTTTTTTTTAATTTAAAGTAAATCTAAATCACTAATGAATTGAAGGAAAAGTTCTCAATCGCAAGGAAAATGCCAGAATTAGACTAAGCAGTGATTGATTGACAGCTGTTTTTTATGTATAGCCTTTTAAAGTTGATAAAGCACTCATCTCATTAGATTCTCACAAGTAGGTGCTACTGTTGTCTCCATTTTACACATGAGGAAACTGAGGTTGAGAGAAACTACATGACTTTCCCAGGGTCACAATCTACTATGTGGTTGAGGCAGGATTTTAACTGATCTTAAGTGTTATCATTCATTTTGAAATTGCACCGAGGTGTTTGTATTCCTTCAATATAATCGTTTCCTACAATAATTTCCTAAATTATCAGATTTTGAAGTAGGGTGATTAATATTTGAGCTTAGCTGCTTTGAAAAACAGTTTTATTTTCATTTAAAAATATAGAATAGGTAAGGTGAAGTTCTTTCCCTCAGTTAACCATACTTATCAGAAGTGCAGACTACTACAAGGTCATTACCTTCCCCTTGACACAAGCTTACCCTACTTACAGGCAAAGTACCTAGAGGGAAATAAATAACTAACTTTCTAAGGTACTAGCCTTGTAAATCCAAACCAATAAAGCAAGGGCAAACATCACAAATGTGTTTTCACTCTTGGGCCTAACATTCAGTCCAAGTATTTACCACCTGTGATGTTTTGGCCTGGAAACATGCTGTCATTTGTTTTAATTTGCGCCAGCTTCAACTTTACAGATATATAAACAGGTAGAAAAGATAAACATTTAAGGGGGTGGCTGACTGTGTAGTACAGAACAATGAGCTCTGCTGACTGAGTAAAAGTTGCAAGCTCAATAAATGCTGTCTGTGTATCTTGTGAAATGCTTAGGAGGAAGTTCAAGGTCTCATTCCTGTTGGTTATTATTTTGCTTATCCATATACTTTTGATTGTTCTACCCCCTTGCCCCCCAACAAAGTCAAGTTATTCATTAAATTAAAAATGTTGGGGGATTGGGAGCCTCACGTAGAAACTATATCTATTGAGGAATGTAGGGATAAAAATGACCTGTCACTCTAATTCTTCTATTCCTGTAATCCCACCTTCTCCTTTCCCTTTCCCTTTCCCTTTCCCTTTCCCTTTCCCTTTCCCTTTCCCTTTCCCTTCCCTTTCCCCTTCCCTTTCTCTTTCCCCTTCTCTTCCCCTTCCCTTTCCATTTCCCTTCCCCTTCCCTTTCTCTTTCCTTTCCTCTTCCTTTTTCCCTTCTCCTTTCCTTTCTCTTTCTCTTCCCCCTCCCCTTCCCTTTTCCTTTCCTTTCCCCTTCATTTTCCCTTCTCTTCCCCTTCCTCTCCCCCTTCCCTTTCCCTTGCCTTTTCCCTTTCCCTTTTCCTTCCCCCTTCCCTTTTCCCTTCCCCCTCCCTTTCCTTTTCCCTTTCCTTTCCCTTCCCCTTCCCTTTCCATTTCCCTTTCCCTTTCCCTTCTGCTTCTCTTTCCCTCCCCTTTTCCCTTTCCTTTCCCTTTCCTTCCTTCTCAATCCATGACTCTTTTACCCTTCTCTTTCCTTCTCACTGACCATCTCTTAGTTAAAGAGTACAATAGTACAAATGGATTAGAGATTTTCTTTCGAATCAGTTTCTTCATATCATGATCTGATTGTCTACTAGAGTTAACTCACACTATTTCACTCTCACTCCTGTCATTATAACTAAATATGCTAAAATAAATGTCCCCATCATTACTTGAATTTGGAAATTGACAGAGTAGTAAATAACATGGCAGAGGAATTTGAGAGAGGAAATCTTATTCAAACCTCAGTAGTGGAAGAGACAGTATGGGAATTTGGGAGTTGCTGAGAACTTGAACTGGAACTAGGAAACTTGAGTTCAAATCCTAACTTTGTCATTTTATAAACTATATCATCTTGGGAAACTAGCTTCACCTCTCTGGGACTCAGTTTCTTCATGTGTAAAACAAAGCAGTTGGATGAAATGATTCCTCCCACCCTTGACATTTCCACAAGATTCTTAATGTGCAATGATGCATATTGCTTGGTTTACTTATATGTTTTTGTCCATAAAAATAAAATCAAACACATTGCTGCCTGTCTCTCTGACTCGATAACTTGTTTCCATTTATATACCTGAAGATATTTCCATTCCCTTGAAATACAGAAGTACCTTTCATCTTGGAAATTGGTGTCCTAAAATAGGGCAATTTTTTGAGGGATGATTTTTATCATTATCCCAATCTAGAGTGTGACTCCAAACATCTTAGGTCACAGTTGTGTCAAGGCCAAATGTGATGGAGCCTACATTGGAATGTAGAATGATTCCTCTATCCAACAACATCAGTAGCAAAATTCAAGTCTCTTGAATACATCCTAAGACAATGTCAGAACACACTAGATGGTGCTGTTATCCTAACAGCCATCATGAATGTGGAAACGCTGGTTGTTTAGAAAAACCTAGAATAGCAAAGATAATATCTGCTTGCACATCTTGAGTTAGTCAGGCAGCAACAGATTATTTGACTCTCTTTCCCAATCTTTACCTTTTACTCAGATCCTACTTGCTGAAGTTCTCTTTGATTGTTTACATCGATCATCTCTACTACCCCTTCTTCCTTCTCCCTCTGCCCCTCCTGGATAGGAGAATCCTCTATAGGAAGTGAAGTGTGGGAAGAATGAGAAACATTCTGACACGGTGATTAGGATGCACTTTGGATTTTATATTTTAAACAATTCAGTCAAATGACATAATATATGTGAAGTGCTTTGCAAACCTTCAAGGACTGGATAAATACTAGCTATTATTTTTATTATCGTCATCATCATCATCATCACCTAACTTCATGGAGGGTCTATTTTATTTTCAGGAGAAGGAAGACTTCTTTTCTATATAGAAAGAATGTGCATGTATTTCTAATACCAGATGTAACAAAACTGGAATGAACATTAATTCACTTTTAAACATACCATCTCAAGGATTTGGGTCCTTTCACTAACAAACCTGAACAAAAGCATTGCTTTAACTGAATTCCTGTGAAACCAGTCAGCCCCTTGCTAATTAGAGAATTTCAGAACTTGAAGAAAACTTAACATACTTTACTCCAAGACCCTAATTTTATAGAGAGGTTCAGACAAGTCAAGAGGTTCAAATGGAGGAACATGTTGACTTAGTGGCCAAGAAACGCTTGCAAACTTAGTCTCACATTTCCGAGTTCGGTGCCTCTTCTGTGCCAGAGGTATCAAACACAGATGGAAATATATTACCAAAACCAGATTAAAATATAGTTATGAAATACTTTAAAAAATAAGAAAAATACAATAGAACATAGATAATGTTAATATGTGGTTTCCTAAGGCCGTAGGTGACCCACAAAGCTCTGTATGCACGATTTCATGGCCCCCATGAAATTATTTGGTTTATTTGGGTTTGACACCACTGCACTGTACCATGTGATACTTCTCTATTTTCCCTTATTTTATTTCACTCTAATGGCCCTCATTTTTTAATAAATAAACTTTTAATAAGTGTCTATAACGTGTCAAGAACTCTGCTAAGCTCTGGGGGTAAAAAAAAGAGGCAAGAGACAGTTTCTGCCCTCCAGGAGTTCATAGTATAACGAAGAAGACAACATGAAAACAAATATATAGAAACTATATACAGGATAAATGAGAAATAATTAGCTGAGAGAAGGCACTAGAATTAAGAAGGGGTGGAAAAGGATTCTTGTAAAAGCTAAGATTTTAGTTGAGTCTTAAAGGAAGCTAGAGAAACCAGTAGGCAGAGTTGAGGAGGAAGAGCATTCCAGGCATGGAATGCCAGGCCAGATAAAATGTCTGGATCTGAGAGAGTGTCTTGTTTGTGGAACAGCCATGTTCCATGTCACTGTGTCCAGATCCAGTATCACTGGGACTAAGAGTATATCATGGGGAGTAAAGTATAAGAAGACTAGAAAGGTAAGAGAGGTCAGGTTAAAAAAGACTTTAAATTCTAAATAGAGGATTTTGTGTTTATTTCAACATGGAAGCAGTAGGGAGCTATTGGAGATTGTTGAGGATTGGGGGGAGGTAACCTGCACTTTAGGAAAATCCATTAGGTTGGTGAATGAAGGAAGGATGGGTTAGAGTGGGGAGAGAAGAGGCACTTAGACTCCCCAGCAGGTTATTGCAATAATCAAGGTGCGAAGTGATGAGGGCCTGCACTGGAATGGGGGCAGTGTCAGAGAAAAGGAGGTATATTTGAGAGATGTCACAAAGGTGAAAATGACAAGCTTTGCCAACAGATTAGATAAGGAAAGTGTGAGATAGTACAGAGTTGAGGATGATTCCCAGGTTATGATTCTTTATCAATATTATTTTGATGCTTCATTAAGTTGTAGCTGTCCCCCTAAATTCTCAAAGGCCTCATCAAAAGAGTGTAGGCTTTAATAAGGATTATCAATGTAGACTGAGTCCAAGTACAGATTTGGTGATGGATTGTCTGTCAACCAAAGACCAGCCTAAGTTTGGAAAGGCTTCCTTGGGTTGACCTTAGGGTGATTCATTTTTTCAGCCACAGTAACTCTCAAAACCAATCTTAGTCACTGAGGCATAGGACCCAAGATGGCACCCAAATTCCCAGAAGTGAGTTTCACAGAGCATGTTAGTGCAGGGAAAGCCTATGTACCAAGGAAGAGAAGGTCCCAGGGTCATACGGAGGCCACATGGTGAGTTTGTTGCTGATTACTCAGTTTTGGGTCACAGTTCCAGGGCAGACTGAAGAGGGAACCTGTGCATAGTGATGGTGTTCCAAAATAAGGAGCATTTGCAAGCTGGGTTATGCATTGAGAGTAGCAGGTTCAGAAGCAAGCAGAATCAACATGCCTTAAGACCCCAAGAGGATGTCTGGTCTCAGTTCCAACTTGTAAAGTAGTTTGAAGCCTGGAGAGGAACAATCATGGCAGGAATACTAGACAAAAATAAAGCCTGCAGCTCTGTCACTGAACCAGCAGAACTTTCCAGTTGACTGGTAGTAGCTAAATCCAGCTGCAGTCTACTTTTGCTCAGATCTATATCCAGGTCCAGAATGTGCAAAGTTCAGATTGAGGGTCCAGTAATCAGACTTTAGCCTGGATCAAAGCACTTTGGGAACACTGAAAACTTGAAGAACCTAAGCCTGAGCTGTCCCCAAGATCCTGGAACAAAACAACAATCAATACCCCCAAAGCAGCAGCAGGACCAGCCCAGACCTTCCCCCAGAACTGCACAGAACCAGTATATTAAGTCTGAAGTCAGAAAATAAATGGAAAGAATGAGCAAACAAAAACCAAATTCCATCATAAAAGCTATTTTGGGGATAGGGATGCTCGAGGCAAAACTTGGAAGAATGGCTCCAAAACATCTGCAAGCAAAACCTCGATGGAAAACACATCTTGGGCACAAATCAACTAGCATTCTGGGAAGAGACATAGCAAGAGCTAAATTTTTTGTTAAAAAAAAAACAAGAGCACTAGAGAAAAAATGGAAAAGAAATGAGAGCTATGGAAAAAAGAAATGGAAAGCAGCTTGTCAAAAAGTATGTAAAACTTTTTTCCAAATAATATACTCTATGAAGATTAGAATGGACCAAAGAGAAGGCAATGACTCCAGGGAACAAGAAATATTAGAAAGAAAGCCAAAAGTTTGAAAAAATAGGAGAAAATGTAAGGTACCTCATGGTAAAAAACTACTGACCATGACAACATATTGAGGAGGAAAAAAATTAAGGATTATTGACCATGACCAAAAAAAGTCTAGGGAAAATATTTAAAGAAATCTTAAAAAATAAAAACTACTCAGATCTCTTAGAATCAAAAGGAAATATAGAAATAGGAAGAAATGACTGCTTACCTAAAGAAACCAGAAGGACAATTTATAAAATAACAATGATATTGTAAAGACAAACAACTTTGAAGGACTTAAGAACTCTGATCAGTGCAATGACCAAACACGATTCTTGAAGATTAATGTTACACTACCTACCTCCTGATAGAGAGTGCAGAGTGATACATACACATGTACACATGCACATATATGCATATGTATTTGTCATTTATTTTGGATGTGGACAATAGAGACATTTATTTTTCTTGGCTATACATGTTTGTAACAAGGCTTTTCTTTTTCTTTCATTATCAATTGAGAGGTGGTTAGGAGAGAGAGAAGGCAGATTTTGCCAATTTAAGATTTAAAAAGAAAGACAAAAGGGTTGTTATCTGCATTGGTAGGGAAATCAGCAATCCTTGAAGTAATCTCATCTACAATTACCATCCATCTCAGAACAGATATGCAGATGAACAAAATATGTTAGAACAGCATAAGCTATAATCCAGATTTTCCTCAGCATGAACATTCCTAGAATTCTCTTTGTTTTGGGGAAGCCTAAGCTGTCATTTTAGGCAAGGTGATGTAATGGAAAAAGTGATGGCCTTAAAGCCAGGAGGATCTGGGTTCAAGTACCTTCTCCGATATATGCTATGTAACCCTAGACAAGTCACTTAAGGTCTCAATGCTCTAGGCAACTTTATGAGACTATCAATTGCAGAAAAGGTATCAACCTGAATTGATAGAGGAAATTTCCTGACCTGGAATATCCCCTTATTAGTGAAATCATAGATCTGGTCCCTATTCCTATAATAATCATTAGTTTGTTCCCTCTCCCACTCCATGCCTTTTTTATAAGTATAAGCAAAACATGGACATGGATGATTAGAGTCCTCACCTCATTTATGCTGGACTTTTGGTTCCCTTTCTTTAATTGCATGTCACATGACCCTCAGTATTCCATTCATCATTCTTTCTAAATTGAAAACAGAGTTCAGAGCCCTGGGGAGGGTTTGCATTTCTAGGAGAAGTGAGCTCAGGAATTTGTGTCAAGTGTAGGAATTGGTGCCAGATCTTATTGCTTTAGTGAATTAATGGTATAGTAGCTTGTAAATGACTCAATCATTTTGTGTCTCTGCCAATTGAGAGTTTTACTTCTCGGAATGTTATGGGACAAGATGAGCTACCTCCCATGTTTAAAGGTAAAGGTACGGACAGCTTTCCCCTAAATGCTCCGTTCATGGAGAAAGAACATCTGGATTTCTGTGCCCACATATGCATTTTTAAAAAGAGCGTTCTTAATTTCATAATGCCATGTCTCTCCTAAATATGGCCAAAGTTCAAATAAGACCCAACACAATCTATCTCCAATCTACATTGTTTTTATACTTATTTCGGATTACTTCCCTTCACCCACTCCATGTTCCAGACAAAAGGGACTGCCAGTTATTACTCCATCTATCCTATACTGTCTATACATTTGTCCAAGCCATTGTCTACACATATATTACACTTTCTCCTTACATCTCTCTGTTAAAATCTTTCTCTTCCTTCAAATCTCTACTCATGTGTCATGTTTTTGATGAAATCCTCTTGATTCACCCCCTTATCCCACTAGAAATTGTCTCTCCTGCCTTACATACCATATCAAATTCTCTGTTATACATGTGCATGCATACATACACGTATATGAAATTATCTGTGTACATGTCAGGCATTGTGTTAAGCATTAGGAATATATAGACAAAAAACAATTGCCTTACGAGACTATAAGCCTTTTGAGGCCAGGAGCGGTGTCATTTGTCATCATTGTATTCTCAGCCTCAGAACAAAGTATTGTACATCTTGGGAGCTTAATAAATAGATTTTTTGGGTTTTAACATTTTGAATATGAGTATACCTCCAAATGTATGATCCCTGCCCACTGGAATTTCAGCAAAGACCCTCACAATTGGTATGGACAATAAAAATGCCTCTTTTCCAAAGGGCATGTGTAATGGCAAGCAAAAAGGAACTTTTCACTGTTCTTTGTTTGAATGGGGCAGGTAAAGTGGGATCTTTTTGTCTTGGAGTGTTTCTCAGCACTAAGACAATCAAGAATCATTGAATGTGGTGCCGGTGGCTGGAGCTCTCCCACACTCTTGGTGTTAGTGATTTCTCACATTTTAAATGGTGAGCTTTGAGCCCCCAGGGCCCTGAGACAGGTATATAAGATCTGAGGTTGGTATTTGACTTTTGGGGGTACACTCATTGAAAAAGTATGGTTGATGAGACTCTGGGCAAGCCATTGAAATACCTCCCCCCAGCTTTGATAACCCAGACAGATAGATTGGTGCTTCTCTGGTAACTATGAATTGTGCTTTGAATCAGACAAGGTCTGTCTGTTAATGTTTGTAATTTCTGTTTGTATTTGTCTTGAAGTTCTCAGGGCTTATCTTTTCCCCCTGAACTAAGTGAATGATATCTGTATGTTTAGTTAAACTGAGATTATTGACCTCTTAAAGTTGCTTTCCTTGGAAAAGTAGATCAAAGAACCTGTGTTGGCAGCCCTTCTGTGTTCTGGTTGTTATTGGCCTTACACAAGTACAGTAGCTGCTAGCAACATTGTTGCTATCACATGTGAAATGAATGAAAGCATGGTATCCTTTTTTTATTGAAATGCTAACATGAGAATCTCATCCGCTGGTGAACCACACCGTTACAAGGTGCATTGTTACCCAGAAAGAGAATAAAAAATATAGATATGTCCTACAACCCTGAGCAACTATTTCACAAACTCAATGGCAGGGCCTGCTGATGGTGGAAAATCATGTGGCCACTGAGGCCTGAGGACCCCTATTTGGCACAGTTTTTTCACTTGGCATTTCATAGGATAGGAAGAGACTTTGGAGGTCATATAGTCCAACTTCCACACTATACAGAGAGGATAAGTGACATGTGTAAGGTCACATGGGTGGTAGGTGACAGAGCCAGCATTAGAACTCTGTCTCAAAGTTAATATTCTTTCCACAACATGAGGAGTAAATAAAGAGCTAGAAAGATGCCAGAACCATTGGTTGCTTGTCTGTAAACCACTGCCATATTTCTACCAACATCCTAAAATAAGAACAATTTATTTCAATTTTGACAATTAAGATAATTGAGTTCCTCCTGAACTAGCCCTTTTCTGATGGGAAAACAAAACTACTCCAGTGTGAGAATAATCAGGTTTACACAAGCTATCACAGTATTGAGTTACCGTTGGAGCAATAAGCCAAGCTAGACTTTCAGATAAAGGGGAGTTCATGAAAAAAGGTAACGAATGTCATTTCTTCTGGAGAGATCTTTCCTTTCAGAGATATCACTATCAGGGCTTAACCTTGAAGCCTGACACTGTTTGTCTCCAAGCCCCCAAATTTGGCATGGATGACTGATGAATATGCATCCTCCTAAAATAGAAGCACGATGCTACCACCGACAGCACACATGCCTCTCATCATGAAAACTACTGATAAGAGGAAAGAAAGGCTCCAGAAATATCTAAACAGACTTATCAAAGCATCACCAATAACCCACAGGCTGATTTTAACTCATCTGGTTGGCAGCAACAACGAATTATTGAGAAAATTACAAGGCCACACAGGGATGGAAAAAATTAATTAACAATGGCCTTCTTTTTCCCTGAGCATGCTAAGCATTGCCTCAAAGATTTCTTCATGTCTTTTGTTTTTACATCAACTTCATTTCCACATGTATCTCTCCCTTTCCCACCAGAAATACATCCTTTATAACAAAGATTGAAAAAAGTAAAAAAAAATCAAGTTGCTAAAACTAACATGTTAATCAACTCTGACAGTAAATGCAGTGTTCCACATCCATAGACGACCACCACTGCAAAGAAGAGAAGGTGAATTCTCATATCTCTTCACTGGAGCTGAGCCAATCATCAAATTTTGATTACTTTTTTCTTTAGAGAAAGATATTGGAGATTCAATAAAAATTCAAATCTTGGTAGGTCCCAAAATCTGAAAGTTATTCGGATTACTTTGAGCATCCATGTCTGTCAGTCAATAAACATTTATTAAGTGCCTACTATGTACCAGATGCTGTGCTAAGCATTGGGGGTGCAAATAAAAGCAAGCAAAACAAACAAACAACAAAAAAAAACCATCCCCTGCCCTCGAAGAGCTCACAATCTAATGGGGGAAGACAATACATGAAAAAAGGTGGGAAGAAAGTGTATCCATCACAGGGGCATGATGAAATCCTGAACTTGGGTAAGAATTTATGAGATGGCTTCTCTGTGTACTCACATTAAATGAAAAATCTGGGAGCCCTCCTCAGATGGAGGATCTGGATGGAGTTCTTTGATATCCACTCTCTCCAATCAGAGGGAAACCGAATCCCTGTGGACAGACAGAACTATCCTTGCCTATGTATCCTTAACTTGTATGATTTATTTTTGGAACAAATTCATAAATCTATATTTACTTGCTTTGATGTATCCCTGATGCTGATTGCAGCTCATCTGACCACCCATCTCATGTGACTCTTACCATTGTCTTATAAATTCTCCCTAGGGGATCCACCCAACTTGCTTAGGATCAACTTCTAGCTTTCTTGTTATTGTGTGGCTATTAGTGAGACACGTGGGTTTTCCATCAGCATCCCACTCTATGGCTTTCCCTGTTTTTGGTCATATGTCTTTCTGATGACATCTTTTTATATTTAGCCTGTTATTCTAGCTTGTCAAACTGTCATCCAGTTTCAGCACCCTTCTCAGCTATGCAGGTCCATAGCATTGTTTGGGTTACTTACTAATTCTGAGGCTGTCAAAGTGTTCTTGATGATAATAGTAACAGTAATAGTAATAACTCAATTTATGTGTTACTTCAATGTTTTCAAAGTGTTTTCCTCATAACAACTCTGAGACACAGGTGGTTCAAATTTTATCACTATTTTACAGATCAGGAAACTGAGATAGGCTTTGTTTGCACGCCGTGGAAAGAAGTTTTAATCCTTTGGATTTGGACTTATGCCAGTATGCATGCTTGGTGATGTACATAAATCACATCAGCTTTGGATATTTTTACCTCTTATTTTTCCAGTGAAAATAAATTCTTGTAAGTCTATTTAGAAATAGATGTTAAATACTTTCCATCTCTCAGTTGACAGGATAGGGTACTATACATGTAAAGGTTGCGTACCCTGTCATACATAATCATTGTTGTGGTCAGTTTTTCTTAACTTTTTCTTGATTACAAGGGAGAATTTTATGATTTTATGAGGGGGTAGATAATGGATAATGACTTATAGATAAAAAAATAAATATATGTGTGTATATATATATATATATATATATATATATATTTAACAAAAATAAATAAAATGTTGGGCAGCTAGATGGTGCAGCGCATGGAGTCAGGAAGACTCATCTTTGTGAATTCAAATCTGGCTTCTGAAACTTAGTAGCTATGTGACCCTGGTTAAGTTATTTGACCCTGTTTGCCTCAGTTTCCTCCTCATAAAAAATGAGCCAGAGAGGGAAATGGCAAACTACTCCAGTATCTTTGTCATGATAACCCCAAATGGGGTTATGAAGAGTCATACACAACTAAACAACCACAAAATCAAATATCTATAATAAATTCATTTAGGACCTCATTGAATTAGGAGAATATAAATAAAAATTCTGGATTTTCATGATTTAAAAATGTGCCATAGTTCCTTAGAGTAACGCACCAAGGCCATATTCTGCAGCCTCTTCATTCAGTGTTCACCAACAGATTTATAAGTTCTAAAATCTTATGAAATCTGTCCTCTTAATTCAAATTTAAGACTTTGTAAATTCAATAACAGCAAGATTCAGGATAATGTAATTTATGTTTCAGCCCTCTCATCCTGTATGTGTCATGGCTCTCTGACACTAAATCTTAGAGTAAGAGGAATGCCCTCATTATTTTAGGACGGTAGAAACCTACCTATTAACAAGTAAACGTAGAGAAATCTCATCGCAGGAGGAAATTGAAGGCTGCACGTCTCTCTACTCACTCGAAGGCTCTTGCAATCAACAAATGAGAAGGTCTCACATTTTTCACACCCTTTAATCAATTGTTATTGTGAGGACGAGGTCTGCTGTCAAAAATCACTTATGAAGTCCTGCCTGTTCCCTTCTCATATTTTCACCAAGGACACCTTTGACAGCTCATTCCCACAAAGATTTTGCAGAGAGATGGGCCTGTGGTCAATAGTCATTGGTGTTTTCTTGATTGTACTTTCCTGGTAATAGTATCAGTCTTGATTATTTCTATTCATTTCATTCAACAAATTAGAGGCCTTAGAAAAGTAGGAAACAACTTAGGGTTTGATGAAGCAATATGCACACATATGTGTATATGTAAAATGTACGTGCACACATTTTTATTTGTATAAGCACGCACACACACAAATCTACCTTCCATTTATACACACAGTAAATGTATGTATATATAGAATTGTGTGTACACACATATGAGTATGTATACATACACACACATATATACATGCTTATATACATATAAATACACACATGTATGTTAACCTTATGGAGGCCAGAAGTGTCTACATATGAAAAAACAATTAATGATGCCAGGGAAAATCTGATTGCCGAAGTGCTAAAGTAATGATAATTACTAAAAGAATATAACACTTATAGGGTACTTGAATGTTGAAAAAAAATACGTGTGTCTCATACACACACACACACACACACACACACACACACACACACACGGGCGCGCACACCCACCCCTGCATCTAATATCTAATGAGGGGCAGAATAACAAAGTAGAATCAAGGTAATTTTATGTCATGTGTTGCAGTATACGGGGTGTTCAAGGAGGATTAGCATCTCTGGCATAAGGGCTTGCTGAGCTCTCTTCAGGGCTGCTCAGCCACCTTCGGGGTATATTAGGAAAGCTGGTGGCACCCCACATTCACCTGTGGCTCTAAGAAGCTCCAGCATGGGCAGCAGGCACACCCTCGTAAAACTATCTTTGTAGACGGGCTAAACCGGGTTGAGGGTAACTGACGGGCCTCAAACCCATCGATGAGTAGTTGAGGGGGAGTCTCTACCCTAAGTATATGATGACTTCCCCCAGGGCAGTGGGTGGATGAGAACAATTTGTTCCAATGGCCATGAAGGTGGGTGAAGCAGGCACTGTGGCACTTAGAGCTCGATCAGGCATCAGAGATGCCAGCGTCATCCATCACCTCCTGGGCCACCTCCAATGGCCTTGACTTTTGTCTTGCCAGTGGACTTTGACGACTCTGGAAAAGAGAGGCTGATGACTTTGTGCAACTGCCTCACTTAAATTCCATTCACACACGAGTCAAGACATCACCATTCGTCCTCTTTGAAAATGAAGTACAAGCAAACAACAACAATGCAGTGTGTCAATATTCTAGGCTAATGATGGCATCTAAGTTGTGCATAATAGCTAAGATTTACATTTAATTTTAAGGTTTGTGAAGTGCTTTACAGATGTTATTTCATTTTATACTCAGAAGAACTCCAAGAGGTAGGTGCTCTTATTACTCACATTTTACAGGTGAGAAAACTGAGGCAGAGAAATGTATATGACTTGCCCAGAGTCACATAGCCGGTAAGTATCTAAGGCTGGTTTAAACTTACATCTTCCTGAGTTCAGACGCAGCCACTCTATTTGCTACACCATTTAGCTTCATCTCTTTCTCCTACTTTACTCTCATCTCTCCCCACCACTCCCCTCCTTCTCCTTCCTCCTCTTTCTTTGTTTTACCCACCCCTGTTAAAGTATGAACCTTAACATTATTGCAATAATGTAGTTTACTTGTACCAATAACTTTCTTGTCAGGGGACATCTGTTGTGTTATGAGAAGTCTTTCCTACTGAAACATCAATCATATCTTAGTTGTAAAGCAAAACACATTTTTTTTTACTGTGTATGTTCCCTGATGGTAAAAATACTGCTTTAGAGAATGAATGGTACAGAAATATTAACTGTGGCATATTAATCCATAGATTCTGTGCATCCTTTGTGGACATTTGGTGCCATATGATTCTGACAGTGTGGGCTGCTGACCTCTGGTCTCAGGAAACACAAAGGATACATCCACATTCTCTTTTTAAAAAGCATTGTTATAGGAATATTCTCATAGTGCTCTCCAGGATGAGAATTTGATGCTGAATTTTTAAAGCTGTCCTCTTATACTTTTAAAAACTACTATTAAGTCTATTGTAGGTACTCTTTGTTCTTAGTAACTCAAGGCTTTGTCTACAACTTGTCAAACCACTGGAAAATTCCAGGCAATTATCTGGATTTTTCCAAACATGTGGAAGTTTGGCATTATGGAGACAAACATCTGGATGACTGTCTAAAATGTTCACTTTTGGATGTCCCAGACACTGTCATTGTCTGCATTTATTTGGTACTTTGACCCCAAGAGGGAACTAGCCAGGTTCTTGAATCTGTCAGCATGAATCCCAAGTTTCAAAATGGCATCAACTGCTCATGGCCTCTCCAGGGACGGAATAAGACCTCCCAGCATCAATCCTATTTAATAAAATTCAAGTCAACTTTGAACACAGGAATTTTCTGTCATCTGTGATCTAGAAAGTTTGAATGGCTCACTGAGGAGATTTTCATTTTTGGATAATGAATTATTTTGAGAGATACTAAAAATAAAAGTGAAAAAAATTCTCATTTTACAAAACCACAGAACTGAGGTGTGTGTTCTTGCTTTTCAAATGAGAAAAATGAGGTCTCAAGAGGGGGAGGGTTACTTCCAAGGTGACAAACCAGTAAATGGCAGAGTTGGATCTTGAGCCCACCTTTTGATTTCCTCTCTAGTGTGCTGTCTTCCATATCCCAGTTTACTAACAGTTTAAAGAGCCAACACGCCCTGGATTTTGCAAGCCTTGGTATTTGATGTTTGCATTTAAAAACCTTATTCTGAATGCTGCAGAGGGATCTGATATACAAATGTATGGTTGTAAAGTTGTAAATATATGGATTCAAGAATTCAGGATTTCTCCCCATGAGCATTCCTAATGATGTAGTTTGCAACCTCTTTACATTTTAGTAGAAGAGTCCGTGGTCAGTAGCAACCTCTGCTACTTAAGAGTGTTGCAGAGCTGTCTAAAGCACTGAGTAGTTAAATGGCTTGTCGAGAGTTACACAGCTAGTACACTTGAACCCAGGTCTTCATAGCTTTGAGGCTGGATTTCTGACTACTATACTCCTCTTCCCACACACACTTGGTACAATTTATTGGGTGATTAATTCAACAAAGACTGATATTTTTAAATCCAGGGTGATATACTGGGAGCTAAGAAAGAAAAGAAATAATGATGAAGGGTAATATTGGGCAAAGAATATTGGATATAGTCACTGGATACTTGGCTTCAGTTTTGGACTCTAACACATTCCATACAACTTGGAGCAAGTCACTTACGATCTCTGAGCCTTAATTTTCTTCTCTGTAAAATGGAAACAGTAGCACCTGTACTATCTACATTATAGATATGAGGCAAATACTTTGTAGAACTTAATGTATTATGTAAATGTATAGTTTCAAGGATGTGTAGTTTCATGGGCATAAGGACTTACTGTACTGATTCATATCAAGACTCCTTTATACCTTCAATATGAGAGTTGCTGCATCTGAAACATTCATCTTTTTACCTCCCACCCCTCCACAATTGCCTGTCTGGTAATGAGCCTCTCAAAACTTCATTATGCTTGTCTTTGGACAAGACATGTACAACCCATACTTGAAACCTATCCATCTTGGGAGAATCCTCCCAAGATTGGCCTCTGTTGCTGAACTTTCAAGAATGGAGAGTTGCTTCTATGACTCATGTAGCATTGTGAGTTGTTTAAAAAACAAACAAACAAACAAACACCAAAATCCCAAAGAGGTTATCATGTAATTAAGAGATAAGGCATGTATGTGTGAAGAAATATGTATATGCAGGTATATATTATGTACACATATGTACACTTTATTTTGGACACACCTGAACCCAGCAGATTAGATTAGGGTCCCTGGGTCAACCTGGGTTTCTGGGACAGACAAGGAAGAAAAGAAATCCATTCTTGATAATGATTATAACATGTTTGTGGTTATAAAGTATTTTAAATATTTTATCCATTTGAACCTTATAACAAGCTGGTGAGGAGTGATCCCTTTTATGAATGAAGGAAAGGTTGTGACCTGCCTAAGGCATCCCTCAGCTAATAAGTGATTCAACAGGAACTTGGACCAAAATATTTTGATTCACAGGTCCCTGGGACAACCTGGGTTGACACTCACACACTTACTATATATACATATAAATACATACATGGAATTAGGAGATAAAGCACAACTACTTACATGTTTATGTATATATGTATACGTATGTGTATACACACATATACATGTATGTATATGCATTATTGTATTAGCAAGGCAATAAACACAACATCGATGATAATTGTGAATATGCCTATAAAGTTCTGTATTGCAAAATATGAGAATCTCTTCATATAGAAGGTAGAAGTAAAACATTTATTTAGACACCAGAGGACCAAATCCCATAACCAATAAGTCCATCCGATCCAAGCAATAAGCATTTCCCAAAACCAGTAAGCCCACTTTATCATAACAGCAAGGAAATTAAAACACAATATTACAGCATGGAGCCTTGCCATCCCATAAGCTTCCACCCCACTGCTGTGGCCTTGCAACCAACACACACACTCACAGCACAGCTGGCACGCCTGCTGTCTCCCTCAGTTCTAAGTGTTCTCCCTGTTTCCACTTTTCTTTTCCTCTCAGCAAACTCCTCCCACCACATGTGACTCAGGCTTCCTGTGATGTAAGCAGGTCACATGGGCCTATTAATGGGTGGGAAATATTTTCAAATCTAAATTGTCATTACAATTATATATAAACATATTCATGTTTTATCTATTAATTACATATATCCACTGACATATATGGATACACATATACATACATATTTATATGTGTATATGTACATATGCATATATAATCTGATTAGGAAATAAGTTACATATACATATATGCATTTTTGTATATATATCGGTATATCTAGGTGTACATGTGGTAGATATGTGTGTATATGTATAATGTGTATGTGTGTAATTAGTGATTCAAGTGAAATATCAAAGTGTCAAAATGCTCAGAGCAATGAGTACTAGAAAAAAGCATTTATAGGGTATGGAAATATTGAAGATAAGTGAATTTGATATATTTGTAAACAGGTTTTGTAGTGTGGATAAAAGAGGGAAGATTAGAGAAGGCCAACACTTTTTCTGCCTCTCAACCTTTATCTGGACTATTCAGAGCTATAGAGAGGAAGGATGCCATGGCATAGTGAATTAAAAAGCTGACCTGGGAGCCAGGAAAACTTACATGCCTCTGAGACATATCGGCTGTGTGGCCCTAAACAAGTCAGTTAACCTCTCAATGCTCTGGGCAACTATGTAAAACTGTCATGTTGCAAAGGAGGTAATGACCTGCTTTGGTAAAAGGGATTTCCACTCTGGGATTACTCTTTAAGTTCCTATTTGGGCTTTAACTAGGATGGACTTACTGAGACACTGAAATTTAGAGGAAGTTTGTAGGATTTGCAGGAATTTGCAGTGTTAGAGAAATAACTGAGTTTAGGATCTAGCAAACAAGAATAATTAGCTAAATTGGAAGCTACTGATAGTCCCCTCAACCCACCATCCACAATGGCTGTGCTCTAGTTGAGCTTCTCCAAAGCTCCGGCTCCAGAGCCCCATGGCAGCCTCCTCAGAACCACTCACCTCCTGCCAGAGAAGTAATTTACTTCAAATCCAGAATGATATATGCAAGTTTTGGACATGGCTACTGTGCATGTTTGTTGTGAGGATAAAAAAAAGTAACTTGGACATTCATTGAGAGAAATAATAAGCACTTGCAAAAAGAAAGAAATAGTTTGGGGGGGTCTCGCCTTTGTGTTTACCATATCCTCTATGGCAACGTATTTTATTTATTTATATATGTGTGTATATATATATATATATATATATATATATATATATATATATACACACACACACACACACACACATACATATACATACATATATATACGTGTGTATGTATATATATATGTATGTATATATGTATGTGTGTGTGTGTGTGTGTGTGTATTCTAAACCTGTGATTTCATCCATGTTGAGAACTCCAGTTATGGAAACACCTTCCCCTGGTGAAGACTGGCAACTCAATTATAATCTCTGACTATAGAGAATTATACATGGTGCTGAGGTTTGAGAACTATGACTTGCCCATGGCCACACAGCTACCTTGTATAGGCCCAGCTACCCCTTTCCTGTCTTCTGTCTCAACTTCTGTAAGACACCAAAGAGGCCAGAGAAACGAACAGCTACTTGTGTTGCTACACCGTGAATCAAAATATTTTGGTCCAAGTTCCTGTTGAATCACTTATTAGCTGAGGGATGCCTTAGGCAAGTCACAACCTTTCCTTCATTCATAAAAGGGGATCACTCCTCACCGGCTTGTTCAAAAGGTTCAAATGGATAAAATATATAAAATGCCGTATAACCACAAATATGTTATAATTATTATCATGTATGGATTTCTTTTCTCCTTTGTGTGTCCCAGAAACCCAGGTTGACCCAGGGACCCTAATCTAATCTGTCAGGTTCAGATGTGTCCAAACCACAGTCCCTAAATTATAGGTATGAAGTGGCTTGTAGAATTGAGAAGCAAGAAGGACAGCCCTGAGGATCATAGCATGGGCTCAGGCCAGCAAGCAGCCATGTCAATGGGCTAGCACTCCAAGCCAGGTCTCGAAAGTTTTTAAAAGCTGTAAAGTCAGTTGAACTGTCTGCTGAAGTGATGATGTTACCCTCTATTCAACCATGTTTCAGGAAAAGTGATCTATCCACTCAGATGAAGATGCACAAATATTATTCAAAGATGGTGATCCGTGTGACTCTGCTCAATGTCCACAAAGCTTCTGCAGAGAAAGTTCCTGGCTTCTGCATGTTATTAGTCTGTTTACACTAAACTGACGTGATATTTCTCTCTGTTTACAAAGCAGTGCAAAGTGTTTACACAGTAGTGACCTGGTTTCTGTGGACTTTTGAGTGCTGTTGGCCATAGATTTTCTGATCTGCTCCGAAGCTATGACCCTGAGCATTGGTTTAGCCCTGAGGCCCATTGTATGTCAATTACTTTCAGTCCTGCCCCACTTAATCACCAGAATGCATCTTCTTTGCAGCTATCTTTTTCTCTTCTTTTGTCTTTAGGATAGTGATTGTACAAGTGTTCCGTGTTGGTATGATGTTGTATAGTTCATCTTACAATTTGGATTTGATTTGGATCAAATACTTAATAAGGATCTTCAAAACTAGTAGTATTTTTAGTGTATTATTTTATTATCCTGAATTCTGGGTATTCAATCAATCCTTCATCTGACAATTATTTATTAAACAATCCTTTTGTCCAAAACATTGTGCTGGGCACCGAGGGGACACAAAGTTTATTTAAGACATGGTCACTGTGCTCATAACATGTTCAGATCTGAATTCATGATCTTTTTCTCCAAACACTCCCTTCCAAATTTCTCTATTTCTGTCCAACAACCTATCATCCTTCCACTCTTTCAGGTTCATAACCTCAGCATTATCCTCGACTTCTCATTCTCTATTTCCCTACACATCCAGTCACTTGTGAAATCTTGACATTTGTACCTCCATAACATTGTTCCTGTCTGGTCCTTTTTCTATTCACATAGCTATCACTTTAATTCAGGCTTTCTCTTCTCTCCCGGACTATTAAATTAGCTTCTTAATTGGTCCCCCTCCCTCAAATCTCTTCCCACTCCACTCTATCTTTCACATGACTGCTAAAGTCATTTGTCTTAAGCCCAGATCTTACCGTGATTTCTGGTTCACCTGGTACTGTCCCCTTTATTATACTATAATACCTACATAAGATAATATGTCCTTCTAGAATGTAAGCATCATCACTCAATCTAACAGTATTTTGGGGAAACGTACAAAGAATGAAAGAAAGCTTATGTTCTAATGGGTGAGACAAATACATATGTCTGTATTTGTAAGCATCATAGGTATAAAGTGAATACATGTGCATATATAGTAAGAGGATTTGGGTTCAAATACTACCTCTGACACTACCAGTGGGACCTTGAGAAAGTTAACCTCCTTGTGCTTCGTGAAGTTTTCTTATTAGTAAAATGAAGTCAGTCAGACTAGATAACTTCTGAGGGGTCTTCTAGCTCCAAATGCATGATTCAACGATCCAAGAGGCATGAATTTTGGAATCAAGCAGCTGAAAGTCTCTACAACTTGCCAAGTTGGAAGAATCTGGTGAGGCTCCATGGATCTTATACTGGCCAGCATATATTTGCTAGGGCCTCTACAACAATCAATCAACAAGCATAGGAGCTACCAGATTTTAGATGGCACTAAACTAATCAGTCAATAAATAAATATTTATTAAGTTTCAGGCACTGTGTCAAGTGTTGTGTATACAGGAGGGGGCAAAAGACAGTCCCCAGTCTCAAGGACCTTATCATCTCATGGGGGAGACAACAAGGAAACAAATATGTACAAAAAAGCTATATATAGCAAAAATAGGAAATAATTAATAAATAATTGATTAAGAATAATTAATAAATAAATAATTGAAAGAGGGAAAGCATTGGAATTAAAAGCAGATAGGAAAGGCTTCTTATAAAATATGGGATTTTAGTTGGGATGTGAAGGAAGCCTGGGAAGCTATTAGGTTGAGATGAGGAGAGAGAACATTCCAGGCATGGAGGACAGCTAGCGAAAAATGCTTGGAGTGGATAGATGGAGTGTCTTATTTGAGGAAAAGTAAGAAGACTATGGTCGCTCTATCAAAGAATACATGGAGGGAAGTAAGGTATAAGAATTCTGGAAACCTGGGGGTGAGGAAGTAGGTGGCTAAGTCACGAATGGCTTTGAATACCAAACAGAGACTTTTGTATTTGATCCTAGATATGCCAAGGAGCCACTGGAGTTTATAGAGCAGGAGGGTTGACATGACTAAAGCTAAAGGCAATTCCTGTCAGAGGCATAGGAGGTGAACTTGGAGGAGAGCAGGTTTTAACGGAAATATCGTATTGGCTATACGGTGTCTCCAGAGTCCTGAAATTTATTGTAGTGAGACAAATTGGAGAAATGGCTGCTAGGTCATAGACTTAGGCTGGGAAGCATATATTATGTTTGGAAGCAAACATCAGAGATGACCAGAGAGCTGACCATTTGTTGGTTCATTCTTTCTCCATTTGGTCCTTTTATGGTTGCTATTTGTATTACTTGCTCTCCCTCTCCCTAAGCAGCAGGGAATATGTTTCAGGCAGTGTAAGAGATACAATTGAGGGACAGGGACATTCTATTAAATCACTCTAGTCATTCTGTTAATTTAGGGTGGTCAGCAAACCTGGAGAAAGGAAAGGACAGTTTTGGCATCATGACTGCATAGGAGGAGGAAGAAACCTAGCTGCTTTAGGTGACCTGGCTGTTCCAAAGGGCATAAAGACAACTTTCTTTTGGGCCCAATTCCCTTCTCTCCTCTGCTTAGCTGATTCTAGGAGTGATAATTTCAGCTGTATAAAGGAAACAATGTCATTGAGGTAAGCAGTTTATATTTCTGCCTTAATGACCATGGAGAAAAAGAATAATTATTCATATATATGTACACACAGAGCTATACATATCTGTGTGTGTCTAAGTATTGATTAGATTATTTTTGATGTTATTTTCATCTTATTACCATGTATCTTCAGCATTCAATAGTTTAATTCATGTGGTTTGCCTCCTCATAAATTAAAAAAAATATTGAGGTAACGTTGTTTAGGACTATAAACGATCAAAGGACCATTGTCTTTGCCCTTATTACATTTTCCTTTCTGTGCCTTCTTCCCATTTCTCTTTCTTACCCCTTCTTCATCACTTTGGGTCATTGGCAATAAGAGTTGATATTTCAGGCTTGCTCTGATTTATATCAACCTAGACACGCATTCATATGGTTTGGTGAGGATGACCAAATAGCTAGTTATATTTTATTTTTACGGGTTAGAAGTAAGATACTTGCTTAGGGAGCCAAAGCAACTATTTGGGGCTAATAGGTTACTATTTAGTGCTGTGTAACAGAGAATAGATGCGATTATTTGGGCAAGATCCTTGCCCATAAGTACTGCCATTGTTTTGCAAAAAACACAGCATATACACAATGCCCATACTCACAGACCTAGATCGGAGTGACAAGCATGGAAGCAGCATTTGTCTCTTACTCTCTGAAAGTAGGACTCCCTGCGATGAGAGGGAAAAGCACTTGGAGTTGAATATTGAAAATCTGAGTTCAAGTGCTGACTTCACCATTGACCTTGGAAAAGTTTCTAAACCGTTCTGTACTCACTTCTTCAGCTATAAAATAAGAGAATTGCACTAAACAATCTATATGGTCCCTTCCAGCTCTCTGGAGTGTGAAAGGCAGTGTTGTGTTGTGAGAAAACTAGTGGACTTCACATCCCTAGAGATCTGGGCTCTAATCCTGCTTCCAGTATGGGAAAGTCACAACTTCTCCACATGTTTCCTTCTTTCTCAGATAGGGATGTATTGGGGAAGACAACAAGCAAATAAATATGTACAAACAGGCTATATATAGGAACCATAGGAGATAAAAAGGGAAAGCACTGGAATTAAGAGGAGTTGGGAAAGCCTTCCGGTAGAAAATGGAATAGTAACAAGTGCCACATTAACACCAGCTGTTATTTTATAGCTGAAATGAAACATATGAACATTTTCTCCATTCATGGAATAAGGAAGCCTTATTATGACTGAATCATCCAGTCTATTCCATTTTTTTCCATTAACCATGGTTATGGAAGAAGATTGCTCTGCTAAATAGCATTGCATCCTCATAGCCCATCATCGCTTGCTAATTCCAGAAGTGAAATTACAATTAGTGAAAATGTCATTTCTACAATAGTTTAGTAGAAAAAGATCATCAGCTAATTTGGGAAACTCAAGAGAAGAAAAGGAAAATCTACTTGAGTTACAAGTGTTTCTACTGAAATAGGATTAGGGACTAGGCCTATGATTTCATTGGTGTGGAAAGCTAGGTTAAAGTGCTGGACTTGGGCTCAAGCAGGCATCAGACTCCACTTCCTATCTCTGTGACCCTAGCATTATTTTTCCCAGAATCCCATTTCTGCGAGATGGGGATCATAACAGTATTTACCTCACATGGTTGCTGGGAAGATCAGATGAGGGTAATACGTCTCACCAAATGAGAGTGAAATAAAATTTCACATGTGTGAAATGCTTTGCAAACTTTAAAGCTCTATATGAATAAAAGTATAAATGAATGCATAAAATACAAATAAACAAAATAAAGTATTATATCAATACAATTGTAACAGACACTTGGGTGAGAAAATCCCCTTTCTCAATTCAGATCAGTACCTTCTCTGTAATTTGCAGTCTTATAGAAATTTTCTTTCTTTCTTCCTTTTCTTTTTCTTTTTTTTTTTTTTGGCAGTCCAGGTTAAGTGGCTTGCCCAGAGTCACACAGCTGTCTAAGGCAGGATTTGAACTCAGCAAGTCCTCCTGATTTCAGGGCCGGTTCTCTATCCACTACGCCACCTAACTGCCCCTCTTATAGAGTTTCTAAATCACTTAGAGGTTAAGTGATTCATCCCACGTCAAACAGCTTGCATGAATCAGAGTATGGACTGGAAACCAGGTCTTCCTTGCCAAGATGCTGTTCTTATTTGAAGCTTCAAGATAGAATGTCCTTTCCTCCCCTCCCATTCCTTTCCCCCAGTGCCTTTCTAAACTAGTTTTGAGGAAAGACTGGTAAAGAGGAAAAGACAATGAAGTTTATTCTACTTGTGGTAGCACAGAACCTTGTACATAGTAGGCACTTAATAAATGTTTTTGACCGATGGGTTTTCTCTAAACTCCTAGAAGAGAAAATTGTCTTTCTCCACAAAATGAACCTATCCAAGGAACCAAAATAAAATCAAACCAAAGATGAGGAGCAATGATCTGCTTTCCTAAATGTTTTCTATACCAAACATTATAGCTTATATCATTCTTATTATATGTAAAATAAAAAATGTTTATCTATTTGAAATGGATTCCTTAGAGAAAGCAGGGATTTCCTATTTGGTTAAATTTATTATAAGAAACACTTGAACTTCAGAATTTAAGAGAAGTTTAACTTGCTACATACATTGCCTAATGAAGTATGAAGGAGAAAAAAGGAGTCATTGGACTGGTGCTTTTGATGATGGAATTTGCAATTTGGTGGTTGAGGTTGTGTAGTTGACCTGGGTAGGATCTGGCATGTGAGAAATGACATAAAAAGGAGACAGATTGCCAGAAAGAGAGGTGGGCTAGTCCAGCAGGGAGAGTAAGAGACAACAGATGAGTAGCTCCAGTGCTTAGCTTGCACCCACAAAATGACAAACTCTGAAGGGAAGAGCTCTGGCATGGTTACGTGGGTGTTCTATGGGAGATTTGTGAAAAGGCACAGAGAAGAATCACCAAGGATGAGAAGATACATGTATGGGCTGCAATTTGCATCACTGATTAGAATAACTATATTGATGAGATTAAATTTGTGTTGAAATATTTAAGTGGAGGATCAATGACCAGTTAGCTAAATAGGGTAGAGTGAGGAACTGAAGAGACTAGGGGTATGATTTTGAGCTTCATCTGGATTATTTAATTTTGTTCTTTTTCTATGGCCATTGAGTTTTTCTAGCCTGACCAGCCATATCACAAATTATTGGTCCCCTTGGTTACAAGGGAGATCATGTGAGGAAGTAGAAATGAATCAGTTACTATGGTGATGTCAAGCTGGGGTTGCATAGCCCTGGAATGTGGTAGGGTTAGGGTTAGGAGATGTGCAATTAGGATAGGGAAACAGGATGTGAAACTTTCTCAAAAAATGATCTAACTATACAGTGATTTATTGTAACAGAGTGAAATTCCTCCCTCTTCCCTGTTTGGGGGTCATGCAAAATGTGTGATGGGTCAGAAAAACTGACTCTTTACAAGTGATATACATTGGATTTATTTTATTTTAAGAGTAACCTTATTCCTTTGTTCTAGTCTCGGAGAAATGAGCAAGAATATTCAGTTGAAGGGCAAAGCACTTGAAGTTTTTGTTGGTACTTAAAATTCTGGTTTCATTTCAAGGTTATGCCATCAATTGGTTTGCATTTTCTTGAATTTAGGGCTGATTAATATTGCTTAACTCACAAACAGTGGACTCTGGTGGCACTTGGGTTATTTTTTTTGAGTTTGGAACAATATATTAAGCCACATACATTTTGAAGAGCCCTCTTTTCATTCTTTCTTGGGGTTTGACAAAACACCTCCCAATGAGGGGAAAAATAAATCACTTGATCTTTCAAAAGCTTGTGTATGACTGACAAAGCACCATGGGTGTCCCAGCCCTCACCAGGCTCGGGGATACAAGCAATATGTCAAAGGCAAATCAGGACTGGAGATAGAGAAGGAGTGAGCTGAATCTCAAGCAGTCCCAAACAAAGGCACCAATTCCTGCCTGGATAATGTATATTGAGAATAACAGGACAAACCTTAATTGTGATAAGGGTTGGTATAAAGGTCACCTTTAGACCATAGCTTTGGGAGGATTGCTCTCTGTTTGTAATTAGGTTGGCATAAGTATTATTCTTTTTGTGTTTTGTTTTTAAATTCGATGTTGATCACATAGCAATCTTTCCAGGGGTGAGTGCAGGGCTGGTTTTTGACTGATGTCAATATCTCATTGGCTCTTCATAAGTAAGAGTTTTCAGCAGTATATTGATCCCTGTTGACCATTTTCAAACACCAGCCATCACAATGATTTGATGTGGTCTGTTTTGCAAATGACTTTGGTTTTTCCCAGATCACTGTTACATAAATAATTTTAGGAATGGGTTGAACTTGGTCAACTATTTGATGATTAATTTTAAGGATTTCTAGGTGACCTGGGATTCAGATCAAATCTTTGGGCAATGGAGAGATCATTTTGTGCCTGTTGGTTATTATTCATAACATGAAAAGCTAATTTTTATTTTAGAAGCACTATCAAATAAATTTATTTCTATTTTGATGAAGAGAGACTGCTTTGAAGGTGTCCTAGGCCGTGACTCCAAAAAGCCGGGCTCGTGGTTTTCAGCAAATGTTTAGCAGTGTTCAGCTCAGACACGGTAATTAAGTCCAGAGTAGCTGAGTCAGAAATGAATGGGACTCACAGTTATTGTGATTGCCATCTGGTTGCTATGGTGAGGCACTTCTAAAATATGATTTTTAAAATCTTCCTTGGATAAAATTATGACCATGAAAGTTTTTTTTCTCCTTAGGAAATTTTAGAATGCTTACAAAGAGAAGAATTAAGGGATGGTATGGCATGAGAAGGTAGAAAATACAGGAGTCAAGAATGTATCAGATGGCAAGGCAATGAATAAGCTTCTTCATGAATGAATGAATAAATGAATGTTGACGAGATTAGTTCAAAACATCACAGGATATATGGGCCATGCTTACATCATCACATGATAATGAGTAACTGGGGAAAATCAACAAAAGAAGCAAGATAGTCAACATGAAGTAATCACTAAAGGCTGACATGGAAACATGACACACACTGGAAAAATGGAACCTAAAGCTTTGTGTTTCTCCAAGGAGCAAAGGGTAGAGAAGAGTAAGAGAAATTTATTTATTCTGCATTAAATTCAATTCTTTCGTCGACTGGATTCTCCCATGTCTGTCTGTTATTCTCCAGGTATTGATATTTTCCTCCGATTCCGCTTTTATTTCTAGACCTCAGATTCTTCAACAATTCAATCTGGCAGACATTTATCTAGCTCCTATTATGTACAAGGAATTATGTTAGCTGCTGAGAATGTTTCCATTTTATCTCCTCTATGAGAATTTGGATAGGGGCTGTTTTCACTTTTCTTTGCGATCCCTGTTCTTAGCGCAGTGCCTAGCGCATACTAGGGGCTTAACAAATGCTTGTCAGCTAACTGAAAAAAAAAGTGAACTAATTCTTGCCTTTGAGGAGTTAATATTTTACTGGGGTTGGGAGCAGGGAGACACAACATGTTCGTGGGTAAATAATTTTAAAAGTACATACCAAGAAATAGTAAGCTTAAGAAAGAGAGGACACTAACAACTGAGGGGGTGTGTCATGGAAGGAATTAAAAAAAGCCCCCACAAACGAGGTGGCATGTGAATCATGCTTTAAAGGAAGCAAGGGATTCTGTGAGGGAGAAGTGAGAAGGAATATATTCCATAGATAGAGGACCACCTGTTTAAAGATAGTAAGGTTCTTTTTGTTGGAGTCCCAGACTTTTCTTTTGTTCCAGTTCCAAATTACTCTCCTCAATGCTACAAGAACCCTGACATCGTGACTAACCTGGATTCTGGCCAAAGAATTTTCCTAAATTGGCTCATAGTCCAGAAAAGATATAAGGCAGCTCCCCTTTAATCCTTTTTTCAATTACTCTTCATGTCCCTTTACTGCAATTCTAAAAAAAAAAAAACAGAATTTTTGATGCTCTCTTCCTCTTCCCTTCAGTTTTGTCCTCCATCTACCTTCCACCTCCAGCCAGCCTATTTGGCTATCAAGGAGTATTGCCAGCTCATGTGCAAGCATCTCTATCTTTTGTCCTCAATATAAACATTTGTGTAGATGGCCATATTTAAAGACCAATCATGCTTCAACTATTCCAACTCCAGTCAGGGTTAATCTCAGTTTTTATGGTATAGGTTCTTACCTCCCTGCCTACCCCCAAACATGGATTCCCATATAAATAGCAAAGGTCTTCAGTACAATAGTTTGATATGATTTTACAAAAAAGGCTTCATTGCCAAATCTATGACAAAATGCTCTTTGTCAAGCAGTAACTAATTATCTCAGACGTTTCTCTTTATATGCAGAAGATGAAACTAGAGAGTTTGAGAAAACTGAAATTTCAGTGATGTGGCCATTCCTCTCATTCTTGTGACATTCACCTCCCTTGCACATTCTCTAGCATTATGGAGGCCATATACTTCCTTTCTTCTTTTTAAAAATTATGATGGGTATCAGTTGACAAAATGAGTAAAACCACTAACTCCCTAATTCCAGATGCTTTTAAAGAATGTTTAATGTGGCACATATTAAAACCAGACTGGTCATCAAGAAGATTGTTGGTATTTTAAAAATTTATTTCATATGTTTGGAAAAAAATCTGTTGGTACATTGCTTTTTCTACTCCAACAGAATATAATTGCCTTATTAAATGATAATGCTGCCACGCAAGGGACATCTTTATAAAAGGATGGAGGCAGCATTATGTCAGACCTAACAGAAAAGAAAGATGATTTTCAGAAGCACTTGATACCTGACCTAAATCCCTTGGCAGAAGAAACATGTAGAACAAGGCTGAACATCCATTGCCAAAGCACAGTAGAGAACTAAAGTCATTAGGATCAATGCATCATAGTAGATAACAAGCTGACCAAGAGTCAATGTAGTAATGTAGGGGGAAAAATGAAAGCTTTCATTCATTCATTTTCAGGGAGTTGTGATGTTTTGTTGTTGGCAGGAATGCATAAAAAAGGTAGGAATATAGAACAAAGAAACTAGGACAAATTTCACTGGCTCAATCTGATCCTTTAGGTTTTGCTCCAAATTTGTTTGCAAAGCAACTCTGAGCATTATGGGGTATAAAAGGAATATGGCTATCATGGAGACATACTGCTCTTTTGCAGTTTTGTTAAGTGAGGATGTTTTAAGAGGATGCTACTGGGATATGATGAAGATTGAAAGGGATTTTCCAGTCATAAGTCATATGTGATACTGGAATCAAGGAGTACTAACCCAAGAAGAGTTAACTTCAAAAGAGAGATTTTAAAATGCCTAGGCATTTTTCAAGCTGACTGGCTGAGTGCCTGGTTGAGACGGGGAGATTCTTGAATCATCAAAAAGCTAAATGCTCATGGGCATATCAAGTTAAACAGCTGGCAGATCTCTCCCTTTGAAGAAGCATAGTAGTCAAAGACTAGCACATGGTAACAGAAAGCAGAGTCAACAGTAGCAACAGTGGAAAAGCAATAGCAGCAGTGAGCAGTAGAGAGGACAGAGTATCAGAAGACCTCACCTCTGTAAGGAACATAGCTTTCCTGATGACATTCCTCGCTGTGCAGATGACCATTATGACTGTGAATTACCCAAGAACATGTACTCTGGTTACATATGTTATATGACACAGTGTGCCATCAACTGTGTTTCTAGATCATGAATATACTCTGTGTTCCTACTTTCCCACTTGTGTTATGGGACAGTATAGCTTTGCATCCATGGGGGAAATCTTTCTTGTCATTTATCTTGGAACACTGCTTAGTTAAGTGTATTTTTCTTTAAATCAATGTGTCCTTTTTATTTGGCTGGTAAAAGAAATATCCCAGTGGTTCCAGAGACAGGGTTTTGAGTGAATACTTAACTATGCTCACAATGTGCTTCAAATCTGGGGTGCCATTGAGGAAAGTGTGGCATAAATTACATATTCAATAAACATTTAATAGGCACCATTTTTTGGCCACACCTGTGATTTTTTCATTGTGAGGAGGTAAGGAAAATCCCTCTACCAATGTAGGTGACAAATTTCTACACAACTTATATTTTAGGGAGTTGCCCCGGGTCACATAGTATAGTCAGAGGTGGAATTTTAGTGCAGGTTTTCTTGACTCCAAAGCTATCTATCCACTACATGACACTGCAATGTACAATATATTCCATTAAATTCTTACTCCAATACTACATTTTGGTTTGATGATATTCTTACATTCTTGAAGGATTTGCAGGGGATAATAAGCTCTGGGAGGTACTAATGTTTATTCATTCATTCATTCATTCAATAAAACATTGCGCTGTGCCTCCTTGGTATAGAGCACCATGCCAGAGACTGGAGACTCACAGAGTTTGGATAAGATTCAGTCCCTTTCATCATAGAATCTACAGTCCAGTATGGGGATGAGATACAAACACAGGCAAGCAGAGTGAATATTAAGTAAATGAGAGAATGATAAGTACAGTGCTGAGGCTTTGTGTAAGCATCTTAAAATGGACCTGATGATGAATCATGTGTCTCTCATCTGAGGACTAGATTAGTTAGTTTGGAAAAGGCTCATCTATGAGAGGGTTGGCTACCTACCAGTCCATGAATTGTTTAGCAAATCATAGAGACCATCTATTAATGTGTAGAGTGCTGCAATCTATATCAATAGAGAAAGGATTCCACATAGATGAAATCATAGATTCTTGAGGTATGAAAACAAGCTCGTTTAGTGAATAGTGCTCAGTATTGAAGCTAAGACCAAAAAAAAGGGAAGGGAAGGGAGAGAAGGGAACAAGTATTTACTAAGCATTAATTATGGTCCAGGAACTGTGCTAACTACTTAACAAATATCTCATTTGAAATTCAGAACAGCTCTGGGAGGTAGGTACTATTCTGATCCTCATTTTACAGTTGAGAAACCTGAGGCAGACAGTGATTAAATGACTTTCCCAGGGTCACAAAGCCGGTAAGTATTGGAGGACAGATTTGAATTCAGGCCTTCCTAACTTGAGGACCTGCACTCTGCCCACTTTGCCACCTAACTGCCCTGGACCCTGCTCTCAAAGAGCTAAGAATCTCACAAGGATAATAAAATATGTACACCCTTAAATATAATGCAATAGAAAGTATAATATGATAAATGTATAAGAAGCATAAAAATCTGTGAGATTAGCTAAGGGATAGATTATTTTACCTGAAGCAATCAGGGAAAGCTTCATGGAAGAGATGGCATTTGAGCTGAGTCTTGACATTACAGATGAAGAGGCTACAGGTATAGTGGGGGGAATGACAAAGGGAGAGAGGCACCTACTTTTCAGACATAGGGGTGAAAAACCAGTAGCCCACTTTGTCTAAAATACAGCAAATGTATTTCATTCTCTGTAGAGAGGTAGGCAAAAAAAGTAAGTTGGAGCCACATTTTGGAAGTTGTTGAATGCCTGAATTAAGAATTTAGATTTTATTCAGTGGGCAGTGGGGAGTTATTGAAGATTTTTGAGCAGTATAGTGATGTGTTGGGAAGATTATTATGGCAACACAAGTAGAGACACCTTTTAGGAGGTGAAATTAGTTCATGTAAAAGGTGACAAATGCCTGAATTAGGACAATAACAATGAGAATGGTAGGAAGGAGAGAAAATGGAGAGATATAGAGGTCTTAAACTGATATTATTTGTAGAATGGAGAGAGTAAGGGGTAACAAAAGATAAACGAGATTATGATTTTGAGTGGTTGGGAAATGATGGTACCATCCAGAGTGATAGGGAAGTCTCACAGCAAGCTCTGTCTCAGCACACCCAAAACAGAACTTAACATCTTTTCCTTTAAACTCATCCTTCATCCAAGCTCTCCTGCTTCTTTCAAGGGCACTACTGTCTTCCCAGGCTTCTAGGAGTCATCTTGGACTGTTCCCTTTCCCTATGGCTCCATCACCATTTCACATCCAATCCAATCTAAATCTTGTCAATTAGAGTTACATAACACCTTTCACATCTGTTCCCTTCTCTCCATTCACATGACCTCTACTCTAGCTCGGGTCCTCATCCCCTCACCTAGAATATGTATCATAGTAGTTCTGAATAAATCTCATTGCTCTTTTATTACCTGTACTCCAATTCATCTTCCACACATCCACCAAAATGGTGCAGTTCTGACCACATTTTTCCCTTGCTCAAAAGCCTTCAGTGGTTTCCTTTCAGGCTCTTCACCATGTGATTGCAACCTAGCATTCCAGACTTATTTATCGTTTACCCCTCTTCATGCATTCTACATTTCAGCAAAAAGCGATGGATAGCTATTTCCTGAATCAAACATTCCATCTCTTACTTCTGAGAATTTGTATAAGCCATTCCCCCATTGCTGGAATGTACTCCTTCCTCATCTCTTCCTGAAGTATCATTATCTTTTTTCAAGGCTCAGCAAAGTACCACCTTCTAAGTGAAATCTTTCCTTACTCTCTTCTTGCCCCATACACATACTTATTAATGATATTTCCATTCTCAAATTATATTGTATTATGTTTATTTATGAAAGAGAAAAAAATTGAATCCCTCTTCTGCATGATAGGCCTTCAAAGGCTATCTTTCTTTCTTCAAGGTAAATATCCTCATTTCTTCCAACTCAGGGTCTGTCACTGTCTTCTAGGCTGTTCTTTTGTGAAAGCTTAAGCTTGTTAATGTATTTTTTAAAATGTGGTGCTCAGAACTGAACACAATACTCCAGGTGTGTTCTGATCAGGGCCAAGGGGAGTAAGATTGCTGTATCCCCCCTGTACCCCACCTTTTTCTTTTCTGCCACCAACCGATCTTTCTAACCTCATTATACATGACTCCTCATTGTGTACTCTGTGGTGCAACTCAACTGCCATTCTCTCTCTTCCTGAAACATGGCACTCCACCTACCATCTCTGTGAATTTGCACTATCTGCTATGCCAGAAATACACTCCCTACCTCTGCCTCATAGAATCGTTTATTTCTTTCAAGAGTCAGGTCAAATGTCAACTTGTACATGAAACCCTTCCTGATCTCCAAGTACTAAGGCCCTCCCTTCCAAACCATCTTGTATTTAACTGTATAGTATTTATTTTGTATTTATTCTCTTCTGTTGTTTAGTCATTTAAGTTGTGTTTAACTCTGTGACCTCATTTGATGTTTTCTTGATGAAGATGCTGGAGTGGTTTGCTAACTGAGGCAGTCTTGCCCAGGGTCACACAGCTAGACCCTGTCTGAGGCCACATTGGAACTCAGAAAGATGAGTCTTCCTGACTATAGGTCTGTCACTCTATCAACTGCACCACCTAGCTGCCCCATTTATTCTCTATATGCTATTGTTGTAGTTTGTCCTTCCTTCCTGAAGAGGACCATGGCGTCAGGAAGGTTATGTCATAACTTGCAGCTGAATTGGATTTAAGTGAAGGAGGGCTATACAAAGTCATTAGCTTCATTCTGTCCTCCAGAGCCATCTGGGTCAAGGGGCAAGATATAAATCAGGATGACTGGCAATGGCCCAATTTTGTAGTGGGAGTCCTTGGTCTTTTTAAGGGAAGGTCTTTCCCAGGTCTTAGTTTGACTGAGGCAATGCCCATTCAGTGATTGAGGCTCTCATTGATTGGTCAACAATAGGTCCCAGCCCAAGCCCCACTAAATGGTCCTAGTTTGGCCCCTGGTGGCTCAGAATGAATGTAAATAGCAATTGTTTCTCTTTTGGTCAGAAACCCTGAGGCTCTTCCCCTCCCACAGTGATTTTGTTTTTGAGTAGGTAAAAGAGCCCATTCTTTGTCTTATTCTCCATATACATGTTTGTGTATATACAGAATATGTGTGTGTATATGTGTATGTATGTGTGTATATATACATATATGTGTGTATAGTTGCCATTTTCATATATGTATGTGCATACACATTATGTATATGTATGCATGTGTGTGCATGTATATAACATGTATGTATGTATGTGTGTATTCTCTCCTTGGAAGCAGATATTATTACTTTTTCTCTGTGTGTATGTGTGTGTGTGTGTGTATCTTTGAATTCCTAGTATCTGAGTGCCTGGCATATATTAAGCTTCCCTATTGGTTAATTGAATAATTGAGAGTCTATATTGAGAGGCAAAGAAGGAAACCAGAACTAGAAAAAGAAATTCAGAGAATAGAGAGATAGAAGTATAATAATAAAATGTAAAATCAGAAATTTAGAGCACGGGGATTATATGATGATCTTTCATTCATATGAGACCTTTGCTAATATAATATTGGTTTCTCAGAGTTGCGCAATAAAAAAAGGTTTCAAAAATTATAGTTTTCTTTTAATGAATCATTGAGGCATGAAGATGACTTTGGGTTCACAGAGTAGAAGAATAGCTCTGAAAAGTCCTTGGAAGCTAGAAAATTCAATCAATCAGTCAACAAGTATTTATCAAGTGCCTACTGAGTGCCAGGCATTGTGCTAGTCTTGGAATATGATACAAATACAATGACTAAAATTATCCCTACTCACAAGACTGTTTTCTGTGGTCCAGCCTAGCTAAATTTAGGGAGGCCCATCGCTTGGTTGGTTCCAAGGAGATAAGTTTTATAGCTCCAATAATTCTTGAAAACCATTTCTTACAATGTTGTTGGAGTGCAATATGCATCAGTGGAGATAGTAACACACCAAAGAACTTGTGAATCCTTGACATACGAACATGTTGAACAGCTTGCAAAATATTCTGCAGTAGGCAGACAATGATTTAAGAGTAAGAAAAGAAGACTTATTGGGAAATTTCAAACGAATTAAGATTATTCATCATTTTAAAGAGAAGGCAGAGAGGAATAGCTAAATGATGGCCTTCAACTGTATGAAAGGTTCTTAACTCAAAAGAATGTAATCTATTTTTTCTATATCTACTGAAGAGAACAGAAAAAATATTGAAGGATTAAGTTTAAATATAAGGAAGGAATAGCTAATATATCATGTAACAGATTTAGGATTAAAATATATCAATAGAGAGGAATGATGGGCTGAAACCAAAGATATATAATTTAACAGAAATCTGAAGTTAAATATAAAGTAATATCAAGTTTAATAGAAATAGAAAATCTTATATTTAGGTTTTTAAAAATCTAGTATAAAATTACAGAATCGTGGAACTCTGGCTTAAAAGCAACTCAGAAAGCAGAGCCTGAGGCAGTGGAATGAGATTGAATTTGAAGTCAGAAGACCTGAATTCAAATCCTCTCTCTGTGACTTACTCTCTTTGGGATCTTGGACCATATAGCTAATATATATGTGTGTGTGTGTGTGTGTGTGTATACATGTATATATTATATATATATATATATATGTATTCCTCATTTGATCCTTATTAATCCTTATCACAACCCTATAGATAGTGTTATTAGCATCCCCATTCAGAGACAAGAAAAATAAGGCTAAAAATGTTTAAGTGACCTCTCTCACAGCAAGTAAGTGAGGCAAGATTTGAACTCAGATCTTCCTGAGTCCAGGTCTAGTGCTATATCCTTTACTCCAGTTGCTTCAACTGACAAAATGACATTTGAGATTCTGTTTAGCTCATGTGAAAAGACCTGGGAATTTTAGTTGACTTACATAGTCTGTAGCAAAGGCTGATCAGAACTAATAATAAGAACCATCCTGAGGCTCCAGGAGTTAGAGAGGAAGATAACATAATTAATAAGTTCAGTGAAATAATGCTTGATGAAAGCTACATTCACCATGGAATGCCAATAAGTGGATCTTATTGCCCCTGTGGCACACAAAACCATACTCCACCTTACCAATGGTGAAGCTGCATCCTGGATGGGTGCTTATCTATTACAATCATTGGAAGAGTTAGCCTGAAACCCATTCCAGAGATGCCTCTGATACAGGTGAGCTGAGTTGGCTAAAATTTTCAGTCTTGCTGAGACAGAGTTATTCCAGACTAGGAAATCTGTGTGAGTCACATGCAGATAGGCAATGCCTACAAGACTGTTCAAGCTAAAGAGTTCATGTCCTTTAGTATTTATCATTCTTTACCAAAATGGCCTGTTGTCCTCTTTTTAATGTCTCCCTCTGGAGCCAACTATATCTACCAGCAAGAACATGTACCCTGTCTTTATGTTCTTGGAAGGCAGGTTCCTTTCATTAGTGACCCTGCTAGTCTGGGTCTGTCCATGGATAGAGGGAAGGGAATAGAAAGCCAGGTTCAGGTGGTAAGCTTGCTAGTGATAGGAACTGGACCCAGATTAGTTTGACCAAATCCTTATCTGAAACCAAGACTTCAAGCCCTTACTTGTCTTAGTTCCCAAGGAAAGGTGATAGCACTCCCTCAGAAACAGACAAAAATGGGATACTACAGACAAAGAAGAAAATACAACCTTAGGATACACTACCAGAATTATAGCATCCAGGTCAAGGGAGATGAAAATTGCACTGTGTAGCATGATGAGAAAAATCACATCTAGGAGAAGGTGGTAAGTGCCTAAGACTTGATGGTCATGTTGAGTAGGCAGTGGTCATGGGGGAGGAGCAAGTGATGGAGAACCTACGTGTATACAATTTTCCTGAATGGGTCTAGGCTTACTCAGAGAGTGGAGAGAAAAGCATAGGAAGACCACCATAGAGTTCACCCTGAGCTGCCTGTCAAACTTCCAGCATATGGTAGTAGTTGATGCTTTCCATGGTGTAAATCTAACATCACTTACTGGGCTGCAAGACTACAATGAAGACCTTTTTGATAAGGTAAAAGAAATGGTTGTGACCAAAAGAAATGGATGGGCCAAAGTTTATGACTGGAAATGAACTAAAGAAAAAGTACCCATACCAATCCCAAGAAATCCATATGTGGTATTGCCAGGGAATAAAAGTAATTCAGATGAAGTAAAATCATTGAGTTGGAATTTCTTAATTGCCACTGTCATTGGGAGGGTAATGGTGTGGCTTGATTGAAGAAATCAATCAAATCACTCCTCTCCATTCAGAATAAGTGATACCTAAACAAGGTGCTCATCTGTCTCAATAGATCAATCAATCAAAGACACTGGATTAAGTACATAAAAGTCCTTGAAGGAATTAGTGTGCCATGGACAGGTTGACCAGAAGACTGTTTGGATTGACTGAGAAAACATGAACAAGTCCTGAGTCATCTATAAAATAAAACAGCAGTTTAGAACCCAAATTATTCTATCATCTAACAGAGGAATGGTTGATATGAAAATGAGCCAGGATAGAGTATTTCATCAAAATTCCTGAAGAAGAATAGCTTGGGTATGGAGGATAGGGAGAAGAGTGTCTTCACTTTAGCTTTAGCTTTAGCCTAGGGCCAAAGGTAAGGAACCTGTGGCCTTGAGGCAACATGTGGGCTTCTGGATCCTCAAGTGCTACACTTCCATTCTGTGAAGTTTGGATTCTGTCTAAAGGCTGCCCTTGAGGACCTAGAGGGCCACATGTGGCCTCTATGTCACAGGCTCCCCACCCATGGCCCTAGGCCTTCTCCCTCTGTTGTTATTGTTGCTGTCCACTCTTGAAGAGGCCTGTTACATCAGGGAAGTGATGCCTTGACATGCAAGTGAATTGGATTTAAGTGAGGAAAGGTTGTGCAAAGTCACCTGTCTCATATTGTCCTCTAGAGCTGTCTGGGTTCAGTGGCCAGATATAGATCAGGAGGACTGGAGACGCATGGGGGACCTTGGCTTTTTTATGTTGAAGTCTTTCCCAGGTCTCAGTTTGACTGAGGCAATGCCCATTCAGTGATTAAGGATAGTTGAGAAATGAGGCAAAGAATGGCCTCTTCTACCTAGTTAAAAAAATGAATCTGGGAGGGAAAGAACCTCAGGGTTTCTGGCCAAAACAGAAACAATTGCTATTTACATTCACTCTGAACCATCAGAACTCAAAGAATGAACAAGTGAGGCTTGGGTTGGGAGCCATTGTTGGCCAATCAGTGAGAGCCAGTGTGGTTTAGGTTTAAGGCAAGGTCCTTAAAAAAGAAATCCAAATATTCTCATCATACCTTAGTAAATACTTTCTAAATGATAGTTAAAATCAGGCTTTCTTATTGATCATGTCAAGGAAGCATATTGGGGACATGAAAGCTTTAGACCTAGAAAAGACAACCTCCAGCCTGTCAGGCTGGAACCCTGAAGGGAAATATATCCAGTTTTGCTGTAGTGACCAGACTTGACGATGCATGTGGAATTCAGGTAGTAGCCTCTGGCCATGTGCTACAGAAGTAGATATTTCACATTAAAGTGTGGACATCACATATTCACACGTATTCATACATAGATCATGAAATTGTAGATAGGTTACGGAGTAGTAAACAAAACCTTTCTATTTTCAGTTTCCTTGTAAAAACTATGTAGGTTTGCTTTTTATAACTATGGTGAAAAGAACAAATTTAATTCACATAACACGGATTTTTATAAGATTTGTCATTTATGGCCTTCTAGAAGAATGTAGCCACCAGAATGAGCTGGCCGGCCTCCTCCTTTATTTGTGCACCACGGTGTATACATTACTTTGTCTCAGGTTAGCCTCTCCCTACTTTAAAGCTTCCGTGTAGGCCACTTGGGACTTTGTTTGCTCTTACCCTGACTTCTTTTCTCCCCACAGATTCAGACCTAGATGCTTGGATCATAGGCTTTGTGGGTGACTCCTCCCCTTACCTTCATTTCTTAATGTATCCTTGCCTGTTTTAAATGACTCTGTCTCATCCTATACCCCAAAACTTGGGATAGAAATCTCCACATTGCTCCCTCTCTCTTCCCTGTCTTTGTCCTACAGCAGAGGAAAAGTTCATGTGTACATTATTTGTACATGATGGTATGTCAGAATGTAACAAAGATGTTGCTTGCAGCTTCTGTGGAGGTGTAAGACCAACAACACCAGCACACAGGAGGGCTGCTAGCACAGATCCTTTGATCTGCTTTTCTAAGGAAAGCAACTTTAAGGGGTTAACAATCTCACTTTAATTAAACATACATATATCATTCACTTAGCTCAGGGGAAAAAGCAGCACCCTGAACTTCAGAGAGTATACAAACAGAAATTACAAGCACACATTGTATAAACAGAGCAAATAAACACAAACCAGTAGACAGGCTTCTAACCATCTAACTCTAGCAATACATACAGTTACCAGAGAGAGAAGCAGCAACATCTGGGTTTTCAAAGCTGGGATGGGGCTGGGGGGTGGGGCGGCAGGGAAGGGGAGCTCCGTGATGGGTACCCAGAGTCTCATCTGGTCGAATCACATGACACTCTTCCAGTGAGAGAGAGCTCCAAAACAAAATGCCAGCCTCAAATCTTATACACCCTTCTCAGGGTCAGAGGGCATCACAACTATGCAAAACAAACCCATGTGAACTAGGCTTTCTTGTTTCTTAAGCAGGTCATCAAAGACTCTTGATTCATTCAAAGAAACAAAGGCAAGACTCATCAAAGCCACTTGATTACCTCGGTACCGAGAAGCACTCAAACAAAAAAACAGCAAAAAGTCCCACTTTGCTTGCCATTACATTTGAAAGGCAAGACTCAAAGGTACTTGCTTACCTTAGCATTCCAAAAGAGAAAACAGTAAAAAAAAAAAAAAAGTCCCACCTTTCTTACCATTACACAGAATTCCTAATTTTCTTCTTGCCCTCTATAGAAAAATTTTTCTAAAGGAACTTGGGCACCCCAGCCCTTTGGCCTTATAAACATTAAGCATTAATTTGCAAGAAAGAAAAAAGTACTACATATAATATATATTTTACATGTACATGCAAATACACACATATGTTCGTATATGCATACATGTGTATATGTATTCATCTCCTTTGATCCTCAACACAAATCTGGGGATAGGTGCTATTATGATTCTCTTTTCACAGATGTTGTTGTTGTGGTTCAGTTGTTTCAGTTTTGTCCAACTCTATGACCCTTTTGGTGGTTTTCTTGGCAAAGATACTGGAATGGTTTGCCATTTCCTTCTTTAGCTTGTTTTACAGAAAAGGAAACTGAAGCAAACAGAATTAAGTGACTTACTCAGGGTCACACAGCTAGGAAGTGCCTGAGGCCAGATTTGAACTTGTGAAGATGAATCTTCCTGATTCTCAGCCCAGTGTTCTGTCCCTTGTACCATCTAATTGTCCCTTTCACAGATGAGGAAACTGAGATTGAGAGAATTTAAGTGACTTGCCCAAGGTCACTAGTACGTGTTAGTAAGTTTCTGAGGCAGAATTTGAGTGCAGGTCTTCCTGGGCCTGAGTCCAGCATACTATTTGTTATATAACCAATCTGTCTGAAAGTTATGGGGAGATATGTTTCAATTCAAAAGAGGAAAAGTAAGACCATTCTAATAATTAGAGCTGCCCAACAATATAATGGGATGTCTTGAACATTTAATGTATTCCTTGTCATGATGTATGATGTACGATCACCTAACTGTTGGGGGTATTGTAGACAAAGGGTTCTTAATTTGGGGTCCATAAATCCTTTATTTCAGGGGCCCCATGAACTTGAGTGGGAAAAGTTACATTTTCATTTCGATTAACTTTTGGTTTTCTTTGTAAGCCTACGTTTTCATTTTATCCATTTAAAAACATCATTATAAGAAACGGTCTACAGATTTCAATAGACTGCCAAAGGGATCCATAATCACACACACACACACAGACACACACACACACACACACACACACACACAATTAAGAACCACTCTTGTAGAATATTTTCCTCCAGTAAAAGAAGAGTTTCATTAAAGGCCATCTAAAATACTTCTGACTCTAAGTGTCTATAAGTATCAGATATTAACCAACATGTATGATAGTATTGGGGGTAGGGAAGGAATGGGACAGGTGACACAAAGACCTGCCCTGAGTATATGATAGCTGTGTATAGAGCTATGATGGACTGATTCCTTCTCACTTCAATGGAATTTACAGAATTGCTACAATTCTCTTGACCAGTGGTGTCAAATTGAAATACAGTATCCTCAGAAGCAAGCTTGATACAACTGCTCTTGACTTCATCACAAGATCTTACATCTGTGAATGTTAACAGATCAGAGTCCCACTAAGGTCTATTGCTGTGGCTTATTATGCAGTGGGAGTGACTTTCAGTTCTTCAAAGTTTTATCAATATATCCTAAGACCATAATGATTGGTTATATGTCTAGGAGATTGGCCACCAGGTGATGAGTTATTCTAGCCACAGCAACTCTTTCAACCCTCTGCCAAGCCATAATGATAATAATAGCTGACATTTCTAGACCACTTTGGTGCTTACAACATACGTTATAGGTATTAATCTCACTTGATAATTGCAATTATCCCATGAAATAAATGCTATTTTTTCCCATGAAGAAACTGAAGTTTGGGGAAGTTAAGTGATTTACTCAAGGTCACACAGATAGTAACTATCTAAGGCCAGATTTGAACTCTAGTCATCCTAGCTCTGCATCCAGAACTTCCAGAATGCCATTGAAGGGTTATAGTTGATATTGGTAAAGGGTATAGCCCCAAAAGACAATCTTTGGAAGAACAGATCATAGACAACTTGTAAAACTACTTTTCTTTCATTTTTTCTTCCTCTTGCTAGCTTAAAAATACTTCAAATATCAGAGAAGAGTGAAGGAAAAAATCCTCTTTGAAGAGAGGGCATTTAAAGAAACTAAAAAGAGTCATTGTACCCAGCTTTATAGGAAGAGACTGGTGTTGAAAGTAGGACTCAAAATTCCTAAATGATTTATGGATATGGCACAACTAGCATATTATTTCAATCTGTATCTATTTTGCATATTACTTCTAAAATCTTCCAGCCTGACCAAAACAAATTGCAAGTACCACTCAATACCGAGTTCCAGTCCTAGACAAAATTGTGAAGCAGACACAAAGTGTGTTTTGGTGGCCTCCCTGTACTATTAGCACCTCTACTTTTTCACTTCTAGGACCTGTGCCCTTTCAGAAATGTCAGTTCTTCCCAAGTGTCAGGATATCCTTTCAAATGCGACAGTGTTGATGCACTGAAATAAATTGTCTGAAGAAACTCATTACCTCCTCAACCCTGCTGAACCTTTTCTCACTTGGGTCAGCTGACTGTAGATGGGCTTAACTGTCACAAGAAAATATTCGATAGGTTAGAGTATCTTCTGCACTCACAAGGAACAAGGTGGTATTAATGCTTTCTAGACTTGAATCTCTGCCTTTTTGGTTGTGGTTTTAGTGCAAGGCTCCATTTCAGATGATCTGCTTTGGACTTTATCAGGGGATCCCAGCATTGGAAGAAACTTTAGAAACCATTCAGCAAATTCATACCTGACCAAAAATCCTTCTATGACATTCCAAAAAATGACCATTCAGCCTATGCTTAAAGACCTTAAGGAAGGGGCACTCACCATTTCCAGGGAATACCATTCCACTTTTGAACAATTCTAATGATCAAGTTTATCATTATATCAAATTCAAATCTGTCATCGTGTGGCCCTTTTTTGGAGCTTCCACACCTTGCTTCTGGGTCTGATCTCTATCCAGAACTAGGACCCTATAGCTATATAGTATCATTGATATTAAATTCACCCTTTGTTTTAGGGAAAACGAGGTCAATAAATCCACTGTAGAACTTTCTAAATGCAACCCAGTCTGTCATATTCCTGTTACATTTCGGATCCAGTTCACTGTTGATAACAATGTCTATCTGAAATATACATGCTGATGGACCAGCACTATGATCTATCTATCTAATTTGAGGAGTTCTTATAACATTTTTTGCTATTTTGGTAAGTATATGTCAATATCACGGGGTTCTTTTGTAACTTTATGTATTTTATTTCATCCATTTAAAAACACAATTCTGAGATGGGATTCATTAGCTTCAGCAGCTTGCCAGAACACAAAGAAATTGGTTAAGAACCTCTAGTTCCAAGTGCATGTCATATTTTGAATGAAGGACAATATGATAGCACAAATGTTTCCTAATCATGGCAGAACACCACACTATTATGACTTAGCATATTCTTAATGCTTCTTCAGCAATTTGAAGATCTATAATTTCTTACTTGCTTGATCAATAGATTGTCTTGGAGAGTTTCCGTGTCTAAAAACAAATCTTCACCTTATAGCCCACGTGGTTCTGAACATTATATTCTTCATAGTTAAACCTAAAACCACATAAGCTTTTACGGATGCCTTGGCATATTGTTGTGTTGTTCTTAGTCCATTAAAGCCTCAAGTCTTTTAGGAACTTGTTCAAATCCCAACCAGGAGATCCAGAAATTGTTTCTGGATATCTAGCAGTTTGATTTGACCCAAGGTAGTGATGAAATGAAACAAGGTACTTTACTTGTTTGATTAGGCAAAATGGTCCTGGCTCATGCAACAGTCATATGACTACCCCTGATTTTTTTTAATGCATTGTACAAACACAAAACCTGAAGCACACTCTAGCTATTTCTTCATGGTAGTATTGAAGTGAATGCTACTCTGATTCCAAATTGTCTACGGTATTACACCAATCAAGGGCACTGAAAAGGCATCTCTCTAACCCCAATGCCCAATGTTCTCTTAGGTCATGTTTGTAACTAGATTAAGAAAGACAGGAAAAGAAGTGAATCATTGCATAGTCATTCAACTTGGGTAATCGAGTGGGGGTGCAAACTTGGCATCTCTCCTTAGATCATGTTTCAAGATTGATTATAAAATTTCCTGGCCAATTAGAACACAAGGGAAAAATAATCCACCTCCCAAATGGAGGTGGTTGCTTTGGCCAGATTTCAGAAGCAACTCCAGGACACTGATGCATTGCAGAGACAACTGAATTTGAATCAGGCCTTTGTAGATTATTCTGCTCAAGATTTCCTGGCTTGGTTTATTACATTCTTAGATATAATGCACAATGCAATTCATGTGTATCCCCCAAAGATTACTTCCACCATATCTCTGCAAGGTGCCATCACTAGTCTTGGAAGCTAAGATTGCAATAAAGAATGGAACCAAAGCTAGAAACAAGCCTTGTCTTGCATTCTCTTTAAAAATGCACTATTTTTGACTGGAGGCAAAGAAAAAGGCATGGAAAAATGCAATATTGGATGGAGGGAAATGTGTCCATATCTGATTCCTCTGGGATATTTTTCAAGAACATTTTATCCTTTAAAAAATGTTACCCTTGCATATTTGCCAAGGTCAGTGATAGCTTGGATAATCCTCTAGGTATGAACTAACTGTTTAAATTAGGGTAGGCAAGTCATATATTTATCCTGTGTGCCTTCACTTATCGGCAGTTTTCTTCTGGCACAACAAACAAATAGATCCACAACATTCTTACTCATCCTTTCTTGCTATCTTTTTTCTATTTTTCCCTCTTCTCAAAAAGTAACTTGATGAGTTTTTTTCTTTGGCACTTGGAGTCCACAAATTCATTTAGTCTGTGGTTCTTGAGGGGGAAGCACAAAAACAAGAGTTTTCCATGTAACTTGTCCAAAGCTAGGTTGGTGGGGATGGGGGTGGGGGTGGGGGTGGGGAGATGGAATTGAAATGATTCTCCAGAAGTGGAAAGCAACCACACTTGAACACTTCCCAGAAAGATATGGAAATAAAAATCCCCTCAAGGGTGACCCAAGAACACTGTGAAAACAACAGTGAGGATTTGAGGAAAGCAAACCATTAAAAAAAAGAGCTCAACAAAGCTTGGAGATGAAAAACACTGTAATACAGAGTGTATGCGCAGTGAGTGGCTGACATTGTACGGAAAAGGGCATTTTATCGTAGCTTTCATGAACATCAGAAACAGATGTTTCATAAGTGCTTTTCGCATAACTAGGCTTATCTGCAAGTGTATCCTTAGTTCAATTATCCCACCTGTGGGAGGGAGACTATCATAGCTTGACTTTGGTGTCCCTTCTCTGCTTTTTGCTGAGAGAAGAATTGATTTTTTTAAAGCAACCGTCTGCATCCTGCCTACTCTAGCTAATGTAGCCTTACTTTCCTTGTTTAAAATGTACTTCTCCAAGTTTTTGAAGGCAAGTGCATTTCTCCCTACCCGTCCAGCTGGGTTATTATGTCGTAGCAATAACAGCTGAGGCTTTGAATTTGATTTCAGGTAGGTAGTCCTTCAAACAGTAGTGGATAGGGTAAAAAGAAAATCCTCACTGACCTGGGATTAGCTGAGATAGAACACCTGTACTCCCTAGACAGTGCAAAGACATATAAGAAGTTGTTCTGTCAGCTGTCATGGACAGCTAAAAGCCTGTCTCTATTAGACCAGAAAATTTGGGAGAGGTGGGAGCAGGTGCTGGAGAGGCAGTACAGTACAGTAGAAAGAACACTGAGGTCGGAGAAACTGAGTTTAAATTCTGCCTCTGAGTCTTACTACCTATGTGACTTCAGGCAAGCCATTTCACCCCCTTGGGTTTCAGTTTCCTCATCTGTAAAACCAAAGGAGAGAGTTAGACTAGATGGTCCCAAAGGTCCCTACCAGATCTAACAGTATCTTTCCATAAGGTTCAGTGGGGTGCAGATAGAAGCCTTTAAACATGGAGGGGAGAATTTAGGTCAGGTGGACATTTGAGTGTGTAAGGAGGATGGGGAGTTCATACAGGGAGGAGAAACTCCCTTGTCTTTTGGTCTATTCAGGGACACAGCACTCCGATGTTGCTCCAGATGTTTATCTCTGCAAAGCAAGCAAGGGACTTGGCATATTGACCACATACTTGTGTCAGTTTCGCCTCTTGCCCGGCAGCTGCCACACTCCTTGGCAAGGCAAGCAAGAGGATTTAGGAAAAAACACCCCAAAGCCACACAGTTTTGAAGAAAAGTAACCAAACTTTTCTACCTTAGCCTTGATGATGTTTGAGGGTAGCAAGGAAGTCGCTCTCCACTGGACCTCATTAGAGGAAGATTAAGAACTTAGCCTGTCCACATTCAACACTCAGAAAGTGTTCCCCTGGGAACAACAGAGGGGGAAACGAATCTCTCCCTGCTTATGCTTAATAATATCTGCTTTGCTAAACAATACCCATTAAAGTATAATTCCAAAATTAGCACTCTGGAAGGGGGACCATAGTTCATGGGCATATTGAGTGCCACAGGTATTAAAGGTCTGTCTAGCCTTTGAGAATCAAAGTGAGATAAGGACCATATACATGGATGATTATCTCTAGCAAATGTAGTGATATGATGAAGTGAGAAGAGCCCACATTAGCTAGTCATGGCAGGAGAGAAGAGATTATTCATGAATCTCAATTGAAGATAAAAAATTCATCAGTTATCTAAAATAGCTGAGCTAAGACTTTCTCTGGGATAAATATGGATGGAGATAAGTGACAGGTGGCTGCAATTTCCCATGAGGCTGGGATTTCTATCATGTTTTGAGTCATCTTGTTGCTCCTTATTGTCCAGATCAGAGACCATGCCTGGAGAACAACTCTTTTAACTCCAGAATGTTTACTATGAGGCTCTGCTGTCCTGATTAGGTAGCACCTCATTTGGCTTACTGTATCTGAGCAGATTCTTGGGGTGGCTAGGTGGTGCAATGAATAGAGCTCTGAGCCTGCAGTTAGGAAGACTTGAGTTCACATGTGGCCTCAGATACTTACCAACTATATGACCATGAGCAAGTCACTTACCTTGCTTCCCTATGTTTCCTCATCTATAAAATGAACTGGATAAGGAAATGGCAAACCACTCCAAGATCTTTGCCAAAGAAAACTCCAGATGGAGTCATGAAGAGTCAGAAGCGACTGAATGACAACAACAAATCAAAGCAGATTCTGGCCATACTTCATACACTCTTTTGCCACCTTCTCATCATCCTCCTTGCCTCTTGGTCCAGAGGCCAAGATGGAAGAACTTAAGAGCATCATTGGACCGTAAGATCATTGATTTAGACCTGGAAGTTCTAACAACAGAATTCACCTAGTCCAATCCTCTCATTTTATACATGAGGACATTGAGAATGGTCAAGTGATTTCCCAAGGTTACATAGGCAGTAAAGGACAGAGCCAGGATTTAAACCCTGCTTCTCTAAAGCCAAAGGCAGTGCTCTTTCCATTGGAACTCACCACTAACCCATTCAGCTTTGGAACTCCAAATCTACGGCCGCTGCCATGATCAGCGATGACCCACTCTAAGGAGACTGGCTCAAACCATGTTTCACTTTATTGCTCTGGGTCTTTTTTCACCAGCTGCCTTGCTACCATATGTGTTTCTTCCGTTTACCCCTCTCCCTTCCCAATTTTGGAAGCATAATAAAGTTAATGCTGCTATTGTTGTCAGGAAAAGTATATAAAGTATATAAATATAATATATAAAAGGTATATAAATATATTCCCTGTTGACTCCATCCACTAACCCTGTAATTTTCCAAACCAAAATTCCCTTCCTTGGTTATTACTCCTCTATGCACTATCTCCCTATATTAGAATGCAACTCTTAGAGAGCAGGGATGGTCTTTTTTGATTGTGTCCTTAGTACATAGCACACAATAAGAGCTTAAAAGGTCCCTTTTCATTGAATTGGCACCTTTCTCTGTCTGCCCTCGGAAACGTCTGGCTAAGAACAGGAGGAGGGCATTTTCTTCTCAGATGGTGGACTTCTCTGACCACAGAGATAGGGGAAGCAGCATGGTTCAATAGGAAAGATGTTCGATGTGGAGTCTGAGAAGCTGATTTGGAATCCTGACTTTCCCACATATTATCTATGTGACATTAAGCAAAACACTTCACGTCTCTGGGCCTCATTGCCCTCAACTATGAAGTGAAGGGGTTGGACTAGATGGCCTTTCAGCTCCCTTGCAGCTCTAAATGACTTAACATTCAAGATGTAATGATAATGTAATGTAATATGATCCTAAGACTTACATTATAAGATGATTTCACAGAGGTGGCAGCAACTTTTACCCCAAATTTCCCCTCTGCTTAGAAAATGCTCTCTCTTTGGAAACTACATATTAATTCATTTGAACAAAAAATAAAACTGAAAGGTAATGCCAATCTTCAACCCGTGGTTGGAAATAGAAGTCCTTTCTGCTCCTTTTTTTCTTGGTTTTTTTAATTATTCTATTTCAGGGTGGGATTTGAAGACCCAGAGCAGGGTTCTTCTGCTCAAGTGAGTACCAGTTTTGTTTGGGGATGGGTCTTAGGGGGTAAGACATAGAGACACAAAAAATGTTTCCTCAAATTGTAAAGTATAGCTCCCAGGGAGCATGTTTCCTGGGTGGTGGTTTTGCTGGGTATTCAACAAGATCTCACCCTTCACTCATGACTAGGATTTCTCCACAGCTTAGTTCCCCAGAGCTAGGTTAGAAAGTAACATACCCAGAGTAATTTCAGGTGCTTAAGGGATAGCGGGCAGCTAGGTGGTGGAGCGCCAGACCCGGAGTCACGAAAACTTGAGTCCAAATCCAGCCTCAGACACTTACTAGCTATGTGATCCTGGAGAAGTCACTTAACCCTATTTGCCTCAGTTTCCTCATCTGTAAAACGAACTGGGGAGGGAAAGGGCAAACCACTCCAGTATTTTTGCCCTAGTTGAAAAATGTCATTTCTTCCATGGGGCTCACATAGCATTCTGTGTCCTGCTTCCAACCTGCTCCTTATGGCCATGTTTGAAGGAAGGTTCCAGCCTAGCCTCAGCAGCCAACCAGGGCAGCAACCTTTGTGGATACATACCCACCAATGACATCACCAACTGACAACCATTTACCACCAATGGTCAGGCAAGCCAGGCTGACTTAATCAGCAAGACATTCTGAGGGAGAGACAGGAGGAGTCACGTTCACTTCACTTATTTGTTTAAGATCCTTGTGGGTGAAGATCAGGGCCCTGAGGCCAAGACACATAGGAATATCAGTTTCCCTGAGATTCCTGACCTTGTTTTCAGCTCAGCCCTTGCTGAGAGGGGAGAGGGGAGAGGGGAGCAACTCTTGGGAGAAGGTACTCACTATCCCTACCTCCCCTGACATGAACCACTAATAAGTGTGGAAGCCCAAGAGCAATGGGAACAGTAGTTGCATGCCCTTCTCTGCCCCCAGACCACCAGTCTTGCTTCTTGCTTGGCCTCCATAGCCCTAATGCGTAGAAGTAACCTTGATGGAGATGCAACCTGATGACATCCTTTGATGTGATACAGCACCTGCCTCTTCAGCAAACACAGCTACTGCAGATGTGGAGAAGAAATTTCCCACCCACGAAGTCATTGGCACTGTCAAATGATCCAATGTCAGAAAACAATTTGCTCTTCAATTGTTTCAGTCATGTTTGACTCCTCATGACCCAGTTTGGGGTTTTCTTGGCAAAGATCCTGGAGTAGTTTGCCAAATTTTTCTTCAGTCCATTTTCTAGATGAGGAAACTGAGACAAACAGGGTTCAGTGACCTGCCTAGGATCATAGAGCTAGTAAGCGTCTGAGGCCAGATTTGAATTCAGGAAGATGAGTCTTCTGGACTCCAGGCCCAGTGTTCCATCTATTGTGCCACCTAACTGCACAGAAACTGACATGCTACTAACGGAACTGGCATTAAAGATGATGCATTATAATTTTCTCTGCCCTTCTGCACCTCAAGGCAGGTAGGGCCTTTTCATCTGACTTTAATCTGAAACCTCCATTCTGTATCTGCTGCTCAGCTAATTTTCAACTCCACAGAATAAGATGCCTGTCTTAGATTAAGTTTATCACCTCTGATTTCATCACCATGCTGCTGCTAACTCAAGCCTGAAGTGACACCACCTCCCTCAGCCTTCTGTCCCCTTTGATTGGAAGCCTGGAGTGGAGTCCCAAACTCCTCCCAGCACTTTCCTTCAGAGAGGGCAGAAATTGGACTTTTTGGCTCGCCCTACTTTGTATCTTCTGCTCTACCCGTTTTCAGCTTCGTGGATCACCATGTCCCACTGGGGGCCCAGCCCAGAGGCACTAAGTATCTTTTTATCTCCCTTAGCATCTAGCACAATAATTTATGCATAAATATTTTCTAGGTCATTCTGATTCAAGGGATTAAATTGCCTTTCTTGATAATAATTCTATATTTCAGTGTATCAGGAATTGAGGTAATCCTACCAATGGTTCAGATAGCAATTCATCTATGCTTTCTCATTCTCTCTAACTCCTGTCCACACTCTTCTATAAATATTTATGCATGAGAGATCCACTCACCAAGCTGGAGGCCTTCCTCTAGGTCAATGGTTCTCAAAGTGGGGTATGAGTATTCCTGGGTGGGGAGAGCGGGGGGGCGCCTCTAGGAGACCCTTTCAAGAAGTCCATGAGGTCAAAACTATTTTTATAATACTCTTAGGACGTTTTAATTTCTAAGATAGTAAATATTGAGAGATATAAACTATAGAAACAAAAGCTCTTTGGTGAGACCTCAATAATTTTTGAGAGTGAAAAGGGATAGTTTTATACTATTAAAAATTACAAGGAGAGTTAGGTGCCTCAGTGGGACGTGAAGTCAGGAAGATCTGAGTTCAGTTCTGGCCTCAGACACTTATTTGTTGTGTGACTCTAGGCAAGTCACTTAACTCCTGTCTCCCTCAGCTTCCTCATTTATAAAATGAAAGTGATAATAATAATAGCACCCACAATCTCCCAGTATTGTTGTAAGGGTCAAATGAGATTATAAAGAGCTTTAAAAACTCTAAAACCCTATGTTAACTCTCACTATTAAAAGGATCCCCCAAAGTTTAGCATTACCCATATTATACTGCAACAATGAAGTGCCTTTGTTTGAACACGATCCAGAAAAGGGGAGCTGACCATCTCTGGAAACAGGTCATTCCACTTTTGGACTTCTCTAATGGTTAGGATTTTTTTTTCCTCATACGGAGGCCCAATGTCCTTCTTTGCGGCTTCCGTTAATGTGGCTAGTTCTGTTCTCTGGGGTCAGGTTCCACAGGCCTAATCTCTCTTCCATTTGTTGCTGTTGAGTCATTTCAGTTGTGTCTGACTCTTTGTGATTCCACTTGGGGTTTTCTTGGCAAAGATACTGGAGTGGTTTGCCATTTCCTTCTCCGGTTCATTTTACAGATGAGGAAACTGAGACTAACAGGATTAAGCAATTTGCTCGGAGTCACATGGCCGGTAAGTGTTTGAGGCTGTATTTGAACTCGGGTCTTCCTGATTTCAGGCCTGGCACTCTATCCACTGTGCCACCTACCTGTCCATTTCTTCCATTTGACATACCTTTAAATGCTTGAAGAGAGTTTTGATACCCTGCGTGAGTGTTTTCATTTCCAGTTAAACAATCCTAATTTTCTTCAACCAGTCCTCATATAACATGATCTTGAGACCCTCCATCACACTACTTGTCCTCTAGATCAGCAGTTTTCAAAATTTTGGGGTCTCAGGACCCCATTGCTCTCTTAAAAAGTATTGAAGACCCCTTAGTTTTTTAAATGTATGGATTTTATCTATTTTTATTTACATGTTAAAAAACACATTATTATTATTTTAAAGAGCTCTAACTTATGGTCCCTTGAAAGGGTTTTGGGGACCCCTGGGGGTTCCCATATCATACACACTTTGAGAATGACAGCTCTATATTCTCTTCAGCTTATCAATGTCTTCCCTAAAATGTTCTGTCCAGAACTGAACAACATTCCATATCTCGTCTGACCAGGACAGAGAATAGTGCCAGGATGGAGTTCAAAGGGCCCATCACTTCCCTGGGCCTTACTGCTGGGTTTTCCCTTAAGGCAGCATATGCTCCCATCAGCTTTTTTGGCTTCCATGTTCCCTTCTTGGCTCCTACATCTTCAATACCCGTAGGTTCATTGAATATTTAGCTTTTCCTCCCCAGTTCCACATTTGTGAAGTTGATTTTTTTACGCCCAAAGGTTAGGCATCTACATTTGTTTCTATTAATCATCTGATTAGATTAAGGCATACTAGCTCTAAGGTGCCTTCTAGCTCTAAATACCTATGATCCTATGAAATGGAATTTGACATGGCTTTGATAAAACAATTCTATGGTACAAAGGGAAGAAAAAAAGAATTTGACCCAAAGCAATGGGAAAGACGCTTGAACAGAGAGTGTTTCAGGAAGGGCAGAAGGAAGCAATGAATAAGCAAAGATATAGCTGGCAGGGGGTGGGGAGTGGGGTCAAGGGAACAGTGCATGGGTGTATAGATCTTCCTTTACAGCTACCAAATTAAAGGAAATGTTCCTCTTTTAATCTTTGAAAAAGAAAGACTGGCAGCATCTATTTAATTATGTGTGTTTAGAACTAGGATTATAAACTGTACCACCCTTGCCTGTCAAGAATTCACTTGAGGAAATGAACTTCCTTTTTGCCTAGAGACAATTGGGCTTGTTAATCATCTAACAGTTCCAAACACAAATTCCAAAGTATATAGAATGACAGGCTTATACTCTTAAAGCCTTTGCTGAGGTCAGGAGCAGTCAATGCAAGTTTTGTCTGTAAAATTTAAAAAAAAAAAGCTTAGAACACTTGGCCATAGACCCTAGATGGAAAGCACTTTAGAGACTTTCAGGTTGATTTCCTTGCCACTGCAGAAGAAGTAATGAACACCATTATCTATATTCTCAGAAGAGAACACGTTAGCTTCTCCTGGTTAGAAAGACCAAATTGCTCCTATCAAGTTAGGATTAAGTAGGCCCTAAACAGGATTTCAGAACTCAGCTCCTAATGAACCATTAGTTGTATTCTCTCACTTTAGGCCAAAGCTTATAGTGTATCTTATAAAGTACCCTGGGGGGACATGGAAACATTTCTGCAGCTGGTACTATTTTTTTCGCCTCTAAATAGGTACATTTCTGCAAATCCCTGACTCATATTGACTCTACTGGGTCTGTGTACTCAGCTACAGTTTCCTCACTGCTGTAACTCAAACACCTTTAGTGGATGTAGGGACGTACAGATGGAGAGCAAGGCTCCGCTCCTCTCTTTCATCCCTAGTAGAACATAAAATTCTCAAAGGCAAACACTCAATAAGTTTTTCATATTGGTATCCATAGTGTCTTTCACATTTCTTTAAGCCCAGTAGGAATTTAATAAAAGTTTGTTGAAAGAATAATGTTGGGATATACTGAAAACTGGGTATTGCATGTACTTATTCCTACCCCTGAAATAGAATGTAAGCTCTGAAAGGGCAAGGCCTATGTTGTTTTGTTGGGTTTTTAGGTCTTTGCAATCCTGAGCACCTAGGAGAATATAGACACTTAATATATCTTGTTTAATTGAATTGAACGTAATCGACCCTATTCACAAATGGTGTCCACACCTTATTCTAGGAGCAGAACTCAGACAGCATTAGATGGAGGGAAGGGGAAAGAAATAATAAAGAGAGAGGGGAAAAAGTGATCTAAGAAGTCCAGGAAAGAAAGGAAGGCTAGAAAAGAGATGAATCTACTTGAAGGCTAATGTTTATTGGTTTTTCTTTTGTCTTTGCAAGGTCGCTGATTCCACCCCACTTGATTGCCTTGATACTTTTCTGCAGGACTAAGTTTGATAACTGCAATAATAGCTTGCATTTCTGTAGCATTTTAAAGTTTGCAAAGCACAATTTTCATGACACCACCAATATAAATATTGTTATCCCTAATTAGCATATGAGAAAACAGAGGTAAAGTGTCAAAGTGAATTGCCTAATGTCATATGATTAGCAAGTGTTGAACCTGGAGACAAAGATGTTAAAGATATGCTGAAAATGATGACATAGTGTGGCATAATGAATGGAGTCCAGTGGCTTGGCCTCAGTAATTTTGCCTCCGAAACTTGCTAGTTATGGGGAAAAGCCATGGGGACTTCTTATAACTTTAAGTTATAGACTGTTTACCAACAGCACTTCAAGTAGTTCAAAGGAATGCACTGGTGGCTGGCTTGCGGAAAGAATGACGTCTTCTGGGCCAGTGGTATTTAGACTATAACACACTGCCTTTCAACAGGTTCCTGTGCCATACTGCTTGCTTCAAATTCTAGGAGCAGGACTCATTATCACTCTTTTAGCACAATTGTATTCCACTGCAATTTGTTCAGCCATTCCCCATCTCATCAGCATTCCCTCAATATCCAATTCTTTGCCACCACAAAAAGAGCTGCTATAAATATTTTCGTACATTTAGGTTCCTTTTCCTTTTCTTTGAAATCTTTGGGATATAGACCTAGTAGTGGTATTGCTGGGTCAAAAGGTATGCACAGTTTTATAGCCCTTTGGGCATAGTCCCAAATTGTTCTCGAGATTAGTTAAACCAGCTCACAACTCCACTGACAGTACATTAGTGTCAATTTTTTTTTCACGACTTTTCCAGCATTTGTCATTTTCCTTTTCTGTCATGTCAGTCTGATAGGCTTTAGGGTGTACCTCAGAATTGTTTTAATTAACATGTCTCTAATCAATAGAGATTTAAAGCATTTTTTATATGTGACTATTGATAGCTTTGATTTCTTCTTCTGAAAACTGCCTCTTTATGTCCTTAGACCATTTATCAATTGGAGAATGGCTTGTATTCTTATAAATTTGGCTTAGTTCCCTATATATTTGAGAAATGAGACCTTTATCAAAGAAACTTGCTGTACAATGTTTTCCTCCAGTTCCCTGCTCCCCATCTAGTCTTGGCTGCATTATTTTTGTTTATGTCAAACCTTTTTAATTTCATGTAATCAAAATTATCCATTTTACTTCTTGCTATCCTCTCTGTCTCTTGTTGGTTATAAACTCTTCCCTTATCTTTAGATCTGACAGGTAAATTTTTCCATGCTCCCCTAATTTACTTATCTCACCCTTTATGTCTAAATAATTTATCCATTTTGACCTTATTTTGGTATAAGGTGTGAGATATATAGATTGTGGAATTTGGTGTGATAAAGATCTGAGTTTGAATTATACCTCTGACACCTACTGGGATTGTGATCCTGGGCAAATCATTTAACCTCTTTTAGCCTCAGTATCCTTATTTGTAAAATGTGAAAAACAATAGCAGCTACCTTAAAAGATTATTATATTGGGCAATGCATCAATAAACATTTATTAAGAACCTACCAAGTGCTAAACACTGTACTAAATGCTAGGGATCCAAAATGAGGCAAAACACAGTCCCTGTCCTCAAGAAGCATTCAATCAGTGAGGGACACAATACGTAAACAAACATTTACGAAGCAAGATATACACAAGACACACAGGAAATGTTAACAAAGAGAAAATCCTCGAATTAAGAGGGATTGAGTAAGGCTTCCAAGAAAAGATGGGATTTTATTTGGGACATAAAGGAAGCCAGATATAAGTCAGAGAAAATGCCCAGAGCCAAGACACGGAGTGGCGTATTCACTGAACAGCCAGGGGGTCAGTGTCATTGGATTGAAGAGTATGTATGGGGGAATTAAAGTATAAGAAGACTGGAAAGGAGGGAGGAGGCTAGGTTATGAAGGACTTTGAATGCCAAACAGGGCATTTTGTAGTTGATCATGATGGCAATAGGGAACCACTGAAGGATGGATTGGAATGGGGAGAGACGAACTAGGCAGACCTGCCCACAGGATATTATAATAGTCCAGGCATGAGGTGATAAGGGCCCGAACCAGAGTGGTGGCAGTGTCAGAGGAGAGAAATGGATATATTTGAGAGCTTTTTCAAAAGTGAAATTGACAGGCCTTGGCAATAGATTGAATACGGGGTGTGAGAAATAGTGAGGAATCGGGGATGACTCTCAGGTTGTGAACCTGAGGGACTGGGAGGACCTCTACAGTAATAAGGAATATAGGAGCAGGGGAGGGTTTTGGGGAAAAGATAATGAGTTCTATTTCAGACACAGTGAGTTCAAGAAGTCTACTGGACATTCCAATTTGAGGTGTCTGAAAGGTAGTTGAAGATGTGAGACTGGAAGTCAGCAGAGAGTTAGGAGTAGAATGCATAGATTGAGAATGATTAGCATAGAGATGGAAATTAAATGTGTAGGAGTGGATGAGATCACCGAGTAGTATAGAGGGAGAAGAAAAGAAGGCCCAGGACCGAGGGACTCCAAGGGTTAGAGGGCATGATCTGAAAGAGGATCCAGCAAAGGAAACAGAGATGGAGCAGTCAGATGGTTAGGAGAGAAAACCAAGAGAGAGTAATACCCTGACAATGTACAGAGAAGAGACTATCAAGGAGGCGTGATCAGTAGTGTCAAAGGCTGCAGAAAAGTCAAGCAGAATGAAGATTGATAAAAGGCCATCTAATTTGTCAACTAAGAGATCATTAATAACTTTGGATAGCAGTTTTGGTGAATTACAAACAGTTAGAAGAGAGCAGATGAAATAACATGTGTAAGGGGTTTGTGGGGTAGCTGGGTGGCACAGTGAACAGAATACTTGGCCTGGAGTCAGAAAGACTTATCTTTTTCAGTTCAAATCTAGTCTCAGACACTTACTAGCTAGCTGTGTCACCCTGGGAAAGTCATTTAATCCTGTTTGCCTTAGTTCCTCATCTGTAAAATGAGCTGGAGAAGAAAATGGCACTATCTTTGCCAAGAAAATCCAAAATTGAATCACAAAGAGTCAACATGCCTGAAAAACAAGTGAACAAGCAAACAAAAAAAAAGTTGTTTGCAAAGCTTACAATGCCATATGTGTGAGATATTATTGTTGTAGTAGTAGTTGTCATTTGCATATGTACACATCCCCTATCTGTGCTACTATATTGTAAGTTCCTTGACTAACATCCTTATCATAATGCCCACAGTACCTTTCAGAGATCAGGTATTCAATAAATGTTTGTTTAATTGAATTAGGAGTATGAAGGGGCAAAAATTTACCATGGTAATTCACCTCGGAAAATGCTTCACCCTTTTCCCTACATCTCTGGGTCCTGTGTGGGCCCCTGGTGTGAAGAATAGCTTCTGAGTATTCATATCAACTTAACTAGTATAGCAGATGGGGGCGGAGGGGGTGGTTTTTAAAGAACTGTCTCTCACTGACCACTCATTGACTAAAAGGCTTTGAAGTGGTGGATTCGTGATAAGAAATTTGGCATGAGCAGCCACACTTTAAGGGCTGTACTATAGTGTGTGGACACACTTTAAAACTCATCTTAAGGGGGAAAAAAGTATGTCTGTAACATTACGGGCAAAATATGAAATTCAGGCATTCTGCAGCTGGTCTGGGAATTAATTCTCTGCATTGCCAAGGCAAAGGCAAATTCCCAGAAGTATTGCATGAAATCCTAGTCTCTTCCAGGAATGTAAACCACCTACAAACTAAGAACCCCAGCAGCCTTTCTGTAATTAGGATCAAGGGCCAATCAGCCATGGAGCAAGCAGATATATCCACTTGCCAAATGAAAGGCTGAGTTATCAAACAAATTGGAAGGAAAAAGACAATTTAGTTTAAAATATCTCTTAGGTAAAAAGTTTGGCTTGCCTGCCCCAATCTGTGATTGTATACATCGATTTTACTTGGATGTGATCTGAGCTTGCTCCTTTTCCTCCACAGTTGAGACTTCTCTCAGATGCATTTACAGATTTTCTTTTGCCCTAAGGCACACAAGTTTGTAAGGGAGGGGATCCTATTAGGCTGTTGAATGCTGATTGGCTAATAGGCCTTCAAGACTTTCTCCCTTCATTAGTTTTCAATTGCCTGCCTCTTACCTATGGAATGTCTTTTAGCCTAGATTACCCATTACACTATCTGCTGGCTCTGGGGAGATGGGGAAAACTAGGCTTTACAAGTCATTAAGAGAGTCTCAGAGATTAAAGACCTTGTGTGATTTTTAGACCAGTAATCTATGTAGAGGTGGCAGGGCATCTCAGCAATCAATTGAATTAGCCATTCCCTTTATGAACGTGAGGGGCAACTAAGTGGTGCAGTGGATAGGACTCTGGGCCTAGAGTCAGAAAACCTCATCCTAAGTGAGTTCAAATCTGATCTTACTCTCTAGGCAAATCACTTAGCCCTGCTTGCCTCAGTTTCATCATCTGCAAAATGAGCTGGAGAAGGAAATGGCAAACCACTCCACTATCCTTGCCAAGAAAACCCCACGAAGAGTTGGATATGACTGAATAACAACAACAAATTATGAACATGACTGTGGAAAGAGGAATCATATTGGAAAAGTGGAAAAGAGGCGTGTTATTATAAAACAAGTCACTGATGATTTATCCGAATCATGTATATAGCCCCTTAAATGACATTGAATAAAAATATTTCCCAAATTTATTTAACTGATATGTATTTTCATAGGCTTGTGAAACAAACTGTATAATCAGAGTTGCATGGTTAGCAAAAACCCATTTTAAATTCTGAAATCTAGCCATATTTTCTATGTATGCTGAAAAAGAAAGAAATAATATCTGGCAGGAGGATAAATCCTGTAAATTTAATCAACAGCAACTTACCTAGGAACATAGTATGGAAGATAAAGACTCCCCTTCCCTTCTGAAACACATATACATACTCCCTTCTTCACTCCATCCCTTCCCCTGGCTTGTCTCATTTCATACCAGAGTTAAAATATTTCAAACAGAGATAGCAGAGCCAAATTCAAGGTCTGGCCTAACACAGTTTGGGCAAATTCCAGGCAGAGTTTTTACCCTGACCTTGACAGGTATGTCGCCACCATCTGTTTTTAAAAGAGTGAGGAAAATTTACAAATTTACAAATCAGTAATTGAGGTAGATGTGTGGGGAGCAGTGATAGGTGAGGAAGAGAGAATACCAGAAAAAAAAATACCTTGGGTCCTGGCAACAGTGGAAGTCTATTCTTTTCCACTTTGTGCTCAGAGCTTTTAGGGAGCTTCTGGAGGAGGAGCAAAGAGGTGGGAAAGAGACTGAAAATGAATGTGACTCTCAGTGGAAGTTAGCTCTGGTTAGCCAATGCTGTGAGAGAGGGCGTTGAAACTTCCTGCAGAGTGAGTTATTTTCTTTGGCCCTTTTTGACACCCTAGATAAACACAAGTGTGGATTGTGTAATGTAAAGAATATGGCATGACCTTCTCTTCTAGCCGCTAACAGATTGTCTGTGTGGGCTGTGCCAGTAGGCCAATACCGTGTCTCAAGGCTGTTCCTGATGTGTTTTCATCATAGTCTTCTCAGGCTCATCTACATTTGGGCCCATTATTTCTGGTTTTATTGCAGAGATGTGGGTCCCAGGCCAGTGAATATAAATTGAAATGTCATTGCACCAAATTCCAATCTCTCTGGGATTTTGGGTTGGAATTCCACATTTAGAAAAGCTGCATAGTTAAGCACCAGTTCTGTGGATTTAGCCTTTTCTCTGATCATTGATGCAAGGAGAGCTTTAAAAAGGAAGTATTGTGATGCCTAAGAAGACCACACAATTAAAAAAGACTGGAGACACTTGCTCAAGAATGAAAAATTAGAGCTCTCTGTCTTTCTCTTCGTCTCTCTCCTCTCTTTCTGTGTCTGTCTGTCTCCTTTCTCTCTTTGTCTCTTTTCTCTGTCTCTTTTCTGTCTCCTCTCTCTCTGTCTCCCCCCACCTTTCCTTCCTTCCCTTCCTCCTTGTCTTTCTCCTTCCTTTCCTTTCCTCTCCTCTCTCTTTCTTTCTCTGTTTCCATCTGTCTCTCTGTCTCTTTTCCATTTCACAGACACTCATCTTGCAAATATGGGTTTATTATAAAGTAATTTTTCTATAATATTTTAGCAGTTTTCTTGTATAGGTCTCAAACACAATTGCTCCTTATCATAATCATTACTGTTTAAAATATTTAGGAGATATTTTAAAACAATCAAGAAAAGATTCATCTATGCAGAAAGTTAGAGAAATTTTTTTTTTTAAAAAAAGGGAGAAACAAGATATATTGTTGCTGTCTCATTCATTTTTCCGTCACATCCAACATTTCATGACCCCGTTTGGGATTTTCTTGGCAAAGATAACTAGAGTGGGTTTCCCTTCCTTTTCCAGTTTATTTCAGATGAGGAATTGAGGCAAGCAGGGTTAAGTGACTTTCACAGGATCACACAGCTAGTAAATGTCTGAGGCCAGATTTGAACTCAGGAAGATGAGTCTTCTTGACCCCAGGCTTGGCACTCTATCCACCTAGCTGCCCCCAAACAAGGTAGAGGTGTACAAAAGTGTGAGGTAGAATGTGCTGCCATGGAAAGAGCCCTAGTTTTGAATGAAGACCTGGGTCTCATTCCACCTGTAACACTTTCCTTGTATAAATATGAGTGACAACTTCTGCCATGTAGTGAGCACTTAAGTTATTTTTTCAATCATACATACATTCATTTATTCTAAATGTCTCCTTCCTCATCAGTAAAATGAAAATGATAATAATTTCATTATGTACCTTATCTAGAGAACTGTTGTGCCTTACCCACAGTTTTAAACAAATATTTGTTGAATTAGACTAAGTACTTTGAAAACCTTAAAGTAATATATGAATATATTAGTATTATTATAAAAATATGCAAATAGATTTTTTAAAAAATCTCCTTTTAAATCGATAGATTTTTTTTAAGTTTACTTAAACATAATGGGTTTGGGTTATTTCTGGGAATAATCGTATAAAGGTTTCTAAAACACAAGCAATGGGATCCAGGGGGAGTCACATTTGAGGAAACATGTATTATACATAGCTAACTTGAAATCAGTAGCTCTGTGGATTTCTTCTCTTTTGGATGCTAATTTATTCTGGTTTGCTCAGACCCTGTGACCTTTGGTTAAATGAAGCTGTGTGTGCCAGAAAGTAGGTTGTAGATGTCTACATGGCCTTGGAAAGCTGGTTGGCTATATTCAGGTGGTATACTTGTGAGGGCTTCATGACATTACTCTCTTTCATTCACAAAAGCCAACTACTTTCTGCTTGAACTTCCAGTAGCAAAAGTGGTTTTTAGCTAATAACATCACATTTTAAAATAGGAAAGTCAGGGAGTAAAAATAATCCAGATGGACTTTTCAGTTATAGCTGGAATTTTTTTTTGGATTTTGTGAAAAAAATTCCTTTCCTACTAAAACTTAATGCTGCTATGAGACACATTTAATATTTAGCAACTCATTCTTTCCAAAGACTACATACACACATATGTATATTACATATACATGTATATTTATATACACACATACATATACATATGGTAGATATACATACATATACACGTTTGTGTATATAAATATATAGTGTACATACATTTATCATATAGGATCTTGGATACAGAGCTGGAAAGAACCTTGCATTTCATCTAGTCCTACCTCTTTGTTTTACAAATGAAGAAACTTAGAAAGCCTAGAGAAATTCCATGACTTGCCAAAGGTCACTAAGGTAGTGTCACAGGTAGGCTTGGACCCCAGGCCCTCTGTTTCCACATCTAGAGTTCTTTCCAACATAATGACTCTGACTGACTACTTTTTATCATCAAACAAAACAAAACAATGTAGGCAATGTGAATAAAATTGGGAAACTTTCTGGATAAGTGTTATTTATTTCCATCTTTATCCTATCTTTCAAAGTCTACATGTATGCTTTATCTACTTTACATTCTAGCCTAATTGGACTATTTTCTTATTATGTATTATTGATATATTAGATAAATATATCTTATATTCTTGTCTGCCATGCTTTTATTCCCTGTACTTGGAAATTTTCTCTTTCCTACTCCCATCTCTACCTGCTGAAATACTTTCCTTCTTGGAAAGCTCAGTTTAGGTGCCACCTTTACTGTTAAACTTTCCATGAACCCGTACTTGGAAAATGTCTTTTCCTCTTTGTATTCCATATATTACCTTGTTTAGAACTCTCCTTACCCTTAATATGGTCTTATTTGCTCTCATTATAATTATTCATAATTAATTCCCCCTCTAAGATTGTACATTTAGATAAATGCCATTCGGAAATAACATAAAGTAGATATTTTTATTTTTTATTTTTTGTGGACATCTTTAACAATTTAACAATGTGTTAAATTCTTTTTAACAATTCTATGGCCATCTAAGGCAGGGGTGTCAAACTCAAATAGAAATGGATCCCTGCAGTTACATTTTGACTTAGAAAAACCACAAGTGAACATTATCTATGTTGTGTTGTATTTTCATTTACTATGCATCTACCTATCTATCTATCTATCTATCTGTCTGTCTGTCTGTCTGTCTATCTATCTATCTGTGTCTATTTCTCCATCTGTCTGTCTGTCTATCATATATTTATTTTCCTACTACATTTCAATCTGGTTTGGGATCATAGTTTGCCAGCTCAACACTTCTGATCTAAGGCATCAAAAAAGCCTGTTTCCCAAAGCTCTCATTGCATTAAAGGGCAGAGCAAAAATCCAAGAACCATTTTATTTCTTCTTTGTATCCTTAGCACCATTCCTCCAGAGTGGTTAAAATAAGTTTGTTAAATTGGAGAGCCACATTCACTCTTATCGTATTGCTCAGCAAAACTTGGCAAAGCAAGCTGATTTTAGCTAAGCTTTTTCACTGAAAGAAAAACCATGGCCCAACAGATTATATTTCCCCCCAGAATTTATTACATATAGTGATGAGGTTATGTTTTGCTTCTGAACTGGAAAATTATATTGGAGATCTTATGCACTGAGCTTCTTGGAGTCATTCCACAGTGGTGGTGAGACCTCAGTTATTGTCTGCTTAGCTTCCAGTCACAGCAGCTTATAGTGTAAAATTCCAGCCTGGAAACACTGACTGTAATGAAATACAAGACAATATGGAGTCAGTGAATCTTTGAGTTGATAGATATCAGAGAGATTAGTCAAATATAAGCTCCTTGAGAATAACTGCTGTTTCATTATTAGCTTAATGTTTCTATCACCTAGGACAGTGCCTTACACAGTCTTCAGTATTTTCCTTCCAGTGGGGCAAATGTGAGCCTGTCTTCAGTCAATAAACAAACATTTATTAAGTGTTTTATGTGTGCTAGGTTAGGTGCTGGGGAACTGAAAGGCAAAAATGAATCAGTCTTTGTACAGATATTGTTTGGATCCTACTAGAACACTCAATCTATTGGTTAGATTCCTCTACCTGCATGAATGAATGATCCATGGTTCTTTTTCTGTTCAAACATCACATTCTTTATGTCACTTTTCTTGCATAAGTCTTGATTGGTAATACCTTGCATCCTTCTTACACCCACCATGAGTGTTTTTATTTTTATTGCCCTTTGGGTAATGCTCACTTAAACTCTTCAGAAACTGTATTTTAATGACTTGTAGCCATACAGAATTACTGGAAGAATGTACATGTCACAAATGCAGAGAATTTCAGACTTGGAAGAGACCTCAGTGGCCAAAACATTACAATATACTCAACAAGTGGTCATCCAGTCTTAGTTTGAAGAACTATGAGTGGAAATCCACCATCTTTTGAGACAGCCTATGCTACTTTGGGTAGCTCAAATTTTTTACCCCCCACTCCCCTTTAATCTAAGTCTGCCTCTTTATATATTCCAGTTATTGCTTCTAGTTATACCCTGTGGGGTCAAATAGCTGCTCAACTTGAATCCTCCCTTATTAGATGACTTTTCAAATACCTGCAGATGGATATAATGTCGTGCTGTAAGTCTTCTCTTCTCCAGACTCAACTTTCCCATCTTCATCTACTGGTCCTTCTATTGTACAGTTCTGAGGGCTGTAGCCATTCTGATTGTGCTCTTCTAGACCCTTTACAGCTTACCAATGTCCTTCCTAAACTGCAGTGCCCAGAACTGTACATACTCCTCTTAGAGGTATTCTGACCAGGGCACTGAACATCAGGAGTATCATTTATCCTTGCAAGTTCTGCATTGCATAGAGTAGCCCAAAATCACAATAATTATTTTTGGTTGCTGTATCACATTATGGACAAATGTTAATTTTGTGGACCATTTAAACCTCCAGAACTTGTGCAAACAAATTGCTTCTGAGGTTATTTCTTTTTATAACTCAAATTAGGGACTTCACATTTATTCCTATTAAATTTCATCTTAATAAATTTCTTCCAATGTTCTAACCTGTCAAGATATTTTCTGAATTTTGGCTCTATCATACAATGTGCAAGCTATCCTCAGCATAGTGTCCCCTGAAAATTCAATAAACTAAATATCCATGCCTTTATCCAAGTCAGTGATAAAAACAGTAAGTACATCTCACTAGAGCCTTCATTCCAAGGTGACATCTTGATAACTATTCTTTCAGCTAGTCCGAAATGCAATTTTATTGGGATAATTGTGTTATTGTCCAACCTGTTCTCTCTGTTTTTCTACAATAATAGTACCAGATAGTTAATAACATGTTTTGCTAAAATCAGGTAAACTATTTTAAACAGTATTTTCCTAATTTTCTGCTTTATTATTTCTGTCAAAACACACAAGGTTCATCTAGCATGACCTGTTCTTGTGGTCCAGAAATTCAAATCACATTCTCAGATACCATCTTCCTAAATAGTGATTCACTTACCACGTAGAAAATGTAATCAATAATTATCTGTTGAATTGAATTGAATCTGGATCATTTCACATCTGAGTGAGATTCCTGTCACCAGTCTCTCTAAAGGAGTGGTCATCTAGTTTTAGTGTAAAGATTCCAGGAAAAGAGGATCCAGTAGTTGCAAATAGAAAATAGGCAGGCAAAGGTATGTAGGACTAGAGGGGTGTATTATCCTTTCTTTTTCCATAAGTCTATTTTGCTTTTGAAAATTCCAGTTCTGGGGGAGCGGAGCCAAGATGCCAGCTGGAAAGCAGGGACTTACATGAGCTCCCCCACCCAGGTCCCTCCAAAAACCTATAAAAATGGCTCTGAACAAATTCTAGAGCTTCAGAACCCACGGAATAGTAGACAGAAGCAGGGCTCCAGCTCAGGACAGCCTGGATGGTCTCTAGGTAACATCCATCCCATGGAGCTGGGAGCGGAACGGAGCCCAGTGTGGGCTGCTCTGGGACCGACCAGACTGGGAGCTGGGCAGAACAGCCCCTAGTGCCCTGAATCAGTGAGCTGTGGCAGTTACCAGACTTCTCAACCCACAAACACCAAAGACAACAGAGAAGGTTAGTGGGAAAAGCTGTGGGGACAGAGTGAAAGGAGTTCGTGGGTGGCCACCATCCCAGGGGCAGCGGAGGTGGTGCAGCTCTGAGGACAGAACTATAGCTGCAGTTGTCTCTGGCCCCAGGCCCACCTGGTGGGAGGATTAAGTGGCAGATCAGAGCAGGAGGGCAGAGCCTGCTTAAGATCTCAGTGGCGGTCCGGGTTGGTGGTTCTTGGGGGAGGAGGAGTGCTGGTGTGGCAAAGCTTGCTATGTAGAACTAGCTCGAAAAGAACAGCAACCCCTCAAGCTTGGGACAAAGTACTTTATACTCTACAAGTAGTCATACACTGACTACAAACTCAAGAGTCAAGTAATTGGCTGGGAACATGGCCAAGCAGCGAAAACAGACTCAGATTCAGACTCAGACTTTGGAATCTTCCTTTAGTGACAAAGAAGACCAAAACATACATCCGGAAGAAGTCAACAAAGTCAAAGAGGCTGCACCAAAGCCTCCAAGAAAAACATGAACTGGTCTCAGGCCATGGAAGAGTTCAAAAAGGATTTGGAAAAGCAAGTTAAAGAAATAGAGGAAAAATTGGGAAGAGAAATCAGAGTGATGGGAGAAAACCATGAAAAACAAGTTAATGACTTGCTAAAGGAGACCCCAAAAATACTGAAAAATATACTGAAGAAAACAACACCTTAAAAAATAGACTAACTCAAATAGCAAAAGAGCTCCAAAAAGCCAATGAGGAGAAGAATGCCTTGAAAGGCAGAATTAGCCAAATGGAAAACGAGGTCCAAAAGACAACTGAAGAAAATACTACCTTAAAAATTAGATTGGAGCAAGTAGAAGCTAGTGACTGTACGAGAAATCAAGGTATTATAAAACAGAAGGAAAGGAATGAAAAAAGTGGAAGACAATGTGAAATATCTCATTGGAAAAACCACTGACCTGGAAAATAGATCCAGGAGAGATAATTTAAAAATTATTGGACTACTTAAAAGCCATGATCAAAAAAAGAGCCTAGATACCATCTTTCAAGAAATTATCAAGGAGAACTGCCCTATTATTCTAGAGCCAGAGGTTAAAATGGAAATTGAAACAATCCACTGATTGCCTCCTGAAAAAATCCCCAAATAGGAATATTGTCTCCAAATTCCAGAGCTCCCAGATCAAGGAGAAAATACTGCAAGCAGCCAGAAAGAAACAATTTGAGTATTGTGGAAACACAATCAGGATACTGCAAGATCTAGCAGCTTCTATATCAAGGGATTGAAGGCCTTGAAATATGATATTCCAGAGGTCAGTGGAGCGAGGATTAAAACCAAGAATCACCTACCCAGCAAAACTGAGTATCATGTTCCAAGGCAAAATATGGATTTTCAATAAAATAGAGGACTTTCAAGCTTTCTCAGTGAAAAGACCAGAGGTGAATAGAAAATTTGACTTTCAAAGACAAGAATCAAGAGAAGCATGAAATTTTAACCAAGAAAGAGAAATCATAAGGGACTTACTAAAGTTGAACTATTTTGTTTATATTCCTACATGGAAAGATGATGTGTGTAATTCATGAGACCTCAGTATTAGGGTAGCTGGAGAGAATATACATATACATATATATGTATATACATATATATATATATACATGCATATATATGTATATATATATGTATATATGGACAGAGGGCACAGGGTGAGTTGAATATGAAGGGATGATATCTACAAACAATAAAATCAAATTAAGGGATGAAAGTGGAATATATTGAGAGAGGGAGGAAGGGAGAGATAAAATGGGATAAATTATCTCACATAAAAGTTGGAAGAAAAAACAGTTCTCTTGGGTGGGTAGAGGGGGCAGGTGAGGGGAAATGAGTGAATCTTGCTCTCATCGGATTTGACCTGAGGAGGGAATATCATACACACTCAATTGGGTATCTCACCCCACAGGAAAGAAGGAGGAAGGAGATTAAAAAAGAGGGGACAATAGAAGAGAGGGCAGATAGGGGGAGGAGGTAATCAAAAGCAAACATTTTTGAAAAGGGACATGGTCAAGGGAAAAAATTGAATAAAGGGGGATAGGATAGGAAGGAGCAAAATATAGTTAGTCTTTCAACAACATGAGTATTGTGGAAGGGTTTTGCATAATGATACACATGTGGCCTATGTTGAATTGCTTGCCTTCTTAGGGAGGGTGGGTGGGGAGGGAAGAGGAGAGAGAATTTGGAAATCAAAGTTTGAAAAGTAGATGTTCAAAAAAAGTTTTTGCACGCAACTAGGGAGTAAGATATACAGGCAATGAGGCATAAAAATCTATCTTGCCCTACAAGAATGTAAGGGAAAAGGGGATGGGGGGGGGCAGAGGAGTGACAGAAGGGAGGGTTGACTGGGGAACAGGGGAATCAGAATATCTGCCAACTTGGCATGGGGGGAGAGGGCAGAAATGGGGGAAAATTTGTAATTCAAACTGTTGTGAAAATTAATGCTGAAAACTAAAAATATTAAATAAATAAATAGTGATTTAAAAAAAAAAAGAAAATTCCAGTTCTGGAGAGGCTTTGGCTTTCATTAGGCTTAAATTTGAGTCTGTGAAAAGAGTTGCTTGGGCCTTAAGTTATGGGATCTAATGTAAGGAGTAGGCCAGCCTTTATGCTTGAGAAAGCTGGAGCTGTTGCACAGTCGTCGCCCTTGCAGTCAGGAAGGACAGGGGTCTAAGTCCTGGGTCTGACTTTTTTTTAACCTGTGTCTTCCTTCCTTGGACAAGTCATTTGTTCCATCTCTTTGATTCCTTCAAGACTCAATTCAAATTCCATCAAATTCCACCAGTTAGATTGTATGCTCTTTGAGAGCAGGGACTGTCTTTTATTTTTATTGTATCCCCAGATCTTAGCACAGTGCCTGGCACACAGTAGGCATTTAATAAATGTTTATTGGATTATTGTCCACTTTAATGAGAAGAAAAATAGATTAAAAAGAGAAAAAGATAGGGGTAGAATAGGATGTGACTATAGTGATGAAGTCCTACCCCTTTATTTTAAAAATGAAACTGAAGCCCGGAGAGGTTGAATGATATTTCTATGGCCACAAAGCTAGAAAGTGTCTGAGACAAGATTTGAATACAGGTATTCCAGACTCCAGGTTCATTATAACATGGCTTCTCTAATAGTCCAAAAAATTATCTACAGGAAAGAAGTCATGGAAAGAGGAATTTCCTGGACAGATTTGCAAGAGATTCATAATCCAGGGGACAACAACTTCAATCACAGGAAGATAAAGGGAAGAAAGAAAACCTCCCACTTGACACCCTTTTCCTAGCCAAATGTTTGAGTATGTTATTGGACTTGACTCTGCGACCTGAGGAGTCAACTCAACGGTTGGGGTAGGTAGGTGGCTCATTAGATAGAGTACTCAGCCTGGATTCAGGAAGACTCATTTTCCTGAATTCGAATCTAGCTTCAGACACTTGCCGGCTGTTTGACTCTGGGCAAGTCACTTGACCCTGTTTGCCTTAGTTTCCTCATCTGTAAAACTAACTGGAGAAGGAAATGGCAAACTACATCAGTATCTTTGCCAAGAAAACCCCAAATGGGGTCATGATGAATAGAATACCTCTGAAACTACCGAAGAACAAAAATGTTCCAGGCATTGTGCTAGGCTCTGAGGATATAAAAAGAGGCAAAAAAAAATCCCAGCTCACTGGGAATTTTTGTAATCCAGAGCTCTAATTCTTTGAAAACAAAAGTAGAGAAATGTAGAGAAAAGTAGGTGTATGGTATTTCAGAGTTTTCTGTTTCACTGAGGTTTGTCAGAATAAAACCTGGTCCCTTCTAGCCACTCCTGGGAGCTGGCTGCTACAGCCCATGGACAACCTTGGTTATTTTAACTCTTTGAACCTGGGAATCGGGATTTCCCCACACAATGTAGTCATGAAAAATGCATTAGTACTGACGCAGGAGCTGGTGACCTGTTTGGCGCCAAGGGCTACATTGAGCAGATTTCCTGCTAGGAGCTAGGTCAAGGAAAGTTTCTCATTGATGCTTAATTTAATTTATATGACCACATTGCCTTTTTCCTTCTTTGAAGGGAGTGCCTTTAAAAAAAATTGCTCTGTAGGCCTCTGTTTGAATGTTGTCCACTGCCCTCATGTAAGCCAAGTCCCTCCTGCCTTTGTGTAGAGCCAGTTGGCCTGTTAAGTCAGACTTTTTGTTATTTCAGCAGCCTCCAAGCATGTAATAAATAAATTTCCACTGAGTTGGCACTTCCTCTTATTTCCTGACCATGGGGCTGATTGTTCTTGAGACTCTCTAGGGACATTACGAGCTTTCTCCAAATGACTGAGGTGACCATGGCTTCGTACCATCATGGACTCTTTACAACACATATACTGGGAAGATCATTTATATCATAGGCATCACTGCTTGGTATTGTCTGAGGCTGAGTTCCCCAGAAGCTAAAATGCCCTGGGGCAGGGGGGGGAAGGGGGTGGTCAAGGTTACACCAAAAATGAAGGAATCATAATTATCTGGAGGTAAAGAGGCCTCTGGAATGGAATTGCCTCAGAAAATGGGAGTGGGGATTATGATTCTCAGAAGATTAAAAAAGCCTGTGGAATGAAGTTACCATGGAAAATGGAGATAATTTTTCATGAATCAGTAAGACAAAGACAGAGAGAGAGAGACAGAGAGAGAGAGAGAGACAGAGAGAGAGAGACAGAGACAGAGAGAGACAGAGAGACAGAGAGAGACAGAGAGAGACAGAGAGAGACAGAGAGGCAGAGAGACAGAGAGGCAGAGAGACAGAGAGAGAGAGACAGAGAGAGACAGAAGGCAGCAAGTGCCAGGTAATTCAAACCACTACCATCTTGACCCCCATTTCCCCTCAGATCCTGGACCCTGAACCCAAGAGCCTTGTTGGATATAGCAGTGCCCTCCAAACCACCAGAGCTGCTTTCATTTCAGCCTCTACAGTCACTGAGGGGAGAAATCCTTGTGGAGGGGGGTGTCTACCTTCCTCCCCACCAGCAGCAGCAGCAGCTGTTGATCAGATGCTCCCACAAGCAGATAAGCTTAGGGGCCCAGGTAGGAGCTGCACCCATGGTTCTGCTTTCAACCCAGCCCTCATGACCATCATCTAGGGGCACAACCCCAACCCCCAACTTAATAGTATTTTATTTTTTCCAATTACATTAAAGATAGTTTTCAACATTCACTTTTATAATATTTTGAGTTCCAAATTTTTTCTCCCTCCCTCCCCTCTCTGTTCCCTCCCTCTCTTTTCTCTTCCCCAAGACTGTAAGAAATCTGATATAGACTATACATGTGCAATCATATTAAACATATTTCCACATTAGTCATATTGTGAAAGAAGAATCAGAATGAAAGGGACAAAGTGTGAAAAAAAGAGAGAGAGAACAGTATGCTTTGATCTGCATCCAGACTCCATAGTTCTTTCTCTGGATGTGGATAGCACTTTCCATCATCAGTCTTTTGGAATTGTCTTGAATCATTGTATTGCTGAGAAGGGCTAAGTCTATCAAAGTTGGTCATCGCACCATGTTGCTGTTACTACATATAATGTTCTCCTGTTTCTGCTCACTTTACTCAGCATCAGCTCATGTAAATCTTTCCAGGTTTTTCTGAAATCCACCTGCTCATCATTTCTTATGGAACAATAGTATTTCATTACATGCATATACCACAACTTGTTCAACCATTCCCCAATTGATGGGCATCCCCTCAACTTCCAATTCTTTCAGGGATGCAACTTCTTTGGAGAAGGGGTCATCCATCTCTACTAACTGCCAATTAACTGCCACACACAGGACAGGCCTGGTTAAAGCAGTAGCATACCCTGAGGGAAAGATAGGAGGCAGCATGTGGCAGGCAAGTCAAACCATACCTCTATCTTAACTATTATCTTATCTCAGATCCCAGTAAAGATCACCCAGGACCCTAAGCCCAAGAACCTTGGTAACCACAGTACTTTCAACCCAGTTCCCAAAGTCATCATCCTGTGAAAGAACTCCTAGGGAGAAGGAGTCTTGCAACTGCTCCAACAGGTTCTAACAGCTACGTCAATTGAAGACCCAGAAAAGAAAGCTTTTGCCACCAAAGTTCTTGGCATTTTCAAATGGTTCAACATAGAAACTGATGTGATTTTATCTGTGGAAATGACATTACAGAAGAGGCAGTACTGTGCTTTGCCATAGCACCCTAAGGACCAATAGACCTTTCTGTCTGATCTGCAAGTGGAAATCTTCCTAATGTATTGGTTCCCCCAATAGTATGTGAGCTCCTTGAGATGATGTATTATCTATTTGTATTCCCAGTTTAGCACAGTGCTTTGCATTTAGTAAGTCTTTAGTAAATGCTTCATTCATTCATTCTCTGGGGGTTATAAAGAAAAATGTCCTCTGGGATGATGTTACCATGGAAGATAGTAGAATCAAGATTCTGTAGTCCTCACAAAATCAAGAATCCTTTGGGATTTTCTTACTATTGAAAGTGATATAATTATGATTTGAAGAACTGAACTGAAAGAAACCTTAGAGGTCATTGAATTCAATCCTTCAGTTATGCATGAGGAAACTGAGGCCCAGGAAGTTGATTTCATTTGCCTAAGGTTATATAGGTATGATGCAAGAGAGCCAGGCCTGGTCTGCTGACTCCAAATCCAGGGCTCTTTTGATAGCACCATGCTACTTCTTAGAATTAAAGAGCCCTTTGTCTTTAATTATGGTTCTGTGATCTGCATGATTCAGCAGATTATGGTTCCGTGATCCCCTGTAGATAAAGAGACATCTGGGATGAAGTTACTACCAAAAATGGTGGAATACTTAAAATCCTTTTGAGGTGGCCTTGAAAATCAATATATATTTAAAGGAAGCATTTGTGAAAGGTCTCTTAAAGGAATGGGGAATCTCATGGATTTTGTCTCTGCTTGGTTCACTAGCACAAGACATTGATAGGAATTTTCACTAATCTCAGAAACAATCTTATCAGTTAGTCCAATTCTTGTTAGACTAGAGCTGTCATAGAACAAGAACAATTATTCAGATAAAACTTAGAAAATAATGTCGCTATGAGAATCATGACTACTTCAGTTGAGTTTATCCATATATCCATTAAATTAGCTTTGGGTTCAAATGAAGGAGAGATGGACCAAGATCAGATACAACAACTAAAACTTTACTCATTTCCTTTCCCACAGTCCCCACATTTAAAAAGATCTATTGTTGAACTGCTTGGAGTGAATTCTTTAAACTACAGAGTCCTCAAGAATTCAGAAATTCTCAGGCCAGGAATGAGGGACATTGTGTGAAAACCTGAAATCAGAGTAACTGGAATTGGTATTTTCCAGCAGTCATAAAATCTTAGCCTCTGTGAGTAGGATGAAACATCAGAAGGCCAGTGAGTTCAATCCATACCCAAATAGGAGCCTCCTCTAAAATATCCCCAGTCTCTGCTCCAACATAAGAGAGCTTACTACATCCTGGGGCAATCCAATTTTGGATAGCTATTTTTGTTAGGAAGTTTTTCCTCAAACAAAGCCAAAATCTGTCTCTGCAATTCGTATTCATTCCTCATTTTTCTGTCCTCTGGGGCAAGAAAAACAGGTCTAATATCTCTTTCACAGGACAGCCTTTTATACACTTTAAGACAGTTATGTTGCTCTTCTCTCAACTAAACATCTCCAGTCTTCTCTAGGCTAAGCATCTCTAGTTTCTTCAAGGGATCCAGGACATCCCATCTCCTTACTGTTCTCCAACTTGTCAACGTTCTTATAAAATGTGGCACTCAGAATTGTCAACTGTATACTAGACATCATTTGACTGGAACAGCTCATGATGGACCTCTCATTTTCTTCTTTCAGGACACTATACTTCTCTCGTACAACTTAACACTTAATTAGTTTTTGACCATTGAGTCATGTAGTTTTCTCACAGTGAGCTTGCAGTCTACTCAAAATTCAAAACCTTTGTTTGACATTCTTGGGCAAGGCCTCCCATGGCTAGGTGCTTATGAAGTTAATATTTTGACCCCGACCATGAAAGTTGAGATGCATTCCTATTTAATTTCATCTTACTGAAGGATTAATTCATCATTTTAAATTGTTGACCACCTTTGGGTCCTATCTATCATTTATTTTGTTAGCAATTCAACCCAGTTATGTATCATCTTCAAATCTGATAAGCATACCATCTACCCATTCACTCCAATAGGTTGAACAACACAAGAAAAAAGACAGATCCCTTTTAGGCCAACATAAATTATTCATCACTTCTATCTGAGCAAGATCATCCAAGCCTTTCTGAATCTAACTAATTGACTACACTCTCAACCTTGTCCACAAGCGTATTCTGAAAGATTATATTAAATGTTTTGTTGAAATATAATTATTCTATTCCTGTGCATTCTGCTGATTTACAGTACAGTAGATCTGTCAAAATAAGATATACAGTTAGTCTGGTATCACCTATTTTTAGGAACCCATACTAAATCTTAAGGGGACATTAGTTCTGTGAATGCTCTGGTATATAGTTCATCCAGGCCTGATCATTTGAACTCATTGATTGCAAGTAGTTGCTCTCTTAGCATTTTCTCACTGATGTTGAATTTCTATAAACCATTCTGGTTCTGCCCTTGCCCTTGCCAGCTCCTTGGTAGAGAAAAAAGAAATAAAATGCAAGCTGAGTACTTCTACCTTGTCTCCACAGTCCATTATAATGATATTATTCACCCCAGAAATGGTTCTTATCTCCTCTCTGGTCTTCCTATTGTTCCTAATAGAGTACCCCTCCCTCCAACCCAGCTCATCTTGCATTTAATATTCACTACTAGCCTTAACTCAACCTCAGATTTTGTGTTTGACATTGCTCTTATAGAAGCACCCTGATATTTTGGCAGATTCATCTTGAATATATTGCTTATTTTGAAAAAAAATCCATTCTATGTTTATCTACTCTTTCTAATAACTTGTTAAACTTCCTTAACATCCTGATTCCTGGGATGTTTTTTTAAACTATGGAATGATCTAAAGGAAAAACAATAGAATTAAAGTTATACTCCTTTGAGGTATTATGCAATTTGACCTAATAATAGCAACATTGTTTTTGTTTTTAAAAAATCCAGCAGCAATAATAATATTGCTATTACATTAAAATTATATTATGTCATGTTAAAATGTTAAAAAAAAGGCTTAGAGGAAAGCCTCCAGCACATGGGGTAAGGTGCTCTAGGAATTTAATAGGAAACATAAGAATTGAGCAATAGAAAACAAAAGAATAAGAAAGCATAGCTGAGTTGCAATCTGTATCATTGGAGGGAATACTTCTGCAAAATGATAGATCCATTGAAACACAGAAGTATTATTATTATCATTTCATCACTATTTACTAATTTGATGATCTTATTGAGATGAATACTCTTTCCAAATATGCATACTTTTAACCAATCAAGCTTTCTCATTTTGTTAGAGTTCTTTCCATCTACCTCTGCATCCATCATGGGGTACCATCCAATATGCCAGGGCCCTTCCTTTAAGTGCCTTGACATCATGTGCATATCAATGTAGCATGCAGGCTGTCCCTCTATTATTAATTGCTTTAATAACACGACCAGCCCATCTCCTTTTGATCCTTCATCTCTTTGGTTATATAGATTACATTGGTTTTGTATGAAGTTCATTGTTGATAACATGCTGCAGCTTATTTATGCCCAACATATACCTTTCCATTGCTCTTTGAGTTTGCCCAGAGATTATGGTATTCTATGACACATTATCCATATAGTATCATTAGGAGAATATTTGTGTTGAATTAGTCTAAAATGTGCATGTGGTCATATGTGATCTCTATGTCCCCAAGGGCATCAATACGATCTATGTTGTCTAAATATGGCTCTCAGGAGGGATTCCAGAGGCAGATACCTCTGGAATCCGGCTCACCCCTCTCCAAGGGAGACTACAGTTTCCACTTTGAGGGAAGCAAAAGAAGGGCTGTGGTTAGACACTTGTTTCTTCTGCTAACTCCAATAGTGGCAAAAGGCCAAATTTATGTCTACACTATTTCCCTCACCCCCAATATAGCAAGTGTCAGGGTACAATTTTTAGGATTTCAAAACAAGAGCAACTTCCTTGGTTACTCTTAAAGTCAACCATTAGCTTACACTTGTCAGATTAATTCTTTCCCCCTAAACAAATTGCAAAAAAACCCATTACAAATAGTGAGTTTGAGCAAACCCATTTCACCAGTCAATCAATAAACATTTCTTAAGCGCCTGCTATGTTCCAGGTTGTGCTGGCAACCAAAAATGGGCTCCTTAGCACTTAGTCAACAAGTGCCCTTGACTAGTTTGGCTTTTTCCCCTGAACTGAATGTTGTTTGTATGTTGGGTTGGAGTAAGCTTGTCGGCCCCTTCACCTTGCTTCCCTTGCTTAAGCTGATGGAAAGAACCTGTGCTTTCCCAGTCAACCCCTTCACCTTGCTTAAGCAGATTGAAAGAACCTGTGCTTTCCCCAGCATACCTTACACCCCCCGCAGAAGCCGGATGGTTAAAAACAGCTTCCATTGGAGCCAGAGGCTGCTATAGCTACAGCCACAGCCGAAGCTGAAGCAGGAGCTGCCGGTAGCAGAGCTGACCTACGGGAGGAAGCTGAACAAGGACTTGAAGCCAGTGGGTAATCTTTTTACCACAGAGGGGAAAGCATGATTTTGTTTTACACCATCATGCTTCTCTGTAGCCTCCTGGTTACTCTTGTGAGGTGTACTTACTGGGCCTGGAAGCTTTTGATTAATATGTCAAAATGGGGATGCTGGTTCATGGGTTGGTTACTGTGGAGCCTAAATATATGCTTTGATTCTTCTGCCTCCTACTTTGAGAGTTTCTTATATCGAGCGGTTCCGAACCTTTCAGACATATATATGATCCTCTTTGAGATTATAAACTCTGCCCTCCTAATACACAGGCACACTGCTAAGTGCTGGGGATACAAAAAGAGGTGACAGTCCCCACCCTCAAGGAGCTTAAGCAAATAAAAATCAGAGAAAATAGACAAATAAAGATACACAAGAAATCTGAAAGAAGGAATGAGATTATTTGATGGGATTGAGATGAAATTTTAGATCAACCAAAAGAAAAGCCTCATTCTCACCCAAGGGAAATTCTTCATCGCCTCTAGAGAGGCAAAAGGAAAATCAGGATCATGTTGAAGAGTTGACTTCCACTACATGTCTGCTGCTTCCAAAATCTCCCTCCCTCTCTCTCTCTCTCATCCTTGCTATCTGTCTCAACTCACTTGTCTTTCTTCCAGGAAGCTCTCTACCTTATGTAGGTACTCAGCATCACATCATAGAATACTCTGCAACAGTCTAGAGTTAAGTCTCCTTCTGCTTAAGCAGTAGTACGCAAAATCCCCAAGACTTGGATTAAAACCCAGTTACGTTAGTTATTATGACAACTCTAAAATATATTCCTCCTCCCCTTAAGAACTTTAAGACAAGATGTTCCTTCTTGTTTTCACTAGGGAAAAGAACAATATCAAGGCATTGACAAATAAAACTACTATTAATTCCTAGTTTTTAACACCCCAATGTCTAAGTAGGTATTGGTGCTAAAGTTTTGTCAGGCATTTGTACCTTTAATTCAGTTCAATCAATTTAACAAAAAATTATTAAGAGACAACTGTTTACAAGGGCCTACAACATCTCTCCTATCTGTCTTTCCCCTTCCCACTACTCACACAGGCACCATCTTAGTTCAAGCCCTTATCAACTCTTGCTCTTGACTGTTGAAATCCCTATCTTCCTCGTCTCACCCCGCTCCAATTCAACCACTACACAGCTGCCAGGTATTTTTCTTAAACTCAGATCTTACTCCCCTCCCCATTATATGCTACCCTGTTTTCTCTAGGGTAAAATTTATTTAGTTTTTAAAAACCCTTTATAATTTCAAACAATCTATCTAGCCTCATCACATGTTATTTTCCTTCTTGCACTCCAAGGTTCAGCCAAACTGGCAAATTTTCTGCTCCTCACATGTATGTGTCAGTATGTCTAGTTGGGACTTGAACACAGAACTTCCTTACTTTGATAGATCCTACCAAACTGGAAAGCCTGATACCTAATATCTGTTTCTGTTTATTTGTCTCTCTATCTATTTTGTTATAACTGTCTCTTAGCATTTGCTGAATGTCATTTAATTAGTCCAGCAGCTAAACTGAAATATCTTACGACCTGTAGAAATTTAGGAAGGGAGATTGTCAATAGAGCTATGAGATTTGCACCAATATTCATACCTGAAAGTATGATTAATAAGATCTAATAAATGACAGATAAAGACTGAGGAAGATAGCAATGATAATGATAACACATTTATAGAAATCTCTAAGGTTTACAAAATACTTTCCTCACAAATCTCATGAGTTATACAGTGTAAATGTTATTCCCCTCTCCCATTTCAGAGATGAGGAATCAAAGGATTAGAAAGGCTAAGTGACTTGACCACAATCCTGGGGCTAGTAAATGTAGTAGCTGGAATTCGAACACAAGTCTCCAATACTGAAAAGATATTTGAACTAAGCCTGGAAAGACTTGGAAGATTTTGAAAGACAAAGATGTACAAGAAGGGCATTTCAGGTATAGGGAATAGGTCAACCTCGTAGAATCTGGAAATTATGGGGCACATTTAGAGAATAGCAAACCAGTTAGTCAACAAGCAGTTAATAAGTGTTTACTACGTACCAGGTATTCTACTACGTGCTGGGGATACAAAGAAAGGCAAAAGACAATACCTCTCTAAAGGAGTTCACAATCTAATGGAGGAGACATTATAAAAATTATATACAAATAAGATATTTACAGGATAAATTGCAGGTAGATAGGAGGAAGGAATTTTAATTAAGGGGGTCTGGGAAAGACTTCTTGTAGAAGGAGGGATTTTAGCTAGAACTTTAATGAGCTGAGGAAGTCATGAGATAGCGATGAGGAGGAAGAGCATTCCAGGCATAGGGAACAGCTAGTGAATATACCCAAAATCAGGAGACAGAGTGTCAGAGGCCTGATTGATGGAGGCGTGTGTGTGTGTGTGTGTGTGTGTGTGTGTGTGTGTGTGTGTGGTAGATCATGATGGCTTTTGAATGCCACACAGAGGATTTTATATTTGATTCTGGTGGTGGAAGAACCCAGTAGAGTTTATTGAGTAGGGGCAGGGGGAACATAATCTGTTCTATGATCTAGTAAAATCACTTTAACAGCTGAATAAAGAGTAGCCTGGAGTGGGGAGAGACTTGTGGTAGGGAGATCAACCAACAGGCTATTGCAATATATTCCAGTCTTGACTTAGGGGTGTGGCAACGAGCATGGAGAGAAGAAAATATATGAAAGATGCTGTGAAAATATTGCATATATGCGTACACACATATATAATGAAATTTGGCACTAGATTTGATATGTAGAGTGCAATTTTGCGTTACTGGGATGATGGTGTTGTTTTTGACAGTAAAAAGAAAGTTCAGAAGGGGTGGAGAAAGGCTTTTTGGGAAATAATTAGTTTTGTTTTCGATATGTTGTGTTTGAGATGCCTTAGACAGTTCAAACTGTCTAAGGGGAAATTACAGATATATGTTGGTAGCTCAGGGAAGAAACTAGGGCTAAACATATAGATCTGAGAATAGTCTACTAAGCAATCTCCTTTAAACAACATAAATGTAAACAAAACAAAACATAAACATCTGCCATCTGTGTAGAGATAATAATTGAACCCAAAGCAGTTGATGAGATCATCAAGTGAGATAGTATAGAATGAAAAAGAAGGGAACCTAGGTCTTGAGAGAGACCCCTGAGGGGCAGTCATGGTTAGTGAGTGTGATATGCATGAAGAAACAGCAAAAGATGTTGAGAAAGATTGGTCAGAAGAAGGCAACACCATGACAATCTAGAGAGAAGAGAGTACTCAAGAAGAAAAGGTCATAAATGGGGTCAAATGCTGTTGAAATGACAAGAAGGAAGAATATCAAGGAGAGACCATTAGATTAGCAAATAAGAGATGATTAGTAATTTTGGAAAAGACGGTTTCAGTTTAGTGATGAGGCTGGAGCCAGATAGCAAAGGATTTAGATGCTAGTGAAAGGAGAAGTGGAGGTCCCAAGTGTAGATGACTTTCTCAAGGAATTTAGCCATAAAAAGGAAGAGAGCAACAGCTTGCTAGCTAGTGAGCATGCGAGGGTCAAATTAGGATTTTTAATGAATGCTGAAGACATGGGAATGTTTGTAGGAAGCAGAGAAAGAGCCAGTAAATAGGGAGAGATTCAAGGTAAGAGAGAATAGGAATGACTGTGGAGGCAATTTGTTGGAGAAGTCAAGAGGGGATAGGACAAAGGATGCATATAGAGAGGCAAGTAATCCAGTTAGGCTGAACTAGGGGATAAATTCAGGGGAGTTGTAGGAGCTAAGGTAGCAAAGAAGTGGAGAATGTTGGAGAGTGAAGTCTGCCTGTGCCAGTAGGTACACATATGCCTCAGGTATGAGTTGGACAAGATGGCCTCTGAGGTTCCTTCTAACTTCAAAGTCTACAGCCATGTGAGGGAACCCCTTGTCTCACTGAAGTGACCCCCTCCATGATATTCTTGAAGTAACAAGTCCCTATTCAAACTACATAAAACAGTTCATGTGAAATGTCATAAGCCCAGGTTTTCTCTCATGTCTGTGGTGCTTTCTGACTATAGCCAGATGGAGAGAATGAGAAAGTCTCTTGTGGCAGATATTTTAATAACTCAAGACCCCAGCTGAAGCCAGGAAGCCAAGAGGCAAATGTTACTTAACTGCATTCCCAAGCATATTCAATCTTCACGAAAGGTTTAGGTTTATTCTTAGTCATGTTTAAAGAAAATGTTTAGCCTTGGAAAAAATCTCTCCCCCCCATCCCATTAATTTCTTAGATTCCTTCTTTTCGATTATAACTCTGAGTTTTCTGTACAGTGCCTTGCATGCTAATGTACTCAGAGCTTCAATTCCATGCAAAGCTGTGTTATGTCTATATGAAGCAACACATCTGGATATTTAAATGTATCTGGATGATTTATTACATTTTTGCTTTACATTCAGGTAATAACTCTTACTTATGAAGCATTTTATAGTCTACTAAGCAATCTCCTTTCAACAACCCTGTGGGACAGGTAGTGTGCAAATGCTATCATCATAGGATGCTTAGATTTCAGGGTAGAATGGGTCCTCTGAGGTCCTTTACTCCAAACCCCTCATTTTATAGGTGAAGAAACTGAGGCTGAGGAGAGGTGGGTGACTGGCTTAACATCACAGATCCAAGGTGACAGAATCAGGTTCGAACTTGGGATCTCTGACTCCAAGTACAGCATCCATGCAATGCTATAGTTCCTTTTACAAATGAGGAAACCAGATTCAGATGTAATGACTTCCTCATAGCAGAGCCAAGACTCAAATTAATGCCTCCTTCTAACTGGTTCAGAGCTCTTTCCACTCGCTGTATCCCAGCTGCCGCTCATAGTCATCACAATGTGAAAACCTCTCTTAAAAAAAGGTAGTGCCTCAGGAGCCTGTTGCTAGAGTATCTGGACCCTGCTAAATACAAGTCACTGCTCAGAATTGTCTTTTCTTGTGGCTGATTCTTATTCCCACAGTTGACTTTCTTCATTGTTTCCGTAACGTGACAGCGGGATGCCTTCACGGGGCTGAAATACTGTCTTGTGTGGTGGAAGGGTTTGACCTTCCTAGTGAGTCTTGTGATGTCCTGTTATTTAAAGGCAGCATAATTTCTTAGAACATTGGATGTGGAATCAACAGAGACCTGGTTTAAATGCCATCTCTGATACATACTAGTTGTATACTGTAGGGCAAATCATTAATCCTCTCTGTGCCTCAGTTTCCTCATGCGCAATGAGGAATTGGGGAAAATAATTAGATTTTCCTTGATGGGGTTGCTCAAAGAAAGTGTCACATAAATATATGTTGTTATTTTTTCCATCCAGGGCATTATCCGCAGTGCCTTTATCTTATTGAATTCAGTCAGTGGTTTCTGATCAATCATTTTTCAGTCAAGTCTGACTCTTCTTGACCTCATTTTGGGGTTTTTTTGGCAAAGATCCTGGAGTGGTTCGCCATTTCCTTCTCCAGCTCATTTGACAGATGAAGAAACTGAGGCAAACAGGGTTAAGTGATTTGCCCAGGGTTACCCAGCTAGTGAGTGTCTGAGACAAGATTTGAACTCAGAAAGATGAGTTTTCCTGACTCTGGGCCCACCACTTTAACTACTATGCCACCTTACTGCCCCCACCTTGCTGAATAGACATAGTCAAATGGTAATGATAAACATGCACTCGGTAAACTGTGGGAAAAGTCTCTTGGTTCATGCTCATGATGTATGCATTCTTTGTGTCATTTGGCCTTTTTCCTTTCCCATACTAAAGATGAGAGAGTATGATGGCTTTGGGGGAGTTTGCCAACATTTAAAAAATAGCTAACATCCTCATGTTCTTCTGATAACAGATTCTGCTCTTAGGTAATGGGAAGTATGTGGACATATGGAATTAGTCTATATCTTATCATGTTCTAATCTTAGCACCCTTATTTACAATATTTTCTTACTTATGGATGTTATTCTAGACACATTCCCCTGCTTTGGTAAATCTGAACTGTTATGGCTAATCCATGCTTTTCTCTAAAAGTCCTGATAAAAAAAATAAAATAATTAAACTTTTAGTGATGAAACCTTTTCATTGTCACCTTAATATGCTCATTAACATACTTGTCTTTTTCTTTTGTGGGAGCTGAGCTTTTGTATAACACCTGGAGTACCTCTCTCTCACCGGTGAGGCATCCAGGATAGCTGCCCTAGATTCAAGGCAAATATGGGTACATACACACTCAAAACCATAACTCATAAACCCCCACCAATGTTTACTTTTTCCTCTAGTCAGACTGAGATGATAGTTCAAAGCAAAAGCATTTAATGAAATGGTGTAGTAAGAAAAATAACAGCAGAAAAATAACAACATCCCATAGGCCAAGGGCATAGTTTCCCACTAATACATATACCAAAGGTATACATAGGGATTATATATAAAGGCATGCATCTGTGTCCCTTGGAATACACATGACCAGTGCCCATGGATTGAAGAGTAATTGATACCTGAATGTTACCCAATGCCCATGTCTTCTGATGATATCATTGTGCTGTTCTTGCTCAACCTGCTTCCTACTTGGTGTGGTGCCAAATCACTTGTTGTGGCTGTGATTCTCAGCTCAGCTTTGCTTCCTAATATTAGTTTCCAGTCTCTTATATTTACAACCGGGCAGACCTAGTCAACTCTAATCTGCTAGGGCATAGTGCCTAGAACCCATTCCTCATAAAGGTAGCCTGACATCCCTTTTGTCATAGCTACCACAACCAATTAACTAAAGCCAGGAAGACATTCCTTGGTCCAAGATTACATCTTTTCTTTTTAAATCTCTCTGCCTGGGTAGAGATAAAAACCTTTTGTTACAGATTTTTAAAAGGAAACAGAATTTTTGAAATGCCTACTATGAGCCAAGCACCATGTTAAGCACTGGGGGATACAAAGAGAGGCAAAAAAACCTCATCTCTTGCTCACCAGGAGCTCACAGTCTAATAAAGGAGACAGTGTTCAAACAACCTTGTACAAACAACTGTATGATAGCAATTTAAGATTAGATAGTACTGAGATTTTCTCTGGTTTGGCATGCAAAAGAGTTTAAGGTGGAATGAAAGGTACACTAAAGAGGCAAGACAATTTTTCTACCTACCTACTTTGCCTGGTTCCTACCTTTATGCATTTATTTCAATATTAAAAGTCCTTTGCTTTGTTTCTGTATTTTGAATAGTATAAAACCTCACTGTCTCCCTAAGTTTAAATATTTAGTTCAATTAAGTAAATGTTAATAAATAAATCACTATGATCAAGACTCTTATCTTAACCTTGGATATGCAAAGACACTTATAACGCCCTTGATATTGGGATGGTTATGATTCTCAGCTCAGCATCATTCTTTGATCTCTGTTCTCTGAGTTTATATAAAGAAATTCTATGGGCTTATCTGGTTACATTGTCTTAGGACATACCGCCTTTTTACTTTCCAAGATTACATTCTACATTCTAAGAGATCAGTTGGTTTCAAGAATGAAACACCTCTTCCAATTCTTTCTTCACCCTTTGTGGTCCATAGAGTCAGATGACTGTTATTAGTATATGTTTTACTTTGCTTCATGTAGTAAGCACTAGCGCTGTCCATCTGTTATCATTCACTCTTACAGTTTTATATTATGTCTGGGCTTAAATTGCTTGAAATCTGATAGCATCAGGTGCCTTTCCTCTAGATTTTTTTCCTTTGGTAGCACAGAAGAAAGAAAGCCAAGTGCCAGTTCCCAAGAAATTTCCCCTGCTATTCTTTCTCTTTTCAAAGTAAGGTGAGAGTATCAGATTAATTAGAGAATCCAAGAGTTTCAGAGATAGAAAAAACCTCAGAAATCTAGTTAAATTCATAGCTGAAAAAAATTTTTAAAAATGCATGCCTTTATACCATACCCAATACGTATTTATCCAGCCTTTCCTTGAAGACTTCCAATAAAGGGAAGTCAGCTCAGCACATTTATTAATACCTACTAGGTTCCAGATACAGTGCTAAGCTAAAAATGAAATAGTCCCTGCCCTTAAGGGGCTTACATTTTACTGAAGATATATAATATTCACACAAAAGAAGCAGATTCAAAAAAGTTTCACAGGACAGAAAGCTCTAAAATGGGAAGATTGGGAAAGATGTATGTTATGAGAAATGGCACCTGACTGGTGAGCTCAAAAAAGCTAGGGATTCTGCAAGGCAGAAGTGAGGAAAGTTTATTTGTTATATACATTGTTGGGTTTTTTAAAGTATAAGGCAAGGATGGTTAGTTGCCAGAATCCTTTGACCTGAGAAGGAAGGATTAGAATGTCTTATCAAAAATGAAAATATCTCTAAACTTGTGACACAGAGTTAACGCTAGCCAGCCTTTTGGAGCACTCAGTGAATAAGACCTCAAACAGCTTGCAGCACAGGCATGAGATTTTTGCAGTGACATCCACAACACAGGAGAACATAAACATAGACACACAAGGGAAAGTCACTCACCTAAACAGACTTCCCAGAGTTATGCTGCTCTGCTACAACAACTACAACAACGTCTCATTTGGCGCTCTTGTTCTCTCTCCTGTCAACACTTTCCTATCTAGAGCTACAGTACAAAGGGCAGTTTTGAGACTATGGGCCTAAAGACCTGGAGCCTCCTTGCTTTTTTATGCTGCCTATAGCCACCCTACAGGATGAGGTTTATACCCTACAAACAATTCAGCTGACCTGTTTGTCTGATTTCCCATGTTAAAGTACACCTAGACCGGTGTATCTCTACAGTGAAATCTTACTCTTAGGAAACACATATAGGACAACCATGTGACAGAGCACCATACTCTACTAAAGTGGTCATCCAGCCTTTGCTTAAAGACTTCCACTGAAGAGGAAGAAATATTCTGAGGCTGCTCCTCCTACTTTGGGATAACTGTAATTGCTAGAATTTTTTCTTTATGCTGAGCCCAAATTTGCCTCTTTGCAATGTCCATATGTTGCTATTAGTTTTGTCCTTTGGGCCTAAGCAGGATAAATATAATTCCTCTTTTGCCAGATAATCCTGTAATTAAATGAAGGACATTTATCATGTTCTGCTGGTTCTTGGTTTTTTTTTTCCCCTCCAGATGAAACATCTCCAGCCAGAGGCTATGCTGCTAAATGTTTAACGACCAACTCTCTGGAGGGGAAACACTTTCAAGTTTAATCTGAATTATTAACGTTTTCTCCATCACTTTCTTAAGTCTAGACAATAAACAAAAGAAGAACTCAAACCCTGTTTTGTAGCTAATTGACTCCTGTAAACATATTCAAGTTAGCTCTAGCACACATCAGCGTCCAGGTCCCTCCCCTGATATCATTTGACACGATCTCGATGCCCTTTATCATCCTTTCCTCTGGCCGCTTTCCAGTTTATCAATATCCTTCCTAATGCATGGTGCCTTGAACCAAACATGCTATTGCTGATTTGGTCTGGCCACGGAAGAGCAGAGAGAAAAGAGACTATCGTTTCGTTGTTCCTTGATGTTATGCCTCTTCTAAAGCAACCTGAGATTCTTTTGGCTTTTTTGGATTTTTTATAACATATTACAATATAATATGGGATTATTGACTCATGTTTTACTTTCAGTCCACTAAAATCCCCAGATTGTTTTCAGATTGCCAAACCATTCCTTTCCCCATCTTTGACATTGCTAATTGATCGGTAAGAAGCCATATTATTTTGACTTCATCTGTGCTCCCTATGGGATGTAATAAGCATCGTGAACATGAAAGAATGAATGAAAAAGCATTTATTAAGCATTTACTATGTGCCAGTCAACTATTCTAAGTACTGGGGATAAATATGCCAAAAGCAAGGCATTCCCTACCCTCAAGGAACTTAAATTCTAATGAAGGAAGACACCACACAGAGAGGAGTTGTAGCCAGGAAAGGGTGTTTAGATTGGGGAAGTCAAGCAGAGTCATAGATAAATAGATTTCCCATGGAATGTTGGTGCTAACTTAATTGCTATTCCCAGTGCTAGAGGCAGAAAGTAGTACTAAGGGGTACTAAAATTGTGGTAAGATATAAAGATGGCCTGGGAGCATTGTGGTAGATCTGAGCTAGGCAAGATATTGTGAATTTTCACCAATTCAAAGCCTATAGCCTAGAGTGAAAGGTGGAATTTCAAGTTAGAGGGGGAGGTTGGAAGACAAGAACATGGCAAGGAGATGGTGGGGAGGAATAGCTTTATAATTAATCTCTCAGCTTCCAATCTTTTCTATATTCAAACCATTTTTTAATCCAACTACTCAATTAATTCTCCTGAGGCAGAAGTTTGATGATGTCACTCCTCTGCTCAAAAATATTTAATGTTTTCCTCCTTCAGCTATTGATATATTTTTCTAAGCCTGGTTATTGGAGCTTATCCAGGACAGCCACATGCAGTTTTACTCCATTTTTAGTTATCTTGAATATCAGTTCTCTGTTGATAAGCAGCTTGAGAGGTGTAAATAAAGAGAAGAGAATGAGGTGGTTAGAACGATTTGCCAGAAGTGTTCTGATTATCTGTAGGTTTCAATTACCCATAATTCTTCCTGTCTCTCATTACCAGGAATAACTGAGAGCTGTCCCCATCAACTGCTTTCACTAAAGTCATATTGCAATGCTTCATCATGGTATGATGGTGACCTTGGGTTCTTAAAAGCTGAGCCTCTCAAAAGTAAGCTCTGGCAAATCTTATCAAACTGGAAAGGCTTTGGGAATAGGCCCAGTGGTGCGTTGTGTCTTCCATCTGAAGAACAGCCTAAGTTCATAGAAACTCATCACCACCTTGGTAGGAAGAGGATATTTTTTTGTTTTCCTACAACAATTCTGGAAGACCATCTACTTAAGCCATGAAACAATTGAGATCTACATTAGTGGAAACTGATGAAATCAATTACGCTGCCTATAGACAGGATGAGGTTTATGCCTTACTATAGGACAGCAACAAGTCTCAAAGAAAATACATCTTGAGAAAAGTTTTGAATACCACTTTCAATTTAGACTGCCATAATCAGCTTTCAGAATAAGCTGTTCAACATTTAGCCTTAAAAAATTGTATGAAAAGGTCAGTTAGCAATTTCTAAAACAAATTAGACTTAAAGAGTATGTCAACAGGGAGCTATAGATGGAAACTTCCTAATTAGTCTAATACCTATTTATCAAATTCTTTCTCTGCCACAGACACCTTTAAACTTTGAAAGAATTTCTGATCATTTCTTCGTAAAAGAAACAATCGGCTTGACGTAGAACCTGTAGCATAAATGGCCACACACACACATACACAAAACCAAGATAATTTCATCTGTGGGTGGGCCTGGCTAAAAAGCCTTTTGCCTCTAAATTATCAATTGTATAGGGTTCCAAAACTTATTGGAGGCTTTCTTTAAAACAACATCAGATGAGAAACTTTTATTCAGTGACTCCTCAGGCTGTTATGAGACATCTGAGATGTTCTGAGGTACTCTTCTATTTTAATTAACACTCTAGTGATTTTCCAAATGGGCACCGACAATATTTCTGGCTTAGAAATCATTTTCATTGAGAGCTCATTGTCTCTTTTTCCCACTCTCTCACTCTCAATCTCACTTTCCAAAATTTTGCATTTTCTGGTTTAATCCCAGGTTCAAGAACAATCCTAGGAAATTAAGACAGTGGGGTAGGGTGAAAGGATGGGATGAACTACAGTTCTTTAGTTGGCAATGATTGAATTAATTCTACCAATATTTCCATATTGAATTTTTGGTTCTTTGAGTTATTCAAAATGAATCAGTGTCTGGGTACAGTAGAAAGGATAATGGACTTAGAATCTGAAGCCCTGAGTTCAAATCTTGGCTTAGCAACTTACTGCCTTTGTGTCCTTGGGCAAATCACTTTATCTTTCTAGGTCTCTTCTGTAATATGAAACAGGTAGACCAGATAATGACTAAGATGCTTTCTGGGTCTAAATCTATAATCCTAATTCTTAGACTTCTCTTTGCCCAAATTGAATTAGCTAGTCCTTTCAATTCTTAAAATCTATACAACACAGTATGAAATACACTTGTATTAGCCCTACTTATTACCTTTACTTCTTAGTTCTTTTAAAGAAGTACCAGGAAATTTGACTGAGTCAATAAAAAAAATCTTTAATATTGGCCCTGGATCTGAGATACAGTGGACATCTGATACTGGTATAACATTTCTCTTATAACTTTATTTCCCATCTGGGATCTTTTAAACATATATATGCTACTAACACCTTTCCTTTATTCAATCCTTATGAGTATGACTTTCTTAGGCACAGGGGATTTGTATAAATCTATCAAGACATATACAAATTCCAGCCCCAACCACCCTTTCCTAGCGTTCCTAGCTTTCATTCCCTATAAAGAATGCTCTAAAGATATGGGAGAGAGAGATAGAAAGTGAAGGGAGGGAGGGAGAGAAAAAATGGGGAGAGAGAGAGAGAGAGAGAGAGAGAGAGAGAGAAAGAGAAAGAAAGAGGACTTGTAAAATGCTGCCTTCGTTTGGCATGAGAGATGAAATAATTGAAATAATCTGGTATCTTTTTTACCTTTAACTTTAAATATCCCAGGATGGTGTAATGGAAATAATGGCTGGAGTTAGAAGTCTAGAGTTCTAGTCCAGAATCTGTAAAAATTTAGATAAGTCATATTTCACCACTCTAGCCCTCAGTTAACTTTCCCTCTTAAAATGTGGAAGATGCTTATCTCACATGATTAATTTTTGCTTTATAATTTGTATCATTGTAATCATTATAAAATAAAATTCATAGTTATAACATACTTACTACAAAGTGATCATTGCAAACAACAATGCAAATGGAGGACGTTGACTTATAGAATACATTAGCTAGAATTTTTGGAATTACCATTAACAATCTTACCAAAATACTGATGCAACTATAGATGTATGATGTATGTGTTTTATGTATATATTATCTATTCCTCTCTCTCTCTCTCTCTCTCTCTCTCTCTCTCTCTCTTCCTCCCTCTCTCTCTGTCTCTCTATCTCTCTGTTTCTCTCTCTGTTTCTGTCTCTGTTTCTGTCTCTATTTCTGTCTCTGTGTCTGTCTGTCTGATATTCATTAAGAGTTTACTACTTGCCAGGCCCTGTACTAGACTCTGAGGATAGGATACAAAGACAAAAATGAAACAGTCCATATACTCTGGGACATTTGATTCTATAGCACACACACATACACACATATATGTATATATTGTATACATATATACATACCAATATATGTATACACATACAAAATGCTATATAATTTTGAGAGGAAGAGAACTAAAAAGTGTGGGAAAGGCTTCAGCTATACCTCTTTGGGGGTGTATGTGTGTGTATGTATATACATACATAGATACATACATACACATATATTCCCATGTTGGTTATTTTTATTTTATCTGCTGTCTGGACCTCCTTTTGCTGGTACGGTAATCTATTCCTAATATCTTTTTGTTCATATTTCTTCATATTATTAATAGCTAACTATGGATAATTCTTCAAGAACCGAGGGGTTAGGTCAAAGCCCCTCCTCACCTTGGCAGATGTTTTAGTGACTGGCTGTGGTCCGAAAAGTTCAAAGCTGACTGTATAATCCCGCTAGTAACAAGTCTCTTTGGAATGAACAAGGCTGTTACTGAGACTTGAAACCTCTCCCGCTTGCTAGGTAGCATCGTCTTAAAAAACTTTTGCCCCTCTAGAGCATCATAGCAGAATTTCATTAAGAGATAACAATAGTGCCTCATTTTTAGGTGGGGATTCATGATTTATAAAAGACTTTTTTGAAAAAAATATTGTGAGGTACTTAGTAGATATGTTATCTTGACTTGAATAGGGAAGTTCTATCATCTGGGAGACCTCTTATTTTTAGTCCTGGAAACCGAAAGATTCCTTTGAAGATGAGGGAGGAGTTAGAAGAGTTAGAAGGAGCTTTGGAGATACTTGAGTCCAATTCTCTCATTTTACAGATGGGGAAACTGAGGCACAGAGCAGTTAAGTGATTTATCCAAAGTCATGTGGCTAGTAAGTATCTGAAGTGGGGCTTGAACACAGGTCTTTCTGACTACAAGTTCAGTGCTCTATTCCTTACAGCTTTGAACTGGGCCTTGGAGGATTATGTGATTTTGACATGTAGGAAGTAGGGGTTAGAGTATGCCATTTATAGGAGAGGAAATGAGGAAAGATTAGAGGTTACTGAGCGTAGATTTGTATGGGAGTCAGTGAGTAGTCCAGTCTGTCCAAAGAATAGCACAGAAAGATGCAGAATAGTATGAAGTAATTCTGGCCAAGAGAAATGCTATATTTCATTGGACCTTGTTTGTCAAGCTGGCATTGGGTTTTTTGGTGGGGGGGGAGATAATAGGGGTAAACCAAAGGTTCTTGAGATGAGAAGTGACATGATAAGATCTGTATATATAAAAGAGTAATTTGTCAGTGGTATGAAAGTAGATGGGGTGGAGAATATAGGAAGACAGATCGGAGATGAGAAAACCTAGAAGAATACTGCAATGGTTCAGGTGAGTGGAAATGAGAGTCTGTACTAGCTTAATGATAGTGAAGTATAAAGGAAAGGTCAGATATGAGCAATGTTTCAGAAGTATAATGTAAAAGATATAGATGAGAGAGATCTGTATGGGAGAGGGAAGAGTCAAGGTTTGACAATGGTGAGTGTGTGACTGGCAGCACCATTTGACAAAAATGGGGAAGTCAGAAGAATCAGGTTTTCTTTTCTTTTTCTTTCTTTTTTTTGGAGGATAGGGGTGCTTGTAGTGATGTAAAAGATAAGACCAGCTTTGGGGATACAGACAAGATATGACTTTGTAGGTGGAATTGTCTAATGCCTGGTTAGAAATGATGTTCCAGAATTCAAGTGTACTACTTAAAATTGCATAAGTCTTCTTCCTTAATTTTTTAAAACAGTTTGTACCACCATTGCTTGATATGCACATTAATTAATGAATTTAATTAGGATAAAAAATACAAGGCAGACTACTCTTGGGGCTAATGTTCTTAGCTAAGCTGAATGAGTCATTTTATAGAATCAGACAATCCTGGGCATGGAAGACATCTTGAACAGGTCAAGCCTCTTGTTCCGGGCAGGATCATGTTAAAATTGTCCCAGACTAAGGACCTTATGTCAACCGTGAAAATAAGCATAGATCCAAATGGGCATGACTTCATACTAGGCAAAGAGCCTAATGAGCAAATTAACTGGTAGTGTTTGTGAGAAAAGTGAGTGTTTTATTAAAGACAGATAATGCTTATATTCATAGAACCTGTTGATATGAGTAAGAGTGAATTAGGTAGTTAAGTAGCAAAGGGAGGGAGATCAGAACTAACAGAATCAGAATTCTCTCTGCTGAAACTCCACTAAACCACATTCTACTAGCAAGTCAGGCCCCAAGAGGGTGACCACATCTCCCCTCCAGGTTCTAGTGTAACTCAGAGGGTTGGTGGTATCTCCCACCACCTTTTAAAAGAGTAATAGAATATTTGTTTCAAAGCTTTAGGTATATGTGATTTTGTTGGAGTGGCAACCCTCTCCACAACTCCAAAATTGATATAGTTTTTGAGTTTCAAGCACTGAAAAATTCAAATCATGAAACAAACCAGTGGTGAACTGTTTCACACTTAGGCTAGTCTATGGACAAGAGATATTGATTCCATCACTGGTTACATTTAAATATTTATTTATTCTGAACATTCATTTAAAAAAAATTGAGTTCCAAATTATCTCCCTCTTTCCCCTGTCCTTCAAGAAGAGAAGCAATATATCCATTGCATGTGTGAAGTCATGCAAAATTTATTTCTCTATTATGCATCTTGCAAGAAAACACTATGAAAAGCAAAAAATGTAAAGCAAGTAAAAAACTGAATTGAATTGAAAATTGAAAAAAAAATTTTCACACTGAAAAAGGGCGTCTGATGTCTTGCTGCTAGCATTAAGTCTCCTCGGTGACCCTGATCCCTTCAGACTGCAAATACTCCTCCGTGCCTTGCAACTGTAACTTGGAAGTGCATGTGGGCAACAGAGTTGTGAAAGAATGCCCTGTCCTGTATCTAGTGCTAGCACAAGAGTCTCCTGTATTATCTCTTTCTGACCAGACGTCAAATCCCCTTATCACTTCAAAGGGTTCCCAAAGCTCCTCAGGTTGCTGCTGTTGCTTCTTCCAAAGCTCACATCTGCTGTTGCCACCATGTGGGCTACTGACTGGCCCCAACCCCAGTGTCATACACCTCTCTTTCTGACCTTCTAAGTTGTCTTAGGCTGGACAAAAAGTCTCAGCCTGACCTTTGGTTGGTGTTGCTACTCCAGAATTTGATTTGAGGAATTATTTTATTTTTTTCATATTTTATTATTTAATATTTTAGTTTTCAACATTGATTTCCACAAGATTTTGAGTTGCAAATTTTCTCCCCATTTCTACCCTCCCCACCACCCCAAGCTGGCAGCTACTCTGATCGTGCTGTTCCCCCTTCTGTCACCCCACCAACCCCTCCCCCGTCCTCTTTCCCCTTACTTTCTTGTAGGGCAGGATAGATTTCTATGCCCCATTCCCTATATATCTTATTTCCCAGTTGCATGCAAAAAATATTTTTTGAGCAGCTGCTTTTAAAACTTTGAGTTCCATATTCTCTCCCCTCTTCCTTTCCCACCCACCCTCCCTAAGAAGGCAAGCAATTCAACATAGGCCAGACATGTATCATTATGCAAAACCCTTCCACGATACTTATGTTGTGAAAGACTAACTATATTTTGCTTCTTCCTATCCTATCCTGACCCCTTCATTCAATTTTCTCCCTTGACTCTGTACCATTTCAAAAGCATTTGCTTTTGATTACCTCCTCCCCCTGTCTGCCCTCCCTTCTATCATCCCCCCTTTTTTATCTCCTTCGTCCTTCTTTCCTGTGGGGTAAGATACCCAATTGAGTGAGTATGTTACTCCTTCCTCAAGTTAAATCTGATGAGAGCAAGCTTCACTCATTCCCCCTCACCTGCCCCCTCTTCCCTTCCAACAGAACTGCTTTTTCTTGCCACTTTTATGTGAGATAATTTACCCCATTCTATGTCTCCCTTTCTCCCTCTCTCAATATATTCCTCTCTCATCCCTTAATTTGACTTTATTTTTTTAGGTATCATCCCTTCATATTCAACTCACCCTGTGCCCTCTGTCTGTATATATGTATGTATGTATGTATATTCCCTTCAGCTACCCTAATACCGAGGTCTCATGAATTATACACATCATCTTTCCATGTAGGAATGTAAACAAAACAGTTCAACTGTAGTAAGTCCCTTATGATTTCTCTTTCTTGTTTACCTTTTCATGCTTCTCTTGATTCTTGTGTTTGAAAGTCAAATTTTCTATTCAGCTCTGGTCTTTTCTCTGAGAAAGCTTAAAAGTCCTCTATTTTATTGAAAATCCATATTTTGCCTTGAAGCATGATACTCAGTTTTGCTGGGTAGGTGATTCTTGGTTTTAATCCTAGCTCCACTGACCTCTGGAATGTCATATTTCAAGGCCTTCAATGCCTTAATGTAGAAGCTGCTAGATCTTGTATTATTCTGATTATGTTTCCATAATACTCAAATTGTTTCTTTCTGGCTGCTTGCAGTATTTTCTCCTTGATCTGGGAGCTCTGGAATTTGGCAACAATATTCCTAGAAGTTTTCTTTTTTGGATCTTTTTCAGGAGGTGATCGCTGGATTCTCTCAATTTCTATTTTACCCCCTGGCTCTAGAATATCAGGGCAGTTCTCCTTGGTAATTTATTGAAAGATGATATCTAGGCTCTTATTTGATCATGGCTTTCAGGTAGTCCAATAATTTTTAAATTATCTCTCCTGGATCTATTTTCCAGGTCAGTGGTTTTGACAATGAGATATTTCACATTGTCTTCCATTTTTTCATTCCTTTGGCTCTGTTTGATAATATCTTGATTTCTCATAAAGTCACTAGCTTCCATTTGCTCCAATCTAATTTTTAAGGTGGTATTTTCTTCACTGGTCTTTCGAACCTCCTTTTCCATTTGGCTAGTTCTCCTCATTGACTTTTTGGAGTTCTTTTGACATTTGGGTTGATCTATTTTTAAGGTGTTATTTTCTTCAGTATTTTTTGGGTCTCCTTTAGCAAATTGTTCACTTGTTTTTCATGTTTTTTTTTGCATCACTCTCATTTCTCTTCCCAATTTTTCCTCTACTTCTCTTACTTGCTTTTCCCAATCCTTTTTGAGCTCTTTCATGGCCTGAAACCAATTCATATTTTTCTTGGAGGCTTTTGATGTAGGCTCTTTGACTTTGTTGACTTCTTCTAGCTGTATGTTTTGATCCTCTTTGTCACCAAAAAAAGATTCTATAGTCTGAATCTATTTTCGCTGCCTGGCCATGTTCCCAGCCAACTACTTGACCCTTGAACTTTTTGTCAGGGTATGACTGCTTGTAGAGTAGAGAGTACTTTGTCCCAAGCTTTAGGGGCCAAGTGCTGCTGTTTACACAGCTACTTCTACTCTACCATCACTGCCAGCTCTGCCATACCAGCACTCCTCCTCCCCCAAGAACCACCAACCAGGATCCAAGCAGGGCACAGCAAGAGAACCTGCCTCTCTGCCAGCAAAGTGCTCCTTGCACTCCTGCTCTGATCTGCCACTTGATTCCTCCCACTGTGTAAGCCAGGGACTCCAGAAGCAGTCACAGCTGGAGCTCCAGAAGCACCTGCAGGAGCTTCCTGTTGCTGCTGCTGCCACTATCATTCCACCTCCGCCACCCCCAGGGCTGGGGCCGGAACTCTCTCTAACATGATCCAGCAGTTTTCCCGCTAACCTACTCCTTGGTCTTTGGTGTTTGTTGGTTGAGAAGTCTGGTAACTGCTACAGCTCAATGATTCATGGCCCTCAGGTCTGCTTCACCAGACTTTTGGTCTGGTTGGTCCTGGTGCAGCTCACGCTGGGCTGCGCTCTGCTCCCAGCACCATGCAATATACCCTTCCCAGCCACAATCCCAGCTGTCCTGGGCTGGAGACCTGCTTCCCTCTGCTATTTCATGGGTTCCACAGCTCTAGAATTTGTTCAGAGCCATTTTTTACAGTTGTTTGGAGGGATTTGGGGGAGAGCTTAAGCGAATCCCTACTTCCTGGCCACCATCTTGGTTCCACCCCCCTGAGGAATTATTTTAAAGTTTGGAGGGGAATGTTGAGAGAATTCAGCAGGTTCCTTTACTCTGCCATCTTGCCTCACCCTCCTTTCCCACTCCAGAGGTGTCCTTCTAATGGTATTGCTTTGAATTCCCATTATAGTGTGTTTCCTACCCAATATCAATCACTCAGTGGTAGTTAGTATCTTCTTATTATCATTGTTGTGAATGAGTAACTTCTCAATATCATCTATATATAATTAACAACCAATAGCTTGCAACATCAAATTCAATTCCAAACACAGTGTAGTTGATAGATGGGGTTGCTCCCTTGCTTGTAGGACATAGCCCATTTGGTGGCCTGGTCAATCCCGTGCTCAGCTAGGTTCTTTAGGAAACCCCTCAAAGCTAACTTGCAGGAGAAAGAGAAGGAAGGAGGAGAGAGGAAAGGAGGAGAGAGGGAGAGGAAGAGGGAAAGGAAGAGGAAGAGGGAGAAAGAAGAAGGAGAAGAAGAAAGGAAAAGAAGAACTAAAAGGGAGAGAGAGAGGGAACGAAGAAGGAGAAGGGGAGGGTGAGGGGGAAAGGGAGGAAAGAGAGTGAGAGAGGAGAGAGGAGGGACAGAGGGAGCAGAAGGGGAGATAAGGAGGGAGGATTAAGGGGTGGGGGAGGGGAAGGGGAAGCCCAGAAGGGAGAGGGAGACAGTCAGAGAAAGGGAGAGAGAGATTTTTCCCGGCTAATGCCTTTTGTGTGCACCTGGCTGGAATTTCCTCCAATATGCAATACATGGCCAGGGATACAGGCACAAAATCCCTACACATGACCTTGATTGGAGGCAGGGCCTCTCCATTACATAACATCACACCTTTTGGAAGCAAATTCTCAAGGCTCCAAGATGGTATGCGGCAAGCAGAACATATTGCACTTGCTCCCAACATTGGATCCCCATTGGTCAGTCCCTGCTCTATTGCATGAAAACTATGTGCAAAATGAGTCAAGGCTTCTACAGATTTCACAATTTTCTTTGGTAAATGGCCTTCAATGTCAATAAATGGTTATTAATATTGAATCCAAATCTTCCAAAATACAACCTATCTACATTTCTTTCCATTTTGTCCTTCATGGAGAAGGAATACAGCTAGACACAATCTCTTGCATAATTTATTGAGTAACTGAAAATTAACTAGAACATGCCTGGGACATCCTGGGCCTGGCTGCTATGCCAGAGAAAAGTTAGGTGGAGGCAAAGGGGTTGTTTAGCCTGGATAAAGGAAGGGTTTTATGAGGAGGGGAGAGGGGAGAGCTATCATCAAGTATGTGATGGGCTGTCAAATCGTTATGAGGAAGAAAAACTGGGCTTCTTTTGTTTGGCCCCAGAGAACAGAACTAGGAGGAAGATTCTGGCTCTTTATAAGACAAAGCTTAATAACAATTAGAACTAATAAAAGTGGAATGGGCTGACTTGGCCCATAGTGAATTCTTTAATCCTAAAATTCTTTAAGAATAGTCTGGATGATCACTCTTCAGAGATAACATAGAAAGGAAAGGAGTTCATAATTGGGGGGGGGTCAATTGTGGACCCTTTGGCAGTCTGGTGATATCCATAGACCCTTTCTCAGAAAATGTGTTTAAATATATAAAATAAAACACATAGACATGCATAAGATTACTCCATGATTAAGGGTTATATTTTTAGGGCTTAATAATCAAATCACATTTGAAGAATGCAACTTTCATGAGTCTTTACTGTTCACCTTTATTTTCCTGATACTTTACTAATGTTTGTAGCTTTCTTCTGAACTATTTCCCTATTCTTCATGACTCAAATTATCTGACCTCCCCTTAGAAAACTGGTCTTCAACTGTTACATGTGTGTGTGTCTGTGTGTGTGTTTCAACAGCTGACTAAGGCCATTTTGAATTCTATTTCATTTCATTTCACCAGCTTCTCCATGACTAGTGGATATGAGAATTAACTAGTTTGGAAAGATTATTTGTATATCCTGTTAGAAAAGTTGCTTTGGATAATCAACCTGTAAGGGCATGGCATTTATAGGGGCTGTATTCTTGAATATTTCTGTGATAATGACCCATGTAGAACCAGGCTTAAATTTACTAGTGAGCCATCTTCCTTTTATGAAAATGGAAATGGGCCAGGCAAACATTTAATGAAGCATATTCAGATAGAATCCTTTTTAAAATTTAATTTTTAAAAATATACAAATCTATTTTTTGTCCCTTCCCATTCCTTCCCTGCGTGGCGAGAAAAGCCCTTGTAACACATATGCATAGTTGAGCAAACCGAATCACGCTGGCCATGTCCAAGAATATATGTTATATTTCGTACCATGAATCCATCACTTCTCTGTCAGAATATGAATAGTATGCTTCCTAATCAGTCTTCTAGAATAATGGCTGGTCATTATTGATCAGAGCTCATAAATCTTTCGAAGTTGTTTTCCTTGGTAATGAATGTTATTGTATAAATTGTTCTCCTTGTTCTGCTCAATTCACTCCATATCACTTCATAAAATTATTTCCAGGTTTCTATGAAATACTGCTTCATTTTATCTTACAGCAAAATAGCATTCTATTATATTCATTTGCTATAATTTCGGCCATTCCCCAATTGACAGGAGCTCCTTATTTTTAGTTTTCTTCATCAAATAGAGGTTAAGCTCTTAATAATGATATAAAATGGTAAAATCCACTGAACACTTCCTGAAGAGATCTCAAAATGAAAACTCTCAGGAATATTATAGCCAAATTCCAAAGCTCCCAGGTCAAGGAGAAACTATTGCAAGCAGCCAGAAAGAAACCATTATAATGGAGACACAGTGTATACCAGATTTAACAGCTTCCATGTTAAAGGAGTGGAGGGCTTGGAATATGAAAACCCAGAAGACAAAGTAGCTAGGATTCCAATGGAGAATAATCTACTCAGCAAAATTGAGTATAATCCTTCAAGGGGAAAACTGAATATTTAATGAAATAGAAAACTTCCATGTATTCCTGGTGAAAATGCTAGAGCTGAATAGAAAATCTGACATTCAAACTAAAAACTCAAGAGAAGCATATAAAGGTAAACATGAAAGATAAATCACAAGGGGCTCAAAAAAGTTAAACTGTTTACATTCCTATATGAGAAGATAATACATGTAACTCCTAAGAACTTTATCATTATGAGTGCGATTAGGGTCTGCACAGACAGAGTTAATCATGTTGGGATGATCTAAAAAAAGATGGATGAGAAAGAGGAATGCACTGTGACAAGGGTGACAGAAAAGGCAGAATGGAAAAAATTATCTCACACAAAAGTCATGCAAGGAAGACCTTTTATAGTGGAGGGGAAAATGGAGGGTGGTGGGCATTGAACTTCACTCTTATTGGAATTGCTTCAAAGAATGAAGAATACACGCACACATGCACACACGCACACAAACGTGTGCACATACATGTGCGCGCACACACACACACACACACACACACACACACAGAGTTATGTATACAAATGTAATTTACCCAAGAGGGAAATAAGAAGGAAAGGGGATAAGAGAAAGGGGACAAACGATGATAAAAGGGAGGGTGGATTAAGGTAGGCCATGGTTAGCATGAAAACAGACTTGAAGAAGGATAGCATAAAAAGAGAGAGAAGGATTAATAGATGAAAATAGGATAGAGGAAAATACATAGTTAGTAATCATAACCAAATGTGAATGAGATGAGCTCACCCATAAAACAGAAGTAGATAGCAGAATGGAGAAGAAACCAGAATCCAATATGTTATATATAGGACACATGGAACCGAAAGACACACACAGAGTTAAAATAAAGGACGGCAGCAGAATCTAATATGTTTCTACTTAAGTAAAAAAATGCAGAGGTAGCAATCATGATCTCAGACAAGGCAAAAGCAAAAATAGACTTAAGTAAAAGTGATAAGCAGAGAAATTACATTTTTCTAAAAGCTACCATAGACAATGACATAATATAAAAAATAGCAAGTTTCTCTGACAAAGGCCTCATTTCTCAAATATATAGTGAATTAAGCAAAATTTATAAATAAAAGAGCCATTTCCCAATTGATAAATGGTCAAAGGATATGAACACACAGTTCTCAGTAAAGGAAATCAAAGCTATCTATAATCATCATGAAAAATTTTCTAACTCACAATTTACTTAGAGAAAGGCAAATTAAAACAGTTTTGAGGTATCACCTTACACCTATCAGAAATGACAAATGCTAGAAGGGATGAAAGAAAATAGATACATTAATTAATTGTTGGTGGAGTAGTAAACTGCTCCAATTATTCTGGAAAACCATCTAGAACAATAACCCAAAGGGCTATAAAACCATGTATGCCTTTTGATGCAGTAATAACACTACTAGGTCTATACACCAAAGAGATAAAACAAAATGGAAAAGGGCTCATATGTACAAAGATATTTATAGCAGCTCTTTCTGCGATGGCAGATAATTGGAAATTGAGAAAATGCTTATTGATTGAGGAATAGCTGAAGAAATTGGGCATATGATTGTGACTGAATACTATTGTGCTACAAGAAATAATGAGGGGAGTGGTTTCAGAAAAACATAGCAAGACCTGTATGAATTTATACAAAGTAAAGTGAAGAGAACTGGGAGATTTATTGTGCACAGTAACGGAAATGTTATAATGATGATCAAATGTGAAAGCTTTGGTTACTCTGATCAATACAATTATCCAAGGCAATTTCAAAGAACTCATAATGAAAAAAAATGCCATCTACCACCAAAGAGAGAAGTGATGACCTCTGAGTGCAAATTGAAGTATAATTTTCTTGATTTCTTAACTTTTTTGTGATATGGCTAACATAGAAATATATTTTGCATGATTTCAATTGTATAATGGATATCATACTGCTTGCTTTCTCAGTGAGTGGGGCAGGGGTAGGAGGAAGGGCAAGAATCTGGGACTCAAAATTTAAAAAGAAAGTAAATAATAAATTTTAAAATAATTAAAAAGAAGATCCTTTAAAAGAGGACTTTTAGGGAGATTAGGAGTTTGATCTGCTTAATATAATGGAATTTTGCAAACTTAATTGGTTTGCGGCTGCTGATCCTACCATCCTGAAGAAATCTCTTTGAAGAAATGATAAGTTTCTGATTTTGGGACTTTATGTCTTCCTTATAGTTTCTTTTTTCCTTATGAATCAAAATTTTCATTTTGTTCCACACAGTAACAAAGTTCAGAGTTTTCAGTGCTGAATTGTTTGCACATTGATAAAAAACCTTACAAAGAAAAATATTACATTTTCCACCTATCTTTTCCCAAAGAGGAAGAAGTGAAAAGAGGAAGTTTTGTTATTTTTTAGCACCATACAAAATTAAACATATTTTATTGCAAAAATCATACTCCACGTAAATCATGGAGTGTAGTTTTCTCATGTCATTCCTAACTTTTGGAACAACCAAGTAGAATGTATACCACCCAACAAAGAAATGTTATGATTCTTTTGTGAATTCCACTAAATTGTTTTTATGACAAAATATGCAACCATCAAGGCACATTAGACTTAAGCTCTGCTGAAAGTGAGAATATCAGTTTTGATCCAATCTGATTTGCCATGACTTACATGATCTGCCATTTTCCTTATATTTTAACCTTGACAAAGCATGTGGCTTATTAAAATGGTATCTTAAAGAAGAAAGATGGTGGTAGGTTGGTGGGCAGACTCCAAGTACATGAACAAATCAGGTTCTTTCAACATCACTTCTCCTCAGTTTCCTTATATTTAGTTACAGGATTCCTTAGAAATCTAGAGGTGTTGATGATGGTTGGCATGACTTGCATAGGTAAAGAAATGCTTTTTGTTCATACCCATTTTGGGGGAGATGAATGTAGAGTGTAAGCTTTTTAGGGACTGTTTTTGCTTTGTTTTTGTATCCCCATGGCTTTGCACATTAAATTTTGTTGAACTGAGTTTATTTGGAGAAAATAATGACTGCAGGGGGAGGTAATGGAAGAGAAGAGGAAAAAAGATTAAGAATAGGAAGGGGAAAGTGTGTTTAAGCATAGGGAATCTGTGCTACAAATCCATGCAAGTGCAAGTGGCATATCCTTTAAATGGGGTCATAGTCTCCTGCCTTGTTAGGTGGTTTTGCTATGCTTATGCCTCAGTAGTTTGCCCTTCTCTAAGATGCCTTGGAGCAAGAAGTCACAGGCTGCCTCTAATGAATTCATACTTGATTCTTCAGTCAAGAAGGGTGTTGCATGATTGCACATGTATGAGCCATATAAGATTGTTTACCATCTATGGGAGGGGTGAAAGGAAAGAGGGACAGAGAGAATTTGGAAATTTAAGAAAATTTAAGAAATAAATTTTAAAAATTGATTTTGCATATAATTGGGGAAAATGAAATATTATTTTAAAAAAGTGGTGTTGGCTGGAAGGGAAAATTACAAGACAATTGATGTAGAGCTATGTTAGTCTGATTTGCTTCTCCCAAGAAAGTATAGTGATAGTACTCTTCTAGATTCAGCAAATACAGCAAACTATTGGACCACAAGCTAAAGTGATAATTGACTTGTCAGGAAAGTGAAGGCATCTTTCCCATTCAAAAATATTACTATATTTTGTTTGTAAGAGGCATCGTGCCATAGTGAATAGAGAAACAGAGCCTTGGATCCAGGATTCAAGTGCCTTGGCACACACTCCCTGTGTGACCTTATGTAAGTTACTTAACCAGTCTGTGCTCTAAGCAGCTCTGTAAGATGATAAATTGCAGAGAAAGTGCCAAATGTCATTCATTGAGGGAGTTTCCTCATCTGGAAGCTCTTTATTCCAAGGAATTCAAAAGACCTATTTCTATTCTACATTTTGTATTTATAGTACCTATATTGGCCAATATATCTCTCCTTTTTTCCCTTCCAAGAGAGCCATTCTCTGTGACAAAGAATGAAAAAGTGAAAAAAAAAAGTTCGGCAAAGTCATCAATCAACACATCAGGCAAGTCTGATATTATATGCAATGTTCTACATGTTTCCTACCTCATTCCTTTAAAGAAGGGAGGGAGGTAAATTCTCATATCTTGTCTTTGGATCCAGGCTGGTCATCCTAATTTCACAGTATTCAGCTGGTTTTGCTGACATTGGTCTTTATATTTAGATTGTTATGTTCATTGTTTTCTTCTGGTTTTGTTTACTTAGTTTTACATCAGTTCATATGTCTTCCTATGATTCTTTATATTCATTTTTTCTTAATAGTGCAGTAATATTCCACTTTTTCATGCCCCAAAGTTTGTTGAGCTATACCTTATTTGATGAATGTCTACTTTGTTTGAAATTCCTTTAGTACTACAAAAAAGTGCTTATTTTAGCATGTATAGGGCCTTTCCTTCCTTTCTCTCTCCCCTCTGCTTGCCTTTTCTTTCTGCTTTCTCTCTTTCTTCATTCTCTCTTTTCTTTTTTCTTTCTTCCTTTTTCCTTCCTTCCTTTCTCCTCCTTCTTTCCTTCCTTCCTTCCTTGCTTCCTTCCTTCCTTCCTTCCTTCTTTCCTTCTTTTCTCTGTCTCTCTCTGTCTCTGTGTCTCTGTCTGTCTGTCTCTCTCCCTTCCTTGCTTCCTTCTCTTCTTTGTTTCCACTGACTTCTGTGGTGCATATACCGGGTTGTAGGATCTCTTTGTCAAAGGATATGGACATTTTAGTCGTTGTCATAGCAAAATTCCAAATTGCTTACCAGAATATTTGGAGTAAGGCAGAATCCCACTAACAATGTATTTGTGTTCGTGTCTTTCCAGAAAACCTCCAAAATTGACTACTTCCATATTTCATCATCTTTGTCAGTTTGCAAGAGTGAAGAGAAACATCAAAGTTATTTTGATTTTCAGGTTTTTCACTACTAATGATTCAGAAATATCTTTCATGTAATTGTTAATAGTCCACATTCTTCTTTTGAGAAATGCCTATATTCTTTGACCTCATATCCTAGGGATGACTTTTAATTTTATATATTCTTGATATCCGACTTTTATCAAAGGTATTTGAGAATGTATCTTTCAAGAGTGCCAATTTTAACTTAGCTAGGTTTAGGCCCCAGGCCAGTTAAGCCTCTTTAAGTAGTAAGAGGGATTTAGCCACAACAGCTGCCCAGGGTCTCTTGTCTTCAAAAGGTATTCTTAGTTGCCTTTGCTTCTGAGTACTCTGCATTTCAGACCTTGGCTCCAGTTCACTCTCTCTCTAGAGCAGGGGTCCTTAATCTGGGGTCCACGGACTTGGGTTTAATTTTTTAAATAACAATTTCAATATAATTAGATTTCTTTGTAATTCTATGTATTCTATTTTATGCATTTTAAATTATTATTCTGAGAAGGGGTCCATAGTTCTTTACCAGATTCTCAAAGAAGTCCTTTAATTACATGCAGAAAAGGTCAAGAATCCCTCTCCCCTACAGAGATAGTGTGATGTAGTATTTAAAGGCTTCCTTTAGGTTAAGGAAGACATGGTTTCAAATACTGCATCAGACACCTGTAACCCTGGGAAAATCACTTATTCTTTCTGAACCTCAGTTTCTTCAACTGTAAGTTGGGGCTAATAGTACCTACTTCATAGGATTGAAATTATATAAAGCACTTTACAAACCTGAACGTGGAATGCAAATTTAAACTGTTAGATTGTAGGCATTTTGTGGGAACAGGTAACATATATGTGTGTGTGTGTGTGTGTGTGTGTGTGTTTGTGATTTTTAATTTGAGGTACTCCAAAACGTCAGCTATTATCAAACTTGACTCTCTCTTAGCGATTTAGTCGTTCTTCCTGGACTTATTTCTAGGCCTTAGAGACTCTGAGCCCTGCATCATCCCTTCTTCCAGATGTATTCGCCTGGTTTCCAAGTATAGGTTGAGTCACAGAGACTCCCTGGTCTCTCCCTCAAATCATTAGCATCTGGAAAGTAATCACTACAGTATGAAAAACAGGTGAGGAGTCTATGCCACCCCCCCACCCCCACCCCACCTCCACCACCCCCTCCCCTGCCCCGCCTCCCCTTGCAGGCCTTTCCTGTGCTTTTTATTTCCCTGTGACACAGGCAGCATGGCACAAGAGAAAATGACCACTTTCTGGAATTTGAGGTTCTGGCTTGGAATTCCCCCCTCTGATACTTGCTACCTCTGTGACATTGGGCAAATCACTTCACCTCCATGGCCTCAGTTTCCCTAAATCAAGAAGGTTGAATCAGATGGCCTTTGAAGCTCCAAACTTCTTATCCTAGGTGGGTAAAAGGCTCTCTATCTATATGGCTTAATTAGATCAGATCATAAGATTCAGTTTGCTGCAGCTCCTTTCAAGGGTACTATTCCATTGTATCAGGGACCTGCTATTTCAGGTTATTCATTACTTGTGGTTTTGTGATCAAGGTAATTAATGTAATTAGGATGGAATCATCTAAAATATTTTAGCCACAATTCTATATCAGTCATTTAGAGTTGGCTTTGCTTTCATTGCCATAACCAGCTTGGTGGCTGGGCAGTTTCCTTTACCTCTCCTAGCCTCATTTTTTTCCATCTGTAAAATGAAGATAAATACTATTTGCACTATACAGGGCTGTTTTGAGCAGAGTTGTATAAAGTGTAAAGGGCTGTGTAAAAATGAACTATTATTATATGCCAAAACCAAAGAGATATAGCACCTTGAAACATTTGAAAGTCAGTCAGGCATGATGACGGATGTAAAAGAGAAAGAAGAAACAGAATTGTTATTGTGTTCAGCTGGAACAGAACATACACACACCCCCACACACACACACACTCACACATTCTCTCTCTCTCTCTCTCTCTCTCTCTCTCTCTCTCTCCCTCTCTCCGTCCTTCCCTCCCTCTCTCTCTCTCTCTCTCTCTCTCTCCCTCCCTCTCTCTCTCCCTCTCTCTCTCCCTCCCTCTCTCCCTCCCCTCCCTCTCTTCCCCTCTCTCCTGTGCCTGGACATGTTTGGTCTCATGCCCATTTGTAGATTGAAAGTAACTATGCTTAAATGACCAAGAGGACTGTTTAGAGTTATGACAAGCTCTCTCACTTGACCTTAATAGAAAAGGCAAATTCCTGCACACGTAAGAACCAGTTCATTAGACTTACAATGACTTAGAACCTGAGTGTCCCAGAAGAGCTTTCTAGTAGATCTGTTGCGATGGTTATTTTGTTTACCAGAATAACGTTTTCTGTTTGTCAGAAGCATTTGTACGGCTATAGTTCCTTATAAAAAGACTTCTTGGTTTTAGGGTGTGGTAAATTATTCTTTGCTTTTAGGAGGCTCTATTTCCAAAACAGCAGGTTTCAATATCATAAAAGTTAAAGGACTAAAGCACTCATAAAGAGTAGCAAAATTTCCCACACTAAATGTTATGTCTCCCTCTTCCTCCCTCTTCTCATTCCCTTCCTCCCTCTCCTCCTCCCTTCCTTTCTCACTCCCCTACATTTTTTGTGACCTAGCTCTATTTGTGTTTCCTTAGGTACCCTGGTAGCCCTCCTCTTGCCTAGGGGTGGGGCAGGGACTCACTATATTAAAGATAGATTTAGTGAGGATACCCTAATTTACTTCAATCCTACTGCAGATTAGAACTCTCACATAAGTGATCCACTAGTTTCAATTTAAACAGAGATTATAGGCATAGGAGTGCCTGGCCCCAAGTTTTTAATTTTCTATGATTCCTGACAAATGGCTTATGTGGCTTGTATTCAGGGTGACTAGTATAGTAATTTGGTAACTGAAAACAAACTCTAAGTAGAACAGAACTATGATTGGGCCTGTGTCCGTCTACTTGAACTATATTGGCATATTAAAAGGGGCAAGGGAACAAAAGGAATTTGGAAGAAATGTCCGAACAATAGAATAGGTATTATATTAGCTACCAGCTAGTCATGTTTAAGGTTTTCCTAGTAAATTTAACCTTTTTCATATAGAAGTTAATCTATGTCTTTTGATTAGATGTTAAAATTTGCACATTCTCTCCCAAAACTTTGCCATTTTGTGACATAACAGAAAGATTCTTGAAATCAGGCAATACATTTTTTCCCACTCTCATCAGTGACCTATTTCCGAAATTCTTGTTTTTTCCTCTTTCCACCCTCCAGTGATAGAAACCAGCTCTGTGTCTCTGGAATTCTCAAACAGTTCCTGCTGAATTGGTGTCAAATGCTTACTCTTCGGTTCTGCTAATCACAAAGGGCACCCATTTCTGGGCTAGTGGTCAGTGCTGGGGACTTTTGAATTGCTTTGTATGAGACATTCAGCTTTTGTGACTCTGATTTGTTTTAGGCAAAATAATACACTAAAAGAAGGCATGTTTTGAAAATCTTCAATATGAGGAAGAAAAGGAACATCTGTTTTCCTTCAAGTCTATGTCTGTGACTCTCCATTTCCATTCCTCAGCTATTACCAGCAATGGACTATAAAGTATGTGATTTTTCTAGAATGCTTGCTCTGTAATGGAGCAATAGGAATAAATATACTGAGCAATTTGATATTTCTGGACCCATCCGATAGGCAATTGGGATTGGCAATTAGTCCTCATCCATTTGGAACACATCAAATTGTTACCTGAGTTAACTGGCTGGACGGACCTGGTTTATGCTTATTTCACTTCATCAGATTGTCTTGAGGCATTGAAGTTGTCATACTGGTACGTTATAGATTTATGAGTGAGTGCCCAATTTAGGACTGGGGCTGTGGTAGGGGATGGTGGCATTAAAATCTAATCCTGTTTCTTCCATTAACTTACTGAGAGATCCCAATGAACCTTTTAATGAATCTGTTCCTCAGATTTCAACAAAACAAAGAGCAAAAGAACAACTCTGGCCTAACTTCTTGGTATGTTCTGAGCAATAAATAGCAAAATACAGATGTTGGTAAAACATTTTGTAAATATTTAGTGACAGAGATATGCTTAGGAAGAGTCTAAAATACTAAAAAATTAGCTTTTAATGAAATGAATAGAATATTATCTACAATGTTGGCATAACAGTTGAAACCAGACTTTCCAGATGTGAGTCTGCTGTATTCTTAGGAAGAATGAGATTTTTGGTTGGATCCATATTAAATATTTGCAAAGGACTTATTTTTCCAGTTAACTGACATGCCAGAACTCCACCAAACTTTCTATACACAACCTATGTTTTAAATGTCTTTTGAACTACTGATTGTCAGCCTTGGCCACATGTTTTCTCTCTAATATTTCACTAGCTACTACTCAAGACTTTCTTACCTACTGGAGTTTTCATCATTCTGGATCTATGGAATCTTGTCCCTTGTATCTCCTACCTTCTGATTATTTTCTTCCTCTGGAACTACCAAGGGTCCCAGAAGAAAGTAAGAAAATATTGTTTTCACCCACTGCAAATTCAGTATACTTAAAACTCTGCTGGGCCCTAATTGCTACTCCGCAATCCTTCCCCCATTCCATCCCTCACAAACCCTAACCCATCCAAGCATCTAGAAATCATCTTAGCCAGTAAACCCTGAATCTCATTGCCAAGCTAAGATAAATGACAGTCAAAAGTGACACCAATTTTTAATGTAATCTCATTCATGAAATATTAAGGAATAGGATGCTGGAAAAGGAATAGGAAGCTCATAAAATAGTGAGAAACAATGGAGGGAAAACAAATTTACAGAAAACTTGGTGAAAGATGCAATTAATATAGGTAATTTAAAGAATTTGAGGATGAAACTGGGAGAACAACAAACAGATCCCAAAGAAACAGGTATGTAATTATTTTATTGCACTTTCTCCACTAATTATAATGGAATGGCCACAGGTAGATTCTGAACATCACAATTTGTTCTACGTGCAGAGATACCAATGGCATTATAAAAATAAAGTTGGGAACAGCATCTGGACTAGATAAAAAATATATCAGAGAAGTCCCTACTGATGATAACACAATTTTGAGGGTATTAGAGGATGAGTTCTCAACATGAAAAGAGGGCAAGATAGTAAATGCTTGGAAAAATTATAGATTTTATTCTTAGGCAAGAAGGTAGTACAGTAGACAGAATTTTGGATCGGGAGTCAGGAAGAGCTGAGTTCATATCTAGCCTCATTCATTTCCTAATTGTATGACCCTGGCAAGTCACTTAATCTCTATTTGCCTCAGTTTTCTTATCTGTAAAATGGAACTGATAATAGTACCTACTGCCTAGGGTTGTTGTGAAGATAAAATGAGATAATATTTGTAAAGTGCTTTGTGAATCTTAAAGTTCTATATAAATGCTCGCTATTTTTACTATAAAAAAGTGATTGAGAATTTCCCTAACCAGTGGTACACATCCTAACTTTTCTTCTGTCCATAAAACATTTATGAGAAAAAACCTACATGTATATCAAGTGCATCTTTGATGGAAGTACAAGAAGTGAACAGGCAGGTTTGCACAAATGTTATTGTATCGCAGACCACATCCTTGCAGTTGTGCAGTTGACCGAAGTTGATTCAATAGAGCAAAATGTCTCCTTAAAGGCCCACCTCCAAGCTATCTTCTGTACTGATATTAAAACCACACAAAATTTCAGCAAGATGAAAGATGACTTAATTCACCATCAATTGAGGAAAAAGCATGACAATATTTATGGTGTTTGTCACTGTCATGAAAGATGTCCAGGGATGAGTCCACAATAAGAGAAATTCCCTAGAGATGCATTCTAGATACTCTTCAGATGACACTGGAACAATGCAGAGCTTCTTAAACAGGTTCTATCATTATTCAAAAGATTGTGGCCTAAATATCCAGATAGGAAAAGCCACCAAGTTGAAAAATGCCTGTTATTCAGTTTGAATGGACAATATATACCTTGGATGGATAGCAATCTGTAACTAGAGTAGAAGAGGAATAGAGAAGGCTGGATTAACTTTGGGAAACTGTGAAGTTGTTTTTTTTTTAAATAACTCCCACCTCCTTGAAAAAAAAAAGTTCCATTTTAAAACATCAATATTCTCTAGCTGATGCTTTATGACTGAAAAGTCATAAAATACCATAGACTCTGAAGAACTAAAATTTAGGGTGATCCAAAAGGCAATTGAAACATCTATGGTAGGCGTGATTAGGCTGAAATATGTTACTACCAAAAGAGAAAGAGAAGTGGCACAAAGATATCATTAGATGCGTGTCTGGAAAAATAGATGAGCTAGTCATGTAAGCAGAGCAAGGGATGACTAATGGACAAGAAAAATGTAGGAAAAGAGTCACTGGGATAGGAGGTGGGGGTGGGATGGGGTTGTGTTGTGATATTCATCTTTGTAGGAAGCACTCACCCTAATGGAATCACAAATCCATTGAATTCAGAACATGAAAAGATAATCTCTGTATCATGGAAGTATTATAGCTGACTATGTTGGCATTGTGTCTTTGATAGATTCTAAATTCTAAGAAGACAGAGACACTATCTATTTTAACTTTATATCTCTGCTTGTGCTTCGTATAGTGCTCAGTAGATAGGTAGTAGGTCCTTAAAATGGTTGCCATTATTTATTTTTAATTCCCTTTTTCAGAAGTTGCACAGGGTTGGGTGTTTGACATTGGGACAAAACAAAGAATTTCTAGAACTAGAAGTTATGGTTATATGATCTTTAACATCCAAGATCATCTGACCTCTGTCACAAGCTTTCTCTTGTGTTGGACATTAGATGGAGGAGAAAAGCCAGGAAATTGCCTTAGCTCTCGCCAATTTCCTCAGAAACAATGGTAAATCAATCCTCTAAACTGATTTTGGAGTGACAGAGCCTACAAAAAGATGGAGTGAAGTAATTTCCAGATGCAGAAAGTTAGTGAGGCCCCTGATCCCCTACACAAGAAGCTTGGGATGGTGCCCCTTGTGGCCCAGCAGCAGAACTCAACTTTAAAAGTCATGAAGTAGGCTAAAAATGAGTGAAAAACACAAAAGAGCCCTCACCATAGAAAACTACTATGGTGACAGGGAAGATCAGAACACAAACTCAGAAGAAGACAACAAAGTCAAAATACTTACAAGTGAAGCCTCAAAGGGGAAGATGAATGGGTCTCAAGATCAAAAAACCTTCCTGGAAGTACTCAAAAAAGATTTTGAAAATCAAATAAGGGAGGTAGAAAAAAAATTTGGGAAAAGAAATGAGAGTTATGCAAGAGAGAGTCAACAACCTAGAAAAAGAAAAACAAAAATTGACTGAAGAAAACGATTCCTTAAAAAGTAGAATTGGCCAAATGGAAGAGGAAGTACAAAAGCTAACTGAAGAGAATAATTCCTTAAAAATGAGAATTGGGCAAGTAGAAGCTAATGACTCTATGAGACGTCAGTAATAAAAAACAGAAGAAAATGTAAAATACCTCATTGGAAAAACAACTGACCTGGAAAATAGATCCAAGAGAGATAATTTAAAAATTATTGGACTACCTGAAAGCCATAATCTAAAAAAGAGCCTAGGCAACATGTTTCAAGAAATTATCAAGGAAAATTGCCTTGATATCCTAAAACCAGAGGATAAAATAGTCATTGAAAGAATCTGCTGATCAACTCCTGAAAGCGATCCCAAAACGAAAACTCCAAGGAATGTTGTAGCCAAATTCCAAAATTATCAGGCTAATGAAAAAATACCACAGGCAGCCAGAAAGAAGCAATTCAAATATCAAGGAGTCGCAATGAGGATTACACAGGACTTAGCAGCTTCAACATTAACAGATCAGCAGTCATGGAATATGATATTCCAGAAGGCAAAGGAGCTTGGATTACAACCAAGAATTAACTACCCAGAAAAACTGAGAATAATCTTTTGGGGGAAAAGATTCAATGAAATAGAGGACTTTGATACTTTTCTGATGAAAAGACCAGAGCTGAAGAGAAAGGTTGATCTTCAAATATAATACTCAAGAAAAGTATAAAAAAGTAAACAGGGAAAAAATGTTATTAAATAACGTTAAACTGTTTACATCCCTATGTAGCACAACGATACTTGTAACTCTTGAGGACTTTATCTCTATTAGGACAGTTAGAAGTAGTAAACATAGACAGGGGGTGTGAGTATAAGTTAACTTTGATCTGATGATATTAAAAAATTGTTTTTGTAGAACATTCTCTCTCCAAGTACTGAATAAGAAGGAAAATGTGGAGAAGATATACTGAAACATAAGTATCTCAAAGATTGCTACCATGGACAATTTAGTTTTGAAAGGATAAGTGAAGTTGGACCACTGAGCTATTCTCTTATTTTTTTCACTTAATATTTTATCTTACATGTAAAGATAGTTTTAAACATTCATTTTTATAAGATTTTGAATTCCAAATTTTTCTCCATTCCTCTGTCCTTTCCTCCTTCCTAAGACAACAAGCAATCCGATTTAGGGTATACATGTACAAGCATGTCAAACATATTTCCACATTAGTCATGCTGTGAAAGGAGAATCAGAACAAAAGGGAAAAACCATGAGAAAGAAAAAAACCAAAAAAGTGAAAATAGTATGCTTTAATCCGCATTCAGACACAATAGTTCTTTCTCTGGACGTGGAAAGCATTTCCCCATCATGAGTCTTTTAGAATTGTCTTAGATTGCTGTATTGTGGAGAAGAACTGAGTCTATCATAGTTTATCATCACAAAATGTTGCTTTTTCTGTGTACAATGTTCTCCTGCTTCTGCTCACTTCACCTAGCATCAGTTCATGTGAGTCTTTCCTGTTCATCATTTCTTATAGCACAATAGTGTTTCATTACATTCAGATACCACAATTTTTCAGCCATTCTTTAATTAATTGATATCCTCTCAATTTCCAGTTCTTTGCCACAACAAAAAGAGTGGCTATAGATATTTTTGTGCATACGTGTAGGTCCTTTTCCTATTTTTATGATCTCTTTGGAATACAAACCTAATAGTGATAGTGAAGGATCAAAGGGTATGTACAATTTTATACCCCTTTGGGCATAGTTGCAAATTGTTCTCCAGAATGGTTGGATCAGTTCACAACTTCACCAACAGTGAATTAGTGCTCCAATTTTCCCACATCTTTTCCAGCATTTTTCATTTTCCTGTTTTATCATGTTAGCCAATCTGATAGGTGTGAGGTGGTACCTCAGAGTTGTTTTGATTTGCATTTCTCTAATCAGTAGTGATTTAAAGCATTTTTTCATATGACCATAGCTTTAATTTCTTCATCTGAAAACTGTCTGTTCATATCCTTTGACCATTTATCAATTTGACTCAGTTCTCTATCTATTTGAAAAATGAAGCCTTCATTAGAAACACTGGCTGCAAAAAATGTTTCCCAGCTTTCTGCTTTCCTTCTGATCTTGGTTATGTTGGTTTTATTTATTTATTTTATTTATTATTTGATCCAATGTCTGGCATGTACTAATTGCATTTAAGTGAACCCCTAAAAAAACGCAAAAAATTTGGTGTGATCAAGATTGCAAGTGTCTCTTGCCTTACATTGCAGATTTATCACCCACAAAATTCTTAGTATTCTCTATCTCCAAGACTTCAGGTACCATAGCAACATGGCCTAACACTTAAAACTTTGTCAGAAACATAAAGAACACAAGGAATTAAAATACAGAGACATCAGAACAGTCAACCAGGAGCATTAAATTCATGTGGCCATCCCGTGCTACTACAATGAAGTTTCAGTAAGGTTTTTCTGTTTCCCTCCTTTAAGACAAGACTTTCCTAAAAAGCAATATAAAACACCAGCCTACGACAGTGCTCGAGCAGTCCTGTACTCATTTTCTTTACCCTTTTGGCCACAGATGGGCCTATGCTGGAAGAGATGCTGGTTCTTTGGTCAAGGCTGTTGGCAACAGATGGTATCTTCCAACACCCACAGCCCCTTTCCTTTCATATTGAGTAACCCTCGAGCCCTGTGATAACTTCCATATGTTTATAGTATCTCTGCCTCTATGCAGTTATTTAGAGCTAAATTGACTTTTAGAAATGGTGAAGGATCAAGCAAAATGAATGGGTCTTCTTTGAAAGTGCAGCTGCATGACTCCATTGATATTGTTTATACGTGTGTGGATATAAAGCCAAATTCAAATGGGTTGCTCCAGATAACATTCTTGTTTTCTGTTTAACACATTAATTCAACATGAACTATATTTGGGCTTGCCACTTAAAACCATAGGCTTCATACAATTCTTCAGCTTGACACAGTTCAGCTGGCATTAGCTATGTTTTCAGATAAGTTGACTATTATGCAAATAAGAGACTGGTGAATCGATTTTTTCTCCTGTATTTTCCAGCATTCTTTTCATTAAAAAAAAGTTTGAGGCTTTTGCCTCATGAATTTCTTGTTTGGAGAAAGCCATGTCTCTTTATAAAATATACTATACAGAGACATAACTGGTGTCAGAAAGGTACCTATACAATAGGTACTTTTTTGTTCTTGATAAAGAAATGAATAGTCACCATGGAAACAACTTACATAATGTTGAGAACTGAGGATGCTTGTTAGATACATGGTGGATCCAATATTGGATCCAAAGTATCTGGCAAATTTACTATGCAGTCTTGTTCTCATTAAACTGGTTTGGGCTGGACCTTTCTTTGATATTTTAAAATTCTTTTCCCCCCATCTCATACTTAAAACATTACTGGTATTTTGGCAATTTCAGTAAGTTAAAAAAATACGCACTCTTTCCTCTTTATCTCTTCCCCTTTCTCCCTCTCCCTGTCAGTCTCTCCTCTTCTCCCTTTCCCTATTTCTCAAATGTTTTTGTGTACTGAGGCTAATAAAAAATATTGAAGAGCTATATGGATCAAGCAAATAGCAAGCCAATTGGTTTGAGCACTTTAGGACTAATTAGCTCTAGAGGGCAGAGGACAATTACATTTTTTCAGTTCTGTTTTTATCATACAATACTAAGGGCCAAAATTACTTAGGGATATAGACAATTAGAATTTGTTAGATTGGTATCTATGAACTTTTAGGGCAAATCTATTCACCACTAATATTTGCTTATGTTATGTCAGTATAATGGAAAGACCACTGAAGTTCTCACCTCTGTTCTTTACTGCTTCTGTATCTTTGGACAAGTCATTTTATCTCCTGGACCTCTTTTTCCTTTTCTGTAAAATTATCTGGAAAAATTATACTTTATATATATGTTATATATACATATATGCATATATGTATATATATATATATAATCTTTATACTGTACTAAAATTAACTTCGAATAAAAAAGTCACTTGAAACAGAAGAAACTGCTGTAGATATTAATAGATTTCCCTTCATATAGAGGATAATATTGCCTCTTAGGAGGATCAAAGATAATATGTTAAGATATTTCTCAGGAAAGGAATCAAACATGGGACACTTCACTTAGGAATGTAACTAAACCACTATATCAGTGGCATATGTAATGCACGGTCATATATTTAGAGTTTGAAGGAACTTTGGAGGTCAACCTACTTATTTTATAGAGGATGCAACTGAGATATACAGATGTAAAGTGTCTTGAGTAGGGCCATGCAGATACCTGAAGTGGGATTCGAACACAGCTGTCTAGTTCTCTTATAAACTATTCTATATCCCTTCACTTTTGCACTATTGAATCTGCCCACTTCTCTGTTTTAAACCTTTTTCTGCCCTAGCTTCTCACAATAAAAATTTAGAAAGTTTTTAGAATCATACAAAGACTAGAGTTTGCTTTTCCCCTGTTTCCAAGCCTTTGACCAAAAGTACATTTCCAGTCATGGATGAAGAACAGGACATGGGAGTAAAGCAATACCTACACTGAACAAGTGCACACCCTCTTTTACAGGGTAAACACAGAAACTAGTTCCTGTTCAAAGATTATGTTTTGTTAAGTGCCTGGGTCCAGAGTCTTTGATCTTTGGCTTTGACAAGCCTAGAAATAAGTAGTTTCAAAGAAGTTTCCTTTTCCCTTTCTCCACTTCTGCATGACCAAGTATGGCTAGAAGAAGGAGAAAACTGAGAAAACAAAGCTTAAAGAGTTGCCTGATCTCTTCATGGGAAGAAATTTAATGATGTTAGCAAGGGTACTTGCCAATATGGATAGTGGGGTGGGAGCTCATAGAAGGAAAATGAAATGAAGTTCCAATGTCATAGACTAAGAAGAAATTATTACGCTTTTTGGAGTAAGAATCCCCTCTGGGCCTTCACTATTCCTGGAAAGAGTTAGGCACTTAGCAAAGCTTGTTAACTCTTTTAGTCTCTAAGAAGAAGGTCCTCTACCACTCTCTCTTTTTTTCTTCTTCTTCACAATCATACTTATAGCCATTTGTTTGGCAGAACATTCTCAACTCCTTAATTTAGAAAAGTGGTTTTTGAAGAGAGGTTTTAAGAGAAATCTGCAGTGTACTGTGAAGTGGTTTCTTAATGCATACTTTTGCAAGCTGCATTGGGTGCTCATAGGAGTGAGGGAAAGAGACACCATCATAAAGAGATGATGAGTTCATTGAAAAGCACCAGAAAATTGAATGTGTGTGTTCATGTAATCAGCTCAGTAAGACTGTATTCAGAAAGTATGTCCCCTCCATTAAAAGAAAAGGTCAACAATTTCTTATACTTGCTCATTTATATAAATGTTGTATCCTTCTAGGAAGGGTTCCTAGTATATGTGGGCCTAGGACTATGCCTTGAACATTGTAAGCCATTTAATGAGTGTTAGACCAGATTGGAAAAGGGAAAAAGGATAAGGATGTAGGAAAATGAAGGGACCAGCCATGCCCAGAAATTCCAAAATCAAAATGCAAGGACCTATTCTTGTTCGTTCTCTCTCTCTCTCTCTCTCTCTCTCTCTCTCTCTCTCTCTCTCTCCCTTCCTTTCTCCCTTCCTCTCTCCCTCCCTCCCTCCCTCTCTCTTTCATATATATTATATATAATGCACATACATATTCATAGTAATTTTTTTTTCTTTTTGTAACAAGATAGTCTTATTTGGGCTTGGCAACCCTGGGATGATTTTGTTGGGTATGTTCTCATGACTTTATAACACTCTTTATTATGGGTATAGCTATTCTGGAGCCCCCTTCCCCCGCAAGTGGCATGTAAGTAGTTTCCAAGTTTATTTTTGAAAAAAAAAAAACCCTGCTAGCTCAGCTTGTGAGTATTTTTGACTTCTTCTTGGAGCCCTTCCAGTCACTCTATAGGGACCCATCTGTCACCTGTCCTTCCTGCAAGGATAAGGTGGCTGCTCTGTAAGCCAATGACTTAAAGACCAGAATTTAGCTGTGACAGCTTTGAAATCTCATTGCTCTCTCAGATCAATAATTGTTAGTGTTCTGGAATAGCAACACAATTATTCTATACATATTTCTCTTTATTAGTTCTTTTTCTGGATACAGATAGCATTTTTCTTCACATGTCCTTTATAGTTAATTTGGGTATTTCTAACAGTTAAAATAACTTACTCAAAGTCATTCTTCAAACAATATTGCTGTTACTGTATACGATGTTCTCTTGGTTCTGCTCATTTCATTCTCCATTATTTTGCACAAGTCTTTCCATGTTTTTCTAAGATCATTGAACTCGTTGTTTCTTGCACAGTTGCATTCCATCACATGCATATACCACAACTTGGTCAGCCATTTTGCAAGTGATGAGCATCCCTGCAATTTCCAGTTCTTTGCAGTCCCAAAAAGAGCTAGAGAGCCTTTCTCATTCAAAATGACAGAATCTCAGAACTAGAAGGCAATTTCAAAGGGTTTTCTTAGCTTAAGGAAGGAAGGAATCAAGCATTAGTAAGCACTCACTATGTGTCAAGTGCTATGCTAGGATCATTATAAATATTATCTCATTTGATTCTCACTATAATTTTAGGAGGCACAAGCTATTATTATGTCCATTTTGCATTTGAGGAAGCTGAGGTAAACAGAAGTTAAGTGACTTGACCAGAATCACACAGTAAGTATCTCAGGACAGATTTCAAGGCAAGTCCTCTTGACACCAAGTCTAGCACTTTATTCACTGTACACCCTACCTAACAAGAGTGGGTAACAGTGTATTAACCTGGAATTTTACACATCTTGGCCACAAAAATTATAAATCCATTTCTCTCCCTCTCTCTCTCTTTCCCCTCCCTCTCCCTCTCTCTATTCGCTCTCTCTCCCAACTTGTAGGTATCTAGGTGGGGCAACAGAGAGCGTACTGGGCTTAGAATCAGGAAGACTCATCTTCATAAGTTCAAATCCAGCCTCAGAAAACTACTAGCTGTGTGATCCTGACCAAGTCATTCCCGACCATTTAATAGCGTTTTAGTTTTCTAATCACATGCAAAGATAGTTTTTAACATTCACTTTTACAAGATTTTGACTTCTGTATTTTTTCTCCCTCCCCCACCTTCCCTCCCCAAGGTGGCATGCAATTTGACAAAGACTATACAGGTACAATCACATTAAACGTATTTTCCACATTAGTCATGTTGTGAAAGAAGAATCATAAGAAATGGGAAAAACCATGAGAAAGTAAAAACAACACAAAATGACAATAGTATGCCTCGATCTACATTCAGAACCATAGTTCTTTCTCTAGATGTGGATTGAATTTTCCATCATGAGTCCTTTGGAATTGCCTTAGTTCATTGCAATGCTGAGAAGAGCTAAGTCTTTCAAAGTTGGTCATAGCACAATATTGCTGTTACTCTGTACAATGTTCCCCTGGTTCTACTCACTTCACTCAGCATTAGTACATGTGAGTCTTTCCAGGTTTTTCTGAAATCTGCCTGCTCATCATTTCTTATAGCACAATAGTATTTCATTACATTTAGATACCACAGCTTGTTCAGGCATTCCCCAATTGATGGACATCTCCTCAATTTCCAATTCTTTGCTGCCACAAAAAGAGCTGCTATAAATATTGTTGTACGTGTGGATCCTTTTCCATTTTTTATGATCTCTTTGCAATACAGACCTAGCAGTGGTATTGCTAGATAAAAGGCTATGCACAGTTTTATAGCCCTTTGGGCATAATTGCAAATTGTTCTCCAGAATGGTTGGATCAGTTCACAACTCCATCAACAATGCATTAGTGTTCCAATTTTCCCATACCCATATCTTCTCCAACATTTTCTTCTTTGTCACATTATCCAAAGTGATAGGTGTGAGGTGGTGCCTCAGAGATGTTTTGATTTACATTTCTCTAATCAATAGTGATTTAGAGCATTTTTATATGACTATAAATAGCTTTAATTTCTTTGTCTGAAAACAGCCTATTCATATCCTGACCATTTATCAATTGGGGAGTGACTTGTATTCTTATAAATTTGACTCAGTTCTTTATATATTTTAGAAATGAGGCCTTTATCAGAGACAACGGCTATAAAAATTATTTCCCATCTTTGTGCTTCCCTTCTAATCTTGGTTCATGTGCTTTGTGCAAAAACTTTTTAATTTAATGTGATCAAAATTGTCCATTTTGCATTTCATAATATTCTCTCTCTTGTTTGATTGTAAATTCTTGCTCTTCTAATTTGCTTATGGTATCACCCTTTAAGTCTAAATCATATACCCATTTTGACCTTTTCTTGGTATATTGTGTAAGATGTTGGGCTATGCCAAGTTTCTGCCATATTGTTTTCCAGTTTTCCCAGCAGTTTTTGTCAAATAGTGAGTTCTTATCCCTGCAGCTAGAGTCTTTGAGTTTATTAAACAGTAGATTACTATAGTCATTGACTCCTATGTCTTATGTCCCTAACCTATTCCATTGATCCACCACTCTATTTCTTACCTAGTACCAAGTAGTTTTAATGATTGTTGTTTTATAATACAGTTTTAGATCTGGTACAGCTAGGTTTTAACCCTTTTCCCCTCAGTTCCTTCATCTGTAAAATGAGCCGAAGAAGAAAATGACAAATGACTCCAGTGTCATTGCCAACTCCTCTGTCTCCATTGGGGTCATGAAGAGTCAGATACAACTAAAATGACTGAAAAATAAAAATAAATGTTTTGGCATGTATTGGCCTTGTTTTTTTGTCGTTGACTTCCTTGGAGTAAATGTCTAGTTGGAAAATCTCTGGATCAAAGGTTTAGATATTTTAATCACTCTCTTTAAATAATTCCAAATTTTCCCCCAGAATTGATGAACCAATTCATAACTCCAGATGCAATACATTAGTGTTCTTTTATTTCCAGAACACTACCACTATTAACTATTCCCATCTTTTGTCATTTTTGTGAGTGTGAGATGAAACTTTGGGGTTGTTTTGATTTGCATTTCTCCTCCTCTTGATGACTTGAAATGTTCATAATGTTATTAATAGTTTCCAATTTTTCTTTTGCAAACTGTTTATATCCATTGACTGATTATCTATTGGGCAGCTAGGTGGCACAGTGAAAAGAGTACTGAGCCTGAAGTCAGATAGACATACCTTTCTGAATTCAAATTTGGCTTCAGACACTTACCAGCTGTATGATCCTGGGAAAGTCACTTAACCCTATTTGCCTCAGTTTCCTCAGCTGTAAAATGAACTGGCAAAGGAAACTCAAGTATCTTTGCCAAGAAAAGTCTAAATGGGGTCATGGAGAGTCAGACATAACTAAAACAACTGAACAACAACAAAAACGTATCTGTTAGGTATTGACTTTTGATTTTCTATTTCTTTTAATTATCCATATATTTTGGATATCATTCCTTGTTAGAGAAACTTGTTCTAATGATTTTCCTTGCTAATGGCTTTCCCTTATTTTCTAGTTACATTAATTTTGTCCATGCAGAAATTTTTTTGTGTGCTAATTACTTCTGTGCTTTGTTTTCTTAAGAATTTATTGACTATTCATAATAGTAAAAGGTATATATTATGCTTCCCTTCTTTTCTTTTATGGTATGAATTTTAATATTTAGTTCACATCAGTCTTTTGTGGCATGTATGTGGTATAAGATGTCGGTTTCCATCAAATTTCTAACAGACTGATTTCCTAGTTTTGCCAGTAGTGCTCTCTTAGGCCCCAGCCTAAGATAATCTCTTTACCCTTTCCCTCTTGATATCTGGGAGAAGTATAAAATGATTGCTTTGCTGATTGTATGAGAAGACCAATATAGTAGTGTAGCCCAGGATTTCTTCATCTTCCAGGCTACCCTCCTCCATTATAATAATTGCAGTATATTTAAAAATGATTTTTTTTCATGAGAATAAGGAACCAAAATGAAATTATCTTCCTAATTTTTTTCATAAAAGTTCCTTTCATTTTTTTATTGTGCAGTCCCATTTTTCAAACTTGTTTCCATAATTCAAATAATAAGCAAAATAAAACCTATATAAGCATAGATGAACAAGGAGGTAGATGAAGAAGCATTTTGGTTTACAAAACTGACCTCAGGCCATTGTGAAAGTAACATTTTTAGTTTTATTTCCTCAGCTGCTAGAATATTTTCTGTTTTGCTCTAGTCACTCTGAAAAGACACTTCAGACATTATGACTGGTGTTCAATAAATTGGAGCCAGATATTTCCAATACCCATTAAGAGCTAGAGGTACATCATTACCATTTAAAGTTTTACTTTTTGTACAGTTACAGCCACATCGTGTGATGACTAACTTTGATAGACTTGGCTCTTCTCAGCAGCACGAGGTTCTAGGACAACGCTAAGGGGCTCATGATGGAAAGTGCTATCCACATCCAGAGCAAGAATTATAGAGTCTAAATGCAGATCAAAGCATACTATTTGCTCTCTCTCTTTTTTGTTTTGTTTCTTCTTTCTTGTGGTTCCTTCCATTGGTTATAATTCTTCTTTACAACATGACTAATGTGCAAATATGTTTAACATGAATGTATATGTAAAGCCTATGTTAGATTTCACTTAGGGAGGAGTGAGGGGAGGGAGATAGAGAAAATTTAAAACTCAAAAGCTTGTGGAATTGAATGTTGTAAACTAAAAATGAATGAATAATTTTTTAAAAATATAATGTTCTACATTTACTTTTTTGCCAATTTTTTTTCTACTTTTCTATGATGATGATGATGATGATGATGATGATGATGATGATGATGATGGTGGTGGTGGTGGTGGTGGTGGAGGCTCCAAATCTTACCCTGGCTCTGAGTGTCACAATTTATGATCACAGTCTATATATACTGACTACACCACTCTCTTCCTACAAGAGGGCTGCATATTTTAGTTTCTATATTAAAAAGCATAGTAACTCTGGCTAGTGTCTAATAGACTCTGGCTTAGGTAGTTATGACCAATAGAACATGGACTCTACTAAATTAATTACTGACAACTAATTATTAGATTAAAATTTTTCCTATTAATTTTGTTCATTTGAGGTTTACAAAAAGTTAACTAATATAGATTATCTTCCCAAATTTGGCTTCAGGAATCATCTGTAGAAAAGAGAACAAGGTATTTTTTTTTTGTTACTAGGGAGAGTTATATGGCTTATGAGGACAACATTGGTAGGGTAATGTTTAAAAAAGCATCAACATAAACCTTTTAAATGGAATAGACATAGTCAGAAGATAAGTTATAGGTCTTCCACTTACTAGCTATATGATTTGGCTAAGTCATAGCCTCTTTGAACTGCAAGCACCTCATCTGTAAAATGGGAATAATTTCTATACTCTCAAATCCAGGGAACTTTAAAAAAAAGAAATCACTTTACAGTTTTAAAAACTCTATATAAATGTGAACTATTATTACAACTCATCAAAATATTTTTTTTCTGAAGAAGTTTTTTAAATTTTTATTCTTTTATTTTTAGTATACAACACATGGTTCTACATAATTTTGAGTTCCAGATTTTCTTCCCTCCCTCCCACCCTCTCTCCCCAAGATGGCATGGAATCCGATATAACTTCCATGTATAACTTTGCATTGAATTAGTTTACACACTAGTCAAGTTGTGGAGAAGAATTATGACCAATGGAATGAATCATGAGACAGAAGAAACAGAACCAAAAAAAAAAACCAACCCAAAAACAAAAACAAAAGAGAGAAAAAAAAGGGTGGGGGGAAGGTGAGCATGTAGTGTGCCTCAATCTGCATTCATATTTCATAGTTCTTTCTCTGGATATAGACAGAATTCTCCATCGTGAGTCCTTTGGAGTTGTCTTTGCACACTGTGTTGTCAAGAAGAGCAAAGTCTGTCAGGGTTAGTCCTCACAGAATCCATATATCTGTGGCTGTGTATAATGTTCTCCTGGCTCTGCTCCACTCACTCAGCATTATGTCGTATAGGTTTTTCCAGGTTGTTATGAAGTCTGTATCTTCCCCATTTCCTATAGCACAATAGTATTCTATTAACTTCATGTACCACAGCTTGTTCAGCCATTCCCCAATTGATGGGCATCCCTTTGATTTCCAATTATTAGCTACCACAAAAAGAGCCGCTATAAATATTTTTGTACATATGGGTCCTTTTCCCACTTGTGTGATCTCTTTGGGACACAACCCTAGAAGTGGTATTGCTGGGTCAAAGGGTATGAACATTTTTATAGCCCTCTGGGCATAGTTCCAAATTGCTCTTCAAAATGGCTGGATCAGTTCACAACTCCACCAGCAATGTAACAATGTTCCAATTTTCCCACATCCTCTCCAGCATTTATCATTTTCCTGTTTTGTTATTTTAGCCAATCTGACAGGAGAGATGTGGTATCTAAGAGTTGTTTTAATTTGCATTTCTCTAATCAGTAGTGATTTTGAGCATTTTTTCATATGCCTATAGATATCTTTAATTTCTTCCTCTGAAAACTGTCTGTTTATATCCTTTGACCATTTCTCAATTAGGGAATGACTTGTATTCCTATATATTTGGCTCAGTTCCCTGTATATTTTAGAAATGAGGCCTTTATCAGAGATAGTAGTTGTAAAGATTTTCTCCCAATTTTCTGCTTCCCTCCTAACAGTTGTTGCATTGGCTTTTTTTTGTACAAAAACATTTCAATTTAACATAATCAAAATTATCCATTTTGCACTTTGTAATGCTCTCTATCTCTTGTTGAGTCATGAATTGTTTTCTTTTCCATAAATCTGATAGGTACACTATTCTTTGCTCTCCCCAATTGCTTATGGTTTCAGCCTTTATGCCTAAATCATGAACCCATTTTGACTTTATTCTGGTATATGGTGTAAGATATTGGTCTATGCCCAGTTTCTGCCCTCCTGTTTTCCAATTTTCCCAGCAGTTTTTGTGAAATAGTGAATTCTTAGCCCAGAAGCTGGCCTCTTTGGGTTTATCAAAGAGTAGATTGCTATAGTCATTGACTTCTCCATCTTGTGTACCTATCTTATTCCACTGATCCACAACTCTGTTTCTTAGCCAGTATCAGGTAGTTTTGATGACTGCTGCTCTATAGTACAGTTTAATATCTGGTATGGTTAGGCCACCTTCTCTAGCATTTCTTTTCATTAATACCCTAGATATTCTAGACCTCTTGTTCTTCCAGATGAATTTTGTTATTTTTTTATCCAGGTCTGTAAAATAATATCTTGGTAGTTCAATTGCTGTGGCACTGAATAGATAGATTAATTTAGGTTAAATTGTGATTTTTATTATATTAGTTCGGCCTAACTATGAGCAACTGATATTTTTCCATTTATTTAGATCTGACTTTATTCACGTAAAAAGTGTTTCATAATTATGTTCATATAGGTCCTGGGTTTGTCTTGGCAGATAAACTCCCAAATATTTTATAGTGTCTACAGTAACTTTGATTGGAATTTCTCTTTCTATCTCTTGCTATTGGGCTTTGTTAGTAATGTATAGGAATGCTGAGGATTTATGTGGGTTTATTTTATATTCTGCAACTTTGCTAAAGTTGTTTATTATTTCGAGTAGTTTTTTACTTGATTCTCTAGGATTCTCTAAGTAAATCATCAGATCATCTGCAAAAAGTGATAATTTAGCTTCTTCTTTGCCTATTCTAATTTCTTCGATTTCTTTTTCTTCTCTTATTGCTACAGCTAACGTTTCTAGTACCAAATTGAATGGTAGGGGTGATAATGGACATCCTTGTTTCACCCCGATCTTATTGGGAATGCATCTAGCTTATCCCCATTACAAATAATGCTTGTTGATGGTTTTAGGTAGGTGCTATTTATAATTTTAAGGAAGGCTCCATTTATTCCTATGATTTCTAGTGTTTTTTTATATATTTTTATTTAGTTTTCAGCATCGATTTTCACAAGAGTTTGAATTACAAATTTTCTCCCCATTTCTACCCTCCCCCCACTCCAAGATGGCGTATATTCTGGTTGCCCTGTTCCCCACTCAGCCCTCCCTTCTGTCACCCCACTCCCCTCCCATCCCCCTTTCCCTTCCTTTCTTGTAGGGCAAGATAAATTTCTACGTCCCATTGCCTGTGTATCTTATTTTCTAGTTGCATGCAAAAACATTTTTTTTGTTGTTTTTGAACATCTATTTTTAAAACTTTGAGTTCCAAATTCTCTCCCCTCTTCCCTTCCCACCCACCCACCCTCCTTAAGAAGTCAAGCAATTCAACATAGGCCACATGTGTATCATTATGTATAACCCTTCCACAATACTCGTGTTTTTGCTCCTTCCTGACCGATCGTCCCCTTTCGAAAGTGTTTGTTTCTGATTACCTCCACCCCCATCTGCCCTCCCTTCTATCATTCCCCCTCTTTTTTTATCTTCTTCCTCCTTTTTTCCTGTGGGGTAAGATACCCAAATGAGTATGTATGTTATTCCCTCCTCAGGTCAAATCTGATGAGAGCAAGATTCACTCATTCCCCCTCACCTGCCTTCTCTTCTTTTCCTACAGAACTGCTTTTTCTTGCCACTTTTATGCGAGATAATTTACCTCATTCTATCTGTCCTTATCTCCCTCTCTTAATATATTCCTCTCTCATCCCTTAATTTCATTTCTTTTAGATATCTTCCCTTCATCTTCAACTCACCCTGTTCCCTCTCTCTCTCTCTCTCTCTCAATATATATATATATATATATATATATATATATATATATACACACACACACACACACACATACATATATACATACATACACACTCACATATACATATATATACATAAAGATATATATGTGTGTGTGTATATATATATATGTATACGTATATATATAGGCATATTCCCTTCAGCTACCCTAATACTGAGGTCTCATGAATCATACACATCATCTTTCTGTGTAGGAATGTAAACAAAACAGTTCAACTTTAGTAAGTCCCTTGCAATTTCTTTTTCTTGTTCTTTTTCTTGATTGCCTTTTCATGCTTCTCTTGATTCTTGTGTTTGAAAGTCAAATTTTCTATTCAGCTCTGGTCTTTTCACTGGGAAAGCTTGAACATTCTCTATTTTATTGAAAAATCCATATTTTGCCTTGTAGCATGATACTCAGTTTTGCTGAGTAGGTGGTTCTTGGTTTTAATCCTAGCTCCATTGACCTCCGGAATATCGCATTCCAAGCCCTTTGATCTCTTAATGTAGAAGTTGCTAGATCTTGGGTTATTCTGATTATGTTTCCACAATACTCAAATTGTTTCTTTCTGGCTGCTTGCAATATTTTCTCCTTGATTTGGGCGCTCCGGAATTTGGCGACAATATTCCTAGGAGATTTCTTTTTGGGATCTATTTGAGGAGGCGATGCTTTCTAGTGTTTTTAATAGGAATGAGTGTTGTATTTTGTCAAAGGCCTTTTCTGCATCTATTGAGATGATCATATGGTTTCTGCTAGTTTTGTTGTTGATATGGTCAATTATGCTAATTGTTTTCCTAATATTGAACCAGCCTTGCACTCCTGGAATAAATCTTACCTGGTCATAGTCTATTATTCTGGTGATAAGCTGCTGCAATCTTTTTGCTAATATTTTATTTAAAAATTTTGCATCAATATTCATTAGGGAAATTGGTCTATAATTTTCTTTCTCTGTTTTGACTCTTACTGGTTTGGGTATTAGTACCATATTTGTGTCATAAAAAGAATTTGGCAGTACTCCTTCTTTACCAATTTTCCCAAAGAGTCTAAAAAGAATAGGAATTGATTGTTCTTTAAATTTTTGATGGAATTCACATGTAAAACCATCTGGCCCTGGAGATATTTTCCTAGGGAGTTCATTGATGGCTTGCTCAATTTCTTTGTCTGAGATGGGGTTATTTAGAAATTTTACTTCCTTTTCTGTTAACCTGGTCAATTTATGTTTTTGTAGATATTCATCCATATCTCTAAGGTTGTCAAATTTATGGGCATACAATTGGGCAAAATAATTCCTAATTATTGTTTTGATTTCCTCTTCATTAGAGGTGAACTCACCCTTTTCATTTTTGATACTTGTAATTTGATTTTCTTCTTTCTTTTTTTTAATCAAATTGGCCAAAGATTTATCAATTTTATTGGTTTTTTCATAAAACCAGCTCTTTGTTTTATTTATTAATTGAACAGTTTTCTTGGTTTCAATTTTATTAATCTCTTCTTTGATTTTCAGTATTTCTAATTTGGTATTTAATTGGGGATTTTCAATTTGTTCTCTTTCTAGCTTTTTCAGTTGTATGTACAAATCATTGATCTCCTTTTTCCCTATTTTATTCATGTAAGCATTTAGAGATATAAAACTTCCCCTAAGAACTGCTTTTGCTGCATCCCATAAGTTTGGGTATGTTGTCTCATTATTGTCATTCTCTTGAATGAAGTTATTAATTGCTTCTCTGATTTGTTCTTTGGCCCACTCATTCTTTAGAATTAGATTATTTAGTTTCCAATTAATTTTAGCTTATTTTTCCATGGTACTTTGTTACAAATAATTCTTATTGCATCATGATCTGAAAAGTATGCTTTGACTACTTCTGCCTTTCTGCACTGGATTGTGAGGTTTTTGTGCCCTAGTACATGGTCAGTTTTTGAGTATGTGCCATGTACCACTTAGAAGAAAGTATATTCCTTTTTATCCCCATTCAGTTTTCTCCAGAGGTCTATCATATTTGCCTTTTCTAAAATTCTGTTCACTTCCTTAACTTCTTTCTTATTTATTTTGAGGTTAGATTTATCAAGTTCAGAAAGGGGAAGGTTGATGTCTCCCAATATTATAGTTTTGCTCTCTACTTCTTCCTGTAACTCCCTTAACCTCTCCTCTAAGAATCTGTATGCCATACCACTTGGTGCATATATGTTAAACAATGATATTGCTTCATTGTTTATGGTGACTTTTAGCAGGATGTAGTGTCCTTCCTTATCTCTTTTAATTAAACCTATCTTTACTTTGTCTGAGATTAGGATTGCTCCACCTGCTTTTTTTACTTTAGCTGAGGCACAATATATTTTACTCCAGCCTTTTACCTTTAGCCTGTGTGTATTCCCCTGTTTCAAATGTGTTTCTTGTAAACAGCACATTGCAGGATTATGGTTTTTAATCCATTCTGCTATCTGCTTATGTTTTATCGGAGAGTTCATCCCATTCACATTCACAGTTATGATTTCTATCTGTGTCTTTTTCTCAATCCTATTTCCCCCTGTTTATGCTTTTGTTTCTCCCTTTCCCCTTCCACTCCTCAACAAAGTTTTGCTTTTGACCACCACCTTCCTCAGTTTACCCTCCCTCTTTATTCCCCTCCCTTGTCTTACCATTTCCCACTTGCTACTTCTCCCCTCCCTTCTGACCACACCCTCCCTTTTTTCCCCTTTCCCTTCCTACTTCCTGTAGGACGAGTTAGATTTCTTTCTTTTTTTTTATTTAAATTTATTTATTTAACATATTTGGTTTTCAGCATTGATTTTCACAACAGTTTGAATTACAAATTTTCTCCCCATTTCTACCCTCGCCCCACTCCAAGATGGCATATATTCTGGTTGCCCTGTTCCCCAGTCACCCCCCCCCTCTATCACCCCCCTCCCCTCTCATCCCCTTTTCCCTTCCTTTTTTGTAGGGCAAGATAAATTTCTATGCCCCATTGCCTGTGTATCTTATTTTTTAGTTGCATGCAAAAATTTTTTTTTTGTTTTTGAACATCTGTTTTTAAAACTTTGAGTTCCAAATTCTCTCCCTTCTTCCCTTCCCACCCACCCTCCCTAAGAAGTCGAGCACTTCAACCTAGGCCACACATGTATCATTACGTATAACCCTTCCACAATACTCATGTTGTGAAAGGCTAACTACATTTTGCTCCTTCCCAACCCATCCCGCTTTATTGAATTTTCTCCCTTGACCCTGTCCCCTTTCCAAAGTGTTTGTTTTTGATTACCTCCACCCCCATCTGCCCTCCCCTCCATCATCCCCCCCTTTTTTTTTTTTTTATCTTCCTCCCTCTTCTTTCCTGTGGGGTAAGATACCCAACTGAGTATGTATGGTATTCCCTCCTCAGGCCAAATCTGATGAGAGCAAGGTTCACTCATTCCCCCCTCACCTGCCCTCTCCCCTCCTCCCACAGAACTGCTTCCTCTTGCCACCTTTATGTGAGATAATTCACCCCATTCTATCTCTCCCTATCTCCCTCTCTCAGTATGTTGCTCTCTAGTCCCTTAATTTCATTTTATTTCTTTTAGATATCTTCCCATCATGTTCAACTCACTCTGTGTCTGCTCTCTCTCTTTTATATATATATATATATATATATATATATATAAAAACACACACACACACATATATATATATATACATACATACACATGCATACATATACACATAGATAAATACATACACATTCACTTATATATATCATAAACGTATATATATGCATATTCCCTTCAACTACCCTAATACTGAGGTCTCATGAATCATACACATCATCTTTCCATGTAGGAATGTAAACAAAACAGTTCAACTTTAGTAAGTCCCTTGCAATTTCCGTTTCTTGATTACCTTTTTATGCTTCTCTTGATTCTTGTGTTTGAAAGTCAAATTTTCTATTCAGTTCTGGTCTTTTCACTGAGAAAGCTTGAAAGTCCTCTATTTTATTGAAACTCCATATTTTGCCTTGGAACATGATACTCAGTTTTGCTGGGTAGGTGATTCTAGGTTTTAATCCTAGCTCCATTGACCTCCGGAATATCGCATTCCAAGCCCTTCGATCTCTTAATGTAGAAGCTGCCAGGTCTTGGGTTATTCTGATTGGGTTTCCACAATATTCAAATTGTTTCTTTATGGCTGCTTGCAGTATTTTCTCCTTGATCTGGGAGCTCTGGAATTTGGCGACAATATTCCTAGGAGATTTCTTTTTGGGATCTATTTGAGGAGGTGATCGATGAATTCTTTCAATTTCTATTTTGCCCTGTTGCTCTAGAATATCAGGGTAGTTCTCCTTGATAATTTCTTGAAAGATGGTATCTAGGATCTCTTTTTGATCATGGCTTTCAGGTAGTCCAATAATTTTTAAATTATCTCTCCTGGATCTATTTTCCAGGTCAGTGGTTTTTCCAAGGAGATATTTCACATTGTCTTCCATTTTTTCATTCCTTTGGTTCTGTTTTATAATATCCTGATTTCTCATAAAGTCACTAGCTTCAACTTGCTCCAATCTAATTTTTAAAGTAGTATTTTCTTCAGTGGTCTTTTGGACCTCCTTTTCCATTTGGCTAATTCTGCCTTTCAAGGCATTCTTCTCCTCATTGGCTTTTTGGAGCTCTTTTGCCATTTGAGTTAGTCTGTTTTTTAAGGTGTTGTTTTCTTCAGTGTATTTTTCAGTATTTTTTTGGGTCTCCTTTAGCAAGTCATTGACTTGTTTTTCATGGTTTTCTCGCATCCTTCTCATTTCTCTTCCCAATTTTTCCTCTACTTCTCTAACTTGCTTTTCCAACTCCTTTTTGAGCTCTTCCATGGCCTGGGACCAGTTCATGTTTTTCTTGGAGGTTTCTGTTGTAGGCTCTTTGACTTTAGTAATCTCTTCTGTCTGTATGTTTTGGTCTTCTTTGTTAGCAATGAAAGAATGCAAAGTCTGAGACTGAATCTGGGTGCGTTTTCGCTGCCTGGCCATATTCCCAGCCAACTAACTTGACCCTTGAGTTTTTCAGTGGGGTATGACTGCTTGTAGATTACAGAGTTCTATGTTCCACGTTTGGGGGGGAGGTGCCAGCTCTGCTGCACCAGCACTGCTCCTTCCCCAAGGACCCCCAACCCGAACTGGGCTTAGATCTTCGGCAGGCTGTGCACCCCTGCTCTGATCCGCCACTTAATTCCTCCCACCAGGTGGGCCTGGCGCCAGAAGTAACAACAGCTGTAGCTGCCCCACCTCCGCTGCCCCCGGGGCTGGAAGCCGAACCGGAACTCCTTCCACTCCCGCAGCTTTTCCCACTAACCTTCTCCGCAGTCTTTGGTGTTTGTGGGTTGAGAAGTCTCGTAACTGCCGCAGCTCACTGAATCAGGGCACTAGGGCCCCCTCTGCCCAGCTTCTGGTCTGGATGGTCCACGCTGCTCAGGCTGGGCTCTGTTCCACTCCGTTCCCAGCTCCCAGCTCCGTGTGGGATAGACCTCACCCAGAGACCACCCAGGCTGTTCTGGACTGGGGCCCTGCTTCCCTCTGCTGTTTTGTGGGTTCTGCATTCTAGAATTGGTTCAGAGCCATTTTTTATAAGTTTTTGGAGAGTCTCGGCAGGGAGCTCAGAGTATTCCCTGCTTACCAGCCGCCATCTTGGCTCCGCCCCCCGAGTTAGATTTTTATACTTATCAGGGTATGTTATTCCCTTCTTGAACCAGATCAGGTGACAGTAAAGATCAAATACTGCTCTTCTCCCCCCCCTTCTTTCCCTCTACTAAAATGTGTTTTTGTGCCTTTTCATTTGGTGTAATTTATCCTTTTCTACTACCTCCTTACCTCTTCTCAAAGCCCTTCCTTTACATCTCTTAATTATGTTTTTTATCCTTATATCAGTTATTTTATACAGACATTCACAGTCTATGTGTATCCCTTTCAATTGTCATAATAGCTGTACTATTCTCAAGATTGACATATATGTATATATATAAAACATACATAAGAAGATATAATTCTATATAAAGATGCAAATAATTTGCCCTTATCGATTAATAAGATTTGTGGGGGTTTTCCCCCATTTGCCTTTTTATGTCTGTCTTGAGTTTTGTACTTGGAGGTCAAATTTTCCATTGAGTTCTGGCCTTTTCATCAGGAAGGTCTGGAATTCCCTTATTTCATTTAATGACCATCTCCTTGCCTGAAAAATTATGCTTAATTTTGCTGGGTAGTTGATCCTTGGTTGTAGTCCTAGCTCCTTTGCTCTTTGGAATATCATATTCCAATTTCTTCTGTCTTTTAATGTAGAAGCTGAAAGATCCTGTGTGATCCTGACTGTAGTTCCACGATATTTGAATTGTTTCTTTTTGGCTGCTTGCAGCATTTTCTCCTTGACTTTGTAATTCTGAAATTTGGCTATAATATTTTTTTGTGTTTTCAGTTTGGGGTCTCTTTCAGGGGGTAATCGGTGAATTCTTTCAATGACTATTTTGCCCTCTGGTTCTAGGACCTCTGGGCAGTTATCTTTGGTAATTTCTTCAAAGATACTGTCAAGGCTCTTTTTTTCATCATGGATTTCCGGTAGACCAATAATTTGTAAACTGTCTCTCCTGGATCTATTTTCCAGGTCATTTGTTTTCCCAATTAGATATTTCACATTTTTTTCTATTTTTTCATTCTTTACATTTTGTTTTGCTACTTCTTGATCCCTCATAGAGTCATTAGCTTCCACTTGCTCAACTCTAATTTTTAATGAGTTACTGTCTTCATTTTGCTTTTGAGACTCCTTTTCCAATTGCTTGATTTTACCTCTCAGGGTGCCATTCTCTCTATTTAGAGTCTGAATCTCCATAGCCATTTCGACAATCTTATTCTTTAGGGACTTGATTTCATCAGTGGATTTTTTTTCCATTTTTTTTCCATTTTTTCTTTTACCTCCCTTCCTAATTTAGTTTTTAAAATCCTCCTTTAGCTCTTCCAGTAATGCTTTTGGGGCTTGAGACCAGTTTACACTACCTTTTGGGATATCAGATGTGGGTATAGTATCATTGTTATCTTCTTCCAAATTGGTATTTTGATCATGCCTGTCTCCATAAAAAGAATCAGTGGTCCTTGGTTTTTCTGTGTTCTTCATGTTTGTTAGCCTTTTGCTGGCTTTACAATAAATATCTGCTTTTGGGGCTCAGGGCTCTCTGTCCCAGCTTTCTTATTCTGGGGATTGTGAGTCTAGTTTTTGGCTTTGTGAATTATAGCCTTCAGTTTCCTGAGGTGTGGGGGAGGGGTATGACTGCCTGAGGTCTGTTCCCCTAGGGTTGCTCTCCAGCACTGTCGCTCTTCAGCAATGGTCTCAGCTCTTTGTTGTTTGAGCTGGTGTCTGGCACTTCCCCTGGGGGAGCAAGAGTATGTCTGAGCTCCAGGTGTTGACCCCTGCTGTCTTTGTCCCTCTGGGACTCAGGAACTCCCACTCCTCAGCCACTGAAGCCCAACTTCTGTCTCCTCTATTCCAGCATTTTTTTCTGAGGAACTCCCTGGGTGAGGGGGGGAAGGGATTAGAGCCATTTACCTGACCATTATGTCTCCCAGAAGTTCAAGAAACTGTGTTTCATACCTTTGGGCTGCAAGCCTTGGGAGTTGATGTCTCATGGCTGGTGGCATTGCCCTGCCTTTCGTTGCTTCCACAGACTGCCGTCCTGTGTTGGGAGGCCTGGGGATCTCCGCCAGTTTTGGGGGCCCAGCTTTCTCCCAGCTGTCTCTCACATGGGTTTCCCTGCCGGCCACTTCCGCTTTGGTGCTGTCTGGAGCAGCTCCACACGCCGAGTGCTCTCCAAGGCATTCCTTCTTTCCTTCGGCCTTTCAGTCTCTCCTGGCTTGGAAATTTGCCCCACTCAGACTGCTCGCAGTTTCTAACTCTCTCAAATCTGCTCAAACTCACTTTTTTATAGGAATCTGACAGAACTTGTGAGAGAGCTCGGGTAAGATGCTGTTTTCATGCAGCCATCTTGGCTCCACCCCTCATCAAAATATTTTGATTTAAATATGGATAATTGGCCTTATGCCCTTGGACAAAGAAAGTATTTCTAATAAATGCAATCAACAAACATTGGATTGAGTATTACTTCCTATGATGAGGTTTTTCTTTCTACTTAGTATTGTTTTAAGGAATTATTTAGCCCCAGACACACAGGGATCATGTTATATTCTTTTAGAGCATTAGAAGAAGATATGCTCAGTCTATTACAGAAATAGCTGGCTAACCATTTCCAGTCTTCTGTTTTAATTCAGTTATCTAAGTCACAGAGACTAACAGACCCTCTTCTTGGGGCAGACACTTAGCTTTGAAAAGCTCCTTAAGCAGCTAACTCACCAAATTCATTAGCAAAGTTCTTCCATTTCTTATGATATAAGAGATTGAAGGTTTCCAGAGATAATCAGCACCTGACACCATCTCTGTTAGTAGTTCATTATTCTTACACGTCCTGATCTCTTTCTATATCTTGAGCTGGAAGTCAACTGAGACTATTTGACTTCTGATTGAATCTGACTTTATGTTACATATAAAGTTGTTCTACCCAGCAATGCATTAGGAAAGAGGAAACATTTAAATGAAAGCTGTTCCTGTTTGGGGCAGATACACTTTTCTGCTTAGATAGTATCTTGTAAGTAAATTCATTACTGTCACTTTGTTGTGGAAGAGGCTAGGAAATTACTGAAAATGTCTAGAAGAGTAGGAATACAAAGAATTATGAGATGAAATTCATGAGATTGAAGGGGATTCAAAATCATTGATTTTGTGTTTTGAAAGATTTACATGACATAGATTTGGGTAACTTTAGGCTAGAGAGAACTGGCAATCTGACAACATCTAAGCAGCCTTGAAAAAAAAAATGATGCTTCATCTGAAAAAGGTGCTGTCTAAAGTACTGAAAATTATCTTTCAGTGCCAAGAAACCTGTAATCAAAACAAGTCAATCTGGGGCCCATGGTGAATAAATATAAAATTGGTGAGCTACATGAAATATTAGAAACAAAAGAGATCAGGTGATATTTAGGTCATTTGGGAACACAGCAAGGGAACATTTAGTTAAACACACATTCCTCAGTAGTAGATGAAAGAAAAGTGAGTCTTTGGATAAAAACCCTCTCTCTGATACTAGTCTGGTATTGCACAAGATTATTTCAAGCACAGCCAATCTTTATGGGATGGATACCCTCAGAGGCAAATCACTGAGCAAAATGCTCCAGTTATCTCTGAAGGATCAAATGTTGAGGAAGTTGAAAAAGAAATGGAAGAAAGTATGAGGAGAAAATGACAAGAATGGTAGAATGAATTTCAAAATCAGATCTGGGGAAAATTTGAGATTCTTCATCTTCAGATTTTGCTTAAATCGCCATAATCCCTACAGCCTCAGAGCAGAAGCAAAGTAAGAGCTTTGGAATGCTACCAGATATTATGTTTAAATTAAAAAGTGTATCAACAACATTTTCTTCTTCTAGATAGTAAATGTCTTGACTTTGTAAGCTATTAAAAAGTGTCTAACAGGTTTCATTCCTGGTTTCTTACAACTCTCAATTATATATCACTAGCAACTATTAATATGGATCATTCAGCTTTTAACCAGAAATATTTTGTGTGAGCACTCAACTCTAGGAAATGTTTGGAGCTCTTACTTGGAGGCAGTAATAGCACAAATATAATTTAGTGAACTAACAGTTTCAGGAAAAAAGCTTAATTAAAAATAATGGACCGAATATAATTTGCAAAATTACAGAACAAATTAAAGGCAAATCTTTATTTATAGCATTAGTTACATTTTGTTTGCTTGCGGGCAAAACTACTGCTTTTGAATTAATTTGACGTATGTTTCTTTTGTCCATACTTAAAAGGTCCATGATTTAATTATTGTGAGTTTTTCTGCTACTAATGCAGAGGATAATTCCTCTTTGACTTAATGATTTCTTCTTGTGAGTTGCTGTGACCAAAAAAACCCAAAAAACAAAAACAAAAAAAGCCACTTTATCTCCAGCTTTCTGGTGATGAGCCTCTCTGACTTTAGCTGGATTGGTCATGAGACAAGACAGTTGGATGGTCACTGGTTCTGTACTGCAAGCCTGTTCATCTTAGTAGAACTTGCTTCTCATGGGATAGTTGGATGAAAACAAGGATTACTTCTAGAATAAAAGAAAGGAAGGACCTTAATCTTTTCTCATAAGATAAGGAAATTTCTTTTGTTGTATTTCATATGGTATATTGCATATTGATATATATGCATATATATACATACATACATACATACATACATACATATGAAATAAGAGCAGAGAACTGCCTTCCTACAGACTTCAGAGAAAAAGTGGAGAATGACCTTCATGCAGATTTGGTGGGAGCAGCTGGTGAGGAGAAAGAAGAAGCAGATGGTGGCTGCCGACATATTTACCCAGACAGAGCAAAAGACTGCCTGCATGAGAACTTTGGAAAGATGAGAGCAGTGAGCTGCCTTCCAGTCAACTTTGGTGAAGTGAGCACAAAGGTAGGGAACCACCTATACTGGGATTCAGGCAGAAGCCAGGGGTGGCCAGCCAGAGTTGCATGACCAGGAACTGTTTCAACAATCTGGCTAGCAGGTGTTGTGGGGGTGAAAGACCAACACAAGCCCAACAACAAGCACGCTACCAGCATGCTGCAAAAGCCCAGGGTTCTTTTGATCTGCTTTACTAAGGAAAGCAACGTTAAGGGGTTAACAAGCTTATTTTAATCCAGCACACAAATATCACTCACTTAGTTCAGGGGAAAAAGCCAGCACACTGAATTTCAGAGCAAAATACAAACAAAGTACAGACATCGACATACAGACCTTGTCTGATTCAAATCCTAATACATAGTTACCAGAGTTTAACAAAGTCCCAACATCCGAGTTTATGAGCTGGAGGGCTCTTAGCTACAGCTGCCCGGAGTCTCCACATCAGCTCACGCCACCAAGAGTGAGAGCCCTGCGCAAATAGCTCTGCCTTCTTATACCATTTCAGACGTCATCAAATGTCATCTGAATGACCAGAACTTAGGCTCCTACGATTGGCTCTTGAGTTAGCACCTCCCCTTAGTACCCTGGGAGCTTCACTCCCACATAGGCTTAGCATCTAATAGGGGTTTGGGCCTGGGGTTTAGCACCTAGTAAGGCTCAATGAAATACACTGAATTAATCAAAGGAAACAAAAGCCAAACTCTTCAAGGGCACTTGGTTGAACTGAGTGCTAAGAGCCCATTTTGCTTAACAACACAGGAACCCAGGAGCTTGGAGTTCAGCCCTTGGGCAAGATGGAAATTTTGCAGCAAGCAGCTAAGTGTGCCTCTATGCTACCTGGCCCCAGGCCTGTTTGGGACCTAGGAGGGAGGAGTGGATTTGTTTATGGTGGGGTGGGGGAAGTGTTTTGGACCCCCAGAGACCCCACCCTATTGGCTTTATTGCCCAGCCATCCCTCAGGACCTGGGAGCAGGAACTGGAACAGCATGGAAAGGACAGACCCCCAACAGAACTTTGTTCGGACTTTTTATTTGAGTTGGGACTTTGGGTGCCAAGAGGAAGCTTGCAGGGACAGTGTGGGGAGAAGGACATATCCCCAAGAGAATTTTATTTGGACTTTTTTGTTTGTTTGTTTGCTTTGGGACTTTACTAACTAAAGCATGCCCATGCCTGAGGGTACTGAGAGGAAACCTGCAAGGCAGTGTGGGGAGAAGGACCCACCCTCAAGAAGTACTTTACTTGGACACTCTGTAGTAGTTAAAAGAGATTAACTTGCTTTGACCTAGGGGTGAACATTTGAATTTTAAACCCGTATTTTGGGAATGATTGGTTGAAGAGATTAACTTGCTGGGACCTAGAGGTGGATCATGTAATTTGTCTGTATTTGCTCTGAAGTTCAGGGTGCTGGCTTCTTCCTCTGAACTAAGTGAGTTTATATGTATATGTTGGATTAAAGTAAGATTGCTAACCCCCTTAATATTACTTTCCTTAGTAAAGCAGATCAAAATAACCTGTGTTGGCAGCTTTCTATGTGCTGGTTGTTGGTGGGTCTTACACCCCTACAGCAGCTGCTAGCATATTGTTGCAACAGAGGGGCTAGGGTGGGGGGGGCGGTGCTGGCTGAACTAGATTGGACTGCAAGGCCAGGGGATCTGGCCGGCAAGGGAAAGGGTCAGCTGGCACCTGAGGAGGGGAAGAAATCAGAGGGGGAGATACCCCAGAGACTGCCATGGGGCCAAGGCCCATGGTGATAGATACTGAAGGGCCTGAAGTAGGGGTAGAGGCTAGAACCTGAGTAGGGGTCCCTTTCGGGGAAGGGGCCACAGAAGGAGGCACCTCAACAAGACCCTTGGCTGGGACCTGAGGAAGGGTCACCAAGTGGGGAGGGGCCAAACCCTGGGGGCCATAAGAAGGAGGCCACCCAAAATGTCCTGTTCACCCCCGTTGCCCCTGTGTGGGACAGCTCTAGCTACAAGCATCTTACAACCTTTTCTGAGGATGGGATTCTTTTTAAGTTCTTTGGAGAAACTAGATTTTTCCCAATTTTGCAAAAGACAACCTAAAGGCGAACTTCTGGGAATTAAAAAGAAGTGACTCACTTCAGGTGTTTGGGCTGGAAGTCCCTTCCTCTGTCGTAAAGGAGAAGTTAGGAGTAAGTGTAGAGAGACAAACAAAATAAAACAAGACAGAAAACCCACAAGAATGTACCTGCTGGAGTTTCCCAATTCCCTAGCACAAAGAGAATTGAAAGAATCTGGCATACACTTCTGGATGGGGCATCTGTCCATGTCCTCCATGCTTCAGAAGCCATGCCTAGGTCCATGGCCTCTGATAGAACCACCGGACCGAGAACCACCTGAGAGCATCAGTACAAGACATGTACAAGACAGCCTCCTAGCTGTCTGACCTACTGGGACCTGCTGAGGTCAGGCCTGAAAAACACCTCCAAGGTACTTGGGAGAGCTAGTTCTTCCAATTGTTTAGTGCCAAGAGAATTGAGAATTTGGGCATGCACTTCTGGATAGGGAGTCCATCCTTTTCCTCTATGCTTTGGAAGGTGTGCCCAGGTCCATGGCCTCGAACATAAACCACTGGACTGAGAACCTGAGAGCGTCAGGTGAGTACAATACAGCAGGCAGCTGTCTGACCTACTGGGACCTGGGAAGCCAGGCGGGAAAAGCACCTCCAAAATGTTTGGAGAGTGAGAGGGGAATTGGGAGAGGGAGAAGCTTACTTACCTTGAAGTCTTGGCTGGAGCAGAATTTGAGATTAGCAGTATTTCTGGTCTCAGGGAACCAAAATGAGGTTTGGGATTGAGGGGTGCTCGAGACCTCAAAATACTGACATGCTGGGTCCTGCTGAATGAATTCGACTAGAGCCGTCTGAGCCAAGGAAAAAGACAAAGTTTATTAAGGATTTGCCTATTGGGTAGACTGTTAGGGAGCCTGAGCATTTGTGGCGCTAATGCCAGTGGGCCAGATCAGTCTGAGCTGAGCTAGATTGAATGTGAGCGCCTTTATGGAGGCAAGATGGAACTTATAGACATATATTATATAGATCTAGGGTGGTCCTGGGGTGATGGGAGGAGAGGTTTAGGGAGGGTCTTGAGGAGGAGTCTAAGGAGGAGCTTGGTGGGACTGGGATGAGCTTAGACTTCAGGAAGCAAGAGAATGGGATTAAGGGTGGGAAGTAGCTGAAGGCTACCTGGACATGACAGACAATAAGAGAGCTAGGGTATAGATATTTTGATTGGGATCAAGGGTGGGAAACAGCCAAAAAGCAATTCAGAGGTAGCCAGACAATGGAAGGCTAGGCTAGGCTAGGCTATTTGGGCATGAAAAGCCAGATCAAGTGGGAAGATTCAGGGTGGGGTTCAAGGGGCTTCCCACAGTTTAAACCCTATCAGATTCAAGTGATTTGCCCCCAGTCGACTCTATCTTTTCTAGAATTTCCCCTTCTTACACTTAGAAAATTGATTTTTTGGTACAAAATGGAAAGACTATACGCTATTGAATTTCATCTTAAATCCAGACCAATGTTCAAGCGTCTTAAGATCGTTTTTGGATTCTGCCTATCATAAAAGTGTGTTAGTTGTGTCTCCTCATTTTGTGCCATCTGCAAATTTTATAAATATGTGCATCTATGGCCATTATTAAATTATCGATTAAAAAATAGTTAAATAGAGAGTGAAGGACAGGTCTTTCAGTTCACTCACCTGTAAACCTCCTCCAGTGTTAACATTGATCCATTCATAACTACTTCGAATCTAGCCTTCCCACTTGTTTGGAATCCATGTAGTTTTATTATCTAGTCCACATCTTTCCATCTTCACAAGAAGAGTTTGGCATATAATATCAAAAGCTTTGCTAAAATCTAGGTAAACCATATCTATAGCATTCTCTTCATCTACTTATTTGATAATCCTGCTGAAAAAGGAAGTGAGGCTAATGAGGAGTGAACTGTTCTTGATGAAGCCATTCTAATTCTTTGTTACTATAACTTCCCTTCAGATATTTGGCAATTCTAGTTTTAATCATCAAATGAAATAATATATGCAAAGCATTTTGCAAACATAATGTGAAACATTATGTGAATGCTAGATATTATTGTTGTTGTTAACATTAAGTGGAGAATTTTTCAGGACTTCAAGTGGAGCACTCTGGACTATATTATATAGATTGCTCTCTTGTCCTTTTTCAAAATTGGTATATTTGCTTTTTTCCGCTCTTAAGATTTGTCTTTCATCAATGTATTAGAATATCTACCTTGACCAAGTGACTTGAATCCATCAAAGGCGAATAGATACTCCTTTACAGTGTGCTTACTTATTTTGTATATCAGCTCCCTATTTGTAGCCATTCTTATTCTGTAATTTCCAGTGCAGAGATCAATTTCACTGGCAAAGGAAATGAAATCAACAGATCAATTGATCAGCTCTACTTCTCTGTAGAATTGCTTGAGGCACACAGAGCCTAAGTAATTTAGGGTCATGAAACTGTTACATTCTAGAGGTAAGTCTTGAACTCAGGTCATTTTGAATGGAGGATTAGCACTCTATGCAGTTATTGGATGAGTGGATTTAAAAGGTTGGATAAATGGATTTGAAAAATCTATTCATTTTGAATAACCGTCTTCAGTATTGCATTATCGTATATAAAAGTCATATGACCTGAATATTTCTGGATTTCTGCTTATGTGGTCTACTCTCAACATTAAACAAAAATTTGCCTCTACTCAAATGATTTCTAAGTCCTTTCTAGCCGTGTGCAGGTATCATTCTATGTTATCATATTAAGGCCATGTCTATACATACAAGTTGTCTAAAATTAATAAACACCATCTAATAAAGTGAAAGCTCCTTGAGAACAGGATTTTTTTTGTCTGAATCTCCAGCATGCAGTACCTTGCACACAGTAGGCATATAATAAATACTTGTTGAATGAAGGAATACCCAGCTGTACACACCAGAAAAGTTAAATTTTCAGGCAAGCTGATTTTGAATTGATGTTTAATAAAAACTATTTGATTTAAATTTTCAACAAAATTTGACATGTAGTAACACCTTAAATCATGGCTATTCATGACCCTGTGTATCTATTTATCCAGGACAAAATATTTATTTATTGTGATGGATACAGAGCTTTGACCAAACATCCCTTGGTAACGAGGTTTTTGTAATTCTCCGATTCTAACATTTATAAGGACAATGACATTGAAGAATTATTTGCCTAATGTATACCTAGTGAAGTCACTTTATACAAAATTATGTGAATTCAATATAAATGTAAGAATCACCTAATAGACACATTTTGTTGCAACATGTTGCTTTTCCTAGGACTGGTTTTAAGCACAGTTCAGGGTATTTTTCCTTAATGCCATAGATTTTTGCTTGCTTTTGCTTTATTCCTTAACATCTTTAGGGCCTCAACAGAGGCTGTTTGGTTTGAAGACTCTTTTGTAGCTTTATTCTTAAGGTCTCCTCCTCACCCCCACCCCCCACAACTTTCTGCACTTTAACCTTTAACCTTCTTCAGAAAACTATGCTTTGAACTTCATTGACTGAGGCTTCTGTTGTTCATCTTCAACAAAATTTACACTGAATTTTAGTAGACCTCTATAAATTTTTACCCACTTTGAGGAGGAAAAAGAATTTTAAAAAATAGATCCAATCAATGTAGAAATAGATGATGATTCCCAGTGCTGTTTTATTGAGTTATAGTATGTTTCCAGCAGCCATTTAATTGTTAGCAATCTTTACATCTAATCCTATAAGGGGGTTACATATTAGAAAATTCTGTCTTCCCCTCCTCCTCTTTTTTATTAATCAGATACAGCAGAACAATCTACATGGAGCAGAATTGCTAAGTGACATTTGCCAGACCACGTTGTCCTGAAAAGAATGAAACAGTAATTCTTCCAGAGTATTCAACTGTGGCTTCAGACTCATTCAAAGAGAACTAACTATAAGTAAAACAGTTATTCATAATAAAATATGGACTTCATCCCAAACCCCAAGTCAAATAATCGATAAGCATTATTAAGTGCTTATCACATGCCAGGGACTGCGCTAAATTCAGGGGATTCAAAGAAACACAAAGTTGCTGCTTTCAAGGACGAATGGAATTCTAACATCATGTAGGTATGGTTCTTCAGCCTGGGGATTATTTGAAATATATACGTGTGTGTGTGTGACTCATATATATATACATACATACATACATATACACATATCTATACATATATAGAATCCAATTTCATATCTATAATATAGTTATAACTAACTTTTAAAGGAATAGAGTCTCCTTTTTGCCTAGAAGATTTCTCTAGTTTTTGCTTTGAATCTATGACCTTCTATATTGCAAAAGATAGACATTCCTCAGTTTTGCAGTTAAATTCAGTAAAAAATTTGAAAGATTTGTAGACAGTCTTACTGAACAAAATGTGTTTTTTAACTATAAGGTCTAATATGAGTACATAAAAGGATACATAAAATTGTATATATAAATAATATATATTATTCTGATAAGAATAGATGAAACAATACATAACAATGTTTGCTAACATTTCCTCTCCCCCTTTCTCCTTCAGAAATATTACCCTTCAAGAAAACATTGTCTTACCCTTTGCTCTTCCAAATATCTGGAAAAGCTTTTTAACCTTTTGCCCTTGGTGAACCTGCTATCTCCAATAACCTCCCAAATGCCAAATATTATGGACCAAATATTGTTGACCTTTCTGGAGAATAGCACATTGTATGCCTCTTCATTCTATAAATTTATACTTCTCATAAGGTTCATGACATCACAATTCTGATTCTCCTCTCACTTCCTTCTCTGCCTTTTTCGACAGTGACTTTTCTTCCTCCCTCCTTCTCTTGCTCTTCATATGGAATTTAGGTTCCATAAGAGCAGGGTTTTAATCTTTTTAATCTCAATGTCTACATTACAGTCTTATATGTATTAAGTGCTAAATCAATTGGTCAATGTGCATTTACTAAGTGCCTGATATGCATGCAATATTTGCCTATTTACTGGTGACACAGAAGAGAAAAATAAAATAGCCCCTACCCTCAAGGAGTTTATATTCTATGAGGGGCAGAAGGGAGAGACAACATGTATGTATATAAAGGAATTGACCTTTGTAATTTCTCTTGAATCCCTTCTAAAGAGCCACAACATACAGTGAATAATTTTAAAGAAAAAAAGAAAAAAGAAAGAAGAGAAAATAACCAGTAAAATTCATTAATACATTCTGTAAAGTTGGCAACATATCTTATATTCCATACTTATGAACCCCATTACCTTTGCAAATAGTGAAAGAAGATGTCTCCTCATGTATCTTTGTTAGGGTCAAACTTGTTCTTTGTAATTTTGCAACATTCACTTTCAGTTCTTTTGTGGTTGTTCTTTCCATTTTTATGGTTATAATTATTTATATAATTATTTTCACTGTGTACTGAATGTTGAATCAGCAATGAAAGTCTTCTCTGTATTTATCATATTCATAATTTCTTACAACAGATAAATATTCCATTATACTTACGCACTAAAATTTGCCCAACATTTGCCCAATCAGTGGATCTTGTTGATCCCAATTCTTTTGTATCACTGCCATCTATAAATATTTGGGTGTATATGGAGACTTGGTTACTTCTGGATTGCCTTCTGGCTGTTTCCTGCCCTTGATCCTAATCAAAGTATCTATACCCTAGCTCTCTTATTGTCTGTCATCTCCACGTAGCCTTCAGCTATTTCTCACCCTGGAGTCTGACCTCACCCCAGTCTGCTCTAAACCCCTCCTCTACTCATCCCTGACTACCTAAGACCACCCCTCAATCTCTCCCACAATTTCTCTGTATATAAGTCTCATCTTGCCTCCAAGAAGGTGCTCAGATTCAATCTAGCTCAGTAGGTTGAATCTCGCCTGCTTGTAAAAGCAAGCATCACAAAGGTTGGGATTTTTTAAGATGACCCAATATGGCGAATCCTTAATCAACTTTAGTCTTTTTCTTTGGCTGAGAAGGCTTGAGTCGAATTCATTTGGCAGGACCTGGCATGTTGGTATTTTGGGGTCTCGAGCACCCCTCAACCTCAAACCTCATCAACCCTATGGGAAAGTAGGGGTGAAGGGGATAAGAGGGGGAGATGATAGAAGGGAGGGCAGACTGGGGGAGGAGATAGTCAAAAGCAAACACTTTTGAAAAGGGACAGGGTCAAAGGAGAAAATTGAATAAAGAGGAACAGGATAGGATGGAGGGAAATATACTTAGTCTTTTACAACATGACTATTATGGAAGTGTTTTGCATCCTGATACATGTGTGGCCTATGTGGAATTGCTTGCCTTCTCAAGGAGGGTGGGTAGGGAGGAAAGAAGGGAGAGAATTGGGAACTCAAAGTTCTAAAAACAAATGTTAAAAAAAACAAGATATACAGGCAATGGGGTATAGAAATCTATCTTGTCCTGCAAGTAAGGGGAAAGAGGATGGAGGTGAGGGGGGTGATAGAAGAGAGGACAGACTTGGGAAAGGGAAAATCAGAATATATTCCACCTTGGGGTGTGGAAGAGGGTAGAGATGGGGAGAAAATTTGTAACTCAAAATCCTATGGAAATGAATGTTGGAAACTAAAATAAATTAAAAAAAGAAAAAAGTAAATCCTTAAGCATAAAGATGTTTTCTTTGTTAGTTTATTTATAGCAGTGGTTCTCAAACTTTTTGTTTTCAACACTCTCTTTACACTCTTTTTCTAAAAAAACTTATTTTTCCCCTTTGTACTTTTAAAAATTGAATACCACAAAGACCTTTTGTTTATATCAGTTGCATCTATTGATATTTACTGTATTTGAAATGAAAACTAATGAATTTAAAAACATTAAATTTAAAAATAACAATAAAACCATTATCTAACATAAAATATTTTTATATCCCCCACCCAGGACATGGTAGGGAAGGTAACGATTGAGTGGCATGGTTTCACTTTATTTTAATTTTTGCAAATCTCCTTAATGGCTGGCTTAAAAGAAGACAGCTATGGCTTTTCATATGTACTTCTATATTTAATGTGTTGCAATATGTTGTTTTGGTTGAAGTATATGAAGAAAATCTAGCTTCATGTAGATATGTAGTTGTAAGAGGAGTACATTAGTAGGCAAATGATATCGAAGTATGATTATAAAAATAGTTTTGTCCTCACTGACTTACTGAAAGGGACTCAGAGGAGTCTGTGGACGATAGTTTGAAAGGTGCTGTTTGTATCTTTTATTTCTCTTTTGAGATTGGGTTATTTAAGATCTCTATTTAGTCTTCTGTTAGTCTGGATAGTTTACATTTTTGAAGCTATAACTCAATTTCTGTTATGTTAGCCCATATAACTGTACATAATAGGTTCTTGTGATTCTTTCCTTTTTTCTTAGTTTAATTATGATTTTATTTGCTATTTTTGCCTTGATTCTATGCCCTCTTTTTAACCAATTTTGATAAAGGCTTGTAAATTTAATTAATTTTTTTCAAAGAACCAGTTTTTAGATTTGTTCATTCATCATTTCTGTGGTCTTTTTTGAATTCTAATTTATCTATTTCTCCTCTGATTGCTAATATCCCCTCATACTTATTTTGGTCCCCCCCCTTTCCTTATTTTGCTAACATTTATTTTAGTGACACAGTTTTCCCCTGGTAACTGCTTTCTCTGTGTCCCAGGAATGTATGATGGTTGCTTCCAAAAGCTCTGATTCATCTTTTTCTGAAGCAAAATATTGTCCATGGAGTAAAAACTCTAAGAAGAAATTTCTTTACCTCCTTGTGTCCCGAATCTTTGAAGATTAGCCTCATTATAAAGTCCTTGTCTCCCAATACAGAATTTATCCCTCCGATAATGGAAGTTTTCTTCAGTGGACCCTACCCACCATTACATTAGAATCTCCCTTCTTTTCCCCCTGTTCCAATCCCTCCATTTACCATTTCACTCACTCTCCTTTAGCCTCTCTTCTTCCTGAGAGACTACAGGACCATTTTTTTTTCTTTTGTGGTTAATCGTGGACTGGATTCCTCTTTATCTTCTATCTCTTCTCTTCTCTTCTCTCTAATATAACATCTCATTCTACAATTTAGTCTCTTAAAATACATTAATTCACCAGTAGGATGGTTTGTGAGATTTAATCCAGTGTATTTCAGGCTGTCTTTCAATGTCACTTCTATTTTTAAAACGCCATTTTCTTCTTATTGTCCCATGTACTTTTAAAATAAATCTCTTAATGTGTACTCTTCTGTTTCTTTTTTTTAATCTCATAAGTTCATAAAGTGTTTTTCCTAGTTTTCCCCCCTTTTAAAAGCCAGTAGCTATATGATAACTTATTTGGTTTGTGCTTTCCTTTGTAGTTGTATTTATTTACTTTTTATTTTTCAGTTGTTTGGGAGTGTTTGCAAATCAATTTGGGAATTCTTTTGATGCTATGTTATCTGTATTCAGAATTTTGGAAATTTATAATATCATTTCTTGCATTATATTATTAAGTTTTTTTTGACTTGTCATGTGCTTTCTGGCATGACATAGGCATAACAAATGTCTCTATGTGTCCTCTTTTAGAGATCAATGTGTTTTGCTTCTATAGAGGGAGCATGTGTTCTTTTAACATCATTGTTTTGTCTCTCTTCTTCCAAATTTTCCTTCACTTGAGTGTATTTGTATTCCCGCTCTGGGGCACTCTCTCTTACTCACTTGCAGAGACTTGACACTGCAGACCCAAGGTGGTTTTTTTTCTTTATGCTGCTAATTATTTCTGCTGTGTAGGCCATAAATTCTACCATTTGTTCTCATCTAAATTCTTCTCTCAAGTTTCTGATTTGTCTCTTGAACCATTAGGGAATATCTTTCTGAGATTCCATGCTCTCTTTTGAATTCAGAGTTCTGTGTTTTATCAGGTGCTGGTTCAGTTCTCTAAAAGATATATTAAAATGGTTTAAAGAAAGCATTTAAATTATGGCAGTTGGATTGCCATACTTGAGCATCCTGTTTCTAATGTCTTGAGCTGAGCCAACAAATAGTCTTAGCCATGGTTTATCTTCCAACTTAAACAGGTCCTCCACTCAGGAGAGAGGTGATCTAGAGATTGAGCAGAAACGAAAGACCAATAGACATAAATGCTTTCACATTGAGAGGGTGACCTAGGAATTGCTTTAGAAATATACCTTTCATTTGTAGGAATTCTGACTAGATTTAAGTCAGTTTAGAGTTGTGGTTGGTAAATGATTGAGTCTCAAGTTTAGGGATAATTAAGTCATTTAATGTTTATAGAATCACATAAATGTTTTCTACCAATTTGATTTTTTTTTGAGAGCAGAATCATCACTTAAACATCTGAATTATAACTAGGGTTAGGCATAGACCCAGCTGACCTAAAATAGAGGCACTCATGTGGTAGATACCAGGGCTGTACTTTTGTGAGATTGTAGACCTGATGCTTATGTGAACGGATGTTGGCCTACTATGTAGTAGGGAGTGGCCTTTTTTCACTGGCCACATAGCTGGAACTGGCTGCATCTTTAAAACTACTTGACTGAGACATTTATCTATCTCTTTTTCTGGCTGCATCCTGAGTAAGTGAGGACCCCACGAAGTAAGCAGGAAGGACCTGACAACCACCTTCTCTTTCTCCTAGTCTAAGGGCCCCTTCAAAACGGATTTGGGGTTCAGTCTGTTGGGATTATTATTTTCAGCTCTAGGTATATCGAATGGGCTTCTAAAATCTGGATTCAAGACATAGGGTGCTTAGAATCCAAGATTCCAGGCTACATGTTACAACCAGCCTAACAGGGAAGCCAGGGTTCTAGGAAGCAAGCCCGAGGTAGGCTTTGGACTTGGAGCTTAGTGAGACTCATGCTACATAAGAATGAAGCTGAACTGTGGTCCTCTTCCCTCCCCAGAGACAAAGGAGAGGTGTTAAAGAAAATTTTCCTTGCTATTCCTCAGAAGTAAATATGCCTTTGTAAGGGATATTTTCAATTTTAAATGATAAAATGGAATTGGGATGCTTGTACCCCTAAAAGCTGGGGGCACAATTTGTGGGGTCATGAGCCGATGACAGAAATGAGAGATCCTCCAACCCCCTTAAGAGTTGAAATGTACACACCTCACTTTCAGGCAGTGGGGGCTAGAGGATGTTACAAATATGGTTACCATTATTTGTAGCTATTTAGCATCCCTTGTCTGAAGCAATACATAGGCATGAAGGGACCAAAAGTAGGATATTTGTAAGTACTTGAAGCTGCTGTCAAGACCTGTTCTCTGCATGTTAATAGCAGGAAGACCAGGAAATTCATACAATGTATCAACAGAGTTGGCTAATAAGTCAAATACAGGGAGATGACTATAGAGCATGAGTTTTATATGAATTTTATTATTTCATGACTTGCCTTCTGATTTTGGCATTCTCCTGACTTAGAACCATGTGATGGAGTACAGTGTTTACCAAAATCTTGTTAGAGACCTCTGAGTCTTCGTAGTTTCCAGAGTCAAAGATGGAAGATATCAGCACAATGAGTCACTGGATGACATGAGAAATAGCAAGGTTGGGGAGAGTTAGTAGTTATGAAGAAAGGGAGCAGAAGAGAAGGCTGGTAGCTTACACAAAATAGAAAAGAAAATAAATGTGGATTGCAGGACATGGTAGGGAAGGCAACGATTGAACAACATTTTTAAAAAGATATGGACTATGATACCAAGTGTCACAATCTTTCTAAAGCCAAATTTTTTTAATTTTTTCAAATGAATTTTAAAAATTTTGCTGTAGAGTTATGTCTTCTAAATGTAACACCCCTTCTGGGATGCTTCCTCTCTTCCACTATATAAGGTATGATGACATTCATAAGTATTTTATTTGACTCATATCTATAAATCCTAATTCAAGTAAAATAATTTTTAGGAGATGTACTTTATGTGTCATTCACTGCCTTGAAGCTTATTTCATTACTTTAAAAAAAGCAAATTTTTATTTCATTATTGTTCAGCCAACACAGATTGGAACCATTTCAAACATCAATAAGCAAGCTACAGAAACCTCTGTAGTTCCTTGATACTCCTTGCCCAAGAGTCCATTGCAAGATGGCTAAATTTCTTGTGATTAACTTTTTTAAATATAGCTAATCTAGTTCTGAGATGGCATATAATTTTTTGACAGATATCTACTCAAAATCTGCCCCCCCCACCAGGTTGACTATTAAGACTTGTCATCCTTCACTTTCACACTCCCAAAATAATGATCAATGCATGCCACTGGCATAGCTTTCAAGAACCTAGGGTCATTTCTATTTACACTATGGAACTGGAGGACTTTGATAAAGGTACCTCAAAAGAAGAAAGAGGACTTACATAATCTTTTTAAAAAGCCATAAAAAGAGATTCCTTACAGAGTCAGGATAAAAGTTTGTTTTTTTCCTTCATCAGTTTCTGGTGGATCTGTGATCTATCTCATCAAGATGGACATTGATGGAAGCATCTCTACAAAAATTCTCCAATTTCTCACCCTATTGTGGAGGTTCAATTTAGCCTGAAAAACTTTAAGAGAGGCAATGTGATATAATTACTGGTTTTAAAGTCAAGAACTGGATTCAAGTCTCACCTGAAGACATTTACTAGCTGTATAATCCTTAACATCTTAATCTCAAATTCCTTGATTTCTATGGGCTTCTTTATCTCTAAAATGAATAGTTTGGACTTAATAACTTGTAAGGTTCCTTCTGCTTCTGCTTTGATTATATTTCCAAGAGAGATTATCTGCTGACCAAGGACCAGCAGAGCTAAATACAAAGGCACATTAAGCAGATTTCCTACTAGGTGATTAAATTCTTTCATCACAGAGGTTCACTAATGCTTCTTCACTGTATTAAGAATCATAATTTTAGTGCAGCTAGGTGGCACAGTGAGTAGAGCACTGGCCCTGAAATCAGGAGGACCTGAGTTCAAATCTGGCCTGACACTTGACACACTTCCTAGCTGTGTGACCTTGGGCAAGTCACTTAACCCCAATTGCCCTGCCTTCCCCCCTTAAAAAAAGAATCATAATTTAAAAATTGTCTACAAATATGAATGTAACCCTGGGCTCACGACCAGGATCATATGACTGCATACGTTTCTCCTCATTGTTGGAGTCTGATCACTTATAGCTCCATATGTGCATCAAGAGCAGGGTTAGCAAGAGCTTACGAAAGGAGAGCTCCTAGCCTTTTGGCTTTGAAAGAGGACACAAGTACCTGATTATTATCAGAGATAAGTCACTGGAGTTACATAAGTTTAATATTTTTAGCATAATATTTTTGTCTAAATCCATGACATTTTTTACTAAAAATGATGAAATGTATAAATGGCTAAATTGAAGCTAAATGGAAGGATAGATCTCCTACTAATGAGTTGACAGTTATTTTCATTAATTTTCTAAAGATTACAGGAAGAAAAAATTCCATTGGATCCTTTGTTATTCCACTCTCCAGGAATAACGAATATAGACTACCGCAACAATAAATGTAGTGCAAGTGCCATTTCTTATAGAATGAAAGCTAAAAGTTAGATAAAGAAGGTGATAATATATTGTAAGCCAGATCAATGCATACTTGGCTATTTCATAATGTCAGTGTGAAAGTGGGCAGAAGGGAAGATGTTGAAAAATGTGATTTGATATTAAGACATGAAGAAAAGCAGAATTAAGAATGTTATACTTATTAAATCCAAAGGAAATTTTGATGTCATTGAATAAAATTTCCATAAGATTAAGTATCTATTAATGTACATTTCAAAGGTGCCATATCATGCAAATTGATATTTTTCATGATATATACATCAAGTGATTAGTATGATATTCTGGTACTCTATGACTTGAATGTTATAGTTCTATTGAGTGATGACAATGGATTTAAGGGTAGATGAAACCATAGATGACTTAGTAAACTATTTCCCTAGGAGATGATATATTTTGCATAGTTTTTTTTAAATATTATTATGTTGGTAGCATGTTTTAGACAGAGCATAGTTTTCCAAGTGAACATCTAATACTCCAACTTCTCATGATGCTTGGATCTATTTTGTATATTTGCATTATATGACTACGCTTTAAGCTTGGAACTGGTTAAAAAAGGCTTTGTGGTAATAAAAAATGATTGCATAAACATTGCTTTCTAGTGCCTTCTTCAGTAATCAAATTGATAATGACTTACTCTTTACAACCCTGGAAACTCTTCTTGTTTTTTTGTTCATTTTTGTCCATCAATATGTTGTCTATGTGTAAGATTGTGAGCATACACACACACACATATGTATGTGTGTATGTATGTGTATATGCGATACAAGCAGTAAATATTTTATATAAAGTACATAAATACTTATTTGGCCAATATTTGAAGGGAAAATTTCATCCTTTTGTAATAAATTTGTGATCCTCCCTATTAACAAAGGGTAAGATTTACATCAGAAAGGAAACCAGTAAAGCACTTTGCTAGTAACTTATATACCACTGCCAAATATTTGAACTGATAACTAAAGTTCTTACTCTGACCTGCTATTTTGTGATTTTGGGGAAAAGTTAATGTTTCAATCACCTATTTTGATGTAATCATTCTTCCTTTCATAATATTAGTAGTACATAATCTTTCTCTTTTATGGTTGATCTAACCTGTGCTTTCATTGTATTGAATTGCTTTAAACCACATAAAATCAGAATCATAATAAACTATAAACTATAAAATAAACTATAGTATACATATAAAGATGTGAATCACCTTATGAGTGATGTAGAATGATGACTTGCTTATACATGGATAAGATGGTTCAGTGGGGGCAGAGAACTTTTTATTTTATTAAAAACTCAAAAATATAAGAACAAAGAAATATAGGTCAAGGATACAAAATGAATTGGGGGACTGCTTTGAAGACTCTACAATGCAGCTTATTTGCATATAATTGTTTTACAACTACAAAGAAGTAAACTACAATAAGAATTCATACAATTATTTGGAGACTGGGGTATCATTTAAAAAGAATTACCAATCAAAAAGGGAAATTTTTGAGACTAGGTAAATTTTATGTGAAAGATGATTTACTGAGTACCAAAAGGCTCTTGCCTAAGCCACTAAAAGATAGAAACCTGAAATAAGAGGCTGGAGGTAAGAAGAATCCGTGGTTAAGATTGAAGAAACAGACAAGGGTACAAAAGCTGGGCTGCTGTTGCTGATAGTTGTGGTAGCTAGAAGCAGTCAGCCATAAGAAGGCTTGAGACAAGTGACTCTTAATTATTGGGAGAGACAATTGATTAGCTTGTTCAAGAGCTTCAGTGTCAATTATTGTGTTCTGGTCCCACCTAAGGTTGCCAAAGGACATAAGCTGTTACTTCTGTTTTGAGAAAGAAAAACAGAGCTGAAGACAGGCTTTGCCCCTGCCTCAGGATGAGCTAACTTTGTTTTGCTTAAAGAGTCCCTCTGAACTGTGTTACTCTGAGCTTTGTTCTTATTGGACAATGTATTATCTATGTGAGTGAATCTGGTCTTGTTTGAATAGCCTGGAGATAGCTAGCTGGATGAGATCTGCAGGAATTGTGTATTCACATTGAGATAACCCTTTTTAAAATTGTTTTGGTAACTTGAAAGAGGTTATAATTGCTAGAAAAATATAGAAGAGAAGCAGATTTGCTCAGCTGAAGGAAGTTGAGGACCAACAATTAGTAAGCAAACAAGCAATTTCTTTTGGTATAGTTAGTCTGCAATTCAGATTTCTGTATCACCTCAAGCTCCTGGGTTTTCCTTTCTTATGTACTTCTCCACTAGGTTACAATTCCAAAGTATGTGCACACTCTCCCTCACAGGCACTAAATGTGTTGCTGGTAGAATGTGACCCCAATCTATCTGTGGATTGTAATGTACTTTATTATTTATGCTCTTGCCTTATTGCTAAGAAAATGTTATTTTTTTTAAGATCCAAAAGTGTTATTATTGTGATGGTGCTGTGTTGCTTATACTCTACTACATGGTTTGTTATGTTGTGACTGGCTAGCAGTGTAAAGCGAAAATGCATTGGTGGGCCCCCAAGAGCTAGAGTTGGGGCATTAGACTTCTCCACAACAGAGTTATACCTAGAAACTGAGAGAGTCTGAGTGTAACCATGAGATTGTGATCCATCTCTTAAACACATACGTACTAGAGTCAATGCATGTTAGAGTGAAAAAGCTAATCTAGAAAGTGAATTGGCATGCAATGGTGAGGGTGACAGCCCACATCAAGGGGGTATTCTATGCCACTGGCATTAAACTTACAATGAATACATTTTCTTTGATCTTTTTAAACTGAGCTCACATGATTTGGTTTCCAGTCCTGGATTTTCACTTATGATTTTTATATCTTGCATATCTACTAATCAGGTACTTCATAGGATTCGGAGCTAGAAGGGACTAAGCAAAGAGAGAGAAATTGATTTGTTAAACGTCCCCCAAGTATTGAGCAGCAGAACCAGGATTTGGCCCTTTGTCTTCTGACTCCAAATCCAATCTGCTTTCCATTTGTTTCTAGTTTATGTTGAACTGGATATTCTGCAAGGATAAGATCAAGTAACAAACACCGATAAATCACTTATTCTGTCAGGCACTATGCTAAGCAAGTGGGACTTAAATGAAGACAGGAATGTTCTCTGCCCCCAAGGGGCTAACATGAATATTTTCATTGTGTTTACACACTTTCAGTGAATTTCATGCTAACACAGTAAGCATTTGTTTAGCTGTGTCTAGGTGTTCTTCCCTGGTCTTCTCTGAGTTTGTTAAGTTTTGTAGAGTGCATGGGATTTTTTTTAATGGTACACATAGATAGCATCTGTCAATGCAATCAGTGGCATCATCTTGTCTTTGTCCACAATCCTTCTCCACAATGCAAGGGGCAAATTTGTATTACCTTTTATGACAGAACTCAGGCTGTAATTTTTGTTTTTTTTCTTTTTTGTGGGGGGCAGCGGTCTAGCAACAGTTGTCAGCAACCCTTTAGAATTTCCTTTAAACTAATAACATGTTAACTGGAGTCATTAATATCTGGTTCTAGGATTCCTTACAAATCCTCAGAGGATCACTTGAAGCTTGGAAATGAATAATTCTTTACTTTAATTTGAAAATTAATGTAAACTTAACAATCTTCAGACAGTATTGACAGTGACAGATTAGATCATTCTGAGTTGTTTTAGCTCTTGGCCTAAATTTGATGAGAAACCATGGTATTGACTGTGAGCTGAACAGACCATGTTATGGGCCAGGGATTTCTTCTCTCCTCTGATTAGCTGCAGAGAGATAATTCATCTTTGTCCTACTCTCTCTCCCACACTAACCTGTGGCAAAGATTTTTGAAGTTTTCCCCTTGGAGGAGTTTTTAGGAAGTTGTAGTCACTTTCAAATTTGCTTCTCTTCCCTAGTGCTCAAAACTTTTAAATTACCTTGACATAAGACTATCAATATGTTGAATATGAGGTAGGTATATTTGCCTAACTCAAATGCCTCAGAATCTTAGGTGTTAAACATAAGGGAGTAATATATGACTAATACAATAAATTTGTTTAAGAAAGTGTTATGGCTTTATTCCTCAAAGCACAAAAAACACTTGAAGCTTCTTCATGAATTACACAGCTTTCTATAATTCATTGCAACACAGGATATAATTTATACTCAATTAATGTTTGATGCTAAGATGGCCTAAAATCAGTAAGTAACACCACATTTCCGAGTATTTTTTTAGAGCACAGTTTTAGAAACTAAATCTTTTTAGATTTGTTCTGAATCATTAGGATATCAAAATACACATCATACACCAACATTTGTGTACTTTTCTTCTGAATTTTACTGGTTTATATTTTTTTAATTATTGAAATCCATTTTGTCTAGTTAGGCTGAGGATTATCTTCACATTTTTGTAGACTTATGTTTTCCATGGCTCTCTTAATATAAAGGAGACATTTACTAATTCTTCTAAATTACACACACACACACACACACACACACACACACACACACAGAGTTCTTTCCTTGGAAGACTCTGTGATGTACCAGTGTTATTACCCCCATTTTAAACATGAGTGAACTGAGGGGCACAGAAATTAAATGATTTGTTCCCAATCACATGTTTTCTACAAGACAGGGCTGATGCTGAGTGCACTACTTAAATAGTAATTACTTTGGACCATTCATTTAACCTCTCTGGCCTCATTCTCTCATTTTTCAAATGAAGAAAGTTGGATCAGATAACCCCTGAGACACCTTCCAGGTCTAAATCTCTAACCTACCATTATATGAATTAGGGATCACACCTAGGTCATCTTGGTGTCAAGTTCTACGTTCATTCCACTATTCTGCTCTCTTCTTATCTTCGATTGTCAAGACAAAACATATTTTTAGCAAGTGTTTTATTTGATGCAGTTTTAATTGGAAACATTTGCTCCCAAAGAAAAGCACTGGAGTGATAACCTGTAGATGCTTATATTCTGTCACTAGCAAGTGGCTATTATATGTTCCAATTGCAGACTAGACTCCTTCCTAGAAAATTATTTAAAGGGTATTGAATGGTTTCTCGTTACTCTTTAGGTTATCCAAGATAATGGAATGTTCTTCAAAAAGAATCAAACAAAAACCAAAGAAAGCATAGCACTTCATTGTTGAAGAAAAAAAAAATGTGTGTGTGTGTGTGTGTGTGTGTGTGTGTATGTATGTATGTATAAGCTATCCAAGGAGATAGAAAGGAATTCTTACCTGTGTCAGGAGGTTAGAAGAAAGAGGAATGCCACGCAGAAGAGAAAGGGAAGAAGGGTCACAGGACTTTTGCTACTAAATGATTATATGGCTCCGTTTGAAGATGAAGGAGCCAGAAACTCCTATGTAGAAATTACCTACTGGTTCTCCAAGGACACGGTACATGTGCAAGCACTGTAAGATGAGAGGTTATCCAGATGCTAAGGGGTCCTGAGGCAGTTACTGTTGACTCTATAGCAATGAAAGAGGAGTCTTCTGTCTTTCCAAGGTATGTATCTAAGATCTGACAGTACCTCCTGAGACCTGTCAGACTTAATGATTGTTAAGTTCATGGGGAGTCATGTGGACACAAATGATGCTATTGGCAGGAAGTTAGAAAGTTTCGCTCAATGAACCTTCGATAAGAACTAGAAGATATCAGGGCTGCAATTGCTTTTGTTAGCAGTGTCTGTTGGCATCAAGAGATACAGGAGAGAAAGGGAGAGTTGGGGAGTAAAGAGATGGTTAAAAAATATTGTCTGAGAATGACATTTGGATGTCTGGACCATGGTTTAAATGATAGAAATGAGAGGCTCTTCACTGGTGATGGAGTGGTATGAGTCTATTTGCCTGGAGTTCTATAAACCTAATTTAAAGGGTTTAAAAGTGAAAATGAAGGGGAAGAGAGATAACTGGATACACATACACAGAGCTAACTACTAGAGAAGAGGTAAGATATAGGAAGGATAGGGGCTGAGACACCTAGACATTCCTAAGACACAAGATCTAAGAAAGAAGTCAGTAATAAAATCTGTGGCCTCAGATGTCTATAACACAAAGTGTTACTGATAAGCAAGATATAAGACATATGCTAAAGTAAAGGAGCAAGTTTGATCTATTACTGGAGTTTGATGGAATGAGACAATGATTTGAATATGGCCCAGAAAGATATACTTTATTTAAAAGATATAAAAGGGAGTAGGGTAAAACAAAAGAAACAAAGAGAAATTAGTGATTATTTATGCATACTAAAAATATATGAATCACGTGAACAGATCTAGGAAGAAAAAGGGATAAAAAGCATTTGAGTGAATATCAACAAAGTCAGAAACAGAGAAAACACTGACATTGGAGTGTATTTGAGAAAACCAGGATGGAAAGAGGAAATAGATTACAAGTTTAGGAACTGGTTTATACCTGGCACAGAGGCTTGATATAGTTATGGAGGATTTAAAAGGACATCTGCTGGAGCTTTCTTTTGGACAAATATAGAGCTGCTAATATTTTCTGGACTTGCTTTAATCATCACTTCAAAAAAATCATCACCTCAAAAAAGATGGAGGAATCAACAAAGGGGAAATTATTTTCTGGATCTGATTCTCATCAATGGAGAACTAATTATTACTCAAATGGTGGGAACTTTGAGGAAAGAATTTTGATAGAGAAAGAAAAGTAAGTTGGCCATGGTTTGACAGGAATCCTAGCTTTGGCAATTCAAAGAGTTCGTAGAATAAAAAGATAAGAGAATATTTGCTAAAATTCTAGGAAGTTATGAAAACTCAAGAGAAATTATTCTAATGAAGATAAGAGGTGGTTTTCTCAAAAGAGCACTGAGGATACACAGAGAACTCAACAACCAATTTAGACTTTTAAAGGGCATATGTGGAAAATGAAAGCAAGAGAAGGAAACAGAATAAAAATGTAGCACAGTTTTCTAAGAATGGTGTCAGGAGTGCTCACTCTGAATAAGAGCTGATACTAGCCACAAAAGTTCAGGATAAAAAAAGGCTTTTAAAAAGCTCTATTTAGGGAGAGGGTAAAATCAAATAAGGAATAGAGCACTGATTGGGATGGGAAAATGAACACCAAAGACGAATAAATAAGGCAAAGCCTCCAACTCTGAATTTGCTTCTGTTTTCTCTGCCAAGTAATATGATCTTTGGATTGGAAAGGACAGAACAAAAATGGTTACCAGAGAGTTGGTATCCAGTACGCTCGAGGAGATAACAAGAGAGCACTTTGCTGTAGCTGATGAAATCAAGTCACCTTACCTAAATGATCTGCAATCTAGGGTAATGTAAGGGGTGAAAAACTCCTAATAATGACAGCAATCCGAAAGAGGAATTGGCTTTCTTGGAAGTCACTGGTTTCCTCACCATGGAAGCCCTAAAGCAAAGGCTGAATGACACTTTACAAGGAAAACGGAATTCTTGCTCAATTATGGATTGAACTAGATGCCTTCTGAGAACCCTTCCAACTCTAAGGTTTTGTGATTTTTCTATGATTTAAAAGAAAACAAAAAAAATTTCAATGATGTAGCTGAAATAAATATTTCTTTTGGTTCTCTAATATAGTTTGAATCTTCTCTGATTCCTATTTTAACTGAGGAGTTATGTCAACTAGCAAAAAATATCTGCAAAATCATGCTTTAATAATACACAACTAAATATTTTGAAAATACTTTAACATAATTTGTAAGTTCATAATCACTTAAGCCATGGACTTCATCAGCAGTAACTTCAAACATAACCAAACAAAAATGTTTCCATCTATTTTGATTAAATGACAAAGAAAAAATATTTTAAAAATTAGCATTTCTCTTAAAATTAGTCTAAATGGATTTGAAGATAGTCTATCCAGGGGTGGGGAACCTGCATCCTAGAGGCCACATGTGGCCCTCTAGGTCCTCAAGTGTGGCTGAATCCAAACTTCACAGAACAAATTCCCTTAATAAAAGGATTTGTTCTCTAAAACTTGGATTCAGTCAAAAGGCCATACCCAAGGACCTAGAAGGCTACGCAAGGTCTCCAGGCTGCAGGTTCCCTACCCTTGATATGCAGTTCTGGAAATGGAGGTTTCTCAAAGGCTAAGGAAGCATAAGTTCTGGAAGAGCTTACCAACACTGAAATTAAGTAAGGTCCTGGAGATAGCTGAGCATGTGTCCTTTTAGGAGGCTCCTCGCCAGAAGACTAAGTGGTAAGATTTACATTTTTTTCAACTGTAGCAACTACGATTATTGACTAAGTCAGAAAGATGTTATGGCCTGTGAAGGTGAAATTATATATCTCTCAAAGTACTGAAGTCAGTCTCATCAGCTACAGGTTTTCAAGACAGTGATTTATAATATTGTAGGCTATTGCTTCTTCACCAAGACTTCTCATATTAAATACACATTTTTATCAAAATTGTCACATGGTATTTGTTTTCTAAAAAGAAAAAAGAAAAACCTGATAGTTATGTCCAATGTCAGTTAGTGTATACAGAACATGTAAAAGGATAATGAACTGAGTAAGCATTATTACAAGTTTATAATACATTTTCACTTTATTTTAAACATACTTTGCATGATATAAAAATATTGATCACAGTGAGCTTTAACAATTGTTATTGCTATAAACAGGAATGCTGCACAATATTTTTAGTGGAAATAAATTATATAGTCATTATCTTTTTTAAAAAATCACAAAGAAGAAAAAAACCTAGGCTGTTTGGTCATTGGCAGAAAATGGGTCCTTAAATGGGTTCTTTATGCAAGTGAGCCCCAACCACATTGTTCAGGAAAAATCAGTTGTGTCTTTATCATGGCCCCAACAAGGTCTCTGTTTATCAAGAGTTCCAAATGACAGCAATATAGTCTGCTTTTCGTCATAGAAAACTGTATGCTCAACTGGCAAATGATGCTGTTTACTTAGTTCATATGTGGTCTTTTCCAATGTGAAGGAACACAACGACATACTTCTTCACTGAATGAAAATCTTGGCTCACAACGCTTCACTTTACCCAGACATGGTAGTCTGTAACAACTGGGAGGAAAAAGCAGAAGAAAAATATACCTTGGTTAAAAACAATGGAAAATAGTATAGCATATTGTTGCAACATCTCCTCTAGCAGCTGCTGTGGGGGCAAAAAGCCAACACAAACCCAACAACAAGAACGCTGCAAACACCGGGTTCTTTGGATCTGCTTTACTAAGGAAAGTAGCGTTAAGGGGGTTAACAATCTTATTTCAATCCAACACACAAATATCACTCATTTAGTTCAGGGGGAAAAGCCAGCACCCTGAACTTCAGAGCAAATACAAACAAATTACAAACATCAACAGACAGACCTTGTCTGAATCAAATCTCAATTCATAGTTACCAGGGTTCAACAAAGTCCAAACATCTGGGTTTACAAACTGGGGGTGGGGCTCTTAACAGCTGCCCAGAGTCTCTTTCAATCACATGCCACTCTACCAGTGAGTGAGAGCCGCGAGCAAAACATCTGGGCTTCTTCAAAGCCAGGGCAGGGGGTGGTGGTCTTAACAATGGTTGCCCAGAGTCTCCACATCAACATGCCTCCATGAATGAACCCCAAGCAAATAGCTTTGTTCTCTCTTTTTATACATTCTTTGGACGTCATCAAATGTCATCTGAGCGACCAGAACTTAGGTGCCTACTATTGGCTCTAGTCATAGCAACTCCCCTTAGGACCCTGAGGGCTTCACACCCATATAGGCTTAGCACCTAGTAGATAGGGGTTTGGGCCTGGGGTTTAGCACCTGGTAAGACTCAATCAAAGACACCCAACTTAATTGATATTACACATATTTACTCATATTATTCTTGTCAAAAATCATGTTCAAATCACAAATATTTCATTAATGTTATCAAATTTCAAAGAGAAGGGGAGAATTCTGCTCAATGTATTGGGAGATGACTTAATAACTAGAAGTATGTTGATGAAAACCCACATGATGGGTACATTATGAAAATCAATTTTTTTGAAGCGTGACTGTGTTTTGTAGTGAAAGTACCATGTAACAGAATTTGTGAAAAGAAATATTTAAGAGCTGCTAATTTACTGAGATCACACAATCATGGCAGAATTTGTGGGAACTGGGGACTGGAATGAACCCCAGGCTTTTATGTGTTCAAACAGAGCCATTCTATGACTTAGTGAGCAGCCACACCCTCACTCCTCTCCTCCAGTTAGCAGATGGCTGCAGGATGTCTCCCAACAACCAACCCCTCCCACCATCCCCCTTCCTGCCTGGTCTTCATGGCAAACTTATAAAACAATGAGGAACAAGATTCAGGGAGAACTCCACTTTTTTGTCTTATATAATAGAGAAAGTAGCAACCCCCACTGCAATTACAAGAAAAAAGTTTGTGGGATGGATAGAAAAACAGAATCACAAAATATACTGCTTACAAAAAGCAGGATAAATTCAGAGAATTTAACATAGATCAAAATTTAAATATTCCTCTAAAAACTATCATCCTCACAAACTCAACAAAAAGCAAATTGACATTGATAATAATATTTGTATTTGGATTTTTATCCATTAAGAAAGATTAACAAGGACATTGCATTATGCTTAAAGGTTACATTCAAAAGAATAAGTTATTTTAATTACAAATATGCCTTTGTATTGTAAAATGTGAAAAGTGCAAGCCTGCAATCTTATGAGAAGTATTAAGTCTTTAAAGATATATGTAGTAGTAGTGAGAAGTTATGACATTGGGCAGCCACTCAGTTAGTTTATTGGTCAATCTTTGTTGGGCAAGCACTATACAATAAAAATCTGATGATCTCAGAGCTCAACAGGAGGAAGAGAGCAGGCTGTATCGCATTTGGGAAATTTGATAGTACTCGTAATGATCTCAAGTTGCTTCCTGACACAAAAGTCCATCTGTTCCACACCTATATTCTCTCTGTTATGCTATATGGCTATAAATCATAGACTTGGTAACCACAATAACTGAAGCAACAGAATCAGGGGTGACTCAAAGGACAATGGTTTGACTTTTGTTGGGTTTAAGTAGTTTACACCTCATTTCCATTGACTATATATTCATATGCACAAATCATTCAACAAGTACTTGTCATGCTCCCACTTGGTTCTAAGCATTGGGAGAGGCTCTGGGGGAAAAAAAGCAAAAAATGAAAAAGTCCTCCTCCCTAAAGGAGATTATAAGTGGACACATACACATACATACAGAATATCTACCAAATAAAATCTGGAGAAAAAATACTAGAGCTTGGGGTATCCAGAATGGTTTCATGTAGCAGATTAAGTGATGCATGTTTGAGTTGAGTCTTGAAGGAATCAGTGCATTCTAAGAGTTGGAATCGAGGAGAGAGTGCATCCCAAATATAGGGGCCAGCCAATGCAAAGGTATGCAAGATCGACTATCATGTGAGAGAAACAGCAACAAGACCAATTAGGCTAAATCACAGAATGAGAGAAGGGGCCTTATATGTAATAAGGCTGAAAAGGTAGTTTAGGACCAATTTATAAAAGGTTTTGGAGGCTAAACGGAAGAGTTGGTATTTTGTTATCCTAGAAGCAATAGAAAGTCACTGGAATCAATTGAGTACCAGAGTGACATAGTCATCAGATCTACATTTTTGGAAAGTTGTTTGGCAGTTTTTTGAGTAGAGGATGAATAGGAAAAGGGAGATATAAAATGCAGGGAGACCAATTAGGAGGATACTGTAATACGTAGTTGAGGTGATGAGAGTCTTAACTCAGTAGTTATGTGAATACAGAGGAGGTGCCAACTGTGAAAGCTATTGGGGAAAATTTCATAAACAATAGTAGGAAGGATAAGTATGACTGGATGAGCAAATGGGATGGTCATACATATATTAAGAGTAAGGAAAACAGTCATCCAAAGTATTTTACTGGTATTCATAAAATTTATTTTTTTTACACTTAGAAGATGGCTTTCAGTATGCTGCGTAGATCCTCTGTGGTGGATCTGCTGAAAAACTGGGAAAAAATACTTATGGATAGTAAGGAATGGATAGATTTCGATTTATACCAGTGGATGAAGTATTCGCATTGACAGGATAAGAGGCTTATCAAAGTATCACAATATTTGGATATTTTAATTCCATTTTATCAGACTATGATAAATCTAATGAAATATGAATGAGAAAGAATTATATAACTAAAGGAAAAATCAATGGGAAATACAAAAAATATGTATTTTCGCAATTATACACAGAACATTTTGCTTGGGTTATAATAAAGACCCTATGACAAAAAAAGAAAAAGAGAAACTTTGTTGAGCTTCAACTTAAAAACAAAATAAAGAAAAGGAATGAATCAATATATGAAGGAAAAAAAGAAAAATGATATGAGTACAGACTAATAAATTTTTTTTTAAATGGAATGAAATAGAAAACTAAGAGAAACTCCAACCAATTGTTAGTCAAGTAGCAAATCTACTTTTAAGAGACAAAACCCCAATTACCAATGTAAAAATCAGAGAACAATGCCAAAGAAAACATAACAAATTGGGGAAAATTATCAGTAACTTGAACATATAGCTCAATGCTAATAGAAGAAATAGTATGGTTATCTCATTTGTCGCAATGAGAAACAAAAAACCAAACATATGAAATGACTACAGACAGCATTGATGGGTTTGCTTTTACCAAGTTAAAAATTTATAAAATGTAATATTTGATCAAGAACTGTACCTGGAGTCAGGAAGATGTGGGTTCAAATGTTACTTTTGCCATATATTGGCTGTTTGACTCTATACAAGTCAAACTTAACTTTTAGTGCCCCCAGGAAACTAGGACAATAAGTTATGGATAAGGTGCTGATCTATATTGGTAGATAAAGTTCCCTTCTAGGAACTCCCTCTACTAATGAAATCATAGGTCCACTCCTGTTCCTGCTGCAAGTAAAATTTTGCATGACAAAAAATGTCTTAAAAATAAAACCAAAAATATCAAATTGGGGGAAATATTGGTAATAAATATATCAAATAGCAATGAAGACAGAAGACAGTATGGCACAGTGGATAGAGAGATCAGGTCTCTAAAATCTGGTTCAAGTACAGCTTCTGAGACTGGCACAAGGCCCACCTTGCTTAATCTCTCAAGATAATTTGTGAATTGCATAGAAATACCAAGCCACCATAATGGTAAGAATTTTTCTCATTAGAGAATTCTCTGTACAAATGAAATGACAATTTCCAGCCTAACCCTCTCACTATGACAGATAAAGATCTGACATCCACAATTTATAAGAACTGATGTACATCTCTAGCAACATCAAATTTTAAAGTAGAAATAGTAAAACATGAACAGATAATTTTTGAAGGAAGAAATACACATTGTCAAAAAACCACATGAGAAATTTGTCAAATTCTCTAGTCATCAGGAAAATCTAAATCAAGACAACTTCAAGATGTAAGTTGATATACATTAAATAAGTGAGATAATTTTAAATTATAAAAGCTATTGTAGAGAAATAGGCCCTCTAACTTGTTATTGGCGGGGGACCACAGACTGATGTAGGCTTTTTGGAGCATAAACTGATAATGTGTAATAAAAGACACAAAACTGATCAGAGGAACTTTTGATCCAATGCTCTTATTATTTGGACTTTATCCTAAAGTTATAACTGAAAGGAAAAAAAAACTTATCTGTTTAAAAATATACATAGCTAGATGCTTTATTTTTAAGAATGTAAAACTGGAACTAACCTACTTGGCCTACAATTGGAGAATGACTGAATAAGTTAAGGAACATTAGTATAGTGGAATGTTATAGTTCCACTAAAATGATCATTATAAAAATACAATGTAATATGGAAAGACACATGAAGTCAGTAAAAGTGAAATTATATGTATGCATAGACATACATATCTATGTATGTATATAATTAGATTAGATGCAGATAGATTGCAATTATATTTTAAAACCAAAAGAGTTTAATACAGAGGTAAGTGAAAACACACAGTGTGTGTGTATATGTGTATATATTTTCGATATATATTCTATTTAGGCAAAATGTAAATAATCCAAATTTTAGGGTTTTCAATGATTTCCTGCATAAATGTCTGGTCATAGGCCTTATCATAGTATGCTGTATTCTCAAGGACTGTGACAGAGGAGTATACACTCCAGAAGGTACTCTTCATCCTGGAACATCACTCCAGCCCTGGAATTCATACCTCGATAGTACCCTAAGACTCTTCTGATTAATGAATGGCTCCTCCCAGGACCTCCATTTAAGAATGGCATCCAGGCCAGTCTTCTCTTTATGTCTCCTCTGTCTATGCTCCAAACAATTCCATCCTGCCTGTGCCTCCCCCCACTTCTCTTATTCTTTTCAGCAACTCCTTGAGGGCAGAGACTACCTTTTTTGTCTGTATTTAAATTCCCAGCATTTAGCACAGTTTCCAGAAAGAGTTAGAACCTAATAAAATCCTTGTTGACAGACTGACTTTGAAGCTGTCCTATGCAAGAAAAGCTATGAGTGTAATCCTGTCGATAGACTGAATCTCTCAAACAAGGACCAATTAACTAAGTATGCATAGGTTGATTACCCAAGTGGTCGGCTAGGTGAAAAAAATTTGGCCTTTCCAAGATATCCTAAAAAAAGACAATTTAAAATGGCCTTCAGGTCCATGAAGTCCCTTGATGATTCCATAGTGATCCACAGTAATGGAGTAACCATTCAAGGAAAGAAGAGGTTACAATGCATTAATAATCACATAATTTTTAGGCTGTATCTAAACTTGAATTTAGATATTGGTACTCTAAACATAAGATCTTTGTGCAATTACCAATAAAGTAATATATTACTGGAAGAACTAAACAACAATATTAATATATGTATAATAAACTAACCAAAAGATTAGGCACAGTGGATAGAATTCTGGGCCTGGATTCAGGAAGACTCATCTTCTTGAGTTTAAATCCAGCCTCAGACACTTACTAGCCATGTGACTCTGGGCAAGGCACCTAACCCTGTTTGCCTCCATTTCCTCATTGGTAAAATGAGTTGGAAAAAAATGGTAAACCACTGCAGTATCTTTGTGAAAGAAAACCCCTAACGGGGTCACAAAGGGTTGGATACTACTGAAACCACTGAGCAACAAAAAAACAAAAGATAAAAGAAAACTGAAGCTAAAGTGAAAGTTTGTTCACATCTCCTTGGAAATGCAAATGGCTTTTTAGAGTTGACTTCATCATGTATCCAAAGGCAGTAAGAAACAATTTTTTTTCAAGTGGTACAATGAATAGAGCATTGGATTAGGAAACAGGAGGATCTGGATTTTGAATCCTGTCTTAGAAATTTATTAACTGTGTGAACACAGACTGAGTTGCTTTAACCACCCTATGCCCCAGTTTCCTCATCTGTTATATATGGATTTTACTAGCACCTACCTCAAAGGATTGGTGTAAGGATCAGATGAGATAACAAGTAAAGTACTTTGCAAAGGTTAAAGTGGCATGTAAATGCTAGCATATTCTTATTTTCATGGGACACAGTAATTCTGTCTTAAAGCACTTGAGATGAGCATAAGAAAAAAATGATAGTAAGACAATTCCAGGTTATGTACCCTCATTTCTTGAACAGGAAGAAGAGACAGAATATTTTAATCTTGCAAACCAAATCAAGGTACACTTTGATACTGGATGACTTCAATATGAAGGTGAGCATGAGGAAGGATGTTGCAATACGTAAGAAAAGAAAGGCCAAAGTGCTGTAGACTATTCAGAAGCCTCATATCTATGTGTCATGGATGCTTTTTTGCAGAAGAGACTGGACTCTTGCAGACCCCTTTACTTTTATTATATTTCTACAGAATTTTCACATTTACACAATGGCTTGTACGCATTCTTTTACTTGATTTATTACAAGACTGATATTATTAATGTGCATGAAGTCTGAACAGATGTTTTCGATTAACAGCATTTTTGAAAATACTAGATCCATTGCTATTTGCTATCTTGAAAAGAAAGGAAATCCTAAAGGCAAACATGACTTTTCAATCACTTAAAAATCATCTGTTGCTAAGTATCCATGTGATCCTGAGCAAGTTATTTAATCTCTCTGGGTCTTGGCTTTTTCTGTTGTAAAATAATGTGGTTGGACAAGGTGATTTCTAAGGGACTCTGAAGCTATAACATTCTATGATTTTCCTCTCAAATATGCATATGTAGTAAGTCATATTTTTATTTAAGCAGTAGCAAATTGAGGAATGGAAAAATATCAGTAGATTTAGAAGGTCCTAACTAATTTTGCCATTGATTTGAGTAAATGTAATATCAGGTGAGCTCATTACCAAGTTGGGGTCAGAAGGTTAAAAAAATGTTGCCATGATGGCTATAAACTGATCCACGAAAATCCTTCCCATTTCACTTTCCAGAATATACATCAGGGAAAAGAGAAAAGTTTCTCAAAGTTGCCCTGAGATCTGTCCTCCATGCTTGCATGCACATAAAAATAAACATAAAAATGTTTATCTCGCATATAATAAAGGGTAATGAATATGATTTATGACAATGAATGCAATTTAATGAACTGCTCCATGACACTGAAGTAAATAAATATGATTTAAAAATTTTCTACTAGTTCAATCTAAAAAATCTGTAGGCAATATATCCATTGATTAGAATACAATATATACACTAACTTTTAAGGTTATTTTAAATATCCTCTGATATTTTATGTTTACTACGGGAAACTAAGTATGCCAAAGAAATAAAGGCAATTAATCTGAGAGTCTGATTGGAACTACTGTATTCTCATTGAGTACATTTGTGGAATAGAATTTTTAAGCCAGCAAGGGGAAATTAATATAATCTATTTATTTGGACTTATTACTTCAAGCATTAATGAAAAAATATGAATAGTGGTGTATGCAGTACTTGGAAATTTATTGTAAAAAAGGATGTAATTATCTAGAAGTATAAATCTAGATTTTTGGCAGGGAATCTTTCTACTAAGAGACTGTAAGGATAAAGTTTATTTAGAGAAGGGAAAGGATAAGATAGCAAATCAGTGTAATGCATAAAAGTGCTTCCTCAGTGGCTCATGTAAAAGCATAACACTGGCTATTTATTGGGTAAAAAGAAATAATAAAGATAAATAAAATTGCTTAACCATAGATGGAAAAAAGAAACCCAATGAAGATAATTATAAGCTTATATCTACTAACTTAATAGCCATCTGCAAAATGTATTAAAATGAAGAGATTTGACTTTTTACTCTAAAAATAGTATGTGGACCTCCTGTGGCCCACTCATTTATTAGATGACATGTATTGTCAAATCATACAGGATGGTCAGGCATGGATGGGTTGCAAACTGAATCACTAAAGGGAACATCCATATTGACGAGACCGACTAACTCTGTTTAAGAAACCAAAACAGTACATTGGTTACAATATTGATGTAATGGACTCAAAAATAGAATCAGTATTTTTTTCATGATGGAAATTTATGAGGAAAACCTCATACTAATACCAAAAAGCATTCCTAAAAGATGTTTCTCATCAATATATTTTTGTGGAAGGGAGAAGGTTTTGTAAAGCATGTCTGCTATTATCATTCATATAAATTTATTCTGACAATCCACATGATATACTGTGCCAAATAGCTGTTTTGCCAATTAATGGCATTCTCTGATAACTGGCAGTGAATCAGGATAAGTTTCAGGTTTCAAGAGATTGCTGTCTAAATCCTTTTAAATGATGCTTTTTCATGTAAATGGTAATGATTTATTCCTATAATTTTACTAAACATTTTGCTTATAGCCTTCAGTTTCTAGATACTGTGCTATGATGTTTTGTACTGAAGTACTGTCTGTGTTTTCCTTCCTAGAGCAATTTCAATGTGCTTATTTTATGCTATCATGCAAGAGGTTCATTTCGGGGACAGCGATGACCTTATAGAACTGGAAGTCTTACATGCCACTTACATGTCTGCAAGCTCATTCACTGGGTGCCCAAGCATGTGCAACCTAAATTCAATGCATGAGGTCAGCAGTAAAGACAATGGAAATAGAGCAGCTCACCCACAAACACTAAAGTTCTAGCTTGTTTCATGTTTTTAATGTGACATAGGCTTAATTTGCTTGCCAACTGAACAAAGAGTTTAAACAGGATTCTGAAGTACTTTCTGGTTTAAGAAGATAAAAAAAATGACAAATTCTACATGGGCACTTTTTTTAAGGGTTGGATCTTGTCCAGTGTAAATGAAAACTATAATGAGCAATACGATTCTTTGGCTCCCACAGATTCTCCTGTAAACATTTAACTTACTCTCTTAAAAAATTTAAGTTAATTTTGTAAATACATTAATTCAGGAAAACTCCTGTATGGGGTTTTCTTGGCAAAGATACTGGAGTGGTTTGCCATTTTCTTCTCCAGTGAATGAAGGCAAAAGAGGTTAAGTGACTTGCCCAAGGTCACACAGCTAGTGAGTGTCTGAGTCTGGATTTGAACTCAAGCCTTTCTGTCTCCAGGCTCAACACTCTATCCCCTGAGTCACCCAGCTGCCTTCTTCTAGGGCAATGCTAAGTAAGCCACTACTTTAATTATCTGTTTCAAAGCAGTCAATATAGTCATTAGTTAATACCAATTCTCTTGGCTATTCTCCTCTAGATTTTGCTGTCTCAATTACTCAGAGTGAGCAGTTTATATCCAAGGAGAATGAAATTGAGCACAACAAGCAAGAACCTAACAAGAGCTCTTAGACTAGATGGCCACTGAAGTTATTACCCATTCCGGAACCATGATCTTGTGAGACATTATATTTTGATGTTTTAATACCTAAATATCCTAAACATAGCAACTCTCCTAGACTTTCTCTGTATTTCTGATTTATTATTCCTTCACTTATAAACCTAGTCACTGTGATTATGAAGCAACACTCTAGGGTTTTCAATTGATGGTGATGGATTTAGCAAGCTAGAAGTTATTTTATTAGTTTCTAATTCATCAATTTTGATCCCTAATCTTTCCAATGAATTATTCGTTTTCTGTAAGACAGACATTACTTCTTTCCAATACGTAGGGAGAGCCATGAGCAGGAAGAAAACATCAGTTTCATACAATCTCCATTCAAAACACTAAAAGTAGGAATGAAGGTGAAACCCTCCCCATTGGAAATGACTAATCTTTCACAGGTGAATGTGATGAAAATGTCATAAGAAATTCTCAAAGGATGCACTGAAAGTAAGAGGCAGGGAGGTAGACAAAGTAACATTACTACAGCAATTCTATAAGGCCACTACTATAGACTTAAGGGTGGAATAAAAGCAATTGAAGTTTCACAATCCTTTTACTTAAACTAAATTTTAACCTTTTAATGAGAAAAGTTGTACTCCTATAGCAAGAGTTCAATGGTCGGAGAAAATAAATTATGATGAGCCATGCTAAACATAAAGGAGAAATGTATGTTTTATCTTGAAAGCCCTTCATAAATAAAATTATTCTTATGATGTTAATTTGTACCCCCTTTTACAGACATACTCACTAATCTGAGAGCGAATTGGTATGTAGTGGCAAAAACACTGGTTTTAGAGGCAGAAGATCTGGATTCACCTCTCATTTCCACCACTTATTATCTGTAAGAGCATGAGCAAATCACTTGGCTTTGGTGAGTCTCAGTTTTTTCATCTGTAAAATGGGCATGACAATTATAATACCTTCCTGGGTTGTTGGAAGAAAAGTGTTTTTTAAGTTGGGAAGTCTATGTCTGGGGGGCTGCCAGCTTTTGATGCCTCCCAGGTTGTGTGATCTAGGAGAGGTTTATTCACTGCCTTCTTGGTGTGAGCTCTCCATGATTGTTTCTTTCAAGCCTAAGTTCATGTTCCCTCTTCTAAATGAAACCTTTGTTGATTTCCCATCTTCCAGGGTCTCCCTCCTTCCCCTAGACACATTTTACTTCTGTCTTTGTCTTTTATATTCTTATATATGTCTCACCAGATAGAATAAAAGCACCATGAGGGCAGGGATGTGTGTGTGTACATGTGTGTGTACACGTGTGAGTGTGAATGTGTATGTGTGCATGTGTGTGTGTGTCCTTAGTATAGTGCCTGGCATACAGTAGGCTTGAATAAATGTTTGAGGATTAACTAATTAATTGATCCTAGCTATACTGCCTAAATACAAGGTATTGGGTCCTTCTAGATTGCCCAACTCTATCATAATCTATTTGCTACAAAAACTTCCATTTCTTCACCAACTAGGCCCTATCTTTTGTTGTTGAGTTGTTTCAATCATGTCTGACTCTTCACAACCCTGTTTGGGGCTATCTTGGCAAAGATACTGAAGTGGTTTTCCATTTCCTTCTCCAGTTCATTTTGCAGATAAGGAACTGAGGCAAATAGGGTTAAGTGACTTGGCCAGGGTTACACAGTTAGCAAATATCTAAGGCTGGATTTGAACTCAGGTCCTCCTGACTCCAGGGTTGGTACTCTGTCCACTGTGTCACCTAGCTGCCCTAAGCCCTATCAGCAACGTCCAACTCTCAGTTTTGTGTCAGGCAGGAAATTCCAGCAACACCATCTTAAACTGCAGGTACTCACCCCTTCAGACCAAAGTGATTCTGTGTTTTTCCAAATGATACAGTTGATTCTTCCCTAAATAGTCTAATCAAATCCTATGACCATTCATCCTATCCTTCCATGGAGGGAGCATTCAAATCATTGACTGAAGGACCTGGCAAGATCTCAGAGTTACTATCTATTTTTATTCCCAGATTCGGTCCCATTTGGAATGGAGGACAATAGTTTTCTTTACTGGTTAGGCTAGGGAATGGGTTCTTAGCCTGGTATCCATAGATCCCTAAGGGGTTTGTAAATAGATTTTGGAGAGTCTATGAACTTGTATGGGGGAAATTTCTTTTTCAATGTAATTTGCTCCCTATGTAGTACCCTGTATTTTGTTTTATGCACTTAAAAACATTATTCTGATGTGGGATTCTTAGGCTTTATCAGTCTAATAAAGGTGTCCATGACACTAAAAAAAATTAAGAACCCCTGGGCTAGAGTGTGTTTTTGAATCTTCTCGCCAAACAGGTATATCCCACAATAAGCCATCTATCCTCCTGGCTTAGTCCAAGCCTTCTTCTAGATAAGTGTGGGGAGTTCTTTTCTGGACTCATAACTTTCCAAGAACCCTGAATGAAAAGAGATTGTTTCTTTTATCATGCTCTTTATCTAAGTCTGTTTGTCTCCTCTCAGCTCTAAAAGCTTATACCTTTTCTTTTATAATTTAATTTTTTTAAATTAACAAGCACTTATTTTCTCTTCCTATACTTCCTACTCCAACTTTAAAATAGAAAGAAAACAAAACCATTTTAAAACAAATATTCATCATAAAGCAAAACAACCAGTGAAATAGTCTAACCTAATAGCTTCCTATGAACATCTCCCTCCATCTCTCTTCTAAGACTTAGGTATTGTCTTATTATTCCCGTGCTAGGAATTGGAGCCTTTCCCTGAAATTCCACCCTTATATGAATATCCCTGCTATGTTCTTTCATAGCTTTCTGATACCAATGGCTAATGTCTGTGTTCCTGAATCTTGATTATGATTTTCTGCTTAAGTCATCCCTTCAGCAAGAGGAGAAATTATATGTGATTTGCGAAAAGTGTATCAATGTTGGAAAGATTCAGATGCTCTTACCTGCAGTTCTGTTGCCGAAACTTCTTTCCTTTTGATAAACATCTACTTGGAGATTCTGTACATTCACAGGTACACTTTCCAGGATTTAGTGGCAGATGCCTTGGACAGCTTTTCTTGCATACACACTGACATGTGTTTTCATCAAATTCTCTGTTGGCTCCACACGAGCTGGGTAGAAGTTTGTTTTTGCACACACATTGGCAGGAGTTTCTGTCCAGTTCTCTGTGGGGTCCGCAGCTTGAAGGCTGAAGTCCTCCTTTGCATACACACTGACAGGTTTCTTCATCCAATTCTTTGTTGGGTCCACAGATATCATGGAATCCATCTGAAGCATCTAGGGAAAGGCCAGACAAAAACACTGTAAGGATACCTTCCTTTGTTGTGGGAAAAGGATGAAGAATACCTTAGTTCACCCTTTAAAGAGATGCCATTTAGTGTAAAAAAAATTTAAAATGTTCTTCACCAACATTAAAAAGTGGTAATAATTACAATCTTCATAATCACATCTTTTAAATAATCAATAACAAATGCTATTTTAAAATTTCCTGTCTAGCTTCAATTTGATTTTAAAAAGATATTCTATTTCATTAAATATTTCTCAGTTACTAATATAAAAATTAACATTCACTTAAAAAAATTTTGAGTTCTAAATTCTCTCCTTCCTATCCCTCCCTGAGAAGGCAAGCAATATGATATTGAATATGCATGCAAAATAATACAAAACATATTTCCATGTTAGCCATGTTGCAAACTACACACACACACACACACACACACACACACTTACACACAAACAAGAAAAATAAAGTAAAAAAAAAGTATGCTTAAATCTACACTCAGAGTTCATCGATTCTTTCTCTGGAGGTGGATAGCATTTTCCATGATAAGTACTTAGGACTCGTCTTGGACCACTGTCTAAATAAGAGTTCTAATTTTAATTTGAAATCACTTTATATTAATAAAAATAACTAGAATCTGTGTGTTTAATCTTTAGAAAGTCATTTTGCTTACCACTGTCTCCAACACTGGAGGAGAAAAAGAAATCTTGCTGAGCCAGGCATCTGCAGATGTGATTGTTCCAGATATGATTTTTGGGGCAAGTCTTGTTCATTGCGTGACACCTTTGGACCAGATACAGAGTTTAAAGAATAACAGCTCTGACAGAAAAAGTTGAGTGATTGTGTACGCTGAATACAACTACTTTCACCCAGTCCAGTACTTTTATACCATGTATAAAATGATACTTTTATACCATGACATAAAATAAACCACACAGTTTTTAAAAGTAGATTATATGGAAATGTAGTTGAAACTCATATAATGGGCACATCATTTGAACTCTCAGAACTTCAGTTTTAATGGCCGTAAAATTCCTCTCCCGGCTCTGCTTCTGATTTTGGACTTTTCCACTGGGTCCCTAGCTGGCTTCTCAATCTACCTCCTAGCCTTCTAACCTTGGAACATCTCTCTGCCCCCTTCTCTAGTTGGTGAGTTTTTCCCAGAACATCTTGAGAAAAGTCCTGGGCCAGCCATCCTTGATTCCTTTCCCAGCTTTTCTTGACTCTCCTAAACTTTGTTACCATTTCGCTACATAAGTATCTCTTCTCAACTCTCATTTTCAGCTCCTTTTTATATGACGTCTTCTTCCATTAGAATGTAAGCTCCTCCAGGGTAGGGTCTATCTTTCTTTTTCTGCTTTTACTTGTATCTCTAAATGTTTAGCACAGTGCCTGGAAAATGGTAAATATTCAAATGATTACTGATAAAGTAGAATGTGAAGGAGACAAAAGAGAAATGAAGCAAAAATTTTCTAGGAAAATTGAAGCAGAGGAAGATTGTTTTTGTTCAGTGGTGGTGGTGGTGGGGCGGAATCATAGATTTCATGGAGGAGATGGACCCTAAGGAGGATCTCGAAGGATTCTGAGGGGGGATGAGGAAGAATTGGGCGAGGTTAGGGTAGAGGAGAGAAGCTCCGTGTAGATACATAAAGATAGATAATAGGATTATAGATTTGGAGTTGTAAAGGATCTTAATGGTCATCCAGTTCAACTATTCATTTAACAGATAAGGAAACTGAGGCTCAGAAGTAAAGATACTTGCTCAGGTTCATAGTAAACATCTGAGGCAGGATTCAATTCAAGATCTTCCTCATGGAAAGTTCAGCACCCTCTCCCATAGGCCGCCCTGCCCCAGACAGGACAGGGAGAGAATAGGAGGGTAGGACGAAATCAAAGAATAGTGAGTTGCCAGGGTTGTCTGGAACACGATGTGTGAACAGGATGCAGTCAAGTCAGAGAGGCTTAGAGTCACGCTTAGGATGGCCTTAAAAGACATGCTGAGGAGCTTTTATTTTAGCCCATTGGACGAAGGGAGCCACTGAAGGTGTTTAAGTGGGGTTAGATACAGGAAAAGTCACTTAACCTCTTCATCCTTGTTTTCTTAACTCCTGGGCTACTGAACGTTGATGAAGTAAGTCACGTAACTTTGTTAACTAAGTTCACTACACAATTTGGTAATGTGATCTCAGCTGAGGCCTCCCTACTACACTGTAATTCTACTTCTCTAATTGACTATCTCACACCCCACCTGTTCCAAATCTGTTCCAAATCATCTATACTTTTCTCAAGCTACTTTATCCCACCTCCTTCCTGCTCTTTCTCATCAGAGGACCTCCCGTCCTATTTTACTGAGAAAATTGAGGCCATCTGTTGGAATTTCCCTCTTCCCCCCACCCCAATTCTACACTCCAAATCACCAAGAAATCAACTCTCTACCTTCCCCAGCTCCCAACAATCTTCTTCATTCTAGTTTCAGAGGAACAGTGGCTCTTCTCCTTGATATCACCTGTTCCTCTATTGTACCCTTGATCTTATCTTCTTGTATTTCCTCTATGAGATCTCCCCCCCTTAAATTATCCCCTCACTGTCTCCCTAATCTTCAGTCTCTCCTTATCCGCCAGCCTCTGCCTTAGGGCCTATAAGTAGTCCCCAGATCTCTGCCCAACATTAAAAAAATTCTCCTGATCCTCTCAGCCAATTCCTTCAACCAATGTTCTTTTTATACCTCTCCTCCCTTTCACAGCCATGCTCCTAGAAAAACATACCTGTTTGTTGCCATTACTTTATTACCTTTACTCCTCAGCCTTTTTCAATTTAGCTTCTGATCTCATCACTCCACTGAAAGCAATACCTCTGGAGGTTAGCAATAATCTCTTAATTGCAAATCTTGTGATATTTTCTAAGTCTTTATCTTTCTTGAGCACTCTTCTATATTTGACATTGCCGACCACCTCTGTCTCTTATATGCTCATTCCTCTCTTGCATTTTTGTGACCTTGTTCTTCACTAGTTTTTCTCCTTCCAGTCTGATCACTCCTTCAGTCTCCTTTGTTGGATCACTGGCCCACCCCCACTACTTCTCTTCAGTTATACCTAGGGCTCTGTCCTAGGCCCTCTCATCTCATACCTTCTCCTTGGTAATCTCACCAGCCTACATGGATTCAACTTTTATCTTCAAGCATATAACTCACAGCAAAGTAGGGAAATTGGTCTAAAACAATCCAGATTGTTCACATCCAATAGATAATTGCCAATTGCCAATAGATATTCCACTCTCCAATGGAGTCAATATAAACTAAACTAAACATAAATATACTAAATATAAATAAACTAAATAATATAAATTAAATATAATGTATAATTAATCATTAATTATAATTACAAACTAATTATAATTATAAATTAATATATAAATATATATTATATAGTAACATATAATATATAGTATATAATATATGTAACATATGTTATATATAATATATAATATTATATGATATATAATTATAAGAGATTAATTATAATTATAGATTAATTAACAAATTAAATATAATTTTAAATATCATTAAATATTAATAAACTAAATATAAATATAAACTAAACTAGTTAAAATAAACTAAGTTAGCCTTTGAAACAGGTAATGTACCATTTGTGTTCGAAGGCATTCATTCAACATTAGTGCCTACCGTAGTATCTTGTGAATAGTAGGAAATTAATAAGTGCTTGTTGAACTGTCTATTGTTGAAATGTGCATGACACTGAATTAGACTGGGGTGGGGAACCTGTGGCCTTTTGACTGAGTCCAAGTTTTACAGAAAAAAATCCTTTTATTAAGGGAATTTGTTCTGTGAAGTTTGGAGTCAGTCAAAGGACTGCACTTGAGGACCTAGAGGGCTACATATGGCCTTGTGGCTGCAGGTTCCCTACCCTTGAAGTAGAACCTATAAAAAAAAAGTAAAACAGATAGACCCTTGCCATTTTAAAAGGTTTTAATCCGAGTGAGCAGTTTTAATTTTCACTGAGAGGCTATTCTGAAATCTACCTACTTCAATTGTTTCCTTATTATTTTCTTATGATTAATCAGCAGATAATAAACACAACTTTCATTTACTACTTTTAAGGAGGTAGAATCTAGGCAATATAGAGGCAACAGAGAGTTTCTTAAATCTCTAAATAAAAATGCCTTAGAGCCTGAAATTTATAAATTGACAATGATTTTGGGAAACTCAAACAGTTCAGCAATTCAAATCAACAAACATTTACTAAGCATCTACTCTATTCAAGGCACTATATAGTAGGTAGTGGAGATACCAAAAACAACCCGTACCCACAACAAAAACAATCCCTTAAGCTCAAGGTTTTTTTTTTTGTTTTTGGCTGAACAGCACAAAATAGGCACGTAATTAATATATGCTTGTTGAGTCTGACTTAATTATGCTTATTGGATCTGATAAGATGATTTCATGAATTATTGTTCTGTCATTATGTTGTGTCTGACTCTTCCAGACCCTGTGGACCACAGCGTACCAGTGTTGTCCATGGCATTTTCATGGAAAAGATACTGGAGTAGTTTGACATTTCGTTTTCCAATAGAAATGGAAGGTTAATGGAGGCAAATGGAGGTTAAGTGACTTGTCCAGGGTCACATAGCTAGTAAGTATCTAAGGCTAGATTTGAACTTGGGTCTTTCTGACTGCAGGCCCAGCACTCTATCCACTGAGCCACCCAGGTGCCTTAATTTCATGAGTATCTGTGGCTTTAAAAAACAAAAATCAATAAATAGCCCAACCTCTAGTGATAAGCTTTTTAAAACTTAGCTAGCTGGTCCTCCGACCACAGGCAGAGCTGAGTTCATATCTGAAACCTATATGGAAGCTCTCAGAGAATAGGGCCTAGGCCAGATCCATGGCAAAGTTTCATTAACTGAACCCAGGTGAGCTTGTAAGATCATTATGTTAGATAGTATGGAGGGGGGCAGGGGAAAGACGGTTGAAGACCTGATAATGCTTGCTTAACCTAGAAAGAAACAACCCACTGGCACTCTGCAATGGGCTAACACTCTAGGGGAAGACTTGAACTGAGGGGCTAGCAGAATACCCTAAACAAAAACTGGACAGAACAAATGGCATGGCTCCTGATTATTTGTGGCCAGGAAATGTACACATTTAATTGGCAGCTTGATTGCCACGTGCATTTCTGCTATTTTGCTGAAACCTGTTTTGCAGTTCCATTTTTATTATCTGGCTCTTTTTCACACAATCCTTTCTTTTAAACCCTCTAAATTAAAAATAAAGAGAAAGGAAACTTAAAAATTGAAATTAAAAAAAAAAACTAATGGAGAGTCAAGTACTTAAGCATTTGGGCTGAGTGTCTGTTATAGATTAAAAATAAAAAAACAACTGAGGTCCCATGTTCCAAGTCAGAGCTGCCCAACCTATAAATTCACTCTCTGTTCCTTAGTAAAAGGAGACATGTTCTCATAAGGATGAAATTTTCCTCAATAAACCCCACTATTTGTAACTTCTTATAAGCAAACATGTTTTATTTAGTGTTGCAGTAAACATTACAGAAATTTTTACAAAAGAATTACAAGATTGTAAACACAACAATCTAGTCCTTAAGCTAGATTTAGCCTTTTGTCCCTCCTTTTCTAGCCCTTTCTTCACCATCACATGCTCCAGCCCCACAGTGACTGACAAGTTCTTTGATCAGGTAGAAACAGCATAAACCTTACTGACTCATTTTCTCCATCCTATGAATGTTGGTTGGTTTACTTATCCAGATAAGGACCATGTCACCTTTCATGGCTTCCCAGTGCCTAGATAACAAAGTTCAAATTCTTTAGTCGAACATTCCAGACCTTCCCCTAAATCAATTTCTGACCAGATCTTGTTCTGCTCTCCTATATGACCCCCTCTTTTTTTTATTAAGCCAGACTATTCTATTCATTGTCCATGACCACAACACACTCATTCTTGCCTTTCAACTCTTGTTCATGCCCATAAAACACAAAACACAGTTACTAGGCACTTTCATTCTTCTTTTCATCTCACTTTCCCCTCATTTCACTTTTTACTACCTAATTCTTTCTAATCCTTTGAAATCCTCCTTCTCTATTGCTACTTTCACCACACAAGATGTCTCAGTCCATAGGATTTCATTCTCCTATGAACTAATAGCATTTATTGTCCTATAATTCATTTGACTTTAGGCGTTCATAGAGCTTTTTGTGACACGCAATTCAGTAACAACTTTTACATTATTTTATATTATTTAATTATTAGGCTGTTTTTCACATCTTCCCTATTATACCACAAAGGCCTTGAGGTCAGGGATAGCACATGTGTAGCCTCAATTGATTGTGGCACAATGTTGTAAGATGCTGAACACATTTGTTGAATGGATATATAAATGTGCTGTGCCACTGAGGTTTCAAAAGGCACCTCCTTGAAAATACTATCACTCTCTTTTCTTTACATAATTTTTATTTCAGAAAAAAAGGAAAAGTAACATTGATATATGTATAAAAGTCATAAATAGTATTCCTCATAATAGTTTTCAGATTTTGCCTAGTGTACAGAAATGAGTTGTTCATCATTGAAAAAAACCGATCTGCCAATCCTTTGGCATCTTTTAAATGCTAAAAATATTAGGGCATTCAGGAGTAAGAACTTTTATGTAGCATCATAAATTTAGATTAGAAGTGACTCTGGAGTCATGTCCAACTACATCTTTTTTTTTTTAACAGATAAAGAAGCAGTCTTAGGAAGGTTAAATTACTTGCCCAAAGTCACAGCAAAACTGATTTGAATCAAAGTCCTCTGTCTCTAAATCTAGTGCTCTTTCCACTAAATCAATATTTGACACTGTTGATCACCCTTTTTTTTTAATACTCTCTTATCTCTATGCTTCTGTACCACTACTTTCTCCTGGTTCTCCTTGCCAGTCTTTCACTGAATCTTGTGCCAGGTCACCCTCACTAATGGTGTGTGTCCTCCGATCTCTTTCCTTGCTCATCTTTTCCCTCTATACTAGTTAACTTGGTGAACTCATCAGTTCCAATGGATTCAACAATCATCTCTGATGATGATTCTCAGATCTACCTATCTAGTCCTAGATTTTCTCCTGACCTCCAGAATTGGATTTCCAATTGCTCATTGGATGTCTCAAACTGGATGCACTGTGGACTTCATAAACTTAATATGTCTAAATCTAAACTTATCTTCTTTCTAATAAAGCCTACTCCCCCTTCTGAAATTCTCCATTAACGTTGAATGGAATACCCACCCTTCCAGGCTCAGAACCTGCGTGTTGTCCCTTTCTCCTTACTCTCCCTCAGCCCTCCATAGCCATTCTGTTGCCAAGGAGGCCTGTCAACATCTTTGCCACACCTCTTCTCTCATCTGACTCTCCGCCACTCTGGTATGGTACAAGCCTTCATCATCTCACTGCTGGATTGCGGCAATGACCTGCTGGTTGGACTCCCTGCCACAAGTTTCTCCCAACTCCAGTCCATCCTCCACCCATTTGTCTAATTAACCTTCTCTAAACCACAGATCTGACCATGTCACCCTTTTCCCTTCCCCCCATTCAATAAACTGCATTGGTTCCATATTCCTTCCAGGATCAAACAGAAAATCCCTTGGCCTTGAGAGCCCTCCCCTAGCCCCATCCTCTCTTTCTAGTCTTCTTAGCACATTCTTCCTCTCCCTTCCCCATATATGCTGCAATCCAATGACACTTGTTTCCTTGCTATTCCTCAAATCAGACACTTTTATCTCCCGACACCAGGCATTTTTTTTTCTGGTTGTTCTCTAGGCCTGGAATGGTTTCCCTCTTCTTAGTCTCCTGGCTTCCTTCAAGTCCCAGATGAAATCCTACCTGCTACAAGAAATTCCAGATCTCTCTCAATGTTTGTGGCTTCCCTCTGTTGATTATCTTTGATTTATCCTGTGTTGATTATCTTCAATTTGTCCTGTATGTGTCTTGTTCATACACAATTGTTCGGTGTTATCTCTTTTATTAGACTGTGAGCTCCTTGAGGGCAGGGACAGTTTTTGCCTTTCTTTGTTTCCTCAGTGCTCAGCCCAGTGCTTGGCACGTAGTAGGTGCTTAACAAGTGCTTATTGACTGACACTGAACTATATTCCTATTGAGCACTTCAAATTACAGATATTAGTTATAGATCATTTATTTAAGGGCAGCTAGGTGGCACAATAGATAGAGCACTGTGCTTGGAAACAGGAAGATTTATCTCTCTGAGATCAAATCTGGCCTCAGACACTAACTGTGTGATCCTGGGCAAGTCACTTAACCCTGTCTACCTCATTTGTAAAGTGAACTGGAGCAGGAAATGGCAAACTACTCCATTATCTTCCAAGAAAATCCCAAATGGGGTCATGAAGAGTTGAACATGACTGAAAAACATTTATTAAAAAAAGACTTGTAACACACAATTTTAATTGAGTTATGTAAACTTTCCTGCCATACATCTAGTTTATTAATATTAATATTTTCTATTTATGTCCTGTTTTTGTTGTTGTTCATGTGTACATTTCTTTAGTGTCTAGAAATGCAGAAGAACTAGATGTTATTCAGAGTTGAGGGAGGGGGAAGAGAAGAGGAGTCACACCAATGGCATCTGACTGTCACTTTGCAATGGGTAATGACTATGTCCTCATCATGGGCTCAAGATCTAAATCTGCCTCCAGACTCTTGTATTTGACCATGGGGAATAAGTGCTTACCATTTCTGAAACTAACAAAAAAATAATGGGGTAAAATAAAAATGAGGGGCTATGGTTCTTCTTGCCATTAAAAAATTATCTACACATATCTATCAATATATATGTGTATATGGGTATGTGTATGTGGTCAAGACTTCTAATTTTACAAGAAAAGGAAATATCATGGAAATAGGAAAACACTCCAATAGAAACCAAATGATTTCATTTCCTTTTGACAGGGAGGTGAACTTTAGTTCATGAAAGATACGCAAAGGGAGTGCAAGTTCTAGCAGGTCCTCCAAATTTGGAAAGGTTTTAAGGATAAATCCAGCAAAAGAGTATATTTCTGTTATCCAAGGATCAGCCCACATAAGTTTGAAAAGACTCCTCACTAGAGTGGCAGCAGAAACTCACGTCTGTGCTGAAAGACTAGCATCAGAACCTACATTCATGAAGCCATGCATCCTGCAATAATCAAAGTACAAATGATTTTGATGTGAAATCAAATATATGATGTCTTTGCTTTAAGAGAAGACTTGATATGGAAGTGATAATTTCTCTGTTGTAATTTACTAGAATGTTGGATCCATGGGTGCTTTTCTTTATGAATTTTGTCCCATTGTTGTGTGTATTATTCATAATTATATTATATTATAATTATATAATACATAGCTACATTATTAGTTTATTATACTTTCATAGCATCTTGTACATTTGGCTTTATCTCAGCTTTGTACATTAAGCAAACTGGATACTGGCAACTTCCCTAAGGAGTGCGCTGATCTAGTTGTAACTTTTTATTTTGTTTCATATTGGTGGCAGAGGATTCAGAAACAAAGACTCAGCTCATACTCACTGTGACTGTGTCGCTGGCAGGGAACGTCTAATAATTGAATGAACTTGTCTATAAACATCCAGTTTAGACATACATCGGCAGGAGGTGTGATTGGCAAAACTGATGGTAACTGGCTTGGGGCCATGGGAGAGAGGCACTGTAATTTCAAACAGCTACCGAGAAAGGAAAAAAAAAAAAGAAGCAGCGATTATGTAGAATGTGTTAAGAAATGTAAATGAAATCCAGTTATTTTGTTTTTATTAAATATTACACATGTGATAAGATACCTTTAAGTTCTATGAATATTATAGAACATTTTACTTTTTGTCAACTTTATCTCATTACAGTGAATATTTAGTATCTTTTTAGTGACAGAAACAATTTGGACATTTATATTACAGTAAACAAATGTTGCATACTTTTTTTTTTTTTGGAGAGGGGAAGGCAGGGCAATTGCAGTTAAGTGACTTGCCCAAGCTCACACAGCTAGTAGGTGTGTCAAGTGTCTGAGGCTGGATTTGAACTCAGGTCCTTCTGACTCCAGGGGTGGTACTCTACTCACTGCGCCACCTAGCTGCCCCAAACGTTGAATACTTTTAAGGGAACTTTTAGAAAGTGTTACAAATGCATCAATCTTGGTCATTTAGTCACCAAATTATGAGTTGGACACAAAACTAATGGGTTTAACTTAAGACATTTAATATAATTTGAGTATACATGGTTCAGTTACCAATTTATTTTGTAATTTGGGATCAATTTTAGATGATCTTCCTGCAAGGTTTCCTGTTACTTTGAGAATTCATTCATATTATATTTTAAAATAAAAAAAAATACAATGAAGGCTTACTAACATGCATTGCTAATGAGCAGACAATATTTTAATGGAAAAAAGTTTCAGTTATAGTGAATGAGATTAAACTGAATATCAGACAAATCATTTTACTTAATGCCAAGGGCAGAGATTTATAAAGTGATCTTAGACCATAACAAGTCTGTTTTGGATTTCCTATTCATGAAAAAATCCAATTTTTCTTTCCTCTAAGAATATTTATTTCTTATGAAACATAAAAATAAGAAAATGTTTAAGGGAAATAAAGTAGATTTGAAATTCCAGAACCTTTAAAAATAAATTCCAAAAGAATAATAATATCACAAAAATGCAATGAAGTGCTAAATGCCTGATGAGGTTAGACTTTGAAAATTTAATTATACTTGGACTATGTTTTCATACTGGCATTTTTTTGTGCTCAGATAATGGAACTATCATAAGAACTAAGAAAGCTATGTGCCCTCCAGTTACTTGCTATGACCTCAAGTTAGAAATAGGGTTTGGAAGAAGATTTAGGGATGGAATTGCATTAACCAGTGTTATTCACAGATATAATTACCAGCAATAGTATAGGTATGGGCAAAACTCCATCCCTTACTCTGTTTTTCTGAGTCTAATCTCATGATTAGGTATTTATTTTTATGCTTATAAAATATATCATACATACATACATATAGACTTCCCAAAAAAACTTTGTGTGTATACATACACATACACATATATATATACACATATATTGTACATCTGTATTTATGTATATAAATATATATACATACATATCTATATGTACATACATGGGGGGGTAGGTGCATATATTTTGGGGCAATTAAATCCATGATTTCATTGGTATAGGAAACTTCAACTGTGCAAATAGGGTTTCACTGCAACTTTCTCTACCGATTTCTATCAGTAATCACATGTAACAAAGTTTTAGAGAGGTGTAAGGGGCCCCTAGTACATGATAGAGACAGGTCTTGACCTCCATCCAAGGCCAGGTATGCCACACAATTAGAACACAGGTTTCATTTTTTATATGTTTTTTCATGTGGGGATAGGAATTGGACCTATGATTTTATCATATTTGCAATCCCATATAAGGAAATCTTTTCACAAATTCAAGCTGGCATCTTCTCTGGGGCTTAGAGAACTGTCTAGGCCATTGAGAGGTTAAGGGACTTGCCCCAGGTATACAAATTGCTAGTATATGTCAGAAGTAGCATTTGAACTCAGGTCTTCTTGGCTCTCAGGCCAGCTCTCTATCCATTTTGTTGTTCAGTTATTTCAGTCATATCTGACTCTTCATCATCCCGTTTGGGTTTTCTTGGCAAAGATACTGGAGTGGGTTGCCATTTCCTTCTCCAGCTCATTTTTCCAGATGAGGAAACTGAGGCAAACAGGATTAAGTGACTTGCCCGGGGTCACACAGCTAGTAAGTGCCTGAGGCTAGATTTGAACTAAGATCTCAATTTAACTTTATCAATTGCACCACCTAGGTGTCTTCTCACATCACTATACAAGGCTAAGTCTAATTTTTTTAATGTGATTGTCAGTCAAAGATTTAGCTACTCTAAATATCTTGTTGCTCCTATTTTTCTGGACTTTTTGTGTATAAATACTATCTATGCAGAATGAGGCAGTTATAAGAATATACTAATAAAGATCAGCATTATAGCTTTTGTCTAGTTTTATTTTTAGAAACTGTGAGGTGGCAATAATGCATTGAGCAGTGCGCCTGGAGTTGTGAGATCTGAGTTCAAATGTAGCTTCAAACATTTACTAGCAGTGTGACCCTGGGCAAGTCACTTATCCTCTATTTGCATCAGTTTCCTTAACCATAAAACAGGAATAATAATAATAACACCTAATTCCCAGTGTTTTGAGAGTATCAAATGAGATAATATTTGTAAAGGGTTTGGTACATAGTGAGTAGCTTATTTCCTTCTTTCTAACAGAGAAATTCCATCTTAGCCATAGAGATATCAGTACACCTGAGAGAACTACAGTAACAGCAGGAATGGAACCAATCAATAGCATTTCTGTGATGTTTAAAGTCTGCAAAATATTTTATGTGCATCCCCTCATCTGACCAATGCTGTGAGACAGCTCCAAAAGTTACTATTCTTCCCATTCTACATATGAGAAAACGGATAAGTGCCAGAGGTAAGATTTCAAGCTAAGTCTTTCTGGCTCCAAGTCCAGTCCTCTAACCATAAGTATTTGGAGAACATGGGCTGGTATACCCATAACTACAACTCTATTCATCAGCAGAAAGAAAATAAGGCAAGTGAAAATCCTTTGAGACATCTTCTACTTGACTATGCATATTTGCTTTTCTTTTTTGTTTTCTAATGTGTAGGAGCAAGAGAAATAGATTTGCTGTCTGAAATGATAGAGAGGAGGTGTGAAATGTTGTGGTCACTGGATTACTTGTTTTATTTAACTGTTTTACTTTATTACAAGAGACCTCTCAAAAAGTAAGAATAATCTGTAAATGATTTTACTATACAAACAAAAACAGACAAAAAAATTCTACGTCCATATAATGTCACGGCTATTTAAAAAGTCACACTAGGTGGTTTGGGTTAAGTGGAAAAGAAGACCTACGATGGTAGGGGATTCTCTGTGCACATAACCACTTGAGCAGAGGTGACTACCAGCTTTATATCTATCCACTTCCCTTCCACAAAGTCCTACTTTGATACCTCATTCATTGCTGGAGGGCAATCTAGGTTTTCAAAAACAAATATACTCCAAGCTCTGGCAAGTTTCATCAAAATGGAAAGATTTTGAGTAAAGAGTCAGTGATGTACTGTGTCTTTCAGCTGAAGAACAGCTAATTAATCATTTAGCCTTATGATTAGAAAATGACCACCATCATGACATACGAAGACTAACTGCAAAGGTATAGTAGAGGGGTTTTGATCTGTATCAGTGGATGGAATACCATACCAATGAAATTATGCATCTCATGGTCTTAATCAGTTTCTCCTAAAATAAAATTATTCATTCAGTATTCTGAGGGGGGAGAAAGAAACGGAGGAATCAAAGATTTGATTTGGGCTAATGAAAAAAGATAGGGAGAGATTTTCTTCATCTACTTAGAGCAAATGAATAGCCATTTATGCTAAGCTCTGCCATGAGGAGAAATGCTTCATAGGCTGCTCAACAAACATATTAATTCAACAAATATTTGTAAACAAAGGTATTCTGATATTTAGGTGCTCTTTTTGCATTACACACACACACACACACACACACACACACACACACACACATACACACACTTTTCCCTGTATATATGTATAGTCTCTCTGGGGAGAACAGAATGCCAGATAATACAGAAAAAAGAACCTTGAGATTTATAAAAGTAGCACTTGCTACTTGAGTAAGTTTCTTTTATTTTACAAGTACTTGCATGATAGTTTTAAGTCCTATAAAAGAAGAAACAAGGCATATCCCCACTCAGAGATGAAACAGAAAAACATAAAACAATTGTACAGATACAGGAAATAATTGCAAGGGTAATTAGTGAACAAAGTCTGTTTGGATTATGTTCGTGGAATAAAGACTGAAAACCTTCAGAAGAAAGTGAACTCTTTACTTTGAATTAAAAGAAAGGAAGTATGTGGTGTGGTGGATTGCCTGTGGGAAGACTAGGAAATTAGAAGAGTTAGCAAGGAAGAAAGCTAATCTGGTACAGTTTTCTTTTAGCCAAATGATAACATTCAGAGCATTTCTTTCAGTTGTGAGAAAATGAACGACTTTTTTTGGTAGCTTATTAAAATTACCTATAAAGATAAGGGAACAAATCTACTGATTGTTATGTTTTAACAAGTAAAAACTAAAATTCAATTGATATCAGATGGTCAAATGTATCAAATAGTCCACACAAAGTACAATGTTTAGGCTATGTCTTAATACATCAGTGACTGACTAACCGTTTAGTAATGGGAGCTAATAGGATCAAGAGAGATAGAAAGTCCGCTTAAAACAAGCTACAACAAAAATCTTCTAAATGGAAAGCATAGAAAAATGTACGTCCTACTGAATTGTGAAAAGTAAAGAAGAATTAAGAAGCTTCTTGATAAGGGAGAAAGAGCAGAGTGTAAAAGCTGGCTTGAAACTTAACATCAAAAAACCCTAAGATCTTGGCAACTCATCCCATCACTTCCTGACAAATAGAGGGAGAAGAAATGGAAGCAGTGTCAGATTTTATATTCTTGGGCTCAAAGATCACTGTGAACGGCAACTGCAGCCCTGAAATTAAAAGACACTTGCTTTGGAAGGAAAGCTATGGCAAATCTGGACAGCATACTTAAAAGAAGAGACATCACCTTGCCAACAAAGGTCTGGATAGTCAAAGCTAAGGTTTTTCCAGTAGCCATGTATGGCTGTGAGAGTTGGGCTATAAGGAAAGCTGAATGCCACAGAATTGATGCTTTCAAAATGTGGTGCTGGAGAGAAGACTTTTGAGAGTCCCTTGGACAACAAGGAGATCAAATCAGGCAATACTTAAAGAAATTAATTCAGACTATTCACTGGAAGGTCAAAGACTGAAGCTGGAGCTTAAATACTTTGACTACATAAGGAGAAGACACTGGAAAAGACCCTGATGTTGGAAAAGACTGAAGGAAAAGGAAAAGGGGACAGCAGAGGATGAAATGGATAAATAGTGTCATGTAAACAATGAACATGAACTTAGACAGACTCTAAGAGATAGTGGAGGATAGAAGGGCCTGATGTGCCTGATGAGGTCACACAGAATTGGACACAACTGAACGACTGAACAACAACAACTGAATTGTAATCATTTGGCAAAGACATAAATGTAACAGACATTTATTGAATACTTTTGCCGGGCACTACTCTCCTTTTCTTTTTCTTTATATTGGATGATGATGAATTTTGTATAATTTATATACAAGGTGACTTTTTAAATGGTGCTGGTGTACTGTAGTGTACATATTGTTGGAATGGAATAAATCAAAAGAATTAAAAGACTGATTTTGGAACAAGTCACACCACTAAGTATTGCCATCTAATTAATGACTATAAAATATCAGTGAGAAATACTCAAGTTATGCTTGGTGACATCTAAGCTGTTCGATAAAGGAATTGTATTTATTTTATTTCATATTGATCACAGATGCTCCTTTTTAAAAAATGTACTTTAAAATGTTAAGTGATGCTGAAAATCTATTTACTTAAAAAAAAAGTATCTGCTTGTTCCAGTAAAACTAGAAAAATCAAAACACAAGGTGACAGGAAAAACCAGCCTCCTAGATGCATCTTAATATTCTTTCCTATTAAGGTACTGGATGGTCCATTCTCATCACCAAAAAAGAGAGCAAAATATAGTGATATTTCAAATTAATGGGGTGTTTATCCTTGCTTAGCAACAGCTATAAAGTACTAGTTTCTATTTTACTTATCTTTAGATCTACTCAAGAAAAAGGTATGGCGCTTCTCAATGGCAAGGTCCTGAAGTATAACTGTATGAAAGAGAATTTTTTTTTTGGGAAACAAGGACGAAGGAGAACCACAATGTGTGTATGTGTGTGTGTGTGCATGAGAGAGAGAGAGAGAATAAGGGGGAGAGGGAGAGAGGGGGGGAGAGGGGGAGAGAGAGAGAGAGAGAGAGAGAGAGAGAGAGAGAGAGAGAGAGAAGGAGGGAGGGAGAGAAGGGGGAGGGAGAGGGAGAGCAGGAAAAGGAAGAGGAAGAGGTTGAGTAAAGAATAGTAGATCATATTTACAAAGCACAAAATCCTTTACACACATCTCATTTTATCCTCTCAACATGCCCTGGAGGTAGGTTCTATTCTTATTCCCATCTTATAGCTGAGGAAGGAGACTGGATACTCTGAGATTAAGTGACCTGCCCAGGGTCCATGGATAGTTAAATGTCTAAGGTCATATTTGAATATGGGTCTTTTAGGTCCAGCATTTTCATTCCACTGCACATGTATGCACAGACTTATATGCGTGTATATCAGTAGCAGTGAGTCGGTCACGAAGCACTTACTCAGCGTCTACTATGTGCTAAAGATACAAAGAAAGACAAAATAGTCTGTGTTCTCATCATGGAACTCATGGTCTAATGTGAAAAAACAGGCAAACAACTATGTACAATAAGATATATACAAAATAAATTAGAAATAATCAACAGTGGGATGATACTATCATTAAAGGGAGTTTGGAAAAGCTTCTTATAGAACATAGGATTTTAGCTGGGACTGGAAGGAAATCAGGCAAGTTAGGTGGCTGAGATGAGGAGGGAGAACATTCCAGTAATGGGGGATAGCCTGTGAAAACACCCTGGGCCAGCCCTGGACTTAGGAGGACCTGAGTTCAAATCCAGCCTCAGACACTTGACACACTTACTAGCTGTGTGACCTTGGGCAAGTCACTTAACCCCAAGCTTTTCCCCTCCAAAAAAAATGCCTGGACTCTGGAGATGGAACAGCAAAGAGGCCAATGTTATTTGATTTCAGAATATGTGAAGGTGAGTACGGTGGAAGAAGACCAGAAAGGAGGGGGTAGGGGAAATTATGAAGGGCTTTAAAAGTCAAATAGAGGATTCTGTATTTGATTCTAGAAGGTCAGATAGTGTTGAAGAGCCAAGGAATTTTATTGAATAATGGAGGAGGTTTGTGACATGGTCAGGCCTGCATTGATCCCTCAGTGGGGATGATGGCGTGCAGGGCAGCAGGGAGATAAACCAGCAGGCTTCACAGTCATCCAGGCTTGAGGAGATGAACACCTGCATTGGGGTGATGCAGCCGCACCACCTAAGTGTTGTACTCAACTTCTCACTCTCTCTCGCCTCCCAGATCCATTCTGTTGCTAAAGCTATGTGTCCCTTGATCTCCTCTGGCATTGCCCAATTCTGGCTCAGGGCTTTATTCCCCAATTCCTGGATAACTGTGGTACCCTGCTGCTTCATCTCCCTTCCTCAGGTCTGTCCCTACTCTAGGCCATCTTCCACTCAGCTGTCAAATCAATTTTCCTAAAAGCATAGATTTAACTATGTTACCACTCCTAATTCCCCTTTCAATAAACTTCAAGGATGCCCTATCACCTCCAGAATCAAATATAAAATCCTCTGTGTGGCATACACAACCTGGCCCTCTCCTACCTCTCCATTCTTCTTATACCCTACTCCCCAGCACATACTCCTTGGTCCAGAGACACTTGCCTCCTGGCTGTTCTTCACACAAGACACTCCATTTCCCAGTTCTAAGCGTATTCACCAGCTCTCTCCCAGGCCTGGGATTCTCCCTCTCTTCATCTTGTCCTCCTGGCTTCCCTAGCTCCCTTCAAGTCGTGACTAAAATCCCACTTTCTACAAGAAACTTTTCCTGCTAACCTTTAACATGATTGCCTTCACTCTATTGATTACCTCCAGTGCATGCTGTATATGTCTTGTTTGCTCATAGTTATCCTCATGATTTCTCTCTCATTAGACTACTTGAACTCAGACTCGTTAAAGCTACTTGAGATTGAGGGGCTGGAGCCAAGATGGCGGCTGGTAAGCACAGACTAGAGTGAGCTCCGTACCCGAGTCCCTCCAAAAACCTATAAAAATGGCTCTGAACCAATTCTAGAAAGGCAGAACCCACAGAACAGCAGAGGGAAGCAGGGCTCCAGCCCAGGACAGCCTGGATGGTCTCTGGGTGAGGTCTATTCCACACGGAGCTGGGAGCTGGGAACGGAGTGGAGCAGAGCCCAGCCTGAGCGGCGTGGACGATCCAGACCAGAAGCCGGGCGGAGGGGGCCCTAGCGCCCTAAATATGTGAGCTGCGGCAGTTACCAGACCCCTCGACCCACAAACACCAAAGACTGCGGAGAAGGTTAGTGGGAAAAGCTGCGGGAGTAGAAGGAGTTTGCGGTTTGGCTTCCAGCCCCTGGGGCAGCGGAGGTGGGGCAGCTACAGCTGTTGTTACTTCCGGCTCCAGGCCCACCTGGTGGGAGGAATTAAGTGGCGGATCAGAGCAGGAGTGCAACAGCCTGCTGAAGATCTAAGCCCAGTCTGGACTGGGGGTCCTTGGGGAAGGAGGAGTGCGGCTCTGACAGAGCTGGCACCTCCCCCCCAAACGTAGAACATAGAACTCCTAAGTCTACAAGCAGTCATACCCCAGTAAAAAACTCAAGGGTCAAGTTAGTTGGTTGGGAATATGGCCAGGCAGCGAAAACGCGCCCAGATTCAGTCTCAGACTTTGGATTCTTTCTTTGGTGACAAAGAAGACCAAAACATACAGCCTAAAGAAGACAACAAAGTCATAGAGCCTACAACAAAAGCCTCCAAGAAAAACATGAACTGGCCCCAGGCCATAGAAGAACTCAAAAAGGATTTGGGAAAGCAAGTTAGAGAAGTAGAGGAAAAATTGGGAAGAGAAATGAGAAGGATGCGAGAAAACTATGAAAAACAAGTCAATGACTTGCTAAAGGAGACCCAAAAAAATACTGAAAAATACACTGAAGAAAACAACACCTTAAAAAACAGACTAACTCAAATGGCAAAAGAGCTCCAAAAAGCCAATGAGGAGAAGAATGCCTTGAAAGGCAGAATTAGCCAAATGGAAAAGGAGGTCCAAAAGACCACTGAAGAAAATACTACTTTAAAAATTAGATTGGAGCAAGTGGAAGCTAGTGACTTTATGAGAAATCAGGGTATTATAAAACAGAACCAAAGGAATGAAAAAATGGAAGACAATGTGAACTATCTCCTTGGAAAAACCACTGACCTGGAAAATAGATCCAGGAGAGATAATTTAAAAATTATTGGACTACCTGAAAGCCATGATCAAAAAAAGAGCCTAGATACCATCTTTCAGGAAATTATCAAGGAGAACTGCCCTGATATTCTAGAGCCACAGGGCAAAATAGAAATTGAAAGAATCCATCGATCGCCTCCTCAAATAGATCCCAAAAAGAAATCTCCTAGGAATATTGTTGCCAAATTCCAGAGCTCCCAGATCAAGGAGAAAATACTGCAAGCAGCCAGAAAGAAACAATTTGAGTATTGTGGAAACCCAATCAGAATAACCCAAGATCTGGCAGCTTCTACACTAAGAGATCGAAGGGCTTGGAATGCAATATTCCGGAGGTCAATGGAGCTAGGATTAAAACCTAGAATCACCTACCCAGCAAAACTGAGTATCATGTTCCAAGGCAAAAGATGGAGTTTCAATAAAATAGAGGACTTTCAAGCTTTCTCAGTGAAAAGACCAGAACTGAATAGAAAATTTGACTTTCAAACACAAGAATCAAGAGAAGCATGAAAAGGTAATCAAGAAACGGAAATTGCAAGGGACTTACTAAAGTTGAACTGTTTTGTTTACATTCCTACATGGAAAGATGATGAGTATGATTCATGAGACCTCAGTATTAGGGTAGTTGAAGGGAATATGCAAATATATATATATGTGTGTGTGTGTGTGTATATATATATATATATATATGTTTATGTATATATATATAAGTGAATGTGTATGTATGTATATATCTATGTGTATGTGTGTGTGTATGTATGTGTATATATATGTGTTTATATGTATATATATATATATGTATATATATATATATATGTAAAAGAAAGAGAGCAGACACAGGGTGAGTTGAAGATGAAGGGAAGATATCTAAAAGAAATAAAATGAAATTAAGGGATGAGAGAGTAACATACTGATAGAGGGAGATAGGGAGAGATAGAATGGGGTGGATTATCTCGCATAAAGGTGGCAAGAGGAAGCAGTTCTATGGGAGGAGGGGAGAGGGCAGATGTGGGGGGAATGAGTGAATCTTGCTCTCATCAGATTTGGCCTGAGGGGGAATACCATACATACTCAGTTGGGTATCTTACCCCACAGGAAAGAAGAGGGAGGAAGATAAAAAAAAAAAATAAAAGGTGGGGGGATGATGGAGGGGAGGGCAGATGGGGGTGGAGGTAATCAAAACAAACACTTTGGAAAGAGGACAGGGTCAAGGGAGAAAATTCAATAAAGCGGGATGGGTTGGGAAGGAGCAAAATGTAGTTAGCCTTTCACAACATGAGTATTGTGGAAGGGTTATACATAATAATACATGTGTGGCCTAGGTTGAATTGCTCAAGTTCTTAGGGAGGGTGGGTGGGAAGGGAAGAGGAAAGAGAATTTGGAACTCAAAGTTTTAAAATCAGATGTTCAAAAACAAAAAAAGTTTTTATATGCAACTAAAAAATAAGATACACAGGCAATGGGGTGTAGAAATTTATCTTGCCCTACAAGAAAGGAAGGGAAAAGGGGATGAGAGGGGAGGGGGGTGATAGAGGGGAGGGTTGACTGGGGAACAGGGCAACCAGAATATAAGCCATCTTGGAGTGGGGGGGAGGGTAGAAATGGGGAGAAAATTTGTAATTCAAAATGTTGTGAAAATCAATGCTGAAAACCAAATATGTTAAATAAATAAATTGCATTTAAAAAAAAAAAGCTACTTGAGATTAACATTTATTCCAGTACCTGGCACATAGCTGACATTTAATAAATGCTTACTGAATGATAAGGGGAGTGTGTATGGCATGCAATGAAGGTAAAAGTGATAGAAATCAGCAACATATTGGATATGGGGATGAGAGAATGTGGAGTCAAGGAAGACACCTAGGTTCTGAGCCCGGGTGACTTGAGAGGATGGTAGTCTCCTCACCAGTAATAGAGGAGTCTGGATATTCTGAATTTGCTATTTCTCATCCTCAACAAAACAGTTGGAGTGGTTGGATTACATTCTAATTTGGTGGGAGAAATGATACAATGGCAGAAAGTCAAAGCCGAGACCCATATCATCCTGTAATGATGAGAAGGGCAGCTTTAAGTACTCGGTGACTAGCAGAAAGCCCAGCATGGTTCTGTGCCCATAGAAGTAAATTAAGTTGATGGAGTCTATATGGAGCACTAACATGACAGATAAACTAATTTATTACAGCTTCACTCTAGGAATAATCCTAATAGGGGTATGCAGGTAGATTTCTGTGACTGTGATATCTGATTTGTAATTATTCCCTAAGTATTCTTACCTCACATTGACCATTTCCTTGCTTTGGGGGTTGACACTATTTTGAAATGTGTATATAGCTTATGTTCTCTATTTTAAAATAGCTTTATCTTGTTTTTGCATACAGCTTCAGCCACTTGCAATATGTTCTTAACAGTATGGTATTCTGTACTGTTAAAACTGTGGAATGTTCTTAGCAAAGAGTTATGCAGGGTAGGTGTTTAATTCATGTTTATTGAATTACTCATTGACCTAGACTGGTCATCTCCTATGATATTTTCTCACCATACAAACAAACACAGCCCTGAGGTTTAGTTCCAGTATATGAGCGAAATACTTTCAATTAAAAGTTAGAACCAGCTAATTCACAGCTGGCCCCATGACACTTTGCTAAAGTAAATGGTGTTTCCTGACTTGTGAAAAATAGTCAGATCTGTATAGGCAGAATGAGAAAGAAGAGTGCAAAAATTACTTAATAGTTTTGGGATAGTCCACACTAAAGCAGTTTTCCAAAGTAGGATCTATGTATCCTATGGGGATGTGCAGAATAATCATTTAGGGGTGTCAGCAGCAAATATTTGAACTTCTATTTATGTTCATTTCCACTTTAAAAAGAAGCTAATTTTTGCTAATATATAACATACTCATTGACACTGTCACTTTGTTGTTGTTGAGTTGTTTGAGTCAAGTCCAACTTTTCGTGACTCCATTTGGGGTTTTCTTGGCAAAGACACTGGCGTGGTTTGCCATTTCCTTTGCCAGCTCATTTTCCAGATGAGGAAACTGAGGCAAAGAAGGTTAAGTGACTTGCCCAGGGTCACACAGCTGGTAAGTGTCTCAGGCCAACTCTGACTGCAGGAAGATGAGTTTTCCTGACTCCAAGACCAGCACTCTATCCATTGCACTGTCACTGTTACTCTACTTCAACCCAATTCAGGAGGTCATGGAGCATATAGTATGCCAGGAATCTAGAGGGAGGAGTAGGAGTTCAATGACATGGAGGGTTTGACTATTGCACCCTTATTCATTTCTTCTCTTTTACCAGCCTGCAAGCTTAAATGGAGTCAGGAAGAGTCACCACTGAAAACAACTCAACAGCAACAAAAATGTAAATGTGTAATTCTGAGGAAAATGTGTATCAAGCAAGATTATCAGATATTTCTGTTTTTAAAAAAAAAACTATCTGTTTACAATTATTGGACCTACTTAATTTGGGAATTGCAGTTCTACCCAGCTAGTGAGTAAACTATAAAGTGAATCCCTTTATCATTGTGGTAAATAAGAAACATTCCTTTCTAATATCTCACTGTGACATAGAGATGATCACGCTGGGTGTCAACATTTCTGGCAGTTGAGAACAAACTCCACCAGTTCCTACTAAGCAAGAATGTTTGAAGGATGGATCGGGAGATATCTGTTCATTGGCTGAGGACTGGCCTAAGATCAGACAGCTCATGAGGTGACTTAATATTTTCTAACCACAACAAGTCATGAAGACCATCCCATGAATAATTAGAGGGCTTATGAGCAACATTCATAGAAAGATGATCCACCATGTTGAGAAGATGAAACTGTGATGTACTGCCTCTTTAATAACTGTTTAATTGGTCTAGAATGCTTAGATTTTCAATGTTGTTCATTAAATATTTTTCCTTCTCTTACATCAATCGTTACTTTTTGTAGCGGTCATTTTCTCACTCTCATAGAACAAAAATGAAAGCTTCACACTTTTTCCCTCCCCCTCACTTTTCATATTTAACTTCTCTTTCCCCTATAAATATATGCCAGGATTCTGCTTGGCAAAGGCATCTGAATTGAGAAATCTCTTTATAGTTCATAATTGAAATACTTATTGAGTCAGTGGAAGTATTGAGCCAAAAGAAGGAAGAAAGGACATAATTATTTTTAGAAATGAATAAATCATTTTTCTGGAATGTACCTGTTTACTTAGAAATAAAAAGGACCAATATTATGATCCAACCCTAAGAGTTTGTAACTACTACTACATTTCGAGTCTATGGCATATATATGTATACACACACACACACACACACACACATATATATATACATATATACACACATATATATGTTGCACATACATATTTATTCATTTATCCATCCATACATCCATCTATCTATGGACATTTAACCATATACCATTTAGTGATAACTTTAATCTGGCACCTACAAGAGTTAGTTTAATGTAATTGAAAGAATGTATAGTTAGAAGTTAAGGAACCTCCTTCATGTACCAACTCTCTCTCCAATTAGCTGTGTGTCCATGGGTAGCCACTTTCATGTCTCTGGGAATTCCTTTCCTTATCTGTAATATGAGGATATTTGACCAGCTAGCTGTTCACTAATGTTCCTTCCAGTCCTAATGTTTTACGATCCAGAGTAGTGAAAAATAAAGGGTTTTTTTCTGCCAGGGATTTATTTCCTTTTAGTGAATAAATACACATAAAGCAAAACCCTACTTATCCAGCTGGCAGCATCAACCATCAAAAATAGTAATGATTCTGGAAGTGAAAAATCATCTGTGCAAAACACAATGAAAAAAACAAACGGATGTTAAAAAACCCAACTATATTACTCCATAAAAAAGTGAATGAAATAATTTCTTGCTCAATTTTCCATGAGAGATGAAGAGTAGAGACCACTACAACAGATTCAATGGTAGGGTAAGGGGCTAGAAGCTGACCAGTGGTCAGGAGTAAGAGAGCGGAAAATCATAACAGCTTCTTGAGAAGAGCTGAAGAACTGAAACATCACAGTAATCTAATTTGAAATAGTAGCAAATATTCATGTAGTTCAATAGCCTCTGCAGTCATCAATGTATAATAATAGATATTACCCCCTTTGGGGTCTTTTGTTTTGCTATTTCCTTCTTCAGTTAACTGAGGCAAACAGGGTTAAGTGACTTGTCCAGGGTCACGCAGCTAGTAAGTGTCTGAGGACAGAATTGAACTCAGATTTTCCTGACTCCAGGCTGGGCACTCTTCACTGTGCCACCTAGCTGCCCTATTAATAATTAAATTATGTTACCAACATAAGAGTTAAAATTAGGAAATCAGGAAAATCTGGCTTCTCAACATATTAGAAGTTTGACTTTGGGCAAGTTACTTCCCCTTTCTCTCTGATTTTCAACTTTCTCATCTATAAAAAAGAGAGAATTGGATTAGTTGATCTCTGGAGTCTCTTGAAGCTCTGATATTCTGTTTTTATTATTATGTTGAGTCTAATAATGATGTTAAGTATTCACTGTTCTACTATAATGGCTCAATGCAGCATTGAGTTCCTTGGATCTTCTAAGGCTATTCCAGTGCTGCACAAGCTCTGGCAAGACCTACTTAAGTTGGAATGGTTATGTTTATGGGCAGGCCAGTGAACTACATGTATATATCAAGGCTCAATTGAGAGTAGATAATTAGGGAGCATTACCGGCTTTGTGACAAATCTCACAAAGATTTCTTTTGTAAAGGTAAGAATTGGCTACAATCTCTTTTTGAAGAGGGAATAAATGACAAACTCACAAATCCTTAAAAAATGGAAGTATATTCTACTTACTATTAAATGCATATGCACACATACATACATATGGAACTAGATATATGTTCAATAAGAAATGATTCCAATTCGAAAATTCCAAAATGTAAATGGTTAAGCCTTAGTTAACTGGAAAATCAACTCATTCAGAATACCTCATTCCCAGAACATTTCAACTATCTAGAAGCAACATTGTACCCATTATACATATGCTGTGTAATTGATTCTGAAACACTATAAGATTCAAATTACTCAGATTATATAAAATGGTTGGGAAAACTGTATGCTTGCAAAGACCTACAAAAATAGAAATAATTTTTGATGTTTTTGTTAATGATTATACAGATGTTTGCAAAACTTATTTTCCATGTAAATATGTTCATAGTTTTCTATGGACATTATTAGATTGATGATCTTGTCTGTACCAAGAGATCCCTTTTATCAAAAGTACTCAATTTTCTTATTTGTGAAAGATAAAAGGATTAGATTAGATGATTCAGAAGTCCTTCCAGCTCTGCAAATTTATAACGATACCTTTGGCAAATTGTTGTACACATTGAAACCATGTTGTTATGGCTGTTAGAGACTGTTCCTTTCTTTTAGGTAACTTTGATTTATTTTAGATTATTGATTTCCTGTTTGGGTATTTTACACTTTTTGTAAGCATAAATCCATTTACTTTAAATTTTCAGGTTTGTGGTCATATATCACAATGAAGAGGCAGTAGTGTGCTATAGTAGAGAAAGGGCTGGACTTGGACTCAGGAAGATTCGAATTCAAGCCCTGACCCTGACACATGCTATATGTGTGACGATGGGCAACTCAGGCTATCTAAAAAAAGAAGCCAGTAATTGATACTGTTCTATACTATAAATCACAAATATTAGGCAATTTCTACAATTTGGAACAAATCTTATTAAAATATCTGTGGAGAGGTTATGTCTTAAATGCTCAGAAACATCAAGTTTATGAGGTTATTATAGGAGGTATATAGGTGAAATGTCATTTTCATTCATTCCTAATATTCTTAAGTACCACTCAACATTTTGTCAGATTTTTGGTTATTTTAATTACATTTTTAGTCAACAAACTTTTTTTAGTTTGTTTTGCTGTTTTACATTAGGTCAGAGAGATGGCTAGGGAGGGGCCAATGAGGCTCTGGCTGTGGGCACTTAAATTTAGAGGACGGTAAAAGCACTCTTTTAGCAACAGAAACAAGTTTGGCATTTTGCTAGCAAAAATAATTAGTTAAAATTGGCAGAGATCATATAGTACATGCTTTCCTTTTGTAATGCAATAGAGAGATAAATTTGGAATTAGAGGACTTAGCTTTTAACCTCTGACACTTACTATGTTGGAGATTTTGGGCAAATCCCTTCATTTCTTTCAACTGGAATATTGCCATCTATACAATGACAGCACTGGATGAAATAATCTCTAATGTTCCTCCCAACTCCAAATCTATGATTCTATTAATGTAGTGCAAAGGAAAGAGAATGTAACTTTCTATTATCTGCAAAAGGTGAGCTACTATGACCTGAAATGATATAAATTGCTCAGCGACAGTTCATAGTAGGAAAAAAAAGATATGATTATCACTAATTAAGGTAATTATAGAATCTAAGAGAGGCAGCCTGATTTAGTGGATAGAAAGCTAGTCTCAGAGTCAGGAAGCCCTATGTTCAAGTCTCTCTCTGACAAAAGCTGGTTTGTGACCACAGGCAAGTCACTTAACCTCTCATTGCCCTGGGCTACTCTCTAAGCCTGCAAGTTGTAAAGCAAGTATTGATCTGCTTTGGTATATGCAGTTACTTCAAGAGTTCCATATCCTGATGACATCCTAGGTTGGGTTTAAAAAATAGAAGTCAAAACTAATTTAGAACTTCTTCAGTTACTACTGAATATTTTAAGCACAATGAATTCAGACATACTATTTCATACATAGCAACAAAAAAGTCACACTATTCACTCAAATTCCTTAAAGAGGACACAAGAATTTAGCCTTCAATAGTGGGGATTAGCATTAGCTAAACAAAACGTTAACTAAATTATGCTTAATAACATTGTTCCACATGGCCAACTTGTTTGAACTTTTGAGTTGAACTGCTCAGTTACTAATGCAGCAAGTTACTCAAACAAGTAGCCAGCAATTGGTTAGCAACTCATCATTCCCATCAATGGTGGTGTACGTACATATTGTCTATCATAATATAAAAAGGTGCAGGAGACAAATCCAAGACTGTTAAGTGATTTAAATGTTGATGATTCAGGCATGGTCTCCAAAGTGCAGGATGTAAATGGAAGATAATGACCAGATCCCCTCTATAGGCACTGAAGGAATGGGCTTAAATGGAAGAATAAGGGATTTAGGGTGAGTTTAAGGAAGAATTACGCAACAAGGTTATTATACATGGAAATACTTTACTGAGGGCAACAGTGACACCTCTTGGTTTGGGAATTTTGTCCATTTGGGACAGCTAGGGAAACTTTGTTCTAGAGTTACCTGAGAATCCTGTCTTAGATCTTCTCCCTCTAACCTGCTTATAGAATGGCACTAGTTTGATAGGATATGCAATAGTTGTATGCCAGTATGTTGTATTTATAACTCCTAATATTCTTCATCTGTTTTTAACAGAAAAACCCTGCTGGACTTAATTTTAAACTCTTTGGAGAAAGATGCTTTTCTTCAGAGATTGTCCCTGATAATGAGTGTTTTAAATAGAGTTTCTAAGAAATTACACCCTCAAGGTTCACTGTTCAATTTTTCATCTCCCTTCGAAAAATGTTGATACTGAAAGATCTACAAACCTTTCAAAATAAGGCATGTGTTGGCAAAATTACAACTACCCTGCTGGGTGAAATTAACTATAAAACTTCTGCTTTTTTTTCAGATCAGGATTTATGAAAATTTTGAGCACTTAGACTAATAAAAAAGATATTAAAGAAATGGAACAGGGAAGCCTCAAATAAAGGCATAGTTTGTTTTTTGTTAGCAAATGCTAATAAAGAAGGGGGAAAAATCCTATAAGTTTTAAGGAAATGAATGATGTCGAAATTTTAAAGGCAGTCTATAGTATATAAGTAGGTTATATTCCAAAAGTATGCTTACAAATCAGAAATTTGGTATTTAGTACACATAGTCTTCATGGAAAGAATGTTATAAATGACCATTAGGTTCCTAGGCAACATACAAAAGCAAATTTAATCAATGAAAATTCACTGGGAAATAATGAACAAAGGAAATCCCTAGAATTGAGGGGTTAGGAAAAGGTTCCTGTAGAAGATGCAATTTAGTAGGCAGAGATGAGGAAGGAGAGCATTCTAGGAACGGAGGCCAGCCGGCGGAAATGCCAGGAGCTGTGACATAGAGTGTCTCGTTTGTGGAATAGCCAGGAGGCCAGTGACCTGGATCAAAGGGTACATGTCAGAGAGTAAGATATAAGAAGACTGGAAATGTAGGAGGGGGCTAGGTTATAAAGGGTGTTGAATGGTAATCAAAGCACTTTGATTCTGGAGGCAACAGGGAGCTGCTGGAGTTTACTGAGTAGGTGGGATGACATAGTCATACTTGTGCTTTAGTAAAATAACTTTAGTGGTTGAATAGAGGATGGATTAGAGTAGGGAGAGACTTGAGGCAGACAGACTCATCGGCAGGCTGCTGCAGTATTTCAGGCATAGGGTAATGAGGACCTACACTAGAGTTGGGGCAGTAACAGAGGAGAGAAGGGGGGGAATATTTCAGAGATGTTGCCAAGATGAAATCAACAGGCTTTGACAAAAGATTGGAGAAGGGGGCAAGAGATAGTAAGTAATCCAGGATGACCCCTAGATTGAAAGCCTGAGGGACTAGGAGGATAGTGTTGCCCTCCACAGTAAAAGAGAAGGTAGGAATGGGGGAAAGAGTTTAGGGAGAAAGATAATGGGTTTTATTTTTGGACATAACTAGTTTAAGATGTCTACTGAACATCTGGTTTAAAATGTCTGAAAGGGAGCTGAAGATGCAAAATTGGAGGTCAGCAGAGAGGGTAGGGCAGGATACAAGGATCCGAGAATCACCAGTATAGATATGGTAATTAAATCCATGTGAACTGAGAAGATCACCAAGGCAAACAGTATAGAAAGAGAAGAGAAGAGGCCCCAGGACTGAACTCTGTGGAACACCTAAGGTTAGAGGACATAATCTGAATAAGGGTCCAGCAAAGGATATTGAGGAGTGGTGTGAAAGGCTGGAAGGGACCTAAGAGAGGATGGTATCCTGAAAACCTAAATAGAAGAGAGTATTAAGGAGAGAAAGGTGATCAAATGTGAAAGGCTACAGAGAGGTCAAAGAGAGAGAGAACTGAGAAAAGGCCATTAGATTTGGCAATTAAGAGATCACTAGTGAGGTCAGAGAGTCAGAAACAGGATTGTAAGGGGACAAGAAGTGACTGAGAAGAGAGAAAGTGGAAACACCTATTGTGGACGGCCTTTTCAAGGAGTTTAAACACAAAAAACAAAAGAGAAATATTTTGATACGTGGCAGGTATGGAAGGATCAAGCAAGAGGTTTTTATTTTTTTCATAATGGGGGAGATGTGATTATGTTCGTAGACGGTAGGGAATGAGCCAGGAGAAGGGGAGAGATTGAAAATGAATGAGAGAGAGGGAATGAAAGAGGGGGCCATCTGTTGGAAGAGATGGGATTGCTTGAGCAGGTAGCCTTGGTAAAGAATAAGGCCACACCATTACGTGAAACAGGGGTGAAGGACGAGATAGTGGCAGAAGGGATAGGAGTCATTTGAAATGAGGAAGTGGGGAAAGGGGGAATTTATAGCATATAGCTTCAATTTTTCTGTAAAATATTAGGCAAGATTCTTAGCTGAGAGGGTGGAACAACAGGCAGTCATGGGGGGTTTGAGAAGGGATGAAAAGGTTTGGAAGAGCTGTTGTGTTGAATAGGATGGAGAGGTGATAAGGCAGGTAAGAAGGATTGCCTAGTAGCAGTGAGGTTCCAGCTGAAATTATGTAATATAAATTTTTAGTAAACCCAGGCAGAATGGATGTATGATTTTCTCCATCTTTATTCAGTAGCACATCTGTAGAAGTGAAGGTGGTGAATGATGGCAGTGATACAAGGCTGAGGCTTGACAGAGCATAATCGGTGATATGATAAGGAAGCTAGAGATTTAAGAGAGGAGTAGAGTGTAGAGTTGAAGTGTTTCATCAAGGCATTGAGATGAGGAAAAGAGGAGAGAGTAGTTAGGACAGAAGAGATGGCCTGGGAGAGAATTGAGGGGTAAAAGGATTGGAAGTCATGGTATGGACAAAGAATGGGGTTTTGTAAGGGAAGGCATAGGAGACGTGAAACAATCATGGTTGGATAAAAGGATTTAGGGATTCTTGAATGTAGAGGTGGCACACTTATGGGTAATGGCAAGAACATGGCTATGACTATTTTTGTGTGTGGCTTGAGATGGGATGGAGGAGTAGTTCATAGTAGGTTGAGGAACCAAGTGGTTAAGATCGTCGAGGGAAATGTGTATGTTGAAGACCTTTAGTAAGAGAGCAGATATTGGGGAGGAGAGAAAAATTGTGAACCATGTACCAAACTCAATGAAAAGGGAATGGAAGTGACCCGTGGGTCTGTAGACAACAGCTACCAGGATTTTGATTGGGTCTTGTTGTTGTTGTTTGTCCTTCATTTTTGAAGAGGACCAATGGCAACGTGGGGTGATATCCTGACTTGCGGGTGAATTGGCTTTAAGTAAGGCAGAGTTGTACAAAGCTATGAACCTCATTGTCTCTTCTAGAGTCATTAAAGTCCAGCAGCAAGACAAAAGTCAAGATGACTGGTGATGTGTTGGGATGCAGTGAGGGACCAACTTCAATGTCTGACCAAGCTCAAAGCACACCAGAGCACGTGCTTCACCTGCCTTCATGGCCATTGGAACAATCTGCACATTTTTCCAGGGGAGGTCTTCCCATTTCCCGTAACTCACTAATAGGTTTGATTGGATGGTAGATATAAATAGCATGGATATCTTAAAGGGGGAGAGGTAGTTCTTGTTGCTTGACATTTATTTTTGAAAGGGACCAATGACATCATGGGGTGATGTCTTAATTTGCACCTGAATTGGATTTAAGTAAGACAGAGTTGCACAAAGTCATCACACTCATTCTCTTTTCCAGAGTCATCAAAGTCCAGGGATGAGACAAAAGTCAAGATGATTGGTGATGGCCCAGAATGTAGTGGATGACCTTGGCATCTGATGTTTTATCAAGCTCTAAGTGCTCCCCAGTGCCTGATTCATGGCCTCTGGAACAAAGTGTTCTCATCCACCCGTTCCACTGGAGGAAGTCTTCACGTGCTTAGGATAGACGTTCCCCTAACTTACCATAAGGTTTGAGGCCTGTTGGTTACCCTCAACCTGGCTTAGGCCATCTACCAAGACAGTTTTACTGGGGTGTGCCCACTGTACAATACATGCTATTGCTTCTTGGAGCCACAGGTGAGGGTTGAGTGGCAGGTGGACAACAAAGGTGGATGAGCAGCTCTGAAAAGGGCTCAGCAAGCCCTCACACCAGAGGTGGTGGGGGAGAAGCTCGAAGTGGCTATAAGAAACAAGGAGTATCCCAACTCCCCACATTGACCAATGAGCTGAGGAGAATAATACTGAGTGGTAGAAAATTATGTTCTATAAAGATGCTCGGGCCGTAAGAGTCTTGGTAGGGCTAGGTTCTACAGTACTAGTTCCAGAAGCAATGAGTGAGCAGGGCAACTTTAGAGGGGGCGGATGCGTCAGAGTGGGAAAAAGGGAAGGAAGACAGATATAATGCAGTTCAACAAAATTTCTTATATGCCTGCTACATGAAAGAAATAATGCTAAATGCTAGAGACACCAAGACAAAACAATCCCTGCCTTCAGTGAGCCAGCATTCTACCAGAGACTTATGTACATAGATAAGTATAATGTAGGGAGAGGGGAGGATAGAGAGGCAGTCTAAGAGCTCTAGGAATATTTGTTGAAAGAGAGAATATTTTCAACTGTGCCAATCTGGGAAGGCTCTGTGGACACCTCCATGGTCTCTGAACTGAGGCTTCAAGTAACATCAGACTTCTGGAAGGTTGAAAAAAATGAGAGTATATTTCCCAGTTCTGAGACAGTGGAAGAAGACAGGAGATAACACGTTGACTCTGGAGAACTACTAGCAGTCAAATTTTGATACGTAACTGTCTTTGAGGTTAGTTATAACTGAAACTTTGAGTATGTGAAAGGGAGTAATGTGAAATAAAATGGGAACTAGGCAAGTTGGAACTAGATTGTACAGGGTCTTAACTGCTTGGCTAACGGATTTTATCTTAGAAGCACTTGATAGTTTTGAAGAAACAGTGATATGTGCTTATCACAATGATTTTGTTAGCTATGGGAAGTATGAGAGAGAAGAGACTGGGATTCAGGTCAGGTGACTGGGAGGCTACTACAATAACCCACACAAGTAGTAACGAGGGCTGAAACTAAAGGGAAAGTAGCATCAGGATGTAATTGGTGAAATTCCGGGGCTAGAGCTGGAAGGAACCTCAAAAAGCATCTAATGCAAGCCCTTAATTTTACTGAGGAGAATACTGAGGGCCTGGCAAGGTTAAGTGATTTATCCAAGATTATAGGACTTGGCAAGTGACTTGACCAGATAGGTTACTGGATGAAGGAGAGGGAATAGGCAAAGAGTACTCAGACGGTTCAAAGCTGGGTGAGTACAAGGATGGTAATACCCTAGGGAAGGTTGTGTAAGAGGCACATTTGGTGGAAAGTTTCAGTTTTGAACATGTTGGGTATGGAGTTCTGGTGCAGCATCCAGGTGGAGATATCTAACAAGGCAGTAAGGAAGTAGGCCCTGGAGATAGATTAGGGCTGGATATACAGCACTAGAAGTCATCTGTATATAGGTGATAACCAAACCTATGGAAACGGATAAAACCACCAAACAATAAGAATGTCATAATAATTATTTTGTTAATAATAATAGCTAGCATTTGTATAGCACTTTAAAGTTTGCCAAGTGTTTTCTATATGTTAGTCTCATTTGATTCTCATTTCAACCCAGGGAGGTATTTGCTATTATTTCAAGGCTGTTAAGTGGCTTGCCCAGGGTCACATAACGAGTATCTGAGGTAGAATTTGGATTCAGTTCTTCCTGACTCCAAGTCCAATATTCTATCCATTTCACTACCTAACTACCTAGTATAGAAAGAGAAGAGAGCTCAGGAGAGTCTCTGGTGATATCCATCTTAGGTAGCAGAGGATATATGACAAACCAGCAATGAATATACATATTATTTGGATAGTTCAATGTAGAATACCACCTGTACTTGACTTTGGCATGTAGTTAGACGTATAATAATATGCATGGACAACTTTAAAAAAATTTCTCTATGATTGCCATGTTCCCACTTGACCCAAGTCTTATGTGTCAAGGTGGCTATATAAAAACAGCTTGTATATATTTGACTGTTAAATGTGAATCATCAGTCATGAAATCAACGGCACAGAATTGATGTCCTGAAATTTCCCAGCTTAGGTTCTACCTAAAGCAAGGACACCATGTTGTGTCCCCTTTTGGCAGCCTGGTGAAATCTCTGGACCCCTTCTCAGAATAAGGTTTTAAGATGTATACTATAAAACGTGTAAGATTACAGAGGAAAGCAATCCTATTGAAATGCAGCTATCAAAATAATAATTAAGAAAACCAGGTTCAAGATTGAGGTTAAAAACCCCTGACCAAAAGCTTAGGTTTTCATTTTGCTTATATCACAAAGAAACTGATAATATGCCATAAAGAGAATGGAATTTGGGGTTTTCTTGACATCAGTGAACGTGGAAGATAGAGCATCTTCCTTGCTTTCAAAGTGGAAAGACAGTTAAAGGGGATGCACTTAAAATTTGCAACTATTAATCGTTGAATAATTTATTGTTTGATGAAAAGGTCAGTTTTTCTCATGGTAACACAGAACAGTTAAGTGTAGACCAGGAAAATATTTTTGCACATCTTTGATGAGCTTTGGAAATTATTCCCGGTAGCGCTCCCAACCCTCATGATTGAAAAATTGGCTGTATTTGCTGTTGATTACTGAAAGCTTTGAGCCTCCATTAAACAAATATAACTTGCCTTATTATGAAATAAATACCAATGTGTCATGGAAAGTGGCATTTTCTTGGCATTAAAAATAAGAGCAATATTTAAAATGTCCCTTGTGTGCCCCTTGCAAACTACGTCCTAGGTATCTCCTTACTTTGCCTGCTCCTGTTTGCAGCTTTGTTTAAACTATAATATTCATGGCCCAGATGAGCAGAAGATAAAAAAACATTTAAGGAGATGATTTTTAAAATATTGTAAGAAAAGTGATTATACATTTCTTGGTGCCACGCAAAGTGCTTTCCTCTCAAGGATCCTATGTAATAGCCAGGTAATTTGTTCATTTTCAATCAGCATCCAAGACAGGTTCCACCCCATGTTTCCTGATGCCAAGTTCAGCATTCTTTCCTATTAGCCATTGTGCCTTCAGCACCCAGGCCAAGACGTTTAGACAGGCTTCTGACATGTTGAGCCCTTGCTCCAATCCCCTTATAAGGGATTTGTTAGACATGCACTGGGCCATTTGTTTGTGTGGTGGCTAAGTATACAAATGAATGAGGAGTGAGAACACAAAGTAGTAGGATAAGTACAAAGACAAACAAAGTGATTCAGCTTTAGAAACTCTAGGTATTAACAATATGCTGATCATTTGTCACTATGCAAATTATTTAACTGTGGTATAAACAGGTCTTGGGAAGAAAAGTTTCTCCTCATTATGGCCAAGGTCACACAGTTAGAGAGGTATAGTAGCTTAAAAAAGTTATAGCCTTTACTGTTTTAATTACTAAAGATATTAAGATATATTAGAGAGGTTGGCTAAAGTCACCTAAAAGGATACATTTTGCCTTATTTAGTTGTGTTGGTCCTTTGTTTTTGAAGAGGACCATGGCATGAGAGAAATGATGACACGACTTGTAGTTGACTTTGATTTGAGTGAGGGAGGGCTGTGCAAGGTCACCAACCTCACTTTCTCCTCCAGAGCCATCTGGGTCCAGGGGCCAGATATTCATCAGGATGACTGGAGATGGCCCAGGATGCAATGTGAAACCCTGGTCCTTTTAGGCTAAGGCCTTTTCATATACTCACTTAGACTGAGATAAGGCCCATTCAGTGAATAGGCCTCTTTAAGAAGTGAATCAAGGGATGGCCCCTTCGATTAGAAAAAGAAAAAGAAAATCAAGCTGGGAGGGGAAGATCTTCATTGTTGCTGTTACAAAGAGAAACAGTTACCATTGATATTCACTCTAAGTCAGGAGCGCCCAAAATACAGTCATTAAGTGGAGCTTGGACAGGGACCTATTATGGTCCAGTCTATGAGCTTCAGAGTGAACTGGGTTTAAGTTTGAGAGGAAGGAAGGAAGGAAGGAAGGAAGGAATGAATCTAGTCAGTAAACCCCAAATTAAGTGGGCAGTTTCCGGCCATCAAAATTTACCTTCCTTTGGAGAGGAGACAGAGAAGGAGAAGGAGAGGGAGAGGACAAGCCGAGTTACCCAACTAGCTGGGTCCCCATTCAGGCATTTAGGTCTACTCACAGGTTGTGTTTGTCCTTTGTTTTCGAAGAGGACCATGGCATCAGTAAAATGATGATGTGACTTGGCAGTTGACTTTGATTTGAGTGAGGGAGGGCTGTGCAAGGTCACCAGCCTCACTTTCTCCTCTAGAACCATCTGGGTCCAGTGGCCAAATATTCATCAGGATGACTGGAGATGGCCCAGGATGCAATGGGAGACCCTGGCCCTTTTAGGTTAAGGCCCTTTCGTGTACTCACTTAGAGTGAGGTAAGGCCCATTCACCGAAAAGGCCTCTTTAAAGAAGTGAATCAAGGATTTTCTAATTAAAGGGGCCTTAAAACCTTTAACATTTTTCTCACAAATTTCTCCTTTGAGCCCTCTCCAGTATGTGCCATTCATTAAGTCAAGGCAGATCAATAATTTCTCTGTAATTTATAATTTTACAATTCCATAATTCACTGAGAAGTTAAATGACTTGTCTAGGGTCATGTAGCTGCTATAAATCAAAGGCAGCACTTGAAAAAGTCTTCCTAAGTCCAAGATTGGTCCTCTAGCCACTATGTTATACTTTAAACCCTTTGCAACATTTAAAAATGTATATGGTCAAATCCTAAAAAAAAATACAAGTTTCTGAAGATCAATCAGCTTGATGTGGTTTTAATCCAACACTATAACAAGTAATGTCCCAAATTAGAATCATGCCATCTTAAAATTATATTTTCATGGATATTTCCCTTAAAAGAAACTGTGATAATTAAAATGAAACAAAAATGTTTTTAAAAACTGAACTATGGGCAAGGGGAGCAGAGTACCACCGTGGATAGAGCAGTGGGCTTGAAGTCAGGAAGACAAGGTCCTGAGTTAATATCCAACCTCAGTCACTTATTCCTGTTTCCCTAAATTCCTCATCTATAAAATGAGCTGGAGAGGGAACTGGCAAACCAATGCTGTATCTTTGCCAAGAACATCCCAAACAGGGTCCTAAAGAGTCAGACATGACTGAAATAATTGAACAATAAGACGGATGAGGGGAATCCTTCAGGGGAAAAATAGTCCTAAGAAGTATACTTTCTGATATTATAACCAAGAAAACATTTATCTTTTAATTTTCTAAAGATCTAGATCATTGATTTGTTTTTAGGATCATAGGATCATAGATTCAATGACTGAAAAGGCCTTTGAGACCATCCAGTTCACCCCTTACATTTTACAAACGAGAAGAAAAATGAACTTAGCAGCACACACCCAGGGAATACCTGAAATGAGACCTGAACATAGGACTTCCTGACTTCAAGTTCAGCAGACTATCTACTTCAACATTTTCATTTGTAAAAACAAGCCAGAAAGTCTCATACTTAGAACAGAAAAGAAATGAAGCCAAATTCTTGTTTGTGTAACTTAGCAAGACAGCAACATTTTTGCAATAATGATAAATTTGGTATAGGGATGATTCTTTTTGGAGAATATTTGAACAACATAATCATTTCCTATTTAATAGTGGAATGAATCAGTGACTTAGAAAATAGCAATTCCAAGTGTTTAATTGATAATGCAGTCCACCCTTACTGATGTAGGAATTTTAATATTTATAAAAGGATTTTGGGAAGAATGTTTATGCTTCAGTAGTAAGATGCATAAGTTATACCAAGTAAAATCTCGTTAAGCTAATATCAACTTATTCAAAATAGTGTATAATTTCAAACAACAATTCCCTACCTGATTGGCTAGCTATTATTTTAATAAAATATCTTATCTAATAAAATATTTAAAATCCTATTTTTTCTTAGCCATCTTGCATTTAAAATTTGTACAATTTTACTGTACATTCCAACTTTTATACATCAAAAGTTTGTTAGCTAGTGAAAAGTCTTCCAAGTTGATTTTACCTGCTACTGCTAACAGACAGCAACCATACAATTCTGTGGGTAATCTCTTACTAGTTTTATGAGAGATAAAGCAATGTTTTTCCTTTATAAGTGACATGTAGATGGTTGTATCATTTTTGCTATATCAGGTGATGCAATGGATAGAGTGCCTGGGTGGGAGTCAGGAAAATTTATCTTCCTGAGTTAAAATCTAATGTCAGACTCTTACTAGCTGTGTGACCCTGGGCAAGTTACCTCAGTTTCCTCATCTGTAAAATGAGCTAGAGAAGGAACTGGCAAACCACTCCAGTATCTTTGTTAAGAAAACTGCAAATGGGGGTCACAAAGAGTCAGACACCACTGAAAATGAATGAACAACAACAAAATCAGTCATTCATTTGGTAAATGTTTAAAGACTAGAATACTTGTGATATTGGTAGTGGGGCAAATGTAGGAAGAATATAAGGTCCAAAATAACCATATACAATTTTTATTCTTTAGACTTTAGGCCCAGGAAAGTTGAATATGAAATTCATGTTTATAGAATTATTTTTCCTTGCAATTCTTATCTGAAACAGATGGAAATTAATAATAATAATAATAATAAAGATATGTTGACTTGTTCTTTCAAGATGGTGGTGAGCAGATAATGGCAGAAAACAAATCAAGTAGAAATTTATATGAATGATTCTCAACTGATTTCTTGCAAAGATGAGCAGCATTTCATTGAAGAAATCATTAGTACAGTAAAAAGTTAAAATGCTTTTACCTGGGTGACAGAATGCAGGTGGGGGAAAGGAAATAAGAGAGCTTGGGTCTGATTAGAACTCAGGCATCTCCTGACCTTGGTGCTCTGATACATCTAGTGATTATTTCTATGGAAAAATCCCACCCACACTCAAATAGTGGCTACCATCAATAACACACTTACCAAATTCAAAATGGAGAGATCGGATTTTCAAATTACCATGTATTTTAACACAAAGGACAAGAGTCTTTTGCTGGGCTCTTGCAGGTGACTATACGAGAATGTGACCAGATTACATTTTAAAGTTGATTTGAAATTTCTTTTCTGCCAACTCCAACCTTGAAAATGGGTTGGAAAAATCTTTTAATACCGTAAGAATTTTCTTTGGCTAGGTGGAATTTGAATTAGTCCTTCCTAGATCACCAATCCCCTACATACCTTTGCCTATAAACACACTCCATTTCAAACCTCCACAAACAAGATGATGCTCAGTTGCATAGTTATAAGAAGCCATATGCACAGCTGCTTCAACAGTGAGCCTCTCCTTCCATATATGACCCATAATACACATGCACACACCTCCCCTCCCCAATCCCCCATGTACATTAGTTACTAATAGGCCACTTATAAACTTCAACTTAAGGCATGCTTTCCTGCTCACCAAAAACCTTAAAATTTAAAATTAGAGAAAGCACAAATGATACAAAACACTCAAATTTAAAATTACAGAAAGCACAAATGATATAAAACATTCAAGATGTGGTATCAAAACTACTTCTTTTTGGCTTTGTATCTCCAGTGCCCAGTCCAGAGCCTTACAGATAGTAGGCACTTAGTAAACATTGAAATGATCATGATTTTGTTGAACTTTTTAGCTTATATTAATCAATTTCTATTCCATTGATTATTCCGCATAATCTTACAAAATAATGTGTCATATATTCATGCATAGAAGAGCTAAATTTGTACTTAAAAGTAGCCAAATAATTATATATGTGTATGTATACGTACACAGTTTACATATATGTGTATATATACATATGTACCTAAATGATAACTTTTATATTTTTAACCTAAAATAATATTAATTTTATTTAATTAGGCTTGTACCAATCATATCAAGCATTGCTGCCTCTCTTTAGGGCTTCCTAACAAAAAAAAAGCATCACAATTTTAGTGAGAAATACTGTAGTACTTTGATCCCCAAAGAAAATACACCATACTTTCTGGACTGGTTAGATCTCTACATGCCTACTTGGACAGGTATGTATTCATAAGGAGTGATCTCAAAGCACGGCTGAAATACCTACCGTTTTGCTGAGGTAACTTGTGCTGGTGTTCATACACTGCAGTCCCTCACTGTTGCAGCAACCCCCACATCTGTAGATGGATACACATGGAGGTTTAAAGAAGGTGTTTGTTGCTGCTCCAAACTCTTTCCCCACATCTATACACACCTCACGTGGCATGCACTGAGTCTTTCTCCACTCATTATCAATACCTGCCGAGTCATAGGGAAGTCCGTAAGTTATAAAGAAAACATGGCAGCAGGAGGTCACTCACATTTAGAATAAAACCAACATGTTCATACTCTTAGGTGCTTTATCTGGTGAAATGTGGAATTTTAATAAAGAAGTGGCAGCTAGAATCCCTATTACTGGGACAAGGAGCAGAAGAGCTCACATACCACCTGAGGAATTTTTCAAAGGAAACCCCTTTCTACAAATTTCAAACAATCTAAGGTTTCACACTTTATGAAAAACCACAAAGACCAGTCCATGGAATCTATGTGCAGTTTTTCCCTCGCTTCGGAGAATGAGGGTTTAATATCTGCTGTTTATAAATGCTGCAGTAGTGTAATCATGCCAGTTTTCTTCAGCATGCACAGTCTTTGTGGTTTTCAAGCAAAAACAAACAACATCATTGCCTTGTTCTCATTAAACCAAATGGAAATGAGGAGACAGTGCTGGACACCGTCCAACACCATCCTCAGAAGAGCTTTCTGGAAAATCTAGAAAGTGACAATGCTGCATCTATAGAACGTCTAAGTATTTCTCCAAATTAGGTAGGATACCCTGCTCTCTTTTTGCAAGGCAGTGACTCCTAAGACTTGGATTTGAATTCTGGCTCTGCTTTCTGTTGGACTTCAGTTTCTTCATCTGTAATTTCCCTTTTGGCTCTATCACTCAGTGATTCTAGGCCATTCACTTTGAATTATTCTATGGATCTGAGATGCAAAGGGCTCATCCACTGACCCAAATGTTTAAATTATAACCCCTGTTATGACTGACGCTGCTTTCAAAGTTCTAATTTGTTTCCTACCACTAAAAAATGCTTTATTAGAGAAAAAATATATATTATTGATTCCCTTTAAGATGAATTGATTTTTGCCTGAAATTATAAATATCAACACATTCAAATCTAATAATAATATTATGAAATTTGGATTATTTTATTTAACAACTGAAGAAAGCTATCTAAAGTGGCATTAATTCAATATAGCATCATCCAATAAAGGAAACTGAGGAATAGTGGGCAAGAGATGCCTTACTTATTTTTATATGCTTATCTTCCCCACAGGGTTTACTTAGAAAATGCCATTGGATTCACAAAGATCAAGAATTGAAGACTTCAAACTGGAAGTGGCCTCTGAGGACATAGTACAACTGCTTCACTTTATAGATGAGGCAACTGAGACTGAGGGGAGTTAAGAGACTTGTCTAAAGTCATGCAGATGGTAAGTTAAAGAGGCAGGATTTGAGCCCAGTCCCTCTGATTCCAAATCCAATATTCTTTGGATTAAATCACCCTGAGTCTACTGAAGCCAGTCATTATCTCTGAACAACCAACCATAAAGTACCTTTTGAAAAAAAATGACTCTTTTCTCTTCCCATTGCATGTAAATGGAACATTTAGAAAGCCTAACTTGAAGGTGATTTACAAGATGGAGAATACTATTGGTGAGAATGAGCATGCATATGAAATATATACTTATATATATTTATAGAATATAAATATGTATAGAAAAGGGTAATTCCCACAGGAACCTCACCAGCAAATGAAGGAACTAAAGCATCATGAGAAACACACACATTTATTTCCCACCCAATTTGACTGCAATGAAGAATACCATTAGATAAGATATAAATGTTTTCTTTTAAAATCAATTGCTTTCTTTCAGCATGTGAAATTCTAAAGGTTGTATACAATGGTACAGATAGTCAGTTGGTGGTGATGGTGGGGCAAGTACTCCCACTCTGTGTTTCATTTCCAAGACGGATTACATGTTTTCTTTCCTGCACTTACTTTTTAAGATCTCTGCATTGTAATGTGCCGCAGCGAATTTGACATTCTCTTCTCTTGTGTCAGGACTGGGCTGCTCCCCATTTTGCTGCCAGCCACCTTTCCTCAACTGACATTTAAACATTTTCCAATATTCTGGATATAGGACTGTCATAAGTTCATCCACGCTGGACACGGCCCGCAATTGCTCTTCCAGGTCTCTGCTTGCATGATCCTGTTAAAGAAACATGCGATAACAATTACTTTTCAAATTGCAGGATTTAGGAGTCAAGTTGCCCAAAAGCTAAACTTTGCTGTACAATGATTCTTTTTCTTGAAGGACAAGGCTACAGTGACTTGCACATGTTAGGTGCTAAATAAAGGTGTGAAGAATAGATGAAAAAACTACTTATTTTTGTTTTGGCTACAGTGTTCATGATAAAAATATTATTTTAAGTTTTTAATGAATAAATTCAAAACTTTTAAAATTAGGCATGGTTTTTAGTAAATTACTTCTTGGAGCTATAATTTGTTAATTATAACTTTTTGCTTATTTCTGCAATAAATGCTCAATAAATATTTGATGAATGAATAAGCACAGTACTTATTTTGTATTGGCTATAGACTTCATGCTGAAAACAGCATTTTCAGTTCTTAGTGATCAATTCAAAGCTTTTAAAACTAGCCATGACTTTGTTTTTACAAGCAAACTGCTGTTTAGAATTGTAATTTCATTATTAATTTGAACTTTTCGGTTATTTCTGTTCTTTATAAAGATGTACTAAAATTGCATTAAATTATTGTTGTACTATATTATTCTTCCAACTACAAATATATGATCTTACTTTCAATTTTATAGATAGCTGCTTTTAGGAGTTTGACAATTAGATGTTTGCCCTTTTATTCCTTTCCAGTGAAGTCAAACAAAGCAGCAAATTACTGTTATTTTTATTTTACTCAGTGGTATCAGCAACAACAACAACAACAAATCTAAATACAGATTTTTGAAATAATATCAGAGACTTTGCTTAGAAATTGTTGCCTTAGAATCACCAAATAAATATGGGAGTACAAAATTCCATTTTAAAAATGTAATTTCACATGATACTCATGACAGAGATTGTTGAAATTGTGAGGGAAAACAAACTTTTCCTGTAACAGTGCTGAAATTGTTTAGTTGTCAAAATGTGTATTATTTTTAAACATGAAATGCTTCAAATGGCATTGAAGACTGCTTACAAGCATTAGATAGCTTTCTGTGTGTGTGTGTTTACTAAATAGGATATAGTGAAGCATATTCTAGAGTCACTATAGCAACAACACTTATAAAACTCTTCTAAATCTACTTGAAAAGAATGGAAATAAATACAAAAGCGTTTTTAAAAAAAATATTTCTTAACCAGAAAATCATGGGGAAAATGTAAAAAGTCATTTTTTATAACATAGCATGTCCCTTGGTATTTTGGATGTACAATGAGTGAATTACTCTCTATAGAGCAGGAAAGGAAGAGAACACCTGACAGTGAATTCTACTGCATTCTATACTCATGTGTGTATGTGCAGAAATACATATGCAGACAGACACATACCCATACTTATACATATGTTTATGTATATATGTGTGAGTAATTGCTTTCTCTACTATAATCATCATTCACTTGGAAGGGAGTGGTACCTCTACATACCATAACATCATAACATTGTCATGTGATAAATTTCCATAAAGCTTGTTCCATATCTATTGACAGACTGATAAATCACAGAGATTGTTAAGTGAATTGTTGAAAATTGAGGCAATTAGAATACTAAATGACATTTTTGGATTTTAATTTTTCAAGTTAGTTTAAGTCAGGGTAACCGTGTTAATTTCATCTTGTGAGAATATAATTTTGGTTTCTTAAGGGCTACCATACTAAGAGGTAAATTATTTCAGTATTTTAAAGTAGTTGTGATCTAATGGATGTCAATATCCCATCTGATGATGTGCTACCAATTTCATTTTGTGGTCTAATATCAAATGAGTTATAGAAAATTACCTTAAAGATGAGTTTGACTCATGATATTAACTAGTTACCATTATTCAGCATATAGATATTTTATTTTCAACTGATCAATTATGCATGGCAATGTATTAATGTATTAAAATCCATTAAGCAACAAGCATTTATTATGTACCTACTATGTGCAAAGAACCATGTTAGGCACTGTGGATACAAAGTAAAAAAATGAAAGTTTTTGCCCTCCATGAGCTTACCTTCTATTGAAGGAAACAATATGTATACATACATGCATACATATATCATACACATAGTACATGTATATATAAATGTATATGAATATATGTGCACAAATATATGTACATTTATACACATATCTATATCTATATATACATATACAACATAATACAAAGTAATTTTTGGGAAGTGAAAGTGATTAAAACATGTGATTTACTTATAAATCTTAAATAATTGCTTATTTCACATAGGAAGGAAGCATAAAGACACATAACATTGGAAAGATAATCGAAAGAAGGGTTATACGACAATTATAGTCTGACAACTGGCTCCTTCATTCTGTAATATTTAGGAATACCCATTCTTGTATCTGATAGCTACCTATTTACTAAATAATGAAAGGAAATTATAGTAGAAGCAGGTCATTTCATCACCCTCTGCCATAGTTTGGTATGAAGAGTAATAATGACAAGATCAAAATGAAAGGTGGTCATATGTATGTGTATGTGTATAATGTATATGCATGTATGTATGTATGTATGCTGTTATATATATACACATGTACACACTATATATACATATATGTGCATATATGTATGTGTGTATACATGTCAGTTCAAAAATGATTTCCCAAGCTTAATTTGGGCAGCAAGAGCCTGGCAGAAAGTTACTGATGCATTACTAAATCTAAGTGTACAAAGTGTCATTTTCTTTAAAAAACTATCCAAGGAGTTGGGCTATATTTACTGTTGACATTTCTGCTCTGAATTTATTTTACCTGTGCATAAACTTATCAGAGGTTGATTATTTTAAATTGTAATGCATATCACCAGCTATAAAGCACAGGCTAACAATGGGTGTGAGCATCTAAAAAAATACTCAGGATCTTGTGGCTAATTTAGTGACATTGGTAAGAAAAGGGAATATGCATTTAAGGGAATAAGTCAGCCTACTATGGGCCAACTACTGTGCCAAAGGTTTTACAAGTATTATTTCCTTTGAACTTCACAAAATCCCTCTGAGTTTGGTGCTATCAATTGAGGAAACTAAGGCAGAAAGATGTTAAGTGACTTGCCCAGAGTGTAAAAGCTAGCAAGTGTCAGAGCAGATTTGGACTCAAGTCTCCCTGAATCCAGGCTGGTGTCACCTACCTGCCTCATTTGGTAATGCCTAACAAATGTCAACTGAGTGAACAGAGGCAGAAAAAATAGAATTTAGGGAAAAGGTCTGTTGTGAATTTGAGATGACATCTGTATTAGGTTAAATTATTCTGATTTTTTAAAAATTTATTTATTTATTTAACATATTTAGTTTTCAGCTTTGATTTTCACAAGAGTTTGAATTACAAATTTTCTCCCCATTTCTACCCTCCCCCCCACTCCAAGATGGCAAATGTTCAAAAAAAAAGTTTTTGCATGCAACTGGAAAATAAGATACACAGGCAATGGGGCGTAGAAATTTATGTTGCCCTACAAGAAAGGAAGGGAAAAGGGGATGGGAGGGGAGTGGGGTGATAGAGGGGAGGGCTGACTGGGGAACAGGGCAACCAGAATATTCTGATTTTTTATGTAAAGACAAGCAAACAAACAACTTTGTAATAATTCTTTCTTTTTCCTACTCTGCTTTGAGGGAAGAGTAAAAGGCAAAGTCACTATATAACAAAATGAATGGAGCCCTAGCCACTGTTATTATTTAAAAACAAGATTAAAAAACTGAAGTGCCACCCACTCTGGAGAAAGGGGAGATTATTTTTAAAGGTACACTTCTAATTGTCATGATATTTCTAAATTTCCTGAAATTTCTGTAGTGTTTCTTCTATTTATAAGCCCTAAAAAATTCACTGGTGTGAAGAGAAAAGAGAAACCAGGACACTTGAAAATGATGGCATGAGAAGAGCAAGATGGATTAAGTGTGAATGATCTCTGCACACAGAGAGCCAAGCCAGATGAAGGACCAGGGCGGTCCAGCAGGCTTGATGCCACAAGGGTTTGGTTTTAGGAATAAGAGAACTTTAATGATAATAATAATAATAATAATAATAATAATAATAATAATAAAGCACTGGTTCCAAGAAGAGGGGCTAGTGTCCCAGGAACCTAACTTTGAGGCATCAAAGCCTAAGGCTCTGGGCCAGATCACGCAAATACATCACATCTCTGTCTTCCAGCTGTGGAGGTGGGCCTATTGGACTAAACAATCACCAATCACTGCATAGCGACCCTTTGCTACTGCTGCCTTATTGACACGATTAATGGTCCTAGGCTTGTCAGTGAAGCAAAGCTAGGCACTGAACTGGATAGATAGCCGGAGTTAGTGGTCCATTCAGTGGACTCGCCAAGATTTTTGTGAGCTGCCTCTTGTACCTCTAAGATTGTCATTCACTGACTGCTCCCAGGAATCTTTAGAAATTCACAGGAGGAAAAGGACACACACATGGATCATGTTAAAGTAATTTGCCACACCTAAAAGCACATGTCCTCTTCAGATATTAAGGATCAGAGAAAAAAGAATTGGTAACAGACAGTGAAGTTCACAGCTGCAGCTATTCACCCAAGGCCTGACTCTGTAACTACATCCTCATGCTGTGGCTACAGAGGGTCAACTGGGTGTCTAGCAAATCTGCATTTTAAGGGTGATCTAATATGAAAAAAATGCAGTTTTTCTTCTCTGGGAAAAGATACTCAAACACTCCTAGGGCTGAATGGGATTTCTCAAAGGCTATAATGTTAAAAAGGGAATGAATGTTAGGTGGCACAGACCTTTTCCAGGGGTCAAAAGACAGATTCTTGTTTTTCCCTTGTTGTTTGCTGCTCAAAGAAAGCAGTGCAAAAATGTAGACTTCCTTTTCTCCTTTCCACACTTGAGAGTAAAAGGAACATTTTATTAAATCCAAAAGAACAAGTGATGTTTGGTAAAACAAGCTTTTAAAAGGTGAGAGGGGGGAAGTTTTCTTTTTTTTTTTTTTTTTTTTAAAGAGACATCTGTTGACCTTATCACTTTGGGGTGAGATGAAATGGAATGGACTAGAGTAAGATGAACCATGTACTTTCTCTCTTCTGTTTCTAGAGATCTAATTTCCTTTTGGCTACCAACCTTCAATAATTTCAATCATTATCTTGATAACTACAGACACCAATTAGCCCATATCTCCCCTAGCCCCTCTTCATCCTCCCCCGTCCACCCCTTTCAATCTTTGCCCTCTGACAACTAGAGAAAAATCCAACCCCACCACAGTGATTCCTGCTTTAACCCTTCACCCAAAATGAATTCAGCAGCAAAAGTATTTGACTATTCCCTCCTTCTCACCTGACCTAAGGCAACTTTCCCCCTAAAAACAGGTAAGTGGGCAAGTGGTTCTCTGTATTTTTGAGGTAATCAGCAATGACAAGTAGAAAGGCCACAAGGCATATGGATAAAGAATCAAAAGAACTGGGCCCTAGTTATACACTTGCCATTTATAAGGGCTGAGATCTTGGGAAAGATATTTCATCCTTTTGAGGCTCAGTTTACCCATCCGTAATGTGAGAAAGTTGGACTAGAAGATCTCTAAATTCTTTTCCAACTTTAAAATCTATGACTTAAACATTATGTGATTTTTATTTAGCAAAAGATTTTAGATGCTTGGAATTTTTATGGGAGGGGAGAAAAAGGGAGCAAAGAAGAAGGGAGATGAGTAGAGATGCCATCTAATTTCACACATTTTTGACAAATGGGCATCCCCTTCTAAAAATCACCACCTTGAAAAGCAGTTTGTTTTTATTATTGTTAGTCTTATTGTTATTAATGCATATAATAACTCACATTTCCATAAATGTCTATGGTTTACAAATTTTCCTGGTAGCATTCCAGAGAGGCAGGTAGCAGAAAATGGCTACAAGGACACAATCCTAAGAGTCTCAATGATGTTTATCTCCCTCAAAGGGATGAAAAATTAATGATTTACTCAAATCCCCTTAGCAAATCCTTTTGATTAATTTCTACAATGAGTTGATGATCAGGACCTTTATTTACCTGTCAATCATTTTTACATTAATGTTTTGCTATCCTGCTGAAAAATCTATTGACTTTTTAGAAGCTAGATCCACAGGATGAAAATTCCTGTAAATTTTGTTTTGTGAAGTAACCCAGCAGATTAGATTGAAGCCCTATGTGAATTTAAATTCTTTGAAGGTGCTGAAAAGCTACTTCAGCACAAAAGATTGAATCGCCCTATGGCAGATCTTCTGACTGAGAAAAGCTAGGTATTTATCATTGCTTTATTCCCTGACCTGTAACAGGGAAGAAAATTCACACACATACTGTCTTCTGCCCTAGTACCTCATTTTGGTGGGTAAATATCAAAACTTCATTATTATTTTCACTTGAAAGATGACATTTTACCTCTTAAATATTTATCTAATTTCAGAAACACAATATTGCTATAATATAAAAAAAAGTTCTTTAGGAAGATAAATGCCACCTTTGAAATTAAAACACATACAGTAGACCACTGGCCAATCTCTTTAGCTTGATATTTAAAGGCATGTATGTGTCTACTATTTTAGTTGACAGTACAGTTTCACAGATGTACCTGGGATGACCTTGCTTTTTACAGTGGTTCTTATGACAAGAGTCCCCTCTCTGTCTCAGGAGATTTCTGTACCTCTTCTCTCCCTCTCTGAAAATTAGTTCTCTTTGCCTCTGGCTTAGCTCTCTTTGAGTCTATCTCTCAGTCTGTTTCTCACAGTTTCTTTCTGTCTCTCTCCTTCCTTCCTCTCCCCCCTTCTCTCTCTCTCTCTCCCCTCTACCACTCTTTCACTTTCTTTCTATTTCCACCTCTTAGACAGGACTGTTCTCTTCAATTGAGTTTTTGTTGTGTCCTGTATTTTAGGGTCAGTGCCCATGTCTTGATTTGTCTCTGTTCCAGGCAGGTTCTATTTCTGTGTCTCCATCACTGTCCATTTGTGTTTCTAAAATGCCTGGTTTCTTTATCTCTGGATGTCTTTTTCTGTTTATTGTTGTTGGTTTTTGTCTGTTTGTGGTTGGTCTTCATTGAGGTACTGTTACAACAGAATGTCAGATTCTTGTTGGGTTCTGTGCTTCTAATGAGCTAGAAAAGTTTTGGATATATACATGTGTGTGTGTATGTATAGACTATATGTGTGGCATGAAGATCAGTCTACTTAAATAAGAGGGACATTTCCAGAAGTTTCATTGATAAATGATGAATTCTCTAACCTTAAGACCTATGAAACACAGCAAAATGTAAATAGCTCTCAGTTCTGTGTGGCCCACTTTAGCTTCAGAAGTGAAGGTAGGAAAGGCCAGAGGGTGTTAAGAATCACATAATTCATAGACTACTTACAAGCATTAATTTAACTAGTATTACTCTCAAAGTGCAATTTTTTGTCCAATGACAAATAAGTTGGTATATTTATGGAAATAGTAGACCACATCCATAATAGCATACAACATTAATGAAACGTAGTATGAAAATGTGACTAAATGGCAGGAGCAGCCATAGTTTCTTTTTGGTATATGGAATTTAGTAAACTCAAATAGTCATTTGTTACCTCAACTACATAAATGCTTATTTTGCACCTTTTTAAAGCTCTTCACAACCTGGTCATAAGCTACTTTCCAGGCACCATACAAATCAATTCTATGCATATAGTACACCCCAAATGGTCCTTTAAAATAAGACTTTATCTTCTGCACCTGGGTTTTTGCACTGACCCTCACGTATAGGAACGCACTCCCTCTTGGGATCCCTGGTTTTCTTCAATACTGAGCTGCAGCTCTGCCTTCTGTGGGATGGCGTTGTTTGGTTCCCCTTTGTGGCCTTTCAAGATTCTCTTGTGTCAACTCCGTTTATGCTTTTCTGTTTGCCTATAGAAGTGCATGTTGTCCTCCCTAGTAAAATGGAGGCCCTTTGAAGGCTCGGACTATCATGTTGTCTTTGCATGTGAGTACCTATCACAATTATCTCCCACACAGTAGTACTTAAAAATGCTTACTGGTTGATTATATGAGATTACTTTGAAACCTAGGAGTCATCCTGGACTCTTCATTCTCACCTCTCCCCTTATTTAATATGCAGCAAAGGCTTTGTGATTTCACCTCTGCAACCTCTCTATATCACACCCACTTGTCTCTTTTGACTTTGCCATTCAAAACCTCACACATGGATTTCTGTAGTAGCTTGCTGATGGGTCTGCCTGCCTTAAGTCTGCTGACCCCCACCCTCACCCCTTGCCGGTCTATCTTCCACTCAGTAATTAAAGTGATTTTCCTGAAGTGCAGGTCCAATAATGTTACCCCCTAATCAATCAATTCCAGTGGCTCCACATTGCCTCTAGGATCAGAGACACAATCCTCTGTTTGCATTCAAATCCCTTTATAACCTAGATTTCTACTACCTTTCCAGTTTTCTTATTCCTTATTCCCTGATATATGCTCTTTGATTCAGTTACACTGGCCTCTTGGCTGTTCCATGAGCAAGACATCTCTTGGCTCTGGGTATTTTTTCTGTCCCCTATACCTGGAAAACTCTCTTGCCTCCTCTCTGACTGCTGACCTCCCTGGCTACTTTTAAGTCCCAACTAAATTCGCAGCTTTTACAGGAAGCCTTCCCCAACCCCTCTTAATTCTATTTCCTCCCCTCTGTTAATTATTTCCTATTAATCTCATATATGGCATGCTTTATATCTGTTTGCATGTTGTCTCCATTAGATTGTAAACTCCTTGAGGGCAGGTTCTGCCTTTTTTGTATCCCTAGTACTTAGCAGAGCACCTTGCACATAGTAGGTACTTAATAAATGTTTATTGATTGGTTAGTTTGATTGTTCACAATGAACAAAGGGGATAAAAAACATGTAATGTCTAGAGTATGACAAAAAGCGGAATGTAAATCCCATTTAATCCATTAACATACATATCCAATATAATTGGTCCATTGATAAACATTTATTAGATACTATGTAAGTAGTACACAGTAGATGCTGTACGGTGTTGAGGAGACAAAAGCAAAAGACTCAAGGAGATTTTAAAAAGGTCACCTTCTAATGGAGGAGACCACATTCACACAACTGCATACAAATAAACTACACACGTATACTTTGTTTTACTGGGCTTCACTTTATTGACTTTTGCAGATGTTGCATTTTTTGCAAATTGAAAGTTTGTGGCAATCCTGCAAGCAAATCTATTGTTGCCATTTTCCCAACAGCATTCACTCACATCATGTCACATTTTGGCAATAATTCTGGCAAAATTTCAAACATTTTAAATATTTTACATCTGTTATGATGATCTATAATCAGTGATCTTTGATGTCACTATTGTAATTGTTTTAGGGTGCCACACACCATGCCCACATAAGATTGTGAGCTTAATTGCTAAATGGTGTTTGTGTTCTGACTGTTCCACTGACTGGCCATTCCCCATTTCCTCAGGCCTCCCTATTCCTGGAGACACAACAATATTGAAATTAGTCCAACTAATAATCCTGCAATGGCCTTTAAGTGTTCAAGTTAAAGGGAGAGTCAATTGACAGAGTAAACTTCACTGTTGTCTTATTTTACTGAAATTGCTACAGCCACCCCAAACTTCAACAATCGCCACCCTGATCAGTCAGCAGTCACCAACATGGAGGCAAGACCTTCCACCAGCAAGAAGAGTATGACCTGCTCAGATGATTATTAGCATTTTCTAATCAATAAGGTATTTTTAATTAAGGTATGTACATTTTTAGACATATTATTGTATACTTAATAAACTATAGTATAGTGTAAACACAACTTTAATATGTACCAAAGAATACGAAAAAATTTGCATGACTTGCTTTATTGCAATATTCACTTTATTGTGGTAGTCTGGAACTGAACCTGCAATATCTCTGAGGTATGCTTGTATATAGGATAAACTGGTGACTATCAACAGAGGGAAGGCATTAGAATGAAGGAGAGTTAGAAAAGGCTTCCTGTAAAAGGTGAGATTTTATCTGGAACTCGAAAAAAAACAAAGAATCCAAAAGGACATAAGGAGAGAATACCAGGTTTAGGGGACAACCACTGAAAATGCCTGGAGTTGGGAGATGGAGTGTCATGTGGATGGAATAGGAAGACCAGTGTCACTGGACAGTGTCATAGTTGGGGAGTGGGATGTAAGGTGAAGACTGGAAAGGTGTAGGGAGCAAGTTATGAAGATCTCTGAATGCCAAACCGATATGCATCTAGAGAATAAGCTAGCTTGCTCAGGATTTTAGTAGTACAAGGGTTGGATTTCGTGCCATAAAATAGGAAATATTTTCAGGGATCTTGTAAAGCTCACTATTCCAAAAGCTTATCTTATTAAATGCCAATGTTCTCCCAGTGATTGTATTTGAGTATGAAACATGAAGCACCATGATTTAAAAAAAAATCACAAGACAGAGCCAAATGCACACATGGCCCCAGCAAGCTGCATCAGGTTTCCAACAACAAATTGTGCACAAGTGTTTTAAAAGACATCAAAAAATATTATCAGAGACATGTATGACCAAAAAAGGATTGAGTGACTCCAACAACGAATTTATAATTCATTATAATCTGGAACAAAATTTTGATTTTCCTAAATTTGAAATTTACTGACATATTAATAGGTTTTTTTTAAGAGTTCTTTTATTCCTGAATTCTTCAAGGCTAAAATAAGATTTTTTTTTCTTATTTCAAATTGAGAGGTCTTGAATAATCAAAATAGTGAGATGTGTTGCTTCCTTCATAAAATATGCTTCAGTATCAAACCCATGTTTTGTTAAAAAGTCACAAAAGAAAAATAAATTAATGAAATACATTCTTAAAGCTAAGGTTCTCAAGCATTTTTTTTAGTCTACTAAGGGATCATTTTGCAAACCATAGCAAACACTGATGAGCAAGTTCTGATGTGTTTTAAATGAATTAATCCATTTGTATCCATTACATTGTTTGGACAGGTCACTTCAATTATCTGGACCTCATTTTTGTCAACTAAAAAGTGAGCCTGGACTCTAGGACATCTGAGGGACTGAATACATTAGAAAGAGAGTTCACTTGGAGTCAGACAAACTAAGTCTGGATCCTGGTTCTGTAACTTATTCCATGTGAAAATCGTGGCATGTCCTTTCCTATCTCTGGGCCTGAGTTTGTTCATTTGCAAAATACGGTCTAAGGACTAGGTCATTGTCTAGTTCTGACTCCTATGTTCCTTTCTTTCACTTTTACTAATGCCAAAAATAATAGCTAACTTGCGCATATATGTGTGTATGTATGTACACACACACAGAGGGAGAGAGAGAGAGAACTCATGCATTTTTAAGGTTTGCAAAACACTTCATATTTTTCTTATAACATTATTTAATTTGATCCTTACAACAATTTTGGAAGGTAGGTGCTATTATTTTCCCCATTTTATATATAAAGAAATTGAGGCAAACAGAGGTTAAATGACTTGCCCAGGGTCACACAACTAGCGACTATCTAAAACTGCATTTTAATTCAGATCTTCCTGGTTTCTATCCAGTTTGCCACCTAGCTGACTCTAATGGCAGTTGGGATAATAGCCTCTTGGTGGTTTGCGAGGTTGGGTGAAATGATAAAAGCTTAACATACAACAGTTTCTTCCCAAATCATAAACTTAGAGATGGAGGGATTTTAGGAACCATATAGTCTAACCTCCTTCTTTTACAGGTGAGGAATCTCAGGACCAAAGAAGTTAAGGGAGTTCATCGAGGTCACACAAGTTGCATCAGAGTTGTGATGGGAACTCAGTTCCTCTGCCTCCAAGTTCTTTCCCCTACCCTAAGCTGCATAACACTACCCAGCTCACATTAATCTCAAATTAAGATGTAAAAAATAAAATCTGATGAGCTGACTGATGGAGTTCTGAGGGCACACAATTGCCTTTTTAATGAAAGACATTACAAAGATAATGAGGTTGGGATAATTTCAAATGGCTGTGTAGATTATTTGGAAATCTGAGCACACTACTTTTCAGCTCTCAGTCTGATCTTCACAATGCTGTGAGCTTAAAATGCACACCTGTTTTATATATTGCAATTAAATCCAGATGAATTTGTGATTGCTTATGTGCTTCTGTCTCGAAAGGATTCCAGATTCCTTACTAACATAGCAGGGAGGAGAGTTGGTTGCTATGAAACATTGTTGAATAAAACAAAGTTGAATTATTTAACCAGAAGTGCTACATCTGAAAATACCATATTTTGCCTCCTGTTTTTTTCACCAATCCTAAAACTGTTAAATCTTCCTCAGCATTTATGATCTACTTAAAAATTCATAGAACAAATAAGTCCACAGATAGTGTTGCAAAAGCATTTATAGTAACTTGATGAAAATGTGCATGCTTTTTCTTTGGTCTCCTTTTATAACTTCCTTTCCTTTCCTTCCCAATAAGTTTTCATAATTTTAGGAGACAGTTATATTTAACTTTTTTAATCACTTGAATTTGATGTAGTTTATTTGTAGAAGAACCTGTATCTGTATTTTTTTTACAGAAATGGTGTGGAATAAAGATTAGTAAATTCACATTTGAGCCAGTGCTTAACAAAGTACCAGGTACACAGTAGGTGCTTAATAAGTGTTTAATGATTGATTGATAGAGTCCCAGGTATGCTGTTGTCTGGCTATGGGACCTTAGGGAAGTCACTCAGTGTCTTTAAACTCCCCTATTTGTAAAATGAGAACATTGAACTAGATGACCCCTAAGATCCCTTCCAGCTCTGAAATTCTCTGATTCATTGCTAGTCTTTTTACAATAGTATCCATCTAAGCAATGGTTCTTAACCTATCACACAAATCTTTAGCAGCCAGGTGAAGCCTAAGGTCCCATTCTTAAAACAATGCTTTAACATGCACAAGACACATAAGATTACAAAGGAAACCTATTGAAATAGAAATAACAACAGGTTTAAAATTTCCAAGTTCCCAGACTCTCTTAAGTCTTATCTTGAAGAAGGTGGTGTTTACTATGAATCTTGAAGGAGGCCAGGGATCTTATGAGGTGGAGGTAAGAATGAAGAGGACCAGGTATGAAGGACAGCCAGGACCAAGATACAGAGATGGGAGATGGGTTGTCATGTAAGGAACAGCAAGTAGACCGGTGTGACTGAACAACAGAACATATTGTACAAAGACCAGAAAGGTATGTTTCAGATTGTTCAGTCCTCTGGGGCCAAACTTGAACCCAATACTAATTTTCATTACAATCCCTCAATTATTTAAGATAGTCATCATGCCTATCTCCCCCAACAAATCTGAATTTCCTCAAGCTAAACATTTTAGTTCCTTCAACTGAGCATCATATGGCACAGTCTTTAGTCTTTTTGAAAAAATAATTAATTTTTAGATTTTAACATTCACTTCCACAAGATTTTGAATTTTAAAATTTCTCCCCTACCCTCTCTTCCATCTCCCCAAGACAGTGTGCAATCTGATATAGGCTCTACTTATAAGTTCATATTAAACATATTTTCACATTAGTCATGTTGTAAAGAAGAGTTAGAACTAATGGGAGGAACCACGGGAAAGAAGAAACAGAACAACAAAAGAGGAAGGACAGAAAATAGAATGCTACCATCTGCATTCAGATTCCAACGTTCTTTCTCTGGATGAGGACAGCATTTTCCATCATTAGTCTTTTGGAGTTATCTTAGATCCCTGAATTGCTGAGAAGGGCTAAGTCTGTCAAGGTCAGTCATTGTACAATCTGGCTGTTACTGTGTACAACGTTCTCTTGGTTCTGCTCATTTTGCCCTGCATCAGTTCATATATGTCTTTCTAGGTTTTTCTGCTCATCATTTCTTATAATGCAATTGTATTCTATTACATTCATACACCACAACTTGTTCAGCCATTCCCCAATTGATGGACATCCCCTCAATTTCCAATTCTTTGCCACCACAAAAAGAGCTGCTATAAATATTCTTTAGTTTTTTCATCATCATGCTCCCTCTGTTCTGAACATGTTCCAGTCTATCCAATACTTTAATATGTTTAATAAAGGCCTGAACTATGGTTGTGCTGCACAAGTGGAGAGAAGGTGTCATATACAAGAGGGGTCATGAAGGTGAAACAAGATGTGGCAATAGATTGGATATGTGGGATGAGTGAGAATGAAGAATGAAGATGACACCAATGCTGCAGGCTTGAATGATGCTCTTGTCAGTATAAAGGAATTCTGGAGGGACTTGGGAGAAAGTGGGGAAAAAATGATGAGTCCTGGTTTGGGTACATATTGAGTCTGAGATGCCTACTGGACATCCAGTTTGAGATGTCCAAGAGGCAATTAAAGACAGGTCAGGAAAGAGGTTAGAACTGGATAGAAAAATCTGAGAATTGTCTACATAGAGATGATAATTGAACCCATGAGAGCTGATGGGATCACCAAGTGATATTTTTGTTGTTCAGTCATGTCCAACTCTTCGTGACCCTGTGGACCATACTGTCTGTGGGGTTTTCTTGGCAAAGACGCTAGAGTGTGTTGCCATTTCCTTCTCTAGTGGATTAAGGCAAACAGAGGATAAGTGACTTACATAGTTATGGTCCTATAGTTAGTGAGAATCAGAGGCCAGATTTGAATTCAAGTTTTACTGACTCCAAGCCCACTGCTGTACCCACTGAGTCACTTAGCTGCCTCCTAGACCAACAGAAATTAAGCGACTTGCTCAAGGTCACATAGCTAGTAGGTGTCTGAAACTAGTTTTGAAATTAAATCTTCCTGACTCTAGTCCCAGTATCCACTGGAGCCATCTAGCTGCCCCACACCAAATTAGACAGTATAGATTAAAAGGAGAAGAGGGCCCAGGAAATTGCTTTGGGGGATATTCAGGGTTAGTCAGAATGACATGGATGAAGAACTAATTAAGGAAACATCAAGGGAGAAATAGGAAAAGAACCAGGAGAGAACAGTGAACAAAAACCTAAAAAAAGAAGGAAAGAATTCAAAATAAGATCGTGATCAACAGTGTCAAACATTGCAGAGGTCAAGATTGATGTGGTTTGAGAAAACGCTATTAAGTTTGGTAACTATGAAATCAGTGGTAACTTTGGAGCAGACAGTTTCATTTGAAAGATGAGGTTGCTAGTCAGATTGTAGAAGGTTTAAATGTAAGAAATAGGAAGTGAAGGTACCCAGTGTAAATGGAATTCTCAATAAAATTAGATATGAAAGTGAGGGTGGTATAGGATAACACTTAATAGGGAAGGCTGGCTTATTAAGAGATATTTTAAGAAGTAGACAAAGAATATCCATATAATCCAAATGATTTTTTGTAGTTCAATAGATAACCTACAGGATTTGCCCATGAATATATTTTTATTGGACAGACTGCAAACAGAAAATGAATTAGGCCTAGAACTTAAAAAGAAGAGCAGATTGCATTGATTACACATCTTCTTTCATGACTTCTAAGTTCTCCCAGAAACAAAGGCAGAACCTTTCCAGAACAAATACTTTATATGGGTTGTTGCATGCAACATTATAGTCACCAGAACTGAAAAGGGCAGCAGAGGAGCACAACATGGATCTAAGGAAGCTGTATCAAAGCAAAAGAAGAAGACAAAGGAGGAAGAAGAGATGATGAAGATGATGAAAACTCAGAGTAAAGGATATCATTAAAGAAATGCATGACCAAGGAATAGGATTGGCAGATCATGTAGTAAAAGGGAGGAATAACTGGCACATGGTGTATATCCTCTTCTTGTATCCTCATGATGCTGGGAGAAATCAGGGGATTCCCCTGAACACTGGGTAGGACCCTCCCCCCACCCCAATGGTGAACCTGTTGGAGGATTGAGACAAGAGTCTTACAGAATGGGCAGGCACAGATGGATTGGCAACTGGTGTCATTCCAGGTCACAGCTCATTCAATGAGGTCATAGGTCTATTTAAGTATAAATACTTAGCCTATTCTAGTTTTATAGTACCTTCTCAACAACTCTACTTCTACACATTATGTAGAAAAGGTAGGAGGATAAATTTCGAAGAAACAAACCATAATTGATCTGTAATACTAAAGCATTCAATTCCTTTTTTACTTTCTTATTCTGAAAATAAAAGCCATCATAAATTCCAGTTCACACTCAGTATATGACTGAGTGCCAATCCTAAATGTCATTGCAAATAACAAGAATTATATGTTTACCTTCTATAAAGTACAAAAAAGTGCTTAGTTTTAAAAATAGACTTATCTTTTCTTAATATATTTTGGGTTTTAGATCATCTATAATTCTGGATGTATCCCCTTCCACCTATCCCTTCACTAGGAGCCATCTGACACAAAAATATAATAAAAAAGAAGAGAAAAATATTCAGCAAAATCAATCAAGATGTCATAAAGTTTGATGTTAAATGCAAGGTTCTATATCTGTGGACTTCCCCTCCTTCTGCAAAGGAATAGTGGGAGGAGTCCTCTCATGTATATTCTTTCAGGTTAATCTTGGTGTGTGTTCCTATAAACTGATATAGTTTATTCATATACACATACATACATACATACATATATACATACGTACGTAAGAACTTTGATACCTCCTGAGCCTTTTCAGTTTTGCAAGAAAAGGCTTCTACCCAATTAGGTAAGCTGTCAACAAAAAAAACAAAAGCAATTTGAAACCCCTTCATTGGGGTATAGGTGTAAAGTTTTCATCTGAATAGGTACCCCTTCTCTGAACAGGTTTTAAAAGATGGGGAGATCTGACTGTCCCTTCAGTGTTTACCTAGGCACAAGTTGGGCAAGCCTGACAGAGTTGCTGGTTGGTTTCTCCTAGCTTATTGCCAGTGAAAATAGGCTTTATTAGAGACTGAGGGGCATTTTTCCCTAGGTGTGTGGCCCAGTGTAAACCAAAAAGAATCTTCTGCTGGCTTTCCTCTGGCATAAGGAGTTGGCCTGAAGGTATCTGAAACCACCCAGAGGGGGAAAGAGAGTGCCACTTTCTTTAGCAAGAGCCTGCTCTTGGGGGCTGTAGAAAAGTATGAAGGAATCAGGGAGCCAGTATAGTTAGCTGGTGGGCAGCATTCTTTACTGCACTGTCTGCCAGGCGATTTCCCACAGCTTGATCTGTTTCCCCTTTCTGGTGGCCTTTGCAAAATATAACAGCTATTTTGGTTTCTGAACAGCTTGAAGGAGATGTAAAATCTCCTGTGCATGTTTGATATCTGGAAACTAAGTATTCCTCTTTCCCAGGTCTGGAAATACAGCAATCACTTACAGACAATTGTTGTCCAGTTGTTTCAATTGCATCTTACTCTTCCTGTCCCCATTTGGGATTTTCTTGGCTAAGATAGTGGAGTGGTTTGCCACTTTCTTCTCCAGCTCATTTTACAGATGAGGAAACTGAGGCAAACAGGGTTAAGTGACTTGCCCAGGGTCACACAACTAGTAAGTGGCTGAGGCTGGACTTGAACTCAGGTCTTCCTGACTTCAGGCCTGATACTCTATCTATTACCTATTATCTATTACCTATTATCTATTACCTAGCTGCCTCCTACCATCCAATACCACTACTAATGGGCACGCTGCACCTTGGAATTCCTGAGCTCAAACCATCTACCACGCTCAGCTTCCCTCAGTATCAAGGATTACAAGACTAGGCCCATCTTGGACAAAATAATTTCAAGACATTCGTTGATTATCCTGTTTTTCTTTCCATTTACTTTGTCTTACTCATTGTACACATACACACATGTATACACACGTGTATATATACATGTGTGTTTATACACACAAATATTCTCATTCCTTTTGTATCAGCTCATGTAAATTATTTTCTGTATTCGTTAGATTTACCATTTCTTATGGCATGGTAATATTCCATTACATTCATGCACTATATTCAATATTTACTCCCCAACTGATGGGCATCTTTCTTTTCAATTTATTTGTGACCACAAAAAGTGCTATTATAAATATTTTGGTATACATGGAGCCTTTCATTCTGTTGATGACTTCCCTGAAGTTCCTATGCCTAGCAGTGGAATCTGTGGTCAAAGGGTATGGACACTTGATTCACTTCGTTTATATAATTCCAGATGGTTTTTCAGAATGTTTATACATACTCATAGCTCCACCAACAATGCATTGGTGTGCTTGTCTTTCTAAAAAACCTCTCTAACTTTGACTATCCCCATGTTCTCCCATTTTTTCTAATTTGCTAAGTACATGATGAAATCTCAGATTGTTTTGATTTCCATTTCTCTCATAATTAGTGATTTGGACTATTCTTTTATATGGTGTTAACAATTTGCAATTCTTATTTTGAGAACTATTTGTTCATATCCTTGGCCCACTTATTTATTGGGTAATGACTGAAGTGCTGATTGTCAAATTAAATCTATATGTTGCAGCTTATTTAAAATGATTAGATAGGGGCAGCTAGGTGGCACAGTGAGTAGAGCACTGACCCTGGGGTCAGGAGGACCTGAGTTCAAATGTAGCCTCAGATACTTGACACATGCACTAGCTATGTGACCTGGGGCAAGTCACTTAACCCCAATTTCCCTGCAAAACAAAAACAAAACAAAACATAAAATGATTTGATAAACCCTGAAACAAAACCTCATTTCACTGAGAAAAGAAGCAAATTTTTGTCGTTGTGAGATTCTGAATCAATAAACAGAATTTCTCTTTAAAGCTTCTGTCAAAGCACTTACGTGGACTCATAGGTTAATCTTAGCTAGTTTGCTGGCTGAAAAGGGCTTTATAGAAATGTGATTACAACTTAGGCAAACTTTCACGGCAAATGTGCAATGGAAAACTTTATTTTAGCTTATCTATAATGCTAAGATTTGTTTATAGATTATACTTTATTATAGTAGATATATTTATTGAGTAGGTTTTTTCTCTTAGGATAAATTTAATTACATCCTTATTTGTTTGAAGCATGGGCAACTTTAAAAAAATTGAGGCAGAGATAATTGAAGAACATCCCCCAAGTTGATATTCCTCTAATAAAGTGAAGGCAATAACAGGGTCTAACAATAATGATATATGCCCTAATATGTACGTGGTGAAAGTTATAAGTTCAATTTCCATCATGGCCAGTTAGTTCAAAGCAGGGAATAAAAAATTTTGGTGCCAAGGACAATACAAATATATGCTGTTTGGTCACACTAGGCGCTTCGGGTGATCTTCCAATAAGAAGAAAATAATGTACATAAATAGTAATAATGCTGTATTGGAGGACAAACCAGTTGTCTGGATAGTCAGCCCAGCCAGGCAAGGGCAGCCAAAGGCATTTCATGAGATGAAATGGTCATTGGCCGTGGAATTAACCTCAAAACCACAAGGATATTAATCTACCTCTAGTCATTTGTCTATCACATATGAATCAATCTTAATCATTTTTATTCTTATTTTATTATAATTTTTACCTTTTTAATTTAATTTTAAATGTTTTCTTTTGGGGTGAAGGGAAGGGTAACAAATTCCATAAGGTTTATAACCTTCGGCACAGAGTATTTAATTTTATTGTACACAAAGCTCTTTCTCTCTCTGCTCTTCTCTTTCTTTTTAGGAGATTATTCCTATCTCTTATATTTTAACAATTGTTGAACAAATCTGTATCTGACTTATATATCCCCTTCTTAAATTGGTTAATGTTGATGAGATTTCAAACTTATTTTTTTAATAGAAAAGCAAAGGCAGAACTAGTACTCCATACCCTCCAACCCCAAGATATGATTCCATTCTGTGTGTTTGAAAGGGAGGACTTTTTTCTCCTTCCTCTTCCTACAGTGCCAGCGTTTTCCAGAGTCTCCTATTGCTGGTGTCCCCTAATTGTTAGACCCTTCCCCTGGGGGAAACTTTTGACTCCCATTTCAGTGCTTTTCACTGCCTATAACTGATCCTCAGAATTCTCTTTCTTCTCACCTCCACATCTTGGAAGGCATGGTTCTTCTCAAAGCTCAGTCTAAGTAGCACCCTCTGCATTAAATATTTCCTGGTCCCTTTTCCCCACCCCGAAGCTATTATTGCCCTCACATGCTAAAGTTACCTTGTATCTGCTTTGTATGTATTTTGTACATAAGAAGGGGTACTCCAGGGAGACTTCAGCAAAAGCAGAGAGTATGTAGGTACTAAAAGCAAAGACATTGAAGTGTAAAGGGGAGAGCTTCTAGACACAATCAGAAATTCCCCACTTTAGAAAAGGTGCAAAGTTAGAGTAACACAAACTGCCAGCAGGACAAAAAAAATTGACTATAGGGAGTAAATTAAAGTCATACCATTGTCCCTAGCTATTCATTTACCTAAAATTCTCAAAACATCACAGGAGGTAAAAATGACTGAATTGAAAGTAATGGCTCTAGGGAAACCTGAAGGGGCTTTAAGAAGGGAATGAGCTTTTGAGTCAACATGAATTTGTCAAGAGTAAAGGAAAGGCGTTCCCCATCTCTTTCCTAGAGATGACAAACAGCCTCAGAACTTAAGTTCTGAGGAAGCTGAAGAGAAGAATCTTCTGTCAATCTTAAGCTAAAGGTCATTACTGCAGCTTAAAGAACATTGGAGCACTTCAATCGAAAAAGAACATGGCAACATTATAGCAGAAGGGAGATGGGTACCATATTCCCTAACCTGTGGCTGAAAGAGGAAAGTGCACAAGTGTCTTGCTTGACCCAGCCTCACAGCAACTGCCCAAAGGCAACATGTCCTGCCTAAAGCTGTCTGGCAGTGAATGATAGAATGGCCTGCTCAGTCCCATCTGGCAGTCATAGATCAGCATCTGTCTAACTCAGAAAAGGAAAATGACAAATGTTGGGAGGGATCTGGGAAAATAGATACATCAATGCACTGTTGGTGGAGCTGTAAATTGGCCCTAAAATGCTGGAGAACAATTTGGAATATTCTTTGACTCAGCAAAGAATATATAGCCCAAGGAGATTAACAAAAAAGGGGGAAAAGCCATGTGTATGAAATGCTTATGGCAGCTCTTTTTGTGGTAGCAAAGAATTGGAAACTGAGGGGATAACCATCATTTGGGGAATGGCTAAAAAAGTTATGGTGTATGAATATGATGCAATATCATGCATTGACCAGAAGAATGGTTTCAGAAAAACCCAAGAAGACTGACTATGTGAACTGATACAAAGTGAAGTGAGTAGTACCAAGATAATACAGTGGCCCACCATAATTCCAAAGGAACAATAACATAAAATGATATCTGACTTCAGATTGAGAACTAATGGTCTCATAGTGTAGAACGAAGTATATATTTTTCCTTTCATTAATTTTTTTGCTTTCTTTTTTTAAAAAACATGGCCAATTCAGAAATATGTTTTACATTACTGTATATGTATATTGGATATCATATTTCCTGCCTACTCAACAGCGAAGGGATGTGGAGTATTATAATAAATCTTAAATTAAATTAAAGGTTATGCAGACATTCATTCAAACCAACATATCTATTCTCAACCACTTGACTTCTAGTCTGACTTCCCAACTGGAATCACACAATTAATTTTTGAGCTGGAAAGATCCTTATAGATCATCTTTTTCAATCCACTGGAAGGTACCAGGAACTCCTTCCCAAATTTTTGTAAAGCACTTTCCCTACACTTGTCCTTTGTATTACTCCTTTATATCAGAATTGTATGTGTGTTTTCTCCTCAAAAGTTATTCTTTGAAAGCACTTTCCTTACCCTTTGTACCCCAGAGGTTAGTAGAATCTCATACATAATAAGGACATGATGCATATTAGTTGAATTGAATCACGAGCAATTCTTCTTCTCTAATTAGAGTTTGCACTCTAAGAATTATATAGCAATTTCTTGTTTTGGTTAAACTTGCTACTTGTCCTTTTGAAATTAGCATTTGGTTAGTCCTTTCATTATAGGACCATTTAAATTATCTTAAATTGGCTGTCAGTAACCTAGAACAGTTAACTGATCTGGATCTGTGATTTTATCTGGGTAGAAACTCCCAATTTTCATAGAAATTGCTTCCTTTGATGTAGAAGGCAATTTTTCTAGAAATTATGATAGTAAAGTTTTACCCTGGGGTAGTGAGAGGTTAAGAGCTTAGCCTTTGGTCAAACAACCACTAAGAGTCAGAAGCAAGTACCTGAACTCAGATCTTCCTAACTGAAATTTTCATTTCTTTCTTTGACCTTCACGCTGAATTCTAAAAATATTCAATCATTTAAAAATCATTTAAAGTTTAAAGTTTAACAATTATTTTTATTTTATTTGGATAGTCTGCTCAAGGTTCATCATCTGCATGCTGATAGTGAACTGCTGACAAAGATTTTCTTTTTTTTCTTAAAGAATATCTCATGAGAATAAAATGCAAAAACAAACCAAAACAAAAAGTGCCAAAGAGGCCAAGACATGAGCAGCAAGAGAATGTTGAATGCATCTGAAGCCAAATTAATGAGTAGTAAATTAATAAAATCCCTGGAGTCTCCCATAACAAATCTTTTAAATGGCCATTTTCCAAACACCCATTTCTATCCTTTATAGCACAAGGAAAAATAAAACAGATGGCCTCAGCAGTGTACCACAAAGGTGGACAAACTTTGATTCTATTAGAGCAGAAGCAAAGAATTACAAAGTGAAGCTCTTTCCCTGAGAATGTCATGTTCTAAGCCCAGTTTTCTCAAACTAGGGGAATTCTTTTACGCTCCTGCTCCTTTAGTCTTTTTTATTCTAACTCAAGAATTCCAAGGACAAACAGTATCTTAATCCTTGTTCTCCTTTAAATATTGCTCTATTCACTGTGGACTGGTTCAGCAGTGCCCATCTTGCCCTCTCCTTGGCACTACAGTGTCTACTCTAGAAAAACAAAGAAGAAATATACACAAATATGTACAGAGATGTACATGTGTACACACATGGCAGGATGGAATAATCAATTGAGAAACTTTCACTTAGGAAGACCTGGGTTCAAGAAGGAACTCTAATGTGTTATATACTGGTTATGTAGCTCTGGGTAAATGCTTACCCTCTCCATGCCCCAGGAACTTCTGTGACATTAAGTCCCACAATAATTGCTGATGTTTATTTATATGTGTATGTATATATCTGCACTCATAGTGCAGATCTTTACTGAGGGAGATATATCTCTCTATATATAATCTATATCTATATCTGTTCAGAATAGATCTTTCTGATGGTTATACACAAACACACAGTCAATCCTCAATTTTTGCAGGGGTACCATTTCTAAAAAAAATGCATAGAAGTCAAAAACATGAAAGTTGATGCAGTAAATTTATGGGAAATATGAAGTTAGGTTCCCACAACCACCACCAACTGTAATCTTTTGCTAGAGATTGCTGAAAATACACTTTTCTGCATACAATTATTTATACCAGAACATTAATTCTGATAATATGTACTTTTCCTAACACAGTAACCATGAAACAACCCATAAAATGCGATACACAAAATAAAACTGGTAACATGCAAAACATTTTTTCACTAGTAATTCCCTAGAATTTTGTGACCTTTTGTACTGACATTTCAATAAAAAACCTGATTTTGGACAATATCCATTTTTCATAACACATGAAATCTACTGTGCCATAAATACTACATAAATACAGCAAATAAAATTCTTAAAACTAAAATAAAAACCTGAATCTTATCTTCTACTATGTCAGATGGTAGTGTGAGGGTGTTGTACTACCTGCTATACCACAGTAAACCTCTCTATAAACCTCTCTACTTTAGCAGTCACCTGAAAATCAAGGGAGAGGTTGCTAGGACTTTAGTCACTGCTATCAATAGATGCTGAGATTGGTAAGGTCTCAGCGTCACCTTAGAGCCAAAGGACTTGTACTACACTTTTGGGGTATAATTGCTACACAAAACTTGACTATCAAAGGTGAACAACGAAAATATGCAATGAATGTGCTGGGACTATTTTACAATTGTAGGATGAACAAGACCAGTGAAGGACCTAGTAGGACACCAGCTGCTCCACAAACTTCTTCACATTTCACCTCTCTTTTTTTTTCTCCTCTACAGCATATAGCCATGAATGTGTATGGCTGCTAATGCAAAAGTGAAAATGAGGGTAGTAATACAATCACAGGAATGCCTGAGGACATGAAAGTTAAATAGGTGAATGTTGAGGATTGACTGTGTACATGTACACACATACACACACAAATATACATGTATACATACATATAAACCCCTACTCTGATGAGTGTATATATCTATATCAATATGTGAATAATGTTTAATGTTTAATAGAAGGAACATTATATAAAGCACAGGATTTGGATTAATGATGACCCGTGTTCAAATGGTGTATCAGACAATAGCTGTATGATCCTGGCGAAATCACTTAAGCTTTTAAAGCCTTACTTTCCTCACCTGTAAAATGAAGGGACTGGACTTCATGGCCTTTAAGATTCCTTCCACCTCTTACATCTGAGTTCCTATAACCTCATTTACATAAATATAAAAATACAAACCCACAGGTATGTATAATACAGAGAGATCTAGGTTCAATCCCTAACTCAGATATTTATTAGCTGGGTGCTACTAGGCAGACAGGTGGTACAGTGCAATAGAGTGCTGGGCCTGGCGTCTGGAAGACATGAATGCAAATCCAGTCTCAGACACTTACTAGTTATGTGACCCCGGGCATGTCACTTAACCTGGTTTGCTTCAATTTCCTCATTTGTAAGGTGAGCTGGAGAAGGAAATGGCAAACCACTCAAAGTATTTTTGCCAAGAAAACCCCCAAAATGGCATTATGAAGAGTCAGATACAAGTGAAACAAATGAAGAACAACAACATGAGGCAAGTCATTTAATCTTTATGGGCATCAGTTTCCTCATCTGTAAAAAGTAAAATGATCTCATCTAAATTTCCTTCCAGCCCTAAATCTATCACACACACACACACACACACACGCACACGCACACGCACACGCACACACACACACATGCACACACACACACACACACCCTTCAATAAAATCCCATTCTGATGAGTGCATGTAACTGTCCTTTTTGTTTCTTGCCCCACCCCACCCCCCACCCAAGGACTGCAAGGATTTACATGGGCATAATTTAGAGTAGAAATGTGATATTTTTCAGGTATGGTATTTAACCTTTCTAGGCTTCATCTGGTCCTCGCTTCTCATATTCTGGCTAGATTAACTTCATCTTCTTAGTATGAGTCCTTCCTATAGTTCAGACTGATTCATTGTCACATGCAAATCTTGGACTAGAGCTAAATATACTGAATTTATTTCTTAACCTCCTTCCCTTTTCACAAACTAGTTTTCTTCCTGATCTTCACCACTTAGAAGTCAGCTTCTATCAATGCTCAATCAAGGTGTCACTTCCTACATAAAGTCTTCCCTATTATCTGTGCTCTCTCTCACCTCAAATTAACACGTTTTTAAATATTTATTTAGATGTCATATTGTTATATCCCTTACAATTGGCTGGGAGGAAGGGGGAGATGAGAGGAAGCAGTTGAACAGATAATATTAATTTTTTTTTAAAAAAACTGCTTAAGTTAGCAGTTTCACATTGTGAAATAGCTGTTGGAAAAAAATTCCCATATGGGCATCGATGTTTACAGAACTCTAGTATGTAACTCCTGAGTTAAGAAAAGAATCAAAATCACTCTAAAATAAATTAGTTGTGAGTTTGAAGTGGAGAAGTCAAAGTCAAATCAAAATAACAATGAAGGAAAAAAAGCAAGATCGCTCACTATAATTCATATTTTTTGATAAAATTTCTACTGATTCTCCTTAAAGATCATCTTTTGAAGGAATTGGTATTGTAAGAATGCAAACAAACATCTCATTCAAGTGCTTTCCACTACCACTGCTTCTCCGATATTGCATTCAAATCTAGCATACTCTTTACTCTGGTGGAGAAATCTGTTTTCCTTTTACACTTGGAAGTTTCTTTGAATTTTGGCTACCCTACCTCTTCAGTGCTTATCACAGTGCCTGGCACATAGCTCTTAAGTGCTCCATGAATGACTGCTAGGAAACTACTTGAACAATAAATTAAAAACATAACACATTTGTTAAAAGCCACTCCTCCACATGGCCTACTTTTTAGGAACAAACTCCCTCTTCCAAATTCACTGACATGTTGTCTGCCCACCCCCACACATTTGTCATAGTCTTCCTTTCCTTATTCCCTAAAATTTAAAGGGAAATGCAATGTTTTTCTTTAATGGTTAATTTAACCTTGGTAGGCATTCAATGTCATCAATATACATCTCAATTTCTAAAAGCCATGGAAAGATTAGTGTGTATAAGTGTAAAGTCGTTAGAACCTTACATAAAATATAATGGTGGTGTTTATCCACTTTTATTATTAAGAGTATTATTATTTACTGTTTCAGCTATATTGAAGTGGAAAAAAATGTTAGAAGTCATTCTTGTAGGGCTTTACCTCTACTTTTTGCTTTCTATTTTTAGATGTATAAATGAAAAGCACAAAATCTTCACATCTTCATCTTTCTTTTTCAGCACCTCTACATTGGACAGAGAAGCTTAGGAAAAGAAACTCTCCAAGAATTAAATTGCCCATTTGTATCTTTTAATTTCGCCACTATTAATGAAAAAAGGTAAAACAGAAAGAGATATTTTAGATTACTCTCCTAAAATTTAGTTAAACTTAGCACTAGTCAATCCACAGATTCAGAGGGGAGAAGGGAAAGCATTCTAGGAAGAGGGAACCATGAGTGCAAAGGTAAAGAAATGGGAGGTAGAGAGTGAGTTAGATAGAGCAAGTATGGCTCACCTATAGACCCTATGGCGGGGAGTAATATGTTTGAAGACTAGCAAAGGGTCAGGTTTTGAAGATCTTTAAACGATAAATCAAAGAGATTATATTAGCTCCTAAAGGTAATAGAGGACTACTAGGGTTTACTGAGAAAGGGAATGACACGAACAGGTCTATAATTTCAAAAAAATTTTGAGAGCTGAACGGAGAATGGGTTAAAGCAGGTAAAACTTCAGGCAAAGAGACCAATCAGAAGGCTTTTATAGTAATTCAGACAAAAGATGATGAAGGCCTGAACTAGACTAGTGTCTGAATGAGTAGAAAGTAGGGGACATGTACAAGAGATATAGTAGAGACAGAAAAAAAATTGTTTGGTGATTATGATTAAATAACATGGCAAACCTTAGTGAGTGTAAGCATGACATTAACAGGGTAGTTTGGAGTGTGAGTGGTCTGAGGAAAGACAATGGGTTCTGCTTTGGGTACTTTGGATTTGAGATATCTATGGGACATCTGGTTCAAAATATGCAATAGAAAGTGGTGGGCAGACTGAAGCTCAGGTCAGAGAAGAGGATACATGTTTACCTCTGGGAATCATTAGCACAGATAATTGAACTCACAGTAGCTGATAAGAGCATCAAATGAAGTAGTGTAGAGACAAAATAAAAGAGGGCCAGGGGTTTGGGGGACACTCACATTTAGAGGATGTGACAAGAATGAAGATCTACCTTACTGAGGAGCTTGTCAGAGAGGTTAAGAGGAAAACAAAGAGAATAGAGTATAGAAAAACTCCAAAGAGAGAGTATACAAGAGGAGAAGATGAATAATACTGGCAAAATGTTGCATAGAGGTCAAGAAGTATGAGAACTGAACAAAGGCCATGAGATTTGGCAATCAAGAAATCACTGATAACTTTGAAGAGAATTGAGAGTAACATGACCCAGATCATAGAGGTTATAGAAGAGAATAAGAGGAAAGGAGGTAAAGGCAAGTGGATGACCTTTCATGGAATTTAGCCAAGATGAAGAGGAGAAATAAAGAAAAACAAGGAGAAAATATGGAGCATAATATGCCATCAATTTAGTAATTCCCAAACAATATATTTTATATTTTTGTATAATGATACTACTTTAAACTTCTATTATTCTAGCACTTTATTTACACACATACACATATGCATATCTATATTTTAAACTTTTTCAAAATCAAAATTCATATTTGCACTCAAATTTCAAGGAGATTATTGGTTTTCTCTTGATCTTTAACTATAAATTGGAATTAAGGTATTGGTCAAATAGGTCAAATTGGTCAAAACTTTTGATCTCTGAGACACATAGTACACCCAAGGAAACTCTCCATAGCAACCCAGGTCAGCATTACTTTGCAACTTCTAGTCTTAGAGAGATGACTAGATCATTGATAATGTAAGGGACTTGCCCAGGAAGCTATGGTGGGATTTCCACCTACCTCTGCCTGGCTTAATCCTGACTCTCCATTCCCTCTGCCAGCCTGAATCCCTTTGGATGTTCATATGCACTAGATTTCAGTTTTTAAAATCTCCCCTTCAAGAATAAACTATAGATCAGATTTTTTTTGTAAAATTTGTTTATTGTGGGAATGAGATGGATTGAAAAGTTTATGAAATACAAATTTCAGCTGATTATCTTAGAACCTCAATCATGCCCCTCGGACTTACATTAAAGATCAAGTCAGGCAGCTCTGAGGGGAGGAGTTTTTTAGTTGAGATGAGAGAGTGTCATTCCTCCTTTCCCATTTTCCTCTTATAGAGGGCAGCAAGGTGAAGAATGAAATTTCTCCACCACCCTAAGCCAAACTCCAATGGCATCTTGCAATTGATACACAGTGCAGATTTTAGCTGTGGAGTCTAGTCTCTGATCTGGGATCTAGTTTGTGAGATAGCAGACCCCAGGGCTGAGACTCCTCCTTGTATTGGGGTGTGTGCTGGAAGCCATGAGGATCAGAATTGATCACTGTAGCAGACTTGAATGGAGATTGTAAAACAGAGGTTGGCAGGACCAGTGTAAGAAACATCAGCCCTGTCATCCAAAAGCAACAGAGACATGGGTTGCCCCTCATTGCATTTGCTTCTACAATGTATTCCTTACAGATGCACTTCATTACTTGCAGACTTTATGGTAATCTGTTCTTCTTTGCTAATGTATTTGCATTTATTTCTGGGTTAGGATGCCCCAAGATTATAGGAGTGATGTTGTATTACTACTCTTCTTCCTATGCCATACCATACTTTGACTCAAACTAATTGTGTCTTCTGGAAGAATAAAGAAGAGGCGAATGGCCCAGTGGGGCCTCATGGACTATGGTGCCTTGAACCAAGAGCAGTGATCCACCAGCAAAACTAACCCCTGAGTGTGAGTTGAGGTAGGGATTGTCTCATAATGGGGACAGAATCCACAAAAAGATGGAGTGAAACAATTTTCTGGCCCAAGATAACTTAGAAAGAATTCAGGAAAGCTCTGTCTCACTTGGATAAAAGGGGAACACAGCTTAGCCCAGGCAGTGTCCAGGCAAGCCAGTAGGACTCTCTCAGCCACAGCACAGATCAGCAACTAAGGCCTCATGGCCCAGGCTCAGCAGGCCAGTAGCACAGCAGGCCAGCTGTGAGTCTTCCAGTCACAGCACAGCAGGCAAACTACCAGCCCCAGAACCCAGGGCACAAAAGGCATGACTGGGTTGGGCCACTCTAGCACAGTGGGCAAGCAGCCAGCCCTAGAGACCCCAGTGCAGAAAGCCAGTGACCAGGACCCTGGTCACCAGTGCAAGAAGTTTGGGTCAGTGTCCCTGTACCTCAGGAGCAAGGCTTAACTTTTAAAAATGAGCAAAAACCAAACCAAAACAACAACAAAAGAACTGTGACTATAGAAAGCTACTATGGAGACAGGGAAGATCAAAATATAAATTCAGAAGAGGACAACAATGTCAAAATGACTACATGCAAAACCTCAAAGTGGAATATGATTTGGTCCCAAGCCCCAAAATTCCTTTTGAAAGAGCTCAAAAAGGAGATTAAAAATCAAGTAAGAGAGGGAGAAGAAAAAATGGGAAAGGAAATGAGAATTATGCAAGAGAATTATGGGGAAAAAAGAGTCAACAAGTTGGAAAGGAAAGCACAAAAATGACTGAAAAAATCAACTCCTTAAAAAGTAGAAGAAAATTCTTTCAAAATTAGGATTAGGCAAGTGGAAGCCAATGACTGTATAAAACATCAAAACTCAGTCAAACAAAATCAAAAGAATGAAAAAATAGAAGAAAATGTGAAATACCTCATTGTAAAAACAAGTGACCTAGAAAATAGAGCCAGGAGAGATAATTCAAGAATTACTGGACTACCTGAAAACCATGATTAAATAAAAAGAGAGTCTGGACAGCATCTTTCAAGAAATTATCAAAGAAAACTGCTCTGAGGTCCTAGAGCCAGAGGGTAAAATAGTCTTTGAAAGAATCCACCAAGGACCTCCTGAAAGAGATCCCAAAATGAAAACTTCAATGAATATTGTGGACAAATTCCAGAACTACTTGGTCAAGGAGAAAATACTGCAAGAAGAAAGAAAGAATCAATTTAAATATCGAGGAACCACAGTCAGGATTAACACAAGATTTAGCAGCTTCCACCTTAAAGGATCAGAAGGCTTGGAATATAATATAAAGAAAGTCAAAGGAGCTTGGATTACAACCAAGAATCAACTCCCAGCAAAATTGAGCATAATCTTTCAGGGGAAAAGATGGATATTCAATAAAATAGAGGATTTCAAATTTTCCTGATGAAAAGAACAGAGCTGAACAGAAAATTTAATCTTCAAATTAAAGACTTAAGAGAAGCATAAAAAGGTAAACAGGAAAGAAAAAACAATGAGGTTAAACTGTTTAAATCCCTAAATTGGAAGATGATACTTGTAATTCTTGGGAACTATTTCTCTATTAGTGCAGTTAGAAGGAGAGGATGTGGGTATAAGCTGACTTTAATGTAATGATAAAAAAAATCAAGGTGTAATAAAAAAGAATTGTATTGAGAGAAGTGGAACGGAAGAGGTAGAATGGGATAAATTATGTCACATGAAGAAGTATGAAAGACCTATTACAATAGAGGGAAAGAAGGTAGCAGGTGAGCATTGTTTGAACCTCACTCTCATTGGATTTGGCTCAAAGAGAGAATAATATATATTAGAATAATATATATATATATATATATATATATATATATATATATATATATATATACACACACACACACATATAATATAGAATTAGCTAAAGAAATCCATCTTGCCCTATAGGAAAATAGGAGGGGAAGGGGAAAGAAACTGGGGGGGCAGCAATAGAAGGAAGGGCAGATTGAGGGAGGTCAGGGTCAAAAGCAAAACATTGGTGAAGAGGGACAGAGTGAAAGGAGAGCAAGAGAAAAGTATAAACAGGGGAAAAATAGGACAGAGGGAAATGTGAATGCGAATGGGATGAACTCTTCCATAAAACAGAAGCAGATAGCAGAGTGGATTGAAAACCAGAATCCTATAATACATTAGAAGCAGAGGGACACACACAGAATAAAGGTAGAAGGCTGGAGTAGAATAGATTATGCTTCAGCTGAAGTTAAAAAAAAAGCAGGGTTGGCAATCCTGATCTCAGACAAAGCAAAAGCAAAAAACAGACCTAATTAAATGAGTAAGGAAGGAAACTACATCTTGATAAATGGCACCATATACAATGAAGTAATATCAGTACTAATCATATTGTATATGGTTTGTCCTTCATTCTCGAAGAAGACCATGACATCAGGGACATGACATTACTTTCAATTGACTTTGATTTGAGCAAGGAAGCACTGTGCAAAGTCATCGGCCTCACTTTCTCTTCCAGAACCATCTGGGTCCAGTGGCCAGATATGGATCTAGACAACTGGAGTTGATGTACCAAGTGGTATAGCATCAAAATTCTTAGGAGAAGTTGAGTAAGTTACAGGGAGAAATAAACATCAAAACTATACTACTGGGGTACCTCAACCTCCTCCTCTGAGAACTAGATAAATCTAACCACCAAATAAACAAGAAAGAAGTTAAGGAGGTGAATAAAATTTTAGAAAATTTAGGTATGATAGACATCTGGAGAAAACTGAATAGGGATATAAAGGAATATATCTTTTTCTCAGCAGTACATGGCACCTACACAAAAACTGACCATATTTAAGGCATAAAAACCTCACCATCAAATGTAGAAAGGCGGAAATATTAAAAGCATCCTTTTCAGATGATGATGTAATAAAAATTATGAGTAATAAAGGGCCATGGAAAGATAGATTAAAAATTAATTGGAAACTTAATAATCTAAACTTAAAGAATGAGGAGGTCAAACAACAAATCATAGAAACAATCAATAATGTCATCAAAGAGAATGACAATAATGAGAGAGCATGTCAAAGTTTATGGGATGCAGTAAAGAGTATTTAGGGAAATTTCATATCTCTTAATGCTTACCTGAATAAAATAGAGAAATAGCACATCAATGAATTGGGTGTGCAATAAAAAAGGTAGAAAAAAAAACAAATTAACCCCTCCAATTAAATGCCAAATTAGAAATTCTGAAACTGAAAGATTAATAAAATTGGAAATAAGAAAACTATTGAACTAACAAATAAAACTAAGAGCTGGCTTTACGAAAAACAAAATAAATAAACTTTTGGTTAATTTGATTTACAAAAAAGAAAGAAGAAAACCAAATTATCACTATCAAAAATGAAAAGGGTGAATTTGCCACCAAGGAAGTAGAAATTAAAGCAATAATTAAGAGCTATTTTGCCCAACTATATGCCAATAAATCTGATAATCTAAGTGAAATGAATGAATATTTATAAAAAATATAAATTGCCCATAATAACAGAAAAGGAAATAAAATACTTAAATAACTCTATTTTAGTAAAAAGAGATTGAACAAGCCATCAATGAATTCCATAAGAAAAAATCTCCAGGGCCAGATGGATTTACAAGTGAACTCTGTCAAACATTTCAAGAACAATTAATTCCAATACTATAGAAGCTATTTGGAAAAAGAGGGGAAGGAGTCCTATACCAAATTCCTTTTATGATGCAAATATGGGCTAATAATTAAACCAGGAGTAGCCAAAACAGAGAAAGAAAATTATAGACCAATTTCCTTAATGAATATTGATGCAAAAATTTTAAATTAAATATTAGCAAAGAGATCACAGCAATTTATTATGAGGATAATGCACCTAACTGTAACCCTAACCTTAAATCCTAGGTGGGATATTGCCAGGAATGCAGGGTTGGTTCACAATTAGGAAAACTATTAGCATGATTGACCATATGAATAGCAAAACCAACAGCAAGTGTATGATTATCTCAATAGATGCTGAAATGGCTTTTTGACAAAATACAGCACCCATTCTTATCAAAAACACTGGAATGGGACAGCGAGCTGGCGCAGTGAGTAGAGCACTGGCCCTGGAGTCAGGAAGACCTGACTTCAAATCCAGCCTCAGACACTTGACACACTAGCTGTGTGACCTTGGGCAAGTCACTTAACGCCAATTGCCCTGCCTCTCCCCCTCCAAAAAAAATAAATAAAAACACTGGAGAGCCTAGGAATAAATGGAGCTTTCCTTAAAATAAGTAGTAATCTACCTAAAACCATTAGCAAGCATTATCTGTAATGGGGATAAGCTAGAAGACTTCCCAATAAGATCAAGGGTGAAACAAGAATGCCCACTATTATTCAATATTGTACTAGAAATTTTAGCTTTAGCAATAAGAGAAGACAAAGAAATTGAAGGAATTAGAATAGACAATGAAGAGACAAAAGTATCACTCTCTGCAAATGATATGATTGTATTCTTAGAGAACCCTAGAGAATCAACTAAAAAACTGGTGAAAACAATTAATACCTTCAGGATAGAAAATAAACTCTTATAAACCACTAGCATTTCTACATATTACCAACAAAGTCCAGTAGCAAGTGATAGAAAGAGAAATTCCATTTAAAATAACTGTAGACAATATAAAATATTTGAGAATCTACTTACCAAGACAAACCCAGGAACAATATGGACCTAATCACAAAACATTTTTCACACAAATAAAATTAAATCCAAACAATTGGAAAAATATCAATTGCTCATGGGAAGGCTGAGCTAATATAATAAAAAAAGACAATTCTAACCTAAATTAATTTACTTCTTCACTGCTATGCCAATCAAACTACCAAAAATTGTTTTATAGAGCTAGAAAAAATAGGAATGAAATTTATCTGGAAGAACAAAAGGTCAGGAATATCAAGTAAAATCAAATAACATCAAAAAATATTAAAAAATGCGAAGGAAGGTAGCCTACCCATATCAGATCTAAAACTGTATTATAAAACAGCAAACATCAGAACTATTTGGTACTGGCTAAGAAATAGAATGGTGGATCAGTGGAATAGGTTAGGTACACAAGACACAGCAGTCAATGACTATAGCAATTTTTCTAGTGTTTGATAAACCCAAAGACTCCAGCTTCTGGAATCACTATTTGACAAAAAAATTGCTAGGGAAACTGGAAAATAACTATGGCAGAAATTAGGAATAACCAATCATTGCATACCATATACCAAGATAATGTCAAAATGGGTACATGATTTAGACAAAAAGGGTAATAGCATAAGCAAACTATGAGAGCAAGGAACAGTTTACTTGTCAGATCCACAGAGAATGGAAGAATTTATGACCAAATAGGAGATAGAAAAGTTTATGAAATGTAAAATGGATAATTTTCATTACATTAAATTAAAATGTTTTTACACAAACAAAACCAATACAATGAATATTTGAAGAGAAGCAGAAATCTGGGAAACAATTTTTACAGCCAGTGTTTCTAATAAAGGGCTCATTTCTAAAACATATAGAGAACTGAGTCAAATTTATAGGAACATAAGTCATTCCCCAACTGATAAATGGTCAAAGGATATGAACAGACAATTTTCAGATGAAGAAATTAAAGCTATCTAGAGTCATAGGAAAAAATGCTCTAAATCAGAATTGATTAGAGAAATGTAAATTAAAACAATTCCGAGGTACCACCTCACACCTATCAGATTGTCTAATATGACAAAACAGTAAAATGATAAATGTTGGAGAAGATGTGGGAAAATTGGAACAATAATGCATTGCTGGTGGAGTTGTGAACTACTCCAACTATTCTGAAGAGCAACTTGGAACTATGCCCAAAGGGCAATCAAACTGTGCATACCCTTTGATCCAACAATGCTGCTACTAGGTCTGTATCCCAAAGAGATCATCAAAAAGGGGAAAGAACCTACATGTACAACAATATTTATAGCAGCTCTTTTTGTGTTGGCAAAGAATTGGAAAGTCAGGGGATGCCCATCATTTGGGGAATGGCTGAACAAGTTGTGGTATATGAATGTAATGGAATACTATTGTGCTATAAGAAATGATGGGCAGGTGAATTTCAGAAAAACCTGGAAAAACTTACATGAATTGATGCCGAGTGAAGTAAGCAGAACCAGAAGAACAGTAACACTGTGTGATGATCGACTATGATGGATTTAGTTCTTCTCAGCAACATAATCATCCAAGATAATTCCAAAAGACTCATGACAGAAATTGCTATCCACATCCACAGAAAGAACTATGGAGCTTGAATGCAGATCCAAGCAATATTATTTTCACTTTTTTTGTTTGTTATTTTTTTGTGGCTTTACCCTTTTATTCTGTTTCTCCTTTCACAACATAACTAATGTGGAAACATTTTCATGATTACACATGTATTACTTATATCAGATTGCTTCTCCTCTTGGGGAAGGGGAAGGGAAGAAAGGGAGGAAAGGAGAAAAATTTGGAACTCAAAATACTATAAAAATGAATACTGAAACCTATCTTCACATGTAATTGGATAAAATAAAATACTATCTACAAAAAAAGAATAAAAATCTGGGGGAAAAGAGAATTTAAGCTCCTTGAGGGCAGGGACTATATTTCAGTTTGTGTATGTGGATCCCTAGGGCATAGTACAATGCCTGGCACATAAGTGACCATTTAATAAGTGCTTTTACATTCATTCATTCAAAAAAATGGAGACACAGCTCATATTCACGACATTACAAAGCCCTGTAACTATCTAAAGGCTGTGGTCATGTGAAATATAGAAAATAAGAAGAAAGACTCTTCCCTTTCTTTGAGAGGTCAGGCAATCTCAACAGTAATAATACAGTATTATACACTTTGAAGTTACTATTTGTTGATGATAATTATACTGATGAACTCAAGTTAAAATACTAAGACAGCATTAAGCATTGTCAAAGAGAAAGAACAAAACAGACATTATCAGAAGAGGTTTATAGCAAGAAAAGTTGAGAAATATGGCTAAAGTTGTCATGTTAAAGGGCCAGATTGTTACCAAATGTCTTATTTTGGCCTGAAAAGTCCTAAATTCTATTTATTCATATGAGGCAGACAGTTGTTCAAGTAAAAGCTTTAGGAAACTTCTACTCTCAGATCAAGAAGTCCACATGTAGCTAAAGCCTAATTGTGAAATGCAAATACTACCTTTGTGACTCAACTTACTAATTTTGTGACTCATATATTTTATATGTCTGGTGCTTACCACTTTATCTATTTCTTGAAGCTGGGAAACAGTGCTGGGAGCAAAAGTGTTCTACCCAACTATCCCAACTACTTATCCTAACCACTCTCATTGGAGGATAACAAGAGATGCTAAGGAAACTATAGGTTGAGACTGGTTCTTCTCCCTAAGAATCTAGACTTGGGGTTAGTTTAAAGAATGTGAAACAAAGTAGAAAACAAGGTCTTTAAAACTATAGCCTTAATTTTTTTCTCAGAGCCAGTATATGGCACAAACAAAAATTAGCCTCATTTTTTTAAACCCCAAATAGTATCTAGCTAGATCAACCACCCAAATCCATAAAACTGACTCCAAATGACTATTTCCATAAATTAATTCATCCTTCCCAATAAGGAACATTATTTTTAATTATTAATGATGTTTTGATGGTACTGTAATTTCATTGGTGATGATATTCCTTCTACCAAACCATTCACTCAATAAACATTTATTAATCATTCAATATACTCAAGGTATTATGTTATGCATATGATAACCCCTCTCCCCATGATGGCTTATTAGGTGTAATTCTTGTCTATGCCTTTTTCCATAAATCTTCCATAAAACTTCCCAGAGGGCCAAATTCTCGCAACACCAGTCTAAAATTCAGGTTTTTAATTTGTTAATTCTCACTGTCCCATGACTAACTACAATCTTAAACCGGTTTTGGGGGGGGGGCGGGTGGTCTAATCTAGCAAAATATTCATAAACCTAGGTGTTGTTCTTGTTTTTGGTAATTAACATTACAAAGCCCATTTTATTTTATAATGTGTAATGCAAGTGCTGTAAAATGTAATTTTCATGGATTGCAAAAATGTGCAATTTTATTTTGTCTATTTGAGATTACCAGAGATGCTTTTTAGAGGCAAGTATGCTAATTCTTACTCTACCATTTACTAGATTTTACACAGTCCATTGAGACTCCTCCCTTCCCCCCACCTCTATTTGTTAAAGAAGCTGTTGCAAATTAATCACTAATGCATGATACAGTTTGCAAATATACATCTATAAATGTGATTTCAAGGCCTTTTCAATGAGATCCACCACTATCCAAAAAGGACTGGCTTACTATCCACACTGGAAAACCAAAGCGAATAGAGAATACAGATTGCCCGAGTAATAAAATACAGGTAGATTGGCAGCCTATTGGATTAGTCTATTACTACTAATATTTTGTATAGGCACTGTCAATGGATAATAAACTGGTACCAGAATAGAAGAGGAGCACATCAGGCTTAATGATATTTAGGAAGTGGAACAACACTTTAAGTAATCCCCAAATTTTTTTTTCTGGGGGGAAGAAACAAACACAACTATTTTTTTTTAAATATCAAGTTAACATATATAAAGCACTCTGCAAAACTTAAAGTGATATATAAATGCTCCCAGAATATGACTCCAAATTTGAGAATACTATGACCAATAGCAAGATGCATGGTGGGTAGCAGGTTCTAGAACAGATAAAATCAAGAAAATGTCCTTAGAGAAGGAAGTAGAATGGCTACATGTCAAAAGTACTAGTGCTATTCTTTTATCCATGAAATGTTAAAAAGGCCTAGAGCAAGGAATCTAGCATGTTAGGAAAAATCCTTTAGAATTTATGGGAAAATATGAATGAAAGTCATATAGGATGAGAAGGAATGAATGGGTTGTCATCTGAACCTGTGGAGAGAGTACTCACATTGATAAGATCAGGAATACCTTGAAGTATTTATGATTTGTAGATATCATACTGTTGCAGGCTAAGGGTGTTGGGAACCCCAAAATTCAAGGGCAAATGATGCGAGTCCTGCCTTAAATGAACTCAAACCAAGCCTTCTTTCAGTCAGAGACAAGGTTTATTAAAACACCAGTTGGGGTGGGTGAGATTTTAAGAATCTGCCCTATTGGCCAGATTTTAAGAATCTAAGCATTTGCATCACTAATGCAAATAGGCCAGATTGTTAAGGAATCTGATCACTTTAATGGAGGCAAGATGGACCTTTATACAGTAGGACTGTAGGAAGATCTGGATGTGATCTAGGAGGGGCCAAGTAGTCTGGAAACAGAGAAGGGGTCTAGATGGAATTAAGGAGTGCTGGTGTAGGGTGGGGCCAGGTGCAGACAACGAGGACCACAATGAAAGAGTAGTTAAAAGGATTTTTTGAGGATGCTTCAGGCAAACACTAGGAACCTGGGCCACATGGGAAAAGTCCAGGGTCTTTTAGGGGTCCATCATTAATGCCCCATCCATACATCAACTGGCATTTTACTAGGTGTCTAGTCTACAATAAACAATACATATAACTCCTTTGAAAATGTTCACTATTACTCATCATCATGATAAAATTAAAGATTTAAAGAATGAGGCTCACTTTTATATAGGACAAAAAGTATAGTCATTTACTCTGAGGAAAGGAGGAAGACTCAGTACCAGGAAAGTACCAAAACAATGTGTTGTGCCCTTGAATTGCCACACCAGAAAAATCCTGAAAGAGGAAATACAGACTGACATTCTTAAATGTAGTCATGAGTGAAATAAAGCCAGGAAGAAAAGGAGTGGAAAAGTGTCCACAGTGATTGTAAATTTCTTGAGGACAAGAAAAATATTTTGCCTGTGTTTCTTTTCTTTCTTTTTTTCTGACAGCACTTGAGATGATATAATGTTTTCCCATTACTCACTGAGACCCATTTATTTAACATTTAAATCACTGGACTTAAACTGTTATTTTCTGTGACTACATGGTCCATTATCTTTACCAAGCCCATCCTAATCTCCTTGTAAATTATTATATCTGACTGTTTGATTCTCAAATTTAAGCTTTCAAGCATGGTGTTTGTTCCCCATTTCCTCATATTCTCTAGTTAAATGTACTATGTTCCATCCCTTGGTCTTCCTTTCATTAAGTAGAAGTTAATATCCCTTCTATGAGGCACTTCCTGACTAAGTGAGATCTCAGAAATGGGACCAGATAGATTGACATAGTGGATATATTCCTGGATTTTAAGTCAGGAATATATTGATTCAGTTCTTGCCTTTGACACTCATAGAAGTTGAGTGAATGACCAGAGGCATGTCACATGACAACCCCCAGTCTGAGCATTAGATAAAGGTTTACCTCATAGGATTGTTATAAGGATCAAATGAGATTATGTAAAACATTTTAGAGGACAAGAGACACTAGACCTGTGATTTCCTTGGTGTAGAGAACTCCCAGATGAGTAAACTCCCTCTAATGATGAAGTTCAGTCCCTTTTCTCAGAGTTGCCTAGAGCATTTTGAGGTTAAAAGATTTGGTTCCAGTCATACAGCCAGTATGTGGCAGAGAGGAATCTTTCCAAGTCTAAGGCCATCTCTAGCCACTCCACCCTGCTGTCTATTAAGGGAAAAGTGCTTTTGCCAACTTTAAAATGCTATCTAAATGTCAGCTTTTCCTTCTTAATATCCTTTTCTTCCCTAGTGCTATTTCTTGCATCAAACTCACATGTATCAGAAATATCAAGGTATCTTTATGACTCAAGTAACCAAGAGCTGACAAAAAGATTAAGAAATCTTTATGTAAAATAACTCTCTTTGGCCACTCTCTTCTCTCTGGTGTAGAGGCTCATGGGAACATTCATTCCTTGGACACTGTTTGCACTGTCTTACTACTAGTTCTTTGGCTGTGAACACCATTGCTGCTGCTATGCCTACTCTGGCTTAGTGCTTCTGCTCATCTCTGTGGAGATCCTTTGACAACAAGATGGGAGGCAGTAAGGAAGAGAGACACTATAGTTATTTCTGATGGTTCTGGCATTAAATTAAAAAAACAAAAGATTGCCAAGGGCAGAAACTATGTAGTAGAATAAAATGATACTAATTATCGGGTTTTTTCACTTTCTTCTTTCATTTCTTTTCCTCTAACCTTACAATCAGACTTCTGGAACAAGATGGTGGTAACAGTGGTTGAAACAGAAGCAAGGGAGTGGTGTAAGTAAATTGCAGCGGTAGTTGGAGCAACTGAGAACTTCCAAGAGAAATGAGATCCTGAGTTGCAGATAATCTCCAGTTCCTTTCAGCAAGTGTGCTAAGGGAAAGCTACTTATTTCAAATGCCTGAGAGTGTGGGGGCGTGAGAACTTTCCTTCCCTAGAATTCTTTTTTTTACAAGTTTCAGGCATACCTTTGGGGATGGAAAAGCAGTTTCTTTGTCAGCCCTGAGCATGTTGTAGGCTTCATATATTTTTCTTAGTATTTTCTTACATGTTTCAAAAATCTGTGTGATTATAACAGCTTAAGTGTCTGAAGATATGAAGGCTGTTGGAAGTAAGTTGAGAAAATGAAAGATCCTCAGAGTTGTTTATCTTAGTGGATTTCACTCATAATCAATTTTCCATTTCACCTTGTACCTTAATTGATAAGTGGTCAAAGGATATGAACAAAGGGTTCTCAAAGAAAAAACTGGCAATGATACATAACAATATGAAAGGATCACTAATTCTACAAGAAATGAAAATCAAAATAATCCTAATGTTTCACCTCATGCCCAGAAAATTGGCACCAAAAAAAGGTGAAAGATGGGAATAATCTATGTTGGAAGGGGTGTGGAATGACAGACACAGTGATGCATTGCCGATGGAGCTGTGAATAAGTCTATAACTATTCTGTATTTTTGCCAAGAAAACCCTAAATGGGGTCACAAAGAGTCAGACACAACTTGTTATCTTTGATCAATAGATGGATGACAAATCCCCATGTAACAAATACAAATGCCAAAATATGCTTGGTGATTCAACAAAAATAACTGCACCAGAATCTGAACAACATCACAGACAAAACTGTCATCCACAATTGCCCAGTCATAATATTGATTCATACAATTGAGAATGTTTTTAATAGTTGCATATAAAATATCTAATCTCTAAACTACATGCAATAAAAATGTTTCTAAAATGTATAAGTCCAGAGGGAAAAAATGAAAATCATGAGGAAATAGGATAGGTTACATGTATATAATTCCCATCATCCGGTCTGCTACTGGAGTTTTCTCAAAGATGCTTATACTGTATCCAGAGGAGAGGAGCTCTTATTCCAATGCTTTTATCTAATTATAGAAAATAGTCATTTCATTCACCTACTCAATAGTCTATAGAACATTAACAATAGAAGAATAATTCATATGATGGCAACTTGTCCCTGATTGTTTCTATCTGAAATTCATTGTACAGGTTGAGAAGAATGAAACTATGGTGATGACAATGATAATTCTTGTTTATATAGTGTTTTAAGAATTGAAAGCATTTTCCCCACAACAAGCCTTTGAACTAAATACTACCAGTATCATTATCCCCATGTTATAGGTGATTAACTTGAAGCTCTGAGAGTTCAGGTGACTTGCTAATGATCATACAGCTAATTAAATACCCAAGGTATGACTTAAGCACACATGTCTTGTGTCTAAATCCAGTTAAATGAAACTGAGACAAGAAGAAACATTATAAATAGCTACCATACAGGGCAGAAAATGGTGAAGTGCAAAAGCAAGATCTGACAAAGAACTATGAGAAATTGGATCCAAAATACAAATGATGAAAACTTGATAATTCTGTCGGTGGAGGCCACTTTGGGACTTGAATTTTCTGATTTGGCTAGCTTGATTACTATAGCCCTGGGATAATCGCCAGAGTACCACTTTGTTTTATGTTGTATAGATGAAGCTTCAGACTATTAAAAAAACAATTAAATATAGTCCCTGGTATGCCGTACATCTTAAACACATTAGTCTGTGGCTAATGAAAAAGATAAAGTGCAACCTTTGCTTGACAAAACATTTAAAATACTTGTAAACTGACTTGTTCTGTGCAACTGTTTCTGATTGTACTGATTATTTTTGTCTGAACTTCAACCAAGAGCTACATAAGAAAAGTGAAAGGTAAACTGAGAAACAGGACTGTGTTTTCTGGAATTTATCATCATTTTCCAAAAAAATGATCAGGCAGGAAAAAGGGTTGTAAAGGATAGGGGATATCCATTTCACCCACTTCTTTGGCAAGAATTCATTTCAAACATGGCACTCCGTGACTTCTCTGCTATGCCTTCAACCTCACTGAAGTTGTTTCAACTTTCTGAGAAATAACCATACTCTTAATAAGGTTAATGCTCAAAGTGAGTGTCTAGTTTCTAGGGCCCATAATTAACAAGGTGAACACTAGCAACACTTGGACAAAGAATCTTCTATGAAGCATTAATAAAAACAAGTGTGGCAGTGTGGATAGAGTGCTGACCTTACTGTCAAGAAGACCAGGGTTCACATTCTGGGTTCACATAGTTGTGTGACATTGAGGAAATCATTCAGTCTTTCCAGGACTCAGTTTCCACATCTGAAAATAAGTGAGTTGGACTAGATGTCGTCCAAGACCCCTTCCAGCTCTAAACTGGGGATCCTATACGGCCAAGGACAGATGCCTAGAGCTTTAAACTAACCCCGCCCTCCCACCTGCAGCCTCTCTCTACACAAGGTTGGTAGCAATGTGTTAATCATTACTCTTTGTGTCTGGTTGTTTAGTGTCTTTGGAGACTAAATACATAATACAGTAACATTTGAGAAGTTCATGATTCTAAATAAGACTTGCCCAATACATTCAATAGGTTTATTGGAACATATGCCTTCCCCCTTCTTGGAAGTCTATGCATTTTTTTTTCAAAATTCATTCAACTTCTGAAAGATCTGATCACTATCCATCATGTGGTAGGAAAGCACTACACGAGGAGACAGGAGACATGGGTTTGAATGCTAGCTTTGTAACACAGGTACTAAAGCTTTTTCACCTTAGTCAAGTTATTTGTTTTTTCAAGACCCCATTTCTTTATCAAATTGAACTAGTTGATTGTTAGGGTCTCTTCTTTCTCTAACATTTTGTGAAAAAATAAATTACTCTGACTCAGGAAAAAAAAACACATTTGTTGATTTTTAAAACATTATTCATCCATTCTCAAATTCACCTTTTGGACCAAACTTTCCATGCTTGGGGGCAATGATGAATTTTACACAAAGAAAGAGAACTTCACCTTCCAAACCTCAAAAAAATATATCGTTTTAGGATGAGTCTTAGATTTACAGCTTCACTCTTCTTTGACTTCCATTAACTCTTTCAGGCCTTACTAGCATATTTGTTAAATGACTGCTTTGGTATATTTGGAGAAGGAAATGACAAACTACTCCAGATCATTGCCAAGAAAATCCCAAACAGGGTCAAGAGGAGTTGGACATGATTGATACAAATGAGCAAAACAAAGTTGGTATACCAGGGTCTATCCTGATGGCTTCCAGCAACTTGAAATGTTTAATTCATTGCTAGTAGAATATGAAATATCAACCTATTGTTGAGGGACAAAGCCAAGATAGTGGAATACTAGCCTGTACCTAGCTGTACCAACATTCCCCTCCATACAACTTTAAAACAATGCCTCAGATCAGAAAACAGGATGGAGGAAAATACACAGCTATCATAACTGTGAATATGAATGGGCTGAGCTAACTCATAAAATAGAAGTGGATAACAGAATGGATCAGAAACCAGAATCTAACAATATGTTGTGTATAAGAGACACACTTGAAATAGAAAGACAGACACAGAGTTAAAATAAATGGCTGGAGCAGAATCTATTATACTTCAGCTAACATAAAAAAGGCAGAGGTAACAATCATGATCTCAGACAAAGCAAAAGCAAAATTAGACCTAATTAAAAGAGACAATCAGGGAAACCGCATTTTGCTCAGAGGCATTATGAAAAAAGTAACATAAAAATAAAACAAATTTCTCTTATAAAAGCCTCATTTCTTAAGTATATACTAAGCATAGAATTGATTAAAATTTATAAAAATAAGAGCCATTACCCAATTGATAAATGGTCAAAGGATATAAACAGGCAGTTTTCAGAAAAAAAACTAAATCTATCTATAATAATATTTTTTAAACTCTTTAAATCACTATTGATTAGAGAAAGTCAAACAAAAACAACTCTGAGGTACCACCACCTCACACCTATCAGAAATGACAAAATGCTGGAGGGGATGAGGGAAAATAGGTACATTAATAAACTGTTGGTGGAGTAGTGAACTGGTTCAATCATTCTGGAGAACAATATGGAGAACAATCTGGAGCTATGCCCAACAGTTTATTAAACTACATATCTTTTGATCGAGTAATATACTACTAGACCTGGACCTCAAAGAGATAAAAGAAAAAGGAAAAGAACTTTTATGTACAAAAATATTTATGGCAGCTCTTTTTGTGGTAGAAAAGAATTAGAAATTGAGGAGATGCCCATCAATTGGTGAATGGCTTAACCAAGTTTTGCTATATGATTGTGATGGAGTCCCATTTTTCTCTAAGAAATGACAGGGATGGTGGTTTTATTACTATAAACTGAGGCTTGTTAACAGTTTTTGCCACTCTTGTAGAGGATGTCTAACACAGAATTTAAATATGAGGGATCTCCTATTGATGGTGAGGGCCTCCAGATGTTCCCATCTGAGGATAACAATGTGCTAATCAAACCAAGCCTATAAACATTGAAGAGACTCCTAAATGAGATACTTAAGTATTTAAAAGCATTTAGCCTGACTAACCAAATGTTGGAAAAATACTTATTGTCCAGACTATGATATGCAATGGATGGACAACCAAAACAACTGGTGCATTAGTAACCATGTATTGGACAGACACTGGAGCTGGACAAAGAAATGGATCCCAAACTGAACAAGAGGAGGAAAGTGAGCCAAATTGCCTTTGGTAAATTACATAGTGCCTTTAATGGCCCAAAGCTTCTCCAAGAAACAAAAAAGCCCATGTTTTAAAATGCCAGTGTTTTATTGGTGCCAACTCTTGGTTTCCCTGGCATCCTTCGAGATTCAGATAAAGTCTTGCCTCCTGTAGGATTTTCCCAGCCCCACCTTCAGCTGGTAGTGTCTCCCCCTTCTCAGATCACCTTCCATGTATTCAGTATATGTCTTCTACATACCTAATTATTTACATTTTGTTTTCTCCTTTAGAATTTGAGCTCCTTGAAAGCAGAAAATGTTTTTGCCTTTCTGTGTATCCTTTGTATCCTCTGTACTCACCACAGTGTCTGATGATATTAATCACTTAATAAATGTTTATAGACTGAGTGACTTGCTTTAATTCATGGAGTACTATAGTCCCTGATGAATGAGGTAGGACAGTTATATATCAAGAGTGAGGGATAATTGATAATATTGATAATAACAAATATTTAGAGAGTCCTTTAAGGTTTGCAGAGTTCTCATTCTCTTTCCTGTCTCTCTCTCTGTATCTGTCCATCTCTCTCTCTCTCTCTCTCTCTCTCTCTCTCTCTCTCTCTCTCTCTCTCTCTCTCTCTCTCTCTCCCTCCTTCCCCCCTCCCTCCCTGTTGTTTGAGTTTCATTTCAAAGAGGATCAATGACATTATGGGGTGATGTCTTGACTTGTATTGAATTGAATGTAAGTGAGGCAGAGCTGCAAAATTGTCAGCCTCATACTCTCTTCTAGAGTCATGGAAGTTCAGGGGCAAGACAAAAATCAAGATGGTTGATGATGACCCAGGATGCAGTGGATGATGGTGTCTTCTATGTCTGAGCAAGCTTTTAGCACTCTCCAGGGCTTGCTTCGGCCATTGGAACAAATTGTTCTCATCCACCTATTCTGTTGGGGAAGTCTTCATATGCTTGGGGTAGACATTCCCCTAACTCACCAATGGGTTTGAGGCCTGTTGGTTACCCTCAACCTTGTTTGGCCCACCTACTGGGAAAGTTTTACCAGGGTGTGACTGCTGCTCATGCCACAGCTTCTTGAAGCCACAGGTGAGAGTTGGATGAAAGGTGGACACCAAAAGTGGATGAGCAGCCCTGAAAAAGGCTTGGCAAGCCCTCATTCCAGAGGTATTAGTCCTTCTTAACACCCCCGATACATGTCTTTTTGTCTGTCTGTCACAATATATGTATGTGTATATATTTATGTATATGGGTATGTGTATATGTCCATATGTGCATATATCCATACCTTTATATCTGTTTATATGTGTATGTATGTGTGTATATGTGTGTGTGTGTGTGTGTGTACATACACATATAAAGAGATATAGAAATATCTATATACAGGGTTTCTGTGATCAAAGTGTGTTCTATCTACCTATCTCTATATCTATCTCTCTATCACTCTATCTATATCAAATGAGGGTGTATACAGATGCACACTCTTTTGCTTTTGATATACACAGAAAGAAAGAAATGACAGACCTCTCAATCTGCCTATATAAAACCAAGAATATGTGTGTGGATATACATCTTTATTTGGTGGTCATAGAAACCCTATGAGATAGGTGCTTTATTACCCTTATTTTATGGAAGAGAGAACTGAGGCTGAAATGTCAAGATTTTAGATGACTTGCCTAGAGACACACAGACAGTAAGTGTCCGAGGAAGGAACTGAACTCAGGTCTTCCTAACTCCAGCCCAGTGCTCTATACACTGTACCACCTCGCTGCCTTAACTCATAATTAATCATTCTTCAATGATTTCCAAACAATGCTCAGAAATATAGGGGAAGATGCCTCAAATGCTAAGTAGATTCTCTGTGCAGTATTCATAAGAGGAAATGAAGGATGGTTGCATAGGATCAGAAATAGTGGATGGGTTGAGATCTGTACCACTGGAGTTAGCATCCACATCAATGAGATGACAGATCCATTAAAATATTAAAGTATTAAGAATTTTCTAGAGAACTAGAGCTTTGCAATATAGGAACATAATGACTTGTGAAATAGTGCCCCCTTAGCACAGTTTTCAAACAGAGGCTGTGGTCATCTTTCAGTGATACAGTAGAAGGTAAATGGCATAGTCTTTCACCAAGAAATGTCATCAAGGAATATTTCCATTTGATTAGGTATATATTGGGTATTTCAACCCTCCTAAATCATCACCTTTCTGAAATACTAAAATGATCACAGATTGCTATTTTAATGCTTTCTCCCATGTTTGTATTCACAAAGGTTAAATGGCAATTAGCTTACAAAATAGATACAACCTTCCTAATTTTTGAGGATTTGGCTTTTTTCTTCTATTGAGCAATATATAAGCAATAATATAAGAATGTATATACGTAGGTAGATATAGATATATCTATAGCTATAAAAATATATATTATTTCCTTCTCATGTGGTTATATCTTCTACTTTAATTTTGCTATTCTCATGCATACTTAAGCTTTGGAAAGTTGAGCAAGTTTCAAATATTTACTCAAGTAACTGTAATATAATAAGAACAACATTTATATAACTTTAAGATTTGCAGACTGTTTTGTCTATGTTTTATATATATATATATATATGTATAGTACACACACACACATATATATATGTACATATAGTATACATTATAATATCTGAATAGAAGATTTTTTTGTAGTAGATGCTGTGGGTTTTTAGCATGCATATAACAACCAAGAAGGTCAAAGAATGAATAAGAAAATTAAAATGTGCTATATTATACATGGAATATAAAACCTCTAAGAATACTAGGTGGCCACAAAAATTATCAAAGGTCACCATGCACCAGTTGTTTGTATGAAGTTACCAAATAAAGGCAGATACCAGATGTTGATAAAATCTTGCTTGCTGAATATATTAACCAGATTCAGGAATTTGCTTGTTGCTTGAGTGCCTAGATAGAATAGTGATATACACCTTATACATATGTAGATTGGAAGATAGAAAGCACTACATGACTATGCATACTGAATAAGTAGCATAATTTAGCTTCATTTTTTCCATTTTATACAATCCAAAGCTTTTACAAAATGCAAATATATAATGGAGTTTTGACCATGTAACTTCATGCATAAAATTTAACAGCATGGTCACTGAAGCATTAAAAATGAAAAGATAATAGGGAAATGAGATGCACTTAATAATTAACCAAGATTAATATGAATCATGTTCATGATCTGATTTTTTTCTATTAGTGATTTAGATTTACTAATCAACCTGCTTTTAATCTGTCATTCAACAATGATAGCATAAGCCCTCCATTTGGTAGCTATGTTATAAAGAAGATTTTTTAAAAATAATAAAAATCCAAGGTTTAACAGTGAAAGACTTAGCTACTCTGATCAAGACAATGATCCAAGACAATTCAAATGGCCCATGAAGAAAAATTCTGTCCACCTCCAGAGAGAGAACTGATGAACTCAATAAAGACTTAAGTCTTTATTGAGTTCATCAATAAAGTGCTATAATATATATACACACACATATATATATATCTTTATTTTTAGTATTTTGTTTGTGTTTTCTTTTGCAACATGGTTAATGTCTTTCATGTTGGTCCTCTGCTACAACCCACCTAGATGTATATCTATGAATAATAAACACATTTAAACACATTTTATGAACAAAACTGTATTTCCATTAAAATAACCAAACATAAATAATTTTAAGAGAAAATAATTTTTGAGAACAATTTAAAACAAGTAGGGCCATTTGTGAACATCACTGGAAACAAATTCAATGAGGTGGTCTTTGGACATAAGAAAAGTGAACCAGAAGTTGTAAGTTCCTTTGCAACACTTTCCAGCGCCAGCTGTGCTGTCCCCATGTCCCCTCAACATATCTGGCTCTTTTCCACTTCTATTAGTAGTGCCAAACCATTAGCATGAGTTATCTCCAATCATTGGCTTTCACTCCTTCTTATATTCTATTGAGTGCCACTAGTAGAAGTCATACCATGATACTGATAGGTCCAGTACAAATAAATGTTATCTCATCTTCACTGGACTCTCACCCTTGTCTTTGCTAAACAGTCTGCAAATCTTAAAGTGTCATATAAATGTTATTCTTGTTATATGTTTTCTATCTATTTGGGTTTATTTGTTATTTATTATGTGTGATGATCTTTGTGTAATTGACATTTATGGGAAAGAAGTCAAGCCTTCAGATACAGCTTGGGATACCCCATCTCTGTTTAGGGAAATAATCAACAGAGGGAAGGTACTAATATTTAGGGAGATTCGGGAAGGCTTCTTATAGACATGAGATTTTATTCAAGACTTGAAGGAAGCAAGGGGACAGACATGAGGAGGGAGAGAATTTGAGACATGGGGAGATAGCCAGTGAAAATGTCTGGAGTTGAGAGATGAAGTAACTTGCTCATTGAACAGCAAAGAGGCCAGGGTCATTGATCAGAGAATAGCTGTGTGAGAGAGGGAGAACAAGTCATGTAGGGCTTTGAACACCCAACAGAGGATTTTTAGATTTGATCATGGAGGTGATAGGCAGCCATTAAAGTTTACCGGGGAAGGGGTGTGAGCATGGTCAGATCTGTGCTTTGGGAAGATCACTGCAACAGTTGATCAGAGGATGAATGCAGTGGACAAACTTGTGGCAGGCAGACAAGTCAGTGGGCTATTGCAATTTCCAACCATGAGGTGATGATGCACCAGGGTAATGGCAGTGTCAGAGGAAAGAGAGATGGAATATACTAGTTTCCTAGTGATGTAATAAAGGTAAAATAATTAGGCCTTGGTGACAGACTCAATATAGTGGGCCAGAGTGTGGCTTAGAGAATAACATTTAGGTTATGAGCATGAGTGACTAGGAGGATAGTGGTTCTCCGAATAACAATAGGAAATTTGGGAAGAGGTCTGGGTTTTCCTGTGAGAGGAAAAATAATGAATTCGGTATGGGACATGTTGAATTTGAAATGTCTGTGAGATATGTAGTTGGATATGTGAACAGGCTGTTGGAGATAGAAGTTTGAAGGTCAAGAGTAGATAGGTTAGGGCTAGGTTAGAGAATCATCAGCACAGGTATGAACATTGAAGCCATCAGATATGACGAGATCACCAACTGAAATAATATAGAAGGAGAACAGGGTCCGGGATTGAACCCTGTTAACTCACTAACCATGATGGTCAGTGAGCATGACCTGGATGAAGATACAGCAACAGAGACTGAGAAGAAGCACTCAGATAAGTAGTAAGAGAGCCAGGAGATGGTAGTGCCATGAAAACTTTGAAAGAACACAATATCAAGGAGAGTGATCAACAGTGTTAAAGGCTGCAGAGATATCAAGAAGTATGAGGGTTGATAAAAGGGTTCAATCTGACAATTAAGAGATTATTAGCAAATCTGGAAAGAGCAGCTTTGGTTGAATGATTAAGTTGGATGTCAAACTGTAGGTAGTTAAGAAGAGAGTGAAAATTTTTTAAAAATTGTTAAAAAAAAAAAAAAAGGGAGGACAGCTAGTTGGTGCAGTGGATAGAGCACTGGGCTGGAATCAGCAGGACCTGAGTTCAAATTTAGCCTCACTAGCTAGACTCTGGGCAAGTCACTTAATCCTGACTGCCTTGCAAAAATTACACACACATATACACCCACATATGTATGTATATGTATATACACATACATGCATACATATACATGTGTGTATATACATATGTATTCATATGTGTGTGTGCACACATATGTAAGAGTGGGAGGAAAGAAGTGGAGTCACTGTTGTAGATTCCAAGTCCAATATCCTTTTGAATAGACTATGTTGTCTCTCCCCAAACCCTACAATGATTTAGTAGGTGTTGCTGTAATAGGCACGCTCAGTAGAATAATTCGGTAAATAGATGAAAGGTGTATAGTTTGTTGAGTGATAAGAGTAAGTAGATGGGAGAAAGTGAATAAGTGTGTAGGTGAAAATGAGTGGGTGAGTAGAACAAATTTATTATCAGCAAATGCTGATGATGGCGACATTATGACATTTACATGGCACTTTAAGGTTCACTAAGTACTTTAGAGACATTGTTCCACTTAAGCTTCACAACATCAACCCTATCAAGTAGCCAGAATAAGTATCAGCAGCCAAATTTTAGAGTTGAGGAAATGGAAGTTCAGAGAGGTCAAGTCACTCAGCCAGTTAGTAAATGTCAGGAGTGGTATTCACGTCCCAGTCTTCCCTGACCCCAACTCTAGCTTCCATCATACCATGCTGCCTGATAGCAAAAATAAACATTTATTTTTGTGCCTGGTTATATAACAGAAGGCAAACTCCTTGAGAGCAAAAAAGGACCCTTGTTTCTTTTTGTGTGTTCCCTTCTGCCCCTGGCACAGATCCTTCCAGGGATAGTGTACTTAAAGAAATATTCATTGAATTGGATCGAATACAGAGGAATGTCCTCAGAAATCATATTCCAGTTGAGGAGACAGAATACAAACACACAAATAAGAACACAAGGTGGTATCTTCCAAGTATCAAATGAGCAGGACAAACAATAATTGCTTTAGGAGTTTAGACCAGGGGGAGCAAAGTGAGCAAAAGCTAGCCCAAAGATCCAAAATCAATTAAATCACATATCTGGTTTAAAAAATACTTGTTAGGATTATTATTACAGAGTCAATACAATGGCTTGGTGGCCAAGTAATTATAAATATCACATTATAGACTTCTTGACTGCATATGTGTGTGTATTTGTTTACATGTATATGTATGTAACTTACATTTAAATGAGTGCCATGAATTTAGAACTTCTGGTTTTGAATCTAGGATAATACACAGCAGGTCTCATATTAGCAGTATGTTAACCTAATTGCTTCACCTCATTTGTACCCAGCCATGAATCATGCTACTAAACATGAAAATAAACTCGATAACATTAACAACATTAGATGGATGTCAGTACTGCCCTTGACAACAACATTTAGTGATTACTCAGCACCTTTTGGGCGAATTTCAATTCATTCACTGACTTTTCCTTTTCCTCTAAATCATACTGTCATTAAACTTTCTGTCAGTTCCTATCATTCTTTTCTCAGTTGCTCCTCTGCACCTTCTCTGATATTTCATGCATTTATAGCTCTTCCTTTAACCACATACACCAACATATCTTCCTGCTGAAATTTTATCTAACCACAAAATCAATGCCAAATGGAATTTATCTACCTACTTCTTTAAATTCACTGGAAACAGATTCCACAATATATCTCTAAAAACTCTGTATTTGGCAATTGGTAAGGGTAACTAAGTGGCATGGTGGGTAGGATACCTGGCCTAGAGTCAGGAAGACTCATCTTCCTGAATTTTAATCTGGTCTTAGACATTTATTAGCTGTGTGACCCTGGGGAAGTCACTTAACCCCATTTGTCTTAGTGTCTTCACCTGTAAAATGAATTGGAGAAGGAAATGGCAAACCACTCAAGTATCTTTGCCAAGAAAAACCCAAATGGGGTCATGAAGAGTTGGACATGAATGAAATGCCTGAACAACAACAACAGTAATGTAACCAAAATTCCTTTTTGAAACACATCTAAGCTGTGTATAATTACACAAAAAACCCATACTAAATCACTATTAATTAGAGAAAGGCAAATGTAAACAACTCTTAGGTACACTTCACACCTATCAGAAATGACAAATTCTAGAAGGGATGAGGGAAAATAGGCACACTGATGAGTTGTTGGCAGTGTTGTAAACTGGTTCAACCAGTCTGGAGAACAATTTGGAACTATGCCCAAAGGGCTATAAAATTGCATACCCTTTGACCCAGCAATACCACTACTAGGTCTGTATCCCTAAGAGATCAAAGAAAAGGAACCTATATGTACAAAAATAATTATAGTGGCTCTTTTTGTTGTGACAAAGATTGGAAAATTGAAGGGATGCCCATCAATTGGTGAACAGCTGAACAATTTATAGTACGGGACTGTGATAGAATACACTGTGCTTCAAGAAATGAAAATCAGAATGCCTGTTTTTCTGAAACATGGGAAGACCTAAGTGAACAAAGTGAAATGAGTAGAACCAGGAGATCATTGTACATAGCACAATATTGTAATGATGGCCAACCATGAAAGACTTAGTTACCCATATCAACACAATGATCCAAGACAATTCCAAAGGACTCATGATGAAAATGTTATACACCTCCAGAGAGATAATTGATAAATTCTGAGTGTAGATTGAAGCATACTTTTAAAAACTTTCTTTATTTTTCTTGCATGTGAGTGTGTTTGTGTGTGGGGGTGTTTTCTTTCACAACATGGCAAATATGGAAATAAAGGCAGTCAGGTGGCACAGTATATAAAATGCCAGGCTTGGATTTAGGAAGAGTTCCTGAGTTCCTGAGTTCAAATCTGGCCTCAGATACTTACTATCAGTGTGACCCTGGGAAAGCCACTTAACCTCATTTGCCTCAGTTTCTTCATCTGTAAAATGAACTTGGGAAGGAAAAAGCAGGCCACTCACTCCAGTATCTTTGCCAAGAACATCCAAAAGGGGCCATAGTCAGATACAACTGAAAATTGACTAAACAATAAAATATGGAAATAAGTTTTACATGACTTTACATGAATAATTAATATCATATCTCTCTGCCTATCTATGGGTGGGGGAGGGGCAGGCAGAAAGGAGAGAATTTTTAATTTAAAAATTTTTAAAATAATGTTAAAAAAATAAGTTTGGGGGAAAAAAAGCACTGAGCATAGTACCTGGCACATAGTAGGCCCTATATAAATCCTAAATCTCTTTTCTTCCTTCCCTTTTTGCTCTCCTTTACGCTGGTATTCATGTATTCACTAGTTCAACAAACATTTGTTGAGGGTCCATCCATTACATCCAAGATACTGTGGGGGATATATAGTTAGATAAGAAATAATCCCTGCCCTCAAGAAGCAGGCACTCTAGAAAAGGAGCTAAAAAGAAAAGCTAATCAGTAGAATAGGATTCCACACACTCAAAGCCTTGAGCCTTTTCAGGTTTGATAACCCTGATTTTTTTAGGACATTTTTAGGACCAAGTTTAGGACTTCACATATATCGCTATTAAATTTCATCCTGTTAGTTAGAGACAACCATTCTAGCTTTTCTTCATACATCTTATTGCCAGTCATCATGATAGCAGTTCTATTTTGCTAAATTAAACCATTGGCTTGAAATAGCTAACACACCTCCAAAAAGTTCCTAATCTATTCCCAGGTAGTAACTTCACACTCAAAGAATTTGGCTGAATAAGCTCCCAAAACATATTAGACGCTTCATGAAACATAATGCATGTACTGGGACAACAGGAGAATAACACTTTTTAAAAGCACAGTAGTAGAAGTAGATGAAGAAAATTGAGTACAGATATATTCCCACATTCTGTTCCAAGATCTAGCTGTTTTCTCTGCAAATGAGATAAAGGCACAGAATAACTTGATCTAAATAACATCGCTCTATACCATGTGTGTTCTCGAATTATTTCAGAGATCAGAAATAATAATAATAATAATAATAATAATGAGAAGTGGGATTGGAAAATTCCACTTCTTTATTCTACAGATGAAGAAACTGAGGTTCATGGGTTTTAAGCAACTGAGGGAAGGTAACACAGCTTTGTAGTAGCAGGTCAAGGCATAGAACCTGTTATAGACTGGCAGGCTATCACATCTCTTAAACCAGGAGAGATGAGTTTATTTCATCTCCATCTATATGCTCAGGTCTAGGTTAAATACTCATATCAATAAAGTACTGGCCTTAAGAATGGGTGCAATGAATGCTATTTAGGTTAGTTGGGAGCAGCATGATACATCAGAAAGAGCACTGACACTGGAGTCTGAACACCTTAGTTCAAATTCTGCCTGTAAAGTGCGCAAAGTGGAAAGGTAATGGCTTCCTGAGCTTTGGTGTCCTCACCTGAAAAAAAAGACAGAGTGAATTAGATGACCTCCCAAATCCCTTGAAATTATAGTTTTATGATATTAAATCAGTCCTACAACTGTTAATTACTCTGTCCCTAATACTCTAGTAATTGAGTTTTATATCCCCTTCTTAAGTGGCTGAGAATTCTGCCATGTGCCCTCACTGGCTGTGTTTCTTCCCCCTAAATTCCAGTACAACAGGTTTTCTATTTCCAGGCTTTCTGCATGCTGACCACCTGTTCAATTAAACCTCTATCTGTTGTCAACCCAACCCTGCCTGGATAAACACTTTCAATTGTGAACCATCTGGACTTTAGCCAATGGTGTTAGGGTCCTTACACAACTGATCATTTCACTCTAGTCTGATAAGAGATAATGTAACATCCTAGAAAGGGCAAGGAATTTGAAGTCAGAAGACCTGTACTAGAGACTCTAGACTTGGTAACTTGGTAGTGTCCTAGATTTGATTCCTACTAGGCGTGTGTGTGTGTGTGTGTGTGTGTGTGTGTGTGTGTGTGTGTGTGTAAATCATTTAAACATCTTGAATCTCAGTTTCATCATCTGTAAAATGGGCATAATTACACTTGCCCTATAGACCTCAAATAGTTATAAGAAAAGTACTTTGAAAAAAAATAGCACTACATAAATGTGAGTTATGTTCTGATTTGGTATCTACTTCCTCAGTGTCTCTCTCTTGAATAATAAGTCCTTTGGCTATACAACTATACTATGTTTCTTTAAGGTATTTCTCAATTTTTCTAGCTCTGTTTATTCTTTCCAGGATTGTGTTCTTTCTGTTATACCACACTGCATATACAATAAAATTCTGTAACCTGAATAATACTTGAAAAATCATAGGAAATTTTCTTTTTGAAGGGATTTATTGTAACTATGTTTGTAAAAGGAATAATTATATTCTAACTTCCAAACATAGATTTTCCTATATTGAGCTTACTTAAAAGTAGATACTGATGTATAATGTTAAACACATTTATTGCATATCTGAGTAGCAAGGAATAGAGAAGTTTTGTAGAACATAGTATTTCTGTTTTTAGATTCAGGAACATACCAACTTCTCCAAAGATCAATATGCTTTTAAAAGAAAAGACTAATAGGAAGAACAAGAGATTAGTGTTAAAAAAACATACAAAAGTATATGAAAACCTAAGATAAAAACTTTTACAGAACTTCAATGAGTGGAAAAAGCTTTTTTTTTTTTTTTGTAAAAATGTATTCCTAACTTTATGTAGAAAATTAAATAAAGATTTCCATTGGTAAAATCACTGGTATGCGGAGTACCTTTGAAGCTAAAATTCAATTTGGGTAAAGTATAACTGATAATTTTTAAACACATCAAATTATAAGAAATAGCAGAAACTGACAAACATTAAAACAACCTTTTATTTTCTTCATAATCTTCCACTCAAAATTTAGACTAGGTTCCAAAGTAATGAGGCACTTCCCTGATTTCTTTTCAATGGGATGAAAAAAATCTACATAGCATATGAGGTCTTAAAGTACAGCTTTTCTTAATCACATTAAGATTTCTACCTGATCTATATGAAGCTCATGAATAACACAAGGTAATTTTTTTTTCAAAATTTAACTTCTTGTTATCCCTTTAATGAGAAAGAGAGAGATGTGGTGGAGGGAGGCAGGGAGGGAGGGAGAGAGAGAGAGAGAGAGAGAGAGAGAGAGAGAGAGAGAGAGAGAGAGAGAGAGAGAGATTCTGGGAAAAGTACTGAGTTGAAAGTCAAGAGACTTGAGTTCTATATGGTACCAACTTGTTAAATGATTATAGGTGAATCATTTCACTTCCCTGGATCTCAGTTTCCTCTTTCATAAAATGATAAGGTGTGACTAGATGGTATCTTAGGTCTCTTCTATTCCTAACATTCTTTTTTTATTTTTTATTAAAATGCATTTGTTGATCGATTGAATATTCCCAGGAGAGCAAGAAATAGAGAAGTTGATATAGGACATTCAGTTCCCCAAAAAGCACTTATGCCTGCCTTTTCTCATCTATACTCCCTATAATAATAGTTTTCATCAATGCTTCAAACAGCTATGATATCATGAGTGTGGATAGGAACTCCACCTGCTGATATGGACTACATGGATCTCCATGCCATAATAGTCATCATGAACTGCTGGAACTGAAAGAATTCACAACTTGGTGGTCAGTCTTTTTGGTGGCAAGGCTTTCTGTGTTTATCTTGAACAACAAACATGGGTCATCACTTATTACATATTCTAATCCTTTCCAGTTTGTTAAGACCTTGTTTAAGAGCCAGTATAAAAGTGGTTTGAGAGTCAGCCTCTGGTAATGGAGGTTGGGATCAAGTCCTACATTTTACAAATACTGGCTATGTGGCCCTGGCTGAATTCCTTAACCTCTCAGTGCCCTAGGCTGACACTATAAATTGCAGAACAGGTGTGTATCTGCATTGCTAGAAGGAGTTTCCTCCATAGGAGTTCCATATAACAATAAAATTCACATAACAAGGCTTGTTATAAATAAGTCTACAGCTTGAGTTCCCCTGGAATTATCTTTTTAAAAAATATTTTATATGTTTTGTTAATGTCATTTTCTTTTTTCATGTATTAATGTCACACCTCACTAACTCAGAACATCTCCCTCCACAAACCAAATCTGCCTTGTAACAAAAATAAGTATAGCCAAGTAAAACAAAATAAGACATTGGCCATCTGCAAATGTATGCTATGACCTTCTTTCCATGCTACCATAGGTCACAGGAGTATGACTTTAATCAGAGAACACTACTTATAGCACTATTGAAACCAGTCCAAACCTGTTCTATGGAATAAGGACAAACCTAGTCCTTTTCTCACTTAGTCTATGACTGTTTTGTTCCAAAGAACAGGATTTTGCAAAAGTCCTGTTTATTCCCAGTCATACTCCATTCATTAATAATCTCCTTCTGATTCCAAAACAAAAGAAACATTTTCACAGACTGGATGACAACCACATTGAGGCAGATCCAAACTGAATTAATCTGAGTTAGACTGTAGTCTAAACTTATCCTCGCTGAAAACATCAGCAACAGTTGTTTTGCACATGGTTAAAGAACTCAAATAAAGTCCATATAAAAAAGTTTGGCAAGCTGAAAGCCCAACCTCATGGGTAAGTAGTTGGGATATTATGAACTTGAAGTGACTTGTTCCTTGGATTCTAAAAACTTTGGCAAAATGTCCTAGTCTTGATCATGCAAAAGCAAGTGATAAGCACATACCAAGAAAACACTGTACAAAACCTCTACATTTTAAAATAGCTATTATCCATCTCTAAAGAATTTGCCTATAATTATTTTAAGAATATTAATCTATCTCATTTGTACTAATATGTACAAGTTGCCTATTAACATAAATCAGGAGTTTATGCAAGATTTTTTTTCCGTATGAAGGACTGGCATAGAAGGGGGAAGTATCAGTTGAAGGTCATAAGCAAGTAAAATATATTTTCAAAAAAATTTAGAGATGTATAATTTCAAATATACTTATATTTAAATTTTTATATCACAGAACACAAAATTTAATCCAACAAATCTAATGGATAATGATAATCATTCAACAAGCATTTATTAACCTCTTAATAGATATCAAGGCACTGTGCTAGATGCTTGACATATAAAGTGCTAAGAAATAAGCATTTATTACATACTTGCCACATGTCAGGCACTATGCAAAGTACATTACAAATATTATCTCATGTGATATTCACAATAACAGCGGGAGGTAGATGCTATCATGATTTCAATTTTACAGCTGAGGAAACTGAGTCAGGATCATTACATTATGAGTTTCTTGAGGTCAGGGACTATTTTTTACCTTTCTTTACATTCTTAGAGCTTAGCAGAGTACCCAGCATGTAGTAGATGTTTTTGGTTGTTGTTCAGTTGCTCTCATTCGTGTCTGACTCATCAATCTCTGTAGCATCTCTCTCCTCAACAAGTGACTCATATCCTCTACTAAATTCCCACTTTGATGCCTCTCTGGGGCATGGAGATGACCACGTCCAACCTTTAATAACCAAATACACTAGCAGAAGAAAAATCTTGGCAGGTCCCATCAAGCTGGACGGACTTTGAGCATAGGCCTAATAACAAACTATGTATCTAAAGACTAATTTAAATTTGCAATATTTCACCACTACTTGGCAACAGGGTAATAATTTTTTCAGATATATTGAATATTAAAGAAAGCCTCCTGAATCTAGACAGGTTGTGAGCTGTATCAATAGAGCAAGTAACCTTACCCCAAAAAAAGTACTTGATTTAGGTATATTATTAGTAACTTACATTTCTATAGAAGACTTTAAAGTTTTCAGAGCACTTTAAATATATTATCTCATTTAAGCCCCACAACAGCCCTATGACATAATTATAAGTATTATTATTATTTCTCATTTTCTAGAAATGTAAGTGAAGCTAATAAAGGTTAAGTGACCAGCTTAAGCTGGTAGGTATCAAAGACAGGAATTGAATGTAAATTGTACTGACTGCAAGTCTGGCATGCTAATCACTGCACTATGTCACCCTTTCACATACGTAAGTGCAAGCATAATAAACATATTTCATGTAGGCATACTTGTGGCTGTGCCACATGTTTATGTGTACACATAAGCACAACATGTATATTGTATATGTGTATATACCCACATACAATTATAGATGAATTACACATGTTCGTGTGCATGATCCTAACATGTATACATGCATGCTCAGGTATATATTAACATATAGGGATCATTTGTGCATATATGCACATTCACATACACACACGGGCATGGCAACATATATGTAAGTCATGTGTATGTGTTATTTCGTAAAGGACCAGTGACGTCACAGTCTGATCTCTTGACTCATGCATGAATTGGATTTTGAGTGAAGCAGAGTTGAAGAAAGTCATCAGCCTCACTCTCTCTCCCAGAGTCATCAAAGTCTAGCAGCAAGACAAAAGTCAGGACAACTGGTGATGGCCCAGAAGGCAGTAGATCACCTTGGCATCTCTGATTTCTGACCAAGCTCTAAGTGCTCCACAGTGCCTGCTTCAGCTGCCTTCAATGCTATTGTAACAAATTATTCTTATCTGTCCATTCCACCAGAGGAAGTCTTCGCATGCTTGGGGTAGACTTCCCTTTAACTCACCAAAGGTTACATATATATATATATATAGTAGGATGTGTCTATTTATGTGTAGATATATACTTATGAAAGTATCCATATATAGCTATACATATATGCATACACATACATATTGAGTGTGTGTAATCGTGTGTGTGTGTGTGCAGGCAACACGCATACATACTATAGTAGATACAAGATATAAGTGTGTAAGCAAAAAGATACTTTCAAATACTGCCTTGTTCTACATCCCAGCTGTTGATATTCCTCCCATCTCTTAATTCTCAACCAGTCTCCTTGACTCTAATTTGAGCACTTGAGCACTCTCTGCTACTTTATGTTCTCTCTCTCTCTCTCTCTCTCTCTCTCTATATATATATATATATATATATATACATATATATATATACATATATATATATGTATATAAATATGTTACATGTGTCTGTATGAAAGCTATTTTATGTAGCATTGATAGCTGCAAAGGACCTTAGATGTCCTCTAGCATAATCCCTTGGGGTTCAGAGACTTCAGTGATTTGCCCAAAGCCAAATGGGTAGTAAGTGGCAGAGTTAGGATGTGAACCCAGCTCCTCTGATTTCAGATCCAAAACTCTTCCTATTATAACAAGAGTCTGTTCCATTTTGTATTGTCCTTTACTATTTACCCTCATTAATGTTCTCAGCATATATTGGAAATACAAAAATACATTCAGTATATGTTGTTCTTAGTATTTTCTTGTAGGTAGAGCACAAAATAATATGGAAGGGAATCTGAGATATACGATATTTGAGAAATGTATAAAAACATCACGGGTGGATAGGAAGAACTTCTGGAAGTAATGGGATGAGAAAATGACAAAAGTCATGACAATCCTAGAACACAAAGAATTAAACATACCAGTGGGGAACCTGCAGCCTCCAGGCCACATGTGGCCTTCTAGGTCCTTGGGTGTGGCCTGGGGATTTGTTCTGTGAAATTTAGATTCAGTCAAAGGGCCTCACTTGAGGACCTAGAGGGCCACATGTATCCTCAAGGCCATAGGTTCCCCACCCCTGGATTAGAAGGACACGTGAGAGAAGCAAATAAAGATATATTTAGGGCCTGAAGGGACATTAGAGTTCATCTTTTTACAGAAGAGGAAATGAAGAGGTTAAATGACTTACCCAAGGTCAGAGAAATACTAAATAGAAGAGGCAGTGTTTGAACCCTGGTTCTCAGACTCAAAAGCCAGCATTTTTTTCCCTTATACCACACTGACTCTGGCTCTTGTGGTTAAGAAAAGTAGAAAGGGGAGGAATAAAGGGAGGGAATGGCTTTTGAATTTGCTACTCTACTTATTCCTGTTTTGCCAAATTGAAACAAAAAAGACAAAGAGATCTGCCTAAAGCTAAAGACAGACTGTTACAGAAAGATGATAGCTAGAAAGAGTTGATAGCTGGAGATGATAAAGATAGATGATAGAGACAGAGATGATAGATAGCACGATAATGCTAAATAGAACAATAGCTAGATGATAGCTAGAGATAATACAGATGATAGATATAGATAGATGAGAGGGGATAGATAGATAATGATGATGTGATGATGTAGATAGATAGATTTTTAAAAGACCAGTTCAATTTACACAAGACTAACTCTGTGTTGACTGATCTTGGATATGATGACCTAGAATTCTGGCCCACCCTACTGTTACATGACTTCAAGAGAGCACAATTGTAATAGGAGCAGGATGGGAAGAGTCGGGGAGGGGGGGGGGGACTCAGCTGTCACTATTATTGGTGGCACATTTGTGTGATTACCATCATTCCAGGTGCAGATGTGGAACTCCAAAAGGGTTGTTTACAATGTTTACACCCACAAGGTTTTAAGGATAGTTATAAAATTACTCATAAACGACAGCTCATATATAGAAAGTAATTTCTATTTTTTCTGGGATCACAGATGCAATGCTCATAATGCTATGGGTTTCCTTAGTTTTTAGTTGTGAATTTTAACCATTGGGCTTCTAATGATTCATCAAATATATTGTGTGATCTAACATAGGGAGAATGCAGGCAAGGAAATGGGAAGTAAATGGAAATAATTTATAATTGGTCAGCTGATTGCTGAAAGTCAAATTAACTTGGATTTACTTTTGTTTCCTTAATTTTGAAGCTGGAATTAATATAAAGAAATCACAGGACTAGGAATCAAGAGCCCTAAGTTCTCTTCCTGGCTCAGTCCCTAATTAGATGTGAATGTGGACAAATAACTTAACCTCTCTTGATTTGTACTTCTTTGCCAATTCACTTCACTCCACCCCACCCTCCAGTCCCCACCTCCCCTATCCCCCCTGGCCTTTCTTATCTGTAACATAAAAGTGTAAGATTCAATGACCTCAAGTCCCTTCCATCTCAAAATCCAATGCAACCCATCTAGTAGTGTCACATCTGTCTGCAAGAGACTGCCCTTCCAGGATGCAGGTGACCCTGAAAGCCCAGCAATGGATTTCCTTGAAATGTAGGAACTTACAGTTCACTATGATGTGTGGAAGACCCTTGTGCATTGTACAGAAATTTCAGAAGGATGTTTGCTTGGCAAAATTGAGCTCAGGAAAGCACCTCATCTTTCTGACCCTCAATAAATTGTCCATAAGGTAGTCCCAGAAGCCTTTGACTGGTTCACTTTAAACCATGAATAAACTATACTATAGTGAAAAGAACAATGGATTTAGTTAGATTTGGGAGTGAATCCTGGCTTTTCTAATTACTGCTTCTGTGTCTATAGGCAAAGCATTTAACTACGCAGGTTACAGTTTCTCAAATACAGGAGATTCCAAAATGCTGGAGCATAGAGGTGTTGAACATGCTGCCCACTTGGGAACCGCTGTTGAACAGGTTAAAATGTAATTGGCAAATATTTAAAAATAAAAATAAAATAGGACATAGGTAATGTTAATATATGGTTTTCAAAGTCAACATTCTAAGTTTACAGGGAGTCTTATGTACCCTTCTGTTTCTATTTGAGTTTGACACCTCTGCAGCAGAATAGAGGGCAGAAGGCTTTTCTTTTCTCTGACAGGATATCAGGGTCTATATTCCCTCCTACTCTAAAAACCTGGATCTAACTGTTCCATGTTATTCATTGGTTTGCCAGTAGACCTGGGTGAAGTTCTATATCCTGGGAGTCTAAGAGCCTTGTTGAAGAAGCAGGGCATACTGGTCTAGAAAAGCCCAAACAAGACTCTCAAGTCCATTCAGCCATTAAAATCAAATGTCCCATGTGTAAGAATAGCAAGCCCACAAGCTGTTACTTTGTTCAATATACCTACTATTTTATCATATGATAGTAATGGGAAAATACAATGTTATTTCAAAGGAATTCATCTTAAACTACTATGTGGTACCCAGAGGCAGAATTGTTGCATAACCATAATTTTCTGTGCTCCCAATCTCCCCATCCTGACCTTCCATACCAAGAAACTGGTATACTTTGGTGTACATTTCTTTTATCTCTTCGAAACTCTGACCTGACTTCCCCTTCAAAATCAATTCCCAGATCTTTTCTTCACGCTTCAGGTGAAATGAATGATGATGTTTTAAGCGTTGAGATAAGGGCATACAATTAAATATGGATCCAAGATAAATTTCATATACCTATCACTGAACAGGAGGATTTCTTTAATATTTTGATCTTCATAGGGTCCCTCAAATCACTGTATATAAAAATTTCTTATTTCTCCTATGCATGAATTGTCCTTTTGCCATCATTTGGGGAATTCCCTTTAAACAGTGGTATTACTAAAACAATGACTCATGATTTACAATCGGTGGCATTAAAATATTTTTGGTCAGGTTGCTTGTTCTTCAGGAAGATTATAAACTAGATATAAAAGCCGCAATTAGTCTTAATCCATTTGTAAGCAAAATGAAACTTGAATGGGATCAGATTAATTTATGGGTTGAATTGTAGATATAAATATATAGGGTCTTATTTAAAGAAAGTTATTGTGTAATATATTAAAGTGATGGAGCATTGCCAAGAAGATAATCATAGGTTATCAGGAATAGGATATTCAGGAAGGAAGAAGGAAGATGTTAATGTGTAAATTAATCCACTTGTGGGGTAGGAGAGAAAAGGGGACAAAATACAAAGCATTCTCATGAAAGCAGGAAACAAAACAGATTGATAGAAACTAATAGTCCATCTGGAAACATGGCTAGCTAGCAAGTATCTTTTATGTTGCAATAATAAAACCAGTGTTAGCATGGGAAAATAATGGTAGGGTGAAGGAATCATTCCGATTGTTATGCCACACCTCTTCCTCCTTTCTTCCTTACTTCCCCTTTCCTCCCTGACTTGGACCCCATTATTTGGAGCTTACCTGAAAAAGTACCCAATTATCTGTTTCCAACATGGAGCAGAATGTTACCTTCTTAATCACAAACCTTAGTATGTTAAAGACAGTTGGGTGGTCATGGCAGAAGGCTGGCAATCAGCCTTTTATTGTAAAGAGACTCCCCTGATTAGGGACTTCAAGATACCCTCAAAATAGCAGAGAACCACAAACTACAGAATATTTCAAAGTTGGAAGGGACCTCTGCAACCATCTGATCCAACCCATACCCCCAAAAGAATAATCACCATGACATAGCAAAAAGGTGGCCAATTCAACTTTGGCAGAAGATCACCATTATATCCTAAAGGCAGTGCAATCCACTTTTGAATAGTTCTGCATATTAGGAAGTTTTTTCCTTACAACAAGCCTATGTGACTGACTAAATCAATATGATCAGTCTTAGGCAAAGGCATAAGTACTCCTTTTAATTTTTATAGGGGCTTTGCCATTAACTAAGTACAAACTAGGTTAAGAGACTTTACGTAAGTCATTTAACCACTCTGGGTTTCATTTCCCTCATCTGTAAAATAACAAATGTGGACCAGATGATTTCTATGGTTCTTTCCAGCTCTAAAAACATTTGCTGAAAGCCAAGATCAGAAGGAAAGCAGAAAATTGGGAAAAAATTATAAACAGATTCTCAGATAAAGGTTTCATATCTCAAATATAGAAAGAACTGTGTTAATCTGTAAGAATAGGAGTCATTCCCCAGTTGACAAATGATCAAAGAATATGAACAGGCAGTTTTCCAATGAAAAAATCAAAACAATTTATAGTCAAATGAAAGAATGTGATTTTCTATACTTTGCTAAAGTCAACAGGCTACTAAGACTTACAACAGTTTTCTTCATTTTAAAGAAAAACTAGTTTGGGACAGTTGAACAAAGTAGGGGATGGTATATCACATTATTTGGCATTTATAATGGAAGCATTGTAATTATCTTTTATTGCCACTTAATACTTTAAAATCAATGTAGGGTCAGTTATTTATCACATATAAACCAGTTTATGCATTGATATTTTCAGGACACAGTTTTTGCTTGTCAAAGCAATTTGTGTTCTCAAAGGCTATTTATATTTTTGAAACTGCCCTAACATGTCTGTTTAAATATGGAAATTATCAACCTCTACAACCATTGCTTAGGGAATACATAAATAAGTACCAATTCAAAAGAGACAGCATGGAATAGGGGACAGAAAACCTGTCAGAATAAGAAAGACAGGTTCCATTCTTGCTTGTGGTGCAGATTAGTGACTATGTGCAAGAAATTGAACCTCCTACTGCCCCTGATGACTCTAAGACTAAAAGTTGTAAGTCAGTTTCTGATCTGCATGAATTGAAGAAGTTTTCACACTAGGGAATGTCCTACATGGATAAATTTATACACATATAAATTTGTCTGGGCCAAAATTAATTTTTAAAAAAACTTCAAAAGATTTCACACTGGTACTAGTATCTAAACACCACTGCATAAGGCCAGAGCTATAAGTATGAATTTTTGCCGTTGGGATGAAGTCAGTTAGGGTCAGGATCAAGGGTAGGTATAGGGAACAATTTAGTTTTAGGTGCAGTTATGCCAGGAGAGAGGATGAGCCATCCCCTTCTGTGGAGGATGTAGGAGAAATTGGGATGTAAGAATAAATTCCAAGGTGATAGGACTCTGGGTGGAGGGGGTAATGCAGAAGGAAGAACTATGAAGTGTATACGATTGAGGAAGTACTGTCCCCTGAAGAAGAAACATTCTGGCCACATGTAACCACTCTGGAGGAAAGCCTCCTATAAATTCTCCCCCTGTGGTTAAATATGCCTAATATTCAAAAATTTAATTAATCAGTCTACAAGCATTCATAAATTATTATTTTCCAGGCAATGTGCTAAGTGCTATAGATACAAAGAAAAAGCAAAAAGCAGTCCCTGCCCTGATTAGGCTTCCTAATGAAGAAGATAACATACATAAATCAGTACATACTAGATTAATAGAGTAGATACAAGGCAGCCTAAGAGATACATCTGTACTGATGGAATAGATCAGTGGAAATTTACTTAAAATCCAAGTATGATCAGGTTAGCAGATAATGATTCAAAAGACAAAGAGATATAAAATGTAGTGTTCATAATTTGCCATGATAATTGCATGTGAAATTCAACCTGTAGTAATCTACCTAGAAAAATGATGATCCTATCCAAAAATTTTCAGTTTAGTTTGACTTTTTTATGTTTTAAACTATGAGAGTAAATACTAATACAATGAAATTTTATATTAAAACAGAAAAAAGAAATCAAACATGTTAAGGGCTTGTTATCACTGAGACTTTTCATTTGGGGGGAGGGGAGAATATGTAAATCATTATCTCTAGGTATTTTAAATCAATCTTTGCCAATACTATTTCCCAATTTCTACTTTCTGGTTAGTAATATCTGATTAAGGCATAGCATCACCCTAAGACACAATGCTCTCAGAGAGCAGGTATACAACACATGTAGCGATGACTATGAGAGAAATAATTATGACAATACTCACGTCTGGCATGTATGCTATAGCTGACTTATCTTTAGTGGGGTGGGGGGAGGGAAGCTACCAGCTCTTCACTAATAATGAAGTACCTTAATCAAAGCTGTGGCATAGTATGGATAATAGTTATGTTCAACGCAAAAGATTGGGAATACTTCCAGAGATATTTTTCATTAAGATCAGGGGAATGCTGGGCATAGTTAAAATATGTACCAAACATTGTCAAACATCTTCAGAAAAATAGATTTGAAAAGTTCAGAGACAATTAATGACTGCAGTTCACATATACTACAGTTCACATGTGGGAATTGTTTCCAAATTTCCTATCTATATATAGTCTAACCTCCCCCAACTTTTTAGAGGAAAGATCAAAATCAACACCAAGTTAGAAGAATAAAAATGAGAAAAAAAATTCCAACCTGACCTATTTAAACAAGGTTTTGATACAGACAAATGAGAAATGCATAAAAGAATAGACACTGATACAGACTATCACCATTTCTGGGGAAGATTAAACACATACACACACTCCCCCATGTGACTTTTATTTTATAAATTCTTTATAAAAAGTCAGCTTAATGTACATAGGTAGGGGCTTTCCTCTAAATTTACTTATTTTTAAACATTATTGGGTACCAGGGCAATCTACTTCTTTTTTCTTATCCTACATAGTCCTGATCATATCTTTTTATGGTGTTTCTTACAAACAAGTCATTATTGGCAAAATTTGCTGCAGGTAATAGCTAAGCCTGTCATGTATCTCCCCATTGCCTTGGAGACTGCAGAGTTCTGTTTTTTACAGCTATAAACCATCACTGCAAGAATAATAGGACTTTAAAAGGTGTTTTGCTGTTTGTTTCAGGAAGAATCTTAGGGTTCTTGAAGATACTAACCAATTTCTCAAATTCAATCTACCCTGTACTTCTCTTTCTCCTGAATTCTAGGACCAATGAGGTCCATCATAGTGGGAATTTTTTCATTTCTTGTATTTGTAACTCTGTTGACAAGTAGAGACATAGTAGGTGCTTGATAAATGCTTTCTGATTGATTGTTGGTTTTAATTCGCTGTCCATCTTCGGTGTCTTTCAACTGGCTAAGAAGGATCATAAAAGCCAAATCCCACAAGCAAAGAAGTAGGAAAGTGTGAGGTGGGGGGAACAGCAGGAATGAGAAAAGAAAAGAAAGAAGAAAAAAATCAGAGAGAAGGACCAAAAAAAGAGAGAAATATAAACAGTAGATTTGGTTGTGGACACTGGAAAAGGTAAATGGGGAAGTGAGCAGATGTTGAAGACTGGCTGAGACATGACAATTCTTGGTGTTCTGGATGATGATCCTGAGTCATGAAGAAAAGGCAAAATTATGTTCAACACACACTGCTTCCTATCCCAGGATTACATAATAGAATCGAGAAAGAATTCTCACAACCATTAAATTTTATAAAATTAAAGTATTTAAAGGGTTAAGGTTCAGTTAGCTTGAAAGTGTGTGCCATACTTTAATACCTGAAGACACCTGAATAAATGAAATGCTACTGAGCTTCTTTTGTAACTCTAACACCAAGTAACAAGTAGGTATTTAACAAATACTGATTGATATGTCTTTTTCTTTGAAACATTAATATATTTATTGTTATGGCAAAACTCAATATATAGTAACTCAAAACAGCTTTAAATTTATTTTGACTTCTCTCAAAATATTTTTTTTTAAATAAAGATTTGTTCAAATGCTAAACCTGGAAAAAATATAAAAGCTAGCTTAAATCTGGCATCAAGATTCAAGTTTTATAGAAAGTAGCATTTAAAGTAGTTATTGTAAATTGCCTAAGAAATACTCACTATGTGACCTTTGCAAGTCAGTTTTGATTCTTCAGACCTCCATTTTTGAATTAGATTATCTCTAATGTCTCTTCCAAGGTTAACATTCTATGGTTCTAGATTGCTGTCAGTAAGGTGGGAGAATCACTTCTATTTAAGTCCAGAAACCTACAAGTAAGTCCCACAGTTCTATTCTTTTGAGATATTATATCCACAGAATTTCAGCTCTGCAATCCACTTATAAATAGTCAAGGAATTAGGTTTCTAATAGTCTTAACATGAGGTTGTACAAACTTAAATCTCAACAACTCAGGCAACAGAAAAAGAAACCCACTCATTGCACTTGATGTGCATTCTCCACCTTTGATACAAAAGTCTATTTGGGGGTCCTGAAATTGGTTGGATCCATTTCTTTAATGGGTATTTACAAATTATATATTCTGGATCTTTATAAGATTGTGTATTTATCCTTTGCTGGTTGAGGAGAAGGAGTGGTGAAAAAGACTAAAGTACTTTAACCACAGATTAGGACCATGTTTCCATGTATCTATTTAATATGTAATAATAATGTATATATTATAATATGTAGTAAGAGTAATGTATCAATTTAATAAGTATCAGATTATACTCTTGACTCCAATGCTAAGTACTCAGTGGATGCTAAATATATCTTATAGACTTAGAGATATTCAAATGACTTGTCCATTTAGCTTGCAGTCATTGGGAAATGAGGTGACAAAGCTGAATTTAAGACAGTCCCACAAAAATGCAGGAAAACGTTTAACAATCCAAAGGCGATGAAAGCAGTAATTAGGGAAGAGGCCTTTTCCAGAGTAAGAGAGCAATCTTTATCAGGTCACTGCAGCCTAGAGTACAGGCTCAAGCTCAGACACTTGCAGACTAAGAGAGACAACTGCCTAATGGAAAGTGAGCTTTCATTTACTGTGTGTTTATAAACAAATGATTAAAAACTGGCTTTTATTTGAAACAGAGTCTTTTCCCCTTACTTTTTGCTTTGGAGTTGCTATTTTCCTCCTGAAATACTAAACTTGATCTCTTTAAAAGGTAAAAAGAGCAGCTTGAATACTTTAAAAACTGGTACTGGACAGAATATTTCCTAAGAATTATACTCTCTGTGTTAGCCAATCAGATTTCTTGAATCACCTCTGAACATTCCATTTAGTTTTATAATTGTAGTTAAAATGTTTCACATGACATCTGCAAACACTTGCTGACAGACAAGAAGATAAGCTTTCACTCCATGAATTGTATTCCCCAGCTGTTCTAAATTAAAAATTAGCATATTTTCCTAATTTCTCATCATGATGAATATGATGAAAAACTCAATCTTGCAAAAGATCTACACTCAACTAAAGCCATGAATAATCTAAAAGTTTAATATTTTCTCTCCTTTGAGTGAATTGTATACAAATATTTTTTCTCACACATTTTCCTTGTCAGTCCCTAGACTCAGCTTTCTGCTTTCCCTACCTCTAAATCCCAGAGGGTTTTAGTAACTAGTGTCTTTTTTCCCAACCAAATTACAGCTGGTCATAGATCACTCAAAACCTTATTAATATTTTTAATAGCCAGAAGGGCCAAACTCCTCAAAACTCCTGTGATAGTTTACTTAATCAAATTTGAAATGTAGTCATTGCATGGAGACTATTGAAACATGAACATAAGGCGAACACAACAGTTAAATGGAATCCAGCAGTTAAAATTCCCCTTCAATAAAGAGCCAAAGCCCTAATTGGTAAAGAATGCTGGAGCAGGAAGATATATCGTGCACAATACCCCAAAGGTCACCAAGCTCTGATAGACTAAGAATAAAGAGAAACTTCAGAGTCAAGGGCCCTCCACAGGAAACATTCTGCCTCAGATTTTGAAGGCTATCTGAACAATGAGGACAATACTTATCATACCCATATCACAGAGATGTTGGGAGCATGATGAAAAATACATAAAAATTACATACCACAAACTCATACAGTAACATATAAACATGAATTGCTGCTCCCTATCCTCCATTATCTTTTGTGATAACAGAACAAATTTCGTGTGCTAAGTTTAGGAGTCTCCAAGAAACTCTAAAGGATATGGAGATACCTTCTTGGACTAGTTCATGTTTTCCAATATGCTTGCTCAGCACGCTTGTTTTAAGTAGCTAGCTGCTTCATTTACTGTCAGGGAGGGAGAGCACCCCACCAAAAATGAAGAGGATGATGTTCATATTGGCCCCTTAACTAGCTCTAACAAAGGAAGTGTTTCTTTCATTGCGGATGGATTCACAGAGGCCCTCAGGTACAAAATGTGACAGGAGTTTGAACCTGTTGACTTCTCTTTGCTTTCTTGTTCAGTCATGTTCGACTCTTTATGACCCTTTTTTGAGGTTTTCTTGGGAAAAATGCTGGAGTGGTTTGTCATTTCCTTCTCCAGCTCATTTTCCAGATGAGGAAAGTGAGGTAAACTGGGTTAAATGACTTGCCCAGGGTCACACAGCTAGTAAGTGTCTGTGGCCAAATTTGAACTCAGATCTTCCTGACTCCAGGTCCAGAGCTCTAACCACTGAGCCACCCAGCTCTCTTTGCTACACACTAAAATGCTGAAGCCCATAGCTATACCTTACCCGTGGAGCCACATGGGATTCTTACAAAACTTGGAGAAAATATAAAAGAAGGCACAAATCCTCCTTCAAGAGGGTAGTGATTAGTAGTCAGATGACCAGGGTTCAGAGACTAAATCTGGGACAAGCTAACATGTATGTTAAGCTTAGGTCACTGTATTCATGTAAGCTGTAAAATGATGGGATTGGAGTAGTAGATTGTCTCTAAAACATTCCCCCCTTCTAAACAATGTTATGGTATACTACCCTGCAAACTGGTGTCTCTGGCAGGAGTGCTGTGGATTTTTAATTTCCATGGCTTTACATAACTAATCATATCTGAAATAAGTGGGCCCCAACTACATGTAAAGGTTCCAATTAACACCTTGGGTCACTCTGAGAAAGGCATGAGAAGCTTTGAGGCTCAAGTATAATACACACCAGATGACAGATTCCAGGAAGAAAAAATCTGCCACATGTGCACAAGATGAAACTTCCCAGCTGTTGCCAAAAGCGTTGAAAAATTCAGCACAAAAAAGACCTAAAATTGGACAGCCGGAAGAGTTGAATGTAGATCCCTTTGGGAAAGATAGTAGGCACTGGCATCTGAAAGGAACTGATAGCATTCAGACCAACTCCTTTTTGCTGGCACACAGTTAGCTCTAACACAAACTTCACTGTTGTGGAGTGGTTTTTGTTGTTGGGGGTTTACTTTAAATAAAATAACATCCAAAAGTGATGGTCTTAAATGTATTTGGGTAGAGAAGTTTGGATAGCGTCAGGCTTTTTCCTTTAATTGCATTCAACAGTTCATCTTTTGTAAATGTTCGAAAACATCTAATTTTCTATTGTTTCAGGGGGGCAGCTGGGTGGCAAAGTGGATAGAGCACCAGGCCTGGAGTCAGGAAGACATCTTCCTGAGTTCAAATCTGGCCTCAGATACTTACTGGCTGTGTGACCCTGGGCAAATCACTTAACTCTGTATGCCTCAGTTTCCTCATCTGTAAAATGAGCTGGAGAAGGAAATGGCAAACCACTCCAGTATTTTTGCCAAGAAAATCCCAAATGAGGTCATGGGGAGTCGACCATAACTGAAACATTGTTTTAAGATCATTGTCCCTAAAAATGGAGTCAAGAAGAGTCAGACAAAACTGAAGTGACCGAATAACAAAGTCTGTCCTTAGGAGTTACTGTGATATCAGTCAATCAGTTAGTGCCAATCATAGTGCCAAGTGTTGTGACAAATACTGGGGACACTGACAACAGTTAAACAGGACCCACTCTTAAGGTACTTACATTCTATTGGGAGAAACAATAGATATGTGTATAGACATATCAAAGAAGACAATAGGTATGTGTATAGATATATCAAAGATACATACAAAGTACGTAAATACAATAAAACGTTAGTGAGGAAAGCACTGCCATCTAAGTGGAATTGAAATGGCATTTTACAAATGGTAGCCCTTCAGGTGAGTAGTGAAAGAAACCAGAATTTCCACGGGGTAGAAGTGAGAGAGGAAAGAACATTCCAAAAATGGGGGAGGGAAGTAGCTGGTATGAAGTTCCGGAGAACTCAGGTTCTCCTTTGCCAAAGTTCAAAATGAATTAGGGTCTTGGTTTTCATTTTAAAAAAAAATGCATGATTTTAACATCACCTTTTAAACACCACTATTCACCTAAGAGGAAGTAGAAACTAATTTTGGTAAAGCCAATTTTACTTTGCCATTTAAAGGTTCTTATTTTAAAGTTTTAGCTTTGTAAATCTGGGACATCATGATTACAAAATGTTGGTGAATAAATACCATTACACATGACATACAAAGACTTTTGTTGACACTGGCCCCCAACACTGAATGTCCCATTTCACCTAAAATTGGCAATGCAAGCAATAATGTGGGAGAGTCACCAAGGAAACAGAAGAATGCAGCTGATGAAGGGGAAAGCTGTATCAGGGTTTTTCAGGTCCCCGAAGAGTTCTCTCTATAGGGTAGCGAGGTGGCACAGTGGATAGAGTGCTGGGTGTGGCGCTAGGAAAACTCATTTTTATGAATTCAAATCTGGCCTCAGGCATTTACCAGTTGTGTGACCCTGGGCAAGTCTATTAACCCTATTTGCCTCAGTTTCCTCATCTGTAAAAATGAGCTGGAGAAGAAAATTGTAAACCACTCCAGTATCTTTGCCAAGAAAGCCCCAAATGGGGTCATGAAGAGTGGGACACCATTGAAAAAAAAATGAACAAGTTGAGCTCCTTCTCTGTTTTGAGGGTCAGAGGAGAAAAGGGACAAGGCAGCCAACAGATTAAACCCCAAGCTATCTACTAGAGAGTGCTACAGAAAAACGTGGTAAAGTGGAGTTTGGTGAGTTTTTCTGAACTGGAAATTTGTTGGTGTCCAATAGCATCCTCAGCCAGGTGTAGCAGAATGGAATGGAAGAACTTGAAAATTGAGTTTCTTCTCTGTACTTTTGGATAAAAGAAAAGACTAAGATTCTTTTTTATATGGCTGTGAGTCATATGACTAATGGCTGTCCAGGGGAAAGGACTTTGTATAGAAGTTCTTAGAGTACCATGTAAATCACAATTTTATTTCAAAAATGAGAACCAAGTTTATATTTTAGTAATTAGGTAGTAGGTAATTAGGTAATGTAGCTGTCAGAACCATCCATAGAGAGATGAGAACTTCAAGCCAGCTACAGGATTCCAAGGGCAAAACAAATCATATAGTGTGCCATCACTCTCTGCGCCTTCTATTCTCCTTACCATTCCCTCCTCTCCACAAATATCTCATTCATATTCAAATGACTATCTAGAACACAGAAAAAAGAGTCATGACAGGATATGTACTTTGAACCTTGGTTTTGTGGTATGGGAACTTCTTCCATTGACTCAAGTGCTCTATAACTTAGTCTATAAATGAGTTGTTTTTTCAGTTTTGTCTGACTCTTCATGACCCCATTTGGGGTTTTCTTCACAAATATACGGGAGTGGTTTGCCATTTCCTTCTCTAGCTCATTTGACAGATGGGGAAACCAAGGCAAACAGGGTTAAGTGACTTGCCCAGGGTCACACAGCTAGTAACTGTCTGAGGCCAGATTTGAACTCAAGATGAGTCTTCCTGACTCCATGCTCAGCACTCTATCTACTTGTACCACCTAGCTGCCCATAGATTAGTAGCTATATCTTAAAAAATTGCCTTAATGGTTTTCAGATGAAGAAATTAAAGCTATCTACAATCCCACGAAAAAATGCTCTAAGTCACTATTGATTAGAGAAATGCAAATCAAAACAACTCTGAGGTACCACATCACACCTATCAGATTGGCTAACATGACAAAACAGGAAAATTATAAACACTGGAGAAGATATGGGAAAATCAGAACACTAATGCATTGTTGGTAGAGTTGTGAACTGATCTAGCCATTCTGGAGAACAATTTGAAAATATGCCCAAAGGGCTATAAAAATGTGCATACCCTTTGACCCAGCAATACCACTTCTAGGGCTGTATCCCAAAGAGATCATACAAATGGGAAAAGGACCCACATGTACCAAAATATTTATAGCAGCTCTCTTTTGTGGTGGCAAAAAACTGGAAATTGAGGGGATGCCCATCAGTTGAGGAATGGCTGAACAAGCTGTGGTATATACATATAATCAGATACTATTGTGCTATAAGAAATGATGAGCAGGCAGACTTCAGAAAAACCTGGAAAGACTTGAATGAACTGATGCTGAGTGAAATGAGCAGAACCAGTAGAACACTGTACGCAATAACAGCCATAATGTGTGATGACTAACTTCGATAGACTTATCTATTCTCAGCAATGCAAGGATCCAAGTTGGAATCTTGGATCATGATAGAAAATGCTATCCACATCCAAAAAAAGAATATGGAGTCTGAATGCAGATTGAAGCATATTATTTGCTCTCTCTTTTTTGCTTGTTTGTTTCTTCTTTCTTGTGGTTTCTCCCATTGGTTCTAATTTTTCTTTACAACATGACTAACATGAAAATAGGTTCAATATGAATGTATATGTAAAGCCTACATCAAATTACATGACGTCTTGGGGTAGGGTGAGGGAAGAAATGGGGAGAAAATTTGGACCTCAAAATCTTATGAAAGTGAATGTTGAAAACTAAAACTAAATAAATCAATTTGAAAAAAAAAATGTTGCCTGAAGTTCAGAAAAGTTAAATGACTTGCCCATGGTGATTCAGTGAGTATCATATGTGGGTGTTCACACATATATGTGTGTATATGTATATATGTACTATATATGTACACACAAATATATAATTCTGAGCTTAAACACCAAAAAAGGAGCATTTTCATTTACACCAAAGAACTTGATGAAAAAAATGATTTTGCATGAAACTATGAATCTCCATTTCATACCACTTAATTTTTTAAAAGTATGTAATAAATTCTGCATATTATTTTCAAAACTGTCATGCTTGTCCTTCTAAATTCCTTCTAAACTTCCTTTTGTTCTGTGCATTAAAAAAACAGTTGCACTTTTGTTTGTCATCATTGTGAAGTCCCTTCCCCCAGGTTTCCCATTCAGTTAACCAAGTGAAAGAGTGGGGAAAACTTGTAACATATAAGTATTGGCAAATTAAATAAATCCACACAGTTGTCATGTCTAAAAACAGGTGTTTCTCCATCTTGTGTCTAGCACCTCATTGTAAGGAGAGGAATCATATGCTGTATCATGGCAGGCCCTTATTGGTGATTGGTGATTACATCACAATTTGTTTACTTTGCATGCTTAAGCAATGCTAACTTTAATATACATGGCTAGGTGGTGCAATGAATAGAGAACTGGGCCTGGAGTCAGGAAAACCTGAGTTCAAATTCAGCCTCAGAACTTACTAGCTATGTGATCCATTTGCCTAGGTTTCCTTATCTCTAAAATGCGCATAATAATAGGACCTCCTTCCTTCCAGTGGTTGTTGTAAGGATCAAATGAGATAAGAAATTGTAAAGCACTTAGTGAACACAGTGCCTGAGGCACAGTAAGCACTATATAATTGTTAGCTGTTATGTCCATCTTCCTTAGAGATGAGGAAACTCAGGCTTAGAGAGGTCAAGTGACCTGTCCAGGGTCATATAACTCATAAATGTCAAAGGTGGGTCTTGAGTTCAGATGTCCCTTGGCTCCAAGCCAGAACTCTTTACTCTCACGTTCATCCTCGAAATCACTTCAACTTTTAGGGAAGAGGATAAACATGCATTAAGCACCTATCATGTACCAGGCACTTTACAAATATTATCTCATTAGTCATAAGAACTCTAAGTATAAGGGATTTTTTAATCCTTGGATAATTTTGGCCTTACTGAAAAATTCTAGCTTGGCAGTGGGTCGTCACACTAAAAAGAAAAGAGTAAGAACTCAAGGAACACAAACAATGAATCACCATCATGTCAAAAATTAATAAGGCTCAAACCCAACAGGATTAGTGTGTTTTTAGTGAAGGCACGAGTATCCTGACCCACAAGCAAATATGAATCTAAATATGTGTTCCAATTTTTAAACACAAACTTGGAAAAGGTCTTTTAAGAAAGGATAAAGTAACTAATTACATACAGCAGACACAAACACAAAAAAGAAAACAATGTGAAATATTCCACATAGGCAACTGATATTGTAATAAAATAAACAACGTTGACTTTAAAGAGTTATGCATCTGGCAATTGCTATTAACTAGCTATTCCCCATGAAATTATTGTGGCCTGGGAACTAAGAGTTCTGTTATAGACTATCCTGGCTTAAGCACTGAATTTATTAGGAGTCCAATGGAGAAAAACCAAACAAAATTAAAAACCCTCAAGTGTCTGGGTACAGTGGCTGACTCATTTATTGTCCATACAATAAGTAAATAGCAATTTGGGATATAAGTTGCTGAAGGAAGGAAGTTAAGCAAGTACCTGTTTATTTTTATTTTTAATTAAAAATTTTTTTTTTGTTTTTTGGCAGGGCAATTGGGGTTAAGTGATTTGCCCAAGGTCATACAGCTAGTACATGTGTCAAGTGTCTGAGGCCAGATTTTAACTCAGGTCCTCCTGACTCCAGGGTCGGTGCTCTACTCACTGCGCCACCTAGCTGCCCCACAAGTACCTGTTTAAAGTTAAACACGAGAAAAGGGGCACAATTTTCTTTCCTTTCTGTTTATCCTACAGATCCAGCTAGGTGAGCAGCCAAAAGGTGTCAAGAAATAATTATCAATTGATCAAGCAATATGACTATTCTAAAAAAAATCAATACTAGATGAAAACTTATTTGAAGTCATGAATTGTTTTAATAATGTTATTATAATTACAATACTAACATGTATATAGTGCTTTAAGTTTTGCAAAGCACTTTACCCATTTTATCTCATTTGATTTGACCCTTACAATAGTCCCGTGAAATAGGAGTTATTGGTATTCCCGTTTTACAGGTGAGGAAAGTGAGGCTCATAGAAGTTAAGCGACATGCCCAAAGCAACAGATTCATTAAGTATCTGAGGAAAAATTCACACTCAGGGCTTCTTGATTCCAAGTCTGGCATTCTATTCACAAGACAACTTAGCTGCCTCATTATTTTACTAATCTAGTACAGTTCATTATACATAGCATATGTTTCTCAACAGGAGCTGCCATGGGATAAGGCTTAGAGTCTTTGGTGGTTGAGGCTATGGCTTCCTGAGCTGAGAATTCTATAAATGCTTAGACCAAAAGTTCCCATTCAGAAAATGGAGAGACACATCATGTTGGTAGGACCCAGAGATTCATTGTTGAGGACACAGTATAGCATTGAGCTTCTTGTAGTTGTGTGAATGTTTTCAAGGCCAAGTAGAATATACAAGGTCAACCCAATTTTCTAGATTGTCCGTATGTTAGCTGTATACTAACATATACACACACATACGTAATGGGCATATACATACATACATACATATATACATACATGTATACACAAATATATAATATATATCTATAAATATAAAATATACCCCATATAGCTCTGGAAGAAGAGGAGAGGGAAGAGAAGAAAAAAGAGGAAGAAAAGAAGGAAGAGACAAAGGAGGTGTAATGTTAATTAAGGTAGGACTTTTTTTTTTTTTACTGTTTTCTCTTTTAGAATACTAAAGTAATCAAGTATCTTTGATTAAGTTTTACTAGGCACAAAGCTCCAGGCCCATGCCCTTCAGCTAACTAGGTGTTAAGCCCCAGGCCCAAACCCTTTTCCTGATTAGGTATGAAACCTTCAGGCCCTAAGAAGGATATATAAACTCAGAGGTTAGCATTTTGTTTGGGGCTCATTCATTGGAAGTGTTGATGTGAAGACTCTGGGCAGCCATTGTTAAGAGCACCACCCCCCACCTCTGGCTTTGAAGAAAACCCAGATGTTGGTACTTCTGTTTTTGGTAACTATGTATATGATGTCTTGATCAGACAAAGCATGTCTGTTAAATTGTGTTATTTGCTCTGTTTATATTTTTCTGTTTGTATTTGCTCTGAAGTTCAGGGTGCTGGCTTTCCCCCCTGAATTAAGTGAATGATAAATGTATGTTTGATTAAAGTGAGACTGTTAACCCCTTAAAGTTGCTTTCCGTAGAAAAGCAGATCAAAGAACCTGTGCTTGCAGCTCTTGTTGCTGGTCTTGTTGGGTCTTACACCTCAGCAAGAGCACTATTGTTACAAGAGGAGGAAGAAGAAAAGAAAGAAGAAGAGAAGGAGGGGGAGGAGAAATCTATTTTATCTTGTATGGGAGTGAAAAGGCCACTCATTTACCTGATCCCAGTGTTTATTGACATGGCAGATTTAACCTGTTCTAGTTTTCTGACCTGGGCTGGTTTACCCTCATTAGGTAGATTAATGGTTCACTCTCAGGGTCTCAGCATACTAGAACTATACTTAATACAGACAAACAGATAAGCTTTAGCCCTGTTGCATCTTATAACCATCAAGCTCAAGCAATCCAGCAGCCTCATCCTTGCTCAGGTACAGGGATTACAGATGTGTGTACTACTATACCCAGCCATTTAAAATTAATGAAATTTTTGAATGAAAAAATATAAATGAAAATTTAAGAGAAAGGCAATTACATATTTGGTAAAATTAGAGGCATGGATGGGAAGCAGTGTGGTTCAATTAAAAGAATGTTAGATTGAAGTTAATGCTTGATTACATGATACTGACTCTTCAACTTACTGTGTGACCTTAGGGTAAGTAATTTAACCCCTCTGGTTTTTTCATATGTAAAATAAAGATAAAAATTTCTATAGTACCTAGCTCATAAGATTGTTCTAAGGTTCAAATAAGATAATGTATGTAGCTTCTGAGTCATGTGAACATTAAGACAGAAGATTAGATATTTTCTCTAATCATTACAGTGTTTCCAAACTCCACCTGCCCTCCAAGAATTATATGTAAGAGGTAAAGTCATTGCAGCTGTTTCCACAGGCCAAGAAAACAAAAAGTCTAATGAGGTAATAACCTAAGAAATTAATGCCAGAGAAGGCTAATCTTTTATCCCTAATGCACTCATTTAGCACTTCCTCCGCTATTAGCCTTCACACTCCAGCAGCGTGGCACAATCAAACAATCTGCCTGTGCTCTGGGATCTACTCAGCAATTTGCTTGTTGCTGTCTCTGTTGATCTTATCCTCACCCTCCTATTCTATGGCAAAAATCAGAAGAACTCAACTTTTCCTCCACTGGTGTGGAGGTAGAGGTATAGGAAATGTGCTCAGAGAAGAATTGTGGTATAATAGCACTTGGAGAGTAGGGGGGTGGGGAGAAGAGAGAGAAGAAGTGAAAAAGATGTGGAGAGGGAGAGGAAGAGGGAGAGAGAAAGAGAGAGGAAAAGGGAGAAGAAGGGAGAGAGAGAGAGGGGGAGAGAATAAGAATGAACTAGCTGCAATAGATCTGAAGAAAAGGAGCCTGACATTCAAGTGGGACAAATTCTGTCTCCCATGAAATGTGTGGGGGTGAACACTGAGGCTGATGAAAAGTATATCACTTAACATGGGAAAAGACTCATAAAGCTTAATGGTCCAGCCCTTGGGGAAACTGTCTTCAAAGGGGAAGGAGTCAGAAAGTGAGCAATGGGGGTGGAGGGAGCATAAAAATAAAAAGACTGAAATTACCAAAGATTTTAGGAGGCAGAAAATCAGTTTAAAACCTTGAGCACAAACAGATAAATCAACAGGAAGATTTTATATATAGATAGATATGAGGATAACCACCAAGACATCTAAACAAAAACAAATATTTCTGAATATATACCACAAGACAAAGGAAATTGAACCAAATCTGATGATGCAAAAGTATCTATAGATTCCAAAAAAAGCATAGAACCACAGCAGAATGTTCCCAAATAAGTCAAGAGAGGAGTAAAAATGATGACAACTGAATTTATGGTCTGCAGAGCAGAAATAATTGGATGAGTAGAAAAATTTTAACATATACTGATGTCTCTCCAAAGGAGCAAAAGAGAAAATATCTGATTGAGGATACAAATACATAGAAGAAAAAGACAATCTGGAATGAGGAAAGCAAAAATAAATCTGTTCAAAGGAAATACAATCTCTGAACTTACAAAATATATTGCTCTCAAAGACAGGATGTACAGATACAATTTAAGGATCATAGTCTCCCAGAAGAACATGACAAATAATGAACATATAATGAAATAAATAATATAAAAAAACTTCTCGGGATTTCTGAATAAAACAAAACAAAGTGCTAATTGAAAGAATTCACAGATTTCTACCAGGAGAAAATATTTTTCCAAGACACATGTTGGTTAAATGTAACAATTACAGTGACAAACAATAAATTCTGCAAGTGACCGGGAAAGAACTTCAAATACAAAGGAAATTTGAATAACCCAAGACTATTATTCTGCACTTCCAAAAATAGCTGAAAGGAATGGCAAAGGAGCTCGAGAAGCAACCAAGCATAACATGCCATTCAAACTTTAGTATAATCAACAACAAAAGATGGACATTCAAAGTACTTCAACTAAAAATAGATGTGAGTGGATTAATCACTTTGCAAATATCCTCAAACAACAGAAGCACAAGAAAGCTAAATAAATGCAGCTACCAAAGAAAATATAAGCAACAAAATAAATTACTACAAAAAGGGAGGAGGGACTAGAAAGAGGAAGATGACTGTGGAGTTCAATAAGAACTACAAAAACAACAGACACCTTTAAGAGATTTCTTTCTGAAAGTACACAAGGAAATACATAGAAAAGTGATCCACTAAACTTCATAACATCCTACTTAGCAATGAATCAATATTTTCTACAGGAATAATCTTCAGGATGGGAAGGTGCATTAAAGAGGAGGTAAAGAAAATAGAGAGGAATGTGTGATGTACCTTATTCAAGTCAATAGAAAACAATGAAGAAAAAATCATCTTCTGCTGTCTCTTAGAAAGAAGGGCAATGGTGGGTAGAATGGATGAGGTGGAAAAGAGAGGGACTGAAAAAGAAGAAAGAAAAGGGAAGAAATACTGATTCCATTCTAGAAAGGGATGCTGCAGAACAACACTCCCATGGAGGGAGAGATAGATACTGTAATGGGAGACAGAGACCTGATAAAGGGTATAATCTGCAGGGATTTGTTCCATTGAGACCACTACCTCTGAGAAAGTGTTGTGGCTCCAGGGACAGCATCCTGCCTCAGGAGAAGGTGAATGAGAGGTTCTGACATCCAGAAGGGTTGGAAGGCATCAATTCAGAAAGATTCCATGGTAAATGAGAAAGAACGTGATCATGGGGATAGAAAGAGGTAGAAATGGACCACACAATCGGGGACACAGGAAAATTTCTACCATGAAGCAATTGACTTTCTATCTCTTATAGGAATTGACACTTTTTTATAAATTAATTTATTTGTTTTTAGTTTTCAAGATTCACTTTCATAAGTTTTAAATTTTCTCCACCTCCCCTCCCCTCCCCCTTCCCCAAGACAGTATGCAATCCGATATAGGCTCTACATATGAATTCTTATTAAACATATTTTCACATTAGTTATGTTGTATACAAGAATTAGAACCAATGAGAGGAAAGGAATTGATACTTTTAAAAATGAGGTACACCAGAGAAAAAAAAGTTTGCAGGACACAAAATCTAAAAAGCAATAACAGAATTCTTTAGAAGAGGGATCTCAAAATAGGTACTTTAGAAGCTTTAATTCCATAAGAAACACAGAGACTAAAGAATAAATAAGTGAAACGTTCATGAATCAAAGAATTTTAGGATAGACAGAATAGCAAGAAAGTAAATAAAAATGAGGGAAATTATTTCTTAGAAAAAAATACACAAAATATGAAAATAAACTAACAAAAGAAGAAAACAAGGGAGGTTCTACTTACTAAAAGAGAAAAAAAGAAAGAGGGAAGTATTAGATAACTAGATAAAAGAAAGAAATAAAACATAATAAATCTCCAAAACTGGGGAGAAGGTTGACAAATTGGGGGAGGGGAACACTTCAGGGTGAGGGGAAAAGAACCTTTCCTTAAAGCAGACTGAACAAAAATAACTAAAAGGAGAAAGTAATGTCTTTTAAAAGGAATAGAAACAAAAACATCCTAATTCAGAAAAAAAGACAATATACGTAAGATGCTTTGCAAACTTTAAAGCAATATAGCAATAACTGTATTTGTTGCTTTTGTTTTCCCCTTAGTTACTGTCCTGAGTGACTCTCATATTAGCTGGTGCCTTATGTTGACTGTTGTGGCCCAACTCACAGTTCAAGATGCTAATGATTCATGAATTTTTACCTGTAAAAATGAGGCTAAGTGATTCACCAAGCCCTTGAATTTATTACTTATTTTAATCTCAAACTGTTAAGTATAACTCTCTCTTTAAATAATGCAACACTTCTGTTAGACATTTCTTAAGAGTGTTTATCTGGTACAGTATTCCAAATAACTGGAGATTTTAGTTTTAAATCTTATTTTTCTTTTCAGAAATAAAATTCTGAAAAAATCTAATTTGGTGAAAGATAAGCAGGAAATATTTGCTGAAGGTCAATTCCATTTCTTTCAACTAATACAGCAGTATTTTTTTAAAAACTATTTTAAAATCAATTGTTTCAGTTGTAAATACGTTAGGACATAGAACTGCATATACAAAGCTACTTTGGAAATTCAGCAGTTTAGGACAGATTAACTTACTGATTTATAGACTGATATATTTTTCCTTTTTCCAAGCCTAAGTAGAAGAAATATTGGGATTTTGTGTGGTTTACAGTAATCCTTTTTGCTTGCTTCTTTCAAGTTTGTTCTCAAGAAAATTATTAGAATCTGAACTGGACAGGAAATCTCCCAAAGTCACTGATTGTTATCCTTAGGTTAATTGTGAGAACCTGCCTATTATCCTTTTCCCCTTAGATAACAACTTCCTGCTGAAGGTCTTAAATGTTTACCAAGTTTGCATGACCCAAAAGACTGATCACAAATACAGAAAAGGCTGCCTATGTGCTCAGCCATGTGTGCTCTGGCCAATTAGAATTCCCAAATCTACAAGATCAATGAAATAATAATATTGACAAGAAATAATGGCAGACATGCATGCAGCTTTTCTTCTATAAAGGAATGAACAATTCAGCTTCAAGTTGCATGACTGCAAAAACCTCATTCTATGGTCCTCAAGTGGATACCACTTCTTATATCAGCATGACAAAGACTAATAGAGGAAATCTACAGATGGAGAGAAATGTGTCCCTCAGGGATCCCTATACCTTTTAAGTCCCTTGCGCATGTTATCCATGCATGAACTGGCAAACTAACAAATACTTAATAAATTCTATTGTTTACACACATACACACGCATATACACAACATATATATATGTGTGTATATATATATATATATATATACATATATATATGTATGCATGTATGCATGTGTGTGTGTGATTTTACATTGGGTTTACCTTCACTTTTTAGTGAGGTAATGTTTACCACAAAATTCTCTTCTAAATGATGGGGAATGGACAAAAGAGTGTGTACCACTTCTCTGAACCTTTGAATTAGCCCCATGATCCTTGGTCAAATTACATCCAGCTCTAAATATATAAATTTATAAATATTAGAAGCCAGAATGAACCTTAGACGTCATCTAATCTAACTTCCACATTGTACAGGTGAAAAAGTTGAGGCCCAATGCCAATGTGGGGGAAGTGAATTACCTAAGGTCATAATGGACTTGAAACTAAATCTTCTGAACTCCTAGAAGAAGAATTCATCTTCTTAATTCACCTAGTAACTCCTTGCTTTAGCATACTTTGACCCTTAGGCAGCTAAACTGGAATTTAGTTACTCTTATGACTAGACCCGTTAGTAGGACACTTCATCCCTTGTGTAAATGGATGAGGTAAGAAACCACATCATGACCAAAGATGGTGGTGTCAACCTGTAAGAAAAACTCCTAATTCATTCATGGGCTATTTACCAACCTTTATAATCCCCTGGAAGGATGAAAACACTGGACTGAATATGAATAGAAATACCATAAACTCATTTAAATGGTCCATGGCTACAGAAAACTCTTCTGAATTTAGAATCTCTTGTCAGTTTCAATGATAATATGTTTTGAATATGTCAAGAGTAGAAACTACTTGTGTATACTTCATCTAAAGAAAATAATGCTTAGCTAAATTTTCATTTGTTTGTGAAAATGTGTTAAAAGAAATTAGTATTATGTTGCTTTTAACTGCTGGTTTATATTGAGTCTCCAACTGTACTTCCTAAAGGAAATCTCATCCTTTTAAAAATTTAACATAATTTACTATATTATAAATTTCTTGAGAGCAAGAACCATGCCTCATCTAAACTACCACTTAGTACAGTACCCCATTCATACCAAGTATTAATATAGATTTTCTGGGTTGTTTGATTTTCGGTAGTCAAAGAAAGAAAAAAAAAAGTTCTCATTCTCCAAATAAAAAAATTGGAAATGTCTGCTGTAGAGAAAATAACTTTGCATGGATTGTCATGGGTATAACCACATCGATAAGATAACAGATTCAGTATCACAGGATGATAGATTTAGAGCAGGAAAGGATATCAAAAGCCATCTAGTACAACCCTTCATTTCATAAAGAAGAGAACAGGCCCAGGGTGGTTAAGTGACTTGAAGTCACACCAGTAGCACAGATGGGATTTTAACTCAGGTTCTGTGGCCAAAGCAACACACTTTCCCTGGTACTGCAAATTAATAAAAAGCTTAAGTGATATAAATATGTTCCATTAACCCTCCCTGGGCCTTAATATCCTCATCTGTAAAATGGAGGGTGGTCCTAGATGGTTCCTTCAAACTCAAAGTCTATCATCCTGTGACCTGTATTCTGTCTTAATGTAGAATCATATTACTATCTGCATTTCTCCCCCTAAATATATGAACATGTAACATTATTTAATGGTTTTTTTCATTCTTCTTTGTTTCAGTATTAAAAGTACAGACATGGAGGAAAGATAAAATGTCCTTCTTAGATAGAAGGCTAGTACCACAAGTGAAAGATACATTTACAAATATCTGTAAAAAAGTAAATATTTTTAGGTTTCTATCACATTGAGCATATCATAAGTTACATAAATACTGTTTAATACTATTTATATGTATCTCTTCTTTGTTCCTCTTCCATGTCAGTCCAGTACCCTACAACAAAAACAGATGCACAAAACACAGCATAACGCTGCACTCACAGTAGACTACCAACTGTCTGGCAAAACAGCAAATGAAATAATTAAACAAAACCTACTGCCTTGAGGAAATAAGTGCATATAAGGAAAAAGAGATACATTCTGAAAATGGAAAGAACCAGTTATATTATCAGATAGTAGTCAAAAGATAACAGAGGACAAACAGAATGGAATAGAACATACTTGATGTCATTCTAGACACTGAAACACAAATAGGAGATGTTGCTATATTTAATTGAAACTCATCTACATATCTACCTTTAACTTTTTTACTTAAGCCTGCTAAAAATTTGGCTAAAATGAGTATTGTAGTATGAAGGTCTATGATTATCAAGTACATTCTATCTTGATGAATCAATAGAAACAGTAAGGATTTCCCACACCAACTAATGATTCTTCATGGTCTGATTCTCCTAGCAGTACCTATTGCAAACCTTTATGATGCCATAAAATACAAAATTTACATATAATAATCACTTGACCTCTGAATTAGCAGTACCAGACAAATCTAGCTATATAGATTAATCAGCAAAGTTAGACTCACCAGCCTAGTCCCCGTGGGATTATTTCACCTTATTCTGTTAATTCAATAAGGGACAAGTGAAGAAAGCTTCCAGAAACTGCTAAAGCTCCCTAAAACACAGAATTTACATATGACACCTGGTTCATTTTTAAATTTGAAGAAACAAAGCGATCTCTACACACCTTAGGAAACTAAGAAGCCCTTAAGAGATAAGCTGGGAAATTACAGGAGACTCTTGTGGGTGCCCTGTTGACTCTGCTAATTGACTAAGAGATAAAAAATGCTCAGAAGAAAACAGACAAAGTACAAAAGGGGACACAAACCAACATAGTAATTTTGTTGTTACCTCATTAAATCATGTGAGTATGTATATAACTGTTTTTAAAAACTGCACATAGAAGTTCATAGTTTCTTACATAATTCTTGTACTTCTTTGTATATTGAAAATTGTGTGTTTATTGATAATTGCCCAGTTCACAATAAGAAAATATTTTCTAAAAAGAGAAATAAAACCCAGGTTTCCTAGAGTAATAATATATCACTGTATACAATGTATCTTACAATATATATACAATATATCACTGTAGGGATAGGAGCTACAAAGGTTCACCCTACAAACTTGCATGGCAAAAGAGTCTAAACAATCTAGAGATGCAGAATGAGAAAATTTAGCTAAGCCCAAGGGCAGCTAGGTGGTATAGTGGTTAGAGTGCTGAACCCGGAATTAGGAAGACTCATCTTCCTGAGTACAAATGTTATCTTGGACATTTACTAGCTGTGTGACCTTCAGCAAATCATTTAACCCTGTTTGCCTCAGTTTCCCATCTGTAAAAGGGTGAAAGAAATAGCAAACCATTCCAGTATCATTGCCAAGAAAACTCTAAATGGCATCATGAAGAGTCAGACACAAATGAAAATGACCGAATGATAATCCAAGCCTAATTGTACTGTATTTGACTTCTCACATATCAGTCAGCAGGTAGAAAGTATATTAAGTTCACAAAAAAGGGACTTTGAGAATGGATGACTACCACAGAAGAAGTATGCAAATTTATGCTAATTAAGCAAATTAAAAATAACCTTTCTCCCTCATAACCTGTGAGGTCTCTTCTGGCTTTTTACCCTGTGGAATAATAAAAAAAAGCTTTTAAGATCTTCCCAAAACCTGAAAAGCAATCAAATAGATATTAGAGACAGCTGATGGTACAATGAATAACACAGAGCCTAGCGTTAGGAAGACCTGGCCTCAGACACTACTAGCAGTGTGACCCAGAGCAAGTAACTTAGGTCCTCTTTGCCTCACTTTCCTCAACTATAAAATTGGGATAATAACAGCACCTCCCTCCCAGGGCTATTGTGAGGATCAAATAAGATAATATTTCTAAAAATACCTAAATATTTAGCATATTGGCTGGCACAAAGTAGATACAATACAAATGCTTATTCCCTTCCCCTCCCTTTTTATAGAACAGAAATAAAATATTCTAAATGAAAGTTTTCTCTATATTTATAAAATTCAATGTAGCTTCGAAAACACAATTGATATTTTAGTGATAGATTCTCTGAGTACAATATAAATCAAAGTAAATTGCATTTAACTGAAAAATCCAATTTATTAAAACTTACTTTTGGATCCTACTATAATTTGTTGGATCCTTCTCTTCTTTCCATATTCATACACATGTCATTTACCAATATTCTGTCCTTGATTCTATCATCATCATCATCTTCCTCATCTCCTCCACCTCCTCCTCCCCCACCCTCTCCAATTTTATTCAATTCAAATTGTTTCGAATATCATCTCTACATGGGTAATTAGGAAATTTGTTTTTCTCTTCTCAACTTCAAAGTCACATCTCCAATGGTGCAGCATGTGGTCAAAAGCACTAAAGAAAGTGCCAAAGCGGTGGAGCCAAGATGGTGGCTGGAAAGCAGGGACTTGTATGACCTCCCCCCCTCTCCAGGTCCCTCCAAAAACCTATAAAAATGGCTCTGAACAAATTCTAGACCTGCAGAACCCATGAAATAATAGAGGGAAGCAGGGCTCCAGCTCAGGAAAGCCTGGATGGTCGTGGGGAAAGGTCTATCACACACACCTGGGAGCAGAGCCCAGCGTGGGCTGTGCCAGGACCAACCAGAACAAGAGCCGGGCAGAACAGGCCGTAGCACCCTGAATCAGTGAGCTGTGGCAGTTAGCAGCCTTCTCAACACAAAAACATCAAAGACAACAGAGAAGGTTAGTGAGAAAAGCTACAGGGACAGCGTGAAAGGAGTTCATGGTTTGGCTACCACCCCAGGGGCAGTGGAGGTGGTGTAGCTCTGAGGACAGAGCTACAGCTGCATTTGCTTCCTGCCCCAGGCCCACCTGGTGGGAGGAATTAAGTGGGGGATGAGAGCGGAAGTACAGAGCCTGCTTAAGATCTGAGTCGAGGTCTGGGTTGGCGGTTTTTGGGGGAGGAGGAGCACTGGTGTGGCAGAGCTTGCTGTGTAGAAATGGCTCTAAAAACAACAGCGCAATCCCTCAAGCCTGGGACAAAGTACTCTCTACTCTACAAGCAGTCATACCCCGACGAAAAACTCAAGGGTCCAGTACTTGGCTGGGAACATGGCCAGGGAGCAAAAAGGGACTCAGATTCAGACTCAGACTTTGGAATCTTTTTTTGCTGACAAAGAAGATCAAACATACAACCAGAAGAAGTCAACAAAGTCAAAGAGCCTACATCAAAAGCATCCAAGAGGCTCAGATTCAATCTACCTCAGCTTAGATTGAATCTGGCCTGCTTGTGGAAACAGGCATCACAAAGCGTGGGATTTCTTAAGACAACCCATTATGGTGAATCCCTAATAAACTTTATCTTTTCCCTTGGAAAAAAAAGCATCCAAGAAAAACATGAACTGGTCTCAGGCCATGGAAGAGCTCAAAAAGGATATGGAAAAGCAAGTTAGAGAAATAGAGGAAAAATTGGGAAGAAAACTGAGAGGGATGTGGGAAACCCATGAAAAACAAGTCAATGACTTGCTAAAGGAGACCCAAAAAATACTGAAGAAAATAATACCTTAAAAAATAGACTAACTCAAATGCCAAAAGAGCTCCAAAAAGCCAATGAGGAGAAGAATGCCTTGAAAGGAATAACTAGCCAAATGGAAAAGGAGGTCCAAAAGACCACTGAAGAAAATACCATCTTAAAAATTAGACTGGAGCAAGTAGAAGCCAGTGACTTGATGAGAAATCAGGATATTATAAAACAGAACCAAAGGAATGAAAAAGTGGAAGACAATGTGAAATAATTCATTGGAAAAACCACTGACCTGGAGAATAGATCCAGGAGAGATAATTTAAAAATTATTGGACTACCTGAAAGCCATGATCGAAAAAAGAGCCTAGATATCATCTTTCAAGAAATTATCAAGGAGAACTGCCCTGATATTCTAGAGCCACAGGGCAAAATAGAAATTGAAAGAATCCACTAATAGCCTGTTGAAAACTCCTAGAAATATTATCACCAAATTCAAGAGCTCCCAGATGAAGAAGAAAATACTGCAAGCAGCCAGAAAGAAACAATTTGAGTGCTGTGGAAACACAGTCAGGATAACACAAGATCTAGCAGCTTCTACATTAAGGGATCAATGGGCTTGGAATATGATATTCCAGAGGTCAGTGGAGCTAGGATTAAAGCCAAGAATCACCTACCCAGCAAAACTGAGTATCATGCTCCAAGGCAAAATATATACTTTCAATAAAATAGAGGACTCTCAAGCTTTCTCAGTGAAAAGACCAGAGCTGAATAGAAAATTTGACTTTCAAACACAAGAATCAAGAGAAGCATGAAAAGGTAAACAAGAAAGAGAAATCACAAGGGACTTACTAAAGTTGAACTTTTTTGTTTACATTTCTATATGGAAAGATGATGTGTATAATTCATGAGACCTCAGTATTAAGGTAGCTGAAGGGAATATATATATATATATATATATATATATATGTGTGTGTGTGTGTGTGTGTGTATACGTGTGTGTGTGTGTACACATATATGTGTGTGTATATATATATATATGTATACATATACATATATATATAGAGAGAGAGAGAGAGAGGGCACAGGGTGAGTTGAATGTGAAGGGATGATGTCTAAAAAAATAAAATCAAATTAAGGGATGAGAGAGGAATATATTGAGAGAGGGGGAAAGGGAGAGATCGAATGGGGTAAATTATCATGCATAGAAGTGGCAAGAAAAAGCAGTTCTGTTGGGAGGGAAGAGAGGGCAGGTGAGGGGGAATGAGTGAATCTTGCTCTCATCGAATTTGACCTAATGTGGGAATAACATACACACTCAATTGGGTATCTTACCCCACAGGAAAGAAGGAGGAAGGAGATAAAAAAGGGGGGGACGATAGAAGGGAGGGCAGAAAGGGGGAGGAGGTAATCAAAAGCAAACACTTTTGGAAAGGGACAGGGTCAAGGGAGAAAACTGAATAAAGGGGATAGGCTAGGAAGGAGCAAAATATAGTTAGTCTTTTACAACATGAGTATTGTGGAAGGTTTTTGCATAATGATACATATGTGGCCTATGTTGAATTGCTTGCCTTCTTAGGGAAGGTGCGTGGGGAGGGGAGAGGAGAGAGAATTTGGAACTCAAAGTTTTAAAAGCAGATGTTCAAAAAAAATTTTTGCATGCAACTAGAAAATAAGATATACAGGCATTGGGGCATAGAAATCTACCTTGCCCTACAAGAAAGTAAGGGAAAAGGGGATGGGGGGGGTAGTGGGGTGACAGAAGGGAGGGCTGACTGGGGAAAGGGGCAATCAGAACATATGCCATCTTGGAGTGGGGGGGAGGGTAGGAATGGGGAGAAAATTTTTAATTCAAACTCCTGTGAAAATTAAGGCTGAAAACTAAGAATATTAAATAAATAAATAAATATTTTTTTTTTTAAAAAGTGCCATACCTGGAGTCAGGAAATGCTACCTCTTATTCTTACAAGCTGTGTAACTATAGATAAGTACTTAACCCTACTTACACCCAATTTCGTCATGTGGAAAACCAGAATAAAAAATTAGTTATAGCCATTGCCTCATAAGGTTTTTTCAGGTACAAGCTTTCCTTCTGACTTCATGGTGTCTGAAGGAACATCATTTACCTCATTATTCCTGTTGTAACTACAGAATTATCTGTGACTCTTTCCTCTCCCCAACATCTAATATCAAATGGATTACCAAGTCTTGTCAATTCTACCTCTTCAGACACGTTCCACCTTCACTCCCTTTTAAATTCTGCCTCATGCCTCCCAGATACAACCTCTCATTACCCCCTCCTTGGACTCCTGCATTAGCCTATTAAAGGTCTTCCCACTACAACTAATCGCCTCTCCAATTCAACTTGCTACCATTTTGGACTGCTATTATTACTTCAGAGCAAGGACAGGTAAATTATGATGAGGGAATAAAGCAAAAACTAATTAGCTGGCATTGTGGACACAATGTTGCATCTAGATTCAGGAAGAACTGAGTTCAAATCTGAACTCCAACGGCAGTGACAATTAGACAACTTTGAGTTGAGTAAGCATCAATAAAAAATGCAAGAGGGGACAGTAGTGTCACAAAGGCAACCGTGGGTCTATAATACTCCTAAATTTCATCGCATTTCTGTTTCTAAAAGTTCTCTGCCTTCCTTCCTCTACAACATCTCGAACACTTAATTTCATCACCTTGTCTTCTTTCCATTGTCCTTCCCCAGAGAAGAATTTGTAGTTTTCATTATCTCTTTAGCTCAATCAATTTTGACACATGCATGCAATCTATGTTTCTGTAAGGCCTATACAAATGAACATGATCATGTACCCATGAAGATGGACAGATGGTGTACTATTGAATGACTCTTTTTTTAAAAAAAGCAAAATGTACCCCAAAGCCTTTGTAGTCTTCATACATAGATATCTCTGCCAGCAGCTATGTTCTGTACTCCCTAACTACAAACTCCATGTGCCAGTAAGTTTTAATTCATGGGCAAGAATTCAACATCGTTTAGCAATAAGTCGTTATGATTGTCGCCAAATTAAATTCAGAAGATGGTGTTAATTCCAGCACAGAAAATAACATTGTCACCATCATCACTTTTCAATGCAAGGCACAATCTTGCCTGTGAAGACGCAGATGAAGCCAGATTGCGAAAAGGAAAGACCTGAAAGCTGTTTAACTTGGATTATCATCACTTTATATTCTGGTTTGTGTTTGAGTATGAGACATTCTACATTTAAATTGTTAGGATGCTTTCTCTAGGCATTAGCATTGAAAAGTTTGAACTTTAAGAATAAATCTATTTTCACCCATACTTCATTTAATTTATATTTGAAACAGAAACTCAATATTTTCAAATTAGGAAATTTTCTAACATTTTGTGATTTAGTCCTTCTCAGAGTTCTTGTTTTCTCATCTATCAAATAAAAGGATGGGCTCTAAATTGCAGGTGAAGGGCCTTGAGTCCATGTTATATGAGAACTGGTTGAAATAATTGGGCATACTTAGCATGGAGAAGAGAAGCAAGGGGAACAAGAGAGCTATTTTCAAATATCTGAAGAGCTGTCATGCGTAGGAAGCATTTGAATGGGTCCCTTTGACCCCAGAGGAGGGCAATGAGTACGAGTTACAAAGAGGCAAATTTTGGACTGATGTCAGGAAAAAATTATTACCAGTTACAGCTGTCCAAATGCACAATGTGGTGCCTCGAGAGGTGATGGACTCCCCCTCTTGGAAATCCACAAACAGAAGCTGGATGACCACTTATCAGGAATGTTATATTGGGGATTTCTTTCACATATAGGTTGAATTTGATAGCTGTAGAGGTCCCTTCCAACACTCTAATCCTATGTGATTCCCTTTCCTTACTGCTATTAGATCCTATTATTCCAAGAACAATTCTAGCAATATCTAAATTAAACTTTCTGAAATATATCTGCATATACATACATACACATATACACACACACACACACACACACACACACACACACATATATATATATATATATATATATATACACTCACTCACATATGTGTGTATATGTATGTATGGAGAGACAGAGAGAACTTTAAGACTTTTGGCACATCTCATACACACATACCTCCAAGACCCATAGGATCATACTTTGAGAGCCAGAAGGGGTTTCGGGTACATTCTAGTCCAATCCTTTCATTTTACAGATAAAGAAATTGAGGCCCCCAAAGGTGAAGTGACTTGCTCTTAGTCACACAGCTATTAAAAGGCAGAGGCAGAATTTGAATCCAGGTCATCTGAGTACTTCACCCTCTTTGGTTTACTTTCATCTCCAAGACTCTCAAAAGGTCAGCAAGTATGGAATGGATAGTTACTTTGTGCTCAGCACTATTTTATGTGTTGTGAGTGATGCAAAAGAAGCTGTTGGCAAATTTGTAAGTCTGAAGATGCTTTACAAGCTAATTTAATAATATTTTTATAGATGAGGTAATAATATAAAAGGATGCAAAATAAAAACTCAACAGTGAATGCCTCACAACTCAATAAAGCATTCTACCTAAACATGGGATAGGGAGAGAACAGAATCCAGGGACAACCTTTCTCCTGTGGGATACTCCAGCTGTGATGGCCCTAAAGTAATAGTGGGTACCTAGAGAGTGCGGAGCTAGTGAAGAGACTATGCCATCTAGGTTAATCATCAACCTAGAAATGGACCTGCAGACTAACAAACCTAAGTAAGCCTACCCTACCAATTGTCCATGGAGTTGGAGGGTGGTTTAAAAAAAGTGACAGATCACCACGGATGTGCTATGGCTTGTCTGGGTGGTGACCAGGCTGATATATGATACTCAGAAGAAAATGTAGGAAGAGCTTATGCATTTACCCACAAAATTCCTATTGACGGAATATATTGAAGGTGTACTATATATGACTTTGAGGTTTGATGCTATGAACAGTATATTTGAATACTGACTGTTTCCTACACGCAACTTTGACTTACATACGGCGTCTGTGCTTGGTCTACAGCATGCAACATTAATATAGCTGTCATGTACTGTGTATTCACCATGCACGCTCGGTACAACTTAGAGGGACTGCAATTTTTGTTGTTTGGTTTTGTTTCTTACAGAAGGGCACACAAACAGGTTCAAATAGGACGGTATTTTCTGCCCTGAGCTCTGCCTGTGATCACTCATGGGAGAAATTGCTAGGACTCCCTTTTCCATGGGACTATATGGCGACAGCACAGAAATAATAGAAACAAAGTAACATGGGAAAAAGGTAGGATGGGATTTAAAGGGAGAGTTCTGTTGTATTCCAGACCATGTCGAGGGGTCAGAGGAGCAACTAAGACTACCAACGGGGGCATCTAGGAATGTGGGAGTCCTGCAGTGTGCCTGAGGGCTCACGATGCAAGGAAAGGACAATTAAGCCGCAGGTGACCCGCAGAGGCCAGCTGATTACACCAGCAGAGGTGTAGGTGCTACAGGGACAAAATTGTATTACCTTCAGGCTAAAAAGGAACCTTCCTACTGGAGTAGTGAATTAACTACCCAAGGATGAAGGGGGATTGTGTTTGTGATCGTAAGATCAGTCCAATATTACTATCCCATTATTTCATCATACATTTCAGTCCCAGTTAAATAGCTTACTATTTGCATTGCTTGTGTCTATACATACAGGGATCAAATGGATATCTAGAAACAAGGTCATTTTACAGTTTTACAGTTTCAAAATGGTGGAGGGGAGCAAAGTGGGGGCAAAATTAATCAAATAAGGTGAATTACTATTAAAATTATCTATGGTTTGAACCTGGGTGCAAGAGAGTTGAGAGTGCATAAGGGTAACATAAAATAACAGAAAACATCTTTCCTCAACTATTTCTTTAATGTTTGCATCTGTTACTCAAGTGGTTCTATTTGATTTTTTTTATTTCACATTTTTATCGTCAGAATTTTTCAGGAGGCTAAGATATTTTGGGGACTATATGGTACTCTTACCTTTCCTGTTGACCTAAAGAATTACTGTTTTCACCACAGAGTATTTATTTTCATCTATTTATACTTTACTTTGCATTTTTAGTTCTTAATTCTGTTCATTTTAATCAAAACAAAACCTGATGGTAAGATATTTGCCTAAGATGTGCATCACTGTGTATATGTGTATGTGTTTGTGTGGCCAGTATTTAAGCTGGCTATGTTTAGAGTATGAGCCATCACAGTAAAGGCTCTTATTAATATATTTTAGAAATGAATCTAGAAACAAAAGTGAAAGGTGAATATGACAAATCAGAGGACAATAATACTTATTTTCTTTCACCCTGCTGTGGCTAACACAGTGATACACACACACACACACACACACACACACACAGTAGGGAGTAAATTATTTGTTGAGTAAATAAATCAGATTTTTCATCCTTAAATTATGGAGTTGATTCCACATGGCTGAAGAATGTTTCTAGGGGGAAATTCATTGAAGGGATTTTAAACTAATGGAGAAGAAGCTAAGAAAATGATTTCTGCATTACAATACTTGATAGGATTCATGCTTACTTGAAAGGTTGTACCCAAAAGGACTTGCTTCTAATCTAGTGGAAGTGCATAAAAAGTTCTACCACTGGGGCCAATACTAGTGAACACTGTTTTCAGTAACTTGGATGGCTGATTAAAGGCACAATTGATTTGTCTATATCTCTAATGTAAAATTACTACTTTAGCAGAAGAAAAACCATTTTGAAAGCTATATTAACCCTTTGGTACTATTAGTGTACCACTAAGAAATTTGAAAAATCATTCACTAAAATTATCACTTTTAGGTATTTTTAAAGCAACCACTTGTACATGATCCTATGGTGAATGCTCTGAAGAGCAAATTAAATAGAAACAAGTCTCTGGTCTCCAGCAGACAACTATATATAGTCCTAATGGATTCTATCTATGATAATGTTACACAGTGAAATATAGTATCATTATCCAAGAACAAATACAAGAAAGAATAAATGATAGAAGAAACCATCAAAAATACCTAGAAGTTTTGTATAAATCAAACTTTTAAAGAAGACTATACCTTAGCGCTTGAAGAAATTCTATACTGACTTGTCATTATAGTTAATAAGCACCCTTTGATGTATCCTGCACGTAAATCTATAAATCTAAATTTTTCAGAAGCTGATTTTGCTCAAGTGCATCTCACACAGAAAGCATAGCTACCAGGGGTGATTCAAATGGGAAAATTTACAATAGCAAATGGCTGGAAGAGGGAGGAAAAATCTGACCTCTGCTGGCTAAACCTATACCTCAAAGACATTCATTTGTGAAAGGTCATAGGGAATACTTCCAACACTCCTATAGTGAAGTTACACAAAAAATTAAGGTGACTCATTGCATCTAGGAATTCTTATTGGGCATCATGCTAAGTCTCTGGATCTTGCTGTGCCAATAATGAATTAAATCTATCTCATAAACTATTTTTAGTTAGAAGGTACAGTTAAGAAAGTCCAAATTTATTTCAAGTAATTGCCTTGGTGGAGAAATTAGACTATAGGTGAATGACACTGGTTGGATCTTCACCGTATTGGAATACTTCTCTCTATTGTATCATTGATCTATTCCTCAGAGAAAGAAGTCATTTCCAAGAAGAGTAACAATGAGGACTTGTATTTAGCTGAAAGTTCACTAAAAATTTCAGACCTCTCTCAGATGAATACTCTTTATATCTTCCCAATTTTATCTCTTAATTTTATTTTTTGAGCCCAAACACGGCTTTGCATTTATTCCTATCAAATAAGTTATCTTCCACCCTCTGATAAGGCAAATTGTCACTGTTGTTCAGTCATTTCAGTCCTGTTGAACTCTCTGTGACACTCATTTGGGGTTTTCTTAGCAAAGATACTGGAATGTTTGCCATTTCCTTCTCCAGTTCATTTTGCAGATGAGGAAACTAAGGCAAACAGGATTTAGTGATTTGCCTGGGGTCACACAGCTAGTAAGTGTCTGAGGCCAGATATGAACTCAGGTCTTCCTGATGCCAGGCCCAGTGCTCTATCCACTGCACAACCAATCTGTGTATGGCAAATGGGGATCACAAAACACAGTCACAGTCACCACCAGTCCTTTGAATTGTAAAGAAACTTGAAGATCACCTAGTCCAAATTATTCATTTTATAATTGAGAAAAATGACTATTGTTCCACTTAGGACAAGGACACAAAAAGTACCACATACAAATAGTCCCTTAATCATCATCAACTGTTTAGGATGCAATGTGGATTTTGACTCATAAGACCGGAATTCAAATCCTGCCTCCTTTGGTTTCTACCTATGTGACTTTAGGTAGGTCACTCAACTTGCATGGGCCTTGTTTTCTCTAACTGTAAAATAGGAGGTTATATAGATCATCTCCAAGATCATGTTCACCTGTAAATGTTATAAAACAAGCATTTCAAGGTCAAACAGTGCAAAATTAAAGAGCATATATGAACACTAACTCAACTGAAAGTTATGGTATTTTTAAAAAAAAATACCCCCCAAGGCAAGACATTCTCACTTCCATTCTGTATTATTTTGGAAACATGGCATTTAAGAGAGGATGTGAATAATAGACAATATACAAAGAAATACCATTTCAGTATGTGAATGTACTCAGGAAGTAGAACACAAAGAAAAGGGTGGCAGTATCCCAGCTTTCTACTATTAGGTGTCTGCCCCCTGAATCACCTCCAGCTAATTACATTTAGGGGCTATAAGACTAGTCATCTCGGTGAATCTGGGCATGTGTGAAATGTTAGGTAAGAGAAAGCAAAAGGGCATTTTTTTTTCCTATTCCCACACGGACTCTACATTTCTGAATTCTTAAATCTCCTCTCCAGGCAGCCAAGAGTGGGCAGATGGCAAGGATGATCTGTGGGAATCTGTAGAATGCCAGACAAAGGTTATTGATGCTGCAACATATGGATGGCACAGAGATGGTACTTAGTAGATAAAAACTCCTACACTTTTTGTTTGTTATTAACAAGATATGGAACATTAGGCTACAAGGGCCTTAGGAAATTTTACAGCTGAAGAAACAGAGGTGCAATGACTCGACCTCAGATCACACAGCGACCCAAGTTTATCTTTAAATTTTAATATTCAAGGTAACAGGTCGTACTTACGCTATCTTGGCTATGAATTGTGGCAGTATTTGTTAATGTTTCCACATAAAGCAAACATTGTACTTAATGCAGTACACAGTTTAAATCCTGTTGATTTAATTCCATTCTTTCCTTTGAAATAAGAACAGATTATTTGCTGGTTTCAGTTGAACTGAATTTGCAGTGCTCACCTTGGCGATCTTATTCTTTAAAGCACTTTCAAATCTGTTGAATACACTGCTCATTAGCTTTCCCTATAAACCAGCTCCAGATTTTTTTAATTGTCAAGGGCACCAGCATCATTCCAGTCACCCAGGCTTGAAAGCATGAATTACTTCTTCGATATCCAATAAGTCACTCACTTCTGTCAATTGAGTCTTCCTTCATAATCTCTCTCACATTCTTCCAAGTCATTCCATCCTCATTGCCTCAACCTCTCGTCACCTTGAGCCTGAATTATTGCATTAATCTTCTAACCTGGACTTCTAATCTCGGGTCTCCCTCACCTTTCTCCCAACTCTTCATTCATCCCATCCTGTATGTTTTTTTCCAGATTAAAATTCTTAAAAGACGACTCTATCATACCCTTCGCTTGCTTAGGGTATGCCCCAGAATATGGAATATTTACAACATGCTCACAGCATGTAAAATGCCCTCTTTGAAAGAGGTTTGACTGAATTGTAGTGTATGAGAGGGGGAGTAATATGTAATCAGCCTGGAAAGAGATCTTGGAACCAGATTGTGAAGATAGTTCAATAACAAATAGAAGAGACTGTGTTTGACCCTAGCAGCAATGGAGAAACACCAAAGGTCCCTGAGCAGAGAATGGCATGGTCCAATCTGAGCTTCAGGAATATCAGTGTGGAAGTTGCATAGAAGACAGAGTAGAGGAGAAAAGATTGGATTCAGAAGCTATTCAAATAGTCTAAGCAAAACATGATAAGGATTGAACTAGGATAAATTAGGAAAAAAGTAAGGAAGAAGATGGAGCAGCTAGGTAGCTCAGTTGATAGTGTCAGGCCTGGATGGACTCCTCTTCCTGAGTTCAAATCTGGCCTCAGATACTCACTAGTTGTGTGACCCTAGGCAAGTCACTTAACCCTGTTTGACTCAGTTTCCTCATCTGTAAAATGAATTGGAGAAGGTAATGGCAAACCACTTTAGTATCTTTGCCAAGAAAACCCCACCTGGGATCAGGAAAAATTAGACAGGACTTAAAACAACTCAACAACAAAGTGGTAGTTGTGAAAGATGTTAAGGTGGTATAATAAACAAAACTTGGGAAGTTATTAGCTGGGGGGCAGCTAGGTGGCACAGTGATTAGAGCACTGGCCCTGGAGTCAGGAGGACCTGAGTTCAAATCTGGCCTCAGACACTTGACACACTTACTAGCTGTGTGACCTTGGGCAAGTCCCTTAACCCCAATTGCCCTACCTTCCCCCCTGCAAAAAAAAGTTATTAGTTGGGGGCAGTGAGAGTGAAGAGTTGAGGATATGTATGCATTTATATATATATATATATATATATATTTTCCCTAATAGGAAGTAAGCTGCTAAAGGAAAGGGGCAGTCACCATTCTTTGTATGCCCAGAAAGCAGAATGGCAAAATAGACAGAGAGGGGACTTTACATCCAGGACTAGCAAGGTTCAAGTTCTACTTAGGACGTATCTTGCATGGGTAAGTCACTTAACTTCCCAATGCTCTAGGCCATAAATATCAAACGTGTCTCCTGCATGTTATGGGTTCACAACACTCCTGAATGCAATGAGAACCAAATTAAAATGTAATTGGGAAATATACAAGAAAACAAGTAGCATTACAATAAAGTATTGTTAGTACTACATTCTGGAACTAAGTCAATATGGTGACTGCAGACATCCTTAGGTACAAATTAGTGGCTCCCACTTCTATTTGAATTTGACACCACTGCTCTAGGGCAACTTTTTATAAGCCATAGATGATGTGCCAACCTGCATGCCCATACATATACATATACATGTGTATATATATATATATATGTGTGTGTGTGTGTGTGTGTATATACATATACATATATGTATATATATATATATATATATGAGTTTCCTCATCAGGAGTTCCCTTTTCTAATGAAATCACAGATTGGGTCCCTGTCCCTATCCCACCCTCATTATCAGGATCTAGAACAGTGCCTAGAACAGCATAGGTGTTCAATAAATGCATGGTGCTGATGCCCAAGTTGCAAAGCTAGATAGATGATGACCCTTGACAGAAATATGTTAATTAGTTAAGAAGAACAGTGACTTTAGTGGAGAAAGGTGAAAGTCTGGTTTGGGACATGTTATGTTTCAAAGATACAGGTAGAGATTAAAACAAAGCAATTGGTATTATGGATAGATTAAGGCTGAATTTAGAGTTTGGGGAGAAAAATATTGAATTCAGGGATCTAATGAGATTACCAAGAGGGTAGAGATATAAGGGAAGAGCCTAGGACAGAATAAACTCCAAACTCCAGGTTTTCATAATCAGGCCCCAGCTCCTTTTCCTACATTGATCTTCCTCACCTTCCTCACACAATCAAATACTCTAGGCAAATTGTTTCACTCATTGTCTCAACTATGTAAAATGCAAAAGACTACCTCCATGCCTTTGTTCAAGGCATGCCCTCTATCTGGAACGTATTTGTGAACCCTCTCTAAATATTTAATAAACTCCTACTTGAGTTCTTCCTTCCCTATGGAGGTTTCCCTAGCTGCCACAACTGGCAGTGATCTCTTCTACCTCTATACTCTTGCAGCACTTACTGTTTGTAATATGCTTTCGGTACTTACCGTAAGCTATCTCTCATGCCTGTTTATGTTTCCAATATGCCCTTTATTTTCAACTAGACTATAAGCTCCTTAAGGAGAAATCATGCTTTTCACCTTCCTATCTCTATAGCACATTACCTGCCATTCACGTAGGCATTTGAACAAGTATTTGATGGTGATGGGGCACTGGACTGGGAGCAGGTTTTTTGGGTTTCAGTCCTGGCTTTCTTAATGACTTGGGTCACCTTATTTAAAGCACTTAATCCTCGTGGGCTTCAGTTTTCTCATCTATAAAATGAGGTGACTGGAACAAGTTAGATGCCCTCTAAGGCCCCCTTCCACTTATAACTCTCTGATTCTATGACATATTGGTTATCAAAGAACTCGGACAAAACAGAAAACAGGTGATCTCAGCCAAAAAATTCTGGCTAGTAACTGGGTAAGCCACTAGACAATGTCAGATACATAAAGAGGCCTTCTGGTAGGAGTTCTAAAATCGGAGTGAGAAAGAGATTAAAATACTTCCTCAGACACTTACTAGCCTTTTGACCTTGGGAGACGTCATTGTTTAGCCCCAACACTTAATGCTGCACCTCAAATGAGTAGGCGCTCAATAAATGTTTAGTGATTGACTGATTAAATTCAGTTAACTTCCCTCAGCCTCAATTTTATCATCTCTAAAATTGAAATAATAATAACACCTACTTCACACTGTTGTTTTGAAGATCAGACAAGATAATGTATATATACCTTAAAGCACTACGTGAATGTGAGCTATTAACATTATTATACAAAACTTCTAAGACATGACCCCATTTACGTGTCAAGACATAATTGTAATACAATGTTGAAGGCTATAAATGACATGAGAGCTATAGATGATAAAGAGAATAAGAAAAAAAGAATATTATGCATATATGTGTATATGTACATGTATATATACATACATATATATGTATATTGAATATCAATGGTAACTGTTTCTCTATGGAACAGCAACCCTGAAGGTCTTCCCCTCCCAGCTGGGTTTTTTTCCCTTTTTTTCTAATTAAGGGGGCCATCCCTTGACTCATTTCTTAAAGAGACCTATCCACTGAATGGCCATTACCTCACTCTAAGTGAAAAGGCCTGAGCCTGAAAGGGCCAGGATCTCACATTGCATCTTGAGTCATCTCCAGTCATCCTGATGAATATCAGATAACTGGACCCAGATGACTCTGGAGGAGAAAGTGAGGCTAGTAACCTTACACAGGCCTCCGTCACTGAAATCAAAGTCAACTGCAAGTCATGTCATCATTTCCTTGATGTCATGGTCCTCTTCAAAAACGAAGGACAAACACAACCTCCCACTCTGAGTGAGGCAACAACCATTCAGTGAACAGGTATCTTTAAGGAGTGAGTCAAGGGATGGCCCCTTTAACCCCCCCCCCCAAAAAAAAATCGAACTGGGAGAAGACCTTCAGGGTTGCTGGCCCAAAGAGAAACAGTTACTATTTACATTCACTCTGAGCCAAGAAGGCCCAAAAAACAACCATTAAGTGGTGCTTGGGCTGGGACCTATTGTTGTCCAATCCAGGAGATTCAGATTGAGTTGAGTTTAAGGCAAACCTTGAAGACCAAGGTCTTTAAGAAAGAAATGTAGCCAGTAAACCCCAAGTTAACTAGGTAGCTTTTGGCATCAAAATTTACCTTCCTTTGGGCAGATCTTAGCTTAAAATGTCAAGGTCTCTCACTGTATCCCGGGCCTTCTCTAGTGGTCCCAATCATTATCAGCGCACTGGACCCCAGATGGCTCTGGAGGAGAAAGTGAGGCTAGTGACCTTGCACATCCCTCCCTCACTCAAATCAAAATCAATTGCAAGTCATGTCATCATCTCCCTGATATCATGGCCCACTTCAAAAATGAAGGACAAAAAACACACCACACTACAACAACCTATCATAGTTTACTTTACTGTGAAGTACCATAGCCAAAAGACTTGCAACTAGATTACTTTAAAACAATAATTACTATTAAAATTAATAGTTCATATATTAAGCTAGTCAATGTCTTATTATGTGAAACACATAATTCCTAAAATTAACTTATCTACAATAGAAAGGAAAGTTAATTTGTTGTTGTTAAGTCATGTTCAACTCCTCATGGCAGAGATACTGGAATGGTTTGCCATTTCCTTCTCCAGCTCATTTTACAGATGAGGAAACTGAGGCAAACAGAGTTAAGTGACACAGCTAGTGTCTGAGACCAGATTTAAACTCAGGAACATGAGTCTTCTAGACTCCAGGGCCAGCACTCTATCCACTGTGCCACCCAGCTGCCCCTATTAATCCTTTTCGTTTTTATAATAATATCAGAATGTCTCTATTAGCTCAGATCCATGGTATATCTAACCTAGTAAGGGATATATTGTGCAAGTTATGTATTCCTTATCACCATCATCAAATGTTATGCACTAAAATATCCTTATTTCACTAAGCTATTACCACTCTGGTGTCCATGAAGTTATCTATACTATTTTTTTAATCAGGATTTTCAACCCACACTATCTCTTGGGATTCTGTTGCAGTATACCACATGGGCATAGTCTTTTGGGTCACCAAAGCATCACTTAATACCAAAATAACGCATTATGTAGTAATGCCTGTTTAGTATATTGTTTTAATTACATTAAAATGACCTCTCTAAAGATGCGAATGTCCTAGCATGAAATGACAAAAGTGCATATAATGCCAACTAATCTCATGTTGACAAGAGGATGGATTGGAAAATTTGTCACATTTTCCTATTCCTTTGGGTTTGAGTAAACTCTTTCATGTTTTCTCCTTTTCATCCTCCCCTTTTTCTCACCAGTTCTAGCTAAACTTAATCCCAATATAAACAAAGTCCTTTGCTCTTTTGACTCTTTGCCTATCCTACTGAGCATCAGAAAAAAAGATTTTTTACAAACTTTTTAGTAAGTTGTACATTTAGGATTACACAGAATAGAATAGGATCCTGAGTTCCAGTGATAATATAAGAATTAGCAAGACCTGACTCTCATTTCTGGTTTTACCTCTACCTAACTATATGACCTTGGGAGGATGAAGGGGACAAAGTTAACCTTGACTTAAAGCACTGTTGGAATTGAGTTATAAGATCCTTGGATCAAAGTACATATTTATAAGTTCCTATATACGACAGAAAAGAACTAGATTCCCCCAGTGCAAACTCCATCTTTGGTCATAAGTTTGCCAAGTAAGGAGATAATCTAAGCCTTTGAGATCTCTGGGATTCCATTTAGCATATTACTGTTCCAGCATATTACATAGGAAGCGTCTGTTAAGCCACTGAGTTACAGATCATTTAATGCAGCAGAAATGCACTAATTGGTATCCCTACAGTCTCAGTGGCCAGTGGCTTAATGGTATGGATTCCTAAAGCTCTGATTAATAATAAAAAAACAGGTATTAAGAAGTAAAATTCAATGTCACTATTATATTCTTATCAAACTATATATAAAAGTAAGTTGAAATAGGAAAACATAATTTATATGTACCCCAAACCAGAAATTTAAATTCTTTACATAAAAGAGGAAAACTCAATTAAGTGAGAAGGAATAAGAAATCCATATATAAAGATGATCAACCCTTTGTTTAATTAGTTATTCTCTATATTACTAATATTATTTATTCCTTTGAAAATTAAATTTGATTCTTCCTCCTCCCCCAGAGGCCAATACCAACATACTTACAAACACCCATATACAGAGTTACACACTGGCGATAACCAACTCAATTCTATTAGTTGAATTAGCTGTCTTTTCCAGAAGCACACATATGTTTGATAATTGCTTTATTGAATGATTTTTATTCATATGTCCCTTTCCATATCCTACTCCCCAATTCTTCAACAAAACCAAAAGAAATTGTTTTTAAAACCACAGAACAGAAATTATGTTTTACTCACACATCTCCAGTGCTTTGCTTTTCCGGAAAGAGAAAGTGAATATGTGGACATGTGTATTTGGTCTAGATCTGTAATTGCATCCTTATAGGGAAGTCCAACTATAGAGTTACAGATGAGCAACTCTTCCTCAACTTGAAAAGTTATTGGAGGGGGCAGGGAGAAGGTAAATGACTTGTTGGGGGGGGACTCACAAGTTACTCGACATCACTTAACCTCTTACACCCAAAGGTCACAAAACTAACACATGTCAGAAGCTCGGTCTTCCTGATTCCTAAGTCAGCTCTCTATCCATTATAAAATACTGCTTCACACATCTGCTTATTGTGCAATAATATTCAAAGCATAGGAAAAGTGTAACTGCCACATTGCATTTTATAACATTTTCCATCAGGAAATCATTCACATCGATGCAGGTATAGTTAGCATCAGCATTAATATAGGAGACTATTTTCAAATGGCATAAAATATATTGTTATTAACTGTTACACAACTCAGCTTACATTGTCCTAGCTCAAAAGTGTTTTCCACCATTCTATTATTTATCTAAAATAATAATTTGGCATCAATTTATGAATTATTTTAAGATCATAGTTAATAAGGCAGTTTCCTTAACTTATTAAAAATTGAATAGTAGTTGCATTTTAAAAAGCTAGATAATTAACTCAACAATGCATTTTCTTTAATTTAGTTCACTGAAAAAATTTACACAAACTATGAGAAGATTCATTCTGAAGATTTTGTTCATGCACATCCTGTGTTTTGATGCTTAAAAATTCAAAATGAACTCGATCAGCATTTTTTTTTTACTTTGAAAAGTAACTCTAAGGTATAATTTGGCCTATCCAGAAGCAATAACAATCCCCCTGTTCTCTGTGGCCAATAGTCTTTTAAACTGTCATCAGTATCAGACTAGTGTACCAACTAATGGGAGCCGAGGAGAAATAAAAATAAGAGTAAAGTAGGTGAAAAATAATGCAATATACTCAAGAGCAGGCACACCACGTCACTTGACTGCCTTTCCATCATGCCACAAATTGAAATGGAACGCTAATAGTAAAGTTCTACAGACATTCTTGTACTCATTCACAAAAATTGCTATCCGGGCACATTAAGCAGCTTTAATAAAGTACAATGTATGATACAACTTTTTCCTTTAAATACCGTTACTCACACCCTCTCACCAACGTCAGGTGTAAACATCATGTTAAAATCTTCTGGAGTAACAGTTTTCTTTTGGAAGATCAAGGAACGGCAGTTGAAGGCAAACAAGCTAAATCTCAGGCTGCAAAGGAAGGACTCTTTAACTGCTCCTCACATTTTCTGACTTGGGATTTGTTAAACCTCCAGCAAACTTGATTAGTCTTCAGCATATCATTAAGAGATCTCAGAAGTGCAGCTTAGTGAAAACAACCCTGGTTTTCAAAGGAGGTGATAAGAATCACCTCCAGGTTCATCTGAAATTGAACAAGCTGTGGAGTCTTAATCCATCCATCATTCCCTAGTTTTTAGTCTCTTCTACTCCTTTTGTATTCGTTTCCCTCCCCACCCCCTCCAAGGCGCCTGAGTGAGCCTCCCCGCATCGCAGCAACTCAATGAAATCTTGTAGGTTGACTGGTCATCTATGCCCACGGACAAAACTGCCTTCTTGTACCATTGATTTGCCTGGGAAGGCGCACTTCTGCTACCCTGTCTTCGATTGAGCTTTACAACAGTTGGGTCATTGGGCAAAGCTCGGCATTCTATTTGTTGCATCCATGGGGATCACTTTGGTATCACCAGGCACCTCTTTCAGTACTAAACTAAAGTCCGGTAGTTGTGTGCCTAATTTGCAAAGGCTTAACCACCTCGTTCCCCGCCCCCCCCCCTTTTTTTAAACAAAAGTTTGTAAGTTTCTTTCTTCGGTAAAAATAAGAACAGATCTATATATCCTTGGCCTCAACTTCCCAAAGGTTACAAGACCACACAAACTTCCTCTTTGGACAGGATCGTTTAGGGAACTCTATGGTGCACGCTAGAGGACTCTGTCCACTTTCCTTCCCCCAGAGGCAGCAGGAGCGGCAGTCGGGACAGCACTTACCTTTGCCTCCCCCAGATCCGGTTCTTCCTCGTAATAGCCCTGTCCCGACTCATAAGCCGCAGCTGCGGCCGGCGCCCGAGGTCCCAGGAGCAGAGCTGCAGCAATCAGGGAGCAGACCAGGGAGAATAATCCCAGCAAGTGCATGGTGAACAGGCTCCTTGGGGGGGTTGGGGCGGGGTGGGGAAGGGGTGGGGGAGGCTAGTGCGTTTACGGGGGGGCAGGGGGTGGGGGCTTGGGTGCCCCTGCAATGATGAGCTCTCCTGGTTTTCCTTGCCCCCAATATCCAGCCAGTAAAAAGCCTGGGGGACGGACAAGAGGCTGCAGCGGTGGCGGCTCCGTTGCGCGGGGGCTCCAAACTTTTTTCAACTTGCTCTCCAAGTAACTGCTGGGGAAAGTCGGAGCTTGTCAGGTAAAAACCCTCACAGGAAACCGGACATCCGAGTTCTCCTCATTCAGGAGATTGGGAGGTGAAGAGAGAGCGAGAGGGAGAGGAAAAGTCACCCCCCCTCCTTTTGTTTTTCTTTGGGGAGGGGGGAAGTGCATAAACACACCCCCCCCTTTAAAAAGTCTTAAACACCACGGATTGATCCCCCCCACCCCCCTTCCTCTTCCCCCTAAGTAACCCCCCGAGGGGGGCAGCAGCAACAGCTGGAGAGTCTGCAGTGGGGGTGTTGGGGCTGTTGGGGGGCGGGGGGCAGAGGCAGCGGCGAGGACTGCTGCGGCTCAGTCCCCTGACTTGGCCAGCTCCGGGGCTCCTGGCAGCGGCACGGGCAGGAGCGGCGGCGGAGGCAGCAGCAGCTGCAGGGTCCCGGGTGCTCGGACGTCCTCAGCGCGTGGAGCTGTGCGGCCGCGGTAGCGGCAGCAGCAACAGCGGCGGTCGCAGGGGGAGGGCATGACTGATGCGCCCTCTGCCTGCGCTTATGTGAGAGAAAGCGGCTGACGGAGGGAGCGGGTGAGCCCTGTCCTCCCTCCCCTCTCACTTTCCCTCGGAAACCTCTCGCACTGGAGCTTCCCTCCCCCCACCCACTCTCTTACCCCTCCCCCCACCCACTCTCTTACCCCTCCCCCTCCATGTGCAGTCCCCTGGCCTCATCCTGGCCGCAGGAGCAGAAATCTCAGCCCTCGGGGCTGGTCCGTCCCTAGTGAGAAAGGCGGCAATTTTCTCTTCGCTGGCTTTGGAGGCTTGTGTGGCCGCGCTGGGTAAAGTTGCAGCGAGTGGGGAAATGGGTGAACTTGGGACGTGGGAGCCGACCCCTTGCGGGCTTTTGCAAGTCCCGGGAACCCCTCCAGCTCCTTGCAAGCCTCTTCTTGCCTTCCCTGGCTACAGGTTTTAGCGCAGTCTGGGAGTTGTAAGTGAGAGCTCCAAGTGAAAGTCATCACCAGCATGGCGGAGATCCCTCGGGAGACACCCCCTCCCCCTGCCCTTCTCCTTTGTAGGAACTGGGAGTCATGGGGTGGGAGCAAGAACGAAGGGTGTTAGCAGGAAAAAAAAAATCAATGCAGAGTGTTGTCGGCTTGGATGAGCGAAATCTTAAACTTTGGGCATTTGGCAATTGGAGAAGAGATAGTGGTCCTTAGGAAAAGTCCTATAAGCCAAGGTCTGGATTTCTGTTTCCTCTTAAGGGCGCAACTCATTATGTGCTCAGTATCCCCAGGTAAGGTCGGAGAGCTCCTATGCACAACAGTATGGAGTGAGTTTTGCTGTAGGAAGCAGTATTTAAAAGATGACACACTTCCAGCCAGGAGAGACCTCCCCTCATCATCAGTTTCCTCATAGTTGAGGAAATTGAGGCCCACAGTGGTTGTGGATTGCTCAAGGCCACACGGAAAGGAACAGGATTTGGACATCCTCAAGTCAAGGTCCCTTGACTCCAGCGCTAACACTTTCAAAGACACTACACTCTCTCAGCCCTGGAAAAACGTTTGAGTGATTGATTCCACTGGGTAGAAGTCACTGGGTGAACACCAAATTCTGGTGCTTAGTATAGTGCTTTACTCCCAATAAGCACTTAATAAATGTTCATTGATTATCTACCTCCTTAAAGCTGACCAAACTAATTTTGAGCTCTGGGAGGAAAATGTGTCACAATTTCCCTTTCCTTCATAAATCCACTTTACAATAGTGTTTACATATTGTCCAAGGTAACCAACAATATTTCTCAAAGGATTTGAGTGTACAGAGATGTTGCCTCTTTCCCTCTTCCTTTACCTTTTCCTATTCTTTTCTTCCTCTTCTATTCCCATATATGTATATATACATACACATATATACATATATGTATATATCCACCTATTCTTCAGTTCTTTCAACCACACTGTTTTATTCAAATTTTCTTACTCTTTCCTCAGTTTTTATTTTAGGCCAAGCACAAGGACAGAAATAAATACCAAAGAAAAATAATGCTTGTCTTATCCAAAAGATAGTCTTAGGCATGTTGGTAATGCCTTGGAAAGCACACTGCATCTATAATGGGAGGACCTGGGTTCAAATTCTATTTGTCTTGGGCAAGTCACTTCATTGACTAGGACTCATTTTCTTTTTCTGTACCATGAGATCATTGGATGGCATGACTCAATGAGGTTGTTTCCTACTCTAAGTCTATGAACTGGAAACAGTATTATCCTATATTGTCATTAAGATGCCTCTGGAAGCTTTGTAGGGAATACATAGTCACTATTTTCATTCACTCATCTAATAAGCATTCTTTGATTATATTCAATGCACTAAGTATTAGTTATTATTTACAAGGCTCTGTGCTAGGTACGATGAATACAAAGACAAAACGAATGTGAACAGAAGGACTCTACTGCTGTGATAGGTACTAGGAGAGACCAAACTGGTTTATAGGTCTATTAAGTAGCTTGAATTTATATACCATTCTATAGTTCACAAAACATTTTCCTCACAATAACACTATGAGAGAAATATTGTGAACGTAATTCCATTTTACCTATAAGGAAATGAGGCCCCAAGAAATTAAGGAGTTTGAAGTGATATAGCTAGCATGTGGCAAAGTTGGAAATTGAACAGTTTTCTGATTCAAATTCCCATGATGCTTTCCCCCTCATTAAAGCAAGATGCCACTTAGTAAATTGCTGTAAAAGGATTTGAGTTGCCAAAATTTGTGTAGACATTGGAGGTAGAGCCTGTTTGTGTGATCTATGGACCATGGTGTCAACTTTCAAAATCTGTAAAGTCAGAAAGCCTGGGTTCAAATCCTGTTATGACACATTACCTGTATCACTCTAGCCTTTAAGTCCCAACCAAAATCCCGTCTCCTACAGGAAGACTTCCCTAACCCCCCTTAATTCCAGTGCCTTCCCTCTGTTAGTTATTTTCATTTATCCTGTATATGGTTTGCATTGTAGATATTTGTTTGCATGTTATGTTTCCCATTAGATCGTAAGCTCCATGAGGCAGGGACTGTCTTTTGCCTCTTTTATATACCTGGTGCTTTGCGCAGTTGATAGCACATAGTAGGTGCTTAATGGTCATTGAATTGAATTTCAGATCTTTGGAGCTCAGCTTCCTCATCTATAAAATGAGGGTGGAGCGTAACAGATGGCTTATAAACCTCTTCTAGCTTGAAATCTAATGAGCAAAAGAATCTAGAAGTGAACTTATTCATTACTCTAAGCAAAACTTTCTGAGCCAGCAGTAAAGAAATGAAAATATTCCTATGATTATAAGAATGTGAGCTCCTTGAAATCAGGAACTGTCTTATTTTTCTTGTATCCCAGGCTTAGCACAGTACTTTGCACATAGTAAAAGCTTAATAAATGCTTCATTTGTTCTGATGTTTGTCATTGAATTAGCCAATGATATACCTCCCCACCTACATTCAAAAAAGAAAAACAGAGATTAATGAAGAAAGTAGAATGTCCTTTGAAAAACTAAGGAGACAACAAATGCAGCATCAATTTTGAGACTAAACTAAATGTTTTGCAAAGCAGTGGCATTCACTATGGTGGTTAGTATAAAGAACACTGGAAAAAGATCAGAAACTAGATGCTAGCAGTTCTCATCTCTAAACTAAAAGGATGGGTTCTGGTATTGAAGTTGTATGATCCTAAAGAGTACCATCAGCATCATCTCCAAGATATGCTTAGCCATGTAAAAAAGTTCTGGAATATAGTCAGTTTGCCAACAACACAACACAACAACGCAAGTCTACTGGGTAGAATATATATGTGCCAAGAATACCATTCAGCTGCCCAAACAGTTGCTAAATGGTTATCTGAAGTGGGCTGACTAAAACCTGAGTGGTGAGACAAAATAGTGAAAAAATGCACAGACCACATCATATGATCCTGTATCCTAGTGGCCAAATGCTGGGAAATGTCAGCAGCAGCTGCCTCAAGAGAACATTGAAGCTTTCCTCTAGAGGACAACCAGCTTCAAGCAAGGATGAGGGACTCTTTTTGAGTGGTGGCTCAAGTATGAGCCACATGATCAAGGGTACAAATATCGGTGCTGCAAGTATGATGGGAGCAACCACAGGTTTGCCCTAGGGCTCTAAGTTTTAATGGGTGTGGATAATACCAGCTGTCCTGCATCAGCTTAGGAACAATTGAGTTATGACCTACTTAGAAAAAATTATATCTTAAAATAGGAAGCAACCAGGTAGTATGAGCTTACTCCCAGACTTCTCTTCCGTCCATTTCCCTTCAAATGAATGCAGAGTGACTTTGTGCCACCCACTGTAAGGTACGAATATAGTGGCCTATGTAGCAAAATGTTTCCCAACTGTGGACTGGAAGACATTTGGACAGTACTACAAATATCAGCAACTTCTGTATACTGAAAGATGACTTTTAGGTATGAGCAACAGAGAAAAAAAAATATTTGTTCTTTCACTTTTTTTCATATATGTGCATATACAGATAGTGATTGTTGATAATAGTGTCAGTTTAAATTTAATCAACATTTATTAAGTTCCTACTATAGGCACAGTGTTAGACACTGGAGATGGAAAAAAAATGAAAAAAGGCATGGTCACCACCCTCAAGGAGCCTAAAATACTGTGGTCTCATATTGCAAGGAAACTCGGAAATTTGTAAATGCAGCATCTTACTTCTAATAAATATTGTATTGACTATTAAGGTTAGAAAAAACAAATACCTTAAACTGATTAAGTACTCTACATTGAGAAAATTTACAAATAGTAGTCTATCCAACTGACTTCTTCCCCTTCCCACCCTGTATTTGCAGATTTCCTTTTTTAACTATTCCTCAGTCTTGACAGGTACTAATTCCAGCTGATAAAGGTGTGAGAGTGGAGGTGAGAGAATCCAGATTCACAGAGCAGTGCTACTTTTCCTGGGAATAAAATTCCTTTTGAAGGGTGTCCGTCATGTTCAAAACCAAACCAAACAAAGTGGATGAATTAGATGAACCAGAGCTACCTATGTTTCAATAACCTTGACATAAAATATGTATCTTTTTCAAGTTAATAAATATGCATTAAATACTTTATTAGTCTGCTAAAGCTGGGAATGCAAATATAAACAGAAAGAAGGACAGTCTCTGATGGCAAAGAGCTTAGACTGTAATGAGGGAAGACAACATATCAAAAGAAACTGAAAAGGGGGAATTTGAGGGGGTAGTAGTGAAGTCCAAGAGTCACGTGGATTGCCTGGTCAGGAATAAAGTCATGGTTAGCCTGGGCATCCTTCTTAAAATGGAGGTTCTGGGAAGAACTAGTCCAGGGGTGGTGAACCTATGGGCTCAAGGCCGCATGTGGCCTTCTGGGTCCTTGGGTGCGGCCTTTTGATTGAGTCCAGATTTTACAGAACACAACCTTTTACTAAGGGGATTTGTTCTATGAAGTTTTGGTTCAGTCAGAGGGCTGCACTTGAGGACCTAGAGGGAGTCACATGTGGCCTTGAGGCTGAAAGTTCCCTACCCCTGAACTAATCCATCAAAGGAAGAGGTTGTGGACAGGCAAGGAGGTTGCATGGGGAGAGGAGGGTCCTTCCAGTGGGAGAAGTCCAGGGGTGAGTGAGCTTCAAGGAAAAAGAAATTTCTGTGGCATGCATGATAGGGAAGGTGTGTAGTTAGGGGTCCAGCAAGGTTGAAAATAAATAGGACATGTCCTAAACATAGCTGTGATGTCAATGCAGTTTGTCTTCTGTCCTCAGCATCTCTCCCTGGATGATGGTGATCCTGCTCCATCTCTGCTCTCTCAGTTATCAACTGTTAAAGCTGGAAGGAATGTGCCATATCACCTGGTTGAAAGTTCTCATTTATGGGTAAGGAAATTGAGACTCAAAGAGGGAAAGCCTTGCAATTAGTTATATGACAAAACCAGGAATCAACCTAGGTTTCCAATCGTTGTAATCCATTGTCCAATTAAATAGAAAAAAATATTTTTTTCCCTTTCCCATCAATTGACTAACTTATTACTTTGAAGCATCAGTTTCTACACTCAGGGGTTAACATCCCCCCTCCAATCCTTTGCTTTTTAAGTCCTTTCTAATTATAAAATTAAAGCCTCCTGCACTCTCAATCTTAAAAATGCTATTTCAGGTATCAGAAAGCAGATGAAAATTCATGCTAAGGCATACAGTGGAACATGACCACAATGACATCATATTCATTGCTTGGATTTGCAAGTGCACAGTGAAAATAAACAGCTGCAAAATTGTGAATGAGTATAAATTTAATTTCAGTTTCTCTGAGTATTCCTTTCTTTCTTTTTTCCTTCTTCTGTGAACTCTGTGGCAAGCAATACTTTGTCTACCCCCATCAGTCTGCCCAGAACTTTCCTGCCAACAGTGGAAAGGATCTGATATCATTTGCATCCTGACTGAAACTCCCTCACACCAAAGTGTTACCTCTCCCAGGTATTTGCATTTTAAAATCTTTCCAGCAAAGCATCCAACAAACCTTTATTGAGTAGGGTTTATCTATGGATGTCACATGTTTAACAACTGGCATTCCAAAAATAAATGTTTGCATGTCTGCATTTTAAGCATTTTCTCTATCACTTCCTTAGGTCTAGACTGTAGACACTCAACCAAACTATAAATCCAGCCCTGATTGTAAAATTTGCTGAAAATGTTCATACTGAAATTTTAACAATTAGCTCTCACCAGCTGGCTCAAGCCGGCTCAAGCTGGCTCCAGCACACCCCTGGTTTAAAGGGGTTTTGACACAAAAGTTTCTTTTATCTCTAATTTACAAAGGGGAAAGGAAGAAACAGAAAGAGAAGGGTTACTTAAAAAGATGAAGAGGAGAAAAGCAGGATTTAAAAGTAAGCTAACAGGAACAAATTATCTGGCATATTGAGAATAAGGCTCAGAAATGTGGAGCTAAGACAGAGCATTGAAATATTTCGTGTTAATTCATAAATATGTTGTTTTTACTTTTCTGTATGCAATTTTTTCCCTACAAAGTAGAATATCAGCTCTTCAAAGGCAGCAGCTTTTTTTTTCATTTTTGACTTTGCATCCCCACCGTAGTAGTAGAAATTAAATTAGTTTATTTAATTGCCCTAAATTGAATTGTGGAATTAGTCTTTGTCCAAAATATAGACAACCTCCAATTTAGGCTACACACTCAAAATTAAATCTCTTTAAAAAGAAAAAATAGCCATCTTCTTTTAAAGAGAATTATACAAAACCACTGTTTAAAATAGAGTAGCCTTTTTATTTGCATTCCAATCTTTTTTTTTTTTTAAGGAGCTTTACTCATAGAAGAATGTAAAAGCTAGAAGAGACCCAAGAGATCACTTGATCCAAACTTCTCATTTTACAAATGAGAAGGCTGGTGGCTTTCAGAGGTTAAGCAATTTACCCAGGGTCACATGGATAGTAAGTGACATGGCTTGACTTGAACCTGACTTGAACCCAGGTCTCATGACTTACTGCTCTTCTGACCAGGCCTCTTAACTCTGATCCCATACTTGGTTTAAATAAGTCCAATTATTCTTATAGCCGGGCACTGTGATCAACACTATAGCATGTTTGAAAATCATTAACCCCTCATGGAAGGGATCAAAATAGTGGTAGAGTAATTGCCTGGAAAAGAAGATGAGAGCGCAAGTCATTACTGAAGAGGAAGTCATCAATCTTACTTCACAGATTTAAAGATGAAAGAGACAGCAGTCCATCTAGTCCAACCTTTTCATTTTACCTAGGAGAAAACTGAGTCAGAGAGAGGTGAAGTGGTTTGCCTGAGGCCACCCAGGTAGTGGCAGAACCAGAATTCTAACTCAGGTCATATGACTCCAAATACACTGTTCCCCTTATAATTTTGAAAACCTTTTTACAAAGTTCCTTTTCTGAGGTAAAATTAAGTAAACAATGTATAACTATATCTGTGTGCACAAAAGCATATACCCCATATACAAGAAAGGAAAATTGAGTAGGCAAAGGAGTCTAAGCCAAACCATGACCACATAAGCCACCACCTTGGTCTTTGAATAAATCACTTAATTCCTTCTTACATCTTGCCTCAGTTTCCTCATCTGTAAAATGGACTAGAGAAGGAAATGGCAAATCACTGCAGTATCTTTGCAACAACAACGAACAAACAAACAAACAAAGAAAACACCAAACAAACCCAAATGGAGTCACAAAGAGTTGGACATGACTTGACAATGACAACAACAACAGATCTAGGAATGAAATAAGGAAAAACTCGCTAAAAAGTAGAATAACCCAAAACTGAACGGGCTGCCACAAAAGTGGTATGCTCCTTTCACTAGAAAACTTTAAGCAATGATTGCTTCACCTCTTCTTGGGTATGCTGTATGGTGGATTTTTGTTCAGACATAGGCTGAACTAGCCACCCTTTGAGGTGTCTTCCAGTATTGAAATTCTGTGAGTTGATATAAAGGCAATAAAGATGTGCTAATGGTATAACATGAACACTTTTCCAGGGAAAACCGAATTGTTAAGTTTATATTGGCTTTAAACCAGGAGTGTGGTGGAGCTAGCTTTTGCTAGCTAGTGAAAGCCAATTATTAAAATTTCAGTATGAACATTTTCACCTTGGAAATCACCAAATTCTGCAACCAGGGATGGATTTACCATTTTGTTGACTATCCAGACTTGACAAAATAATGAAGAAAATGTTATTATTGCAGACTGAACCTAAATGTGTGTTATGCATGCATTCGTTTTTGGAGAGACAACATTAAACATCTATCAGTATATATTCCTGCTTTAGATAGAGAAGTATGAAAAAAATTGCATGCAAAATTGGATGTTCTACTCTAAAATTTATTAAAAAAAAACCATCTCTTCAGGGAGCCTGGTAAAAGCTGCTCTACCATAAGGAGGGGGCTTACTCCATTCTTGCCCTTTGTCCACTCTAGGCCAGGGACAACTCTTGGGGCTCTCTGTCCAATGCTGGTGGGCATGGCCCCTCTAGGTCACCTCTTCCCCTGGAGAATGCATTTGGATGAGCAGGAAATTATCAACTATAATCCTTACCCTAAGATAGAAGACCTCCAGGCCATACCATCTGCTCCACTAGTACTGTATCCTTCAAACATCTTATCCTTCTCCCCCACTCCTTTCTTCCTATACTCTCTCATATGTGTTGTCCTCTCCCCCTACCCCCACCCCCCATTTAAAACACGAGCTTTCTAAGAACAGACAGTTACTGTTTTCTCATATCTCCAGCACAGTGCTTAGCACTTAGGAAGCATTTAATAAATGCTCCCACCCTCCCCCCCCCAATTAATTCATCAATTGAATGGTTGAATATCCAAAATCCTTTGGTCCTTACTGTTTGACTTGCTGCTCCAGATACTTAGTTACTTCTGGTGTGTCCTATGCACTGCTTGGTTTTTCCATCTGCTTTATCCCTCTAACCCTCAGATAGCTAAGTCTTTTTATCCTCCTTTTAGCCGAATCCTCCTACATGTGTTCTCCCCCCATTTAAAGTGTGAGCTCCCTGAAAGCTGAAACTGCATTGCTTTTCTAGTTATAATGGCAGCCTTTAGTACAATGCTTGGTGCTTAATAAATGCTTTTTCATTCATTGATTCAACCAAACTTATAAAAAACATTGTAATCTCTGAAGAAATGAAATTGCACAGTCCAATGGGCAATCAAGACTTTAGTAAATTGCAGCATAATATCGTCAGTGACTTAGTATAAAGATCATCCCAGAAATACATGAGCAGAAAAGAATGCAGACTGGTCATGGAGCAAAATTATGGAATGGCAGAGACACAGACTTAGTGGTGTACTGGCACCCACAGAACGTTAAAAAAAATACCTAGAAGATGGTCTCGAGGATACTCTATAGAAGATATATGGGAGGTTGGGGACTAGGTTTGCATAGGATTAGAAGATAGGACAGGCTATGAACTGGTAGAAGGAATGCCTATATCGATGAGATCAGAGATCCATTGAAAGTGTACATACTATCCTCAATTATTCTGATAGAATTGCTTGATCAACTAACCTCAACACAACTGCCTATATTCTATTGATTTTGTATGGTCTAGGGTGGAAAAGCCTTGAAAAGGGATTTTCTTCTATACTTCTAGAACAAGTCTAGTGACATATGTATGTGATTTAAAAACAAAATAAAACTTATATCTTAGTTATAGATGACACTTAGATTAACTACAAATCAGATTTATAAAGACCACACGGTCTATATTTGGAGCAATATGCCTTTTTGATTGATGGGGAAACTCCCTTTTACTTGAAATCAGGTTGCACATAGGTGGCCAGTGATAATGATTAAACCATTTTAGTAATTTTAGTGGGTCTTGGTCAAATGTGATAATAGGTATCTCAGTCCCTCACATCATCATCCCTCTTACCTCTCTCAAATGTAATTTCCTCCATCATACTACCCTAAGACCTTCATCAGCTATGAATTCATGGACTCATTTCATCTACATCTTCTCCCCAACTCCAGACCACAAAGACTGTTCTGAGTCTCATGTTCCTCCCCACCACCCCACCTACAGAATGGAGATCATAAGTGATCCTTCCTATCAACATCCATATGTCCCTACAAAGGCCATATATGGTTTAGAGTTTTGGCTTCCTTGAGTGACCTAGCACCAAGATGAGAGAGAACTAGGAGCAACTGCCCAAGGTTTCACTCCGAGTGAGGGAGCACAGAAGACATTTAGTCAGATAAGAAAGAATGGATTGAATACAGCAACCTCAAATCTTGGAACATGGGATATCTCTTTTGTCTCTTAACATATGTGATAAAGATGATATGTGTGGTTTGTGGGGAAAGAGTTTGCACTGGCACTGACTTAGGTACTAGAGCAGGGGTGAGGAATCTTCAGCCTCAAGGCACATGTGGCCTTCGAGGTCCCTGGGTGTGACTTTCTGAGTTTTATAGAACAAATCCTTTTATTGAGGACAAAAACAAAAGCAAAATTCGACCTAATTAAGAGAGACATGCAGGGAATCTACATTTTGCTAAAAGGCACCATAGACAATGAAGTAATATCAGTACTAAACATCTATACATCAAATGGCACAGCATACAGATTCTTAAAATAAAAATTAATGAGTTATAGGAGGAAATAGACAGTAAATCTATACTAGTGAGGGACCTAAACTTTCCCTTCTCAGAACTTGATAAATCTAACCATAAAATAAATAAGAAAGAAGTTAAGGAGGTAGAGTTTTAGAAAAGTTAGATATCATAAACCTCTGGAGAAAATTAAATAGACAGAAGTTTACCTTTTTTCTCAGGTGTACATACACCTTCACAAAACATAGCCATGTATTAGGGCATAAAAACCTCATAAGCAAATGAAGAAAAGCTAGATTAGAGCTGCCAGATTTTAAGAGAAATGTAAAAGAGCTAAGCATTTCTTAAAAAGTTAAGAGGCAGCATAGCATAGTGGATATGGCGTTGAATTTAGAATGAGTAAAACAGGGGTTCTAATCCTACCTCAAATATTTACTATCTCTGTGTGTATAACCCTAGAAAAGTTACTTAACTTCTATGTAACATGAGGTGCTTGAACTCAATGGCCTCTAAAGTCTCTTCCAGCCCTAAATCCTATGATGCTAGAGCCCCCAATCCTAAATGATCCTATACCACATCTCACAAACTTCTGGATATTTGTTTATCTAAGTGTCAGTTAGAATAGTCCAATCCTAATCTTCCTTAACAATTAGCATCCTTTGCTGAGTGAGGGGAGCAGAACCAGGAGAACTTTATATACAATTACAGACACATTGTATCTGTGATGACTAATGATAGACTTGGCTCTTCTGAGCAATGCAAAGAAAGAATTAGAGTGTGAATGCAAATTGAAGCAAACTATTTGCTCTCTCTTTTGTTGTTGTTTTTTGTTTCTTTTTTGTTTCCTCCTTCTCATGGTTCATTCCATTGGTTATAATTCTTCTTTACAACTCGACTATTGTGAAAATATGTTTAGTGTGAAGGTGTATGTAGAGTATATTGGATTGCATGTTGTCTTGGGTGGGAGAGGGGAAGGAGAGGGAGGAGGGGAAAATTTGAAACTGGAAAACCTGAGGAACTAAATGCTGTAAATTAAAAATAAATAGATAAATTTAAAAGAAAAAAAATTAGCATCCTTGTTCTAGTTGACTACATTATAAGTTTCTTAGACTACAGAGATCATATCTTCTGTATTTTTTGGGGGGGGGTGTGTATTAGGTTATTCTAACACATTGCTTTCAGGTAAACTCTAAGTACCTCCTACAGAAAATGAAATTTGCTAGGCACTGGACATACAGAGACAAAAATGTAATAGTTCCTGTCCTCAAGGATCTTCTATTCTTACATGAGAATGTATGGTAAAGTCATGCTTCCTGTCAGAGATCTTTCATGCACGGTCAAATTGATTTCACAAATCAAGCTCAAGTCCTCTATTGTGCCTAGTCTGACTTTTTCCCTTGGGGCAACTAGGTGGAGCTCAGAAACTGGGCAAAGAATTTAGTTATAGAATCTGATGCACCTTTCTCAACATAGCCCCCATTTCCACCCTGAGCCCACTGCACATAATCTTACCATTACTGAATCTCCATACTCCCCTAGTCTGCAAGCTCCAGCATTAACTAACATTGACTGACTTCTAACATTACTCCCTCTTTCCCATTCACAGATCCACTGTTCCTATGGCACACCCATATGTAAACTGCCAAGGCCTCTAATCACTAGACACTTCCTCATTCTCAGTCATTCACAATGCTGTTCTTTCCCTCCCTCTTAATTCACCTCTGAATTTGCTCAGTCTCACCGAAATTCAAGTTCTCAGTCCCAGTGAAAACAAGTGTGGAGAAAATTTAATTTATCTTGAATAAACTGAGGGCATGATTGGCAGCTAAGGGCAGCCAGTACTTAACTCCAAAATCACCCATAAAATGTTGTTCTTTAAGATTTTAACTCTCCCCAAAGAAGGACTTTTCTTTGGTGGATATGTGAGGGGATGGATAAAACCAGGATAATTTGAAATGGGATAATTACAAAAAGTTTTTCTTGGAGAGAATTCTATTTATCCTTTTTTTAAAAAAAATCTAATTCTTCCTTCTGAGTACTCAGGGAACTAGAACGATTTCTATGCATCCACAAAGAGAACAGAGACCTAATTTCCTTGATACCCTTCTCAATTCATAGCTCAAATTGCTCTTACATTATATCATAGAGTTGTAAGAATCAAATGCAAGGATAAAATATATGGAATTTGTAAATTGCAGGTCGCTCTACAAATGTGTCATGACACAAATATGTTGTCAACATCATCATCAGATGTGAACTCCATTCATGTACTTTAGAAAATGATCAGCTATTTAATTAGGAACCCACATGATCACTCAGTAACTCCATTTCCTAAGAACTTTTGAAAGCTGCTTAGGAGACTGGTTTCCTGAGTGGGATGAATGGTTGGGAGTAGTTCAAAAGAGCATGTGAGACTTGCATTCTCCTTCATGCACCTTAACCTATAGAAAGCTTCTGACTCACAGGATAGAGGATCAATCTTACAGAAATGATTGAAAACATGCTTCAGTGTTATTTGGAAACTGAGGAAGCATCTACACTAGTATGTTGCAGTATATGGTGGGGGTAGATGGTGGGGGTGGGGCAAGGAAGGATTGGAAATAAGTGGAAAAAAGCCTGAGACGCAAAGAGACAGAAGTGCCAACAGTGGTGTGTCTTTCAAAGAGTCAATGTAGCTGAACACCAAAGAAGAGTAGCAGCATATACTTAGTATGGATAAGGTCACTCGTGGGCCTTCTCATTCCCCCTCTGCACCTCCCCCCACACAAATAGCAATACTTTAGACTTTAAAAACAACAATATAATGTGGTTAAGGATAACTGAAAAATCTATTTGTGCCTAATGTTGGAGGGTTGTTTAAAACTTTCTTCTAAAGTATGCACTGTGGATACACAATACAATACAAACAATAAAAACGATATACAGATCCCAAGATCTCAGTGTAGGGCATTCTTTGTTTTTTATTTATTGTGTCTTGTTTGTTGTAAAGTGATGCTACATAAATACTTGGAGTTTGCACACTTCTGGAAGAAATATTCCAAGCATGCTATCGTGTTTCCTGCTTTATAGAGGTAAATAAAAGAGCACCAAAGAAGGAAGTTCAAATGTGTGCTGCTGTTAATGGTTTCCTTGAAGAAACTACGTCACATACTTGTTTCTTTGTAAAGTATGTCTTTGCACAAGTTTGAGGATTTGGGGCTTCCTCAGTTAACCTACCACATCTTGGAACCCAGTATGCTATTAGCCCTTAAAATCTAACTTTCCTCTCCTCTCCTTCATAGCCCTGTGCCCTGCCCTCTCTTCTCCTCTTCCTTCTTTCTTTCCACTTCCTATTGTCTCTCATACATTCTACTCAATTTCTCTTCACTCATGTTCCCACTTAATTGCTCTTCTTGTTTAAAAAACAATACATAGGTATAAATCACTCCTGGGCAAACTTGGATAATTGAACTTCTAAGGCTGGGAACTATAGTCCCCCTGGGAGATTCAATCCTCAAAAGAGTGGGTACCCCAAGAATATAGAGGCAAGGTTAAAAAACAGTGTCACTCTCCTTGATGCTTTGTTAATATGGTCCCAAAACTCATCAGGCAGACTAAATTGTAACTAATATGATATAGGTTATTACCTAATTAGTTAATTAGTTACATGTCTAACCTGTCTGAGGCAAAGTTGTCATAAAAGAGGGGTGATACTACATAGATTATAGACGAAAGAGAATGGAAGACTAAGACTTTCAAGTGTTTATCCAGTATTGTCCAAGAGAGAGCCACTGCATTTGGATGACATGAATCTTCCCATTCTTAAAAAGGTTAAATCTGAAATATGGGGTTCTTAACCTGGGGTACACGAATTCCCAAGTATCCATGGATAGATTTCAAGCAGACTTCAAAGAGAAAAAAAATTATATATTTTTCACTAACTGAAATTTGATTTTTTTTTAATTATGAACACAGGCAACAAACATAATTCAGAGAAGATGTTCTAGGCTTCGCCAAATGGCCAAAGAGGGCCATAACTAAGAACTCCTTAGACCTATAGAATTTTAGAGCTGGAAGAGACCTTAAAGATATCTCAGGGGCAGCTAGGTGGCACAGGGAATAAAGTACCGGCCCTGGAGTCAGAAAGACCTGAGTTCAAATCCAGCCTCAGACACTTGACACACTTACTAGATATATGACCTTGGGCAAGTCACTTAACCACAATTGCCCTGCCTTCCCCCCTCCAAAAAAAGAAGATATATCAGAGGAGATATTCTCCTCCTTGGAAGTCTCTGAAGAGAAGCTGGTAATCGTTTGTCAAGCATGTTAGTTACAGTTATGATTCTATTTTGTTCATGATTTGAAGTTTGGACAATATGGTTGCTGAGGTGCCTTTGAACTTTCAGATGTGTTGATTCTGTGATTCTATAATCTATTCTTCCTGGAGTGTATGGGATCACTGACCTTTGGTGTCTACCTGTCCCCTGCCTCTCACCTATGGCTCCAAGAAGCTGTAGCATGCACAGAGGCCACACCCCAGTAAAACTGATTTGGCAGATGGACTAACCAGGTTGAGGGTAGCCAACAGGCCTCAAATCAATGAGTTAGAGGGATGCCTATCCAAGCGTGTGAATATTTCTCCCAACAAAATGGGCAGATGAGAACAATTTTGTTTTAGTGGCCCAGAAGGTGACTGAAGCAGGTGTTATAGACTGCTCAGAGCTTGAATAGACATGGAAGAAGCCAAGGCCATCCAGTCCAATACTCATCATCTTAACTTCTGTCTTGCCACTGGACATTGATGATTCTGGAAGAAAGAGTGAGGCTGATAATTGCACAACTTCACCTCACTTAAATCAAATTCACATGCAAGTCAAGACACCACTCACCATCCACTACTTCGTCCACCTTGTTCGATGTTAAGCAGGGCGGGACTTTTTTTTTTTACTGTTTTCTCTTGGAATGCTGAGGTAATCAAGTGCCTTTGATGAGTCTTGCCTTTCAAATGTAATGGCCAGAAAAATGGACGTTTTGTTGTCTTTTGTTTGAGTGCTTTTCAGCACCAAAGCAATCAAGGGCTTTTGATGAGTCTTGCTTTTGTTTCAATCAAAAGTCTTTGAATAGATCAAAAGTCTTTGATGACCTGGTTAAGCCACAGGAAGGCTTAGCTCACATGGGTTTGAGTTGCATGATTGTGATGCCGTCTGACTGAAGAAGTTTATATATACTCTAGGGTCAGTGTTTTGCTTTGCTTTGCTTTGGGGCTCTCACTCACCAGAAGAGTGTGGTGTGATTTGACGAGATGAGACTCTGGGTAACCGTCACAGAGACCCCCAGCTTTGAAAACCCAGATGTTAGTGCTTCTCTCTCTGGTAACTGTTTATATATTGCTTGGACAGATAGCTAGAAGCCTGTCTGCTGAGTTATGTTATTTTGCTCTGTTTATATAATTTCTACTTGTAATTTCTGTCTGTGTTTTCTCTGAAGTTCAGGGTGCTGACTTTTCCCCCTGAACTAAGTGAATGATATATGTATGTTTAATTAAAGTGAGATTGTTAACCCCTTAAAGTTGCCTTCCTTAGAAAAGCAGATCGAAGAAACTGTGCTAGCAGCTCTCCTGTGTGCTGGTGTTATTAGCCTTACACCTCCACAGTAGCTACAAGCAACATTATTGTTACACCTTGAAGTCCTGTGGTGACCAGTGAATGATGAAGCAGCCTTTATGGATACATTGGGAGCTACAGCTACATCCCTGCCCAAAACATTGGACCAAAAGAGCAGTGGGATACAGCAACCCCCCTGGGTGTCTGAGCATCCTTTTTAAATGACCTGCTTGAATTAAAAAAAAAAATTTAGTTGTACATTTTGGATTGAAACACAGATTTTGTGAATTCTGATCCAATGGGTTTCCCCCTACATCTTGGCTTTGTTTTCCTATTTTCACTAATTTTTTTAAAAAAATATTTATTGAGTATCTGGAATCTGTTTCAGACTGTGGGAGCAGAGAATATAAAAGGAATGCAAAACAGTCCTTTCTCTCAGAGAGCTTGGAGGCTACTTTTATATTTCTCCTCACCTAATCCTTCCATTGTCTCTCTTCAGTGCACACCCTCTTGATCATTCCCATTCCCTCTCTCACCTACAACCTCTTCTTCTATATTGCCTCCTTCATTACTACTTGCCAAAATCCCCAAATTTTCCCTGTAAATAAGAAAACAAGAACCACTACTTTCATTTGACTCTGGCATTCCCACAAGCTATTTTCTTTATCTTTTTCATGGCCAAAGTCCTAGAAAGATTTGTCTATAGTCATTGCCTCCATCTCCTCCCCTCTTAGTCATGTCTCAATCCCTTACAAAGACTTGCATCTAACTTCTGACTCCTTTGCCCCCCACTCAACTGTACTATTCTTTCCAGGTTTACCAATAATCTCTTAGATGAATGCTTAATCCAGTGACCTTTTTTTCATTCTTCATCCTTTGTGACTTCTTTTTGCCACAATTGATTAGCCTCTCATCCTAGATTCGCTTTGTTGTGATTCTCTTCCTATCCGATCATGTTATTTAAGTCTGCTTGTAGAATCACCAAGTGTGTGCTGTCCACTATGTTTAAATGTATTCCACCATTCTTCCTGGAGTCTTCTTTTCACCTTTTTTTTCTAAACTCTCTCCCTTAGTGATCTAATCTGCTCCCATGGATTCCCAGGTCTTTAAAGAACACTCCATAATCTGGTTTGCTCCGTATATGTGGTATTTCATCTCCCATCTTTTCCTCAGTGCCGTATGTGTAAAATATACTTCCCTGCCCCCTCACCTCCACCTAAGTTCCCTTCAAATCATAGTTACAGGCCATTTCAATTCAATAGGTATTTATTAAGCAACTACTCTGTGCCAGTGAGAATAAAATAACCAAATGAAATAATCTCTCCTCAAGGAGTTCACATTCTAATAGGGAGGATACAATAGGAACAGAGAAAAGTATTTATTTTTTTCCCACTTAATAGTATTTTATTTTTTCCAATTATATATAAAGATAGTTTTCAACACTCATTTTTTAAATGAGATTTTGAATTTCTTTAGCTCATTTTGCAGATGAGGAACTGAGGCAAACAGGGTTAAGAGATTTGCCCAGGGTCACATAGCAAGTAAGTGTCTGAGGCCAGATTTGAACTCAGGAAGATGCGTCTTCCTGACTTCAGATCCAGCACTCTATGCACTGTGCCCCTTAGCTTCTGTAGACTTCTGTATGCTGTACTGAAAAATAGATTTCATAGAAAAACCAGTTCCATGGCAATCAAATTATAACTGAGTAAATATCAAAATCAGCAAATTCAGCAAATATCAAATATTCAAATTCAGAAAGGAAATTATAAGGAAAAGCAAATGGCCTAAAGTTGGTGTGGAGAGCCAGTATTAGTTGTAAATAAATCTTTATTAGACTTTTCTAAGTCATAAACTCTTACTCTTTCCATTTTTTATGGAACCTTCTGCCCCCATTGTATATTCCTCATTTAATGCTTCTTTATAACATTCCAATGCTCTAATGGAATTGTAATTTTATCAATATTTGAATTCCAAGCAATTCAAACATAATTACCCATCCTCTGCTACTTTTGTCTATATCTTTCCATAAATTTGCCATGGTGGGTACATACAACGTGGATCTTGAAGATCTTCATGTTCTTTTAATATTGTGTGGATACCCATGGAACCTATGTGTTTCTTAAATCCACTTTTAAAACCCTTAAAAGATCAATGGATGATGAGAGAGTAATCCATATTAACTTCTCTTTTCAGTGGGTCTTATATTTAGGGGGCCTCAGAAAGTTATATGAGTTCTAACTTGTCAATATCATTTCTAATACGTGGTTCTATGGGCCTGCACATAGTAGGTGCTTAATAAATGTTTATTAATTGATTGACTGAGCTAAGCATTCACTCCCAAATGTGTTCTAACCAGGATAGAATAAGATGTGTCTTAGACCTTCTTTAAGACAGTATGTCTCAATTAATGGAGCTTAAAAATCACATTTTTGTGGGGTCCCGTATTGTACTACTGATATATATTAAGCTTCCAACCCAGAAAAACAAAACAAAACAAAACAAAACAAAAATACCTCAGATCTTCCTGTAAGTCTTTGCTAGCTATAGCTCACTATATCTTTACTTGTGTGGTAGATTTTTGTACCTTTATAAGACCTTATATTTATTCCAATTAAATTTTAATCTTCTTCAATATAATTCAATGCATTTCAATCAGCATTAATTAAATACCTAATATTTTCGACACTGTACTACTAGATTTGTTCCATTGATCCCATCTATCAAGACCTTTTTACTTGTGTACTCCCATATAATGTAAAGTCACTAGCTTTATATCATTTGCAAACTTGGTAAGTATGCCAACTATAGCTTCAGCCAAGTCATTGACAGAAATGCTATAGATCAAAGAAGAGATCCTTACTTGGATCCCCTGGAAATGTCTCTACAGGTGGACACTGATAACCACTCTTTAGGTTGTCATTTAATCAATTCTGAATCCGCCACCATCTACATTTTCTACATTTCTCAACTTTAAAAATCCACAAAGACATGATCCAAGCAATTTCCAGATCCACCTAATTGTACCATCATTGATCTCACATTACTATTTGTCCATAAAATGAGAGATTTTGTCCCAGAACAGATTTTGTTAAACAGTTCATTACTGAATCTCCTTGAGCTCAGTATGAATTCTTTCTTAATTTTTTATTTGTATTCCATGGTTCAGTCTTCACCTGAACTCCCTACTCATTTTAGTCTCTTGACAAGACCTATGTGTTCAGGCCACTCAAGTTTTATGCTAACATGTCTACCTCCTTCTGATTCCATTAATCTTTGTTTCTACCCTTCTGTATCTGTCATACCTTGTTTGACTGCTGGCTGCTGTACTAGACTTGAATTATTTGTAAGGACAGGTGCCAAGAGATGAATCAACATTGCTCTCTTTATTAAATGAATTGGGTTTGAAATTAAGCTGATTTATTATCAACATGTTAAAGATGAAGAATAAATCTTCAAATTATTATCCCATTAAGACTAATCAGAAACACTCATGCCTCATTTTTTCCTCCTTTGTGCAAGGAGCCAATATTTCTCCTAAATAGGTTGGCACATAGCATAGTTGGCACTTGAAGCTTTCCATGGATTACATACCAACAGAATCCCATCTACATTTAAACTAGGCTTCTCTCTGAATAGCAGAAAGACTACTGCACATGTAAATAATACCATGAAATCAGATTAGATGCCCCAAAACAGCACAGGGAAAGAAAGCAGGTCAAATTGATAGGCTTTTAAAGCATGGAAGTCATCACTATAACCTCATGTTGTTTCAGTATGTACATACCAAGTCTAGAGATTATAAAATGAATCTCTGAGAAAATCTACTACCACTTGAAAATAATGCCAATTATGCTGAAAAGAAGAATCTTTATTGACATAGGAAGAGGGACCTAAAGAGCAGAACTCTGTCTGATGAAAATAAGACTTTTCCTCCAACTCCTGTGAATGTGAGCCATGCATGTTCATTGTGAGAGCTGTTTGGAAAATCCGTAGCTCTTTGGGGGTGGGGGGATGGCAAATGAATGAACAGTCAGCTAAGGTCCTGCTGCAGCAACTCTTGATGTCTCTCGAAGCCAAATTGCTTGGGAGTCATGTTATTTAGTTATGTGTATAATTGGGATTGTCAATGTCTATACTTTAAACATCAAGTTAATATACCAGAACAGCTGTGAAGTGATCTTTGACATGGCGTGACATCCTTTTCTTAGATAAGGAGCACTTTGAGGAGGAGCTTATGTAAGGGAGAGACATGGAGGCATTCAGGATGTCAGCTAAATGTGGTCAAAGGGGCCCAGTTCCCTAACTTCTGCCCCAAACCAGACTTAGAAGAGGAGGGAGGGAAGGTGCTGAAATATATCTCCAATGCTCCAGCTGAGATAATAACATTCTTCCATTCTCTGATTCTTGAATATTCTCATATTAATTAGCTATATAATGATCACTTAACAAAGGTTAATTTAACCATTCTGTGATTTTATTATTTTCTTTCTGGTATTTTTAAACTAAATTTATCTCTGAAATAAATGGGAAGAAAAGCAGAGTGAAAACTTCAGATTTAGGATTATACCCATGAGTTTTGAAATTACTTAGACATTCTGGCATAAAATACTTTGCTCTCCCCTCAGGAAAGTCCCTAAATTTGAAGTTAGTTTAGCCAAAGACTGAGAGAAAGTGGTGATAACTTAAGAGGCTTGAAAACATCTCTCTCATGGTCTTTAGAAATAGTATATAAGATCCATTGGTTTGTTGTTTATATAATCCTCTTATTTTAGTCTTAATATAGCAACTTTACAAGTTTGGAGGATATCTCTTCCTTGTCAATGGGTGGTGTTTGTAGAAAAGTGGCACCTTCGGCTAAGTGCTTATGTTCTGCAGTGATAGAGACAATTGAAATATAAACACAGTCCACAACATAAACATGTAAAATATGTCCGGAACTGTGACTTGATGGGTGTGTATAAACCCAGGCAAAAATTAATACAAAGAATATAAGTGTTATTTACTATAACCTGAATTATTTTCTTTACATGGGTGTTGTTCATGGTATATGTGTATGTATGTTGGATATGTCTGTGCAATATCTAAACATAGGAATGTCAAGTTTAAAATTCTATCATTCAGATATTAGGTCTACATAATGTCAAATTTGAAATTTTTGGAAGCATCTGGTTAAAATATCTGGATGGCTCACTTATTTTTTCTCATTTTTATTCAGACATATTGACATCATATGAAAATAGCTACCGTCTCATAAACTTGCTCCATAATTCTTCTTAAATGACACAATTTTATCTCAAAATTCAATTTTGTATAATTTTTCCTGTTTTCTTAATTGATATTCTACCCTTCTGGCTACAAAAACAAAATTGGTCTTATGAAAATTTTCGGCAACATTAGAATTTAATTTAAGTGTTTAAATGATAATCTCTTAGCCTTTTAGCTACTGTGTGATGATAGTGCTTATCTTGATTTTCTAATAATTCTTCTTTCCTAAACTACTTTTATATTCTGACTTTTCTTTCTGAGACCATTAGACATGCCTATTTGAGTTAAGGCATCTTGTCTCGTAAAGACCCATATTAAAATGTAAATATGTTATGAAGGAAGGATAATTCCTTAAACTACTAACACCAATTCACACATTATCAAAGATTAGTCTATTGGATTAGCTAGTGAAATAAGTCACTAAACGGATGGGGTTGGGTTTGAGGAATATTGTGAAAATGATAGGTAAATTTTGATGGCTAAAAGTTGAAGAAGGTTTTGAACACAGTCTTTCCAAGGAGGCCAATTCCAGCTTAGTTAAGTCAGAAGATAAAATGAAAACACTGGACCCCTAAAAGACCAACTTGCTGAAAACTGAGAGTATGCTGTAGGCGCTAGTTTAACGCCAAAAGTGTTTTAGTAATTCAGGTTTGATGTTGATATGAAACAAGTCATTTTTCATAGTATCATAAATCATTATTTCATCTCTCATAATCTCACAACTTTATAATCTCATAAGTCATTGAACATTTTAAAAAGGAGGAGGTTCATTTTGCCCTGACACAACAAGAAGATGTAACAAGGACAGTGACACCTAGCTTCTCTAGACACTGTCTTCCTTTATCTCCATTCCAAAATATCTGTGGTCATAAGGGTAAAGGTATAGCAACTCATGTAGTCTTACACACACAGCAAGTTTGACAGACACAGATTCCAAGTGACTTAATGTTATTACTTAGTTGGCCAGGAAGTTGAATCAGGGAAGCTGAGATCCATCACCCTTGGAAGCCATTTGGTCTTCTTTTACATAAAGCCTTCCCATATCATGGAGGAAAGGAAAGAAATTACATCACAGAAAGATTGAAGGAGAGACAAACTTCAAGCTCTGCTTGAGAATTTTGCTAAAATTGGCTCCATTCTCTAGTATATAAAACTCGAAAAACCAGAGCGATGACTGGACAATCTCACAGGCTTTGATTCTCAGCACATAGAACTCCCTCACTTGACTTTCAGGAGCTGCTCTACATTTTCAGAAACTCAAACTCCTGCTGACATTGATGAGAATTGATGGCAGTTGGGCCTGAGGTAAGATTCAGGCTAAAAAAATGCTTATACCTGGGCAGATGCTCTGAAGTAGTTTAAATTTCAATTCACACGTATGAGAATGTATCTTTCTCTCTTCTCTACCCAAGTGAGTGACTATAGGTATGGAACACTACAGATAACATTTTATTGGCCTAATATATTGGATGCTTTTGCTAACCTGCATTTCTGTTCATTGTTATAAGGGATGACTTTCTGGAAAACAGTTGTGGAGAGGGAGATATATTGGGCATTGTGATATTAAAAGAAATCAACAAAATAAGATTTTGAAAAAAGTTTTTAAAATTCCATTTTTAATGGGTGACATTTTTGAGGCTAGGTAACTTGCAAGCAAGCCTTGAACATTTAGCAAGCTGGCCATAATGGAATGTTTCCCCACAATAATTTTGTATTGAGATTCTCTTGTGATAAATGTCTTCTGAATTTCCAATGTCAACATCTCCTTTCCCCTGATTTTTTCTATGAATGTTAAAACAGGAATTGAATTCAAAACATTTTGAGTATGTACATCTATGATGGCAATGAATCGTGTGTTACTGAATATTTGACATGATCTCTAAATAAACAACATTTTTGTTTCTTTGTAGGAAAGAGTGATGTTATTTTGTCTTTTCTTAATTGAAGTTAACTTTGGCTTTTATTTGTTCTTCCAAAATATTTTGGGAAATGCAACTGTCAAAAATAATGTACAAAAGAAAAGTAATATTTTTGAAAATCAACTATGACCTCTATACTCAGCTTTTTGACCCCTCATTTTCCTTGAACATTTGACACTAAACACTCCTTACCCTTTACATTCTTCCCTGGCTTTTGCAATACTACTCTCGCCTTGTTCCTCTAATACTTCTGATTAATTCTGTCTTGCTGACTCCTCTCACCCGTCTAGCCTCTTCAGAGTTCTGTTTGAGGCTCTGCCCTTGTCCCCTTCTCTCTCCAAATTCCTTCTTTGGGGACCACTTCCAGTCCCATGCCTTCACTTCTCATCTTTATGGATGTTTGCTTTTCCAATGCCATCCTAATTTCCCCCTAAAGTTTTAGCCATTGATTTCCTGCTGCCTGCTTCATATTTGTACCTGCATGCCAGCACATCAGACCAAATATTTCCTAAATGGAACTATGCATATTCTCTTCCTTTCCCCCTCCCTTCCTCAAATGAAAAAAAAAACTTGCCTCTCCCCCCAATAGTAAGCCAACTTAAAATCTTCGGGGTCATCTTTGTCTCTTCCCTGTTCCTCACCTCTTGCAGTAAATCACCAATGCGATACCCACAGTGGCTGCTATGAATAAGCAGGCATATTCCCAGGTTTGAATCACAAGATGTAACAGACTCCCTTCACTGAAGACAAAGCCAAGACATTTATTCAAGCACCAGAAAGCCAAATCCATAATAATAATAAAGAAGTCTATACACATTGTCAATGCAGGGGGCACCACAAACAGGCTCCCTTAGGCAAAATGCCCCTGTCTCACCCACTCTATCTGCTCTGCTCTCTCTCTCTCTCTCTCTTTCTCTCTCTCTCTCTCTCTCCCCCAGCTCCACTACACTCACACTTCCTACTCCACCCATTTTGGCTCCACCCATTTAGCAAACTCCTCCCACCACAGGCATATATGACTCAGGTTTCCATATGACTCAGGGGCTCAGAGCAGGTCATATAGGCCTATTAATGGATGGTAAAGATCTCTCCATTCCCATTAATCTAAGATTTGGCCCCAAGATCTTTGTTATAAAGTTACATAGGTAACTTTATAACAATATAACAGGGATAACACAAAATAAACACATAAAACAATATCTTACGGTGGGGGCTTGAGCACAAATACCCCATAATTCCCCCCTTAAATGGGACCCAAAATTTCTTGGGGGAAGGGGCAAAGGTCTCTTCTTCTATAGCTACTTCCTGCTGAGATTGGACATAGAGCTGTCTTGGCCCGGAGAGGTCCCATTTGAGGGGTCAGTTCTTTAGCCAGCATCCAGAGCTTGGTTGATGCCAAGTCCAAGGGCGACATGTCATAGTCTTGGACAGGGCGTGGCATCCTGGCATTCAGCTCAAACAGTCATCTACAAGTAGAGGGCACTAAGCCTGGAGGAGACAAATCTGGCAAACAAGATGAACAGACAAAAAGCCAAAAAGAATAAGGAGATGATAACCAGAAGCAGGGTAGATATAACATCAGCTATGCTTCTGGAGTCCATGAACCCACTTAAACTGTATTAATTCCTAACTTCTTACTGCAAATTGGTATTTTCCCTCAGGTAAATTTAAAGTCATACCTCTCAACATATCTATCCCAATGATGTATTCAGGTACAATTATGATGGCATATTCTTTCTTAGGTACTCATCTAATTTTCATCATTAGTTTAATTTGTCTGGCTGATATTTCAGCCCTTCCCAGTCCTGTGATGGTAATAGGTGTTCCATATTTAAACTTAACAGAGTTTCCATATGTAAGAGAGGCCTCTGCCCCAATATTTATTAATGCCCTAGTTATAGCAGTTGATCCATTTTCCCCATATATGATTAAACTGATTAGGGGTTTGTAATCCCAGCTGTGTATTTCTTTTATCTGAGCTAGGGCTTGGCCAATATCCTATTCTCCCTGAAGGTATGACAAACTTGGATACAATGATTCAGGAGGATCTGTAGGGACAGTTCCTACTTCCCTCTTCAGTCTAATATTTTCTCAGGTACATCTTATATAGTTCATTAGTTGGAATACCATCTATTCTTCCAAAATCTATCCCTCTTCTTAATAGAGCGGTAAACAGTTCTTTCCTTCTTAATCTATTCTGACTTTGAATCCAGTAGATATTTACTCTTCTCTCTTGAAGACATTTATCTTTTCCCCATCCCCCTAAGTCACCAAACTGTGAAATCTTATCCAGCACCTCTGAAAGAGGCTGCCCTATATCCCCAATTAATAGAGTCAGAATCACGTGTTTATAAGCAGGAGGAGCCATCTCACTACTATATTTCTATAAGGAACCATTAAGGGAGTGCTATGATAAGCATCAATATCTCTGACCATTATTGCAGTTTTTATTACCTCTACTTTTAACTTTCTCATATAGTCTCTGAGTGAATACCAGGGTCTATCTCCACTAGACCACATAGAGTGAGTGGGATACTGCTTACTGCATCCATTTGCAGCTAAAGCTAACAGATTGGTTCCCTTGTTACCTCCTTGAATATGGTAATCCCTAAAAGCTTGTTGTACAAAAGGATTCTGACTAATGCCTATGAATTTTGAATGATCTATGTTATCTATCCTTACTCCTCCAGCTCCTTCATCACTGATTCTTACCATCCAAGATACTATAGATTCTCCCATTTTTTGGGTGAATCAACTTAGAATATCTGTGACCTCCTGCTGAGTAAAATCCTCAATTACCTCCTTAAAAACTGTGTGGCCCCCCTGGTTCTTCTGTTTCCTTTTTAGTATTGGGAGAACTTCCACATTCCTAGAAGCCTCTTCATCTAACTTTGTTTTATTTTCCTCCCACGTGTCTTCCTCCCAGGTGTCTGGGTCCCAATCAGGCCCCTCATGTGCAAGAGTTGCATAGACCTTCCTCTTGTTAATTTTTCCCTTCTTTTTCTGAGCTAAACTAACAACTGCCTTCCCTTCTAAAGGAAAGTTCAAATGCTGTAGTATAAAAAGCTTCTCATGCAAATCAACTAACTCCTTTTTCATCTGAACTTTTTCCTCCAGCAATTTGTCTCTACTTTTACATATAATATGATAACTTGTTAACAAGGCCCATTCTCTTCTACACACCCCTGCCATTTCTTTCCCTGGTTCTATTGGTATTCCTTGCAAACACCTTGCAAAAATATTTCTACATCTCTGGGTTCTCCCTTCTGTAACCTTGGTTCCCAGTTTTCACAAGGTCCTGTGCTTTTAGCCCATTCTCTCTCCAGGGAGGAATAAGGTAAATCCTCCCATCCTGGGACACCCAATTCCTTCCCTAGAGCCTTCCTGTCTCCAAGTAGAGGTTTTATATTTTGTGATCCTGTTCGTGATGCAAAATATATTGCCAATATGATACCCACAATGACTGCTATGAATATGGAGGTGTATTCCCAGGTTTGAACTGCAAGATATAATAGACTCTCTTCATTGAAGATGAAACTAAGACATTTATTCAAATATCAGAAAGCCAAATCCACCATAGTAATAGAGAAGTCTATATACATTACCAATGCAGGGGGCACCGCCACCCCCAATTCTTCCCTCCATCATGCCTCCCCACAAACAATCACCCTTAGGTGAAATGCCCCTCTCTCACCCAAGCTAGGTTCTCTGCTCTCTCTCTCTCTCTCTGTGCCTCCTCTCTCTCTCCCAGTTCCACCACACTCCCACTTCCTACTCCACCCCTTCAGCAAGCTTCTCCCACCACAGGCTCATGTGACTCAGGCTTCCACATGACTCAGGGGCTCAAAGCAGGTCTATTAATGGATGGGAAATATTTTCCCATTCCCATTAACATAACATGCAGCTAATCTGAAATTCAGTAGCCAGGTCCTATTCTTGCCCCTTTCCCTCATGCTTTCTATTCCCATTACTACCAAGTTAGGGCATGTCCTCTTTGTCATCTGCATGGGCCTTTGCAGTAGGCTTAGAGCAGGTCTTTTGCCTCTGCTATTTCTCCTTTTAAACCTTTTTTCATACTACTTCTAGTACAACCATCTCTAGGTTTAGATTAGGTCATACCACTCATGCTCAAAACACTTCAATATTTCCCTTTGCCTGTCAATTAAAACTTAAAATCTTAAGCTTGGCATTGAAACTTCTCTTAAATCTGCTACCCCAATTAATATGGCATGCTCCTCTCCTCTACATACTCTATGCTTCTTCCAATTGGGCCTACTCACTACTCCCTCCACAGAGGTCATTGTTGTACCTTGTCTTTTACACTGCCCCGGTGCCTGGAACAGCCTCTTCATTCCCCATGCTTCTTTATTTCTTACCCATTTGTATACCTAAATGGAATCCGACCTTATTTGAGGAAATTCTTCCCTTATTCTATTAGTGGATAATGAACTTATAGGGAACTTTACTCTCATCTTTTTATGAATGTATAATATATTCTCATAGAATCACATTTTTATAGTTGGAAAGTACCTCAGAGATTATCTCATCCAATTCCTTTATTTTACAAGTAAGAATGTAAGGCCCGTAGATGAATGACTTGTCCAAGATAATGCAAAAGTATTGTAGTTATTTATCTATGTGTCATATAATCTACTTGACAATAAGTACACGAAGTCAGGAACAGTTTTATCAATTTTCATTTTACCTCCCCTAGAGCTCTACACAAAATAAGTGCTTAATAAATGTTCGTTAACTTGAATATGGGATTTAGATAGGCTCAGGAACAAAGAACTAACATATTTAATCTATCTGAAATCTTAATATGGAATTGCAACATATGTGTAATTTGAGACCACTTCTACAACATGAAGTATTTAGACATTCCAGTTACCTATAGAACTATTCGGCATGCAAGTCATTTAAAAATACCACAGATATCAATTTGAAATGAGATTTTACCTGGATGATGAATGAAAGAACATTTATACGTACTTGCTTTGTGCCAGGTATTGTGTTAAATAGCCAGGGATACATCACACATAAGGAAGTACTGACCAGAGGAAAGTTAAGTCACAGGAATGGTGAGTGGAGTCACAGGGCAATCAGCTGAGGTGCCTTTTCCAGAGGGAAGTAGCTGTTTCTGGTGGGGATGGGTGGTCAGTACAGGCATCATAACCTAGGAGTAATACAAGAAATTGTTGTGATTGGGGCCCAATTAGATGTTCATCAATTAACACAGCGCCCGTGTAGGGAGGTTTTATTAGGAAAGGAAGGGAAAGTAAACAAGCATTTATTTAGTGCCTACTATGTGCCAGGCATAATGATAATTACTTGTTACAAATATTATCTCATTTGATCCTCATAACAATCCTTGGAAGTATGTGCTATTATTTATTTTATAGTTGAGGAAACTGACGCAGACAGCACTTCAGTGACTTGCCCTTTGTGACATAGCTAGCAAAGGTTTGAGGTTGGATTTGAACTTGGGGCTTTTTTACTTCAAGACCAATACTTTAGCCACTGTGCCACCTAGTTATCTGTTAATGAGGTAGGAATGGTAGCCTTGAGCAGAATGGTGAGATTGTGTGGTAGGATGGCTGAGGTCAGCTGGATGTATTAAGTAACAAACAGGATAACAGAAAGGGAGAGATTTCTAATTATATACTATTGACTAGTAAGTTTGATATCCACTTTGATCACTTACCCTATGAAGAACTCATCTTAGTAGAACTTTGTGGCTCATCTGATAGACAATGAATTATTAATTCAATCATCTACTTGGCTCAATAGCGAGAGTGGCTGAGGCTGTTAAAGAAAATAAAGTTCAAACATTAGCTCCTAATTGCTGCTATAATTATTTGGAAATATTTTATAATTGCTGTATGGCTCATACTGTCCCACAACTCTAATGTCCATAAGGCATTTGATCCTTAGGACTTTGAAATTATCATACTGGGTAGGCGGAGCCAAGATGGCAGCTGGAAAGCAGGGACTAGCGTGAGCTCCCTGCCAAGTCCCTCCAAAAACCTATAAAAAAATCTCTCTGAACCAATTCTAGAACTGCAGAACCCACAAAATAGCAGAGGGAAGCAGGGCTCCAGCCCAGGATAGCCTGGATGGTTGCTGGGTGACGTTTTTCATGCACTGAGCTGGGAGTGGAGCAGAGCGGAGCAGAGTCCAGCGTGGGCCGCATGGACCAACCAGACCAGGAGCCGGGCGGAGTGGGCCCTAGCGCCCTGAATCAGTGAGCTGTGGCAGTTGCCAGACTTCTCAACCCACAAACACCAAAGACAACAGAGAAGGTTAGTGGGAAAAGCTGCTGGGGACAGGGTGATAGAGTTTGTGGTTCAGCGACCACCCTGGGGGCAGCAGAGGTGGGGCAGCTACAGAACTACAGCTGCAGTTGCTTCTGGCCTCAGGCCCACCTGGTGGGAAGAATTAAATGGTGGATCAGAGCAGGAGTGCAGAGCCTGCTGAAGATCTAAGTCCAGTCTGGGTTGGGGGTTCTTGGGGAAGGAGGAGTGCTGCTGTGGCAGAGCTGGCTGTAATAGCTCTGAAATCAACAGCGCATCCCCTCAAGCTTGGAACATAGTACTCTTCACTCTACAAGCAGTCATACCCCACTGAAAAACTCAAGGGTCAAGTAAGTTGGCTGGGAATATGGCCAGGCAGCAAAAATGCACCCAGATTCAGTCTCAGACTTTGCAATCTTTCTTTGGTGACAAAGAAGACCAAAACATACAGGCTAAAGAAGTCAACAAAGTCCAAGAGCCTACACCAAAAGCCTCCAAGAAAAACATGAACTGGTCTCAGGACATGGAAGAGCTCAAAAAGGATTTGGAAAAGCAAGTCAGAGAAGTAGAGGAAAAATTGGGAAGAGAAATGAGAAGGATGCAAGAAAACCATGAAAAACAAGTCAACAACTTGCTAAAGGAGACCCAAAAAAATACTGAAAAATATACTGAAGAAAACAACACCTTAAAAAATAGACTAACTCAAATGGCAAAAGAGCTCCAAAAAGCCAATGAGGAGAAGAATGCCTTGAAAGGCAGAATTAGTCAAATGGAAAAGGAGGTCCAAAAGATTACTGAAGAAAATACTACCTTAAAAATTAGATTGGAACAAGTGGAAGCTAGTGACTTGATGAGAAATCAAGATATTATAAAACAGAACCAAATGAATGAAAAAGTGGAAGACAATGTCAAATATCTCATTACAAAAACCACTGACCTAGAAAATAGATCTGGGAGAGATAATTTAAAAATTATTGAACTACCTGAAAGCCATGATCAGAAAAAGAGCCTAGATATTATCTTTCAAGAAATTATCAAGGAGAACTGCCCTGATATTCTAGAGCCACAGGGCAAAATAGAAATTGAAAGAATCCACTGATTACCTCCTCAAATAGATCCCAAAAGGAAATCTCCTAGGAATATTGTCGCCAAATTCCAGAGTTCCCAGATCAAGGAGCAAATACTGCAAGCAGCCAGAAAGAAACAATTTGAGTATTGTGGAAACACAATCAGAATAATCCAAGATCTAACAGCTTCTACATTAAGAGATCGAAGGGGTTGGAATATGATATTCCGGAGGTCAGTGGAGCTAGGATTAAAACCAAGAATCACCTACCCAGCAAAACTGAGTATCATGCTCCGAGGTAAAATATGGATTTTCAATAAAATAGAGGACTTTCAAGCTTTCTCAGTGAAAAGACCAGAGCTGAATAGAAAATTTGACTTTCAAACACAAGAATCAAGAGGAGCATGAAAAGGTAATCAAGAAAAAGAACAAAAAAAAGAAATTGTAAGGGACTTACTAAAGTTGACCTGTTTTGTTTACATTCCTACATGGAAAGATGATGTGTATAATTCATGAGACCTCAGTATTAGGGTAGCTGAAGGGAGTATTCATATATATATGTGTGTGTATATGTGTGTGTATGTATATATGTATATGTGTGTATATGTATGTATATATGTATGTGTATATATATAGAGAGAGAGCGAGAAAGAGAGGGCACAGGGTACATTGAAGATGAATGGATGATATCTAAAAGAAATAAAATCAAACTAAGGGATGAGAGAGGAATATATTGAGAGAGGGAGAAAGGGAGAGATAGAATGGGGTAAATTATCTCGCATTAAAGTGGCAAGAAAAAGCAGTTCTGTAGGAAGAGAAGAGAAGCCAGGTGAGGGAGAATAAGTGAATCTTGCTCTCATCAGAGTTGACCTGAGGAGGGAATACCATACACACTCAATTGGGTATCTTACCCCACAGGAAAGAAGGAGGAAGAAGATAAAAAAGGGGGATGATAGAAGAAGGGAAGGCAGATGGGAGAGGAGGTAATCAAAAACAAACTCTTTTGAAAAGGGACAGGGTCAAGGGAGAAAATTGGATAAATGGGGGATAGGTTAGGAAGGAGCAAAATATGGTTAGTCTTTAACAACATGAGTATTGTAGAAGGGTTATACATAATGATACGCATGTAGCCTATGTTGAATGGCTTAACTTCTTAGGGAGGGTTGGTGGGAAGGGAAGAGGGGAGAGAATTTGGAACTCAAAGTTTTAAAAACAGATGTTCAAAAACAAAAAAAAAATGTTTTTGTATGCAACTAGAAAATAAGATACACAGGCAACGGGGCATAGAAATTTATATTGCCCTACAAGAAAGGAAGGGAAAAGGGGATGGGAGGGGAGTGGGGTGACAGATGGGAGGGCTGACTAGGGAACAGGGCAACCAGAATATACTCCATCTTGGAGTGGGGGGGGGAGGGTAGAAATGGGGAGAAAATTTGTAATTCAAACTCTTGTGAAAATTGATGTTGAAAACTAAATATATGAAATTAAATTAAAGCTAAAAAAATTACAAAAAAAAGAAAAAAATAAATTATCTTACTGGTATCTTTCTCACTTCACTGAATAGTTACAGAAAATGTATAAAGTGTCACCTATTATTAATCATGCCATGGGACTTCTCCAGCAGCCATTGGAAAGAATCTATAGGATTAGCTGCAGGGCCCTTATAAAGTACTCTGGCTTTAGTGAAGCTTTAGTTGCTCTCTAGCTATATGTTATACCATTTCCCACATGGGAATCAACACAACGGAACTGAAAAACAATGAAAGGGCAGAAAAGGCCTATGGCCTTTGCTCCTGGAACCAGTGATGGCAAAAGAAAAAGGGAAATTCACAAGAACCTGTCAGCTTTGAAACATCTCAGTTCAGCCCTGCTTTACCAAAGATCAAGTGGAGAAGGCTAATCTCATTTTCTAGACACTTAAATCTCATTTTCCCAGGCAGCTTTACCTCCCAGTTTGTCTCATCTCTTAAATAGAATATCTTATTCTATAGTGTCTCTTTTTAGAGTGACAAACACAATGGTCCTGAATACATCAGTGTCACCCTAATTGTGTTCACAAGTTAGATAAGTGAAAGACCACAAAACATTCATTGAATGTCATTCCCCCCCCCCCCCACAGTGGCATCAGTACTTATACACATAGTCTTAGTCGCACACTCATATTTTGTCTCTGCATTAGAAATGCCTGTCATAAAAGAGTGACCAATTTTAAATCAAAACATTCCATATACACTAAAACATTTTTGAAAAAACAGAACAGGACTGCCTTTTAAAGTGCGCCAACAACTTTGGCAGCTTGTAACATGTTAGAGTCAACTAACTTTTGCTAGTGTTTAAATATCAGAATGTTGGGACAGATATTTTATTAATGGCTGATGGGCATTTTAGGTCATATGAATGGCAACCCGAGGCTCCAGCTGCCAAAGGCATGCTCCAAGAATACTTAAGAAATCAGACAAGTCAGTCTAGGACTTAACACTTCACTTAACTGCTGAAAAAGTATTTCCTCAAAGCTATGACTTTCTACGAAATGTGAAGAAAGGACTCTTTGAAAACTCTTGGAAAACACTGTGTTTACCTCGAGGTCAAAGAATCAAGTGACATAAGCAATCATGGTAAGATAGTATTAAGACCACTTGAAGCTTTCAGGGCCTTAGAATAGAGCCTGGAATAAAATTCTGCAGAAGAGTATGGTCTCTCCTTTGACTCTAGTTCACCAAACACCAAACACCTGAGAGTGTTGCATAACTAGCCAGCTTTGTGGCATACCAAATCAAATCAATGGATACTTATTGAGTAGATACAAATGAGAAGGGAAAGTTTCTGCCCTCAAGAAGCTTATAGCTTATTTGAAGAATCAAATTAAAACAATACACAAAAATGTAGATAACAAAACAAAGTTTAATAAATGGTAACAAAGGCAGAATAGGAGGAATTTCCAAGTAACTAGCTTAGAAAACAGGTACTAGAGTGATAGCGTAGAAAACCTCAGGCTGTGGTTGTCAGGAAATGCTTTCCGCAAAAGGTATGTAATTTAGGCCTTAAAAGATGGGAAGGAATTTCAAATTAGCCTGTTCCACATAAGGGAAATGGCATAATCAAAAGCACGGAAACAGTAGAGCACAAAGCATATTTAATTATATAAATATATTCAACATATCATCCAAATATAATAAAATTTTTAAAAATCAGTCTAGCATATCCAACATTCTTTAAAAAAAAACCACAACTATATGTTTGCAAAGATGTGTCTTACCAAAATAGCTATATAAGATGTTATGCAAAGTTAATAAACGATAGGTGGAGCAATACATTTTAGGTTTTAGAACCTCACCCAGGAAAGTGGTGACCACTTGAAATATTACTTGTCTTATTTTTAGAAGATTATTTTATATTATTATCATATTAGTTTATAACAGTTATATATTATTATTATATTAGTTTATATTATATTATTATATTGGTATATAACAGTTTATGTTAATACAAATAAGATAATATTCTTGAATATTCTTTGAGAATGGTAAATTAAGCTTTGTCCAATACAAACATGAAATATTATCACCATCACCACCGCCATCATCATCATTACAGAATCTCAGAGTTGAAAGGGATCTCAGAACTGGTAACTGGACCATACTTTTCTCTATAACATACCCTACACATGATCTTCAGTTACTGCTCAAAAAAATGGGAAATAACTTCCTCCAAAAGCAGCCCCGTGGGAGAAGCTCAATCTACTAAGATCATTGCCATGTAGGCTGGCCAAGTTTTTCTCTATTCCTGAGATTTTTTTAGTCCAAGGGCTGAGGGTTCAAACCATTGGCTTAGTTTCCTGATCACCTAGTTCATGAAAGGAACAGTTCACAAATGATCACTTTCTCTCAGACTTCACAGATATACTACTGTCAAACAATTCTAATCTGTTTTCTACATTGAAGTTGACAAACATGTGCTGTGGGCCACATGTGGCCCAAAACACTCCCAAGTGAGATCTGAACCAGATTAAAATATAATTGGAAACTACTTAACAAAATAAATAAGAATGCAATAACACATAGATAATATTACATTTTAAAACTAAGTCAATATGTGGACTTCAGGAATACATACCTAGAGACTGGTGGTCCTTTTTGTTTATTTATCACCACTGCTCAACATGACTAGTTTCCAAAGACTTTGTCTCTTGTCAACATTCTTCCTAAATTAGGAATTGAAGACAGTAGTCAAGGTGTAGTCTGATTAAGACACAGTACATTTTTGATGTTTAGGACATCCTTTGGACAGCCTTTCCAAATGTAGCCTAAAATTGCATTACCTTTTTTTGGTGTGCTTTTGATTCATGTTGAACTTTCAATCCACTAAACCCTCTAAATATTTTCTACACAGAGGCTTACGTGTACTTGTGCAGTTGTATTTTTTTAGTCCATTTATAGAAATTTTCATACTTTTCATTTTATTAGATTTGGTTTGTTGAAATCTTTAGGATACCAACTCTATCATCTCATTTGTCAGCCACGTTGCCCAGTCTTGGGTCATTTGCAGATTATTAAGCATGAAATTTTTACTCAAGTTATTGACAAGATTATTGAACAGTCCTGGACGAAGGACATATCCCTGGTATATTCCACTAGAGTCCTTCCTCTAAGTTGACATTTATCCATTAATTATTGTTGAGATCTGTTTATTCAATCATGTCTGAATCCACTGAATTGTTCTAATGTGCAGTTTTCAAAAAAAAGAAATGCATATTTAAAAATGTTCCATATCACTAGTAGAAGTTCAAGTTAAAGCATCTCTGAGTTTCTATCAGATTACCATCAGATTATCAAAAATGACAAAAAAGGAAAATGATATTTGTTCGGAAAAGGGACTGTGGGAAAACAGACACATTAATATACTTTTGGATTTGTAGAATTGGTCCAATTACTTTGGAAAAAAAACTGAGGAACAATGTCCTAAAGTCAGTTAAAGTCTGCTTACCCTTTAACTGATTGATGTAACTACTTAAGCCTATACTCCAAAAAACATCAAAGAGAGAGGAAAATGTTTGATTCATTTGTACAAAAATGAGTTCAGAAGACATGTGGAGATGTAAGATTCATATTCTGAAGCAAAAATAGAATTGGATATGAAGATTATATAGAAATTTTGATTGAACCAGTGGGAGTGAATGAATTCACCAAGTGAGAGAGGTTAAAGAGAGAAGAAAAAGAAAGTCCCCTAACAAAGTCATGGTGGTGGTGGTGGTGGTGGGGTGGAATCTGTTCTCACATATTGCATTATATGAAGGACATCTGCAATGTGCAATAGTTCTACATTAATGCTTACTCAGGCTATCATAAATGCGGAACCTGTTAAGTATTTTGGTTAGAATCACCTGGTCTATGGGGTCTACCTGTACATTATATAATCTCAGGCCAATGATTTAGGTCCAACCACAGATTAGGACAAGAGAACGAGGTATGTGCAGAGTCATTTGATACTTTATTTGTTGGATACTTCAACATAGTCAGTTGACTGAGGGAATAACAATGTAGGCAATGTATGAGTAGGGTCATTAAGCTTCTGCTCTGCGGTTTAGTTAGAATAAGCACTAGACGTGGAGTCAAGAGGTGAGTTCAAATCTAAGTTCTGGTATTTTTTGTTGTGTTGTATTTAACAAGTAACTTCCTCTGAGTCCATTTTCTTATCCATGAAATAAGAATAATAACACGTGGACTCCTTACCTCACAGAACTGATGTAGTAAAATGCTTTGTGAGCCAAAGCTCTACATAAATTTCAGCTATCACTGCAAAGCACATGGAAATATCCTAAGAAAGTGTCATCAAACAAAACTACCTTCCTCCTCCCCTGCCCTTCAAAGGACAGGGGAGAAATGTTCTCTCACCTACCTGGATTGGTGTTATGAATATTTATAATGGTGTAGCTCTTCTATAGTTCTATACATATATGCCTGAATGGAGATACGTGAGAAAGCTATGTTTGTTCTTTTTTTGTTTTTTTTTTTTTTGCAGTAGCTAAATTGATCACCAAATAACCCAAATTGTTATCAATCTGTACCAGTAAATATATAATTGCTATACCAGTGTGACACTAAATTCACTAATACTGTCACTTTGTGATGTTTTGTGGGAATCTGCAGTGAAAGAAGTCTAGATTGGTTTTTGTACTGCCTTACATAAACCTGCAAAAAGGACCATATGACAGTATGCAACTTATCCAGCAAGGGAGTGCAACATCAGAATTGCCCAGAAGATGGCACTCTTCTTAAATGACCAGCCAGGTAGCCTCCATTTCTCTCTGGCATAGAATAGTTTTCTTAAAGGCAGAAATATCAAGCTGGCCATCAGAGATTGCTCAAATCACAAATTCCTAAGCGGATCTCCAGCCTCCCTTCCCTACCCCCAACCCATACTGTCTGGCTTCAAAATTATTCAGGAAATATAATGGAATAGTAATTAAAATAATGTAAATATGAAATATATAGTGTTAGAGATCCCACACCGTGTATTTGAGATCTTTTATTTCTGTCCATGACCATCCACATTCTCAATATTCAGACACATTATTTAATATAGCAAAAATGGAAAGAAAAACAAAGTTGAGCTCCTATACAGAGCCATCCACCTCCAGTTGTCTCTCAAACTTACGCTTTCTTTTCCTCACAGGTTTTGATAGGAACAAGGTAAAGAGGGGCAGAAAGTAAGTCCCAACCCCCCCCCCCCCCCCCCCCCCCCCGCACCTATAGCTCATGGAAAAGGAATAATGGGAGAGGAGTGTTCAGGAACCTCACCTATGAATCACAAACTACAATAAAGGAAGGTAACAGGAAAGGAGTGGGAGAAGCTAGTCTTTATTCACCAACTGTGATAAGCTTCTCAATAGAATTCATTCTCAGAATTTAGATCCTTCCCTCTCATGCTTCTATTCTCTATCTTTTTTCCCAGGATCTGGGTGTATTGTACTGGGCTTTATCAGTTCAATCACTACTTGTCCATTGTCCATTCAGTTTGGGGCACCAGCAGCTATAGCTGCCATGGCTCCTCTGTTCTACCTCATGTAAATTTCGTAGCTCCAATTCAATAGTATCTGCTGCTTCTGCTTAGTCACAAAGCAATTAGCAAGTCCAACCTCAATGGAAGCTGCTGTCCACCCCACTCCCTCACATTGTGATCAAGAAGTTCAAATCTCAAGGGCAACAGAAGGAAGGGTGGGGGAAATACATTATTCTTTAGCATGATAATGATTTCATACCTCTGTCTATTCCATTTCAATCACTCACAAAGACTCTCAACGATAGGGGTATATATAGATAGTCAGAAACCACTTTATCACTTTCTGCTAAACTCATCATCCCATCTGGCTAGGAGCTAAATAATAATTTGGAACGGGTAAGAGGGCATGGTGTGGCCATAGGTTATGCAACCAAACCACTTTATCCTGTTTAGTTTCAGGGCTTTTAGAGATTACAAATGGAAGTGGGGCAGAAACAGAGGTACTTAAGAAGGCAAGGACTAAACATAGAGGTTAAAGCTTCTGGGAATGACAGGAATGGGATTTATGGGAAAGGACAAGTAAATGTTTCAATTTTCAAAAGTACAATTTTATTTATTATATTAAATATTGCCAACTACATGCAAAAATTTTAACAATAATTCAAAAAAAATTTGTTCCAAATTCTTCTCTTTCTCCCATCCCTCTCCCCTCCTTGAGAAGGCAAGCAATTTGATATCATTTATATGTGTGAAGTCATCTAAAACGTATCTCTATCTTAGCCATTTTGCAAAAAGAAAGACCAAAAAGAAAACCCCAAGAAAAATTAAAGTGAATAAAAAAGAAGTATGTTTCAATATGCATTCAGAATTCATCGGTTCTTTCTGGAGGTAGATGACATTTTTCATCAAGAGTCCTTTGGAATTGTCTTGGATCATTGTCTTGATCAGTACAGCTAAGTCTTTCACAGTTGATTGTCATTACAATATTGATGTAACTGTACAGTGATCTCCTGGTTCTGCTCACTTCACTTTAGATGAGTTCATATAAGCCTTCCTGGGTTTCTCTGAACCTGTCCTGCTCATCATTTTTTATAGCACAATAAAATTCCACCACAATCATATACCACTACTTGTTCAGCCATTCTCCAGTTGATGGGCAGCTCCTCAATTTCCAATTCATTGTCCCTACAAAAACTGCTGTTATAAATATTTTTGTACAAATAGGTCCCTTCCCCTCTTTTTAAAATCTCTTTGTGATACGGAGCTAGTATTGGTATTTCTGGGTCAAAGGGCATGTGCACAGTCTCACAGCTCTTTGGGCATAGTTCTGAATTGTTCTCCAGAATGGTTGGACTAGTTCACAACTCCACAAAGAGTGCATTAGTGTCCCAATTTTTCCACATTCCCTCCAGCATCTGTCATTTTCCTCTTTTGTCATGTTGGCTAATTTGATGGGTATTCGTTGGCCTCTCAGAGTTGTTTTGATTTGTGTTTCTCTAATCTGTAGTGATTCAGAGCATTTTTTCATATAACTACAGATAGCTTTGATTTCTTCTTCTGAAAACTGCCTGTTCATATCCTTGGACCCTTTATCAACTGAAGAATGGCTCTTATTTTTATAAATTTGGGTCAGTTCCCGATGTATTTGAGAAATGAGGTCTTTATCAGAGAAAACTGCTACAAAATTTCTCCCCAATTTCCTGTTTTCCTTCTAATTTTGGCTGTGTTAGGCTTGTTCGGGCAAAAGCTTTTAAATCTCATGTAATCAAAACTATTTTACTTCCTCTATCTCTTGTTTGGTCATAAATTCTTCCCTTATCCATATATCTGACAGGTACCTTTTTCCATGCTCCCCTAAATTACTTATAACACCCCTCATGTCTAAAATCATTTATCCATTTTGAGTTTATCTTGGTAAACAATGTGAGATGTAGGTCTATGCCTAGTTTTTGTCAAAACACTTTCCAATTTTCCCAGCAATTTATGTCAAATATTGAGTTCTTACCTCAAAAACTTGGGTCATTGGATTTATCAAAAACTAGATTACTTTCGTCATTTATTACTGTATATTGTGTATCTAATCAATTCAACTGATCCACCACTCCATTTCTTAGCCAGTACCTGATAGTTTTCATGATTACCATGTTGTATATAGTTTAAAATCTGAACCATTAAATTGCCCTCCTTCACATTTTTTCTTTGTTTCCTTTGATATTCTTGACTTTTTGTTCTTTCAAATGAATTTTGTTATTTTTTTCTAGCTCTATAGAATAATTCTTTGCCAATTTTATTAGTATGGCACTGAATAAGTAAATAACTTAGTTAGAATTGTAGTTTTTATTATATTGACTCAGCCTAGACATGAGCAATTAAGATTTATCCAGTTGGCTAGATATCTTTGTGTGAAAAGTGTTTTGTAATTGTGTTCATATGATCCCTGAGTTTGTCTTGGCAGGTAGACTCCCAAGTATTTTATATTGTCTGCAGTTATTTTAAATGTAATTTCTTTTTCTATCTTTTGCTGATGAGTTTTCTTGATAGCATAGAGAAATTTTGATGATTTATGTGGATTTATTTTATATCCTGCAACTCTGCTGAGGTTGTCAATTGTATTGACTAGTTTTTTGGTTGATTCTCTAGAGTTCTCTAAGTATACCATCATATCATCTGGAAAAATGTGATAGCTTTGTTTCTCCATTGCCTATTTTTGTTCCTTCAATTTCTCTTTCTTGTCATTGCTATAGCTAGCATTTCTAGTACAATGAATAATAGTGGTGACAATGGACATCCTTGCTTCACCGGGAACTTATTGGAAAGACTTCAAGTAATAATCCTTGCTTTTGGTTTTAGATAGACACTACTAATTTTAAGAAAGGTCCCATTGATTCTTATGTTTGCTAGTACTTTTAATAGGTTTGGGGACTGTAGTCAGAGACCTTTTTTGCATTTATTCATATAATCATATGATTTTTGTTGTTATTTTAGTTGATAGCCAATTGTGCTGATGGTTTTTCTAAGTTGAATCAGCCCTGCTTTATTGGTATAAATCATACCTGGTCATAGTGTATGATCTTTGTGACATACTGCAGCAACCTTTTTGGTAGTATTTTATTTTATTTTTTTTTGCATTAATATTGATTAAAGAAAATGGTCAAGAGTCTCTTTTTCTGTTTTTGCTCTTCATGGCTTAGGTATCAAAATAACATTTGTGTCATAAAAGGAATTTGGTAGGACTCCCTTACTTATTTTTTTTTCAAATAGTTTATTTAGTATAGGGATTCATTGTTTCTTAAGTATTTGGTAGAATCCATTTTCAAATCCATCTTCTGGTCCTGGGGAATTTTTCTTAGGGAGGGCATTGATGGCTTGTTCAATTTCTTTTTCTAAGATAGGGCTATTTAAGTATTCTGTGACTTCCTCTATTATCTGGGCAGTTTACATTTTTGCATATTTTTATTCATCCATATTACTTAGAATGTCAGGTCTGCTGGTATGTAATTGGGCAAAACAATGTCTAATAGTTGCTTTAATTTCATTTTCATTTTTGTTAGTAGTAATTTAGTTGCTTCTTTATTCCTTCAATCACATTAATTAATGATTTGTCCATTTTATTGTTTTTTCATTAAATCAGATCCTAGTTTTATTTGTTAGTTAAATGGTTTTTTACTTTCAATTTTGTTAAACTCTCCTTTGATTTTCAGGATTTCCAATTTGGTGTTTAATTTGAGATTTTTAATTTGTGCTTTTTCTAATTATTTTTAGTTGCAATTCATTGATCTCCTCTTTCTCTCTTTCAGTGAGATATGCATTTAGAGATATAAATTTTCCCCTAAAGACTGCTTTGGCTCCATCCCACAAATTTTGGAATGTTGTGTCATTGTCACTAAGAAATGAAACAATCAGTTGTTTTATGATTTGTTGTTTGATCCACTCATTCTTTAGGATTAGATTATTCAGTTTCCAATTATTTTTTAACCTATGATTCCATAGCCCTTTATTAAATGTATTTTTTCATTATTGTTTGAAAAGGTTGCATTTAATATTTCTGATTTTCTGCTTGCTCCCCCTGCATGGTAATGATTATTATGCTTATTTTCTTCAAATGATAATGATATAACAAAATAATAAATTGAGATAGTTTTTTTTAAACAAAATGATTAAACATTTATTTTATTTTATTTTATTTAAATTTATTTATTTAAACATATTTGGTTTTCAGCATTGATTTTCACAACAGTTTGAATTACAAATTTTCTCCCCATTTCTACCCTCCCCCCCACTCCAAGATGGCATATATTCTGGTTGCCCTGTTCCCCAGCCAGCCCTCCCCTCTATCACCCCCCTCCCCTCTCATCCCCTTTTCCCTTCCTTTCTTGTAGGGCAAGAGGGTGGGTGGGAAGGGAAGAGGGGAGAGAATTTGGAACTCAAAGTTTTAAAAACAGATGTTCAAAAACAAAAAAAAAAGTTTTTGCATGCAACTAAAAAATAAGATACACAGGAAATTGAGATAGTTTAAAAAAGCCTCCAGGAGTTCGCCATATGCATCCTATGTGAAGTGTACCTCCTGTATCCACCAAGGAAATGGTTCCCTGCAGAGGGGTTAGAAAAGGAGGGGTCATCTATTGCAGCTTCTATAGGTTTGGATCAAGAAGAGATGAGATCCTGAGGCAGTGTGAAGTTTGGTGTACCTAGAGACAGAGAGAGAAGAAACTATTCTAGGAGAGCAGATGTGCTCTACAGGCAGTCAAGCAGATAGGGCATAAGTCACCAGAGAGCTCAATATAACATGACTGAGCAGTGGTGGCCTTCTTCCTAAGTGGCCACACATTTAAGTACTGAGGATATCTTGGGATTATTTTCCCACTAGAGTCTTCTACTCCTAATGCATGGATTGCATGGATTTTTTTTTTTCCTGTGCAATAGTAATTTTTTTTTTGAAGCTTGATTCATTTAGATCTAGAGTTCCACTAGTTAGCTGAATATAACTTATAAATGTCACTGTGTACTGGGAGAGGGGTATGTGTCTGAGGAAGTTTTATATTTCATAGAATATATAAATTTGGACTGCACTCCTGGTTTGGTATTTAAGAGGACTACCTAGGCCTGTCTTCCTTCCTCTCTCCTTCCTTCCTTCCCTCCCTCCCTCCTTCCCTCCTTCCTTCCTTCCTTCCTTCCTTCTTTCCTTCCTTCCTTCCTTCCTTCCTTCCTTCCTTCCTTCCTTCCTTCCTTCCTTCCTTCCTTCCTTCCTTCCTTCCTTCCTTCCTTCCTTCCTTCCTTCCTTTCTCTTTCCCTTAGATTACAGGCTTCTAGTTGAAGTTACCCACTGTCGTTCTCTTCTTGGCTATTTTGAGGGCTCCTGAAGCTGGGTAGTTTTTCTGCCCCCACCCCCCTCCCCCCCCACACCCAGTGGATTGAAGGTGTCATCACAGCCTGCCCACGAAGCAGATAAGGCAGTCAGGAGGTTGCTCTGGCTGAGGCGAGTTTGCCCCTTGGGAGGGGCAGGAGCAGAGAGGTCACAGAAAACTGCTGCCTAGGGGCTACAGGAAGATTTTGGGGGAAAACACAGAAATAAGAATTTGACAGTAAGAGCAGGCAAGGGGGAATTTCATTGTGCATCAGTGGTGGTAGCATCCATGCTGATAAAATCATTCAGGTACTCAAATACTTGTAATGCAAGATATCAGCAGGTTAAATGTCCTAGAACATTAAAGTCCTAACAACTAGCTGAATCAATTCCAGCCGCACCCAACCTTGATTAGTGCCTGTTCAAGATCCACATGGTACCAACCTCAGGACAGGCTACAACACAGTCCTTTCCATATCAATCAAAATTTGGAGTCAGAGAATCTGGGTTTAAATCCTAGCTCTTCTGTGTTCTACCTATTCAACCTTAGGCAACTCTGAGCTTGATTTTTCCTACATGTAAAATCAGGATCATGAGCTCAATGATGTCTAATGTCTGCTTTCCAACTCTATGTCTGCTGAATGCTATGACCTACAGCAGTTGCATTTTTGCATAAATGACAAAGCTAGCCCGTGCTTTTAAATTTGGCACCTATTTTCCATTTGTAATATTGTAGCTTAACATTGTAAACCAAGAAAATGGAGGAAAGAAGAGAAGTTCTAGAAGTTTTAGGTGGTAGTGGTGATGGTAGCATGGAAGGGGGTGTTATCAGAGAATTGACAAGCATGGGAAACATTTTTTAATAGTCCAAGGAAAGTTGGAGTTCTGGAAGGCTCCAGAATTGGTACAGGTCTATGCACTGAAGAGTCTGCAAGGAGAATTTAATTCAATTAAACAAACATTTATTAAATGCTTACTGTGTACAGTGCACTGACCTAGGCACTGGGAATACAAAGCCAAAAATGCATACAGCATTTGCTTTCTATTGGGAAATGAATGAAGAGGTAGGAACCACTGGCAAGTAGAATACTGCTATGATACTATGACTGCCAGACTACCTAGCAACTCCATGTTAACATCTCCTCACTGAAAGTTTTCAATTAAGTCTAATAATGATGATTGATAGGTATCATTTATACAGTGCTTTATGGTTACAGAGCATTTTACATTGCTTATCTCATTCGATATACATAATAACCCGATGGAGTGTGTAAAGCAAATACCATTATTTGCATGTGATAGATGAGGAAAATAAAGTTTAGAAAGATTAAGCAACTTGCCCCAAGGCAATAGAGTTGATAAATGGCAGAACCTAAGTTCTCTACCTTTAAATCCAGTACTTTCATAGTAACCTACCTCCCATTTAAAAACAAGATGGAAATAAGTGGGGAAAATTGGATCTCCTTTTAAGAAATCAGTTTTGAAGTCGCCTTTGCTGGATGCAGTTAGTCCACAAGATCTCATCCATTTCTTTTTTTTTTGAGAGTTTTTATTTTTAGTTTACAACACTCGGTCTCATCCATTTCTATACCTGAAAAATAAATAAGAAAAGAGGTTCAGAAGGTGACACAATCAAGAAAATACCACTACATCGTTAAATATAATATCTACTTTTACAAAATAGAGGTACATGGGTTAGTATTCAACTTCTCTTTTTGTTCTCTTTGTAAATTTTGATGCTTATGTCTTATCATTACATTAATAATATAAAATAAAATTTGTAAAAGAGAATAACCAATGGGGCAAATGGCAGATTAGATTATATATTTGTGCATGTTAGATAAAACTTGCAAATTGTGTCTTATCCTTTCACATTCATCAAAGGCTGTAAGGTTTTGCTGTCACTCACACAACTTAGGACAAGATATCTGCTTATGTACCATGGAGAACAGAATTTTAGGATTTTTAATAATATGTATTTCTAAGCTGTAATATGTACCCTAAGTGGGCACTTTAGGAAGCTACCTACATTACCTTACCAGAAGCCTCAGCCTTGAATTTACTACAGTGTCCCAACTATTCCCTGGCTGAAAATTAGATATCTTTAACTTTATGAACTTTTCCTCAGGCAACTTCAAACTTATTTAGCACACTGAAGCAGTATAGCTAGGGGATGTATTTATATTCTTTCTGAAGTTTATGGGTGTACATCAAATATTTCATCTGATAAAATTTCAGTGACACCCAGGAAAATAGATGCATTTTTATTCCTTACATTTCCATTCACAAGGCAGTCAATGAAAAAGCAATTCAGCAAATTGTTCTGACTGGAAATGGGATCTTTAAAAATCCTTACAGGGAACTTTGATTGAGTTTGCACATGGCTGAAGATTAGGTGCTTTCCAGTCCTCTGTCCTTTTCCTATTCCCCACCCCCTTCAATTCTGGCTCATATATCCCTCTTAATAACTATTGGAGAAGCAAACCATATTGCTAAATAGCTTGAATTCTATTAAATCAGCAAAGAGAGAAATTCTGTTTTTCCCCCTTTGAATCCATCATGTGATATCTCATGAAGATGAATTAAAATAAGATACCTTTACAGAAAACTGTAGTGAATTCCAAGTCTTATTGTTATTCATTAAGTTCAGGAAATAAATGTATTACTAACATCTCAGAGCAGTTTAAACTGTGGGTTTTTTTTTTGTGATGGCTGCCAGAGAAGCTATTTAAGTACTGTAACTCCCTTATGGCTTCTTTCTTCTCATGGTATTTATTCCATCTCCTGATCAAAGCAGTCCACCTGACAGTGTTCACAGCATGAGTGTATCTGGGTCTCCTCCAAAACACCTTCTTCTATAGCATGAAATGTCAGTGAGACCATGTCAGCCTCTAGTGGCTATAGTCAATAGCTACATTCCAAAGAGACTATCAGTCAAACTTTGCAAAATAGATATGTCCTACAATATTTATTGCAGAACTCTAAGCAAACCATGTGGGATTATTTCCAGATGATCACATTTCATGTTCCTTGGGGAAGCCATGGAGGAGTTTGTAAACACCAATAAAATTGGTGTCGACATTCACAGGCACTTGCAAAACTGGGTCCAGTCCCAAAGGAGCTATTCAAAGACCAAGCTGCCTGGATGCTTCCCACTCTGCTGCTAACCATCACACTGATTGCTTTGTCTTATGAACCAATGCTGGTATGTGTTCATTTGTCAGTTAATCAACAGATTTTTATATTACATTGAACAGTTTTTTTATCCCCTTAGGGAACAAAAGTTTGCTGGTAATTTCTAAAGATTTCCCAGAAAATCAGAGTAGGTTAGAGTTGTATTCTTATGGATTTCAATGGTATAGTAATGTCAGCCCCATGAAAAGTAATGATTCTCAAAATGGAGTCTCTGACCTTGAAGTTTCTCTAGTAGTTCTGGAGGTCTTATCTTGGTGAGTCATGAATCCCTTTGGCAGTATGGTGAAGTCTGTGGACCTCATTATCAGAAAGATGTTTTTAATGCATAAAATAAAATACACAGGATTACAAAGGAAACTAGTTATATCGAAATATAGTTAGCAAACACTTTTTTTAAAAAAAGTTCACACACGCCAAGTTAAGAACTCCTGCTAGGTCAGCCAACAAGCATTAATTAAATAATTACTATCCATCCACCAAGCACTGTGCTAAATGTTGGGGACACAAAGAAAGGCAAAAACAAGATGAGGAGCTCCTTACTTGTTTTTTCAACGTTTATAAGAAATCAACAAGCAATTATTATATACCTCCTATGTTCCAGGCACTATTCTGGGTGCTGGGGTTACAAAGACAAAAGCAAAATAGCCCTGAGATTATATCCTTCTAGGGGGGCAACAAAATGTATTTAAGTAGGCACCAGATAATATCTTTAAATTTGTTTCTGACATGGATTACTCATTTCATTATGGCATTTAAATATTTCCCTTCCAAGCTTTTTTCTTTTTTTATTAAACAGTTTTTTTATTTTACCAGAACACAAATACAAAATGGAAAAAAGAAACAAAAATGTCATAAACTTAAATATTGAAACAAATATAAAGAAAAAAAAGTATGTCATGTGCATAAAAGAACATAGGAGAGGATTCAAAATATGTAACAATAAATTTTCCTTTCAAGAAAGCCTGTATGATAAATAATACACTTTGTGTTGAGAATTGTCCATCTTTTCTTTTCTTCCTTGTGTTTTCCTTTGTTCTCTGCTGTGCACTTTTTAACCGCAGGTCTTAGAACCCAATATATCGAAGAGGAAAAGACCCGGGGCTCTGGCTGAAAATATCATACCCTTTAAATTTCAGTATTATCGGGTTTTTTTGTTTTGTTTTGTTTTTGCTTTTTGGCAGAGCAATTGGGGTTAAATGACTTGCCCAAGGTCACACAGCTCGTACTTGTGTCAAGTGTCTGATGCCAGATTTGAACTCAGGTCTTCCTGACTCCAGGGCTGGTGCTCTGCTCACTGCACCACCTAGCTGCCCACCAATGTTATCTTGAAAATGGACATTTGACAAATCCTCAGACTTTCAAGACTTTGTTAAAAAAAATACTCAACTTAATAGAAGATTTGGCATACAAGAACCAAGAGAAACATAAGGTGCACACCGAAGACTGACAATAAGGGATTCATAAGAACAGACTGCTTAACTTTTATATAACATAAAATGTAAAATGTATGTGTAATATTCATATTAATAATTGTCGAGCTCGTGAGAAAGAGGGGGACAAACCTGACTATGATATGAATTTAAAAAGTAAAACCATTTAGAAACAACTTAAAACAATAACTTTTATACAAAAGAAATGCAAGAAAAAGAAAGGATACAGAGCATTTAGATGGGACAGGAGGGCTGGTAGTTCTGGTAACCTACTTTCATCAGGAATAGGTTTAAGAGGGAACAATACATATATATTTAGAAGAGTATAAAAGTCTCCTAAATTTAGAAGAAATAAAATAGTATGGGTATAGTGAGGGGGGAGAGGACAAGGGAGGGATTAGGACAAGGGAGGGATTTTTAGAGGGGAGAATGAGGGAATAGCTAAAGGAAGTTTAGATTAATGGGGATGGGGGGATAGGGGAAGGATCCTTAGAGGGGGCAAGGCAAATAATAGGAGGGCAGGATGGTTGGTGGAGGAGGGGGGTAGGCAAGTAATAGGAAGGTGATGTAGTGGGTAGAAGTAAAGTAGAGGTGGCAGGAAGGATAGGAAACAAAAGATATATACAAACAAAAAACAAAGATCAGGAGTAGATTATGTTTGGGAAAGTATATGTATACTCATGTATATATGTATAAGGGTATGTATATATCTGTATGTCTATGTATATATCAAGAAATATCTAAATTATATTGTAGACTTCTGGGGGGGGGAAGGAGAAAAAACAGCTCTTTTCTTTATAGAAGGCAGAAATTGGACTTCCAGTTAGCTCTACTTTTCCACTTCCCATCTGCATACCTGCCTGGTTTCAACTCCAGGAAACAAGATGCCACATCCCTTAACCACTGGGTAGCCCAATGTCCTTTTCCCTCCATCACACTCCACCCTCCACTTCCACCTTCCTTTTGTGTGGTGTCTTCCCCTATTAGATTGAAAGCTCCTTGAGGGAAGAAGATCTTTCTTTTTCTTATTCATATCCTTAGCACTTAGCACAGTCCCTGGCACATCATTGGCACTTAATAAAAGTTCCTTAAATAATGAATTAATTTAAACAAGTTATAATCTAATTGATATCTAATAAAAAAGCAGCCACATTTTTTTTCCTATTAACTTTGTTTAATAGGAATAACCCACCCTTTAATAGCAATGAGAATAGTTTTGTCTATGTTCAAGTAATCCATTGAATGGAACAGGTTGAAACTACTTTGAGCTGCTATAAACTCATGTTATGGTCATGGACAAGATCAAGCATCTAGGCTGAAGCAGTTCTGGTCTAGTGGAAATAACACTGATTTGGAGCTGGAAGAAAGAGGCTTAAATTCCTGATCTTGGGTAATTTTTTTTGAAGCCTGATTTCCTCTTCTGCTAAATGAAGGTAATCATTCTTGCAATAACCTGTACTACCTGGTAGGGTTCCTACACATGTCAGATGAAGTAATGCACGTTGAGTTTTTTGTAAGTCATGAACTTCACTGATTTTTCAATGGCTCCATCAAGGTGGACACTTCCTATTCAACTGTAGATTACAATTCATCCTTGCTTGCCCATCATCAATAGTTCTTGCCTATGTCCTCCTGCAAATCCTCTGAAATATTAAGAGACTTTTGCTGAATCTCTTGATGTTGCCTGAAAACTAGGTGGGGAAATGAAAACTTGCTCCTCTCCGTTGGTTATCCTTGCTATCATAAATTTTGCCCAGTCATTAATTTTCTTGGTTACAATCTTTATGTCACATATTCTGTGCCTTTTTTCATTTGCAATGTGCCATTGCTGGCTCCTATATACCACATACCAATACATTGCCTATTGGCCCTCAATTTTAATTCTCTGGAGACTGTGATATTCATATAGAATTACTGAGAGAATATTGTAGCTAAAAAGGCATTTCAAAGTTGAATTCTGAATACTCGAACCCTCCCCCACCCTAAACAAAACAGTGAAGATTCTGGAGAATAGATACTGAAAAATACCTTTGTCTCTCAAAGTAGAGAGGTAGACAGCAACCGGACAGAATACTGTATATATTTGTAAATGTTGTCAATGTATCATGTGTCTTAACTTGTTTTTCTTTGTTGTAAGAGAGAATTCATTCAGAAAGGGGTGCTTGTATGGGTGTGTGTATGTGTGTGTGTATGTTTGTGTATGTGTGTACGTGATATACCTATGATGTATGAACAAAAAAGCATAAATAAAATGTATTAAACATTTATAACAGAATGAAACTTTGGGAAATTGTATTTATACCTCATAAAATAAATTATTTATAAAAGAAGAAGAAGAATTTTTAAGGGAAAAATTGGGGGTTATTCAAAACACTTCTAAGTTTCCCAAATAGAATCTGGCCTACTCTCTTTCTGTTTAACTCTGGACCCAGATCACTGTACATTTTCGGTATGTGTCCAACATAAATGTCATAATAGACCAGCTCTGTGGATTGTCCATACAAATACATATTGTTGTAAACTTGGTTTTTCTAGTGTGAATCTGCAGGCAAAAACACTTAAATGACCTCATTTAAGAATCTCTAGTATATTCCAAGGGCAGGGGAAAGATCACTACACTTAGAGTCTGAGGGCCTGAGCATGACTCTTAGTTCTCTCACTTCCTTGCTATGTGACACTGGATAAAACATTTGCCTTCTCTTGGCTTCAGTATACTTATTTTTAAACACGAGAGGGTTGGAGCAGACAATTACTAAGGCCCTTTCTGGTTCCAGTTCCTATGATTTTATAATCCTAGTCTTTCCTCTGAAAGTTCATTTCATGATTGATTTGATTGATTGTTTTGACATCATATAGACATATTTTGGCAGGAAAAAGGATAGGTTTCATGACTAGAATATTGGACTATAGTAATCTAAACCATTGAGAAATAATTTCTCTTAAGGTCAGAAAGCAGAGGAGACCTCTGGAAGGTAAGACAGTAAGTGATATAATGTGTATAACAGAAAATAGGATAGAGATATATTTGCATCCCTTTTAATCTTCTATCCTGAGCCAAAATTCTCATTATTGAGAATGCATTTTTATTTCTATTGCAGGCCTAGCAATTATTTTCCTCTATTGATATGAAAATTGATTTTGGCCCTTGTTGTTAATGTTTTCATTGTCAAAGAGGAACAATGACATTGTGAGCACGATGTCTTGACTTGCCCATGAATTGAATTTTGCCACCATACATGGTCAATAATGAATCATTGGAGATATTACCTTAAAAGTAAGATATCCACATCTGTGCCTTTGACCAAGAAACATGTGTATTTTGGATCCCAAATAGGAACTCATTTAAACATCATTATATACATTCTTACAAAGAGTCAGTCTTGGACTTATTTTAGTTACTCAGAATGACCAAGAAAAAGACTTTAATATAAAATCAATCAAGGATTGCAAATATTTGACTTCAGTCTATTTTATCACACAGGTAATCGTCTTCTAAAATGTTACGTGAATGTCTTAAATGTTGTGCTTTTAAAAAAATCAGTGGCTACGTTATATTCTACCCAAAGTGCATTTTTAGAATAGATTGTTCTCTTTAGGAACTAGTATATTATAGATGGCTTAATATGGTTTTTAAAAAAATATTTTAATATCTGGCCCTGGAAAATTGCTATCAACATCTGAGAGCTAGACTTTTTCTTAATGCTAAACACAGCAGTAATACAATCAAAATGAAACTGCTTTTAGAGTTTTTTCATTTGCATTTTTAACTTAAAGGTATGTTGTATACAAATTGAACATCTTATATGCTATGCTTCTAAACAGTGCTAAAGGAGAACAACAATAAGCAAGTGCCCTAAAGAAGAGTCTATATTTAACTTGTTTATTTAAAAAATAAAGGTTAAGTTTTGGGGAATTTATATTTAGGGTTGAGGAATTATGGTTGGTGAATAGGGTTATTGTTGTTGTTATGGCTAGTGTTAAGGTTGGAAGAATTAGGGTAATATCAAGCAAAAAGAGCTCAAATTATTCAAAACTGTTGGTCAACATGAAAAATTAAAGATATGGAATATATTTTTAGAAATAAGATTTTGTGCCAAGCTGACCTTAATTATCATTGCAAAATGATGAATTTTCTTTGGGAGGGGAAAACCAGAGTCATTCCTTGAAGAACTAAATAAACCAAAGGTGATTAGGGTTTTTGACCTGCAAATTCATCAAACAAGATTAATAGTCTATATAGCATAAACTGAAGAAGCTAACTTCATGGCCAGGTGATGCAGTGGATATATCGCTCCATCTGGACTCAAGAAGACCTGAGTTCAAATGCAGACTCAGATACTTATTAACTGTATGACCCTGGGCAAGTCATTTAACTTTGGCCCAGCTCAGTTTCCTCCTCTGTAAAATGGGAATGATAATATCGTTTATCTTCTAGAGTAATTGTGATGCCAAAATGAGATAATCTTTGTAAAGCTCTTTAGAAACCTTAAAGCTCTCTGTATATGTTAGCTATTATTTTGAAAGGCGATAAGGCTATGGCTGTTTTTTCAAATTCTTACCTCCTCTGAAAGTCATTGATTGAATAAAGGGAGAACATTCATGAGAGAAGCCCAGGAAGAGATATGAGGAAATAAACTAGAAGGAGGAAGGAATGTGAAGGGGGAAGAAATTAATAGTCTTATAAAATAGAATGGTGAAGGGGAACTTAGATATCACATGCATAGGATCATAGATATATAGATGTAAAGGACCTTAGAAGCACTTTAGTCCATTTCCATCATCTTATAGATGTATGGGATGAAGGACCATAGGGGCAGCACGGCTTGCCAAAGACTTTTCAATTAGGGAATGTAAGAACATGGATTTTGCCTCTATGTGACTCCAGAGTCATTGCTCTTTTCCATTGTACGATGATTCCTCTTACAGTAATACATTTATCTAGTAATGGGGTTCCAAATATGAAGATCTTTCAAAGAAATAGGTAAGGAGAAGCATGTAAGGAAGAACTGGAATCACATGCATAGCTGGACAAGGCAAAGGAGAAGAAAAATTATTTTGTTTTAGAAGTCCTGATTTGTATGAGAATCATTGAAAAAAAAAACATGTATAGAAAAAGCCTCTGAAAAAGGACTATATGCCAGAATTTTTCAAGGGGAGAGATGGAGTAGGGAAGAGGAAGGACTGAATCAATACTTCTTTGAAGAGTACGCCAATCAATAAATCAAACATTTTATGTGCCTACTATGTGCCAGGCACTATGCTAGGTTTTGAGGAACAAAAAGAGACAAAAGACAGTCTCTGTCCTTAAGAAACTTATACTCTAATGGGGGAGACAACACACAAACAAATATATATACCAAGCAAGCTATACACAGGATAAAGAGGAAATAATCAACAGAGGGATAGCACCAGAATTAAGAGGGGCTGGAAAAGGCTTCCTTCAAAAGATTATTTAATAGAAATTTTAGTTAAGACTTAAAGAAGTCAGGTAGATCAGTAGGTATAGTAGAGGAGGGTCAGCATTGCACCCATGGGTAGCAGACAGAAAATACCTGGAGCTGAGAGACACAATGTCTTTGTGAAAGAGCCAGAGGGCCAGTATTACTGGATCAAAAGTATGTGGCAGGGAGTAAGGTGTAAGAAGACTGGAAAGGTAGGAGGAGGCTAGGTTCTGAAGGCCTTTGAATGACAGAGTATTTTGTATTTCATCTTGTAGGTGATAGGGAGCCACTGGAGTTAGTTGAGTAGGGGAGTGATGTGATCAGACCTTTACTTTAGGAAAATCACTTTGGTGGCTGAATAAAGGATGGACTGGAGTGGGGAGAGACTTGAGACAGGCAACCATTGGAAGGTTATTGCAATAGTCCAGGCATGGGGTGATGAGGGCCTATGCTAGAGTGGTAGCAATGATAGAGGAGAGAAAGGGACATATTTGAAAGATGTTGCAAAGGTGACATTAACAGCTTTTGGCAACAGATTGGATATGGGGGGGTGAGAAATTGTGAGGAGTCAAGGATAACACTTAGGTTGCAGGTCTGAGAAACTGGAAAGATGGTGGTGCCTCTATAGTTATTAGGAATGTAGGAGGGAGAATGTTTAAGGGGAAAGATAGTGTGTTCTGTTTTGCACATGTTCAGTTTAAGATGTCTACTAGATTTCCAGTTTGAGATGTCTGAAAGGGATTTGGAGATGCTAGTTTAAAAATCAGCAGAGAGGTTGGGGCAGTATACATAGATTTGAGAATTGTTAGCAAAGAGATAATTAAGTCCATTGGAGCTGATGAGATTACCAAGTGAAATAGTTTAGAGGGAGAAGAGAAGAGGGCCCAGGACAGAACACCAAGGGACATCCAACAGTATGATCTGGATGAGGATCCAGCAAAGGACACTAAGAAGGAGTGGTGCTGTATGTAGGAGGAGAACCAGGAGACAGTGGTGTCCCAAACCTAGAGAGGAGAGAGCATCAAGGAGGAGAGGGTGATCAACAGTGTCAAAGGCTGCAGAAAGATCAAAGAGGAGGACTGAGAAAAGTTCATTGGATTTGGCAACCAAGCGATGATTAGTAATTTCAGAGAGAGCAGTTTTGATGGCATGATAAGGTTGGAAGATAGATTATAAGGGGTTAGTAAGAGAGTGAGAAAAGAGAAAGTGGAACCATCCAGACACCAGAAAGTCCTTCCTCATAATAAGGCGAAATCTACCCCCTCACTAATTCATCAATGGGACTCTCAACTGATTGTTCTTAATGCTATAATTCCCTTAATGAATTCTAAATTTAAATAAGTATCTGTATTCTGTACCGGGCCAGTTATACCTGGAGTATTGCATTCATTTTTTAAAAGGATTATTGATGAATGAAGGTATGCCCTATGATGGGAGACATTATGGTGATGGGGCTTGAAACTAGATCACATACGGAACAAGAGAAGAAGTTAGGAATATTTAAAATAGAGAAAAGATGAATTGGGGTGGGAGTGGGTGAGAAGGATATATAAGCTCTTTTGGGTATTTGAAAGGTTGTCATCAAAACAAAAAATTAGAATTACTCTGTGTAGTGTCAGAGGGCAGAATTAGGTTAAGGGGGATAGATTTTGTCTCATGATGAGGGATTTTCTAACAATTATTCCTATGCAATAATGGAACGAATGGCTTTGCAAAGTATGGAACTCCATGTTACTAGATGTATTTGGACAGATATGATTGATAATGAACACCATTAGAAAACCTAACATTATTCATGAAATTGACCTAGGTGAGCTCCAAGGTACTATCAAAATCTAAGATATTGTATTTTTCATATGTTAAACCAAAGACACAGCGTGAAGTAGTAGAAAGAGGCCTGGACCAGGAACCTCAAGACCTGGCCATTAACTAGCTGTGTAGCTTTGAATAAGTCATTTAATCTCTTTGATTCCCAGGTTCCTTATTCATTTGAATGAAGATTTGAATTAAATGATCTCTAACCTCTCGCAGCTATAAAATGCTATGATTTTAAACGCACCAGGGAATCTGACTGTGCCAAAGGATCCCACAATGGCTCATTTTGTAAAGGTGAGGAATTCTTTTTTAAAGTCTGTAAATCCTCTTCTAAAGTGTCTCCTGTTTAACACATTTGTAAATCTGGATTTTCAAAAATTCAATTGGCTCAGAATGGAGTATAAAGCTTAAAGCAGACATAGCTATGCATCTCAAGGAGTCCTGGAGTTTGCTTATCGATAGTCATATCAATATCAGCCTATCAATACTCAGGACTACATCACAGCTGGCCTTTGTAATTGGCTCCAGGCACGTTATAGTAATGTTAATTCCTTGACCTGGCTTTCCTAGGAAGGGGAGCCCCTTTAATGTCTAAGGGTAGGATGTAAACACCCTCCTATTTACTTCCCCTAATGAGAAACAGGCTGCTTCTCTGGAATAGGGCACTTTCATAGTGGGTCTCTGAGAACATGCGGAGCATATCTTTAGAATGGGTCTTGGTCTTAACAGATTCAAAAGACAGCATTGAAGATAACAGTAAAATTAAAAGTTTCTGAAATGGAACTCAAAAGAAACCAAGTTCTGCAGTTGTAGACATTGGCCTTTAAAGTAGCCTGTGTGGAGCACAAAACCTCAAAAGACTAGAGTTAGTGGTGATTACTCATAAAGTGTCACATTACTTCTATGTTGCTGGTCCCAATCTCCTCCCCAACCCCCCACCCAACTCCAGCCTGCTGTCTATCCTTTCTTTCTCTCCAGCTGGGAATTCTTCTGTGGTCCTGTTATCTTTCTTTGGGATCAACCCGTCTGTCTCTTTCCCTTTTCTGACATTACAGGGTGTCTGTTGTTTTATAACCTTTAAATTTTATATCCCTCTCTGTCTGCCATTTTATGTAGCTTCTGTAGCTGGGCCAGATATTTTCATTTGAAAAGCACTACCTTTTTTAAAAAAAGCATATTGGCAAATTCTCATTAATTAAGCTGAACAGTCATAAGAGAATGCATTATTGATCATCTCAGTCCTTTGAGGAAGTCTTCTTACTTTAAAACATTTTTAATTAAATGTTTCATTAGAAACAACAATAAACATCAATGCAAACAATTATTCTTGCTTAGTAATTATGTACTTTTAAATGGATTAATTCAAAAACATAAAATGCTATAAAACTTTTTTAGTTCTAAATCTGCATCAGGATGCTTTTTCTTTTCATTTTCATTAATTTTTCTTCTTATGATCCTATTTAGTATATTATCTATTTTTTTCTAGTTATGAAAAATCTTTTCTATTTAAAGTGCAAAATGCCTAAATTATATGGGTTCTAGTGGACTAAGAAATAGGACTTGATTTTTGGAATTATTTTAAGTGTATTTTATTTTGACATTTATTTCTTTGTCTACCATCAGGCTCTGGGCTCAGAAAGACTGAGTCTAATCCAGAGGGGCTGATCCCAAGGGAATGATTGTTTTTAATTTTTGGTTCATTATCCCCAAATAGAGGTACTCCAGCAGGATCTCTAAGGAAAACTTGCTTTTGTTCATGTTTTCACAAATGTGAGAGTATCAGCTCCTGCATCGGTACTCAAAATAGAAATGCATATGGATAGAAGAACCTTTCTTTCACTGTGCCAAAGCAAACATGTAGAAGCTGCTAATGATGCACAGGAGCTCTTAAATAGATACATAAACACATCAAGCACTAAAATAATTCACCAGCTTTCATTAAATGAGAAATGAACTTGTATTTGCACAATAGGCAATTAGGGCTGAAGGTTTAAAGCCGGGGCACAGACTGGGTTACACATACAGATATGTTTGTCATCTTTGTAGAGATGATAATGAAATCTATGGGAGCTGATGAGAGATATAGAGACAGAGAGATAGAGACAGAAGAGGGAAAAGAGAAAAAGACTTGTGATGGAACCTTTGAAAATATATACAGGAGGAGTGATGTGGCTGACAATTGCTTGGCAAGCAATCAAAAGAGATGCAGAAGGAGTGGTCAGACATATAGAAGAAGACCTCCATAATTGGAATTCCTTTTGTGGGCAAAATGAGTAGACCTAGGCTTGTTTCTATACCCAGATGCTACCATCAGGAAAGAACTCTCAGACCAAATGCAAACACATACAACTCCCCTAAGTTTGCCACAAGTCAGCTTTGTCCAACTTCTAGGTTATGAGGGACTGTGTTCTAACATAGGCTTTCCAGGCCCATCACCTACTCTGCTGGCCTATATTCTGAGCAGAAGTAAAATGGAAGTCCAAGAGAGTAACCTGGCCTGCCATTTCACTTGTAAAGATCACTGATGGGGCAGCTAGGTTGTGCAGTGGATAGAGCACTGACCCTGGAGTCAGGAATTCCTGAGTTCAAATCCAGCCTCAGACACTTAACACTTACTAGCTGTGTGACCTTGGGCAAGTCACTTAACCCCAATTGCCTTGCCTTTCCCCTCAAAAAAAAAAGAAAAGAAAGATCATTGAGGGGGATGGCTTTTCTGACAAAAGTCCTTCTTAATGGGTCCTAGTCATTTACGATCATCTTAGGGGTAGCTCCTTTTGATGGGTACTTCTCAGGATCTCTCCTCTAAGGCTCTCAAAATTCAAGAATGAGCATACCCATACCCCTATAGGAACATACACCTTGGATAGCTCAAAAAGAATACCTGAACTCTCTAATCCCATCCAGATGGTCAGGGGACTTCACCAAGTTGTTAGTGGAGGTGAGAGAGGGTATGAGGAGACTTCCCTGGCTGACAATCATTGCAAACAGATTAAGTTATAGATTAAATAAGTAGGAAATAATTATGGGGCTGGCATCACCAACTTTTGGGATCAAGAATAGCCTAATGTAGAAGGTGGTACTTGAGATCAGCCTTGAAGTGAGCTAGTGATTCCAAAAAGAAATGAAGAGAGAGAGCCTTCCAGACATGGGGGCCAGCCTATGAAAGGGCACTAGAGAGACAGGAAAAAAAAAAAACAAAAAACAAGTGGGCCAGTGGACGGGGAATGCAAAAGTGAAACTTGTACTTTATCCTAGAGGAAATAGGGAACTACGTATAAAGAGAAATAACAGAGGAATAGATGCCCAGTCATTTATAGGAAAAATGTCTGGGAAGAGAGTCAGGAATAATACTTTAGATGTCGATATTAACAATACATTAAGTTTGAGAAAAAGCCACAACCATTCGAACATGAAATGAGCTTCATGAATTAGAGTTGCCTGTAATTTGAGGTATTTGAGCAGAGGATGGATTGTCTGGGTTTTGTAGAAGGGGGCTAGATTAGCTTCTAAGATCATTTCCAAAATGAAAATTCTATTTTCATTAATGCTCTAGCAGGTTCAACCAAGCAAATAAAGTTTCAAGTATAGCACTGGAAACAGATGGATATATCTGTTAATTGAAGACCAGTTTAGATAAATACAGAGAGTTTAATCACTAGTAGGATGGTGATCAGATGATGAATTTTCTGGCCAGTATGATTCAAGAAATTAATAAAAACACAAAATATAAAATGGCCTTTTGTTATGTACAGGTCCCAATTTAATCCATAGTGATGTTTGTAAATTGGCAGAAAAGAGGAGAGTGAGCAATTAGTTAGCCAATTTATACCCTCCCCCCAATTGAATACATTTAACTGTTGTTACTGTTATCAGCCCCTTCCTTGCAGTGGAAAGAGCACTCTAAGATTCCTCCCAGATCCAGAGCTATAATCTTATACTCTGTCTAATAACCAATAATTTGATACAGTAGTAGAATATATGAACCACATCCACATTAATATTGTCATTATAAATTTAAAAAACCCCAAAAGGCATAATATTTGTTTCTTAGTCATTTTTTTCAGTCATGTATGACTCTTCATGACCCCATTTCTTGGCAGAAATACTGGAGTGGTTTACTATTTCCTTCTCCAGTTCATTTTACAGATGAGGAAACTGAGGCACATGGGATTGAAGGACTTGCCCAGGGTTACACAGTTAGCAAGTTTCTGAGGCTAGATTGGAACATAAGGAAGGTGAGTCTTTCTCACTCCACATTTGGCATTCTATCCACTGCACTACCTAGCTGACCATAAGCCATAAAATAGTTATCATTTAATGAAAAAAGAATCCTTGTAGCTTACATAAAGCTAATTTTATTGTATATACAGGAGTACTGATGGTCATAATTTCATGGGGTTATTAGCCATCTCATTGGGCTATGCTTATGACGATTGTGGGCAATCAGAAGCCCTCCAAAGATAGCTCCAGGTTATATGCCAATATCACTTGTAGACAATAAAGTAAATACATTCCTTAGATAAATTGACAAGATCCCCCAAAACAAGTTAGCATGTACTTTAATTATAGGTGATTTCAAAATGAAGGTGAGAATGAAGGAATAGGGAGAATGAGAAAAAGTTTTGGAAATTATGATTCAAGACTAAGAAATAAAAGAGTTTAAAAGCTTACAGATTGCTAAATTGGTTCATACCTACATATGGTGAATTTCTTCAAGAAGAGAGATGGAATGTGCTGGACATATACATTTACAAATAATCATTGTAGAGATTATACTTGAAATCATGACAGCATATTAGATGGCTAATGAAGAGTGTAGGGAGAGAAGAGAAAAGACAGAGTTATGGGTAATATGCATGCTAAACGGCAGAGACATAGATGATCATACAGCAAAGGAAAATGAAGAGTAGTAAGACAAGCAAGGGGGGGAACCAGAAGAGAGAAGTTCAAAGAGAAGAGAAACTATCTAGGAGAAAGTATTCCAAGTGTCAAAATCTGCTGAGAAACCAAGGAAAAGTATTGAGAATAAACCATCAGACTTTAGTAGTTGAGATTTCTGGTAACTTAGGAGAAGGTAGTTTTACTTTAGTCATGGAGTTAGAAGGTATATTGCAAAGGGTTGAGACAAAAATGGGTTGTAGGGAGTGGACTCTCTTAGAGAATGTAGATGATTAATAGGAGTTTGTAGTAAAAATTGAAGTGATGTATATGATGATAATTTGAGATGATATCAGAGACAAGTAAAGGCTTTTTTTAAGGACTGGGCAAACTTGAACCACTTTTTAGGCAGCGGAGAAAGAGTAGAGAGGGAGAGATTAAAAATCCAGATGAGAAGGAATAATGGAGCATGCTTTTCTTTTGTTTCTCCATTATATTTTTATTTCATAAAATTCCTCAATTACATGTAAAATTTGATTTTTTTGAAAAAAAATTAATTTCCAAATTCTCTCTCTCCCCTCCCCTCCTTTCTCTTTGAGAAGGCAAGAAATTTGACATAGATTATATATGTGAAGTCTTGCAAAACATATTTTCATATTAGTCATGCTGCAAAAGAAAACAGATCAAAAAAGAGAAACCAAGTAACAAAAATGTATGCTTTGATTTGCATTCAGACTCTATCAGTTCTTTCTCTGGAGGTTGATAGCATTTTTCATAAGTCTTTCAGAATTGTCTTGGATTATTTTATTGATCAGAACATTACCAGTTAATGATCATACGACATTGATGTCACTGTTTATAATGTGCTCCTGGTTCTTCTCACTTCACTTTATATCAGTTCACATATATCTTCCCAGGCTTCTTCTGAAACCATCTGTCCCATTATTTCTTATAGCACAATAGCATTCCTTCATAATCATATACCTTAACAGGTACAGTCATTCCCCAATCAATAAAGATCCCCTTAATTTCCAATTCTTTGCCACAGAAAAAGAGCTGCTATAAACATTTTTTGCTCAAATCAATCCTTTTACTTTTTGTTTGACCTCTTTGGGATAAAGATCTACTAGTGGTATTGCTGGGGCAAAGGGTATGTATGCACTGTTTGATATCCCTTTGGGAATAGTTCCAAATTGCTCTTCACAATGGTTGGATTAGTACACGATTTTACCAACAGTGCATTAGTGGCCTAATTTTCCACATCCCCTCCAATATTTGTCATTTTTATATTTTTGTCATGTGAGCCAATCTGAGAGGTGTAAGGTAGAATCTCAGAAGTGTTTTAATTTGCATTTCACTAATCAATAGTGATTAAGAGCATTTTTATATGACCATTGAAAGCTTTAATATCTTCTTCTGAAAACTACCTGTTCATGTCCTTTGACCATTTATCAATTGGGGAATGAATTTGACTCAATTCTCTATATATTTGAGAAATGAGACCTTTGTCAGAAAAACTTATAAAATTCTTGTCTTAGTTTCCTGCTTCCCTTCTAATCTTGGCTGCATTGATTTTATGCAAATTTACTTTATTGTAAACAAATTTATCCATTTTATATTCCATAATGTTCAATATCTCTTGCTTGGTCATAAATTCTTCCCTTATCCATAGATCTGACAAGTAAATATTTCCACATTCCTCTAATTTGCTTATGATATTACCCTTTGTGTCTAAATTGAGTACCCAATTGACCTTATCTTGGTATATGGTGTAAGATGTTGGTCTATACCTAGTTTGTTTTCCTAGAATTTTTTTGTCAAATAGTAAGCTCTTGTTGCAAAATCTAAATCTATATCTACATCTATATATTGCTATAACCAAAAAATGATTTTTTTGGTTTTGTTATTGACATAGTCAATCATGCTGATAGTTTTCTTCATACTGAACCAGCCCAGCATTCTTGGTGTGAATCCCACCTGGTCAGAATGTATACTCATTATGATATATTGCTATAATCTCCTTTCTAGCATTTTATTTAAATTTTTGCATCAATATTCATTAGGGAAATCAGTCTATAGTTTTCTTTCTCTGTTTTTGCTCTTCTTGGTCTATGTATCAGCACCATATTTGTATTGTAAAAGGAATTTAGTAGGACTCCTTTTTCCAAATAGTTTACATAATATTAGAATTGATTGTTCTTTAAATTTTTGGTAGAATTAACTTTAAATGTTTGATAGAATCCATCAGCTTCTGAGGATATTTTCTTAGGGAACTCATTGATGGCTTATTCAATTTATTTTTTTAAGATAGCATTATTTAAGTATTCTATTTCCTATTATGTTAATCTTGGTAACATTTTTTTGTAAATATCTATCCATTTCACTTAGATTGTTAGATTTATTGACATGTAATTGGGCAAAATAGTTCTTATAACTGTTTAATTTCATCTATATTGGTGGTAAATTCACCCTTTTCATTTTTGATACTTGTAATTTAGTTTTATTTTTTAAAATCAAATTAATCAATAGTTAATTTTTAATTTTTTTTTTATAAAACCAGCTCCTAGTTGTATTCATTAGTTCAATTTTTAGCTTTCAATTTTGTTAATTTCTCCTATTATTTTCAAGATTTCCAATTTGGTTTTTAATTGGGGATTTTTAATTTGTCCTTTTTCTAGTTTTTTTAGGTACAAAAAAATAATTTGGATGCCATTCTATTTGGTGCATGTATGTTTAGAATGGCTATTACTTCATTGCCTGTAGTACCCAGGTGTAATGGTAGAAATTGCAGAGTGGTATATTTTGGCTAAATGTTGGAAAAAGAGGCAGCATCCTGAAAGTAAAATGGGTTGCTTCAGGGTTGTATAGATTCTCCAGCACTTGAGATGTTCAAGATGGGGCCCTAGGCAGAGATTTTTGTAGAGGGAGTCCCTTCTCAAATACATATGGGACCCTTTCCAGCTAGAGCTTCCCTTGAATTCAGATTTGGTGCCTCTGGGATACTTTTCTATTTACCCAATTGAAAGCATGCTGGGAATCTCTAGTGATTCATTGCAAGTATATTAGCTAGTCTTTCAGGAGGGGCAGCTGAGTCATTAGGAGATAGCTATACCTGCCCACAACTTTGTAGGTCATCAGAATCATTTAGGCAGGGCATTCATCCAGGCTTCCAGAATTAAAAAAAAAAGACTTAAGCTTCCAGGGAGCAATTTGAGTTCAAAGTATTTGCTTTCCAGTTTTCTCTACATTTCAGCTCTCTAATCTGTCAGATTGTCTTGGCTTTGAACTCTGACTGGCAACTCACCCCTCGTCTCTTGGGGGTTTCAACGGACTTCAAGCTTGATATGAGTGAACAGTATAACATGGCAGCTAAAAATGCTAATGTAATTGTAGGCTGATGAGTTCATAGAGGCAAAGCGTCTAGGAGAGGAATGTGATTGCTTCACTATGCTCTGCCTTAGATATGGCTCATCCATAAGACCACGGTCAATTCTGCATGTCACATCATAGGAAGGACAGTGACAGTCTACAGAGCATCCAGAGGAGGGCAAGGAGGATAATGAGAAGACTGGAGACCATGCCATTGGAGGATTGGCTGAAGGAACTGGCAATGCTTGGGCAGGGAGATAGGGCCAGGGCAGATCATGACAACTGCCTTTAAGTATTTAAATGACTATGATGTCCTTTAAATGTAATGTCTTATACTAGATTTATGTTTGGTAACAGAATATAGGGCTATGATGAATGTTGCAGAGAGCCATATTTAGGCTTGAAGCAAGGAAAAATTTTCTTTAGTTAGAATTGTTTAAAAGGGAAATGAGCTATCTTGGAAGGGGTGATGATTCTACTTTCACTGGAAGTCTTCCAGTAGAGGCTAAATCACTACTGGTAAATGATGTTGTTGATATAGTTCATGGTCAGTTATAGGTTAAAGATCTATGCCCCATGAAACTTGAACTCTGATATTCTCAGATCAGTTTTCTGCAGCCTCTGTAGCCTATCCTTTGGATTGCATCTGTTTTTCCTCTCTTCTTGAATTCCTCCCATCTGCCATTTAATGTTAATGCCTTCACTCTGTTGATTATCTCCAAAATTATGTCATATATGTCTTGTTTGTGCATAGATGTTATATTCTTGTCCCCCTTTAGACTCCTTTAGCTCCTTGAGGACAAGAACTGTTTTTGTTTTTTTTTTTTGTATTAGCACAGTTCCTATCACATAGTAGGCACTATTCATTTGACTTGGCTTTAATATCACATATCCCTTACTCCATCAAGTTATCTTTGACTCTGCATAAGGTTTTCCCTTCCTGCCTTCCATATACCTGTCCTGACTTAGGCATCATCTGACAGGCTTTCCATAGCTTGTATACATATCCATAGCCCATATATGTGTCCATAGCCAAACTAGAGATTTTTAGTCATCAACATTTGATACACCCTCAGCAAAGTTATTCATTTTCAAATATTTTCCTAAACAGTTAGGGACTAGCTCTATTTGTCAAAATCTGTGAGATACCACCACCATTTTTCCATTACCATAACTTCCTTTCCCTTCATCAACTCCCTTATCCTACCACACTGTCTTCACTCTTACAAATATAAGAAAACAAAATAATTCAAAACATCCTCATACCAACATACTTACTGATGGGAAAGTGTTATAACTTATGTCTGTTTATTATTTCTGTCAATGGGAGATGATATGGTATAATGTAAAACTCTGGAGTCAAAAGACATGGTGGTTCAAATACCACTTCTGATGTTTATTTCTTGTGTAACTTTGGTTAAGTTATTTAATAATTCTGGACCTTGGTTTCCTCAATTGTAAAATGAAAGTCTTGAACCAGATGGGCTCTGAAATTCCTTCTAGTACTATAGAGTTCAATGACACTATAATATGCAGAGACAGAGTTCCAATGAGAATATGCCTTTGAGAGGCACTATGGCATGGTATGCAAGGCATTGAACTTTGTGTGATGAAGATTGAGTTCAAATCCCACCCCAGACAATTACTAGCTATCTAAGCCTGAACAAACCACTTATCTGCTCTATGCCTCAGGCTCCTTGTCTACAAAGTTAAAAAAGTTGGAACTGAGGGCTTCTAAGATACCGTCAAGGTCTAAATCTGCCAGCCAACAAGTGGCCAAAAATGTCAGTCATACACTTAGAATGACTATTTAAGGAAGGTAAATATCTTTACTTTAAAAATAATTTTAACCTCTATAATATTTGTCTTTCACCAAACTCTGATTGCAGCACATAAACCCAATAGGCTCTAAATAAATATTTCCTGATGATAGTAGCTAGAAAAATTGGCAAGCCAGTCTCTTCCACTTTGTTTTTATGTTTTATACAATTTTTCTTGGTATGCTTTCTTGACTGTCCCCTAGGGAGAACTGTAATCCACTTTCTTACTATCTCTGTTATAAATATCTATAATGTGAAAAGTCAGAAGTCTCTAAAATCAGTGATATTAAATGTCACACTGAAGGCAAGGACTTGGATGGGATTCAGACACGTTTTTCTAAATAGAGATGTCCTGTATATGAGCACTTCTATAAAAAGACAGAAGAGTACTTATTTAGCTCTACAGAAAAGTAAACAAACTATGGGTTATTAATATTAGGACATATTAGAAAACTTTTTAGAGATATGTAATGCTGCTAGAAATTAATCAACAAATATATGTTTAGAGACACTATGTTTTGTGGATACAAAGGCAAGGCAAAAAGCAACTCCTGCTTACATTCTAATGGGGGAGACAAAATATACTTATTTCTGGTATTCAAAGAACTGCTTATGGGGAACAATGATAGAGATAGTTACATACCTTTCCATTGTTTGAGAAGCTAAGTCCAATGACTTGGACCAAGAAGATATTGTCAACACACATTTGTTATCATTTGTTTGAAATGTGAGTTCTACTGACTCCCAGAAATAACATTTTTCCTTTGGCATTGTGAATACAGGGCTATTTGTTTTCATTTCTAATTCAATATGGGGTTTTCTATGCAAGATATTCAACAGTCAGTACTATTCTATAATTCAGTACTCTAACGACCATATGTTATTTGCCTTAAGAACAGCAACATGTCAAGAATAAGGGAGAAGATAGCTCTATTCCTCTGTGACCTGATCAAACTCCATTTAGAGTATTTGATCAGTTTTCAGTCCCCTATTTTAGGGTATATATTGATATTGACAAATTTCAGAATATCCAAAGTCAGGTAATTAGGGTGGTGAGAAACCAACAATATAAGATTCCAAAAGGCATTGCTTGAAGGAAGGATTCAAATTATTCATCTAAGCCTATTGATAATTTTAAAATGATAAACTACTTTCTGAATTAGAAAGCTTACTTTTACTCTCCTTTCTGGTTTACACTCAGCTTTCTAAATTGGTTTCTTGTGAATGTGTTGAGTATGAATTGTTTTCCCAGAGCCTGATTACTGAAATGGAATTCAAATGAGAAATCACTGATTACTCTCCCTTCCCCAAGAATTATGGCATTATGAAAAGAGCACTGAATTTGGAATCTAAGGACCTGGGTTCTAATGCTAGCTCTAACAGCTACTGTGTGTGTAACCTTGAGAAAGAAACTTGACTTTTCTGGCTTCATTTTCCATAATGTAAAATGGAGTTGGGGAGGAGAGAGAGAGGAGTTGGACCTTCTAGCTCTGAGTCTTAAGATCCTATAATCTTGGGTAAAGAGGTTAGAATTGATTTCTGTGGGGCAGCTAGGTGGCGCAGTGAGTAGAGCATTGGCCCTGGAGTCAAGAGAACCTGAGCTCAAATCAGGCCTCAGACACTTGACAAATGTACTAGCTGTGTGACCTTGGGCAAGTCACTTAACCCCAATTGCCCTGCCAAAAAAACAAAAAAAAACCCCAAAAAACAACAATAACAACAACAACAAAAGAATTGATTTCTGCACTTAGGAAAGTAAGGAACTGACCTGGGATTTGTGGTGATCTCACTAATTTCATCTTGAAATCTGCTTTTGACTTCTTTTTAACCATTTCAACTATGAAAGCATCTGTTTTATGTAACTGGCACCATTTTTATTTTGGCCATTGCATTCACTTCTGAACACTGTATTTTAGGAAGGATATTGATGAGAGACAACTCATCCAAAGGAGGATGACAAGGTTCATAAGTGTATTGGAAATGCTATGTAAAGATAAGCTGAAGGAAGCAGAGATATTTAGCCCAAAGGAGAGAAGATTTAGGAGGAACATCATAACTCTCTTTGAGCATTTGAAGGGCTATCATGTGGAAAAGACTTATTCTACTTAACCTCAGAAGCCAGAACTAGATGCCATTAGTGGAAATTGCAGAGATAGATTTTTAGTTTAATAGAAGGAGAAACTTTCTAATCAATGGAGCCAACCAAAAATGGAATGGGTTATTTTGTTAGCTAGTGAATTTGCCACATCCAGAACTCTTTATGAATGGACTGGTTGATTACTTGTCTGGAATACTATAGAGATTTCTGTTTGGGATGTGTTAGATTAGATAATTTCTTAGGGTCATACTCACACTAAGATTCTACACTTTTGAGATCGTTTCAAGAGCTAAAAATGCATTTAAGTTACTAACTTACATGTTTCTTTGATTTGGGAATTCAGAAAAAAGTCATTTTACATTATTTGGCGTAAGGTTTCAGTCATTAACAAAATAGAAAAAAACACATGTATGCATGATATTCTTGGCATTCTGTAAGTTGCCTAATGCTATTAATATATCTTTCACATTTTAAAATTGAGATGTTTTATCATTTAACCAACTAAAATGGTTATTAGGTTTCTTAATAAAAACTTACAATGAGTATGAGAAAATTGCCATGAAAACCAATTAGAGAAGGGATCTCCATTAATTCAAAATAGTAGATGGAATTTAGCGATGATGGAATAGTGTGGGATGTGGTCATTAAGGAAACAAACCTTTAACTATTTGGATATAATGGAAATTTCATTATAAAAATCTTTCTTTCCGAAAACAGGATTTCTCATTAACTCAAAAGCCTTATGCAATGTAATATAATGATCTTACTTGATATTTTTGATGTATGTCTACTTTCAAAACTTAGGAAATTCTACCCTGTTGACCACAGTTATTCTGCTGCAACTACCACACTATCATTCCCTTCTAATTTTAGTATTCTAATGCTATTGGCATGTGGTGCTTTGCTTGTGGTATGGTCTTAGAAAAGTTCACCTAAGGGTAGAATGCTCACTGTAGAAAATCCCAGCTTATTGCAACATAAAGGGAATATATCTTGGCTTTCCAATAAAGGATTACTTGGTCCAACAGCTTTAGCACGGAGCATCTGGTATCCAGGATAACATCATGTTTTTTTGAAAAGTCCCAGCCCAAAAGTTCTGGCTGACTAGCATCATAGAATATTTGCACTAAATTCTGCCAGATTTTCTTGCCCAGGCAAAACTGAATTGTCACTGTGCCTATTGATATCCTATGCCAACATGTAGGCATTGAGAATGAATCATATGTAGAATATGAATAGTTATGTACATAAATTATAATTAATCATTGACACACACTGGTAACCATGAAAATAACAACTTCACAGGTCCTTTAAACCTAAGCCACTGTCAGATTTTCATGGTCATGGAAACAAGAAGATAAATCTTGGCATCTATCATAGCAAAATAAAGTACTCAAAGCTAAGCCTTCTGAGATCTAGACTTTTCCTCACCTGAACTTAAATATGTTACCACAGTTTGAAAAATAAATCTTAGCTATGATTTAGTAAGCTGCAATCATGTTGAGACAATTGCTCTGGTACTATAAGGAAGCAATGGTTATATGTGAAGAGATTCTTTGGGAAAGTTTAGTGTTATTTGTTAAGGTGTTAGCACCTCCAACCAAATTCAGAGAATGACCTGTCACCAACCTTTAACAGAAAGTCCTTTAAAAGTTTACATTATGGGGGAGAGAGAATTCATTCTTCTCCATAGTGCATAGCAAGAGGACAAATCTCTTCTTAGCTCTGCCTTCACTCCATCCACCATGCATTCCTGCAGTAAATGCATAGCAAACTAATTATAGCCTTCAATTAGAAATACCTCATACCCACAAGTAGATTACATACTCTTTGAGGTCAGAGGGCACATTTTCTATTTCTTTTGTATCTTCCCACAATGCTTGGCACTCTATAGATGCTCCATAAACATTGGAGATGACTATTACTTAAAAGACCATCAAGATGTTGAAAGGAGTAGCAAAATAACCCCACAAAATGCTACAGTAATAGATTGGTTAAAGGAGATAATCATTTAGGAGGAAAAGCTAGGAAATTCAGCATGTCTCTTTTAACTTAAAACAAATGAGCCTAGGAGTATATACTAATGTATATGATATCTGAAAAAGCAAAAAAAAGCCAAGGACAGAAAAAGTATGACTTAATCCAATCCTGGAAAACTTAGTTTTGAGGGTGGATCATTCTCACAATCCTATCTGTCAATATAGAGTGATGATAGGATCACTTTGTCATTCTGTTCTTAAGTTTTTACATTTTCTAGGCATATAGGGATAGATACTAGACTTGTGATTTCCTTGGCATAGAGAACTCCCAGGTGAGAAAACTCCCTTGAGCTAATGAAGATCAGCACTTTTTTTTCAAATTATTATCTTAGTTGCTGAGAGTATTGAGAAGTTAAACCACTTGCTCAGGATAAACCAGGCAGTAGACATTAGAAGCAGGGGCTGAATCTAAGTCATCCTGGCTTGAAGGTCAGCTCTCTGTCCACTACACCATGCTGCTTTTCTCTGTATATCTTGGCTATGCTTTTTAAACAAATACAAACATTAATGTAGCTACCTAAGGTTATAAGAATTGATTAACAGCACATGGTAGTAGAGCAAACAGTATTCCTGAATTCCTATCCAAAACTCAGTTTATGAAGCTATTATTCCATTAGTCATAATTTCAAGTAATGAGATCACAATTTATACAGGGAAAAAGGCATAGGTGGAAAATCAGGAAACATCTTTTGTGAAATATTTGTTTTTATTTCTGCTATGGAAATCTAACAATTTTGAGTACTTCGCAAATTGAGGCATTTAAAACTATACAAGAAAAAGTATGTGAAAAAATAGATACTGGTGAGAACCAGTCTCTTTTTTTCTACATCCCAACATATGAGGTCATAGAGCTGTAAGTGTCCTTTGAGGCCATCAAGCCCAACCTCCTGATTTTACGAATCAGGAAATTGAAGCTAATAAAGGTTAAATAGTTTGACCAGGGCTACATGGCTAGTAAATATGAATGTTTGAGGTAGGATTCAAACAAAATGTCTTTGTGAAAACAAGCCTAGCACTTCATCCACCATGATGCCTAGGTCCTAAGGGCTAACATCACATTTCACTTCGTATGTTTGCATGCAAGACTGAAGTTCAAAGAAAATACATCTTTCTCAAAACATTAATACTAAACTGAAAAACAAAACAAAATAAATATCTCTCACCCCAAACTGGTAATATTGACTTAATGTTGAAGTGATGACAGCTGGAGAATGGCATTCTCACAAGTCTCAAAGGATATTACAAAATACTCTCTTAATTTTTCCATAATAAAAATGTTGGAGAAACTCTATTTCAGAGAGAGAGAGAGAGTGAGAGAGATATACACACAGACATATACACACAGAGAAGAAGAAGAAGAAGAAGAAGAAGAAGAAGAAGAAGAAGAAGAAGAAGAAGAAGAAGAAGAAGAAGAGGAAGAGGAAGCAGAAGAGGAAGCAGAAGAGGAAGAGAAAGCAGAAGAGGAAGATAAAGCAGATGAAGAAGAAGAGGCAGCAGAAACAGAAGCTGAAGAAGAAGGAGGAAGAAGTGGAATGTAGCAACAATTCGGCCAGCAGCTGCTGTGGGGGTGAAAGACCAACACAAGCCCAACACAGCTGCCAGCACAGGTTCTTTTGATCTGCTTTAATAAGGAAAGCAACATTAAGGGGTCAACAATCTTACTTTAATCCAACATATACATATAAACTCACTTAGTTCAGGAGGAAAAGCCAGCAACCTGAACTTCACAACAAGTACAAACAAATTATAAACCTACACAATATAAACAGACCAAGTCACAATTCATAGTTATCAGGAAAGCATCAACATCTGGACTGACAAGCCGGGAGGTTCTTAGAGTGGCTGCCCAGAGTCTCCACATCAACACTCCTCCAGGAGTGAGAGCCTCAAACAAACAAACAACTCTGTTCTCTCTTTTTATACCATCCTTAGAAATCATCTGTTAGACCAGAACTTAGGCACATACTATTGGCTCTGGTCTTAGCAACTTCACTTAGGGCACTGGGCGCTTCCTGCCTCTCTCAAACTAGAGTACTAGTTTGTTAACTAGCCTGGGGCTTCATGCCTAATTAGTAAAAGGGTGTGGGCATGGGGTTTAGCACCTAGTTAGATTAAATCAAAGACAATTAATTTAGCATTCTGAAACAGTAAAAAGGTCCCACCTTAATTAATATTACAAGGAGGAGGAGGAGAAGGGTTGGGGGGCCCTCTACCACACTAGGCTGCACTAACAAGGTCCACAACTCTCCTCTCAACTTCTCTAAAATGTCCCAGAAGCCCCTTTATCCTGGAAGATGACTTCAGCCCTGGAACTTACACCTTATCTATACTCTTTGGCCCTGGGGTCCGTTGCTCTGATTGTAGGGTAGAGACTTTCTCCCAGAAGTTCCATGCTGCCTCTTTTTCCGATGTTTAGCCAAAATATACCTCTCTGGAATTTCTACCATTAGACCTAGGTACCATAGACAATGAAGTAATTTCAATGTTAAACATATATGCACCAAAAGGCATGGCATCCAAATTCTTTTGTTTTTGAAAGTTAAAAGAGTTATAGGAAGAAATTTGCAAAGCTGAGGGCCAGACTCTGAACTCAGTGTCTACATCCATATGTAAATCAGGTATGAAGTTAAATTACTCTCTCTCTCTCTCTCTCTCTCTCTCTCTCTCTCTCTCTCTGTGTGTGTGTGTGTGTGTGTGTGTGTGTGTGTGTGTGTGTAGAGGGGGAGAGGGTTGTGATATTGATGCCACACAAGAAAAGAAAGAAAAGATAATCCTCTGCACTCCTTTTTTTTTGGTCCCTTTAGTGTATGGAAATATTCATGCTATTTATGTTTTCTACTTCATAGTAAATTACCATTAAGACCATGAAGAAAAGAGATAAAACTCCAGTAAAGGCAATCAGTAAGTGAAAAAGATCTTTCCTGCCCATTGAATAGGCTTCAGCTAGGGCTCCAGGTGGGGCCAACCAAGGGACGTCTGATTAGATCTTCGTTCCTAAGTAGGCCCCAAAACCCTAATTACTAGGTGCTAAGCCAAAGTGGTCATGAAGCCCTCAGGGCCCTAAGGGGAGTTGCTAAGACCAGAGCCAATGGCATGCGCCTAAGTTCTGGTCAATCAGATGACAGCTAAGGACTGTATGAAAAGAGAGAACAGAGCTTGGAGAGGCAGACATGGCAAAAGCAGAACCAGCAGAAGCTGGAGCCATAGAAGCTGGAGGAGTGGAAGAAGCTGAAGAAGTAGGCATTGAAGAAGCTGAGAAGCTGAAGGAGCAACAGAGGCTGGAGAAACTGAGGATTAGGAGGAGCAGAAACTGAGGACTGACCCTAGAACCAGCTTCTGGAGCCTATAGACCGAAGAATGCTGAGCAGGTGCTTGGGAGACCCATCAGTGATCTTCTTACAGGAGGGCCCTAGCATTGGGAGGAAGAACAAGTATGATCTGGCTTGCTGCCATAATATTTTTTTGTAACTTTCTGGTTCCTATTGTGAGGTGGGCTTATTGGATCTGAAAGGTTTTGGCCAAGATATCGAATTGGGGGCACTGGTCCTTAGATCTGATACCTTGGAGCTTGTATAAATGCTTTAATTTCTCTGCCTTCTACTTAGAGATTTCTTTATATCCTGCAATTCCAAATCATTGAGGCATGCTCATGATCTTCTTCAAAGTCATGAATTTTGCCTTGATGATACAACTCCCTACCTTCTTTTCAGATATTGAGGGTGGGGGGAGTTATTCCATATGGATATGGGATTCTCAGAGTTGGTTGTTTTATTGATTAGTTTTGCTGAACCAATAGTTCTTTGGGTAGCGGTGTGGGAAGGATATATTTGGAAATAAATGTGATGCAAAAAAGATATTAATAAAACATTAGATAAGTTGTTAATTAGTGCTTTCCTTACAAAAATTTTACTCCCTTTAACTAACTTCTCTGAACCTCAATGTCCTTGTCTATAAGATGGAAAATAATAAAACTTTTGATAAGAATACTGAGGTTCAGAGAGGCTAGTTAACTGACTGTCTAGTGGTCACATGGATCATAGGATAACATACTTCTATCAGGAAGGGATTTCAGGAGTTTATCTAGTTCAACTCATTCACTTTAGAGCTGGAAAGCAGAGGCCTAGAGAAGTTAAGTGATTTGTCCAAAGTCACATAGTGATTTGGGAATGGAAATTAGGAGTTCTGATTCTAACACCAGCATTCTTTCTACTGTCAAGGGCAAATCAGAGATCTGAGCCTAACTCCTTGAGATCATTCCACAGTACACTTTCTTTGGTTCAAATTAGTTAGAAGGGGATCTGAGTTGTTTGCAAGAGCTACACGAGAGCTGTACATCTTTTGAAAGAATAGGGCATATTCTGCGTAATCTCTGTACCTCCTAAGAGTCCAGCCAATAACAAAGTGAAAAAAAAGTCAACCATATCCAGAGGACCAGTCATGGTAAAACGAACAAACAAAAAATCTCAATAGAGAGTAATGCTAATCATCAACAAAATTGACATTGCTACCACTTCTCCACAATTGGTATGTTCTTGATTAGGCTGGGGATTACTAAAATAATATGATTTTTTTGTTGTTCAGTGATTTCAGTCATGTCCTACTCTTTGTGACCCCATTTGGAGTTTTCTTGGCAAAGATAGTAGAATGGTTAGCCATTTTCTTTTCCAGCTCATTTTACAGATCAAGAAACTGAGGCAAACAGGGTTAAGTGACTTGCCCAGGGTCACACAACTAATAAGTAAGTACCTGAGACCAGATATGAATTCAGGAAGATAAATCTTCCTGACTCCAGGCTGGGCACTCTATATATTGTGCTGCCTAGATGCTCCTAATATTAATAAGTTGGCAACTTATCTTTGTAAGAAATATGGAAAGCCAACAGGTTCATATGAGATCATCTCATCATTACTTCTCCTTTCTGAAAACTACCAATACAGTAATTTTGTGAACTTTGTACCAATTCCATAGTTGTTTTCTCTGTCATCCCATCCCTCTCTTTTCAGTGAATGCAGACAAAAATTAGTCAGCACAATAATATTTTCTTCAAAAACGAACTGAACTCCAAGCCAAAAGGGAAATTTTGGGTCAACATATAAAAAAGTAAGTAGTTGATTCATTGAAGAAAAATGTTAAAAATAAAGTATCATCAAGCTAAATAAATTTCACAGAGCCACAGACATAGTGCACAGCCCTGAACTGTCCAAAATAATTAGCAGTGGCCAAACTTGATATGTCCCCAAAGAAATGTATGTTTCTTGTTCTTGTTGCCCAGAGGTAATAGGTCTCTAAAAGGGCAAATTACTTGTACTGGACTACTTAATAAACAAGAGGAGATTTAAGGGTCTCACCAGGCATTAAAAATACTGTGAAATTCCACTTGTTCTGGGATTGATTTGAATGGAAATGAACTTTTCCAGGAAGTAGTCTTAAGCTTTTTAAATAATGACTGAGAAGTGATCTTACAGCTAAAGTACTCAGGCACCATGAGTCAAGGATTCTGTCCAAAATTCTACCTAGTGAAGCTCTTTTAATATTATTTTTATGGCCTGAGTACAGTTTAATTGAAATGCATAACATTCCAAAAACTTCTCCATCACTTTTGGCCCTTGAAGTGATTACTTAGTAAAAGGCATTTCGGTTATTCTGAATTAACCAAGTCCACTTTCATTTGAGCTGAACCTCAGTGTTTTGCCCCTTTGTCTTCCTATGATGGAGCTAACTGATGACAAAGGAAGATAAATTTCAGAAGTAGAAAAGGAAATTGGTTTGGACTCCACTCATTTGTGGTATGATCTCTAGCAACAGTAGTAGGAAGATGGCCAAATAGAGGACATTTCAGGCAGAGGGAACTATCAAGGATAGTAACAGTAACAACTTGTGCTTAGCACAACCAGTGTTTAGTTAACACTTTAAGTAAACTTCTTCAAAGATATTCCTTCCTCCCTCCCTCCCTCCCTTCTTTCCTTCCTTCTTCCTTTTTCTTTATAGAAGTCCTTTGAACTAGGATAAGTATTATTACCATTTTATAGATGAGAAAACTGAGGAACTCATGATTTTAAGTGTTTTGCTCCCAATTTAATAATACTTGAATAGCCAAGAAGGACCTAGAGTCAAAATTTTCTGACTTCCAGTTTGGATCTATGTTCAGTAATGGTCTCATAGGAGTGGTACTATCATATGAAGTGGACGTTGAGAAAACATGCCCTATGTGCAGTGGTTCTCTAGGTTGCTTTCTGTAAGTAGGGGTCAAGAAAGGATTAGCAAAACAACATCATGACAGAAGATAGAACACTCTCTGAAATTAGCCAAACTTCACAATGGATTTATAAAAACTTTGAATACTTTATAGCTTATCCAATTTGATTTACTCCTTTGTGTTTGATCAACATGTCTTTCATTGCACATAATAGTTGCATAAGTTTGTTGAATTAAATTGAAATGAAAATGTTGCTTTGGTTTAGCATTTTTTTTTCATTTTGCAGTGAGATATGTTTATGCTAAAAAGTGTCATTGGGGACCAGAGTAGATGAAATCATTGAAAAAACAAGAATTCAGGCAGGAACAATCAGACCTCCTAAATTCATTTTGAGGTTGCCCACTATGTATACTTAATAAAATCACAAATTTGTTTGCTTAATAATTACTGCTCAAAATTCTCTAGGATGTCATCATGTATGATAGACTTATGTTGGTCAAAAACAAATCCAAAAACCTTAAAACATATTTTTAGAAAGAATTTTATTAGGTTGGTTTGGCAGGAAAGAGCTGGTAAAAGGTGGGGCTCCCTTTCCAAATCTGTTTTACATCTCATATTATATAGGGTTCAAACAAGGGTATTGCTGAATTTTTTTGAGATGTACATCAGTAGTTAAGTATAAACATTCTATAAAACTTGGGTAAAGTGATTGGGTAGGAACAAAACACAATGTTTTGTGTGGAACTAAGACAAGACCTGGGTAGGATCTTTGGATTCTTTGTAAGGTCTCTGAGCTCAGCATGACTTTTAGGTTTTAAACAATGTTGAATTACATAAAGCTAGGTTTAAAATTAATAAATAATAAGTTACAAAGTATTTTCCCCACACTTGGCAAGTATTAGTCTCTCTCTTTTATAGGTAAGGAAACTATAGTCAGAGTTCAAATGGTAGTGTTTTTAGTGAGTCCCCAATAGGCAGGCATCTCCTTAGCTTTCAGTGTGGAGTTGAGCTGCTCAAAATATGTTTATCAAACAGGTGAATACTTTTCCTCTTTCTTTGATTTCTTTGGCACAGAAGCCTAGTAGTAGTATACTTGAGTCAAAGGGGAGGAACGTTATAATAACATTTGGGTAATAATTCCAAATTGTTTTCCACAATGGCTTGTCCAGTCCACAGCTCCACCAACAATATATTACTAGGCTTATTTTCCTGCACACTCTCTAATACTTGTCCTTTTTCTTATCATCTCAGCCAAACTGATGGGTGTGAGGTAGAACTTCAGACTTGCTTTATTATTTATTTCTCTAATGAATGATTTGGAACATTTTATTATAGTTATTGAAAGCTTGGATTTCTATCTCTGAAAATTGCCTACTCATATATTTGATCATTTGTCTATTAAGGACAAATTCATTTTAAGTAAAAAAAACCCGGCATCATGAAGTCCTGACCTTTTTTATTCATATTCATTTTTTATGTGGCCTACCACTTCCTATGATGTTGTTAATTTATGGAATTTTCTGATATTCTACCCGTTTTCCTATCTTGTATATAGCTTGTGTTGTTTGCACATTGTCTCCCCATTAGATTATAAGCTCTTTGAGGACATGGATTGTCTTTTGCATCTTTTTGTATCCCTAGCACTTAGCACAATGCCTAGCACGTAGTAGTCATTTAATAAATGTTTATTAAATGAATGAATGACTAACTGAATGAATAAATGGGTTAGACAAATCATATGTAATCACATTGATCAAGGCACAGTAAAGCCCTAATATGGGGCATGAATGTGAGAGTTTTGCTAGAGGGACTAGAAATGCAATTCAGGTAAACCTGCTATAAGCATACTTAAATGACAAATGGAAGGCTTCAAGTTTGCATTTTCTAAAGCATGGCATAGGTCCATTTTGCATATTTGATTTTTTTTTTACCTTTCTTGGTAACTAGAATCAGGCATCCAGACTTAATCAGAAGCAAGAAACCTAAGTTTCACTCCATGAGACAGCCAATAATGGGGTTGTTTCTCTTGAGGGGCCTTTTCATTCTTGCTACATGTCCAGTGAGTGCCCTCTTAGGAGGAATCCAATAGGTGCTGATTATCATTCTTATTTTTTTTTTAACAGAATAGGGATAGTACTAAACTTTCTGGGTTTCATTTTCTTCAACTTCAAAATGAGGGATTGGATTCGATGACATCGAAGATCACTAACAATTCAAAATCTATAATCTCATTGTCATATTTCCTCTGGTCAGTCCTCCTTTCCTCCTCCCTCTGTCTATAGACCAGAAAGAGTGGGAAATCTTTAGTTAAGCTCTCTGGTATGTACTAGAAAAGACCTTGAGAATATACAGAGGAGTATTACTCCACCTCTGAGGAAATTTGAGGGAAAAGAAGAAATCAGAAAGAAAGAAGAAGTAGAATCCAGATCTAGAGACCATGCCGAAAAACTGAGAGAACCCTTGGACTTGAAACCATACAGGATTCTTTTCTAGCCTCAGGCTCCTTTTGTATGAGAAAGGAACACTAATTGCTTGCTGGGAGTCTGAAGAAGCCCTCTATAATTTGTTTCTTCAATTCTCTACTTATCTATTTGCTATGTCAAACAAAATTTTACAGTCTGTTCTCTGGTTATATTTTTTCTCTTTTTAAAAATTCCTGATTGACATTTCATATTAACATATATGGCTGATCTCAGAGAAAGACATTTTGCTGTGTATAAATTTTAAAAGCACAGACTAAACCATGCTACAGACCCAGTGAGGTGTGCTTCCTTAGGGTGCAAATAATAGACTTCTTTTGCTGGAATTTGTGATTTATACAAGTCACCTGGGGGCAATATTGAGCCAGCCTCACTTTTATTTTACTAACAATCTAGTAGATCTTTAAAAAGAAGAAGAGGAAGAGCATCTTAAAATGATTCTTCCTAGAGAAACACCGTATTGTTATGTGTGACGCGGTAAGAGAGCGAGAGACAGAGAGAGACAGAGACAGAGAGACAGACAGACAGACAGAAAGACAGATATGAGAGGAGAATATAGGAGAAATTCCTGAGGATACTGTGCAATGATCAACTATGATTGACTTATCACAATACAATGATCAGAGACAAGTCCAAAAGAGTCATGATAGAAAATTCTATCCACATCCAGAGAAAAAGCTGATGGACTCTGAGCAGATTGAAGCATACTTTTTCACTTTTTTGTTTTTTTTTTCATGTTTTTTTCTGTTCTAGGTCTTCTTTCACCACACGATTAATATAGAAATATGTTTCACATGATTGTGCATTTATAATCTGTATCAAATTACTTACTGACTTGGGGGGGAGGGGAGAAGAGAGAAGGACAAAATCTGAAAGTCAAAATTTTATATAAAATGAATGCTAAAATTGTTTTATATGTAATCAAAAAACATAAAATATTACTTAAAATAGAAAAAAGAATACCCAGAGTCTTCCAATTTGATAAAAAAATCAAGTTGTATTTAAATTATGGACCAAATTCTTTCATTTCCTTTTAATAATCTCTGCTATGAAGAGATTTTTTTAAAAAGAAATCAGTGTTGTACTTTATTAAAAGCTTTTTCTGCATCTATTGACATAATCATATCATTTTAAAAAACTTTCATTATTGATATAGTCAATTATGTTAACAGTTTTCCTTATGTTAAACCATTCCTGCATTCCTGGTATAAATCCTGTTTGGTCATAATTACATAATCTTTATAATGTATTTTTGTAATCTTTTAGCTAATATTCTATTTAAGATTTTTGCGTGCAGATTCATTAGTGAAAGTAGTCTATAATTTTCTTTCTGTTTTTTACTCTGCCTGGCTTAGGTATCAGTTTCATATTTGTTTCATAAAAGGAGTTTTGTAGGATCCCTTTGTCTGTTATTCCAATTAATTTATTTAATATTAGAATTAGTTGATCCTTAAATGTTTGATAGAATTCACCTGTAAACCCATCTGGTCCTGGTGTTTTTTTTTTCTTTATGAAGCTGATTTATGGCATCCCTTCCCCCCTTTTAAGAAAGAGAATGAGTTTTTCCAGTATTAGTCTAGCCTTATTAATATTGGGCACATCAATATTTGTTCCAAATCCTGAACCCTCTCCTTTAGCACATAAAGACAAATGTGCTGGGTGAACCCTTCAATTAATTATTAAATATTATATGTGTAAGATGTTAGATTAAAGTCAGCTCTGTGTATCTGAAGGGGAATTTCTATAGACCTCCTAGAACTCAGAACAGGAAATAGTCTCAGAGCTGATTTAGGTCAATTCCTATCTAAAGTATGGATTTGTCCAGGAAATATTCCAAAACAATATGAAAAGAAGTTACTAACCTTTCCACAACCTTTTACTCAGAGATTTCACCAATAGGAATATAGCCTGTGAAGGTCAAAGGTCTCATGTATTAATAAATGAAGGAAATATTTAAAATATTGTATGTGTGTGAGCAAAGAATAGGAAAGTAGGAACTCATCAACTGAGAATTGGTTAAATAAAATGTAGCATCTGAAATGAATCCAATATTATTGCCTTATAATGATGACTAGGAGGAATTCATAGAAACATTGGAAGACGAACAAATTCAGAATGCAGAAACACTCTGAAGTAGGGATATGGAAACAATACATCCATTTACTACAAAAGTGTAAGTGGAAAGAATAATAGAAAGAAATTGAATGCTGTATAATTAATGACCAAAGATGATCCAGGAGAAGAGATGTAAATATGTTATCTCTCCTTTTATTGGAAATGTGAAGGTCTATATGTGTGGAAATTTTCATGCTCTTTGAGATGCAATTGATGTGTTTAATTTCAATTTTTTTAATATTTTATTTTTATTTTTCCCTAGTTACATGTAAAAACAATTTTTAGCTTTTATTTTTGAGAGTTTGAGTTCCAAATTCTCTCCCTTTATCCCTCCCCACCTTGCCTTATTGAGAAGGCAAGAAGTTTGATATAAGTTATACATGTGTAGTCATGCAAAACATATCCAGAATAGTTATTCTGTGAAAAAAAAAGTATAGACAAAAAAAACTCAAGAGAAACAAACAAAGTTTTTTTTTAAAAAAAGGATCCTTAAATCTGTATTCAGGCACCATCATTTCTTTCTCTGGGAACGAATAGCATTTTTTTCATCATAAGTCCTTCAGAGTTGTCTTGGAATGATGTATTGCTGAGAATAGCTAAGTGATTCACAGCTGATCATCTTATAATTTGCTGTTGCTTTGTATGCAGTACATTTCACTTTGCATCAACCCACGCAGGTCTTTCCAGATTTTTCTGAGAGCATCCTGCTTATCATTTCTTATGGTACAATAGTATTCCATCATAATCACACACCACAACTTGTTCAGCCATTACCCAACTGATGGGCATCCCTTCAATTTCCAAATCTTTGCCCCCAGAAAAGAGCATCTATAAATTTTTTTTGTACATGTAGGTCCTTTTCCGTTTTGTTTTTTATCTCTTTTAGGGATACAGACCTAGTAGTGGTATTGCTAGGTCCCCTTTGGGCATAGTTCCAAATTGCTCTAAAGAAAGGTTGAGTCAGTTCACAATTTCAACAAGAGTGCATTAATGTCTCATTTTTCCCACATCCCCTCCAACATTTGTCATTTACTTTTCCTGCCCTATTAGTCAATCTAATAAGTATGAGGTAGTACCTCAGAATTGTTTTAATTTGCATTTCTTCAATCAGCTGTGAGTTAGAGTATTTTTTTTCATATGGCTATAGTTAGCTTTGATTACTTCCTCTGAAAACTGATGATATCTTTTGATCATTTATGAATTGGGGAATGGCTCTTATTTTTATAAATTTGACTCTGTTCTTTGGTCATAATTACATAATTGAGAAATGAGGACTTTTTCAGAGAAACTTGCTTACTTTTTTTCTTATAGTTACTATTACTAACCATATTTCCTTCCATCCTATCCCCCCATTTATTCTATTCTCTCTCTCCTTTCACCTTGTCCCTCCTCAAAAATGTTTTCTTTCTTACTATCCCCTCTTCCAGTCTCCCCTTACTTCTATCACCCTCCCTTTTCTCTTATGATTTTCCTCTTCTACTTTCCTGTAGGGTAAGATAGATTTCTATGCACAATTGAGTGTGTATGTTATTTCCAATTTGAGCCAATTCTGATGAGAGTAATGTTCACTCACTCCCCCTCACCTCCTTCCACTTCCTCTCCACTGTAAAAGCTTTTTCTTTCCTATTTTATGTAAGATAATTTACCCAATTCTACCTCTTGCTTTCCCTTTCTCTTGGTACATTCCTCTCTTACCCCTTAATTTTATTTTTAGGCATCATCCTTTCATATTCAACTCACACCTGTACCCTCTATCTATATATACTCCTAATTACTCTAATAATGAGAAATTCTTATGAGTTACAAATATCATCTTCCCATGTAGGAATATAAACAGTTTAACCTTATTAAGTCCCTTATGATTTCCCTTTCCTGTTTACCTTTTTATGCTTCTTTTGAGTCATGTATTTGAAAGTGAAATTTTCTATTCAGCTCTGGTCTTTTCATCAAGAATACCTGAAAATCTTCTATTTCATTGAATATCTTTTTTTTCCCTTTAAAGATTATATTCAGTTTTGCTGGGTAGATGATTCTTGGTTGTCATCCTAGCTCCTTTGCCCTTCCAGAATATCATATTACAAGCCCTCCAATCCTTTAATGTAGAAACTGCTATGTCTTGTGTTATCCTGAGTGTGGCTCTACCATCCTTCAATTGTTTCTTTCTGACTGCTTGTGATATTTCCTCCTTGACCTGCGAACTCTGGAATTTGGTATAATATTTCTGGCAGTTTTCATTTTGGGATTTTTTTCAGGAGATGATCAGTGGATTCTTTCAATTTCTATTTTACCCCCTGGTTCTAGAATATCAGGACAGTTTTCCTTGATAATTGCTTAAAAGATAATGTCTAGGCTCTTTTTTTGATCACTGCTTTCAGGTACTCCACTAATTTTTAAATTATCTCTCTTGGATCAGTTTTCCAGGTCAATTTTTTTTTCCCAATGAGATATTTTACATGGTCTTCTAAAAGTTTGTTTCATGATTTCTCATAAAATCATTAGCTTCTAACTGCTCCATTCAAATTTTTAAGAATTACTTTCTTCGGTGAGCTTTTAGATCTCTTTTTCCATTTGGCCAATTCCGCCTTTAAGGCATTCTTTTCCTCACTGGCTTTTTGGAGCTCTGTCACCATTTGGCCTAGTCTATTTTCAAGATTTATTTTCTTCAGTTTTCTTTGTGCATCTCCTTTACTAAGATGTTGACTTGTTTCTCATGATTTTCTTGCATCACTCTCATTTCTTTTCCCCATTTTTCCTATATCTCTTTTACTTGATTTTCAAAATGCTTTTTGAGCTCTTCCATGTCCTGAGACCAATTCGTATTTTTCTTGGAGGCTTTAGATATAGGAGCTTTGAGTTTGTTGTCTTCTTCTGAGTGTGTGTTTTGATCTTCCTTGTCACCATAGTACCTTTCTTTAGCGAGAGTTATTTTTCCCATTGTTTGCTCGTTTCCCCAGCCTGTTGGTTGACTTTTAACTCTTTGCTAAGGTAGGGCTTTGCTTTCGGGGTGGAGGGCACACTGTCTCAATATTCAGGGCTTTGTGAACCTGTTTTCAGAGATACTTTTAGGGACCTGTAACTTTTCAGTTCTTCCAAGGTAGTACGATCTAAGGAGAGGTATTTAGTACTCTTCTGGCCTGTGCTCGGGTCTATGAGTGACCATAAGCACTCTTTTCTGCCCTGGAACTGTGAAGATGGTCCCCCCTTCATTGCAGCTGCAAGCTCTTCCTCTCCCTGTGACTGCCACCCGGGACTGTCACCTGGGTCTGAGTATGGGCAAAGCAACAGAGTCCTGTTTCAGTGCCAGCAAAAAGACCCCTGTAATCTGCTTCTGACCAGTTGTTTGACCCCCTTACTGTCTGTGGGCTGACAGCTCCAGAAGCAGCCGCTGCTACTGTTGCTGCTGATTCAGTCACTCCCAAGGCCTGCTCCTGGTTTGCTGTGCCCAGGGCTGTGCTGGCATGGCCTGCACTGGACTGTGCTCTACTCTCACCCAAGTACAACAGTCTTTTCCTGCCAAGTTTTCTTGGGCTGGAAATTTGTTTCACTCCTTCATTTTATGGGTTCTACTGCTCTAGAATTTGTTTAGAGTCATTTTTTAAAAATTTATTTAATATATTTAGTTTTCAGCATTGATTTTAACAAAAGTTTGAATTACAAATTTTTTCCCCATTTCTACCCTCCCCCCACATCAAGATGGCATATATTCTGGTTGCCCCATTCCCCAGTCAGCCCTCCCATCTGTCACCCCACTCCTCTCCCATCCCCCTTTCCCTTCTTCTCTTGTAGGGCAAGATAAATTTCTATGCCCCGTGGCCTGTGTATCTTATTTCCTAGTTCCTCAGGTCACATCCAATGAGAGCAAGATTTACTCATTCCCCCTCACCTGCCCCCTCTTCCCTTCCTACAGAACCACTTTTTCTTGCCACTTTTATGCGAGATAATTTACCCCATTCTCTCTCTCCCTTTCTCCCTCTCTCAATATATTCCTCTCTTATCCCTTAAATTGATTTTATTTTTTTAGATATCATACCTTCATATTCAACTCACCCTCTACCCTTTGTGTGTGTGTGTATATATATGTATATATAATATATATATTTATATATACCTACATATATACATACATAGATACACACATATGTATATATATGTATACACATACACACACACACACACACATATATATATATATATATATATACATATATATATATGCATATTCCTTTCAGCTACTATGATATTGAGGTCTCATGAATCATACACATCATCATTCTATGTAGGAATGTAAACAAAACAGTTCAACTTTAGTAAGTCCCTTATGATTTCTCTTTCTTGTTTACCTTTTCATGCTTCTCTTGATTGTTGTGTTTGAAAGTCAAATTTTCTATTCAGCTCTGGTCTTTTCACTGAGAAAGCTTGAAAGTCCTCTATTTTGTTGAAAATCCATATTTTGCCTTGGAGAATGATACTCAGTTTTGCTGGGTAGGTGATTCTTGGTTGTAATCTATTATTGACCTCTATTGACCTCAGGAATATTGTATTCCAAGCCCTTCGGTTAGAGTCATTTTTTAAAAAATTTATTTAATATATTTAGTTTTCAGCATTGATTTTCACAAAAGTTTGAATTACAAAATTTTTCCCCATTTCTACTCTCCCCCCACTCCAAGATGGTGTATACTCTGGTTGCCCCATTCCCCAGTCAGCCCTCCCATCTGTCACCCCACTCCCCTCCCATTCTCCTTTCCCTTCTTCTCTTGTAGGGCAAGATAAATTTCTATGCCCCATTGCCTGTGTATTTTATTTCCTAGTTGCATGAAAAAACTTTTTGTTGTTGTTGTTGTTGTTTTTGAACATCTGTTTTTAAAACTTTGAGTTCCAAATTCTCTCCCCTCTTCCCTCCCCACCCACACTCCCTAAGAAGGCAAGCAATTCAACATAGGCCACATGCATATCATTATGTAAAACCCTTCCACAATACTCACGTTGTGAAAGATTAACTATGTTTTTCTCCTTCCTAACCCATCCCCCTTTACTGAATTTTCTCCCTTGACCCTGTCCCTTTTCGAAAGCATTTGTTTTTGATTACCTCCTCCCTCTGTTTGCCCTCCCTTCTATCATCCCCCCTTTTTTATCTTCTTCCTCCTTCTTTCCTGTGGGGTAAGATACCCAATGGAGTGTGTATGGTATTCCCTCCTCAGGTCAAATCCAATGAGAGCAAGATTTACTCATTCCCCCTCACCTGCTCCCTCTTCCCTTCCTACAGAATCACTTTTTCTTGCAACTTTTATGCGAGATGATTTACCCCATTCTCTCTCTCCCTTTCTCCCTCTCTCAATATATTCCTCTCTTATCCCTTAAATTGATTTTATTTTTTTAGATATCATACCTTCATATTCAACTCACCCTCTGCCCTTTGTGTGCGTGTATATATATGTATATATATTTATATATACCTACATATATACATACATAGACACACACATATGTACATATATGTATACACACATACAGATATATATGCATATTCCTTTCAGCTACTATGATATTGAGGTCTTATGAATCATACACATCATCTTTCTATGTAGGAATGTAAACAAAACAGTTCAACTTTAGTAAGTCCCTTATGATTTCTCTTTCTTGTTTACCTTCTCATGCTTCTCTCGATTGTTGTGTTTGAAAGTCAAATTTTCTATTCAGCTCTGGTCTTTTCACTGAGAAAGCTTGAAAGTCCTCTATTTTATTGAAAATCCATATTTTGCCTTGGAGCATGATACTCAGTTTTGCTGGGTAGGTGATTCTTGGTTTTAATCCTAGCTCCATTGACCTCCGGAATATCATATTCCAAGCCCTTCGGTCCCTTAATGTGGAAGCTGCCAGATGCTGTGCTATCCTGATTGTTTTTCCACAGTATTCAAATTGTTTCTTTCTGACTGCCTGCAGTATTTTCTCCTTGACCTGGGAGCTCTGGAATTTGGTGACAATGTCCCTAGGAGTTTTCTTTTGGGGATCTATTTGAGGAGGCGATCTGTGGATTCTTTCAATTTCTATTTTACCCTCTGGCTCTAGAATATCAGGGCAATTCTCCTTGATAATTTCTTGAAAGATGACATCTAGGCTCTTTTTTTGATCATGGCTTTCAGGTAGTCCAATTATTTTTAAATTATCTCTCCTGGATCTATTTTCCAGGTCAGTGGTATTTCCAATGAGATATTTCGCATTGTCTTCCATTTTTTCATTCCTTTGGTTCTGTTTTATAATATCTTGATTTCTCATCAAGTCACTAGCTTCCACTTGCTCCAATCTAATTTTTAAGGTAGTATTTTCTTCAGTGGTCCTTTGGACCTCCTTTTCCATTTGGCTAATTCTGCTTTTCAAGGCATTCTTCTCATTGGCTTTTTGGAGCTCTTTTGACATTTGAGTTAGTCTATTTTTTTAAAGTGTTGTTTTCTTCATTATTTTTTTCAGTATTTTTTTAGGTCTTCTTTAGCAAGTTATTGACTTGTTTTTCATGGTTTTCTTGCATCCTTCTCATTTCTCTTCCCAATTTTTCCTCTACTTCTCTAACTTGCTTTTCCAACCCCTTTTTGAGCTCTTCCATGGCCTGAGGCCAGTTCATGTTTTTCTTGGAGGCTTTTGGTGTAGGCTCTTGGACTTTGTTGACTTCTTTAGGCTGTATGTTTTGGTCTTCTTTTTCACCAAAGAAGGATTCCAAAGTCTGAGACTGAATCTGGATGTGTTTTTGCTGCCTGGCCATGTTCCCAGCCAACTTACTTGACCCTTGAGTTTTTTGTCGGGTTATGACTGCTTGTAGAGCAAAGAGTACTTTGTTCCAAGCTTGAGGGGATACGCCGTTGATTTCAGAGCTATTTCTATACAGCCAACTTTGCCACCCCAGCACTCCTCCTTCCTCAAGAACCACCAACCCAGACCTGACACAAATCTTCAGCAGGCTCTGCACTCCTGCTCTGATCCACCACTTAATTCCTCCCACCACGTGGGCCTGGGGCCGGAAGTAACTGCAGCTGTAGTTCTGTAGCTGCACCTCCCCCACTACCCCTGGGGCGGTGGTTGAACTGTGAACTCTGTCCCCCACAGCTTTTCCCACTAACCTTCTCTGTTGTCTTAGGTGTTTTTGGGTTGAGAAGTCTGGTAACTGCCACAGCTCACTGATTCAGGGTGATAGGGTCTGTCGTGCCCAGCTCCTGGTCTGGTTGTTCCTGCTGCCTGCCATGCTGAGCTCTTCTCCCCTCCCCTTCATGAGCCATAGACCTCATACAGCTACCATCCAGGCTGTCCTGGGCTGGATCCCTGCTTCCCTCTGCTATTTTGTGGGTTCTGAAGTTCTAGAATTTGTTCAGAGACATTTTTTATAGGTTTTTGGAGGGACCTGGCGGGGAGCTCACGCAAGTCCCTGCTTTCCAGCTGCCTCTTGGCTCCACCCCCAGAAGTGCTGGTTAGAGTCATTTTTAAAAGACATTTGGAGGAGTTTGTGGGAGAGCTCAGGTAAGTCACTGTCTTTATTCTGCAACTATTTCCAGTATTTTAAAACAAAAATATTTAATATGTAATGGAAGACTCTCTGCTGAAGGAAAAAGATACACCCAGAAATAAATATGGCATGAAAACCAAAGTAAAAATGTATATTTCATGACAGCTAACTTCTTAAACATGTATCTGTAAACATAACATCAAACAGTGTGTTAGTCTGTTAAGGTCTACATATTATATGAAGGTTTTACTGTGAAGTCAATGTTTTATCTAACAAAGCGTTCAGGGGGAGAACAGGTCAGAAATAGTACAACAGCAAACCGAAAATATGGTTGAATTGATTTGGCAGGCATGCATTTCTCAATACTTGATTTTTATAGTTGATCACTTCTGGTGTCAAATGTTTTTGAACATATGATGGAATTCTTTCATAGTTTAGTGATCTTAATTGTCTTAAACACCAGCAATTTCTTCCAGGTTGATCTGCAAGTGGTTAATGCAGTCAAAATTTAGCTTTCATTTATATGTCAAGGAAGTGAATTCATGGCTTTTATGAGAGTCCTTGAACTACATGTACAATGGAAATCCCAAGAAAATATATTGAATGTTAGTAACAAAATGATAGCAACACCTGAGGTATAACTGGACACTACAGGGCTGCTTGGTTTCAAATGACAAATAAGCACTAAAAAGTCTTTTAGATTCTTCCTCTATAATACCTCTTCAAATCTGTTCCATTCTCTCCATAAATGTTGTCACAAATGTTCAAGCCCTCATTACCTCTCATCTACACTATAGTAATAGCCTCCTAATTGTATTCTCAGCTTTTAATATCTACAATATCCAACTTATTCTCCACATATCTACCAAAATCATTTTCATAAAATGCAAAATCATCAATGTTATTCTCTGGATCACTGACCACATCACTACTTTGCTCACTGTGTCATCTTATTACTTGAGAATCTTCAGTGGCTTACTTTTGCTTCTATATTAGGAAGGCAGAATTTATGATTTCAAAGAGAATCTCATATGTGCCTAAAAGGTCCGGAACCGCAGGATATAAGGAATTCTCTAGGCAGAAGGCAGGAGAACTAAAGCATGTATTTACACTCCACAACGACAAGCCCACAAACCAGCGTCCCCATTTTGATATTTTCATCAAAAGCTTCCAGGCCCAATAAGTCTGCCTTACAAGGGTGACCAGGAGGCCACAGAGAAGCGAGATGGTATAAGGCAAAATCGTATACATGCTTCCCCTCTACGGTAAGAAGATTACCCACTAGCCTCTAGTCAGCTCTGCTACTGGCAGCTCAGCTTCAGCTGTAGGCATCTCTGGCTCCAACCGGAAAAGGAAAGGAGGATCTTCAAGCTGTCCTCTCCCCTCTTATAGAGTTTTTGACATCATCAAGCGCCGCCTGAACAACCAGGCCGATTGGTTCTTGACTTGGCCCCTCCTCCTAGCGTAGACCAGGTTAACACACCTCCCCTCAGCCAGCCCCATGACTCATCACACAGGAAGCTCCCTGATCCTCGGCACGGCCACTGGGCCTCCTGCCCCGGAAGAGCAACCCCAGTGTCCAGGGAAGCTCAACGAGGTAAGCTGAGTCATTCAAAGAAAACAAAGTCCATTCTGGTTACAGCTTCTGGGACAAAAAAGAAACTCTACAGATTGACCTTTAAAGCCTTTCACAATCTGATCCTAGTTAGAGTACATACTTATTTTACATTAGTTTCCTTCATTCATTCTGTATGCCAGCAATATTTGCCTATTGGCTAGCAATTCATCACACTCAGTACAACATCTCATCCCATTACGTCTTTGACAAGCAGTATCCCATTCTTGCCTGGAATGATCTTATTTTTTAGTTATATTTTACATTCATTTTCTAAAAATTTGAGTTTCATATTCTTTCCTTCTTTCCAGTTCCTTCCCCATCCATTGAGAGAGCCAAGCAATAGGATACTCATTGGTTATGTGAAGTCATGAATGCTGTCCTTCAGAACATCTAACTACCTTAAAGTTAAACTCAAATACTAATTCTTACAGGAAACATTTCCTGATTCTCCTATTTATTAATTTTCTTTTCCTCCTCAAATGATAATGTATTTATATGTTTAAATGTATCTTCCTGTGCAAGCTCCTTGAGAGCAGGTAATTGTTTTGTTTCATTTTTGTATCTTCTGTGTCTGGCACAAAGCCTTGAATATAGTAGACACTAAATGAGAAATAGAGATAGGGACTGCAAAACCATGTTAAAATGTAATTGGGAAATGTTTTACAAAATAAATAAAAACATAACACAACATAGACTATGTTAATTTGCGATTGCCTAAGCCTGCAGGGATGTATTTCTATATGCATTTGATGCCCTTGTACCTAGATGATAAAACTTCCTTCTAACAATTTGTTATTGTCTTTTCTGCAGTAATTTAGGAATTGCCCAGAGCCCTGAGAGGTTAAGTGCAGTCAGCAATTACATGGCCAATATGTGTTAAAGGCAGAAAATGAATCCAATTCTTCATGGCACCAAGGTTAGCTCTCTATATAGTATAATATACTTAATAAAGATCCATAGAATCTTGTTTGTACTGCAAGTTACCAGATGATCCATAGGTGTGAACTTCTTTAATCTGTCCCTCTGGTCAGTGTCCTAGGGTCTTTGTCTCTCCTCTTTTCCAATCCTCCCAATTGCAGGCTCCTTTCTTATCTCACATCAGGTGTTGGTAATTCCTAATGTGGAAACTACCTTCAGTAATGTAAATTAATAAAATGTCATCTGGTGTTATTTGAGAAGTTAAATGACTTGTCTGTAGTCATAGAGTAATGGTCATATATTTATACATCTAGAGCTGGATGGGACCTTAGAGATTATCTAGTCCAAATCTTTTATTTTAGAGATGAGGAAAGTTAGACTCAGAAAAAATTTATTGACTTCTCCAAGGTCACCCAGGAATTAAGTGGCAAAGTCATGCTTCAAACTCAAATTCATTGCTCTTTCTACTACATCATGCTGCCTCTTCTGAGACAAGATCTGAACCTGGGTCTTCTTGACTATAAGGCCAATCCTCTAATTGGTTATTAATTTTCATCTTTTTACCTATTAAGAAGTAGGGATTCTAATTTCATTGGTATATGGTATTTTGTAAGCAGAATGGCCTTTGTTTTCTTTGAGTGACTCAGCTTACCTCATTGAGCCTCTGGACGCTGTGGCTTGCTCTTCCGGGGCAGGAAGTCCAGAGATCATACCAGGAATCAGAACTTCCTGTGTGATGAGTCATGGGGCTGGCTGAAGGGAGGTGTTAGCTCCAGAACCTGGTCTACGCTAGGGGGAGGGGCCAAGTCAAGAACCAATCTGCCCTGGTCATTCAGGCGGCACTTGATGATGTCAAAAACTCTATAAGAGGGGAGAGGACAGCTTGAAGCTCTCTTTTTTTCCTTTTCTGGTTGGTATGGGAAGCAGCGGCAAGCAAGTGTGACTCTGGGCCGGTCGTTACTCTCGGGCCAAGCCCAGATGTTGGTAACTATGAATTGTATTGGGTCTGTCTGTTGATATTTGTAACTTGTTTGTATTTTGGTTTTGAGGTTCGGGAGGCTGGTTTGTTTTCCCCCGAACTAAATGAATGTTTTGAACCTCAGGGTGCTGGCTTTTTTCCCCTGAAGTACGTGAATCTGTATTTGGTATATCTCTTGATGCTTGTCTGTATGCTCCCCTCAACTAACTGAATGCCAACTGAATGCTGGCCTTTTCCCCTGAACTAAATGAATGTTGTCTGTATGCTAACTGAATGCTGGATTAAAGTGAGCTGGTCAACCCCTTCACCGTGCTTTCCTTGTTTAAGCAGATAAAAAGAACATGTGCTTTCCCAGCATTCCAGAAGCCTCCTGGGTCCCGGCAGCCTCCTGGGTCCTGGCAGCCCCCTGGGTCCCAGCAGCCCCCTAGGTGCCAGCTGTGGGGGAGGGATCTTACGCCCCCCACCAAAGCTGGTAGCTGGGTTGTTAAAACATACTTCTAATGAAGTAAGTCCCATTACCAAGGTAGATCAATACCTCCTTTGCAACTAATAGTCTTAGAGAGTTGCTTAGTACACTAAATGACTGGTTAGATAACTTGTGGTCATGCAGCCAATATGTGTTAGAGGCAGGTCTTGAACCTAGGTCAAATGGCTACTCTCTCTATCCATTCTTACCAGACTAAAAACTACCCAATAACTAGAAGCACATCTCATACTTCTCTTTTATCCTTTCCAGCTCCTAACATTGCTAACTAAGCACTTGGTAGTCCAATCAACACTTGGTGACTTGGCTTGATACTCATCAATACATATAAGATGAATTGGTATCAATTAATAGCATAAGTGCCTTAAAATTCTAGGTATGGGCAAGTACGAGAATCACATTATTCTATTCTAGACATTCTTGACAACTTTCCTTGGGCTGTAGGGCATATTTAATGCTTTCATTTACACCACGGGCAATGGTACCCCTTTTCAAGTTCAGTGATGGATATTAATGAATAGTGAAGTGGAGGAGGCTGTAAAGCTAAGCCTCAAAAGGGAGATAATAGAAGGCTGATGAATATATTAAGGATAAGTCTTAAATAGTTTCGACCTCATATTGGGGATGATGTACTATCATCTTACCCTGCTACAGCTCAGTTAGGAATTTCTCATTTTAAGGGTGACAGAGGTTGGTGTTTTTGATTAATTTGTTTCTTATCTCCTGTTTGTAGCTCTCCTCCCTTTCTAGTCTCAAAAACATGAAAATACAAGAGATAAAGGACCAGGCTTGCTGATACACAGAACCTTGCTTTTAATGATTTAAACATGAAAGAGAACACAAATCAAGGGTAATAGATTATCTTTTGTCCTGACATAACTTTCCAGTGTTTTAAAAGAGTTGGCATTCTTATGTTGGTCTCTTTACAGGTTGCCTTACATCTAAACAATAGTGTTTTTGAATTATAATGCAATAAGTTTCTCTAGAAATCAAAATAATCACTGATTTAAAATAAGATTCATTCAAAGGAAGTATATTTGATTCATAAAAAATCAAGTGGTTCTTGGGACTGAGGAAAACATTGCAAAATTATTAATTTGGTAAAACTATTTTTCAAACAAAGTATGGTTTTCTTTATTTTCAAATTAACATAAATATTTGTAAAATGTAACATTTCTATTTCTTTCAATATTTCTTATACTATATTCCTTTGCAAATTCTTCAATTACATGTGAGCATGTATGTTCTTATGGGAAGGGATTGATTCATTTCACTTTGAAGACTGTCCTTTTACTCAACCTAGCTGATAAGTGAATGGAAAGAGGGACTAGTATAAATTCTCTCAGATATTCCCCAAGATTTCTGTGATAGGATAATATATAAAGAATAATTTTCCTAAAAGGAACTTTCCTCCCCTCAGGATTGGAGATTTCTCACTTAAAATCTAGGGCCTTCTTGTGTTTTTGTCTTTGTATGTACAACCAATTATGCATGTATCATCATCTTTAGGTTATCAGGAGGCTAAAAATCTATTTTGGGAAGCAGTTTACACTCACGTGGAGGAAGTCTTAATGTGTTTCCTTGGTTTGATTATAAAAATCTAAGATTTAGAGATGGGAAAGGACTTTTTTACACCATCTGTTCTGACTTTTAGGTTTTTACAGATGAAGAAACTAACTGTAAGAACATAAGTCTAATGTAGTCAAAAATGTTGGTCCCTGAGTCAGGGGACTATGCTCAAATCTCATCTCTGATATTTAGTAACTATGCAGTATTTTCAGTTTAGAAATGTTGTGGGCACAGTTCCATATTGTTTTCCAAAATGACTAGTACAATGGACAGCTGCATGAACAGTGCACAAATATGCCTCTTTTCCCATAGCCCTTGTAACATTTGTCATTTTTCTTTTTTTGTCTCCTTTTTAAATACAATTAGTGTGAGGTGGAACCTCAAAGCTGTTTTAATTTGTATTTTTCTAATTCTTAGTGTTTCAGGGAATTTTTCCCCACATAGTTATAGATAGCTTGAATTTCTTCTCCTAAGAATAAGCTATTTATATCCTTTGGTCAGTTATCAACTATCAAATAGCTCTTATTCTCACAAATTTGAGTTTCATATATACGAAACACACCTATGAATATGTCTATATATCTATAACGATCTCATTTCATATCTATGTGGATATGGATATCGATATACATACATACATACATATATACAACACCCTTTAATCTTAAAAACTCTAGAAAGCATAGGAGTAAATGGAGTCTTCCTTAAATTATAAGTAGCATCTAACTAAAACCATCAGCAAGCATTATATGTAATGGGGATAAGCTAGATGCATTCCCAATAAGATCTGGGGTGAAACAAGGATGTCCATTATTACCCCTATTATTCAATTTGGTGTTAGAAATGTTAGTTTTAGCATTGAGAGAAGAAAAATAAATTGAAGGAATTAGAATAGGCAAAGAAGAAACTAAATTATCACTTTTTGCAGATGATATGATGATTTACTTAGAGAATCCTAGAGATTCAGGTAAAAAACTGTTTGAAATAATAAACAACTTTATCAAAGTTGCAGGATATAAAACAAACCCACATAAATCCTTGGCATTCCTACATATTACTAACAAAGCCCAACAGCAAGAGATAGAAAGAGAAATTCCGTTTAAAGCTACTGTAGACACTATAAAATATTTGGGAGTCTACATGCCAAGACAAACCCAGGTCCTATATGAATACAATTATGAAACACTTCTCACACAAATAAAGTCAGATTTAATTAAATGGAATAACATCAGTTGCTCATGGTTAGGCCAAGCTACTACAATAAAAATGACAATTATACCTAAATTAATTTACTTAATTCAGTGCCATTCCAATCAAACTACCAAAAAATTATTTTACAGAGCTGGATAAAATAACAACATTTATCTGGAAGAACAAAAAGTCCAGAATATCAAGGGAATTAATGAAAAGAAATGCTAGGGAAGGTAGCCTAGCCACATCAGATATCAAAATGTAATATAAAGCAGCAGTTCTCAAAACTATCTGGTACTGGCTAAGAAACAGAATCGTGGATCTGTGGAATAGGTTAGGTACACAAGACTCAGAAGTGAAGGACTACAGCAATCTACTCTTTGCTAAACCCAAAGAATCCAGCTTCTGGGTTAAGAATTCACTATTTCACAAAAACTGCTAGGAAAATTAGAAAATAGTATGGCAGAAACTGGGTATAGACCCATATACCATATACCGAAATAATGTCAAAATGATTTAGGAATAAAGGCTGATACTATAAGCAATTTGGAAGAGCAAGGAATAGTTTACCTGTCAGATTTATGGGAAAGGGAAGAATTCATGACCCAACAAGAGATAGAGAACATTATAAAATGCAAAATTGATAATTTTGATTATGCTAAACTGAAAAGTTCTTGTGTAACAAAGCCAATGCAACAAAGATTAGGAGGGAAGCAGAAAATTGGGAGAAAATCTTTACAACCAACGTCTCTGATAAAGGCCTCATATCAAAAACATACAGGGAACTGACCCAAATTTATAGGAACAAAAGTCATTCCCCAATTGAGAAATGTTCAAAGGATATGAACAGGTGGTTTTCAGAGGAAGAAATTAAAGATATCTATAGGCATATGAAAAAATGCTCTAAATCACTATTGATTAGAGAAATGCAAATCAAAACAACTCTTAGGTACCACATCTCTCCTGTCAGATTGGCTAACATGACAAAACAGGAAAATGATAAATGCTGGAGAGGATGAGGGGAAAATTGGAACATTAATACATTGTTGGTGGAGTTGTGAACAGATCAAACCATTCTGGAGAGCAATTTAGAACTATGCCCAAAGGGCTATAAAAATATGCACAGCCTTTGACCCAGCAATACCACTCCTAGGGCTATATCCCAAAGAGATCACACAAATGGGAAAGGGATCAGTATGTTCAAAAACATTTATAGCTGCTCTTTCTGTGGTGGCAAAGAATTGGAAAACAAGGAGATGCCCACCAATTGGGGAATGGCTGAACAAGTTGTGGTATATGAATGTAATGGTATGCTATTGTGCTGTAAGAAATGGGCAAGATATAGACTTCATAATAACCTGGAAAGACCTACATGACATAATGCTGAGTGAATGCAGCAGAGCCAGGAAAACATTATAAACAACCACAGACACATTGATTCTGTGATGACTAACTTTGAAAGACTTGGAACTCCTCAGCAATACAAGGCTTAAAGACAGCTCCAAAGGACTCATGATGGAAAAAGCTAGCTACATCCAGAGAAAGAACTGTGGAGTCTGAATGCAGATTGAGGCAAACTATTTGCTCTCCTTTTTTTTTTCTTTTTGCCTCTTTTTTTTTTTTTGGTTTTGTTTCTTCTCTTTCATGATTCATTCCATTGGTCATAATTCTTCTTTGCAACTTCACTATTATGTAAATAAGTTTAATGCGAAGATTTATGTAGAATCTATATTGGACTACATGGTGTCTTGGGGTGGAGGGGGGAGGGGAGGGAAGGGAAGAGAATTTGAAACTCAAGAACATGTAAAAGTAAATGTTGTAAACTAAAACTAAAAAATCTAATTTAAAAAAAAAGAAAAAGAAAATTCCATTGATATAAAAAAAGGAAATAGAAAGACAAAACAGGTGGCACAGTAGATAGAGTAGTGGGCCTGGACTCAGGAAGCCCTGAGTTCAAATCCATTCTCAGATACTTACTAACTGTGTCACCCTGGGTAAGTCACTTAACCTCTGTTTAACCTCAGTTTTCTCAACTGTAAAATGGGGATAATAACAATACCTACATCATAGGATTGGTGTATTAAATAATATTTTTATTGAACAATTCCTGGCACATAGTAGGTACTATATAAATGCTTATTTTAAAAATAGTTATGTGAGGATAGGGGAGATGATGAAATTCTACCAATGGGTTAACTGCAAATTTCTGTTAAGTAATCTCAGCTGGCTCCAACCTGCAGCAAGGCAATTCTTTTATATCTCTGTAATTGACTCACTATCCCTCTCACTACAGAATCTTTTACAAAGATTTCTCATCCTTCCTCAAATCTCCTGTGGCTCTTTGTCATGAAATCACCTCAGCTGAGAAATTTACACCTAATTTCACTGAAAAAGTTGAGGCTGTTTGCCTAGAGCTACCTCTTCCTGACCCCATATCACTCAGATGCCTTCCTCCTCCTTATCCTCCTTCATTCCTGTCTCTCAAGAAGAAATGGCCCTTCTCCTTGCGAGGTAATTCACTTTACATGCACAAGTGCCTCTTCCACACTATCTTCTTGAACAGATTGTCCCTCTCCCCCGACTTTTATCTCTGCTCTTTCACTGATCTTGTCTTCCTCTACTGCCTACTAATATGCCCATGTCTCTCCATACTCACCCCTCCCCCACTTTATCCATCCATTCTGGATATTTATCACCCCCTAATCTCTTTTCCCTTGTGTGGCTAAATTTCTTCAGAAGGTGGTCTAAAATTGATGCCAACACTTTTTTCAATCTCTGTTTTTGAATGTTGAAGTCTGACTTCTGACATGAGGCAAATGAAATGACTTTCTACATCTTACTAATTATTCCCTAATCACCCCATTCAATAGCCTTTTCTCAGTCTTTATCCTTCTTAACTTCTCTGCAGGCTTTGACACTGTTAATCATCCTCTTCTTGACACTCTCTTCTCTAAATTTTCATGATACTTCTCTATCCTGGTTCTCTTCCTACCTTCCTGGCCTCTCTTTCTCATTACCCTTTTCTAGATATTCACTCAGGTTATGTCCACAAACCATGGGTTTCCTCCATGGCTCTGTCCTGGGACCTCTTCTCTTTTCCTTCTATGTTATGTTACTTCATGATTTCATCAACTCCCAAGAATTCAACTATCACCTTTATGGATATGATTCTGAGGTGTATTTTCCAGCTCTGACTTCTTTCCTGGCTGCCAATCTTGCACCTCCAACTTCCTATTGGACACGTAGAATTAGATGTTTCATAGACATCTCATACTCAACTTGTCCCAAATTTAACTCCTTATCTCCCCCACTGACAACTCTTCCCTCTTACTTTCTAATTATTGTCAAGGTGCTGCCATTCCCACAACAACCAGGCTTACAACTTAGGTGTCATCCTGACTCCTCACTCCCTTTTATCTCACTTCCATATCCAATTAGTTTCCAAGTCCTGTCACTTCTTCCTTTATAACAGTTCTCATATAAACCCCTTTCTCTCCTCTAATAATTGACATCACCCTAGTGCAAGTCCTCATCACCTCATACCTGTACAATTTCCACAGTCTGCTGGTTCATTTCCTTGCCCCAAGTCTCCTCCTACTCCAGTCCATTCTCCATCCAGCTGTCAAAGTAATCTTCCTAAAGCATAAGCCTGTATATGCCACAACCCTATTCCATAGACTCCGGTGGCTCCCTATCTTTACCTCTAGAGTAAAATATAATATTTCTCTGTTTGGCTTTTAAAGTTCACCTAACCTAACCCCTTCCTACCTTTCCAGGATTCTTGCATGTTGCAGCCTCCTGTACTCTGCAATCTAGTGACACTAGACTCCTTACTATTCCACCATCCAGCCCCCTACAACATCCCATTGCTAAATTCCATGCAATTTTCACTACCTGTATCCTATGCCTGGAACATTTTCCTTCCTCATCCCTTCTCCTCTAGCTTCTCTGCTCCCCTGAATTACCAGCTAAAGTCTTTTCTGCCCCTGTTAATCTTGGTTTCCTTCCCTTTGAAACTATCTCCAACTTATATTGTATCTAACATGTTTTTATATAGTTGTTTGCATGCTGTCTCTCCTGTTAGACTGAGAGCTCCTTGAGAGCAGTGAATGACGTGTTTTTTTTAGTTTTGTTTTGTTTTTGCCTTTCTTTGTATCCCCAGTACTTAGCATAGTGTCTGGCATGTAGTAAGTTCTCAGTAAATGCTTGATGACTGACTGCTGATTTAAAAGTCATAGTGAATAGAGTGAAGGATCTGGAGTCAGGAAGATCTGAATTTAAACCCATCCTCAGACTTTTACTAGCTGTATGACCTTGTGAAATTCACTTAACCTTCATATGGTTCAGATTATTCAGATTAAATGAGGATAATAATAAAACCTACTTCACAGGATTGCTGTGAGTATCAAATGAGATAAAATGGTCCGCAAGTCTTAAAGTGTTGTATGAATTCTAACTATTATTTTCATTCAATAATGACCAAAAGTCTATCATGTTTAACATTTTAAAGTCTATTGAGGTAGGACCTTAAGTTCTTCCTTGTTTATTTTTTTTTCTTAAAGCTGTATAGGTTTAAAAGAACTACATCCAGGTCCCCCAATATAATAGCTTTAGTATTTCTTCCAACATCTCATTTAGCTTTTAAGTACTTATATTCTATGCCATTTGGTCCATGCATGGCAAATATTTTTATTAATCAATTTCCTATGGTAACTTTAAGTATAATTTAGTTTCTCTTTTTCTATCTTAATCAACTGTATTTTGCTTTTGCTTGTCTGAAATCATAATTGAGTTCAGCTCTTCATTTTAACTGTGATTTAAAAATATATACATATTTCAAGTATGTTTCCTGTAAGAATATTCTTGGGTTATGCTTTTTATTTCATTCTACTGTCCTCTTCCATTTTGTGGGTAAGTTAACCCTGTTTAATTTCATTGATCCTTAATTGCATATTTCTCTTTATCCTATTCTCATAATTTTCCCATCTCTTTTTTTTAACACTTCCCTTTTGCAAAGAAAAAGGATGGTAAGCAAAAAGGAACATGTTCAACACTAGTGTTTACACTTGTTGCAATCTGCTTCTCCTCTGCCCCCTTCTCTTTTACTCATAATCACAATTTTAAATGCTTTTTCTTTTCTTTTAAATTCCTCTTTATGATCCACCCTCCATAGTTAAGGTTTGTTTTACTTGTGAGCAATCCTTCCCTAAATCTTCCCTTCTATTCTCCCTTCTTTCCTATCCTCTTTCCTTCCTGTTTCCCTCTTGCTGGAAATGTGAAATGTATTTCCACACCAAATTGTGTCTCTGTCCGTGTTCTTTCATTCTTTGGCTAGTTCAAGTGTCATCCATTTCCCACCCCTATTCCTTCCATTCCATACTCATAGGGTCTCTTATTTAACTCCCTCAAGGACCCCTGGTGATATTTTGGATATGAGGGGACATTTAAATAATTTCCTCCATTAGAATATTAACATTTCATCCATCTTTAGTCCCTTATGATTGCTCACACATATATACCTTTATGCTTTTCTTGCCTACTATGTTTAGAGGTTTCTACTCAGCTCTGAACATTTCAGCAGCAATACTTGGAAACCCACTATTTCATTAATGCCCATTTTCCTCCATTGGCTTATACTCAGTTTTGCTGGGTAAATTGTTCTTAATTGTAAGCCTATATCATTTGTATTTAGCAATATCATACACCAAATTCTCTCTATTCTTCAATGGTTGTGGTCACCAAATCTTGTATGATACTTGCTGTGGATCTTTAGTACATGGATTCTTTTATTTGTGTGCTTTGCAGTATTTTTATTTGACCTAGGACCTCTGAATTTTGGCTCTTAAGTTCCAGAAGTTTTAGTTTTGAGATTTCTTTAAGGAAGGGATTATATTCTATTTTCACTGTGCTCTTTGGATCTAAGAGACCTGGGAAGTTTTCTTTCATGATTTCTTGAAATATAATGTCTAGTGTCTCTCCTCTTTCTCTCTTTCCCTTCATTTTAAACATAGACTTCAGGTATTCAAATGATTCCTTAATACTTTCTCCATGATTATTTTCTAGGCAAATTTATTGGTTTATTTGAAATATTTTCTCTTTTCCTCTGAAACTTTTAGACTTTTGGCTCTATTTTAATACAGTTTGTTGTCTCATGTAGTAAATAACTTTTATTTGGTCTGTTCTAATTTTCATGGAGGCTGCTGCTGGGGTAAGGTTTTGTATCTTTTTTACTAAGTTGTTTGCTAATTATCTTCCCAAGTTTTTCCTCCATTGCTCTCATTTCTTTTCCAAATCCTTCTATAACATTATCATAATATTTAGAAAATTGTTTCATATCTTTTTTTCAAGTTTCTTGTAGGAATTCCAATTATACTTGTAAATAAATTATGTTTTTGTTAGACGTTTTGTTGGTAGATATTTTGCTCTCTTCACTTCTTTTGGGTTTGTGTCTCATCTGTCCTGTGCCCCAATAATGACAATTTATGGTTGGATTCTTTTGTTCTATACTCATTCTTCCAGACTTGTTTCCTGAATTCAGACTTTATGTTAATGCCAATCTCTGTGTACTTCTGAATGGAACGTCTGTGCCTTTTTTTGGTGATTTCTATTCTTTTGGTTCTTGCTGCTGCTATTTTTAAGTGTAGAGAGCAGTACTCAAGGATTTCAAGGACAAATGGGGAGGGGACCTGAATACCTTCAGTGTTCATAAAGCAGTTTGGTTCAGGGTGAAATTTTATTGCTGCTCTCTTGGTTCAAGTTTTACACATTCCCAAGCAAATTTTGTGTATGGGCAACACAACTTTTGTCCTTGCCCTTAGTTTGAACTTCACTAGAGACAGCTGTTGATGAGTCTGCTGGCATTCCCTTGGTTTGACCTCCCTGGCCTGGCTGTTTGGATGAAAGTTTCAGATTGAACTGGGGGCTGGATTTGCAACCCCGATTCACAGTCATAGTCACATAACTCCTTCTCACTTATTCTCATGCTCCAGCTCCTTTTCCAGAACACAGCCTCATTCCACCAACCACTTCTTATCCCGATCTGCCACCCATAGGCTCAGGTCCCCTCCCCCTTCGGAACTAAAGCTGTGACTCAGCTCTAGGGAACCAGTTGGCAGCTGTTCTTTCTCCCTGCATAGCATCAGGCTCATTTGTGCTGAACCTAAAACTCTAGTGTAAAGACACTTTTGGCTAAACCTAATGAAATGTTCATATTCCCTTCTATCTCCCTAGGTTGACCTGGGCTGGAAAAAACAATTTACTGTAGCTTTTACTTAGACTCTCCAATCAGGACTCAGTCTGCTATGTTTTCCAGGTCTTTGTTGAATTATTTGTGGGAAGATGTGGGAAGAGGTAGTCTGGTATCATGGTTGGTTTCCCCACTTTTTCATTACTTTCCTTGAGATTTTTGACTTTTTGTTCCCCTAAATGTATTTTATTATTTTTTGCCTAGTTCTGTAGAGAAAGGAAAGTTATTATCAAGGGGAAATGAATTGCCCAGGATCATATAAATTTAACATTTCAGAGCTTAAATTGGCATCCTTGCCCTGCAACTCCAAATCCAGTACTCTTTCACAGTATTGTATGGAATTTTCAATTGGTAAATGACTATATTTTTGGATTTCCTTTATCTTAGCATGATTATTATATCTTTTTGACATAGCATGTTGTATGATTTTATTGACATTATTTTATTTCAAAGAATATTAAATATTTAGCTTTGTAGACTTGGGAAAGACCTATAGGATTGTAAAGGCAATCAGTGAATGAGAAGATCTTCCTGCCTGTTTAAATAGGCTTCAGGGGGGCTCTCAGGGTCCTAGGTGGGGTGGCTAAGACCAGAGCCAATTGTAGGCACCTGAGTTCTGGTTGCTCAGATGACATTCTAGTCAACAGGATGACGTCTGGCAACTATATAAAAGGAGAGAACACAGCTTGGAAATTGAGATGTAGTGGAGGCAGGAAAAGGAGAAGTGGTGGTGGCGGCAGCAGTGGAAGTGACGGCAGCAGGCACTACTGAAAGCAGAACTGACCCTCATGCAGACCGGAGAGGGCTGAGCAAGGGCTTGAGGGCAGTGGGTAATCTTCTTATTGGAGGGCCCTAGCACTGGGGGGAAGCACCAGTATGGCTTGGCTTGCTGCCATAATATTTTTCTGTAATCTCCTGGTCACTATTGTGAGATGGGAATATTGGTTTTGGAAGGTTCTTGCCAGGATATTGAATTGGGGACACTGGTCCATGGGTCTGCTACTTTGGAGCTTGAATAAGTGCTTTAACTCCTCTGCCTTCTACTTAGAGAATTCCTTATATCCTGCACTTCTGGATCATTCAGGCGTATTCATGATTTTCTTTGAAATCATGAATTCTGCCTTAATGATATAGTGGAGGATATATATTGCACAACATTGAGAAATAAAGTTTAGAAAGGTGTGGAGGAAGAGAGGTGAGAATATGGACAGAAACCTTATAAATGTAATGAATCTGGGAAAGCCTTAAACTACTGCTCACACTTTACAGTACATCAGAAGATGCATGCTTGAAAGAAATCATAGAACTCTAACATAAACATAAGGGAAGGGGAGGTTCACTTTTATTTGGTAGAGGAGAGGAAACTGTTGTGAGTTCCTGAACTGAGGAGGAACAATGTGAAGATGTTATTTTAAGGTTCGTTTGGCTGTGGTGTGAGTACTGGACTGGAGGGGACTCTTAACAGGGAGAGAGTATGTGAAAAGTCATTTAAAACTTGTATTTTTAGGTCTTCTTGCAGGTTAGTCTATAGACCTTGAGTATCACACTAAGATCAGACAGAAAACATATGTGTGTGTGTGGGGGGGGTAGTACTGAGTGAGAAAGTGAAGAGAATAGCATAACTTCGTTTCATTTTCATCTTCTTTACAAAACACATTGCATATTATGACAGATACTTCAGTTCACTCAACACTACAGCTTGAATTTTATTTTTAGAAATGCATTGACTCCTCGTTATGATGCATTAGTTGTCCTCCTAAATGATCTCCTTGTTGTTGTTGTCTGTCCTTCATTTGAAGAGGACCTTGACATCAAGAAGGTGATGCCATGACTTGCAAATGACTTGGATTGGAGTGAGGGAGGGCTGTGTAAAGTTACCAGCCTCACTTTCTTCTCCAGAGCCTTCTGGGTCCAGAAGCAAGACATAGATCAGGACAACTGGGGCTGGCCCCCGAAATGATCTTAAGTATAAATGACAATGAACAATAACAACAACAAGATGTTATCTAAGTTCAAAAATTGGCAAAAGCAATTTGGATTGAGCTCTTCGAGGTGATCAAGAGAGGAAATCCCTATTTTCCATTATCCCTGAGCTATATATCAAACAGATTGTTTTAAGAAAATCAGCCTGAGCCACAGGTTGCTCTACATGTGAGTGGAATAACTTGAACAGAAGTAGCAGCTCAACTTTCAGGGGGCAGGGCTGTTATTAATTCATCATCTGACTTCAGTCCAAGAAAAGTGAAAAGCCGTTTCTGTGACTTTCACTCACCACCAATTTTACAAAGATAATGACTGAATGGAGGGTGATGTGGAGGCAAGCTGATCAACACCCTGGAAAATACGGAACAATTTCAACTTGTGAAGGGGGATGGACGTTTCACAGGAAGATCTCATTTCTTTTAATCTCTCCTTTTGGGGCTGTCTTCATGAATATTTTCCAGTTACTGATTGTCAATTCAAGTTTTCTGTGGATGGTTTTGTTCTCTCTCCTTACCCCCAGCCCCCACTCCACCTCTTCAGCCTATTTCTGGGATTTATACTATTTGTTCTACTTATTTAAATAATTGTCTCTGATACCATAGTGAATACAGTTTCGGCAAAATTCCTTTTGTAAAACTGTCTGCACAGCATCGTAGTAAAAAAAGTCTAATTGTGGGAACAGACTATTTATTTTGCTGGCAGCGAGGTGATTCAGAGGATGGAGTATTGGGCTCGATGTCAAGAATACTTGAGTTTGAATCTTACTAGCCTCAGACACATACTAGTTGTGTGACCATGTATAAATCACGTAACTTCTCCCAGCCTTAGCTTCCTTATGTGTAAAGTGGGAAAGATAATCTAAGTACTTACCTCACAGGGTTGTGGTAAGAATCAAATGAGAGAAAATGTAAAGTGCTTTTGAAACCATAAGGAGCTAAATAAATGCTACTATTGTTGTGATACCTGGTGAGAGAGAACAAAACTTTATTTGGCCTCATCGTTACAAAAAAGGTCTATTTCATCATTAATGTCTAGGAGACTATATGGCTGTTGACTGGTTTGATAGTATAGTTTAATGCAGGCAGCGGCAGATTTGGCTAGGGCCAAATCCTCACATGTTTTTGTATGGCCTGAGAGCTAAGAATGGTTTTTACATTTTAAAATACAATAAAACTTTATCTTAAAATCTAAAAAAATTCTTAGCTCATGACCCTACAAAAACAAGCTGTTGGCTGGATTTATGCTTCAGGAGTAGTTTGCTGACATGCTAATTTAATATAAAGAGCGCTGTAGCAGGAGTGAGGAGACCTGAGCTTTCTAACCTAATTACCACTCTTACCAGCTGTGTGACCAGTGTAAGTTGTATAATCTTTCTGAGTTCTGGTTTCTTTATCTTCAAAAGGCAGCTTGCAGGATACTGATTTAGCAATGGAAGGGATATTAGAGGTCATCTACACCAATACTTCATTTTATAGATGAAGAAATTGAGACTTTGAGAGGTTTTTCCCAAGTCTATAGAGGAAGAAAGTGGAAATATCAGGATTCAAAATGAAGTACACTGATTTCACAGCTGATACCTGTTCTACTGCCCTTTACGACTAAATTCACTGGATCATTAGGAAAGCACTTTTTAAACCGTCAAGAGCATGCAATTGTGAATGAGTATTCATTTAAGTATTCAAAGACCTAGGCAGCTAGACTGAATCAACCAAAAGTGTAAACTAGATATAAAAAAATCGTTAATCAATTTGAGAGGAATAAATGTTTTGCTTATTGGTTAAAGACAGATGAAGCCACATATGGAATATCCTGTGATTGGCTGTTACACTCAGACCCAGCTTTGAGCTATCTGTGAAAGCAGTAAGCTTTTTCAGAATTTGTCGGTTGAACAATGATGAAAAATTGTATGGGAAAGGAGACAGTGTCCCTCTTTCTCTCCCTGTCTTCCCTTCTTGACTATCAACCTTATCAACTTCAAAAGGTGAAAAGATCTGGAAGTCCCATCAGTGTCTGTAGTTGTATTCCCAGAAAAGCAAGGATCATTGGTAGTTTGTGTATTGGGAGCAGAAAGTCACTATTATTGTTCAGCTATTTCAAACATATCTGACTCTTTGTGGCTCCATTTGGGGTTTTCTTGGTACAGATACTAGAGTGGTTTACCATTTGCTTCTCCTGTTCATTTTACAGATGGGGAAAATGAGGCAAAAAGAGTTAAGTGATTTGCCCAGGATCATACAGCTAGTAAGTATCTGAGGCTAGATTTGAACTAAGGTAGTCTTGACTCCAGGCCCAGCACTCTATCCACTGCACCTGAAGACCAAATAGATATGTTGAGGAAAGGAAGACAGGGAACATGACCCTGTGTGGTAAGAGAAGCACACACTATAGACTCTACTAAGGCATAGCAACACTAGAGCCCAGCAGAAAGCCAGAACTAATTCGAGTTGCCTAAGAATATTATACAGGGAGAAAAGGGCTCTCAGACACCAAAAGCTGTGACTTTTTCCTTTGTCACTTGTGTTCTTTGCACATGTGCTTTAGGTTTAAACCCAACTCCCCAGGGACTTTGTGTGTGCAAGGGGAGAGGGAGACCCCAGTTTAGGGAGATTGCGTTATAAAAATTGTCCTTGCTATACCAGCTTAGTAAATACTTTTCTAAAAGGTAATTAAGTATGGGTTATAATTGATGGAAAACATACTGATGGAAGCTGTAAGTGACACTATTTGAAAAGTCCATCCCTCCTTGTTTACCTAACTAGAATGCTGAGTCTTAGTAGTCAATAGCCCTCTGGCCTTATTACCTACTAAGATGAGTGGGAGTTGGGGAAATAGGCCTGGAGATGGTCCTATAATAATAACACTTCTGTCAAAATCTTGCTGTAGTTTTTCCTCACTTTACACAATAAAAATGAATGAAAATGAAAAAAAATGCATTAAGTACTTATTTGTGGTAAAGGTCTATGTTAAGCTCTGGGGATACAAATACAAAAACAAAAGACACTTTCTGTCCTCAAGGACTTTATATTCTAATTAGAAAGAAAATACTGATTAGGGAGTAATGGCCTGGGAGGCACTTCCAAAGGGGTATAGATAAATACAACTCTTCTGGGAGTAGTGGCAGAGAAGATCATGGTTACAGACCTGGAGAACAAGGTGTGGATGGCTTGTAGAGAGGAAGGAAAGCCCTCCAGCCCCCAATAAGTTGTTGCATGAAATGTTCTTCTGTTTGGGAGGTGAGGAAGTTCACAAGGAAGATATTGAGAAGTGGTGAGAAGAGAGAGAAGACCAGATTCTTCAACCCTAACTTCCTTCCTAAAACAGGTTTTACTTGTTCTTTTTTTCAATATTTCTGAATTCCAGCAAAGTAAAATTTATTTTTTTAAAAAGGAATTTTTAAAAAGGGATGGCCCTTTTATATAATGTTCATTTCTATCCAGCTCTAAATAAATTCACAAATCTCTTCATATACCTGGTTAACCCTCCTCCGATTATGCTGAATACTGCTTCAAAGCTTCAATGGATCCCTTTTCATCCCATTTCACCCTTTCCTGATTCTTCTTCTCCTACCCTGATAGGTTTCCCCTAGAGCGTCTCCCCCTCATGCTAGAGACCTGCTACGTCTTTTGACATTGTATGCGTATCATAAAATGTAGTATTTGTGGCTTCTGTCTGTTATTCCTTGTTCTTTATTTTTAACTGACCAATCTTTTCTTATCAGATGTTTCCTAGATGTGTATTTTATGCCACTTATCCAATGCAAGTCATTGTTGATAATGTGTTGCAGCCTCTTTTCATTGACTTTTGAATCACCCACAATTCTGTTTCTTCAAGGATAAGGGTTTCAATGAGTCATTACTGTATAGAATTACAGAATAATATTAGTTCTAAGATGTAGGAGAGTGGCAAAAACCACAGGTGGATAGAATGCCTGCTATTTCAACTATATGCAGCTATATGGGCAGGTCCATTTAGTCAGTACTTCAGTATCCTAAATATCCTTCCATTTAATAAAGAAGTGAAATTCATTGTCCTTCATGAAGCTTTTCTTGACTAAATATAAGAGGACGAGTTTCCCCTTTACTAACTAGACAAATAAATCACACATTACAGATTATCAAAAGCATGCACATGTTTTATCTCCATGACATTAAAACAAAAGGCTGAGAAGTGAATGATTAAACCCATGGTCTGCTTTCAAGATACCAGCAACCAAAGGAAGATATCTTAATATCTCTGACCTCCACCAAACAGGCATTTTGAGTGATTTTTATTTTTCACTGAATTGGCTGAATTAGATATCTATCTGTTTTGCTAGTAAACAAAGATATATCTATATAATGGCAAGCTAATTGATCGATTAAGTGGAAAAAACTCACAAAACCATTTAAAATGGCTGTTTTGCGTCATGTGGACATCAAACATGTAGACTTGTTCGCTGACTGAAGATTTTTCAGCTTTAATCAGTTGTCAGGGTGTCTTATTTACACTGATACAATGTAAACATCTATTTGGTCCACTCCAGATCTTGTCATTTCTTAGGCTGGTTCTTGGCTGGTTGTGTCTTTTCTGCTTAACTCTTTTTATTTCCTTTGCATACTATAAGATGGTTTGAGTTTAATAAATCCTTATTGTTGAAATGCATTCTCACTTGTTATTCATTTTCTTCTCACTTTTTCTTCCTCCTCCTCCTCCTCTTCCTTCTTCTCCTTCTTCACCTCTTCTTACTTCTCTATTAAAGATAGGATTCATCCCTGTTTCACTAATTTTCCAAATTTCCAAAGAAGGAAATGAAAGCAAGTTTCCCAAGTTACATATAAGAACATTCATTCAAAATTTTCGGGTGCCTCTTTTGCACAATGCACGTGCTACGTTATCAAATATACAAAGTTGTATATGAAATAGTCACTATTTTCAAGGAGCTTACATTCTAATAAAAGAGATAATGTGCATACAAAAATAGCTATATTACAAGGTAGTCCATGTTAAGTACTACATGAGAGGGAGAAAATGCTATATCACTTCAGGAGAGGGAGATAGCATATTCATTTGGGGTGATGATGGAAAGTTTCATGAACCAGGTTACTTCTGAATGGAACCTTGAAAGATAGGAAGGATGTCAATAAATCGAAATGTGAGGGCAGTACATACCAGATAAAATGGACAATCTGAACAGTGACATGGAAGCAGGAAAGTGTTTGGAGACCCATGAGTACACCAGTTTGGTTCTACCATAATTTTGCTATAGTGAAGAGTGATAAAGCTGTACAAGTAGGATGGCACTAGACAATAGAAGATGTCAAAATTGTCAAGCCGAGGAGTTTGGACTTTATTGTCCAGACAATAGGAAGTCACTGAAAATTTTACAATAGGGAACATCATGATTAAAACAATGTTTTGAAAAAAAACCTTATTTTGGCTCTATTGTATAGGATGGCCTAGAAGAGGGTAGAAGCTAGAGGAAGTAGTGGCACTAATTAAGAAGCTGCAGTATTTTAGTCATGATATAAAGGTCTGACTAAATTAAAGTGGTGACAACTGGAAAGCAAAGGAGGGGGGAAAATGAAAGAGCCTGTAAAGGAAGAACTAAGAAGACTTAAAGACTGAACAGTTATGGTGGGCAAAGGAGAGTAAGGAGTCAAAAACTGCTCTAAAGTTTTAAACCTAGGTAACTGGGCAAATGATACTATCATTAGCAATCATTGAGAAGTCAGGAGGAAAAAAAAAACTTGTTTGGGGAAGTTGGAAAGGAATGGCAGGATTTTAATTACAGGTATGTTGAGCTTGAATTGCATGCAGCAGGGGCAGGTGGAAATGTCCCTTGGGCAGTGAGAATTTTTGCATTCCTCAGTAACTGCAATATGGGGATCATAATAGCACCTATTTCCCATGGCTTTTGTGAAGATCAAAAGAACTAATATTTGTAATATACTGCACAGTGCCTGGCACATAGTACTCCATAAAAGCGTGTTCCTTTCCCTGTCTTTGGAATCCCCCTCCCCCAGGCCTGGAGCTCAGTAAAGAAGTTGGGGCAGGGGACTGAGATTTTAGAGCCCTGCATAACTATGTGAAAGCTGAAGTCCTATATCCAACTTGTGCTTCAGCCAGAACAATTTTCTTCTGCCCAAACGTGCCCTGTGCTTTTTCACTGCCAATTTTGTTTATATCAGTTACACTCACCTGGAATGGTCTGCACCCTCTTCTCAATCTTTCCCAATACTATATAAGACATAGCTCACCTTTACCAACTCCATGAAACTTTCTCTGTCTTCATCTGGAAGTAATTTCTCCCATGTCTTAATCCCCATAGTGATCATTATACGTGCAATTATTCTGACAATTAGATGAAGAGGTTCGTTATATTTTGGGGACAGAAGAGGTACACAGCATGGAAATAATCGTATCCATTCCCTTCATTTTCTAGACAAGAGAACAGAAAAGTGAAGTGACTTGCCAAAGATCATGTGGTAAGCGAATGCCAAAGTAGGGATTAGACTCCAGGTGTTTTGAATTCCATTCCAGTCCCTTCTCTACTATACTGCCTTGTGACATCCCTTCTGTCATCATCTCCAGCTGATTAAACCTTATTTAAATTTGGTTTTTCTTATTTAACTTTTGTGCCTTATCTCCCTATTTAGTTTGTAAACTTCCTGCGGGCAGAGATCATATGCTTAACTTAAGTGCATACTATAGCTATGAACACATAGGAAACAGTCAATAAACAGTTGTCAAATTGCTTTGCTTCTAAAAAAGTTTCTCCAACCTTCTCACCTTTCTCCTATTGCCTCTCAATTTTCTTTTGGATCTATTATTCTTCCTTTATCTTTTTGAGGGAAGAATTCAGTCAGAACTCTTGGGCTAGGTGATTCCAAACGCTTCTTGGCTCCGTTTAGCATTTTCCTGTCCTTAAAGAAATCTGAGCCGTGAACAAAAGGTAAATAAAACAGATACTCTATGGAAGAACTCTAGGAAATGAATGACAAGCCAGAAGTTTTTAATCACAGAAAAAATTAAGGAATTGAAATTTATTGGCACTTAACGCTTATCAATTATTTGTAGACTTTTGCTTTAAGTAAAACCTCAATTTTAAAATTCATCCTATATTATTGAGGAAAATGATATAAAGAAATAATGGTTAAAAAGAAAGTATAAAAACAAATATAAATATATTTTATATGACATAAAATATTTATATACAAGAGAATATACTAGTGAATATGATAAAAGTATAATTTTAAATTTTTATAGTTTAAAATTTTAATTTTAAAAAGCATAATTTTAAAAGTAAGCATAATGAAAAGGCAACAATTAACTGAATTGTAGGCTCACTGGATTTTTAGAGTTGGAAGGGACCTCAGCAGCCCTCTAGTCCAACCCATATGTGAAAAAGAATTCCAACTATAATATACCTGACAAGTGCTCGTGCAACCTCTACTTGGAAGAACTCCAATGGGGAACCCACTCTTCAGACAGCCTGCTCTCATTAGATAGCTCTAATTGTTCAGAATTTCCCCCGAACATCAAGGCTAAATTTAACCCTTTGCAAAAACTACCTACTGCTCTTGGTTTTGTCTTGTGGGGGCAAACACAGTAAAGTCTAACCCCTGTTTGCATTTGCCTATAAATATGTGAACAGAGCTATCATATGTCTACATCCTTCCCCTAATCATGAGTGTCTGAAAGGGCTCTTCCTTGGGCCCTCTTCTTATCTTCCCCTATACTATTTATCCTGTCAATCTCATCAGCTCGCATGGATTCAATTATCATGTCCATGTTGGTGATTCTCAAATCTATTTCTCTAGCTATAAGATCTTCACTGACCTCTAGTCTCCAACTGGCAACTTGCCATTTCAAACTGGGTATCTTGTATATATCTTAAACTCAACATTTCCACAACTGAACTCATTATGTTTTTCTCCTAATACTCCTCTCTCGATAACTTCCTTACCATTGAGGGCACAACCATCCTCATAGTCACCCAGGCCAGCAACAGGTGCTATTCTTGACTCTTTACTCTCATTCACTTGGCATATCCAATCTTTTGCCAAGGCCTGTTGATTTTACCTTCTTAACATCTTTCACACATGTCCTGCTCTCCTCTGACACTGCCTAGTACAGGATCTCATCACCTTACACCTGAAATATAACAATAGCCTGCTGATTGGTCTCCCTGGTACAATTTTTTCCCCACTGCAGTCCTTCTTCCATTTACCTGTCAAAGTGATCTTCCTAAAGCACAGGTCTGACCATGTCTCCCCAACATCGCTGCTACTCAGATAACTCTAGTGGTTACCAATCACCTCCAGAATCAAATATAAAATCCTCCTTTTGGCATTCAAATCCCTTCATAGCTTGCTCTCTCTACCCTTCTAGTGTTATTGTACTTTATACCCCTTCACTGTATACTCTTAAATCCATGATTATGGCTCATTTGTACATAGCTGTTAGGATGTGGTTTCCCCAGTTAGACTGCAAGCTTCTTGAGAGCAGGGACTATTTTTTACTTTACTTTTTATCCCCAGCATTTAGCACAATGGCTGGCACATAGCACACACCAAACAAATGTTTATTTATTTATTTATTGAGCAACATTTTAGATACAAAGACATTCTATTGGGGAGAAATAACGTATACACATATGTGTGTATGTATATATGTGTGTGTGCTATGTGTGTATATATAGGTACATGTGTATATATATATACAGGTACATATGTATGCATGTGTATATACATGTATGTATGTGTGTATGTGTATATATGTATATACACACATATGTACACATTGTAAAGGCAATCAGTGAATGGGAAGATCTTTCCTGCCCATTTGAGTGGGCTTCGGGGGTGGGGCTCTCAGGGTCCTGGGGGGAGTGGCTAGGATTGGAGCCAATGGTAGGCACCTGAGTTCTGGTCCATATGATGACATGAAGCTTGTGATGGGAGGAGATTGTGATGGAAGTGGTGGAATTCTGCCTTAATGATATACACATACACACCTATACATATGCAAAATGAATACCAAGTAATTTCAGGAGACAGGTATATCAGTAAGGCAGAATTCATGACTTCAAAGAACCATGAATATTCCTGAATGGTCCAGAATCACAGGATATAAGGGAATTCTCTAAGTAGAAGACAGAGGAGTTAAAGCATTTATCGAAACTCAAAAGTAGCAGACCCATGGACCAGTGTCGACAACTCAACATTCTGGCAGGAACCTTCCAAGACCAGTATGCCCATCTCACCATAGTGACTAGGAGGCCACAGAAAAATGTTATGGCAGCAAGCCAAGCCATACTGGTGCTTCCCCCCGCCCCCAATGCCAGGGCATTCAGCAAGAAGACCACTCACTGGCCTCAAGCCCCTGCTCAGCACTCTCCAGTCTCCATGAGGGTCAGTCCTGCTTTTTGTAGTGCCTGCCACCACTTCGGCCATAATCTCCAACCTGTGTTCCAGCTAGCTGACTGCTTCCTCTCTCCTTCAGTTCTTAACTGCTCCCACCAACTGCTCTCACCAACTGCCTCTTAGCTCTGCTCCAACTGTTTAGCAATCTCCTCCCACCACAGGCTTCCATTAGCTCCAGTCCTAGCCACTCCCCCCAGGACCCTGAGAGCCTGCCCCCAAAGCCCATTCAAATGGGTGGGAAAGATCTTCCCATTCATTGCTTGCCTTTACTTCAGCCCCAAGATCTTTCACATCCATTACACAGGTCAGTGGGAAGCTGGTGTCAATAATACCATAGCAATAAAAATCTTGGGGTAAGGGGTGAAGGTCTCATTTTCCATAGCTTCTTCTTGCTGAAATTGGATGTAGAGCTGTCCCTACCCCAAGAGTCCCATTCCAGAGGTCAGTTCTTTAGCAAGCTGGTAGGAATTCCAGGAATGCTAGGTGCTTAGGCGGTCATCTGAAAGTGTAGGGTACTTAAGCCTAAAGGAGACAGAACTAGCAACAAGGTTAACCAAAACAAAGAACAGAAGAGTAGGCAAGTATGGGCTATTATACTTCAAGTAAAATCATCCCCATTCTGGTTGAGACTTCAATTATACAAAAATTCGATCTCACAGACTAACTCAAGTAGGAAATGTTTCTTTTCAAAGGGAACACAAGGAAACTAAGCTAGAAGGGTCCCATCCTGGATGGACACTAGGATTGACCTCCAGGCCTTTTCCCCAGATACAAACTTTCATCTGTTAATCACACAAGATCACCTCCGCTCTGAGTGGCTTGTGGCATTTATAAGCATCAGCTGTACTTCTGGAGTCCATGAATCTATTATTATAGCCCTATTCACGGTAAAATATATGGTTCAGGTGTACAATTTGGTAATTATCTTCCCTTGAATAGACAACTGTTACAGTGTTGTCCTTCCCATGCACTATGACTTCTGCAGCCTTTGGAATATCATCCAGCTTCTGTTTTACCCGTACCTTAGCTCCCAATTTTATTCCATCAGTAGAACCAAAGCCTTCCATTCCTCTGAGAATTTTGGAAGGAGGGTCAAGTTTCACAAATTGTATTTTTTCACAGGGGATAATATTCACTTGGACTATCCTATCATTTCTATAAAATTGTACAGGTTTTTTACCCAAATTCTGGAGTGTCACAACAATTTATCTTTGATAATTAGAATCTATCACTCTAGCCAACACATGTACTCCTTGAGCTGCTAATCCTGGTTTAGGTAATATCTGTCCAAAATGATTCCTGGGGATTCTCATACATACCCCAGTAGAGGTTTTTCTTATCTCTTTCCTATTAACCTAAGATTCTCTATGCAATTTAAATCATATCCTGCCAAACCAGGTGTTCCTGGGTAGGGTGGTAGGACATCTTCCCTTACAGTCCAGAATTCAATGTTTTGGATCTCATGTATTTGCTGTTTTGTAATATGAAGATTTGGGGTCATCATTCTGGCTAGAGGTGTACTCCCTCCTAAGGGTCTATCATTCACATTATGTAAGGCAATAGACAAATTATCTTTCCAATGTCGATATGAATTATTAGAGCTTAATTTTCTTAGCTGTTCTTTCAACAATCCATTCATTCTTTCAATGAGCCCAGATGCTTGTGTGTAATATGGAATATGATATATCCACTCCATATTATTCAATACACAATATCTTTTCATTTCATTACCCTTGAAATGTGACTCATTGTCACTTTGAATCTGCATCAGGATTCCATAGTATAAACTTACAATATCTAGGGTTTTACAGGTGTTTTTCTGAGTTGCATCCTTATAAGGATAAGTCACTAGTACGCCTGAATAGGTATCAACACATGTACATATGTATTTACATCCTTTATCTTGGGGTAGTTGTCCAATATAATCTATCTGCCAAATTTGGGCTGGAAATTTTCCCCTTGCTATTTCTCCAGTTACTATCCTAGGAACAGTTTGTTCTTTTTCCAATTGGCATATACAACACTCCTCTGTTATTTGTTTTAACAATGCATGAGAGATACTAATACCACGATCTTGTGCCCATCGATGGGACTCCTAAATGGCTGGCGGTCTGGTGGACCCATTTTGCTAAGGCTAGGTCATCAGTTGGAGGTGAAGTAGGGACAATATGTTCAGTAGCAATCTTTGCTAGCTGATCTGTGTGTGCATTGTACCCACGTTCTGGTGTGGTCACGGTAATGTGAGCATCAACGTGAAAAGCTGACAAACTCGTAACCAGAGACATATCCCATATATCTTCCCATAACTCTTTACCCCTAACTTGTTTGCCATGAATCTCCCAATTCTGATTCCTCCAGATAGGCATCCACATAACTAACCCATTAGCTACCGCCCATAAGTCAGTAAATATGTGACACTGTCCTCCTTTCTCTGTTTTGATGGCTTGATGCACTGCCATCAGTTCAGCATATTGGCTACTTCCACCTATCCCAGAACTTTCCAGAGTTCACCTAGTACAGGGGTTATAGGCTACTCCTTTCCAATGTCTCTTGTGTCCCAAATATTTTGCTGTCCCATCAGTAAACCAAGCATGTTTCTTCTGTTCCTTGGTAAGTCCCTCATATCCATTATTCCATTTCACCAAGGATTGTACCAAGTGTTGCTTAGGTTCAGGGGGTTTTTCATTCCCCTCAGTGTCAATGTTTGCTACAGATTCATGTAGAGCAGAAACTCCACTTTTCCCTGCTCTTGACATATTCTGAACACTTCCATTTGATTATGCTTGCCTCATGCGCCTATCCAATTCTGTGGGAAGCTGGGGTACTCATTACCCAAGTCATAATTGGAATTCCAGGCCTAAATACCACTTCATGACCCAGAGTTAGTTGGTCAGTTTCTACCAAAGGCCAATATGCAGCTAACAGCTGCTTCTCAAAAGGTGTATATTGCATTCCAGATGAAGGTAGTTTCCTTGACCAAAATCCTAAAGGTACCCTTTGGCTTTGTTGTTTTCACCACAAACTCCAATTCTCATAGTCATCTTGCACAGTCACTTGTAATTCTACTGGCCCATTTTGCACAGGACATAAATCCAGGGCTAATTGTATAGCAGCCTTTGCTTCCTCAAAAGCTCTACTTTGTTCAAGTCCCCAATCAAATTCGTATTTCTTCCTGGTGACTTTATACAAGGGTTTCAAAACCTGTCCCAAGTGTGGGATGTGGTGTCTCCAATAACCAAATAGCCCTAAGAACATTTGGGCCTCTTTCTTATTAGTAGGGGTAGGAAAATCCTGGATTTTTTGTCAAGCTTGTGGGAGAATTTCTCCCAGTACTTTTTTCCACTGTATCCCCCAAAATTTCACAGTTTGAGCTGGCCCTTGAACTTTTGCGGAGTTAATTTTCCATCCTTTGCTTTTTGTATGGTCAATTAATAGTGTCAAACTCTTCTCTACTTCTTTTATATTTTCTCCCTGTATCATGATGTCATCTATGTAGTGGGTAAGCTGTACACCAGGTAACTTTAATTCATCTAAATGCTGAGCTACAATCCTGTGGCAAATTGTTGGGCTATGAAGATATCCTTGTGGCAGGCATGTAAATGTATACTGTTGGCCTTGCCAAGTAAAAGCAAACTGGTCCCACAGCTTGGGGTCTATTGGGATCATAAAGAAGGCATTGGCCAAATCAATAGCTGCATACCAAGTCCCTTCATGTTTCTATATTCTCTCTATTAAAGTAACAGTGTCTGGAACAGCAGCATATAGGGGAGGAGTCACTTTGTTCAGCTGTCTATAATCTCTATAATCTACTGTCCATCCTCCATGTTCCATCTGACTTTCAAACTGGCCAGACAGAGTTGTTCCATTGAGTAGTTGTAGGGACTAACATTCCCATTTCAACACATTCTTTTATAGTACTGGCAATTTCATCTTGCCCACCTGGCACATGATATTGCCTCAAAGTAATTACTTCAGAAGGTTCAGGCAAAGTGATTGGATCCATCTTTATTTTCCCCACTAAGACTTCATTAATACCTATTTTTCTGACAGCAAATTGGTGTCTCCCTTCAGGTAAATTCAAAGTCATACACTGAATGTGTATACATTACATGTGTATACATACATCCAATGATGTATTCAGGAATTGGCACAATAACCACAGTATATTCTTTCTTGGGCAACTGTCAAATTTTCATCATCAATTTAACTTGTCTGGCTAATATTTCAGCCCCTCCTAATCCTGTGATGGTAATAGGAGTTTCATAGCTGAACTGTGTCTGGATTTCTGTAGATAAGGGTGGCCTCTACCCCAGTATCTATTAATGCCCTAGTTACTGTACTTCACCCATTTTTCCAATATATGGTCAAGTTAATGTGGGGTCTGCAATCAAGCCTGTGTATTTCCTTAATTTGAACTGGGGCTTGGCCTGTTTCCTAGTATTCCCTAACATGTGACTCACTTGGGTGTGAGAGTTCAGGGTCTGTAGCATCTACAGGAGCAGTTTTTATTTCCCTATTTTGTCTGTTACCAAGTCCTTTATCTCAACACATTCTGTACAATTCATTGGTTGGAATGCCATCTATCATTTCAAAGTCTACCCGTGCTCTCAATAGAGCAGTGAACATTTCTTTTCTGGTCACTCTGTTTTGGTGCCAAATTAACTGGCTATTCACTCTCTTCTCTTAGGGAGATCTATCCTTTCCCCAGTCTCCTAAGTCACTTAACTGTAAAATCTTATCTATCACCACCAAAAGATGGCTCCCTATTTCCCCAAGTAACAGAGTCAAAATTAGGTGTTTATAAGCAGGAGGAGCTGTCCTGACTATTAAAGTCCTATGAGGGACTCCCAAGGGATCATCATAATATCTGTCTGAAGTTCCTGTCATAATAGCAGTCTTCATTACCTCCTCCTTTAGTTTTATGATACAATCTCTAAGTGAGTACCAAGGTTTATTCTCAGTGGGCCACATAGAATCAGTAGCATATCTCTTATTCCATCCCTCAGTGGCTAATGCCAACAGATTAGTCTTGCCATCACCATCTCTTTGCTGATGATGTTCCCTAAATGCTTGCTGAACTAGAGGATCATGGCTCATACTGATGAATCTCATATAATCCACCATATCTACTGATACTGCATCGGCCTCTTGATCACTGAGTCTTACCATCCAAGATATTAATGGTTCTCCCATTCTTAGGGTGAATCTACTCAAAATGTCTGTGATCTCTTGCTGTGAAAAATCTTCCTGAATTTCCCTCATAACTGAATTGTCACCTTGGGTTTCTGTTCTCCTCCTTTGTATGGGACAAACTGAGTATTTGACCATCTCTTATTCTCTATGTGAGGGACATCCTGAACCCTAGTAGCGTTTTGTGCCTCAGCCCCTGACATTGTGCCATTTTTCTCTCCACTCCTTTCCCCTGCCACCATGGCAGGGACAAAGCAGGCAGTCAGGCTCAACCTAGGCTGGGTTGAAATGCACTCTTGGCTTATTTGGCCTCCTGTTGCTTCTAGCCGCAGTAATGGAAAAATTTTCATTTGAGTCAGTGGACTCTTGAGCAACAGTTTGTTCTCATGCTATCTGAGATTCCCTTTCTTGCCATGGCATAGGAGTGTCACCATTTCTTTCACTTAATCTCAATCTTTCATATACTAGCTGGTAGGTAATGCTATCCTACTTTGCCTAGATATGATGCCCCTGACTGAATTTTAACCTCTTGTAAACATCTTTCCAAATCCCTGTAGCCTTGGTTCGCAGTTTTCACAGAGTCTGGCTCTTTTAGTCCATTCTTTTGCTAGGGAGGAATAAGATGAATCCTCCCACCCTGGGACATTCATCTCTTCCTCTGAAGTTCTTCTGCTTCTGAATAGAGATCTTATACCCAGCGATCCCATCCACTTCAAAGATAACCACGAATATGCCTGAATGGTCCAGAATCACAGGATATAAGGGAATTCTCTAAGTAGAAGGCAGAGGAGTTAAAGCATTTATTGAAACTCAAAAGTAGCAGACCCATTGACCAGTGTCCCCAGTTCGACATTCCGGCAGGAACCTTCCAAGACCAGTATGCCCATCTCACAATAGTGACCAGGAGGCCACAGGAAAACATTATGGCAGCAAGCCAAGCCATGCTGGTGCTCCCCCCCACCCCCAATGCCAGGGCCCTCCAACAAGAAGACCACCCACTGGCCTCAAGCCCCTGCTCAGCACTCTCTGGTCTCCATGAGGGTCAGTCCTGCTTTTTGTAGTGCCTGCCACCACTTCGGCCATAATCTCTAACCTGTGTTCCAGCTAGCTGACTGCTTCCTCTCTCCTTCAGCTCTTAACTGCTCTCACCAACTGCATCACCAACTGCCTCTTAGCTCTGCTCCAGCTGTTCAGCAATCTCCTCCCACCACAGGCTTCCATTAGCTCCAGTCCTAGCCACTCCCCACCAGGACTCTGAGAGCCCTGCCCCCAAAGCCCATTCAAATGGGTGGGAAAGCTCTTCCCATTCACTGATTGCCTTTACAACAGGTTACTAACTACTGGTAGGAAAAAGACAGACCTCATGTAGAAGTTGACATCAGAGCCAAGCATGAAGGCATCAGGATACTCTAAGGAGTGGAGATAATGCGTAGCATATTTGAGAGAACAGAGACAGTTTATACAAATGCATGGAGATGAGATATGGATTGTTGTGTATGAGGAATGTCAAGTAGACCAGTTTGGCTGGAAAATAAAATACATTGAGGTGAATAATGTACAATGAGTGTGGAAATATAGGTTGTAGACAAGTTATGAACAATTTAAAATGCCACAGAAGTTTGAATCTTATCTTTGAGTTAATGAAAAACCAATGAAGATTCTTGAGTGGAGGATGACATGGACAGTATTATATGGAGGATAGATTTGAAAGTGGAGAAACTAGAAACTGGTAGATCAATTAGGAGGTCGTTTCAGTAGTCTTGGCAGGAAGTGATGACGGAATGAACTAGGGTAAAGATTGTACATATAGAAGGCAGATGGAAGACATGAGAGATACAATGGAGGTAGGATTGGCTTGTTGTTGTGGTTGTCCTTCTTTCTCAAATACGACTATGGCATCAGGGAATGATTACATGACTTGCAGTTGACTTTGAGTGAGGGAGAGCTGTGCAAGGTCACCAGCCTCACTGTTTCCTCCAGAGCCATCTGTGTCCAGTGGCCTGATATTCATCAGGACAACTGTAGATGTCCCAGGGTGCAATGGGAGATGCTGGCCCTTTTCGGGTAAGGTTTTTTCAGGTTCTCATTTTGAGTGAGGCAATGCCCATTCAGTGAATTGGCCTCTTTAAGAAGTGAGTCAAAGGATGGCTGCTTTAATAAAAAAAAATCAAACTGAGAGGGAAGACCCCCAGGGTTGTTGGCTAAAACACAACAGTTATTATTTACTATTTACATTCACTCTGTGCTAGGAATGCAGGGAGCTATTGTTGTCCAATCTATGAGCTCCATAGTGAATTGGGTTTAAGGCTTGGTCTTTGAGAAAGAAATCTAACCAGTGAACCCCAAGTTAATGTGGGCTTCCAGCCAACAACATGTGCCTTCTTTTGGGCAAAGCACCCTCAGGTGAAAAGAGGCAGAGGGCAAGGGAGAGGGAGGGCAGTAGGATTGGCAATTAATTGGATGAGGAAGGGAGAGAAAAGAGTGATAGATGACCCTGAGGTTAAAAACTTCAGTGACTGGAAGGATAGAACAGAAATAGGGGATTTAGGAAAAGTGTTTAGTTTGATGAATGGGAGGGGAAGGAAGAGAATGATTATTTATTTTTTGGATATTTTGGACATTTTCAATTCCAGTGGCCTGTGGAATATCAACTTGGAGAAGACCAACCAACTGGTAGGTGCTAATAATGGACTAGAACTCAGGAAAATAATAATGAATACATAGATACTGGAGTTATCCAACGAGATGAAAAAGAGAGAGGGTACAGGGATATGAAATAAGAGGCCCAAGACATATCTTTATAAGACAGTTTTAATGTGTTATCTTCCCCATTAGAATGTAAAGCTGGGGACTGTTTTTTCCTTTTTCTTTTCCTTAATAGTATTATGGTTTTTTTTCCAAGTACATGTAAACATGGTTTTCAATATTCATTTATCTAAAATTATGTGTTCCAAATTTTCCTTTGTCCCTCCTTCTCCTCACCCCTCCCAAAGACAATGTAATGGCAAGCAGGGTGGAACTTTTTTGATGTCTTTTGTTTTTGAGTGCTTCTCAGCACTAAGGCAGTTGAGTACCTTTGAGTCTTACCTTTCTTTGAATCCAGTCATTGATTGGAAAAAATATATATGAGGTAGTGCTAGTGATTAAAGATCATTCCCACATCCTTTTGCTAAGTAGATGCAAAGCCTTAGGCCTACCTCATTTTCCTAAGTAGGCACTAGGGTCCAGGGCCCTAAGCAGGGTATATATGCTCTGAGATCAGCATTTTGCTTTGCGGACACACTCACTGGAAGAGTGTTGGTGTGGACACTCTCAGTAGCCATTAAGGAGCCCCCTGGCTTTGAAAACGCAGATGTTGGTGCTTCTCTCTCTCTGGTAACTGTGTATGTGTTGCTGTGGTCAGACAGATAGAAGGCTGTCTATTGATTGGTGTTTATTTTCTCTGTGTATATAATTTTTGCTTGTGTTTTCTCTGAAGTTCAGGGTGCTAACTCTTTCCCCTGAACTAAGTGAATTATATATCTATGTTTAATTAAAGTGAGATTGTTAATTCCTTAAAGCTGCTTTCCTTATAAATGCAGATCAAAGAACCTGTGCTAGCAGCCCTCCTGTGTGCTGGTGTTATTGACCTTACTCAGACACAGTAGCTGCAAGTAACATTGTTGTTACAAAATGGCATAGTCGGTAGGATCTGCAAATTAAAAGGAAAGTATGGCAGTTGGGGGACTGGGATAGTAGTTGGATGTTTCCCAATTATTGGGTTGCTCTTTATACTTGTGGTGGCTATGGTTCTGTGGAGCACCAGAAGCAGCAGCAGCCTGAGGGAAAACAGGCAAGCAACAGCAATGAGAGAGGTTTCCCAAGTGCCTAGAGCAGGGCTTCTAGGAGATAACTTCTCTTTCCCCTTCCCTATACCACTATTACTCCAGAGGAAACAGGCTGGGAGCAGCAGCTGTGGGAGGAAAACAAGCAGAGGCTTGGGGGAGGTGGGGATGGTCAGAGCCAGGGATTGAGTGGATTAGCCCAGCTCTGGACTATGCTAGAGGGTTAATGTCCTGAGATTGTATTGTATGCAGAGCCCTGAAGCAGGAGTGGAGAACTGCCTTAGTACAGACACAGCAGGAGCAGTCGGTGAGGTGAGAGCAAAGGCAGAGAGCTGCCTGCATTGGGATTCAGGCAGAAGCCAGGAGCAACCAGCTCTGACTGGAGGATGAGGAACCCCTGAGCTCAGAATTCAGCCCCCAGGCAAGTTAAAAACTTTGCAGCAAGGCTCTGAGTCTTTTTTGCTGGTTTCCCCTGAGATGGTTGCTTGGGATCCATGGAGTGGTAGAGTTGTCTGTCTTGGGTGGGGGGAAGTGCATCACACCCCTGAGGATCCACCCTGTTGGCTTTGTTGCCCAGCAGCCTTTCAGGACTTGGAAGCAGGGAATTGGAGTAGTATGGGGAGTGTACATCCCCAAGCAGACTTTATTTGGCTTTTTTTGTTTGTGTTGGAGCTTTGCTCATTAAAGCATGCCTGTACCTGAGGGTGCCAGGAGGAAGCCTGTAATGGGAGTATGGGGAGAACACATCCTCAAGAAGAACTTTACTTGGACACTCTGCATTGACTGAAAAGTATGTAACTTGTTGTTACCTAGGGGTGGATGGTGTTTGTATTTTCTGACATCCCTTAAGAATGAAATGTTGTGCTAGGGAAGACCCTGGCCTGAGACCCCCTTCTGGTATAAACAAGTATTTTGGTGAATGCTACTGAATGATATGTTTTGCTTAAGGATGTTGCTATGAATGCTATGTTTAGTTTATTGAACAATGTAGGATCAAAAAGTATAATGTCTCTATTTGTTCCAGGATCCATGGCAATTTAGATGGTGTAGACCAAGGATCCTGGAGGGGTGGAGATATAAGGGCAAGTGGGGGGGTGGTGGGGGACTTTTCTGTTGTCTTTTATTTTGGAGTACTTCTCAGCACTAAGGCAATCAAGTGCTTTTGAGTCTTGCCTTTGTTTAAATCAAGAGTCATTGACTAGAAACAATATATAAGATGTGATGCTAGTGATTAAAGATCATTCCCATACCCTTTTGCTAAGTAGATGCTAAGCCTTAGGCATACACCCTTTTGCTATGTAGGCACTAAGCCCTAGGACCCTAAACAGGGTATATATGCTTTGAGGTTGGCATTTTGCTTTGGGGACACACTCATTGGAAGAGTTTTGGTGTGGAGACTCTGGGTAGCCATTTAAGGAGCACCCCCAGGGTTTGAAAACCTAGATGTTGGTGCTTTTCTCTCTGGTAACTGTGTATGTATTGCTATGATCAGACAGATAGAAACCTGTATGTTGATTGGTATTTATTTGCTCTGCTTATATAATTTCTGCTTGTAATTTCTCTCTTTTGTTTTCTCTTAAGTTCAGAGTGCTGACTTTTCCCCCTGAACTAAGTGAATGATATATGTATGTTTAATTAAAGTGAGATTGTTAATCCCTTAAAGTTGCTTTCCTTAGAAAAGCATATCAAAGAACTTGTGCTAGCAGCCCTCCTGTGTGTTGGTGTTATTGGCCTTGCACAGCCACAGTAGCTGTAAGTAACATTGTTGTTACAAACAATAAGCAATCTTATATAGGTTATTCATGTACAATCATGTTAAACATATTTCCACATTACTCATGTGGTGAAAGAAGAATCAGATCTAAAGGGAAAAACGATAAGAAAGAGAAAAACCAAAAAGTGAAAAAATATGGTTTGATCTGCATCCGGACTCCATAGTTTCTTTCTCTGGATGTGGATAGCATTTTCTATCACCACTCTTTTGGAATTGTCTTGGATCATTTTATTGTTGAGAAGAGCGAAGTCTATGATAGTTAATCATTGCACAATGTTGCTATTGTTGGTAACAATGTCTTCCTGGTTCTGCTTAATTCACCAAGCATCAGTTCATATAAGTCTTTCCAAGTTTTTCTGAAATATACCTGTTCATAATTTCTTAGAGCATAATAGTGTTCCATTACATTCATATACCACAACTTTTTCAGCCATTCCCCAATCGATAGGCATCTCCTCAATGTCCCATTCTTTGCCACCACAAAAAGAGCTGCTTTAATTATATATATATATATGTGGGTCCTTTGCCCTTTATTATGATCTCCAGTAGTATTACAGGATCAAAGCATATGCACAATTTTGTTGCCCTTTGGGCATAGTTCCAAATTGCTCTCCAGAATGGTTGGATCAGTTCACAACTCTACCAACAATGTACTAATGTTCCAATTTTCATACATCCCCAACGTTTATCATTTTCCTTTTCTGTCACAGTAGCCAATCTGATAGGGGTGAGGTAGTACCTTAGAATTGTTTTAATTTACATTTCCCTGATCACAGTGATTTGGAGCATTTTCTCATCTGCCTATGGATAGTTTGAATTTCTTCATGTGACAACTGCCTGTTCATATCTTTTGACAATTTATCAACTGGGGAATGATTTGTATTCTTATAAATTTGATTCAGTTTTCTATATATTTTAGAAATGAGGCCTTAATCAGAAAAAAGATGGTAAAAATTGTTTCCCATCTTTTTGGTTTCCTTCTAATCTTGGTTGCATTGGTTTCGTTTGTGAAAATCCTTTTTAATGTAATGTAATCAAAATTATCCATTCTGCATTTTAGAATGTTTTCTGTCTCTTGTTTGGTCATAAATTCATCCTTTATCCATACATCTGACATGTACCCATTTCAGTGAGATGTTGGTGTATACCTAGTTTCTGCCATACTATTTTCCAGTTTTCCCAGAAGTTTTTGTCAAATAATGAGTTCTTATCCCAGAAGTTGGAGTCTTTGTGCTTATCAAACATTAGATTACTATAATAATTGACTATTGTGTCTTGTGTATCTAACCTATTCCACTGATCCTCCACTCTATTTCTTAGACAATACCAAATAGTCTTGATGATTGCTGCTTTATAATATAGTTTTAGATCTGATATGGCTAGGTCATCTTCCTTTGCATTTTTTCGTTAATTCCCTTAATATTCTTGACCCTATATTCTTCCAGATGAATTTTATTATACTTTTCTAGCTCTATAAAATAATTTTTGGGGGGAGGAGCCAAGATGGTGGCTGGAAAGCAGAGACTAGCATGAGCTCCCTGCCAAGTCCCTCCAAAAATTTATAAAAAATGGCTCTAAACCAATTCTAGAACTTCAGAACCCACAAAACAGTAGAGGGAAGCAGGCCTCCAGGCCAGGACAGCCTGGATGGTTGCTGGGTGAGGTCTTTTGCACATGGAGCTGGGAGCTGGGAGCGGAGCAGAGCAGAGCATAGCCCAGCGTGGGCGGCGCTGACCAGCCAGACCAGGAGCCGGGCGGAGCATGACCTAGCACGCCAAATCAGTGAGCTGTGACAGTTACCGGACTTCTCAACTCACAAACACCAAAGACATCAGAGAAGGTTAGTGGGAAAAGCTGAGGGCAGTGGAAGGAGTTTGCCTTTTGGCCACCTCCCCGGGGGCAGTGGAGGGGGGGCAGCTACAGAACTACAGCTGCAGTTGCTTCTGGCCCCAGGCCTACCCAGTGGGAGGAATTAAGTTGTGGATCGGAGCAGGAGTGCTGAGCCTGCTGAAGGTCTAAGTCCAGTCCAGGTTGGGAGTTCTTGGGGAAGGAGGAGTGCTGGTGTGGCAGAGCTGGCTGTAATAGCTCTGAAATCAACAGTGCATACCCCCAAGCTTGGAACATATAACTCTTTACTCTACAAGCAGTCATACCCAACTGAAAAACTCAAGGGTCAAGTAAGTTAGCTGGGAACATGGCAAGGCAGCGAAAATGCACCCAGATTCAGTCTCAGACTCTGGAATCCTTCTTTGGTGAAAAAGAAGACCAAAACATACAGCCAGAAGAAGTGAACAAAGCCAAAGAGCCTACAACAAAAGCCTCCAAGAAAAACATGAACTGGTCTCAGGCCATGGAAGAGCTCAAAAAGGATTTGGAAAAACAAGTTAGAGAAGTAGAGGAAAAATTGGGAAGAGAAATGAGAAGGATGCAAGAAAACCATAAAAAACAAGTCAATGACTTGCTAAAGGATACCCAAAAAAATACTGAAAAATATATTGAAGAAAATAACACCTTAAAAAATAGACTAACTCAAATGGCTAAAGAGCTCCAAAAAGCCAATGAGGAGAAGAATGACTTGAAAGGCAGAATTAGCCAAATGGAAAAGGAGGTCCAAAAGACCACTGAAGAAAATACTACCTTAAAAATTAGATTGCAGCAAGTGGAAGCTAGTGACTTTATGAGAAATCAAGATACTATAAAACACAACCAAAGGAATGAAAAAGTGGAAGACAATGTGAAATATCTCATTGGAAAAACCACTGACCTGGAAAATAGATGCAGGAGAGATAATTTAAAAATTATTGGACTACCTCAATTCGGAACTCAAAGTTTTAAAAACAGATGTTCAAAAACAAAAAAAAAAAGTTTTTGCATGATCAAAAAAAGAGCCTAGATATCATCTTTCAAGAAATTATCAAGGAGAACTGCCCTGATATTCTAAAGCCACAGGGCAAAATAGAAATTGAAAGAATCCACCGATCGCCTCCTCAAAAAGATCCCAAAAAGAAATCCCCTAGGAATATTGTCGCCAAATTCCAGAGCTCCCAGATCAAGGAGAAAATACTGCAAGCAGCCAGAAAAAAACAATTTGAGTATTGTGGAAACACAATCAGAAAAACCAAAGATCTAGCAGCTTCTACATTAAGAGATTGAAGGGCTTGGAATACGATATTCCGGAGGTCAGTGGAGCTAGGATTAAAACCAAGAATCACCTACCCAGCAAAACTGAGTATCATGCTCCAAGGCAAAATATGGATTTTCAATAAAATAGAGGACTTTCTTTTTTATTTTTTTTTTATTTTTAGTTTACAACACACTGTTCTACATTATTTTGAGTTCCAGATTTTCTCCCCTCTCTCCTCCCTCCCTCCCCAAGACGGCATGGAATCTCATATAACTACCACGTATAACTTCTCATTGAATTAATTTATACACTAGTCAAGTTGTGGAGAAGAATTATGACCAATGGAATGAATCATGGGAAAGAAGAAACAGAACCCCCCCCAAAAAAGAAACCACAAAAACAAAAGAGAAGAAAAAAAGGCAAGCATGAAGTGTGCCTCAATCTGTGTTCAAACTTCATAGTTCTTTCTCTGGATGTCGATAGCATTCTCCATCGTGAGTCCTTTGGAGTTGTCCTTGCCCCTTGTGTTGCTGAGAAGAGCGAAGTCTGTCAGGGTTGGTTCTCATGGAATCCATATATCTGTGGTTGTGTACAATGTTCTCCTGGCTCTGCTCTGCTCACTCAGCATTATGTCATGTAGGTTTTCCCAGGTTGTTACGAAGTCCATATCTTCCCCATTTCTTATAGCACTATAGTATTCCATTACCTTCATAAATCACAGCTTGTTCAGCCATTCCCCAATTGATGGGCATCCCTTTGATTTCCAATTCTTGGCTACCACAAAAAGAGCCGCTATAAATAATTTTGTACATATGGGTCCTTTTCCCGCTTGTGTGATTTCTTTGGGATACAACCCTAGAAGTGGTATTGCTGGGTCAAAGGGTATGAACATTCTTGTGTCCCTTTGGGCGTAGTTCCAAATTACTCTCCAAAATGGCTCGATCATCTCACAACTCCACCAGCAATGTAACAATGTTCCAATTTTCCCACATCCTCTCCAGCATTTATCATTTTCCTGTTTTGCTATTTTAGCCAATCTGACAGAAGAGATGTGGTCTCTAAGAGTTGTTTTGATTTGCATTTCTCTAATCAGTAGTGATTTAGAGCATTTTTTCCATATGCCTATAGATATCTTTAATTTCTTCCTCTGAAAACTGCCTGTTCATATCCTTTGACCATTTCTCAATTGGGGAATGGCTTGTATTCCTATATATTTGGCTCAGTTCCCTGTATATTTTAGAAATGAGGCCTTTGTCAGAGAAACTAATTGTAAAGATTTTCTCCAATTTTCTGCTTCCCTCCTAATTTTTGTTGCATTGGCTTTTTTTGTACAAAAACATTTCAATTTAACATAATCAAAATTATCCATTTTGCATTTTGTAATGGTCTCTATTTCTTGTTGGGTCATGAATTGTTTTCTTTTCCATAAATCTGGTAAGTAAACTATTCTTTGCTCTCCCAAATTACTTATAGTATCAGCCTTTACTCCTAAATCATGAACCCATTTTGACTTTATTTTGGTATATGGTGTAAGATATTGGTCTGTGCCCAGTTTCTGCCCTGCCATTTTCCAATTTTCCCAACAGTTTTTGTGAAATAGCGAATTATTCGCCCAGAGGTTGGCCTCTTTGGGTTTATCAAAGAGTAGATTGCTATAGTCCTTGACTTCTCCATCTTGTGTACCTATCCTATTCCAGTGATCCACACCTCTGTTTCTTAGCCAGTACCAGGTAGTTTTGATGACTGCTGCTATGTAAAATAGAGGATTTTCAAGCTTTCTCAGTGAAAAGACCAGAGCTAAATAGAAAATTTGACTTTCAACCACAAGAATCAAGAGAAGCAGGAAAAAGGTAATCAAGAAAAAGAACAAGAAAAAGAAATTGCAAGGGATTTACTAAAGTTGAACTGTTTTGTTTACATTCCTACATGCAAAGATAATGCATTTGATTCATGAGACCTCAGTATTAGGGTAGCTGAAGGGAATATGCCTATATATATATGTATATATATATATATATATATACACATACATATATATATTTATGTATATGTATATATATGTATATGTGTGTGTATGTATGTATATATGTGCATATATATACATATATGTATATATGTATATGTATATATGCATATATATATATATATATATATATATATATATATATATATAGAGAGAGAGAGAGAGAGAGAGAGAGAGAGAGAGAGAGGGCACAGGGTGAGTTGAAGATGAAGGGATGATATCTAAAAGAAATAAAGTCAAATTAAGGGATGAGAGAGGAACATATTGAGAGAGAGAGTGTAACCAGAATGGCCTTTATTTTCTTAGAGTGACTCAATTTATCTCAGTGAGCTTTACTAGGTGCTGAGCCCCAGGCCCAAACCCCATTAGGTGTTAACATAATCCACGTGGATGTGAACCTCCCAGGGTCCTAAGGGGAGGGGCCAACTCAAGAACCAATCACCAGAGCCTGAGCTCTGGTGATTCAGATGATTTTTGATGATGTCGGAAGCCCTAGAAGAAGGGAGGACAGAGCCATTTGTGTGGGGCTCTGGAGATGGTGTTCATGAGGAGACTCTAGGTAGCTGTAGGTAAGGAGCCCTCCAGCTTGTAAACCTGGATGTTGAAACTTTGTTGAACTGTGGTAACTATGTGTTGGGATTTGAATCAGACAAAGTCTGTCTGTTGATGTTTGTAATTTGCTTGCATTTTGTTTTGAAGTTCATGGTGCTGTTTTTTACCCCTGAACTAACTGAATGATATTTGAATTAGAAGTAAGCTTGTCAACCCCTTCATCTTGCTTTCCTTAATTAAGCAGATTGAAAGAACCTGTGCTGTTGGCATCTTTCTGGGTGCTGGCTGTGGGTGGATCTTTTACCCCCACAGAAGCTGCTAGCCAGATTGTTGAAACAAATGGCATAGTTGGCAGGATCTGGCTTTAACAGGGAAGCATGGCGTGTTGGGGTACTGGGTTGGTTGAATGTTTCCCAGTTTTTAGATTGCTCTTTGTACTTAGAGTGGCTATGGTTATGTGCAGCCTCAGGAGCAACAAAGTCCTGAAGGAAAACAGGTGGTTGGAAGTGCTGGGCGTGGTTTCCCAGGGGCCCAGAGCAGGAGATAATCCCTTCTTCCCTGGGCTGAGGCTGATAAGCCTGGCCCCGGAGGACTGTACTGAAAAGGTGAATGTCTTGAGATTATATTATATATGGAGTTTTGAAACAGGAGTGGAGAATGGCCTTGGAGACTTGGAGAATGGCCTTTCTACAGATTTGGCAGGAGGGGCTGGTGAGGAGAAAGAAGAAGCAGACAGCGGCTGCCAAAATATTGATCCAAGAGACTGCCTGCATGAGAACTTTGGAAAGGTGAGAGCAGTGAGCTGCTTTCCAGCTGACTTTGGTGAGGTGAGCACAAAGATGGGGAACCACTTACATCAAGATTCCAGAAGAAGCCAGGTGAGGCCAGCTGGAGTTGGAACCCAGGAGCCTGAAGTCCAGCCCTGTGGCAAGATGGAAACTTTGCAGCAAGGCACTGAGTCTGCCTTTTTTGGTCCCTTCAGCTTGAGCTACTTGGGATCCAGGAGGGAGGCATGGAGTTGTTTTTGTTGGGGTAGGGGAAGTGACTTGGACCCCCACAGACCCCACCCTGTTGGCTTTATTGCCCAGCGGACCCTCGGGACTTGGAACCGGGGACTGGAACTTAATGGGGAGAACAGACCCTAAAAGAACTTTGTTTGGACTCTTTCTTTGAAATTGGGACTTTGGGTGCCATGTGGAAGCCTGCAATGGCAGTTTGGGGAGGAGACATCCCCAAGAGAACTCTATTTGTTTGTCTCTTTGCTTTAGGACTTTACTAACTAAAGCATGCCCGTGCCTCAGGGTACTGGGAAAAAGCCTGCAATGGCAGTGTGCTGCTGAAGAAGCACTTTATTTGGACACTTTATGAGCTTAAGAGATTAATTTGCTTTGACCTAGGGGTGGACATTTGAATAGTTAACAATTATTTTGGGAATGATTGATTGAAGAAATTATCTTGCTGGGACCTAGGGGTGGGTCACATTTGAATTGTAAACCAATATTTGGGAATGTCACTGAATGATATGTTTTGCCTTATTATGAAGGATATGTTTTAGTTTCCTTTGTAATTGGATCACAATGTATGTTCTAGGATACATGGCTGTTTAGATTATGTATCCTAAAACAAGGGGTGGAGTGTAACCGGAATGGCCTTTGTTTTCTTTGAGTGACTCAATTTATCTCAGTGAGCTTTACTAGGTGCTAAGCCCCAGGCCCAAACCCCATTAGGTGTTAACATAATCCATGTGGATGTGAACCTCCCAGGGACCAACTCAAGAACCAATCACCAGAGCCTGAGCTCTGGTGATTCAGATGATGTTTGATGATGTCTGAAGCCCTATAAGAAGGGAGGACAGAGCCATTTGTATGGGGCTCTGGAGATGGTGTTCATGAGGAGACTCCAGGCAGCTGTAGGTAAGGAGCCCTCCAGCTTGTAAACCCGGATGCTGAAACTTTGTTGAACTGTGGTAACTATGTGTTGGCATTTGAATCAGACAAAGTCCGTTGATGTTTGTAATTTGCTTGCATTTTGTTATGAAGTTCAGGGTGCTGGATTTTTCCCCTGAACTAACTGAATGATATTTGAATGCTGAATTTAAAAGTAAGTTCGTCAACCCCTTCACCTTGCTTTCCTTAATTAAGCAGATCAGAAGAACCTGTGCTGTTGGCAGCTTTCTGGGTGCTGGCTGTGGGTGAATCTTATACCCCCACAGAAGCTGCTAGCCAGATTGTTAAAACAGGGAGAAAGGCAAAGATAGAATGGGGTAAATTATCTCACATAAAAGTGGCAAGAAAAAAGCAGTTCTGTAGGAAGAGAAGAGAAGTCAGGTGAGGGGGAATGAGTGAATCCTGCTCTCATCAGATTTGACCTGAGGAGGGAATACCATACACACTCAATTGGGTATCTTACCCCACAGGAAAGAAGGAGGAAGAATATAAAAAAAGGGGAGATGATAGAAGGGAGGGCAGGTGGGGGAGGAGGTAATCAAAAACAAACACTTTTCAAAAGGGACAGGGTCAAGGGAGAAAATTGGATAAAGGGGGATAGGTTAGGAAGGAGCAAAATATAGTTAGTCTTTCACAACATGAGTATTGTGGAAGGGTTATACATAACGATATGCATGTGGCCTATGTTGAATTGCTTGACTTCCTAGGGAGGGTGGGTGGGAAGGGAAGAGGGGAGAGAATTTGGAACTCAAAGTTTTAAAAACAGATGTTCAAAAACAAACAAAAAAATTATTTGCATGCAACTAGAAAATAAGTTACACAGGCAATGGGGCATAGAAATTTATCTTGCCCTACAAGAAAGGAAGGGAAAAGGGGATGGGAGGGGAGTGGGATGACAGAAGGGAGGGCCTACTGGAGAACAGGGCAATCAGAATATACACCATCTTGGAGTTGGGGGGGAAGGTAGAACTGGGGAGAAAATTTGTAATTCAAACTTTTGTGAAAATCAGTGCTGAAAACTAAATATATTAAATAAATTAAATTAAAAAATAATTTTTGGTAGCTTGGTTGGTATGGCACTGATTAAGTAAATTTCTTTAGGTAGAATTGTCGTTTTTATTATATTAGCTTGTTCTACCTGTGAGCAATTGATGTTTTTGCAATTATTGAGATCTGACTGTGTGTGTAAAGTATTTTGTAGTTGTGTTCATAGAGTTTCTGGGTTTGTCTTGCCAGGTAGGCTCCCAAATTTAATGGCAATATATAGAAATGTCAATGATTTATGTGGGTTTATTTTATATCCAGCAAATTTGTTAAAGTTGTTAATTATTTCAAGAAGTTATTTAGTTGATTCTGTAGGGTTCTCTAAGTATACCATTATATCATCTGCAAAGAGCAATAGTTTTGTTTCCACATTGCCTGTTCTGATTCTTTCAATTTCTTTTCCTTCTCATTGCTAAAGTTAACATTTCTGGTACAATATTGAATAATATTGGTGATAATGGACATCCTTGTTTCACCCCTGATCTTATCGGGAATGCTTGCAGCTTATTCCCATTACATATAATGCCTGCTGATGGCTTTAGATAGATGTTACTTACCATTTTAAGGAAAACTCCATTTATTCCTATTCTCTGTAGTGTTTTAAAAGGAATGGATGCTGTATTTTGTCAAAAGCCTTTTCTGAATCTATTTAGCTAATGATGTGATTTATGTTAGTTTTGTTGTTGATATGGTCATTATGCTGATGGTTTTCCTAATATTGAACAAGCCCTGAATTCTTGGTATAAATCTCACCTGGTTATTGTGTTATCCTGGTGAAAAATTGCTATGATCTCTTTGCTAATATTTTAATTAAATTTTTGCATAAATACACATTATGGAAATTGGTCTATAATTTTCTTTCTCTGTTTTGGCTTTTCCTGGTTTAATTATCTGTACCATATTTGTGTCATAAAATGAATTTGGTAGGACTCCTTCTTTAACTATTTTTCCAAATAGTTTATAATGTTTGGTAGAATTCACTTGTAAATCCATTTGTCCCTAGAGGTTTTTCCCTAGGGAGTACAATAATGGCTTGTTCAATTTATTTTTCTAAAATGTGGTTAAGTATTTTGTTTCCTCTTCTGTTAATATGTGCAATTTACAATTTTGTAAATATTCATCCATTTCACTTAGATTGGCAAATTTATTGGCATATATCTGGGGAAAATAGATCCTAATTTTTGCTTTCATTTTCACTTCATTGGTGGTGAATTCACCCTTTTCATTTTTGAAACTGGTAATTTGGTTTTTTTCTTGCTTTTTTAATCAAATTACCCAGAGACTTATCTATTTTGTTTTTTTTTTCATAAAACCAGCTGTAGTTTTATTTATTAGTTCAATAGTTTTTTTACATCCAACCTTATTAATCTCATCTTTGATTTTGAGAATTTCTAATTTGGCATTTAATTAGGGATTTTTAGTTTGTTCTTCTAGCTTTTTTAGTAGTATGCCAAATTCATTGATCTCTTCTTTCTCTATTATTCAGGTAAGCAGTTAGTGATATAGTTTACCCTAACAGCTACTTTGGCTGCATCTGATAAGTTTTGGTGTGTTGTTTTATTATTGTTACTTTCTTTGATGAAATTATTGATTGTTTCTATAATTTGTTACTTGACCCACTCATTACAATTAGATTGTTTAGCTTCCAATTAATATTTAGCCTATCTTTCCATGGCACTTTATTACACATAATTTTTATTACATCATTATCTGAAAAGGATGCATTTACTATTTCTGCCTTTCTGCATTTTATTGTAAGGTGTTTGTGCCCTAATATATGGTCAATTTTTGTGTAGGAGGCATATACCACTAAGAAAAAAGTATATTCCTTTTTTCTTTATATATCTTTTATACCTTTAAAGGTATATTCCTATTTATCCCACTTTTCTCCAGAGGTCTATCATATCTAACTTTTCGAAAGTTCTGGCCACCTCCTTAACTTGTTTTTGTTTATTTTGTTGTTATATTTATCTAGTTCTAAGAGGGGGAGATTGAGATCCTCCACTAGTATAATTTTAGTATTTATTTCTTTCTTTAACTTACTTAACTTAACTAAGAATCTAGATGTTATACAACTTGGTGCATCTATATTTAGTATTGGTATTACTTCATCATCACTATGATATTTTAGCAAGATGTATTTTCCTCCCTTATCTCTTTTAATTAGATCTATTTTTGCTTTTGCTTTGTCTGACATCAGGATTGCTACCCTTTTTTTTAACTTCAGCTGAAGTATAATATATTCTGCTTCAGTTTTTTACCTTTGTATGTATCTCTCTGTTTCAAATGTGTTTCTTGTAAAAACATATTGTAGGATTCTGGTTTTTAAATCCTCTCTATCTGCTGTTTTATGAGAGAGTTCATTCCATTCACATTCACATTCATCCTATTTTCTCCCTGTTAATAATTTTCTCTCTCCTTTCTCCATGTCCGTCTTCACCAGTATTTTGTTTCTGAACACCACCTCCCTCCATTTGCCCTCCCTTCTGTTACCCTTCTATCACTTTTCTTTCCCCTTTCTCCTCCTACTTCTTTATAGGGTAAGATTCCTATACCCAATTGAATGCATATGTTATTCCTTCTTTGAGCCAAATCTGATGAGGTTAAGGTTCAAACAATGCTCACTTCTTTCCCTCTATTGTAATAGATCTTTTTTGCTTCTTCATGTGTTATAATTTGTTCTATTCTGCCTCCCCCTTTCCTCTTCTCCCAGTACAATCCTTTTTCGTCCTTCAATTTTTTTAAATAACATCACATCAAAGTCAACTTATATTCATTCCCTCTGTCTATGTATACTCCTTCACACTGCCCTAATAGAAATACAGTTTTCAACAGTCATAAGTATCACCTTTCTGTGTAGGGATGTTTAACCTGATGGAATAACATTTTTTTCCTTCCTGTTTATCTTTTTATGCTTCTCTTGCATCTTGTAATTGTAGACTGAATTTTTCTTCAGCTCTGGTCTTTTCATCAGGAAAGTTGGAAAGGCCCCTATTTCATTAAATGTTCATTTTTTTCCCTGGAAAGATTATGCTCAGTTTTGCTGGATATTTGATTCTTGTTTGAAATCCAAGCTCCTTTGCTTTCTGGAATATAATATTCATATCCCTTCAATCTTTTGATGTAGAAGCTGCAAAGTCCTGTGTAATCCTAACTGTGACTCCTTGATATTTGAAGTGTTTCTTTCTGGCTGCTTGTTGTTTTTTTCCCTTGACCTGAGAATTCTGGAATTTGGCTACAATATTCCTAGGAGTTTTCATTTTGAGATCTCTTTCAGGAGGTAATTGGTGGATTCTTTCAATGACTGTTTTACTTTATGGTCCTAGGATATCAGGGCAATTTTCCTTGGTAATTTCTTGAAACATGCTGTTCAGGATCTTTTTTTGATCATGGCCTTCAGGTAGTCCAATAACTCTTAAATTATCTTACCTGGATCTATTTTCCAGGTCAGTTGTCTTTTCAACGAGGTATTTTACATTTTCTTCAAGTTTTTCATTCTTTTGATTTTGTCGGACTGATTCTTGATGTCTCATAGAGGAATTAGCTTCCCCTGGCCCCATTCTAATTTTTAAGGAATTATTTTTTTCAGTTACCTTTTGTACCTCTTTTTCCATTTGGGCAATTCTACTTTTAAAGGAGCTGATTTCTTCAGTCAATTTTTGTTCTTCCTTTTCTAAGCTGTTGACTCTTTTTTTCATAATTCTCCTTTATAACTCTTATTTGTTTTCCTAACTTTTCTTCTACCTCTCTGGCTTTATTTTTAAGATCCTTTTTGAGTTCAAGAGGACTTGTTAGACTAATTCATATTCCCCTTTGAGGCTTTACATGTACACAGTGTGACATTGCTGTCCTCTTCTGAGTTTATGTTTTGATCTTTCCTGTCACCATAGTAGCTTTCTATGGTCAGGGCTTTCTTCTGTTTCTTACTAATTTTTCAGCCTATTTAATGACTTTTAAAGTTGAGCTCTGATTGGGAAGAGGAGAGAGTAGAGGTAGGGAAATCAATTAGGAGTCTATGACGATAGGCTGGAGAGATGTGATAAGTGTCTGTAATTGCATAGTGGCAGGATGAGTAGAGAGGAGGAGACAGATCTTGGAGATATTCAAGATCTAGAATTATAGGATTATAACTATTGAGAATGACAAGGGACCTCAAATGCCAACTAGTCCAACCTTCTCACTTTATATGTCAAAATAAGTTGGATAATTGGATACAGGTGGTAATTGGAAAAAAAGAGCAAATAATGACTGAGTTTTTAAGCTTGGTCACTTGGAGGATGTTAGTACAGTCAACAGAAATAGAGAAGTTGAGATGAAAGGCAGGTTTTGATTTGTGAGAAGATTCTAAGTCCTGAACTCCTAAAGATTATGATCAAATAACTAGTTCTGCCTATGTGGACATAGGCCTAAAATAGATTCTTGGCCTTATTCCCATCAATGCTTTCAATCATATCCTGTGCATTGTGGATCATAGGGAATGGCTTGTTTTCTGCTACACCCCATACCCCCTTACAAAGTATTAGTGCTTAGAATCAAAGTAACATGCCCAGTCAAGTAAAATGGGGGTGGGGGGGGTGGGGAACAATCTCTTAGTCTTCAAACATAGGAGTAAGGAGAAAGACAAAAGGAACAGTTTTTCATACCAACCACCAGGAAGGTCTTTACCCTTTTCTACACATAGTCATAAAATTGTAGAGCTGAGTCAATCTCTGAATGTTTGACTCAGCTCTACAATAATCCTTGAAAAATGAAAGGAGATAGATTAGATGGACTCTATCTCTGAATGTTAGAGTCCATCTAATCTATCTCCTTTCACTTTTCAAGGATTATTGGAAACAACAAAGGGCACTTGATGCCTAGAAGACATGCTGTGATGCCTTAGGGAAGGGAATTAGGATCCTACTGAATTTCAACAACAGGGACTTCAAGAAAGAAAACTGAAGGAGGAATTAGTGGGAAAGATGAAAAGAGAGGAAATGGAGAGAGTCAATTTCAGGTGTTGCTGTGATAATTTGTTTTTTAATTGAATAAATTATCCATACCAACTCAGTGGATTTGTGGGGAAATATCTGATATCAGTTTGCTAAAATGTAATACTTTTCTTCTAAAATATTAATGACTAAAGCATTAATGTCTGTCATTATGTTATCTCTCTGGCCTCTTTTACACATGAATATATTGGAGTGATAGTATTTTTTTCCTTTACTAGAGATTTCAAGTGAGAATTTGGAGGCTTACAAATCAAATCAGTGGTTAAATTGAAATTAGTGGGCATACCTGGATCCATGCATAATTAGAAAAGAACATACGAAGACCTCAAATAAAATACTATGTTAAAGCCTCATTGTGATGTAAAGATGAATCTAGGTTCTTAAAGGTTATGGCAAGTTGAATGGATTTTTATATGAGCCTTGTAACAGTCATCTGTCTCTCTGAGGCTTTAAAGAGGCTTGTCATCAAGTTGGACATAGGGTATTTTTTTTTTGTCTAAAGAAACTTTTGAGAACTATTTTTGTTTGTGTTTCTCTTATTAAACTGATTTGTATTTTTTTTTGTTTTTAAATTGCCTAGATTTTCTCCAGCCTCCTCCTTTTGCCCTTCTAGAAAGTTATCCCTTATAACAAATAAGTTTTAAAAGAAGAAAAAAGGAGGAAGAAGACTTTTTAGATCAATAAAACCAACCAATGCACCAAAAATTCTGATTTTACTTGCAATATACCACACTCATGGACCTCCTACCTCTATAAAGGAGTGACAATAGGTATCTTTTTGGATACTTTCTTTTAAGCAAAGCTTGTTCTTTATAATTTTGCAACACTTGTCTTTTATCATCTTTTTCATTGTTGTTCTTTCAATTTACATTGTGGTAATCATTTTAAATATTCTTTTTCTTGCACAGCTTCCTTCACTTTGCATCAGTTCAAGCAAAGTTTTCTGTGCTTATCTGTATTCATCATATTCATCATTTCTGACAGCACACTATTGTTTTATTACGTTCATTTTACCACAATTTGTCTAGCCATTCCTCAATCAACAGGCATCTACTTTATGTCCAGTTCTTCACTACCAAAAAAGAGCTATTATATTGTATTGTATATACGTTGGTGCATATGAAGCCTTTCTTTTTGTCAGTGGCCATCTTGGAGTATATGTCTAGTCATGGAATGTTTGAGTCAAAGGAGCTGACAATTTAGCTTCTTTATTTGCAGATTTCCACATTGCTTTTCACAATGGCTGTACTGTCCCACAGTTCCACTAGCAGTGCATTAATATGTCTATGTTTCCATCCCACAGCATTGACTATTGCCAACTTTGTCATCATTAACAATTTGTTGGGGTAGGAAATGATGTCTCAAAATGGTTTTGATTTTCATTTCTTTCATTATTTGTGATTTAGACTATGTTTTCATATGGTTGTTAATAGTTTGCTATTCTTCTTTTGAAAATTGTTTGTTCACATCTTTTGGCCACTTATCAACTGGGGAATGGCTTTTGATCTTATGTATATGGAAAGAAAGATAGATGTAAGGGAATTAGATAAATAGGTAGACAGATAGATATACACATATAATAATGATAACATTTTTCCTAGTTATCAGAATTCATTATTGCTCTAAGATGGATTAATCTTATTTGTACAATGTTATTTCCATTTTTGGACACTATTAAACTGTATCAGAGATGGGTTGTGAATTGTGTTGTTGATGAAGGAAACACTCACATTTTCAATAATAACAGTAATGATAAAATAATAATTGAAATTTATTTTATAGAGTTTACTGTGTGCCAGACTCTGTGCTAAACACTTTACAATTTTTACTTCCTTTTATCTTCACAACCATGGGAGGTAGGTGCTATTATTATCCTCATTTTGTAGACAGACTAAATAGCTTGCTCACTGTCACATAACTAGTAAGGGTCTAAGGGCAGCTTTGGACTTAGGTCTTCCTGACTCCAGGCCCAGAATTCTGTCTACTGTGCCACCTAGGTGTCTCTTGGACAAAATCTTGGATCTAATGGAGGGACACAAAACTCTATCCTCAGTCTTGTTTTGTTTCATTTTTAAACTGGTGACTCAGATGAACATATTGATGGACAAAATTGTCAGATTTTTAGATGAAACTAAGCAGGGAAAGGTAGTTAATGTGGTGTGTAGCAGAATTTGTGCCCAAAGAGATCTTGATAATTTAGAGGGAAAAATGGGCTAAATATAGTGATATTTCATGAATAGTGAAATTCAATACAATAAATGTAAGTTCTGGAAGCCTTAAAAAAGCAACTGTAGAAGTACAAAATGCTACAGGCATCACTAGACAACAATTCTGTTTAAAAAAAGCCTAGGAATTTTAATGGACTATATGCTCAATGTAAGTTACCAGTGTGATCTGCAGCCAAGAAAAGCTAATGTGAATGTAGGGTGAATTTATAGATACTTAATGTCCGGAATGAAGAGGTTTAGACAGCATCCCAATGGCTTTAGTTCTGAGTGCTATATTAATGACGACAATGAGAAATTGGAGCATGGCTGGAGATGACACACAAGGATCATTTTTAATAGTAAGTATATAATAAGCACTTACTATGTGCCAAACACAATGCTAAATGCTAGAAGTAAAAAAAAAATACAAGCAAAAAGAGAGTCCCTTTCCCCAAAGAGCTTATATTCTAAGGGGGGAAGACAATACATAAAAGGGAGTTAAAAGGGATGAGGGAAGGAAGGACCTTCAATGGGTGCTTGCTGAAGAGTTCTGGATTGCAGCCTGGTAAGAAATGAAGAGATTGCTAGCTCTCCTTAAATGGAGTTTCTGGGAGGAGTATCCAATCAGAGGGAAGAGGTTATTTCCAGTGTGTAAATTCCAGGATTGAAGTGACCTTCCAAGATGAAGAGGATTTGGAAGCACAGTGAAATCTGGAATGCAACCTGTCAGTTTCGAGAAGAAAAGACTTCATGGAAACTTGCTAAATGTCTTCAGATATTTTAAGACTCTGCATGAAAAAGAGAATAGACTAGTTTTCTTATCTCCAGAGGCCATAAGTTGGAGCAATGGGTGAAAAATTTTAGAGCCAGATTCTGGTTTGATTTGAGAAATTTCTAATAATCCTGTCTAACTGTCCTAAAATGAATGGACTGTCTCATGATGCAGAGAATTCTCCTATCATCTCTGAAGTTCTTCAAGTAAGTCTTCTCAGGGATCTTCCTATATCAGAAACAGGTTGGAGTAGATGATCCCTTCCAACAATGTGATTCTATATTTGTTTTATAGCCTCAGTTACAAGGCGCTCCATTGACTTGGGGTTTCATTGCAAATGTCCTCAATATTTTCATTTGACCTTCAATCCCAGAAAGAAAAGCCAGTTGTTAATCACATCCTCACAAATGTGTTCTTTTGGCAATTGCTCTTAACTAGTTGGGAATACCTATCACTTTAAAATAATACCTCTAGCTAGATGAATCCCCATTATACTGCATTGACCCTCTGTCCTGAGTACCAAAACAACAATTTGTCAAAACAATGTGAAGTACAGCAGTTCCTAATCATACTCATTAACTATATTTCATAATAGCATCCCAGCTGCTTCAGCTGATATTATTTAAACCTAGCTCTCTTTGGGGACCAACAGCCTGCATATTCTTCCTTTATAAAATTAAGCACTTTTTACAATCCAAGCTTTTTCAAACAATAAATTCAACTCCATTTTTGGCCGTTTTCTATCTGAAGAAATGATTTAATGCATTTATATCATTGTTTTCATAATAAAGTGGCCTTTACAAGCTGAGGATTGTACTTTTAAAGTCATTTGGATTCTCCACTTAAAGTTTCAGAACTTGAAACACCAAAAATAAGATTATCTATGGAAAACATTAGCATTTACTTAACTACCGTAGCAGACAGACATTCTGGCCCATTATGAACACCTTCAAGTTTGACATACAGACCAAGCCAAAAATTAAAAAGTGAACTGGACTGCAACCACTGGATCCAACATGAAAAAACTAAAGGCACATTCTATTAGGCCACGTCTTCAGTGAAGCATGCACTTAGGGGGAAAAGTCAGTTAAACTTTTTCCTTCCATGAAAAATTAGACGAATCACAATCGCTTTTTTAAAACTTCAGTATTTCCAAAGATTTGAGATTACATAGTGGGACCAACTAATAATGAAGGTAGCTAGCTCTCTATTTCTCCCTAAATGTTCTTCATGATTTTGTAGGACTTTCAAAATCATCTCTAGGCAGTCTATAACACCTAATTGCATAAACAATTCTGAACTTGGGCTGACTCTTCTACAGACACACACTCTGTTGCGGGGCTCGTGATCAGAGCTTTTCCCACCTGTTAGACTCAACCAGAGCTTTTTATTTGTTGACATACCCTTAGAAAACTCAGGGTCACCTTAACCTATGAGGCAGCATTGGAGAAATACATTAATAAAAGCTTTTCCTATTCCACCTATGGAAACCCAAGAGGATTTTTGTAATTTCCTAAACACTATGAGGGTGATGTCTTGGAGGCCAGTGTTCTTTCTGAATATTCTCTGATGAACAATCATTCTTTTAAAGTAATTTTTTTCTTGGTAGGAGGTCTACTAATAATAAAATGATTTTTACTAGGGTTTATTTTTATAATAATCACTGTCATTTGCATAGTGCTTTAATATTTGCAAAATACTTTAAAAACAATATCTCGTTTAATCCTCAGAATAATGCTGGGAGGTAGATGCTATTATTATCTCCACTTTACAGATGAGGAATCTGAGACAGCCAGAGGTTAGTAGCTTGCCCAGCTTCACACAGCTAGTTAAGTGTCTGGGGCCACATTTGAACTTAAGCCTTCCTGACTCTCGTGCTTATTACAAGAGATGAGTGATCATTATCAATAGATTGAATTCATGAACCTTACTCTTGGCTTATAATAATGCTATAAAGAATTACATAGGGACACCTCACTTCTCTGAAGGTATTTATCTGAAAATCTCATCTATATAGAGCAGAGGAAATAAACAGAAGGGAGTGAAAACAAAGAAACCCCAAACAGTCAAAATAGATGTCAGAAAGCCCATGCATCTTATTATAAAGAGAATACAGCCTCGCACTCATTTTATGCACAATCCTAATAAGTTTAATGATCTTGTCTCCAAGACTACAGTAGATTGGGGTCTAGAAATTAGGGGTATGGATGGACAGGGTTGCTAGAAGCAAATAGATCAACAACAATAAAAAGGGGAGGGCAAAAGATTGGCAGTAAGGAAGACCCCAGAAATAATTTCTGAAAAAGACACTGGAAGTAAAATAATAATAATAATCTGTATCCATTTAATATAAGGGCCAGCAAAGGCAACACTATATTGCTCTGAATTGTACCAATTTATGGATAGCTGTTGTTCATGATAATGATTTCATGCTATTAAAAAAAGTTAAATTATTTTTACTAATATCTGACTAATGAGGAAGGAAAATATACAATATCTTTTAAATAAAATGCTCCATCAAAAATGATTTTTAAAAATTGTTTATGAGAACATCACATTCCTCAATCATTCCAGAGAAGTTATTTATTCTTGAGTTTAATAAATAAGTTTTTGTAGTTGACCATGTGGGAGCCTGAAGAAAGTAGTTAGACAAAATTAATGGATTGGAGAGAGTGTGATTAGTTAGAAAAATTTAGCATTTTTTTAAGCTGGAAAAATCTTTTGTTCAGTCTTTTTCAGTCCTGTCTGACTATTCATGACCATATTCGAGGTTTTCTTGGCAAATATACTGAAGTTTTTTGCCACTTCCAACTCCAGCTAATTTTATAGATGAGGAAAATGAGGCAAATAGGGCAGATTTGCCCAGGATCACATAGGTAGTACATGTCTGAGGCCAGGTTTGAACTCACAAAGAGTCTTCCTGACTCCAGGCCCAGCACTCTAACCACTTTGCCACCTAGCTGCCTGTGAAGGATCTTAGAAATCATCTATTTAGTTCCCTTCATTTTACAGATGAGGAAACAGATCCAGAGGTAAAAAAAAAAATTACTTGTTCAAAGTCATCCAAGTAGTAAGAGGCAGAGCTGTGATTTGAATACAGGTCAGTTGACTCCAGATGAGAGGAAAGAATGTACAATTTTTAGGTTATTCTGGGATTTTAGTGTTGGGGGAAAATCATTTTTAATATTTTCATGTAAAATATCTAAGAACCTATATACATAACCTTGTCATGATAACTGCTTGTGAAGGCATGTTTAGACTTTATTGACTGTAACCTGCACTCTGGAGTACAATACTAAATGCTGAAGCAAAACAGTACATTGCATCCAGGCTCCCCATTAATGCACTGTTAAGGAAGGACCTCTTCTTTCCTTCCACTCTGGGGAGTTATTCATTACCATGAACTATGTTGCACTGGCAAAACCAACCTTTGGATCAATTCTTTTTTTTAAATTTATTTAATATATTTAGTTTTCAGCATTGATTTTCACAAAAGTTTGAATTACAAATTTTTCCCCATTTCTACCCTCTCCCCACTCCGAGATGGCGTATATTCTGGTTGCCCCATTCCCCAGTCAGCCCTCCCATCTGTCACCCCACTCCCCTCCCATCCCCCTTTCCCTTCTTCTCTTGTAGGGCAAGATAAATTCCTATGCCCCATGGCCTGTGTATCTTATTTCCTAGTTGCATGAAAAAACTTTTTGTTGTTGTTGTTGTTTTTGAACGTCTGTTTTTAAAACTTTGAGTTTCAAATTCTCTTCCCTCTTCCCTCCTCACCCACCTTCCCTAAGAAGGCAAACAATTCAACATAGGCCACATGCATATCATTCTGTAAAACCCTTCCACAATACTCATGTTGTGAAAGATTAACTATATTTTGCTCCTTCCTAACCTATCCCCCTTTATTGAATTTTCTCCCTTGATCCTGTCCCTTTTCAAAAGCATTTGTTTTTTTATTACCTCCTCCCCCTGTCTTCCCTCCCTTCTATCATCCCCCCTTTTTTATCTTCTTCCTCCTTCTTTCCTGTGGGGTAAGATACCCAATTGAGTGCGTATGGTATTCCCTCCTCAGGTCAAATCCAATGAGAGCAAGATTTACTCATTCCCCCTCACCTGCCCCCTCTTCCCTTCCTACAGAACCACTTTTTCTTGCCACTTTTATGCGAAATAATTTACCCCATTTTATCTCTCCCTTTCTCCCTCTCTCAATATATTCCTCTCTTATCTCTTAAATTGATTTTGTTTTTTTAGATATCATCCCTTCATCTTTAACTCACCCTGTGCCCTGTGTGTGTGTGTGTGTGTGTGTGTGTGTGTATACATATATGTGTATATATACCTACATATATACACACATAGACACACACACACACACACACACACATATATATATATATATATATATATATATATATATATATATATGCATATTCCTTTCAGTTAGTATGATATTGAGGTCTCATGAATCATACACATCATCTTTCTATGTAGGAATGTAAACAAAACAGTTCAACTTTAGTAAGTCCCTTATGATTTCTCTTTCTTGTTTACCTTTTCATGCTTCTCTTGATTGTTGTGTTTGAAAGTCAAATTTTCTATTTAGCTCTGGTCTTTTCACTGAGAAAGCTTGAAAGTCCTCTATTTTATTGAAAATCCATATTTTGCCTTGGAGCATGATACTCAGTTTTGCTGGGTAGGTGATTCTTGGCTTTAATCCTAACTCCATTGTCCTCTGGAATATCATATTCCAAGCCCTTCAGTCCCTTAGTGTGGAAGCTGCCGGATCCTGTGTTATCCTGATTGTTTATCCACAATATTCAAATTGTTTCTTTATGGCTGCTTGCAGTATTTTCTCCTTGACCTGGGAGCTCTGAAATTTGGTGACAATGTTCCTAGGAGTTTTCTCTTGGGGATCTATTTGAGGAGGCAATCGGTGGATTCTTTCAATTTCTATTTTACCCTCTGGCTCTAGAATATCAGGGCAATTCTCCTTGATAATTTCTTGAAAGATGATATCTAGGCTCTTTTTTTGATCATGGCTTTCAGGTAGTCCAATAATTTTTAAATTATCTCTCCTGGATATGTTTTCCAGGTCAGTGGTTTTTCCAATGAGATATTTGACATTGTCTTCCATTTTTTCATTCCTTTGGTTCTGTTTTATAATATCTTGATTTCTCATAAAGTCACTAGCTTCTACTTGCTCCAATCTAATTTTTAAGGTAGTATTTTCTTCAGTGGTCTTTTGGACCTCCTTTTCCATTTGGCTAATTCTGCCTTTCAAGGCATTCTTCTCCTCATTGGCTTTTTGCAGCTCTTTTGACATTTGAGTTAGTCTATTTTTTAAAGTGTTGTTTTCTTCAATATTTTTTTCAGTATTTTTCTGGGTCTCCTTTAGCAAGTCATTGACTTGTTTTTCATGGTTTTCTTGCATGATTATCATTTCTCGTCCCAATTTTTCCTCTACTTCTCTAACTTGCTTTTCCAAATCCTTTTTGAGCTCTTCCATGTCCTGAGACCAGTTCATGTTTTTCTTGGAGGCTTTTGGTGTAGGCTCTTGGACTTTGTTGAATTCTTTAGGCTGTATGTTTTGGTCTTCTTTTTCACCAAAGAAGAATTCCAATGTCTGAGACTGAATCTGGGTGTGTTTTTGCTGCCTGGCCATGTTCCCAGCCAACTTACTTGACCCTTGAGTTTTTTGTCAGGGTATGACTGCTTGTAGAGCAAAGAGTACTTTGTTCCAAGCTTGAGGGGATGTGCCATTGATTTCAGAGCTATTTCTATACAGCCAGCTCTGCCACCCCAGCACTCCTCCTTCCTCAAGAACCACCAACCTGGACCTGATGCAAATCTTCAGCAGGCTCTGCACTCCTGCTCTGATCTGCCACTTAATTCCTCCCACCACATGGGCCTGGGGCCGAAAGTAACTGCAGCTGTAGTTCTGTATCTGAACCTCCCCTGCTGCCCCTGGGGCAGTGGCCAAACCTCAAACTATTTCCCCAGCAGCTTTTCCCACTAACCTTCTATGTTGTCTTTGGTGTTTGTGGGTTGAGAAGTCTGGTAACTGCCAGAGCTCACTGATTCAGGGTGCTAGGGCCTGTCCTGCCCGGCTCCTGGTCTGGTTGGTCCTGCTGCCTCCCACGCTGAACTCTGCTCCCCTGAGCTCCATGTGTGATAGACCTCATCCAGCGACCATCCAGGCTGTCCTGGGCAGGATCCCTGCTTCCCTCTGCTATTTTGTGGGTTCTGCAGCTCTAAAATTTGTTCCAAGCCATTTTTTATAGGTTTTTGGAGTGATGTGGTGGGGAGCTCATGCAAGTCCCTGCTTTCCAGCAACCATCTTGGCTCCACCCCCGGAAGTCCCTTTGGAATTAATTCTTAAAAAATCCTTTGTAACCTGAATGCAGACTGGGGGAAGAGCACTATGGTCATTGTAGACATACTTCTCTTTGTAATACTTATTATAAGCAAGTTCTGGAAGGCTACAGGTAATTTTCAAAAAGAAGTTTTATTATTTGTTGATTTTTATTTTTCTTCAGGGGAAAATGACCAAAACAACCCTGGGAAGAAGTTTCCATTTTTATACTTGTTCTTTCTCCAGTCAAATTCAGATATCTCAAGGAAGAAGGTAAGGATAAGCGGCTCCTTCATAGAGGTGAGGATAAGTGGCTTCATCTATTTAAACTTCTATCTGTTGTTATTATCTGCCTGCTCAAGACTTTCCTTCCAATTTGGCTTTTTAAAAGGCCTGATGGATATGATTAATGTATGTACTTCGCTTATTAGGTAAAACAGTAAAGACATCACAGAAACAATTCCAGATCTGTGTGTAACCAATAAAATAAGGAGGAATTATTTGGCGAAGCATAAAAGATGAAAATCTTGGGAAGCAATGATGACACTATGTTTGACTTTGTTATTGTTAAGAAGGGGAACTTGGTACATAATTTGGCATAGGAAAATGTGGCACAGTTGAAATGTCAGTTGGTTCTGGCATCAGAAGACCTGGGTTCATGTACTACTTCTAACACTTGCTACCTGTATGATCTTGGGCAAGTAACTTAATGTCTCTGGGTCTTAATTTGCTCATTTGTAAACTGCGAGTTTGGATTAGAGGGCTTCTGAAATCCTTTCTAGATCTAAGATCTTCCATATGCTAGATTTTAGAAAATCCAAATTCAATGAGTTTAGAGATATGATGTTAAGAGTCATGGCCTAAAATATTGACTCAGGAGAGAATAGGATGCTTTCAGAAAGGAAATTTTTTTAACATAGCTCAACTGATTCTTAGGAGAAAGAAAAAGGGGTATTGTTTAGAGGCTAAAATAGCTACACAGGGAGCTCTTGTTACTTTAGAAAGGACATATAAAAGAAATTTAAGTGAAAGAAGTGAACTGAAGATAAATACAATATGGTGACATGGTTCTGTAAGAATCACAACAGGAAGATAAAGTCCATTATGAGTTGGTTCTTGCTGTTAAGTGTTAAATGCAATAAAAGGGCCTTAAAAACCCCAAATACATTGGGGCAATATAAGATCAAGGTAGGAATCGGTGGAAGGATTGTCTAGGGTAAGTGGAAAAATAATAATGAAGTAAAAAAAAAGCAGAGCAAAATTTCCATCTTATTTCTAGCTTCTCTATCCAAGAGGATGAATTTTGAATTGAGTATGGAATCAAAATGGTTTAAAGAAAACTGAAAATGAGGATAACTGAAGAGATAGTAAGAAAGAATCTTCTTGTCCTCAATAAGTTCAAATCACCTAGGACAGTGAATGAGCTTGTGGATATTATTGCTGGAACTCTATCAGTGATCTCTGGGTGAAAAAATTGTGTGAACAGAAAAGGTGCAGTTGGAATAGACATGGACAAATGTTAACATTTTCAAAAAGGGGAAGAAAGTTAATATTTCAAGCTACATGTTAGTGAACTTGAATTTGTCTGGTAAAATTGTAGAATGTTTAGAGGCTCAAATAGCTACATGGGGAGTTAAATTGTTAAAGAGCTGGACATCCAGTATTCAGAGAGATGATCACTAAGACACAACATGGCTCTTTTAAAACCAACTCACGTGAGAATAATCTCATTTTTTAACAGGGCTAATAAACTATAGATAAGGAGAATGCTGTGGAAATAACAAGGTGTGTGACTAAGTCTTCCAATCCTCATGTTTCAACAATTCAGCTAGCAGCTGCTGTGGGGGTGTAAAACCAACAACAACCAGCACACAGAACACTTCAAGCCCAGGTTCCTTTGATCTGCTTTACTAAGGAAAGCAACCTTAAGGGGTTAATAATCTCAATTTAATCCAGCATACAAATATCATTCACTTAGTTCAGGGGGGAAAGCCAGCACAATGAACTTCAGAGCAAGTACAAACAGAACAAATAAACACAAATCAACAGACAGATTTCTGTCTGACAAAATCACAATACACAGTTACCAGAGAAGCATCAACATCTAGGTTTTCTCCAAAGCCAGGGAGCCAATAACAACGGCTGGCCTAGAGTCACACACCACCCATGCTGTGGCTCAGAGCTCCGAAAAAAGAAAGCCAAGTCCTGGTTTTATACATCTTGTCCAGGGTCAAAGGTGAGTCACACATGTGAGACACACATAAGACTCACCCACGTGACCTAAAATCATTACAATAATGCGACTTAAACCCATGCGGTTTAAAAGACTCCAATGTCACAATCATGTCACTCAAACCCATGTAAACTAGGCTTTCCCTTGAGGCAGGGAGGTCATTTAAGACTCCTAATTTAATTGAGGAAACAAAGGCCAAACTCTTCAAGGGCACTTGGTTGAATAAGTTCTGAGAGCCCATCTTGATTCCCAATACATCATGTAAAATGTAGAGAGAAATATAATTGATAATTACTGTATTTGGAACTGGTAAAAATAATGACCTCAAACTAAGTGATTAATAGTCAATATGGAGTGAATTGTCTACATGATATGAATTTAGCTGTAATCCTCTACTTAAACATTTTTTGCTAATGACTTGCATAAAACTACAGATGGTGTGCCTATCACATATGCAGATGAAAAGAAGCTGGGAAAGATAGCTGATGCTTTGGATGACAGAATCAGAAAGTTATAATATCTCCATAACCTGGAACATGGACCAAAATTAGTAAGATGAAATTCAATGGGGATAAATGTAAAATCCTGTACTTCATGTACAAAAAAATCAACTGCATAATAAATGGAATAAACATGACTAGAAAGCAGAATAAGTAATGTTCTGGCAAAAAAGGAAGTAAGGTTTTAGTGGGATAAAAACTCAGCAAGTTAATAGTTTGATGTTGCCACCAAGAAATCTAATTAGAACTTATTCTGTCATTCTATTTTTAACAAAATTTTTAGAATTTAATAGAATTTTAAATTCTTTTCTTATTTATATAATAGAAAAGAATAATTCCATTCCAATTCTTATTCTAATTAGAACTGTATTCTTTTAACCTATGTTCTGTTCCTTTTTTCCCCAATAAAACATTAAAGAAATCACTGAAGAATGATCTTCATGCTCTGAGAAATCATCATTATAAATGAAGTGTGGGAAATAACAAGCAGCTTGGAATAGCAGAAAAGAGCCTGGATTTTGAGTCAGAAGGCCTAAGCTTCAATCCTGGCTCTGCCCCTTACTAGCTGTGTGACTGGGCAGAGGCCTCTTCACCTCCTTGGGCCCCTTCATCTCCTTAGGCCTTTGTTTCATTATCTGTGAAGTCAAAGCTTTGGACTAGATCATTTCTAGGATTCTTTCCAGCTCAAGATCTGTCAGCCAATGAAAGAGCATAATGGAATGATCAATTTCTCATGTACTTCTCTACTCTTTGTAGGGTTAGAGGTTTCTGCTCATATCATTTATTTACAGGAAGATTGAATACAAAGGTTGCAAAGATCATAAAAAAATCCTCAAGGATGCAATGGATACATAAAACTATAGAATTTTGCCTAATTTTCTCATCTGTCGGGTTTGGTAGTGGATTTAGCAACTTACGAACTCACATTCCGAACAACACTCTTGAGAAAGAGCGGTTCTTTTATGCATTTTTCTTTGTTTCTGAATGTCACTAAGGTATCTCTCTGCAAAACAAAACCAAGAATGTTTCACAAAGCTTGGAATATCTAGCTCCCCAGGGATTTAAAGAATGCCTCTTCTCATGTTAGAAGTAAATTGATATACCTACTCCTCACATCAACACTCCACATTTTTCAAAGCCCTTTTCCCATATATTGTTTCATCTGATCTCCACAACAACCCTCTGAGATAGATAGGTGTTATTATTCCTATTTTACAAATGAGACAACTGAGGCCTAACTAAAGTGAAATGACTAGGTCTGTCATATAACTAGGGATTGGCAGAAATAGTACTGGAATTGAGAATGCACTCTGGTGATCATTTCACTCCTCTGTGCTTTTCAGTATTTGATCTGGAAAGGTTTTTTAAAATTTTATTATTTTCAACTCTTCCTTTATGTTTTGAATCAGTAATCATTTGCATAATGGGATTAAAAACAACTTGCCATACTAAAAAATAATCTGATAGATGGATTCAAGAGAGACAATACGACATTTCAAAATTTATTTCATTTGCATTCTTGCAAAATCAGCCATCATTCCTCAATTATATGTATGTGTATATGTGTGTGTGTGTGCAATTGTATGTATATATGATATAATATTCCTTCATATATACACATATGTATTTATTTGCGGAATGATAGAAGAACGATTTCTGTTTTGGTAAGAATGCAAATATATTTGTATACATACATACCTGTGTGCTCATTCATATACACCTAAATTGTGTTGTTGCTGTTGTGGTTGAGTAGTGTCTGACTCTTTGTGTCCTCATTTGGGGTTTTCTTGGTAGAGATGCTGAGTGATTTGCCATTTCCTTCTCCAGATCATTTTACTGATGAGGAAACTGACGCATAAAAGGTTAAGAGATTTGCCCAGGATCACACAGATAGTAAGTGTCTTAGGCCTGATTTGAATTAGGTCTTCCTGACACCAGACTCAACACTCTATCCACTATGCCACCTAGCTGCCCATACACCCATACATATATGTAGGTGTATATTTACTTTTATATACACCTCTATAACATCTTTCATATACATGCTCTCTCCACTCACACAGCCACCCACTTGGTTCAGGCTCTCATCACCTCTTCACTGGACTCTGGTAATACTCTCCCTGTCTTTAGTATCTCTTCTCTTAAATTCATCCTTCACTCAGCTGCCAATGATTTCCCTAAAATGTGAGTCTACTCATTTCTCTCCTCCCCCTTCCACTCAATGAGCCAGATCCAGTGTTTCATTATTACATCCAGAATCAAATGCAAAATCCTCTGGCATTTTAACTTCTTCACAATCTTCTCCCTTCCTGTCTTTCCAAACTTTTTTTAAAAAAGCATTTATTTTTAATTTATGGAATAAAACAAGCATTTCTATAACAGCAGAATAAAAACAGATGATTACACATGAAACTGCAGATCTGTTATGTACAACTTGCTATTCCTTTTAAATATATAATAAAGTTAGCATTTAAAATTATTTTCACGTTTTTTGTTCTTGCCTCCCCTTTCCACCCTAGAGACGGCTACCATTAGACAAAATATATGGGCATGTACATAAATATGCAAAATCATTCTGTACATACTTCTATTTATCAGGTTTTTTTCCTCTGGATGCAGATGGTTTCTTCATATATCCTTTGTAGCTAATTTGGGTATTTATAATAGTCAAAATGACTTATTCACTCAAAATTCTGAAAACAATATTGCTGTTACCACATACAACATTCTCTTGGTTCTGCTCATTTTGCTCTTCATTATTTCATGCAAGTCTATCCATATTTTTCTAAAATCAATGAGCTCATCATTTCTTATAGTACAATAGTATTCCATCACGATCATATACCACAACTTGTTCAGCATTCCCCAATTGACGGACATCCCAGCATATTCCAGTTCCTTGCTTTCCAAAGAGAGGTTTCCAGACTTCTTACATTTTTACTGCCTTCCACACATTCTGTGATTTAGGTACACTCGTCTATACTAGTCAACTTGCTGTTCCACACAGCATTTTGTGGGCCAAATGTAATTTTCCTAGGCTTAATTATTTTCTCAAATCTTAAACATTCAATAAAAGATGTTAAAATGGAGGGAAAACAAACTACTTCCAAATGATTTCATGGAGTTTTCAAGAAAATTAACATTGATTAGCCTTTTTCTTCCTTTCTTCTTGTAATTCTTCTGGGATGTAATAGGATTCTTCATTTAAGAAATATTATTTGGAAGCTCCTCCCAATGTAAATATGACATTATTCACAGCCTTTAATGCTCCAGTATGCTAATGGATCTGTTATCTTATAGAAGTGGGCATTTCTTCCAACTATGCAGACTGTGACTCATACATGCCTGTCCACACCCCTGGGACTCTTGTCTTCCCATTAGATCACCACAGGAGGGGTCTATTCAATATGTAGGAGTCTTCCTTGAGTTTTTTTTAATAGTCTTAATGACTAAGGGAGAGAAAACATGGCTAATAGAGAGTCTGCCTGGGAGTCAGAAAGAGCTAAATTTCAGTTTGACCACAGTTACACACTTCCTTTTTGACCCTAGGCATGTCATTTAACCTCTCACTGAGCCAAGAAATCTGAGACTCTAAATTACAGTGCAGGAGCCCATCTGCATTCACAGAGGGGATTTCCTCAAAGGGAGTTTCCTGTACCAATAAAACAGCATGTCTGGAGAAAAATAACCACAATCACTGTTGTAAAAACTCAAAGAACATTTTCGTCATGACCTTTCGATTTCAGATTTATAAGATAATAACTGTGTAATAACAGCTCACATGTGTTCAAGAAGAAATAATCTCAATACAGTATGGTTTTACTTGGGTTATAATGAATGGCTTAGAGGAAGTCCATAACCATGTCTCAAAAAGCTTTATGAATGACAGTGTCTGTGCCATGTGGAACAGAAATGTGGCCTGATTGCCTTACTGTAAAAAAACACATCATTAGCCCAATCAATCAGTAAGTATAATGTGATTAAAAATCCTCTTAGCTAATACTGTATTTCTTCACAGACTTGAGATAAGCTGAATACAATAAAGTCTATCATTACTAAAAATAGCATGCATATATGTGTATGTGTATTTAGAGATATATACTTTCCCTCTAGCCCCTTGTCTATGAAGTAGGTAGTATAATTATTATAGTTACTGTTTTATGGATGAAGAATATCTTAATGGGATTAAGCATTTTGACCAAGGTCCAACAGCTAGTTAGTATGATGTGGCTCTTGAACCTAGGCTTTCTGCCTTGAAGATCTATACTTTTTCCCCACTAATCTTGCCATATAGCTTTCAGGAGGCAGTGTGCTGTAGCTGACAGACCTCTACACTTAGAATCTGAGGACCTCCGTTTGAATCCCTGCTCTTTTTCATGGATGAACTTTGGTAAGTAACATCCTTTTGAGTCCTCAGTTTTGTTATCTGCAAAATGAGAAGGTAAGATTAGATGGTCTCTAAAATCAAAACCTTCTCTACATCTATGATTTAGCTAGTTCTGGGCTTGTGGGCTACCTGTTTAAAAAAAACCCAACTGTACCTTTGGCCTAAGGAATGATAAATTTAGAGTCATGGACCAGTTTTTAGATGGATCTCTTGTTGAAGAAACTCCTTCTACCAATTCAAATGGGCAGCTATTTTATAATTTTTACTCTTAGAAAGTTGTCTGAGGGCATCAAGAATTTGAATAACTTACCCAGGGTCACCCAATCAGTATGGGTCAGAGGAGAAACTCAAAGCCAGGTCTTCCTGACATCAAGGTTGACCCTCTACCAGTAAAAATAATGTGCCTTATATATGATCATTTTATGTTATTGATCATTTACATTGTGGATCATTTCATTCTCTATCCTTATCATGGTAAAATCAGTTGAGCCTGTTTTTTTCTGCATGTTCTTTCTCACAAACTTTTCAGGATGCCCATTGCCCTTGACGTGATTTTATTCCCCCTAAAGTATCCTCTTTTGCCTTGATTTCTTCTGGATTTACAAAAAAAAAACTGGGTGAAGGAGAAAAACATTTAATTTTATTTCCTCAGTCTTGTATCTTACAGTTTCCCTTTTGAGGATGTACTTTATCTGGAGGACACTTTAAAAATTCTTGGTTTGTTCAGCTTATATCTTGTTAGGTTTATGGGTTCAGAGTTTGAGAGGTTGAGTTGGAGAGGAGGGATAGAAGGTAGGAGGCATCCATCCTGAGATCTATAAACAGGGGCAATTTATTGTCCTCCCCTTCATTTGGATCTATTGGTCTTTGTCTGTCCTTGCCTCTGCCTATATGCTCAATCTTATCTGGCTGAGCTAAAAGCATCACTCCTGGACGCCCAACTCAGGATTATCCCTTCCCATATCGTTAAGCATTTAATGAAATGGGCTTAATTTTTACTTTCTTTGCAAAGAAATGTGCAGATTTTATAAATTACATGGGAGGCACACCCCATTTTTTCCCTCTCCTTGAACTCTTTTATTTGGAATTATGTTGAGCAAAAGGGAAAAACTGCTGCCTTTCCCCATGAAGTCACACTCAGGATGCTGCTGACTCATTCTCAGTCTTGATTGTCTGCTAGGCTATCAGTACAACTGTAAACATACATGCATATATATGTATATACACACACATATATGTATATGTGCATATATATACATATATACACTGTACAGATGTATATATATACATATATATGTATATACAAACACATATATACACACATACATACAAATATATGTATGTGTGTGTGTTTATAGCAATAACTCATTTTTTATTGTTTGATTTTCTCACTGTACACTGTCAGGGCCTCAGCCAGGTCAATGATGATGACTTAAAGAAAATTCAATATCTTATAGTAAAAGGAAACAAGATGGTATATTTCTTGCCAAAAGGTACTTGGGGCTTCCTGGATCTTAGGAAACAAACACAGGTGGTGGGTACATTTTAAATATCACAGGATTTTAAAACATATGAGCTATGCTCTCTCTTTACTAGTAGCAAATACCATAATAGATTGCTTGTATGTGTTGGGGGAAGGAAGGGGTGCCATTGGGCTTGATGAACCAGAAAAATAATCTTATTTTATAAATCCCTTCTTTCATATAATAGGTATTGAAATCACTTGCACCTTAGGGAAAACAACCTTAATCCTGCTCTTTTCTTTTCCTTATCTTTACTAGCAGTATTAGTCACTTTACATAAGTTCAGAATCCTGAGTACAATCTTCTAGTGAGAGTTAGATGGGCCAGACTTTAGCATTATAAGGCCAGGTGGCAGACAAATCCACACAACATCAATAAAGTAGGGGATATGCCATATATACAGTAAGAGTTTAATAACTGTAAATGTAATCAAACTCCTCTCCCTGGAAGTTTGGATAGTTCTTTGAAGGATAGCCTTGTGTATTACATATGCAGAGGGGAGATATGATTCTTGGTTGGTTGAGATAGCTCTGAGCCATTATGCTTCATACTGTATACATGAAGGTAAAATGACTTTGGATTGATAGACAGACTTTGAGAATGGAAGAAAAGACAAACTGGAGTTCAAGCGAGACACCTGAAAGAGAAAGCATGAAACTTTAAACGGTTTAGTGGAGACTCCCAGAGCCGTAGGAATGTGGAGAAAACTGTTCCCCTCTCAATAAATCCCTTGGTTCTCAGCAAGTGCATCTATAGAGACTGGTAAGAGCAGACTTATTGAGTACAATCCCTTTCTCCTTGGTCAAACTGAGATTGTATCTTTTTCTTGAGTCAAAGAACCCAAAGCAAAGCCTCTTTACTCTTCTGTCTTCTATAGTATACAGTGACACATATGTTACCTCTCATATATATTTTACTGACCCTCTTGATAAAGATCCTAAAGTAGCATCATTTTGTCATCAATTTGTCATTTTGTCATGTCTACTGCCTTCCCAACTCATGGCAAGAGACATCTCCTCTTTGTTATGTCACTATCTGGTGTCACCTCATAGTTTCCAAGTTCCTTCCATTTGGTGATTGTTGTGGTGGTCCTAGAGCTCTTTTACAACTCAAATGATCCATAACAACCAATTTTAGATTGTCATTCATGGTTAAATAACCCTACTTAGGCAAAAGAATCCTGTTCCCTTTTTCTTTATCTTCCTTCCTTCCTCCCTCCCTCCTTCCCTTTCTCCCTTCTTCCCTCTTTCCCTCCCTCCATCTCTCCTTCCTTCTTTCTTTCCTTCCTTCCTTCCTCCCTCCCTCCCTTCCTTTCTTCCTTCCTTCTTTCCTTCTTTCTTTCTTTCTTTCTTTCTTTCTTTCTTTCTTTCTTTCTTTCTTTCTTTCTTTCTTTCTTTCGTTCTTTCCTGCCCCCCTTTGCTTTCCTGGGGCCTAAAGCCAATATGAATCCCTACTATTTACCCTATCAACATGATTCAGCTGCCTTATGGCTTGAGCCAAAATCAACATGAAAACAAGCCATAGTAAGTCACATTCCGGAATTAGCTGCAATATATGATAAGGCAAAATAATTGATGGTTGTTTTTCTTGAGTTTTATTAATGCTTAAATATAGGTACCGAAGTTCAAATATCCTCAAGCCAAATTTCCACTCCCTACTGTAGGCTTCAAGCAGACTTGCTATTAAAATGGCAATTTTGAGAGAGAGCAGCAGCAAATCATTCATATGCCCTCATTCAAATGATTTCCATATTTATCCGTTTTTGTATACCCTTACTGAATTAGGATTGGCATATTACCCAATGCCTGAGCCATAACTGGACCCTGCAATAAGTGCTCACTAAGTGATTCTTGGCAGATGGTTTAGAAATTACTTGTTTGCTCTCTAGTATCACATAAATAGCATTTTAAAAATAAGCATCAAACAACTCATCCTATAATCTAAGAAAGGCTGCTCACTAGTGTGTGATAGGATCTCACTTCTATAAACTGAACTGCCAGGCTCTACTTAGGCTTGCAGCAGGGTATGGAAGAGAACTTATTAGATGTGGCGAACAGGAATCCAAGTCTGAACTCCACCTCTAATACTTACTACTTGTCTGATCATAGGTAAGCCAAGACATAGATGATGTTGAATTTAAAGTGACCTTAGTAATTGGGTTCAAGCTCATCATTTTACAAAGGAAGACACTGAAGCCTGGAAACTTTAAATGATTTGCAAAGGAACACTAATTGTTTAATATTAAAGCAGGTTTAGAACTCATAATTCCTGACTCCCAGATCAGTGATCCCTCCATAACACCACCACAGCTTCAGTTTTCTACTTCCAGCATTTACTAGCTGTGTCAGTACAGGCAAGTCACTTCTCCACTCTAGGCCTGAGTTTCCCCATCTATCAAATGAGGGTGCTGCATTAAATGAGCTCTAGGGCTGCTTTGAGTTCTTTCAGCTCTCTTTCATGCTTCATTTCTAAGGTCTTAGCTATGACAGTGTTTTACCAGATTCTTTGGGAAACTTTGTGGATTTTATTTTGATGCTACTGAATATTATGTCTTTAGTTCACTTACTCCTCATTTCTTTTTTGGGGCCATGTTGATGTGAGTAATTTCAAGATTTTAACAGTTCTTTTTGGTCTAAAAGCTGAGTTTGCTGGTAATTGTGAGTCCACAGATATCAAGGTCCCATGGTAACATTACTGGAATTTATTTCATTTTTGTTGATATTCTGTGCTGCTGAAATTCTGTGCAGTGGTGTCAATGATTCAAGTTCTGATTTTTAAATATTATGGTATTATATTAGAAGGTAATTGTTGTTCAAACAATTCAGTTGTGTCCAACTCTTACTGACCCCATTTGGGGCTGTCTTGCTAAAGACACTGGCGTTGTTTGCCATTTCCTTCTCCAGATCATTTTATAGATGAGGAAACTGGGACAAACAGGGTTAAGTGACTGACTCAGAGTCGCATAGCTAGGTAAGTGTCTGAGGCCAGATTTGAACACAGGAAGATGAGTCTTCCTGGATCCAGGACTAGTACTCTATCCACTGTGCCTCCTAGCTGCCCTTATGGGCTCCATTAGAGACCTTCATTAGAAAGAAAATCAGAAAGAAGCCAGCAGTCTCAGTGTGTTACCACTAAAAGGACAGCATCAGGCCTTTGACAAAATACATTAACATGACTCATGAATGGAGGGAAGCTGGTGGGAAGTTTCATCAGGATTTCCAACTGTTTTACTGAGTGGAGTGGAATGGAGTGTTGGATTTGGAGTCAGAGGGTTTGGATTTATATCCTTGCTCTACCACTTATTAAGCTGTGTCACATTCAGAAAACCATGTAGCTTTTCTGAGATTTTCCTCACCCATAAAATCAACAGGTTGTATAAGGTTTCCCTGAGGTGCCCCACTCCCAGCTCTAACTCAGTGATGACAATACCTGAATTCAAATGACAGCTTTTCCATATACTACCTATGTCATTTTTGGAAGGTAACTGGACTTTAATGTGTCTGAATATCAGTTTCCTAGTCTATAAAATGAGGGTGTTGGACTAAATGACCACTCTGGTCCACCTTTCATGTCAGGATATTAAAAGGTTTCAAGTTGTGCATTTTCTTCCTCAGCAAAAGTAAGATATATTCTTGGAGTAGAGAATATAGTTTGCAAGTCAAAGCAAGTCTCATCTAACATGCTTGTTTTAGTCCTCAGATATTTATTATACTGCTAAATTGGATAGTGCTAACAGTTTGGATTCCATGCTGTTTAATTTAGGGAAATAATCTTGCTACTGACTTTCTCTTTCTATGACCCTTCTACAAATCTGTAACTGGAATCTGAAACAATTACCTTACTAAAATAGGTATTTCTTCCACATTTCAAGAAATCTGTGAATTCAGCAAAGCACTCCTTCTAAAGGTACAGAGTCCACCCATGACTTTCTCAAGCCATGTCACTCTTGTTTATCCCACAAGTCCTCTACCAGGGGTTCACCCAACATTCCGGATGGCTTCTGGATCTCTCAATGGTGCATAGATTGTATCCATTCTGTTCTCCCTAGATGACTAAGTCACCCTGTCCTTGTCTCACAACTCTGTGATGTTATTTTTTTTTATAATTCTTTTTTTTTAATTCTTTTTTTTGTATTTTTTTTGGTTTTTATTTTTTTGTTTTTGGCAGGGCAATTGGGGTTAAGTGACTTGCCCAAGGTCACACAGCTAGTACATGTGTCAAGTGTCTGAGGCTGGATTTGAACTCAGGTCCTCCTGACTCCAGGACTGGTGCTCTACTCACTGTACCACCTAGCTGCCCCTCTGTGATGTTATTTTAATGCCAATTTGCCTATGGAATTATTTATCAGTAATAGATTACTGACTGCTCTTATCCATCATGGGTTCCATGTCTACATTACATCATGTGGCAACTCCTTTTGGAACTCCTTGGCAGGCTGAGTCCAAACCCCACTCTCATTGGCAGGAGGGTTCCCCAAAGAACTGATGAGTAGTCCTCCCTTCAGGATTCTAGGAATAACTCTAAGGTGTTGTGATTCATAGAAATATGGCTTCTGGGTGGGAAATAGTGTAGCCTGTACTTCTCCTACCCAATGGTTCACCACAATCTTCCTCACCTGAAAGCCTCTAGGGAATTAATAGCTAATCAATTCCAACCTGTTATATGGACATTCAGTTTTTGTTTCTTGTATAAACAAGAGACTAGCCATCATTATCCTAACTTTTCAGTCACTCATGGGATCACCTCGTATATAGCACTGTGCCAAGTAGGTGCTTGATACTTGGTGATTGATTGATTATATTGCTTTGCATGCCTTATATTCCAGAAAAAACTAGAGTATCTCCATCACTTGTTTTTTTCTTACCTTCTTATCTCTCATCTCTGTGCCTTTATTTGTACCATTCTCTGTCCCTGGAATAGACTTCTTACTCCTATCCTTTTTTGTGTGTTAAAGCTGGAAGTAATGTGGAACAATAGAAAGAGTGTTAGATCAAGAATCCAGAGGAAACTGGGTTCAAATTCCATTTCTGTCACTTATGTTATTTACTGGCTCCTGACTGGGACTAAAAGAGACACTGAAGGAAGAATTTGATGAGCCAATCAAGGCTGAAAGTAGGAAATATTAATTTCTCACATCTTATTTCATTCAAGGAAGAGCTCTCTATTGGTGACACTGGGATAGAAGGCTCTCTATGGCAACAGGACCTACAATTCTCTTGCTTTGGCCAGGGGAGGAAGTTCAGAGTGATCTTGTGAGAGGCTGTCCCTAGAATTTGCTGCATGGCTAATGAATAAAGTAATTAATGAAACATCATTTATTATGCATGTAATGTGTATTAAGCACCATATTAAATTCTCGGAACACAAATCTAAAAGTGAAGATAGTCTTTCCCTTCAAAAGAAAAACCTAACATTATAGAGACAGAGGAGAGATACAAGATAGGAAAATGGCCCATGGCCAAGAAAGGGACAGTCTATTGGAGGAAGCCTCCAATATACTATTTCATTTTTTCATCCTAAATGAAAAGCTTGGACTATGGTCCCTGTAACATGTAAGTCTATGAACCCAAGTTCCCCTCTTCTTTTAAAGTCTACCTTGAACTGTTTCCTGACCTTCCTATCCCACCTACTAGGTGATAGGGAAAATTTTCATATTATTTTGTCCAGGACTATCTTTTGCATTTATCTTACTTTATTTTGTACTATAATTATCTGTACAAAAATACATATATGTGTGTACTTTTATTCCCTATTAGACTATAAGACTGTGTTAGACTGGAATGCAATGGAAAAATATTTATTAATCACTACAAAAAAGTATTCACATTTTAATTGGGAGAGACATATAATAGAGGCAAGTTTAGTTTCAGGGAATATGGAAAGGCCCAGTGATTTTTACAGTGTTGTGGCGAGGAAAATGGGAAGGCCAGGAGTCATAAGACTGTAGTAGCTGAATTCTGGAGGGTTCAGAGGCAGTGTAGATAATATGAACCAATGGACCTTAGAATCCTATGCCAGGTTAATGTTAAGGCCTGAAGGTTTTACTCTAACTTGAAATAATTATAGTCAGTGGCTCCATCATTGAAGAAGTTTGAGCAGAATTATTTGTAGAACAACCAGGATTCTGGAACAATCAAGGCCCAAGTTCACTTAGAAGAGGAAATTTTGTTGAGATCTGGGTGACAGACCTTGACTGGGGCCATTTTAGGAAAGAATTCCTTGTTGGTCCATTGAACTCCATTTGAGAAAAGGTTATCATACACATATATATGCATATATACACACAAACATGCATTGTATATGCATATATACACATACATACATGTGTATATATCTTTGCCTCTACAGTGCCTGACATAGTAAGTTATACATTGTAGGTACTTAAATCTTTGGTAAATGAATAACAACCCGAGGGTCACATAAGCAAGAAGCACTTGAACCAAGGTTTAATTCAAGGTTTCTGATTGAAGGGCTAGTTTTCTTCCGATGATGCCATGCCAAATGTTAAAGAAACAGGCTAGCTCTCTATGTCATAGTTACTATGAGGTTTAATAGAATTTTAGTAAGTGCTCTGAATTTTTTCCTTTCATCTTAAATGACACATTTATCTAAATACTGGCTACATGTTCTCCCCTACCCTCCAAATCTGGCTTGAATCAAATCTGAGTGTGAACTATAATTGGTATCAAAGCTAAGATTTTCAGTGAACACACACACATCATGAAACACTACGCCACACCATAGATATAAACACATGTGTATACACACACACACACACACATATGTATTTCCAAAGTAGTAGTTAATATTTAGACCAATACACTCTACCAGTATTTAATGATGATAATGATGGTGATGATAGTTAGCATTTATCTACGCTTTTAGGTTTGTAAAATGCCTTATTTATTTTATATCTTATTAATCCTCACAATATGATGTTGATACTATAATTATCTATTTTCAGTAGGAGAACTAAGACTACGAGGTTAAATGACTTATTCTGGGTTACACAGCTGATTGTTTCAACAATCTGGCTAGCAGCTCCTGTGGAGGGTATAAAATCAACAACAACCAGCTCACATAACTCTGCAAGCTCAAGTTCTTTTGATCTGCTTTACTAAGGAAAGCAGTGTTAAGGGGTTAACAAGCTTACTTTAATTCAGCATACAAACACCATTCACTTGGTTCAGGGGAAAAAGCCAGCACTCTGAACTTCAGAGCAAATACAAACAAATTACAAACATGGACAGACAGACCAAATACAATTCATAGTTAACCAACATCTAAGTTCAGCCCGGGAGCTCATAACAAGGGCTGGCCCAGAGTCACGCGTGCCACCACTGCTGTGGGTAAGAGCTCCAAAAATTAGAAAGCCAACCCATGGTTTTATATCTTTTTCAGGGTCAAGGGTGAGTCACACATGCGACTCACCCATGTGACCTAAAATTGTCACAAAATGGCGACTTAAACCCATGTGGTCTAAAAGCCTCTGATGTTCCAAACATGCCACTCAAACCCATGTAAACTATGCTGTACCCTGAGGCAAGGAGTTCACCAAGGACTCCCAATATAATCAAGGAAACAAAGGCCAAACTCTTCAAGGGCACTTGGTTGAACTGAGTGCTAAGAGCCCATTTTGATTGTCAACACACTGATAAGCGTCTGAGGTCGAATTAGAAATCAGAGTTCTAATTTGCACAAAGAGTGCAAATACTGCCCTCTTTCCACTATTCCATCTTTCCAGGGTGCTGAACTGAGATGATCCTGGGAGCAGCTGAGAATCCTTCAATATCATAGACATGAGATAACTTGGAATATAGTTAAGAAAATAGCTAGTTTATCATAGGGAACAACCAGAGGTCTAGCTATGGTAACCATTCCACCTATTCCATCCTTACTCATGCTCAGCAGTTTCTTTTCCCCTGAGCCATAATAGTAGTACTTGCCCTGGATGCAAAAATTCCTAATTGTGTCTATGAACATAGGTTTTGATGCTTGATTCTCATGAAATACAGACAGACAGACAGACATAGATTGATTGATAGATAATATATACTTTTATCACTTGATTGCCTAGAAAAGTATATGGCAGATGACGTAATGGTGTGCCCACACTCATTAGTGAAATCTCCTGGCTAATAGTTTCTTAGAGTTTGGGAATTGCTTAAGAAATGGAGTATCACCGGGAATGAATTTCCCATCTCAATAAGCTTTCCTGAATCCTCAGGGATCTTGTCCCTGTCTACATCTTTAAAAGGCCACATCTCTGCAGTGATTAGGTCTCCTGTTTCCCAGTCCCTTGATCTTTAACTCTTTTTCTGTCAGTGGCATCTGATTCATGACTTTGGACAAACATTTTAATCCCATCTGCCTCACCTTATTGCTCTTTGCCTGGGCATTTGGATTTATTTATGTTTTTAAAGCAAATTGGAATCCCCTGATGAGAGGTGTTTGATAATGAAAAATCATTTAATTTAATCCAATCCTACCTTGGAATAACAATTTTATGGAGCCTGGGGTTAGGACCAAGGAGAGCGACAAGCAACCTGTGAAAGAGATTAGTTTCACACTGATTACTCATGTTCCTTGTGGTATGTAGAAGGACCTCTACTTTGATCAATGGGGAATAGATTGGGAGTGAGCAAGTCCCCTCGACTTGCTCTTTTTCCATACAAAACAAACAGAAACCCCATCTCCTGTATTTGCTTTGGCTAACAGATACGGAGTAGAGCTAAATTGCAGATACATTTGGGTTGCGCTGACTCAGAGCTGTCAGACAGGAAAAGGCCCCAATTGCCTTCCAATGACCCTTGAAAACTCTGCTTCTGCTAAGTGATGCTAAATTAGCCAAGGAAGAAAGCATCTCCCTTAGGAAATCACTAGTCCTCAGCTTGATATAATTCTTAATAGCCCAATGGAACCCTGTTTCTTTCTTGGTTACTAGTATATCCCTGCTACATAGACCACTCATTTTTGGCTATAATCTTGCATAGCACTGCTTCATATCATATCGAGGCATATCATATTTTCACTTATGGAAGGGGAAAATGTATGCTGATTAGGCATATGCCATGGAGAAAGTAAAATGTTTGGCTAAAGCCTGATATTCATAGCGAAACTAGCATTCATTTTAGGCAAAAAGGAAAGGTATGAAAAGTGGGTGACTATTTGGTATATGCTTGTTTAAGTCTCATCCCTTAAGGTGTATTATTGCTGCTATACATTCTATAAATACTTTCTAAGGCAGCATGGTGCGATGGAAATAATACTAAGCTTGGAGAAAAAGCACCTGAGTTCAAACCCCAGATCTGCCTCATTTTATCTGTGGGGCATTGGAAGAGTCATGGAACTTCTCTGGTCTTCACTTTCCTCAACCATAAAAATCAAGATTTTTTACTAAAAGATTTGTAAGGTTTCTTCCAGAACAATGGGTTAGCAAACTACATTTTTCTTAAATAGTGGGTACAAAATAATCATTCATTCATGTATAATCCATACACAGATATATGTTTATATATATATATATATAAATGTATATATATCTACATAAATGCATACATGCATTTATATGTGTATATATGTATATATGTATGCATTATATACATATACACACATATTTATATCCATATACTCCCTTAAGTAATGACCCTAACTACATATTTGTTAAAATTCCTTAATTCATATAAAGCAACTATCGGGGTGGGGTGGGGGCTTCCATAGTTTAAGAGAGAAGTAGGCTAGCTACTGACTGGTAGCCATCATTTTAAAAATTATATGTTGTTTTTCTTGTTACTAGGTACTATTTGATTATCATCACATATTGAGTAAAACAATTGTATGCAAGAAACAAGTATAGTTCTTCTGCTTTTATGGAGAGCCAACTCTATTATGAAAATGTATTTATGACCAAGACTCATTGAAATAGATCATGTTTAGGATGCCCTCAAGGGAGCAAGCAATATGATACAGGTTACAATCATACAATGTACAATCATATTAAATATATTTCCACATTAGTCATGTTGTGAAAGAAGAATCAGAACAAAAGGGGAAAAACCCATGAGAAAGAAAAAAAAAAACAAAAAGCAAAAAATAAGTGAAAATAGTATGCTGGATGTGGATACCATTTTCTATCATGACTCTTTTGTGGGAAAAGGACCCACATGTACAAAAAAAAATTATTTGTGGCATTCAGTGGATACTCATCAATTGGGGAATAGCTGAACAAGTTGTGGTATATGAATGCAACAGAATGCTATTGTCCTATAAGAAATGATGATTTCAGAAAAACCTAGAAATACTTACATGTACTGATGCTGAGTGAAGTAAGCAGAACCTGGAGAACACTGTACAGAGTAACAGCAACACTGTGTAATGATCAGCTATGATAGACTTAGCTCTTTTCAACAATACAATGATCCAAGACAATTCCAAAAGAGTCATGATGGAAAATGCTATCCATATCCAGAGAAAGAACTATGGAGTCTGAGTGCAGATCAAAGCATACTTGAGCTGTCTTGCGGAACACAAACCACAATTTTACTTTTTCATGATAAGGTTAAATTGGTTTAAAATGTAGTACTTGGAGAAAGGTGTTGACATCTATAAGTAAACCATATTCTAAATAATATAGGATCATAAGTTGAAAAAGTAAAGTGAGGCCATCTAGTTCAACTCTCTCCACTTATAGATGAAGAACCTAAAGTCATGAGAAGTTAACTGACTTGCCTATGGTCACCCAGCTAATAAATGTCACACGTGGCCTTCGAACCCAGATTATCTGAATTCAAACCCATGACTCTTTCCATACAATGTATATATCTAGTTACTGGAAAAATTGTGAAGATGATCAGATTTGATATGACTATTCCCAGACTCATTATTCTATACCCCTTACATATGTTTAGCTCCATTTCATGTAGGGTGCTCACAGCCCTCTTCTCTCTCCTCTGTCAAAACCAATTTTCAGGAAAGGGTACTATGTCATATATTTATATGTTTCTCAGTGTGAATTAGTTTAAATAGAGAGGTGGTCTCTCCCCTCTGCTATTTGCATTTATGCTTTATGCTTAATTACAGAATAAAACCTTTTAAGAGGTTTTTTAAGCATCATAAAGCAGGTAAGAGAGGCATTTTTAAGGCTAGAGAGATCTTGTTGATATCCCTGGATTCATGTTAAGTAGTAGTCACCTACCTGCAAGGGCAATTTTGAATAAGCAGTTGCATATATTTCTTTTTGTTGTTGTTTTATTTTTTATTTATTTAATATCCTTAGTTTTCAGCATTGATTTCCACAAGAGTTTGAATTGCAAATTTACTCCCCATTTCTACCCTCCCCCCCCACTCCAAAATGGCATATATTCTGATTGCCCCATTCCCCAGTCAGCCATCCCCTCTGTCACCCCACTTCCTCCTTCCCCTTTTCCCTTAATTTCTTGTAGAGCAAGAAAGATTTCTATGCCCCATTGCCTGTATATCTTATTTCCTAGTTGCATGCAAAAACTTTTATTTAACATCTGCTTTTAAAATTTTGAGTTCCAAATTCTCTCCTCTCTTCCCTCCCCACCAACCCTCCCTAAGAAGGCAAGCAATTCAACATAGGCCACATGTGTATCACTATGGAAAACCCTTCCACAATACTCATGTTGTGAAAGAATAACTATATTTTGCTCCTTTCTATGCTATCCCCCTTTATTCAGTTTTCTCCCTTGACCTTATCCCTTTTTGAAAGGGATTTGATTGATTTTTGATTTGAAAAGCTTTTGATTACCTCTTCCCCCTATCTACCCTCCATTCTATCATCCCCCCTTTTTATCTCCTTCCTCCTTCTTTCCTGTAGGGTAAGATACCCAATTGAGTGTGTGTGTTATTCCCTCCTCAGGTCAAATCTGATGAGAGCAAGATTCAGTCATTCCCCCTCACCTGCCTCGTCTTCCCTTCCAACAGAACTGCTTTTTCTTGCCATTTTTATGTGAGATAACTTATCACATTCTATCTTTCTCTTTCTCTCTCTCTCAAAATACTCCTCTCCCATCCCTTAATTTGATTTTATTTTTTTAGGTATCATCCCTTCATATTCAACTCACCCTGTGCCCTCTGTCTATCTCTATCTCCATATATACATATATATGTATGTATATATATATATACATACATACATACATATATATGTATATATGTGTGTGTGTGTGTGCATGTGTGTACGTGTGTGTGTGTGTGTGTGTGTGTATGTGTATATTCCCTTCAGCTACCCTAATACTGAGAAAGGTCTCATGAATTATACACATCATCTTTTCATGTAGGAATGTAAACAAAACAGTTCAACTTTAGTGAGTCCCTTATGATTTCTCTTTCTTGTTACCTTCTCATGTTTCTCTTGATTCTTGTGTTTTAAAGTCAAATTTTCTATTCAGCTCTGGTCTTTTCACTAAGAAAGCTTGAAAGTCTTCTATTTTATTGAAAATCCATATTTTGGCCTTGGAGCATGATACTCAGTTTTGTTGGGTAGGTGATTTTTGGTTTTAATCCTAGCTCCATTGACCTCCAGAATAGCATATTCCAAGCCCTTCAATCCCTTAATGTAGAAGCTACTACATCTTGCGTTATTCTGATTGTGTCTCCACAATACTCAAATTGTACCATTCTGGCTGCTTGCAGTATTTTCTCCTTGATCTGGGTGCTCTGGAAATTGGCAACAATATTGGTAGGAGTTTTATTTTTGGGATCTTTTCCAGGAGGCTATCAGTGGATTCTTTCAATTTCTATTTTACCCTCTGGCTCTAGAATATCAGGGCAGTTCTCCTTGATAATTTCTCAAAATATGATATCTAGGCTCTTTTTTGATCATGACTTTGAGGTAGTCCAATAATTTTTAAATTATCTCTCCTGGATCTATTTTCCAGGTCAGTGGTTTTTCCAAAGAGATAGTTCACCTTGTCTTCCGCTTTTTCATTCCTTTGGTTCTGTTTTATGATATCTCAATTTCTCTTAAAGTCACTAGCTTCCACTTGCTCCAGTCTAACTTTTAAGGTAGTATTTTCTTCAGTGGTCTTTTGTACCTCCTTTTCCTTTTGGCTAATTTTGCCTTTCAAGGCATTCTTCTCCTCATTGGCTTTTTGGAGCTCTTTTGCCATTTGAATTAGTCTATTTTTTAAGGTGTTATTTTTTCAGTATTTTTCTGGGTCTCCTTTAGCAAGTCATTGACTTGTTTTTCATGGTTTTCTCGCATCACTCTCATTTCTCTTCCAATTTTTCCTCTACTTCTCTAACTTGCTTTTCCAAATTCTTTTTGACCTTTTCCATGGCCTGAGACCAGTTCATGTTTTTCTTGGGGGCATTTGATGTAGGCTCTTTGACTTTGTCGACTTCTTCCGGCTGTATGTTTTGGTCTTCTTTGTCACCAAAGAAAGATTCCAAAGTCCGAGACTGAATCTGAGAGTGTTTTCGCTGCCTGGCCATGTTCCTTGCCAACTACTTGACTCTTGAGTTTTTTGTCAAGGTATGGCTGCTTGTAGAGTATAGAGTACTTTGTCTCAAGAGGGTCTATGCTGTTGATTTCAGTGCTATTTCTACACAGCAAGCTCTGCCACACCAGCACTCCTCCTCCCCCAAGAACTGCCAACCTGGACTGTGACTCAGAGCTGAGCAGGCTCTGCACTTCTGCTCTGATCCTCCACTTATTTCCTCCCCCAAGTGGGCCTGGGGCTGGAAGCAACTACAGCTGTAGTTCTGTAGCTGTACCACCTCCACTGCCTCTGGGGCAGTGGTCGAATCATGAACTCCTTTCACTCTGTCCCTGACATTTTTTCCCACTAACCTTCTATGTTGTCTTTGGTTTTTGTTGGTTGAGAAGTCTGGTAACTGCCACAGCTCAGTGATTCAGGGTGCTATAGCCTGTTCGGCCCAGCTCCCAGTCTGGTTGGTCCAGGTGAATCCCATGCTGGTCTCTGCTCCCACCCCGGTGTGACAGACTCTTCCCTGTGACCGTCCAGGCTGTCTTTGGCTGGAGCCCTGCTTTCCTCCACTATTCCACGGGTTCCGAAGTTCTAGAATTTGTTCAGAGCCATTTTTTATGGGTGTTGGGAGGGTCCTGGGAGAGAGCTTTAAGCCAGTCCCTGCTTTCCAGCTGCCATATTGGCTCCACCCCCTCATGTATATTTCTTTATTTTAAAAAATACATTTAATCAATATTTTAAAGATATTACTGATATTTCCCAATTTATTCCTTCCTCCTTTCCTTACCAGTCAGCCTTAATAATAAAGAAAAATAAAGACAGGGAAAAAAACTTAACATTCTGAAAAAGTCTAATCTTATATGCTGTATTACAAATTAATAGACCCCCATCTTTGTAAAGAAGTGAGGGAGAGGTATTGCTTTCCATATCTCTTCTTTGGGGTCATAGTGAGATTTCATTTTGATTCTTAACTGTTCCTGTTCTTTGGATATAGTTCTACTGTATCTACTTGTATCAGTTCCAATAAATTTTTCTACTTCTCTGTATTCCTCACATTCATTTTTTCTTACAGCACAATAATATTCCATTACCTTCATGTATAACAATTTGCTTATATATTCTTCCCTTATTTTACAAATGAGGAAACTGGAGATGAGAGAGGTTAAGCGATTTGCTCAAGGTCACACTCACCCAAATGGGAGTTGAACTAAGGGAATCTTATTGACTCCAGAGCCAATGCTCTTCTCAGTGTGTTTTGCTGCCTCCTGTAGTGGTACAGTGGAAAGAGAGTTAGAGGACAGAGAGTTCCAATCCCACTTCCAATATTTACTATCTGTGTGTCTATGGGTGTTGGCTAAGCCCTCAATAAGTAGGCATTCAGTTCAACATTTATTGAGCTCTACCTAGGTGTAAGGTTCCAGGGAACCTAAGGCATAAAGATGAAAAAATGATAGATAGTTAATACTCTGTGTTGTGTAATCAGAAGCAATATGGTAGTAGAAATGATACCATACTGGGAGTCACAAGAACTAGTTTGCCATTTTGGCATTACTAATTATCAGCAATCATCTAAGACAGGTAAGTCACATAGCAAGTTGAGTACTGGGTCTTGAGTCAGGAAGACCTGAATTTAAATCTGACCTCTGTTACTTTCTAGCTTTGTGATCCTTGGCAGGTTTTTAACTGCTGTCTGCTTTAGTTTCCTCAAATATAAAATAGGGATAAAAATAACACCTATCTTCCAGTGTTGTTGTGAGGATCACATGACATAATATTTGTAAAGTGCTTAATACAATGCCTGGCACACTTATAAGTGCTTAACAAATGCTTGTTTCCTCCCTCGTCTTACTGCTTTCCATGTGATCCTGAGAAAATTCATTTCCCCTGTTTATACTTCCATTTCTTTAACTGTAAAGTGGAATTAATAATAATAGTAACAACAACAACAATCTATTCTATCTCCATCACTGGCCCGTTGTTTTGAGGATGAAATGATTAAGAGTAGTAGTAGTAGTTGATGATAGCTCACTCAGGAGGTACTGAAACAGCTGTTTTCCTGATAACAACAGTAGGGAGATCTGCTGTCTGTTGTTGGGAATGTAACCATGTAATAGCAATGAACTTCCAAAGACTTCAAAACAAATAACAACTGCCCATTTTTGATGATTCACATGGGAACAAATGATTCTGCTGGAAGGAATGTGAAAAGTATTGTCAATGGTTGCCAAAGTCTTGAGCAAGAAACTATAGACCATAGGGGCATAGGTTGTGTTTTCTTCACTGTTGGCTGTTGGAGGGAAGAGAAACAGAAAATAAAACTTGATTTGGAAAATGTACAGTTGGGTTAAAAGGTTGTATGTGAGAGTGAGATTTAGTTTTCACACCATGGCTTACAATACAGGGATGACAGACTGCTAGCAAGAGATAGCAAGAATTTATTTACTAGTTGTCTATCCAATCTAATCAAACTGGCTTTAAATGAAAAATTAATGGAGAGAGAGGAAGGAAGGGAAGAAAAAACTACCTATTTTTATCCATTTTGGTACACTAGAGAGAAGGGAGAAGAATGGACTCAGATGTCCATAAATTCACATAAGATAAAATTCAAGGAAAAGGTCAATTGTAAATTCCATGGCATCAAATGTGTATTTATATACAAATACCCCAAGTTAGGAAACAAACAAGGGAAATTAATGCAAAGAAGCAGATTAGACTTAAAAGATAACACTTGAAATGAAATAGCATGAAGCTTGTGACTAGATCATGGATCATTATCAGTTTAAACAGTGGCAACCTATCCCTAACAGTAACTGAAGGGTACTTTTCAAGACTTAAAATGTTTATCCCTTTCTTAGAATATTATCTGATCTGAAAAACTCTGGATAGGTATTGAAAATAAAGAGGACAAGTAAAAGAGAACAATGTGGGGTGTATATGATATGGCTGATCCTGTTTCATTAGAGGTAGTGGTGTGCTGTTAAATGTTTAACCTCTAGCTTCCCCCGCCCCCAAAATGTATGCTAACACATTTTAACATTAATCTGCATTATTAACATTTTCTCTATCATTTATTAAATCTAGGCAATCAACAAAAGGATAAATGAAGCACTACTTTGTAATATTTGCTAGTTTCTAAGGTGTAAATGCACACACTCAAAATTTAACAGTTGTCTCTCTGAAGGTGATTTGAGCTGCACACCTCTGATCATGGATTTGAATGAGGCTTGACATGCTTGACTTCCCCACAGCGACAGCACTGCAATATCCCTAACAGTTCTTGAAGGGTGTTTTTAAGAACTTAAGCTTTTGTCTATTTCTTAGAAAAATACCCCTTCACTAAAACTACAGAATTAAAGTCTCAACAAAAGAGAGCAATTAAACACACATATAACATGAATACAGCACTTAAGTAACAATTAACTAAGTATAGGGAAACTAACCCAATCTAGTTTATCTAATTAACATCAACTTCCCTCAGTAAGTCTAGTCTGTCCATTGACAACAAAAAAAGAAAAAAAATACAATTTTTGCTTGTTCAAAATGATTCGCATACTCTTGAAGCCACACCCTAAGATTTCTGAGAAGTTTGTTCTGTAGATTCTAGGTTGAGATCTCATTTTCAGTGTTTTATATAATTTTAAAATGTACTAAATGTTTACATATATGGAAGTGTTTTAAGTAGTGTTACCAGGAAAAATGAAATCTTTTTGTCAGATGTGATTTTCATTATCATTGCTACTTAGCAGTTTAAAATTGATGATGAAAGATAGCAATATAACATTGGCTGACAGAACAGAGATATAAAACAGCACGTAACAATGTTCACTATTTTATTTTTTAAAAGAAACCCAAAACTTAGGGCTCTAAGTTTTCTTAATCAGGTGGTTTTACCAGAATCTTTGCTATGCAATTATCATCAAATATTTCCCCGATCTGGAAGCATGACACTGATGTCATACTTTTTTTGAGGCATTTTCAATAATAGTGAGTACCAATTCAAAAAATGTGGAAGTGGTGTGTGTGTGTGTATGTGTATGTGTGTGTATCTATATCTATCTATCTCTTTATCTGTCTATCTATCTATCTATCTCAGATTCAATCTCTATGCTGAGTAGTATTTTCTACCCAACTTGTTTCTTCAACTTTTCTCTAAGCAAAATAGAGGAAAGTTGCTTCCATATTTCTTTCAAATGTACTTCCTGCCACATTGAAATAAAGTTTTCTAAACCTCTAATTCCTGATTTACTATAATGAATTATTTTCCCACTGCAATATGTTTCACACCTTTATCAGCCAACAACTAACTTTGAAGGGTGCAAATAAATTGATAACAGTTCCCTCAAGTAGATCCAGAAAATATTTTCTTTTATATCTCCTTTTCCTTTTATCCACACAAACAATAGGACTCCGAAAATGAGAAGTTTTTTAAAGAAAAAAACTAATAAATTTCTTGAAAATTAAGCTTCCTTAGGCACAAAGTGTCTGAGAAGAATATTTTCTGAATCTGGTTTCATCCTGTTTCTGTACCTCAACTACTGCAAACACTTCTACTCAAAAATAATTCCTGTGTTATTTAAAAGGCAGGTTTAGAATGTGTATGCATGTGTTTAGCTTAAAGTTAATTCTAGTACAGTGAGAAATTGTTAACATATGGGGCAAAAATGCATTTTTGAGCATGCATCGCTTTAAAAATTTAGACAACTTTTTCTCCAAAGCCAGAGTGATACCAATATTTAACCCATTTGACTTTCTTTGACTTTAATGATCAAGATAAATGCCACCTGTTTGTTCTAAGTACATCAGAACTTTTGAACCCCACAGTGTCACTCAATGGCCGAGTGCAGTTTATAGTCTCGCCAGCCAAAACTGTGCACATCATTCAGGAAGATATGAGGATATACATGGCCTCATAAATGTCACAGTCTGGTAACTTCAGGATAATGTTAATGTGGGGTTAAGAAATGTCTGTTTAAATAGTTCACTTCAGTGAATACATTGTCTCCATCAATGGCAGAATAAAACAACAGTTAGATTAGTCCATCTGATAAAAATGTTTTTGTGTGAAGTAAGAGCTTAATTTAGCCCTATAATTAAATCTATAGCCTCTATGATTTGCTTGGATAAATGATGTTACCAAGAAAAAGTTATAGTTCCCCCTTTCCTCACCTGCTTTGTTATTTAAAGAATTATAGTGATGAAGTGAACAGAGTTCTCAATTTGGAATCAGAGGGTGTGAGTTCAAATCCCAGGTCCACCACTAATTACCTCTGTGATCTTTGGGTAGTCACATAACCTCTCTAAGTTTAAGTTCTTTCATCTTAATAATGAGATGTTTGAAGTAGAAGACCCCGGTTCTAAATATATGATCCTAAAGAAACATTAGAAGGCAGAAGACTCTAGTGCAATGGTCTCTAAAGTGAGCATTATATAGACAGACTTCATGGGGTGCTGTTGTTATTATTCCTTTGTTTTTGAAGATGATCAATGAAATAGCAAGGGTGAGGTCTTGATTTGTACCTGATTTGGATTTAAGTGAGTCAGAGTAGCACAAATTTGTAAGGCTCACTCCTCTAAAGTTATCAAAGTCCAGTGACAAGACAAAAGTCAAGACAACTGGTAGTGGCCCATGATGCAATTGGTGACCTTGGCCCTCTTCAATGGACACTACTATCTTCAAAGTTACCAATGATCTCTCTCTCTCTCTCTCTCTCTCTCTCTCTCTCTCTCTCTCTCTCTCTCTCTTTCTCTCTTTCTCTCTCTCTCTCTCTCTCTCTCTCTCTCTCTCTCTCTCTCTCTCTCTCTCTCTCCCAGATTTATCTCCTTTGCTGATTACCATCAATATCACACTCCCAAATGTGGATCTCTCTCCCAGAATGAGAGTTCTGAGTTCTCTCCTTTCTCTTTCTCTGTGTCTCTCCACTACTTGGCGACTTCATCAGCTCTCATGGACTTCATCATCATCTCATCTCTGTGGATAATTGCCAGATCTACATATTCAGTCCTCACCTCTTTCTTGAGCTACAGTCCCACATCACAAGCTGCCTATTAGACATTTTAAACTGATGTTCCTGTAGGCATCTCAAAGTCAACATATCCCAAACAGAACTCATTATTTCCCACATTGAACAGAAAATCCACCCCTCTTCCATACGTCTCTATTTCTGTTGAGGGTGCCCTTCTAGTCACCAGTTTTTAAACCTTGATATTATTCTTGACTACATGCTTTCCTTCTCATATAGCCAATCATGCCAAATCTTATCACTCAACTCTTTACCGCATCTCTTATTCTAAGATCTCAAATGTTAAGATAAAATATCTAATTAATGAATGAAAAGCACAATCTGCTTCTTGGTTGATATGAATTTATATATTTCCTTCCCCTACTCTTCATTTACATAGGGATGTACCACCTTAGTTCAGGCCCACACCATCTCTCATCTAGACTATTACAATAATAGTTACTAGTTGGTTTTACTTCTTCAAGCTTCTCTCCAATCCAATTCATCTTCATCACAGCTTTTTCATAAAGCACAGGTATGAACATAATATTTTCTCACTCAAAAATTTCTAGTGATTTGCTATTAACTCTGAAGTTAAAATTTTATCTTAATCTGGTAATTTTTAAACATCTATTTGTGTGTAAGCTTTGTAATGCATATACATACTAGCACAGTAGTACATGTATTTAATTTACAAATAAGTATAAATATGTTGAAAGTGCATATGCAAAAATGTTTATTGTTCAAAAGGGGTTAGAAAACTTTGTTTCACAGCAAAAAAAAATTAGCTTTTAATTAGCAGACATATGTCTGGATTTTAGTTCTTTCACCTAACTGGTATGTCACAATGGGCAGATTACTTCCCATCTTTGAGCTACTCCTCTATAGAATAAAGTGGTTTGACTATATGAATTCTAAAGACTTACATCTCTAGAACTATTGATGCTATAATCTCAAAAGGTCATCTGATTTAGTCTTGTATTTCCTGCTAGGTTAATTTGTAAATGATTTTTTAAATCTAAAGATATGGAGTTTCATGTAGTATACTTTCATAATTGACATAATATAGAATGTTAGATTGCCTGGTTCCCTTTTTATCTGTGACATTGTTTAGAAAGAATTTGTTCTTAAAATTGCTTGTTTTATGAATCTTTGAATTCTGCTTAAGTCCTGACAACAATGAGGTTGCTAACAGGAGAAAGACAGACATTGGTTCTTTTTTAAATTTATTTTTTATTTTTAGTTTACAACACTCAGTTCCACAAGTTTTTGAGTTCCAAATTTTCTCCCACTTCCTCTCCTCCCCTCTCCCCGCTGCCAGACAGCATGTAATCTGATATAGGTACTACATTTACCTTCACATTAAACTTATTTACACAATATTCAAGTCATAAAGAAGAATTATAACCAATGGAATGAATCATGAGAGACAAGAAACAAAACCAACAAAGAAAAAAGAAAAAAAAAAGAAAGAGCAAATAGTTTTCCTCAACCTGCATTTAGACTTTATAATTCTTTCTCTGGATGTGGATAGCTTTTCCCATCATGAGTCTTTTGGAGCTGTCTTTGAACCTTGTATTCTGAGAAGAGCCGAGTCTATCAAAGTTAGTCATCACAGATACCGTGTGTCTGTAATCATGTATAATGCTTTCCTGGTTCTGCTCGCCTCACTCAGCATCAGATCACATAGGTCTTTCCAGGTTATCATGACATTGGTTCTCAAAGCCCAGTGCTCTCAGATCCTTACTACTTCACCCAAAATCATTATGATTTCTAAAAAATAATCAATACTTACAAATGCTAAGATAAAACATCTAATTAATGAATGAAAAGCACAATCTGCTTCTTGGTTGATATAAATTTATATATTTCCTCATATATATATATATATATATATATATATATGCTTTCATTTATTCATAATCACTGTTAACTGATGATTACTGCCCCTTCACCTACTATTCTAATGAGTTTTGGTAAGCTAATATCTCTTTTTTTTTAACAATTTCAGTGAAAGTCATTTTTTTGCTCTGGCACTCTCTATTCCCTTGATGCTTTCATAAAAAAAATGTCAGACCAAACAGCAACTCTTCAGGAAATTCCTCAACTCTAACCTTTCAGGGTCAAAGAAGGCAGCAGACAGTTTGTTGTCTTGGAAAGTGACCTCGGTTCAGTTCTACTCCAAACAAACTTTCAGATGTTATCTATGCATTGTCTCAGGAGAAAGCAGTGCTAACTCTTAGAGAACAACAGTGGCACTCTTGTACCTTTTCAAAAGACTTTTCTACAAAGTGACATTCTTAGGAAAGTGACCCTGGAATGAATATACATATACATGTATACATATCATAATAATGACTTAGTGTTTAATGGAGCAACTTGATACCTACAAATCCCCCACTCTCTACAGTCTGAAAAATTGCAAGCAATATTTTGCATTATTATGAGACACATCCCAGATTGTGTATATAGTTCACCCAAATGTATGTCATGCCATACCCCCAAATTTTATTGATTTCACATTTTCCTTTAGACATTTTCAATATAGACACAATGCAAAAATTCAACAAACAAATAGGAACAAATTATTGCACTTAGGTTTGACTAACAATTTTAGCTTTTGTTTGGTAGCTTATGTATTAAATCAGCCTGTGCTATAAATTGAACTTGTAAGTATTAGTTAACAGATCTCAGAAGGCAATCAAATAAGCAACTCAACAATTCCAAATACCATCAGACAAGTTACTAAAGAAGCTTGTCTTCCTTTGTCTTTGTCATTAATAACATAAGGATTGTTTTAACGGCTTCAGTAAATTCTTGGGGGTTTGTTATGAAAACAACCATTTCACTTCTATCTATCCAAGAAAGTAACTTGATGAAGGTGGTTGCTGTGTTAATGCATCATTTTCCTCCCAAGAGTCCACACTTAAAGATCTTCAGTATGATTCCAGCTGTAAAAGCACATCTGTCAGCTTAAATGAGATTGACAGCTTCCTATAGTTAAGGGGCAACCTTTAAACCTTATAAGAATGTTTTGGCATTTTAATGTTTAAAGATAATCCATGTACTAAGTTAATTTAGAAATAATGAATAAAATGTTTCTTTTTAGAAATTTAGCTTACCAACAAATCCAAGTCTGAAGTTAGTAGTAAATGCTAGTTTAATGCCCTGTGTTAGCTAGATGCTGAGTATACAAAAAAAAAAAAAATGAAATGTTCCCTGTCTTCAAGGAGCTCATCTTTTGCTGTAGGATAACAATATGTACAGAGTTAAAAAAAATATAAGATACATGCAAAGTAAGTATGTAATAACTCTCTGTAGCTCCAGGTTCTCTCTCCATTCCCACCCCCACCAATAGGGACTTTGACTTAGAAGGGTAAATGGGAGAAGAGGTGTGACAAAGTTGTAGTCCAAAGGTGCTATGCTCAAAGTTGACTGGTAAAGGTGGGGAGAAGACAAAGGGACTAGCGATAGCAGTGTTAATCACTTTTTTTCTTGTCAAGGGTGGCTGCTGAATGCACTCACTATCCTCTGTGATAAGTTATCTATATTTGGAGTTTGGTGTTGTCTATTAGTGTCAAGATAGACAGGGCAAAATTCCATGTTCCAGGCCAAGATGAGATGCTGAATGTGCTCATCTCTGAAACCCATTACCCATGTCACAGATCCTAGTTCCTTTAGAATAGGGGCTGATAAACTGGAGTGTGTGAACTTATTTTTTAGAACTGTTTCATTATAATTAGTCTTCTTTTAATCTATTTTATGTCATGCATTTTAAAATACTATTCTTAAAAAGCCTTCATAAGCTTCACCAGATTGCCAAAAGAATCCATGACAAAAACAAAAACAAAAACAAAATAAACAAATAAACAAAAAGGCATTCACGGGAGTGGGGTGGGGTGGGGTGGGGTTAAGAACTCATGCCCTAAAATTTCTGTTTTTGGTAACCAGTTTAGAAGTATGAATTGAGCATCATGAGAAAACTTGGTTATACTCTTGGCTACATAGTTGGCACAATCATGGGGAACCAAACAAACTCAAAAATTGCATTTCCTACAACTTCTGGGGCCAATTTGATTTTACATCTAAGAGGTGTATGGGGATTAAGATAGTGACACACTTAGGGCCTCTCATGGTAGATTTTTAAAATTATTATTTATTTTCCATTTTCTAAATTATTAAACATTTGCTTTTTGAGTCTATCCTCAGAGGGGAAAAAATACCACACATGCCATTGAAGTATGTTTGTCAACTTTTATATAGAAAAGACTCCATTACTTCACATCTATGAAATATAGTAAGTTGAAAAAAGGAGGGTTTTCACAAGTAGCTGGGTACTCCTAGCTAAGTTCTAGTTGAGAAGATACACAAACCCACATAGCCCTTGGCATAGAGACAGCCAAAGGTGAGAAATATAAAGCCATTGATTCTTTGAGAAAAATACAGAAGTACCACCTTTCTTTGGTGCTTCGACTATCAGAGCATCTGCAGAGGTGAGCATAGGACTGCCCACCCAAGTGAGTCATTTGGTGGCTTAAAACAGAACCGGTTGAGAGGAGCAGAGAAAGACCAGGGCTAACAACTAGAATGATCACCAAACGTCTCTTGAGATGACACCTGATCTAGACTTCAAAGAAAACTAGGGATTTCTAGGGGGGAAGCTGAGGTGGGAGGCCAGCCCAAGCAGTGGGAGGAGCTAATGGAACCCAATGGAAGTTTGAGATGCAATATTATTTATGGAGAACAGAAAATGGGCTAGTTTGGCTGGGACATAGTCTATTGGGGGTCAGGGATGATGTGAAATCAATTTGGAAAGATATACTAGAGCCAGTTTGTGGAGAACTTTAAGTGCCAAAAGGCAGAGTTTGTATATTCTCCTATGGACTAAAGGAAACCATTAAAGATTCTTCCTCAGGTGAGTGGCATGGTCAGACCTGTACTTTAGGAATATGAGTTCAGCAGCTGGATGGAGGCTAGAGAGGAGAGACTGAAAACTGGAAGTTCAACAAAAAGAAAACCTCAATAGTAGTTCAGATAAAAGGCGATGGTGGCCTAAACTACGGTTATAATTGTGATTTAAGAGAAGGGAATAATAATCACAAACGTTTATATAGTTTCATAAAACACTTTATTATTTTATCCTCTCAACAACCCTGTAAGATAGGCATAAGTGACTTTTCCACTGACCCACAGCTAGTAAGTGTCTGAGGCAGGATTTGAACACAGGGCTATCCTTACTCCAAGTCCAACACTTTACTATCTAGCTTCCACTAAAGCTACGTAGATATGTGTAAGCAGTGTGTGTGTGTGTGTGGGGGGGGGAATTATAAAAACAACTTGATAATTGATTGAATAAAAGGGAGTAGTGGTCTCGAATTAAATAACTTAAAATTAGACTCTTTTTAAAAAAATGTCTTTGTCACATTAAAGCTTATTTGGTCTCTGACAAAGATTAGTTAATTAGTCTCCTTATAATTGTGTGCAATCTCAAAGAGAACATGGCCTATTTGATTTAGCCTTTCGCATTTAGATGTGCCAAAGACTCATGGCTATATTTTCTTCTTTTATGGCACATACACCACGAAGTTCAACCCCATGGAGTAGCCTTTGTGAGTCAAAATTAAATTCTCCAAAATCAGATATCAGGAGACCAAATCCTTGGGCATTGCTGCCAATCTCTACGGCTTCCTTCATTCACTTAATACTACTCCCATGTTCTTAATGAAGCATTAATAATATCATACTGTTTCTCTCAGACTTGTCAGTTGTTCCCAAGTACAATGCTTGATCCTGCTGGGTAACTCTTAGTTTGCTTAGCCCTAGATTAATGAGGATAGGTGGGATGAAGTTGGGGGCAGCCTGACTCAAAATCACACTGGTGCCCAGATCTCATAGCATGAAGCAACATGACAATGAACACAATCCCCTTTAAAGTATTTATAGGTAAAATACATCCCTGAACCCCTACCTTCCAAAAGCAAAAGAAAATTTTGCTCTTCTGAATCAGCTAAGAAGCAAATGATGATCATTTGAACTTGAAAATCTCTTCACTATACCATTTCATTATCATATTTTCCTGTTTCTTTCTGCTTTCCTTTTCTTTTTCTCTCTTTGAATTAATATAATATATTTCCATAATCTATCCTCTCCCTTTGGGAAGCAGGAATTTCAGACGACAGCATCCTCCCCCCACCTCTGCAAAGAATTCTCATTGTAGCCTGCTGAGACGGTTTTGTACCAGAAACAATTTGCAAGGCCTCACATCCAGCCAAGAGGTCATCATAAAAAAGGTTCCTTTCTTTCTCAGCTTTATGCATGGAACAGGACATTCTGATAGTGCCCTCAAAACTGAAATGTTAAAAATTAGCTCTTATTTTTAGAAGTGTTTGTTCTTTTCTTTCTGTCATTCCTTTTAAAATCATTGAAGCAAAATTGCATCCAATAAACCTCAGAGTGTGTCAAATCGCAAGGCCTGCTCAGACCTTGAAAAATAAAAAAGTGCAATCAAATGAAAATTTTAAATTTGGAAGGGGTGGGAGGCTATATTATTCAAATAACTTTCTTGACCATTTTTTCCCCATTCAGTTTCTTGGTCACCTGATCAAACCTGTTAATTATTCTGCATTACTCCCTTTCTTGCAGAGTCCAGTCTAACTTGTCTCTAGAGCTCACACATGACACTCAATTTCTCATCTCCCTGCATTTGTACTGATCATCCCCTACACCTGGAATGAATTCTTTCTTATCTCTGACTTCATAGAATACATCACTTCTTTCTAGATTCAGCTTAAGTGCCACTTTTTAAAAGGAAATCTTTCTCACATCCTCTAGTTGTTAGTGCCTTCCTTCCCTAACTACCTTGGGTTTATTTTGTATTTCTTTTGCATTTATTTAAGTATGTATATATTGATTCTCCTGATAAAATGGAAACTCTGAAAGGGCAAGGACTTTTACTTTTTTCAATAACCCTATTGCCTGGCCTATAGTAGTTACTAAGATGTTGGTTCAGTGTTTATTAGCAAAGGCAATGAATCTGTCAATGAATAAGTAGTGTTATGTAACTGCATGGGAGTATTTGAGTTTTCCCTCAAGCCTCAGATCCCAGAGTAGCAGGATAACTGATCAATATAGGAAAGCCGGCCCTTGGCTGAATCAAGATTATTTTCTGGATTTCCTTCTCTGATCTGAATATCTTTTCCCTGCTATGGCTAAGTAAACTACCTTTTGTTAACTATTACGTGGACTACAAGTCTCATTTTGTTCAAGTTTTGAACCTAAACCACCAGGGAAATGGCCTAAGGCATGCCCAGTCAATGACATGGAAGGGAAAAGATCTTGCTCTTATAACTTTTGTCCATCAAGAACTATACTTAGCCTTAAGAATTTTACAGAGGCGGAGCCAAGATGGCGACTGGAAACCAGGGACTTGCTTAAGCTCATCCCCAAATCCCTCCAACACCTGTAAAAATGGCTCTGAACAAATTCTAGAGCTGTGGAACTCACAAAATAGCAGACGGAAACAAGTCTCCAGCCCAGGAGAGCCCGGATGGTCACTGCGAAGGGTCTGTCGCATGGTGCTGAGAACGGGGGCCACCCAGTGTGGACCGCGCTGACACAGACCAGACCCTGAGTCAGCCAGCCAGAACAGGCCTTGGGGCCATGAAACAATGAGCCGTGGCAGTTACCAGACTTCTCAACCCACAAATGCCAAAGAGAAGGTTAGGGGGAAACTGCAGGGTTGAGTTCAGAGTGGTCTGACAGCCAACTCTGGGGGTGGAGGAAGTGGTGCAGCAGTGGTCATAGCAGGAGCAGGAAGCTCCTGAGGCTGCTTCCAGAGCATCAGCTGCTTCCCAAGTCACTGGCTCACACAGTGGGAGGAATCTAGCAGCGGATCAGAGCGCGAGTACAAGGAGTGCTTAGTGGGCACAAATTTAAAAATGAAATAAGAGAGGTAGAGGAAAAATTGGGAAAAAATATGAGAGTGAAGCAAGGAAATTATGAAAAGAGATTCAACAGCTTGGTAAGAGGGGCTCAAAAATAGTTAAGAAAGTGACACCTTAAAAAACCAAATTGGGACGGCAGAGCCAAGATGGTGGCATAAAGGCAGGGGACTTGCCTGAGCTCTCCCCCAAACCTCTCCAAATATCTTTAAAAATTATTCTAAACAAATTCTAGAGTGGCAGAACCCACAAAAAGACAGAATGAAACCATTTTTAGCTCAAGATAGCTTAGAAGGTTGGCAGGAAAGGTTGATTGCACCAAGGTGAGAGAGGAGTATAGTACAACATAGGCTATTCCAGCACAGACCAGGCATGAGCAAACCTGGAGCAGGCCCTGGGAGTGCCTGAATCAGTACAGGCAACAGCTGCTTCCAGGGTTCTCAGAACACAGATAGTAAGGGGATGGAACAACTGATCAGAAGGTATCTTGTCTAGAACTGAGGCAGGATTTTGTTGCTTTGTCTGTTCTTGGATCCAGGTTACAATCCTGAGTGGCAGTGCTAGGGCAAGGAAGAGCACTAGCACACCAGAGCTTGTAGGTGCAGTACAGTGGGGACCCTTCTTCAGTTCCAGGGCAGAAAAGAGCGCTTGTGGTCACTCACAGATTGGAGGACAGACCAGGATCCTTAGATCATACCACCTTGGAAGAACAGAAAAACTTATAAGTCCCTAAAAATATTTGTGAAAATAGCTGTACAAAACCTCTGAAGCTTGGGACAGTGAGCCCTCCCTGCTGGAAACAGAGCCCTACTTTAACAGAGAATTATAATTCAAGTAATAGGCTGGGAAAATAAGCAAACAGCAGAAGTAAATTCTTACCGTAGAAAGTTATTATGGTGACAAGGAAGATCAAAACATACTCAGAAGATGGTAATAAAGTTAAAGCTCCTATGTCCAAAGCCTCCAAAAAATATGAATTGGTCTTAGGCCAGGGAAGAGCTCGAAAAGGATTTTGAAAATCAAGTAAGAGAGAGAGAGGGAAAAGTGATGCAAGAAAATCATGAGAAAAGAGTCAATGTCTTGGTAAAGGAGACCCCTCAAAATTCCGAAGAAAATAACATCTTAAAAAACAGACTAGGATAAATGGTAGAAGAGGTCCAAAAAGCCAATAAGGGGAACACTGCCCTAAAAAACAGAATTCAGCAAATGGAAAAAGAGGCAAAAATATTCACTGAAGAAAAAATTCCTTAAAAAGTAGAATTGGCCAAATGGAAGAAGAGGTCAAAAAGTCCACTGAAGAAAATAATTCCTTAAAAATTAGAATTGAGCAAATGCAAACTAATGATTTTATGAGAAATCAAGAAACAATAAGATAAAGCCAAATGTTAAAAATTCTTTTTATGTGTAAGTGAGGAAAAGTAAAATACTAAATAAAACTCAGCTGAAAAAAATGGTCAAATGATAAAAGAGAAACAAAAATCCACCACAAAAGAGAAATCCTTAAAAAAACAGAACTGACCAATGGAAGGGGAAAAAAGCTACAAAAGCTAATTAAAGAAAATAATTCCTTAAAAATTAGATCAAGGCCCATGTGACATCAAGAAGCAATAAAACAAAGACAAAAGAATGAAAAAACATAGAAGAAAAATGTGAAATATCTCATTGGAAAAAGAACTGAACTAAAAATAGATCAAGAAGAGATAATTTAAGAATTATTGGTCTACTTAAAAGCTGTGGTCAAAAAGAGCCTAGAAATTATCTTTCAATAAATTAGCGATGAAAACTACCCTAATGTCTTGGAATCAGAAGGTAAAATAGAAATTGAATGAATCTATGAATCACCTCTTAGAAAAGATCCCCAAATGAAAACTCCCAGGTACTACAGCCAAATTCCAGAGCTCCTGTGTCAAGGAGAAAATATTTTAGGCAGCCAGAAAGAAATAATTCAAATATCATGGAGCCACAGTGAGGAAAATACAAGATTTAGTGGCTTCCACATTAAAAGACTGGAAGACTTGGAATATGATATTCTGGAAGGCAAAGGAGCTAGGATTACAACCAAGAATAACCTATCCAAAAAAACTGATTATCATCCTTCAGGGAAAGAAAATAGATAGTTAAAGAAAAAAAAAAAAGACTTTCAAGTATTCGTGATGAAAAGACCAGGGCTGAAAAGACTCAAGAGAAGCACAAAAAGGTAAACAAAAAAGAAACCCTAAAAGTTAAAATGTTTACATTCCTATATGGGAAGATGATACTTGTAACTCATAAGAATTTTATCATTATTATGGCAGTTAAAGAGTATACAGCGACAGAAGACATGGCTGTGAATTGACTATAATAGGATGATCTGAAAATAACTAAGGGTTGAGAAGGAGGGATGCATTGGAAGAGGGAGAAAGGGAGAGGAAGAAAGGAAACAATTTTCTCATATAAAAGTAAAGAGCTTGGACAGCATCTTTCAAGAAATTATCAAGGAAAACTGCCCTGAGGTTCTAGAACCAGAAGGCAAAAGAGTCATTGAAGAATCCACCAATCACATCCATAAAGAGATCTCAAAATGAAAACTCCAAGGAATATTGTAGCCCAATTCCAGAATTATCAGGTCAAGGAGAAAATACTGCAAACAACCGGAAGAAACTATTTAAATATCATGGAACCACAGTCAGGATTATGTAGGATTTAGCTGCTTCTACATTAGAGAATCAGAGGGCCTAGAATATGATATTCCAGAAGGCAAAGGAGCTTGAATTACATCCAAGAATCAACTATCTAGAAAAACTGAGTATAATCTTTCAGGGGAAAGATGGACATTCAATGAAATAGAGTACTTTCAATCATTCCTGATTTTAAAAAAAAAAAAAACCAGAATTAAACAGAAAATTTGATCTTCAAATACAAGACTCAAGAGAACCATAAAAAAGTAAACAGGAAAGGAAAAAAAAACTGTTTACATCCCTGCACAAGAAGGTGATATTTATAACTCTTGAGAACTGTATCTTTATTACGACATTTAGAAGGGTATACATAGATAGGGTATAAGTTGGCTTTGATGCGATGATAAAAAATTAAATAATTAAGAGATGAATAAAAAGGATTGTACTAGAAAAAGAAGAAAGGAGGAAGCAGAAAAGGGCTAATTGCATCACAAAGATCTATTACAGGGAGGAAGGCAAACATTGTCTGAACCTTATTCTCATCAGATTTGGTTCAAAGAGGGAATAACATACATGTTCGATTGGATATAGAAATCTATCTTACCCTATAGTAAGTAGGAGGGGAAAGGGGAAAGAAAAGGGGGACTGTTCAGAGAAGGGAAGACAGATTGAAGGAGGCAGTAGTTGAAGGAAAATACTGGTGAGGAGGGAAAGGGAGAAAAGAGAGAGAAAAGCCTAAAGAGGGTGGAAAACAGGATGGAAAGAAAGACACAGTTGGTAATCATAACTGTGAAGGTGAATAGGATGAATTCTCCCATAAAATGGAAGTAGGTAGCAGAGAGGATTAAAAACCATAATCCTCCAATATGGTGTTTGCAAGAAGCACATTTGAAGAAGAGAGACAGACAGAGAATAAAGGTAAAAGGCTGGAGGAGAATATGTTATACTTCAGCTGAAGTAAAAAAAGGGAGGAGTAGCAATCCTGATCTCAGATAAAACAAAAGCAAAAATAGACCTAATTAAAAGAAATAAGGAAGGAAACTCTATCCTGCTAAAAGACACCATTCACAATGGAGTAATATCAATACTAAACATATATGCACCAAGTGGCATAGCATCCACATTCTTAGAGGAGAAGTTAAGTGAGTTACAGGAAGAAATAAACAGCAAAAATGTACTAGTGGGGATCTCAACCTCACTCTCTGAACTAGATAAATCTAACCACAAAATAAACAAGAAAGAAATCAAGAAGGTGAATAGAACTTTAGAAAAGCTAGATATGGTAGACCTCTGGAGAAAACTGAATGGGGTTAGAAAGGAATACGACTTTTTCTTATTGTTCCATGGCATCTACACAAAAATTGACCATGTATTGGGCATAAAAACCTCAAAATCCAATGCAGAAAGGCGCAAATATTAAATGCATCCTTTTCAGATCATGATGCAATAAAAATTACATGCAATAGAGGGCCATGGAAAGATACACTAAAAATTAATTGGAAACTAAGTAATCTAATCCTAAAGAATGAATCGGTCAAACAAATCATAGAAACTATCAATAACTTCATCCAAGAGAATGACAATTTTGAGACAACCTACTAAAATTTATGGGATGCAGCCAAAGGGTACTTAGGAGAAATTTTGTATCTCTAAAAGCTTACATGAATAAAATAGAAAAAGAGGAGATTCATGAATTGGGCATGCAACTAAAGAAGCTAGAAATGGAACAAATTGAAAATAATAAGAAAATTCAACTGGAAGAGCAAAAGGTCCAGAATATCCAGGAAATTAAAGAAAAGAAATGCAAAGGAAAGTGGCCTAGCTGTACCAGACCTAAAACTGTATTATAAAGAAGAAATCATTAAAACTACTTGGTACTGGCTAAGAAATAGAGTGGTGAATCAGTGGAACAGATTATGTTAACAAGACACAGTTATATATTCAATGACTACAATAATCTAGTGTTTGATAAACTCAAAATCTCCAGCTTCTGGGATAAGAAATCAATATTTGACAAAAACCTCTGGGATAACTGGAAAACAGTATATCAGAAACTAGGCATAGACCAACATCTTACACAGTATACCAAGATAAGGTCAAAATGGGTACACAATTTAGACATAAAAAGTAAAACTATAAGCAAATTAGGAGAGCAACTAATAGTTCACCTGTCAGTTCTATATAGAAGGGAAGAATTTGTGACCAAATAAGAGATCAAAAACATCATGAAATTTAAAACGGATAATTTTGATTACACTAAATTAAAAAGTTTTTGCACAAACAAAGTCAATGCAACCAAGATTAAGAGGGAAGCAGAAAGTTGGAAAACAATTTACACAGATCAAAGCAAGCTATTTTCTCTTTCTCATGGTTCTCCTCTTTTGTTCTGATTCTTCTTTCACAACATGACTAATGTGGAAATATGCTTAATGGGATCATACCTGTATAGCTTGTATCAGATTGCATGACATCTTGGGGAGGGGGGAGAGGAGGGAGGGAGGAAAAATTTAGGATTCAAAATCTTTTAAAGGTTCATGTTGAAAACTAAAAATAAATGAATGAATTAATTTTAAAAGTTAGTAATAAGATGGAAGGACAGTATAATGGAAAAATCCTAAGATTGGCACTAAGTACCTGTGCAGCCTTGGGCAGGTCACATGACTTCTTCATGTGAAAATGAGAGGAAAAAGAAAGATAATTTTAAGGGCCTTATAATTCTAAAGTTCTAAGATAAGTCTGACCAATAATGGGTAACATGGTATTAATACCTGGAAAGATAAAGTAAGACATGAAGCAATGAATTTTCAATGAATCATCTGTAAGAGCAAAGATTCTAGAAAGTAAAGCAAGGAAGATGCCATCTGTGGATGGTGCCATACAATTTAATTTCCTTCTGCAATGGGGACACAAATAAACAGTAATAGTTTGCATTATTATCTTGCATTTTATCTTTATTTCAATAAAGAGTTTTGATTACCACTGCTTCCTCATGATATTTTCCTGTAGAGTTAGAGAGGATGGGTAAATAACTGATTTAAACATTTTCAAATGTTTTAAATGAAGGAGTTTTTTTTCTTAAAAAATGATGAAATTTCCAACATCACTCTAGAGAGAAAGTATCTTGTGGTGTCTCTGTCTGTAGACATCAGTCCTAGAACCGACTCAGTATAATATATTTACTGAAGACTGGAAAAAGAAATAAATAATACGCTATTAAAACTTAGTGATAATGTTAACTTACAGAGTATTGCATATATTCTGGACAGCAGAAACCAATTTATAATAATCTAAATTATTGGACAAATGGGCCTAAATCACTGTAAGAGAGTTGGACAAGTAGAGACAGTGGTGTTCCATGATTCAAAGTTATCTAACAATATCAGAAAAATATTGTATTAAAAATATTGAACTATGATTTTAGGGAGAAGCTTGGAGTCATTTAAAAAGATTTTCAATTTCTATGCTGCAACTGCAAGTCAAAAATTGAGCAACAGCAATCTTCATCTGCTTAGATTTTCCTATGAGGATGATTAGGTGAAACACTTTTGAGTGGTTATGTAACTCATTAAGAAGATTCTTTAATGAAACAGGCACAATTTCATCCTCAAAAAAGGAGTACCTGGCGGACTTTACCATGTATAAGGACTCCCTTTTTCTACAGAAAGATACCTCTAATTTTTGGAAATGTAGTATTTTCTGGAAGAAAGTTATTGGGAATCTGATTCTTAACAAATAAAGGTTACCAGATCACAGTTCTAGAACTCGAAGAAACATTGGAACTTGAGACCACTCCCCTCATTTGACAAATGAAAAAACTGAAATTCATAAAGGTTAAGTGACCTACCCAAGATGACACAATGTGTGAGGAGGAGAACCACAATTTGCACTCAGGTTCGAGAGACTCAGTGCTCCTTTTACTATAAAAAAAAATTAACACCCCTCCCCCCTAAAAAGAAGCAGACCTCGAACCCAAATCTTCTGAGGTCTAAGGCCAACACTTTACTTACTTTCTTTACAAATGTGTTTATGTCCTCTATACATACGTATATACGTCACATGTATGCATGTATAGCTCTATACATGTGTGTATATCATATTGTATAGTATATATACCTACACACACAAAGATCACACATATGCATATATACACATGTATCTCTATACATATATGCACAATCACATGCATGCACATATAGCTACACATATATGCATACACATCACATGTGTATGCATGTGTATGTCTAGCTATATGCAAATGTATATATCAATGCATGTTTATATAGTCACACATATGTAATCATATACATTGTGTACCCACATGTATGCATAGTTACACAAACATATACACACCCTGTGTGTGCATACATGTGTATATACATCAATGCATGTAGATACACATTATATGTATGCACATACAAAGCTATATGAATATGTATATACATCATAGGTATGCATATATGTGCATATGGGTGATATGTATATAGATATAGATATAGATATAGATATAGATATAGATATAGATATAGATATAGATATAGATATAGATATAGATATAGATGTCTGGAGAGGTGGGATAGAATAATGGATAGAGAGCTGGCCCGGGAGGGAGGACGACTTGGGTTTGAGGCCTCTCTCTGATCCATACTGCCTGGGTAACCCTGTACAAGTCATTTTGTCCCTCAATGTCCCCAGGCAGTTCTCTGAATAGCAGCTGGCCTGCTTTAATAGAAGGAATTTCCTCACTTCAAATTCTTTATAATAATGAAATCACAGATCCAACCCCGTCACACCTCACCTAAATAAATGTGCATATATAGCAGATTCAGCAGTTTATTATTTACAAGGAATGTTTCATGTCTTCTTAAATAGATAGATGATTTTAACCATGGCATAGATCCACCTAGGAATAAGAAAGAATAGATTTCAAGGATCTGTGAATTTGTGGGTTTTAAAAAAATATTTTGGTAACTACATGTCAATTAAATTGATTTCCTTTGATTTATTTATTTAAAATTATATTATATATTAATATATTAAAATTACATTTATTTGTTTGTTTAAAAACATTATTCTGAGAAGGGGCCCAGCCTGACTATGGCTTTCATATTTACACACAAAAGGTTAAGAACTTTTGTACTGCTTGACCATGTTGCCTGGAGAATTCTCTAACATATTTGATATCATCAGATTGTACATATTTTTTTTAGCTGTGTAATGTTAATCAGCGAAAAATGAGTCTGGCCTTGGTTTGAATGGGGCAGGTAAATTGGGATCTTTTGCCTTGAAATGTTTCTCGGCGCTAAGACAATTGGGAGTCATTGATTGAAACCATGGTATAAAGTGGTAGTAGAGATTTTCACTGTTCTTTGTTTGAGTACTTCTCAGCAATGAGGAAATCAAGTGCCACAGGGCCCTGAGACAGGTATATAAGATCTGAGGTTGGCATTTGACTTTTGGGGGTACACTCATTGAAAAATCATGGGTGGCAAGACTCTGGGCAAGCCATTGAAACAACCCCTTGGCTTTGTAACCCAGATAGATAGATTGGTGCTTCTCTGGTAACTCCGAATTGTGATTTGAATCAGACAAGGTCTGTCTGTTGATGTTTGTAATTTCTGTTTGTATTTGCCCTGAAGTTCAGGGGGCTGATCTTTTCCTCCTGAACTAAGTGAAAGATATTTGTATGTTTGATTAAACCCCTTAAAGTTGCTTTCTTAGAAAAGCAGATCTGGGGCATCTAGGTGGCACAGTGAGTAGAGCACTGGCCATGGAGTCAGGGAGGACCTGAGTTCAAATCCGGCCTCAGACACTTGACACATGTACTAGTTGTCTGACCTTGGGCAAGTCACTTAACCCCAATTGCCCTGCCAAAAAATAAAAGAAAAGCAGATCAAAGAATCTGTGTTGGCAGCCCTTCCTGTGAGCTGTTGTTGATGGTCTTACACAGGTGCAGTAGCTGCTAGCAACATTGTTGTTACAAGCTGTTACTCTTTGAAAGAAATATTATTTTTAGATGAAAATGCCTCCTTTCTGAATAGACAATTAATGATAGTCCCAGTTTAGTTAAGAAAAGAAAGTTTCAAGTTTTAGGATTCTGTTGCTTAACAGAGATGGATTTTTATGAATATCTTAGAAAATACTTATGATACTAGATGGAATGTGTCTGTGGTCATATAAACCACAAGGCAGAGGCAACAGACAGTGTCTTTTGCCCTCTTCCTCAATACCTTATTGCTTGAAAATCATTAATGCTGTTAATGAGGCTTCAGAGATTCCCTGCAGTAGGTCAGACAATGATGTATGCCTGGAGTTGGTATCTCATTAAAGGTTAGTCATTGATTACTCTCAAGTCTCATTTAATTTTCCACCTAAGCAACCAGGACTTGGGCAGGATCGAAGCCTAGAAAAAGAAATTGGGAAAGCTTCCTCATTTGCATAGCTTTGTAAATGAGAAATTCCAGCTAAAATGGTCCCTCTGGGCTGAAGCTGTGTGTGTAGGAAACAAAGGCTGATAACCATCAAAGGGAAGAGTTGAGATCATTTTGAAGGATAATTTTGGAAATGGAGTAAGTGATCAAAGGGAATTAATTCGTGGTGATCTGATGCAGCCTACTGAAGACAAATTTGGCTTTTTTATTGTCGTTGTGGTTGGACCTTTAGGTCACTGGGTCTGCTAACCTTGCCCAGGTTAGAAGAGAAGTAGCCACTTGTGGTCCAGAGCCCTCTGTTTATCAACATAAAAGCTTTGGACTTCTCTGTTTTTCTAAACTAGGCCAGGTCTCCCCTCCTTAAGCAGATTGATGGTTCTCCTCTCCAGGGTTTTGCCATATTGGTACCAAAACTAATTCAGACACCAGATTAGGTTTTAGCGCAATGGTATCAAACCTAAAAGAAATGGAAGCTACTAATTTGTACATAAGGAATCCTGTGGCCTACATATTGACATGGTTTTAAAATATAATATTGTTGGTTTTATTATATTTTTATTGACTTTGTTAAATATTTTCATTTCATGGCATTCTGATTCAGGTTGCAAGTGGGTATGTTGATGAGACATGTTGTAAACTTGTGCTGGAACCCAGTGCATTTCAGAAATGCTGAGCCTCGGTTACCTCATATCAGGGATTACTGGTGTATACCATCATATTTGACCACAAATTTACTCTAAAAGCATAACACTGGGTGTATAGAATCCCACTATTTTCATCACATTCTAACTTCACTCTTAGAAAAATGAGGTCTTTTAATTGACTAAATTCCTTTCCCATCTCCTGAGCTTTAATATCCACCCGAAGGTGCTTTTGTATTACAAACATATGTGAAAACTCCAGAAATATAATTCATAAGACTGCTTTGTTGATCATTACAATGCAATTTGTTTTATACAAAAATAATTCTATTTGAGAAATAATTAACTTCTCTGGCTAAGAACTCATGTTTTCTGTTTAAACATTTTTCCAGATTGCTATATACTGTGGTTACCTAACAAAAATAATTCAAGGGTGGGGCATCTGTGGCCTCAAGGCCACTGGTGGCCCTCTAGGTCTTTAAGTGTGGCCCATTGATTGAATCTGTGACCTTGAGGCTGCAGGTTCTCCACCCCTGATTTAGATTATAGATTTTTAGGGCTGGAAGGGACCTTGGATTCTAGTAAGTCCAACCCCTTCATTGTGCATAATAAGAAACTGAGGCACAGAGAAGCTGTGATTTCTCCAATCACACAGCCAACAAGTGACTGGGGTAAGATTTAAACCCCAGGCTTCCTTATTTATGATCTGGTTCTTGTTCCACTATACCCCTTTCCCACTGTTTGTGTCTTTCTGTATTTCTGAGTAGCTAATTTGCTAAACCTAGCTGATTTGCCAAGTTATAAAAGCTAAAGGAATTAGCAGAGAACCAAGTATTTCTTAATAGATCATGTTGTAATATTTTGTTTTAACATAAAACCCAGACTAGGAGATATGCAGTTAGGTAGTGAAATGGATAGATTACTGGGCCTAAAATCAGAAGGACATCTTCCTGAGTTTAAATCTGACCCCAGATATTTACAAGCTGTATGACCCTGGGCTAGTCACTTAACCCTGTTTGCCTCAGTTTCCTCACCTGTAAAATGAACTAGAGAAGGAAATGGCAAACACTCCACTACTTTTGCCAGTAAAACCCCAAATGGGGTCATGAAGAGTCTGAAATGACTGAAAAGACTGAACCACAAAAGGAGTTTTCTGTAGAAATAGGGAAGTTCCCTCTCTCAAAATAATCACATCCATAAGATCACATCCATAAAATAATCACATAATAAGATTTTGGTACAATAATTAGCTCACTTTAAGCCTGGGGGCAGTATAATATATCCTAAACTCTCCTTAGCTCTTTCTACTTTGGCTTTAGGGAGGCTTGTTTTAGATGTAAGTTCTTAGTTCAGTTACAATTACTTTAAGCTACCTTCTGCCTAACCTTATATTCATTTGTATGTGTATATGAATATGCATATCTGTCTCCATCTAATCAGTGATATCAATTACATCTCTATTTCTATCTGTATCACCTGTAGCTATGTCTGTATCTATCTATAACTATACAATCCCATTTTTCAATCCCTAATCTCCATTATCTACAGATAAAGGGGATGAACAATCTATCTCTATTTCTACTCTCCAGCTCTGTCATCTCTCTCTATGTCGTCGATAAATACAAATATCACTTACTGATAGAAATATGTATAGATATTCATCCTTTGCTTCTTTATAGTTAAGGCAAAATTCATTTGCCCAGAAATAGTTGGCTAAGGAAATAGCAAATTCTATCATAATGCCTGTAGATCGACAGGCATCAGTAGAGGAGGTTGGGGAAAGAATAGACTTTTCTTGGGATTTCCCAAAGCCTGAGTTCTCATCTTCTAGATGCCCACAAAGCTAATGAGTCACCTCTTTGCCATAGCTCAGGCCTCTCTTTTCTCTATGTTTGCTCCATCCTCACAGTTCTAGATGCTTATAATCTCTTTTTCACCCTGATTCTTGGATAACTTCTCTCTTTCATATGAGGTACTTAGGGTATGACCTAGTCTTTCATTTAACCGCATTGATTGATGAAAGGAGGTATGCAGACCCTATTCATATTTAGTTCTGATTTTTTTATGAAAGAAAAGATGAAAACAATTTATTCTTGATCAGTTAAGGAATTAGAGTCAAATAGGAGTGGTTTCAACCCCATCCTTACACTAGACAAAAGGACAGTATTATGTTTTTACTTTCTTATTAGCATAAAGACTATAATCTCTCCTTTTAATATTTTTTCTTGGACTTGTTTACAGGGGCAGTGATGGGAGAAGAGAGTCAAGGAGGAGAGAAAAACAGCAGGAACTGCTGAGAGCAACACATTTTTCTATATGCTTATATACAAAATGAGAGGGTCAGATTAAGTCATCTCTAAGATGCTTTCCATTTCAGAATCTATGAGCCTATACTACCTATTTAGATTGGATTGTGACTATCTATAGGAATAGAGTGGCTTGATCTAATAGTGTTAAAAAACACAACAGGAAAAACTCTCGTTTGCATTGTTTGAGCTTATGCTATGGCAGGGTAGTGCTATGGATTACATAATTGCCAAACAATGTGGCATGCAATGTCAACCACTCTATCACGTCATTGTCTGACATATTGAAAGTAGATGGTGTTGACCCACGAATGTTCTTGTTTCGCAAAAGTGAGAGGAAGTTTATACATTACAACCACTTGACATGTTATTTCAGCTGGGGATACTGCTGTGTTTGATGAATGTGGATTTTCTCAGCTGACAAGGTCTATAAACTACAGTTTCATAAATGAGTTTTTAACAGAGAGGATGAATGTGTGGCTTACTTAGACTGTTGGATCCCTGCTCCTTTAGGAGGAGATGGTGGTGTGGAATGGGCTTGACAGGTTCTGGTGATTAATGGCAATCCTAGGGCCTGAGGGAAGACATTTATTGAGGAAAAGCAGAGTGGTCAAAGCAGTGATGCAAGAGGGGAGGGTAACACAGTGGTCATGCTGAATCAAACCAAAGTTCGTCAATAATTCCATGTCCTCAGAGGTTGGGGGTGGGGATGGGGGTGGGAGAGGCAAGAAATAGCATATAAAGCAGGTATTTGATGATTGGGGAATTAGCATAGGGTCAGATAGAACACCCTTACTACAAAGGGAAACAGTAAGTGGCAGTGGAATGATGGCTTACCTGATGTATTTACCTTGGCCAGACTCATATTAATTTATAGGGGTGGTATACCCTCCCTTACCCATCTCTGTAATACTTTTTCAGTGCTACTATGGGCCCAAATATAAACAACTTATGGTAGTATATTAGCCTGAGTTTAGATCCTGACTCAGAAGTTTTCTAGATATGAGGACTTAAGGCAAGTTCTTAATCTCTCTGCCTCAGTTTCCTCACTTATAAGAGAAAGCATAATAGTATTGCCTACCTCACAGGGATGTTGTGAGGGTCAAATGAAATAATATGTATAAAGTTCTTTGCTCTTTAATATGCTATATGGCTAGCTACTATTATTATTATCAGGTACAACTTGGCAACTTCATGAATATGTAAGTATAAGACTAATGAAGTGAATTTGGAATGTTGTAACAATTCAGGATTGTTTGCTATATAATGAAAATATTATAGAACACTTAAATATTGTAAACATTAAAAATAATATCCATCTATAGAGAAAATGGCTCATCAATGTGAAAAATATTTGGTTAATTTACACAAATGTAATAGTTAATACAGCTAGAATATTCATATTTTTAAAAATAAAATTTGGAATCTAGATGAAACAGAATCCCTATCAACACTAATCAAGTTGTCAAAATTCTGATGAACTAAAATGATTTATAAACATAACCCTTCAGCAAGGACAATGTTTTAAAACATACTATGTGTAATGAGCAATGCCAGGCATTGGGAAGGAATATATTTATGACATGGAGCCTGCACCCTTTGGACTGGACTCCACCATGATCAAACCCCCGGGAAACTTCATCACCATCATCCTATAAGATTATGTCAGCTTTAGTATTTATTTCTTAATGTTACCATCATCATTATCCTCTGTTCTTCTGATTGAAGGGCTAAAAGACAAAGTAAAGAACTCCTCCCAAACCTCCATTTAAAAAGGGTTCCCAGGCCAATCATCTCTGAGCTTGTACAAGCTCCTTGGACTGAACTTTGCTATATTTAATTCTGGGTAACTCCCCACCCCATGTCATCTTCCTTTTCTGTGTTGTCTTCTCCCATAAGACTTTAAGTTTCTTAAGGATAGCAAGTGCCCTACTTTTTCTTCTTTATATCCCAAGCACTTAGCACAGGGCATGACATATAGTAGGTGCTTTTATGTTAATTCTACCATTTGACCATGTCAATTTGAATCTCTTCTTAGAATCCACTTGCTGCTTAAAAAATACTTTTAATTCAAGTTCCAGAGCAGACAAACAACTAGTATTTATTGAGGATCTATTGTGTGCAGACTATGGTATATCACAAGGAAGACTGCAATAAGAAAATTAGGAGGTCATTTGAAAACTTTCACTGATGAGTACTAATATTCAGCAACATTGGTTTCTCAGGAGATCTCCATATTCTCTATTAGGAGCTTTAGAACACCTTGTTATCCCTCTAGTCTTGAATAAAGCCCGTAGAAGAAAAAAGCTAATTAGAATTTTAACAGCCTGAGAAAAAAATGCTGCTTAAATGACAGTAGATGTGGAGGCCTCTGAGAAACTAACTTGTTTCCTCCATCTTTATGGTTTTAATAAAATTCTTTCAATATCACTACTTGAAGGTACTCACTTTCATATTTACGCTCAAATTTTAATTTTCTCAAAGTTTTCAAAAAATTTCATTAATCCTGAAAATTCTCTTCTTCCTTATTCATAAATGCAAAGCTTTACCTTTAATGGAGAAGAGTAAAGAAAGATGAAAAATCAAGCTATAATGATGCTATTTTACTTTGTAACGATATTTTAGCACAGAAAGAGAGCCAGAATTTCATTTCCAAAAAGCCTGTTTGCAGTAGTTGTGCAGGATCAAAAGTTCAATTCCAACAAAAACTAATAATATATTGGTTTTGGTAAGAGCTTTCTTTTTTGGGGGGGGGCAGGGCAATTGGGGTTAAGTGACTTGCCCAAGGTCACACACCTAGCATGTGTGTCAAGTGTCTGAGGTCGGATTTGAACTCAGGTCCTCCTGACTCCAGGGCCAGTGCTCTACTCACTGCACCACCTAGCTGCCCCAAGAGCTTTCTAAATGACAAATTTTATCATCTTTCTTTTAACTCTTTAATAATAATCTGTTATTTTAAGTGATATGAATATTCTTAAGTTTGAAGATCTGACATCTTGCATGAAAAAAATTAAGAAGTCAGGGAAGATTTGAAGGATGGATGGATGGTTACATTATTTCTTTTTTTCTGCCCTATTTTGGGATTATCATAGTAAAAGTTTATAAAGAAAACATTATACATACGCAAATGCACACATTACATGTACATTTACACATATGCATATGTATACACTAATATATGTTATATATAACATATGTGTATATATTTACTTGAATGATATAGCCCTAACAAACATAAACATTTCCCCCATCTAATATTTGGACAGGCTTTCCTCTATATCACCTTGGTATCTGAGAAAGTAAGCTCAAAATTTAGCTTAATTCTACATAACATTGGTCCTACAAAGTTCATGCCTAGTTGGGGCATCTGGACCAATTGCTGGATTAGCCTGTGCCTGAGTAATCATTGGGCTGGGGTCCCAAAGGTCCTTTTAGAAGGTCACTCATATTTCTGGGCATTGATACTGCAATGGTTACAAACTCTGGAGTGATGGGATGTGAAGGAGCCTTCTGGACCTTTCCAACATAAAATTGCAACTACTTTCTTCACTAGTTACCAAGGTCCCCTAGGAGATCTGAAGCAAGAGTGAGGCCAAAGCTGATTGAACTTTTTTGAATGACTGTTCTACTCAAATAGCTTCATGGCAGATAGATGGGCAGAAGGATTTTTAAACACTTTTTTCTCTCTTTTTTTAATGGGATAGGTTGGGAGGTAGATATACACTTCCAGATAAGGTCACTGGATTATTAGCTTTACTTAAATATTTTACTTTGTTACAAGAGAGCCCCCTGAATTGCAAATGTTTACAATTTCAAAATGAAACACATCTATAAAACTTTTAAAAAATTACAATATATAATGGGAGTCTGGAAACATGCACAGAGTACCTCTAATTCTACCTTCCCATGCAGAGATGCTGAGGAGCCTACTTTCTGCTTCCAGGCTGGTAAAACCTAGAGGCTATAAGCATGAAGGCAGAGCCTCAGTGGGCCTACTTCTCTGGGTCAGGGGCCCTGGCCATGGTGGAAGGTGGAGGAGTGGGTAGAGACTGACCAGTTCTCTTCATCCCCTAATTCCTACCTAGAAAAAGACAGATGATAAATACTACTTTACCTTGACTAACATCTGAATTTTGCTTGGGGAAATGGGTGTGGGAAGGTTTGCAGCTGTTAAGTTATTGTTAAGTGGTTTTTTCTAACCATGCAGGACAACACAAGTGGTGAACTAAGGTGGATATTTGGATGTAAATGTACATATTTTGTGTTTCAGGTCACTTGGGTGCACTTTTCTGTTTCTCACTGATGAAATCTCATGCATAAGTAAACACAAAATCTGTGTTATGCTAAAATTGCTCCCTAATACAACAGCCCCTGGAGTTAGGTGTTATTATAACACCAGGGGTTGTGGTATCCCATGAGATAATATTTGCAAAGCACTTAACACTGTGTCTGTCGTATAATAAGCACTTACTATATGTTTGTTTCCTTCTTTTCACTATCCAGTTAACAGACCAGACTCAGTTACAGAATGTTTCTGCATACCCAAGTCTCTCTAAGGCACTTCCACTTCCATATCACCAGGACTATCCTGAGAACCATAGTGCAGGCTAAGCAGCAGCCTAAAGCTGCCAATGCAACCACTATTTATTGTAGCATTCTGGAATTTCTTAAACCTTTAACAAGCATAAAACAATACTACCATTTTTATTAAATTCTTCTCCTTCTTTAATGTGTCACTGACAAAGGTTTGAGCATTGTGTCCCCAACCCCTTTTTCCCCTTGAGTTCTGGGCTTTTTATTGTGCAGTTTTACAAGAAACATGTCAGAACGGACTTCTTCCTCTCCCTTTACTTCTCCCTCTCTCTCTATCCTCTGTTTCTCCCTCTTTCTCTATTTCTCTTCCTCCTTCCTTCTCTCTCTTTTTCTCCATATATACGTACAAATGTGTATATATATATATATATATATATATATATATATGCTTTTACATACACACATATACAAATACGCATACATGTACATATACCTATACATATATGCACAGTCAATTCTGGTTCCATACAGGTAATGATGAAACATGTAAACTATGACAGAAAATGGACAGATTGTAGCAATAATTCAGCTAGCAGCTGTTGTGGTATGTAAGACCCAACAAGACCAGCAACAAGAGCTGCCAGCACACGTTCTTTTGATCCACTTTACTAAGGAAAGTAACATTAAGGGGTTAACAATCTTACTTTAATCACCCATATGAATATAACTCAGGTAGTTCAGGAGGAAAAGCCAGCAACCTGAACTTCAGAGCAAATACAAACAAGTTATATACATACACAATATATACAGACCAAATCACAATTCGGTTACCAGGAAAGCATCAACATCCGGATTCACGAGCTGGGAGGCTTTTAGAGCAGCTGCCCAAAGTCCCAAAGCCACTCTTCCAGTGGCTGAGAGCCCCAGACAGAATGATAACCTTTGAGCTTTTATGCTCTGGTTAGGGCTCAAAGGATTCACATCCAATCAGCAAAAGGGCTTGAGCCTAGGGTTTAGCACCTAGTTAGCAAAAGGGTGTGGGCCTGGGGCTTTGCACCTAGTAAGGCCCAAGCAAAGACAATTAATTTAGCATTCTAAAACAGTAAAAAAGTCCCACCTTAATTACCAATACACAGATTCTGGCACAGAATGAAACATGTATATACATATATATGTTTATATATACATACATACATGCAGGCATGCCTGCATGAATATACACATATATTCTCAGCTCAGCTATAACACTTATTTTGAAGAATAAAACTATAGACCAATATCCGTAATGAACACAGTTGCAAAAACTTCTAATAAAGTATTAGCAAAGAGACTAAAGCAACATATCATGAAGCTTAAATGCTATGAGCAGGTTGGATTTATACCAGGAATTCATGGTGGTTTAATATTAGAAAAGCTATGAACCTGATTAACCATATTAATAACAAAACCAATAAAAATTATACAATTATATCGATAGAAGCATGAAAAAGCTTTTGACAAAATACAACATTCATATCTGTTAAAAAATAACACTAGAAAATAAAAGAATGAATGGATTATTCCTTAAAATGCTAACTAATATATATCTAAAACTAAGAGCTACTACTATTTATAACAGGTAAATAAGACACCTTTCCAATATAGTCAGGGCTGAAACAAGGATGTCCTCTGTTACTGCTTCTATTTAATATAACATCCTAAATTCTGGCTATAGCAATAAGACTAGAAAAAGACCTTGATATAAAATCTGTAGGTAAAAAAAGCAAAACTATCACTTTTTTTGCAGATGGTATGATGATGCACTTAAAGAACCTAAAATTAATTAAATACCAAGTGTTTTCACCAAGTGTTCCCCATTCCTGGAATGCTCTTCTTTCTCATCTCTACCTACTAGATTCCCCAGCTTCCTTCGAATCTCAACTTAAGTCCCGACTTCTTTTTTTGGGGGGTGTGTTGCAACAATTTGTTAACAGCTATTGTGGGGGTGAAAGACCAACACAAGCCCAACAACAAGGATGCTGCCAGCACAGGTTCTTTTGATCTGCTTTACTAAGGAAAGCAACATTAAGGGGTTAACAATCTTATTTCCATCCAACATACAAATATAATTCACTTAGTTCAGGGGAAAAAGCTAGCACCCTGAACTTCAGAGCAAATACAAGCAAATTACAAACATCAACAGACAGACATTGTCTGATTCAAATCTCAATGCATAGTTACCAGGGTTTAACAAAGTCCCAGCATCCGGGTTTACAGGCTGGAGGGCTCTTAACTACAGCTGCCTAGTATCTCCAGTCAACACACCTCCAAGAGTGAGAGCCCCCAGCAAATATCTCTGTTCTCTCTTTTCATACACTCTTTAGCTGCCATCAAACGTCATCTGAGCGACCAGAACTCAGGCTTCTACTATTAGCTCTGGTCTTAGCAACTCCCCTTAGGACCCTGAGGGTTTCACACCCACGTAGGCTTACCACCTAGTAGGGTATGGGTTTGGGCCTGGGCTTTAGCACTGTTAAGATTCAATCAAAGATACCCAACTTAATTGATATTACAGGGATAAGAAGCAATTAGGATTAAGTGACTTGCCCAGGGTCACACAGCTAGTAAGTGTCAAGTGTCTAAAGGGGGATTTGAACTCAGGTCCTCCTGACTCCAGGACTGCTGCTTTATCCACTGTGTTACCTATCTACCCCTAAAGTCCCATCTTCTGCAAGAAGCTTGACACCACTGCCATCTCACTATTGATTATATCTGATTTATCATGTATAGATCTTCTTTGTACACAGGTATTTGCATAGTCTCACTCATCTGACTGTGAGTTTTTGAGAACAAGGAATGTTTTTTGTCTTTCTTTGTAGCCCCAATGATTAACATAATGCACAGCACATAGCAGGTATTTAGTAAGTGCTATTTATTTAATTGCTTGATTATATGTTGTCAATCCTGCGTAGACTATAAACTCTTTGAAGGCAGTTATTTAACTTTTGCCTTTGTATCCCCTGTAGTCAGTACCGTCTTGCAGTAAGTAGTAGGCAGTCAATAAAAGTTTAACGATTAATTGATCTATAGGATGACAATCCAGCAGCATGGTGTAATGAGGGAAAAGACAATAAATTTGAAATTAGAAGACGTAGGTTCAAATCTTGTCTCTGTTACTTCCTTCCAGTGTGACTAACCTCTCTGGGTCTCAATTTCCTCTTCAGGAAAAGGAGGGTGTTGGACTAGCTGACCTCTTAGGTTCCTTCTAGATCTAATTTAGCTAAACTCATTTTCAAAATGGAGAGATTCATGAGTTCACTCCTTATAAGCTTTCACGATTAGCTCCTAAAGCATCAAGTTCACAAAGACAGAGTCCCATTGTACTAAATACATTATACAATCCTGCAGGTTCTAAGGAGCAGCAAGTTTATCCTGATAAAGTTGCCAAGGCAGTACTACTTATAAATGGGGACCAATGGAATGGCCAAGTTTTCTTTTTCCTTCTCTAGAAAATTGGGCTGTAATAAATCATGTGTTATTTGTGTCTCTTTTGTGTATTGTATCAATTTTTTAAAAAAAAGTAACTCAAATATGGATGCAAGCATTTAGACAAATGAACATAAGATATGATTTCTGATAGAGTCTTTAATAAATCAGTTCTTTACCATCCATCCCTTTAGGAAGAGACATATTATTTAACTTCTTGTTTTCGACTTGGCGAAAGAGACAATATATCACAACACATTTACCTTTGAATGAAATACTTTTAGTGAATAAATGTACCCAAATAGTCTAACACCACACTGGGAATGAGATAAATCATAGTGCAGTCTGTATTGAGTTATCTTACTCACAGAGGGACCTCAAATAAGTCCAATACATTTCCTGTGCTTGTCAGCTAGAAGATTTTCTTTTGCACTTAATAAAGTTTCTTCAATCTCTTTAGGACACCCAGGGATACCTTCACAGTGTAAAGCCAAGTGCATCAGCCAGCATGCACGGGATCATATTAGATGTTACTTGTTTGCCTACTCGTTTTCACATTTCATTTTCCTCTTGAGGTCCATATGAAAACAACTAACAAGGTAAATATTCCCCTCAGGTGATCAGAACTCAAATTGACTTAACTGATTGCTTATTCTGGTGTCTTTAATCTTAAAAGTTGTTGCTTACAGCTTGTTCTTAGGGTAGAAACTTTATCTCATATCTGTCCAACACTCCACAGCTTCAAAAAAAAATTTGTTCTGACTGTCTGTGCCTTAATGTCAGGGCATATATGTAGAATCAATACGGTTTTTGTAACCAATAGCCTGAATCCTGTTTTCCAATGTCATTTTGTACAGTGAAATTCTCAATCCTCATTTAAAAAATGGGAATGGTGATAGCACCTACCTCCAAAGGGTCATTGTGAGGATCAAATGAGGTAAAAATTGGAAAGCACTTAGCACAGTCCCTGGCATGTAGTAAGTGATATATAAATATTAGTTATTATTATTGGGAAAACATAACCACAGAGATTAAAAAAACACTTCAAAGTCAAGGTAAGGGTTAAAGTGGCATGGACATAATGTTCAATTGATCATATAGAAAAAAATTGCAGATGAAGTTAGCAATGGGAAATGTCAACCAGCTGGGACATAGTCAATATGAACACAAATGTAGTTGTAGGAATAGCCGACAACTTGACATAACACATAAAACCGAAGTGTGTACTTCATGGAAGTCTGAGAGGCAGTATTGTGTAGGTGGAGTGCTTCCTTTGGGGTCAGGAAGAGCAGAGTCTAAGACTTGCCTTGGACATATAATTCTATGTTATGCCTGGGCAAGTCTTTTAACTTGTCAGTATAATGTTATAAGTTACAGAGTAAATGGTTATTTGCATTGGCAGAAGGAATTTCCTCACTGGAAGATCCCTATGCCAATAAAATCACAAGGTTCATTTGAGGAAAAAAAATACATAAGATGCCATAATAGGGGTGTGTGTGTGTATGTGTGTGTTTGTGTGTGTGTGTGTGTGTGTGTGTGTGTGTGTGTGTGTGTGTATACCTCTCGGCATCTATATTTACAAGTTTAATTTCTGAATTCTAGCAATCTAGTTCTTTTAAGAGGCAAGGAAGAGTACAAGGGGGACCTATTAACTTACCATTTAAAGGAAGTTGTACGATGGTCCTGACCAGCTAGGTGGCGCAGTGGCTAGAGCTCTGGCCCTAGAGTCAGATCTGGCCTCATTCACTTACTAGTTGTGTGACCCTGGGCAAGTTACTTAATCCTGCTTGACTCAGTTTCCTCATCTGGAAAATGAGCTGGAGAAGGAAATGGCAAACACTCTAGTATCTCTGCCAAGAAAACACCAAACAGGGTCACAAAGAGTTGGACATGACTGAAATGACTGAACAACAGCAAGGGTCCTACTGTTGAACAGCAACATATCTTCCCTTCCTTGTCTATACTTTCAAGCTGCCTGGATGTGCGCTTGTCATCTATATGACACACCTATATGCCACCCTTGGAGTCAGAAGACTTGAGTTTGAATCCTGTCTCAGATACTAGTTGTATGACCCTGAGCAAACAACTTAATCTCTCTAGGTCTCAGTTTCCTCATCTGTAAAATAGAGATAATAATAGCAACTAGTTTGTAGGGTTTTGTAAAGAATAAATGAGATGATGAACATAAAGACACTTTGCAAATCTTAAAGAACTATTTGAATGCCAGATGTCACTATTATTATTTTAGCATAATTTGTTTCCTCTGCTTCACCTGCTGAGCTTCCCTCTTAACCTTTTGCTCAAGCTTTGATGCTCTCAACATTTGTCCCTGCTTCCTTTTCCAGCTTTGGCATCCTTGACATCAATTCCTAGTTATCACTTTGGCACTAACATTCTTCAATGCCTGATTACAATTGATGTCTTTGGCTCCTGGTAGCTAGTTCCCTCTATCATTCCTGAATTATCTGACAATCACTGTTTAGGTAGGCCATGCCATGGATCCCAGCAGCTGGAGTAATATACGCTGTTAACCTTGATTTCCACTATATAATGGTAGAAAATAATTTGTGACCTCCAGCCAGGCACCATAGGTAAGGTCTTTTACATCCCAGGATTTTAAAACATTGCTCTTTTTGTGTCTATCATTGCATGCATGCAATTTGATGTATATCAAAATTAAAAATCCCCAAGATTCCATGGAGAGTAGAAATTTTGTAGCATAAAAATATGTTCACTTCTCAGAAGTAATAGAGTCATGGTGGAAGGAGCACTGAATTTGGAGTCGAAGAACCATGTATGAATGTCTGGCTTTAACTCACTGGCTTTGTGACAGTGGGCCTTTTAACTTTAAACTTCTTTAAATCTTTTAATCTCTCTGGGACCCAGAGAATCATAACATTTAAGAACTGGAAGGAACCTCAGTATCCATCTAATCTAAATTATACTTAATGAAGAATACCTTTGACAAAATCCTCAATAAATGGTCCTCCAGTCTTCTTTCAAAGACTTTGAAAAAGAGGGAGCCCCCTAACTCTTGAATCATTATGCTTCACTTTTGTCTAGCTCTAATTTTTCAGAATCTTTCCTTCATGTCATGCTTTAATCTGAAACTTTATCTTTTCCCACATATTCTAGTTTTGTTCTAGAGCCAATCCATCTTGTATGTGCTAGCCCTTCAAATGCTTAAAGACTGATAGTATATACATCTTAAGTCTCCTCTCCTCCCGGTTAAGCATCCTCAAATCCTTCAACTGATAATTGCATCATGAATTCTATAGTCACCTCACCATCCTGGTCACACTCTACTTTATCTATGTAGGTTTTACCTAAAATGTGCACTCAGAAATGAACACAGTACTCCAGATGTGGTCTGACCTGACCAGAGGACAGCAGAATAATACCTTCCTTGTTTTAACCACTTTGAGTATTATTCCTCTTTTTAAAAGTGATGTCTTTTATTTTTAAATTTCATTCATTTCCAAACATATCCCTTCCTCTTCCTTCACCATCAAAGATTTTTCCTTGTTACAAATTTAAAAATGGAAGAAGAAAAAAAGTCAAGACAAGAAAACCAGACGATGCACAGACTTTGTCTGACAGTATGTGATATATCCATGCTCTTGGACCTCTGTAATTAAGGGAGGGAAGGAGGTCTAGATTCTTAACTCCAGGGTTAAGTTTAATCATTATAATTATATTTCATCACCTTAAAAACACATAAATGCCCAAGGCTTTTCCAATATAATAAAACTTGCAATAATATTAAAATTGAATTAAAGATTTAATGCTGTACTAATTAATCTACCAGGAGGATGCTTTACAAAACTACACAAAATAATAATAAAATTCATTTGAAGGGACAAAAGACCTAGACTAGTAACAGAAACAATGAATACAGCATGGGAAACTCAAAACTTAACTGTATTACAAAAAAGTAACCAGCGAAATGGGGCAGTTAGGTGGTGCAGTGAATAGAGCCCTGGGCCTGGAGTCAGGAAGACCTGAGTTCAAATCCAGCCTCAGACACTTACTGCTTGTTCCTGGACAATTCACTTAACCTGGTTTGCCTCAGTTCCTTATTTATAAAATGATTTGGAGACCGAAATGACAAACCATTCTAGTGTCTTTGCTAAGAAAATGCCAAAAAAAAGGGTTACAAAGAGTTGGACATAACAGCACAACAAGTCATCAAAATTATTTGTTACTTCTGTTTGTTTGTTTTAATGACTAGACCTCTCTATTTGGCCCGGCCTATTTGTGCAGGGGCTGTTATTCACAAACCCCATTTCTCTTCTTTTCGACAAGAAAGTTTTAACCTGCTGTTTCCAATCTGGGCTGCTTTGCCCCTCCTTAGGCAACCTCTTCTTCCCTCCCCCAGGGACTTTCTGTATTAATGCTGAACTTAAGGCAGACACTGGATCAGCTTAGCTCACTGATGCACAGAACACCCGGGTTTAAGAAATCTGCCAGCCTCAGGCTCCTCTGTAGATTTAATTTTAGGTGTGTGCCACCATGCCTGGTGGTACTGGTTGAAAGATAGAAAAGAGTGGAATAAAATAGATAAGGAAGCATCAGAAGTAAGTGAATGAAATAATCCAGTGTCCCACAAATGTCAAAATATAAGTTTGATAGAAAAATATTCCTTATTTGACAAGAATTGCTGGGATAACTGGGAAGCAATCCAGCAAAAATTAGGTCTAGACACTGTATCTTACCTGAAGACAAGAGAGGTTAGGTGACTTATATAGTCACAAAGCTGGTGTTTGCGGCAGGATTTGAACTTAGGGTTTCTTGACTTTAGTTTGGCATACCTTACTGTGCCATTTAACTGCCAAGAGCTACAGAAAAGAAGTTATGCATGCAGAAAACCTGAAAATTCCTGCCTGGGGTTTAAGGAAAGGGAATGGTTCTTAACCTGGGTCCATGAACTTGGAAAGGGAAGATAAAAGCATCTTTATTTTCACTAACCCTTAAACTGAAATTTAGCATTTCTTTCAATTATCTGAAACCATTCTTCTGAGATGAGGTCCATCAGTTTTACTTCACTGACAAAGGAGTGTCATACAAAAAGGGTCATGAACTCCTGGTCAGCATCAACATCTCCAACTATAACATATAGCACAATAATCTCAAAATGAATCAAAGATTATATCAAAAAATTAGAGGGAAACCAGATCAGGTCCCTTTCACAGATATGGCTAGAGGGTGAATTCTTAGCCAGACAAGGGATAGAGGGTGTTATAAATGATAAAATAGAAAATTTTGATTTCATGAATTTGAAAAACTCTGCATGAATAAAATTAATGAAACTAAGATAATAATGAAAGCAGTAGATTCAGAAAATATATTTGTATCAAATATTTTTGAGAAGGGGTCTAATATCCAAGATAGGTAAGTAACTAACAGAAATATTTGCCAAGATCCATTCTCCACTAGACAAGCAGTCAAAGGATACTAGAAAATAGTAGTCAGAAGAATCACAACCCATTATCAGCCATGTGGAGGATTACTTTGAACCACTGATAACAAAAGAAATACAATTCAAAACACTTTTTCATAGAATATCCAGCAAATTGGAGAAAGAAATAATTGATTTTGAAGAAGCTGTAGGAAGACAGGCATGCAAGTTATACTGATTATACTGTGTTTTAATCTCACCATTATGGAGAGCAATTTGGAATTATATTTTTAAAAAGTATGCTTTTTTAAAAAAATGGAGATGCCCTTGACCCCATGGTCCAGTAGTCCCCAATTTTGTGAATTCTAAAAACTACAGACTAGTGAACTAGATGCCAGTGCCCAGGAAAATTGTATTCTAGGGAGTCTGGAAGTATCTAGAAAGGGAAATGACTGGTAATCACCAGGAGCCAGCATAAGTCCACTAAAATGAATTTCTACCAGTCTCTCCTTTGTTGCCGGGGTTATTATTGGACTAGTAGGTCACAGAAGGTTAGAGGTCATACTTAACCTCACTGGTTTTGGCAGTCCTGACGGGTGTTCCATGTGTTATCGATAGGGATAACATAAGGATTTCAATTCTAGTGATATTTTTGTCTCAAAAATAGTAAATATTAAATTATGTATGTACCTGGAAAAAATGGAGGTAATGGAAGGTTGTCTAAAATGTCCAAAAGAAAAAGGGAAGACCAAAAGAAACACATCATAGCTACAACAATATTCATAGCAACACTTTTTGTAGTAACAACAACATAAACTTCAAACATAGTAGGTCCCTATCTACTAAAGCACAAGTCTGAAGGATTGCTTATGTTGCCTGTCCCCGGCGTATAGTCTATCTGCAAAGGGCACAAAAAATTTCAAGGCTCCTGCCTTAAATTGATTGAAATCACAGGCATTCCTTCAGTAAATATCTATTATTTACTAGATACTAGACTTGACCCTTGCCTACCAAGATCTGTTCCTTACAATTACTTCCTAGACTTTGACCCCTTTGTATTGCAGCATTGGATTCTTTCTGCTTAAATAAATTAACTCTAAGTCCTCCTGGTTTGCCCTGATCTATTTCTGTCTGTGTTCTTGTATGACAGTGTTTATAGCATGATTAGGTAAATGAAAACTTTGCATTTAAGATAATTTGGAATAGAGCCTGGACCTGTGACTTTATTAGTAGAGTCTGCAAGATAGATGCCTGATATATATGGTAGGTTTGGGGGAGGATTAAGCTAAGAGGTAGCCCTAAGTATTAAATTCTCCGGTGTTATTTTGTGAGGTTTTATGTGGTAGTGCATTGTTTTTGCCTTATTTTCTTGTGTAACTAGCTCCACTCTATTTTTTCATATTTGACTGGAATATCTTTTATGGCTTCTTTTAAAGTACTGATTAAAAAGTAGCACAGCATAGGGTCAAGGAGAGATGCCTGGGACCTTCCAGGAGAAATTTCCATTCAATGTAACATTGTTTGATTAAGATAGCTCCTTTTAGATTGATCATCCTTCAGTTCTCATTACACCTAACCATACCATCATACAATGTGTTTATCTAGACACAAAAGATATCACAAAAGATTTCACCAAATGCTCTACATAAATCTTTTCTGTTTCCTCACCTGTAAAATGAAGGAGTTGGATCAGCTGATCTTTAAGGTTTCTCCCATCTCTTAATACGATAATTATAACTAGTCAGTGAATGTTACTAAGGAGTTTCCTTCATTGTTGTCCCCCTCCATCACCATCACCACCACCGCGTGTTCTCCTCTAGGCCTCCCATGCCTATCCCTGGTCCTGGCTTTGGTATGACTGATGCCTGTTTTGCAAAGTAAGATTCTTTCAGATAGAAAATTTGAAATTTGTTCATTAAAACCTTCCTAGCAATCTCGTTGTATGCCATTTAATAATGGCTTACGTTTATAGAAGGCTCTAAGGTGATACTTTTCAAATATATTATTTAATTTAGTTTTTGCAATGACTATATGAAGTGAATAATAGCGAAGGGATTGCCCAAACTCATTTAGCCAAGATCCAAATCCTGACCTCCCGACCGCAAGTCTAAAGTTTTGTCTGGGGCATCTATCTGAAATCTCAATCCAGGTATCAATATGATCTTTTCAAGAAAAGGAGATAAATTGAGTTGCATCATGCAATAGCTATATACTCTGGGAAAAATAAATGGTCTGTGTTTAGTTTTCAGTTGTATCTGACTCTTCATGACCCCCTTTGGAGTTTTCTTTGGCAAAGATAATGGAATGGTTTGCTCTTTCCTTCTCCAGCTCATTTTACAATTGAGGAATGAGGCAAACAGAGGTTAAGTGACTTTTCCAGGGTCACACAGGGAGTAAGTGTCTGAGGTCAAATCTGAATTCTGGTCTTCCTGACTCCAGGCCTAGAACTCTACACACTGCGCCACCTAGCTGGCCTCTGAGAAATCCAAATTACAGCTAATTTGTACATTCTTGATAAAAAATCCTTTGATGGAGGGGGAGGGCAGATGGGGGTGAAAGTAATCAAAAATAAACACTTTCAAAAGGGGACAGGGTCAAGGGAGAAAACTCAATAAAGGGGGAGGGGTTGGGAAGGAGCAAAATATAGTTAGTCTTTCACAACATGAGTATTGTGGAAGGGTTATACATAATGATACACATGTGGCCTATGTTGAATTGCTTGACTTCTTTGGGAAGGTGGGTGGGAAGGGAGGAGGGGGGAGAATTTGGAACTCAAAATTTTTTAAAAACAGACATTCAAAAACAAAAAAAAGGTTTTTGCATGCAACTAGAAAATAAGATACACAGGCAATGGGGAGTAGAAATTTAGCTTGCCCTACAAAAAAGGAAGGGAAGAGGGGATGGGAGGGGAGTGGGGTGACAGAAAGGAGGGCTGACTGGGGAACAGGGCAACCAGAATATACGCCATCTTGGAGTGGGGGGGAGGGTAGAAATGGGGAGAAAATTTGTAATTCAAACTCTTGTGAAAAACAATGCTGAAAACTAAATATGTTAAATAAATAAATACATTAAAATAGAATCTTTTTAAAGTTCAAAAAAAAATCCTTAACTGTTTAAACTACAGAACAGAGACAGAATACAAGGATGACTTTCATACACTATTATATTAAATAGCATATACACTCCAGATTTATACACATACTTGTCTAGGTGTTACAGCGGATGGAGTGCTAGGCCTGGAGTCAGGAAGATCTGAGTTCGAATGTGACCTCAGACACTTAATAGCTGTGGGACACTGGGCAAATCATTTAACTTCTGTTTGCCTCCTTCCTCATCTGTAAACTGGGGGTAATAATAGTACTCATATCCCAGGGTTATTTTGAAGATTAAATGAGAAAATAATAACAATGCACTTAGCCCAATGACTGGCATATAGTAAGCATTTGATTACCATTATGATTAGAGTGTATGGTAAGTAGAGTGCTGGCCTTCAAGCCAGGCAGATCTGCCTTCAAGCTCTAGCTCTGAAACATACTAGCTGTGCGACTAAGGGCAATCCCCTTTCTCTCTCAGTGATCTAGGTAAATTTCTAAGATTGTTAAGTTGCAAATAGGGTGTCATCATATTTGGAGAGAGGGTCTCCTCATCTAGGAGATTCCTCTAATAATGAAATCCTAAAAGAGTGTCTGCCATATAGCAGGTGCTTGATAAATGTTCATTGACTGACTATGCCAAGTATCCTCAAAATCCTCATTTCATTTACCTAACAATGACATAAATGTTGCTACATAAGAACTTGGACAACAACAGCTCAGGGCAGATTAGGGGCAGCTTGGGGTAAGGATTTACCCCAGGAGAAAGAATCTAGTAGATGTCATAATGCAAAGAGGTAAAATTTAGGAAGTAAGAGAATAGAGCAGATTCTGGCAGACAAAGGTCAAGTCCAGGTCCTTGTGCTCATTTAATACCAAATAGATATTTGTTGAATAAATGAATGTGATTCCAATGGCTTTAAGGGAATTCTGAGTACTAACTATAAAATTTAATCAGTGAACACTAACTTCAGAATAAACTCCAAAATTAAAAAAAAAATTCCAAAGAGTTTTAGAGAAGCTATCAGAAGGGGGAGAATGCACATTTATATACTATAAACAAATGGACAGCTTTAAAGGGGTAAAATGTTGGTAATATGTTTTAATATCATCCAGTAGCTATGTAGATAAGTCTTAGAGAATTCCTTGAAGCTTATTTTATTGTTGCTTTGTGTGGGGGCCATGGAGGACACTGAGCCCTAGCTCCAGCCTCAGCTATAAAAATATGTGTTTATGACAGTTTAAATAGATATAAACCATAAACCATGCTCCTGGGTGCAACATCCTGTTTACTGATGAAAGCACAGCAAGACTAAGGGAAAAGGATTGCAATCCGATATGTAATCAGACTGACCACAGGGATTTCGGGATGCCGAATTCCTCAGCAGAGAGCAGATCAGTGTCAGATGATGCTATTTAGGGCAGTCAGGGCATGTTCTGCAGTGGAATAGCAGATTAGGCAATGGACCCTATCTGGAAAGAAAAAGAAGCAGAGGCTGTAGCAGTGACTTCAGTATCATCACGTAGGCTGATTTTGGCTACTCTTTCTCGAAGGGATACAGCTGGAAAACTGGAGGCAAAATATCTCAGTGTTTTCTGGGTTAATTCTCCAGATCGTTGCAATTTTCTCACCTTTTTGATATAAAATATACATCCTGAAAGGTGTTGATACTGTCAGCATAGGCTATATCATAGCTACATTGTCAGGGTTTCTTTCTGTGTTTTAGCGTTGATGGTAAATGTTATAGAATTCTCACATGATTTGGAAGAGTGGAAAGGACACTAACTTTGGAGTTGGAGGACATGGGTTCAGACCCTGCTTCTGCCACTGGCTATGGGAAAGTCTCCATTCTCCCATCTGCACAATGAGGAGGTCTAAGTCAATGACCTTAGGACTCCTTGAATTCATAATTGCGTCAATTATTTCATGCAGCAACCGTACTAATCTATTAGATGAGATAACAAAGGTAAAGTGAGTTGTAAACCTCAAAAGTCCTAGAAAATGTTTATTATTGTTGTTGTTGTTATTATTGTTGAGCTCTTTAACAACATGTATTAAGGAACATCTACTCCTAGCCTTACTTCTGGAGCAAGACTATTTCTGGTACCTACATCCTCACGTTCTTCCAAGCTAAGTGCATCTCAAGTAGAGGCATACCATGCTATCCTCTTACAATGTCATGCTTCAGTGCTTTTTCAAAGTGTGGTCTTGAAGGCTCTGACAGGGAAAAGCAGTCCTTCAAAGATACTGCCAAGCTTTGAAAAGACTTCTTAAATTATAGGCTGGTATGAACACTCTGATATCTGAAGTCTAGTCTTGATAAGTTCAGAGAAACATACCATAAAGAGAATGGTTACAACAACCCATGAGACCCTGTACTGACGCAGAAAGAATTTCAGTAATGGAGAGAGTATCCTCATAGAGCACATGGCTGTATTTAAGTAAATGTCTATGGGCATGAATGAAGATCAGAAAAAATCAAATGGACTAAAATTATTCAGTTACCTTAGTTTCCCTGGCTTCCTTCAAAATATAACTCAGATTTTACCTTCCACAGCAGGCCTTTCTTAACTTCCCCAGATACTAGAATAATATTCCATGTACCCTGATATCTATCTTTCCACATATACATGCACATACATGCACACACATAATTATTTATACAACACTCATGCTCCCGTTAGAAAATAAACTTCTCAAGGCCAGAGACTCTTTTTGCTTTTCATTGTTTTCCCAGTACTTATCACAGTACCTGGCACATAATAAGTGATTAATAAATGATTGTTAACCTGTAAAATGAATGAATATAAAGCATAAAAGTATTACTTTAAAAAAGAACAAACCAAATATCTGTTGTGTACCAAACCCACGATTTCATTGAAATAGGGAACTCTTGATAAGGAGTCAAACCTTAAGATGAAATGTTTAAATTCTAGGATTCATTTCTGGAAATGAAGCCAAATTAATTTAGAAAAACCATAATGCTAGGATTTGCAAAAAGAATAGGGGCATATAACATTAATCTTATGCTTTCATAAGGTACCTTACATTTATAAGAACAGGTCATCCAAATTCATGGTTTCACAATTTCTTTCTCTAGAGAAATAGAATTTTCTCTCCCAACAATTGGTTTCCTTCTCACTACTAAGATGAAACCCCCATAACCTCTAAATTATGAAAAAATAAACATTGCACATCTCTATTAGGAACTTTCTCTTTCCTTCTGATGGGTATCAAAGCTAAGTAAATTTTATAAAGCAAGTGAGCTTAATAATTTGGGGAAGTTTCTGATCGTAATGATAAATTGGTGGCCACATTGTTAAACTCCTTTTAGGAATAAGTCCTCTTTCTACCAAATTAATTTTGTGATTTTTTTCTGAACATACTGACTTCCAAATTTCCATCTGGTTTCAACTAGCACAACTTAAGTTGATCCCCAAAGTTCAGACAAATGGCAATATAATAGGGTAATTTTCTAAGTCTTAAAACAATCAGGTACTTCCAAAAACTTTCTTCCAAGTAAAACTTGTGGTAATATTCCAATTATCCCCCGCCCTTGTCTTCATCCTCATTGCAAGAATAGACAGTGACAGTAAGAATAATCAGCCTGATTCATATCCTTTATAACTGTATGAAGAAAGGCCCTGCTTATGTAGGATATGAATCATTCTCACAGGAGAACATTTTGTAGTTATTGTAAACATTTGTCCTCTTCACAAGAAAAGGAAACAATTATTTCTGTCACTTGGGCCAAACAAATCTTTGCCAATTTCTAATTGGATTGTTCAAATGTGAGCAGTTAAATGTATGCTAGGCTATTCCTGGACATGTACAGTAGAATTTTATGTTGCAGAAATAAATTTGATAATTCTTGTTTCCTCTGGCATGTGTATATGTATATATACATACACATACACATATATATATATACACTACACTACACACACACACACACATACACACACACACACACACACACACACACACACACATGCATATATCTTTATTAGAAGAGGAGACCCAAAAGTGTTGTTATCAATAGAGCCTTCTTTGTTAAACCATGATGATCCAGAAGGCCAACTAACTTCTTTTCCAGTCTAAATATGTCTACTAAGTCATTAGGTAAATAGTTCAATCTGTCTCTAGATAAATTGTGCACTAACAATAAGATGTGTAGAACAAGGAAAATTATTTTCATTTTTCCAACAGATATAATAAATCAGACTTATTTATTTACTCGCTTAGTTTTTTCTGCTTAATAGCATTTTATTTTTTTCCAGTTATATGTAAAGATAGTTCTCAACACTAATTTTTATAAGATTTTGAGTTTCAAATTTTATTCCCTCCCTCCCTTCCTGTTTTCCCCAAGACAGCAAGCAATCGTGAGGACTTTATCAGAGACACTGGCTATAAAAATTATTTCCTAGCTTTCTCCTTTCATTCTAATCCTTGTTGAATTGACTTTGTTTATGCAAAAAGCTTTTTAATTTAATATAATCAAAATTATACATTTTGCATATCATAATGTTCAATATCTCTTGTTTAGAAATAAATTCTTCCCTTCTCCTTAGCTCTGACAGATAAACTATTCCTTGCTCCCCTAATTTGTTTATAGTATCACTCTTTATATTTAAATCGTGCACCCATTTTGATTTTATCTTGGCACATGGTGTAAGATGTTGGTCTATACCTAGTTTCTGCCATACTATTTTCTATTTTGGGGGTTTATCTAACAGCAGATTACTATAGTCATTTACCACTTGTCTTGCATACCTAACCTATTCCACTGATCTATAACTCTATTTCTTAAGTAGTAACAAATAGTTTTGATGATAGATGATTTATAATACTGTTTTATATCTGGCACAGCTAGGCCATGTTCCTTTGCATTTTTCCCTTTAATTCCCTTGGTATACTTGACCTTTTGTTATTAACTTTGTTATTATTTTTTCTAGCTCTGCAAAATAATTTTTGGCAGTTTGATTGGTATGGTACTGAATAAGTAAATTAATTTAGGTAGAATTGTCATTTTATATTAGTTTTGCTTCCCCATAGCAATTGATATTTTACCAATTATTTTGATCTGACTTTATTTGTGAGAAAAGTGTTTTGTAATTGTGCTCATAAATTCCTGGGTTTGTCTTGGCAGTATGACTCCCCAATATATTATATTGTCTACAGTTATCTTAAATGGAATTCCCCTATCTTTTGCTGCTGGGCTTTGTTGGTAATATATAAAAATGCTGATGTTTTAAATGGGTTTATTTTACATCCTGTAACCTTTCTAAAGCTGTTATTTCAAGTTTTTTATTTGATTTTCCAGATTCTATAAGTATTTTTTCCTCATTGCCTATTCTTATTATTTCAATTTCTTTTTCTTCTCTTATTACTAAAGATAGCATTTCTAGTACAATATTGAATTATAGTGGTGTTAATGGGCATTCTTGTTTCACCCGGTAAAGGGAAGCAAAGTAGGAGTTTTTGCTGCATTGAGTTCTAGCCAATCAGAGACTTGTATGTGGGCTGTAGCCAATTAGACATGTGGATTGATTTTCAGCCAATCAGATATCGACTAGAACTGTATATAAAAACAGCCAGTGTTGAGAGAAAGCAGATGTTGAGAGAGCTAGCCTTGCGAGGGTGAGCCAGCACTGAGAGGAAAAGAGATAAAGAAGAAGAATGAGTTTTGAGCATTGATCTAGGAAGAAACCTCTGAGAGATGTGAGGAGACCTTTGAGATTGGAAGGGAGAACTCTAAGAGTGAAGAGAAGACCTTCGATGGCAGAGACTTGCTGAAGGAACTTCAGAGCTGTAAAAACAAATAGATTTGTAGGGCAGAAACCTGCCATTGGGAAGGAGGCTTAGCTTAAGACCCTTGTAAGAGCTGTTAAAGTGAATTGAACTGTTAACACAGAGCCTCTGGACTTCGGACATGTATTGAGATGGTGGTGCTGGTAAAGTGTGTTGGTTTTACTGTGATATAGGGGTGGATGCTGTGGTATTTTCTCTACCCTTAAGGATGTGTTGAACTAGGCAAGACCCCAGCCTGGGACTCCCTGATTGTGTAAACAAGTATTTTAGGGAATGCTACTAAATGCAATGATATATGCTGTATACCATATGACATACTGAGTGTTATGATATACCTGTATATACACACACATATATGTATGTATGTATGTATATATATATATATATGTATTAAATGATATGTTTTGTTTAAGGATGTCGTTATGAATATTATGCTTTACTTTATTGAGCAATGCTTTAATTTATTGCTGAATAAATAGGGAGTTCATTATACTACATGATTAGACCCTTAAAATTATTCACAGCAGCAGTCCTCAGTTGTGCTGCCATGATTGGCATATTAATCATATTGAGAAAGTTTCTAGCTTATCACTTTTACATATAATGGTTGCTGATGGTTGTAGTTAGATACTACTTATCATTTTAAGGAAAACTCCATTTATTCCTATGTACTGCAGTGTTTTTAATAAGAATGGGTGTTGTATTTTGTCAAAAGCTTTTTCTGCCTCTATTGAGAGCAGCATATGATTTCTGTTAGTTTTGTTATTGATACAGTCATTATGCTGATAGTTTTCCCAATATTGAACCAGCCCTGCATTCTTGGTTTAAATCTTGCCTTATCATAGTGTATCATCCTCATGATAAGTTTCTATAACCTTTTTGCTAATATTTTATTTAAATTTTTGCATCAATATTCATTAGGAAATTTGGTCTATAATTTGATCATTCATAAAACAAATTGGTCTGTCATTTTCTTTCTCTGTTTTCGTTCTTCCTGGTTTAGTTATCACCACCATATTTGTGTCATAAAAAGAATTTGGTACTACTCCTTCTTAACCTATTATTCCAAATAGTTTATATAGTAATGGAATTCATTGTTCTTAAAATGTTTGATAGAATTCACTTGTAAATCCATCTGGCCTTGGAGATTTTTTCTTAGGGAATTCATTAAAGACTTGTTCAATTTCCTTTTTTAAAATGCATTAATTTAAATATTTTATTTCCTCATCTGTTAATCTGGGCAGTTTATATTTTTGTAAAAATTCATCCATTTCATTTAAATTGTCAGATTTATTGTCATTCAGTTGGGCAAAATAGCTCCTAATAATTGTTTTAATTTTCTCTTCATTGGTGGTGAATTCACCCTTTGCATTTTTGATACTGGTAACTTGTTTTCTTCTTTCTTTTCTAAAAATCAAATTAGCCAAAGGTTAATCCACTTTATTGGTTTTTTCACAAAACCAGCTTTTAATTCTATTTGTTAGTTCAATAATTCTTCCTTTCAATTTTATTAATCTCTACTTTGATTTTCAGAATACTTTCTTGTGGATAGCAATATATTAATTTATTTCAATGAAAATATAACACAAAAGTTATTCAAAACAAAGACATATTCAATAGTTTAAGGGCATGCCAGGCAGGCCAGTGACCATTTATCAGTTTGAGGCTCCCCTCAACTTTCAGAATTTTTAATTTGGTATTTAATTGGGAATTTTTAATTTGTTCTTTTTCTAGCTTTTTAGTTGCATGTCAAATTAATTGATTTCTTCTTCCTCTATTATATTCACATAATCATTTAGAGATATAAATTTTCCCCTAAGAACTGCTTATGCTGCACCCCATAAATTTTGGTATGTTGTCTCATTTTTGTTGCTCTATTTGATGAAATTTTGACTGTTTCTATGATTTGTTGTTTGACCCAGTCATTCTTCAGGATTAGATTATTTAGTTTCCAATTACTTTTTAAATTATCTTTCCGTGGCCCTTTATTTCGTACAATTTTATTGCATCATGATCTGAAAAAGATGCATTTAACATTTCTGGCTTTCTGTATTTGTTTGTGAGGTTTTTATGCCCTAGTGCATGGTCAATTTTTGTGTAGGTACCTTGTACTGCTCAGAAAAAGGTATATTCCTTTCCATCCCCATTCAATTTTCTCCAGAGGTCTATCATATCTAACTTTTCTAAAATTATATTCACCTCCTACACTTCTTTCTTGTTTACTTTATGGTTAGATTTATCTAGTCCAGAGAGGGGGAGGTTGAGGTCCCCTACTAGTATAGTTTTGCTATCTATTTCTTCCTGTGACTCACTTAACTTCTCCAAAAATTTTGATGATATACCACTGTAATATCAATTAAGTTGGGACTTTCTTACTGTCTTAAAATGATTAATTAAGTGTCTTTGATTGAGTCTTATTAGGTGCAAAGCCCCAGGCCCAAACCCCTATCTACTAGGTGGTAAGCCTATGTGGGTGTGAAGCCCTCAAGGTCCTAAGGGGAGTTGCTAAGACCAGAGCCAATAGTAGGAGCCTGAGTTCTGGTCACTCAAATGACATTTGATGATGGCTAAAGAGTGTATAAAAAGAGAGAACAGAGATATTTGCTTGGGGCTCTCACTCTTGGAGGTGTGTTGATGTAGAGACTCTGGGCAGCTGTAGTTAAGAGCCCTCCAGCCTGTAAACCTGTATGTTGGGACTTTGTTAAACCCTGGTAACTATGCATTGAGATTTGAATGAGACAAGGTCTGTCTGTTGATGTTTGTAGTTTGTTTGTATTAGCTCTGAAGTTCAGGGTGCTGGCTTTTTCCCCTGAACTAAGTGAATTATATTTGTATGTTGGATTGAAATAAGATTGTTAACCCCTTAACATTACTTTCCTTAATAAAGCAGATCAAAGAAGCTGTGTTAGCAGCTTTCTGTGTGCTGGTTGTTGATGGATCTTACACCAATACAGCAGCTGCTAGCAGATTGTTGCTACAACCGCTTGGTACATATATGTTTAGTATTGATATTACTTCATTGTCTAAGATGCCTTTTAGCAAGATATAGTTTCCTTCCTTTTCTCTTTTAATTAGAACTATTTTTGCTTTTGCTTTGTCTGAGATCAGGATTGGACCCCTGCTTTTACTTCAGGTGAAGCAGAATCTCTTCTATTCCAGTCTTTTATCTTTACTCTGTATGTGTCTCTCTTCTTCAAATGTGTTTCTTGTAAACAACATATTGCAAGATTCTGGTTTTCAATCTAGTATGCTATCCACTTCTCTTTTATTGGAGAGTTCATCCCATTCACGTACACATTTGTGAGTAATAATTGTGTATTTTTCTTCATCTTAATTTTCCCTGTGTTTATACTTTTCTCTCTCCTTTTAACTTGTCCCCTCTCACCAGTATTTGACTTCTGATCACCACCTCTCTCAGTCCATCCTCCCTTCCATCAGCCCCCACCCCCACCTTTCTTTCCTTTTCTACCTTTCATCTCTTACTTCTGTCCTCCCTTCTATCAGCCCCATTCTTTTCTTTCCCCTTTCCCCTCCTACTTCCCTATAGGGTAAAATAAATTTATATACCCAAATGAATGTTTATGTTAGTCCTTCTTTGAGCCAAATCCAATGAGAGTAAGATTCAAGCATTATTTGCCCCCTCCCTTACCTTCTATTGTAATAGGTCTTTTGCACCTCCTCATGTGATGTAATTTACCCTCTTCTGTCTCTCCTTCCCTCTTCTCCTGGTACCTAGCAGCCCTTTTTTCAACCCTTAATTTTTTATATTACATCAAAGTCAAGTTATACCCACACCTATGTATATATGTCTATGTCTATGTATATTCCTTCTAACTGCCCTAATAGAGATACTGTTCTCAAGAGTTAAAAGTATCATCTTCCCATGTAGGGATGTAAATAGTTTAACCTTATTGAATATTTTTTTTTCTTATTTACCTTTTTATGTTTTTCTGTTCTGCTCTGGTATTTTCAACAGTAAAGTTTGAAAGTCCCCTATTTCATTGAATGTCCATCTTTCCCCCGGAAAGATTATGCACAATTTTGCTGGGTAGTTCATTCTTGGTTGTAATCCAAGCTCTTTTGCCTTCCAGAATATCATATTTCAGCCCTCCCATCCTTTAATGTAGAACATGCTAAGTCCTGTGTAATCCTTACTGTGGCTCCTTGATATTTGAATTGTTTTCTTCTGGCTGCTTTCATTATTTTCTCCTTGTCCTGATAATTCTGGAGTTTGGCTACAATACTACTTGGAGTTTTCATTTTAGGTTCTTTCAATGCCTACTTTATCCCCTGGTTCTAGGATATCAAGGCAGTTTTCCTCATAATTTCTTGAAAGGTACTGTCCAGTCTTTTTTGACCATGGCTGTCAGGGAATCCAATAATTCTTAAATTATCTCTCCTGGATATGTTTTATAGTTCAGTTGTTTTTCCAATGAGGTATTTTGCTTTTTCTTCTATTTCTTCATTCTTTTTATTTTATTTGACTGATTCTTGATGTATCACAGAGTCAATAGATTCCACTTGCCCAATTCTAATTTTTTTGAGGTTCTAAATTGACATTTATTATTTAAGTTCAAAAACTTGTTTCAAAGAGGGTAGAGGGAACATTCAGAACAAAGAATCAAAGATGCAGCCCTAGTGGAGGGGGAGGAAGGAGGAGACAGCAAGACCAAAGCACTCATCTGTGTCTACTCTAGACAGGGTGGATGCTGATTTCTTAGCCTTGGTACAAGGCACACAATGAAGCACACATTAAGATGAAGTCCCAGGGAGTACAGTTTTTAGGAAACCATCAAGGGGTGACCAAAGTTAAACATCCAACTAAGGATGGGGATGAGGATTCTCCTTGGATCAGCAGCAATGCTTCCTTTGATGTAATTGAAGCATAAATGCTTGATAAGTTCCATTCCAACTATTTCAGCTTTTATGAAACACTCTTGTAATTAAAGTGTTTGTGCTAAAGAATTCCATCAACACCTCTCTAACTTCTTGTACTTTGCTTCTGGTTTCTTTGAATATGCATCCACTTTGTAGACTGCCTGCTCAAGAGCTACTACTTGTTCCTGATCTGATCCAGATTAGGCTGAAGTGCTGCATATTTCTGGTTTAAGTCCTTTAGGTTTCTACTTATGTTTACTGCAATATCTTTAATTTCTAGATACTTTGAGCTAGTCAGTTTGTTTATAATTTCCAGAAGTTTAATGTCTTTACTGGTGGCCATCAGCTTACCTGTCAGGTATGTGGCCATTTTTGAGAACATGTCCTGCCACAGTTGTGTGATGTCACTTCAATGGACTCTGTGACCTTCTTGGCTGATTCTACCACTGCATTGTCTAGTCTGGGGAAGGGAGGAAGGAGAAAGGATAATGAGAAGGAAAGGGATTAGACAGGAGAGAGAAAGGGGTGGGAAGGGAAGGGGAGAAAAGAGGAGGGGAGAGGGGGAAAGGAGAGAGGAGAACAGGGAAATCCCAAAATCTAATTTTAAGGAATTATTTTCTTCAGTTAGCTTTTCTACCTCCTTTTCCATTTGGCCAATTCTACTTTTTAAGGAGTTGTTTTCTTCATTGGATTTTTTCCCATTCCCAATTGCGTTTTTTAAGGAATTGTTTCTTTAGTCAATTTTCATCCTTCTTTTTCCAAGCTGTTTACTATCTCTTGCATTAATTTTCATTTATTTTCCCAATTTTTCTTCTACCTCTTTTATTTGACTTTTAAAATCTTTTTTGAGATCTCCCAAGAAGGCTTTTTGAGCTTCAAACCAATTCATCTTCCCTTGGAGGCTACACATGTAGGCATTTTAGAATTGTTGTCCTCTACTGAGTTTGCCTTTTCATCCTCTCTGTGGCCATAGTAGCTTACTATGGTCAAGGCTCTTTTCCGTTTTTTACTCATTTTTTAGTCTATTTTGTGACTTTTAGATTTGAGCTCTGCTCTGCTCCTGAGACACAGAACACTGTCTCAAGCTTCTTGTGCTAGGACCAGGGACCCGGTGCCTGGCTTCTGTGTCAGGGCCTCAGGTGCTGGTGACTTGCCCACTGCTCTGGGGTGTCCTGACCTATTTGTACCTGTTGCACCAAGTTTTCCAGGGCTGGCAGTTTATATTTTCTACTGTTGGGAGAGTCCTCATAGCTTTGCTGCTGCACCATTGGTCTGCTGCAGGACCGAGGCCTTGGTTGCTGGTATGTGCTATGGCTAAGAACTTCTGGCTAACTTTCATTAATACCATCTGCACTCGGTTGTACTCTTCTTTTACCCAAATGATATGGAATTTTCCCATAGTCCTTCTAACTTATCTTAAGCTGGAGAAATGTTTTACTATGTCTTTTGTAGGTTCAATCACTTCAAAATCCATTTAGAGGCTTGATTTAACATTGTTTCTGTGGAAAACTAGAAAGCATGGTTTTTCTCCACCATCTTGGTGTTTCCACAAACCAGCTAGCAGCTTCTGTGGGGGTGTAAGATCCACCAACAGCCAGCACCCAGAAAGCTGCCAGCACACTGGGAAAGCACAGGTTCTTTTGATCTTTTGATCTGCTTAACCAAGGAAAGCAAGGTGAAGGGGTTGACAAACTTACTTTAACCCAGCATACAGACAGCATTCAGTTAGTTCAGGGAGCATACAGACAGCATTCAGTTAGTTCAGGGGAAAAAAACCAGCCACTGAACTTCAGAACAAATACAAACAAATTACAAGCATCAACAGACAGACCAAATACAGATTCATTCACTTACGTTAGGGGAAGAGACCAGTACCCTGAACTTCAGAACAAAAATACAAACAAATTACAAATACAATTCATAGTTACCAACATCTAGGTTCAGCCCGGGAACTCGGAACAAGGGCTGGCCCAGAGTCACGCTCGCCACCACTGGTGCTCCAACCGAAAAGGAATCTTCAAGCTCTCTTCTCTCCTCTTATAGAGCTTTTGACATCATCAAGCATCATCTGACTGACCAGGGCCCAGGTTCTGGTGATTGGTTCTTGAGTTGGCCCCTCCCCTCAGGACCCTGGGAGGTTCACATCCACATAGATTAGGTCGACATCTAATAGGGCATGGCTCTGGAGTCAACACCTCCCTCTAGCCAGCCCCGTCCTGGGCCCACCCCAGTCACCAATCCACACCCACATAGGTTCCACACCTAATAGGGCTCTGCGCCTGGGGCCCAGCACCCAGCAAGGCTCAATGAAATACACCGAATCATTCAAAGAAAACAAAGGCCATTTTGCTTGCCAACACACTTGGCTCCCACTTATTCATTTATTTCTACTGAAAATATTATTTTGGCCTATAGCTAGTACCCTACACATAGTAGGTACTGAATAAACATGTTTACTATACAATGTTACAGCACTTTAGAAACATCTTAACTCAACCTTGTGAGATAAATAGCATAGATATTAACATGTCTCAATTCACATTTGCTAACACAGAGAGAGCTAGAAGCATTTTTAATGTTTTTGGAGAATAGCAGGTTAATTTATTCAGAAAGCAACATATGCTCTTTAAAGGTGATTCATAACTATATTGAACATTACTGTTGTTTATTTTTAAATATTTTGGTAAGACAAATTACATTTCTGCTGTGTAAAATTCAACTGAATCAGGAACAACTGACAAAGAAGATACTGTCTTCTTTTATAAAAAAAAATTCCATCTATGTTAAATATAGATAAAGAGAAAAGAGTGCAGATAACAACTATAACTATTATTATTATTATTATTATTATTATTATTATCCAAGTCCAGTAGTCAATTTAATGGTAGAAAAAAAATGTCCAGAAGGAGGAAAATTGACTGAAAGGCAAAGACAAGTTTCTACTGTTCTGTGTGCAGAAATCTAGCTTTCTAGTTTTAACATCTTCACATTATCTTGTTAAAGCAATGCATATTTTGTCTACCTTTTCTTTCCTTTGATCATTGCCTTTTGGACCTTGAAACTGTGATTATTCTACAACTCAGTTCCTTGCAGGCATTATGAAGAGGATTTAATTAATTACTAACTTCTATGATTATCCCAGTTTCCTTGAGACTAAGTAATCTTGGAGTTAGAGACGAAAGGGAACTAGAATGCCAAGAGGATCCCAGTCTCTAATACCAGATAATCCATTGGTGCACTGTATAACTTGGGGCCTGTCATCTGACCTCTTTGTGCTGGTATTATCCTATGCGCAAATTTACACAAGTTGTAGAATATCATGGAAAATTAAGATAATAACTCAAAGCTGAATTCTTTTAAAAATAGTTTATTTTTTTCAAGTTATAATATTTTATTAATCTATCCTTTCCATTACAATCCCACCTCCTACCCCCACAAACATATATATTAAAAACATGAGTCTCTCACTGCTTAGAAACATAGTTTGGCAAAACAAATGTCTACATCAGCAATTTCCAAAAATGTGTCACCTCCTTCATTTTAGGTTCATAACCTCTCTATCAGGAGATGAGAGATATTTCATCTTCTTTCTTTTGAGCTTATAGCCTAGCATCGTGGTGAGGAGAACTGTCAAGTCTTTCAACAAAGTTGTTTTTCTCTCTAATATGTTATAATTGTATAAACTATTTTAATTTTGCTTATTTCATTCTAGAGCAGTTCATAAAGGTCTTTGCAGTTTCCTCTTAAACTATCTACTTCAGCAGTTCTTACAGTCCAATAATATCCCATTGCACTTACATGCCACAATTTTTTTTAGCAGTTCTTCAAGGCGAGGACACTCTCTTTGTTTCCAGGTTTTGGTTACTATGAAAAGAACTTCTATAAATTTATGTCTACTTATGCATACATTTATATGTATATATGTATGTATGTATATGATGCCATGAAAGGAACTGCCATAAATATGTCTATATATAATGTGCATATATAGACACAGATTTATATGTTGTGTTATACATGTGTATATGTAAATGTACATATATTATACATGTGTGCACATATATTCAGATTTTTTGGTGTACCTGCATCCTTTTTTTAATTTGGCATACAGATGTAATAGTGGTATAGCTGGTACAAAGCCTATGTGCAGTTTAGTACATTTCTGGGCATATTTCAATATCACAAAGCTGAGTCCTTTCTTAAATTTTAAACATAGAATTGAATATAGTTTGAGGACATCTGAAAGTTAAAGGAGTTAAAGACAACATGTTATAATGGAGGGAGCAATGAATTTTCAGTCAAGACACCTGGGTTCAAGTTCAAGATCTAAAATGTAGTAGTTGCATGACCTTGAACAAGAGTTGTGTCCTCTGTAAAATGAGTATGATATAGAGATTATTTACCTCACAGGATTATTGTGAAATAACTGTGCAAACTGTAAAATGCTCTAAGAAAAAATATCTAAGAATCACTCAATTGCAGAGATATCTATTTTACCTTAAGTGCATTAAATTCATGGTTGAACTTAATGTATTTGCTATTTTTGTCAAATGCATATACATATGGCATATATACCATGAAACTAGTGAAAGAGACTCAAGTTCATTTGAGGAATCTATAAGCCACCATGTTCTATTAATTCTTCCTTCTGAACGTATTTCCAATAAATTTCCTACTCTCTAATCTCACCACTGTACAGACCCTCAGAATCTCATTTTTTACAATACTCTTCTAGCTGATTTTTTTACTATAAAGTCTTCCACCTACGTATAATAGTCAAACTCATCCTCTTTGAACATCACTTTTACTCAAAAAAACCTTCCATGATTCCCATTGTTAACATCAAGGACATCTAAATTCTGGCCCTAATGTGCCAATTAAACATAATTTCTTAATAATCCCCTTTATATACTGTTCTGAGTCATTGACTCATGTTTAGGTTTCTGAAATCTATATCTATGTATGTATATGGGTGTTACACATATACATATGTATACATAGACATATATAAATGTATATGAATATACATGTGTGTATATATATTCAGTTTTTTATCAGTTCTGTAGTTCCTTTCAATAATAAAGTTGTCAAACTATCTATGTCTGCATGCCCTCACCCCCTGGGGTACTGTCAACCATTTCCTTGCAAAAGTTCACCACAGGGGTTGCACCCAATATAATGGAAGCCTCCTTCACTTTCTTCTAATACAATGACTGTACCAGTGCAGTCTCACCACTCATTATTTCCATGTGACAGGTCACACAGTTCTTTGAGGACATACGTCCTTTACTTCTCTTCCTCTTCTGAGTTCTTTGTTGCTATTTGCCCATACCTACCATGCATCTTTCCATCACCCTCTGGGTGATTTTCATTGCTAGTTCTTCAGAGGCAATGGTGCTCTGGGTCTTGTGATACAAAAATACTGGTAAAATGTCTGTATTAAAGAGATGGACCTTTGTTATTTTGAGAAGCATGTGGTCAATAAAACTGTTTCTCAATTTCCCCACAACAATCTAGCCTGTTTTTCTTTTCCTTTTCCAACTCTGGTTTCAACTCATCTTTTACTTGTATTGGCTATTCCATATATATATATACACATACACATACACATACATACATATATACATATATTATATATGCTATTCTATTATGTTCACATACCACAATTTGTTTAGCAATTCCCCAATAAGAGGACATGCTCTTTGTTCTAATTTTTAGTTATTATGAAAAGAACTGCTATAAATATGTCTATGTATTGTATATGTATGTATTGTATGTATGTATATTATTATGCAATAGACATTCCTTATCCATCTTTTTTCCTATGTGGGTAGATGTACCAGACTCCTGTAAGTGATTACAGATCTCTTCCAGAAGGTTCTGCAATGTCTTGTGACCTGATGCAATCAACTCAACATCTTCTGTAAATAGTAACATCTGGAGGAATTCATCATCTACAGGGAATCCTTGACCTGGAATCTCCTCCATCACAATAGCAAATACTTTGGAGACTGTGTCTTTCTATTTTATGCCTCTTCTCATGTGTGCGGGCAGCAAGTCATTGAATGTGGTTGTTTCTATTGTTATATCTTCTGAGAAATCTAGAAAGATCTTGATAAATGGGTAAGATTCCTGTTTCTGTTTTTTCTACTAAGTTGAAGTTGTCTTTTTTCATAATCAAATGAGATACTGTTTGTGAAGCACTTTGCAAACCTTAAAGCACACATTTAAACTATTAGTTTAAAGCTGTACTAAGACTTTTGGAATACCCTGTATAAATGCTAATGGCTAAATAAAAATTAACATATAATAAATGCAAATATATCTTATGTTTTCTATATCTTCTAATCAATTGTGAGATAACAAAGATGAAGTCCGTTGTTAAATATAATTTGTGAAAGCCTCTTTGTTCTCTAATACTACCCAGATAAGGAATGTCCTCAATTCATGTGCAGATGATCCCAGTATAGATTCTGCCTGGTAGAGTAAACATAGACATTTATAGTTATTGATGTTGTTTTGGACATCTTCTCATTTTTTGGGAACTAATAATATTTTTAAAAATTTTCCACAATTTCTGTATTTTCCCCTTCAAGATACCTATCGCAAATCATTTTCTCAGTATCTTCCCACTTTGATTGCCTCTGGCACGTATCTCTTCTATATGCACTTGATACAATCCACTTACTTTTCCCATCTTTTTTCTCCTTAGCCATATTTTCACTTTTTCTGTAATCATCACAGGGTCTATGTTGTTAAGGTTCAAGTGAGGTTATTTCCACTATTTCTAGTAAAAAAAAGAATTTATTATAATAAGCTTTCCATTTTTCCATTTTTCTTTTGTTTGTGATCTTTTTTTCATCTTTATCCCGAATGTCCTCAGGATAACTTTCCTTAATTGGATATTTTATCAAGCTTTCTTTAGTCTGGTTTTATCATACACTAAGAGTCTCTGCTTTATGAAATTATACTGCTCATAATTATACATAATCCTTCTTTTTAAGATTTTATAGATCAGTTTATTTTCTATCCTGGTGGTATTGTCTTTGACAGGTCTCTCTCCATTTGTCAAATAAGTCAAATATTTGCTGTTTAAGGAAATTTCTGACTCTTTTAGTCTCCTTGTAGTATCAATTCTATTTACATCAATTTAACTTCTGCATTAAATTAGCCAGTGTTGATGTCATTTCTCTTGTCCATTTCCCATTAAAAATTTTGAATAACTTGTTTAAACAACTTAGGGTCAAATATTATTCATAACAGGCTATTTTTATTACTATTCTTATTTCTTCCTTATTTTAAATTCTACTTTTACCTCTGACCAATTGATTGTACATAAACAGGTAACTCAGGAATAACAACCACTTTCATTATAATAAAGGGCCTATCATTTGACCTTCTTGTGATATCCTATCTGTTTCATATTTGCCTGTTCATTTAATGTTGAAATTGGCAATAGAAAACTCTTAATACAAAAAGGATGACATTTTAAGGTAAATATTCTCACATCTAAGATAATGATTTTTCGGAAAGTTCCCAGTAAGGTTTACTCCATGGCATTCTCTCAGATTCTATTCTGCCTGTTTCTTAAGGTACTAACCTTTAGTTCAATGGGAGGTCAAGGCCTAGTGTCACATTGCCTCAATAGTTCTCATGGAGCTGTTGCTGAGATGAATGCTTTTACAATCCATCTTTAGGCAAAGGCAAAAGCCAATTAGTCCTTCCAAACATTGTGCCTTCCCCATTTCCTGATGCTCTCCATACCATTTTTGTGGAATATTTAGGGAAATAACAGTTAGTTGGCTGAATGAAACCTCACTCATAGACTCTAACCAATCAAGGAAGGACTGGAGGGCTTATGAAGCAATGCCTGATGTTCTTCCCCCATTGGGCAAATCAAATATTTGAAAGAACAGCAGCAATACGATATATAAGCATTGAATATACAATAAACCTACTTCATTTATCTATCCAGTAGCCTCCAAAGTACTCAGACCTGTTGCTTCACTGTCCAATGGATACTCTATGTTCATAGCTGCTTATATCATGCTTTTTCTCCATTTGGCATATCTAAATCCCACCATATTTTTCAAGGACCATCGCAAATACCACTTCTTCCAATTCCAAAGTGCCTCGTCTAAGACATTTATCTCTTCTTTTTATTCAAGTCACTAACATTAAGCAGTCATGATGTTCTATGCACTATGCTAGACAATGAGAATACAAAAATGAAATACAATGTGGCTTCTGCCCTCCAGGAAGTATATACAAACAGTTCCCAACAATGTAACACTTAAAGTCATATTGTTTTGTATTATCCCTTAAATGTTTCATATGCATTAATATTTTCTCCCTAACTAGATTGTAAGATTCTTGAGAGTGGAACTACGTCTCATAGCTCTTTGGTACCTATCCATTCTCCACAACAACCTTTCATGAAGCTGAGGAATGTGCTAAATAGAGGCTTATTGATTTCTTGATTATAGGTTATAATTGAGGGTGGTGATAACACTAGTTTCCCCCGAACAAAAGATAAATAATTACTATTTGACTGAGGGATGGCTGATGAAAAATAGGTCACAAGGTTTCTACACTGAATGAATAATACTATGGATGAAATATGTTCATCTCTGTGAGAGGCAGCATGCTATAGCATAAAAAGTGCTATTCTTAGGGTAATAAGAATTGTTTGAGCCCTGGATATAGGGGAATGCTGGGGCCAGATCAAACTGGGTGACAAGAGTCGAGTGTTAAATTTTCAGTGATCTGTCTGAGTATTGGTTTCTAATATTTAGAACTATTATAATGTTGTTTGCACTATCTATTTCATAAGGCTTTTTTGAAGAAGATACTTTGTAGGCCTTAAAGCATTAAATGTGAAATAATATCAACTGTTACGGTATTATATCCATTAGAGTGTAAACTCCTTGAGGTCAGGGGTCAGGGATTATCTTTTGCCTATTTTTCTATCCCTGGTGCTTGGCATAGCACATGGTACACAGTAGGCATTTAATAAATGATTACTGATTGATTAATTGAATATATGAAAAGAAAAGGCATAAATCATATTTGTCCCTAGTACTAAGTTCGAATATGATTTCTCTTATGCAATGCATTTATTCCACGACACATGATAATCCATCCTCCAGCTTTGTGCCTTGCATAGGCTGCGTCCTTTGCTGGAATACCCACCTTTATCACCAACAGTTCTTAGAATCTCTAGCTTCCTTCCAAACTCAAAAGCAACTCAACAACATTTTTTCAAACTTAGGCCTTTCCTTAACCTCCTCCCCACTCCAAGCAACTCCCTTTACCGAAATTACTTTGTATTTATTTGTATGGGAAACAGGGCAGCAGAATGGTCATATGATTTAATTGGTATAGCAAGCTCCCAGAAGAGAAAATCCCTTCATCAGTGCAATTCCAAGCCTTTGCTGCAATTTGTTGTCTTTGAGAGTTTCCTAGAGCCCTGAGAGGTTAAGGGATTTTCATAGGTTCATGTAGCCAGTAGATGTTAGAGGCAAGATTTGAAGGTAGGCTTCCTAGCCTAAAGGCCGGATTTCTATCCACTCAGCTCCTTTTATATTCTTACATATGTGTGTTTTATTTTTCTCTACAGTCAATTATGCTATGATGTCATATTTAGATTCCCAGAAAGCACCACACTATGCAAAAATCATACAATTACAATCAGAGAATTTAAGAAGAAAACGAGATTAGGGTCACAATGCTCAAAAACTTCATCAATGACACACAAAAAAATAGGAACTTAGTAAAAAAAAATCTAATAGGAACCTAATTTAAAAAACCCATTGTATAATTTTGTTCATGTGAAGTGGTTAAGAAACACATAAATACTACAATGAATATTGACAGGGTTCTTGGGCTAGTGCTCAGCCTGAGTCCTGGTTCTGACAGAAGAAATTACACAGAAGCAAACCGAAATTCTGCATTATGCCCAAAATGTACATCAATCACATTGGAACAAACTCATGTTTTTGAAATATGCATTATAGGAAAACTGACTAAATTTATTTTGAATATTTTTCTTTGTATACTTGGTAACTCACCTGTACAGATAGGCACTTTACATTTTTTATTTCTATATCCCTGGAGAGCCTAGTATAGTGCATGGCACATGGTATGAACTATATTATGAATAATTTATATAGTACCTACTATATGTCAAGCATTATATTAAATATTTACAAATAATATCTCATTTGATCATATGCTATTATTATCATCTCTATAGGTGAAGAAACAGATAGAGTCACATAGCTGGTTAAGTGTCTGAAGCTGAATTTGAACTCAGGTCTTCCTGACTCCAGATCTGGTGCTCTATTTACTTCATTGTTTAGGTGCCTTATTCCAGGTAACAGATTTCCCAAAAGGGTTTTGAAGAGTGATCAGATCAGCTGTTTATTAGAAAATCAGAAATTAGAAAATCTAATGTTGTGGTTAACCACGATAAGCACATCATTCCCTTTAACAAAGTGTTTTGTTTACAACAGTCTTATGTAATTGGCAGCGTATACGTAATTATCTCCTTTCTGCATATGAAAAATCAAGAACAGAGAATAAAAGAATTTCCCAGGGTTCCATAGCTAGAGGAATAGGGAGGATATATCATAAATAATGCCCTTCATGGGCATAATCACCACTAACATAGATTGACTATCTGACAGTCTGATTGACGGCTTGGCAGCCCATGGACTGCTTTAATTGATTTTATTGGCTTATACAATTATGTATGGAATGGCCTTATTTGATCATTATTTTTGAATTTACTCTATTTTACAATAATTTTAGGAGTAGCTTGGTGGTACAGTGGGTAAAGCGACAGGCTTGGAATCAGAAGACCTAGAGTTCAGAGCCAGCCTCAGACATTTACTAGGTGCATGACCCTAGGCAAGTCACTTAACTTCTACTTGCCTCAGTTTCCTCATCTGTAAAATGGAGATAATAACTTCTACATCCCAGGATTATTGTAAGGATCAAACGAGATGATTATTATAAAGCTCTTAGTACAGAGCCTGGTACAAAGTAAGTGCTATATAAATATTAGCTATTAAATTTCCATTTTCTATGTGTTCACACAGTGGTAAACTGCTTTAATGCTCTACGTTTAATCTTTTATGTTTTCTTAGTCTATTTCTTGCAAAGTATACTTATATATACACAATCATGTATCTATGTATATGTGCCACACACATATGTGTGGATAGACATATATATTCTATAAAATCATGTATTGATATATATTGCTATATGTACATATACATGTATAAGCGCATATATGTCAAAAATTCAAGTTCAAAAAAATTTATATTAAGTATTTGCTGTGAACACAGCCTTGTGCTAAGCACTAGGGAATATGCAAAGTTTAGATATCCCATGGACCTTCTCCTTGTGGACTTTCCATCTTGTAGATGATACTGGTGACATCAGTCCTGTCCATTTAGATTACCTTTCTAAACATCATTAAAGAAGATAGAGATCTCACAGTGTTTTTGTGTATGATGGCAAAACATGATATGATCTGGGATTTTTACCACCATTTTGATGTTTGTGGCACTATGCCATGTCACTGTCTTGATTTGTAGGCCCTCTGCTGTTTTTGCTGCTCACCAGGACAGCCTCACACTAGGACAGTGATGTGATATGCCTGGAAGGTCTAATACTAGTATAAAAATGATGAATTCTACCAGCTTGTCTTTGATACCTGACAGGACTGTTGTTAGAGATTTAAGACTCTGGGTTAAGGCTCATACACTAAGATTTTAAATAGTAATGCCCTTGTGTGATTTGGTTTAATAAGATCTTTTCCTAGTGACATCTAGATAGAGACCAGTGGAATTTTCAAGTGGAGAAGGTGAGTGGAAAAGTTGGTTCAGGGCACAGGAGGCTGCCAGAAGGGAAGACCTGAATAGGACTTTGAGTATCTAAGGAAACAACTGTTCTGTAGGAGAAGATGTAGTGCTGAAGAGGAGTTAGAAGTAACAAAGAGGCAAATGTTACCTCCCTCTCGATCTTGCCAAGGGTTACTCCAATCACTAGGAAGAGCTTTCTGTTGCTGTGTTTTTCCTGAATGCCACAAGTAAATTGTGCTTTTGAAGATGAGTAATGCTTCTGGATACTAATAAGTCAAATTTAAGGGAACATTATGTAACCTACTTTCTTCTCCACCCTGGAGTTCTCATGGATTATTAGATTCTATGTGGGGTACTTTGGAAATAAGTATACTTCAATTAACTCAAGCCCCCATTCCAAATCAATTTGGAACCTAGAAACTTCTGCACACTTTGTTTGTAGCAGATTATCAGATCTGAAGAGAACATTAATTTAAAAATAATAATTTGATTAGAATTTTCAAAAAATAGCGCAAGAAGAGAGAAAACCTTCAAACATTTTCCATATGCACATAATCAGGAGATGAAGGTTTCCTCCCTGAGAAAATGTGTGGGGAAAACCCAGGGATGCCATTCCAAGAAAGACTCTTTGGGGGAAGGAGAAACTGCCACTCATGTGGCTTGATGGAATGGGAAAGATTCAGTCATGCTTTGTTTTCTTTTAGCTTATTCCCAGCAAGTAGTCAGCTCAGTAATAGCAAGAGAATGTCTTTCATTTTGTTTAGCTTATTCTCAGCAACTGGCAAGTAGGGCACTGATATCCCCTGGGCACTGCTATAAATGCTTCCTCCACATGGTCCTTCCACTTTCCAGAAGACTCCTTCACCTCAATACCCACCTTTCCCACTTTCTAGTTTATGCTCTTGATGTAATCACCCAGGGCCATGGGAACACTTGAGAAATGAAGTCCTGATCTGATGAACTTGTGTCTTCTATGCAATATACTGATGAACACGATAATGTTCTGGTTTATTTTCACTCACTATCTATCACAGAGAGTTTTAGTGTTGCTGGTTTATTTCAGAAGTATGTGTGTGTGTGTGTGTGTGTGTGTGTGTGTGTAAATGTGGTCCCAAAGCCTTAGTGCAATTTTAAATATTGATAACCTCAGAAATATGAATGTTCCAAACATAAAATGAAATTTAAAGGCCAATTATTTATCATTTAAAAATATTTACATAGTTCTTATTAACGTTCATCATCTTGTGTTATATACATAGCTCTAGTCAATTTTTGAACTTTGTAAAACCTTTCATCAGCCACCACTACCTGAAGGACTGCATTTGTAATCCTAGCTTTAAGAACATTCAAAGAATGAGGTTTTGATGCATACAGGACACTTTTTATGTGACCTCACAAGAAAAAATCTAGTAAAGATAGATTAGGTGACCAATATAGTCAAGAAAAAGGACTATATATCAGTCTACCAGTCTGAGGAAGTCACCCAGAAATGTTGCAAAGCAGTATATAATGACATTGTTCTTTTACTTTTTAAAATTAAAATGTAGGGTCAGAGCTAAGATGGTGCCTGGAAAGAAGGGACTTGCTTAAGCTCTCCTCCAAATCCCTCCAAATATCTGTAAAAAATGGCTCTGAACAAATTCTAGAGCTGCAGAACCCACAAAATAGCAGAGGGAAGCAGGTATCCAGACCAGGACAGCCTGGATGGTCACTGGGAAGGGTCTATCACCCAATGCTGTGTCAGAGCTGGATGTGATGGTGGAGTAGAAGTAGCTCTGAAAACAGCAGTGCTTGGTCCCTAAAGCTTGGGACAAAGTACTCTCTACTCTACAAGCTGTCATACCCTGACAAAAAGCCCAAGGGTCAAGGACTTGGCTGGGAATGTGAACAGGCATTGAAAACAGACTCAGACTACAGGATCTTTTTTTCTTGACAAAGAAGATCAAAACATACAGCCAGAAGAAGTCAACAAAGTCAAAGAGCCTACATCAAAAGCCTCCAAGAAAAACATGAACTGGTCTCAGGCCATGAAAGAGTTCAAAAAGGATTTGGAAAGCAAGTTAGAGAAGTAGAGGGAAAATTGGGAAGAGAAATGAGAGTGATGCAAGAAAACCATGTAAAACAAGTCAATGACTTGCTAAAGGAGAACCAAAAAAACCTGAAGAAAATAACACCTTAAAAATAGACTACCTCAAATGGCAAAAGAGCTCCAAAAAGCCAATGAGGAGAAGAACACCTTGAAAGGCAGAATTAGACAAATGGAAAAGGAGGTCCAAAAGACCACTGAGGAAAATACCACCTTAAAAATGAGATTGGAGCAAGTGGAGCTAGTGACTTTTCAAGAAATTAAGATATTATAAAACAGAACCAAATGAATAAAAAAATGGAAGACAATGTGAAACATCTCATTGGAAAATCCACTGAGCTGGAGAATAGATCCAGGAGAGATAATTTAAAAATTATTGGACTACCTGAAAGCCATGATCAAAAAAAGAGCCTAGACATTATCTTTCAAGAAATTATTAAGGAAAACTGCCCTGATATTCTAGAACCAGAGGGTAAAATAGAAATTGAAAGAATCCACCAATCTCCTCTTGAAAAAGATCCCAAAAAGAAAACTACTAGGAATATTCTCACTAAATTCCAGAGTTTCCAGGTCAAGGAGAAAATACTGCAAGCATCCAGAAAGAAACAATTTGAGTATTGTGGAAACACAATCGGGATAACAAAAGATCTAGAAGCTTCTATATTAAGGAATCAGGGATAGAAGGGCTTGGAATATGATATTCTGGAGGTCAAAGGAGCTGGGATTAAAACCAAGAATCACCTACCCAGCAAAACTGAGTATTATGCTCCAAGGCAAAATATGGATTTTCAATAAAATAGAGGACTTTCAAGCTTTCTCAATGAAAAGACCAGAGCTGAATAGAAATTTTGCCTTTCAAATACAAGAATCAAGAGAAGCATGGAAAGGTAAACAAGAAAGAGAAATCACAAAGGACTTACTAAAGTTGAACTGTTTTGTTTAAATTCTTACATGGAAAGATGATATGTGCAATTCATGAGACCTTTCTCAGTATTAGGGTAGGTGAAGGGAATATACGTATATATAGACAGATGGCACAGTGTGAGTTGAATATGAAGGGATGATATCTAAAAAAATAAATAAAATTAAGAGGTGAGAGAGGAATATGTTGAGAAAGGGAGAAAAGGAGAGATAGAATGGGGTAAATTATTTCACATAAAAGTGGCAAGAAAAAACAGTTCTGTTGGAAGGGAAGAGGGGGCAGGTGAGGGGGAATGAGTGAATCTTGCTCTCATCAGATTTGACCTGAGGAGGGAATACCATACACACTCAATTGGATATCTTACCCCACCAGAAAGTAGAGGGAAGGGGATAAAAAGGGGGGATAATAGAAAGGAGGGCAGATAGGGGGAGGAGGTAATCAAATGCAAACACTTTTGAGAAGGGACAGGGTCAAGGGAGAAAATTGAATAAAGAAGAGGATAGGATGGAGGGACATATAGTTAGTCTTTCACACCATGATTATTGTGGAAGTGTTTTGCATAATGATATATGTGTGTCCTATGTTGAATTGCTTGCCTTCTTAGGGAGGATAGGTGGGAAAGGAAGAGGGGAGAGAATGTGGAACTCAAAGTTTTAAAAGCAGATGCTCAAAAAAAGTTGTTTTTGCATGCAACTGGGAAATGTGATATATAGAGAATGGGGCATAGAAATCTATCCTGCCCTAAAAGAATGTAAGGGGAAAGGGGATGGGGGTGGTGAATGGGGTGACAGTAGGGAAGGCTGACTAGGAATTGGGGCAATCAGAATATATTCCATCTTGGAGTGGAGGGGGGAGGGTAAAAATGAGGGGAAAGTTTGTAATTCCAAATCTTGTGGAAATCAGTGTTGAAAACTAAAATATTAAATTATAAAATATGAAAAAATAAAATATATAAAATTAAAATGTATTATTTGAAATTTAAAAAATAAGTATGAAGTAATTTTAATAATTAAACTTTCAAATTTTTTTCCTAAGTATATTGATTTATTAAGCTATGGATACTAATTGCTTAACAAATTGAGACCAGGCCTCCTTAGAGTAACACAGGATCTCAAATACAGGGGAAGACAGATTAAATGATCTTCTAGTAAGTTTGTAGCATTTATTCTTCTAAAGTTATTAAACTTTAGCTGCATTAAGATTTGGGGATAGTATATATATTTTCTATATTTTAATATATATATATATGTATCACATATGCATATGTTTGTCCATACATATTTCATATTATATAGAAAATACCTCTGTTATTCATGGTCATTTGGGGAAAGATAGTGATCTGGGTAGAAGGGGGCGTTGTTTATAACAGCAAATCTTCACAATGTTTTTTGAATGTCAAACAAAATTTGTTTTCCTGGGTTTTTTTCCCATATGTAAGCCACTTTATTTTCTAATTGATGATATCATAATAATGATGATATGGCTCATTCCTCAGTCCCAAGATCTTACGCTGTCATAAATGTCATGGTATATGCCGCCAATATCCCAGACTCCTTTGTGATCACATTGCTATTATCATCATCACTAAGTATTTTTTAAAATTTCTTTACTCTTGATACTAATTTCTCTAAAATTTTGAGTTTCACACTTTCTCTCTCTTTCTTGTTCCTCCCCTGGGCACTGAGAAGGCAAGAAATATTGTATCAATTACACATGTGAAGTCACGCAAATCATATTTACAGATTAGCATTATGAAAAAGAAACAAACAATAAAAAACACGAAACATAAAGAAAATGATAAAAGAATGCATTAATCTGCTCTCTGAATTCATCAGTTCTGTCTCTGGAGGCAAACAGTATTTTTCATCATGGGTCTGGAATTATCCTGGATTACTCCATTGATCAGAGTAGCTAAAAACACCCTACAGTACTGTTGTTATTGTGTAAAATGTCCTCTTGGTTCTGCTCTTTTCACTTTGCATGAGCTAATGTAAGTCTTCCCAGGTTTTTTAGCATGCCGTTCATCATTTCTTTTAACATAATAGCATTCCATTACAATAATATACCACAACTTCTTCAGCCATCCCCCAAATGATGGACATACCTTCATTTTCCAATTCTTTGACACCACAAAAGGAGCCTTTATAAATGGTTTTGTACTTATAGGTCCTTTTCCTTTTCCTTTGGTCTCTTCAGGATATAGACCTAGCAGTGGTATTGCTGGATTGAATTGTTCTCCAGAATTATTAAGTCATTTCACAACTCCACCAAGTGTATATTAGGGTTCCAATTTTTCCACATCCCCACTAATATTTGTAATTTTCCTTTTCTTTCATATTAGCCAATGTGATAGGCATAAGGTGGCACTTCAGTTTTATTGTAATTAATATTTCTCTAATCAACAATAATTCAGGACATTTTTTTCCTTTGAGTATAAATAGCTTTGATTTCATCTGAAAATGACCTACTCATATCTTTTGACCATTTATAAATTGGGGAATAATGACTCTTATTATTGTAAATTTGATTTGGCTCTCTATATATTTAGAAATGAGGATTGTATCAGAGAGACTTGCTGTAAATTGTTTTTCTGAGTTTCCTGTCTCCTTTCTAATCTTGCCTGCATTGGTTTTGTTTTTAGAAAAACTATTTCATGGTTGTAATGAGGATAGTCAAAATAATCCAGTTTACATCTCATAATTCTATCATTTGGTCAATTTTTTCCTTACATATAAATCTGAAAGGTAAAATTTGCTTATGATACCACCTTTTATGTCTAAATCATGTACCCATTTTGGCCTGTTGGTCATTTAAGCTATTTTCCTAATATTGAACCAGATCTGCATTTCTTGCATAAATTGTACTTTGTCATAGTGTCATAAATCTTTGTAATTTATTGCTATAATCTTATTGGCAGTATTTTATGTAAAACTTTTACATCAGCATTCATTAGGATAATTGGCCTATAATTTTCTTTCTGTTTTTCCTTTTCCTGATTTAGGTAACAGCATCATATTTGCATCATAAATATAATTTGATAGAATTCACTCTTTGCCTCTTTTCCCAACTACTTTATATAGTATTTGAATTAATTATTCTTTAATTGTTTAGTAGAATTCACCTGTGAATCCGCTTGGTATTGATTGCTTCTCTAGTCTACCATGTTAGCTTTGTCTCTGGGTATATTTAATATTTCTATTTATCTGCGTTTTTTTCTGAGGTTTTTATGCCATAATACATGGTCAATTTTTGTGAAGATATAGAGCTGAGAAAAAGGTATATTCCATTCTATTCCCATTCAGTTTTCTCTAGAGGTCTATCATATCTAACTTTTCTAAAATGCTCTCCATCTCATTAACTGCTATCTTATTTATCTGATTAGTTTTATCTAACTTTGAGAGAAGAAAGTTGAGGTCCACCACTAGTAACATCTTACTGTCTATTTCCTCCGATAACTCATTTAACTTTTCCTTTAAGAATTTGGTTGCTATGATGTTTGTTGCACAAATGTTTAGTATTAATACTACTTCATTGTCTATGGTAGTTTCACTGCTTAATTTAAAAGAGGTCAGTGAACTTATGTACAACATTCAAGATGGTTCTGGCTGGTCAAGGACCTCTGTTTTCTTGGTGTTGATTTTCAGGCTAAAATTAACACAAGTAACAAAGAATCAATCTAATCCAACCCCTCATTTTACAAATACCAAAACTGAGGCTGAGAGCATGAGACTTCCCCAAAGCCACACAGTTATTATGTGAATGCAATGGGATTTAAAGATAAATACAGAGAGTGAAAATATCAGAGATCCTTTCTACTTCATGAGGCCATACTTGTGAAATAATGCTTTACAACTGATTTGTATTCCAAATTATATTTGACCTTAGTTGAGAAGTGGGGGGAGAAGGATTGTAATAATATTAATAGGGAATAGGCCACTAGCTTGGATGTTAAAAAAAATCCACAGATAAGGTGAATATTCCAGAGATTTGTTTCCATAAGCACTTTTAAAAAGCACTATAGAACCATTCAATATCATAAGGTCCCACTGAGCCATCACGATAACCAAACTTAAAATAAAACTGAGTCCTCAGCTTTTAGATTTTTTGGCTTTGCTGTGGATAAAGTGAAATAAATGGGGCAAGTACAAAAAAATCTGGGTTTAAGACTTTCCATCCACTTAAACTACATTGAGACTGAACTGGTTTGCTCTGTCATTCCTCTGTCATGTGCTCCAATCTTTCAAGTGGCACCTGGTAACTGTAAGAGACTATTGGCACTTAAAACCTTTCATCAGCACTTCTCTCATTTTTCTTTTGAAACAGTCTGTAGCATGAATGCTATTTAAACTATTGACCTCATCTCCCAATAATGATCACAAAACTTCATGTCACCACTTCAACTCTTTCTTCAACTTCTTTCAAACTCAGGCTTCAACTCTCTCTGCGGCTGTTCTGAAGTTTGCTATTTTCAAAACCTCCCCAACTTGAGTTTCTTGTCCCTACATCAAAAACCAAGTAATGCAAACAAATACCTTCCTTTTCCATAGGGATTGGGCTGTCTGATGAACACTACCACCAAAAAGGCAGGACCAGCTTAATGATAACAACAGTTAATAGTCCATCCAAGAATCAATGGGACGGCCAGTAGCTCTGTGCTTATAAGCCCCAGAGAGAAAGAGAATGGTTTTGAATAGTTTGACCTTGGTTTCATTTTCTTTAGGAAGAAGGATAATAAGCATTAAGTGCATAATATGTGCCAGGCACTATGCTAAGTGAATTACTAACATTTCATTAATTAGTTATCTAATTTTTGAATTTAATAACATGTATTTAACACAGTGCCATGTTTATTGGGTGGTAAATGCCAATTCAAATGCAAAAACATTTATTAATACACATTGTGTGTAAAAGTCCTATGCTAGGTATTAGAGAAGATACAACATTTAGATGTCATGATCCCTGACTTCATGGAATTTCTAGTCAATCAATATTACATTGAAAATATTAATCATGTCCACTTTATTCAATAAATTAATGTTTGTTGATTTGTTAAATTTGTTGAGAATGGAAAGTTTTATGAAAATGAAGAAAAACTAAGCAAGGAAATATACACACACAACATTTCACTCTTGGGATCCATGTTTTCTCTAGAGTGGTGTCAGAATTCCCATGAAATAAATGGTCACTTCTCTGTAAGTTTCTTGCTATCGGTGTTCAGTTATTTAAGTTGCATATGAGTCTTCATGACTCCATTTGTTTTTTTGGGAGGGGGCAAAGATACTGCAGTGGTTTGCTATTTCCTTCTCTAGCTCATTTTACAGATGAAGAAACTGAGGCAAATGGATTTAAGTGACTTTCCCAGGGTCACATAGCTAGTTAAGTGTCTGGAGCCAGATCTGAACTTAGAAAGATGAGTCTTTCTGACTCTAGGTTTAGCACTCTATCCACTGTGCCACCTAGTTTCCCCTTTCTTCAAGTTACTATGGCCAAAAGGGGGAAACCCTTAACTTGGTGGTGAGATATCCGGTGATAAATCTCTCTGACCTTAGGCTGGTCCTTGGTCATCAGGCCCCCACTCAAAACTTTTATTGGTTAGTAGGAGTCAGAGTTTGCACTGTTGGAACAGCCTTCGACAATTTAGAATCACCTTCATCATGATGAATCATAAGAATAAGGAAGAAATAAAAAATGCTAAATAGAATCAAAGAGGAGTGAATAAGAGATTCATTGTCACAGTGAAGAAATACCTAATAAAGTCATTCACTCTACAAACATAAATTAAATACCTACTTAAGTCTGAGACAGCTATAAAGTTGAGATAAGACATAGTAGCTAAAGTCTGTTAGGTGTAAACATAGGTAGCTGTTAGAATCTGGTGACCTGATCAACAGAAACAAGCTATTAAGTGTAAAGTTTGCAGTTGCCCATAATCACTGATTATTTCTCAGAGTATAAGGTAATTTCGAGATAATTTCTTGATGTTGATGATTATTACATGATGTGCCCATAGAAGTCTTGCCTTAAATGTTTGGAGCAGAATGTATCAAGAGTAGAGTATCATGCATGCAGAAAATGGATTGTATTAGAGTCATCATTATGGTCAGAGTTATAGAAAAGAAAACAATTCCTTCAGGCCAGTATACAATGGTTTTCTTCACAAATAGTGTATGATGTTTAGAGTTCCATTTTTTTCCTTTCCCAGATTGCAATGGAGGATATTCATTGAATAATATGTAGTTGTAAATAGACCTTTTGCTTTGCTCTTCCTGACAACCTGTTACTTTGGTAGAGGGTAATGAAAGAGAAAAGAAATCAAGAACAAAAGAAAAGAAAGGGGGGAGGAGAATATTCCTTAGCTGGATATACTCATTAGGACTATACTTTTGCACCAAATACTAAATAAAGACACAGATAAAAAAACTGCCTTCTTACAAAAACCCAGTCTTCTGGAAGAGTCCTCTTTCCCGAACATTCTATTTGCTAGAAACTGTCTCCTCTAAGGTGTTTTCCTTGGGATACCAACAGATTAAAGACAATTCTCAAGACATAGTCCCATAGTAGAACACTTTTCCTCACCAAAACTTAATATCTTCTTTGGCCAATACCTCCAACAAGAAGAATTCTTAGAAATCCTCCCTAGATGATCCAAATGCCATTCAGAGAGACCCACTATTTGTACCATCCCTTGTCCCTAGGATAATAATAGCTTACATTTAAATAATACTTTTTAATGATTTCTACATGCTTTCACCTACATTATCTCATTTGAGTCTCACCTAGAGTCAGAAAATCCTGGGTTTTAGTCCTTTCTCCAAAACTTTAAAAATTGTGTAAATGCTGGTGAGTCCTTTAATACCCTGAGCTTAAGTTTCCTCATCTGTAAAATATATAAGCAACTTGTTTCACCTACTTCACAATATTGTTGTTAGTACCAAGTAAGAGAGAATGTAAGTATATTTTGGGAAACAGATGCAGTATAATGGGAAGAATGCTGATTGAGGATTAGAAGGCTTGGGTTTGAATGTTGGCTCCCCCAGGTTGTGTGACCTTCATTTAATCTCTCTAAGCTCCAGTATCTTTGTTTATAAAGAAGAGATAGATAATAGGCAGGCTAATAACAATAGCTCATATTTACACAACATCTTGCAAATCATAACTTTCTTTGTCCACAATAACCCATTGAATTAAATACTTGCACTACTTATCTCAAAGAGTTGTTGTGAGAATTAAATAAGATAAAACACCTTCCTTATATTTTTGTATAAATGAACGAATGGGTGAATAAAGCATTTATTGTTGCCTGCATGCAAAGTACTGTGCTAAGCACTAGAGATATAAATACAAAAGCAAGACAATTGTAGCTTTCCAGGACCTCATATTTTAATGGGAAAAACAACATTTTTAGCAGGTTTCTGTTACAATTCAAATGAAAAGATCCCATGGTCCTTAGATTTCAGTGGCAAAGAAGATGGTAGTGGCATTTTGACTGATAAAAGCATCCATTTCTAATGTTGAATCATTTGATATTGGCAAGGACTTTGGTAGCAAGAACTTTATTTTCTATGTCTTTAGTAACTGTGGCTGTAACACATGCAGGATAAATTGCCATGCTACATATTCATAGAAGTCATATTCCAGGATAATGGCTAAGAGGACTGGGTTGGAAGCATTCCTGTTTCTAAGACTCAGGTTCAGCATCCTGGGCTTTCTCCTTCAGGGTCTGAAGGGATATGGTGGTCAAGGTGGTAGCGGTGGCTTAATGTATCCTGAAAATGCAGCATTTTTCTCTCCTCAGGTCCCTTGCTGCTTCAGCAAGACCTGCCATACCTGCGGCAATTGGTTGGCAGTTGGAAGCAATGGCTGGCACTTTTTCCAGAAGAGTTACTTCCCCAGATGATAAAAAAATAAATTATCATTATTACTTTCCATATGCAAAGAGGGTAATTGACTTGTCTAACGTTGCACAGATAGGTAGCAGTAGAACCAGTATTCAAATCCAGGTCTTCCTACTGACTTAAAGTTCAGATTTTTTCACTGCACAGAAATGTGTCATAGGGGAGATGCAAATTTTCCATGAGTTCCTTTTCCATGATCTTTATGTTATCTTCCTATTCAGGGGGAAGAAGATGAAACTAAGCAAACCATATTTGCAATGGACAATGGCAGACTAGCCCTTTTCCTGGGATGATAGCCTTTAGAGGTAGAAAGGATTTCAGAACCATTTTAGACAAGGACACTGACACCTAGAAAGGTTAAGTGACTAACATAAATAGTGACAGAAGTGGTTTATGAAGGAGTGAAGATAATATCCTTATAATAGGCCATCCATTTTAACACAAAATTAATGGTATATTTCCACATATATTCTGTGAAGAGCATTTACATCAGCATATGGCAACACAGACATTCGTGAGGAAAAGCTTATTTTAAAACCAAGGATTCAAGCAATGACATTTTTTTTTTGTTTTGCAGGATATGTGAAGATGACTTTTAAGATGTCAAATGTCAAAAGAATATGACAAATACAGCTGAGTGTATGACAAAACAGGCAAAATAATGGACTATTAGCAGAGCTGTGGATTATTTGAAACTATACCCCAAAAGCCATAAAACTGTGCATATCCTTTGCTGAAGTGACACCACTACTAAGCTTATACCTTAAAGAGATCAAATAAAGAAGAAAAGACTCACATGTACTAAACTATTTTTTTTGTAGCAGCTCTTTTTGTAGTAACCAAGAACTAAAAACTAAAGAGGTTCCAATCAATTGAAGAATGGCTAAATTATGGAATATTATTGTGCTACGAATAATAATCAAGAGATAGTTTTAGTAAAACCTGAAATACTTGAATGAACTAATCCAGAGTGAAGTGAGCAGAACCAAGAAAATAATTTATACAATAAACAATAAAAAGAAATACTTTAAAAGACTTAAAAACTCTGATGAACACAATGACCACCCATGATTCCAGAAGATCCATGTTGAAAAATGCTACCAACCTTCTGAAAGAGAGGTCATCCATTAAGATTATATAATGATATATATGTATATATACATATAAATATACATATATACATATACATTGCCAATGTAAGGAATATATTATGCTCAACTATGCATATCTGAAATGTTGTACCAGAAGCAAGCGAGACACACCACAGAGTGTAAGTTTTAAGTGGAGAATTTATTAGCCGGTGGCCATCGGGGTACAGCACCACAAATCAATGGCAAATGTGTTGGGGTGATGGCTTGGCTTGTATAGGATATGGGGGTACAGAGTGGGGGGGGGTAAACAGGAACAAAGGTCCTGGCTGATCAAAAGATTCAGTCAGGTTATCTTACTAGTGGGATAATCTCATTTATATTCCTTGGTGGAGTCACGGAGCCTCAGGGATATCTGCTAGAAAGGGTCTGCCAGGTTAGTCTTCAGTGGGATGGTCCTATCTATTGAGATTCCTTGGTGGAGTCATGGAGTCCCAGGGGGTTTGCTAAATGCCAAAGATATCTGAGTCCATTCTTTCTGGGGGTGCTTGTCAGTAGCTAGGGGTTACTCAGGGGTTCCTAATTTTCCTTGTATTACAGTTACATGTGTTTTGTTTTGTTTTCCCCAATGTAGTAAGAAGGATGTTAGGGGAATGGAAGAGAAGACCTATTTTCTTTCATTGAAAAAAAATAGATAAAGAACTATGAGTACTGACTGTTGCATATGCTTCCAAATGTAGTCACTGTGTTTTAATTGCTTTTCTTTGTTAGGAGAGAAGGTTCAAGGGATGAAGGGGAGAAGAAAGAAGTATATATGTAATGTCTTGCTATGATAAAATTCATCAATAAAAGTTTTAAAATAAAATGATAATAAAAAGAAAGTGATGGATAAGAATCAAATAAGAAAGCAATGTGTAGATGGGGTGCAATCTATACCAGTGAAAGAGTACCCACATTGATGAAACTGTGAAATCTTAGCAATGTTTATGGAGCTATAATTGATATAAAGCCATCAAACAACTTTTGAGAAAAATCTTAGGAAATCTAGCACAAAAAATAATGGCTAGAATAAAACTTTTTCAGAGCTTGGAATAGATATTAAACTTAATTATTCTCTAACTTAGGGGATATCGTTGACATTTCGTTCTCTGAAACTAGCATAATGGAAGATAAACTATGCTCAAAATGCAAACCACCTCCTTTCCCAACCCCCCCAAATGCCATCCATCATTGCCATTGCTGCAAGCATAATAATTGATTTGTGGCATTCAATCTGGCCCAGGTTGGTAATACAAAACCACTCACTTTCAGTCCTTGCTCACTTCTAAGCAATGAAAAGTTGGTCTTATGGGATCTGAACTGTATAGAAAAATTAGAGACATTCAACTAGAGAATATAAAGTGATTAAAGGGTAAGTTTCTTTTCCTTCCTAACTATATAAACTTTAATGTGTCTAACTTTGAAATCTTATGTCATTTCTTACATGAAATACCAAAGTCTGTGTGAATGACTATGTAACCATGGCCATATATCTAAAGGAAAAGGTAGTGAATACCACTATATTATAACACTGTCTTTTCCTGAAAGAGGATATTGATTTAGTCATGTAAAGGTTAGTAGGAAGAACTATAAAAAATAATAGTTCAACACTTCCAAACTCAGTGATCTCTTCATATTTAAAACAAAAGAAATAGAGTTATAATTAACACAGGCAAATGGACTAACCTCAAGGGGTGGGGGTTGGAAGGCTTTCTCCCTAGATAGGTGCATTACCACCCTACAGTGATTAGCAGCTCAATGATATAATTTGTGGCATTCTGCCATTGGATCACAACTACCCCAGGGAAATCCCTCTCATGATTCCTTTCCCATGGCACCCTTCTCCTGAGGTCCACCCTCCCCTTGCCATCTATACTGCCACTGTACTGCCTCCTGATAAACAAACAAAGCTGACAGTTATTCTTGCCCCAAGTGAAAATCCTTTTGATGAATCTTGTCTTTTACATCTCTGTCGTATCCCTTCTCTTTCTTCTGTCTCTAAAACATCTCCATTTCTACTCCTCATCTGTATCCCCTTGTCTCTGCTCACACAGGCACAACCTCTGTTAAATCTATCATCACCTACTCCTAGCCAAATGCAATAGCTCTAATTTGATCTCTCTTAAGTCTCACCATACCCCAGGTTATATTTGACATATCTGCCATTCATGTCACTATTTCTGTATTCAATAACTCCAGTGATCACCCAGGGTTTCTATAAACTGGCTGACATTTAAAGGTCTTCATCATTGACCTGCAAAGGTGGGTCTCTATACTTTTCCTTTACATGCTACTCTTATCCTCACATTCTGTGATGAAGCCAAACTGGCATGCTGACTCATTGTTTACACACATGCCTAAAACGCACATCCTCCTCACTTCTACCTCTTGAAATCCCAAGTTTTCTTTAAGACTAAGCTCAAGTGATACTTTCTAAAACTTTCAAGTAACCATCAGCTGTTAGTGTCTCTCTTACCAAAATTACCTTGTGTTCACTTAAAAAATTCTGTATTTGCTAATATCAAATAAAACAATATTTGTATTAAAAAAGCAGTTAGCACCATGCCTGGCACAAAGGAGGCACCATATAAATACTTATTCACTTCCCTCCTGTTAGATCTACATGTACTTAGATATTTACATGTTGCTCCTCCATTAGCAGATGAGCTCTTTGAGTAGGGGCTGTTTCACCTTATTCTGAATCCCTAGGGCTTGGCATAGTGTCTTCCATGCGATGCTTTGCCCAGAGTACGCACTTAATAAATGCTTTTGCATTCTTTCATTTACATATTCAAAGCTTAATACATGCTTATTGGTTGATGGGGTAATTTATTCCTATTTGTAGCCCCACTTCCTGTGGTCCTACTCTGTGACTTCTTTTTATCTACAGGATTTGTAAAGGGTAGCTTCTTCTAGCACATAAACTGCCATTTTTTATCATTTGAGCTACCTCTGCTGTTGTTCCTATAACTAGTGTCTGGGGGAACAGTGTTAATATACTCTAGTTGGAATGAAAAGGTAATGTCCTGTAATAGTAATTGAGGTGGGACTTTTTGTTGTTGACCTTTAATGATTCTGGCCTTTGTTGGCATGGGGCAGATAAAGTGGGATGTTTTTGTATTTCTCAGCACTGAGGCAATTGAGAGTCATGGATTGATTTGTATCTGATGTGATATTGGGGGTGGGGAACTTGAGTGAAGTCGGGGCCCTCGGGGCCCTTGGGGCCCTGAACAGGATATATAAGAACAGAGATTAGTGTTTTCTCTCGGAGCTCTGAGACACAGCAGGAGTGGCATGTGACTCTGGGCCAGCTGTTGTAATGAGTTCCCAGGCTGAAGACTCAGATGTTGATAACTACAAATTGTATTTGCTCTGTAATTCACAGTGCTGGTTTTTCCCCCTGAACTAAGTAAATGATATTTGTATGCTGGATTAAAGTAAGATTGTTAACCCCTTAACGTTGCTTTCCTTAGTAAAGCAGATGCAAAGGACCTGGGCTTGCAGCGTTCTGTGAGCTGGTTGCTGTTGGCTTTACACCCCACAGCAGCTGCTAGCCAGATTGTTGAAACATGTCCTTAAAGAAAAAATAAAAACATGCTTTTAAAGCACCTTCATGATCATTTTCCCCACAGAAGTCTCACTCTGATGCTTTATCATTGTATGAGAAGGATCATTATGTGAAGAAAAACTTTGACCACAACAACTCCTGAAGACTTTCAGTTTATCAGGGCACCTGATTGAATTGAGAGTGTACCCACACCAACAAAATAGTGCAGAATATTCAAGATGAATCTCATAATCTTTGGTTATGGCAGAATTTTACTTAAGATAAAACTTTACCTGAACTTTTCTCAGAATTCCAAAATTCAGAGAGTCTGAACAGCATTTGGATTCCTTCAGTAGTCTAGGTGGAAAAACACATAAATTTGCATTTAGTTAATAAGGATTAGTTGAAATAGAAAGCTATAATATTGTTTGCTTTCTCTTCAACATGTAAGCTCTTCCCTGGTCTGGCCCACTATCCCCTATTCCACTACTGGAAGCTTCTTACTATCTTGGAAGTTAACTCTCTTCTCCAATAGGGTTTGTGGCTATGTGATGGCTCCTTGAATAAATTTTTCTTGAAAGTAGTTCTTTTCCCCACCTAATAGTGCCTTATTTTTTTCCAATTACATATAAAGATTAGTTCTTAACATTCATTTTACAAGATTTTGAGTTCCATATTTTTCTCCCTTCCTCCCTCCCTTCTCCCAGACAGCAAGCAATCTGATACAGGTTAGACGTGTACAGTCCTGTTAAATATATTTCACCATTAGTTATGTTGTGAAAAAAGAATCAGAAAAAAAAGGAAAAATGGTGAGAAAGAAAAAAAAACAAACAAAAAAGTGAAAATAATGTTTCAATCTTCATTCAGACTCCATTGTTCTTTTTCTGGATGTGGATAGCATTTTCCATCATGGATCTTTTGAAATTGTCTTGGATCAACTGTTTTGTTGAGAAGAGCCAAATCTATCTTAGTTTATCATTACACAGTTTTGCTGTTACCATGTATGATGTTTTCCTGGTTCGGCTCACTTCTCAGCATCAGTTCATATATGTCTTTCCAGATTTTTTTCTGAAACCTGCCCTATCATCATTTCTAATAACATACTAATATTCCATTACATTCATATACTACAACTTGTTCAGCCACTTCCCAATTGATGGATATCCCCTCAAGTTTCAATTCTTTGCCACCACAAAAAAGCTGCTATATTAATTTTTATGCATGTGGATCCTTTTCCCTTTTTTAAGATCTCTTTGAAATACATTTGAAATTATTATTGGTCAATCAAAGGGTATGTAGTTTGGTTGCCCTTTGGGCATAGTTTCAAATTGCTCTCCATAGTGGTTGGATCAGTTCACAACTCTTCCAACAATGTATCAGTGTTCCAATTTTCCAACATCTTCTCCAACATTTATCATTTCCCTTTCTGTCATATTAGCCAATTTGATAGGTGTGAAGTGGTATCTTAGAGTTATTTTAATTTGCATTTCTCTAATCAATACACATTTAGAACATTTTTTCATATGACTATATATAGCTTTGATTTCTTTGTCTGAAAATGCTTGTTCATATTCTTTGACCTTGTCTCAATTGGGGATGATGTGTATTTTCATGAATTTGACTCACTTCCTTATATATTTGGGAAATGAGGCCTATTTTCAAAACACTTGCTGTAAAATTTGTTTCCCAGCTTCTTGCTTTCCTTCTAATCTTGGCTGCATTGGCTTTGTTTATGCAAAAACTTTTTAATTTTATGTAATCAAAATCATCCATCTTCACTTCATAATATTCTCTATCTCTTGTTGGGTTATAAATTCTTCCCTTCTCCATAGATCTGAAAAGTAAACTATACCTTGCTCTCCTAATTTGCTTACAGTATCAAATTTTATGTCTAAATCATGTACCCATTTTGACCTTATCTTGATATATGGTGGTCTATGCCCAGTTTCTGCCATACTATTTTCTAGTTTTCCAAGCAGTTTTTCTCAAATAGTGAGTTCTTCCAGAAGCTGGAGAGTTTGGGTTCATCAAACAGTAGATTGCTATAGTCATTTATTACTGTGTCTTGTGTACCTGACCTATTGCACTGATCTACCACTCTTTTTCTCAGCCAGTAAAAATAGATTTTTTGATTGCAGCTTCATAATGTATTTTTTAGATCTGGTACATCACCTACCTTTGCATTTTTAAAAATTAATTCCCTTTATATTCTTAAACTTTTGTTCTTAAAGATGAATTTTATTATTATTTTTTCTAGCTCTAAAAATATTTTTGGCAGTTTGATTGGTATGGCACTGAATAAGTAAATTAATTTAGGTAGAATTGTCATTTTTAGTATATTAGTGCAGCCTACTCATAAGCAATTGATATTTTTCCAATTGTTTAGATCTGATTTTATTTGTGTGAAAAGTGTTTTGTAATTGTGTTCACATAACTCCTGGGTTGGTCTTGGCAGGTAGATTCCCAAATATTTTATGTTGTCTGAAGTGATTTTAAATGGAATTTCTATTTCTATCTCTTGCTGCTGGACTTTATTAGTGTTATATAGATTTGTTGATGATTTATGTAAGTTTACTTTATATCCTGCAACTTTCCTAAAGCTATTAATAATTTCAAGTAGTTCTATTGTTGATTCTCTAAGTGTACTATCATATCATCTGCAAAGAGTGATAGTTTTGCTTCCTTATTGCCTATTCTAATACCTTCAATTACCTTTTCTTCTCTTATTGCTAAAGCCTACACTGCTGGTACGATATTAAACAATAGTGGTGACAATTTTCTTTCACCCCTGATCTTATTGGGAAGCCTTATTGCTTATCCACATTACATATAATGCTTGATGATTTCTTTAGATAGATATTGCTTATCATTTTAAGGAAAACTCCATTTATTCCTGTGCTCTCTAGTTTTTTAATAGGAATGGGTGCTGTATTTTGTCCAAAGTTTTTTTCTGCATCTATTGAGATAATTATATGATTACCATTGCTTTTGTTGTTGATATGGCCAATTATGGTAATTGTTTTCCTAATATTGAAACAGCATTCCTAGTATAAATCCCATCTGATCATGAGGTACGATCCTGGCTATAAGTTGCTATAATCTCTTTACTAATATTGTATTTAAATTTTTTATTTTATTTATTTTACATTTTTGCATCAATAAGCATTAGGAAAATTGGTCTATAATTTTCTTTCTCTCTTTTTGCACTGCCTGACTTAGGTTTTGACACCATCTTTGTGTCATAAAAAGAATTTGATAGGACTCCTTCTTCACCCATTTCCCCAAATAGTTTATATATTATTGGAATTAATTGTTCTTTAAATATTTGATAGAAGTCACTTGTAAATCCATCTGTCCCTGAGCTATTTTCCTAAGGAGTTCATTGATGAGTTTTTCAATTTTTTTTCTAAAATGGGGTTGAGTATTTTATTTACTCATCTGTTAATCTGGGCAATTTACATTTTTGTAAATATTGATCTATTTCACTTAGATTGTCAGATTTCTTGACATACAGTTGGGCAAAATAGCTCCTAATTATTGCTTTAATTCCCTCTTCATTGACGGTGAATTCACCCTTTCCATTTTGATACTGGTAATTTGTTTTTGCTTTGTCTGTTTTATTGGTTTTTCAGAAAACCAGCTCTTTTTTCTTTATTAATTCAATGGTTTTCTTTGTTTCAATTTTATTAATCTCTCTTTCAATTTGCAGAGATTTTAAGTTGGCATTTAATTTAGGATTTTTAATTTGTTCTTTTTCAAACTTTTTTTGGTTGCACATCCAATTCATTTCTTTATTTCTGTGTTTTATTTCCCTTAGCAACTGCTTTGGCTGTGTCCCATAAATTTTGGTAAGTTGTTTCATTTTGTCATTGACTTTGATGAAATCATTGGTTGTTTTTATGATTTCTTGTTTGACCCATAAATTCTTTATGATTATGTTATTTAGTTTTTCATAATTTTTTCTACTCTAGCCCTTTATTTTTCCTCTATGTGACCCTTTATTACACATACATTTATTGCATATTTATCTGAAAAGAATGCATTTAATATTTCTGACTTTCTGCATTGGATTGTGAAGTTTTATGCCCTAATACATTGTCAATTTTTGTGTAGGTATATTCTTTCTATCTCCATTTAATTTTCTCCAGAGGTCTATAATGTCTAACTTTTCTAAAAATCTATTCACTTCTTCAACTTCTTTCTTTTTTGTTTTGTGGTTAGATTTATCTAGTTTTGAGAGGGGGAACTTGAGCTCCCCCAGTAGTATAGATTTGCTGTCTATTTCTTTCTTGTAACTCATTTAACTTCTTCTCTAAGAATTGGGATGCTATGCCCCTTGGTGCTTACATGTTTAGTAATGACATTACTTCATTGCTTTGTCTGACATCCATATTGCTACCCCTGCTTCCTTTTCTTCAGCTGAAGCATGATAAATTCTACTCCAGCCTTTTACCTTTACTCTGTGTGTATCTCTCTGCTTCAAATGTGTTTCTTGTAAACAATATATTGCAGGATTCTAGTTTTTAATCCAATCTGCTATCCACTTGTATTTTATTGGAGAGTTCATCCCGTTCACATTAACATAATTACTAACTGTGTATTTTCTTCCATCTTATTTTCCCCCATTTATACTTTTCTCTCTTTCACCCTGTCCCTCCTCACCAGTGTTTTGCTTCTGATCACCACCTCCCTCAATCTTCCCTACCTTCCATCAGTCCCCCTCCCATTTCTTTCTCCTTTCTCCTCCTACTTCCCTATAGAGTAAAATAAATTTCTATACCCAAATAAGTATTTCTTAGTTCCTCTTTGAGCCAAATCTGATGAGAGCAAGGTTCAAACAATGAGCACCCAACCTCTTCTTTCCTTCTACTGTAACAGGTCTTTCATGCCATTTCATGTGATATAATTTACTGTATTCTCCCTCCTCCTTTCCTTTTCAACCCTTAATTTTCTATGTCCTCACATCAAAGTCAACTTATACGATTACCCTCTGATTGTGTATATTCCTTCTAACTGCCCTAATAGAGATACATTTTTCAAGAGTTACAAGTATCATCTTCCCATGTAGGGATATTAATAGTTTAACCTTATTGAAGAACATATGTTTTTTTTTCTTTCCTATTTTTATTCTTCTTTTGAATCTTGTATTTGAAGATCTAACTTTCTATTCAATTCCGGTCTTTTCATCAGAAAAGTTTGAAAGTTCCCTATTTCATTGAATGTCCATCTTTCCTTTGAAAGATTAAGCTCAGTTTTGCTTGGTAGTTGATTCTTGCTTGTAATCCAAACTCCTTTGCCTTCTGGAAAATCATATTCCAAGCCCTCCCATTCTTTAACGTAAAACATGCTAAGTCCTGTGTTATCCTGACTGTGGCTCCTTGATAGTTGAATTGTTTCTTTCTGGATGCTTGCAGTATTTTCTCTTTCAGCTGATAATTCTGGAATGTGGCTACAATATTACTTGGAGTCTTCATTTTGGAATCTCTTTTATGAGGTGATTGGTGTATTCTGTCAATGACTTTTTGCCTTCTGGTTTTAAGACCTCAGGTCAGTTTTCCTTGATAATTTCTTGAAAGATGCTGTTCAGGCTCTTTTTTTATCATGGCTTTCAGATAGTCTAATAACTCTTATATTATCTCTCCTGGATCTATTTTCCAGGTCTGTTCTTTTCTCCAATAAGGTATTTTATATTTTCTTCATTCTTTTGATTTGTTGGACTGATCCTTGATGTCTCATGGAATCATTAGTTTCCACTTGCCCAATTCTAATTTTCTTCAGTTAGCTTTAGTACTTCCTTTTCCATTTAGCCAATTCTGCTTTTTAAGGAGTTTTTTTCTTCAGCAGATTTTTCCCCACTTAGCCAAATGTATTTTTTAAGAAATCATTTTCTTCAGTCAATTTTTGTCCTTCCATTTCCAAGCTGTTTGCTCTCTCTTGCATAACTCACATTTCTTTTCTGATTCTTTTTCTTCTGCTTCTCTCATTTGACTTTTAAAATCCTTTTAGGGCTCTTTCAAACAGGCTTTCTGTACTTGAGACCAATTCATCTTTTCCTTTGAGGCTCTGCATGTAGGCATTTTGACATTGTCCTCTTCTAAGATTCTGTTTTGATTTTCCTTATCACCATAGTAACTTTGTATGGTCAGGACTCTTTTCTGGGTGTTTTGCTCATTTTTTAGCCTATTTTGTGACTTTTAAAGCTGAGCTCTGCTCTTGGGACACAGGGGGGCACTGTCCCAAGCTTCTTGTGTTGGAGGCCAGGTTAGTGGCTTTCTGTGCTAGAGACTTAAGGGCTAGTGGCTTGCCCACTGCTCTGGGGTGGCCTGGCCTATTATGCTTATTGTGGCAGGGATTCCAGGGCTCTGAGTTTGTCTTCTGTGCTGCAGATGGAGACCTCACAGATGGCCTACTGTACCACTATCCTGGTGAGCCAAGACCAAGTGGCCTTGTTTACTGATCAGTGCTTTGACCAAGGGCTTCCCACTGGCTTGCCTAGGCACTGTCTGAGCTGAGCTGCAGTCCCCTTTTACCCAAGTGAGACAGACCTTTCCCTAAGTCCTTTTAAGTTATCTTAAGGTGGAAAATTGTTTCACTCAATATTTTTTTAGGTTCTATCATTCCAGAATCCGCTTAGAGGCTTCATTTAATGTAGTTTCTGAGGGAAACTGGGGAGAGCTCAAGCAACTTCCTGGCTTTTCTCCACCATCTTGGCTCCCCACCAAAAAGTTTTTTTAAGGGTGTTTTGTACCCTGAAAATATTTTGAGTTTTTTACCCTAGTCCCTAAAATAGCTTGTTATGGCACTGTCAAATGGAAAAGTAATGAGTTATCTTTGCTACCACTCATACATCACAAAATGCATTCTTTTTCAACTGTAGTCTTCTTACTATAGAAATTGATGTTACATTAGCTTCAAATCTCCATAAAATTATTATTATTGTCCAACATGGGCACATCCCTATTTCTAAGGTGACACAGAGGACTTTTTTTCCTCTTAAAAGTGTCCTTGAAATTGTTATATTGGCTCATAGGTCTAAAGTCAGTAGGGAGCTCAGAGACCATCTAATCCAACTTCCTTGTACTGTAGATAAAGAAAGTGATATCCAGGGAGTTGTGATTTGCCCAATAACTATTCTGTTAAAAATGATGATACTTTCTTCATTCATTCATCCAAAAAGATATTTATGCCTACTATTTGTCAGGCACAGTCATGATTTGTACTTCCTAATACTGAGCCCCACCAACATAAAGTTTACAGATTTTTCTATAGGACAACTGATTTAGATAAGACCCTGATAACCAAGCAACAAGTTCAATTACAAGTTCAAAACTATTATTTGGGGATGGGAGTGCCCCCAAATCCCAGTGGTTATTTATTTGGATTTTTTTCACCTTTCTATTTGCTTTTCTTCTAGAATATTCATACACACATATACATATATGTGTGTACATATATATGTTTCTATGTGTACACACGCAAATATAATGAATGTATATGTTGTCTCCTTCATTAGAATATAAGCTTCTTGATGGCAAGTATTGTTTTTTCCTTTATATTTAAGTACTTAATACAGAGCTTAGCCTATAGTAAGTGCTCAATAATGCTTGCTGCTTGAGTGATTGATTAGATTAATTAGCTTGGTATCAATGACACAGCCTATAACCAGGAAAAGCAACACACCAAAAATTATCAGGATGAATTATATATTTAAAAAAGGTTGCACGTACCCAAGCATAATGGAAAAATAGCAATATGCTTAGCAAAAAATATGTATTGTCAAATGAATCTAATATTCTATGATAGTAAGAAAATCAATTGGAATTGGAATTTATTTTGGCAAGTATTTTCCTTGAGTTCTACATGACATGGTCATCAATTATAAAAATAGTTAAGGATGCCAAGTAATTTTTAGGGACTTTACAACTGACTTGCAGAGAAAGTTATTGCTTTAGTTCTCCAGAGTCAACAGATTATTTTGATTACTCATTTGGGTAATAGAAGAGAAAATATGTTATCACATCTTCCATGTTATGTTACTATATTCTACCTTGTGTTATCTGTATACCTGTCTTATCTCCCAAACTTGATAAATTCTTTGCAAAGTTGATTCTTTATATTTCCTAAAGGGCCAAACATAGTGATTTGTGCTTAGTAGACACTGAATGAATATTTCTTGAATTAATCCTGAAAGATAAGTGGGACAAGAAATACCTGGCAGATGTACCTTTAAACATCAGCTTCCTCTAAAAAGGAAAACAGTTTACTTTCTAGATCCTTGGCAGGATCAGGCATCTTATAAACCATTGCCAGTCTGCCAGGGCAAAAGGGCAGTGTTAGGATTTCATGTTACAAAAGAACTTGTAGGTTGGGAAGGTTAAAGTAATTTTTACAGTGTGACTCAGCAAGCACATCCAGGTCTAGGTTCCAAGTTTTCATTCACATTCATTCATATACTCCTGTCTTCCTGTGTTCCATTAATATCCTAACCCACCTTCCTCTCCCTCTCCCTCACATCCTGTCTTTTTCCTCCCCCACCTTACCACACATGCAAAAATAATAATAAAGTCTATTAAAAGCATTGTTTGGTTTCAAGCATTCCTAAACATAGAATGCATCTATTTATGACCATTCAACATGGTATTTGGCTAGGGGAGGGCCTGTTTAAGGTAGGGTGACCAATAGCTTAAGAATTTTACTAAAAGACTAAATGCTCTTATCTCTAGGCAAAATTTGAATTAACTCTGCCAACCATCTGTGAACATTACAAAGCTATAAACCACTACAAGGTCTTACAAGAATCATTTGTCCTATTTCTGAGAAATGTTCATTATTTTGGGGGGGAAAAATGGAAGTCTGACCTCTTTTAAAAAGTTTTGACACTATAATCCTCCAGAACTTGTCAGTAGAAAAAATATGTCCATTTGTTTTTTTTTTCTCCTGCATCAAATATTTTACCCAACTGTTATCAAACCAAAAACTTTCTGTGATTTTTAAAAACTCTGAATTTAATTCACAGAAATTAAAATAAGCTCTTTGATTAATACACAGTAGATCAGAAAGTGAGGGTTGTACATGAAACTATGAGGCTATATGCAGGTACTTCTCCTTTAGAGTATGTAATAAATTCTAAATGTTATTTTCAGAGCTGTCCTATTTGTCTGCAATTCTTTCTTGCCTTCTTGCTGTTTTCTTCAATGCACTTCAAAAATATATTTCACTATCCCCCTTTTATTTCTTTTCTTTTTTGGCAATTCTATCCATAATTCCTCCCTCCCTCCCCCTTATCCCCATTGTGATTTAATTTTACTATGATTTTAATTTCCTCAAATCTAGGAATCAGATTCTCAGAAAGCATGATCAAGCTTCTTCCTGGCATCTTGCAGCTAACATTATAACTTAATGTTTGCTTAAAACCAAAATGATGATTCATGTGTTCAGTTGGCTTAATAATGTTTTATCAGAACCCATCATTATAAAGGTTTTATTTAGGTTACTAAAACTCTTGGAAAGCCCTGCAGATGGAATACTGGAAAGCTAATGTGGCTTCTTTCAACCAAATGGAATTTGGTTTGAAATCATTGGCAAACAGCCTATTCCTGATCTGAAATAGTACTTAGCTTTGGGGAATTAATTTTTTTTAATCTTATGTAGCTTACATGTAAAAAGAAACTTCTTTAAAATAGGCACAACCTAAATTTGTAGTTGCAAATGAATTGTATAGTAAGCTAAACCACAGTCTTGATGAACAAAATCAAGTCAAATTTACTCAAAAACAGAACATATTAATCCTACAAAGGTCTCAGAAATGCTGTAAACTACATGGACCATGATTAGAATCTTCACTATTTTTAAATATTGAAAAAACTCATTCTTTCCTGTTTGTGGATAAGCACTGATGTATATGGTTACACATAACAACATTACTGCATTAGTAATATGAGCTAACATTTATGTAGTGCTTACTATGTGCCAGGTACTTTGCTAAGGACTTTCACAAATATTATGTCATTTGATCCTCACCACAACCCTGTGAGATAGGTGCCATTGTTATCCCTCATTTTGTAGATGAAAAAAATGAGTCAAACAGAGATTAAGTGATTTCCCCAGGGTCACACATCTAATAAGCATCAGATGCCAAATCTGAACTCAGCTTTTCCTGACTCCAGGCCCATCACTCTATTTACTGTGCCACCTAACTACCAAGGATTGAGAACAGTTCAGATAGGGAATTGCAAGTCTCTCTGGCTTTTTGATAGTTAATTTGTAACACCAAATCACAGAGTTGGAAAGTAATTCATAGGACATTATGTTCAGCTTATTCCTAACCAGGAATCCTCTCTACAAAATCTCTGACAAGAGGTTAACAGTCTTCCCTTGAAGATACTCAGTGAGGGCAAAGTCATTACCTCCTGAGGTAACCCATTTCATTTTTTTGATAGCTTTAATGATGAAGGAGTTATTTCCTTCCAAGTAGATGAAATCTGCCTTTCTGAAACTTCCACTAATGGTTTTAGGTGAAATTTAATAGAGATAGATATAGAGTCTTTCACTTGGGAAAAAAATCAGAGATAGGACATCTGTGTCTCTGAGATTAAGCAGAAATTGGATTAATCTTCCCCAAGGAAACTTTTCAAATACCTGAAGTCAGTTATCAGGCACTCTGATTTTTTTCTTCTGGTCTAAGTGCCCCCGTTTCCTTCAAGCAAACCTTGTTCTCAAGGTACCTAACCAATCTAGTCAATTTCCTTTGGATGTGCTCCATCTTCTAAATATCCTCCCTAAAATATGGTGTCCAGAACAGAAGTGCAGAGGGATGATCCCCTCCCATGTTCTGAACATTCTACCTAATATCTTTCGATGATCACATTAGGTTCTTCGTTGCTGCACAGGAGTGGGCTGGCCATTGGTTAAAAACTGGCTCTCTGAAAAAAAAATTATGCATGACACATTTTAAGTTTAATTTGTATTATTAACATATTATCCATCAGTTTCTTTTCTAGGCAAGGGGTCAGCAAAATACTGTCTTTGTATGTGCCCATGATTTCACATTTTTAAATAAAATCAAACTGTTGGGGGGGGGCGGGCATTAAAAAGAAAACTAGAAGGCCACATCTGGCCCATAGTTTGCTGGACTACATGATCAACAAAATAAAAATCAATCAGTCATTTGTAATGTTTGTCAGTTTCTGATATGTAAGCAAACACACTGAAAATTTATCAATCAGCTCTCTCAAACCAGTACTAGTTGGCTCCAGCAAACCACTGTGCCAGGTCACATTGTTGATGCACATTCCATGGAAACACCAACTTCTTTTTTTTTCTTATGATAACAATTGTCTATTCTATTCCTCAACCACCCTTTACCCACCTGAAGGTGTTTTTTCTAATCCAAAGTGTAAGACTTTACACCAGAATGTCATCCTAGTGACATTCTGGATTCAGAATCATTGTTCAAATCAGTTGAAGCATTTTTGTAACGTAGGAGACATGAATCTGAAAGTGATAATGAGTTCAATAATAAATGTGATAACCATGCAATTTATGCTCAAATTATTAATAAAATATTCAAAAGCACAAGACCAAGGACAGATCTCTAGGCACAGCACTAGATATCTTAGCTGAGGTAGCTAGGTTGTGCAGTAGATAGAATTCTGGGCTTGGAGTGAGTAAGGCCTTAGTTCAAATAATGCTTCACACACTTGAACTTGAAGACAAACTCACTAGTTCATAGTCTGAAAACTCCACATTCTTCCCATTTTGAAGGTAATGACAATGTTTTTTCTTTTTCTAGTCTTGTGGTATATGTCCCCCATTCTCCAAATGTCTTTGGAGATCACTGCTATCAGCTCAGCAATCATATATACTAATCCTTCCCATATTGATTATACCTAGGCTATGTGAAACATTGGATAGAACACTGGGTTTAGAATCAGGAAAACTTGAGTTCATATCCTGCCTCAGACTAGCTAAGTAACTAGTAGCTAAGTCAGTTAGAAGCTAAATGGAAAACTCTACCTGTCAGATATATGGATAAGGGAAGAATTTATAACCAAATAAGAGACAGAGAATGCCATGGGAAATAAAATAGATCTTTTTGATTACCCGAAATTAAAACATTTTTGTGCAAATAAAATTAATGTAGCCAAAATTAGAAGAAAAACAGGAAATAGGAAAATTTAAAGTAACTTTCTCTGATAAAAGTCTTATTTCTTAAATATATAAGAAACAGAGCCAAAATTCCAAAACAAAAATGAGCCATTCCTTGGTTGTTCAAAGACTTTGAAAAGGCAATTTTCAGAAGAAGAAATCAAAGCTATCCATAGTCACATGAAAAATGTTCTAAACCACTACTGATTAGAGGAATACAAATTAAAATATCTTTGAGATACCACTTCATATCTATCAGATTGGCTAACTTGACAGAAAAGGAAAATGACAAATTTTGGAGGAAATGTGGAAGAACTGAGATACTAATGTATTGCTAATGGAGTCATGAACTCATCCAACCATTCTGGAGAATAATGTGGAACTATATCTACAAGGCTATAAAACTGTACATACCTTTTGACCCTGCAATATAACTACTAAGTCTCTATTCCAAAGGAATCAAAGAAAAGGAAAAAGGATCCATATATTCAAAATATTTGTAGCACTCTTTTGGGTTTGGGGTGTGTGTGTATGTGTGTGTGTGTGTGTGTGTGTGTGTGTGTATGTGTGTAGGGGCAAAGACTTGGAAATTTAGGGGGATTCCCATTACTTGGGGAATGGTTGAACAAGTCGTGGTATATTATAATGATGGAATACAGTTTTAATGTAAGAAATGACAAGCAGGATGGTTTCAGTAAAACCTGGGAAGACTTATGAACTCACACAAAGTGAAGGCAACATTGTATACAGTAAGGGCAGTAAGTGATTAACTGTGAGACACTTAGCTACTCTGGTTGAGACAATGATCAAAGACAGTTTCAAAGAACCCATGATGAAAAATGCTATCCACCTCCAGTGAGAGAACTGATGAACTCTGAAGCATGCATTTTTCCCCTTTTTAAATCTTTTGAAAAAGTTTTAGACTTAAACGCTAAATTTTAAATATATAATGTGAAAAGAAAAAGAAACATTATAAGCTTAAATATAAATAAAAATGTCATTTGCACAATAGAACATGAGAGGATTAAAAATACATAGCAATACATTTCCATTTCAAGAATTTAAGTTTTTTGATGAATTCTTTTTGGGCAAGTTACCATTTGATATTATACTCAGGGGTAAAAGAGGGCTTCTTTGCTTCAGTAGCCTCTGCTGAAGATGAAACCTGGTCTTCTCTATTCCCATAGTAACTCTGTATGCTTGGATTCTTTCTTCTTTGCTTGTGCATTTTATTTTTTGTAATAGTTTAGTTTTATAATTATCTCTAGTCCTGGGCTATGGAGGATGGTGCCTTTGGCCTCAGATCCTCCTTTAGTTCTCCCCTCTGACCTTGAACCCACACCAAGACCTCCAATCTCCTGTAAGTGTCCACAGCCAACAGCCTCCCTGCCCCACTGCTTCTACATGCACAGAGAATGTGCTGGTTTCTTCTCACCTCTGCCATGTCTCTGCAACACAGATGTGTCTGGTGTTCCTTGTCAGCAGAGGTTCCCTCTATCTTCCCCAGCTCAGAAGCCATACTCCCTTCACTGTCCCAGGGGTAAAAGTTCCTGCAGCTAGAGCCAGGCAGTGTCCCAACCCAGCTAACCGCAAGGCTTGCCACTTGTTGTTCAAGTGGTCCCTAGTTTAGAGGTGTTTACTTTTCACTGGGACTAAATCTAGTCTTGGGATTATTCCTCAGGTTGTCTCAGGAGGACTATTGTTCTACCCCTGTTCTCATTTATTTTCACTGTTCTATGTTCAAGCTGAGGTGCTATTTTATGTCTTTGGTGGAGAAAAATCTTGAGTGCTTGGAATTTTCTGACCTACTCAGCTGTCTTCCCAGAATCTTCTCCCTGAAGTATACTGTTTAAAAAAATGTATTCATCTTGAGGGTGCAGAGCCAAGATGGTGGATTAAAAGAAGGGTCTCACTTGAGCTCTCCCCCAAACTCCTCCAAAAACTGGGAAAATGACTCTAAACAAATTCTATGGCAACAGAACCCACAAAAAGACAGAGTGAAACAAATTTCCAGCCCAAGACAACATGGAAGGTGGACAGGAAAAGTCTGTTTCACCAGTCTGAGAGAAGAGCAGAGTCCAGCACGGGCTGTACCAGCACAGACAGGCCAGAGCAGGCCTCGAGGGACAGAATCACAGGTAGCTGTGGTGGTTTCCAGACTTCTCAACCAACAAACACCAAAGACAACTTAGAAGGTCAGTAGGAAAGGTCTATTGGACCTGAGGGAGAGAGGATAGTAGTCCAGGCTCCAGCCCCAGGGTGAGAGAGGTGGAGGCAATGGTAGTAGCTGAGGCTGCTTTCAGAGCTCTCAGCAGATGGTGGGGAGTGGCTGATCACAGAGAGATTGCAGGGATCTCTTTGCTGGTGCTGAGGCAGGATTCTCTTGTTTTGCCCATGCTTCAATCTGGGTCACTTTCCTAGGTGGCAGTCCTGGGGAGAGGAGGGGTCTGTGACAGAGCTTGTGGCAGTGGTGGAGAGGGAACCTTCCTCACAGTTCCAAGGCAGAAAAGAATGCTTGTGGTCACCCACAAACCAGAGCACAGTCCAAGAAAGGAGTAAACACCTCTCTTTTGTTCCTACAACCATGGAAGAACTGAAAATTTACAGGTCCCTAGAAATACCTCTGAAAAGAGCTACACAAAAACCCTGAAGCTTGGGACAGCACAACCTCCACACTTGAAGCACACTACCTTAACAAAGAGCTAAAAAGTCTGGTAATGGGCTGGGAAAATAAGCAAACAGCAGGAAAAAAAAATCAGACTAAGGAATCTTACTTTGGTGACAAGGAAGATCAAAATATACAACAAGACAACAAAATCAAAGCTCCTACATCCAAAGCATCCAAGAAACATGTGAATTGGTCACAGGACATGGAAGAGCTCAAAAAAGATTTTGAAAATCAAATAAGAGAAGTAGAGAAAAAATTCAGAAGAGAAATGAAAGTGATGCAAGAAAATCATGAAAAACAAGTCAGCAACTTGCTAAAAGAGACCAAAAAAATGCTGAAAAAATAACACCTTAAAAATAGACTAACCCAAATGGCAAAAGAGCTCCAAAAAGCCAATGAGGAAAAGAATGCCTCAAAAAGCAGAATTGGGCAAATGGAAAAGGTGGTCCAAAAGCTCACTGAAGAAAATAATTCCTTAAAAATTAGAATGGAGCAAATGGAAGCTAATGACTTTATGAGAAATCAAAAAAAATTATAAAACAAAACAAAAAGAATGAAACAATAGAAGACAATATGAAATATCTCATTGGAAAAACAACTGACCTGGAAAATAGATCCAGGAGAGATCATTTAAAAATCATTGGACTACCTGAAAGCAATGATAAAAAAGAGCTTAGACATCATCTTTCTAGAAATTATTAAAACCACCGTGATATTCCAGAACCAGGGAGGAAAATAGAAATTGAAATAATCCACTGATCATTGTGAAAATCAGGATGACACAATATTTAGCAGCATCTACATCAATGGGTTGGATGACTTGGAATACAATATTCCACAGGTCAAAGGAGCTTGGATTAAACTGAAGAATCACCTACCCAGCAAAAGTGAATATAATCCTTCAGGGGAAAAATGGATATTTAATGATATAGAGAACTTTCAAGCATTCTTGATGAAAAGACCAGAGCTGAATAGAAAATTTGACTTTCAAATACAAGAATGAAGATAAGCATGGAAAGGTAAACAGGAAAAAGAAATCATAAGGGGCTTATTAAAGTTGAACTGTTCACATTCCTACATGGAAAGATGAGGTTTATAACTCATGAGACCTTCCTTAGTATTAGGGTAGTTGGAGGGAATGTATATTTGTGTATATACATACATACACATACATATTATATATATATGTATATGTGTGTATATGTTTAGATAAACATATACAGCATATATACACATACATGTGTATATATATACATGTGCGTATACACACACAGAGGGTACAAGGTGAGTTGAATGTGAAAGAATGATATCTAAAAAATAAAATTAAAGGGTGAGAGAGTAATGTACTGGGAGAAGGAGAAAGGGAATGGTAGAATGCGATAAATTATCTCATGTAAAAGAGGCAAGTAAAAGCTTTTACAATGGAGGGGAAGAGAGGAGAGGTGAGAGGAAAGGAATGAACCTTACTCTCATCAGATTTGGTTTAAGGAGAGAATAGCATACACGCTCAATTGGGTATGGACGTCCATCTTATCCTACAGGAAAGTAGGTGGAAGGGAGAAAGTGGGGATTATAGAAGGGAAAGAAAATGGGTGGGGAGGGTAATCAAAGGCAAACACTTTTGAGGAGGGACAGGGTCAAAAGAGAGCATAGAATAAATGGGGGGCGCAGAATAGGATGGAGGAATATATAGTTAGTCTTTCACAACATGACTACTATGGAAGTGTTTTGTGTGATTACACATGTATAACCTATATTGAATTGCTTACCTTCTCAATGTGGGTGGGTGGAGAGGGAGGAAGGAATAGAATAAGGTACTCAAATTTTAAAAATAAATGTTAAAAAGTTATTTTTACATGTGACTAGGAAATAAGATATACTGGCAATGGGGTATAGAAGTATCTCTTTATCTCTCTCTCTCTCTCTTTCTCATATCTATATCTATATCTATATCTATATCTGTATCTGTATCTATATCTATATCTATATCTATATCTATATCTATATCTATATATCTTTCTTTCCAATGCGATACCCACAGCAGCTGCTGTGAATACGCCAGCATATTTTCAGGTTTGAATTGCAAAATATAACATACTCTCTTACTCAAAAATGAAACCAAAACACTTATTCAAACACCATAAAGCCAAATCCATCATAGTAATAAAGAAGTTAACACACATTACCAATGCAGAGAGCACCTCCATCCCCAAGCCTGTGCTCTATCAGGACCTCCCCACAAACAAGCTCCCTGAGGCAAAATCACTCCCTCTCTCACTCACACTACCTACTCTGCCTGTGCCTGCCTCTCTCGCTCTCTCTCAGCTCTACCTCCCTCCTACTTCCTGCTCCACCCATTCCTGCTCCACCATTCAGCAAGCTCCTTCCACCACAAGCTCCATGTGACTTAGGCTTCTATGTGACCCAGGCTTGAAGCAGATCACATGAGCCTATGAATGGATGGGCAAGATCTTCTCATTCCCATTAACAGTACACTTACCCTATAGGAAAATAGAAGGGAAGGGGGAAAGAGGGAGGGAGGGAGGTGATAGAAGTGAAAGCAAATTGATGGAAAGGGTAATAAGAATGCACCCTGTCTTGGGGTGAGGCAGGGGCATGGAGGGGAATGGGAATACAATTTGAAACTCAAAATCTTATAGAAGTGAAAGTTGAAAACTAAAAATAAATTAATAAATGCAAAAAATAATAATAAAAAATAATGCAATAGCCAAAAAAAATTATTCAATTTTATTGATTTGTATTTTTTGCAACATGGCTAATATCAAAGTAGATTTTGCATGACCTCTTATGTATTAAATTAAAATCAAATTCCTTGACTTCTCAAAGAAGAGGGAGTTGTAGAAGGGAGGGATTTTGCAACTCAAAATTTAAAAAAAAATACATGTAATTTAAAAATATTTAATGAAATAAATTAAATAAATTTAATAAACAATCAGTTTAATATAATGGTGATCATATTTCTATTACTTTTCCTTTCAGCCTGAAGCAGAAATCTTTTCTGGAATGAACATAATTTCATGTTCTGTTTTAGAGGATCAGCAAAATATGTGTGTGTGTGTGTGTGTGTGTGTGTGTGTATGTGAAATAATGAGTCCTAAAATTTTGTCAAACTAAAGTTGTAATATGAAGAGTAAAAAAATGTTCTACCAAACCTCCCAAATCACAATAACAATACAGTTGTGGAAAATTTTGGCAAGTTTGATTCACCTCAGCCTGTCTACCCAACACCACCAATTGCAGAAAACCAGAAACAGTGGTCCCTGCCATCTATGTGGCTAAATTAATCCATCTGTGCCAACTGGATACAGTGCAACTTTCAGTCAGCCCATTCTGCTGTCATTTGTCAACTTAATGTGCAATGTCTCTATCCCCTCTTATATTACTTTTTAGTTTTCATTAGTAAAGGAAAAGGAAGTTTGGAAATACCACAAGAATATGTCTTCTTTGGCTAAAAAGAGCAGACCAGTAAGGAACAGAAATAATTGTACTAAAATCTGGTTTCATGAAAATAAATCCATGCCTTTAAAATGAGAATTATTTAAATTGTTCAAACAATTATCATTGACAGTCCTCACAAAGACCTACAAATATCACTCCTTGCAACTCTTTACTTAGCAATAGTTAAAAGAGTGATAAGAATACAAAACACAAGAACAGAAATGCAATAAAATTTATGACAGTGCAATGTAGTTTATTGGGCAATGTTTCATCTTGCCTGGATTTGTTAGTGTGTTCAGGATCTGAATGCTTAGGTCTAGGAATTACATTCAAAAGTTCTTAGTTTTTGTCCTGGTGAGAGAAAACAAGGTAAGAGATGTCATTTTCCTTTGAAATAACCCCTTGCTTTGAATTCAGATCTCTGAGAACCTAGATAGAGGCAAAGAGCAAGCTATAGCTATATTGATGCAAAATTATGTCATCAATGTGAGGTGGAGTGAGTGAAGAATGTGTCAGGAACAGTGAGAAGCCTGGTCTGATTGTACGAGAGCAAGACTATGGAGGGCTTTGGAAGACAGGCAGACAAATTTAGATCTGGGATCTATAGACCTGTATGGGTTTCATTGAAAGATTTCAGGGTATGCTTGAACTTAGAAGGGGGAAAATGCACCTTTAATTTCATTAGCATTTCCTTTAATGATGAGCATAGGACTCTCTATCCACTTAACCACCTAGCTTGTGCTGGTCCTACTTGTTCTACCACCATAGTTTCTCATGCATATATTCACTCCTTTTTACTATCATAGCTCAAGCCCTCTTCATCTTTTGTCTAATAATTTCCTAACTGATCTCACCTCTTTCCAATCTATCCTTTATCCAGTTTCCAAAATAATGTTCCCTGTGACTTCTGGGAGCCAAGATGGCGAATTTCTGTAGCTCTCCTACATTCACCTCCAAATAACCATAAAATAACACCCCAGAACAAATCCTGGAACAGTGGAGCTAGCAGAACATGGAGTAGAGTGGTCTTTTAGGCCAGGAGACTTGGAGGATATGAAAGAAAGGTATGCCTCACTGAGGTAAAAGGGGAGCACATTCCAGGAAAGGAAGCGTCCCAGCAAACCAGTGTGTTGGTCATAAAAATGGGCTCTTAGCACTCATTTCAACCAAGTGCCCTTGAAGAGTTTGGCCTTTGTTTCCTTGATTAGACTGGGAGTCCTTGGTGACCTCCTTGCCTCAGGGGAGGGCTTAGTTTACATGGGTTTGAGTGGCATGTTTGGAACATCAGAGGCTTTTAGACCACGTGGGTTTAAGTCCCCTCTTTGTGACAATTTTAGGTCACATGGGTGAGTCGCATGTGTGACTCACCCTTGACCCTGAAAAAGACACAAAACCAGGGGTTGGCTTTCTCTTTCTTGGAGCTGTGAGACATATGAGGGGTGGCCAGTGACTCTGGGTCAGCCATTGTCGAGCTCTCCAGCTCATGAACTCAGATGTTGATGCTTTTTGGTAACTATGAATTGTGATTTGGCCTGTTTCTAATGTATCTTTGTATTTGTATTTGCTCTGAAGTTCAGGGTGCTGGCTTTTCCCCCTGAACTAAATGAGTGATATTTGTGTGCTGGATTAAAGTAAACTTGTCAACCCCTTAAAGTTGCTTTCCTTAGTAAAGCAGATCAAAAGAACCTGGGTTTTTGCAGTGTTCTGTGAGCTGGTTGTTGTTGATTTTATATACCCTCATGACAGCTGCTAGCTGGATTGCTGAAACAACCAGCAGCAGGCCCCAGCTCAGCAAACCAATAGGAGATCCTGAGACCCACTGTAGTAGAGCAGGTAAATGCCAGGACTCCCTACATGCCTCATCATAGCCAGGGGAACTGGTGGACTCCAGCTCCAAGAACCACCATGTGCTTCAGCATAACTCTGGTGATACAGGCACCCTCCAGCACCCTGTGTGCTTCAGCATAGCCTGGGTGAGGGGGAAGGGTGAAATCCTCCAGCAGCCAGGACTCCCTATGCTTCAGTATTGCACCACATAGGTGTCATGCAGCTGCCAGATCTCCATGTGCTTCAGCACAGCTCAGGACATACAGGCATCCTCTGGTGGCCAGACCTCCACAGAAATCAGTGTAGCCCCAGGGAAACACAAAACAATACTGACCATACTTCCCCATGGCCTCCACTAGCACCAGCCACACACCTCAACACAGCAACAGACACAAGTATCTCCCATGGGCCTCAGGGCAATATCAACTTAACACCAGGTAAAAAGCCAGGGCCTGCAACCATTGGCACAAGAAGCTTGAGACAGAGCCCCTTCCACCTGGGAACAGAGAGCAAATTTAAAAGAAAGGAAATGGGCTAAAAAAGGTGAGCAAAAAACAACAACAACAACAAAAAAGGAATCTGATCATAGAAAGCTATTATGGTGACAGGGAAGACCAAGACCCAAACTTAGAAGAGGGAGGCAATGTCAAAACATCTATGGGCACAACCCCAAAGGAAAATGGGAAGTGGTCTCAAACCCAGAAAGAACTTATGGAAGAGCTCAAAAAAGGAGCTTAAAAGTCATATGAGAGATAGAAGAAAAATTGGGGGAAGATATGAGTGATACAAGAAAATTATGAAAAAAAGTCAATAGCTTGGAAAACTGCTTAAAAAGTAGAATTGTTCAAATGGAAAAAGATATACAAAAATCCATTAAAGAAAACAATTCCTTAAAGAGTAAAGATTGGCCAAATGGAAAAGAAAGTACAAAAACTAATTGAAGAAAACAATGCCCAAAAAGCTAGAACTGGACAAGGGGAAGCTAATGACACTATGACACATGAAAGAATCAATCAAACAAAATCAAAAGAATGAAAAAATGGAAGAAAATGTAAAGTACCTCACGGGAAAAACAAGTGACCTGGAAAATAGATCCAGGAGAGACAATATCAGAATCAATGGACTACCTAAAAGCCATAATCAAAAGGAGGACCTGGACAGCATCTTTCAAGAAATTATCAATGAAAACTGCCCTGAGGTCCTGGAACCACATGGCAAAATAGGCATTGAAAGAATCCACTGATCACCTCAGGAAAGAGATGCAAAAAGTAAAAACTCCAAGGAATATTATAGCCAAATTTCAGAACTATGAGGTCAAGGAAAAAATACCGCCAGTGTTCAGAAAGAACTAATTCAAATATCAGGGAGTCACAATCAGGATTACACAGGACTTAGCAGCTGCATAACTAAAGGACTAGAGGTCATGAAATATGATGCTTCAGAAAGCAAAGAAGCTGGGACTACAACCAAGAATCACTGACCTGGCAAAATTAAGCATGATATACAAAAGAGGGAAATAGTCATTCAACAAAATTGAGAGATTTGAAGCTTTCATAAAGAGAAGACCAGAATCAAACCAAAAATTTTATCTCCAATATCAATAGCCAAGAGAAGCATGAACAGGTAAAAAATGAGAAAAATATATAAGGAATTCAATAGATCTAAATCATTTCTATCCCTACATGGGAAGATTATCCTTGCAATTCTTAAAAATTATATAACTAAGAGCACAACTAAAAGGAATAGACATAGACAGATATTATGAACATAAGCTGAATTTGAGAGAATAACATGAAAAACTTTAAGGGATGAGAAAGAAGTGCTGAAGCAAGGGAGAAGAAGATGAAGAGGCACACTAAAAATCTATTACAGTGAAGAAAATGGGTGGGTGATTGATGAACATCATTTGAATCGTACTCTCATCACTATTGGTTCAAAAAAGGAATAATATACACAATCAGATGAATATAGAAATTTATCATATGCAACAGGGAAATAGGAAGGGAGGAGACCAAGTAAGGAGGTGGAGTGGGAAGGGACAGAAAGGAGGGCAGATCAGGGGAAGTGGTAGAACCAAAATACTGGTGGGGAGAGAAAGGGTGAAAAGAGAGAGTGTACAAACAGGAGGAAGAATAGGATAGAGGGAAATATACAGTTAATAATCATAACTGTGAATATGGAAGAGACGAAGTCTCCCATAAAATGAAATGACTGGCAGAGTGGATTAAAAACCAGAATCCTGAAGATGGCAGCTGGAAATCAGGAACTTGCGTGAGCTCCCTGCCCAGGTCCCACCAAACGCCTATAAAAAAAGGACTCCGAACAAATTCTAGAACTACAGAACCCATGAAATAGCAGAGGGAAGCAGGGCTCCAGCCAAGGACAGGCTGGATGGTCACTGGGTAAGGTCTATCACCTGGAGCTGGTAGTGGAGCAGAGGAGACCCCGGCATGGTCTGTGCCCAGACCAACCAGACCGGGAGCTGGGCAGAACAGGCCCTAGTGCCCTGAATCAGTGAACTGTGGCAGTTACCAGACTTCTCAACCCACAAACACTAAAGATGACAAAGACAGTTACTGGGAAAAGCTTCTGGGGATAGAGTGAAAGGAGTTCGAAGTTCAGCCACCACCCCAGGGGCAATGGAGGTGGTGCAGCTACAGAACTATAGCTGCAGTTGCTTCAGGCCCCAGGCCCACCTGGTAGGAGGAATTAAGGGGTAGATCTGAGTGGGAGTGCAGAGACAACTTAGATCTGAGCCTGGTCCAAGTTGGCGGTTCTTGGGGGAGGAGTAGTGCTGGTGTGACAGAGCTTGCTGTGTAGAAACAGCTCTGAAAACAACAGCGCAGCCCATCAAACTTGGGACAAAGTACTCTATGCTCTACAAGCAGTCATATCCTGAGGAAATACTCAAGAGTCAAGTAGTTGGCTGGGAACAAGGCCAGGCAGCAAAAACGGACTCAGATTCAGACTCATACTTTGGAATCTTTCTTTGGTGACAAAGAAGATAAAAACATACAGCCAAGAGAAGTTAACAAAGTCAAAGAGCCTACATCAAAAGCCTCCAAGAAAAATAGGAACTGGTCTCAGGCCGTGGAAGAGCTTAAAAAGGATTTGGAAAAGCAAGTAAGAGAAGTAGAGGAAAAATTGGGAAGAGAAATGAGAGTGAGGCAATAAAACCATGAAAAACAAGTCAATGACTTGCTAAAGGAGACCTAAAAAAATAGTGAAGAAAATAACACCTTAAAAATAGACTACCTCAAATGGCAAAAGAGCTCCAAAAAGCCAATGAGGAGAAGAATGCCTTGAAAGGCAGAATTAGCCAAATGGAAAAAGGAGGTCCAAAAGACCACTGAAGAAAATAATACCTTAAAAATTGGGTTGGAGCAAGTGGAAGCTAGTGACTTTATGAGAAATCAAGATATTATAAAACGGAAGCAAAGGAATGAAAAAGTGGAAGACAATGTGAAATATCTCATTGGACTTGGAAAATAGATTCAGCAGAGATAGTTTAAAAATTATTGGACTACCTGAAAGCCATAATCAAAAAAAGAGCCTAGATATCATCTTTCAAGATGATTAATTATCAAGGAGATCTGCCCTGATATCCTAGAGGCAGTGGGTAAAATAGAAATTGAGAGAATCCATGTTGGCCTCCTGAAAAAGACACCGAAAAGAAAACTCCTAGGAATATTGTCACCAAATTCCAGAGCTCCTAGATCAAGGAGAAAATACTGCAAGCAGCCAGAAAGAAACAATTTGAGTATTGTGGAAACACAATCCGGATAACAAAAGATCTAGCAGCTTCTACATTAAGGGATGGAAGGGCCTGGAATATGATATTCCACAGGTTAATGGATCGAGGATTAAAACCAAGAATCACTTACCCAGCAAAACTGAGTATCATGCTCCAAGGCAAAATATGGATTTTCAACAAAATAGTGGACTTTCAAGCTTTCTCAGTGAAAAGACCAGAGCTGAATAGAAAATGTGACTTTCAAACACAAGAATCAAGAGAAGCATGAAAAGGTCAACAAGAAAGAGAAATCATAAGGGACTTACTAAAGTTGAACTGTTTTTTTACATTCCTACATGGAAAGATGATGTGTATAATTCATGAGACCTTTCTCAGTATTAGGGTAGCTGAAGGGAATATACATATATAGAGAGACAGAAGGCACAGGGTGAGTTGAATATGAAAGGATAATACCTAAAAAAATAAAATCAAATTAAGGGATGAGAGAGGAATATATTGAGAGAGGGAGAAAGGGAGAGATACAATAGAGTAAACTATCTCGCATAAAATTGGCAAGAAAAGGCAGTTCTGTCAGAAGGGAAGGGGGGCAGGCGAGGGGGAATGAGTGAATCTTGCTCTCATCAGATTTGACCTGAGGAGGGAATACCATAGACACTCAATTGGGTATCTTACCCCACAGGAAAGAAAGAGGAAGGAGATAAAAAGGGGGACAATAGAAGAGAGGGCAGATAGGGGGAGAAGATAATGAAAAGCAGACATTTTTGAAAAGGGACAGGGACAAGGGAGAAAATTGGATAAAGGGGGATAGGGTAGGAAGGAGCAAAATATAGTTAGTCTTTCCCAATATGAGTATTGTGGAAGGGTTTTACATAATGATACGAATGTGGCCTATGTTGAATTGCTTGCCTTCTTAGGGAGGGTGGGTGGGGAGGGAAGAGAGGAGAAAATTTGGAACTAAAAAGTTTTTTAAAAAACAGGTGTTCAAAGAAAAGTTTTTGCATGCAACTAGGAAATAAGACATACAGGGAATGCGGCATAGAATTCTATCTTGCCCTACAAGAAAGTAAGGGAAAAGGGGATGGGGGGAGTGGGGTGACAGAAGGGAGGGCTGACTGGGGAATGGGCCAACCAGAATTTATGCCATCTTGGAGTGGGGGGGAGGGTAGAAATGGGGAGAAAATTTGTAATTCAAACTCGTGAAAATCAATGCTGAAAACTAAAAAATGTTAAATAAATTTTAAAAAATCAATTAAAAAAACAGAATCTTACAAAATGTTCTTTACAAGACACACACTTGACTCATAGAGGCACAGACAGAGTAAAAGTAAGGTACTAGAGCAGGATCTATGAAGCTTCAGCTGAATTTTTCTTTAAAACGCAGGGGTAGCAATCGTGATCTCAGACAAAGTAAAAGCAAAAATAGATCTAATTGAAAGAGATAAGGAAACTACATCTTGCTGAAAGGTAGCATAGATAATGAAACAATATCATTGCTAAACATATATTCACCAAGTGGTATAGCATCCAAATTCTTAGAGGAGAAGGTAAGTGAATCAAAGGAAGAAATAGCAAAATTATGTTAGTGGGAGACCTCAATTGTCCCTTCTTAGAACTTGATAAATTCAACCAAAAAATACACAAGAGAGAAACTAAGGAGGCAAATAGAATATTAGAAAGGTTAGATATGACAGACCTTTGGAGAAAACTAAATGAGAACAGAAAGAATATACCTTTTTCTCAGCTGCACATGGCACCTACACAAAAATTGACCATGTAATAGGGCATAAAAACCACATGAACAAATGTAAAAAGGAAGAAATAGTAAATGTATGATTTGGAGAATGGCTGAACAAACTGTGGTGTATGAATGTAATGGAATACTATTGTGCAATAAGAAATGATGAACAGATAGATTTCAGAAAATCCTGGAAAGACTTGTGTAAACTGATGCAAAGTGAAGTGAGCAGAACCAGGAAAACACTGTACGCAGTAACAGCAATATTGTACAATTATCAACTGTGAAGGACTCATGAAGGAAAATGCTATCCATATACAGATAAAGAACTATAAGGAACAATTAGCAGGCTGATTTCAGAAAAACCTGGAAAGATTTACATGAACTGATGCAAGATGAAGTGAACAGAACCACGAGAACAGCAGTATTGTACAATGACCTACTGTGAGTAACTTAGCTATTCTTAGCAATATAATGATCCAAGATAATTCCAAAGAAATCATGATGGAAAATACTATCCTCGTCCAGAGAAAGAACTGATGGAATCTGGATGCAGATTGAAGTGAACTGTTTTTCACTTAATTTTTGTGTTATTTTACTTTTGGTCTAGTTCTTCTTTCACAATATGATTAATATGACAATGTTTTATATGATTGAACATATATAATCTATGTCATATTGTTTATCATGTTAGGGAGGGGGAAAGGGAGGAAGGAAGTGAGGGAGGGAGGGATAAAATTTGGAACTCAAACTTTTAAATAAAAGTGAGTGTTAAAAGTTGTCTTTACATGTAATTGGGAAAAAATAAAATACCATTTAAAAAATAAGACTGCCAAAGAGGCCCATGATGCAAAACAGATTTAGAAGCCCCTGTGTTATACTAGGGAAGTAGCAGAAGCTGTGCTGTAGAGGAAAGAAGACTGGATTTGGATTCAGTTATCTTGAACTCAAAACCTAACTTTGTTATTCACTGTGTGTCCTTCAATAGGCCCCTGAACTTGTATGAATGTTGATTTTCTCAACTATAAAACAGAGATCACAATATTTGTAGTACCTTCTTCCCTGGATTATTTTGAAGCTCTAACATGGCCTAATATAAATAATGTAATGCATGTGTTTTGTAAACCTTTAAATTGGTAAATGACAATGTTTTTTTTTCAAAATGGGAATGTTAATCTCCGTACTAAACTCACAGAAATGTTGTGAAGCAAGCCTAAAAGGTAAAAGTCTTTGTGTAAGCCATTAATTACATTATGTCATCTTGAGAAACAAAGTTATTAGGGTGGGGCCTTTCTCAAACCAGTTTCCTTGTAGTTCATGGTCAGCTTTAGAACAAAATGAGTCACTAAGTGGTGTGCAGCTGATTAAGACCAGGGACAAAATGGCTGCCAGCGAGGCCACCTTGTTGGACATACTGAACATCTCCCCATTCTCCTTTGGGCTGATCATTCAGCAGGTGTTTGACAATGGCAGCATCTACAACCCTGAAGTGATGGACATCATGGATAAGACTTTGCACCCTCAATTCTTAGAGGGTATCTGTAACCTTGCCAGTGTTTGTCTGCAGATTGGCTACCCAACTGTTGCATCAGTACCCCATTCAATCATCAATGGGTACAGGTGGGTCTTGGCTGTAGCTGTGGAGACTGAGTATACCTTCCCACTTCGTGAAAAGGTGAAGGCCTTCCTGGCCAACCCTTTGGAATTTGTGATGGTCACCCCTGTGGCTGCTGCTCCAGCTGCTGCTGAGCCTGCTGCTGCTGCTCTGGCCAAAGTGGAAGCCAAGGAAGAATCAGAGGAGTGTGATGAACGTATGGGATTTGGTCTGTTTGATTAGCCCACAGGAAACAACTATTTCAGCCAGTTTATTTGTGAGATAAATAAAAGTGCTCATTTATCTAAAAAAAACCCAAAACAAAACAGTATTAAATGTCATTAAACAGTTAACACATGATTTACTTAGTAGAAATGATGGGGTTTTACCACATGGTGAAGTCTCTGGAGTTTGCCTGAGGTATAGACCCATCCCAATAATTCTTTCATTGTGGCTTACACCCAATCTCCCAATTCTCTGTTACCCCTAATCTAACCCAGCCCTTCAGTTTCTGTTACCAGCAGATCACTACCCGCCCCAACACTTATCACCCTTGATTCTATCTAGATCCTATGCTCCCTTGGCCACATGATCTGGCATTAGTTTAGGGCCCCCAGTCCTTCTCTGTTACCTCCCATTTACCCCAGATTACTTGGCTGCTCCTAGTTCCTTCCCACAGTCTTTCTGTATATAAGATCCATCTTGCCTGAATGAAGGTGAGCAGATTCCTTAAGAGTCTGGCCAATGTGATGGATTTTTAGGATCATGCCCACCCTGACTGGTGTTCTAATAAACCTTGTCTTTGGCTGAAAGAAGGCTTGGGTCAAATTCATTCAAGGCAAGACTGGTGCATTCCTATTTTGATGTCCCAGAACCCCTAAACTTCGATGGAAGGATACTGAACAAGAAAATGCTTTGAGGATACCTCAAATTGATTCAGTTGAGCTTCCTTGCCTATTGCCTATCATGGTCCAACAGACAAACATCAGAGAGGGTGCCTGGAGCTCCTCATGGCTGCTTTGTACTCAAAGGACTGGAGGTGATACCAACAACCTGGGTCAACCCTGAGCCAACCATGTCTGGTTGTTGTTCTCAATAACTTTTAAGAAAAAAAAGACTAGCCTAAATTTGCATGGACAGAGGAGATAAGATATTCTACCAAAGAAGTGATACATTGGGAATGGAATTTTAGGAAGAGTAATCTGCAGGGTTACGATAAATGAGGATTAGAGTAGAGATACTGGAACTAGAAACACCTACTAGCAGCCTGGGCCCAACCTAAATGCTTCCCGGATATCGTGTTCTTATCACTCCAGCCAGAAGTGATTTTGCTCTTGCCTATCCTTTTAGAGCACTCTGATTGAACCCCCTCAGTCATCACCTATTTACTATTACCCTGAATAATAGTTATTTCCCTCTGCATCTTTTCAATGAGGCTGAATTATTTAAAAGCAGAATGATTTCTATGTCCTTGTATACCTCATGATGGTCAGCCCAGTGATTTAGATGTCCTCCAAAACCTGTTTCTCCTTCTGATTCCCCTTATTTAGTCCCTATTAATCCCAATGTGCCCTGTCTCAATTCCCTTTTATCATGTTAAATCATTCCCTACTGCCTCAGCATTTAAATCCTTTAAAGATTTTTATACAATTATGTTCTCCCTTAGCCTCCACTTAGCCAAGACTTACATATTTTATTTCTTTCCTCTCACCACATAAATCAATCCCTTCAAGCTCTTAATTATCCTAGCTGTTCTTCTTTGAACTCCTTCCAGTTCTTTTGAATCCTTATGTAAAAAAAAGAAAAAGAAAAACAATCTTCTAAACTGAATACTATTGCAGGTGTCTTCCCCCGACCCGCCTCGTTCAGATGTAGCAACCACAATTATTCAGAGGCTAATTGTCACATTGCTTTGGGAGTATTTGATTTATGATCTATTATCTTTCCCCTCTGTGTCTCTACCGACCTTATTGCTTTCCAGATTTCTCCCTTTCCCTGAATGTTTCTTATTATTTTTTCTACAGATATGTAGCGTTTCACTGTTTCCAAGTTGAGTCTCCTTTTTAAAAAATTATTTCTTGCCTCTGCTTCCAACTTCCCTTGGTCATTTTCTATTCTTTTCCTTATATCTTAGTACCACTTTTATGTGTCAGGCCATCTGTAAGTTTCGCGAAAGTATCATTAATTCCAGAGAGCCTGTGAAGATGTTTCCAAAGACAGAATACTGATTGCTTTAGCAACTCACCAAGTACCCATTCCCAGTGGTACTCCTTCCACTCATCATCCTCTTTTGCTGGTGTGGTGGTTTTCACTTGCCAGTTTTAAGTCAGTCAATGACACTGAGCCAATCTGAACCAATTTGATAAGAATTCATGAGGCTATTAAACAACAGCAACAACAAGAAGAAGTTTCTCCCTAAGACATCTCATATCTCGAAATTTTATGCTTATCCAAATCATATTTCCATATGATGGTTTATTCATATCCCCAAACCTCCAAAAACATTTCTAAATTGTAAGTCATGTTCCCCTGGAGCCAGTGTGGATTCAAGACACAGTAAAATGCAGGAAATTCACGATGAACAGAGAAGAACTTCTAAGCTCCCAAATTAAACATTTCACCTCAATCTCTGTTTTTAACTTCATGAATTGGCATTGATATTATTTCAAACAACAATGGAAGGAGTTGCCACAGCAAGTTGCAAACTTTTCTTCTGCAGAGTTCTCCCTGCCTTCAAAAGTACAAAGGAATAATTGATATAATCAGAGTTCTGGAAGGCATTTGAAAGGTTTTATAGTCTTAATTTAGTGTACTGAGACCTATCTAAACTATATCTGCTCAATCAGAGGTTCCCAAATGTATTTGTCCTACCTTCCCCTTTTAAAAAACATTACTTGGTGCCCCCCCCCAAGAAATATACTTTCTTGCATCATTTCCAAAAAGTTAAGTATTCTTTTTAAATGATGAATCTTCAATTTAATAATTTATTGTAAATTTATTTTTTTCCTGCATGGAAATTTGGATGATGCAATATTGCATCATGTAACCATATAGTATCATATTGTAAACAAGTCATCACATGTTCACACTCCTGCCAATGCTTGCTGGACTTCCCAAAAATGCACAATGCTTGCCTGCCAACACTTGCATGTTAAGACCTGTAGGCAGACTTGACCACTGCTCAGTTATAACTTCAATTTTCTGTGTTTATTTGGAAAATAATATAATCACTATGACTTTAACTCTGTTACACAACAGATGAAACATGTACAAATGGTTTTTCAAAATTTTCTTCTCTTCTCTTCTTCCTTTATGCTTCCACAGTCCCTTTATTTTTATTCAATGCCCCCCAATTGCACTTGAGGCTACTACCACCCCCCTGGTTGTTCCAGTACCCTTCAGGGGGCAGTATCACCCATTTTGGGAACCTTTGTGCTAAGTGAAATTTTAGTCTATTTTTAATAAAATCTTAATAATTTTGCTTACCTTTCCGTTTATTCATTATCACTTCTGATACCTATGCACCCAGAGAAGGGGAAAGGGCTCAGAAGGTATAGTCAAGGATATCATTGGCTCACTTCAATAACAAGCATTTATTAAGCACCTACTCTATATCACAAGCTGTGTTAGATGCCTGGACGCAAAAGTCAAGAATAAAACAATCTTTCCCCTAAAGGAAATTTCATTCTGATTGGGACACACACATATAACCACATACAGACACATATACAAATATACATGTGTGTATATATATATATATATATATATATATATATATATATATATATATATATACATACATACATACATATATAGGCCAAATATGAAGACAAGAAATACAAAATAGCTAAATACAAGGTAGTTTGAGAGGAATGTTTGTCACTGCAGAGGGAGGCAGAATGAATATATGTTGTGAGTGTATCCGGGGTGAGGGAATAAACTGAAACACCCAGTTGTTTGAGGAGACATTAACATGTCTTCATGTTTATAAACCTCTGTTTGAATGTCCTATCTCCTCAAACTCTCTTGCTATGTGCGATTCTTCTCCCTTTCCTAGTTTAACTTCTTAAGCAAAAAAGTTTTCTTTCCTTTCCCTTATTCACCTGCAAAATAATAACATGAACACTAGTACTACTGAGCACTTTGTAAAACACTATGCAGATGTGATTTGTTGCTATCTCCCTGAAGTTTGGAGTTTGATTTTCCCCTAGACACATCCTTGGGCTTAAAGGCAAAATGAACCTCTTGTGTTCTCTTCTTTATCCAAGTCCATGAACCAGATGAAGAGAAAGATATGCTGGTTGCCTCAGAAACTATATTTGTCAACAGATATGCTAGAAAGCTAAGCGCAGAAGTCTCCTAATGGATGGTTTTGGGGGAAGAGTCTAACATAGTGGTGATTGCATCTAGAGACAACATTCTGGAGAACTTTCAGCTGGTTTGGTTTTTAAATTTCTCTTAATTTACTTAGATTGTGAGATTCTTGAGGTCAAGTGCTATATTTTACCTTTACCTTCCCCAACACAGTGCGCAGCATATAGTAGGTTCTCAATAAATGCTTATTGACAAAGATTTACAGCTGATTCTGTTCCCTTAGGGTATGCATGCCCCTAGACTGGATAGATGGAGCACAGTGTCTTTCTACTTCTAGAAGATGAAGAAAGTCACTCTTGCCTTGTGAAAAGAGAACTGGGATTTGCATGAGAAGATTTATATTCAAGTTCCATACAGAGACATACTAGTCATGTGACCTTGGGTAAGTCATAATCTCTCTAAGCCTCATTTCTTCATCTGTGAAATGGAGATAATATTCACACTACCCATTTCTTAGTATTGTGATTACAGTAAAATGAGATAATGCATGTGAAACATATTTAAACCTATATGGCTCAATGGATAGAGTAATGGTCCTGGAAATATGAAGATCTGAGTTCCAACCCAGTCTTAGACATTTACAGGCTGTGTGACCTTGGGCACGACATCCAGCTCCTGTTTGCCTAGAAAAGCCCCTCCTGATCCACTACCTTGTTATGGCAGAGTGGCTCATGTAGGTCAAAGAAACTGTGAGCTACGCTGCACAGGGTAACCAAGATAGACAGGTCATAGTGGAGAGCTCTCACAAAAAAATGATCTACTGGAGAAGAAAATGGCAAACCGCTCCAGTATCTTTGCTAAGAAAACCCCACACAAGAAAAAAAGTCAGGAAGTCAGGAGTCAGGAAGACATTAGCTCAAATCCATTCTTAGTCACTTGATAGCTGTATGACTTTAGGCAAGTCACTTAAATCCTGTTGTCTCAGATTCCTCATCTATAAAATGGGGGTAAAAATAGCACCTACCTTCTAGGGTTATTGTGAGGACCAAATGAGATACTATTTGTGAAGCACTTGGCACAGTGCCTGACAAAAGTAGGCACTTAATAAATCTTTTTTTTTTCCCAAAAGCTATCTTCAAATGTAAGCTATTATATTTCTTGTCAACACTGACTGTGAACCAATTGTGTCATCTCTCCTTTTGGAGGGAGACACTATTACTTTAATCTATTTATCAAGGAATAAAGCCCAATTTCTTTAACCCTCTTCCCCTGCTTGGTCCCTCATACTTTTACATCTGGCTGGAGAAATAGACAAATGCCATTTCACTCACTTTTGAACCTTTGGGCTATGAAGCCAAGAAGGTGGAGATGGTGAAATAAAAAGAGGATATTTTAGCTTCTATCTGGGCAGCATATTACTATCTATTCCAACTCTGATGTTTAAACTGCTGTATAACAAAGGGCAAGCCACTTCATTTCTTGAGTCTTAGTTTCCTCATCTATAAAGTGCAGATAATACTTGTCCTACTTACCTCACTTGTTTGTTATAGGGAAAGAGTTTTGTATTCTATATGTATTGTTGTATATAGTTATAGGGTTTAATCATTTTTTACCACATTTTCTCATTTTACCCTAATCAAAGCTCTGTGAAACTCTTCCTTAGTGAAAATATCTTCCCTTTCAAATTACCTCTAATCTCCCCCTCCTCTTTTTCTACCTCTATAGAAATATAAATACACATATACGCACTGTCTCACTGAAGGAGATGCAGAAAGGAAGGATCCAGGAGTAGTAGAAGTAGTATCAGGAGAGACAAACAGTCCATCAATTGATAATCCTCTCCCCAGTATAGTGAAGAGATTATATTTGCATCTTTTTACTCCCTCTTACTCCCATATACAAATATGTGTCTACGTATCTATACATACACATGTGAATATATGTGTATGAACCACATGCACACACAAACACTGTAACAGCAATGTTAACAGTTGCTGTGGAGGTGTAAGACCAAAAACAAGACCAACAACAAGAGCACACAGGAAGGCTGCTAGCGCAAGTTCTTTGATCTGCTTTTCTAAGGAAAGCAACTTTAAGGGGTTAACAACCTCACTTTAATCAGAAATACATACATCATTCACTTAGTTCAGGGGAACAAGTCAGCACCCTGAACTTCAGAACAAATACAAACAGAACTCACAAACACAGAAAATGTAAACACATCAACAGACAGGCTTTTGTCTGATCAAGACATTACATATATATAGTTACCAGAGAGAGAGGCACCAAGATCTGGGTTTTCAGAGCTGGAGGGGCTTCATCATCTACCCAGAGTTTCATCACCAACACTCTTCCAATGAATATACCCCCCCCAAAGCAAAACACCAACCTCAGAGCACCTATACTCTGTTCAGGGCCCTGAGGGCTCAGCACCTACTTAGCAAAAGGGTTTTGGAAAATATCTTTAATTACTAGCACCACACCATATACAATATTTCCAATCAATAACTCTATTCAAACAAAGGCAAGACTCAAAGATATCCAATTGCCTCAGTGATGCACTCCAAAACAAAAGACAACAAACGGTTTCACTTTACCTGCCTGATTAAAACAAAGGAAAGACTCATTAAAGGCACTTGATTGTCTTAGCATTCCAAAACAGAAAACAGTAAAAAAGTCCCACCCCATTTAACATTACAAACACACACCCATATATACACTTTGCACATAGTAGTTTGCATGTTGTCTCTCCCACTAGACTGTGAGATCCTTGAGTGTAACACACTTTTTTTTTCTTTTCTTACAATTTTTTCTTTACTTTGTATTGCCAGGATTTAGTACAGTGCCTGGCACATAGTAAGCCCCTAATGAATGCTTGTTGATTGGGTTTTGAAGCAGAGAATTCCATCAAGGACCCCAACATGCATTTAATAAGTATGTAAAACTCCTAGCTAACACGGAGTGTTTCACATATGAATCTCTAGCACATAGCAGTTTTTTTACACACAGTAAGTACTTAATAAATGCTCATTAAGCATAGTGACTTGTTATTCATATATCATACATGCAAAAAGCAAAAAATCATGGAAAAGTATTCTAAATAAAATTTTGTCTTTAGGTCAAAACACAATTGTACACAAAGTTATATAAATCTGTCCCATTAAAATGGGCAAATTAGGCAAATTAATAACCTATAGGAAGAATGTGAGAAAATGTCAATTGGCATCATAATGTGGTTAATCACCCTGCACCTTATTTTTGTATTGCTATTAGAATTAAAGGCAGTGTGGCTCTCCTGTGGTTCAGTCAGCCACTGAGATCTCAAGAACAGAGATGGTTTTGCTTTGTGGCACACATTCAGATACAGATGTGAGGCAGCAAGGCAGAACATTTTTAAAAAAATGCACATAGATCATTTTTTAAAAAATGATAAATGAATTAAGATCCAGACATAAATCATTAAAATGATCTGTGAAACCAAACAGAAATAAGTAATGTCAGCAACATATTCTTGTTTTCTGGCAATTTTTCACAGAAATGGGTGGGCTTCTTTTCTGTCTCCAGAAACTTACAAATTTTGAAACTATGAAGGCTACAAGAATAGAATGATCATGACAGACTTTAGTCTCTTTTTCAGATAAATGGCTGTTGACATTAATAAGAACTTTCAAAGAGAGAAATAATTCTGATGACAAAAAGAGCAGCAGGATAGTGAAAAAATTGGAGGAAGGATCTAGAATCTAATTATTGGGAGAGGAAAAAAGAGGTAGGAAAAATGACAAAGTAACTTGTAACCGGATTTGGTTAGAAATTTCATGTATATCGACTAAGCTCAACTTCTGTTCCTACTGGAGATTTGGCAGGACGCTGTTAACTGACTATTAGAAGTATTTAGGAAAACTAGCCTTATCTCCTGAGGAAATATTACAAAATTACTTTAAATAAATACAGTCTTCCTTAGGAGCCCCCCTGGAACTGAAGCTCTAGAGAGTTAGATAAACATATACCCTCCCACTGCCCCCCACACCCAGCTCCAAGGTTGCTATGAGAATTGGCTTCAAGTGCTACTGACAAAAATGACAGAAAACTGACCCTCTTGCTTCCAGATAAGTTGGAGAGCAAGGGAATTTATGTAATAACCTGAATATGGTACATGATGTTTGTGTTTTTTTAATATAAACAAATAGCTTTCTATACTCAAAGTACACAGTCTCATATCAGAGGATGAAAAAGGGTTAGCTTGAGTATCTCTCTGTTCTTCACCTTACCAAAGACAGTTATTTTTAAAATTAAACTTCTTTTTTTAACAAATATATTTTCTCTCTCCTATCACTCTATCTCACCAAAAAAGAACAAAATTTTTGTAATCAATTTGCATAACCAAGGAAAACAAATTCCCTCATTGACCATGTACAAAAATGTTTGTCTCATTTTGCACCCTGAGTCAATCACTTTTTTAGGTGTTGAACAACATGTTTCATCACTGTTCCTCCAGAAACATGAATGGCCATTACATTCATCAGAGTTCTTATGGATTTCAAAATTGTTTTTACAATGTCTTTATAATTGTGTGGCTGTTCTCCTGGTTCCACTCATTTCATTCTTTGTCAATTAGTCAAAATTAAGTTATTAATTATATAGTCCTTGAAAACTAGAAGACCTTCAAGGTGATATAAGGGTGGTGTTTCCTCTCCCAAATCAATTAACATAATCACAACAGTTCCAGCCATCTCAATTGAATCAATTAATCATTAGTGTACAGTAGGTGTTAAGGAATTCTCCTATAACTCAAAATGTAGTGTGAATAGGTCTTTGATTAATTTGAAAGGATTGTAGTGTTTTAACCATTGGCTAAAGGCAGATTATATCAACTTAGGAAACATGATTAGCTGAAATAATCAGACTCATCTCGGATCCTATGTATGAAAACAGTACTCAGTCAAGTGGTGAACCAGTAAGGTGATGGAAAGCTTCAAGTCTGGAATTTGAAGATTCCAGAGGTGGAACAAGGTCCCTGGGAGGGGAATCATTCTTAGAGGGAAGAGAATTTTTTTTATCACTGCTCCCTTCCTATTTATGTTAACAGAAAGACTGTACTAGTAGCAGACACTACATCCAGTTTGGATCAGAGAAACTAGACCAGTAGGAGACACATCGAGCTGAGTAACACACCGAGGAAGAAGGATACAGATTAAGTGTCACTCGAAGATGAAAATAGATTCAAGAGGAAGATCTCTCACACCAGAGAAGAATGCTGTCTATGGACTTAAGAAAAGATTTCCATGTCATAAAACACCAGAAGTTGCGATGTATTTCTTTGCCACATGAGTATACTACATATATATAGCTCACTGATGGTTTTCTCTAACTTTGAGCCTCTACTTCCCATGCACCTATATGGACCTGGAGGGTCTACCCCAGGCTTTTGGCAGAGTATTTTGTACCAACTGTTCTTGTTATAGCACCTTAGTAGATGCCTTTGCTAAAAACTACTTCGGTCTATTGACTGTTTATGGGGAATGCACTGATAGAAGTCTGTATTGGCAACCAAAAATGGGCTCCTTAGCACTTAGTCAACAAGTGCCCTTGACTAGTTTGGCTTTTTCCCCTGAACTGAATGCTGTTTGTATCTTGGACTGGAGTAGGCTTGTCGGCCCCTTCACCTTGCTTCCCTTGCTTAAGCTGATGGAAAGAACCTGTGCTTTCCTGGTCAACCCCTTCACCTTGCTTAAGCAGATTGAAAGAACCTGTGCTTTCCCCGGCGTACCTTACACCCCCGCAGAAGCTGGATGGTTAAAAGCAGCTCCCGTTGGAGCCAGAGGCTGCCACAGCCACAGTCACAGCTGAAGCAGGAGCTGCCAGTAGCAGAGCTGACCTACGGGAGGAAGCTGAACAAAGACTTCAGGCCAGTGGGTAATCTTTTTACCATAGAGGGGGAAGCATGATTTTGCTTTACGCAATCATGCTTCTCTGTAGCCTCCTGGTTACTCTTGTAAGGCGTACTTATTGGGCCTGGAAACTTTTCATTAATATGTCAAAATGGGGATGCTGGTTCATGGGTTGGTTACTGTGGAGCCTAAATATATGTTTTGATTCTTCTGCCTTCTACTTTGAGAGTTTCTTATATCCGGCGGTTCCGAACCTTTCAGACATGTTTATGATCCTCTTTGAGATTATAAACTCTGCCCTCCTATTACATTTGGCGACGAGGATGGGATCGCTAGGTATAAGATCTCTATTTAGAAGCAGAACAATTCCAGAGGAAGAGATGAATATCCCAGGATGGGAGGATCCATTTTATTCCTCCCTAGCAAAAGAATTGGCTAAAAAAGCTGGACCCTGTGAAAACTGGGAACCAAGGCTACGGAGAGGAGATCCTAGGGATTTAGAAAAGTGTTTACAAGAAGTTGGGATTCAGTCAGGGGCATCACTATCTAGGCAAAGCTGGATAGTGTTATCAGCCTACCGGCTAGTATACGAAAGATTGAGATTAAGTGAAAGACATGGGGGCACTCCTACCCCACAGCAAGAAGGGGAATCTCAGATAGCAGGAGACCAAACTGACTCAAATGAGAACTTTTCTATTAATGTGGCTAAGAGCAACAGGAGACCAAAAAAGCCCAGAGTGCATTTCAACCCAGCCCAGAAAGAGCCTGACTGCCTGCTTCATCCTAGCCATGGTGGCAGAGGAAGTGAGTGGGGGGAAAATGAGACAATGTTAGGGGCTGAGGCACAAAACACTACTGGGGTTCAGGATGTCCCTCACACAGAGAATAGGAGATGGTTAAATGATCAGACAAGGGCTCGACCCATACAAAGGAGGAAGACAGAAACCTGAGGTGAAGATTCAGTTACAAGGGAAATTCAGGAAGATTTCTCACCACAAGAGGTCACAGATATTTTGAGTAGATTCAGCCAAAGAATAGGAGAACCATTGATATCTTGGATGGTAAGACTCAGTGATCAAGGGGCCAGTGGAATATCAGTAGATAGGACAGACTGCATGAGATTCATAGGTATCAGCCATGACCCTCTAGTTCAACAAGCTTTTAGGGAACATCATCAGCAAGGAGATGGTGATAGCAGGACTACTCTGTTGGCATTAGCCGCTGTGGGATGCAATAAGAGATATGCTACTGATTGTATGTGGCCCACTGAGCACAGACCCTGGTATTCACTTAGAGATTGTATCATGAGACTAAAGGAGGAGGTAATGAAGACTGCTATAATGATAGGAACTGCAGACAAATATTACAATGATCCAATGGGACTGCCTCATAGGAATTTATAATTAGGACAGCTCCCCTTGCTTATAAACAACTAATTTTGAATTTATTACTTGGGGAAGTAGGGAGCCGTCTTACAACAGTGATAAATAAGATTTTACAGTTACATGACTTAGGTGACTGGGGAAAGGATAGATCTCCTCGAGAGAGAAGGGTGAATAACCAGCAAACTTGGCGCCAAAGGAGAGTAACAAGGAAAGAAATGTTTACTGCTCTATTGAGAGCAGGGGTAGGTTTCGAAATGATAGATGGCATTCCAACCAATGAATTATACAGAATATACAGAGATAAAGGACTTGATAACAGGAGAAATAGGGAAATAAGAACTGCTCCTGCAAGCCCACAAGCCACTCAGAGTGAAGGTGACCTTGTGTGATTAACAGATGAAAACTTGTACATCTGGGGAAAGGCTGGGAGGACAATCTTAGTCTCTATCTAGGATGGGATCCTCTTAGTTTAATTTTCCCATTGTGTTTCCTTGTACATCTGGGGAAAGGCTGAGAGGACAATCTTAGTCTCTATCTAGGGTGGGATCCTCTTGGCTTCCTCATTATGTTCCTTTTGAAAAGAAACATTTCCCACCTGAGTTTGGCTCTGATGTTGGATCTTTGCATAACTGAAATCTCAACCAAACTTGAGATGATTTTATTTGAAGGATAATAGTCCATACTTGTCTACTCTTTTTGTCCTTTGTTTTGGCTAACGTTGTTGCTAGTTTTGTTTCCTTTAGGCTTAAGCACCCTGCACTTTCTGGTGACTGCCTAAGCACATAGCATTCTTGGAATTCCTGCCAGCTCATTAAAGAACTGACCTCTGGAATGGGACTTTTTCGGACAGGGCCATCTCTACATCCAATTTCAGCATGAAGAAGCTATGGAAAATGAGACCTTCACCCCTTACCCCAAGATTTTGAGCCCCAATTGTTCAAGGGGGGTGGGAATGATGAGAGTGTTCTGTTTACTTATTTTGTGTTATCCTTGCTGTGTTGTTTTATTGTTATAATATTATTGATCCTATGTAATGGATACAAGGATCTAGGGGTGGACATTTGAATTATTAATAATTATTTTTGGGATGATTGATTGAAGAGATTATCTTGCTGGGACCTAGGGGTGGATCACATTTGAATCATAAACCAATATTTAGGAATGTCACCAAATGATATGTTTTGCTTTATAATGAATGATATGTTTTAGTTTCCTTTGTAATTGGATCACAATGTATGTTCTAGGATACATGGCTGATTAGATTATGTATCCTATAACAAGGGGTGGAGTGTATTGGCAACCAAAAATGGGCTCCTTAGCACTTAGTCAACAAGTGCCCTTGACTAGTTTGGCTTTTTCCCCTGAACTGAATGCTGTTTGTATCTTGGACTGGAGTAGGCTTGTCGGCCCCTTCACCTTGCTTCCCTTGCTTAAGCAGATTGAAAGAACCTGTGCTTTCCTGGTCAACCCCTTCACCTTGCTTAAGCAGATTGAAAGAACTTGTGCTTTCCCCGGTGTACCTTACACCCCCGCAGAAGCTGGATGGTTAAAAGCAGCTCCCGTTGGAGCCAGAGGCTGCCACATCCACAGCCACAGCTGAAGCAGGAGCTGCCAGTAGCAGAGCTGACCTACGGGAGGAAGCTGAACAAAGACTTCAGGCCAGTGGGTAATCTTTTTACCATAGAGGGGGAAGCATGATTTTGCTTTACGCAATCATGCTTCTCTGTAGCCTCCTGGTTACTCTTGTAAGGCGTACTTATTGGGCCTGGAAACTTTTCATTAATATGTCAAAATGGGGATGCTGGTTCATGGGTTGGTTACTGTGGAGCCTAAATATATGTTTTGATTCTTCTGCCTTCTACTTTGAGAGTTTCTTATATCCGGCGGTTCCGAACCTTTCAGACATGTTTATGATCCTCTTTGAGATTATAAACTCTGCCCTCCTATTACAAAGTCTCAGGAGAAACAATAGTAGAAACCTAGCTCTTCACGGTTACCTGTTTGAATCCTGAGAGAGTATGATTAGCCACTATTCTGGGGACTCCAAAAATGATTCAAATGAAGTCTAGGGAATGGCTCTGAAGGGGGTATTATAGAAAACCATGGGAAAAACAACAACAAAGAAAAATGATCTGAAGAAGTAAGAGGAAATTGTGATCTTTCAAGAAGATCCATTCAAGAATGGAAGAAAGTGGTATGAGGATAAAAAGAAGAGCCTCTGAACAATTATATCTGTATAATAGGAATGAAACTTTGGGGGGGGGGGTTAGATGAAGCCACTGAGGAGGAAGCAGCTTTTTGTCCTTTGAGGAATAATAATGTAGATCCCTAGGTAGCATCAGGAGAGGTCATATCATCATTAATCAGTAAAGGTCAAATGAGAAGAAATGAGTGATTATGTTATGAGGTATACTCAACAAGCTACTCATCCATGTGACCTTGAGAATAGAGATGTCTGCCCTCTTTTGGCAGCATCACCTGGGATATGATGGAGAAATTCCCAAGATTGATCTAGCCAGAAAAATCACTAATTCTAGTGATTCATATGGGGTGAAATGGTACTGCCAGAAGGAAACCTTAAACCATTTCTAAGGATTATGAATTCCTAGGCAGGAAATGGAAAAGATGGATAGGTAGGTTGGCCTGAATGATTCATTTTATAGTTCTTTACCTTAAAGGGAACTTCTTTCCAAATTAAAAGCAAACTCACGATGACAATTTAAGGGTGATTTTAAGATTAAAAAAAAACTTTGAAGTGATTCATTGGTTTGAGAATAGAAGAGAAGAGGATTTTTCCAGATAGAAAAGGGTGAGGATCAGCAGACATGCAGATTACAGAGAAGTGCCTTCATTGTATAAAAATGTTTCTTAATAAACTATTGACATTAAAGTCTACAGTACACACTGTGAATAACCCTAAGCACATGGATCTTCTTCCCTTATAGGCTTCCCTGCTAGGCTTTTGTAAGTATACATCCCCTATCCCCAGTAGATACTGAGTACTTTGAGAAGACAGCAGGATCCAGGGTAATATACGGATTGTAATGAATTGGTTGTTTATGGATTTGCTTTAATATATGATACCTTTGATGTTATTGTTTCTTTTGCCTTATTGCTAAGTAAACAGTTATACATAACGTGTCCTTCAAAATTCTTAGTGTAGTTTTCAGCTATTCAATTATTATGTTATATTTAAGCTATTATATTAGGATATATTATGTTTAATATAAACATATGCATTCATTATACATTTTGTATTATATATTATCTAAATTTTTCTCACTGTGAATGGCTAGTTGCATAAATGGAAGGGCATCAGTTGGAGACCAAACCTAAAGTGGTAAGTAGTGGAAGTATAATCCCTCACAAGAAGGTTATCCCTAGAATCTTAAGAGAATTTTACTGTAATCTTTTGCTGGTGGTCCTTCTCTAAGAACCTCTGCCAGTGTGAGGACAGATTGGTGTGAACAAGCTAGTCTATTAAGTACATATCTAAGTATGACTACTTAAAAGATGAAGGAGCTATGCATACACAAATAATAATGATAACAATAGGAATGCAATAAGAAATTCACTGATAAACTCATTGAGCTATTGTGGGAATAAAATCAAATAGGAAATGAAATAAATTTAAATTTATCATCTGCCTCAAGCAGTATTAAATTTAGTGTAAAATTCATTCTTTGTAGAAATACCTGGAGCAATTCCAGAATTAGCAAGCTGTAATTCCTAATATCAGGCATTGTCATGTTTAAAAGTAAAGGGTTTTAAAGTAAAAATCTTAAAATAAAAATTCATGGGATATGCCTGTCAAACAATCAGTTTATTGCATGCCACCAGTATTAATACAGAAGAAGGTGGTGTTAGATCAACATCAGAACTATAAGCCTCCCCTAAAATATCTTATAACTGCAGAATTCCTGAAGGTTAATCAATGTTTTTGTAGTAACACTAGTCGCCCAAATTTATAGGAACATCTATTTGCTAGTTTCATGAAAGAGTTGACTCTGCCTTTTTCCATCGAATTTAAAATAATATATTTTTAGTTTAGCTTACAGTATTCTATTCCCTCAAAACTTTATGTCTTTAGTCTGGTTTCTAACTGAAATTCTCTAAAATAGACTTGATGTGTTGTTCAATATTCCTGGGCTGGCAAAACACAGGCTTCAAGGACATCTTTCATTTTTAATCAAGTCTTTTAACATATGCCACAAAACCAAATGACTCTATGAGAATATTCAGTTTTGTACCACTTTTTAAAAATGTCTCTCAGCCAAATACAGCCCATTTATAGCTTTATGGGTGGGGAGGAAATATTGGACCTGAAAGCTGAAGTTTGGCTCCTGGTCAATCCTGCCCCTAAAGCCCAGTGTTAACTGCAGTACAGGTTTTGCAAAGGAAAAGCACTTGGCTTTCCAGTCAGAGGACCTGGGTTCAAATACCACTTCTTGTATTTCCTTGGATCTTAGTTTCCTTACCTAGAAAATGAGGGGTTGAAAATATTTGGCCCCCAAGGCCTTTTCCAGCTCTAAGCTTATCCTATAAGCAAAGTAGATCTTTTGCAAAATACAAAATGATCAGAAACTGTTGCTGATGAAAACTTTTTCGCTATCATCACCAGGTCTCCAAGGCAAGCCTACAAGATGATATAACTGAAACGAGCAGAGTATTTTAGGGGAAAGATTTTTTTTAAAAAATACTTGTTACTTTAATACTTCACAGATCTTGGAGTCCATTGATGTAGATATTCTCCCCAATGGTACAGCTTTTGACACTTTCCACATGTTAGTAGACAGCTTCATGCAAGGTTACAACCAAAAACAAGTCCATCATCTACTTGCCAGCTTTTTTGCAATGCTTCTTTGTGTTTAGTGGGGTAGGTCATGGAACAACAGACAAAATCTCAGGTCCATTCGGGAAATCCTTTCACCTTAATAGGATCAGCTTGTGCCTATATTCTAAAAGCTTTGTTTTTGAGACCCTAAGAGCACTCTCACACAATGATGGGGCATTAAGATAGGACTTCAGTGGCCAATAAGGAAGTAAATGAAAGGCTGTAAGCTATTAGAAAATGAATATGAGAAATTTCTTGCCCTCAAGGAGTTTGTAATTTAGTAAACTAATAGATAATTTAGGGCATTATAATCTTATGAATCAATAAATCTAGAAGCAATGAGCAGAGAGTAGAGAGGTTTATAAAACACCATGTCATAGTTGCTGTGACATGATGGCATCTGATTGGCAGTTTGATGACTTCTGCCAGGGCAGAGGTGGCAAGCAATCTTGTCCTTGCCTCTTGAGTATCTTCAAGTACCTGGGCTTTGATCATATTAAAGTTCCCCAGATCTTCAGCTCCTGTTGTTTTTCCCAGATCTCTAAGGCTCAGCTAAATTAACAATAGTAAAGACATCTTTACAAGAAAATTGATTTCTCTTTCCCAACTCCATAAAAATGCCAAATCTAGAGTAATTTTTCCATTTTCTGGACCGTCACCTGGATGTGGGGGTATGGGGTAGGGAGAGGACCCTGCCTTAATTGTCTGTTTAGCCTTTTTAAAAAAACCTTATGCTAGCTGATCTCAACCTAATTTTCAATCTCCTTGGATGTTACTCCCCCTCCTGTGATCTTTTATCCAGCCAAACTGAACTTCTCTCTTATCCTCACACACAACACTCCATCTCTCCCCTTTAGTCTTTTCACTGCTCAGTGCTCATGCCTGGAATACAGTCCCTCCTTAATTCTGTCTCATAGAGTTCTTCCCTTTCTTTAAGATGCAGGTCAGGCAACATCTACAAAAGGCCATTCCTGATTCACCCAATAGCTAATGCCCTCCCTCTCAGACTACCTTGTATTTAAACTCCTTTGCATCTATTTGTATTTATTAGCTTTATATTTATATTTCACAGATTTTTTATGTACTTGCTGTCTCCCCCATTTGAATCTAAGTTCCTTATGAGGAGGGGATTGTTATAATCTTCATACTAGTATCCCCATTGCCTGGTTCAGAGCCAAGAACAAAACAAACACCTGATAAATACAAGTTGATTGATTTATTACTTATTAAAAGGGCTACTTTGACTATTTGTTCTCTGACTCATGTTCACTGAGAAGATAATTATTATAATGGATGAAAATATTATGCTTCAGAAGTTGCAAAGCACTTTACATAAACCATCTCATTGACTCTCACAAAAAAGAGCATGTGGGATAAGTGATTTTAAGAAGGGAGGGCATCTGAACCTGTGATTTCATTGCCATAGGCAATTCCTATTGAAGAAGCTCCCTATATGAATTCAGATCAGCAGCAACTCTGCAACATATAGTCTTAGAGATTTTCTTGGGGGCCTTGAGAGCTTAAAAAGATGGCCATCATGACTGGAATCAGAGTATTATGATTGGTATATTTCCATTCAGATCTGCTGGATTCCGACATTGTTTACTTCACCACACATGACCTCTGAATTTCTACACTTGTGAAGTCCATTTGACTGATGAAGAAAATGAGGCTCAAAAACAGTTAAAACAATTAGGAAATGGAAGAGACTGGATTCAAACATGAACCTCTACTGACTATAAATCAGGCACTTTTCCCACTTCTCAAATCCATCTGTTTTAGAATACTGGCTATCTACTACTGGATACCTGATTGCTATAGAAAATATTAGTACCCAACTTACTACAAAGAGTGATTTAGATTCTGGGGAGAAGGTAGCTTTGGATTCCTGAGTAGGGGGTTGATCAGGGAAGTACCCTCATTACTTTGATAAATGTACACAGTGATTAACCTTTGTTTGAGACACTAATTGTATGTCCCTATGGAAAGAGTTGGAGTATCTTAAAAGAGATATCATGACCCTCTTATAAAGCCCTTAGGGCAATAAGAGAATACTAGAGGCCCATGTGCATATCTGGAGTGAAAGAAACATTCGTCATAATGTCAAGTGTTGTCTCTCAAAGTTTGTTCCCTTCCAAGGGAGTTAAATAGCATTGTTAATCTAGGAGACTCCATAAGGTTCTGGGGGAAAAGATGGGACTTATTGGAAAAGGAGTAGAATTATGTACACTGTTTATTGTCTATGTTTTCTGTATTTTCCATGGAATGGAATAAAGTCTCCATCTGCACTGTTACCTCCAATGCTTGTACGGGATCTAGAGACTTATTTAGCTGTGTTTGGGTATGGAGATGTAGAAACAAATTATATGAACCGTATTTGGGGATTTCTTATAGGCAATTCTAGATAAGGGAGAAAAAGAGAACTGTTTGATTTTTGCCTTTGTATTCCAATAGCCTGGAAAATTCATGGTAAGCAGTAGGCACTTAATCAATGCTTGCTGATTGGTCAATTGAGAATGACTTTGAAGTATTAAAGCATGGAATGAAATTTTAGACATAATCTAGTACAAGTCTGTTATGTAAATAATGAAATTGAAGCCCAAAGTGATTCATCCAAGGTCATATAAGTAAAAGGTAACAGCATCAGAACTTAAACCCTGATTATCTGACTCCAAATCTGAGTGCTTTTTTATTATACAACACAAGTAATGCTCATTCTTGCCATTTAAATAATCAAATCTATTACTTAAAGGTATGTATGTTTTTCTTGTATTGTTTCTATTAATATACCAACTAAACTTCTTCGTTACCTGTTTGTATGCATGTGTATGTATGTGATACCCAGGTTGTCACTAATTGTCTTAAGGAGATATTGCCAATTTTTCAAAATAAATGACAAAACATAGTAATGATATGCTTAAAATGTTAATATGTACATGCAGCCATTTTAATAGGAAGAAATGTTGCATATTTAAGCAAAAATGCCATATAAAGTCAAAATTAGATTGAGAACCATTGTCTTGGAAATCAGGAACTATGTCTGTCTTACTTCAATGTAGGTCAGAATGATGCCACCTGTAAGAAAGATGTCTGTAATTCATTCTTCATTTTTCACCACTTCAAACTCTTGGGAGATGATCTTAGCTTTTCACTGAGATCAAGACCACGTGATATAATCTGTGATGTTTAGTCTTATTCCCTCCTTTGCCTCTCTATATATTCTGTGGTCTTTGGCTATCGTCTAAGAGGCAGCTATGTAGGTAAGACTAGGATTTGGGCTCAGGAAGACCTAAATTCAAATCTAGCTTTAAACACTTACTGACGGCATGACTCTGGGCAAGTCCCATCATAGGCCCAGAGGCAACAGTGGAGACAATGTAATTCCAGTACTCCTTTCCACATTCTTGGGGCCTGGTTGGCAATGCTATGTACTTCAGCAAATCCCACTGAAATTCATAAATCATGTCTTAGGCTCTGCTTTCACCTCTTTTTTTGGGAGAAAGGAGGGCTAGGAAGGTTAACATTTACCACATAAATATCCATTTAGAGAACGTTTACTGGCAAACATCAAGGATTGAGTAAGAAAGACTAATTGTCGTTCCAGTCTTGTTCCCTCAAACCCAGGAAAATGACAACAAGAAATAAAAAAGGAAAAGACAACAATGAGAGAGACTTATGGCTATTGCTAAGAGATAAAGGGAAAATGCAATTCAGGAGAAGGGAAGATGACTGCAAAAAGAAATTATAGTATCATTAAAACTTAAAATTATTTGTTTCCTGCATAGTTTTAGGAGTCTACAATTCGGGGGCTTTTAGGAGTGAGGCAGTGGGATTGTGTAGGGAAAGGACTGGATGGAAAGATGCATCAGAAGGAAGAAGGGCAGAAGAGATTCTGTGTGTCCTTGCTTCTATAATGGAAGGGGGGAAAGAACAAGCATTTATTAAATGCCTGTTATAGGCCAGGCACTGTGCTAAGAGCTTTACAAATAATTTCTCATTTGAACCTTGCAACAACACGGGGAGGTAGGTGCTTTTATTATCTCCATTTTAATAATTGAGTACACTGAGACAATTACAGCTATAGAAAATCACATGGGTCAATAAAGATTCTTAGAAACATCTTTGAAAGTTGTGATCTCTACACTATGTTATGTGACTCCAACCCTATACAAGATATGCTAGAGTGAGGTCCCAAATGGAACATAAGTTTGAGAAATAATGGGTTCTAGAAGAAACCGCATTCACATTTCTTCTGGCTCTCCTCTCCAGTAAAGTTAACATAGGGCTAAAGAGCCACTTACGACATTTCTTCTCAGTGGTGGTTAATAGATTGAAGTATCAAAAATCTTTAGAAATCAATGAAAAGTTCAAAAAATATTTGAGAAAATGGCGGGGGGAGAGATTAATTGTACACTCTCTATTATAGGAACTATAATTCTCATTCTTTTGGAACCCCCATCCAATGCTATGCCATTCTCAATGAATGGGTTGTTGGCATCTATTCCTCAAAGAACAGCTGAATGAATAGATACCACTTTAATATTTGAATGAATGAAATAATTTGAATCAATGAAAAGTTTTCAGTGTTTTTGTATTGTAATCTTATTGACTTTTTTTTTTAGTGTTAAGTTCTTTCTAAAATACTAAGGAAACTGTAGTTTTTGTAACTAATTGGATGTCATGGCCAAGTGGTGGGTGACTGTGGTTTTCATCTCTATTGAAGTTTTCCAGGCCTCCTTTCTGGGGAGGGGAGGGCAGATCAGTTCACGAGATTTGCCATCTAAGTGGAGATCAAAACCTTACAAAATTCAGTTAAACCACGTTACACTCCAATTAACAAAGTCCATTCTCTAACAATACCATCCACCAAAGAAAAACAAAAAAAGCCACAGAAGAACAAAAATAAAGCAGTCCATATCATGCTGGCATCTTTCTTTCTTTCTTCCATTGACTTCAACATGGCATTTTTGTGGCAAGTGGGACTACCAGTTATTATTTCTCTCCCCAGGAGAAAGGGCTAGGCAAGGAGAAAAGACAACAGTTGATTTGTACCATTGCCTGAAGCTGCAGCATATTTTCCTGCTTCCCTATAGCTCTAATTGGGCTTCTCCCAAAACAAAGGGTAGATTTTTATTTCTTTCTTTTTGTTATTTTTAGTTTTGTGCAGTAGCTGGAGACTGAGGTTGAAAAACCATGTTGTCATAGAGAAAATAGGATCTGGCATCATGAAAATTGAGTCCTGGCCACAACTCTGTCAGTAACACATTGTATGACATTGGATAAGTAATTTCATCTCTCCAGAGACAAGATTCTCATCTATAAAATGGGGAAGAATAGACTAAATGCTTATGTAATCCTTTTTTGTTCAAATATCCCATGCTTCTCTGCAGGGTGGGGAAAGACAAAGGCCTCCACTTAAGAATAGATCTTGACTTTGGGTAATAATGTTTATTGCTGAATTATAATTGGCAAGACAAATTGAGGGGGTGGTACACATCATATGTGCAAGGTGCTTATTATGACTTTTTGGAACAGTGACTCTATTTTTTAGATTAATATCTGTATGCAGCAAGTACTTTCTGCCCTGCCTTCTTGGTCGTCAATTGTCTCTGCCTTTTTTTTTTCTTGGAGAGGAGTGCAAAGGGTTAGGGGAAGTGGGCATTCAGTTATCTTATTTATAAACTCTAATCATCAATAGGGGTGGGAGGAAAGAAGGTCACAATGTGATGTTTATGCAGCTTCTATTTCTGTCTTACTCACGTTCCGGAAGTGCCATTACACTTTGCAATTGCATAGGATTACAAATTCTTGGTTTCTGGCATTTCTCTCGGACCACTTGACATGGAAAAAAAATCAAGCAGAGTATCTGGAAAAGGTCAATAGTTTACAACTTTTTTATTGTTTGAGCAATAATAAGTTTGCAATTTCAGTGAAGTTTTAAATTATCACTATCTATCAGTTGGAAGAATGCCTTTCTCCACTGAGTCATAGGGCAAAATAAAAATGAAAATTATCCAACCCTTGAAGTGATTCCTTTCCATCCCAGAAAATAGTTTAATGACTACATGTTGGACTGCTCTGAACATAAGGCCATTCTCTCTTGCCTTAAGCTATTTCCCCTTTAAAACATTAGTTCCTAAGATCCTTAGTAATATAGTAGAAGTAATATTTCTGTGAAGACTTAAATCCTTCTATAAAGCATTTGTGATCTATATCCTGCTTGTGAAATGCTATTGATACATTTACCACACTTCAGATTGCCTTCTGTGACACACTAAAGTTTCATGCAAATGTCCACAGTTTATACATGAAGAAGCAGGCACACAGATGTTAACCAATTTGAATCAAAGTTAAGCCAAGACTACATGAGAGACCAGAGCAACTGATGGAAAAGCAGAAAATTCAATCTAGCAGTCAATAGTATGTATGACTACTAAAAGAGTCAAAGGAACTGTTTGACAGTTTGCTTTGGAAATATATTGACAATTTATTTCTACATTAGTTTTCTTTTTCTGGTTATAACTTTCCTCCCCTCTCCCTCTATCCCAACTCTTAACCATTCATCACCCGTTCTCTTGTAACAATAACCAGTTAAGCAAAACCAACAAGTTTAGCAATTTGACTGGCGATGTGTGCATCCCTGACAACTCAAGTTTCTGTCTCTGCTATTCATAATTATGACCATCAGTGAAACTATGGTTCCTCATCTCTCCAAGGAAAGAGGGAGCTCCATCTCAACTGAAGTCAAGATAAGTCATTATGATCACACAGTGCAGCTTCATCTTATTGTTCTTTACATTTATATTGTTTTATTTTGTTTATATTTTAAATTTCAGTCTGTTATTTATTATCTGAGGCATGGATATTCTTGTTCTGGTTCTACTTACATCACTTTACATAAGATACTCCAGGTCACTCTGAATTCTTTATATTTATAGTTTTTATGCTATAATAGAATTCTATTACAAAACAGAATTTGTTGGATTTCTCCTAAAATTCTCCCTTCAGCCAGCTGGGAAGTACAGTAAATAAAATGCTGGTCCTGGAGTCAAGGCAACCAGAGTTCAAATCCAACTTCAGACACTAAATGGTTTTATGACCCTGGACAAGTCGTATGACGTCCATCTGCCTCAGTATATTCAACTGTACAATGGGGGTAATAATAATACCTACCTCACCAGGTTATTATGAAGACCAAGTGAGATAATATGTGTAAAACATTTTATATGTCACATTGCCTGGAACTTAATAAATGCTTGATGTCTCACCCCTCCTCTAACTTTCCTGTTATTGTTACCATTCTTCCAGTCACCTTGGATTCCGACATTAATGTCGTCTCTGACTCCTCATCCATATTTACCCCAACATGCAATCTATCATTAAATCCTGTCATTTCAAGTGGCCTTTCCCAGTACCCACAATTTCCAGCGCCTTCCTTTCCATCTACTCTTCATTTATCTTGCAGATATATAAATGTTGATATGTTGTTTCCCCTTGGAATATAAATTCCTTGAGGGCAGGGACTACGGTTTTGCCTTTCTTTGTATTCCCAGCTTAGCACAATTCCTGGCACACACACACCCTCCAAAAAAAGCTAATTGGCTGACTGAAATTCATATTTAATTATGTGATCAGCAAATCAACGGACACTTTTATTTTGGGGGTTCGTTTTTGTTTTGCTATCACAAACACGCCACAATCTTTATTTGAGTATATATGGGACCTTTCTGTCTTTGACCTCCATAGAGCATAAGTCAAACAGTAGGATTTCTGTCTCAAACTATTAACCAGTAGTTTTGTTTACTTATTTAAGGTCAAAGGAACAGCTTGATTCATTAAAAAGTGAACTGAATATTTGTTTTGGCATAATGTAGATAGTCATGAAAAATGGAGGGCCTTGAACCCAGACTTCTTTTCTCCCAAGTTCTTTATTTAGATACACAACTTCATAGTACTTTATTTGTCCATGCCATGGAAAAGTAGAATATTATCTCATTATATTTCTAGTACTTTTCCCTCTTAACATACTTTGGTTTTTGTATTCTAACAGCTTCTAAGTGGACTTCATTAATGGTTTTTTTGCATATTATTTGGCAAGATACCACAAAAGTAATGACAAATAATGATAATAAGAAAATAATATTATAACTACAGGGGAAGGGTAAAAAGTGGTAATTACATGATAACTGGTTACATTACAGCTATGTTTTTTACATTGTGACATATGTATAGACTGTATACAATTAACTTTTGCTATCAAGGTATTTCATACCACTGCTTGCCTATGGGGTGTTTCTTATAAAAGCTTAGCCTCTAGAGTGTGTTATCCACAATTCTGAAATAAATATCCCTCTGCCTTCCAGTTTCCCTGGACTCATTCTATTCTCTGCTTAAATCTCAACTTCTGTAAGAGTTTAAAAAAATTCCTTCAACACCACTACTTCCTTCTGAGGTCATATCCCATCTGCATCCCATCTCTACATGCATAGATCTTGCATATATGTATCATTTGCATACTGTCTCCCTCATGAGAATATAAGCTCCCAGAAGACAAGGGTTGTTTCATTTTTCTTGCATATACATAAATGTTTACATGTTGTTTTCCTCATTAGAATATAAACTCATTGAGGGAGGGACTATGGTTTTGCCTTTCTTTGTTTTCTGAGTTTAGTACAATGCCTGGCACCAAAAAAAATAAAGAAGCTTATTGGCTGACTGAAATTCATATTCCATCATATGATCAGCATTTAGAACAGCACCCAGAACATACTATTTGATAAATGCTTGAGTGTTTGATTAAACTCACGTCATTGAAGGCTGTAAGAATGAAAAGCTAAAATGAAAACTTGGATTGAGCAAAAGTAAAAACTCTACAGTCCTAAGCTCATTAAAATTTATAGTATTCCCTTTGTAGCCTCAATTCTCAACCCCTTACCCTTCAAAAAAGATGTCTGAGTACGCTTTTCAAAATAAGAACTCATCTGAAATATCAAAAGGTAATTTTATTCCAGCCTTGTTGCTCCAAACCCAATTTTTTCATGCAAAAATGAATGAACACTGCCTTCATACGGGAATGAAGGAAGCACTAATAGTTAACTAACGAAATGTGTACAGCCAGATTCACTTTATAGTGAGATTGGTAATGGCTCCCCAGAGTGGTTGCAGGGTGTAAAATGGACTTCTCCCCTTGCGTACTCTAAACAAAACTTACTGTTTGTATTCCCATTGTACTTTCTCTGGTGATATTACCTTTAAACATTTCATTTCCATGGACATCACTCCTGGCATAATGGAAAAACCAAGAACTCTACAGGTTTCTGCTCACACCAGTCTAACAAAGCAATCCCACCCCAAGGTGGCATGGCCACAAAGGTAGCTTTCATTCTAGCAAAAGACTTTTTTCATTACTCTTCTTATGCTAATAAAACCAAGAGGGAAGCACCTGGACTGTAAATTATGATTGAATCTTTGATGGATAACTTCAATTCTTTTCAGGTTTGTGAGTTCCTTTTTCAGACATCCTCATCTCATCTTACCTTTTTAATCTCCTCTAAGCATGTGTTCTTGGATTTCTCCTTTTGTGCATTTTTGTTCAGATAAGCTTTTTTCATTACCAAGTATTCTTTGGGGTTTTATGCTGCTGAACACATGTACTTGCAATATAATCTTCTCATAATATCTCTTCCCTGAATTGTGAAGTCACTTGGCCTTTCCCTTTTTCCCCCTCCATGCACCTGCTCTTTAACTGCAGAATCAATTAGAGACAATTTTATTTTAGCAATTGTTCCTACTGCTTCTCTGAACTTAGTACCTCTACTGTATGATCTAAATTAATATTGCCTAGAAGAGCTAATGATATTGAGTTTCTGGCAGGGAGTAACCTCAGTATTGTCAAGTGTTGGCAAAGCAGACATAGTAATTTGTAAAGTATCCAGTTATGCTGCTGTTTTTTCTCCAACAATCACATTTATTGACATATCCCTTGCAACATGTGGGAAAAAAATGAATATAACCACAAAAAAGTAAGCCCAGCATGAATAATCATTTGGAGAAGAATGAGAATTTATTTATTGTATTTTCAACAATTTTTGTTCTAAGGGAATATGTATTAATGATTTTGTGACTTTTCCAGATATACCTTCCATTTGTATGCGCTGATTTCTTTATTTGTTTTTAAAACTACTGTAACAGGAGAATTAAGGCAGTCAGAAGTTTTCAGCAAAGGACACTGTATCCCTAGTCTCTAAATAAGTTTCTTTAAGAAATCTGGTTATTCAGCTACCTTGAAATACAATTTTTCTTCTCTACTTTAATATACCTTCCCTTCTCTGAAAGCTATTAGTTTTCTTTTATCTTTTCTTCTGCTATTGGATTCTTCAATTCAAGAAATTTGGTATATTACTTCTTATGTATTTAATATGTGGTCATACTCTATATGCAATAGTTTCCTAATACATTCTACTTTTCCTAGAGAGTACACACATTTATTTGGCACGGCAATGGCCAGAGGACAAAATAGAGGAACATAACAATTAGCAATGAATTCAAATGTGCTTGGAAAGCACTTAACAAGCTAATTTACACTATTTTTGGACTTTTAAAAATATATTTTAAGGTTAGCTAGGTGGTACAATGGATAGAGCACCAGCCCTGAGGTCAGGAGGATCTGAGTTCAAATCTGGTCTGAGACCAGACACTTGATGTTTACTAGCTATGTGACCCTGGCCAAGTCATTTAATCTCGATGGCCTCACCCCAACATGTGTGTGTGTGTGTGCGCGCGCGTGCATGCGCATGCGTGTGCGCGTGCGTGCGTGTGTGCGTGTGTAATTGAAATCATGCTAGAAAGATGAATCTCCATCTTCTGTGTAAGATCTTCCTATGCTTCCACTTTGGCAGTCTACTCTATCACTAAACAATCCTCATTGTTGTTTTGTTTTCCATTTTAACTAACATTTAGCCTATGCCAACTTCCTCTTATTCAGTTATCATTGCAGATAAAGCAGAACTCACTTCAGTCATTCTTTAAAGCTATCATCACTGCACTGGGAATGGAGCCAAGATGGAGGAGGAGAGAAAGCACTCAGTTGATCTCTCCCAATATTCCCCTCCAAACAATTTTAAAATAGGCCTCAAATGAAATTATCAAGTGGTAGAGCCAACAAAAGGTCAGAATAAGGTGTTCTTCCAATCCAAGACAACATAGGAGGTTTAACAGAAAGATCCATTACCCAAGGGAAGGAGGCTAACTCAGAGGCCATATGGATGAAACCCTAGTGGTAGGGCTACATAAGAAACAACAACAACTTTGAGTGTTTTCAAGCTGGAGATGGTAAGGTGACCTGGCAACTGGTTAGAAAGAGATTACAGGGGACTCCCATGATAGCACTGGACATAGGACTAGATACTATTTAACAACTCCATTGCTTATACCTATTTCTGGGTCATAGCTCAAGGGCAAAGAGGAACACTTTCAGGCAAGAAGGAGATGAAGCCCTGTGGGACACTATAACTTCTGGCCCCAAGGAATAGTATTGTTTCCAGTCCCAAGGGGAAAGGGACCCTGAGGAGCAGTATTTCTTTTACTCTCAAAGGATAAGTGGCCCTTTCTGGGCAAGGACCATAGTGCAGATCAGTAGTGAACATACCTCTCCCCAGATCATACCATCTTGGAAGCACCAAAAACTTCCAAACCACCCTCACCCAAACTAGCTCTGAAAACACCAATCCAAAAAATCATGAAGCTTGAAAAAGTGACCTTCCCTCCTAATCCAATGAAAGAACCCAACATTAACAAAGTTCAAAATCAAGGAAAAGGGTGGGAAAATGAGCCTGCAAAAAGCACCTCACTACAATATGGTGGCAGGAGACAGCATGACACAAACTCAGAAGATAATGAAGTCAAAATAGTTACAAACAAAGCCTCACAGGAAAAAAAGAATTGGACATAAGTCCACCAAGAATTCCTGGAAGAGCTAAAAAAAAATTTTCAAAATCAAATAAGAATTATAAGCAAGTAATAGTTAAGGAAATGAAAGCAAAGGAAGAAAATTATGAAAATATAATTAAAATCTTGGTTAGGAAGGACAAAAATACTGGAGAAAATAACAAGCTAAAAATAGAATTGTCTAAATGGAAAAAAGAGTTACAAAAGTTCACTGATAAAGATAAATCCTTAAAAAGCAGAATTGGTCAAATGCAAAAAGAGGTATGAAAGCTCACTAAAGAAAACAATTCCTCAAAATTAGAACCGGGCAAGTGAAAACTAATGACCCCTTAAGACATCAGTAAACGGTCTGGTCTCAGACCAGATTTGAACTCAGGTCCTCCTGACCTCAGGGCTGGTGCTCTATCCATTGTACCACCTAGCTAACCTTCAAATATATTTTTAAAAGTCCAAAAATAGTGTAAATTAGCTTGTTAAGTGCCTTCCAAGCACATAATAATAATAAATAAAAGTCAAAAGAATGAAAAAAATAAAAATGTGAAATATCTCATTGGAAAAACAACTGACTTGGAAAATAGATCAAGGGGAGAAAAATTAAGAATTTTTGGATTACCTGAAAGCCGTAATCAAAGAAAAAACCTAGACATCATTTTTCAACAAATTGTCAAGGAAACCAGAGAATGAAATAAAAATAGAAAGAATCCATCAATCACTTCCTGAAAGAGATCGCAAAATGAAAACTCTCAAGAATATTATAGCCAAATTCCAGACCTCTCAGGTCAAAGAGAAAATACCTCAAGCAGCCAAAAAGAAACCATTCAAACAACATGGAGCCATAGTCAGGATAACACAAGATTTATCAACTACCACAGGAAAAAGCAGAGGGCTTGGAATATGATATTCTAGAAGATAAAAAAAGGTGAGATTACAACCAATACTAATCTACTGGCAAATTGAATATAAATGGAATAAACTCACCCATAAAACAGAAATAGATAGCTGAATGCATTAGAAATCACAATCTAACAATATACTGTTTACAAGAAACACACTTGAAACAGAGAGACACACAGAGGGCTAAAATATGGTCTAGAACAAGATCAATTATGCTTCAACTGAAGTAAAAAAGGCAGGGGTAACAACTGTGAACTCAAAAGAAAAGCAAAAATACACATAATTAAAAGGGATAAGCAGGGGAACTACATCTTGCTAAATGGAATCATAGACAGTGAAGTAATATCAATATTAAACATACATGTACCAAGTAGAATAACATCAAATTCTTAAAGGAAAAGTTAAATAAATTGCAGGAAAAAAGAAAGTAAAACTACACTCAGTTGGAGACCACAACTTTCCTGTCTCATAGCTAGATAAATCTAACCATTAAATAAATAAGAAAGAAGTCAAAGACATTAATATAATCTTAGAAAAGTTAGACATGATAGACCTCTGGGGAAAACTGAATAGGAATAGAAAAGAGTATATCTTTTTCTCAGCTGTATATAGCTGTATATTTAAATAATAATTGATCATGTTTCAGATCATAAAAACATCACAAGCAAATGCAGAAAATTTGAAATATTAAATTGACCCCTTTCAGAATGCAATGAAATAAAATTACATTTAATAAAGGGCCATGGAAACATAGTTTAAAAGTTAATTGGAAACCAAATACTTTAATTCTAAGGACTGAGAGGGTCAAAGAACAAATCGTGGAAAGAGTCAATTATTTCATTAAACAGAATGACAACATTCCAGAATTTATCAGATGTAGCCAAGAAGTACTAAGAGGAATATTTATATCTCTAAATGCTGAATTGGGCATGCAACTTAGAAAAAAGAATAAATTAAAAATCCTCAACCAAATACCATTAAGTTTAATTTGACTACCCACTTAAAGCTAATTCAGAAATGACTTCTATAAATGGTAAGTACATATTTCCTACATATTAAGAATAATTAATTTCATTTTTAAAGATGTGCAGTCCTTGAGCAGTGTCTAGTACTTTCTGATGATTTTGTAGAAGAAAGTCTTCATTATCATTAAATAAGAGACTTCTGCATAGTCTACAGAACCATTGTTTGTAACACGGTTTTTGCCATCATCGCCTGTTTTCCTTTGCATTGAAGCTACTCTATGTAACTTAGAGGATCTTACCAATTTCTTTATAGGATTTCTCTACTTTTTCATTCTCTATAACAAATATAGACATGTAAGCTATAATTCTATTCATGGTGGTATTTTTGCAACTACTTATCATGATGGACACTGCAATGTAAGATTACCATCCACCTTAGGAAATGACATTTCTTGGTAGCTTTGGACATATGGCCAAATAAACTTCACCAACTCCTTTATTTGTTTCTCTAAGAAAAGCCCATCATTTTGAATTTAGCTGCAGCTTTCTTTTTCCTTCAGTTTTCATTTGTAGCAAGAATTTCAAGATTGGTATGATTTGGATCTTCTAGTAATATGTCCATGAATTGATCACTGAATCTTTATTTTAAAGTATCAACAAGTTAGTGTTTATAAATACTCTAAAAATTGGTTAACTCAGCATCCTCTGATCCCTTTTCTTTCATTCTGCCTCAGACTCTGAATAAGAAAAGAAAGACACCCAGAACTGAGGGTCATTTTGCATGTTCCTTTGTTTCATAACTTTCCATGGCCAAAGAATTCACCAAGCAATAGTCAACCTATTGGTAACAAGCCTCTCCCTTCTTAGTCTGGCACTTGGAAAACAAATGAAGTCTGTTGCTAAGACCATGTTTAAGCTTTTTTCCCCATTCCTTTCTTCATCTTCGTGATTCTCTCAACTTTATTCAAATTCTCTATGTCTGTTTTTGGTTGTGAAATACACCATTAGATATATTACTTTAGCAGCGTTCTTATACATGGTATGATTGCCTTAGTGAATGTCAGAGTCAAAAGAGACCTCAAGAAGGTGCTGGAAACAAATGGAATCAGAGAATCTTAGATTTGAAAGGGACCATAAAGATCATCTAGCTAATTCTGTACCTGAAACAAAAATCCATTTTATAATATACCTGACAGACAATCTTCCAGCTTCCTCTTGAAAATTCCAAATTATACTACTCCAAAATAGCAAAAGCTCCCCTTTTCTGGACAGTTCTAAGTGTAAGAAAGTTTTTCTTATATTAAGTTTAAGTTGCCTCTTGGTAACTTGCATCCTCTGGGGCCAAATAGAACAAGACTAATCTATCTTACACAATCCATCTAGTCCCCCACATATTTGAAGGCACCTGTAATGTTTCTCCCCTAATTCTTTTTTTTTTAATTTCCCAGGCTAGGCATCCCTGTTCCTTTGAACAGTTCTCACATAGAAAATTTTTGAGTCTGACTATTCTGAACATTCCCATGCCAAGAAAGTAATCCCTACTCCTATATAAATGATGACAAGGAGAAATATGGAATATTATTCTTGGGAAGATAAACAACTTTCAAATACCAACTGGAAACTGGCCTCATGCTAGTAAAGCTGAGAATGGTTCAGTAGCATTTAATATAGAATAAACTGGAAATGAAAAAGCAAAATAACTTTAAAGAAAATATAATGAGATCCACATTAGCTTTCCCATATTATCAACTATTTATCAAAAAAAAAACAGACTAATTTTTGTTTGATAACATGTCAGTTCCTTAGGATATCCTGTGCTAATGCCTATCCTAAATATCTCTTATCTAGGAATAAGGTGATTGACACTAAGTTGAGCCAGTTAATACCTGGATACAACCAAAACATCATCATCAACATGTACTTGTCTAGTTCTTGGTTGTGGGTTGTAGAGTAACACCCAAGTAGATAAAACAAATATGCCCATGAGCTGTCCCCCACAAAAACACAATGTCACAATAAATTTACACAGGAAGAATGATCCAGACCCTGAAATCATGGACACAACAAATTTACTACTCTTTTTAACGTAACTTACCCCTCTTCTTGGCAGCCAGGTGGTCCGGTAGATAGAGCGCTGGGCCTGGAGTCAGGAAGACCTGAATTCAAATCCACCCTCCTAACCTAGCAATGCCACTACTAGATTTGTACTGCAAAGAGATCAAAGAAAAGGGAAAAGGACCTATTTGTACAAAAATATTTATAGCAGCTCTTTTGTGGTGGCAAAGAAATGGAAATTGAGGAGATGCCCATCGATTGGGGAATAGCTGAACAAGGAACCTCCTCCTTTTCTTTTACTCTCCAGCTTTCTGGTATGTAATTGTGGTAGAAAAATATTATGCTATAAAAATGATGAGCAGGATAGTTTCAGAAAAACCTGGAATGACTTATATGGAATCATGCAAAGTTAGCAGAACCAAGAGAATATTGTACCCAGTAATAGAATTATTATAAGGATGATCAACTGTGAAAAACGAAGCTGCTGTGATTAAAACAATGATACAAGACAATTCCAAAGAACTCAATGAAAAATACTAACTACCTCCAGAAAGAGGACTGATGAACTCTGAACACAAATTAAACTGTACTTATTTTTTACTCTCTTTACTTATATTTTTATTTTGTTTATGTTTTCTTTTGCAACATGGTTAATATGGAAGTGTCTTGCATGACTTCACATGTATAATTGAATAAAATTGCTTGCCTTCTCAAGGTAAGGGGAAGAGAGGAAGGGAGAGAATTTGAGGATCAAATTTGTTTTAAAAAATATTGTTAATTTTTTCACATGGAATTGAAAATATTTGATGAAATTAATAAAAATAATTTCATGAGCTATTAATAATAATTTACTTGATCTTTTTAATCCAACAGGTTACCTTATTATTAGACCCCATGAGGACCTCAAAACTCTTGAATGCAGCAGGAACCAGATTAAGATGTAATTGTAAGATGTTTAACAAAATAAATGGAAATACAACAAAACATAGCTAACTAATTTATGGTTTTCTAAGTCAATAAGTGGCCTTCAGGATATATTTTGATTTGAGTTGACACCACTAGTTCATTATGATGTAAGCTTTTTGACTTTGTTGACTTCTTCTGGCTGTATGTTTTGCTCTTCTTTGTCACCAAAAACAGATTCCAAAGTCTGAGTCTGAATCTGAGTCCATTTTCGCTGCCTGTTCATGTTCCCAGCCAACTACTTGACCCTTTAGATTTTTGTCAGGGTATGACTGCTTGTAGAGTAGAGAGTAATTCATCCCAAGCTTTAGAGGCTGTGCTGTTGTTTTCAGAGCTACTTCTACACAGTAAGCTCTGACACACCAGTGCTCCTCCTCCCCCAAGAACTGCCAACCCAGACTGCCACTCAGATCTAAGCAGGCTTTTTGCACTCCTGCTCTGATCTGCTGCTTAATTCCTCCCACTGGGTGGGCCTGGGGCCGGAAGCAACTGCAGCTGGAGCTCTGGAAGAAGCTTCAGAGCTGTACCACTTCCACGGCCCCAGGGCTGGGATCCACCACACACTCCTTTCACTCTGTTCTGGCAGTTTTTCCTGCTAACCTTCTCTGTTGCCTTTGGCATTTGTGGGTTGAGAAGTCAGGTAACTGCCACAGCTCAATGATTCAAGGCCCTACTGCCTGTTCCACCTGACTCCCAGTCTGGTTGGTCCTGGTGTGGCCTATGCTGGGCTCCCAGCATCCATCCAGGCTTTCCTAGGCTGGAACCCTGCTTCCCTCTGTTATTTTGTGGGTTCTGCAGCTCTAGAACTTGTTTAGAGCCATGTTTTACAGGTTTTTGGAGGGACCTGGAGGACAGTTTAAGCAAGTCCCTGCTTTCAAGCCACCATCTTGGCTCTGCCCACTAGTTTATTTCCACACACTTCAGAAGCTGTTATCTTAATTTTTTAAGAAATGTTTATCTTCCTCTCCTTTCCACAATGTCTGCCTTAGTACTTTTATGTCCATTCAACCAACCCCAAATGGCTTTGCTCCAATTTATAATATGTATTTATTTAGCACATGCTTTGGGATAGGGGGAAGACATAAAGGAATCTTATCCTTTTCTTTCACTCTCTAGCCTTCTGGTTTCTAGCCACCTAGCTGACCCAACCATCCTTTATTATCCTTCCCCACCCCACCCAAACTTCCAATTCTAAAGCCATAATATATTCAACTCTGACATTGCTACTGGAAATGTTACTGTCATTCAGTTACCCTATGGAACCTAGCACAATCCTTGTAATTTTCAAAACCCACATCCTGCTTCCTAGGTATGAATCCTTTAATGGATTTCCTGCCTCCTATTGAAATGTACTCCTTGAGAACAAGGATAATCTTCATTTATGTATTTATATCTTCATCTCTTAGCATACTATGTGCCACGTAGCAATTAACAAATACTTTTTCATTAAAGTGTTTTTCATCCATTGCCTTTTTATTTTTAGTAAAAAAAATACAGCAGCTAAATAATTGATTTCTCAAAAAGTGGAGGGAGTGATTTATGGGCATACAGTTGGGCAAAATAATTCCTAATTATTGTTTTGATTTCCTCTTCATTAGAGGTGACCTCACCCTTTTCATTTTTTATACTGGTAATTTGATTTTCTTCTTTCTTTTTTTTAATCAAATTGGCCAAAGGTTTATCAATTTTATTGGTTTTTTCATAAAACCAGCTCTTTGTTTTATTTATTAATTCAATAGTTTTCTTGGTTTCAATTTTATTAATCTCTCCTTTGATTTTCAGTATTTCTAATTTGGTATTTAATTGGGGGTTTTCAATTTGCTCTTTTTCTAGCTTTTTCAGCTGTAGTGCCCAGATCATTGATCTCCTCTTTCCCTATTTTATTCATGTAGGCATTTAGAGATATAAAACTTCCCCTAAGAACTGCTTTTGCTGCATCCCATAAGTTTTGGTATGTTGTTTCATTATTGTCATTCTCTTGAATGAAATTATTAATTGTTTCTCTGATTTGTTCTTTGGCCCACTCACTCTTTAGAATTAAATTATTTAGTTTCCAATTAGTTTTTAGCTTATTTTTCCATGGTACTTTATTAAGAATGATTCTTATTGCATCATGATCTGAAAAGGATGCATTGACTACTTCTGCTTTTCTGCACTTGATTGTGAGGTTTTTATGCCCTAGTACATGGTCAATTTTTGAGTATGTGCCATGTACCGCTGAGAAGAAAGTATATTCCTTTTTATCCCCATTCAGGTTTCTCCAGAGGTCTATCATACTGGCCTTTTCTAAAATTCTGTTTACCTCCTTAACTTTTTTCTTATTTATTTTGAGGTTAGATTTATCAAGTTCAGAAAGGGGGAGGTTGAGGTCTCCCAATATTATAGTTTTGCTGTCTATTTCTTCCTGTAACTCCCTTAACCTCTCCTCTAAGAATTTGTATGCCTTACCACTTGGTGCATATATGTTAAGCAATGATATTGCTTCATTGTTTATGGTGCCTTTTAGCAGGATATAATGTCCTTCCTTATCTCTTTTAATTAGATCTATCTTTACTTTTGCTTTGTCTGAGATTAGGATTGCTACACCTGCTTTTTTTACTTTAGCTGAGGCACAATATATTTTACTCCAGCCTTTTACCTCCAGCCCTATGTGTATCCCCCTGTTTCAGATGTGTTTCTTGTAAACAGCATATTGTAGGATTTTGGTTTTTAATCCATTCTGCTATCTGCTTCTGTTTTGTGAGAATGTTCATCCCCTGCATGTTCAGGGTTATGATTTCTATCTGTGTCTTTTTCTCCATCCTAATTCCCCCTGTTTATGCTTTTATTTCTCCCTTTCCCCTTCTCCTCCCCAACAAAGTTTTGCTTTTGACCACCGCTTTCCTCAGTTAACTCTCCCTCTTTATTCCCCTCCCTTATCTTACTGTTACCCACTTGCTACTTCTCCTCTTCCTTCTGCCCACCCCCCTCCCTTTTTTCCCCCTTTCCCTCCCACTTCCCGTAGGACAAGTTAGATTTCTAAACTTATCAGAGTATGTTATTCCCTTCTTGAACTAGATCAGATGACAGTAAAGCTCAAATACTGCTCTTCTCCCTCCCTTCTTTCCCTCTACTATAATATGTTTTTTTGCCACTTCCTTTGGTGTAATTTACCCTTTTCTACTACCTCCTTACCACTTCCCTCATAGCCCTCCCCTTATATCTCTTATTTATATTTTATATCTTTACATCAGTTAATTTATACAGGCATTCACAACCTATGTATATCCCTTTAATTTGTCATAATAGTTGTACCATTCACAAGAATGACTTATATATGTATATGTATATATATATATATATATATATATATATATATATATATATATATATATATACATACATAAAGAACATACATAAGATGATATAGTCCCACATAAAGATGTAAACAACCTAAGCTTATTGGTTAATGAGGTTTGTGGAGTTTTTCCCCCTGGTTACCTTTTTATGTCTCTCTTGAGTTTTGTATTTGGAGATCAAATTTTCCATTGAGTTCTGGCCTTTTCATCAGGAAGGTCTGGAATTCCCTTATTTCATTGAATGTCCATCGCCTTGCCTGGAAAATTATGCTTAGTTTTGCTGGGTAGTTGATCCTTGGTTGTAGTCCCAGCTCCTTTGCCCTTCGGAATATCATATGGGAGGAATGACCATGCTACCTCTGAATACATGTCTTTTGCTTTTGTATTTGCATTTCTAGTACTTGATATATATTAATGACTTAATAAATTCTTTTACATTCATTCATTTCTTCATTTCAGTATAAAGGACCCTATTATACCACTCATACCTATCATATTGACTAACATGGCAAAAGAGGAAAATGATAAATGTTGGCAAAGATGTGGAAAAATTCAAACACTAATCCAGTGTTGATGGAGTTGTGAACTGATTCAACCATTCTGGAGAACAATTCAGAACTATGTCCAAAGAGAACATAAAAAAGAGAAAAGTACCCACATGTACAAAAATATTCATAGCAACTATTTTTGTGGTGGCAAAGAATTGGAACTTGAGGGGATGTTCATCAATTGGGTGAATCAGCTGAACAAGTTGTGATATATGAATGTAATGAAATACTATTGTGCCATAAGAAATGGTGAGCAGAGAGATTTCAGAAAAACCCAAAAAGACCTGCATGAACCGATGCTGAGTAAAGTGTGCAGAACCAGGAGCACATTGTACACATTAACGGCAACATTGTGCAATGACCATCTTTGTTAGACTTAGCTCTTCTGAACAGTGCAATGATCTAAGATAATTCCAGCAGACTGATCATGGAAAATGTATCCACATCCAGAGAAAGAACTATGGAGTCTGAATGCAAATCAAAGCATACTATTTTCTCTTTTTTGTGTGTTTTTTGGTTTTTCTTTCTCATGGTTTTCCCCTTTTGCTCTGATTCTTCTTTCATATCATGATTAATGTGGAAATGTTTAATATGATTGAGCACATATTGCCTATAGATCTGATGGCATGCCATCTTGGGGAAAAGGGATGGGAGGGAGGAAATTTGGAACTCAAAATCTTCTAAAAGTAATTGTTCAAAAGTAAGATTATATATGTATGTATATATATATGTATATATATGTATATATGCGTATATACATATATATTAAAAGGACTTTATTAAAGCTGCTAAAAACTTAATGAAAGTTGCATAAATCTGCAGGTGTGGCTTATCTTTTTCTGGGGTAGTAAAACAAAAGCAAAAGTAGGGAATAGTGAAATTACCTAACAAAAAATTAATGGGGATTAAGTCAGTCATCTGGAATGGCTGTTTCTTGTGTAACACTGGAGCATTAATAGACATTCATAATTGAAGCTAATAATTGAAGTTGGAAAAATCTGACTGTTTACAAGAAATCGTTGATTTCACTTTATCCCAGGATGCAATTACCTTCTAAGGTTCAGAAAAAGTATGTCATAAATTCTGCCAAGTGCTATATGAGTCTTTATTATTATTCAGAAAACTACGCAATTCATGTTTCCTCTAATTAAAGCAGAGGAGTCACAAACAGACAAAGCTAAAGGGCAAACTTTTATATGACTATCTCAGCTGGAGTAATTAAGATGGGCCTTCCTCATCTCCTTCATGTTTCTATCCTAACAATGGATGGATGGATATAAATGGAAACAGGTCTACAAAAAGTGATATTTTATTAGCAAATGAGATTTTGTTGCCAGGGGAAAAGTGCTTGATTGGTTAAACATACTGCATTTCTCATATTATTCTTAGATTTCTCTTGGTGCCTACTTGCCCATCTTATATATTTTCCTTTCAGCTTTTGCATTCTCATCCTTCCCTCCTCTAGGAAGCAAAAGATTTCTATACCAATTTAAAGAATCATAGATCTAGAGCTGGAGGGAACCTGTGAGGCCATCAACTCCCTCATTTTACAAATGAGGAAATTGAAGGCCATGAAGATTTTATGACTTGTTCAAGGTAATACAGGAATAAGAGGAAGAGGCAAGATGAGCCTGAATCTTTTTTCCCTAGCCAGTGTTTTTTCTATTGTACTATACTTTCCACCCAATATTTTTAGCAAATTTTGTGTTATGTTGCTTACAATATTTTGATTTATTCCAGAGTGAGGTGGAAAATAAGAGAAATCTTCCCATGACAGCCAAATATCACCTCCATTCATCTTTGTTATAAGAAAAGTTTCTTTAAAAAATAAACAAAACTGCAAACCAGCAACCAATAAAAAGTGTAGCTAGAGCTGGTATCTAGATAACATAAATTCAAGATTCCAGTTAAATAATTCTCAGTTTCCATGATAGAAGGAACCTTTGAGGTCATCTCATCCAACCTTCTCATTTTACTGATGAGTAATTTAAACAGCTCTCACCATATAGGACTTTATATTCCAAGATGGCAGTATGTATGGGTATGCTGCATGCATATTCCAGGCATACAAATAATACACTATCTTAGAATCAAAACATTCTAAGAAGGAGTCACAGGGGTCATCTAGTGCAACCATTTACCTTACCCATGACCATCCATTTACAACAATTCCAACAAATGGTATTGATTGTACTTTTAAAGGCCTCAAGTAATAGAGAACTCACTAGCTTGTCCAGTAGCTCATTTCACTTTTTAGGAACCTATGGTTAGAAGTTCTTCCTTATCAAAAGTCTCATTATGACCACTTATTTTCATGAATGAGTTCATGCTTCTAGCCATTTTAGTTTCTTTTTTCTAGTCCTGTTTCTCATTTAGATTATACAAACATAATTTTCAAAATAAAACTAACTGTATAAATTTGGGATCAGTGAATTTTTTCCATTTCTTTCTACTTCCACCTTTTTCTATTAAATTTAAATGTGATTGCCCCTAAAATGTTTGTTGCTCTTTTGAAATGGTTCCTGTGATGAAGCAGAGAATTCTGACCATTATTCTTTGAATAAGTACCTATAATTATGATAGCAAACATTTTGAACAAACCAGAATCATCAACCTCTGACTCTGAACAGAGAAAAAATCAGAATCAGTGCCCTTGGCATGACAGAAGGAAATTCCCTGTAACAACTCCTATAGCAGTAAAGTACATATAAAGTAGCTGTTCCATTAAGAAGTGAATTCTGGTCTAAGAAATGGAAAACTTGTGTTGACAAATTGCTTTCTTGGGAAAGTATCATCAACTATCTGATATATTTCAGGTGGTATTTCATTATGAGTTGCTCTTTTTCCATACATCCCAGGAGTAGATTTTGGCTGCATTGACAACAGAGCCTATCAGCAGCAATTTAATATTTTTCAAGCAATTGGCCCATTTGGTCTTGGCTCTTAGGCAAAAAGATTTAAAGATTAGACATGCCGTGTCAATTAAGAACTTAAATTGATTAGTATATCCATATCAGCTTTGAAACTATAGCTTTCTAGCCAATTAATATATTTCCCATTACATTGAAGTAGTGTCCAACCTAATCACCAATAATATTTTTAATATGCAATTTTAGATTATCTTTTTAAAAATAATTTAAAAGAAGCTAATGAAACTATGATTTGAACACACTTCTCTGAAACTTTAAGGACCTAAGATGTCATTAATGTGAGCCCCACCATTAATATGACAAGGCCTATACCTGAGGCCTTTCCCATTTGCCAGGAGCTGCCAAAGGGTTTACTCTGCTGGCATAGCTTTTGATAAACTAAAGTCATCACACCCAGATAAGTCATAGTTTTAGGGCTGTGCTGGAGACAGTTCATATCAGCTTTCAAGAGTAAATTGTTAAAATTTCAATGTGACCATTTACACCTTGGAAATCAACAGATGCTACAAATTAGGACTTGATTTGAGAAAGTGTTGGAGAAAATGTTAGTAATGCAAATTAAACTTTAAAATGTATCATATGCACATTTCCCCCCAGAGAAGCAGCTGTTAAATATTTACAAGCACACCCCTAAATTGATGCATACAGTACTAAAAATTAGAATCATAGAATATCAGAGCCTGAAGGGGCCTCAGAGGTCATTTAAACCAATGTGCTCTTTTTAAGCTGAGGAAACTAGGGATCAGTGAAATGATGTGATTTGTCAAAGTTCTTACAGGGAAACACCTCCCTGATGTTATTGTCCTCTTTGAGAATGAAGGACAAACAACAATAAGGGAAATTAGTTGTAGAGATAAGGGAAAGAGTATTGAGTTTGGAGCCCAGATGTGGGGTCAGGTCTAGCCCATATCTCTATCATGACATCTTGGGTTGTCATCTATGTAGCTTCACTGTCCAGAGCAATGCCCTGGACATAAGATATGCTTAATGTGTTAATTGGATCAAATTACCCTTATTAAAGCAAATAATGGAACGAGTACCTGAAGTTACTTTTATTCTTGGTTGGACAGTGATTTGAAAGGAACCTACTCTGTAGGAATAAACTAAGTAGTAAGTACTTCAGTAGGAATCAAATATTGTTTATAGTTCCAATGACAAGTCACTACCTCAACAACTCTAAGAGTTTTTAGCCAAATTGTCTCTTAAGTCATTTTTTTGAGCTTGCCACAGTAGTCTCATCTGCTTGTGTTGTGCTGTACATCAGCAGATTGATCTGTGTGTGTGTGTGTGTGTGTGTGTGTGTGTGTTTGTGTGTGTGCACGCGCCACATTTCCTGTTGCTCCAAATTGTCAATGTTGGTCACTCATCACTTGATTCCTCCCAGGCTCTAGGCCTCAGTGCTATTACTCTGATTACAGTCAGTGACCACACTCACATTCTCTTACTACCCAGTAAACCTCCACATCCTTCATTATAGCCATTTTCCACGTCGTGTCTGCTCTTTCTGCCTCTCCATCCTCCAAACCCAACTAATGGAGACCAGGCTTGGGTTGGAGCTAAGCCACGTGGCTTTGTACTTCCTAGGACCATGCAACCAAAACTTTACCCCAGATATTTTCAACCATTCCACTGCCTTCTTACATAACTAATCACTCTCTCTCTTTCTTTCTCTCTCTCAGAAAACTGTAATCAAATCAATAATACCATTGTCTCTATAACAGGTAAATAAGCAAACTGTCCTACTAGTCACCATCCTTGTCATTTTCCAGATTATAGTACTGAATTGTCCAGGTAATCCATAGAGTGCCAGACTTGTAGTTGGGAATACCTGAGTTTGGATCCTGCCTCAGGCACTTACTACCTCTGTGACTCTGGACAAATCAATTAATGTCTCTGTGCCTCAATATCTTCACCTATAAAATGGGGATAATAATGGTATCTAGTTTACATATATAAAGTATTTTACAAAATTTATACAAATGGTTAAAGTGCTATATAAATGCTAGCTGGTAGTGTAATTCTTTTCTCTGATCACTACTCCCCTACATACGTTTAGAATGTAAGCTCCTCTGGATCAGAGAAGGTCATACTTTTTTCTATTTATATCCTACTTGATTGACACTTAGTAATTACTTAAATGCTTTTCATTCATTCATTTGTTCATCCGTCGACATATGGTGTGATGGTAGAATTTATACTACTCATGGAAGGTGGTAGATCATATGGATATCAGGAAGAAGAGCAGTTTTTGAGCAACACATAAAGAGAGCCCTGGGCTAGGATGTTACAAGGGAAAGTCAACATGGAACTAGGCACAAGATGGTAATATGTAAGTGAATGGTGGAGTTAAAAATAATCTAGTCCAACCTGCTATTTTACAGATGAGGAAACTGAGGCCAAGAGGGATGAGGTGATTTTCCCAAAGTGGTAGAGCTAGCAAATGTTAGAGTTAACTTCGAACTCAGGTGTTATGATTGCGAATTTTCATTGTTTTTTCCACTTTATTATCAACCAGCTAGACAGCCTGGCCTCTGAGGCTGCAGCACTAGCAGGACTAAAATATTTGTGGCTCTGAACCTTTGGCAATACTTGCATCAGATCTCTGGTTTCTTAGTTGGGCAGTTGCCATCGTAAAACAAAACAAATCTTCTGGCCCATAGAAGACATCACACAACTACATCTGAAAAGAGGGGAGAGTCTGTACTTAGCAGGTAATTTAGGCAATGTAAAAAGCCTATTTCCTGGTCAGTTCAAGAGTAAATTAGGATCTGAATTTTCTTCTTTTAAAAAATAATAATATTGATTAAATAGAAGACAAAAACAGGAATAATGAAAACATAAAAGTGCACCCATAAGTCTGGGTCATATTCTCTCATCAATACACATAATATGGGAGTGGGTCTCTAGGGAAGAGTGGGTCCTCACAGAAACTTTGCAGAGAGGGTGATGAGGAGGAAACCTCATATAGAATTGACAATTGGTGACTCTGGAGAGCTGACCTCGATGTCCTCAAGGACCTAAGTTTTCTGATCAAGTTAGTGATAGAGCTGTCAGATGTTCCATCCACTTTGGAAGAATGGACAAAGTCTTACTTTATGTCCCATCAAACCCATAAAACTTGATTCATTAAAGGTTGTCTCAATGATCAGTGTGAATCCTCACTAGCCATTGGGAAGAATAACCATTGAGCACTACCAGCTGACTTCCTGTGTCCTATCATTTCTCTCACTATGTAAGGTAGTGACTGTTATATACATAGACACACAAATACAGCCAAAATAGGAGAGATATCTGGAAGCAAGGGATTCAATACAGAATATCTTTAGTGAGATACCAGATTGTAAAATCTTTTTAAAAAATACTAATCTGAAAATAACTCTGAGATGACTATCCTTCACCCATTAAAATTGGATGTTAAAAAATACAATTCAGTTGTTGGCTATGGGAAAAATCACAATGTTACACTTGTTGGGTAGTATGAGCTCATACAATATTTGGGTAAAACAGTATGGCATTTTGCAATAAAAATGAAGACTAGTGTTCATAGGACCAAGGTATAAACTAGATAAGAAAACTCATTCCCTTTGGCCCAGTGTTGTCATGGCTAGGACTACCCTAAAGATATAGAAACAATTCAATTGACTAAAGGTGATAGCCAAATTGTGGTATGGGAATGTAATGGAATATTATTGATAAATATGAAGAATTAAGAAGAAATATGGGAAAGATTATCCAAAATGGTATAGAATGAAAGATGCAGATCAACACAATAATATACACGCTTATTACAACTATTTAAATAATTTTAAACTGTATAGAAAAAAATACTGACATGCAAAATTCAGAGGAGATCACAGGCACAAGTAGAATGTTTTCTGTTACCGCTCAGTTAAAGTGAATATACATATTTAAAACATTATAAATGATGGAAGCTTAGTGTTCACGTACAATCCTATTTTAATTTCAATTGTGTTTGAATGTGATTTGTACTGATGGTTGCTAAATTAATAAAAAGAAGAGATGGAAAAATACTTCTTGGTAGCAGTTTTTTTCATTGCTCTGATATCAGAAAGCTTCTTATAACCTGATTGCAAAATTACATTGTAGGTTATTTTCTTCTTATTTTAACAAGGCAAGATAAATGAAGATCTTGTACAACAAAATACTTGGTCCCAAATGCAGTATATATGGTATTCTCTGTAATTATTATAAAACTTGCCAGAAGAAAATTATTAAAGAAACACATTGTACTATTTTACTTTCTTCTTGAAAAACCAAGGAAGCATTCTGAATGTTTTCAAACTATAAAATACAAATTTTTCATTTAGATCTCTAATTTCATTGGTATAAGGGATTTCTAGTATGGAAATTTCCTCCACCATTGCACATTAATAATTCAACTGTTATTTAAAATGTTTACCCATAGTTTCTCAACATAGCCAACATGTGCCAGAGGAAGTAATCGAACAGAGGTCTTCTTAGGTCCAAGACTGTAAGGCCTGATTCTATCCATTGATCCATACTGCCTTGTCATATATGTGTATATGCAGTAATTTTACATATCTATCTACTTATTTAACACTACATTAAGACTTTTGAAACATTCTGCATGTAGGTATATATTTGTGTGTTTCACATTCATATGTTTATATATATATATATGTATCCATAAATAATATTTACATATATAAAAACAAGTATGACATCCATATTCCAATTTTAGTTAACCTTTCACCAAATTATCTTTAGCTATTTGGGTGTCATAAATGAAATAATTACCACTCAAATTTTAACCCATTTAAATATTTGAGATAACATAAAAGAGTTAATCTCCAAAACCACCACTGGTTTGAATTTGGGCATATATAATACATTCTGCTCTGTTTAGATAATGTTGTAATTAGCTATGTACCCCTAAGCAAGTCAGTTTACCTTTACAGGCCTGAGCTCCCTTAGTTCTAGAGTGTGATGGCTGCTAGGGTCCTCTCCAACTCTCACCTCATTGTTCCTAAGAAGCCTAACACATCTAAAGCAGAGAGTTGGGTAAGTTGGGTCAAGATTGTGACAGACTTAGCTGATTAGAAGGCTGTGGGATGTGTGTCTATGAGGGAGGCAATTAAATGACAGAAAATGAGTAGTAAGGGTACTATGTTAATTGCATTTTGAGTTCACAATTAACCTTGCCACACTCTTAATACACATTCCGAGAGCCAAACAATAAAGAGTTATAAAGAATCATTCATCATGTGAAAAATCCATTTGTGGTACAGGCAGTGTCAGCAGAGAGAGAAAGGGGCCCATTGAGACAATCCATCTTTGGTATGTCTAATCCACAAACTCAGCTCATATCCCATTCCACTTGTGGCATGCAGAAGTGAAGCCAGGGTCAAAAAGATCTGCCCAAGTTGCAAAAGAATAAATAATTTACAGAGAAGTAAAAGTAATAGTCAACAAGAAATAAATAGTTCATAATAAAGTCCACAGGTTACAAGGATAGAGATTTACTTTTATATATAATTTTGCATTCATTTCTATATCTTTATTCCCTAAAAAGGGAATCCTTTTTCCCTCATGATTCATTTTCTGACTACATCTGTGCAAACTCAACTGAGCCCCAAATTTGTACTGAACCAAGATATTAAAACCATGACTTCCATAGTGTTTTATTGCCCAGCAAACCCTTTGAAACCAAATATTTTCTTTGACAAACTGATGCAATTTCTAGATGCCCCTCCTTTCCCTATGTCACCTCCATTAATCCTATATAAGAAAGAAAAATACATCTGTGAAGGTTACTGAAAACAAAAGGACAATCTAGAAAATGCCACACTATTTATATATAATGCTATACCAGGCACTGTGCTTCCTTAAACTAAAAGCCTTCAATCCCATCATAAAAGAACTTTCAATATAATTGATGTAGATTAGAAACAGAAGCAACTCACCATAGCATATAAAAGAGGGTCCCATTGGGAGTCAAGAAGATCTGAGATCCAGTGACTCATACTAGCTAAGTGAGCAAAGGGGTGAGTTACTTATTTGTATTAGTAGAGAGGGTTGTTACCACTCTCCGCCACCAATCACTTACTTTGATTAAATAACAGATCTTTTCTTTGGATAATCCCCTTTCCCCCCTGAAACTCAAGGGAACAGGTACTGGGGAAGGGAGTTTATAAATACACACCTAGAAATTTTTCCTACAGGCAGGAATGGGACTTTTCTATTTCATTCTCCACGCTCAAAGGAAGGAATGGGATAGAGTAACTAGTAACTAGCAGGGAAAAAGGGAACTAGAGGCAATCAGAGGATGACATACAGACAAAAAAGAAAGCAGGGAAAGAACACAAAGAGGAAAGGGAGCAAAGGATGAGGAGTCAGCATAAGTAGAGCCTGACAAATGAGAGATTCAAGGGCATGTCTTTTTTTGAATGCAAGTTCATTAATGAAATAAGAATAAAAGAGAGAGGAAAAGAGCAATGATTGATTACATTTCTGCAATAAACTGGCAGTTCTGACTCCTATTATTTTGTTAAGGGAATCTGACTGACTAACTGGAGTAGCAATGTTATTCATAAATCATTAGTGAACTATTCCTTTAAGGTTATTCATTCAAATAGCCATAAGTGAAAGCTTTTTTCATTGGAAGAGGGAGAGAGGGAGGAAAAGATGACATTTTCTACTCATTGGAGAAGGTAGCCTGGGGTGTGTGGCAGGGATTCAGTAGTCTGTTATTCTTTTTCTAGCTCCAGTTCATTGCTTGGCTCTTTCTGAGCCCTTTCCTACTATATTAGACTTTCCTTTATGGATAACCTTCTGAGCCCCAACGTTCTTTGCAGTGGTTTGTAAGCAGGTAAGTTGCTAAGTAGCTTCAATCCAGATGACCCTTGTAAGGTTGCCTGGCTGGTTTCTTTCCTTTCCAAATTCTATGGGGAGAGAGCACATCATGGTGCCGTGACTGGGTTAATTGCCATAGGAAAAGTCAGTTAAATTTAGATCACCCAAGACGCTGAAGCTGTGGTTTTTTAAGACCATTGGAGCAATCTATTTCCCCCCAATCCTATTCCTAAGTTTTACATTAAGCTTCAGTAATTGGGCACCCTACATGCCTTCTGTGTATTTCTCAGACATGAGGCCACAGCAATGAATGGTAGGCAGGATGATTAAAACAAGGACAGTTAATGAGAAGACAACAGTTATCAGTAAACTATATTAAACAACCTTATGCTAGAGTGAGATAGGATTTTGAAACTGTTTGAGTATGTGATTGCCAAAAGCTAATTAACAGGATCAAGTAGCTCAGTTATTCTTTTCCCACTGGACAAACTAAACATTTAGAAAGATACAGCCTATCTAATCTTAAATTAGTCTTGTGCTATGTTTATGTCTAACCTTTAAAATGGATTTAGAATATATCAACAGACCATGAGTCATTGCTTTTTACTGAAATGAGTATTCCAGACAGAAAAATAGAGAAGGGGAGAATGGTTGGAATGTTCAAAGGGATGGAAGTGAAAAGAAGATATAAAATAGCTGTGACTAAGACATGTCCAAAGATTTGCCCTGAGAATAGTGCCTATGTTATAACTAGACTATCCGAATCCTTATTTCCATAGAAAGTTTTGCACAATGGCATTTGATCATGCGAATAGACTCAGTCGATCGCCTTAAGAGTTTCATGACCTAAATCAGAGAATGCTACTGTGGGCAAATATTTAAATGGATATTATGACATACAAGGCAGCCTACAAATATTCACAGTCTATGAATGTCATGAAAGGTCCTAAAATGAGTTATTGCAGAGTGACTAATGGCTAAAGAAGACAAGCAAGAAATTATGGACTGCTAAGGAGAATGACTCAAGGCAGAGCTATGACCAATCTGCCTGAAGTTATATTCTAACTGGCACAGAGGAAATGACCCATGGCTGTGTAATTTCACCAGAAGTATGGACTCTAATCTCAATCATTCAGTGAATTCTGGTACATAAGTGACATACTGTCCATTGACATTTTTGTTGGAAAAGATGTAAAAGACTGATTCGAGAAGACCCGCAAGTCTCTTGGGGATTCAGTAACTGTAACACAAACTAGAATCTATACAGTGTAGTATGATTGGTAGAATGTCAGACTTAGAGTCAAGATGGCCTGAGTTCTAATCTTTCCTCAGATATTATCTGTGTGACATTAAGCAAGCCACCTTCTGAACTTTAGCTCTATCGTCTGTAAAATGGGGATAACAATAGCACCTACCACAATGCGCAGGGCCAAATGAGATAATGTAAGCAAAATCATTAAAAATATTGTAAATCTTAATGAGCTAAATAAATATAAGTTTACTGTTGTTACTATTATTAATGGAATTTGGTGAATACCTGCCCCTAATCCTCTTTAAGGTTTAGTTCCAGTGCTACCTTCCACAACATTCTTCTAACAGTTTGAATCCACTCACTCGACCCCCATTCGTGTGTTTCTGTTTTGAATTTAATTATTTTCTCTAGATAAGTGTAAAAAGACTTGAGATCAAGGAATGTGCCATTTTTTTCTTTATATTCCCAGTGCCCAGTACAGTGTCTGTTGTAAAATAGGTGATTAAATGTTTTTTTTTTATTTATTTTTTTATTTTTAGTTTACAACACTCGGTCCCACAAGTTTTTGAGTTCAAAATTTTCTCTCCCTTCCTCTCCTTCCCCCTCACCCCCCAAATGGCATGTAATCCAATATAGGTTCTACATATACTTTCACATTGAACTTATTTACATAATAGTCAAGTTGTAAAGAAGAATTATAACCAATGGAATGAACCATGAGAAAGAAGAAATGAAACTAAAAAAGAAGGAGAAAAAGGAAAGAGAGAAAATATTTTGCCTCAGTCTGCATTCAGATTCCATACTTCTTTCTCTGGATGTGCATAGCTTTTTCCATCATGAGTCTTTTGGAGCTGTCTTTGAACCTTGTGTTGATGAGAGGAGTCAAGTCTATCAAAGTTAGTCTTTACAGATACCACGTGTCTGTAGTCATATATAATATTCTCCTGGTTCTGCTCCCCTCACTCAGCATCAGTTCCTTTAAGTCTTTCCAGGTTCTAATGAAGACCGTCTGCTCCTCATTTCTTATAGCACAATAGTTTTCCATTACATTCGTATACCACAATTATTTAACCATTCCCCAATTAATGGGCATCCCCTTGATTTCCAGTTCTTTGCCACCACAAAAAGAGCTGCTGTAAATATTTTTGTACATACAGGTCCTTTTCCCACTTGTGTGATTTGGGATTTGGGGTATAGCCCTAGAAATGGTATTGCTGGGTCAAAAGGTATGCACATTTTTATAGCCCTTTGGGAATAGTTCCAAATTACTCTCCAGAATGGCTGGATCAGTTCACAACTCCACCAACAATGTAACAATTTTCCCACATCCTCTCCAGCATCTATCATTTTCCTGTTTTGTCATGTTAGCTGATCTGACAGGTGAGATATGGTTCCTAAGAGTTGTTTTTATTTGCATTTCTCTAATCAATACTGATTTAGAGCATTTTTTCATATGACTATAGATATCTTTAATTTCTTCCTCTGGAAACTGCCTGTTCATATCCTTTGACCATTTCTCAATTGGGGAATGACTTGTATTCCTATACATTTGGTTCAGTTCCCTATATATTTTAGATATTAGGGCTTTATCAGAGACACTGGTTGTAAAGATTCTCTCCCAATTTTCTGCTTCTCTCCTAATCTTCATTGCATTGGCTTTGTTTGTAAAAAAAAACTTATCTTACACCATATACCAAAATAAAGTCAAAATGGGTTCATGGAATAAAGAAATTTAGGAATAAAGGATGATACTATAAGCAAATTGGGACAGCAAGGAATAGTTTACCTTTCAGATCTATGGAGAAGGGAAGAATTCATGACCAAACAAGAGATAGAGTTACAAAATGCTTAAATGTTTATTGAATGGATGAATGAATGTCAAACAAAGGGGAATGAGCAATTCAAGATAGAAAGGATCATTTCTATTTGGGAGGATCAGAGAAGGATTCGTTGGAGGAGGTATCACCTAAAGTGAGCCTTCTGTAACCTAAATAGTCTTCTCATTTAGTTTCCTAATCATTTGAATTAGTGTCATATATGAGATATATTTTATGTTCAATGGAAAGGCAACAACATTATCAACAAAGAAGTCTGGAACTTCAACCTACCAGCCCCGTAGTGTAGCGAATCACAGCACAGACCCACTAAGTCACACACATACACATATAGAGAATGTATAACAGAAGGATACATCCAGCAGCTGTGATATAGTAGAGTGAGGGGGTTCTCAGATGCAGAAATGAAGTACTGAAGCATGCCTTCAAAGAGTATGCATAATTATGGAGTGTTGAGAGACAATAGAACCTGACCATCAAAGCTGCTAGCTGCAACCACACCAGGCTTTGCAAATAGACATTGCAATCAATAATCATACAAAGAATGACATATTGGTCGTGCATCAGTCTTTTCAACCATATCCACACACATGAAAAGTAATCACTGTCAGTAAATAACATACAAAGAGCAAGTAAACTAGCCACTATTCACCATCTCCGACAATCCAACTCTGGGCTCAGACGATGGTTTTATGTTCATTTTATAGGAAAGAAGAGTTAACTAAGAAAATTAATCATGTAAACAGTATTTGAGGGGATATAGTTAACATCAAGATGTCAAATAGTTTTTAAAAGGATTTTTGCACTTTAATCCCTGTATCCACAGAGGTTACCAATTAAAAATAAATCATATCTATTTTTGACAGTATGGCATCTGTTTGAAAATATTAGCCCCTAGTATGAATTGCTACATAAACTTAAAAGAAATTCTCTTTCTTTTTGAAATTCTCTCATTGACACTTCCCACTAATTCATTGTGGCCTCCTCCAAATAACTTGATTAATGAAGTTGAATGTTACACAAAGGACAAACATTTTAAGTACCGTTAGAGGGTCACTGCATACTCCTCTACTTTGAAAGCAAGATTTGGTGATTATCTTTTTAAACAATTGATTATGAATTCAACTTTAAACAATAGCCAAATAATTATTTATAGTAGAGTGGAAAATGAAAAATATTTGAAGTCAGAGGACCTATGTTTGAATGCTGTCTCTGATACTATGTTTTGGGCAAGTGACTGAATTCCTTTAGGCCTCAGTTTGCTCATTTGAAAAATGAGGGTGTAGAGAAAAATGGTCTCTGAGTTCCTTTCAGTTCTATGTTCTATGATTCTATGATTTATGACTTCATATTTTAAGTGAACTTCAACAAATATGTACCACAGTTTAATAATTATTCCCTCTTTTATACCGAACTTTCTTTGTTTATCCATTTACCGCTGTATTACCGCAGATCTGGTAAACTTCTAGGTTTAGTTCCCACGTATTCCATTAAAAATGGTTTTTCAATTCAAACAAAGGGCAAATGATTCACACACAAAAGCATGTATTGCTGGTGTACGATAGTATTGAACTCAACTATCATTCATAATGGGTAGCTAGGTGGTACAGTGAGTATAGTTCCAGGCCTGGAGTCAGGAAGACAGCCTCAGACACTTATTAGCCGTGTGGCCCTGGGCAAGTCACTTACCCCTGTTTGCCTCGGTTTCCTCATCTGTAAAATGAGCTGGAGAAGGAAACGGCAAACCACTACAGTATCTTTGCGAAGAACACTTCAAAAAGGATCCTGAAGTGTCAGACATGATTGAAACGATGGAACCACAATATCATTCATCATGTACCTACATGCCAGGCAAGCATTATTTTTTAATGATGCAAACACTGACCTCAAAAAATCTATGGTCAAATAGGATGGCAAAGCCATGGGGCAGCATGGTGCAATTCAAAGAGTGTTATGATTTAGAATAACAGGTCTGGATTCAAATCCATGCAAGCTCTGTTACTTACTTTGAACAGGCCTCTTCTATAAATGTGAGGAGTTTGGAACTAGGTCTTTAAAGCCCCTTCTAGCTCTAAATCTCTGACCCTGTGATCACAAAATATGGATAACATAAGTTAGAAAATTGTGAAGTGTAGAGGAGAGCTCAAGCAGAGCAGTATTTGAGGAGAAGAGACCATTTCCGGGTTGGGGGGCATTGAGGAAGGGAGGTCAAGGAGGGTCTCTGTGAAGGTTTCCTGGACTATGTTGTATCTGGACTGAGTCTTGAAAGAAGACAATGGTTTCAGTAGAAAGAAATGTGGAGAAAGTTTCTACCAGACGGTACACACAAGTGTAGAAAGATGGGAAAGACAATTCATAGACATCGTGAAAATGGATAATTGTTGTGTCTGAGTTTCCCTGGCTATCCCCAATGCCTGGAATGTTGCGCTTCATCTCTACCCCCTGGATCCCTGGCTTCCTTCAAATCCTAACTGAAACCCAACTTTCTAGAGGAAGCCGTTCCCAACTTCTCTTAATTCTAGTATCTGCCCTCTATTATTTTCTTGTTTATCCTTTTTTTTGTTTCCTATGTAGATTGTTTGTGCATATTTGCTTACCTCTTGTCTCCCCTGTTAGATTGTGAGCTCATTGAGCAAAGACTGTCCTTGCTTTTCCTTACACAAAGTGTTCTACCTCCCAGATCCCTGTCTTTGGACTGGCTGACATGCCCCCCATGCCTAGTGCATGCTGCATCCTCTCCTCAGCTTTCTGTAGAAACCTTAGTTTCCTTCAAGCTCAAGCACCCCCTCCAACAGGAAGCCACTCCTGATTCCTCTCATCCACTAATACCTCATCCCTGAAGTTACCTGAAATTTACTTTTAGCATATTTTGTATAAACTTAGCTAATCACGTGGCCCACCAACTTCAACCCCAGAATGTAAACTCCATGACCACAGGAAACATTTGATTTTTGTCTCTGTATCCACAGCACTAGCGCAGTGCTTGACAAATAGTAGGTGATTTATAAAAAATTATTGATTGATTGATGGAGAGTTAGTAAAGCTGAATATGAATTTGATCACTACTTGCACAGAAACTTCCATAGTTTGATAACCACTTACATGATTATAACTTAGACTAGGATGGTTAAAACAAATGAGAGAACTAACTAATAAATAAGTGAATAAATAAATAATGAAGGGACATAGAGTTAACATTTATATAATGACTTATGGTTTGCAAAGCATTTTAAAGGCACTATCTCATGCTATTATCACAACAACGCTGTGATGCAGGTGCTACAAATAAGCCCATTTTACAGAAGCTGGGAGAGATTAAATGATTTCCTCAGGGTCTCACAGCCAGTATGTATCAGAGAAGGAACTCAGATTAAAGTCTTCCTGAATCCAAGGCCAGCTCTATTTTCCCTGTGCCATATTGCTTCTTCTAAAAGCACAGGTAACCTCCAGAGCCTCAAGAAAGTCAACTAAGCCCCTAAGGAACCTCTTTTCCGTTGGAGGAAGTGGAGGGGAATGTGGTAGCTGAACTCAGAAGCAGTCACCTTGTAAACAGCTATGGACATAACCAGAGTTCCTATGGAGCATGAAGGTAAGGATAGTCTGCTGGGCCACCTATAGGTTCAGGACTGGTACTGCAGGCTAGTAGGTTTACAAACCCACATCATCAGGTCAGCCCACATCATCCCAGAAATTTAGACAGAAGTACAGTGTCAGTTCTATTCACTCAGTGTCCAATGGAAGGGTCACAATGGAAGAGGTAGATACTAATGCAGCCGAAGGACATCCATTGTGGTAGTGTCTGGTATTTAACTGTAGTTTGGGGCAGTTAGGTGGTAGCAGTGTATAGAACTTTGTGGCTGGAGTCAGGAAGACCTGAATTCAAATTTGACCGTAGATACTTATTAGCTGTGTGATCCTGGGCAAGTCCCTTAACCTCTGTTTGCCTCATTTGCCTGAAATGCAAAATGGAGTAAATAATTATAGCACCTGTCTTGCAGGGTTGTTGCCAGGAACAAATGAGGTAAAAATTGTAATTGTACAGTGCCTGGTACACAGTAAGCACTATATAAATTTTAGCTATTGTTAGTATTATGATTATTAATACTCATATAGGGTGTTATGAATGACCTCTGTGTTTGCTGTGCAATGTTTTATTGTTTAGTTCCCTTGCTATTTATGATCATATGCGTTGTGCTATTGCTATATGTTAATATAACTTACAGATTTGACTAATGTACACAAATGATGGCATATGTTAAGTATTGCGTGTGTTTAGTGCCCTTACTATAATGTATACAATGTTGTCATATGTTGTATCACTTGGGTAACCCACACTAACGTAAGCTGCTTACAATCCAAATATGAATGCCATTTTAATTATGTTCATGTACATTATACTATCCAGCTAAAATGATTAAATTATATGCCAAGTTACATTTTGGTATACTCCATACATTTACAGAGACAATGAATGCTTCATTGAAAGGTCATAAATATCTAAAAATCTGCCAACCTCTATTTCAGTCTACATCATAATTTTTCATAGTGAAAAGAAGGGAAGATTTCAGAAAAAGTATTAGTTATAAGGAATGTTCATTAAATGTTTTATATATTTTTTATAAATTTTATTTTACATTAAAATGATAGCTCACATTTAATAATGTGCTTCAAGGTTTATAAAACATTGTTTCATACTATCTCCATTTAATAAAGTGGCGAATTTTTTGATCAGAAAAGTGAAGGCCCTTTTGCTGGGTCATAGAGTTAAATAAGTGTTGGAACAAAGATTTGAACCCAGTGCTTCCTTTAACAGCATGCTGTACTGTAAGGCTGAAAAAAAAACAACAAAAGTTCCATTTTAGAATTGGACTTCAATTGGTATAGGAACTCCCTCCACTGATGTAAGTTGGGCAATTCCTCTGCCCTTCATAGTTTTAGAAAGTTGCTGAGGGTCCTGAGAGGCTTAGAGACCTGTCCGTAGTCACACAAATGGCACAGAAAGGACTGGTACTTAGGTCTTTCTGGTTTCAGCATTGGCCTTGCCTTATACCCCATTGTCTCTTTATAAGTAGTATTACTTACTGATAAATTCTGGGTCAAGTTTTATATGGCATTTCTAGACCAGAATTGGTAGTCCATTTTTTTTTTCTAAAATCTGCATTAAAAGTAATGACAACAGAGGGGCAGCTAGGTGGGGCAGTGAGCTGAGCACTGGCCCTGGAGTCAGGAGCACCTGAGATCAAATCCAGCCTCAGACACTTGACACGCTAACTCTGTGACCTTGGGCAAGTCACTTAACTCCAATTGCCCTGCCTTCCCCCCAAAAAAACTACCCAAAACAATGATGACAACACCTGCACATTACTTGGATCTAAGGATAATGTTTTCATTTTTTTCAATTTTTAACTTCAAATTGCCATTGGATTTTGATAATTATAGGTTTCTTTCTAGGCCTCCCTTTAAGTGTTACTCTTTTACTGTGGTTTAAATGTCATGATCAATTAAAAAGCAGTGGAGAGTCATCTGAAAGCATTTTAATTGACACAAATATTTTAGATTGTTTATTTAAATACATTAATATTATGAGAATAATTAATGGCAACCCTAATGTTGTAAATATCATGAATCTTAACATTTTCTACTACTGTAAGTAAGGTTATGAATGTTTTCTAAAATTCATGGAATTTTGTTTAAAAACATCTTCTAATGCTCCACAAAGGTAACTGTTAAGGGGCTTCATGGAGGAAATGGTCCTCATCTCTGGCTGGTAGGCTGCAATTGGCACCTCCCAAAATGCTTTCTTTCAGAGGTCTAGTGGAATCTGGGTAGAAATCTTCCAATGCAGAAACTATAGTGTGAGGAATTTTCTTATGTCGATTAAGAAATCAACCATAAACTTCATGAAAAATGACAGTGTTTGACAAATATAACTCATGCCAGGTGCAAAGCATATCCATTTCTATTGCCACAGTTAGAATGAGGTGGGGGCAAGAATCCAGAGGACACTGTATCCTTTCCCAGTGAGGAACATAGTTTAAAGTTGTACGTGACTGCAGTTTACATTTTTGAGGTCTCTAAATGACTAGCTCATTTCCTACTTATTTCTACTGAAAATAGCTGAGTTGCCACTCACATTGCATTATTTCTGAAGTAATTCAGTTATGCTTGCTCAATTTCACTCAATTCACCAACCATTTTCATATGGCTAAAGCACATTACTAGGTGGTGGCAATAAAAGGGGTGGGGTGAGGACTAGGGGAGGCAACACCCTCCGTTCTGGAATTTACATCCTACTGGGTAGATGAATGGACTCAGGTTTGAATATGCTGAGTTTGAGATACTGATGACCTATGTAGGTGGAAAGGTATACAGCAGGCAGTTTATGATGTTGAATATGTAGATTTAAGGGTTAACTGCTTAGAGATAACAACCTCTAGAATTTGTTGAGACCACCAAAGGAGATGCTTGGTCCAGAGAGAGAAAAAGAGAAAGAAAAAAAAAGAAAAAAGAGAAAGACCTACATTTAGGAGCCAGAAGGCAGATTTTAAATCAATAAAGGAGACTGAGGGAAGAAATAGTAGAAGAGGAGGGTTGTCATCGGTTAAAGACTGCAGAAATGTCAACAAGTGAAGACTGAGAACATGGCACTGAATATATATTCCAATATATTCCAGCTATGAGGGAGAGACACACACATGTGCGCACGCACACACATATGCACATCCATGGCTTACCAAGCAATACTCTATCTATGCACACACACACATTTATGTATGCATACATACATACACATGCATTTCCATATTGTGTATGTATGAATATATGTGTGTATGTATATCTTGAGGCAATATATATATATATATATATATATGTATGTATGTGTATATATAGTGTATGTGTGTGTGTGTGTGTGTGTGTGTGTGTGTGTATATATATATATCTATATATCGAAGCAATGATGGGTCTGAGAATTCAAGGAAATGGCGTCTTCATTGTTATTTTTTTGAAGACAGAGACATGAACGTGTTTTAGGGTACAGAAAAGTCAGTAGGTAGGGAGACATTTAAGAAGAAAGAGAGAAAATGATTAACGTAATTAAGGGTACAAGTATTGGGGCTAGATTTGGTAAGGAGGAGAAGATCATCCTTTGGGGTTAGAACAAAGGAAGAGTTATTAAGTGAAAACAGAGAGCGGTTATGAGCTATAGATCAGGGGAAATGACAGAATATATGAAAAATTGTCTCTATTTTCTCAATATAAATGTGTCTACCCTGGCCCTCTACTACCTGAAGGCCAGATGTGATACACACCAGCCTCCCCCAGGGTGCTGTAGTACCCTTAAAATGAGGTTTGGAGGGTGTCTAGGTTCTCTGCCAAAGGCTCTAACCCCTACTGGTGGTATCCCCATGACTTTGTGTGCCCCCATTTACCCAGTTCCACTTAACTCCTTAATCATAACAGCATTTAGAAGGAACATTTACTTTAAAGGTATAAATAGAGCACATATTTAGTACCATATTGAATAACAGTGGTGATAATTGACATCCTTGTTTCACCCCTGATCTTATTGGAAATGCGTCTACCTTATCCCCATTACATATGATGCTTGCTGATGGTTTTAGGTAGATGCTATTTGTCATTGTAAGGAGGGTTCCATTTATTCCTATCCTCTCTAGTGTTTTCAATGGGAATGGGTGTTATATTTTGTCAAAAGCTTTTCCTGCACCTATTGAGATAATCATATGGTTTCTACTAGTTTTGTTGTTGATATGATAAATTATGTTTTCCTAATATTGAACCAGCCTTGCATTCCTGGAGTAAATCCTACCTGGTCATAGTGTATTATTCTCCAGATAAGTTCCTGTGATCTTTTTACTAATATTTTATTTAAAACTAATAGACCAATTTTCCTAATGAATACAGATGCAAAAAATTTAAATAGATGCATTTCCAATAAGACTGAGGGTGAGACAAAGATGTCCATTATCACCACTGTTATTCAATATGGTACTAGAAATGTTAGCTTTAAGAATAAGAGAAGAAAAAGTAATTGAAGGAATTAGAATAGGCAAAGGAGAAATTAAGTTATCACTCTTTGAAGATGATATGATGACATACTTAGAGAATCCTAGAGAATCAAGTAAAAAACTACTTGAAATAATAACTTTAGCAAAGTTGCAGGATATAAAATAAACTCACATAAATCCTCAGCCTTGCTGTACATCACTAACAAAGCCCAACGCAAGAGATAGAAAGAAAAATTCCATTTAAAGTTACTATAGACACTATAGAATATTCGGGAGTCTACCTGCCAAGACAAACCCAGGACCTAAAAGAACACAATTACAAAACACTTTTCACACAAATAAAGTCAGATCTAAATAATTGGAAAAGCATCAGTAGTTTGTGGGTAGGCCAAGCTAATATAACAAAATTGCAATTTTACCTAAATTAATACACTTGTTTAGTGCCATAACAATTAAAGTACCAAAAACTATTTTATAGAGCTAGAAAAAATAACAACAAAATTTGTCTGGAAGAACAAAAGGTCTAGAATACCAAGGGAATTAATGAAAAGAAATGCTATGTAATAAGAATGTTGCTAGCAGCTGCTGTGGGGGGTGAAAGACCCAACAAGACCAGCTACAAGAGCACACAGAAGAACTGCCAGCATAGATTCTTTGACCTGCTTTTTAAAGGAAAAAACTTTAAGGGGTTAACAATCTCACTTTAATCAAACATACATATATAATTCACTTAACTCAGGGGGATAAGCCAGCACCCTGAACTTCACAGCAAATACAAACAGAAATTCCCAATGGAGACAATATAAACCGAGCAAATAACACAACTCAACAGACAGGCTTTGTCTGATCAAGACATCACATACATAGTTACCAAAAAGAGAAGCCCCAACATCTGGGTTTTGTCAAAGCCAGGGGTCTCCTTAACAGCTACCCAGAGTCTCCACACCAACATTCTTCCAATGAGTGGGAGCCCCAAACAAAATGCTAACCTCTGAGTTTATATACCCTTCTTAGGGCCTGAAGACTTCATACCTAATCAGCAAAACTGTGTGGGCCTGCAGCTTAGCACATAGCAAGACTTAATCAAAGGCACTTGATTACTTTAGCATTCTAAAAGAGAAAACAGTAAAAAAAATGCCCCACCCTGGTTAATCTTATACCATACCAGATCTTCAACTGTATTATAAAGCAGCAGTAATTAAAATTACTTGGTACTGGTTAAGAAAGAGAGTGGTGGATCAGTGGAATAGGTTAGGTACACAAGACACAGTGTCAATGACTATAGCAATCTACTTTTCGATAAACCCAAAGACAACAGCTTCTGGGATAAGAACTCACTATTTGACAAAAACTTCTGGGAAAACTGGAAAATGGTAGGGCAGAAACTGGGCATAGACCAATATCTTACACCATACACAAAAATAAAGTCAAAATGGGTTCATGATTTAGATCTAAAGGCTGACACTATAAGAAATCTGGGAGAGCAAGGGATAGATGACCTGTCAGATTTGTGGAGAAGGGAAGAATTTATGACCAAAGAAGAGATAAAAAGCATTGTGAAATGCAAAATGGATAATTTTGATTAAATTAAGTTGAAAAGTTTTTTTTTTTTTTTTTTTTTTTACAAATGAAGCCAATGCAACCAATATTAGGAGGGAAATAGAATATTGGGAAAGAATCTTTACAACCACTGTCTCTGATAAAGCCCTCATATCTAAAATATACAGAGAACTGAATCAAAATTATAAGAATACAAGTCATTCCCCAATTGAGAAGTGGTCAAAGGATATGAACAGGCAGTTTTCAGAGGAAGAAATTAAAGATAGCTATAGTCATATGAAACAATGCTCTAAATCACTATTGATTAAAGAAATACAAATCAAAACAACTCTTGGGTACCACATCTCACCTGTCAGATTGGCTAACATGACAAAAGAGTAAAATGATAAATGTTGGAGAAGATAGGGGTTAATTGGAACACTAATGCATTGTTGGTGGAATTGTGAACTGATCCAGCCATTCTAGAGAACAATTTGGAACTTTGCCCAAAGGGCTATAAAATGTGCATACCCTCTGACCCAGCAATACCACTTCTATGGATGTATCCCAAAGAGATAATACAAATGGGAAAAGGACCCATATGTTCAAAAATATTTATAGCAGCTCTTTTTGTGGTGGCAAAGAATTGGAATTCAAGGAAATGCCCATCCACTGGGGAATGACTAAACAAGTTGTGGTATATGAATGCAACAGAATACTATTGTGCTATAAGAAATGAGGAGCAGACAGACTTCATAATAACCTAGGAAGATTTATATGAACTGATGCTGAGTGAGGGGAGCAGAAACAGGATAACATTATACACAATTACAGACAAATTGTGTTTGTGAAGACTAACTTTGATAGACTTGGCTCTTCTCAGCAATGCAAGGTTGTAAGACAGAAAAAGCTATTCATATCCAGAGAAAGAACTATGGAGTCTGAATACAGATGGAAGCAAACTAATGGTTCTCTCTTTTTTGTTTTTGTTTCTGTTTTGTTTCTTCTTTCTCATTGTTCATTCCATTGGTTGTAATTCTTCTTTACAACTTGACTATTGGGTCTTAAGTGGGGAGGGGGCAGGAAAAGAAGGGGGAGAAAATTTGAGACTCAAAAACTTGAGGAATATTATAAACAAAATTAAAAAAAAACAAATTACATTTTTTAGAAATAGAGCACATATTTAAACATCTCCTCAATTCCTAGAGGTTAGTTATACTTCTCCACCTCCATCACCCCCACCACCACCCCCACCACCCCTCATTCCCTGGGGAGGGGAAGTTGATTAGGTTTACAACTTTGTTAGGTTCCCATATAGCAAAGTCCCAGTAAGTTTCAAGTCCAAAGACCCCCTCGGACAGCCAGACATCCTGACTTCTCAGAGCTTCCCTATGGGGACTGGTTGCAATATCTGGTTGGGAATCCTGCTACTAAGGTTGCCATGGACCGAGCTCCTAGGTCCATGGGGTTTTCTACTTCCTGCTCATAGGACAAAAAGGACAAGTGAAACAAAGCAAAACAAAACAAAGTTCCAGCTTCAAGCCCACTTCTCAGGATGTAATGGAATGGGAAGATCTTTCCTATCCATTAATAGGACTATGTGACTTGCTTTGAGCCTGAGTCACATAAGTCTGAGTCATGTGGAGCCCATGGTGGCAGGAGCTCAGCAAAAGGATGAAGCAGGAAGGGGTGGAGCAAGGAAGTGAGAGTGAGACAGAGTTCTGAGAGAGTGAGGTGGAGCCGGTATAGAGAGGAGGCAGAGAGAGGCAGAGCAGCTAGCATGAGTGAGAGAGGAGGCATTTTGTCTAAGGGAGCTTGTTTGTGGGAAGGCCTGATGGAGGGAAGGCTTGGGGATGGCTGTGCTCCCTGCATTGGTAATGCGTACCACAGTGGTGGGATTCAAATGAATTAACAACCAGTTCTCCATGGAACTGAGCTGAGACACAGCCCCTGCTATTGACTTGGCAGGTGCCGGCCCTACCCCCACTAACGACCAGTATGCAAAACTCAACCTAAAATTAGGTACTGGTTCTACCAAACCAGTGTGAATTGGATGAATCCCACCACTGGTATATCAACTTCTTTGTTACTATGGTGGATTTGGCTTTCTGGTATCTGAATAAATATCTTGGTTTCAATTTTGAGGAAGAGAGTATATTATATTTTGGGATTCAAACCTGGAAACATGCCTGCATATTCATAGCAGCTGCTGTAGGCATCACACTGGCAATACACAGGGCCATAGGGGAAAAGAGGAAAGAAGGAGGTTTTCCCTCACCAGCCTAGTTCATGGCATTTAAGCTGTGGGTGAATAAGACCTTCACCCTGGCTGGACACTGAGGGAAAAAACAGAGAAAGACTGTCCCAGTCTTGTGGTTTTAAAAACGTTTAGTGTTCTGGCTATGTAGTCAATGGAAATAGGCTGTTACCTGTGATCGAGAAAAATACAGGATGCCTTCTTCCATGAGAAGCTTCCTAGTATTTCTCTTTTTGCTGTCTACATTCTAGGTGATCTGGGCCCCCATTGTATCAATATAGTAAGAGGATGTTATCTGCAGGGATCGAGGGTGTGTGGTAGGAAATTCTTGGAGCCTAAAAAGAAGGAAGATTTGAAAAGCTGCTATGGAAAATATGAGAGATGGTCAATTAAAGACATAAAGATAAAAAGATTGTACTGTGGGTCACTGAGTTTAGATAACATTGCACAGCAGACTTCCTCAAATTCTATTCATACTCTCAGGAATAAGAGTATAGAGGCATGACCCAAGGTGGAAGATTTGAATAATGTGAATGTTTGAAGTAAAAAGAGACAAGGAGTAAAAGAGAGGAGTAGGGTGAATTTGGGGATTCATTTACTTTAGGGCCAAGACCATGAAAATATGAAGTTGAGGTCAGAATAGCTATGATGGACTGGGAGATGGAACTTGGAAGTAATTTGAGGTCATAGTACTATGATACTAAGTACTTTTTGTACTTTGAAAGGCCTTGAATGCATGGCATGAAGATTTTTGAAGGAACTAAAGCTACTTAACTTGAAGAAATGAAGGCTGAAAGACACATGAGTCTTCAAGTACTTAAAAGGCTTTCATGTGGTGTGGTGACTAGAAGTTTTTGGTTTGGTTTGGTTTTGGGTTTAGATTTTTTGCCCATGAAATGCAGAACTAGGAGCTATGAGTAGAAGTTATGAAGAGTCTAATCTAGATCTGATGCCAAGAGAAAAAAAGAAACAAATGCTACTTCTCTAAAACCGAGTTGCCCCAAAGTGGAATGGTTACCTCAAGAAGTAGTGAACGTTTCTGAGAAAAAAACTGGATGGCCATTTACTGAATGTGCTGAAGAAAGGATTCCTTTTCGGGTCTGAGTTGGACCAAATTTCTGCTGAGGTCTCATCCAGCTGAGAAATTCTATAATCCTGTGAGATGTATCCAAGAGAAGTATAAGACAAATTAAGAACTTCTTACCATTTATAAGGAAGAATGAAAATAAATACATAAAGTATTGAAAACAATTTTTCAAAGTATATAAAATTGAAGGATCAGTTGAGTGTCATGGAAGAAGATGGTATAGAAGACAACTGATAGTGGATGTTTGTATCTGTTAATTGTGGAAAGAGAGTGCATATATACCATACTACTTGAACATGAAGTGATCTTTTTAAAATTTAACTAAAGATGCTTCAATAAACATTAATTATAATGCTTTTATTTATGTATTGGTTTATATTTATGAAGGTATTTTCATATTCATTATCTCATTTAATCCTTACAACAATTCAATCAATCAATTTTTTAAGCAACTACTATGTGCCAGGCACCGAACTAAGTTCTAGGGATATAAAAAGAGGAAAAAGAGAGTACCTGCCCTCAAGGAGCTTATAATCTAATGAAGGAGACAACATGCAAGAAAAACACAAAACATTAACTTTTAAAATCTTCCAAATAAATACAAAACAAGCTATACACAAGATAAATAGAAAATAATTAAAAGAGGAAAGGCACTAGAATTAAGAAAGTTTGGAGAAAGCTTCCTGTAGAAAATGGGATTTTAGTTGGGATTCAAATACCAGGGAAGTCATCAGTTGGAGCAGAAGAGGGAGAGACACAATCTATTATTGTTGTCTACATTGTAAAGATGAGAGACGTTAATTGACTTAACTGAGGCCACACATCTAACTAGTGGTGAATGTTGGACTTGAATTCCATCTTTGGACTTTATACTATTACTACACTAGCTTTCTGTTGTGCTATGCCTACTAAGGTGATTTAATAAATTGTTAGAAATTTGACAATAGTGACATAGACATCTGTTTCTAATCAATAGATACATATACACACATGCATATATGTATGTAAAATCATATATGTATATATATACATACATATACACGCAACTGAAATTTTAAAAGAAAAAAAGTGACATATTGATTGGCAAGAAGCTAGGTGATACAGTGAATAGAGTGCTGGGCCTGGAATCAAGAAGACTCATCTTCATGAATTCAAATTCTGGCCTCAGACATTTACTAGATATGCGACCCTGGGCGAGTCACTTAACTCTGTTTGCCTCAGTTTTCTCATCTGTAAAATGAACCAGAGAAGGAAATGGCAAAACTCTCTTTGCCAAAAAAAAAACTCCAAATGGAGTCATAAAGAGTTGGACATGACTAAAATAACTCAATGACATCAAATATTTTCATGACATTATTTCAATAATAATTTTCTATTTATTTCATGTCCTTTAAAGAGCCAGTAGTAGGTCATAGGAGTTTCATATGGAAAAGTCCTTAGAGAGCATCTAATCCAACATTCTCATTTTAAGGAATTGGCAACAGAGGACTAGACAGCTCAAATGACTTGTCCAAGATCATACAATTATTGGAGCCAATATTTAAACCTATTTCTTCTGAGTCCATTTTCATTGCTCTTTCCATTGCACCATGCTGGAAGGGCTAGATAGAAGGCTATCCAGAGTGTGAAATGAGGAATGGGATGGAAGCCTACTTTGTTTAAATGCATATATTTCTAATGCCAGAAAATTCTAGCCTACATTGCATATAACTTTATTTAGGGCAGTCATGTTCATGTAAATCACAGCAAGGGCTCAATGCTTTCACTGGATGGTTGCACATAGGACAGAGAACAATGTACATACCTCGCACAGAGTACAAGTACATAGATAATCTTGGTCCTGCCGATTCTGTAGGTCTTTTACTTTACTTGAAAATTACAGAATTGTAAGAAAATTATTTAAAATTATTCAGAAAGCATTTATATGTACATAGATAATTTTATTTCTGGATATAACTTTTAAAGTGAAAGAATCTTAAGATGCTGTTTGCCAATTTATGTTTCCATTTGCTGGAAATAGGAAGGACTCTAGTCTTTCTGTCAAGTTGATGAGGCATTAGAAACCTTTCAAAATTTGAAGTTTCACATTTTATTTTGTAATAAGCATTCTATTCAATTCTGGGAAATCATGCTATTCCTAATTCACTGTGAGGATTTTTGAGATGACCAAAGTTATGCAAACATAGCCCAAGTCCCTAACTATTATTTTCTCTATCCATGGACTAGGAAGAAGCCATAATTCAAATAGCAAAGCTTTTAATTAGAATGTATTGGTAAGGTAAATAAGAAAATAAAAACTTCGTAGAATAATTCTCCATACCTTCTCCCCATTTTTAAAACCATCTTCTAGAGACTCTTACATTAGTATGAAGAAACACTCTATACAACTCAAGCTTCTAGGTTATTTAGGGTTGCATTGCATATGGCATACTTCTGGTAGCTTGATCTCCTGGTCTTTGCTTTGACTACGCCTTTCAGTTGTTCCACTATGTATTTCCACAACTGTCACTCATAGTTTCTTTACCAAGTTGCTGCTGCAGTCATCCTCTACCATTCACCTGATGCATTATTGTTTTGTTGTGTTGTGTTTTTTGAGGCTGCCCTGGGCCAATATGCCTAGAGGACATTAGCACATTTTTCCATGTGTTTGTTGGTCAAATTTACCGGAGATGGATTACACTAAACAAACTATCAAGAACTGTCACCGATGGAAAGATCTCTAGCTGTTTTTCCAAATTATGTTTGTTTGGGGAAGTAAATTCAACCAATCAAAAAGTACTTAATAAGCACACACTTTGTACTAGTTACTGTTCTAAACTAGAGATAAATATATATTAGTACAAAGAATGAAACAATCCCTATTCATAAGGAACTTAAATTCTAATGGGAGAGGCAATTACATATAAAGATATAAGGTGTTCCAAAAGTGTTAGTACAATTTTTTTTTAAAATTTAAATTTATTTATTTAACATATTTGGTTTTCAGCATTGATTTTCACAACAGTTTGAATTACAAATTTTCTCCCCATTTCTACCCTCCCCCCCACTCCAAGATGGCTTATATTCTGGTTGCCCTGTTCCCCAGTCAGCCCTACCCTCTATCACCCCCCTCCCCTCTCATCCCCTTTTCCCTTCCTTTCTTGTAGGGCAAGATAAATTTCTACACCCCATTGCCTTGTGTATCTTATTTTCTAGTTGCATGCAAAAACTTTTTTTGTTTTTGAACATCTGATTTTAAAACTTTGAGTTCCAAATTCTCTCTGCTCTTCCCTTCCCACCCACCCTCCCGAAGAAGTCGAGCAATTCAACCTAGGCCACACATGTATCATTATGTATAACGCTTCCACAATATTCATGTTGTGAAAGGCTAACTACATTTTGCTCCTTCCCAACCCATCCCGCTTTATTGAATTTTCTCCCTTGACCCTGTCCCCTTTCCAAAGTGTTTGTTTTGATTACCTCCACCCCCATCTGCCCTCCCGTCCATCATCCCCCCCCCTTTTATTTTTTTTTATCTTCCTCCCTCTTCTTTCCTGTGGGGTAAGATACCCAACTGAGTATGTATGGTATTCCCCCTCAGGCCAAATCTGATGAGAGCAAGGTTCACTCATTCCCCCCTCACCTGCCCTCTCCCCTCCTCCCACAGAACTGCTTTCTCTTGCCACCTTTATGCGAGATAATCCACCCCATTCTATCTCTCCCTATCTCCCTCTCTCAGTATGTTGCTCTCTCATCCCTTAATTTCATTTTATTTCTTTGAGATATCTTCCCTTCATCTTCAACTCACCCTGTGTCTGCTCTCTCTCTTTTACATATATATATATATATATATATATATATATAAACACACATATATATACACATACTTACACATACATACATATACACATAGATATACATACATATTCACTTATATATATACGTAAACATATATATATATATATATATATATATATATATGCATATTCCCTTCAACTACCCTAATACTGAGGTCTCATGAATCATACACATCATCTTTCCATGTAGGAATGTAAACAGAACAGTTCAACTTTAGTAAGTCCCTTGTAATTTCCGTTTCTTGATTACCTTTTCATGCTTCTCTTGATTCTTGTATTTGCAAGTCAAATTTTCTATTCAGTTCTGGTCTTTTCACTGAGAAAGCTTGAAAGTCCTCTATTTTATTGAAAATCCATATTTTGCCTTGGAACATGATACTCAGTTTTGCTGGGTAGGTGATTCTAGGTTTTAATCCTAGCTCCATTGACCTCCGGAATATCGCATTCCAAGCCCTTCGATCTCTCAATGTAGAAACTGCCAGATCTTGGGTCATTCTGATTGGGTTTCCACAATACTCAAATTGTTTCTTTCTGGCTGCTTGCAGTATTTTCTCCTTGATCTGGGAGCTCTGGAATTTGGCGACAATATTCCTGGGAGATTTCTTTTTGGGATCTATTTGAGGAGGCGATCGATGGATTCTTTCAATTTCTATTTTGCTCTGTGGCTCTAGAATATCAGGGCAGTTCTCCTTGATAATTTCTTGAAAGATGGTATCTAGGCTCTTTTTTTGATCATGGCTTTCAGGTAGTGCAATAATTTTTAAATTATCTCTCCTGGATCTATTTTCCAGGTCAGTGGTTTTTCCAATGAGATATTTCACATTGTCTTCCATTTTTTCATTCCTTTGGTTCTGTTTTATAATATCGTGATTTCTCATAAAGTCACTAGCTTCCACTTGCTCCAATCTAATTTTTAAAGTAGTATTTTCTTCACTGGTCTTTTGGACCTCCTTTTCCATTTGGCTAATTCTGCCTTTCAAGGCATTCTTCTCCTCATTGGCTTTTTGGAGCTCTTTTGCCATTTGAGTTAGTCTGTTTTTTAAGGTGTTGTTTTCTTCAGTGTATTTTTCAGGATTTTTTTGGGTCTCTTTTAGCAAGTCATTGACTTGTTTTTCATGGTTTTCTCAAATCCTTCTCATTTCTCTTCCCTGTTTTGCCTCTACTTCTCTAACTTGCTTTTCCAAATCCTTTTTGAGTTCTTCTATGGCCTGGGGCCAGTTCATGTTTTTCTTGGAGGCTTTTGTTGTAGGCTCTATGACTTTGTTGTCTTCTTTAGGCTGTATGTTTTGGTCTTCTTTGTCACCAACGAAAGAATCCAAAGTCTGAGTCTGAATCTGGGCCTGTTTTCGCTGCCTGGCCATATTCCCAACCAACTAACTTGACCCTTGAGTTTTCCAGTGGGGTATGACTGCTTGTAGACTAACAAGTTCTATGTTCCACGATTGGGGGGGAGGTGCCAGCTCTGTCAGACCCGCACTACTCCTTCCCCAAGAACCCCCAGTCCAGACTGGGCTTAGATCTTCAGCAGGCTGTTGCACTCCTGCTCTGATCCGCCACTTAATTACTCCCACCAGGTGGGCCTGGAGCCGGAAGTAACAACAGCTGTAGCTGCCCCACCTCTGCTGCCCCCGGGGCTGGAAGCCGAACCGCAAACTCCTTCCACTCCCGCAGCTTTTCCCACTAACCTTCTCCACAGTCTTTGGTGTTTGTTGGTCAAGGGGTCTGGTAACTGCCAAAGCTCACATATTCAGGGCAGTAGGGCCCCCTCCGCCTGGCTTCTGGTCTGGATGGTCCACGCCGCTTAGGCTGGGCTCTGCTCCACTCCGTTCCCAGCTCCCAGCTCCCAGCTCCGTGTGGAATAGACCTCACCCAGAGAACATCCAGGCTGTCCTGGGCTGGAGCCCTGCTTCCTTCTGCTGTTCTGTGAGTTCTGCCATTCTAGAATTGGTTCAGAGCCATTTTTTATAGGTTTTTGGAGGGACTCGGGTACGGAGCTCACTCTAGTCACTGCTTACCAGCCACCATCTTGGCTCAGCCCTATAATTTTTTTAATTTTTTTTTATTATTGTTAGTTTATAGCACACGGTTCTACATAATTTTGAGTTCCAGATTTTCTCCCCTCCCTACCACCTCCCTCCCCAAGATGGACATGGAATCTCATATAACTACCATGTATAACTTCGCATTGAATTAATTTATACACTAGTCAAGTTGTGGAGAAGAATTATGACCAATGTAATGAATCATGAGAAAGAAGAAACAGAACCAAAAAAAACCCCCAAAAACAAAAAGGAAAGAGAAGAAAAAAGGCGAGCATGTAGTGTGCCTCAATCTGCATTCAAACTTCACAGTTGTTTCCCTGGGTGTAGACGGCATTCTCCATCGTGAGTCCCTTAGAGTTGTCCTTGCACCTTGTGTTGCTGAGAAGAGCGAAGTCTGTCAGGGTTGGTCCTCACGGAATCCATATATCTGTGATTGTGTACAATGTTCTCCTGGCTCTGCTCCGCTCATTCAGTGTTATGTAGTGTAGGTTTTTTCAGGTTATTACGAAGTCCGTATCATCCCCATTTCTTATGGCACAATAGTATTCCATTACCTTCGTATACCACAGCTTGTTCAGCCACTCCCCAATTGATGGGCATCCCTTTGATTTCCAATTCTTAGCTACCACAAAAAGAGCTGCTGTAAATATCTTTGTACATATGGGTCCCTTCCCCTCTTGTGTCATTTCTTTGGGATACAACCCTAGAAGTGATAGTGCTGGGTCAAAGGGTATGAACATTCCTATGGTTCTTTGGGCATAGTTCCAAATTACTCTCCAAAATGGCTGGATCATCTCACAACTCCACCAGCAATGTAACAATGTTCCACTTTTCCCACATCCTCTCCAGCATTTATCATCCTCCTGCTTTGTTATTTTAGCCAATCTTACGGGAGAGATGTGATATCTAAGAGTTGTTTTGATTTGCATTTCTCTAATCAGTAGTGATCCAGAGCATTTTTTCATATGCCTATAGATAGCTTTAATTTCTTCCTCTGAAAACTGCCTTTTCATATCCTTTGACCATTTCTCAATTGGGGAATGTCTTGTATTCCTATATATTTGGCTCAGTTCCCTATATATTTTAGAAATGAGGCCTTTATCAGAGACACTAGTTGCAAAGATTTTCTCCTAATTTTCTGCTTCCCTCCTAATTTTTGTTGCATTGGCTTTTTTTGTACAAAACATTTCAATTTAACATAATCAAAATTATTCATTTTGCATTTTGTAATGCTCTCTATCTCTTGTTTGTTCATGAATTCTTTTCTTTTCCATAAATCTGATAAGTAAATTATTCCTTGCTCTCCCAAATTACTTATAGTATCAGCTTTTACTCCTAAATCATGAACCCGTTTTGACTTTATTCTGGTATATGGTGTAAGATGTTGGTCTATGCCCAGTTTCTGCCCTACCATTTTCCAATTTTCCCAAACAGTTTTTGTGAAATAGTGAATTCTTAGCCCAGAAGCTGGCCTCTTTCGGTTTATCAAAGAGTAGATTGCTATAGTTGTTGACTTCTCCATCTTGTGTACCTATCCTATTCCACTGATCCACACCCCTGTTTCTTAGCCAGTACCAGGTAGTTTTGATGACTGCTGCTCTGTAGTACAGTTTAATATCTGGTATGGCTAGGCCACCTTCTCTAGCATTTCTTTTCATTAATACCCTAGATATTCTAGACCTCTTCTTCTTCCAGATGAATTTTGTTATTATTTTGTCCAGCTCAGTAAAATAATTTTTTGGTAGTTCGATTGGTATGGCACTGAATAGATAGATTAATTTAGGTAAAATGATCATTTTTATTATATTAGCTCAGCCTAACCATGAGCAACTGATATTTTTTTCCATTTATTTAGATCTGACTTTATTTGCATGAAAATTTTCATAGTTATGTTCATATAGGCCCTGGGTTTGTCTTGGCAAGTAGACTCCCAAATATTTTATAGTGTCCACAGTAACTTTGAATGGAATTTCTCTTTCTATCTCTTCCTGTTGGGCTTTGTTAGTAATGTATAGGAATTCTGAGGATTTATGTGGGTTTATTTTATATCCTGCAACTTTGCTAAAGTTGTTTATTATTTCAAGTAGTTTTTTTATTTGATTCACTAGGATTCTCTAAATAAATAATCATATCATCTGTAAAAAGTGATAATTTAGTTTCTTCTTTTCCTATTCTAATTCCTTCAATTTCTTTTTCTTCTCTTATTGCTACAGCTAACGTTTCTAGTACCAAATTGAATAGTAGGGGTGATAATGGACATCCTTGTTTCACCCCTGATCTTATTGGGAATGCATCTAGCTTATCCCCATTACAAATAATTCTTGTTGATGGTTTTAGGTAGGTTCCTTTTATTCCTATGCTTTCTAGTGTTTTTAATAGGAATGGGTGTTGTACTTTGTCAAAGGCTTTTTCTGCACCTATTGAGATGGTCATATGGTATCTGCTAGTTTTGTTGTTGATATGGTCAATTATGCTAATAGTTTTCCTAATATTGAACTAGACTTGCATTCCTGGAATAAATCCTACTGGGTCATAGTGTATTATTCTCGTGATGAGTTGCTTCAATCTTTTTGCTAATATTTTATTTATTTAAAATTTTTGCATCAATTTTCATTAGAGAAATTGGTCTATAATTTTCTTTCTCTGTTTTGACTCCACCTGGTTTGGGTATTAGTACCATATTTGTGTCATAAAAAGAATTTAGTAGGACTCCTTCTTTACCTGTTTTCCCAAATTGTCTACAAAGTATTGGAATTAGTTGTTCTTTAAATGTTTGATAGAATTCACATGTAAAACCATCTGGCCCTGGAGATTTTTTTCTAGAGAGTTCATTGATGGCCTGTTCAATTTCTTTTTCTGAGATGGGGCTATTTAGAAATTTTTCTTCCTTTTCTGTTAACCTGGGAAGTTTATGTTTTTGTAGATATTCATCCATATCTCTAAGGTTGTCAAATTTATAGGCATACAATTGGGCAAAATAATTCCTAATTATTGTTTTCACTTCCTCTTCATTAGAGGTGAACTCACCCTTTTCATTTTTATACTGGTAATTTGATTTTCTTCTTTCTTTTTTTTAATCAAACTGGCCAAAGGTTTATCAATTTTATTGTTTTTTTCATAAAACCAGCTCTTTGTTTTATTAATTAATTCAATAGTTTTCTTGGTTTCAATTTTATTAATCTCTCCTTTGATTTTCAGTATTTCTAATTTGATATTTAATTGGGGGTTTTCAATTTGCTCTTTTTCAAGCTTTTTCAGCTGTATGCCCAGATCATTGATCTCCTTTTTCCCTATGTTATTCATGTAAGCATTTAGGAATATAAAACTTCCCCTAAGAACTCCTTTTGCTGCATCCCATAAGTTTGGGTATGTTGTTTCATTATGGTCATTCTCTTGAATGAAGTTACTAATTGTTTCTCTGATTTGTTCTTTGCCCACTCATTCTTTATAATTAGATTATTTAGTTTCCAATTAATTTTTAGCTTATTTTTCCATGGTTCTTTGTTACAAATAATTCTTATTGCATCATGATCTGAAAAGTGTGCTGTGACTACTTCTGCCTTTCTGCACTGGATTGTGAGGTTTTTATGCCCTAGTACATGGTCAATTTTTGAGTATGTGCCATGTACCACTGCGAAGAAAGTATATTCCTTTTTATCCCCATTCAGTTTTCTCCAGAAGTCTATCATACCTGCCTTTTCTAAAATTCTGTTTACCTCCTTAACTTTTTTCTTATTTATTTTGAGGTTAGATTTATCAAGTTCAGAAAGGGGGAGGTTGAGGTCTCCCAATATTATAGTTTTGCTGTCTATTTCTTCCTGTAACTCCCTTAACCTCTCCTCTAAGAATTTGTATGCCTTACCACTTGGTGCATACATGTTCAGCAATGATATTGCTTCATTATTTATGGTGCCTTTTAGCAGGATATAATGTCCTTCCTTATCTCTTTTACTTAAATCTATCTTTATTTTTGCTTTTTCTGAAATTAGGATTGCTACACCTGCTTTTTTTACTTTAATTGAGGCACAATATATTTTACTCCAGCCTTTTACCTTTACCCTGTGTGTATCCTCCTGTTTCAAATGTGTTTCTTATAAACAGCATATTGTAGGATGATGGTTTTTAATCCATTCTGCTATCCACTTCTGTTTTATGAGAGTGTTCATCCCCTTTACGTACAGAGTTATGATTTCTATCTGTGTCTTTTTCTCCATCCTAGTTCCCCCTGTTTATGCTTTTATTTCTTCCTTACCCCTTCTCTTCCTCAACAAAGTTTTGCTTTTGACCACCACCTTCCTCAGTTTACCCTCCCTCTTTATTCCCCTCCCTTATCTTACCATTTCCCACTTGCTACTTCTCCCCTCCCTTCTGACCACCCTCCTCCCTTTTTCCCCACTTCCTCTCCTATTTCCCATAGGACAAGTTAGATTTCAAAACTTATCGGGGTATGTTATTCCCTTCTTGAACCAGATCAGATGACAGTAAAGCTCAAATACTGCTCTTCTCCCTCCCTTCTTTCCCTCTACTATAATATGTTTTTGTGCCACTTCATTTGGTGTAATTTACCCTTTTCTACTACCTCCTTATCTCTTCTCTCATAGTCCTCCCTTTATATATGTTACTTATGTTTTTTATCTTTACATCAGTTAATTTATACAGGCATTCACAATCTATGTATAATCCCTTTCAATTGTCATAATAGCTGTACCATTCTCAAGACTGACATATATATGTATAGATATATAAAACATACATAAGATGATATAATCCCACATAAAGATGCCAACAACCTGCCCTTATTGGTTAATAAGATTTGTGGGGTTTTTCCCCCTGGTTACCTTTTTAAGTCTCACTCGCGTTTTGTATTTGGAGATCAAATTTTCCATTGAGTTCTGGCCTTTTCATCAGGAAGGTCTGGAATTCCCTTGTTTCATTGAATGTCCATCTCCTTGCCTGAAAATATTATGCTTAATTTTGCTGGGTAGTTGTTCCTTGGTTGTAGTCCCAGCTCCTTTGCCCTTTGGAATATCATATTCCATTTTCTCCTGTCTTTTAATGTGGAAGCTGAGATTTCCTGTGTGAACCTGACTTTAGTTCCACGATACGTGAATTCCTTCTTTTTGGCTGCTTGCAGTATTTTCTCCTTGAGTTTATAGTTCTGAAATTTGGCTATAATATTTCTTGGTGTTATCAGTTTGGGATCTCTTTCAGGGAGTGATCAGTGAATTCTTTCAATGACTGTTTTGCCCTCTGGTTCTAGGACCTCTAGGCAGTTGTCTTTGATAATTTCTTCAAAGATACTGTCAACGCTCCTTTTTTCCTCGTGGATTTCCGGTAGACCAAGAACTCTTAAATTATCTCTCCTGGATCTATGTTCCAGGTTAGTTGTTTTCCCAATCAGATATTTCACATTTTTTACTATTTTTTCATTCTTAAAGTTTTGTTTTACTACTTCTTGGTGCTTCATAGATTCATTAGCTTCCAGTTGCTCAACTCTAATTTTTAATGAGTTAGTGTTTTCATTTTGTTTTTGAGTCTCCTTTTCCAATTGGTTGATTTTACCTCTCAGGGTGTCATTTTCTCTATTTAGATTCTGAATCTCCGTGGCCATTTCGCCAATCTTATTCTTTAGGGACTTTTCCATTTTTTCCATGTTTTCTTTTACCTCCCTAATTTGGTTTTTAAAATCCTCTTTTTGCTCTTCCAGCAATGCTTTTTGGGCTGGAGACCAGTTCACATTATCTTTTGAGGTATCTGATGTATCTACCGTGTCATTGCTGTTCTCTTCCATATTGGTATTTTGATCCTGCCTGTCTCCATATAAAGAATCTATTGTCCTCGGGTTTTTTTTTTTTTTGTGTTCTTCTTCATGTTTGTTGTTTTGCCTTTTCCTGGCTTTACAACAAATTCCTGCCTTTGGGGCTCAGGGCTCTCTGTCCCAGCTTTCTTATTCTGGGGGTTGTGAGTCTAGAATTATAGCCTTCAGTTTCCTGAGGTGTGGGAGAGGGGTCTGGCTCCCTGACCTCTCACTCCCTATGGGTGTTCTCCATCACTGTTGGTTTTCAGCAATGGTCTAAGCTGTTTGTTGTTTGAGCTGATGTCTGGCACTTCCCCTGGGGTTGCAAGATTACATCTGGGCTCCTGGTGTTGACCCCTGCCAACTCTGCCCCTCTGGGACTAATGAACTTGTACTATTTGACCACTGAAGCCCCACTTATTTCTCCTCTGTTCCAGCTTTCTTTTTTTTCCCAAGGAATTCTCTGGGTGAGGGGGGGAGGGATTAGAGCTGTTTACCTGGCCATTATGTCTCCCTTTCCTTCGGGCTGCAAGCCTCAGGAGTCGGTGTTTCATGGCTGGTGGTGTTGTGCTGCTTCTTGTGACTTCCACAGACTGCCATTCTGTGTTGGGAGGCCTGGGGATCTCCGCCGGTTTCCAGCGCCCAGCTTTCTCCCAGCCTGTCTCACATGTGGATTTCCTTGACGGCCTCTTCCACTTTGGTCTGGAGCAGCTCTGCATCCGAGCACTCTCTGAGCCTACAGATTCATGCCTTCGACCTTTCAGACTCTCCCAGCTCAGAAATTTGCCCCATGCAGACTGCTCGCAGTTTCTGACTCTCTCAAATCTGCTCAAATTCACTTTTTTATAGGAATCTGACAGACCTTGTGAGAGAGCTCTGGTAAGATGCTGCCTTCATGTGGCCATCTTTGCTCCACCCCTCATTAGTACAATTTTAAAGTATCAAAGTTTAAAACAACACTAAGACTTTTGGAACACCCTGTATATACAGCATAAATATAAAGTTAAAAAATAGAAATATGTAGAAAGAGTTAAATTTGAGGCACTTGACCTTGGGAGGGAGGTCATTCTTAGTTGGAAGATATCAAGAAAAGCTTCATGCCTCAGGACTTGTAGCATCAAGCAAGGGAAATTACCTTGCAGCTTTGATGAGTCTCAAGGAGACTCTTGGCAATACTAAGGTGGGAGGAGGAGGGCTAGTAAATCTTGTCCAGCAGAGCTATCACTAAAGTCAAAGTCCCTGTCCCCCTTTACAACTCATTTTTAATTAAATCCATTTAAATATTTCAGGAAAGATGATTGAACTTCATACTTGCAGCAATGCTAGAATTAAAGAATCTTCAGGATTTAAAGTTGAGAGGTCCTGTAGGTGTCAACAAATGTAAATTCTTGCCTACATGTGAGTCCCTCATAATATTTTTAATTCATTCAACCACATTCATAGGGATCTCACTATGTGAGAGGTGTAGTAGATGACACAAAGAAGGTTAAGTTGCCCAAACTTGAAAGCTTTATATCTGCTCCTGTGAAAATGCAATTTTACCAATGGTTATTACCTATGAGAAACTTGCTTCCAGATTTCTGGAAATGTGCAATACACACACACACACACACACACACACACACACGCATTTGTGTGCATGTACATGCATATATATGTGTATATATGTACACATATGCCATGTGTATGTAACTTCTGGCTGATATAACTCCTGAATTAATCTTTTTTGTCAAATTGAGCCATAAAAATGCTTAAAAGGGAAACAAGGATTTGTTTTGCTCTTAATTAACAAGTAGGAAGAACTCACAACTCCACTATCTTTCTAACACTGGAAAACAACTGGTTATTGTTGATTTTCCATCACATCCTCTAAAAATGTCAAATATGTAATCCTGTTTCTGGTGCACCGGGCTTCCATAAGTCAGCTCAAAGTGTATTTCTCAAGATTCTCTTTTTCTGATTTTTGTCTCAAAGTCTTTTGAAGAGTTCCAGATCCAAACAAAATGGGATGAAATCACATACAGTAGCAATTGCCCTTGACCTCAGAGCTCAGGAAAGTTCCTTCACTGGTAGGAAAGAGGAATCTGCTTTGTGATTCCCCTCCCCACCCATATCAAGAAATCCTGGTGTTGGCAGCACTGCACATATTACTTACTTATTGTATGATTAATTAATCATTACTTAATTATTGGTGCTGATACTCTACCTTTTAGCCACATCTTCCCATTTTTGTTTTTCCCAGTTTCTTTGCCTACATTCTAAGTTCACAAACTAAAGAGACAAATAGGATCATGATGCTGACCCCAATGTGTTTGTGATTATTGGTTCCTAAAAAACACTTTCTAAGTGATTTTCTACAGCAGGAAAGGGTTAGGTTATCAAAACAAATTGATTTATTTTGAATATTTCACTTAATCATTTTTCAAATAATCTTGTGTGCAGCTTGAAAGCCCTACAAATCTCCCGAAGGTATTTCATCCTGGCAGGGGGGCAGATTTTCACACATTTTAATAAAGCACCTGACACTGGGGTTCCAATTAATACCAACATTTGAATAAGCCAAACAACCTATCCTAATTGCACTGTGAAGCTATTAGGACAGAGGGCCCAGCTGTTCAGGTGGGGGTTGAGGTTCAAGTCACTTCTTCCTAGCCAGCTGGCAGGACAAACAGTCACTCCTTGATTTTTTCATCTTCCCACGTCTCCTCCCCCCTTTCCTGCCCTTTAGCTCTTGTACCACTCATTAGTGCTCTGTTCCTAGGGCAGGCAGGCTAAGACCTAGGGGGAGGGAAATTCAAATCAGACAATTTAGCAATTTTATAAAGGTCATTGAAAGAGGGAGGCATCTTGGGGTATAGCCAAAAGAAAACCTGACTCCAATTCAATTCAGGTCTCAACTCTGGCCCTGTGACCCTTGGTCAAATCATATAACCTTTTATACCTCAGTTTCCTCTGAAAAGAACAAAATACATGCACCTCCTACCTGGCAGAGTTGTGTGAACATGCTTTGTATACTATAAATGATGATATTAAAAATAACCTACGATTTCCCTAATCAAAAACTTTCAGTGGTTCCCCACGGAAACTATTTAGCTCTGCCTATAAAGACCTCCTTAATTTGGTCTCAACCCAGCTTTCCAAACATCTTAACTATTGCTAGTCTTCTACTCTAAGGTCCAGCCAAACAATTGCTCAGAATTTCCAAGACACACTATGTACTTTTTAGCCTCTGCTTTTGTTTATCTGGTTCAGTGGTGCTTATGGAGAGCATGTAAAGCATGGAGAGGAGGTAGAGCATGTAAAAATATCTTCCAAACTTTAAAGTGCTGCAAAAACATTAGCTAAGATGATGAGGATGAGGATGAAGAAATAAGAGAACTAATGCTCGTAACCATTAAGCAAATTCCAGGACCTCGGACACCTCCTCAAAGTGCGTCAAAGTGTCCTTATCTGTGTATGGGAGGTGGGGAAGTGGTGCTACTCTAGATGATCTTGGATATCCCTTCTCCCTCTAAATTTGTGATCCTATGGTCATTATTTCTTCTGAAAAGAATGTTCTTCTTACCAACTTCCACTGTCTCTGAAGGATCTAACTCTAGGTATTAGTTTGCTGAGTAGGAGGCTTTGCTGAACCTCACCCTTCTGTTCTCTTGGCCTGAGGGTTTTTTTTCTCCAATTGTCCCAGACCCATAACTCACTCCAGGGAAGGGACCCCAAGAGAAAAGAAAAATGGCTTTTTCCAGAGCAGAGCAACTAGAAATTGCATTGTGGATTCACTTGGAATGCAATAATCCCTGACTCGCTTTCACTCAATTCACATGTTATAAAGGAATATTTTGCCTAGGGCCTTAAGGCGGTGGGCCTTTGCTAAAGGGTGGAGGTTTGTCCAAAGGCCCCAAATTTAAGGGGCTATCAATAGCATTTCTATTCCTCTGAGGAGGAAGGCACAACTAGGATCCATATACGTGGGGAGGGGGTAAAGCCAGAATAGTCTATGATAGCTATGTACCCTGCCAGGGCACAGGGACTAGTGGGAAAGGGGGCATTGAATGAGCCTGTTAGTGATTAGCCTTCTCTGCTGTTCATTCATAAAATTGTGACTTTTGGAAAGAACTGCAATTCTTTTAACTCTTGCTCATAATTCCTCTTCTGGGGAGATGTTGAGAGAGAAAAGAGTTAGCCCTGCATCTTGTGGATCACATGGCCCACTAACTAAGCCATCCTTTCCCATAGGGGCAGCTAGGTAGTAGAATGGATAGAAGGCTGGACCTGGATTGAGAAAGACTTAAGTTTGAATCCTACCACAAACATTTACAAACTGTGTGACCCTGGGCAAGTCACTTAACCTCTGTTTGCCTCAGTTTTCTCTTCTGTCAAGCGGGATTAATAACAGCAGCTACCTCCCAGAGTTATTATGAAAACCAAATAAGATAACATTGGTAAATTGCTTATTACAGGGCCTGGCGTATAGTAAGTGCTACATAAATGATATTGATTATTATTATTATTATTGTTGTGGTGGTGGTGGTGCTGGTGGTGGTGGCTGTTATCACTACTACTACCTTGAGCAAGACACTTTCCCTTTATGTGGACTCAGTGAAATAGAGTACTGTATTACGTGATCTCAAAGGCTGCTAAGCTCTAAAATGATACTTAGTGGATTTGGGGTTGGGGGAATAGCAGGCTTTTAATTCTCATTTAGCCACTTTCTCTTAAAACTTTGGCTTTAAGCTTTCCTTTTATCCCCCTTCCCAAAAACATTTCTCTGTTAGTTCTAAGGATAATTATCCCACCACTGCCCCATCCTCCTAGTAATAAGACTTCTTGGATGACAAGTATGAAGGAACACTGACCATGGCACCTAATTAGCCAGCATAGAATTAGCAACAAGATTGCATTGGTTCTGGATGAGGGAACTCCTTCTACCATTGCAGGCTGATACCTTATCTTTGACTTAGTTAGCTAGACTAATTATTTAAAACAGGAGCCTGTTACTTGGAGAAGAGGGGAGTAGACTTCTAAGCAACAGACGTGATAGATTTTCTGCTTTCCTTCATAAGGCGGTATCCATTTCCAGACTACATCTTCCAGCAGAGGTTTCCTTTCATGCCATTTGCCCCATGCATGATTTAAAGTATTTGTCCCAGGTCAAAAATTCATAGTTACCCATGTGGTTCTGCCCACCTATATTACAACTGGTTCCAAAAGGCTACCTCTCCTATAGATACATCCTTTCCTCTTGCTATGAATCTCTATGCTGGAACCTTCCAGTCTCATGCTATACTAAACCAGGCCTCCTAGCAGTCCATAGCATCCTTTTGACTATTACAGAAGAGGTAAGAAGCCAATGAGCCAAGCCTGGAAGAACACCCACATCTCTCCTCAAAATTGGGCCATTGATGATTTAATGACCCGGTAGATGGATTTCCCTAATGTTGCTATGTAACAAGTATGAGTCACCAGCTAACCTTGTATGGAGGTTGTAATCCTTGTCTCCCTCTACTGAAAAAGCCTTGAACAATTTGCGTGTGCCAGGTCCGGACAACAGCCTATCCCCAGTTCAGTGACCCCCATCCTCCTCCTGTAATGACACCAAATCATCAAATGTGAGTTGCGAAACTTCTTCTTGACCACCAGGGCACTGTTACATCCTTGTCTCTCTAGTGATTAAGATCTGGATATAGCTTTTGCTTTGAAACTCTTTTGAGAAACATTCTGCAGCCACCTCCTCATGTCTCTGGGTGTCTTGTCTCAAGTTAGGCCTTAAGCCTTCCATCACGCAAGTTAAAAATGCACTTAAAATAAAAGCCTGTTGTGTTTACCATCCTTCTCAGGTGTGCACACCAAAAGCAGTGCCAATATACTTGGATGCTCCTTCTAAGAGAAAAAATATACTAATGGGCAAAAATGATTATGTGCCCTTTACCTCAAAAAAAATCAGTATTCTTCAAGACATAGATAACTCCCAAAGTTAAAAATTGACATCATCCTTCACATGTTCCCTCTTGCCATCTCTTCTATGTAATTTTCTCTGATTCTCTCCACAAGCCAAAAATCATTTTTCCTTCCTCCTATGCTAATTCTTCCTACATTCTACTATGGTTGGTTTTTTTTGAGTGGGACAGGTGTAGGCATGGGGAGACCTGCTACATAGCATATCTTCTCCACTAGATAGTAAACTCCATGAGTAGGGACCAGGCCTTGCTTATTTTTTGATGTCTTCTAATTCTTTTGACACAGTGTCTTTCACCATTACAATTCACTCTGGATCTCATTGATTAGACAATAATAGGTTCTGGCCCAAGCACCATTTAATGGTTGTTTCTGGGTCCTCTTGGCTCAAAGTGAATGTAAATTGTTACTGTTTCTCTTTTGGCCAGCAACACTGAGGGTCTTCTCCTCCCAGTTTGATTTTTTAAAAATTATTATTAAAGGGTCCATCCCTTGACTGACTTTTTAAAGAAGCCTATTAACTGAATGGGCGTTGCCTCACTCAAAGTAAGAACTTGAAAAGACCTTAGTTTAAAAAGGCCAAGGTCTCCCACTGCATCCTGGGCCATCTCCAGTCATCCTGATCTGTATCTTGCCACTGGACCCAAATGGCTCTGGATGAGAAAGTGAGGCTCATGACCTAACACAGCCCTCCCTCACTCAAATCAAAGTCAATTGCAAATCATGTCATCATCTCCTTGATGTTATGATCCTCTTTGAGAATGAAGGACAAACTGCACAAACACAATCCTATACATATTGATTAAATAGAATTCAACGTACCTTAAGGTTTACCATTTACTTTCTGAAAGATAACTTGGTTCTAAATGGAAGAGGGGCTATTTTTTGGTGGGAAATCTTGGGCTATGGACCTTTTTTCTATTTTTTTCCTCAAAAACTCACTTACAGAAATGCGTATTACCCCAGCATGAGCAAATGCAAGTCTTCCCTAAAGGTTTTCCTGACTTACCAGCTCAAAGGAGTATCTCCCTTCTCACGTTATCCTGGAGGACTTTGTGTGGATTTTGTCTTTGCCCCATCACAGCCTTAATTTTAATGTATGTGCGTGTGTACGCATATGCTCACACGCATGTGTATATAGATACACAGGTGTGTGCATATATGCACATTTATACATATAGGTATACATGTATGCATTTATTACATATTATTTGTATATATGTATATATACATATATATATGTATATACATTACATACACATATATTCATTCATTTCAATAGTGTCCAACTCTTTGTGACCTCATTTGGGGTTTCCTTGGCAAAGATATTGGAATGGTTTGCTATTTCCTTCTCTAGTTCATTTTACAGATGAGGAAACTAAGGCAACAGGGTTAAATGATCTTCCCAAGGTCACACAGCTAATAAGTGTCTGAGGCCAGATTTGAACTCATGAAGATGAACCTTTCTGACTGCAGGCCCAGCAGTCTATCCACTGTGCTACCTAGCTGGCCCAGCCCCAATACACAGTTAGTAGATCGACAGATAGATAGATACATAGATAGATACATAGATAGTTCATAGCACTTCTTTGGCCATCCTCCAGAAGATATCAATCCTCTGAGGGCAGAGATCACATCTTTTTTTTAAGTGTAATCTGATATTAGCACCATACTTTGCATAATAACTATTTGCTGAATGACTCAGTCTGTTTGAGGATCTTATATTTTCATCTCCATCACTTATTACAGTATTTTCCAAATAATAGATAGTGAATACTTTTTGAGCGATCTGGTTTTCTGGGTTGGTTTTCTTGACTTTTGAATATGGTGGAGAATTATTAAATTGCTCATGCAAAACCCAAATTCCCTTACCTTTTGTCCTAGGTTTTAGTTTCTTAGCTTTTCCTAGAAAAAGAATAAGATTGATCTTGATTTTTTCTAAACTCAAGACTAGTCTTCCTGAAACTGTTATCACTAATAAATATGCCTTTGTCATTAGCTTATTTAATAAGATCTAACAAGGGAAAAAACAACAACAGTTGACCCTGGTATCAGAAAATAAACTTTTTTTTGCAAAGTTTTGCAGCAGTTAATCAACCTCAGTTCTATCCACTAGTTTGAACTCTTTGTCTCTAAAGCAATCTGACAACTCTGAGCTGGCATATTGTACTGAACTGAATTGTTGAAGGCCAGCTCATCCCATGCAGCTGGAAAAATGATCTATAGCTTCCTGAAGAACAGACTGAGTTCTTCTAACTAAATTATAAGAATTTTTTATATCTAGGATTAAAAAAAACAAATTACAGAACTTTAAATACCAGACCTTTTAGATAAGAAAAATACCATCTCAATATAATTTTGAAACACATTAGCAGAGGAAATGGTGTCCTATCAATTTACAAATGAAGCATAAAAAGTAGCTTGGAAATTTGGCCAAGGCAAGATTTTATTTGAAGTAGCACCAACATCCTTACTTGGAGAACAGCTTTTCTGAAGTTGAACCAGACACAATTATTACTGAAATTCCTTTATGAATCCTGGGAACCAATGTGAAATATAGGCAGTCCTCAATTTAGGAACAGGGTGTGTTCCAAAGGACTATAAACCATTGTTTGGAACTCAGAATGCATTTTCCCATACTAAAACAGTGAAGGTGGGGACTGGGGATGTGGATAGGGAGAAAGAATGGAATAGAGGGGAGGGAAACCTGAAATGAAGGTTCAAGTTGGGGGCATAATAAGGGGTAAGAGAGCTTAGGGCTGGGAAAATAAGAAGAGGCAGGAAATTGTTGGGGCATTTGGAAGTGAATTTTTTTCTTTTCCCTCCTTCTTCCCTTGCCCCATTTCCCAACTTGTAATGCCATTCAATTCAATACAGCAAACATTTAAGTTTTTGCTATAGGACAGTGAAAGAAATAGAGACAGAGGTCAGCTAGATTACTTCTAATATTCCAGATAACCCAACTCTGTCCTGAAAAGAGAACTAAACTTGCAAATACTTGAATAATGTCGGTAATGGGAACAAGCATTGGGGGCAGCTAGGTGGTGCAATGAGTAGAGCACCAGCCCTGGAGTCAGGAGGACCTGAGTTCAAATCCGGCCTCAGACACTTTGACACACTTATTAGCTGTATGAGCTTGGGAAACTCACTTAACCGCAATTGCCCTGCCTTCCCCCCTCAAAAAAAGGGAACAGCATTTATTTAGCACCTGGTATGTGCCAGTCACTCTGCCAAGCACTTTTTGTAAATATTATTTAACTTGCTCCTCAAAACTATGAGGTAGGTGGTATAGTTATCCCTATCTCACATTTGAGGAAACTAGTCAAGCAAAGGTTAAATAACTCTCCCAGCATCGCATAGTTAATAAGTGCCTGGGGCTGCGTTTGAGTTTAGGTCTTCCTGACTCAGTGCTCTATGGATTACGCTACTAGCTGCCTCTGACCCACAAGCACATCCACAGGAATTCTCTTTTTCCATACTTCTAGAGATCTCCTCCTTCCTCTGTGCCACAGCCCATGATTATGATCCCATCCCTTCAAGTCCTAGTGTCTTTTTTTTACTTTACCCAGTACTGCCTGAGGTTAGAGTGCCCCCAACAAACTTGGTAGTAAGGGTACAGGAGAGAGGAAGAGAGAAGCAAACTCCCACTGCCCATTCTCACCACCTTCCTAGACCTCTTCTTTCTTCTGAACTGGGCTGAATTTACCGAACATTTTGCAGTCACATTGCAAAGAATCATAGGGATTTGTTGACTGGGGGAGAAAGTTCTCATAGTTTTAAAATTAGACATTTAAGGGTAGCACCTAAGGCATTATCCTCTCACCTGTGGCCTCTCCCTCCTACTTCCCACCAGAAAAAACTCTTCTATGCTTAAGATACTCTATGGGTCTACTCCCACTAAAAATATAGATCACAAAGCGTAGATCACAAGTCCCAACCGACTTTTACTAATCAGCTCAAGAACACAATTAGTTCAAAATAAAGGCATTTGATGAAATAGCTTCATTTAAAAGGTAGCAATAGAACAGATTCCCCTTAAACTTGTGGCATATACTCTCATATATACACATTCCATCCATGAGAAGAATAGTGGACACCTAACACATATAAAACTGTACATAGGTAAAGAACATGTATAGCCCAGTAATACTTATGGAGGACCAATTAATGCTTTAGGACCATGTTAGTTATTATCATCAATGTTGTTTGCTGGCTTGTTCATCCTTCATTCTCAAAGAGGACCAATGACATTGTGGGGTGTTGTCTTGATTTGCACATGAATTAGATTTAAGTGAGATAGAGATGAGCAAAGTTGTTAGCCTCACTCTCTCCTCCTGAGTCATCAAAGTCCAGTGGCAAGACAAAAGTCAGCACAATTGGCCATAGCCTAAATTAAGGTCTTTTCCAGGCCTCAGTTTATCTGAGGAAATGCCCATCCAAACACAGCTCCAAAAGAAGGTTGTTGCATTTTGCAATATGATCTATGCTATTTTGTGCATGTTGGAATCCAAAATCTTTCCTTGGCCAAATTTCCAATCCAAGGCTTTGGTCTGAAATTAGAATTTACCCAATGTTCACCCATAATTGCTTATAGAAAGAACAAACCCCTCTATGGATCAATGTGATGTTGGAGCAATCATGGACAATAGGTTTTGTGTGTGTGTGTGTGGGGGGGGGATAGTGCTCTTCTTTCAGTAAAATTTATTTAGTTAGTTCTTAAGAATATTTGGGGGTCCCTATTTGTAGTACAGGAATTTGTTCTTTTTTAGTTTACAGAAAGGATAGTGACCTCACATATAATTCTGACCACTAGAATTTGTCTTTCTTAAGATTCCACAGTTGCTAAAATTTTGTGACCTGAAGTGATATATTTCCCAATTTTTTCCATTTGTGTACATAATCAGCATTAGTAAATAAGTCCAGGCTCTTTATGGATAACCTTCCTTCAATTTCTCCTGAGAATTATTTGGTCCTAAATCACTATCATGAACTTCTGTGCAAATAAATCAATGTGACTTGGCTGTTTGTTCAACGCCTTGTTAACATTTTGTAGGTTGAGTCGATGTCAATTGTGGAAGACCTTTTGATTCTATTGCTGGCTCATAGCTATTTCTTTTTTTTCATTTTTATTATTTTTTTTAGTTTACAACACACGGTTCTACATAATTTTGAGTTCCAGATTTTCTTCCTTTCCTCCCCCCCTCCCTCCCCAAGACAGCATGGAATCCCATATAACTTCCACATATAACTTCACATTGAATTAATTTACACACTGGTCAAGTTCTGGAGAAGAATTATGACCAATGGAATGAATCATGAGAAAGAAGAAACAGAACCAAAAAAAAAAAAAACACAACCCAAAAACAAAAACAAAAGAGAGAAAAAAAAGGGGGAGAAAAAGGCGACCATGAAGTGTGCCTCAATCTGCATTCATACTTCATAGTTCTTTCTCTGGATGTAGATAGCATTCTCCATCATGAGTCCTTTGGAGTAGTCTTTGCACATTGTGTTGCTGAGAAGAGCGAAGTCTGTCAGGGTTAGTCCTCACAGAATCCATATATCTGTGGTTGTGTATAATGTTCTCCTGGCTCTGCTCCGCTCACTCAGCATTATGTTGTGTAGGTTCTTCCAGGTTGTTATGAAGTCTGTATCATCCCCATTTCTTATAGCACAATAGTATTCCATTACCTTCATATACCACAGCTTGTTCAGCCATTCCTCAATTGATGGGCATCCCTTTGATTTCCAATTCTTAGCTACCACAAAAAGAGCCACTATAAATATTTTTGTACATATGGGTCCTTTTCCCACTTGTATGATCTCTTTGGGGTACAACCCTAGAAGTGATAGTGCTGGGTCAAAGGGTATGAACATTCTTGTGGCCCTTTGGGCGTGGTTCCAAATTACTTTCCGAAATGGCTGGATCATCTCACAACTCCACCAGCAATGTAACAATGTTCCAATTTTCCCACATTATCTCCAGCATTTATCATTTTCCTGTTTTGTTATTTTAGCCATTCTGACAGGAGAGATATGGTATCTAAGAGTTGTTTTGATTTGCATTTCTCTGATCAGTAGTGATTTCGAGCATTTTTTCATATGCCTATAGATATCTTTAATTTCTTCCTCTGAAAACTGCCTGTTCATATCCTTTGACCATTTCTCAATTGGGGAATGACTTGTATTCCTATATATTTGGCTCAGTTCCCTGTATATTTTGGAAATGAGGCCTTTATCAGTGACACTAGCTGTAAAGATTTTCTCCCAATTTTCTGCTTCCCTCCTAATCTTTCTTGCATTGGCTTTTTTTTTGTACAAAAACACTTCAATTTAACATAATCAAAATTATTCATTTTGCATTTTGTAATGCTCTCTATCTCTTGTTGGGTCATGAATTCTTTTCTTTTCCATAAATCTGATAGGTAAACTATTCCTTGCTCTCCCAAATTGCTTATAGTTTCAGCCTTTATTCCTAAATCATGAACCCATTTTGACTTTGTTTTGGTATATGGTGTAAGATATTGGTCTATGCCCAGTTTCTGCCCTACCATTTTCCAATTTTCCCAAACAGTTTTTGTGAAACAGTGAATTCTTATTCCAGAAGCTGGCCTCTTTAGGTTTATTAAAGAGTAGATTGCTACAGTTGTTGACTACTCCATCTTGTGTACATATCCTATTCCACTGATCCACACCCCTGTTTCTTAGCCTGTACCAGGTGGTTTTGATGACTGCTGCTCTATAGTACAGTTTAATATCTGGTATGGCTAGGCCTCCTTGTCTAGCATTTCTTTTCATTAATACCCTAGATATTCTAGACCTCTTGTTCTTCCAGATGAATTTTGTTATTATTTTATCCAGCTCTGTAAAATAATTTTTCAGTAGTTCAATTGGTATGGCATTGAATATATAGATTAATTTAGGTAAAATTGTCATTTTTATTATATTAGCTGGGCCTAACCATGAGCACCTGATGTTTTTCCATTTATTTAGATCTGACTTTATTCGCGTGGAAAGTGTTTCATAATTATGTTCATATAGGCCCTGGGTTTGTCTTGGCAGATAAACTCCCAAATATTTTATAGTGTCTACAGTAACTTTGAAAGGAATTTCTCTATCTCTTGCTGTTGGGCTTTGTTAGTAATGTATAGGAATGCTGAGGATTTATGTGGGTTTATTTTATATCCTGCAACTTTGCTAAAATTGTTTATTATTTCAAGAAGTTTTTTACTTGATTCTCTAGGATTCTCTAAGTAAATCATCATATCATCTGCAAAAAGTGATAACTTAGCTTCTTCTTTGCTTATTCTAATTCCTTCAATTTCTTTTTCTTCTCTTATTCCTACAGCTAATGTTTCTAGTACCAAATCGAATAGTAGAGGTGATAATGGACATCCTTGTTTCACCCCTGATCTTATTGGGAATGCATCTAGCTTATCCCCATTACAAATATTGCTTTTTGGTGGTTTTAGGTAGATGCTATTTTTAATTTTAAGGAAGGCTCCATTTATTCCTATGCTTTCTAGTGTTTTTAATAGGAATAGGGGTTGTATTTTGTCAAATGCTTTGTCTGCATCTATTGAGATGATCATATGGTTTCTGCTAGTTTTGTTGTTGATATGGTCAATTATGCTAATAGTTTTCCTAATATTGAACCAGCCTTGCATTCCTGGAATAAATCCTACCTGGTCATAGTGGATTTTTCTCATGATGAGTTGCTGCAATCTTTTTCCTAATATTTTATTTAAAATTTTTGCATCAATATTCATTAGAGAAATTTGTCTATAATTTTCTTTCTCTGTTTTCACTCTACCTGTTGTGGGTATTAGTATCACATTTGTGTCATAAAACAAATTTGGTAGGACTCCTTCTTCACCTATTTTCCCAAATAGTCTACAAAGTATACGAATTAATTATTCTTTAAATGTTTGATAGAATTCAAATGTAAAACCATCTGTCCCTGGAGATTTTTTCCTATGGAGTTCATTGATGGCTTGCTCAATTTCTTTTTCTGAGATGGGGCTATTTAGAAATTTTACTTCCTTTTCTGTTAACCTGGGCAATTTATGTTTTTGTAGATATTCATCCATATCTCTAAGGTTGTCAAATTTATGGGCATACAATTTGGCAAAATAATTCCTAATTATTATTTTGATTTCCTCTTCATTAGAGGTGAACTCACCCTTTTCATTTTTGATACTGGTAATTTGATTTTCTTCTTTCTTTTTTTTTAATCAAATAGACCAAAAGTGTATAAATTTTATTATTTTTTTCAAAAAACCAGTTCTTTTTTTTATTTTTTAATTCAATAGTTTTCTTGGTTTCAATTTTATTATTCTCTCCTTTGATTTTCAGTATTTCTAATTTGATATTTAATTGGGGATTTTCAATTTGTTCTTTTTCTACCTTTTACAGCTGTATGCCCAAATCATTGATCTCCTTTTTCCCTATTTTATTCATGTAAGCATTTAGAGATATAAAACCTTCCCTAAGAACTGCTTTTGCTGTATCCCATAAGTTTGGGTATGTTGTCTCATTATTGTCATTCTCTTGAATGAAGTTATTAATTGTTTCTCTGATTTGTTCTTTGGCCCACTCATTCTTTATAATTAGATTATTTAGTTTCCAATTAATTTTTAGCTTATGGTTCTTTGTTACAAATAATTTTTATTGTGTCATGATCTGAAAAGTATGCTTTGACTCCTTCTGTCTTTCTGCACTGGGTTGTGAGGTGTTTATGCCCTGGTACATGGTCAATTTTTGAGTATGTGCCATGTACCACCGAGAAGAAAGTATATTCCTTTTTATCCCCATTTGGTTTTCTCCAGAGGTCAATCATATCTGCCTTTTCTAAAATTCTGTTCACTTCCTTAACTTCTTTCTTATTTATTTGGAGGTTAGATTTATCAAGTTCAGAAAGGGGAAGGTTGAGGTCTCCCAGTATTATAGTTTTGCTCTCTCTTTCTTCCTGTAACTCCCTTAACCTCTCCTCAAGAATTTGCATGCTATACCACTTGGTGCATAAATGTTAAACAATGATATTGCTTCATTGTTTATGGTGCCTTTTAGCAGGATGTAGTGTCCTTCCTTATGTCTTTTAATTAGATCTATCTTTACTTTTGCTTTGTCTGAGATTAGGATTGCTACACCTGCTTTTTGTTACTTTAGCTGAGGCGCAATATATTTTACCTTTTACCTTTACCCTGTGTGTATCCCCCCGTTTCAAATGTGTTTCTTGTAAACAGCATATTGTAGGATGATGGTTTTTAATACATTCTGCTATCTGCTTCCATTTTATGGGAGAGGTCATCCCATTCACATTCATTGGTGCATAGCTATTTCATAGAGCTCATCCACAGGTAAACTAAGTCTGGGTACATTCAATAAATATAGCAATTTGTACATAATGTCGAGACAGCTATGTGAGGCAGTGGATAAAGCACTGGACCTGTACTGACCTCAGACACTAGCTATGTGACCCTAGGCAAGTCACTGTTTGCCTCAGTTTCCTCATCTATAAAACAAGTTATTGAAAGAAATGGCAAAGCATGATAGTGTCTCTGCCAAGAAAACCCCAAATGGGATCAAAGGGAATCAGACAGGACCGAAATGAATGAACAACAACGTATAATGTCAGCCTTTAAAAATTCTCTTTGAAGTGTTTCATTGAGGAATTATTTCTGTAATTTGTTTATCAGGTTCTCTGAGTCAATGCTATTCCTTTTTTTGACATGGAAGTGTTAATCTTACCATAGTTTAGAGGTGATAGGCCTACTGTTTGATTAATACTATCTGGGTTTTTGTTTGGATATTTTCTGAAACCAATGGGCTATTGTTTTAAATGTGTTTTTCTTAGTAAGTTTTGTCTTCAAGATGCCAAGTAAGTCTCTTAACATATACAGTCATAGCTTTCTCCTTAACTTTGGGTTCAATATATTTTGCCTAGAGAAGACCAAGGCATTTAAAAGCATTTCCTTCATCTACTGGTTGAATTTGACCTCCAGATTCAAACTAACAGACTTTTCTCTGTTTTCTTTGGTCTTCATTGAGAATTTTAATCTTAGTGAGTTCATGTGACATTTAGATATCATTGTAGAAATTATTCTGATTTTTGACTTGTTATGTGTTTACCATGTATAGGAATCATTACTGGCCTGTTCACAGGGGATGGAAAGTGCAATCAATAAGTGAATAAAGCTAGAGTTGGGCAGAGGACCAAAAAAAGAACTTCTGTTTCATTGAATCCTGAAGTTGAAATCCTTCTAACAAGGATTAAAATCTTTATATTCTACTATTAGGCCTAAAAACAAACAGCCAAACAACTGTAGAGAATTTTAGATAACACAAAACATCAATGACTGATAATCCCACTATTTCCTTAGAGCTGGAGAATAGAGGAAGAGAAGGGAATTAGTTTTATATTGTACCTACTATGTGCCAGGCATTGTCCAAAGTGCTTTTACAAATATTATCTTATCTTCTCCTCACAACAATCCTGTGAGGTAGATGCTTTTATTATCCCCAGTTAAGGAAACTGAGGCAAACAGAGGTTAAGTGGCTTACCTAAGTTCACATAACTAGATTGAACAACTGTGAATGGATTTTTGGAGGGAATACCCACATTGATGAATTCACATATTGATTTTAGTTTTGAAGCTATTTCCTTAAAGACCTTTATGAAACAAGTGTCTATTTTATGAATAAATAATTTAAGATCATATCTTTCTGGAGGCAAATTTAAGCAAGTAAGTGATCTTCCTTATCCCCCTCCCACTCTCTATTTTTTGCTGAGTGAGTAAAACCACAAAATTTTAAGCAAAATGTGATGGAACTTTTAATATCTGAGAAACCCAAAAACTAACTTTTTTTTTTAAAAAGGCACTTATTTTCAGATAGGCAATTTCGAATTCATTTCAAGCTGAGTGGTTTGTACAAACTCTAAAGAAATCAGATCTTGTAATTTCATAACTACAGGGGAAGCTCTGGAGGTTCTAATGACTATGAAAAACTTGGCAGAAATATCCTCTTCTGATCAATATATTTTTATAAGTTTTTTGTTTCCATGAAATTTCATAGCATTAATGGATGGAAGGAGTAAGGTGGGGAAAGGGCTAAGAAAGGGATAGGAAATACAAGGAAAGCTATCCCCAAACCCAGAGCCAAGAATTCCCAACCCAAGTTAGAGAAAAGTCATTTTATAAAAAACTACTTATATATATGTATATGTATGTTTGTATATTCTCTGAATAAAATAAGTTCTTATTAAGTGACATAGTAAGTTTAAAATACATGCACATATACATATGTATACATGTCTGTGTATTTATATCCCCCTCCTCCCTTTGGAAAACATGAATTGAGAAAAGTATACATTCTGGGTATGAAATTTGCAAAACAGGAGATAGTGTATCAAGGCTAGGGAAGAGCAAGGAGATTACTTCAGCTAGAACAAAAATAAGTGGCTATTGGATTGTGGAGGAACCTAAAGCAGATGGAATGGTTTGTGTATTTCATAGAAACAATAGGGAGTCACTAAGGGTGTTTGAGCAGGGGAGATGTGTGTGGAAGATGAATTAGAATGGAGTTGCTAAAAGCAGGGAAAACTAGCAAATTATTGCAATGGTCCAGAAGAGAAGTGATGTGGACCTGAACTAGAATATCAGCACTCAACTAACACTTTTTCTGGCTCTCTCCATTTTACTAATCCTCCTTTGTAGCCTAGTTTTTTGCATACTTGTCTTTCCCTCTTCTAGATTGCTGATTGAATACTTGCCACCTGAATAAACTCCTAAATAGCACAGTCTTTGTCACAGCTATTATACGTCATCAATGCCTGAGAGTCAGTGCTGTTTAGTGGATAGGAATCCAGTCTCACACTCAAGAAGATGTGGGTTCAAATCTCTACTCTGACACATTGCTTGAGCACTCAGTGTTCTTAGAATCTAAGATTACATTGTAATCTTACACTGGTAAGGTAAATGGCGAAAGTGTTTCTTTACTGGGAATTTCCTACAGCAATAGAATGACAGACCTGAATTCCCACATGTCCCCAAAAGAAGAAAAAAATCCCTAACACCTACCACAGCACTCTGCACGTATTCAGTACCTGTCCTAGCATTCTTCTAAATAGCCCAGTGGGAACTAACCACCTCTCCCCCAGCAAAAATACAAAAACTGGTGAACCTAATACATGTACTAAGCATCAACTGATGGAGAATAAGGTATTTTATAATTACAAGTGGGCCAAACCCATACTTCTTAATTATTTAGCACTTCTTTACATAATTTTTTAGAATAAATGGTAATAATATGCTTTGCAAATGCTGGTTGGTTGATAGTATAAATTGTTGTCTTACTCAAGACAAATTAGAGCAACCAGTCACCATTTACCACAGTCCCACTGTGAACAACAAACTGGGTGTAGATGGGACTAAGTTATATAAGAATGTATGAGTTTTGTGAAACACCTTTGGTTACACCCATAACCAACTTTTAGTGGTTCTCTAAGTGTAAAAAGAACTTCACTTGGTTTATGTCTATGTGATCACCACCATTGAGTTTGAAAATGCAATCAAAGATAGATTTGATTACAATGTTGGTTTAATTGTTCTTTCAAGCCAGAGGATTTCAGCCCTATTAAGAGAAGAAATGGTTTCAAGGACTTTCTCTTGTTTTGTCAACATGAACGCAGCTTGATTGGTTCTTGTATGCTGCTGATTGGCAGGTATATCTTACTTCCTACAAGGATAATTCCTTCAGATACATGTAAAGGGAAGGACTAACCATCATGCCACTCTAAGTCAAAGTTGACTTTGGTATGCAACATGATGATTTTGATTCTGTCAAGGAACAGAATCATTTTCTGCAGATAGGAAAATCATTCCTCATCCTTGCAAATGTATTTGGTTTTGCATTGAAAAGAGGATTTAACGAACATTTCTAATATTTTATAGAGATAGTCTAACACTCTTAGTAATGGGATGATGCTATATTATTATTTACAGTAACAACAAAAACATTCTTTTAAAGGGGAAGCATAAAGAACTAAATAATTTTCAATCCTTCCAGAAAGATTTGCCAGAAGTCTGTTAGGTGCCTATCATTATACTAGACGCTGTGAATGACATAAAAATATAATTTAGTCGCTAACCTCAAAGAATTTGTCAACATTTCTGGAAAGACAAAATTTACATATTGAAATTAATTAGAAAATAAGGCAGCATACAACAGAATTTTTAATTGCATGTACCATACAACATTCATGTGCAGTAGGGACTATAAAATTTTTTCTTTTCCTTGTTCAGTAATTTGATAGGAATACATAACTGCTCCTTCCCCAGGATCAGAGGTTCTTAACTAGAGTCTATGGTAGATTTCAAGGGATCTATAAACTTATATGGGGAAAAATTACATTTTTATTTTTACTAACTTCTAACAGAAATTTAACATTTCCTTCAACTATTTCAAGACATTCTTTTGAGAAGTCTGGCTTTTTCAGATTGTCAAAGATGTCCATGACACAGAAAAGGTTAAGAACCCTTGCCCTCAAGGTTTTAGGAAACATGACTCCATCCATATGTCCCAGAAGGAATTACCTCGGACTGAGAGATAATTATGGAAAGATTGGGATAATAGTCTAAACTCTAGGTTTATGGAAGATGTTGACTTGGGCACAAAGTATACTTTCTAGCTACTGGCAGAGCAAGAATATCAAGCTATGACATTAAGCTTAGAAAATATAGAAACACTTTTAGTTAAATTAATTTTTTTAAATCAATGAAATACTCCTCTCCCTCCTACTGCTGACTCCCAACCAACTGAGAAAGAAAGAAAAGTAAAACCCCTGTTATACACATGAACAGTAAAGCAAAACCAATTCCTGCATTGTGCATGTCCAATTTTTTTTTAAGTATGTCTCAACACATTCTGAGTCTGTCACCTCCCTTTCAGGAAGTGGGTAGCCTTTTTCATCATGAGTCCTCTGGAATAGTGGTTGGTCATTGTGTTGATTAGAATTTCTTCTTGTCTTTGCAATATTGTTGTCGTTATAAATATTGTTTCTTTTAATTTCATTCCACATCAAATAATATGACATGTATGTGTTGTACATTGTTGTTTTTTGCCATGTGTGTCCACATGGGTTTTTCTAGATATATCTCACAGGAAGGCAAGAATAGAGATCCCTAGAACCTTTTCCAACTCTTCTCCAAGGGAGATAGGTTGCTACCAGGAAAGGAAGCAGGAGGCTGTTTGTTTACAGAGGCTGGACGCTGTGATCTTCTCAGAGAAAGGGAATAAGACTGGAATAATATTTGTCTGCTCACCTAAATGTTATTAGTCTAGGGAAAATAATTTTGAGGTTCAAGCAGCAGCACCTCTGATGGCTGTTACTTAATGGGAAAGGAGTGTCCCAAGCTACAAATCCAACAATTAACTACCTTTTCATCACATGCCAGTTCTACTATGAACACACATAGCAAATAGTAGATGAACCCATTTATCCAAACAGATAGCAAACATATAATAGAGAAAATATACATATGGCACTGTTTTTTAATCTATCACTTAATTGTATCTCTTTAAAAAGTATCTTTCACATATAACATTCATATGTCTGTCAGGTAACAAGCTTTGATCACTTTTTAAACATATCAAATAATCTTGTTTTACCATTAGATGCATTCTTCATACCTCAAACATAAGAGAAGTTCTCTGTCTCATTTTCTTTTTCTGAATTAAAACTTTACCTGATTCTTCCTCTCAAACTAAAATTAATACTGTGAATTGCTTGGATAGCCTCTAATTAGCTAAAATCTAATGAAGGACTTCCTACAACATTTCATGTTTTCACATAGCTTCCAGACTTAACCTTCACTTTGGTGACTTGATTTCACAAACCCATGCCCATTTCTGGGAACATCTTCCTTATAACCAGAGGCAGCCAGGTGGCAAAATGGACAGGGGGCCAACCTTGGAGTCAAAAAGATCTGAATCCTGCCTCTGATGCTTACAAGTTGTGTGACCCTGAGCAAGTCACTTAAGTTCTGTATGCTTCAGTTTCCTTATCTGTAAAATAGGAAGAATAGTAGTGCCTAGCTCCTAAAGTTGTTTTAATGATCAGATAAAATCATTACATAAATTTCTTTGTAAAACTCATAGCTCTATATTGATTCTCATCATTGTAACTTGAATTTATATGACATTTGTCATGTTAGACTCAGATATGTGGTAAGAGAGGTCAAAGTCTGGTTCTCTTAGAGAAACGATGATCGCTAAATTGTCAGTTGCAAAATTTGGTAGCTTCATTAAGGAAATAAAATGCATTAGTGTATTTTGTAGCATTCGATTAACCAAGCAGCTAGTTTAAAATTAATGAATTCCTAACTTTAAAAAAAACACACCAAATATATGGAATGCATTTTTTGATAAAGAATTATAAAGGTATTTTGTTTGACTGGGTTTGACTTTTGGGGGGTCAATATCAGTTGGTAATAATAACCAGTATTTATATAGTCCTTTAATGTTTGCAAAATACTTTACAAATATGTCATTTGATTCAATTATCTCCATTTTACAGATAAGGGCACTGAAGCAGAAGTTAAGTTACTTGTCCAGGGTCACACAGGTAGTTAAGTAACTGAGAAAAAATTTGAATTAAGGTCTCCCTGACTCCAGGTTCATCTCTCTACCCACTGCACCATCTCACTGCCTCCAATAATAAATATGCCTCAAAGAATCATGGAAATTATGGACTAGCTCATGGTCTTAGATAAGACCAAAAACAAATCACTACCTGACTAAAACTTTTAAAGTTTTTTTTTCCCTAAATATTTTTATTCCATAAACCTGGAACCCCAGTAAAGCCTACTTCTGGTCTCTCATAATATGAGGAACCATAGAATTTCTAATCAAGACCCTTCTAGCCTTTTTTATTTCTGCCCAATCTCACAGCAGTAAGTTCATCAGTGTTGCTTAGATGTTAACAATTCTGCAACAGGTCTGGCGGCTCCACTTCACTTGACTCAAATAGAGTAACTCTAGACTACATGGAGGATGATTCCAACCAATTAACTTACACTGTAAATATTTTATATGGTAGTTTTGCAGAATTATTTTCCCATGTGTATTATATGCATGTATACGTGATGTAATGTATGCACATATTTATACTTGTATCTACATATGTATACACATACACACATCATGCAAATGTACATACATATATAGTCCTTTCTTTTGGGAGGAAGGGTATAGCCCCAATAAATACTCTATGAGGCAATGGGAAAAACAGATTTGGATCTGGAAGGCCTCTTAGAGGTTATTTAGGCAAAATCCCTCAATTTAGGTGACTTCCAATCATGTCAAGTCTTATTCCTAGGCACAGAAAGTCTATAAGGAACGATTTTAGAGGTGCTGGGACATTCCACTGAGCACTCACATAAATTTGCCCCATTCTTTCATGTTAGAATTCCACCAATGGCATTTCATTCCTTTAGTTTCAGATTTTGATAGGTAAAATCGAGATATTTCTAGAACTAATGAATTAAGCACATAAGATAGTCCCTAACTTAAGAAGTTTGGCTACAAAGAGGAGAAGGATCTTGAAGATCCTGAATACTTACAGATAATGAGGAAGGAGCACAGATAGCAGAGCCTGGGACAGAGATTTTGTTTACCTGACAGTTTTGCTTAGGGCTGGGCTTGAGAACAGCAATTTTTTTTTAAAGATTAAATCCAGACTTCAATCCAACTTCACTATGACAGACTGGGATCGAAAACACTTCTTGGATGTCATAGGACAGAAAACATTTCAGGGGGCAACGAATTTTTTTCTTTGAAAAGAGTTTCATCTCATATATTTTGTTATGATTCAAAAAATGAACATTAAAAATTATTTTCTTAGAAGTTAAAATATTGAAGCTGATAGGGGGATGAAACAAACAAAAAACTGTTCTTCCTTGGCCCTCAATTTGTTATTGTTACTACTCATTGTACTTTCTTTTTTAAACCCACCAAGTACTAAACTAAATTCTTGTCATTTGTCTAGAGAATTTGAGAAGTTGCATTTTTTTCAAAATTCATTTTAGGACAAATTATCTATGCTCACATAAATTTTGAACCTCTCTCTGCTATAACAAATAAATGATTTTACAAAGCAGACACTCAGAAATTCCTTGAAGCCAACACATTTTTATAGGGGATTATCTAGCAAAAATAGAATTTAAAAGCTGTTTTTTTCTTGTGTGCCTGTGAGTAATCACTTAAAAAAACTTTCCAAGATTTAAGTGGAAAGGAAACATTTACTATTGGAAAAATCATACTTCTTCGACAGTTAGTTGTACTAAGAATGGGAATAAATGTTTTTAAAGTCTGTATTTTAAGGAATCTTGGCAAAACTCTATATATGTGCTCAGATGATTTAAAGTTAGATGTTCAAGTTGAAGGGCTTTTTTCTCCTTTTACTTAAAATGTTGATGATTATTCTAAAGATTCATTATCAGCCTGAAGGAGTCTCTTTAAATACCAAAAATTAAATGATAATCACGGATTCTTTGTTTATGTATATAAGATGACAAGAATCAAAAGGCTATAAGATTCCTCAGGATTACTTTTCATTATTTCCTGCTCTGTGACAGCTGAACCAATAGTGACTTTTTAAATAACTGAACAAGCTTAATTTAAACATTTACTAAGTAACCAGCTTTGTGAGGGCCTACGACTAAAGTTTAGTGTTGATGTCTCTGTAACAAGAAGGTGACTCTGGGCTTTTGAGGTCTACACAGTGTAACCCAAGCTCTCTTACGTTATATGATGCTAGAAATGCTTCAAATATAAGTCTGCTGCTAGACTATGGGTTTGCCATCTGAGGGCCAGCTAGCAGGAGAGGGGCTCATCACCCTGGATGGCCAGCAGATGATGCATAGTCTTTTGCTACCTGTGTGAGCTTCAGCAAGTCACAGGATCCCTGGGGCTGTTTTCTCAGCTGTAAATGGGAAAGTTTGAGAGAACTGAGAAACTATCTAGTGGAATTCATATCTGAACAAGAATAATTGCTACAGGATGTCCAATAAGTGGTCATCCAGCTATTGCCTGAAGACCTCCAGTGTACAGTGTACAGAACGAAATGAAAGCATTTTTTCCTTTGAAAATATTTCTAAATATTTGAACCAATGTCTTTAGCAACAAGTTACCTAAAAAGGTGAAATGAACCAAAAGAAAAAAATTCTACAATGATAGCAACTTTGTAAAAGAGCTCTATCAAATGCAATGATCAACCTGGATTTCCAAAGGACCAGTGATGAAATATGGTGCCTGCCTTCTGATGAAATCAAGCTGCAGAATGAGACACACATTTTAGAACATGCCCAGTGTGGGGACTTGTTTTGCTTAACTACCTGTATCTAATGTAAGGTTTAAGAGGCAGCTGTGTGGCATGGTAGATAGAGCTCTGGTCCTATAGAGTCAAGATAGACCTGAGGTCTAATCCAGCTCTAGACACTTACTAGCTGGATAACATTAGGCAGTTTACGTAGCATCTGCCTCACTCAGTTTCTTCAATTGCAAAACGGGGGGGGGGTGATAATATCCACTTCCCAATGTTGTGGTGAGGATTACATGAGGTATTTTTTGTAAAGCACAGTGCCTAGCATACAATAGGCAGTTAATATATGCTTGTTTCCTTCCTTACATGCATTTTGTCTTTCTCTCAATTTAGTGTAGATAGGACATTAATGAGAGTTACCAGAACGGAAAAAAAAGAAGAGAAAAAGTCACAGCAGTACCTTTTAGAGTGAACAAAAGAGAATGGAAGGTAGGATGGTAGGAAACAAAGCAAAATGGTTTTTAAAATATTATGTTGAATTTGTTATATATTTGGAGAAGCAGGCTTTATGTGGGGCAGAGTCCAACTACACATGGGATACTTCTTTTCTCTTCAGCTTTGTATAGGGAGAATGTCCACTTCGTTTGACATTCGGTAAGTTTGTTTTTTTAAATGAAAATTTTTAAATTTTAAATAATTAAAAATATAGTTGTAGCAATGGCTTTAGTAACACGTTAAGTAACAGGGACACCAGGATGTTAAGGTGCCAGAAATTGCCATTTCTGTAGAGTCACATTGTAAGAAGCAGAATTAGACATTACATTGTTTTGTAAAAAGGAAAATATAGTATAATGGGAAAAAATTCTATACTTGGATTGAGGAAACCTGAATTTGAATCTTGCCTCTGATGTGAACTGTGTAACCCTGACTGTCCTGTAGGGATAATAGATTCTAAATGAGGGGAAGAAGAGGAGGAGATATAGTACAAAGATGGTGGCATATTGCATGCCATTGATATATGGCCAACACTTGCTCTATTAAGAGAAGGAAGCAAAGAGAAAGAAAGATATTACTCAAGACTGCCCTCCTTTTGTGGGCCCAGGGAAGCCACAGCCAAAGGTGTTTGTTTGGATAGATAATGGAGACGCTATAGGAATTTCAACTAGGATGAATATAAAGTAGGACATTTTTAGGGTTTAGTAGATACTGCCCTCTAACTCCCTGTAGGGGATTGGACAGCTTTGCAGGATGGGTCACAACTGTTTGCTTGTTTTCTAAAATACCCCTATGGACATTTGCACTGGGAGGTCCATCAACCTTTTTAGGTCATAGCATAGGCTACTAGGAAGGCTTGCCAATGGGAGAAAATTACATAGTCTGGGAAAAATAATTTTTAGTTTATGGAAGCATGTATTGTCTACTTTACATATATATATATATATATATATATATATATATATATATATATATATATATATATATATATATATATATATGTTGTCTCCCTGATAGAATATAAGGTCCTTGAAGATAAACAACAATCATTTATTAAGCACTCACTATGAGCTAGGTACCATGGCAAACACTGGGAATACAGATATAGACAAAATAAAAAACCAGTTCCTGCTTTACATTGTAATGAAGGAAGATGATGTGCAAAAAGGAATGGAAAAGAAGGGATGATATGAGAGCTGGGGCAGAGAAAGGTATCTGCACAGGAGCTTGGTGTTAAAACATGGAAAGTCAGAAGCCAAGCCGGAAGTGAACAAAGATGGGTGGGCCTAAACTTTTTCCGAAATGAAATTCCCAGAAGAATTTGGCAAGGAGACAAAGGAGCCAGCATGGTGGAGGAATGTTCCAAGGGGAGAAGTCCAGAGACACAAATGGATATTCCAAAGCGAGGAGGCCATAGATGTTAAAGTTCTAGGATGAGATGGCAGCTGAGGTAAGTCTAGGAAGTCAGAAGCAGAGCTAGCAGGGAGTTTGTCTTTGAGTCTCCAGAGCCAAGCACAGTACCTGAAATGGAGGAGGCAAACAACATATAATTACTGATTGATTTAGGACCAAAAATTTTTTTTTAATTGAGAGATTCAAACTAAACAGTCTCTGAGATCTATTCAAACTCTACATTTATGACCTTTATTTCTGACAGAAATACGGAGAAGCACAACCTGCATAGGTGGAAATCTACATTCCCCATTCCCTCCACCCTCTCCTTAAATATCCCATTTCTTTTGAATTTCATAATATGGACTAGGTATGGTGGCTACAAAGAGAAAATCAGACAGAATCCAAGTCTTCAAAGAGCTCACAGGCCAGTAAGAGTTATAAGACTTGTATGCAAATGTCTATAATGCACATTAGAAATCAAGGAGAAATACAAAAAGCTCTGAATAATTCAGGGAGTAAGAGATGGCTTCCAGCTAGGGGGTCTGGAAGGATCAATGGCTGTTGAATTAGTCTTTGAATAAAGGGAAGAATTTCAACCAATAGAGATGAGAGTAGAAGTTCAATCCAGGTAAAGGGAAGTAGAATGAGCATAGGTATGAAAAAAATGGGGATGAAGAATAATCTAGTTTGTCTGGAATGTAGGATACATGAAGGGGAGTAGTATTAGGTAACACTGGAAAGGTAGATTGGAGCCAGATGGTAAAATGCCTTGAATTCCAGGCTCTCAAGTTTGCACTTTATTTAGTCAGCAATGAGGACCCATGGGAGGTTTGGAGCATGGAAAGGGGGAGTGATATGATCAAAGGAATGCATTAGGAAGGTTTTACTAGGAGTGGTCTGAAGGTTGGATTGTAACGGAGAAACAGTAGGAGCAGAAATTTCCAATGAGGGGCTATTATAATAGCATAGGTGATGAGTACCTGGGCTAGGATAATGACTTTAGGAAAGGTGCATTCAGAAGATATTATAAAATCATTATGGGTGAGAGAAATGCAAATTAAAAGAATTCTGAGCTTCTACCCCACACCTAATATGACAGAAAAGGCAAATGACAAATGTTGGAGGGGATGCTGGAAAATTAAAACACTAATGCACTGTTGGTGAAGTTGTATACTGATTCAACCATTCTACAGACCAATTTGTAACTATGCCCAAAGAGCTATAAAATCATGCATACTCTTTGACCAAGCAATACCACTACTTTATCCCAAACAGATAACAGAAAGGAAAATTACCTATATTTATAGCAGCTCTTTTAGTGGTGGCAAAGAATTGGAAATTGAGGGGATGTCTATCAATTGGGGAATGACTAAATAAGTTGTTTATGATTGTGATGGAATATTGTGCTATGAGAAATGACAAGCAGGATGCTCTCAGAAAAACCTGGAAAGACTTAAATGAACTAATGCAAAGTAAAACAAGCAGAAGCAGGAGAACATTGTGAATAACTTGGCTATTCTCAGTAATACAATTATCCAAGAAAATTCTGAAGGACTTATGATGAAAGGTTACTGTCCATTTGCATGGAAAGAATTGGTGGAGCCTGGATGCGGATCAAAGATACTTCTTTCTTTTTTTCTTGGTTTTTTTGTCTGTCCTCTTTCACAGCATGACTTAGATGGAAATGTGTTTTGAATGACTAAACATGTATAACCTATGTTGATTGCTTGCCTTCTCAATGAGGGTGGGAAGAGAGAAGGAAGGAAAGAATTTGAAACTCAAAATTTATTAAAAGAATGTTAAAATAGTTTTTACATGTAATTGTGAAAAATAAAATATTAAATTAAAAACAACAACAACAAAAGATAATGTAAATTTCAAATCGATAGTGGGTGTGGAATGGTGAGGGAAAAGTAAGACTCAGTGCTGAGCCCAAAGATTTTAGCTTGGGTGACTGGGGAGAGGTTCCATTAATAGAAATAATGAAGTTCAGTTAGGAAGAGGAGTAAGCTTCTTGACTTGTCCTTCATAATCTGTCTTGATTTTGGTCACAGCCATGTCAGATAAGTGTAATCTATACATAATCTATATCTTTGATTCTTTGGAGACTGTATTATTCCATGTCTCGTAGCCATAAAATAATATAACTAGAAGATGGATCTCTGCTTCAAGCAGCAACTTAGGGTCATTGAAAGAAATGCTATTTCCCAAAGGTAATTCCACACAATATTTTCTGGGTCTGGCTAATTATCCATTTTCGATATCTGTCCAAGATAGATATATCGACTGATGAAATGTATGGGCTATTTACCCAATCTTAGTCTACAGTAAGGGTTTTAAACTTTTTTCATGTCATGAACTCTTTGGCAATCTGGAGAAGTCTGCTGACCCCTTCTTAAAATAAATTATTTAAATTCATAAAAAAATACATGGGATTAGTAAGGGAACTATTCTTAAAATTTATTGTCTAAGACAATTACTTGAAACTGGGTCCTTTGTTTAATTTTTATTGTGAATTTATTATCAACATGTATAAACATCTTAATTATCAAAGAAGAATAAGGAAGGATGTAACAAACCATGAAGTACCATGATGCATGGTTTCTTTATAAAGGAACAGAATGAATGTTAAATTGAACAAGCTTGCAATAAAAGTGATCTATTTCTGTAGACCCTCTTCTACATTTTTTTCCCTCCTGTGCATTTTAAGAATGGCTTATTGATGCTCTTTTAACGATTTTTGTCACTGCCTACTCATCTGCTTTTCACCGTCTTACCAGCTTCCAAGCTCTCATCGGGTTTACCACCATCCAATATTCTTTGGTTAATATTACAGAAAAATTAAACAAGTATGATTAGAGGAAGAAGAGTTACCACTTTGGAGAATAATGAAATAGTGAGAAATTTTGGCTTGACAAACAACATTTTAAGAAGTTCCTTTTCCTTTGAAGTAGGCAAAAGCTGTGTGTATATGTATATACAAGCATGTATGTACAAACAAAGAGACACACACTCATACGCACACACACACACACAAAAGAGAGTCAGAGATGGAGAGACAGACATACAGACACACACACACACACACACACACAGAGAGAGAGAGAGAGAGAGAGAGAGAGAGAGAGACTCTATTTCTGAGTAAGGGTTACCTCGGTGCTTTTTTATTCATATGGAGAGATAGAAGTTGGATGTCTGGCAAAACCATAGTCTTCGCTCTTACTCTAATTCTTCAATATTAATATTGTTGTTTTAGTAGTAGCATTAATAATAATAATAATAATAATAATACTATGAAATACTTATATGAGTTGTCCAGGCTTAGTGCAATAGAGCCTAAAAGTAAGACTGGGACATCTTATATAATTCTTTATATACATTATTTCATTTAGACTTCATACCAGCCCATTGAGATATGCAATAAAAGTAATAGTATCTCGTTTTTCAAAAATATGGAAATTGACATCCATGGAAGTTAAGAGAATAGCTTATGGTCACGTAGCTAGTAAATGTACAACTCATCTCTTTTCATGTTGGACTCAACTTGTCCTCTTTGCTCAATTCAGATATGAATCACATGATTCAACAAACTGACTCTCTGTGTATATGAGACTTTGGGTTTAGAAGATTTAACTGAAATGGTTATCATGAAAATATTTTATGGGATCTTGGAGTTTTTCTTATAATTCAGGAAGATATATTTATACAGGTTGAGAGATCCATTTGAGCAGTGTTCACAAAGCTGTACTTCTCAGTTCAAGTTCTTAGGATCCTTCAGGTTCCAGGCCTCTACGTTTTATAGGACTTATTTGATTTGTTTTTTAAAAATAGCTGTCCCAAGGAGTGAGATGTTTGCTGAATGCTTCTAGATACATAACTAGATGGGACAACTAGTTAAATGAATTGTCGGGTTTTGAATAGAAAACAGAGATATTGGTTTTTCTAGTGCTTTTATATCACTTAGTAGATGGTATTGAATGGAATTCTGAAACATCTCTGCAGCACAGTGGATAGAGGGCTGGTTCTGGAGTCAGGAAGACTGGAATTCAAAGCCAGCCTCAGGCATTTAATAGCTGTGTCCTTGGGCAAGTAACATTCAAGGAAGACCAGCACCTCTGGGGTGAGGGTTTGCCGAGCCCTTTTCAGGATGGTCCATATACCTTTGGTGTCTACCTAGCACTCAACTCTCATCTGTGGCTCCAAGAAGCTGTAACATCCACAGTGTCCATCACACCCTGTTAAATCTGTCTCACCAGATGGGCTAAATCAGGTTGAGGGTAAGCAACAGGCCTCAAACCATCCATTAAGGAGGGGGGATTCTACCCCAAGTATGTGAAGACTTCCCCTGGTGGAATGGGTAGAAGAGAACAATTTGTTTCAGTGGTCATGAAGCCAGCTGAAGTATGTATTGCAGAGTGCTTAAAGCTTGGTGAGACATCCAAGCAGCCAAGTTCATCCCCTGAATCCTGAGCCATCACTAGTTGTCCTGACTTTTGTCCTGCCACTGGACTTCGATGTAGGAAGAGAAAATAAGGCTGAAAACTTTGAGCAACTCTGCCTCACTTAAATCCAATTCACTCACAAGTCAAGACATCACCCCCAAAATGAAGGAAATTTAGCCTCTATATGTTGCAGTTTGCTCATGTATAAAGTAGGATATCACGCGCCTGTCAGTGTTGCTATAAGAATCAAATGAGATAACAGTTATAAAGAGATTTGCAAACCTTAAAGTGTTATATAAGTGCTCCTTTAGTATTTTGTTTTATTTGCCTGAGGAAATATAGCCTAAAACTAATCAGACATGACCAATCCCACTGTTGCATATAAATTAAAGTTAAGGGGAAAAGTCCCTAGGCAAGAATTCTGTGGATGGGAAATAGATTACATGATGTATATTTTCCTCAGATATTTACATGTATAATTTTCCACAGATAACTATTTCAGTATTGCAAGTTATGAGAGAAAATTCCTTTCTGTTTTTTGTATCTGCTCTGTGTATTTCTTTCAGTCCCAAAAGTTGAAGTAACTCTATGGTTCAAGCTTAAAGATGCTTGGAGTTAAGAAAACCTAGGTTAAAATCCAGCTTCATTCACTTTCTAGCTGTGTGACCCTAGCCAAGTAACTTAGCTTTTCTGAGACTCAATTTCCTTATCTACATAATAACTACAGGACCTGCTTTTAAAGATTGTTGTGAAGATCAAATGAGGTAACAAACCTCAGCAAACTTTAAAGTGCTATATAAATGTCAGTTATTATTATCATTAAGGCAGAAGTCATATTTTTAAAACCTTAAAATCTAAAATTGAAATTCCAGCATCATCATAATGATCTTCAGGGCATAACTGACATTAATCTGGTATTTTCCTTTAGTACTTCAGTATTAATAGATGAAGGCAGCTAGGTGGCACAGTGGATAGGGTACCAGACCTAGAGTCAGGAAGACGTGAGTTTAAATCCAGCCTCAGACATTCACTAGCTATGTGATCCTGGGCAAGTCACTAAATCCTGTTTGCCTCAGTTTCCTCATCAGCAAAATGAGCTTGAGATAGAAATGGCAAACCACTCCAGTATCTTCACCAAGAAAACCCCAAAGGAGTCACAAAAAGTCAGACATGACTGAAATGGCTGAACAACAGCAAAATTATTAGATTGTTATGATTTTTCCAAGGGTCATACAGTAAGTTAGTAGCAATACCTATTCCTGTCCCTTGTTAATGTGCCAAGCCATGAATCAGGGTTATTAGTTCAGCTTCTGTTAGCACAGGGATATTTTAAAGTAGCCTTGGAGGATTTTTAGAGATTTTTTCCTAGCCATTCTTTTCAGCATCTCCTCAATGATTTAAAAACAAATTTGCTTCCTTATTGATTCATCTCCTTTTCCAGTTAGCAGAAATGATTTTTCTCCATGACACCACAATGGAATAGAATCGTATGTGACTTCTTCATTTGCCCTAGTGGTGGAAGTCTCTAGCCAGACAAGCATTAAAATGTACCAAAAAATTGCCCTCCATTTATCACTAATCCCCACAATTTGAAGGTTGGTCTCTTTCAAGAAGCTGCTTATAATAGATAACTTTCTTAACTAAAGAATATTCAGTGGGCAGAGTCAAGATGGAGAAGTACAGGCAAGCTCTATCCCACACAACTCCTCCCCATAGATGTAGAAAAGCTGTCAGACAGCATCCTGATCAAGAAATCAAGAATAGATCACAGTAAGTCGTTATTCCAGACTGGCTTATCAAAGGGAAACAGGGAAGTCTGTGAACACCAGGGACAATGAATAGGCAGGAAGAGCCATACCAAACATTTCAGCTTAGGGAAAAGTATGAACCACAACAAGAAGAGGTTTTTATATCCATCACAGAGGGTCCTAACCTTATGCAAGTTGCAGGAATAAGTGCCAAATGGTTGTTCTGTGGCTCACTGCTTCCTCCATGGGGAGGAAGTCCCCAGGCTATGAATTTGGCAAGGACTAAGTTAAGAAACAAGCAGTGGCTAGCCATGTGCTTTGACCGCAGGAGTGATGGGATCTGTTTCAACCTTCAGCACAGTACAGTGCCTATAGAGGAGAAACCAGGACATTAATCCCAGATCAAATGGAAAGCTGAAGTTCTATCACACTAAATGTGCAGAGCTTCCCAGCTGACTAATAGTGGCTGTGTCTATCACCAGTGCACTAGAACTCCAAACAGAGGCAAGGCCATGGGCGTATTAATCAGCTACTAACCCAGCTCAGGAACTTTCAGAGCACAAAGCAGGAGGGTGGTTATCAGACTTTGCCATATATCAGAATACTTAGAAAACACAGAGAGTTTGCAGGTTCTCAGCCTGAAATACCCTTCAAATCCAGGAATAACACAACACTAAACCCAACAAAGCAACAGAAGGATATGGTAGGATACAAGCTCAACCCAGACATTCCCTCTAAAAGTGTGTAAGGCCAAATCATAAATTTCAAAGTCAGGAAGTAGGCTGGAAGAATAAGAAAACAACAACAACAAAGATTTCAACAATAAAGAGCTATTAAAGTGACAGGGATGCTCAGGATATAAACTGAAAAGAAGAAAATGACTCCAAAAATATCTAGAAGCAAACCCTCAAAGGAAAACATGGGTCTTCTGGAAGTGTGGGTACCAGTTCAACTTATACACTGAATTCCTAGAAGAGATGAATCAAGAGTTAAAAGGTGTGGAGGTTAACATGATTTTAATAAATTAAATGAGAGCACTGGAGGAAAAAAAAATGGAAAAGAAACAGGAAAGGGAGTTGTGGGAAGAATAAGTCATATTGGAATCTCATTTTCATCTGAAATGCTCAAAGACTGGAAAAATACACACACACACACACACACACACACACACACACACACACACTGGAGTATAGAAATATATTTAACTCTACAGGAAAATAGGAGGGAAAATAGAGGAAGAAAAGGAGGAAATAAAAAAGAAGGCATATTAGGGTTTAGTCCTAAACAAACAAACAAAAACCTAAGGATGTACAAAAATATTTATAATAACCATTTTTTGTGGTGGCAAAGGATTGGAAAGTGAAGATGATGCCCACCAGTGGTGGAATGGCTGAAGGAATTATGATTTATAAATGAGACACAGAATATTACTGTGCAATAAGAAATAATAAATGGAAAGGGGAAGAGAACAAGTATTACGCCTACTATGCACCACGCAGTGTGCTGTGTCATATAAACTTTGTCTCACTTTGGTAGATGCTACTGTTATCCCCATTTTGCAATTGAGGAAACCAAAGCAAACAAAGCTTAAGTGAATTGCCCAGAGTCACATGGCTAGTAAGGGTCTAAGACTGAATGTGAACTTGGGTCTTCTTGATTATAAGTCTGCTACTCCATCCACTGCACTCCCTAGGAAAAACAAAAACAAAGAACTTGAGAAAATCTGTATAAGCTAATGCAAACCAAGGCGAACAGAGCCAGGAGAACAATTTATATAGTCACAGCAGTATCATAAAGATAAACAATAACGAAAGACTTAGAAAATCTAATCAACGCAATGACCAACCATGATTCCAGAAGACTAATGAAGCATTTTACCTACCTCTTGATAGAGACGTAATGGACTCATAGAATAGAGTGAGATCTATGACATGGGTGGAGGGCCAATTTGTAATAAGCCTTTTGCTTTTCTTTTTTATCACTGGGAGGTTGTAACAACCATGCTACTTGCCACTACTGTAGCTGTATAAAACCAACAACATCAGCACACAGGAGGACTACTAGCACAGTTTCTTTGATCTGCTTTTCTGAGGAAAGCAACTTTAAGGGGTTTACAATCTCACTTTATTTAAGCATACATATATCATTCACTTAGTTCAGGGGGAAAAGTCAGCAACCTGAACTTCAGAGGAAACACAAACAGAAATTAAAGCAGAAATTATGTAAACAGAGCAAATAACACAAATCAACAGACCAGGCTTCTAACCATCTGTCCATATCAATACATACATAGTTACCAGAGAGAGAAGCACCACCATCTGGGTTTATCAAAGCCAGGGGGCTCCTTAACGGCTACCCAGAGTCTCATATGGCAAAATCACAGGAGCATTTTTCTAATGAGTGAGCCCCCAAAGCAAAATGATAACCTCAGAGTACATATTCACGTCTTTAAGGTCAGAGGGCATCATAAACATGTGACTCAAACCCATATGACTTAGGCTTTCTTGTGACTCAAGCAGGTCATCAAAGACTCTTGATTCAATCAAAGGCAAGACTCAAAAGCACTTGATTGCCTTAATACTGAGAAGCACTCCAAAACAGAAGACAACAAAAAGTCCCACTTTACTTGCCATTACAGAGGTAGGATAGGGAGGGCTGCAAGGGAGAAAAAATAGATTTTCACTGATCTTTTAAAAAATTAACAAAACTGTACCCCCAAAACAATATTATTGGAAAAGATTTGTGGTTTCACATAGATTCCTCTTCCTGTGTCCTGCTAGCTCATGTATATAGGGAAATTTTCTTTTTTCTAGTATTTAAGTTCATATAAAATTAATTAAAGTGAAATTCTAAATGAATTATTATAAAATTCTAAAAGTCACATTTGCAGACCTCACTCATGTAGCCAGTAAAAATAACCACTTACACATTTTAAGTGAATATTAAATTATACATTGATTTTATTGCTTAAAATTCATGTTATAGAATTTAAATGTCTGCTCTTCAGAATACTTTGGATTTTGTGTCCTATATTTCAAGCTTAAAAATGTAAATCTTATACTTTTCTAGATCAAAGTTACAGATGATACTGCTCTCTAAAATTTTCATCTAATTAGAATAGGTAAGAAAAAGCATAATCTCAACAAAAAATAATCAAAATAATCAATCACTAATTTACTCCCTCCTTTCCTCCATCTCTCAGAATTCCTAGTTTCTTTCAAGTTTCAACTCAAGCACCATCTTATACAGGAAACTGTTCCTTATTCCCCAAACTGCTAGTATTTCTCCCTGCAAAGCACTTTTGTTTATACTTATATCTGTACATGTTTTCTTCCCTGGCTAGACTGTGAGACACCATGAGGCCAGGAATTGTTTTTACTTCTTTCTTTGTATTTCCAGTACCTGCCATAAAGTAGGCACTTAATAAAGTTTTTTTTATCACTGATGGTAAATGTCTTTTCAAAATGCCAATTATGATATATTATAAAATACAGAGCAATAATCCCCTCTTACCTTCCCTGTTACTGTATAGGGCAACAACACCCCCCAATGCAACCTACATGTCATCTTGGACTCCTCACTATCTTTAAATCCTGCTCTTCCTTCCCATTATTCAATCTATTGCCAAGGTCCATTGATTTCACATTTTTAATATCTCCTTAACACCCCTTTTTCCCTCTGACACTGCCTCCACTCCATTGTAGGCTCTCATCACTTCACACTTGGATTGTTACAATTGCCTGCTGGTGGGTCTGCCTCCCTCTAGTATCTCTCCCCTCCAATCCATTCTCCATTCAGCCACTAACATGATTTTCCTAAAGCACAGGTTTGATCTTGTCACATACACACTCATTCCCCCAATCTCAACAAATTCTAGTGGCTCCCTACTGCTATGAAGATCAAATACAAAATGTTCTGTCTGACATTCAGAGCACTCATAATTTAGCCACTCCTACCTTTCTAATCTTCTTACACATTAATCCCTGACAAAGACTCTTCAATCCAGTAACACTGGCTTTCTGGCTGTTCCATGACCAAGACACTGTCTCTCAGCTACAGATATTTTCTCTACCTGTTCTTCATGCCCAGAATACTCTCTCCTCCATTCTGCTTACTGACCTTCCTGTCTTCATTTCAAGCTCTGACTAAAATCCTATCTTTCCTAGAAGCTTTCCCTAATCCCTCTTAATTTTAGTGTCTTCCTTTTGTTAATTATTTCCTATTTATCCTTTATTTTTGTTGCTCTACATGTATTTGTTTGCATGTTGGTAAAATGGTAAGTTCCTTGAGGGCAGGGATAATCTTTTGCTTCTTTTTGTGTCCTCAGCTAAATTTTAGCATAATGCATGACAAATGTTAAGCCCTTAATAAATGTGTATTGACTGATTAAACAATATATAAATATAATGTTAAGTATATTTTATGAATAATGAACACAGCTATTTTTATGTAGGTAAAATATGAAAATTAAAGTACTTTCCAGCAAACGATGCCAATGTTCTGGCATAATTTGCAAATGTTCCTTGAACTATTAAAAATCAATTGATGATGATAATGTAAAACTGGTCAAATTAAGAAGCCACATAGGATTCTATTCCGAGTGTCATAGAGAAAAATTTGGAATTCATAAGTCAACAAGAATTTATTAAATGTTTCCCATATCTTAAACACTATGCTAAGTGTTAGTGCAAAGAAAAGTAAAAACAACATCTTTAACATTCGTCCTATTCTTGAGGACCTCAGAGTTAATGTGGGGGATCCTATGCAAACAATCAAGAAGAAACAAGACAATTAGAGGTAATCACAGAGGGAAGTCACTAGTATTAAGGAGATCAGGAAAGTCATCCTGTAGAAGGTGGGATTCTAGCTGGGACTTAAAGGAAGCCAGAGGTACAGTTGAGGAGGGAGAACATTCCATGTTTAGGGAAATTCACAAAATCAGAAGATGGAGGGTCTTGTGTGGATATTAAGGAGGCTAGGTATCACTGGATCATAGATTATATGGAGAGAAGTGAGGACTAAGAGGGTGGGTTGGGGCCAAGATATAAAGGACTTTAAAAGTCAAAAAGAGGATTTTATATCCTATCCTGGAGGTACTAGGGAGTCACTAGAGTATACTGAATGGGGGGAGCAAGGCAAGGAGGGGTACAGTCAGACCTGAACTTTAGGAAGATCAATTTATAAATAGATCAATTTATTTGTGGATTGACTTGAAGCAGGGAGACCAATCAGTAGGTTGGGGACATTTTCCTTGTGTGAGGGGATAAAGGTCTCTTACGTTACCCATTATCCAATTACGCATATCCAATTTGTTTCTCAGTCCTCATAATTCTGCCTTTGCAACATTTCATGCACATTTCTCCTTTCCTCTGATATACTTGTCTAAACAAGAGATGATGCAAAGTCAGAATCAAGAAGACTTGAAAACAGATTGGATATGGAGGATGGAGCATGAGTGAGAAGTCAAAATGATGGAGCCTCCGTGACTGGGAAAATGGTGGTGTCCTGCACAGTGATGGAAAAATTAGGAAGAAAGAGAGTTTGGGAGGGAAAGACAATGTAATATATCATAAGATGCCAAAGTATTCCTTTGGTTTTGAAGACAAAACTTTTGAGATACTTGTAACAGAAGCCTTACTCTCCTTTGATATTCCTTCATTATGTTTGAGAAGTTCTTGAAATTAACTACAAATTAGGCTCAATCAATACTGAGACTAGAAAGACTAATAGCTTTAGTGATCAGTTTCAGGTTAGAAAATTATTCTAATTCCCAGTATCTTAAAACCGTTCCTTAAAGACTCATTAGAGATTTCAATGGCAGAATGTCATTTATTTTCCTCAATACACCAATATCACATGTAAGAAATATCTGTATTAAAACCTGTCTCTGACTCATGTTATAGTAGTGTGATTCTGGTCAAGTCATTTAAACACTCCGGGCCTCAGTTTTGTCATGTATAAAATGAGGGAGTTGGATTTAATGGCTTCTAAAGTCCTTTCTATCTCTAAATCCAGGGTCCTCTAGTTCTTTGGTTCCTTTTCTGCATCAAAAATTGGAACCCAGAATCAAAGAATGTTAGAGCTGGAGAATGTTAGAGCTAGAGAACCTAAACATTTTCTAATCCATTCCTCTCATTTTCCAAAAGAGGAATCTTAGGCCAGTGAGGAGATTGACAACTAAAGTCACACAGCAAGAAAGAGGGAAAGTCGCAACTTGAACTTTGGCCCTTTGACTCCAAGTCCCAGGATTTCCTCACAATATAAGCATATGGTCTGATAAAAGATGTTACTTTTATAAAACTTAACTGAGAGTATATTTTCTTATTTTGAAATCCACAATGCTATAGAAAATCAAGGATGGATGGCTACCTTGAACTCATAGTGCTATCACTTCTTACTGTCTACATTACAGTTGTTCCTGTTCTTGCTGCGACTATCATGCAAACTAGTGTCCTGAAATGGATTAAAACTCATGGTTCTTCCATGCAACTTATGAAGCAAATTAGCACTCTGTGTGTGTATACACACACGTATATGTATGTGTATGCATATGTGTATATGTATATGTATATGTATGTCTATGTCTATGCCTATCCCTATGTCAATATCTATGTGTATACATGCATACATATATGTATATATATATATACCATCATAAAAAAACAAAATTCTCAATATTATAATCTCCTGCTTTTCTATATAGAACACCTCTTCTAGTTTTCCAAAAGATATAATAGATTTGTGCTGAATCAATCAAATACTTTCACTTTAATAACCAATTGATGAAAAATGACAATTTATAAACTTGTTGGAAGCCATTAAGGGGAGGCAGGAATCTTTGGGAATGGTCTGGCCTGGGCTGGAGCCAAATTGGCATGCACCCTTGACTTTAGTAGCAACTGCTCCAGCTGAAGACACCTTGGGGGTTCCTGAAAAAGATATATATTCACTGCTGATTGAACTAGTGGAATTTCTTTCTCCCCACTGTAGGAGTGAATAGTAAATGAGATTATGAGAGTAATGAAGGCTCAAACTCTTCAGAGCTGGAAAAGATACACCCAAAGTCCTGTGTTTACTGATAACTCATGTAACTCATTACTACCTCAAGAAAAGGAGGCAGAAAAATAATAGAAAGATCTTTACAACTACCAGGTCTCCTCCTCCAAGCTATCTGCCAAAAATGTGACCAATTTGCTGGTAAATTTACAACTCCTAATTTCCAAACGTTGCTATTTATGGAGGAACTGGCTTTTCAAAGGATACTAGAAAATTTCAAAGCTAAGCACTGTTTTATACAATTTTGAAGTAGTATTTAGTAAACCTCCATCTCCTGGGGATTATGGAAAGTATAAAAGGAAAATAAAGATCTAATTATACATTGCCAATTAATATATAATCTATTTTTAGCTGACAAAGGGGATACTGATACTTTGTGATTATGTGCATGTGTGGTATACATTTATAACATATCTATACACATAGAACATATCTTTTATTATTAATACAATACATATATTCACGTGTATACATGTACCTGCATAAATATGTGTTAATATCTGTGGGGTGTGTGTGTGTGTGTGTGACCGAAACACACCAGACCAGAAATTTCTAGGTCTTGTCTCTCTAATCCAGGGCTTCATCATATTTCCCTGGCAAGGGAAAGGAAGCAAGGAAACGGAACAACGACCAAGAGGTTATTAAGCGTGAAAGTACTCTGGGTCATATTGTAGAAGGTGATAATACTTTGTGCAAAGTTAAGTATAAATTTTTTTGCAAGACAAAAACTGCATAGACAAGCCAAAAACTGAACAAATAATACAACATTGTGGTGACCTTATATGTAGTTTACAACAAATAATTACAAAATTCCCCAACATGTTGGAAAGGTATACTACCATTTTTAAAGTTTTTTCTTCAATATTGCCCATAATTTAGAATTCTATGAGAAATGTTGTCGACCTGTTAACGCCCTTTGACTCAGACATCCAGCTACCGAGCATATAGACCAAGAAGTTCAGCAGCAAAAAGGGTCCTTATTCTTCAAAATAATAATAGAAGCACTTTTTGTTGTGGCAAAACACTAGAAAAAAGTGCTTGCCCATGTATTGCAAAATAGCTGAACAAATTGTGATAGAATGTAATAGAATGTTAAGAATTCCAACAAACAATGAGTATAAGAGTTTTATGAGACTTTTATCAGCTAGCGTAGGGTTCCTAAACCTTGTTTTGAGTCATTCAACAACTTCATAATCTGATAAAGCCAATGGATCCTTTCTCAGAATAATGTCTTTAAAGGAAAGGGATGCCAAAGGAAACTAGTTATATTGAAATATAGATATTAAAATAGCTTTAAAAGGAAAGTTTGTGGACCCCACGTTAAGAACCCCTGACCTGAGGGGAAGAAGGCAGAACCAAGAGAATAATTTACCATCTACAACAGCCTGAATAAAAAATAACACTGAAAAGCACCAAAACTCACAATAAATTAAAATCATCAATCCTGGTCCCAAGAGAACAAGAGATAGTAAACTATGAGTGGAGTATTACATATGTTGTCAGATGTCATGGGGCCGTTTGGTTTTTCTTCTTGTTTTTCTTTGTTTTTAGAGATGATTGTAAGCAGGTGGGGTTAGAAGAAAGCTACATCAGAAAATTACTATTGCAAAAGAAAAAGTATCAAGAAAACTTTTTTTAAAAAACCCACCTCTCAAGCAGCAGTGTTAGTTTATCTTTAATCTTCCTCTTTTCCCCAAGATAATTTTAAACAATCTTTTTGGTGTCCTCAGCTACCCTGGCCAGCCTCAACCCATTCTCACATTTCTCAATCTTTATACTGGTTTGATAGGATTATGTTAAATTCTGATCCTATCTTTCTTTTAAAAATCTCAGTTCATGAGTTCCCTTTGCATCCACATTGGTCACTTCAGAAAAATCTCATTTCTCTTTTTAATTAGATTTCCCTTTGTGTCTTCAGAATTTCATTCTTGAGAATTTTCCAGCAATCTGGGGCTGAATTTCTGTGGAATTTTCATCCATTAAATCTTATCTAGCCTTCCCTTACAAAATCAAGGGTGATGTCAAAATATGCCTGGCTTTCTTCTCTATCAAAAATTCTATGAATCAATGCTCGCTTTTCCCCAAGGTTCCCATTACTTCCTCCCTAGTAACAAGTTCCTCCCTAGAAGTGAAAATAAGATCCAAAATAGAGTTTCCCCTTGTTATTTCCTCCAACCCTGGAAGGATGATATTATCATTAAAGAAAGTCAGGAAGTCATTAGCTGCTCTGTTTTTGGCAGAGAGAAAGTTCCAACAGATGAAGGTATAATTGAAGTCTTCAGTTACTATTATATCATACCTCAATGTCAAATTTGTGATCTATTTTCAAAATCCCTTATCAATTTTATCTTTCTGTCCAGGTGATTTGAGGGACACCCTTGCAGTATACTCCAATGACAGAACCTATAGTTTCTGAATACGTATAGTTACATACCCTACCTCTCTTTTAACTTTTCTTCTTTCTTTTGAACAAAGTATACCATCCAGAGCCAAATTCAATTAATTCCATTCAATTCCCAGTGTTAATTATAACATCAAATTTTTTTCATTCCATTGGGTTCTTTAGTTTCTCTTGCTTGGCACCTATACCCTGGATATTGTGTGTAGATATTTGGAGCCATGGATTTTATTACTGGCTATTTTTCTTGTATTTTTTCTTCTTCTATGAGTGTCTGGGTATCTTGAGAGCTATTCTTGTATTGTAACATCTATGGTGGCTAACTTAATGAATATACAGAGGCATTTCCCCCAGTTCTCCCATCCTTTTATACTTTAAAGCAATTTTGTTTAGATGTTCAGGACATCCAGAAAACACATTCCTATTGGCCTTTGTTAGATACACTCTTTCCCTTGCCAGGAGTTTATCATCCCTACATTTTAAGTAGTTTTTTTTTTAATCAAGGTTTCATCATCTCTAGCAATAACTTTCATATTTTTCAGAAATCATTATTTATTCCCACATGAATAACCAGAAGTGCATAGCAGTTATCTATTATGGTCATTCTTGGGAAATCATTTGTTATGACTTGGATACATTAACTGGGAAGACAATGGACCTCTCCACTGTTACTGTGTTGTGAAACAGCAGCCTCTGCAGCCCTGAGGAAGGAGTTTCTGACCACAACCACTCTTCGTTTCCTCTGTCTCCTATTGAGATCTTGAGAACTTCTGTGGCCCTGTTAGAAGGCGTCTTTTCCTTAGAGAAAAAGTAAGTGCTTCCTCCTCATTCTACAGGGTGTTCCTAAAGTCTGGACACATAGGCAAAAATGCATATTTTCAAGAAATAAAATGATTGAAATTTTCAACAATGTTTCCTTTAATTGGAATATTAACAAATAACATCTTCAACTTCAAATAACATCATATGATTTCATACTCATATTCCAAGAGTGAATGTGCTAAAATTGACGGCAATGTGGAGCTATTGAGTTATTTCATCGAGTGCACATGAATCTTGCAAAGAGCATCAACTTCTGCATCACACATGATGGAAATCATATTGAAGATGTTATTTGTTAATATGACAATTAAATAAAATGTTGTTGAAAATTCTGATCATTTCATTTCTTGAAAATATGCATTTTTGCCTATGTGTCCGGACTTTAAGAACACCCTGTAGCTAGGGTTCTTCTTTTTTAGAAGAGCTTTTAATTTGACTTTTTTTGTTCCAACTTTACACTTGCCCTTTTCTTTTTCCTAGCAACCAGCCTTCCAGAACACAAAATATGTATCAACAAAGGAAATATGAACAAAATAAATGGAATCAAAATGAAACTATGTGTTATCTTCAATTGCAAATAGACCTGTTGGTTCCCAATGAAGATTCTGCCACAAGTCAGTCCAGTCAGGGCTGAGGCTAAGACACTGAAGGGAAATGGAACATACAGTGTCCTTTGGACCCTTTGAAGCTCATAAGACCCTACTCTGATCAAATAGGTCAGAAGCAGTGTTTGACTCGGGGCAAGAGGAGGGTAACGTGGACAAGCTGAAGCTTTCAACTTCCCTTCCTCCATATGTGGCAGTTCATCCTGAGAGATATGCTAAAATCGACACTTGCTCCAACTTCTGTAATTCTCCATTTCAGCTAAATTGATGCTTTTGAATAGGTCCCAGAGGGTGTAACATAATTCTGTATTAATTGAATAGAGCTCTTGTCTGGACTCATGTAGCATTATCAAATGGATTTCACAGATATTTCCTACATAGTCTAAGGCTCATGATTGAAAATGATTGATTGGTAGTGTTTTAAACCCACTTTAAGTAAGGGTAACATTGAGTAAATCAATCACTCCTCCCTTACACTTAAATGAAATGGATAAATATGTATACATATGTTAAATATGAAAATTAACAAAACATGGAAAATAGAATATAGACAATGCAATCTCACAAGAGAAACTGAGCAAACTATAAGTGAATATACCATATGGAGTAAGGGGGATTTTATAAGTGAATTCAATCAAATATTTTTTCAACAGCTGAGCACCAAGTACTAGAATTCTCACCAGAATTCTCTTTGAGCCCCCTACCCTCTTTTCAGGTTCAGTGTAAGAAGTCCTTACTAATTCCTCAAGTGGTTATTGACACCCTCAAATGTACTTTGTATTTTATGTACATATCCACCCCCGTAGAATGTAAGTTCTTTGATGGAAGAGATGATTTTGAGGAAGGATTCATAGCAAAATTGAGATATATTATGTAAAAAAAATTTGAAATTAAAAAATATTCGGGGCAAATAAAATCAGTGCTAGGATAAGGAAATGTATTAATTGGGGGTGTATTCTTAGCTGGGACTGATTCAGCCCAGCCCAATGGCAATTTAAGTTGGCTATTGACACAAAATGAGACAAATGTAAGGAGACTGCCTTAGTCACAGCAGGAGAAGGATATTCAACAAGGATAGCGTTGAGAACCCCTTGAGATGATTTAGCAAAACTTCCCAGGGTGGTCCACCAGAAAGCATCAGAGAGCCTTTCTAGCTCCTCATGGTTATTTTCTATGCAAATGATGAAGGCATTACATCAACCGTCCAAGACCTTGGTCTCCAGAGCCAACCAAGTCTCTGGGGATAACTAACCTGATTTGCCTAAGGGAATGGGAAAGGATGTTATTTTTACCATAGGAGGAAAAAGCTTTGCATTGAAGTTTTTGAATTATGTTCTTTTTGCATTATTCTCATTGTATTATGTCCTCATTTACTTGATATTTTACCCCAGTGGTGGAAATTGTATCACAATACTGCCTTCCTATGCTATGTTACTCTTTTTCATGTCCTCCTAAAGGTTAACTAAAGGGGGTCCACCCCAATGGCTGGAAAGTCAAATAGCTTTTCTTACTTTTTCATAACATTGTGAGTGTAGCAGTGGAACATTATCTTCTCTTCCAAATAGACAGTTCCTTGATAGTATATCTTATTCCTATTTCTCAGAGTTTTTCCTTCAGACTCAGCATGTTCCTTTCCATTGTCCTCTGTGCACTATTCATGTCTAGATCTTTGGCTATAACAATGTCCCACGCTTTGCTACCATATGAACAGTAACAAAGCATTGAAAATATGGCCTTTTACCTTAATGGGAAGCTTAAGATCAATAAAAGGAGATTTGAATTATCCCAAAATGAATCAACCTGGCTCTCTTCTTCTTGTTCATTTCTGGGTCTAACTTCTATATCTGGGACAGATATTACAGGTTGGTATACTGTTGGACAAGCTCTATAGAGTGCCCATTCCAATGCATGTCAAAATCTGGACAACTGATCATCTTCATCCACTTGATCTTTCCATGTTTCTTGTTTGTGACACTCCGCTTTCATCCTTGAGTGACCTTGGAATGACTTTATTCAGGAGTATATCTTGCTGAGCTTTAAAAAAAGACTATTTTTGCCCTACTTCATCCCCACTACTTTTTAGTGCTTCAGAAGATAATTCTGCTCATCGTCTGCTATCATTTTTTGTAAAAGTTTACAGATTTACATTCTAACCTTGTACTGTTTTTTCGGTCATCTTTCTCTTTTTTTAAGAAGCTGTCCCTGACATCAAGCCTCAGTATGCCTCCCCACAAATTCTAACCACTGATCCTATTTCTGCCCTCTGTGATCAAACAAAACAAGTCTAATCTGTTTCCAAATGGCACCCCTCTAAATCCTTCTTACCTTCATATTTTGCAGTTATCAGTATGTTCACTGTCTTGGTTCCTCTCTGATCTATCCTTTACACTGCAGCCAAAATAATCATTCCAAGGTACAGTCTTTCCATGTTACTCCCTTCCTCAAAAATATTTTGCCTCTAGTATAAAACACTAGTTGTTTATTCTAGTATCAACAGCACTTGTGATCTAGTTGTTATCTACTTTTCCAAACTTATTTCATATTATTCCCCTCTCACACATTCTGTGACCCAGCCAAATTAGATGACTAGATTTTCCAGACAATGTTTACCTGCCATCTATTCCCCTATATATTCATAGAGACTGTCTTCCACAGGTGGACTGTAATTCCTCTTCCTCTCCTCTTAGCAGCCTTCTCTTCCTGCAGGGCCCACTTCAGGTGCCATTGCCTTCCTGAAGTCTTCCTATTTTCCTCAATACGAAATGTTAACTGTCTCCATAAAATTTCCTAGTACATTTTGTCTAGATTTCTTCTTTATTCTTACATTCTGTATTATGCATCAGAATGCACATGTTCTATTCCTACTTGCACAGGGGGATGTAAAATCTATAAAGGTAGTAACTACACTGGTTTTTCAGCTTCCAATTTTCAGTGCCTATTAAAGTTCATTGTATATAGTAGGTGCTTATGAAATGTTGGGTTGAATACAAGAAGACACTATGAGAGGTAGATGGGGAAATTATATTATGTTTAAAAGCAATTTTGCAAATGAAATCATATGTGTTTTGAATATACATAGGGACCAAATAGTAAAATTGTTAAATTTATAAAAGAACATGGAACATATTACTTATCATACTTATGGATAGGTGAACAATTTATGAATACACAAGGAATAGAGAGCAAAGTTAGTGTAAAATGGATGATTTCATTACATTAAATAAAAAGGCTTTGTACAAATAAAACAAGTTTAGCTAAGAACAGAAGAAAAGCAGAAAATCGGGGGGAAATTTTTATAGACAGTTTCTCAGATTAAGGTTTCAAATATGTAAAGAACTTTGTCAAGTCTATAAAAATATGCATCATTCTCCAATTGATAAATAGTTGAAGGATATGAATGGGCAAGAAGAATGCAAAACAATTTATAGTCACTTGAAAAAAATGCTCTAAATCATTATTGATTACAGAATTAGAGAAATGCAAATTAAAACAATCTTGAGATATCATTCTACACCTACAAGATTGGCTAAAATGATTAAAGGGGGAAAACAACAATTGTCGGAAGGGATGTGGAAAAATTCAGTCACTAATTCATTGTTGGTGGAACTGTGAATCAATCCAATCATTTTGGAGAACAATATGAAATTATGCCCCAAAAGTTTTTAAGCTGCCCATGCACTTTGACCCAGCAATACCACTACTAGGTCTATTTCCAAAGATAATTATGGAAAAAAGAACCTATATGTTTATAGTAGCTATTTTAGGGGTGGCAAAGAACTGGAAATTGCAGGGATGCTCAGCAATTGGGGAATGGTTAAGCAAGTTGTGGTATATGATTGTGATGGCATACTACTGTGCTGATGAGCTAAATGATCTTAGATATCACAAAATAATGGAGAATGAAAAAAGCAGTATCAAGAGAATGTTGTATGCAATATTTTTAAGAACAACCTTGAACAAACAAGTCATTCTGACTTTTATAATTACCCAATTTAACTACAAAGGACATATGAAGGAAAAAGCTATCTGCATGAAGAGAAAGAACTGATAAATAGAAGTATGTATAGAATGACTTAACATTGATATATACATTTTTGTGTCTAATAGTAGCCATCTCTAGGGGGGGAGAGAAAAAAGGAAAAAAATAAATTTACATGACAACCTTAAAAAGAATAGCAAGTTGTACACAAGAGATTTACAGTTTTATGTGCAATCTTTTTTATTATACTATCTGATGGAAATGTTTGTTTTATTCCATAAATTAAAAATAAAATTAATAAATAAATTTATAAGGGAAGCTCAGAGTTTTTCAAGAAAAATATATGGTGGATTAATAATAGATCTTGACATCCCGTTAGAAGAATATGATAAATCAAACATAAATATAAATAAGAAAAGAGTTACAGTCTTGAACGCACTATAACTAATGCATAATGAAAGCTTAGTGGTTAAAAGGTAGGTAGATACATTTTCCTTTCCAAGTACTCATAGGACATTCACAAAAATCAATCATGTCATAGGTCATAGGAAAATCTTATGTACATATAGAAAGGCAAGAGTATATTTGATGTTTTCATGGAGTAGGACAAAATAAAGCTAGGAGTAAATAATGATAATATGATTAAAAGTTTCTTATTTACATGAAACTTTTACAAAAACATATCAAATATAATGAAAATATGAATTTCACATCTCAAAATCTATGAGATGTAACAAAAGAAATGTTTAAAGGCAAGTTTGGTTCACTGAAAATCTATATTAATAATAATAAAAAAATAGAGAAACTTTAGAAGTTGAGGATGTAGTTAAAGAAATTAGAAAAATAACAAAGTGATACATCCATGGAAAAGAGAAAGGAGATACTTAAAATCAAAGAAGAAATAAATAAAATGGAAAACTAAACAGAACTGAAATGATAAGACCAATAGCAGGTTTTCTTAAATGATGAATAAAATTGCTAATCCATTAGCAAAAAAATTAAAATAGAAAAAAATCAAATTAAAGAAATTAGAAATGAGAAAAGGAGGTGATTTTAATGAGGTAAAAGAAATGAAAAAAAGATCCAAATTTTCTACAGGTGGTTTATGGTAGTAAATTTTAGAACTTTAAGAATAAATAGATTTAAAAACATAGACTTTCTGATTAACAAACTATATAGGGGCTAATAGAAAAAGGGTCAATTTCAGAAGGGGAAATCACAAGTCATTAAAGAGGTTCCCATAAAATGTCACTGAGACCAGAAAGATTTGCTAGTTGATTCTTCCAATAATTCAAAGAAGCTAAATATATGTGCAACATGTTTCTAAATCTGAGGAAAGATAACATAATACCCAGCCTTCTTTTTTTTATTTTTATTTTATTTTATTTTTAATATTTTTTTTATTTTTGGTTTACCACACACGGTTCTACATAATTTTGAGTTCCAAATTTTCTCCCCTCCCTCCCACCTTCCTCCCCGGGACGGCATGGAATCTCATATAACTACCATGTATAACTTTGCATTGAACGAATTTATACACTAGTCAAGTTGTGGAGAAGAATTATGACCAATTCAATGAATTATGAGAACAAAAACAAAATAGAAGAAAAAAGGCGAGAATGTAGTGTGCCTCAATCTGCATTCAAACTTCACAGTTCTTTCTCTGGATGAAGATAGCATTCTCCATCGTGAGTCCCCTGGAGTTGTCCTTGCTCCTTAGGTTGCTGAGAAGAGCGCAGTATGTCAGGGTTGGTCCTCACGGAATCCATATATCTGTGGCATTGCACAACATTCTCCTGGCTCTGCTCCGCTCACTCAGCATTATGTCGTGTAGGTTTTTCCAGGTTGTTACGAAGTCTGTATCATCCCCATTTCTTATGGCACAATAGTATTCCATTACCTTCATATACCACAGCTTGTTCAGCCATTCCCCAATTGATGGGCATCCCTTTGATTTCCAATTCTTGGCTACCATAAAGAGAGCCGCTATAAATATCTTTGTGCATATGGGCCCCTTTCCTTCTTGTGTGATTTCTTTGGGATACAATCCTAGAAGTGGTATTGCTGGGTCAAAGAGTATGAACATTCCTATGGCTCTTTGGGCATAGTTCCAAATTACTTTCCAAAATGGCTGGATCATCTCACAACTCCACCAGCAATGTAACAATGTTCCAATTTTCCCACATCCTCTCCAGCATTTATCATTCTCCTGCTTTGTTATTTTAGCCAATCTTACAGGAGAGATGTGGTATCTAAGAGTTGTTTTAATTTGCATTTCTCTAATCAGTAGTGATCCAGAGCATTTTTTCATATGCCTATAGATAGCTTTAATTTCTTCCTCTGAAAACTGACTCTTCATATGCTTTGACCATTTCTCAATTGGGGAATGGCTTGTATTCCTATACATTTTGCTCATTTCCCTGTATATTTTAGAAATGAGGCCTTTATCAGAGATACTAGTTGGAAAGATTTTCTCCCAATTTTCTGCTTCCCTCCTAATTTTTGTTGCATTGGCTTTTTTTGTACAAAAACATTTCAATTTCACATAATCAAAATTATCCATTTTGCATTTTGTAATGCTCTCTATCTCTTGTTGGTTCATGAATTCTTTTCTTTTCCATAAATCTGATAACTAAACTATACCTTGCTCTCCCAAATTACTTATAGTATCAGCTTTTACTCCTAGATCATGAACCCATTTTGACTTTATTCTGGTATATGGTGTAAGATATTGGTCTATGCCCAGTTTTTGCCCTACCATTTTCCAATTTTCCCAGCAGTTTTTGTGAAATAGTGAATTCTTAGCCCAGAAGCTGGCCTCTTTGGGTTTATCAAAGAGTAGATGGCTATAGTTGTTGACTTCTCCATCTTGCATACCTATCCTATTCCACTGATCCACACCCCTGTTTCTTAGCCAGTACCAGGTAGTTTTGATGGCTGCTGCTCTGTAGTACAGTTTAATATCTGGTATAGCTAGGCCACCTTCTCTAGCATTTCTTTTCATTAGTACCCTAGATATTCTAGACCTCTTGTTTTTCCAGATGAATTTTGTTATTATTTTGTCCAGCTCAGTAAAATAATTTTTGGTAGTTCAATTGGTATGGCACTGAATAGATAGATTAATTTAGGTAAAATTGTCATTTTTATTATATTAGCTTGGCCTAACCATGAGCAACTGATATTTTTCCATTTATTTAGATCTGCCTTTATTCGCGTGAAAAGTGTGTCATAGTTATGTTCATATAAGCCCTGGGTTTGTCTTGGCAAATAGACTCCCAAATATTTTATAGTGTCTATAATAACTTTGAATGAAATTTCTCTTTCTATCTCTTGCTGTTGGGCTTTGTCAGTAATGTATAGGAATGCTGAGGATTTATTTTATATCCTGCAACTTTGCTAAAGTTGTTTATTATTTCCAGTAGTTTTCTACTTGATTCACTAGGATTCTCTAAATAAATCATCATATCATCTGCAAAAGTGATAATTTAGTTTCTTCTTTTCCTATTCTAATTCCTTCAATTTCTTTTTCTTCTCTTATTGCTACAGCTAATGTTTCTAGTACCAAATTGAATAATAGGAGTGATAATGGACATCCTTGTTTCACCCCTGATCTTATTGGGAATGCATCTAGCTTATCCCCATTACAAATAATGCTTGTTGATGGTTTTAGGTAGATGCTATTTATAATTTTAAGGAAGGTTCCATTTATTCCTATGCTTTCTAGTGTTTTTAATAGGAATGGGTGTTGTACTTTGTCAAAGGCTTTTTCTGCGTCTATTGAGATGATGATATGGTTTCTGCTAGTTTTGTTGTTGATATGGTCAACTATGCTAATAGTTTTCTGAATATTGAACCAGCCTTGCATTCCTGGAATAAATCCTACCTGGTCATAGTGGATTTTTCTCATGATGAGTTGCTGCAATCTTTTTCCTAATATTTTATTTAAAATTTTTGTATCAATATTCATTAGAGAAATTGGTCTATAATTTTCTTTCTCTGTTTTGACTCTACCTGGTTTGGGTATTAGTACCATATTTGTGTCATAAAAAGAATTTGGTTAGACTCCTTCTTCACGTATTTTCCCAAATATTCTACATAGTATTGGAATTAGTTGTTTTTTAAATGTTTGATAAAATTCACATGGAAAGCCATCTGGCCGTGGAGATTTTTTCATAGGGAGTTCATTGATGGCATACTCAATTTCTTTTTCTGAGATGGGGTTATTTAGAAATTTTACTTCCTTTTCTGTTAACCTAGGCAGTTTATGTTTTTGTAGATATTCATCCTTATCTCTAAGGTTGTCAAATTTGTGGGCATACAGTTGGGCAAAATAATTCCTAATTATTGTTATGATTTCCTCTTCATTAGAGGTGAATTCACTCTTTTCATTTTTGATATCGGTAATTTGATTTTCTTCTTTCTTTTTTTTAATCAAATTGGCCAAAGGTTTATCAATGCTATTGGTTTTTTCAGAAAACCAGCTCTTTGTTTTATTTATTAATTCAATAGTTTTCTTGGTTTCAATTTTATTAATCTCTCCTTTGATTTTCAGTATTTCTAATTTGGTATTTAATTGGGGGTTTTCGGTTTGCTCTTTTTCTAGCTTTTTCAGCTGTATGCCCAGATCATTGATCTCCTTTTTCCCTATTTTATTCATGTAAGCATTTAGGGATATAAAACTTCCCCTAAGAACTGCTTTTCCTGCATCCCATAAGTTTCGGTATGTTGTTTCATTATTGTCATTCTCTTGAATGAAGTTATTAATTGTTTCTCTGATTTGTTCTTTGGTCCACTCATTCCTTAGAATTAGATTATTTAGTTTCCAATTAGTTTTTAGCTTATTTTTCCATGGTTCTTTATTAAAAATGATTCTTATTGCATCATGATCTGAAAAGGATGCTTTGACTACTTCTGCCTTTCTGCACTGGATTGTGAGGTTTTTATGCCCTAGTACATGGTCAATTTTTGAGTATGTGCCATGTATCGCTGAGAAGAAAGTATATTCCTTTTTATCCCCATTCAGTTTTCTCCAGAGGTCTATCATATCTGCCTTTTCTAAAATTCTGTTGGCCTCCTTAACTTTTTTCTTATTTTTTTTTTGAGGTTAGATTTATCAAGTTCAGAAAGGGGGAGGTTGAGGTCTCCCAATATTATAGTTTTGCTGTCTATTTCTTCCTGTAACTCCCTTAACCTCTCCTCTAAGAATTTGTATGCCTTACCACTTGGTGCATATATGTTAAGCAGTGATATTGCTTCATTGTTTATGGTGCCTTTTAGCAGGATATAATGTCCTTTCTTATCTCTTTTAATTAAATATATCTTTACTCTTGCTTTGTCTGAGATTAGGATTGCTACAGCTGCTTTTTTTACATTAGCTGAGGCAAAGTATATTTTACTCCAGACTTTTACCTTTATCCTATGTGTATTCCCCTGTTTCAAATGCGTTTCTTGTAAACAGCATATTGTAGGATGATGGTTTTTTAATCCATTCTGCTATCTGCATCTATTTTATGAGACTTTCATCCCCTTCACGTTCAGAGTTATGATTTCTATCTGTGTCTTTTTCTTCATCCCAGTTCCCCCTGTTTATGCTTTTATTTCTCCCTTTCCTCTTCTCCTCCTCAACAAAATTTTGCTTTTGACCGCTGCCTTCCTCAGTTTACCCTCCCTCTTTATTCCCCTCCCTTATCTTACCTTTTCCCACTTGCTACTTCTCCCCTCCCTTCTGCCCACCCACTTCCCTTTTTCCCCCCTTCCCCTCCTACTTCCCATAGGACAAGTTAGATTTCTAAACTTATCAGGGTATGTTATTCCCTTCTTGAACTAGATCAGATGACAGTAAAGCTCAAATCCTGCTCTTCTCCCTCCCTTCTTGCCCTCTAATATAATATGTTTTTGAGCGACCTCATTTGGTGTAATTTACCCTTTTCTACTACTTCCTTACCTCTTCCCTCATAGCCCTCCCTTTATATCTCTTATATTTTTTATCTTTACATCAGTTAATTTATACAGGCATTCACAACCTATGTATATCCCTTTCAATTGTCATAATAGCTGTACCATTTTCAAGACTGACATATATATGTATATATATAAAACATACATAAGATGGTATAATCCCACATAAAGATGCAAACAACCTGCCCTTATTGGTTAATAAGGTTTGTGGGGTTTTTCCCCCGGGTTACCTTTTTATGTCTCTCTTGAGTTTTGTATTTGGAGATCAAATTTTCCATTGAGTTCTGGCCTTTTCATCAGGAAGGTCTGGAATTCCCTTATTTCATTGAATGTCCATATCCTTGCCTGAAAAATTATGATTAGTTTTGCTAGGTATTTGATCCTTGGTTGTAGTCCCAGCTCCTTTGCCCTTCAGAATATCATATTCCAATTTCTCCTGTCTTTTAATGTGGAACCTGAGAGATCCTGTGTGATCCTGACTGTAGTTCCATGATATTTGAACTACTTCTTTTTGGCTGCTTGCAATATTTTCTCCTTTAGTTTATAGTTCTGAAATGTGGCTATAATATTTCTTGGTGTTTTCAGTTTAGGATCTCTTTCAGCGGGTGATTGGTGAATTCTTTCAATGACTATTTTGCCCTCAGGTTCTAGGACCTCTGGGCAGTTGTCTTTGATAATTTCTTCAAAGATGCTGTCAAGGCTCCTTTTTTCATCATGGATTTCTGGTAGACCAATAACTCTTAAATTGTCTCTCCTTGATCTATTTTCCAGGTCAGTTGTTTTCCCAATCAGGTATTTCACATTTTTTTTTTCTATTTTTTCATTCTTAATGTTTTGCTTTACTACTTCTTGGTGCCTCATAGATTCATTGGCTTCCACTTGCTCAACTCTAATTTTTAATGAGTTAGTGTTTTCATTTTGCTTTTGAGTCTCCTTTTCCAATTCGTTGATTTTACCTCTCAGGGTGTCATTTTCTCTCTTTAGATTCTGAATATCCATAGCCATTTCGCCAATCTTATTCTTTAGGAACTTGATTTCATCAGTGGATTTTTTTCCATATTTTCTTTTAGCTCCCTAATTTGGTTTTTAAAATCCTCCTTTAGCTCTTCCAGCAATGCTTTTTGGGCTGGAGACCAGTTCACATTACCTTTTTAGGTGTCAGACACGTCTATAGTGTCATTACTTTCTCCTTCCATATTGGTATTTTGATCCGGCCTGTCTCCATAAAAAGATTCTATTGTCCTCGGTTTTTTTGTGTTCTTCTTCATGTTTGTTGTTTTGCTTTTTCCTGGCTTTACAGAAAGTTTCTGTGTATGGGGCTCAGGGCTCTCTGTCCCAGCTTTCTTATTCTGGGGATTGTGAGTCTAGAATTATAACCTTCAATTTCCTGAGGTGTGGGGGAGGGGTCTGGCTCCCTGGCGTCTCACTCCCTATGCGTGCTCTCCAGCACTTGCTTTTCAGCAATGGTCTCAGCTGTTTGTTGTTTGAGCTGATGTCTGGCACTTCCCCTGGGGGAGCAAGGTTACGTCTGGGCTCCTGGCATTGACCCCTGCCGACTCTGCCCCTCTGGGACTGATGAACTTCTACTATTTGACCACTGAAGCCCCACTACTTTCTGCTCAGTTCCAGCGTTTTTTTTTTTCCCCGAGGATTTCTCTGGGTGGGGAGGGGAGGGATTAGAGCCATTTACCTGGTCATTATGCCTCCTGGAAGTTCAAGAATCCACATTTCATACATTTGGGCTGCAAGCCTCAGGAGTAGGTGTTTCACGGTCGGTGGCGTTGTGCTGCCTCTCGTCACTTCCACAGACTGCGGTCCTGTGTTGTGTGGCCTGGGGATCTCCGCCAGTTTCAGGTGCCCAGCTTTCTCCCAGCCTGACTGCCACGTGGATTTCCTGGCCGGCCGCTTCCACTTTGGTCTGGAGCAGCTCCGCACTGAGCATTCTCCAAGCCTACAGATTCATGCCTTCAGCCTTTCAGACTCTCCCGGCTCGGATATTTGCCCCACTCAGACTGCTTGCGGTTTCTGACTCTCTCAAATCTGCTCAAATTCACTTTTTTTATGGGGATCTGACAGACCTTTTGAGAGAGTTCCAGTAAGACGCTGTCTTCATGCGGCCATCTTGGCTCCACCCCCCAGTCCATACCCAGCCTTCTGTATCAGGCAGATGTGGTTTGGAGGCCCAAACTAGGCAAAATAAGAGAGAAAAAGAGTAATTTAATATCAGTGGCACCTCACACATTACATTACCTATAATAGGCATTTACCAAATGAATAAAATAAATGACTAGTAGCATACAATATGAAATAAAATATTATCAAAGAAAATATAATATTACATAAAAATTATATTACATAAAATTATGTTATAACTAATATATTTTACATCCATAATTCAAAGATATAATGAATTTTATCAAACAGAAAAACCATAAAAAATATATGATTATATTGATAAAGGCATATGCAACAACAATGCTACTTGCCACTACTCTGGCTGTGCAAGACCAATAACACCATCACACAGCAGGGCTGCTAGCACAGGTTCTTTGATCTGCTTTTCTAAGGAAAGCAACTTAAGGGATTTACAATCTCACTTTAATTAAACATACATATATCATTGACTTAGTTCAGGGGAAAAGTTCGCACCCTGAACTTCAGAGAGAATACAAACAGAAATTACAAGCATACACTATATAAAGAGAGAAAATAAACACAAATCAGTAGACAGGCTTCTAATTGTCTAACTATAGCAATACATACAGTTACCAGAGAGAGAAGCACCAACATCTGGATTTTGGTGGGCTCTAGTGGCATACTAATCATATGGATTCTCTTCCTATGAGTAAGCCCTAAAACAACATGCTAACCTCAGAGCATATATACCCTTCTTCAGGGTCATAGGGAATCACAATCATGCAACTCAAAACCATTTGACATAAGCCTTCCTGTGACTTAAGCAGGTCATCAAAGACTCACAATTCAATCAAAGACTCTCGATTGAAACAAAGGCAGGACTCAAAGGCATTTGATTGCCTTAGTGCTGAAAAGCACTCCAAAACAAAAGAGGGTAAAAGTTCCACTTTGCTTGCCATAACAGCATAAAAACTACCTTAATAAAATATTCCATCTACTCAGGTTAATAATATTAATGTTAATAGGAATGACATTTTTCTTTAAGTTTATTTTTTAAATCTATGTAATCAATAGTTAACATTATAGGCAACAGAAAATGTTAGAGGCACTTCCACTAAAAATAGGTATAAAGTAAGGTTATCCATAGTCGCCTTTTCTGTTGAACTTATTTTAACAAGTTTTAGCTTTCATGTCTTAATAGTAAAAAATGAAAAATAAAATAAATATGTAGCTGCGATGAAGAAACTAAAATAGTGTTATTTGAAGATATGATTGCATACAGTTAATCCTCAATGCTTGCATGTTTAACTTTTATGACTTCAAGCATTTCTGTGATTTTTATTGGTAACTTCATTTTCACTTTCACACTGGCAATACTGCACATTCATGGCTCTGCAGAGCAGAAGAAAAATATGAGAGATGCAACACATGAAAATTTGCAGAGCAGCTGACAAATGAGGAGCCAGATGCAATGAACCAAGAAAGTCTCCAAGACAGCAAAAATGATGAGGAGGAATAAGCTCCCAAAATTGTGCACTTACAGCTTCCAAGTTTGAAGGGTGGCTTGGAATAATCAATCAGCTGGGTAGAGACATCCAGGCTACCATTTCCATTATTGATTGCAGCCTCAAGGTTAAACATCAGCTCATTTCTGCTATGCTTCTATACTATGAGACCAGTAAGGATCTCAAATGGCACATGAAGCAGAAGTTTCTGACAAATTATTTCAAGCTGGTGCATCTTTCATGATCTCTAATACCATCCACCAGCTGTGAAGTACAGTGGCTGAAATAATGTTGAGACCTCAGCAATCTGGCGTCTTCCATCAGCAGTGACTAAAATGCCAGCAACCTAACCTCTCCCTTGGTTTTCAGAGGGTGGATATGGTAGAAAGCTTTGCATCAGTATAGTATAGAGTACAATGCCCTCACACCACCATCTGACATAGTGGAAGGTAAGATTCAGGTTGAAAAAGATGTTTTAGTTTTAAGAATTTTATTTGCCGTATGATATTTTGGGCACTATAGATTTCATGTGTTATAAAAAGTGAACATAGTCTGAAATCAAAATTTTTTATTGAAATGTTTGCACAAAAGGTCACATAATTCATGAGAATTACTAGTAAGTAAAAATATTTTTCATGTTACCAATTTTATTTTGTGCTCTGCATTTTATGGGTTATTTCATGGTTACTGTGTTAGGAGAAGTGCATATATTCAACATTAATGTTTTGTTACAAAGAATTGTATGCAGATAGGTATATTTTCAGCAGTTTCTTGCAAAAGATTACAATTTCTGGTGGTTGGGGGAACCTATTTCCTGTCCTCCATAGGTTCAATATATCATCATTCATGTTTCTTACTTTTGCACCATTTTCTACAAATGTTACCCTGTGAAATTTGAGGATTGACTGCATTTAGAAAATCCAATAGATTCAACAAAAATTGAGCTATCAAATGACTCAGTGTGCTTTGATGAACTGACAAAAATAATCAGAAACTTATACCTAAGTATCACTTATAATAATGATAAAATGAACCAAATATTTGGACATTAATTGACCAAATCACATGCAATGCTGATATAAAGACAAATATAGGATTATCTAAAATGATAAAATTTATATTTAAAGACTCCAAACAAACAAAACAAAAACCGACTATCTCCTGTAGGGCTTATATTTAAATTCTATGGTATTTTCCATAGATGACATTTTAAGAACATTAAATTTAATACTATGTACTTCTGAGAATTACTAGTTCATAATTTCATGTCTAAAATCTTGACAGTATGCATACCTCTTTATCAATTATTTCTCCCTTAGGACTATAAACAAATTATCTTTAAATATAAGTTTTATCATTTTTTATAAATAAAAACTGGTCTAATATTCTAATAATTAGAGAATTGTGTATAAATATCCAATTGGCAGAAGATAGAACAAGAGAATTCATCATAGGTGAGGATTCTAGCAAACAGGAATTCCACAAGCATTGCTGCTAGAACTATAAAAAGAAACAGCCATCCTTTTGAAGAATCATCTGGAAGTATTACTGAGTTATCAAATAGTTCATACTCTGATCTAGAGTCTGCTAATGATGTTGTGACAAAACAAGAAAGACCTTACTCAAAACCCATCCAACCTATACCTCCCAGAGACTCCACTTTGGGGGCCTTTGATAATCCAGGTTTACTTTTTCTTCGTAGAAGGTATCAGAGCAATACCATAGACTTATAGATAGATATCTATAGCATTGTTTAGTGGAAAGAGAGACTGGTGTGGAGTGTGAAGACCTGCATTTAACATCTATCTCTATCACTTACTCCCTGTGTGACCCTAAAAACATATCAGTTAACTTCTCTGACCATTTCTTTACACGTTGGGAAAATGAGAGATTAAACTCAATGGTCTCTATGGTCCCTTCTGGAGCTAAATCTCTAATCCTATGAGTCAGCTTTGGTGTCTTATCATGGTGGGGAAGGTGCGAGGAGGTCACCCTGTATTCTCAAAGGCTCTGTGGACCTCCAACAAAAGAAGCTCTGGTAGGTCCAAGTTGGAAAAGTTTTGCTTAGAGTTAGGTCCTGAAAAAGGTCTGTCCATCTGTCATCTGAGGACCAGTAGAACTAAGTTCAGAGGGATTCATTCTGAGCCAGTTGGCCATCAATGAAGCTTTGTTTTAAGTTTTTTTTTTTCCACAGCAACTCAGGAAATTTACCTAGCTATGTATGGAGAGATTGTGATCTGTATTACTGGTGGATGAAAAATCATAGAGCATTGCAAGAACTAGAGTGTTATTATTATCTTTATCATTGCTAGTAATAATACTATATTATTTACCTTTCAGAAAGAAAAAAAATAGTTGTCAGTTCAGTAGGGAAATAGTAGTGGTTAAGTTCAATCTCCCTAAAATCTCTGAAATGTTGTTTTAATCTGTCAGCTTTTTTTTTTGAAACTGGGTTTCCCTATCTCACCCAAGTTAGAAGTAGAGTGGCCACTTATGGATCAACTCTGTTTCTGATAGGGACAGAAACTTTGCTCTGCTCCATTTCCAACTTAGACTGATGTTCTCTCATGAGCAGCCTGATGGCCCCCTCGCCACACTGGAGCCAGACTTAGTGAAGACATGGGATTAGCTTTTGGCCTTACTACAGATCAGAACTCCCCAAACTCAAGAGATTCCCTAGAAGCAAGGATTATGGGCTTGTGGCACCACACCCAGCAGGATTTTGTGTACCATTGCAATCTTTTCCTCACCAGTTTAAAGAAAGGTGTTATTTCTGTTTAGCAAAAATGCCATTTTTAGTCCTTTTCATGATTGAAAAATATGTGATGAAACTTGATTGATGGTTAGTAAGGTTTCACTTAGTAAATTCTTTATTTCTCCTGGGGAAAAAATTCTACACTGCCACAGATGGTTCATCAGCAATGAATTCCTGCTTTTGGCCTTGCCATATCATGGAGCAAGTTTTGAATGAAGTGCTTATCTTATTTGACATTCATAAAAATCAGTATGAAAGTGACAAATACTCTCACCACCAGCTTTTATGAAAATGGCTTAAAATCTGTAAGGCTTTCAATCATCAGTTCTAAAGTAAAAGAAAGAACAGGTTTCCATTATTATGTTCCAAGAAATCTTTTAAAATGATAACCTTTTTAATATTTTTTACAAAGAAAAATGCATTCGAGACTAAAGAAGGAATCATGTAGTGAATTATGCATTTCCCATGCTCTAACCTTGAACTAGTTTCCTCTTTTAGCTTCCTAAAGATAGTCATTGAAGTACATTTACAGTACAGACAGTAGCTGCTATCATTCATTCTGCTGTATGTATGTTTGATCACTCTTCCCACAGAGTTGGATTTTGGGGGGCAGTGGGGAAAGGACTGGTGGTGTTTAAAAAAAAGAGGAATTCTCCTCAATGATTATATCTAAACCTGCTTTTCTACTTACAATGCCTTTCTTAAATCTGGAATTAGCAGAAAGTAAAAAGTTAAACATATACCTGGTACTAATTAATCCCCAGTTTCCTAGACATTGAGGTTAAGACAAAGAAGAATTTCTTATTAATTTAGTTCTACTTTATTCTGCATCTTTCTATGTAAGGATATACTATTGTTTTCATCAAAATGCTCTGTCAAGTCTCTACCTACAAACATGACTTCTAGATTCAATTAATCAATAAAAAAAATTAATAAGCACCTACTATGTGTGAAGCATTACACTAAATATTGTGGATACAAAAAAAGAGGCAAAAGACAATACTTGCCCTCAAGAAACTTACTCTCTAATGGGGGAGACAACAGGCAAACAAATAGAGAGAGAGAGAGAGAGAGAGAGAGAGAGAGAGAAACAGAGAGAGAGATTATATACGTATATACATATGTAATGGAAAATAGTTAACAGGATGGAGGCACTGAAATTAAGAAGGACTGGAGAAGATTTCCTATAGAAAGTGGGACTTTAGTTGAGACTTAAAAGAAACCAGGGTGATCAGTAGTTGGAGCACAGGGGTGAGAGCATTCCAGGCATGGAGGACAGCCAGAGACAATGCCCAGAACTGAGAGATGGAGTGCATTCTTCATGAACAGACAGGAGGCCAGTTTCAGTAAATCAAAGAATCCATGTCTGGTAGTAAATACTGGAAAAGCAGAGGAGTCTAGGTTATGAAGGGCTTTGAATGCCAAACAGAGCATTTTGTATTTCCTCCTATAAGTAATAAGAAGCCATTAGAGTCTATGGGGGAAGGGTGGAATGACATGATTAGACCTACACTTTAGGAAAGTCACTTTAGTGGTTGAATGGAGAATAGTTTGGAGTATGGAGAGATTTGGCCAGGTGGGCAGACACCAGCAAACTATTGTAATAATCCAGGTGTGAGGTAGTGAGGGCCTGTACCAGAGTAGTGGTGGTGTCCAAGGAGAGAAGGTTTGGGGGTATTTGAGAGATGTTGCAAAGGTGAAATTGATGGACCTTTGTCAACAGCTTAGATATGGGAGGTGAAAGATAGTGAGGAATCCAGGATGACTCCTAGCTTTGAACCTGAAGGACTAGTAGGATGGTGTTGGCCTTTATAAAAATAGGCAATATAAGAGTGGGGAGGGTTTAGGAGGAGAGATAATGAGTTCTGTTTTGGACACATATAGTTTAAGATGTCTGCTGTATATCTAGTCCTAGATGTCTGGTAGGGAGTTAGAGATGTGACATTCTCTAATGGTGGATGTGTCCTTTGCAAATTTTCACAAATCGAGATAGCAGAGAGTAAACGAGGAAGAGCAAGAACGTCACTATTGCTGAATTGAAGAGTACATGAGGGGAATAATATGCTAAAAGACTAGATTGGTAAGAAGAAGCCAGGTTCTAGAAAGCTTTAAATGCCAGAGAAGTTTATAGTTGAGCCTACAGGCAATCGGAAGCCATTGACGTTAATTGAGTAAACGGGTGAAAGCTCAGACATTTGCTTTAGGAAGGTCACCCTGGCAGCTGTGAGAAGGATGGATGCCCCAGACACTTATTAGCTGTGTGTTCTTATGAAAGTTGCTTAGCCTGTCTCTGCCTTGGTTTCCTCACCTGTAAAATGAAGACAATAATAGAACCCACCTTCTAGGATTGTTGTGAGGGTAAAATGAGAAAGGATATGCAAGGTGCATTGCAAACCTTAAAGCACCATATACATGCTATCTGCTGTTGTGATTGAGGCAGAGGGACCAATCAGAAAGTATTGAAATCATCCAGTCTAGATGAGGGACTGAACCATGGTAAAAGCTATGTGTGTGTGAGAGAAATGTATGAAGTAAGAGGAGCGGAAAGATCTAGACAAAGATCTTTAGGAAAATGTGAGGGGTGAGATCACTTTCAGGGAAGGCCAAAGGGAGGACGTGATACCAGAACAACTCTTCTTTACATGGTGTTTTCTGGTTTGCAAGATACCCTACATATTTATCTCATTTTTACCTCAAAATAACCCTGTGATGTAAGTAGAAAATAAATAGATTAGATATAGTCATTTGAAATGGTTCTCTTGTTCTTGCTGCTTATGTGTAGACTTGTTCAGGTTGCTTAACCTGAGGCTTAGTGTTTTAATCTGTGAAATGGGTTGGGGCTAGATGACTTCTCAGACTCCTTCTAGCCCCCAAATCATTTCCTATATGTCAACTTTGTATAGTCTATAATCAGTCCAAGAGGCAGGGTAGTGTAGAGCCAGTCTCAGAGTCAATTCCACCAGAATTCAAGTCCTGCCTTGGACACCCATTCTGGCCATGAGACCTTATGAAACTCTCTAAGACTCTATGTTCCTTGAGAGTAAGGATTGTCTCATTCTTTGTATCTTTGTATTTCATTCTCTGGCATATAGTATATGCACCTTGTGCACCATCCTTCTCAGCGCTAGTGCTGACCCTCTGAGATTGGCCCCAATTAATTAATATATTTGTTTGTTTGGGGAGGCAATCAGGGTTAAGTGACTTGCCCAGGGTCACACAGCTAGTAAGTGTCTGAGGCCAGATTTGAACTCAGGTTCTCCTGACTTCAGGGCTGGTACTCTATCCACGGTGCCATCTTGCTGCCCCTTTGCTCTATTTTATTGAGTGTGTGTATCTTACATGTACATAGTGGTTTACATAACCTCTCCCCATTGATCGTGAGCTCCCTAAGACGAGGAACTATCTTTTGGCTTTCTTAGTATCCCCAGTTCTGCGCATAGCACCTGGCACATATCGCTCAGTACTTAACGATGGTTGACAACTTGACTTGAGTGGATATAAAGCTGTCACTGATGTAGCACTTTAAGGTATGCAAAGCACTTGACCAATACCGTCTGATTTTACCTTACAAAAGCCTTGGATATCAAAGCTGTTACTAGCATTGCCATTTTATACATTAGAAGACTGAGGAAAATGGAGATGAAAATATAAATTATTTGAGGCTGGATTTGAACTCAGATCTTCCTGACTCCAAGACAAGTGCTCTATCAATATTATACCAACTTGCTGCCTCTGAACTGAAAATCCCTTCCCAGGTAGGCTGTTTGATAAAATAAATGTATAACATTCAAAATAATGTAATTCTGTACAATTCTTTTAATTCTTTTAAAACTAGACTATGCCACAAATGATTTGCTCACAGGCCACCTCCTCCATTTGGCTTTCTCTAATTACCCCTAACTGAAAGTGATTTCTCTAAGATTTCCCTAGAGTGCTTTGTTTGAATCTTTCCTTTGCTCCTGTCACTTCCTCTGTAGCCAATAAAAGGCCATGTAACAGTTTAAAGGGGTAGGAGAATTAGAAAGGGGGAGCTCTGATGATTGATTTCATGGGGCACCCATTGCTCAGGCATGACATCAATAGCACAGCACCCTCAAACACCAAGAAGCAACTTCCAGTTTCACCTAAAAGTAATCACATGTACCACCTCCTCCCTAACTTCCAGGCCTTCTCAAACCCTGAACAAAACTGCACAAGCCTTCAATATCCTAAACCTCTTGTTCTCTTTCAGAACCCTCTGTTTTGCAGAAGTGGTCAGGGCCATGTTAAGGATAAAGTTCAAGGCCCAAAAGTCCATTGTGAAAAGATGTGATGCTTTTTCAAACATACACACACACACACGCACACACACACACACGCATGCACACATACACATACACTCATGACCACCTCACTATCTTTGAATACCAAGGGGCTCTAAACCCATTTGTGTCATGCACAGTTTTGGCAGTCCGGTGAAGTCTACGGACTCCTCAGAATAATGTTTTAAATATATGAAATAAAATATATAGAAGTGCAATGGAAACCAATTATACTCAAATTCATTTGTCAAAAAATGAATATATGGTGTGCTTAGGAACATGGACAGCCTAACGCCCAAGGCCACACTATTCATCCAAATTTTGGTCATCTTTATCTAAAAGAAAAAATGAAAGATATCAACAAATATGAACCCTACCAAAAAATAGACAAATATGACACAAAACCACATGAGTAGCCCAAGACAGGAAAGAAAGTCCTATTTCAATCTCAGATAGAAAAATCACATACAGCAAGCTACGTGGGAGATCTCTACACATACAGCAGCTGCAAAGGAAATAATCTGAAGAGGACATAATGGTCTGGAGACTGTAGGATAGTAGAGTATATTTTGGAATTTCTCTCATTTTCATATGCTCCTCAATTAGGATAGACCCAGCTGAATAATTCTTATCCTAGCAATAAGGCAATATGAAGCTGTGCATTTGCAAGCTACATAATGGGGCTGCACAATGTGAGTGATGAACCAGACCAGTTTGAGAGGCAGTGTCATAGAAAGAAAAAAATAGTCAGAAAGTCTGGGTTCAAATTCTGATTTCTAAACTTGGAACCTCTGGGACAACAGACCAATCAACCAATCTACCTCAGTCTCAGTTTCATGATTTGTAAAATGTAGATAATAATACTCACACTCCCTAACTCTCAGAGCTCTTGGGTGGAAATGCTTTATATACCTTGTTGCTCTCTAAAAAATGTGGGCTATCACTCTCCAATTCTCTTCTCTGGAGAAGGAGTTACTATTTGTCATTCTACTCTTTTGGTCATTAGAGGAGAGTCAGACCAAATAAATAGATCTCAGTGTTAACTACAGATGCTAATGAATTTTTCAGCCATTTTTACTGTCCTGCATACAAATACATTATAAGTAATTATTGTGGGAACCATCCATCAAATAGCTTTGATATTTGGTGAAAGGCACTTTGTAAACTACAAGGCAGCAGAGACATATGAGCTAAGATTGTTACTATTATTTTTTTATGTGAAATAGTCTGATTTTTCATTTATACCACTAGATGAATGGATTGTCAAGTTTATGGATACCTCACTTATTTCATAAAATTCAAACCTAACATAAAATAGAGAAAACAAAAATAATGCAAAGTAAAAAATGGAGATGGATATCAGCGATGCTTAGTGAATAGAATCTCTCTTCACTATTCTTCATGGTTTCCTGCCCGCCCCAAAGAGGCAGTATGGGGTAACAAAAAGAGTTCTAGACTCATCGTACTTAAGTGCAAATATGGATACATCCTTACCATTGAATTGGCTAGGACTTTATTAGGTTTAAAGGACCTCTGGGCTTTGCCACCTACATAGTATTTTATTTTTAGGATTTGAGGCCCTGTCATTGGCCCTGCAGCTGGATTCCCTGACATGTGATGCCCTGTCTAATTGGAATATGAGTGTCATGAGATCAGGAACTGATCCAATAGTTTAATTTCAAAGATGAGTAACTTCAAGCCCAGGGGCATACCCAAAGTCTCATAGGTAGTAAGCAACCGAAACAGTATTTGAACATAGATCTTCTGATGCCTGAGCGATTACTATTTGAACTGCTTCTCCAGTAAAGTCTCATAAAGTTTTTGAACTTCTATGTCCTTATTGATAATAGGGATAATAATACTTTCAGGACTTACCTCACAAGGGTATCATAAAATATTTTGCCAACCATAAAGCAGTATATAAACGTGTTATATTGTGATAAGTGTTGATGTCTTAGATTTCTCGATATCAGAAAATGGACTCTGGCAAATGTCTTCCATGTGATTTATCTTGAAGGTTCATGCAGTCATTGCTCATTGATACGCATGTACAGATATACAAAGAGGCTTGTTTGTTCATGCCCATTTAAAATAAGGGCCAGAAAAGTAGATGAATGATTCTACTTTGCTCTAAGCTTGAAGAAGATGGGAAGCTTTTAAAATACCATGAACTTATCTCAGAGTCACTTAATGTGGTAACCTCAGAGAGAAGTACATATTTCTTCCCACTGACCCTCTCTAACCTGTCAAGTCCTTACTTTCATTTGCTGTCTCTCTGGAGCTGATACAAAGGCCATCTTTCCTTGAAACCTTCTTTATTTCCTTTTGTAACCCACATTTACTGACTTGACCTTGGGCTTCTTGCCATTGTTCTGTATATCCATCAATGCTTTCTTGGCAAGAGATTTTTCTCTACCATCTCTCAGACAACAGTATAGACCTTTCACACTGTAATAAATGTGCACATTCAACTCTTGCTCCAAGCCAGGAGTTTATTGTTCCTCTTTCTTTGACGTTGGTTGCCCCTTAATCACATGGTTCAGCATGAAGAAATATTTGTAAAGTTAGCTTTTCAGAGGAAAGAAATCCAACTAAGTCTACAAAATATATTTTGTAATGACTAGAGGAGGTTTGTTGATGGCTGAAGATATTTCAATGCTTCTAAAATCATGCTAAATAAATGTGCTGTTAAGTGGAGTATTTTGTAGATTTGAAAATGTTAAAATGGAATGCAAATGGACATGAGAACATATGTGCTAAGTGCCTCAGAAAGATCGTGTAAAACCTAAATGGTCCCAGGCAGAGCAGACATGAAGAAAGTCAGACTGTTAATGTCCTAGAGAAATTTAATAATCATAATATTCATTTATATCTCCTTCCTATTTTCTCTATCATCTATCTAATTTGATTGCTTGTTCATTCATATTTCCATTTGTTTGGTGGTTGTTTGCTTATTTAGTTAGTTATTGGGGTTTTTTCCCTATGGGAAATTGACCATATTTCCAGACATATGAGTTTGTGATCTCTTGCAAAGGGGATACAGATAGCATAGCAGCCCTGGAATATATATATATATATATATATATATATATATACACACACACACATATATATAGATATATATAGATATAAGTAATATACATATATACTGTCACATACATATAGAAAAAATATATATATATTTGTGTATGTTGGTATACATATTATATACACACATACATATATATGAAGGATAGTACCAGAAAATGTCAGAACAAGCTATACAAACTTTGAGGATGATGGAAAGGTTTGTGTATGTGAAAAATTCTTAACTTATTTGAAAAGCTACAATTTACCATGTATCACCTAAGCACTTAAATTAGTATGATTAATTTCTATGAATCCTAAAAATTCAACATGTGGCGTAATGGTTTAGATTAGCAATGGCAATAGAAGCATAAACCCTATAGACTATCTTTCTATGCCAATATAGTACTCAAAATAATACTTGTCTGGTATGGCTAAAAATATAGTTTTCTTTTCCTAACACCATAAATCTATGATATCATTTACTGTTGCAACTTGATGGGAATTTTCTATGAGGACTAAACTCTGTGAAAATTCCCAAAACATTCCATTGGATGAGAAATGGTTTATGTCAGCAGGAATACATGGCATATTTTAATTAATACTGATTTCTCAATGAATAAATAGACCTCTCAGAAACTCTCATTGATGGTAATGTACCATCGTGTATTGAGGTATATTTCTTATCTCTGCTCTTGACTTTGTCTTCATAAGGCTATCTGACTGACTTTCAATAAAACTGAATAGTCAGTTTAACAAATTAATCACTTTAACTATTTTTTGCTACTGTATTACCCCTAAAATTCCCTCAAAATTTGGATTGATGACCATAGTCCCTGAGGGAGTTAATCCACTCAGCTTTGGATGTTCTATTCTGTCATTAAGCTATTGTGATTGACATGTGAGTTAACACAAATTTACCTACCCCACTATATCTAGTCAACCCCATACTAGCCCATGCTTCACATGACTGTCAACCATATACCTGGGCTGTCTTGCCAACTGACCTGTCACTGCCTATATGCCCTTTCTACGTGTAACTATAGTTTGGTGTAGAAAAGACAGCTCATTATTTTAATACATTTTGGAAAAGACATGTCAATAGAATTTTCTATGGCTTTTAAGTCACCATCTCCATGATTCCCAAGACCAAAACTCCCTTCCTTGGACATTATCCCCTTACATGAATTATAGCCCTTGATTAGAATGTAAGCCTCTTAGGGGCAGGGACAGTCTCATTTTTGTATTTGTAATCCCAGGGTTTAGCATAGTAGATAGAAGAGAGCTCTAAATAAATGTTATTTCATTCATACATTGAATTTTTCACTTGTGTGGATGTACCTTTTAAGCCAAATCTATTGATATGCTTCAATGTAATAAAGTTACCATTTTTAAAGCAATGGAACCCTGGTTAAGAACCCTTAATCTAAAAATCATTTTTTATTAAAAATAAAAGCTGCTGATAAATTCTTGACTTGATAAAATCCTTCTTTAATAGGTAGAGGAATCGATGATGGAAACTACCATTTTGCATCTGATTTTGCCCAATAAAGAAGAAAGTGTTACTAAAACAAAAATGACAACAAACATCTTAGAATTCCTTATAAATAATAAGGGAAACTTCAAGCAAAGTTTGATGTGCACATAATGGCTGTGGAGAGTGGATGTAAAACTTCACTGAAAAGACAGGCAAAAAAATCCGTAGCCTAATGGCACCTGGGTTACATAGTGGTTAGAGTGCCAGGGCTGAAGTCAAATCTGTCCTCAGACATTTACTGGCTGTGTAATTCTGGACAAGTCACTCAATTCTATTTGCCTCAGTTTCCTCATCTGTAAAATGACCTAGAGTAGGAAATGGCAAACCACTTCAACACCTTTGCCAAGAAAACCCCAAATGGGCTCACTAAGAGTCAGACATGACTGAAAAAATTGAACAACAAAAGAATCATTCTGGGAATCTAGGCTCAAGAGATTTGGCAGACTGACAATGACCTACTAATAGCAAATTCTTCAAATGAAAATATTAAAAAGAAATCTACAAAGAGACCAAAATGGCTGAGGAGGGAATTTGTAGGTCATCTTAGCTTTTAAAACACAGAATCATAGATTTAGAACTAGAAGGAATATTAGAAGTCACATAGTCCAACCTCCTGCTCCCCACCCACACACATTATAGGTGAGGAAACTAAAGATCATGCAAGTAGTAAATGGCATTTTTAGACGGAAGCAAGCACTGATAACGGAGGAGGAATATAAAAGAATGGTAAAGTTCTTTAAGAATAATATTAAAGAGACTAAAAAGCCAAGAACTAGCAGTATGTAGGGACTTTTATAAAGCTATGCTGAAGAAAAGAGAAAGATAAAAGAAAAGATAGTTCTGAACCATTACTTGGAGTAGGTAGAAGGGTCATGGTGGATTATGGAGAAAACAATGGGAAGAACTCAAATCTTATAGATTTTGGGGGCTTTTCCCCCCTGATCAAGGTGAATGACCTTAAATGGAAAAATGTGGGGAAAGTACTTGTTTAACAGGGAATAGTAACCCAAGTGGGGGAGTGGTTAAGAAAACACCTAGCTAAATCAATGATTTCAGGTCATCAATCCTGGAAAATTATCCCATGGTAATGAAATAACTTCTTAATACCATTGTGAGACACTTTGAATGGTCTTTGAAACATTGTAGAGAAGATAGGTGCCACCAGATTATAGTTAGGCCAGTCTAGGAGGATCACAGATCCAGCACTAGCGTCCTAGTAGTGCAAGCCCTTCATTTTATCAGTGATGAAACTGAAGGCCAAGAAATAGGTTAAAATATAATGGACCTAGAACTAGTTGGATGACCACATTAAAAAAAACAAACTATTTGTTAATCACTTAAAGGCAATGTGTTTGGAAGTAGGTAACTAGTGAAGTACTAATGCAATCTATGTCTGGCATAGAGCAATTTATAATTTTTATCAACAACTTAGAAAAAGGCATAGATGGTACAGTCATCACATTTACAAAATTTCTCAAAATAAAGAGAGAGAGAACAAACAAAGTAGATCACAGAACTGGGATTCAAAAGGATCTTGACAAGCTAGAGCATTGGGCTAAATGTAACAAAATTAAATTCTAATTAAGGATAAATGTAGCTGGAGGGTGGAGCCAAGATGGTAGAGTAACAGAACTCACTTGAACTCTCCTAATTTGCATCCAAACAACTTTAAAATAATGCCTCAAATCAAATTCTGGAGTGGCAGAACCAACAAAATGTTGGGGTGAAACAATTTTCTAGCCCAAGACAACTTAGGAGGTCAGCAGGAAAGGTCTTTCTCAACAAGGTGGTGGTCTGCCCAGAGTACAGTGCAAGCTTCACAGACCACACTATGGGTGGAGTTGTATCATGGGCAGAAGCTTCAGGAGCTCTCAGTCCACAGATAGTGGTAGGCAAGGTTCACAAAAGTAGTCAGAAGGAAATTATAGGATACCCTTCACTGGCACTGGGTGCAGGAATCTGTTTTATTGCCTATACACAGTTCCAGGTCAAGGTTCCAAGGTGAAAAGGAACACTAGTGCACTAGAGTTTACAGTATTAGGGGAGAAGAAGCTGTGCTCACAGTTCCAGGGTGGGGAGGAGTGCTTGTGGAAGTTCCCAGGAAAGAGCACAGGCCAGAAGAGCAGTGGCCACATGTCTCCTTATCTCATACCACATTGGAAAAACTGAAAACTTTCAGACTCCCCAAAACTAGTTCTGAAAAGATCCCAATTTATCACAAAGTTAAAACTTTAAAAAAATTGATGGAAATTCAGAAGAAAAAAAAGAACTTAACCATAGAAAATTATTATGGAGAGAGCAAAGAACAAGAACCCAGAAAAAAACAAAATCAAAGCAGCTACAGGTAAAGTTTCAAGGAACACTCTGCTTAGAAAAGTTCAAAAAGGACTTTAAGCATTGAATAAAAAAGGTAGAGGGAAAATTGGGAAAAGGAATGAGAATGATGAGAGAAAATCATGAAAAGGGAGCCTACAACTTGGGTTTTAGAAAGTCTTAAAAATACTGAAGAATTATAAATAAAATTATTTATAGAATAAATAATAAAATAATAAAATTTGGCAAAATAGTAAAAGAAGAACAAAATTCCATGTAAGAGACAAACTCCTTATTGAAGTCGAATTGGCCAAAGGAGAAAAAAAGGTACAAAAAAGTCACCAAAGAAAAGAACACCACAAAAAGGAGAATTGAACAAATGGAAACAGAGGTACAGAAGCTCACTGGAAAAAAATAATTACTTAAAAACTATAACTGGGCAAGTAGAAGCTAATGACTCCATGAGACGCTGAGAAACAGTAAAAACAAAATCAAAAGAAGGAAAAATAGAATAAAATATGAAATATCTCATTGGTGGGGAAATGACTTTGAAAATAGATTGAGGAGAGACAAATTAAGAATTATTGGACTACCCAAAAACCATGATCCAAAAAGAGAGCCTAGAAATCATATTTCAAGAAATAATTAAGGAAAACTGCCTAAATACCCTAGAACAGGAGGGTAAACTGGAAATAGAAAAACAATTCATTGATCATGTTCTGAAAGAGATCTGAAAATGAAAACTCCCAGGAATAATATTGCCAAATTCCAGAGTTCCCTGGTCAAACAGAAAATATTGCAAGCATCTAGAAAAAATTCAAATATCTTGGAGCCACAGCCAGGGTAACACAAGATTTAGCACTAGGATTACAACCAAGAATCACCTACCCAGAAAAATTGAGTATAATCCTTCGGGGGTGGGGGGGAGGGAATGAACCTTCAATGACATAAAGTACTTTCAATCAGTCTTGATGAAAAGACCAAAGATGAATAGAAAATTTGACTTTCAAATGCAAGACTCAAGGGGAACATAAAAAGAAAAACAGGAAAGTGAAATCATAAGGAACTTAATAAGGTTAAACTGTTTGCATTCCTACATGGGAAAATGATACTTGTAACTTATAGAAACTTTCTCATTATTAGGGCAGATATAAGGAGTATATATAGACAGGGAGCACAAGTGAGAGTTGAATATGAAGGGATGATAGCTAAAATTTTTTTAAAAATAAACTTAAAGGGTGAGAGAGGAAGGTACTGGGAGAAAGGGAAAGAGAGAAGTAGAATGGGGTAAACTGCATCACAATAAACAGGCAAGAAAAAGCTTTTACAGTGGAGGGGAAGAAGGAGGAGATAAGGGGGAGTGAGTGAACCTTACTTTCATCAGAATTGGCTCAAAGAGAGAATAAAATACACATTCAATTGGGTATAGAAATCTGTCTTACCCTACAGGAAAGTAGGAGGAGTGGAAGTTAAGAGAACAGGGAGTCATAGAAGGGAGGACCAATTGGACAGTTGGAGAAATATTAATTGCTCATGGGTTGGCAGAGCTATTATTATAAAAATGACGATTCTATCTAAATTAATTAATTTATTTTGTGCCATACCAAGCAAATTTCCAAAAAAAAATTACTTGATAGCTCTGTAATACCAAAATAATACCAAAATTCATCTGGAAGAACAAAAGATAAAGAATATCAAGGGAATAAATAAAAAATGTGAAGGCGAACTAATTGCACCAGATCTCAAACTTTATTACAAAGCAGTAATCGTTGAAAGAGAGTAGTACATCCATAGAATAGATTAGGTACACAATATAGAGTAGTAAATGACCATACTAATCTAGTGTTTGACAAACTCAAAGATCCAAGCTTTGGGAAAAAGGAAACACTACTTGACAAAAATTGCTTGCAAAATTGGAAAATAGCTTGACAGAAACTGGGTATACACCAACATCTCACACATATACCAAGATAAGTCCAAAATGGGTACATGATTTAAAAATAAAAGTTGATATCATAAGCAATTTAGGGGAGCATGAAATACTTTGCCTGTTATATTTATGGGTGAGGGAAGAATTTATGACCAAACAAGAGATAGAGATCATTATGGGGTGTAAAATGGATAATTTTGATTGCATGAAATTAAAAAAGTTTTTGCACAATCAAAACCAATGCAATCAAGATTAGAAGGAAATCAGAAAAGTGGAGGAAAATTACAGCAAGTTTCTCTGATAAAATATATACATAAATCAGTCAAATTTATAAGAATGAGTCATTCCCCAATTGATAAATGGACAAAGGATATGAATAGGAAGTTTTCAGAAATAATCAAAGTTATCAATAGTCATTCGAAAAAATGCTTCTAAATCACTATTGATTAGAAAAATGCAAATTAAACCATTCTGGAGAATAATTTGGAACTATACCCACTGGGCTATAAATCTCTGCGTTCTCTTTGATCCAGCAATACCACTATTAGGTTTGTTTCCCAAAGAGATTAAAGAAAAAAGAAAAGATCTTACAAGTACAAAAATATTTATAGCAGCTCTTTTGGTGATATAGAAGAATTAGACATTGAAAAGATCCCCCATAAGTTAAGGAATAGCTGAACCAGTTGTGGTATATGATTGTGATGGAACACTATTGTAATATGAGAAATGACAAACAAAATGGTTTCATAAAATTTTGGGAAGATTTATATGAACTAAAAGTGAATTAAGCATAACCAGGAGATCATTGTACACAGTAATAGCGATATAGCATGGTCAACTGTGAATGACCTAGCTTTTCTCAGCAATACAATGATACAAGACAGGACTTAATGATAAAAAAATTCTTTCCACTTCTAGAGAAAGAACTGATGGAGTCTGAATGTAAATTGAAGCATTTTTTCCTTTATTTTTCTTTTGGTCTGTGTTCTCTTTTGTACCATGGCCAAATGGAAAATGTGTTTTGCATGACTGTACATGTATAATCTATATCAAATTGCTTGCTTTCTCAAAGAAGGGGAATTTGGGGGAGGGAGGGAGAGAATTTGGAACTCAAAAATTATTTTAAAATGTTAAAATTGTTTTTATGAGTAATTGAGAAAAAGAAATAAAAACATTCTTTAAAAATAGTTAGCATAAGTTGTTTTTTTGTATTTGGGTATAAAAATCAACTTTACAAGTATAAGATGGAGGAAGCCTCGAAAGATAACAGTTCTTCCAAAACATGGGATTTTAGTGGACTACAAGCTCAATATTAATTGTCAATTAATGTGACAGCTAAAAAAAAGCTAATGTAGTATTGTGTCACATTAAGAGAGGCTTACAAAGGGCTATAAAACAGTACATACTCTTTGACCCAGCAATACCACTTCTAGGGTTGCATAATGAAGAGATCATAAAAATGGGAAAAGGACCCACATGTACAAAAATTATTTATAGCAGCTCTTTTTTGTTGTGGAAAAGAATTGGAAATTGAGGGGATGTCCATCAATTGGAAAATGACTAAATAAGTTGTGGTATATGAATGCAGTAGAATACTATTGTTCTACAAGAAATGATGTGCAGGTAGACTTCAGAAAAACCTGGAAATACTTATGTGAACTGATGCTGAGTGAGGGGAACAGACCCAGGAGAACATTGTATACAGTTACAGCCACATTATGTAATAACTAACTTTAGTAGACTTGGCTCTTCTTAGCAATGCAAGGTTCTAAGACAACTTCAAAAGGCTCATGATGGAAATTACTATCCACATCCACAGAAAGAATTACAGAAGTGAGTGCAGATCGGGGCATACTATTTGCTTTCTCTTTCTCTCTTTTTGTTTTGTTTTCTTTTGTTTCTTCTTTCTTGTGGTTCATTCTATTGGTTACAATTCTTCTTTACAACATGACTAATGTGAACTATATTTAATATGAATGTATATATGGAGCCTATATCAGATTACATGCCATCTTGGGGAGTGTAGAGGGAAGAGAAGGGGAGAAAATTTAAAATTCAAAAGCTCGTGGAACTGAATGTTGTAAACTAAAAATAAATATTTTTTTTAAAAGAGAGGCATAGCTTACAGGCATATAGAAGTATTAGTCCTCACTTTACTATACCCCATTAGGATATATTCCTGTAGACTTCATCTAGATTACCTTCAGTTCTGGGTGCCACAGTTTAAGAAGGACATTGAGAAGCTGAAGAATGTCCTGAGGAGGATGTCCAGAATGGTTAAAGATTACAAGTTCATCATATATGAGGATTTCTTGAAGAAACTGGAGAAAAGAAGATCTACTGGGTGTATGATAGAGGTCTCCAACTATTTGAAGGGCTGACAGGATTAGAATCACTCTGTCTGGTCCCAGTAGGCTGAACTATGAAGAAAAAGTGGAAGCTACAAAGAGATAATTTCTTTTTGATGTGAGGAAATTTTTCTTAATACTTCGGGCTGCCTAGGAGTGGAACGGGTTGACTTGAGAAGTAGTAGATTTCCTCTCTTTGAAGGTCCTTAAATAGTTGATGAATGACCACACATCAAACATGTTATAGACTGGATTCTTTTCATCACTATATTGACTTAGATGAGCATTGAGATCCTTTCCAACTCTCCAATTCTGTGATTCTGCCAAGGGTCACAGTGTTATTAAGCACCAGAATCTGGATTTTAATCTCACCCCTGACTCCAAAGCCATTTCTACTATTCCAGGCTGCCTCCCTGTCCTTCTTAAGATAAAATAGTTGGGGAAGGTGATTTTTTCCAGCTATCTACCAGTGAGATTTGGCATTTTGATAAATTTCTAGAAAGTTTTGCTAAATAGTTTGTAAGCATTTAGAAAAGAAAGCAGTGATCATTCTAAAATTTTTTGACTCATCAAACACAAATCCTGCTAAATTAACTCAATCACGCAAAAGGAGAAAAGGAAGCAAAAAGGTAGAAAAGGATGATTTGGGTGTAATGTCTACATTTTAACTCAAGGGGACCCAGTATATTTCAGAGTAAAAGAAACTACCTAAGCCAGAAGATTATAATAGCTTTTGGTTTGAATGCGAAAGTGTATTTTCAAGGTCTTGGTCAAAGTATTCAGAAGACATTACTAGGATTAACATTAGGAATCTAGGAATTTCTTCATAGAATCTACCTTTCTTTCAATATCTTCAAGCTTTTTGGCCGAGATCAGAATTTTATAATCCTGAGCCAAAGATATTCTAATGATTCCAAGAGTCATGCCATGTCATGTCATGACATAAATCCATGTCATAACTGAATCACAGCCACTCCAATGATTAACCTCTCAAGGTTGCAGTCATCTCTCTCAAACTCTAAATTGAGATTGACTGCTGATCTGCCCTTGTTGAAGGAATTTCCTTCTTAGAATTTCCATACACCAATGGAATCACAGGCTTAAACCATCTCCTCTACTAAGTATATATAAAAAGTAGATTGTTGGATCGTGGTAATGCAGTATGTATTACTGATACTGTGCTGTACTATATTAGATGGCATAGAGTAGATAGAGTGCTGAGTCAGGAAGACCTGAGCTCAAATCCAGCCTTAGATACTTTCTAGCTATGTGTTATGGTAATTAGGGGTTTTTTTGCTTTTTTTTTTTTTTTTTTTTTTACTGTTTTCTCCTTTGGAATGCTGAGGTAGTCAAGTACCTTTGATGAGTTTTGCTTTTCAAATGTAATGGTAAGCAAAGTGGACTTTTTGTTGTCTTTCTTTTGAAGTGCTTCTCAGCACTGAGGAATCTTTCATTGAATTGGGAGTCTTTGATGACCTGCTCACATCAAGGGAAGGCCTAGTTCCACCCTCTGACCCTGAGCAAGCTTTTAAGTCACAAGAAGGCCTAAGTCACGTGGGTTTGAGTCGCATGGTTGTGACACCCTTTAACCCTGAAGCAGTCTATATAAACTCAAAGGTTAGAGTTTTGCCTTTGGGGATCTCACTCACTGGAAGAGTGTCTTGTGATTTGACTAAATGAGACTCTGGGTAGCCATTGTTAAGAGCCTCCTGGCTTTGAAAACCCAGTTGTTGGTGCTTCTCTTTTTGGTAACTATGTATGTGATGTCTTGATTGTTCAAAGCCTGTTTATTGATCTGTTTTTAGTTTATTTTTGTATTTGCTCTGAAGTTCAGGGTGCTGATTTTTTCCCCTGAACTAAGTGAATAATATTATATATATATATATATATATATATATATATATATATATATGCTTGATTAAAGTCAGATTGTTAACCCCTCAAAGTTGTTTTCCTTAGAAAAGCAGATCAAAGAACCTGTGCTAGCAGCCCTGCTGTGTCATGGTGTTATTGGTCTTTCATCTCCATGGCAGCTGCCAGCAACATTGTTGTCACACTATGTGACTCTGGGTAAGTAACTTAAGCTTTGCCTCAGTTTCCTCAAATCTAAAATGGGGATAATAATAGAACCTACCTTTCACTGTTGCTGTGAAGATCAGATGAGGTAACAGTAATTGTAATTGTGCTTCTTATCATAGTGTCTGGTCCATAGAAAGTGCTATATAAATGTTAACTATTATTATTATTATTACTATGCCAGAGAACAAAGATTTTATCAAGACATTTGACAAAGTTTTTTCATTATATCTTTGAACTAAAAGTAGAAGGTGTGGTAATCTAGATGGAAATAGAGGTATCTGGGTTTCAAATTTGTGGAATGACCAGATCCAAAAAAATGACAATATATTATTGTTGACGAGGAAACAGGGGGATTCTTAGTGAATTCTGTTCTTGAACCTGTTTTGAGATATCAGTAAAGAATTAAATATTGTTGAATTTTTAAAAATTGCATATTTACTATGTGCCAGGCACCATGCTAATCATTAATATGTTTACTAAATTCATAGAAAGAGAAACAAATATATTGTTCAACAACAATGTCCTGAATTTAATAAATGTAGTTTTATACAGATAAATGCAAAATGCTGCATTTGTAATTCATGTGACAAAGGATTTTAATGAACTGCAACCTTAAAATAAGACGTTATTATGTGACATGGCAGCAAAAAAATGATAAAGCTAAGTTGATCTTAAGATGCATGAAGTAATAGTGTCCTGTTGCTGTATTCTGCCTAAGACCACATCTTACAGCATTATGTTCAGTTCTGGATCCACATTTTAGAGAAGATATCGACAAACTACAGTAAATCCAGAGAAAAGTAACCAAGATAGTAAAAGCATTCAAAATCATGCCATACAAGGTTTGATTTAAAGGAAGTGAATGTTCAAGAGAAAACTTATAAGACATATAATATATATCTTCAAATATTCCCTGGTATGTGGGAAAGGAATTTGATATGTTTTCTTTTGGCCACAAAAGACAGATGTCTTAGCAATGAGCAAAAACCTCAAAGAACCAAATATCAGTTTTGATATAAGAAAAAAATTTCCATTGCAATTATTCAAATGTAGATCAAGTACTTCAGAAAACAATGACTTCTTTCTCACTGGACATCTTCAAGTGGAGTCTGGAGGAAGACTTCTCAGAGATTAAGTAGCAGGGATTCATATTCATTAAAGTATATATTGGAATAGACAGCTTCTGTAGTTCTTCAAGGCTAAGATTCTATGATTTTCAATGTCATGAAAAATGAACAGTATGTAATGATCTTTCACGTCATACCTCTAACACAAGAAATCATCTGTATGCCAATCCCAATTAAATTCTGTGTTTCAAATCTTCATTGCCTATTTTCTCAATGGTTTTTGATATGATATTAGACACAGGAAACCTAATGCATCTAATCTTTTGTGAGATTAATTTAGGATAGCCTCCACATTTAATTTTGTGTTTGGAATTTAAAAAGAAATTCTATGTAGATAAGCTTTGCAGATCATTTTCAAAAATTATTCAGCTGCTCAAATTCTGTTGGTCTTCAAGGTTTGCCTTAAACCCTGGCCTTAATTATCGCTGCCCACTCTTCCCATCTTAGCTAACTTGCTTTCTTTTTTGCTGACATTTATAATAACAAAGTGAAAGTGTTTTGATTTGTCATTGTGATGGCAAAAATGGAAACTAAGGAACACTCCTCAACTGTGGCATGTGAGTGGAATGAATATTATTTTGTTGTAAGAAATGAGCGAATTGATGAATTCAAAGAGACATGGAAAGACTGTACAAACCAATGCAGGATGTAGTCACCAGAACAAGGAGAAAAACATATACTGCAACATCAATATGATAAAAGAGCAATTTTGAAAATGTATAAATTTATGAAGAGTTAACAAGCAGAATCATGAGAATAATTTATTAAATAACAACAACAAGGTAAAAAAAAAAAACTTTGAAAGCTGCAAGAACTTCAATCAACGTAATAACCATTCTTGACTCTATAACATCCAGACTAATAAAAAACCAAGCTATCCATCTTCCAACGGGGAGGTGATGGATTCAGGGTACAAGATGGGATATATTTTTAAATGATGATCAATGAAGGAATATGTTTAGTTTGATAATGTTTATTTTTACAAAGAAACTGCTGGGGGGGGCGGAGCCAAGATGGCGGCTGGTAAGCACGGACTAGAGTGAGCTCCGTACCCGAGTCCCTCCAAAAACCTATAAAAATGGCTCTGAACCAATTCTAGAACGGCAGAACCCACAGAACAGCAGAGGGAAGCAGGGCTCCAGCCCAGGACAGCCCGGATAGTCTCTGGGTGAGCTCTATTCCACACGGAGCTGGGAGCTGGGAGCTGGGAGCTGGGAACGGAGTGGAGCAGAGCCCAGCCTGAGCGGCGTGGACGATCCAGTCCAGAAGCCGGGCGGAGGGGGCCCTAGCGCCCTGAATACGTGAGCAGTTACCAGACCCCTCGACCCAGAAACACCAAAGACTGCGGAGAAGGTTAGTGGGAAAAGCTGCGGGAGTGGAAGGAGTTCGCGGTTCGGCTTCCAGCCCCGGGGGCAGCGGAGGTGGGGCAGCTACAGCTGTTGTTACTTCCGGCTCCAGGCCCACCTGGTGGGGGGAATTAAGTGGCGGATCACAGCAGGGGTGCACAGCCTGCCGAAGATCTGAGCCCAGTCTGGACTAGGGGTCCTTGGGGAAGGAGGAGTGCGGCTCTGACAGAGCTGGCACCTCCCCCCCAAACATAGAACATAGAACTCTGTAATCTACAAGCAGTCATACCCCACTGAAAAACTCAAGGGTCAAGTTAGTTGGTTGGGAATATGGCCAGGACGCGAAAACGCGCCCAGATTCAGTCTCAGACTTTGGATTCTTTCTTTGGTGACAAAGAAGACCAAAACATACAGCCTAAAGAAGACAGCAAAGTCATAGAGCCTACAACCAAAGCCTCCAAGAAAAACATGAACTGGCCCCAGACCATAGAGGAACTCAAAAAGGATTTGGAAAAGCAAGTTAGAGAAGTAGAGGAAAAATTGGGAAGAGAAATAAGAAGGATGCGAGAAAACCATGAAAAACAAGTCAATGACTTGCTAAAGGAGACCCAAAAAAATACTGAAAAATACACTGAAGAAAACAACACCTTACAAAATAGACTAACTCAAATGGCAAAAGAGCTCCAAAAAGCCAATGAGGAGAAGAATTCCTTGAAAGGCAGAATTAGCCAAATGGAAAAGGAGGTCCAAAAGACCACTGAAGAAAATACTAGCTGAAAAATTAGATTGGAGCAAGTGGAAGCTAGTGACTTTATGAGAAATCAGGATATTATAAAACAGAACCAGAGGAATGAAAAAATGGAAGACAATGTGAAATATCTCCTTGGAAAAACCACTGACCTGGAAAATAGATCCAGGAGAGATAATTTAAAAATTATTGGACTACCTGAAAGCCATGATCAAAAAAAGAGCCTAGATACCATCTTTCAGGAAATTATCAAGGAGAACTGCCCTGATATTCTAGAGCCACAGGGCAAAATAGAAATTGAAAGAATCCATCGATCGCCTCCGCAAATAGATCCCAAAAAGAAATCTCCTAGGAATATTGTTGCCAAATTCCAGAGCTCCCAAATCAAGGAGAAAATACTGCAAGCAGCCAGAAAGAAACAATTTGAATATTGTGGAAACCCAATCAGAATGACTCAAGATCTGGCAGCTTCTACATTAAGAGATCGAAGGGCTTGGAATGCGATATTCCGGAGGTCAATGGAGCTAGGATTAAAACCTAGAATCACCTACCCAGCAAAACTAAGTATCATGTTCCAAGGCAAAATATGGACTTTCAATAAAATGGAGGACTTTCAAGCTTTCTCAGTGAAAAGACCAGAACTGAATAGAAAATTTGACTTTCAAACACAAGAATCAAGAGAAGCATGAAAAGGTAATCAAGAAACGGAAATTGCAAGGGACTTACTAAATTTGAACTGTTTTGTTTACATTCCTACATGGAAAGATGATGAGTATGATTCATGAGACCTCAGTATTAGGGTAGTTGAAGGGAATATGCATATATATATATGCATATATATATGTTTATGTATATATATAAGTGAATGTGTATGTATGCATGTATCTATGTGTATATGTATGTATGTGTATGTATGTGTATATATATATATATGTAAAAGAGAGAGAGCAGACACAGGGTGAGTTGAGGATGAAGGGAAGATAGCTAAAAGAAATAAAATGAAATTAAGGGATGAGAGAGTAACTTACTGAGAGAGGGAGATAGGGAGAGATAGAATGGGGTGGATTATCTCCCATAAAGGTGGCAAGAGGAAGCAGTTCTAGGTGAGGAGGGGAGTGGGCAGGTGAGGGGGGAATGAGTGAACCTTGCTCTCATCAGATTTGGCCTGAGGGGGAATACCATACATACTCAGTTGGGTATGTTACCCCACAGGAAAGAAGAGGGAGGAAGATAAAAAAAAAAATAAAAGGCAGGGGGATGATGGAGGGGAGGGCAGATGGGGGTGGAGGTAATCAAAACAAACACTTTGGAAAGGGGACAGGGTCAAGGAAGAAAATTCAATAAAGCGGGATGGGTTGGGAAGGAGCAAAATGTAGTTAGCCTTTCACAACATGAATATTGTGGAAGGGTTATACATAATAATACATGTGTGGCCTAGGTTGAATTGCTCAACTTCTTAGGGAGGGTGGGTGGGAAGGGAAGAGGGAAGGGAATTTGGAACTCAAAGTTTTAAAATCAGATGTTCAAAAACAAAAAAACTTTTTGTATGCAACTAAAAAATAAGATACACAGGCAATGGGGCGTAGAAATTTATCTTGCCCTACAAGAAAGGAAGGGAAAAGGGGATGAGAGGGGAGGGGGGTGATAGAGGGGAGGGCTGACTGGGGAACAGGGCAACCAGAATATACGCCATCTTGGAGTGGGGGGGGAGGGCAGAAATGGGGAGAAAATTTGTAATCCAAACTGTTGTGAAAATCAATGCTGAAAACCAAATATGTTAAATAAATAAATTGCATTAAAAAAAAAAAAGAAACTGCTGGGGGAAGTTCCCAAAAAGGTAGGAGAACAAGGAGAGGGAGAATAGTTTCTGTTAATAAAAATTTTAAATTAAATTTTAAAAAGAACAGCAAAATTTAGGCAACCTGTCCCAAGTAAATACAATTAAGTTTCTTTCCTATCATTTCTTATTGGCAAAGAAACCTAATCTGCAGAAAGGAGAGGCACATGTATTTTGTTGCCATTTAGTATCCCCCTGTTTCAGTTGAGGAAACTGAGATGTTAATGACTTGCCAGGGTCACATAGCTAGGAACTTTCTGAGGCTGGATTTGAACTCAAGTCTTCTTGGCCAATACTCTATTCACCTTGTCGTCTATCTCTCAAATGAAAAGACAGATGTGAGATATACTATGGAAGTAAAGTTAATAAGACTTGGAAACTCATCAGATGAGTGATGAGGGACAGGCAAAAATTTCAGATGGTTCCAAGGCTACAACCAGGATGACTGGAGTGATAGCGGTGCCCTTGACAGATAGATAAGTTAAGAAGAAGGGAGGGTTTGGGGAGTGGGTGGAAGAAAGGTGAGTTCTATTTCAGACATGTTGAGATTAAAATGCCTACAGTGCATACAATTCAAAATGTCTAATAATCACTGATACAAGACTGGAGTTCAGGAGAGAGATCAGGGCTGGAAACATGGATCTCGAAATCATCTGTAGAGAGATGATAATTGAACACATGGAAGCAGATGAAGTTGCCAAAAGAGAGAATGTGTAGAAAGAGAGTGGAAGAAACCCCAGGTCAGAGCCTGGTGCAGAAGGGGGTGAGACAGGAATGATGATGCAGAGAAGGAGATGCAGAGTGGCTAGACATATAGGGAAAGGAGCTAGGGAGAGTAGTGTCAGGAAAAGTCAGGGAGGAGAGCAGGCTAGGAGAAGGAGGTAATCAGCAAGGTCAAATGTTGCAGAGTTCAAAATGGATAAGAAATGAGAAAAGACCATCAGTAGGGACAATTAAAAGAACTTTGGTAACTTTAAATGCCTAAGGATGATATGATTAGAGACTCTAGTGACACTATCAGTGTGTAAATTCAGGCTCTTATCACCTCACAGCTGGAATCACAGAATCTTAGGCTTGGAAAGAACATCAGAGGTCAACATGCTCAACCTTCAAGCCAAAGCACGAATCCTTGCTATGACATCCCTGACAAATGGCCATTCAGCCTCTGTCTGAATAATGTCAGTTCAGGTGAACTAGCTAAAGCACAAGGCAGCTGATTCCACTGGGGATAATTCCAATTTTAAAAAAACCCTTATATTGAATGAAGATTTACCTCCCTGTAACTTTCGTTCACCTATCATTCTGAAACAACAAAATAAGTCTCCTTCATTCAACCTCAAGTTTAATATGTAAGGAGTTACAATGTCCCCCTTAATTATTCTCTTTCCCAGCCTATATTCCTTCAAATATTGGGGTTTTTTGACATTTTTTTTTCTGACTTTGTAATTATGTTTACCCTCACTAATTTGTCAGAATACAGGGATAGGATAGGGTAGCCTTCACCCAATGATTTCATTGGACTCCATGAAACCCCAGTTTGTCAATGACTTCCTCAAAGTGTATACTCAGCAATACTCAGAATCGATTCTAAAACTCCAGCTATTGTCTGTTTAGTGCTACAGGAAGTTTGCCACCATTAATCTGGATGTTGTACTATTATGAATGTGGCCTAATACAAATGACTGTCAGTAATCAATAAGTCTTTAGTACACACCAACTATGTGCCAAGTGCTATGCTAAACGGTAGGAATACAAAGAAAGGCAAAAGAGATTCCTCTTTCTTGTGGATCTCTCAGTTTAATTGGAGAGATAATATGCAAAAAACCAAGTACAAACAATATAAATACAAGACAAATTAGAGATAATCAACCCATTAAGGTGGCTCAGAAGAGGCTTCTCATAAAAAGTAGGATTTTAGATGAGACTTGAAGGAAGCCAGAGAACCCAGGAAACAGAGATGATGCTTGTTGCTATTCTTAGTGGTAGAGTTATTTTTTTAATACAAATTATTTTGAAAATAAATAGTTAAAAGTAGGTAAGCAATAATTAAGAAATGGCTCCTAAGTGCTTGTTTGCAGAACAACTGGTTGCTTACCAGTCGTTTTGCCAAACCACTGTGTGTGTGTGTGTGTGTGTGTGTGTGTGTGTGTGTGTGTGTTAGGCATAACCTCCATGCACTTCCCAAAAGGACTTTGTTTACTACTTTCCTCAATATCTGGAAAGAACGGGTTCTTCTTGGCTTATTGATTAGCAGGGAATACACTGCATATCCCACAAGATCAAAAAAAAATATTAATTGGAAAACTTGAATCATAGAAGCATTCATGGGGAGGGATTATAAAAATACAGGACATTAACAAGTATCTGGGGATTTGTAACTTCTCCCTTTGGGGTTGTAAAAGATGAAAAATGCAGTGTTGCAGCCAAACTACTTTCATACTTAGCAATTGCAAAGAAAACAAATATTTGGGAAACTCTTTCTACATGTAAATATTGATTTCAGCTTTGTTATTTTTCTCTAAGTGAAGCAATAGTGTGAGAGGCTGTGACCCAATTACCAACTGTTAAATTTTTCTCAGTTCAATCCCCCCAGAAATCCCTCAGGTAAAAGTTATCTTTCCTTCCTGAAATAGCAAGAAATCAACATTAACAGAAAACAGTTTCATCACAGCCCGCAGCTTGCTTAAACACACACACACACACACACACACACACACACACACACCCCACTCTTGTGGCTAGAAAAATCAGGAATGTAGCTTACACAATACTAGAACATTCATGCAAAGACAATGTTTCGAGATAACATGCAACTCTGGATATCACCAAATCTCTAACAAATCAGCTCAATTGGCTTCACAAGTTGAAACAATTTCATTTCAATTTATGGAATCTGTAGACTGCCAGATTCCCTGGAATATTTTCAAGGTTGCACTATCTCTTTGCACTTAGCCCTGTTTTTCCTGGGGAGTTAGCATCTGCTCTAAGGTGGTGCCGAATACCTGTGAAGACCTTTCTTTTTTTAATCATTAGCTGCTTGCTGGTATTGTGATCACTGTTTCTGCCTCTAAAATCTCTAGCTCATCATCAAGGGTTTTGGTTTCTTATCCTAAAGCCTTTTGTTTCCTCAATTCTCTTCTAGGAGGAACTCTAACCAGATCATAGTGCCTGAGTTCAGCTTCAAGCTTTGGATTTGTGCAATGTATTATCCCTGACCTTCGTGTGAAAACGGTTCCATTTCATCAAAAGACATTTCAATGATTAAATATTGTGAGAAAAAATGGTTTTTACCCTGGAATAGTTTTATGGATTCCTCTCTGGAACTTCCTGTACAGAGATCTTAAAATAATAGTAAGTGAATTGGAATTATTCACATTTGTTCATTGTGATGTAGCACCTTTTGAACTTCAGGCCCCTTGTACCCCAGACTCTGGGATAACATTAAAGGTCAGTGGTAATCAAAAACACCTTGATTTTCTAGAGAAAAAAAATCAGAAATGCACTCACAGCCCTGAGTATATTTGCCTCCTTTTCCTTACCATCATTTCTCCTTCCCTCTTAGATTACAAAGCAAAATTCATCCTAGAAATGTGGGCTAGGACAAAAAAAAGATGAATTGATAGGGATTAGAGGAAGAAGGAAAATTCCCTTGAGTACTTTGACTTGGAGATATATTGGGAATTGTTTCCTGAACCAAGGGCGGGTAAATCTGAACTCTAATTTCTAGCTTTGCCAATTGCTAGGTGTGCAAACTTGGATGAGTCACTTAGACTGAGTTTGGTTATTTTAAAATAAACATTTGTATTACATGATCTCTAAGTTTCCTTCCAAATTTGGTTTGCTCTGTCTCTAGGATAATATGAGCTGACATATATAAAGACTTGTGTCATGAGTGAAGTGCTTTTCTCATAGAACCCTGTAAAGCAAGAAATGAAGTTATTACTGTGCCCATCTAAGAGATGAGCAAACTGAGCCTCAAATAGATTAAGTGAATTTTCCAGGGCAAATAGTAAGGGACAAAACCAGGATTTAAGCCCATTTCCTATAGTTCTGAGACCAATATCCTTCTATTACACCATTTTACTTCTCTAAAATCAAAGATCCCTTTCTAGTGGGTCTCTCTGTTAAGTAACTCAATTTATGTCTGATTGCCCTGGAGAATTATTTAGCTGTTAGTACAGAGCTGGGAAAGAAAGGAGGGAGTAAAGACTTAGCCATTCTTATCCTTTGATTTTCAGTGGTTAGAAATATAGGGTCTGCTGACCTGGAATACATGAGCTTAGAACTGCCATGTCAGAACCTCCCTTAGTGTTTCCCAGACTCCCTCTCTGTCCCACATCTGCTTCTGGGCCTTTATGGTCCTACTTCATGTGAAAAAAATGGGTATACGTACATAATGGATCTCAATGACCTTATATTACAAAGTATTAGTCTCCCAGTTCTAAATATTTACTATGAACATCCTTAAAAACTTATGTTAGGTATGTTTGTTGGAATGTTTTCAAATTCCGTATTTGATTCCATTCAACAAACACTTTAAGGGTTCACTTTGTAAAAGGCCTCATGCTAGAAACTGTAGCTAAAAAGGCAAAAAAGAGAACAATCCCTACACTCAAATTTTGTCCTGCCCTCCATTTTACTGTGGGGTTGGGGCAAGGGCAGGTAGAGAAGAATACACACATAGAGAATTAAATATAAAGTAATCTTAAGAGAAAGAATCGTAACTTCTGAGGAGGTCAGGAAGGTCTTGCCTAATGGGGGACAGAGGAAGGTGATAGAGTAAAAACAACATGTTATTGAGCTTTCCTGATATATCCCTTCCAAAACAATATAATAACCCATCAAAGTGAAGTCTGGGCAAAAAAAAGCCAATTGAAAGGCATAGTGAGTCATTTTTCCAACATAGAACAGCATAGGAAGACAGAAAGAAAGGTTTACCAACACTGAGGTGGGAGCTGGTCAGGAATACAGCCACAAGGCACCAATGTTGGTGGTAATACCTGGCTGTGGCAGTGGCAGCAGCAGGAGAGAACAGCCCAACGCCTGGGGCTAGTAAGGGAAGTGAACATTTGGTCAAGAAATTCCAGGGGAGCCCTGTACCATTCCTGGGAGTAGGATTGGATTCCATTTAGCAGCTGTGTCTCCTCTTGCCCAGTTCAAGATCACAGTTCCAGGTTGGAGAGAAGACTAGGCTCAGTCTTAAAAGAACAGGGCGCTCCCCTGGTAACAACAAGAGCACAGAACAGGAGGGCAGTGACTAGGCCTCTCCCCAGACCCCAGATTTTTTTCTTTGAAACTTTACTTGTAGGTGTTTTGATTTCGTTGCAGTGAGTCTGTGTCTCCATCTTCCCAGTTACCATAGTCACTTTTTAGGGTTATGTTCTTTTTTTCTTATTTGCTCATTTTCCCACCCTATTTCTGGGTTTTGAACTTCATGTTAAAGTTGAGCTCTGTTCCCAGCATTGGGGGCAAGGGAGAGATCCTGTCTCAATCTTCAGGCTTTTTCTGAACTGCTATTTTCAGAACTAGTTCTGGGAGTCTGGAAGTTTTCAGTGCTTCCAAAGTGCTGTGATCTGGAGAAAGATGTGGTCACTACCCTCTTAGTCTCTACTCTGGCCCTTAGCCAGGAAGGGCCCTTTATTCCTTGTGATTACAACTGACATTGTTCCTCAGGGTCCTTGATCCCTTGGGACCAGAAGTGATACTGTTCCTCGGGGCCCCTGATCTTTTGCATTAAAAGCAATACTGCCCTTCAGGACTTTTGTTCCCTCTTGACCAAAAGTGTTCCTCTCTTCCCTTGCACTATGACCCAAAATGGATACAGGCAACTGAACTGCTAAACAGCATTTGTTCTTGCATCCAGTGCCAGCAGAAGGGTCCCTTGTAATCTCCTTCTGAGAAGTTGCCAAGTTGCCTTACCATTTCTGGCTTTAAAATTCCCAAAGCTATTGTTGCTTCTGTCATCCCCACCTGCCCCTACCACCGGTGACTCCTCCACATGGGCCTCAGGTTATCCTCCACTCCCATGTTACTTATCTCTTTTTCCAACCTCCTAAGTTGTCTTGGGCTGGAAGAATGTCTTGCTCTGACCTTTGTTGGTTCTGCCACTGCAGAACTCAATTTGAAGTATCATTTTAAAGTGGTTTGGAGGAGAACGTTGCGAGGGCTCGGACTGAGTGCTTTCTCTACTCCACCATCTTGGCTCTGTCCTCAGAAGTCTGGAAATATGTTTTGTATGGTTACTCATGTGTAATGGATATGATATAGCTTCCCTTCTCAATGGGTCAGGGAAGGGAGGAGGGAGAAAATTTGGAATTCAAGGTTTTAAAAAATAAACGTTAGAAAAATTTACATGTAATTAGGAAATATGTTTTTAAAAGAAAACAATTTGGAATTACGCAAATGAAATGACTAAAATGCCCATGCCCTCTGACCCAGAGATTCCAGTATGGGTTTATATTCCAAGGAAGTCATTGATAAGAAGAAAGTCCCCATATTCACCAAAATATTTTTAGCAACACTTTTTGTGATAGCAGTGAATTGGAAACAAAGTAGACCTCATCAGTTAGGGAATGGCTAAACAAAAAATTATGGCATATAAATGTAATTAGATTTTACTGTGCTGTAAGAAACATTGAATATAATGAATGCAGAGAAGCATGGAAAGACCTACATAAACAGATAGTGCATAGTGAAGTAAGCAGAGCCAAGAAAACAATATACATGGTGACTACAACAGGGTAAATGGAAAGAACCACACACACACAAATCAAAAGTGAATGTAAGAAAATCATGAAGATCAAGCGTGGCTTAAAGAAAGAAATATGAGAGGACATTCCCAGCCCACCCATCTGTAGAGGTGAGAGGTCCACAGGTGTTGCACATTGTTCACATTTTCAGGCTTTTTCAATGTATTGATTGATTGTCCTGATTTTTCTTCCTTTTTCTTTTTGTCTTTAAAAAATGCCATTTGTTATATGGGATGATTCTCTGGGAAGCAAGGAAAAAGAAAGATATTTGGGAAAATTATGATGATGTAAAAAAAAGACATCAATAAAAGCTTATTTTTAAAAAATGCATGAGAACTGTAGCACATGGTGCAGGACTCAGTTGGAATAATCTGATCTCAGATGTGAAATGAAGTTTGTGACATTGATTGCATGCAAAATGCAAAACTCCTATAGATTTCCAGTTCGAATAAAATAATTGGAAATTCATCCAACTGTGAGTATATCTTGCAAATATGACATGTAACATTCAACCGAACTTATTAAGGAACAGGTTAGTTTTACTTGCATTTACACAAAAACCTGGCATGATTAGCTGTTTCTCCTCTTGATAAAGAGAAGTTATATTTTTGCAAACTGTAGAGCTGGTTTTTGCTGTTATCTTGCTTTCAAATAAATAAACAAAAATGTAAATTTGGAGAAAGTCCATGGTATTTCAGGAAACTAGAAGATTCCCAAGACAGAAAAAGAGATAAGTAGTTATTGGGATAAATTAAGGTGATTTAGCAGTTTTGACTAGATTCAGCGTGGTGAAGCAGAAGGTATTTGAGATTTGAGAGGAAAAAATCTGGGTTTGAATCCTGGCTATATAGTTTCTACCCATGGAACCTCAGGCAAGTCACATCAGCTCTCTGGGCCTCAGTTTCCACATCTGTAAAATGAGAGATTTGGGACTAAATGGGTTCCGTGGTCATTTCCAGTTCTAGGTCCATGAACCTATTGTAAAGGTGGGATTGACTGAATAAATCAAATAAGCCGTCCTCACTGAATGTAACTGATAAAGTACTGTGACCTGGTATCTTAACCAGGTGATAATAGGTCTGGAGTGGATCAAATCAGTCAAAGGCTTTTCAACTAAGTGTAAAAAGGTCTTGATCAATTTATTTGTCTCTGTCGAGACATTGGGTAAACTGGAAATGATGTAGCACAGGAAGACTATTTAGCTTCATCAAGGAAATTTGGACATGGAGTTGTCTATGAAATATCAAGGCAGTGTGGACCTGAGAGGGACTCAGAGTTGGGCAAGCCTCTGGGCAGCAGAGAAGAAAGAGGTTCACTGCTGAGAAAGACTCACTTGAGGAGGGAGTAGGTGCTTGGCCTCTTCCCTTTCACCTCCACTGGGCCAAATTAGGACCATGTGAACTTCAGATGCCCAAAGAACTTTCCATCTGTGTCTCACTAGCTTCCCAGCAATAGACCAGCAGCTGCATTATGAATTAAGAATAAATTGGACTTGGATTCACTACTTTACAAAGAGCCCAACAGAAAACAGCACCATAACAAAGAGGGACATCTTAAGGAATCCTGCACAGGGATTTCTAGGAGCTGTGAGTTACCCCTTTGCCTCACAACTCTCTAAGCTTGATCCTACATTCCCCTGAACTCTATATGTCATTGAGGGAGATTGTGCCACAGACTTCTGGGGGATTTTTTTTACCAACTCTTTTTATTATATCACTTTAATAAATTCTTCTTTCTAAAAACTAATTGGGTCTAACTGTATGATATCAATTGATAGTCATGGTATGAAGCATACCATTCAGGGTTTATAAGCTATATGGTATTAGAAAGACAACCTCTAATTCTTCAGGGGTATTCCTAGGGCCCTGAGGGGACTGAGTAGGTATGCTCTGAAGACTCTGACTCTTTAGTTGAAGTGGGAATTCATAGCTTCAGAGCATGTGTAATGCTGTGATTGAACTTGACACAGTCTTAAGGATAAGGGTAGAACTCTTTTGCTTATCTAGAATCATGTTAATAGATTTATTGAACTGAAGAGGACCTTAGAGATAATACAATTTGACCATTTCATTTTACATATGAAGAAACTGAGGCCCGGAGAAGTTAGGTTATACAACTTCTATTTAGGTTATCTTAAAATAATCAGCTTCCATTTCATTTCACAAACTCAAAACAGTCCCAGTTCCTTTGGCCAAGGAAATGACAAGAAGTGACAAGTCTAAAAGTCTGAAAGCTCTTTGTCAACCTTGATCCTCCCTGAATCTTGAACAATGTCACTGACTTTCCACTTCCTGAAAAGATGAAGTCATATTAGAAACAAATAATGATCTTGTTGCTCATGTTAGTAAAATGATATGTTCCGTCTTTTGCCTTCGTTTGTTCTGCTAGAACTTCAATTCTATCATTTCTTTATTTACTCTTTTCCATTTTCTTAACCTGTTTCAAATGCTGAAAAGTTCTGTGACTTTGGCCAAATTATGCAATCTTTTAAGATCTCAGTTTCCTCATCTGTCAAATGAAGTATATACATATTTTTAAGTGTGCAAAGCATTGTGCCAAGCACTGGAGGGAGACAGGAGGAGTAAACAAAATCTAGTCCTTGCTTTCAGTGATCTTGCAGGAGATATTAACAAGTAGACAATGAAGAGGAAAAGTGAACACTAAGTGCTAAGATGGGGAAGGCTAAGCATGAGTACTGAGATCTGGAAATGCTTCACAGAGAAGGTGGAATTTCAGCTGGATTGTAAAGGATAGGTAAAGAAGATTTGTGCAGGAAAAGGTAATGGAGAATAGGGGAAGACATTGCAAGCATAGGGAGCAGCATGAACAATGGTATGGAGGTTGGACAGGCAGCATGAGATATGTACATACGTGTACACAAGAAATTACCAAAAAAAAAATACTAGCCTGGTATGGAACTCAGGCAGATTTACTTCTTTGCCTTGGTGAGAAGGCTAGTGTTTATGGGTTGATTATTTAGGTTTGAGCTTCAGGGAATTTTTTCATACCAGTTGATAGACTTCTTTCCTATTTATTTGCCTTCACAAATCATTCCCTAGCTTCCTTGAAGCTCTAAAATTTGGCTAATCTTTGGAAGAAAGATTGAATAGGGAGAAACAAGGTACTATGCTGAAAGCGTAGAGTTTAGAAAAAACCTTAAATGTCTAGTTCAACCCACTAATTATAAAAATAAATGTCTTTTTAAAAATATATTTATATATTTTTATATATAATATATAATTATATAAATTATGTATATATAATATATAAATTATATAATATATATTATATAATAAATATATTTAACTCATCTTTGCTTCTTGAATTAACCTTCTCTTGTAACACAAGCAAACAAGCAAAAACAGTAGATGCAGTGACCACATAGGACAACATATATAACATTCTGCCCCCTGCAGCTCTTTCATGGTGAGGGAGGCATTGTTTCATTATCTGTTCTCTGCCGTCATTATTGGCCTCAGTTGCTCAGTTTCACATGTTGTTGGCGGCCTTTATTGATATCTTTTGACTCCTCTCATCCTCAGTGTGTCTCTGGTCATTCAGATGTTCCCAAGATTTTCATATTTTGTCTTCACTGATGTTATTCATGTAAACACTTTTAAATTTTAGGCAATCAAAACTCCCCATTTTGTCTTTTATGATAATTTCTCTCTCTTGATTGGTTAAGGATTCTTACCCTAGACCCGGCTGTGAAAGACAACTACTCTTGGTTTCCTCTCATTTTCAACTACAGTGTGACTTTTTATATTCCGACTAAGTTCCCAATTTTGAGGTTATTTTGATATGTGGTTAAAAATGGCCTAAACTTCATTTCTGAATGCACTTGGCAAAACTATCAGTTTTGGGGATGAGCAAAACTTGTCCCAAAGTTTTGAACTATGACTTCACTATGATCATCCTAATTAGTAGTAAATTAGTAGTCCAAGTTCTCCTGTATACCATGTACCCCAGTAGCTTTGTATATTCAGCAGTATTGTCCATTTTAAACATTTCGAGCCCTTCACAATCTGCCTTGAGTCCGCCTTTTAAGGTTTGTTGCACTCTATCTTTTATATATTCTGTGCCTGGGCAAAATCAGCCCACTTGATCTTCCCTAAACTTAGCCTTCCATTTCCTTCCCCCATGCCTGGATGTTTGTTCTCCTCACCTCCACCCCTAGAACTCTTTTCCATGGCTAGCACATGTAGTATCTCCAAAAGAAATTCTTTTGTGATCATCATGCTTGATAACATTCTCGACCCGCCTACACAAATTATCAAGTATATTTTTATCCATTTACATGTGTATTCCCTTAGTGGTATAGAAGCTCCATGAGGGTGAGGACTGATTTCCATTTTTGTCTTTATACCTCCACTATCTAATGCAGAACCTTAGAAACAGCTAGGTGGACAATGAATAGAGATCCAGACCCAGGGGTCAGGAAGATCTTAGTTCAAATCCAGCCTCAGGCTGTGTGACCCCGGATACATTTATCAACCTTTATCTGCCTTGTTTGTCTCAGTTTCCTTATATGTAAAATGAACTGGAGAAGGAAATGGCAAACCACTCTAGGATCTTTGCCGAAAAAACAAAATGTGGATAGTAGTAGCATCTACCAAATGCAATATCTGTAAAATGCTTAGCTCAGTGCCTGACACACAGTAGGCACTTAATAAGTACTTGTTGCTTTCTTGTTTCCTTTCTACTTGTATATATTAAGAACTTCAATGATTGATGGATTGGTTTGAACAGTTTACCCCCTTCCAAACAGTAAAAGTACAATTCAAAATGAAATGGTGAGGTTTTGCAACCATTGATATAATTCTCTGGTCCTTCTTTTCTCTGTATGCGTTTGTCTCTTTTATGTACTAATGTCAGTATTTTGGCCATAGTTTTTGAAGGACCACAGTTTGTGACACCTACACACTTGTTAAACTTTGTCCCCTTAAAGGTTAATGTTGGAGGGAGTGGGAATGTAAAAAATTCGTTTCGTTTTCCATTCGGGTTAGGAGAGGAAGTATCATCTCTCCTTCATGTATCTAAACTTACCAGACTATCGTGTGTGTGTGTGTGTGTGTGTGTGTGTGTGTGTGTATGTGTCTGTCTTTCTGTCTGTCTCTGTGTGTCTGTGTCCATGTGCTTGTATGCACACACACATGCTTGTTTGGGGACCAGGGTGAATGGATCTAAGTATATTTATGTAACACAAGAGAATATTTTAAAATTCGTCTTTTGACATAACAAAACCTTAGACCTGGATGGAAGGAGCCATAGAAATAATTTAGTGCAATGCCTTTCCTTTACACATGAGGAAATTGAGTTACACTGAGAAGTAATTGGCCCAAGATCATACTGCAAGTTTATTGTAGACCCAGCACAAGAACCCATTCTATAAAAGCAGAGAAGCAGCATAGAAAATAGACCATAGGGAAACATGAAGTGGATTCTTGAGCCCTTGAGGTCTAACAGTCCAGATCAAAGTCAGTCTAATTTGTAGAGTAAAGGATAGCTATTTTTCTCTGCATTTAAAGTTCAAATGTATGTAACTGTCATACCTATATCTGTCTCTCTCTCCCCTTCCCTCCTCTGTTCCCTTCCCTCCTTTTCCTCTATGCCTCTCTTCTATGTAAAGTTTTAATGTTGTATCTTGCTTTTCATGTGATTATCATTTCCCCATATGCTCTTCTTTACTTTTTGTTGTTGTTGTTGCAGGGGGGAACGCAGGGGGCAAGTGACTTGCCCAAAGTCACACAGCTGGTAAGTGCATCTGAGGTTGGATTTGAACTCAGGTCCTCCTGACTCCAGGGCCGGTGCTCTACTCACTGTGCCGCCTAGCTGCTCCTCCTCTTTACTTCTGTACTACCGCATACCTTCCAAAAAGCCTCCAAATCTTAAAAAAACCTCAAAATAGAATTGATTTTAACTCATTCAAACTAACTACATAGAGATGTGTATGCCCTCCTTCATTAAAGTATTCATGCTTGTTCCTTGTGGTGAACTCAAGGTGACTCTGGGATCCCAAAGACTATGCCAAAAAAAGGGTGACTTCCTGTTAGGTCCTACCAGGCTAGAAAGATTTTGAGTATAGGCCTGGTAATAGACTAGACTTTGCATCTTCTGATAATCAGTCTCATCAACAAAAGGTTCATTGCCAGAGGATTATTATTTTTTTTACATTTAATTTTTATTTTTTGTCAATTACATGTAAAAAAATTTAACTTTAGGTTTTTTTTTTAAATTTTGAGCCCCAAATTCCTTCCCTCCTCTAACCCCATTGAGAAAGCAAGAAAGATTACACATGTACAGGCATGTAAAACATTTCCATATTAGCCATGTTGCAAAAGAAAACACACACACACACCGTTTTCTATGTATATGTATGAGCAGCAGTATAACAGAAGATTGGCCTTGGAGACAGGAACACCAACATCAAATATGTCCCAGCTGTGTAACCACAGTCATTTCAGTCTTCACCACTATACCTGGGCAACTTTAATACTTTTTTTTTTTTACCAAGTCTCCCCATCTGGCCTGGGCCAGAAAGTGCAGCAACAATTCATGGGTACAGTTGCACCATGATCAACACAGAAGCTCTGCCTTAATTCATTTGGAACCTGTGCATGTTTATCCTCCTTAAGAAGCCCAGCGGGCCCCGGCTTCTGGGGAGGCTCAGCACGTTAACACTGGGCTTAGTTGGGACACCTGACTGCCTTTAGCCCTGTTGTAGCTCAGGTCTCTCAAGTTCAAGTGATCCACCATCCCAGCCTCCTTAGTAACAGGACTTACAAGCCTGTGCCTCCACAACCAGCAACTCTAAGACATAAAGATGCATTACTGATCTGTGGATGGAGTTTCTATTTGGGTTACTCCTACAAAACTGGAACTTCAGGTTTAGACTTCACACATACGATGTATGAATATTACACATACATATGTACATATATACACACACACATATGCATACATATATACATACACTTGTATGTGTGTGTGTGTGTGTGTGTGTGTGTGTGTATACTTGGATGAGAGATTCAATTCAATTCCAAAATTGCAGAGGACTGTGTTAGGTGATAGGAGAGAGGCAAAGATCCAAGATTAACAAAACTCTCTCCTTTACCTGATAGAGTTTATAATCTAGTAGGCATGATTTACAGTAACATAAGCAATGATCAGGTGTCACAGTTTCAGGCATGCAAGTTTAGATATGCAAGAGATTAATAGGAAGAGGAAGCACCTGGGGATATGGCCTCTTGTTTGAACGACTCTCTCACATGTCATAAACAAATGATTATGTCTGCTGATTTAAAATTTGCTGCCCCACCTGTCGTGGTGGCTCAGGCCTGTAATCTCTGCTACTGGGGGAGTCTGAGGCTAATGGATCACTTGAACTTGGGAGTTCTGAGCTTAGTTGGGCTAAAGTTGATCAGGTATCCATGATGAGTTTGGTATCAGTGTGGTGAGTCCCTAGAACATGGGGGCTACCAGGCTGCCTAAAGAGAGATGAACTTAGACACGGAGCAAAGCAAAGCTTCTGCGCTGAGACTGCACCATGAGTGGTCACTGTACTTCCAGGCTAGGCCAGATAGGGATACTCAGTCTGAAAAATAAAACAAATAAAATTATTACCAGCAGGAAAATAAGTGGCTCAAGATTTTTAAATATGAGATCTGTATCATCAGAGGGAATACCCACAGAAGTGAGATCATAGATCCATCAGAATATTAAAGGATTATTCTAATTAATGAATATATATGTAAAACATATGTATGTATATGTATATAGTTAACAAATTCAATGCCCCAGTAATTTTGTGATAATCTCAGAGAAAGGTCTTGGACAATGATTCACACTGCCCTCTTGTGAATAGAATATGTAATCACGCATGCCTGTACAAGTTTTATCAACTGAACTGAGCGATTCTTTTTGACTTAAAAGCTCCTAGTTTCTATTTTATGCCAAAGGCCAATGGAAAAATGGAGGGGCAGTGTAAGTAGGCCACAGCATATTAAAAATGCTGACTCGCATCAGAGAAATAGTAACAAAGGGCCATCATGTTCATGTGACCCTCTTTCTGAGTCTCAAGAGCTCAGTCCCATAGAGACTTTTATATTTCATAGTATTCCTGAGGTATGCAGACAGTGATAGTTATTAGTCAAGTCAACACACATTTATTAGGCACCACCTTTTTATTCAATAGGGGCATTCAATTTTACAAAGAATTTTACACAGGAAACCCCATCAGTAAAATGTTTATAATGTCAATTGAGTTACACACGTCAAAATAGCAAAACAACTACTTTGGGAAATTTATTGTTTCACTTTTTAAATTTTCCTATGCTGCATGAATAGACAGCTGGAACTCAGGGTTCTGGGGCCATTGGACTTAGCTAAACTTGATGTGAAATGACATTTTGACATTGAATGAAAAATGCAATGCTCCTATGGATTTCCAGTTTGAGTGATACAACTGGAAATCTAAATAACCCTAAGTATTTCCTACAAATATAGCATATAATGTCCTGTTGAATGACTTAAGGAACCAGTGGTTTTTACTTCCATAATTAATATAGGGTCATGCTAGGGTTTAGAAAAACCAAGGTTGATGTCTTACCTTTGACATATACTAGCTGTGTAAGAATGGACAAGTCACTTAAACTCTCAGGATACAGATTACTATCTGAGAGTATAAATTACAGACGAGTTGTCATTCTACAGAAGTGGAGGGACTTTCTACATCAGGAGGGGACCCAAATTCTATTCCAAGTCTGGATGCTCCATCCCCTCTCTTCTCACCCCTCCCCCCAAAAAAGTTCTGTGGAAGAAGTTAGACTGTGTCTGCTCATGTTAATCCTTGTACTATATTAACTTTTCAGCTGTTTCTGTAAAACTATCCTTAAAGCCCTTATCTCATGGATCTATAACCTAGATATCTTAGCACATAGGGTGGTGGTGGTGTTCAATCATTCTCCTTCATGTCTAATTCCTTGTGACCCCATTTGGGGCTTTCTTGGCAAAAATACTACAGTGGTTTGCCATTTCCTTCTTCAGATCATTTTATAGATAAAGATACTGAGGCAAACAGGGTTAAGTGACTTGCCCATGGTCACATAGCTAGTAAGTGTCTAAGGCTAGAACATGTGTCTTCCTGACTCCAGGCCCAAACCTCCATCCACTGTGCTACCTGGGCCCATATATAGGGTGGAACTAGTGCCTGTGAAAGCTTTAGACTGGATTTATAAATTACTTTACTGAAATACTTGAAAATACATTTTCCCAAATAAGTTTCTTTTATGTATGGTAGACTCTGGAGGGCGAATATTTCTGCATTGAACCATATCTGGAATGAACATGCTAAACCAACCCTATTGAAATGTTTGCCTCAGGGCAAAGCTTCAGTATGACCAAATCACAATTTTATAACATGGACATCACCTAGAACTCGTCATTGGAAATACTCTCTACCCCCGTAGTCTTTCCCTTTATGAGGGGAGGATGGCTCTTCCCAGAACCTCCATTTAAAGAAGACACCCAGGTCAGATGTTTCTCATTCCTCTATAAGCTGTACTCTAGACTTCCCTTATCCTTCCCCCTCATTAGAATGTAAGCTTTTTTAAAAAATTTATATTTGTATCTCCATCACTTAACGCATAATGATTAGCATATAGTAAGTGCTTAATAGATGCTACTTGGGTGAATCACTGATAAAGATTAAATTTAGCCAAAGCTTCACTCCAATTCCCCTTTGATGACCTTTAAAAATCACACTGATCATACTCGCTTAGATAAATAGACTCATGATCCCATGATTGTGGGTTCTTCCTCTACTAACAAAGATCCAAAGCCCTTTAGGTCTTTGGATATGGCATAGAAGGATTTATTTTTTCTTTTTTGAGTTGTATTAAATGGCTATTGAGATCCTTTCCAAGTCTGACATACTGTTACTATCATCTTGTGTAATTCTGGTCTGTATCTTTCAGAAATTTACCAGATATCTTTTTTATACTAGATATCTTGCTTATTTTTTAAATTACTCAAGCAAGTTTTTAGACTGTCTCTCTGATGTATGTCTTGTTGTTGGTACATGGCTGGCCCACTTTTAATTTCAGCGACATTTGTTTCAGATGATATCTTAAATGCCATTTTTTCCATGTAATCCCTCCTTAGTAATATTCTGCTGCCCATTTATATTCACCATACATCTTTCTATTGCTTACTTGTACGGGTTCTTGAAATGGTTGTTTCCATGATTTTTAGAAATATAGAATCATGAAAACTACTGAAGTTAAAGAGGTGGGTTTTTTGCCACCACAAATAGTTTTAGATCATTGAAAGCACTGTGTAATTTCCCAAATACCACCCTGCCCAGTCTTCTTCTTTTATTACTTAATTCCCAATAGATCTTATTGTCCATCTATCCAAGATATTTATGTGTACAAAAACAAGAGAGAGAACAGACTGAATTTATTGCGGGGAGGAACTGAGCAGATGGCACCAGTCAATTTCAGTCTTCTCTAAACAGTTGAACCTTTATAATTAAATTTGCATAGAACAGAAGAATGTGATAGGAATTAATTTTTTCCATCGAACAGTTCTACCTAGGTAATTTTTTTTAGTTGAAAAAGTAGATCCCTGAGTATGTTTGCCTTAGCCAGAGGTACTATGACAAGAGAAATAAAACTAAAATGGATTTCTGATGATATTTGAACTGAGAGACTCAGAAAAGGCAATAGAGGATATAGTAGTTCAAAAGAGAAGATATGACCTTAGCCTGGATGTCTGTTATATTCTGTGATCATCCTGGATGTGGGATAGAAACCAAGAGATTTCACTGAGAGAGCTGTAGTCTTCCTCTCCACAGGAGAGGCTTACTAACCACAGCACCCCTATTTGCCCCAAACCCATCAGTGGATGGAGGATAGAAAGGTTGGCAGTTTTATAGTGTTAGAGTGATATGTTCCCCCTTAATTTGAAATTTTTTACTGCAGGTGTTCCTCTTTGTATATGAGCAAAGTTTGATCCTTATACATGTTCACTCTTTCCACTGAGAGAGAATATATTGGTGGAACAGTGAGTTCCTGGTTTATGGGGAGAATGTTCTGTTGTTACTTTTATTACTACGCTATTTCATTAAATGTCTTTGCTTTGAACTGTGTGTCATCTGACTAGTAAAAGTAAACAAATCAGCAGAGACTCATGAGCTATAGTTTAGAGAATATTCTGTCCCACAAAAATACCTAAAACCTGAGGAAGCTTCCTGGAGGCCCAGGGATAAGGAAACCCCCAGATTCTACATATGATTTTTCTTAAGTGTTGCTGTTATATGTGTGTTTATATGTATGCATACATACGTATACTACATACATGCTTACACTGGGATACCTATCAGTAGTTATAAACAGGCATGATTATAGGATTTATGTTCAAGCAAGTAGATTTTATGAATATTTGAAGAATTCGGAAATTGACATTAGCACTTCTGTACCTGCATCTAGGCCACAGGCAATGGAGGCATCTGAGCTGAGACTTCAGGGTTCTAAAAGCACCAGATGCTCCTGCTTCCACACCAGTAAACATTGTTTTAGAAAAGCATGTTAAAATTTGGATGGTTCCATTGACTCCTCAACATGTATACTCCCTCAGTGGATGCATATCATAACCTACCCATTTCCTTCTTATTTGGTATTATTCTTGTCTACTATTTCTCAGATAACCCCTATACATCTGCCCAACACACTGAAGGCTTTCCCCTAGATCTTTTAACATTTCAATATAATAGGGATAAATGTAAAGTTCTGTACCTGGGTTCAAATAATCAACTTTCTAAACAGAGGGTGGGAAAGAGGTAGCTATACAATATGAAAAGTATCTGGGCACTTCAGTGAACTACTGGCTCAGAATTACTCCCTAGTGTGTCATTAGCCAAAAGAGCTACTGACACCTTCTCAGGCTACCTGACTAGAGGAAAAGTGTACATAATGAGGGAAGGGATGGACTTCCTATTCTCTGCTCTGGTTAGACATATAGGTTGTATTACATGTAGAATCTGTGGGTTTTCTTATCCCTGGGCCTCCAGATTTTAACTACAGATGTGGCTAAGCCATATCTGTAATATTAAATTCAGTTCTGGGTTTCACGTTTTAGGAAAAAAATACTGACAATCTGGAGTATGTCCACAGGACAGCAGAGTGCCTTTAAAGGATTCAGGAAGAGAATTTGGAATGTTTAGCCTAAAGACTTTGTGTGAGGGGAAGGGCAAGAGAGATGGGGAAGAGAAGACATCTTTTGGCCATATTTTGCACTTTTCAAGGGCTGGCAGGTGGGATGTCAGCATCAATGCCAGGGGACCCAGATGAACCCAACCTGCCTAGAATCCTCAGTGTTGCCTCCTGAGTGATGGACAGCTAGGGCCCAACCAATATTATCCAAACTTGGTATTTTGCTATTTCTTTGAGTTTTTAATAGTCTCAGAGGAAGTGATATCTGATTTGATAGAAAGAAGGAAAATTAATTTATCCAACAAATATATTAATTGAGCCTTAGGTACAACTTGCTAGGGTCAAAGGGGTGGAGGGGGAAGTAAGTTAAGGGAAACCACACTAGAGGGGATCAAGGCCAACCACATATACATAATACAAAGAGGAGTTTAGGAGACTGGAGGAAACTTGCCCACCAGTCTTGGTTGTAGTGCTTGGTCTAATGTATTTACATGGCAAAACTCAAAAAATGTGGGCGCCTGAGGGGGAAAATGTGGACACACATACACACACACACACTCCTATGTGGAATTTCTTTGGCAGAGCCCCTGAAATGAATTTGGGGGAACAGATTACTCATAAAGGAATTAGGTGGAGGATTTAAGACCTTTCTAACAGTAAATCAGATAAAGGCTTAGGACAAGGACACAGAGTCTCCTAGAAAAAGGAAGTAAATTTTAAAAATCAAATTTAATCTTAGCCTGAGGCAATCTTTACCTTTTGACCCTTAGCCATGTGTGGCTTATAGCCTTAGCTATGACTAAAGTGCTCTCAGCCCTCCCTTATCTAGGAGAGACCCACTGGTCCTCATGTGTTCAGGCTGTTTGTTAGCCTTCCTTTTTTCTTTATGACTGATCTACTTCCTTTTCCTTTATCACCACATTTTTTAAGTGAAAGTTATGTATGACACCATGCCTACTTATACCCACCATGCTTCTTCTCATCATATTTTTTGGTTTGCAATGTGTATATTAATAAACTATGTACATTTTGATTTTTCAGAGGTCTTGGTTTTTCATTCTTCACAAAAATATAATATCACCAAGAGATATATAACATGTCAAATTATTTTCATAAAGTCAAAATATCTGAAACAAAGTTAATTTTTAAAGTGTTTTATAACTACAATAGAAAATAGAAGATTCTGCTTACATCCACTGAATTGACAAAGATATAAAAAAGATAGATATAGTCAGTGTTGAGGAGGGTGTGGCAATACAGACCCACTAATGCACTGTTGGTAGAAGGTATGAATCAGTCCAATTGTTATGGAAAATTATTTAGAATCATTTGAGAAAAGTCACCCTGTTCCAGCCCTTTGACCTTGTGATTTTTTTAATAGGACAGTACCCCAAGGAGGTAAAAGACAGAAAAAAAATCCCGTATAACCAAAATATTCATAATAGAAAATAATTTATAGTAACAAAAAAATAGAAACAATGTATGATCCCACTGAGTGTGTAATGGTTAGACAAATTGTACATGGCGAAATAGTATGGCACTATGAGAAATGCAAAATATAAGAAATTCAGGAAAGAATTGTATGAACGGATATACACTAAAAGGGTAAAGTGGTCAAAACTGTACTTTGAGGAATGTAACCTTAGAAGCTGAGAAATGAGGATAGTTTGGAGTGGGGCCTCCACCTGAGGCTGTATCAGCAGCCTTGGCAAGCGGTGATGATGACTTGAGTGAGGGTTGTGGCATTTGTGTGGTACAGTGTATAGAGCACTGAGCCCAGAGTCAGAATGACCTAAGTTCAAATCTGACCTCAGCCACTTAATAACTGTGCGACGCTGGGCAAATCAAGTAACCCGTTTGCCTCAGTGTTCTCAATTATAAAATGGTGATAATAGCAACACCTAGTTCAGAGGGTTGTTGTGAAACTATTTAAATGCAAGTTAAAATAATATTTCTGAAGTGGTTAGCACATTGCTTGGCCCACAATAAGTAGTCAATAAGTGCTTGTTCCCTTTTCTGCCCTATGTGAGTAAAAAGAAAGGGAATTACCAAGAGAAGTTTGTCAAGCTAGAAGGTTCCAGCTATTCAATGTCATTGATCAGTCTATCTATCACATCAAGGGTAGGAAAACACTTAGATACCCCTTAGCAAAGTCCTGCCCTTTCTTTTAAATTATCTGGCACTATTCAGCATCTGGAAGTGAAAAAGTCAGCGGTAAGAATTCGGTGTAGGAATGTACCCAGTTTTGGGAGTACCTTCTTTTAAGACTGTTGTTGACTCTCCCCACTTGCCAAGGGCTGAAGACCATCAGGCCCATGGCTTTTGGGTGACCCTTCCCTCACCCCAACTCAGTTCTATCCTTCCCACCCTTCCCCATCACACTTTGGAAAAGTCAGCCACTATTTTGAGAATAAATGTTGCCCTGGTTTTGTAGGTTTTAATTATTGCTCCAATTTGAGGAGTGAATGCTGCCCTATCTACTTCTCCTTGCTGACCTTGCCTTCAATTCCATTCTCCTGGACCTGACATAGTCCTTCTAAGCCGCATGACTTAGAAGACTAACTCATTGAATTCTCTGGTGAATGGAGAGCAATATGAACTAGATTCTGTTTCTAAATCTCAGTACCTCTAACAGACATGCTGATCCTATGGCTTTTCTTTTTTAATTTTAATAACATACTTGATTCTTTTTTCATGACCAGCTTCATCTTTTACATCATTAATATCTCTCTTCCCACACCTGTCCTTCACATTCAAGAATGTTCAAATTTTCTAACCAATGCCTTCTTGTTTCTATTTGTTACTACTTAAGTCTTAATTTTTTCTTCATACATAAGCTTTTGGTACATTCTACATATATATATATACTACATTTACCTTTCATTCAACTCTTTTTTGACCATTCCAAGAATGATTTTTATCCTCTTTGTTTCTTAAAGCCAAACTCACAAACATTTACAATAAACTCTTCTCAACCAAGATGAAGGAAATATGTCATTGTTACCTTTGATATATTTGAAAGGGAATTGCCCATCCCCCAAGAGTTTTCTCATCAAATCAAGATCAGAACAGGAGTGGAGTCACATAGCAACCATCTTCTGACTGTGCTCCAGGACCTAGTTCTGTCAGGCCAGGCCATCTTGTCTATGTATTAAGGAAATAGAAATGCAACCATAGAGTTACAATTTGATGCCTCAGCAAACCAGGATCACCTGCAAAGGAGTTTAGATCCCAATTCCGAGATTGTAGAAGGGTCACCATTTACCACGTCCTGGGGCAGATGGATAGTTTGGAGTGGTAATAACTATTACAGTCAGATCATAGACTGTTGTAAGTTGTAAAATGAATTGTAAAAAGCAATTTTAGCAACTAAGGTAAATCCAGTTGAGTGCACAAGAAGTATTTGAGAGAAAGTCTTAAGTAATGATTACTCCTTGTGTGGAGTTAAGGTAGAATGGAGACAGACATCAGGAGGATGCAGAGGCTGATGAATAAGAAACCCAAGATCTTCAAAGGGAACAAATATTAAGACTGATCCAGGAACTGCACTGACTGGGGAGTCAGAAGGCTCATAGATGACAGCTATGGTAGGAACTATGTCTTTTAGTGTACTCTGTCATGTAAACTAAGCTAGTTTTCCCCTAAAAGATAAGAAATCTGAGTCTTAATTGTCTCAGGGGACTAAATGAGCTATTACTACAGCCTCACGAAGGGCATAAAAAGAACCAACCCATAAAAGCCCTTCAGGCTTGGTGGATAGCATACTGTTATATGAGTCATGTCAATTGGACATACTGACCAGACACATTTTTGTACAGATATGAGAGGAAACAACATTAATCTAAGTCAATCCTGTGTGCTTATTGAGTATCCTTTCCATGCTACAGCTGAGTAAATTTTTCGTTAACTATTAGATGGGCTAAAAGTATTTCATTTCATTCCAAAATTGAACCTAAAATACTACACTGGCCTGAGTTATGTCTGTCCTACTAAAATATTGCAACCAAGATCTGGACAGGATAAGGTGAACTTTAAAAGAAAAGAGATGGCAGAAGAAAGGTCTGAAAATGCCCCTGGGGAGGTAGTTTATCAACTCCTCCTCCTAGTGCTGTGTATCAAAGAGTATAAGAAAATAAGTAGCTAGCCTTGAAGAAAGTACCAAGAGAGGTCATCTTTAGGATAAAGTCAGGATTCAGTGAGAATCAGAAAGTGGAAGAAAGGATGAGGCATAAAATGAAAAGGAGTTTGTTTCAATAACACAAGTGTTCCAAAGAGCACAGAGGAAAAGGGGAGAGGATAACAGGGCCAGAGGAAAACTTGGGATGAGTATGTAGGTTAGGCAAGCAGGGGATTGCAAGAGAAAGAGATCTTGAAGGTGGAGGGCTAGTTGGTGTTCTTGGGAGAGGCAGAGACTCTATTTAGACTGTGTGCTAATTAGAGAAAAGTCTGCTTTCCCAACCTCTTCTGAAAGCACCCTTATTCTCTCCTAGGGCTCCTACACGACTCCCAAACACCATAGAGACACGGACTAGAGGAGAACCTAAGGGACAGGCTTCTGAACAAAGTGGGAAGTAAACAGTGAGCACCTGAGAAAAACAAAGTCCTGGTTGTAAACATTATTCATTAACAGTATTTGTACCTCCATGACCTGAATGAGTAAACGAATCTTCCAAAGGTATTTTACTTAGTCGTTAGAAGTAATTTGTGCAAGAGAAGTTATCTTGATAAATGGAATATCTTCATGATTTTTCAATACCTATTCTGAATTCTATGTACATTCAGTGTGCCCAGAAAAGCTTGTATTTTGTGATTAATTTATTTTATTAATGCCTTTTATCTTTACTCTATTAATTTATTCAATTATCAAATTATTTTTGTCTAAAATACTGAACACTGAATGGCAATTCAGTTTAAAATACCGAGCTGAATGGTGATTATGACATTTCACTGGGCAATGAATTTCAAAATATAACCCTCTTGAAATGTAAAATTGGGTACAACCTGTTCAATGATGGCATTGTTTCTATGTAATAGCAATCAAAAGAAGATTTTAGTTTTAATGAACTTCCTGAGTGAAAAATGAATAAATAAAACATTTTATTAAGCACTTACTATTTACTAAGCATTATGCTAAGACCTAGAAATGCAAACATAAAATTAAGACAGTCGTTGCCCACAAGGATATCATATTCTGATGGGGGAGATAAAATACATGGAAAGTTTAAGCCTCAAAAATAAAATAGGAAGACCCCATGGTCCTCAAAATCCTTTGGCAAAGCTTGTGGTAATACCTTTTGTTCAATGTCATGCCCACTCATAAAATCACATTGGTTTGTCATGTTGAACCATTGGACAGTGCCAAAGACTTTGGTAACAAGGACTATTTTTAAGTGTTTTAACAAGTATCATTTACATTTTATTCTAAATAGGTTTTAAAAATTCAAAAAAATTATAAGCATCTCAATAATTATGATAATGAAAATGTAAGTTGACGTATTTAGATAAGGTACCTGAGATGGATTAGACATTTTCTCAGCAACTTACCTAAAAATCTTTTAAAGTCAACACTAGGTAAGCTTCCACACATCAGCATGGATGACTTACATGTAAATTTCCTTAGTTCCACACTCATACATAATGGGAACAATATGACCCTTCACCATTGCATATTTTTAATGAACAAATTCTAGAACTAGATTCTTCCTCTCCTATCCCTCTAGTAAAAATGAGCTTCCATTGATTTTTTCAGCCAATTGTGTTGGTAACCAAAAATGGGCTCCTTAGCACTTAGTCAACAAGTGCCCTTGAATAGTTTGGCTTTTTCCCCTGAACTAACTGAATGCTGTCTGTATGTTGGATTGGAGTAGGCTTGTCAGCCCCTTCACCTTGTTTCCCTTGATTAAGCAGATCAAAAGAACCTGTCCTTTCCCGGTCAACCCCTTCACCTTGCTTAAGCAGATTGAAGGAACCTGTGCTTTCCCTGGTGTACCTTATACCCCTGCAGAGGCTGCTAGCCGCATGGTTAAAAACAGCTTCCGTTGGAGCCAGAGACAGCTACAGCTACAGCCGAAGCTGAAGCAGGAGCTGCCGGTAGCAGAGCTGACCTACATGTGGATTGAGGAGTGCTGAACAAGGACTTGAGGCCAGTGGGTAATCTTTTTACCATAGAGGGGAAGCATGTATATGATTTTGCTTTATACCCTCATGCTTCTCTGTGGCCTCCTGGTTACTCTTGTGAGGCGGACTTATTGGGCCTGGATGCTTTTGATCAAGATATCAAAATGGGGATGCCGGTTTGTGGGTTGGTTAGTGTGGAGCCTAAATATATGCTTTGATTCTTCTGCCTCCTACTTTGAGAATTCCTTATATCCGGCGGTTCCGAACCTTTCAGACATATATATGATTCTTTTTGAAATTATAAACTCTGCCCTCATATTACACCAATATACTTTAATGAAAGAATCAAAAACTTCTAGTGCCTTCAAACATTTGATGAGATATGGAGATAGGGCCATTTTCCAAATCAGTACACTAGAGGAGACACAAAATGCTACCAAGCCCACAGGAAAGTTAGTTAATCCTAATTTATGCTACATATTATAGTCTCCTGCATCCTGAATCTTTTAAAGGCAATTAATCCCAGGAGCTTTAGCCTTTAGATATAGAATGCTAGAAGCTGAATCCATTAAAGTAACATACAGTTTTATATTAATGAGTTATTTAATCTGAATATGGAATACAGGTGCAATTTCTGAACTCCGTACAAACATATAAATCCTTTAGAAGAACATTTAAGTTGGCAAAAATCATGCAGATCTATAAAAATGACTCCTATAAAATGAAAATTGGAGAAGGAAATGGCCAACCACTCCAGTATCTTTGCCAAGAAAACACCATGGACAAAGTCCCTGAGTCAGACACAACTGAACAACTAAGCAAGAACAAATATAATGAAATTAGAATCCTTCATAATAACACTAAATATTTACAGCATAAAATCACTTCTGGGTAGGAAATTACAAACCATTCAGAGTTTTTAAACTTCTTTGTGACATGAACATTTTTGGAAATCTGATGAAAACTATAAACTCTGTCTCAGAATAATATTTTAAATAATTGAAGAAATTATAAATTTCAGTTAGAGGTTAGTAAAAATAAAGGGGGTAATTTTGTTTCTCCATCCAAGTTTGTAGACCTCATGAAATCTATGAACAAACATCTTGGGGGTAAGTAGAACCCAGGTTAAGAACCACTGAAATAGATTATAGTGTACTCCTGTCCTAATGATGCCTGACTGTGCACAAGGCCATGTGGACTTCCCAATGAGAGAGAGCAGGAGAGAGAGAGAGACAGAGAGAGAGAGAGAGAGAGAGAGAGAGAGAGAGAGAGAGAGAGAAGAAGAAGAAGAAGAAGAAGAAGAAGAAGAAGAAGAAGAAGAAGAAGAAGAAGAAGAAGAAGAAGAAGAAGAAAGAGGAGGAGGAGGAGAATGATGAAGGAAGAAAGGAAGGAAAGGAAGAAAGATAGATAGATAGATAGACAGATAGATGATAGATAGATAGATGACTAGAAACAAGCCTCTAGTGTTCTGTCCTTCATTCAACCACAGGTGAAATTAGAAGAGAGGGGAAGGGTGAGAAGGGCCAAAGAATTTGTTCAGTGCAGAGCACCAAGAGGTTGTCTGTACCTCACAGTTGACAAAAATGAAAAAAAAAAGTCAGAGAAATGCCAAGAGGCTGTTCCAGAAGGAAAGGGTGAATTGAAGTCCTAAAATCTTGATTTTACTTTATGTCTGCTGGAGGAATAAGAAAAGAGAGGGACCATGAAAATACTGTATTGTGTTTGGATGCCTAGAATAAGAAAGGAACATGGAATAAGAAAAGGTACCACAATGTCTCAGGGGGTGGGGCATAACATTGTGCCAGATGATACCGCATTATCAGCTCCAAATACCCTGGAGCTTCCGAAATTACAAATAATATTTCTGGTCTAATTGTCTGACAAAAGTCCCCAAATCAAAGGCAGAGAGCCATGGAGCTTAGAGGACTGTTTCCAGTTAATCTTGACATCAGAGGGACCTCAGCAGCAGGAAGTTCTTCCCATAATCTGATCCTGTGGGTCTAAAGATATCTTTGGTCATCCTGATACATTCTAAAGATGCTAGAGGAAAGAACTTCATCCCCCTTCTCCCTCTCCACCCCCACTCCTACCCAGTATCCTGCTGGGGACACCTCTGTTTCTTTGTCCTACACATTGAGCTCAAGGTTTCTTTACATCCTTGTCATCCTTAAAAATATTGTAGTTCATAACTGTTATACTTGAGCTATTTGAATGGAGAGAAGCATGTCTTCTTCAACTCCCTGTGCCACAATTAGTCAAATATCCTGAATGCACTATTGTAAAGTTTCTTTTTCAATATACTATGACTGGGACCAAGCTTGGTTCTTGGGTCAGGTCCTTGGAGTGTTGAAACGAGCATGGATTTGATTCATGACATTTGAGGTGAATCCTGGCTCTGCCACTTACTACCAGTGCAACCTTGGGCAAGTGTCTTAATCTCACTGTTCCTCATTTTCCTCACATGTAAAAATGAAGTAGTTAGATTAGATGACCTCTAAGGTCCCTTTCAGCTTCAAATCAACAAGCCCATGTTTAAGATTCTAGGGGACCCATTTGTGATAATTTCTTGCAACAAGCAAAAGAACATGCTTCCATTGACTCAAAGCCCAGTATTGTTTTTAATCCTAACTGGTCAAGAATTTCTTGTTCTCTGCTCTTGGGCCACTTTCAACTTTCCTGAGAAAGGCATACCTAAAGCTAACTTTCTTGTGGTTTGTCCCAAAGTACATCGGAGTGTTCCAGCTGCAGGAAAATGTTCAGCTTAATGTGCAATAAAAGGATCTCACACTAATACATTAGGAGCACTTGAGGAGAGACCATGAACCAGGATATTAATAGAATCCCAAATAGCTTTACTTAAACAATACCAACTTCTTTCTTTTAATGCATAGAATTTCAACTAAAATTCTTGTTGTCACTGATTCCAAAGACCAGTAAAAATCTGGATTTTTCTAAAACACAATTTAAATTCTTTGAAAATCCTGACCACATAAAAACAAATTCCAGCAACTAGATTCCCTCCATTCAATTCTGCTTTAATAGGGTACAGGCATTAGGGACAAAGACTGCCCTGGGGCAAAATGTAGGGGAGGCAGGTTTGTCTAGATTTCAGGCTCCTTCAATCAACAAATCAATCAACAAGTCTATCAACAAGTTCAGCATTCCTTATGTAAAAAGCCCCAGTAAAAAAAGGAAAAGTAAAAGGCTGCTGCCCTCAAGGAGCTTCTATTCTCCTGGATGAAATGGCATTAGCATCAGTGGGCACATAGAAGATTCAGGCTGAATGGATGGTCATGAACCTTAAAAGGGAAGACCGGCAACTGTGGGAACCAGGAAAAGCCTCTTGTAATAGGTGTCATTTGAACTGAGTCTTGAAGGAAACCAAAGATTCTAAGAGGTTGAACGTTCCAGGCACGTGCAATCCTATAACCTGACAACCGGAAACTTGCGGAGCCCAGTTTTTGCTGGTCATCAAAACTTACTGTCCAAGTTTCTTACTTCTTAACTGGCAGGCAGGCAAACAAGCACAAGGGATACAAACAGAAGCAAAAAGGCAGTGCCTGCCCTCAAGGAGCTTACATTCCAATGGAGAAAGCACATAGAAGAGAGCTAAAAAAAAAAAAAAAAGAGGAGGTAGGGAGGGAAGGTACTAGAACAGGGCCGTGGTTCAATTCAAGTTCCTTCCTGGGCCACCGTTTTGAGCAGGAACCTAAGTCACTCACTAGCGGAAGAAATGAGCCATAGAAACATGTTCCAGAGTGAGAAGGCCTAAGGTATTGAAGAAAACTATTGGGTGACTGACGAGGCCAATGTGTCATGGTTTTCTATTTGAGTTGCTCCCTGCCTGGCTTCTCATGCCCTCACCTCTTCTCATGAAGTTCTCTGAGGCAGAGAGCACACATCTGAGCTTTGGTAGAGGTTGTAGACACTTAACTTTCCTTAATATGTCATACTGAGACACATTTATCATAGCCTAGAACAAACAAACTCTAGGGGTAAGCTCCCACTTGCTGAGATGAGTCACATCTCCAGAGAACAGTCACTCTCTGGGTTATAGGGGTAGCCCTGCTCGGTTTTTGTTGTGTTTTGTTTTTGTTTGTTTGGGTGGGGGTGTTGTTTTTCTAATGCTATAGCTTTCATAAGCTCCCACTGCTTTGCTTGCTCCCCATGATTACTACCACTAGAATATCAGTCACCCAAATTCAATCAGTTTTTAGAGTTATTTACTGAGATTATATAGTACAAATCTCTCTGTCTATCTCTGTCTCTCTCTCTCCTTACCCCTGCAAGGGAAAGGGGGCTGAAGCATGGAAGACACATGTGGCAAAGAGATAACTCATAGCTCCTGGAAGTCCTCTTGCTGGAGTCCTCAAGATGGTACCTGTAGGTATGGTGTAGTCCAGGCCTGCACAACATGCACGTGGGCCACCTGCAGCTGCCACTCCACTGGCATGTGAAAAATGTAGAGCTGCCGCTTCACACTCTCCTGTTTGTCACGAGACCCGAGGCAACCTACCATCTTCAGTCTGTCACTAGTCTAACATATTTGCTGCCCGAGGAAGTTTAGCCTGTTTTAATTTTGACCCCTACCTACTGCCCAGTTATGCAGATCTGGTGTAGCCTTTTCTGTTATATTCTTTGCAGACTCTAGAATCTACCTCCCTCATTCCTTGGTTTCTCCTTGGCTCCTGATGCATGAGCTTTCCTAGGGACACTGCTAGAACTGCTGATGGGCCTCTGAAGTTCACAAATTCCTGTTCCCAGAGAGGTGGGAGAGGTAAGAAGGCTGTGGTGGTCACCTCAAAATGATTCCTTCTCAAGTGTTTGACTTTCTCCTGGCTTCCTGCTTGCTCATATCTCTTGTGGGGGAAGAGAGCAGGGTGTCTAAGCCAGATCATGGATTTTTATAAATACCTGCAATAACCAATCCTATCAGAATGACAGCTTTTTGAGGGGTAGGTGGAGTGGTGGCGCTGTACAATCCTGATTAAGTGTCCTCAAGTGATAAATGTGACTGGGCACAACATTTCATCACTTACTTTAATTGCAGTGGGGTGATTTAATCCATATATTCAACGTCCCCTCTTCCCATCCCTTACAAAGGATCATACATATGGGACTCAAAGGGCCCTTAGAGGCAGTCTAGCGCAACCCTGAGGAAATCTGGTTCCAGTGTCTTGTCCATTTTCATAAAGTAGTAAATAGCAGAAATAAGGTTCTAATGCTCTTTCCTCTGTGCTATTAGTTGACAGTGCTGGCATGGCACAGAGGATATGACACTGGACTTGAAGTCAGAAAAACCTGGGTTCAAATCTTGCCTTAGGCACTTAATAGTTGTACGATCTTTTCAAATTTCTCCGCATTTCTATGAAGGACTCTTGAAGAATGAAAAGGTATTTAAAAGGTATTTCAAATTCCCAGGTCTAGCTAGTATAGGTAGAAAGTAATAGGGGGCTGGGAAGGAGGGAGAGAACCTTTCTGCATGAATTCACATTATTCAGGCAACTGCCAAATTCACCTATTCAAAAAGCTAACCCTGGTTGGACCTACCGAGAAAGTTAATCTGTGACCGAAAGGTTGAAGAATCAAGTAATAAATTTTGTCATGGAATTATACTAAATTGTATATCCCTATGAGAGACAGGCTTGAGGAATTTCTTATACCCTTAAATTTATCAGAATTTTTAAACACCTGAAGAGAATGAAAAGGCTTCTTTAGCCAATATCATGGTAGCACCAGGGTTTCGAAGTATGTAATGGACAGTTCATAATTTCATACTTAATTAATATACAATAATAGGTTGGTCCCTCCATAATTAAATAACAGCATGTGCTAAGAACTGAGCCTCTTTAACATGCTGTGGGCCATAAGTCTGAATCGCCTTGATTTGATTAGTGGAAGGCAGGCCCTTCAATGCCATTTTAGCATAGTTTTGGGTGGTTTAGCAGAGTACATAAATGTCAGGAAATTCCTTTGGCTGTGAACAATGAGCCATAAAATGGTTATGGATATCACGGGTTATTTATTGTAGCTCTAGGACATTTTGGAACTATAATCATTAACCTAATATGGTTGTGAATCTTTTAGGTCCTCAGTGTCTGCAGAATTGAATGGGAAAAGGCCATCCAAGTGCTTATTCAGTCTCATGCTTGACTAGGTAGAAGAATCCTGCATGATGTAAATCCAGTTTTTACAGCGTGGTTTTAGAGATAGGTTATTATTTCATAGGGATTCCAGGTCTCCAAGATTATAAAGGGTGAAGGAAGGAGTAAGAGAAGCCATGTCTGCACAGCCACACTAAAAAAAAAAAAAACACTTCTACTTCTGTGGGGTGGTATAATGAAATGAGCAAAGAACTTTAAGTAAGTAGAACTCATTTCAAATCTGAACTTGGGTATTTCTACGATCACAAATAAGTCATTTCATCTCTTAGTTTCTTCATCTATATATTCTCATTTTTGAACACTTAAAAGTGTAGAAGCACAAATAACCCAACCTATTTTAAAATCTTCCAAATGTAGAGTTTCAGTAGGTTTTTAATCCATTTGTTAAAAATACAAACATGAAACATTTTCCTATTAATTTGCAAGACCAACTGATTGTTAGTGTTAACAAAATATTCAGTCATATTTCTGTCACTGAAATTTCATCATTAATATTTTAGTAAGAATGTTTTCTTCCACTAGCAATGTATTATTTCCAAAGCACTATTTCATTTTTGTCTTTTAAAAATTTCCATATTTAAGTTCTATGATGCACATGACTATTAGCATCATTTAAATATATGTATACATAAAACATATATATAATTTCTAAATAAGGGAATATACATATACTGGAGGAGAAAGCTTAAAAAGCAGAGGGACAGCTAGGTGGTACAGTGGATGGAGCACCTGCCCTGGAGTCAGGAGAAACTGAGTTCAAATACAGCCTTTGATACTAGCTGTGTGACCCTAGACAAGTCACTTAACCCTGTTTATCTCAGTTTCCTCATGTGTAAAATGAACTGGAGAAGGAAATGGCAAGCCACTTCAAGTAACTGTGCCAAGAAAACTCCAAAATGGGATCACAAAGAGTTAGACACAATTGGACAATAACAAATGCTCAAAAACTTTTTTACTGATGGGGTGCCCAATCAAAAAAAATGGAGATCATTGTTGTGATAGATGGAGAGCTGGTCACAAAAGATCTGGATGCAAGTCAAACCTTTGACATATACTCATTATGTGATGCTGGGTAAGTGACTTAACTTCTCAGTGTCCTAGGCAACTCTTTAAGACTGTAGTATGCAGAGAAAGTACTGATGTAAGCAGCATACAACGTCACTCTCCTTCCTGATTTCATGTCTTGTTTTTTCCTTCATGCCTTACCCATCCACCAGTAAATCACAACTAAGCTCTTGGCGATTTGGAAGCAACTGTAAGGACAATGAAAATCAGCTTATTTATACAGCCTTTGACATGAGGCCCTTCATGAGGTGGTATCATAATCTGCTTTTCTACAATATGGGGGCAGGTGTTGATGCAGCATTCTCAGAGATGTGATCCTAAGATCAGTGTGGGCCGTAAGAGGAATATTACACATCTCCTCTAAAACAAGCAAGGGGAGTGAATTGAACTAAACCACGTTTGAAAGAATAATGTGTTACCCAGAAGTGCCCCCTGGCATTTCCTTGAGCACAGCCTGGTTGCAGTAATTCTGCTATTCTTGGGGAGAAAGTTGCGCATGCTGATTCATTGAAGGTATGTTGTTTAGACAGCTTCCAAGTTTACATTCCAAATAAACAATGGGACTCCTTGCCTTGATCTTAGTCCCTCTCATCTTCACAGAGTCAACCTTCCTACCCTTGTCACCTCTCTCACAACACTATAATCCATCACTCTCCTTCTTCAGATGTCCTTCTTACTGACCTCACATTCTCAAAATGACCCCTTCTCAAAAACCCATTTTGTCTCTTTCGCAAGCTACTACATTCTTTTTGTAGGAAAATATTGGGGGAGAGCCACATTCGCTTCCAGATATCTTGTTATATCCCCAAATAATTGCTCTCTATAACTTCTCAAAGATGCAGAAAAAATACTTGAAAAGTATATTTCAAGTGCTGAGAAGGGTGGTTAATAGTTCCCAAAGTTTTGCTTCATTTACAATGCTAATGTGCTATATCATCTAACTGATCAGATCATGTCAGAGATGAGAACCTTAGAGGGATATGCAATGAGACTGGCAATAATACGCAGGCAGAAATACACTACAGATCTATGACAACCAAAGCTTTCAGATTTTATCAAGGACCAATTAATTCACAACTCACAGCTGAATTAAAAAGAAAGATAACAGGAGAGTACTGTAATTTTGCATTTATCACAGAGATGCAAAATCAATTGCTTTTGAAGCTTTGTAAAATGTGTTATCAAAGACACGTATGATGAAAAGAGGAGGCGGGCCAGTACTGTGTTGATGACAGATGGACAGCCCAACTCATGCATTGGTAATCTCAAGTTATTAAACAGATAAGAGGGAAGCCTCCAGAATCTTGCAAAGTTCTACTAAGGAAGATTTTGAAAAAGGAAGAGATAAGCACACAGAGAAAACATACAGAGGGGTTGTGACCTGAAATGGTGAAAAAGCACACATATTGGTGATACTATGCTTCCACCAAAGCACTGTTGCATGACAAAAATGCACATTAATATTTCCTGTGGAAGGTCCATTTGGCACCAGACATATGACTTCTTCTTGCTACTTTTAAAACATCTTCTACCCACTGCTACTGATTTATACCCTTAAAGATTGAAAAAAAGAAAACAAACAGCCTAATCTGTCTTCTGCCTGACAAATCCTTCTAATACTTCTAGGTAGCTATCATGGCCCACCCAAATATTCCTTTCTTCAGGCTAAACATCCTCATTTCCTATAACTGATCCTCATACAGCATAACTTATGATTTTTCATCATCCTGACTGCCTTCCCCTAAATACTCTCCAAATTATCAATAGCTTTCCTAAACTATGAAACCTAGAACTGGATGCAATGCTCCAAATGTGGTCTGCCAAATACTGGATGTGGTGTGAATACCATCTCATTACTAGAAGGTACGTATTTGAGCTTTTGGTTGTCATATCACAATGTTGAATCACCCTGAGCTTTTGTTGTTGTTTGTTGTTATTGTTGTTTGATTGCTTCAGTTGAGTCTGACTCTTTGTGACCCCATTGGGGGTTTTCTTGGCAAAGATATTGTAATGGTTTGCCATTTTCTTTTCCAGCTCATTTTACATATGAGGAAACTAAGGCAAGTAGGAATAAGTGACTTGCTTAGGGTCATACAACTAGTAACTGTCTGAGGGTGGATTTGAACTCAGGTATCCTGACCCCAGGCCAAGCACTTTATCCACTGTGCCATCTAGCTGCTCTAACTACTGGGCTTACAATCCACCAAAACTTGTTTTGCTTGGTCCTTTTCGGACAAATTGCTCTTTAACCATGCCTGCCCTTTCTGACATATGTGAAGATGAAAGACATTCCATTTTTTCCCTATTAATTTGCAGCTTTATCACTGCAGTTCAGGGTTGTCAGCTGCCAAGATCTTTCTAGATCTTTGTAATCAAGTGTATTTATTCTCCTTCTCAGTCTTGAGTCATCATCAGATTTCATAAGAACACCATCTAATAGAACTTTATCCAAGGCATTGCAAAAGTGCTAAATGGAATAAGGGCCAAGTATAGATATACGGGACACTCCTCCAGATACCTCCTGTTAAGCTGACATTGAACTTTTAATGACCATTCTTCAATTTAATTGTGTTGTCATCTAGCCCAGAGCTATCAAACAGGAGGCCAACCTGTGCTGGGGCTGCAACATTCCCCAGTGCAACCCAAACCAGATTAAAATGTAATTGAGAACTAGTTAACAAAATAGATAAAAATACAATTGAACATAGAAAATTTTAATATGTGGTTTTCTAAGTCAGTATACAGCCCTCAGGTTTCCTTATGTACAGTTTAGTGGCCCTGGTTTCTAGATGAGTTTGATACAACTGATCTAGTCTGTATCTTTCCCACATTTATTTCATATGTATATGTGTGCACATATAGACATGTATGTCTATATACACATATGTGTATGTGTGTGTGTGTGTCTATATATATATATATATTTCAACAAGAATGTATTCATCTGGAGACCACCTGATCTGATTAAACAGGGCGATTTAAATAGATAGGAAAAGGGAAACATGTACCCAGATTTAGCTGCTAAACCAGTAACAACACTAGCTGCTTGGTGTCCTGTAGATAGAACGCAGAGGTGGAGACTCAGTTTTTCCGTTTACCATCCACATGTTTTGACATCATGATAACCTAGGGAATAAATTTTTTTTGAAAGGCTAGATGGCTACAGTCTAATGTAAATGCCAACTTCTACCAAGTAATGACTACAATCCATCAGTGCTGCATTGGGAAACATTTTTTTTCTGTTCTAGTATCTATATTCTGCACATAAATGCCAGATGAGCCTCCTTTAGGCAAATGGCAAACTGGAGAAGTAGATCAAATTGATTGCTGTTGGGTATTTTTGTATTTTCTTTCTGACAACGATGCACTTCCTTCACTCTTTCTTTGTCCCTTCAGTTAGTTTAAGGAGGAAATCTTGTAAAAAAAAAAGTAAGTTTTATGTATGATCTTATTTTAGAGTTGTGGTTTCCTAGATTTTTTATTCTTGAAATTGTTAACCTCCTCTATCTTTCTTTCATTAACTCTTTGTCTTCTCTCTTAGATATCTTTCTCTTACTCTCTCCATTTTGTAGAGTGGATAGAATGTGAAGGAGGGAAGATGGAAAGGAAAGGAGAGGGGGATATAATGGCTCAATGACATTTACTGTCATTTTAGAAGCTTACTGTTTGGCAATCATGTCTCCCTGTCCTGTGCTCCATATGGTATTGATAACATATGTGTCTGTGGGAATTGATGAAGACCACTTTATGGGCTTTCAACTTCATCAGTGAGTAGAGTAACTCATCCTGATAAAAATCACCTCGCTTTAAAGTATTACAAAACAATGGGTGAATGAATGAAAAGCATTTCTTCAATGTTTACTACATATAAAGCACCATGTTAAGCCCTGGACATAGAATGGAAAGTAAGACCATCCTTGCTCTAACCTTGCTCTAAAGGACCTCACTTTTTAATGGGATGGGGAGGGCCAGAATAAGCCATGTAAGAGGATTTAGCTCTCCCTTTCACTCTTGGAATTTTCTGTCTATTCACCAGTGGCCTTCTCACCCTGGAGGTGTCTGTCTGACATCCCTCTCCTCTGATTGGTCAGTCCTTGGCCCAGGCCAGCATTTCATGAGATGCCCAAGACAGGTTCAGTTCACTCCAAGATTCACTCCTCATTCTCTAGACTTTTCCACACACAGCCCCTACACCAAGAATTTAAGATCCTTGAGGGCAGGAATTTTTTTTCTCTTTTTATTTGTATCCCTAGTTCTTAATATAGTACCTGACACAAAGCACTTTCTTCATAAATGCTCTCTCTCTCTCCATATACATATATGTATATACACATACACACAGATATATAATAAATAGGCAAATACATATTTATACACACACATATATAAGGTGCAGTCAAATATCTATATATATATTATATACACTCGTATATAATATATATATATATATTTGCCTCAGGGCAAAGGGAAAGGGCCAGTGGTCTTTAGGAGATAGTAGCAAGGCATATTTGTTCCTGACATTGAACAATATGACAGTACCATGGACTTTAGTGGCATATTTTCTGGGTCTCCAATAGTTGTGACTTTAGCACCTGAAGAGGCAGTTGTCAAATCTCATCTCCTCAAGAGTTATTCCTTTATATACTTCTGAAGCTGGGCTACAAACAAGGTCTATAGGCTTGGAGGGAGCACTGCCACTCCTTGGACTTTTGGTCTCAGATTATTAGACAGTCTCTACCTATTTATTAATGAGAATAGTGGTAAAGGCATCTCTCCCCCACATGTATAATTTTAGCTTACCATCCCAATTAATGGGGCAGCTTGTAGCACAGTGGACAGAATGATGCACCTGGAGTCAGGAAAACTCACCTTTCTGAGTCCAAAACTGACCTTAGACACTTACTAGCTTCATGACCCTGGGCAGTCACTTCACCCTGTTTGCCTCAGTTTCCTCATCTGTAACAACAACAAAAAAGATCTGGACAAGAAATTCGAAAACCATTCTAGTATCATTGACAAGAAAACCCTAAATGAAGTCACAAAGGGTCAGACATGACTGAAACAACTGAACAAAAACTGCTCAATTAATATATTTTTTAGAGTAGTGACCAGTTCCCTTTCTCTATTTTGTAGCTGGAAAGAAGGGAGGATTAGAGAGGAAGGAGAAGAGGAAGAAGGAAAAGGGAAAAAATGCAAAAGTGAAAATGAATTGAGATGAAGTTGTGGGCCAAAAAGTCCCCAAATTCTCCTATAATTTTCTAAGATTGTCACAATCCTAGCACAATGTTGCATCCTGAGTTACAGCAAGGAATCTCCCTTAATCTTTGGCCCTCTGTACACATAGCCCTCATGTTGCTGAGGGGTCCCATATTAGATCTTTCTAAATAGAAAAGAGGTTGCTATATAGGAGAGGACTTTGTTCTCTCATAATCCTGACTTTTCATATATTTCACATAGCAATTTACTTGCCAAGTGTTATATCCTCTTGATGCCCTATTCTATATTTCAAGTGGTAACCAATCCACCAATATGATCATTTCAAAAATACGGAACAGAGCCCCTATCCATTATTGGCAGAAAATGAGCACCAAGCAACAGAAAAAAAAATGCTTTCATAATTATCAAGGAGTACAAAGAATTAGAAATTTTTGAAGATTAGAAGGGAATGATCCAAGGGAGGTGAATCATTAATTTCAGGGAAATGGGAAATATTATTGACGTGATAAGATTACATTACTAGAGCTGGAATCAATTGTAGAGATCACCTATTCCAATGCTCCCATTTTATAACGTGTAAACTAAGCCCGTGGAGCTTCAGTGATTTGCCCAGTGTCTTCTAACTAGTAAGTAGCAGATGAAGGATCTAAATCCAAGTTATTTTATTCTTTCTGCAACATCGAATTATCGTTTAGCTAGAAAGGTCTGAGAGTGAAGAAAAAGGCAGGAAATTGTGAATGGACAAGAAGTGACCAGATTGAGAAGCTGCCTAGATGGTTAAAAGCTCCGAAGAATGAGGGGAAAAGCCAAAAGAAAGAAGGAAAACCAAAAAAAGCATGTATGTGAAAAAAGTAAGAAGGAATTGAAAATTAGGAGAAAATTTTATTCCTATTCCTACACTATATTTTATCTGATTTCCCTAGTGCAGAATAGAGAAACTGAAATGAAACTATTCTTTATGAAAAAAACAAATAAGCATCAGCATTCTGTGATCCACACATGCAATTAAGGCTTGCTACAATGACCCACTCTCATCCCTGTAGAGAGCTGAATGAAATGAGCAGAGGAAATACAAACCAAATAAGAGACTTAATATACCCTCAGCTTAAATATGCGATATGTAAACTTCACACCTTTGAAAAATCAGAATATTTAGCCTTGTTAATGAGAAGAGAGGTAAGACACACACAGTCCATTCTGATTTGTAGTAGAGCAGAATTCAGCATCAAGGGGGCAGTGGTGTCACAGGAGAGGGAATGGAATTAGTGCCTCATGCTGATTTTTATGTCCTAATGCAAGGTCTGACCAACTTGGGACTAGGCATTTAGCCAGTCCAACAGATGGGCATTAGTCCTGAAAGCAATATGACCATGTATGCTCATTCAGTACTCTTTTTTTCATAAGGGAGGATTCTCACCCACGATTGTCCTAACAGCTGTTCACACTGAGCTTATACCCTTCTAGTTGGGGAGAGATGTCATTGCCCATTCGTCTTTAATCTTGATACATTTTCTTTTGTTTTACTTTATTATCCTTGGTTTGGGTTTTTTGTTTTTTGTTGTTGAGTCATTTTTTTTGGTTTGTTTTCTTTCTTTTAATTTTACACTTAAATACAAAATGAGAGAAGAAAAAAAACATTGCTATGTATGTAGCAGATCATGAGAGGATTCAATATAAAACAATAAATTTCCATTTCATGAAAACCTATATAATAAATACTACACATTGTTTTCAAAGCTGCCCAGCTTTACTTTGCTTCCTCATTGTTTTTTTTTGTTCTCTGCAGTGAACTTGCTTACTTTATATTTTCCTACTCTCTCCCCACCCCATCCTAAAGAAGGCTACAATTAAGCAGGGACATGTGCGTGTACATGCATATGCACATATACATAGCTATCTATACATATTGACATATGCACATATGCACTCATAAACATACGTGTAAGACCATACTGCAATTATTTCCTCCTATATCTGCTTTTCTGAATATGGATAGCATCTTCCTTCATAAGTCCAAGTTTTTTAATGTTTTCCTAAATCAACTAACTCAACACTTCCTACGACACTGCAATTTTCTTTTCTGGATCCAAATGACGTCTTCCTTCATAGGATCTTTGAGGTTAATTTGGCATTTATAATAGTCAGAATAATTCTTTTGCTCAAAGTTGTTCTTATAGCAATACTGCTGTTACTGTACACAAAATTCTCTTGTTTTTGCTCTTTTTGCTGCTTATGTCATGGAAGTCTCTCCATGCTTTTCTAAAATCATTGAGCCCATAATGTCTCATAGCAGAGTAATATTCCATCATGAATATATACAACAGTTTGTTTAGACATTTCCTAACTGATGAGAATCCTCACGATTTCCAGTTCTTTTCCACCACGAAGAGATCTGCTGTAAATATTTTAGAACATGTAGGTTATTTTCCACAATCCTCCTGGGAAACAGACCTAGTAGTGGTATGGCTGAGTCAAAAGGAATAGGCAATTTAACAATTCTTTGGGCATAATTGCAAATCTCTCTCCAAAATGGTTAGATTACCTCACAACTCACCAACAATGAGTTAAGGTCCCAATTTTTCCATATCCCCTCCAACATTTGTCGTTTTCCCCTTCTATCATTTTAGCCAATCTGATCTGTTATCTTGAGGTTGTTCGAATTTGCATTTCTCTAATCAATAATGATTTAGAGCATTTTCTCATATGTCTAGAAATTGTTTGGTTTCTTCACTGAAGAACTGCCTGGTCATATCCTTCGACCATTTATCAATTGGGGAATGACTTGAATTCTTATAAATTTGTCAAAGCTCTTTGTATATTTGAGATATGAGACCATTATCTGAGGGACTGTGTATAAATTTTTTCCCCAGTTTTCTGTTTGCCTTCTAATCTTGGCTGCATTTCTTTTATTTATACAAAAACTTTTGAATTTAATATAATCAAAATTATCCATTTTACATCTCACAACACTCTACCTCTTAAATTATTTATAAATTGTTCGTCTATCAATGTCTGATAGGTAATATGTTCCATGTTCTTCAAATTTTCTCGTAACATTTCCCTTTATATCTAGGTCATGTATCTATTTTGACCTTATCTTGGTGAAGAGTGTAAGATATTGGTCTATGCCCAATATCTGCCAGACTGCTTTCCAGCTTTCACAACAATTTTTACTAAATAATGAATTCTTATTCCAAAAATGTAAGTCTTTATACTTTCTAACACTGGGTAACTATTTTCATTTCCTGCTATAGATCTTATGCCCACTCTGTTCCACTAATCTACCCTTCTATTTCTTAGCTAGTACAAGATAGTTTTGATAATTACTGCCTTATTATAGTTTAAGAACTGGTACTGCTAAATCTTCTTCCTTTACCTTTTTTCCCCATTAGTTCCTTTGATATTCTTGACCTTTTCTTCTTCCAAATGAATTTTGTTATTATTTTTTCTATTTCTATAAAATAATTTTTTGGTAATTTAATTGGGATGGCATTGCATACATAGATTCATTTGGGTAAAATTTTCATTTTTATTATATTGGCCCTACCAACCCATGGACACTAAATATTTCTCCATCTATTTATATCACATTTTATTTGTGTACAATGTTTTTCATGGTTTTGATCATGTAGATCTTGTGTTTATTTTGGTAGGTATATTCCTAGGTATTTTATATGGTCTACAGTTATTTTAAATGGGGTATCTCTATCTCTTCCTGCAGAATCCCCTCGGTAATATATAGGTATGCTAATAATTTATGTGGGTCTACTTTATAATCTGCTACTTTGCTGAAATTATTAATTATTTCAATTAACTTCTTAGTTGCATTTTCAGGATTTTCTAAATATATCATCATATTATCTGCAAAAGAGATAGTTTTATTACCTCATTCTTTACTCTATTTCTTTGTTTTTCTTCTCCTATTGCTATTGCTATGATCTTCAATACAATATTGAATAATATTGGTGACAGTGGGCATCCTTGTTTCACTTCTGATCTTACTGGGAAGGCTTCTAGTTTATTCCCATTATAAATAATGCTTGCTAATGGTTTTAGGTAAATGTTTCTTGTCAATTTAAGGAAAAATCCATTTATGCCTTTACTTTCAAATGTTTTTAATAGAAATGAGTGTTGTATTTTATCAAATGCTTTTTCTGCATCAATCGATATTATCATATAATTTTCGTTACTTTTATTATTGATACAATCAATTATGTTAATAGTTTTCTTTTCTATACATTTTCAAAATGAAAAAAATTAATTAATGCAAGTGACCTTTATATTGTAAAGCAGCAATATATAAAGTGAACCAATGTAGAGATATCTTCATTAAGCCATATTTTCATGATATTACTCCATCCCACTAAAGTTAATATTAATAATTGGAAGTATTCACATACTCAGTCCACTCATGGCACAATATAACTACCAAGTCATTGATTTGTCATTTTGCTGAATGCCTTCATGATGGAATATAATTTCCAAATACTACACATGAAATCTTTTTTATTACCATAGGTATGGGGGACATGGCTCCACTTTGTGAATCACAAAGTACCCTGAGATCTAAGAAAGATATGCTTGGTGCCAAAGATTCAAATTACACAGTGCTTTGATGCAAAGTGGGGTGATTTCTTTATTCAACTATATCAGCCTGGGACAATTGAAAGAGCACAGGCTGGGGGTGGAGCCAAGATGGCAGCTGGAAAGCAGGGACTAGCATGAGCTCCCCACCAAGTCCCTCGAAAAACCTATAAAACATAGCTCTGAACCAATTCTAGAACTGCAGAACCCACAAAGTGGTGGAGGGAAGCAGGGCTTTAGCCCAGGACAGCCTGGATAGTCTCTGGGTAAGGTCTATCCCACATGGAGATGGGAGCGGAGGGGAGTGGAGCAGAGCTGAGCAGAGCCCAGCGTGGGCAGTGTGGACCAACCAGACCAGGAGCCGGGCGGAGTGTGCCCTAGTGCCCTGAATCAGTGAGCTGCAGCAGTTACCAGACTTCTCAACCCACAAACACCAAAGACAACAGAGTAGGTTAGTGGGAAAAGCTGCTGGGGATGGGGATAAAGTTTGTGATTCAGCCACTGCCCCGGGGGCAGTGGAGGTGGGGCAGCTACAGAACTACAGCTGCAGTTGCTTGTGGCCCCAGGCCCACCTGGTGGGAGGAATTAAGTGGTAGATCAGAGCAGGAGTGAAGAGCCTGCTGAAGATCTAAGTCCAGTTCAGGTTGGGGGTTCTTGGGCAAGGAGGAGTGCTGGTGTGGCAGCACATCCGCCCAAACTTGGAACATAGAACTCTTTAGTCTACAAGCAGTTATACCCCACTGAAAAACTCAAGGGTCAAGTAAGTTGGCTGGGAACATAGCCAGGCAGCAAAAACGCACCCTGGAATTCTTCTTTGGTGACAAAGAAGACCAAAACATACAGCCAGAAGAAGTCAACAAAGTCATAGAGCCTACAACAAAAACCTCCAAGAAAAACATGAACTGATCTCAGGCCATGGAAGAACTCAAAAAGGAGTTGGAAAAGCAAGTTAGAGAAGTAGAGGAAAAGTTGGGAAGAGAAATGAGAAGGATGCGAGAAAACCATGAAAAACAAGTCAATGACTAGCTAAAGGAGACCCCCAAAAATATTGACAAATATACTGAAGAAAACAACACCTTAAAAAATAGACTAACTCAAACAGCAAAAGAGCTCCAAAAAGCCAATGAGGAGAAGAATGCCTTGAAAGGCAGAATTAGCCAAATGGAAAAGGAGGTCCAAAAGACCACTGAAGAAAATACTACCTGAAAAATTAGATTGGAGCAAGTAGAAGCTAGTGAATTGATGAGAAATCAAGATGTTATAAAACAGAACCAAAGGAATGAAAAAGTGGAAGACATTCTGAAATATCTCATTGGAAAAACCACTGACCTGAAAATAGATCCAGGAGAGATAATGTAAAAATTATTGGACTACCTGAAAGCCATGTCAAAAAAAGAGCCTAGATATCATCTTTCAAGAAATTATCAAGGAGAACTGCCCTGATATTCTAGAGCCACAGGGCAAAATAGAAATTGAAAGAATCCATCGATCGCCTCCTCAAATAGATCCCAAAAAGAAATCTCCTAGGAATATTGTCGCCAAATTCCAGAGTTTCCAGATCAAGGAAAAAATATTGCAAGCAGCCAGAAAGAAACAATTTGAGTATTGTGGAAACACAATCAGAATAATCCAAGATCTAGCAGCTTCTACATTAAGAGATCCAAGGACTTGGAATACGATATTCTGGAGGTCAATGGAGCTAGGATTAAAACCTAGAATCACCTACTCAGCAAAACTGAGTATCATGCTCCAAGGCAAAATATGGATTTTCAATAAAATAGAGGACTTTCAAGCTTTCTCAGTGAGAAGACCAGAGCTGAATAGAAAATTTGACTTTCAAACACAAGAATCAAGAGAAGCATGAAAAGGTAATCAAGAAAAAGAACAATAAAAAGAAATTGCAAGGGACTTACTAAAGTTGAACTGTTTTGTTTACATTCCTACATGGAAAGATGATGTGTATAATTCATGAGACCTCAGTATTAGGGTAGCTGAAGGGAATAGGCATGTATATATGTGTGTGTGTGTGTGTGTTTATGTATATTTATGTACATGTGAGTGTGAGTGTGTATGTGTGTGTGTATATATAAATATATATACAGAGAGAGAGAGAGCAGGCACAGGAACAGGGTGAGCTGAAGATGAATAAGGGATGAGATGAGAGAGGAATATATTGAGAGAGGGAGAAGATAGGGAGAGATAGAATGGGGCAAATTATCTCACATAAAAATGGCAAGAAAAAGCAGTTCTGTGGGAAGAGAAGAGAAAGCGGATGAGGGGGAATGAGTGAATCTTGCCCTCATCAGATTTGACCTGAAGAGGGAATACCATACATACTCAATTGGGTATCTTACCCCACAGGAAAGAAGGAGGAAGAAGATAAAAAGGGGGTTTGATAGAAGGGAGGGAAGATGGGGGTGAAGGTAACCAAAACAACACTTTTGAAAAAGGGGCAGGGTCAAGGGAGAAAATTCAATAAAGGGTGATAGGTTAGGAAGAAGCAAAATATAGTTACTCTTTCACAGCATGAGTATTGTGGAAGCGTTATACATTATGATGCGCATGTGGCCCATGTTGAATTGCTTGACTTCTCAGGGACGGTGGGTGGGAAGGCAAGAGGGGAGAGAATTTGGAACTCAAAGTTTTAAAAAATAGATGTTCAAAAACAAAAACAAAAAATTTTTTGCATGCAACTACAAAATAAGATACACAGGCAATGGGGTGTAGAAATTTATCTTGCCCTACAAGAAAGAAAGGGAAAAGGGGATGGGAGGGGTGTGGGTGACAGAAGGGAGGGCTGACTGGGGAACAGGGCAACCAGAATATATACCATCTTGGAGTGGGGGGAGGGTAGAAATGGGGAGAAAATCTGTAATTCAAACTCCTGTGAAAATCAATGCTGAAAACTAAATATATTAAATAAAAAAATAAATTAAAAAATTTTTGAAAAAGAGCACAGGCTGTGGACTGAGAGAAGCTGGGTTTACCTCCTACTGTTGAGAGTTACAATTTTTGTGGCCTTGGGTGAATCCCTTGAAATCCCAGTGCTTTAGTTTCCTCATCTATAAAATGAGGGAGTTAGATGAGATAGCCTTTGAGTTATCTTCTAGCTCTAGAACTATAACCCTATGATATTGTGTTCTAAGACTGCCTGTACCCTAAGAATAAGCTATTAAAACATGATACAGGAAAGGTAAATGGCAGCCCTCTCTCTTGTGTACTGGTTTGTTTTTCTATATCAGTGTATAGCATAAGGGGTAACTAAATTAGAACAAATGCCATGTGTTGCAGATTGGGAAATTTCAAATTAAATTCTGAAATTTGAATTGTTTTCTATTTTTCACTTGTATCTCCAATTCTCTGATACTTCCCAGCAAATGTATAAAAAGTTTGTCTGGGATGATGTGTGATGGCATCATATGATAGAAAATTACCTCTCTGACTTTTTTTCAGAGAATCACTCTGATATTGAAATGTCATCAGACTACACATTGCTAGTGCTGTGGCATATACAGCTGGGAGATACCGTGGGGCAGAGAATCAGTTAGAGCTTCACGGCTTGTCTTTCTTTTTGAATAAAGACCTCTAGTTGGATAATATTCAAAAGGGGAAAATATAGCCTAGCCATCTCCTGAGTATCAGATTGTGCCTCCAGCTAAACTTTCAACAGTTAGTCATGTAGAGGACAGACAGCGCACAGTTCATCTAGGAGGGATAAAACACTTCATTTTCTCCAGTAAGCAGTTCAATTCTGAAATAGATTCCTACATCACAAAAGTCCAGTTGTAAACCTCCTCTAGGCTACTCATGGACCTCTGGAAAGTAAATATCAGCAAGTGCTTCAAATAGAGGCAGGTTCAGAAAGAGACAGCTCCTTGCTGAGTTAATTCTATTGGTCTTTGTTGATTTCCCATTTCCCAAACAGCAAGATGTGCTTGTTTTTCAGCAGTCTTGCTTAAATATTACAAAGGTCTTTGACATATGCGGAGTGGGCTCATCTTACTGCTAGGCCTCTTTATTAAAAAAAACACTCAGCAGAGTAACACATTCAATCATTCACCATTTTTTTAAAACTGTGAAAACTTTTGTAATTAAACTTCTGTCAAAATGCATTGTCTCCATGGAAGATTTTTTTTTCTCCACCTCTCGGTTATGTGGATCTTGGCAATTATAAATTACCTAGGTTGGTATTTTGACTGTGGTTTCTCCAGTTTGCATTTTCTTTCACAATTGATGAAAGTTCTATTTACTCAGAGTCAATTCTTCACATGAAGCACTCAAGGTTCAAGTGACTCTGGGCTTGGCAGCTTCGAGTCATTATTAAGAAGAGCCCAATAGAAGAGTATTAATTATTCCTCTGTATATGTCAACATTAGAAAGCGCCGAGAGGAGAGGGGAAAGAACATCACAATCGTGCCAAATGCAAATGAGGAAATGCTTGACTCAGATTTGCTAAACAGCAATGTCAACAGCCCCATCAGTGGTGATTTCAGTCCCTGGCAGTACAGGAGTCAGCCTTAGGGCTTATAGCTGTCTATTGACAAGAAGAACAAAGTGGGTTCTCAACCATATGTGCTTGTTCATAGGCCATGAAAAATTTTCCATGTTCAGTCCTGTGAGCCTGCATAAATACAGCCCTTTGCCAGTTAGGGCTTGATAGGAGCCCCGTGTGACTTGGTTTCCAGCTGCCTACTTGGAACACTGCTGTCTTCATCTATAAAATGGGGGAGAGGAGGCTCCAAAAGGCCTCAGCCATCACTTCGTCCAGGGCAATGCTACTTTCAGTCTAACAAGCCTAGCATTTGCTCTCCTTCATTTTGGTTCAGCTTCTCTACTTTCTTGTTAATGAATAAAGATTCCATGCTTAATGTCCCAGGCTCCAAACTGAGATGGAATGCTTTTTCCATTGTTTTGCTTTATGAGCTAAATGTGAACCACTCCTGGGCTGTGTGGGGCTAGGGGCATATGTGCATGTGTATGGGGGGAGGGTGTCCTTTTTCTTATGTTCTTATTTCCACATTAGACGCAGATTGTACAGACGCTATCATTTCCTATTAGATGCAAAAGACACATCGCCTCATGAATCTGGAAAAGATTCACCACTACCAAAATTAAACCTAAATGGTCTAAATCCCTACTTCCAACACACTGAAAGTTGCAGAAGGTCTTTTCCTCTCCAATTCTTAAATGATATTTATTGTTATGGAGGGGAGGGGGACGTGGGGTGGAGAGAATGTTGAGAGGGCATTCAATCCATTCATGTATGTTACTCATAATTATACTAAGAAAGGGGAAGCAAATAAGTATTTATATAGTTTCTACTACATGCTGGGCACTGGGCTAAGTACTTTACAAATATTATCTCATTTGATTCCCACAACAATCCTACAAAGTAGATGGTGCTATTATCCTCATTCTACAGTTGAGAAGACTGAGGCAAACAGAGGCTAAGTGTCTTGCCCTGAGTCACACAGCTAATAAGAGTCTGAGGGTGAATTTGAACTTGTCTTCCTGACTCCAGGCCTAACAGTGGTGTCAAATCAAATAGAACCGGGGTCATACAGATCCCTATAGGCCACAGATTGATTTAGTTTTAAAATATGATATCAATTATCATCTGTTTTATTTTTTAAAATATTTCCCAATTATATTTTAGTAAGTTTTCAGGCCATGTGTTTGCCCCATCTAATCTAGGTCATCCTATCAGTTGCAGAGAAGATTCTGAGCTGAGATTGTTTAGGGAGTTTCCATGTCCGGGAGTTTCCTATAGCAATGAATTTACAGTTCTAGTCCTCTGTGTTTTTCCCCATAGGTCTCTTAGGCTGACTCTATAATATAACAGAATGAATAGCCATTCCAATCCATTGAATTACCAATGGTAGTGAAAGAGCTGAAAGGGACCTCAAAGGCCATTTAGTCCATACCCCTCTTTAGGAGACTGTGGCCCAGAGTGAGAAGTCTGAATTGCCCAAGGTCACACAGCAATATGTATCAAAAGCAGGACGTGAAACCAGTACTTCCCGACTCTGAGTCTGGTTGCTTACCCATTCTAGCATGTGACCTTTCTTTATTGATATTACTAAGACTTAGCTCATAGTTGAATAGTAGTTACTGCTATTTTTAGAGAACTTTAAAGTTTGCTTTGAATTTCCCATACTAAAACTCTCACTTCATTCTCACAACAGTCTTTGGAGGCAAGTACTCTAGGTACTATTATCCCCACTTTACAGATGAGGAAACTGAGGCACAAGTAAGTTAATTTATAGCTAGGAAGTGGCAGGGGTGGGATTTGAAAACCGGTCCTCTAACTGGAGAGCCACACCTCTTTCTACTGTACCATGCTATCTCTCCATGATTTTAAATGAGATAATATATATCAAGCACTTTTAAAATTGTATCCGTGTCAATTAGTCATGGCCCTGGCCTGCCTCACCTTGTAGAAGGCAGTCCATTCATGCCCGACTTACACAGCCAGACGTCAATGTAAGCCTAGCTGTGTAATGGAGATACCTCTCTTAGATGCAAAGCTAGGGCACAACGAAGGGGCCTATGTCATGTGTAAATGGATTATTTTCCTCATGCCACTCTGGTTATGACAGAAGGAATCAGCCTTAGAAGATTAGTTATATCAGAATTCGGAGTTGTAACACTGATCAAAGACTTCATTTTGCCCATGCAAAGAAATCTGAGAGTCCTTACTTAGGCTGCTCTGTGAGACAGAATAGAATTCTGTACTATTTATTTTGGTCTCAGTTCACATGCATGCATGTGAGAGCATCTCAAAATGTATTTTTAATCCAGGAGACACCAAAGCACGATATTCCATTACAGATGTCACTGAGAACAATCTTTCTAGTAAGACAGCTTAAAGAATGAAAAGGATAACAAAATTATAAATCAATGCTATTATTTTCAAACCACTGGCAACAAGATTCAGTAATGAGTCAACTGACTCTCTTCAGTAAATGTATTACTTGGCCTCTTTTCCTGGTGGGAGAGTTTCTATAGTTCACAGAGACTATGGAGTTACCATCAAATCTGTTCTCTTCCATGAACTTTTACTGAAGAATGCGTACTCCAGGCTGTGTCCTTTAAACAAAAATGATTAAATATGAGGAATGTTTCAATATGCTTTCCTTTTTGGCTCCTTGGTTGATTACTATGCCCTGGGTGATTTGAAAAATGGAGATCCCACATTAGAGATGACAGTATTCACAAAGCCCCTGCACATGTATCATTCAAGCTAAGTACAAACAATTCACAGTCATTCAGAGAAATTTATAGAGCTGCACTTTCTCCTGGTTCTTAAAGAAACAATGCTATGAAAGGTCTTCAGGAGCCCAAGTCATAACTACAGAGGAATGGGATTGGAGTTTGTTATTGGTTGCTCTTCAAAGTCAACTACCCACAGATCCAAAAGAAAGTTATTATATTTTGTAACATGATCTATACTATTTTTTGCATGTTTGAATCCAAAATCCTGCCTCGGCCAACTCTCCATAGCCTCAGAGGACTGACGTCTATAGTGGAATTTGTTCTTTCCAGAAGCAATTATGGGCTACCACTGGGTAAATTCAGGCCAAAGCCTTAGATTGGTTCAATACTTCAAGTACAGTAAGTGGGGGTGGTCAGTTTGTTTTGGAGGAGTGCCAGGGATTGGCAACCTATGTAGGAGGCTATTTCAATTCTTCACTTTGCTTGGATATGGAAACCTGTCCAGGGTTTCTAGTCCACTGCATTGGTCAACCTATCCTGGGGAAGAAGAAAATAAAACAGGGTAATCCAAATGCTACAACCACCAATATAGGCATGGCTATGTCTGTATTAGTATACCAAAGGGGTCATTTTTTTTTTCAAATCTCACCTCTAACTACTCTTTATGTATTGTCTTCCCCCATGTAGGCTCCTTGAGGGCAGAGATTTGCTTGCATGTTCCTGAGAATTTAGCACACTGTCTAGCATATGACGGGTACTTAATCAATGCCTTTTAATTCCTTCATTCAAATCCAATAAAGTAACATTATTGTATCTGAACTTCCTGACACCTTTGAACATACAAAAGTTATTGCTGGTAGGGATAAGAGCCAGGGTTCTAAACCTGGGGGATCTGAGAACATTTAAAACTTTTGGTTCATTTAGTTAGCCATATTTTAATGTAATTGTTTTCCTTTGCAATATTATGTATTTTATACATTTTAAAGCATTATTCTGAGGAGGGCTCCACAGGCTTCATCACACTGCCAAAAGCACCCCCTGGACAAGAAGTATATTTAGGTCTTGGCAAATCTCTCTGGTCCCAGGTGCATCATTCAGGTTTGGGGTGGGGCATGGTAAAAATTGCCATTAAATATTGATCCTAGAAGGGGAATAAACAGGCATAACTCACATGATGTTACCAACAATAACATTAGTAATATACTCATAAGCATCCCCTACAGTGAGGTCACTAAATCCCCCTGGAATATCACTTTGTCAATCAACCATCTGCCACTGTTTCCCTGGCATGGGGTAGTAACCCCACATAATCTGCATTCGCAAGTAAGGTATTGTCATAGAGCCAATTATGCCCGTATGTAAGACCTGCCATATCACATATATCATTGCTGTGGCAAAGGAGGACTACTAAGAAAGTGCAGCGTTATAAATTAAGAGTCTGCAATACTGCAACAGTACATAGAACCAAAATTGGTCATACGACATGCTGGTCTTCCTTTAAGTCCTACAAAGAATGTAAATATATGCTAGCATGGCAGCTGTAATCAGAGGTGGGATTCAGCTGGTTTGCACCAGTTCAGCTGAACCCATACATAATTTTATGTTGAGTTTGGAGAACCCATTATTAAAATGGCACTTGTACTCAGGGTTGTCTCTAAGGTGGGTGAAAATTTACATTCCTTACTCTTTTTTGCATTTTGTGTCCAATGCTGTGTTCATTTGTTTCATACTTACAGAAAGAATTGCTTGCCTCTTGTCCCTTCCCAGAAAAAAGGTCTCTTTCACAAGCATTTAAAAATTAAAAACCAAATGAGTACAGGTTAGTTTTGGCACAATTACTGAGCAAAGTAACTGTCATAATTAGAGTTGCGATGTCCTATGGGTGATGTCACAATACTAAATCACAATACTAAACTTAAAATAAAATGGTCTTTAGGGCAGAGAACGGGTTGTTAATTTATTTGAATCCCACAATTGGCTGTAATAATCATGAAAAAGCCATGTTTTTGTGTGGTGTAGTGGAAAGAAAATTGCATTTGGGTAAAAAGTGTGGGAGTTCAGATTCTAACTGTATTAATTGTTACCTTTGTGATTTGGGGGCAAATCTCGTAACCTCTCTGGGCCTCAGTGTAAGATGAAGGGGTTGAACTAGTCAAAGAGTCAACCTTTTTCTCATCGTGGACCCCTTTGGCAGTCTAGTGAACCCTATGACTCCCTTCTCAGAATAATGTTTTTAAATAATTTAAAGAAATGCTAAATTTCACGTAGAGTTTAGTGAAAATAAAGAAACATTTTTTCCCATCCAAGTTCACAGAACCCTGAATATATCCCTGGACCCCTTAGGGTCCATGTCCATGGATTACAGGTTAAGGACCTCCAAATTAGATCGTTTCTGAGATCCCTTTGAGCCCTAAATTCTGCGATGTTTAGTCCACTTAAAGTAGCTAGAACTTTTCAGATTCACATTTCCTTGAACAGGTCATTTAAACTGTGTGCCTCAGTTTTTCCATCTGTAAGAGGAAGGCATAAGAAAATATGTCAAAGAATCTTTTCAGCTCTAATGTTGACCATTTAAAAATAAATATAATCTTATCTTCCCAAGATGCATTTAGCTGAAACGAGCCCTTTTACCCTTCACAATTTGAATCTTTATGAAAAATCCAATGTAGAAGCAGTCTCACAAAATGAGATGTGATCAACAAAATCTTATCTCGAATTTTTATTTTTGGAATAAGGAAACAGATCTCTGGCAAGTTATCAAATAAATGACATATACAAATCTTGGAAACCTTCCAGATTTGCTTTTTAATTCATGTTGTTCTCACAAATCAGAAAGCATAGCACTATATTTATAGGATACAGTAATGACTGGCTTACTTCCCATCTTATTCCTTGCCCTATGGGGTTCTGTAAAGTCCAGGACATCTCTTCTAATAAGAGGGAGTCCCTCAATAAGAATAGTTTCCCAGGGCCATAGAACAAGATGTGAGGCAGCACTATTTTTTTCATGGCCATAATAGGAAAGGAAATAAGTGGATATATATCTCATTGAAGAAGAAGTCTGAAGATCTGGATTCCGTTCCCAGCATCAATCTGAACATACTATGTGACCTTCAGGAAATAATAAGCATAAATTCTCATGTTCAAGGAATCATCATAGACATTTTAGCCACCGATGCAGGTTTGATCCTCATGTTGCCCTATTAGCTTCACATGGAAAATGCTTCTTTTTCATTATCAGAGATGAGTTCCCAAATTGCAGGCCAGAAACTTTATAAATGTAGTCAATTGGTCACATACAGAACTAGATGAGAACCTGGTAGAACACAATTATCCCTGATGGTGACTTAACTCAAAGTAGATTGCATGTATAGCATTGTGATAAAATAAAGCAACCTCGAGTCAAAATGAAAGAGGACTTTATTTGGGTGCTTGGTAATGATTAAGGAGATTGTTCTTACTGTGACCTAGGGGTAGATGGCTTGGTATTTTTCTGTTACCCCTCAAGGATGTGTTGTGCTAGGGAATACCCTGGCCTGGGACCTCCTGCTCTGTAAACAAGTATTTTAGGGAATGCTACTGAATGCAATGCTATGTGCCGTATGACATACCAACTGACATGAGATATGTATGTATTAGATGATATGTTTTGCTTAAGGATGTTGATATGAATGTTATGCTTTGTTTTACTAAATAATGTTTAGTATGCGAATAGAGAGATCATTATACTGTGTGATTAGGCCCTTGAAATTATTCATAGCAGCTGTCCTCAGGTGTGCTGCCATGATTGGCATTACAGATGCAAGAGACAATTGGAAGCTAATGGAGCTTCTTGAGCCAGTGATTGACATGGTCAGACCTATGATTTGGTAAAAATCAGTATGGTAGCTGTGAGGAATATAGATTAAAAAAGGGAGAGAGTGAAGGCAGAGAGAACAATTAGGAGACTATTACAATAGTCTGAGTAATGAGGTAATGAAGTAAAGAGGGCCTGGATTAGGATGGTGGCCATGTGAATGGTGAGGAGATGAATGCAAAATGGCGTAGCTCAATCAACAAGATTTGGCAAATGTTTGTACATGAAATGTCAGGAGAGGGGAGAGTCAACGATGACACTGAGATTGTGAAAGTAGGTGACTCAAAGGATTGCGGTGCTCTTGATAAACATAGCAAAGTTAGGAAGAGTATTGAGTTGATGAGGGTATAAAATGAGTTCCATTTTGGACATGTTGAGTTTGAAATGTTATGGGATGCCCAGTTGCAAATGTTCAATAGGCCATTGATGATATAAGGACTGCTTGATTCCCAAATAAAAGTTTCAGTTTAAAGACAAATTATGTCTAGAGAGATTGGAGGCGAATATATGCATTAGAGAGTCATTAGCATGAAGATGATAACTGAAACCATAGGAGCTAATGAGGGCACCAAAAGGGCATATGTAGAGCAGGCCTGCACGACATATGGCCAGTGGAAGAATTTCAGGTGGCCTGCAAAAAAATATAGAAGATACAAAAGAAAGTAAAGATGTAATGAGTGCTTTGTCCATACCCCACTTAACACACCTTCCATTAGTCACTGTTATGACCATCATGTAACTTGGTGGGTGGGTTGCTGCAGCTCACTCTGTCCTGTTTGTCTCGTGACCCATGGCAACCATCCATGATCAGTTTGTCTCTAGTCTGAGAGGAATGAGAGTCATATCTTTTCACTGTGTTTTCAGTCATCACTGGTGTTGAACAAGGACAAAGTGAGCGCAGCCACATACTGTAGTAGCAATTAGATTTGAAGATCTTTCCCACCCATTAATATGCCATGTGACCTGCTTACATCACAGGAAGCCTAAGACATATGTGGTGGGTGGAGCTTCCTGACCAGAAAAGGAAGTTATGCCACAGGAAATGCAGGGAGAGAGAGAGACAGAGAGAGAGGGAGAGATGTTATGGCTGCTAATGGCCACCCTTGTGATTGTTAGAACTGAACAGGTTGACGTAGCTCTACTGTGAGTTTGTTTTGGGGAAGACCCCAGCAGGGGGTCGAAGAGGTTTTGGGATGTTGAGGCTCTGTGTTGTGATATTGTGTATTGAATGTTTTGGGTTCCTTGTTGTTATGATGAAGTAGACTGACTGGCTGGGGGAGCTGAGCATTTGGTTACAGGATATGGTTCTGCGGTGTCTGAATAAATGGTTTCCTTCTACCTTCTATGTGGAGAGTCTCATATACTTTGCAATACAGAACTACGTAGGCATTTGGACAATTACCATCTACGTTGTTATTTCCTTATTGTTTCACATACCAACACAGCTGATGCCCACTATGTGATGAGCATTGACAACATGAATGCTTCTTCCGCCTCTCACTGCGCAGCCACCATCCAAGTTACATGAGAGTCTGGCATTGTCTCCAAGGTCAGACACTCAGTTCAGTACTTCTTTGTGTGTGAACAGTTTCTGTGGAGATTTTTTGGTTCTAACATTAAAGTTTTTAGAGTGACTTTGTAAAATGAATGATAAAAAGAAACAGAAGATTGAATCAGAACATAGAGTGTTTAATCTGGAGTGGACAAATAGATACAAAAAGATACTGGTTAACTTACACGAGAGACAAAAAATATCATGCCTTGTTTGCCAAGAAATAATAGCCATTCCAAAGAAATACAATCTTTGTCACCATGTCAAATCAAAACATCCTGACTTAAGCAAACTGGATACCAATGAAAAAGAAATTAAAGCATTCAAATTGTTGAAAAATGTCAGTGTGGAACAACAATTTTACAAGAGAGTAAACTCAGAAAATGAAGCAGCTACTAAGGTTAGTTTTCGGGTTTCTAAAGAAATTGCTGCTGTTGGGAAGTCTTTTACTGAAGGTGACTTCATAAAGAAGTGTTTATTGATTGCAGTTTCTGGATTATGTACCACTTAGCAAAGTAATTTTTTAAAACATTAATGTGATTTCGTGATAAATAAAAATCTTAAGTAATAAGAGTAATTAATTGAAATTAATTTAAATTTCCCTTTTCAAAATATGGTTTATTTTCAAAACAGTTTAATATTAATTATGCCTTTACTTGGAAAGTGAGCCACTAAAAACCTATCTGTGACCCAAAGAAGTTTAGCTTATTTTAATTTTGGCCCCTATCTACTGCCAAATTGTACAAGTCTGGTGTCGAAAGAGGAAAATCTAAGAAAGAGCATTGGAACATACCCACAACTGGGGGTTGAGACTTGGATAGTGATACAACAAAGGAGATAGAGGAGAAGCCAAATAGGTAGGAAGAAAACCAAAAAAGAGTAGTCATGAAATCCTAGAGAAGAGAGTGATCAGGAGAAGATGGTGATCAATAGTGTGTCATGCTAAAGCAAGGTCAAAAAGGATGAGGACTGGAAAACTGGCTACTGGACTTGAAGATTTATTTCTACTTCAGTTTCTCAATTTTTTAAAATGTGTATGAGAACATATTAATCCTTTCTTACATGGGAATGTTTTACACATAATAATCAAATGTCTTTCAAAGACTTCAGCCTGGAGTTTCTGAATTCAGGACAAATTAATTTGCCAACTCTGGAGGTCAAAATGGACTTTGTCAAGATTTTATCAAATGCATTATTTATTGCTCTACCTTTAATAACAATTTAACAATTCATATACACACACACTTTACTATTTGCAAACTGTGTTGTTCACAGTAGTCTTTTCAAGTCAATACTAAAGGTATTATTCCTATTTTACAGATGAGTAGTAAGATTTCCTGGCTTCTTCCATGAACAGATATATACGCCTTCTTTTCCATTGAGGAGATCAAAGGGTTAATTGAGAATGAGACTATCTCTTCAAAGAAGACTTTTTGGTGGGATAGATTGTAACCATAAGGAGATGGGTACTAGGGCATTTAATATCTGATGTGATCTCATTGCCATTATAGTTCCTTACACATCTTTACTTGAAATTTATAATAATCTGATTTAATTTAGTAAAGAAGCACTAGTTGGGGCTCCTGAGAAGCTGATTTAAATAAATTGCCACCTCCACTGTAACAGGGACCTTAAGATAGTTGAGAAAAGGGGGGTGGAGCCAAGATGGCAGCTGAAAAGCAGGGACTAGTGTGAGCTCCCCGCTGACTCCCTCCAAAAACCTATAAAAAATGGCTCTGTACCAATTCTAGAACTGAAGAACCCACAAAAGAGCAGAGGGAAGCAGGGCTTCAGCCCAGGACAGCCTGGATGGTCTCTGGGTGAGGTCTATCCCACACGGAGCTGGGAGCAGAGCGAAGCAGAGCAGAGCCCAGTGTGAGCAGCACAGACCAACCAGACCAGGAGCCTGGAGGAGTGTGCCCTAGCACCCTGAATTAGTAAGCTGCAGCAGTTACCAGACTTCTCAACCCACAAACACCAAAGACAACAGAGAAGGTTAGTGGGAAAGGCTGCTGGGGACAGAGTTTAAGAAGGAGTTCCCAGTTCGGCCACTACCCCGGGGGCTGAGGAGGTGGGGCAGCTATAGAACTACAGCTACAGTTGCTTCTGGCCCCAGGCTCACCTGGTGGGAGGAATTAAGTGGAGGATCAGAGCAGGAGTGAAGACCCTGCTGAAGATCTAAGCCCAGTCTGGGTTGGGGGTTCTTGGGGAAGGAGGAGTGCTGGTGTGGCAGAGCTGGCGCATGCCCCCCAAGTGTGGGACATAGTTTTCTTAACTCTACAAGCAGTCACACCCCGCTGAAAAACTGAAGAGTCAAGTTAGTTGGTTGGGAATATGACCAGGCAGCGAAAATGCACCCAGATTCAGCCTCAGACTCTGGAATCCTTCTTTGGTGACAAAGAAGACCAAAACATTCAGCCAGAAGAAGTCAACAAAGTCATAGAGCCTACAACAAAAACCTCCAAGAAAAACATGAACTGGTCTCAGGCCATGGAAGAACTCAAAAAGGATTTGGAAAAGCAAGTTAGAGAAGTAGAGGAAAAATTGGGAAGAGAAATTAGAAGGATGCGAGAAAACCATGAAAAACAAGTCAATGACTTGCTAAAGGAGATCCCCCCAAAAAATGCTGAAAAAATACTGAAGGAAACAACACCTTAAAAAATAGACTAACTCAAATGGCAAAAGAGCTCCAAAAAGCCAATGGGGAGAAGAATGCCTTGAAAGGCAGAATTAGCCAAATGGAAAAGGAGGTCCAAAAGACCACTGAAGAAAATACTACCTGAAAAATTAGATTGGAGCAAGTGGAAGCTAGTGAATTGATGAGAAATCAAGATATTATAAAACAGAACCAAAGGAATGAAAAAAGTGGAAGACAATGTGAAATATCTCATTGGAAAAACCACTGACCTGGAAAATAGATCCAGGAGAGATAATTTTAAAATTATTGGACTACCTGAAAGCCATGATCAAAAAAGGAGCCTAGATATCATCTTTCAAGAAATTATCAAGGAGAACTGCCCTGATATTCTAGAGCCACAGGGCAAAATAGAAATTGAAAGAATCCACCGATCGCCTCCTCAAATAGATCCCAAAAAGAAATCTCCTAGGAATATTGTCGCCAAATTCCAGAGCTCCCAGATCAAGGAGAAAATACTGCAAGCAGCCAGAAAGAAACAATTTGAATATTGTGGAAACACAATCAGAATAATCCAAGATCTAGCAGCTTCTACATTAAGAGATCGAAGGGCTTGGAATACGATATTCCGGAGGTCAGTGGAGCTAGGATTAAAACCAAGAATCACCTACCCAGCAAAACTGAGTATCATACTCTAAGGCAAAATATGGATTTTCAATAAAATAGAGGACTTTCAAGCTTTCTCAGTGAGAAGACCAGAGCTGAATAGAAAATTTGACTTTCAAACACAAGAATCAAGAGAAGCATGAAAAGGTAATCAAGAAACAGAAATTTCAAGGGACTTACTAAAGTTGAACTGTTTAGTTTACATTCCTACATGGAAAGATGATGTGTATGATTCATGAGACCTCAGTATTAGAGTAGTTGAAGGGAGTATTCATATATATATATATATATACATACATATGTATGTATGTGTGTGTATATGTGTATATGTGCATGTGTATGTATGTATATATGTATGTGTGCGTGTGTATGTATGTATATATGTATGTGTGTGTGTATATACATATATATTATATATATATATATATATATATATATAGAGAGAGAGAGAGAGAGAGAGAGAGAGAGAGAGAGAGAGAGAGGGCACAGGGTGAGGTGAAGATGAAGGGAAGATATCTAAAAGAAATAAAATAAAATTAAGGGATGAGAGACGAATAAATTGAGAGACGGAGAAAGGGAGAGATAGAATGGGGTAAATTCTCTCGCAAAGAAGTGGCAAGAAAAAGCAGTTCTGTAGGAAGGGAAGAGAAGGCAGGTGAGGGGGAATGAGTGAATCTTGCTCTCATCAGATTTGACCTGAGGCAGGAATGCCATACATACTCAATTGAGTAACTTACCCTACAGGGAAAAAGGAGGAGAAAGAAGATAAAAAAGGGGTGATGATAGAAGGGAGGGAAGATGATGGTGGAGGTAATCAAAAACAAACACTTTTGAAAGGGGACAGGGTCAAGGGAGAAAATTCAATAAAGGGGGATGTGTTAGGAAGGAGAAAAATATAGTGAATCGTTCACAACATGAGTATTGTGGAAGGGTTATACATAATGATACGCATGTGGCCCATGTTGAATTGCTTGACTTCTTAGGGAGGGTGGGTGGGAAGGCAAGAGGGGAGAGAATTTGGAACTCAAACTTTTAAAAACAGATGTTCAAAAACAAAAAAAAAGTTTTTGCATACAACTAGAAAATAAGACACACAGGCAATGGGGTGTAGAAATTTATCTTGCCCTACAAGAAAGAAAGGGAAAGGGGGATGGGAGGGGAGTGGGGTGACAGAAGGGAGGGCTGACTGGGGAACAGGGCAACCAGAATATACATCATCTTGGAGTTGGGGGAGGGTAGAAATGGGGAGGAAATTTGTAATTCAAACTCTGGTGAAAATCAATGCTGAAAACTAAACATATTAAATTTTTAAAAAAGGCCCTGGAAAATAAAAAGGTAGCTGAGAAAGGGTCAAACTGAGAGAGGTCCCCAGGGACCTATAGAAACTACATAAAATTTCAGGCATATCAAATTGAGTACTTTGCAGATCATTCACTTAGAATCCATTTGTGTCAGAATGCATGCTAAACACTAAATACAAGAGTCTGCCTTAACATATTTCCATCGTTCACTTCATTTTGCTTTGTTCTATTTGAAACTCAGCTATAATACAGAAAATGTTCTTTAAAATGTTTTATGATAGTGGCAGTACACTTAACATTAGACAAAACCTTGGATTTATTCAACTTTGTTTAAAGAAGATTTTCAGTAGTTCAAGAGGATAGGGCAGAACGGCATAAACAACAGTACATTTTCCATTTTCTTTTGTTTTGATTTTTCCCCAGGTCATGGTCAATCTATTTATACTCCTTACTTTGCCCCTTCAGGTTCCGTTCCAATCCTGAATGTCCATCATACCACAAAAATAAATATGAATTCCCCAGTCACTTTTCTTGTTTTTCAGATTAGATTCTTAATTGACATCATTCAATTCAAATGAAAGCATATAGGGCTATAGCCCAAGGAACTATTATGATATTTAAAATACAGGTCAAATTTTAAAGTTATTTATAAACCAGGTTGCTCTCCTTTTATACATGATTTTGATAAAGTAATCTTCATTTTTAGTATTTTAATCTAGATATCTGATGTAAAATCTTCCTCCCTCTTGTGTCCCCCACACACTGGGAAGTCAGTTTGGAGGGCAGATCATTTCTGCATCCCTGTAGAAGAAACATTTTTAAATTTTCAGTTAGTATAGTTAGATTATTAGTGAGGTGTGAATGCCTTTTTTTCCTGTAATCCGTCTGGCATAACAAGCTGATACTCGGATTCAAATTGGTGTCTCTACTTTCTCTTTGACATATAGATACAGTGCTGTATGGAAGGGAAACAGAACTAGAAATCATCATTTCCCCAACATTTTTCTGACAGTTCTTTTCAAATGTTAAAATTCCCAACCAAAATACACTCAAGGCAGGATGTCCTGTTTATTTGGGGAGTTCCTTCTGACAAAGCAGAGCAGACATCACTGCAATTAATTGGTCTGTAAGACTTAGCAACCATGAGGAAAAGAAAGACATTTTTGAAAAGTGAAAGACAGAAGTTTAGCTTCAAATATTTACCTTCCAACTCTATCATTCTATTGCGCAGTTGACAGCAATGGCTGTTACAGTTACCTTGAATGGAGGGTGGAGAGTCTCATTCATTGTTTCACAGCAGAAAAACAACAAACTGGAAAAACAAACTGTAGGCCAACTTTAAAAAATTATGAAAACAAATGGAATTGTGACATAATTTTTAAAAATAAAAATTTTATTTAGGAATTCCACAGTCCCCAAACAGCCTGGAACATATGTGTACATGTGCACATATACATACAATGCATATATGTGTATATGTACATGTATGTATATACTTACACATAATATATGTGTGCGTATATGTATATGTGTGTGTATATATGTGTGTATATGTGTGCATGTATATATGTGTACACACAGAGATGTAGACAGATAGATGTATACACACATCCCGAACTCACTCATTATCAATTGACTGAACTAAGTAGTAAGATAGTAAGATGGAGATTAAAATCCCACCCATTAGTCTTAATGACTATGTCACCCTGCATAAGTAATCTCTTTCTGACTCAGTTTCTTTCATCTGTAGAATGGGGAGAAGTAATACTTAACCACACAAGGATGTCCTGATGTTCAGCTTTGCAAAATTTAATGCATATATAAAATGTTAGTTTTCAGAAGATATTGGGGCGGAGATCAGTCCTGTTATTTCATTGCTATAGGCAATTTCTGATGAGGAAATTTCTTCTACAGATGAGTATGTGTAGTTACCCTGCAAATTAGAGTCTTAATGAGTTCCTTCAAGTGCCAAGAGCATAGGTGACTTGCCCAAGGTCACACACGTCTCTCCACTCTGATGCAATACATTCTCTCAGTGATTATTCCCTCAAAATGGAGGGCCTGCACCTTAAAGATGGAGCCAGAGTTCTTTTTTCCTTAGCCCTGACCTGACATATATTTATTCAATAATTGAATACTGATTGAGTCAATGCAGTGCGGTAACAAGTTAGCTGACAAACTTACTACATATTCTTTTTTCCTTCCTAAAAGCTCACTTTAAATGATGGCATAAAACATCACATGTTCTGTATGTGCTTCATTTTTAGTACCCAAAGATAGAGGGGTATGATGAATGAAAAATAGAAAAAAAAAAGTCAAGATACCACTACTATGTTCTTTGCAAACACACCCAATCTATTTTTATGTTACACAGCCTTTTACAGAGAAGCCATATTTTTATCTCAACTATTCCTTTTGAAATCAATTGGTTAGCACACATTTAATATTTACAACGTGGAAGACATTATTCCAGGTGCTTTGAGAGATACAGAGAAGTACAAAGCATTGACCAGCCTGCCCTTCAAGCACATGCAATATAGTTGGTTAGATGACACCTGTGGATCCTTGTGTCCCTGCCTGTCCAAAGGCCAGCAAACATATTGGCTGGAATAAATGAGTGGTTGTCTGAATATACTCAAACTCCGAGATTCACTGCAAAATCAGTTCTTCTGTATCCTTGGGACTCTACATCAATAACAGATTTACCTGACTGATAACATTCCAGAAAGAGGAAGAAGTATGTTTTTTTTAAAACCAAGTCCAAGTCCTTTGTAAAAAAAAATGACCCCTAATAATATATATCATTTATCCATTCTGTTTTTGTGTGAATGCACTTGTGCATGCATGTTTTAAATCAGCCTTCATAGCATTATTTTTTTTCTGTTTATTTCCAAAGTATGGTGAGATTCTGCCTTAGGCGAATCATTTAACCATTTTAGATTTCCATTCTTCTGGGACTGAAATTGACAACCTTTCCCCTAGCAGTATAATGGTAGATGAATTACTATTTTAAAAGTTCTTTCAGATAAAGCCTTTCTCCTATAATGTGTAATGAAGCACTGTGATACTCTTTAACTTTAACTTGGTGTTTCTGTAGATAGCGCCACTCCCAATTACCCAGGGAGGAGTACTAGAAGTTGCCTCCCTAAGTGAATGAAAATCACATATGACTCCTTTCTTTCCTTGTAATATCAATTGAGTTGGGACTTTCTTACTGTTTTAAAATGATTAGTTAAGTATCTTTGAGTCTTACTAGGTGCTAAGCCCCAGGCCCAAACCCCAATTAGGTGCTAAACCTATGTGGGTGTGAATTGGTAACCAAGGCGGGGCCCCACGTGGGGCTAAGAGAGGGCCTAGTTCACACATGAGTTTGAGTGACAGCTTTGGGACATCAGAGGCTCTTAGACTACATGGGTTTGAGTTGCCTCTTTGTGACAATTTTAGGTCACATGGGTGAGTCGCATGTGTGACTTACCCTTGACCCTGAAAAAGATATAAAACCAGGGGTTGGCTTTCTCTTCCCTGAAGCTCTTACCCACAGCAGTGGTGGCGCGAGTGATTCTGGGCCAGCCAACATTATGAGCTCCCAGGCTGAACCTAGATGTTGGTAACTATGAATCTGCATTTGGTCTGTCTGTTGATGTTTGTAATTTGTTTAGGGCTCTCACTCGTGCTGGTGTGCTGATGTGGAGACTCCAGGCAGCTGTAGCTAAGAGCACTACAGCTTGTAACCCAGATGCTGGGACTTTGTTAAACTCTGGTAACTACGTATTGGGATTTGATTCAGACAAGGTCTGTCTGTCAATGTTTGTACTTTGCATTTTGCTCTGAAGTTCAGGGTGCTGGTTTTTTCCCCTGAACTAAGTGAATGATATTTATAAGTTGAATTAAAGTAAGCTTGCCAGCCCCTTAACATGGCTTTCCTTAGAAAAGCAGATCAAAAGAACCTGCTTTTGCAGCGTGCTGGTAGCGTTCTTGTTGTTGGGCTTATGTTGCTGCTAGCCGGATTGTGGAAACACTCCTTTACCATCTCACCATAACCAATCATTTGCCCAAATCTACTAAATGCCACCTCCATACTAATTTTTTTTGTATTTGAACCATACTCACACTCCTTTTTGATGAAGTCCTCATACCTTCCTACCTAGGTACATTCAATTCTGCAGTAAAACCACACATATATTCCTAAAAAATCACTCTGCTATGCAAAATCATGAAAAAAATGCACAATGCTTATGTGGAAAATGGGATTGGGTCACAACACACACATACAATTTTTAAAAAAGAAAAGCAGTGCAGTTTTATACAGAGCTGCTGCTCAGTCTGCCATGGGGAGGAGGGTAGGGGGAAAGGGCAGAGTGTGTGGGTACTAATCAGCCCTTTTCTGCCCATAGCTCCTATTGCACCAGAAGATATACAAAGAATATGGCACTTTGTCTTGAAAAAGACCCCAAGTTTGCTGGTGTAAGTGGGCAACCAAATTCACCCAGGGCATTGAAAAAGCTGGGCATCACCCTATGACAGGAAAGTTGAGACAGACAGTGTGAGGCACGGCAGTGTACTGCCCCCCAAATTGTGACCCAGCACTGCACTGCCAGGCACACATTTACACCTAGGTGGTGCACCATGACAGCTAAGAAGGCCAGCTTTTCTTTGGGCAGATGACCCCAAAGTGGTAGCAATAAAAGTAATTAGACCTATACATTGTTCTAGGGTCAGTGGGTGGGGTGTTGGGGTGAGTAACTATGGTCCTTTCTCTGTCTCTCTGTCTGTCTCCCTTTCTCTCTTTCTCTTTCTCTCTCCTTCTCTTCTGCACCTGTGTCTCCTTGCCTCAGCCTCTTGCTTATGTTTCTCCTCTCTGATATAATAACATCTGAGGCTGAAAAAGATGGGCTGCCTCTGAATTCTCCCCTGCCCAGAAGGTCAGCCTAGCTTTGCAACTGGTGAGAGGAAAAGTTAAAGCTAGGTATCTCCGCTCCTCATAAACTGGATTCTTCACCATCACAGACACTACACTGACCCTCACTGATTCCCTCACTGATCTATACCACCATTGTGGTACAGTTTTCTGCATTTTTGCTGTTTCTTGAAGACAAAATCTTGCATAAGCAAATACAAAATTTGCTTTATGTTCAAACATTCCCTAATATAACAATCCTTTGGAATAAATCCCAGTTTTCAAATCAAATATTATAGCAAATAGCAGACCTGACTGCAATTATAATGTACTAGTCTTCCTACCAACAGAGTATTCCCAGTGGGCTTTTGTTTGATATTGCCTGGGTCCAGGCCTAGTATTTCCTGGCAATGCTGCCATGCATGGACCCTCTCTTCCTCTTCCTCACCTGCTCCCACTTTCCCTTGTGTTGTACTTATTTTCATACATATTTCCCCTCATTTCAATTGTAAAATCCTTGAGAGCAAGGTCTTTTTTTCATTTTTATATTCCTGGTTTCCAGAACAATCCTTTCCACATAATATGTATTTAATAAATATTTGCTGAATGATGGAATGAAGGTACTATGGGACATAATGATACCCTTCAACAATAATGACTCTGTAAAGAGAAAGAAGTCAGCTAAATTTTAGGCCACTAAATCTGGATAGCGAAGCTGAGACATAGAGGGAAAGCAAAGGAAAAAAAAAACTGAGCAAGCATAACTCTTCATGAAAAAGTCAACATTGACTGAAATAAAAAAAATTGTCAGTCGAAGTCATATACAAACCTAAAAACATTCTGTGATTTGCATATTACCAGTTGGGAAAAACTAAACTTTACTGAAATAAAACACCAAAAAAATGTTTTGTTCTTCTCTTCTAGGTTCTAAATGGTTATTACCACAATGGAACATCAAAATTTACCGTCAAGTATTCATTGTGGAAATTTTATGACTCCTTTTTAAAAAGCATTTTAATTAATTTATTTATTTTTAGTTTACAGCATCCAGTTCCACAAGCTTTTGAGTTCCGAATTTTCTCCCTTTCCTTCCTTTCCCTCTTCCCCCTTCCCCAAGATGGCATGCAATCTGATATAGGCCCTACATATACATTCACACTAAACATATTTTCACATTAGGCATGTTGCAAAGAAGAATTAGAACCAATGGAATGAATGAGGAGAAAGAAGAAACAAAACAAAAGAGAGAGAGCAAATAGTATGCTTCTATCTGCATTCAGACTCCGTAACTCTTTCTCTGGATGGGGATAGCATTTTCCATCATGAGTCTTTTGGAGTTGTCATAGAACCTTTCATTGCTGAGAAGTGCCAAGTCTATCAGAGTTAGTCATTGCACAATGTGACTGTAACAGTGTACAATGTTCTTCTAGTTCTGCTCTCCTCATTCAGCATCAGTTCTTTCCAGGTTTTTCTGAAGTCCTCCTGCTCATCATTTCTTATATATATAAGCACAATAGTATTCCATCACATTCACATACCACAACTTGTTCAGCCATTCCCCAATTAATGAGCATCCCCTCAATTTCCAATTCTTTGCCACTACAAAGAGGGCTACTATAAATATTTTTTGTATACGTGGATCTTTTTCCCATTTGTATGATCTCTTTGGGATATATCCCTAGAAGTTGTATTGCTGGGTCAAAGGGTATGCACATTTTTATAGCCCTTTGGGCATAGTTCCAGACTGCTCCTCAAAATGGTTGGATCAGTTCACAACTCCACCAACAATGCATTAGTGTTACAATTTTCCCACATCTTCACCAACATTTATAATTTTCCTGTTTTGTCATGTCATCCAATCTGACAGGTGTGATGTGGTACCTAAGAGTTGTTTTGATTTGACTTTCTCTAATCAATAGTGTTTTAGAGCATTTTTTTTCATAAAATTCTATGACTCTTAATAACCTATCAGAGGAAAAGGTCATCTTATTGCCAAAAGATTTTGCACCTATTAGGCAGTCAATAAGTAAGTGATTGAACTACCTTTACATATTTCCAGCCAGTCTACAGAGCAAAAGCAAAACAGAAAGCTAAGAGAATTAACTACTTGGATAAGTCAAGACCAACGTGTTGTTTAAATCATGAGTAATGGTTTAAATAATTCAGACTAATATCTTTTATCCTAAATTACTACACAAAAAAGGCCATCACCTGATTTTGACTATGCAGACTAGAATGATAGCATTTAGTCTAAAGGCAGTAAATTTGTGCCTTTACTATAGTAATAGTATTACAGTTTATGTGAAACAAAGTCTGGAGAACTGCTTAAATAAAGAAAAGAAAAATGAACTAACTTCTGTGAAGCAAGAACACAACTAAAAGAATAGTAGAATTGAATGAGGCAGGCATGGCCTGCCTCCGAAGTTCGATAGGATGCAAATGAACTGTGCTCCATTGAGAGAGAGTGTTTGACTCTTCTATGTTCTTAGCCACTTTGTCATCCCACAGGTCATAAGCAGGCAGTTTATAGTGGTGCCATTAATGCCAGTGACCCTCACCAAATCAGTGAGCTCATCCCTTCCATAAAGGAGGGGTTAGTTGACAGATTTAGCTGTGTGGCTGATAATGAAGTTTCTCCGATGTGTGAGTATCACAGAAGCTAGAAAAGACCTCCATTAAGGTCAATTCAGGTTTTCAGTTAAATTCCCTTGAATTGAACTTGCAAGAGTAGTGATTATCACAGTCCTATCCCACTCCTCCTCCTTCTCCCCCCCCCCACCTCTAATCACTCTCTATTCTCACTGATGGACTAATCAATTTCATTTGACTCATTTTAATATTATATTATTTTCATACATGTGCATGGTACATTTCAATAGGGTATGGGTGCACTCAGTAATCTTTTTCCCCAATTTCTAAAGGCAAAAATCTATTGAATACTCCATTTTGTTGTTCAGTCATTTCAGTCATGTCTGACTCTTTATGACTCCATTTGGGGTTTTCTTGGCATTCCTTGCCATAGGAGCACTTTGTGATTTCCTTCTCCGGCTCATTTTATAGATGAGAAAATAGAGGCAAACAAAGTTAAGTGACTCGCCTAGGGTCACACAACTAGTAAGTGTCTGAGGTTGGATTTGAACTCAGGAAGAGTTCTCTCTGACCCTAGGCCAGGAAACTAAAACTTAAATAAACTTATTTAACTAACAATTCAACTTTACTTAAAAATGCAGATATGAGACACAAACACTATTTTTTGAGATATAAGGTTTTCCCAAAGATATTCAAGTTTATGTCTGTGCTAAGATACAGACTTGGTCTCAATTTAGGAAGCAGAGGCATCAAAGCAAAATGCTAATTTGATCTCAGTGACAACTTTTTAGAATAATTTGCAACCCAGTTGCATGTTGCAAAATTAGACATTCAGGACCTTCGCTGCAATACAGAGGTGACCTAAGACTCTTGAAAAATATGTCAATAAAGATTGAGACCTGACAGCCCCTGCAGAGCTGAAAAGGCTTCAAGTCCACCACCAAACCAGGCCTGCTTTCTGAAAACCAGCCTAAGGATGAAGAGATTCATCACTAGCATGTTGGCTACTAGCTCAGGAATTCTATGAAATACCTTGGGACTTAGCCAGTGAGAGATCTCTTTTCTTCCAACTTACAAACAACACTTGCTAGAGCTCTCACAGCCTGATCTTATGGAATTTCAAAAGGAAAACAAATTCAAAACCAAAAATTGTTATTACCAATTCAGTTTCCCTGTGTACCCTGTGATATAGGTTACATTTTCACATAGAATAATGTAAGAGTTCTGTATGTGTGTCCCTATAAACAATGGGCTTTCCTGTAATTAGTCAGGGTTGTAAAGCATGTGACAAGATGTATTTCTTACAGGCAGACTGTCAATCATCCCTAGGACCTTCCCTATTATGCCCCAGCTTCATTTAGGATAAGGTCTCTCTGTCTCTGTCTGTCTGTCTGTCTCTCTCTTTCTCTGTCTCTGTCTGCAATACAGAGGTGACCTAGGACTCTTGAAAACTATGTCAATTGTCAATAAAGATTGAGAACTCTGTCTCTGTCTGTCTGTCTGTCTGTCTCTCTCTCTCTCTCTGTCTCTCTCCCTCCCTGTCTCTCTCTCTCTCTGTGTCTCTCTCCCTCCCTCCCCCACCCCTCTCTGATAGGATGAACATTACAGTTCCTCCCCCTTCTATATATCAGCTATAGGGAACCATGGAAAGCCAAAACTAAAACCCCACAAGGACTACTGATTGATTCCAACAAGAACATTTTGGATTCTCTTATTCACAACTACATGGGCAGGAAAGGAGGATAGCTGGTTTCAAGGTCCACAGGCTCTGCTCTTTGTTATTCTGGCTTGGCAAGTCAGAAACAAAGCATTGTGTCACTTGCATAGGCTTGAATTATCTTCCTGGTTTCATGGCAGGGGCTGGGGGTGGAAGGAACTCTCAATGTCTCTTTTTATAATGTATATTATTTATTTTTCTATTTTTTAGTTGTATGACACTTTTCTTTTTTGACACAAATTTTTATTCTTGCAATTGAAACTATAAGTTATTTCTGATCTGGAAGGCCTTCAAAAAGAAAACTAAATTAGGTCCATTTGGATGTCCATTTATTGTTTTCGTATGAAATTTTTATGTCAGTCGCTCATATCTCAGCTACAATATCCATCTTAACATTCCATTCATATGATTTCTTTCAAATGTGTTCAGCTCATGATTTATGTAAAGAATAGTTTTCTACTCTTGCCATTTATAAAGCAGTCTTCAGAAAAAACCATATCTGTACTTTTATTATGCTTGGTCCCACAGGGAGGATTACATCAAATCGCCTTACATCAAATCCAACATACAATCTACAACGTGTAGCCTAGTTGGATACCATTCTAGAAATTCTTTGGACTTTTTGAAGGCCTCAGTTTGTGGTAGGAAACATCTCAATTTATTCTGCTTTTTGCTTTCAGTTGGGTGGAGAAAGAGGTGGAAAATGAAAAGTTTGCTTCTCATGACATAGACCATTGCCTACCCATGACCGTCTATTCTGTGTGCCTGCATATGCCTATAAATTCAACACAAGAGGTTCACCCTAACATACCAGGGACCTTCCCTTATTTCTCTGGACTTTGTGAGGATACTAAAGAAATACACAGGCTGTGTGGGCATCCATTATCCATTGCTCTCAGGAGCTGGAAGACAAACAAAGGAGAATTCAAATGCATACTTCTCACTGGAGAGAATTGTCTCTGACACTCAAATCTTTATGTTTTATAGCATTTTTATCTTATTTTATGCTCAGTTCAGTGGACAAAGTCTACTGTTATTGACAAATAGTACACAGTAATATCAAAACATCATTTGGGTGATATAAATACTATTTTTCATACCCAGATTAGAGAAAAAGAGAGAAATGACTTTCAATACTTCAATGGGTACATATTCAACTTTCTGATGATAGATTTAAGCTTAAGCGTTCTTTGAATAACAAATATAACTTTTGTTTTTAAGAGTTTATCTTTTTATGGAATGGTCTTGGTAAGTACTTTAGTATCAAAATTATAATTGAGATGTTTCAATTTTTTATTTGAATGAGACTTGACATATTCTTATTCCAATCCTGAAAAGTTTTGTTTGTAGCATTTTATTTTTTGAGAGGATGAACAAAATACACAAACTTTTTCCTACTCATACCCTCTCCAAATTCCATATAGTGTTCTAACTGGAAGACACTCACTCTCACAGCCATCTTTCTTAATCTTCCACTGTGGGAGCCTGTTTTTTCAACACAATAGAATTTCAGTTTCCACCTGAATGGCACTGTAATGCTAATGTTCCCCAGGTACCTGGGAAGAAATGTACATACCTTTGCATCATGATGAGAGTCAGTACAAAAACTGTTGTTCAACTGTTGCAAATTTCTTTCTTGCTCTCAGTGGTAGCTTGAAAACAAAACAAAACATCTGGATAATCTACTTCAGTCTTGAACTTCATTCTTTTTTATTTTTAATCAGTAAGCTTACAAGGTTCTTTTCTTTATTTCTTACATGTTAATAATGCAGCATATTTCATTAAACGATACTTCCATGAGTAGGATATGTCCTAGGATCAGAAAAAGTTCTGTATATATACATATATATATATATATGTTTGTGTGTGTATGTATGTATATGTATATGTGTATGTGTATATATATACATACATACACATATATACATATATACAAATATATATGCATATATAGTTATATTATACGGCAATAGTAACAATATAGATGATAATTGTCAAAATGCCTACGTAATTCTATATCGCAAAATATATGAGACTCTCCACATAGAAGGTAGAAGAAGTAAACCATTTATTCAGACACCAGAAAACCATATCCCACAAGCCATTTAACCAATCCATCAGAGCAGCAAAACCTTCCACACATAATATCACAACATGGAAAATCACCATCCCAAAATCTGTCTGACCCCATCCTGGGGTCTCTCCCAAAACAAACTCACAGTGCAACTACATCAGGCTGTTCAGTTCTGACAATCAAGAGGGTGGCCGTTAGCAGCCATTACATCTCTCTCTGCATTTTCTGTGACATAATTTCCTTTTCCTGTCAGGAAGCTCCTCCCACCATGTAACTTAGGCTTCCTGTAAGGTAAACAGGTCATATGGCTTATTAATGGGTGGGAAAGATCTTCAAATCTAATTACTACTACATTTGGACCCAAGATCTTTCTTATCCATTACATAGGGCAATGGGAATTCTGGGATAACTGGTGTCAACAGAACTTTACACAACAATATAACAAGGATAACACAAAATAAGTATATAAAACGATGTCATCATTCTCTCCCCCCCCCCCCAAACAAATGGGCCACAAAATCTTGTTGTAAGCGGCAAAGGTCTCCTCCTCCAAAACTTCTTCCTGCTGAAAATGGACGTAGAACTGTCCCTGCCCCCAAAAGTAAAGAGTCCTCTCTGAGAGGTCAGTTCTTCAGCAAGCTGGCATCTAGAACTCAGTTGATACCAGGTCCAGGTTTGACACCTCACAGTTGTGGACAGGTCCAGAGATGATATCCAAACACATCAGAGGGTGACTTCTGGCTTAAGCGATCAAGCATCTGCAGGTGGATGGTACTAAGCCTGCGGGAAACAAATCTCACAAACAAATTTAAGAGACAAAAGCCAAAAGGAAACAAAGAGACTATCATAGCCTCATTCACGATAGAATACATGAGTCAAAGATACAGTTTCATAACGATTTTCTCCCGAGTAAACCACTGTTACAGTATTGTCTTTCCCATGCACTATAATTTCTGCAACCTTTGGAACATTGTCTCATTTCTGCTTTACCCATATGTTAGCTCCCAATTTTATTCTATCAGTAGAACCAAATCTTTCCTTTCCTCTGATAGTTATTTTGGAAGGAGGGTCAGTTTTCACAAGAGGTATTGTTTCACAAGGAATAATAATCAGTTGAACTATTCTATCAACTTTATACAACTGTATAGGTTCTTCACCAAAATTCTGGAGTGTCACAATAATTTCTTCTTGATAACTTGAATCGATCACTCCAGCCAATACATGTATTTCTTGAACTGCTAATCCTGGTTTAGGTAATATCCATCCAGAATGATTCTTAGGGATTCTCATACATAAACCAGTAGAGATTTTTCTTATCTCTTTTCTATCCAACCAAAAGTCCTCTAAACAATGCAAATCATATCCTGCCGAACCAGGTATTCCTGGATATAGTGATGGGACATCTTCCATCACAGTGCAACACTCAATATTTTAGATCTTATATGTTTACAATTTTCTAATTTGCAGACTCAGGGTCATCATTCTGGGTATTTCTCCAGTTACTACTCAAGGAACAGTTCGTTCCTTTTCCAATTGAAATATATGACATCCTTCTGTTACAACAATGAATAAGAGATACTAATATTTTGAACTTGGGCCCACCAATGTGTGGCCTGGACCCCTGAATGGCCGGCCATTTGGTGGACCTATTTTGCTTGTACCGGGTGATCAATTGGAGTCAGAGTAGGGATGATATGTTCAGTAGCAATCTTTGCTGGTCAATCAGCATGTGTATTGTAGTCATGTTCTGGTGTAGTGAGGGGCATGTGAGCATCTACATGAAAAACTGACAAATTAGTAAGCAAAGACATGTCCCATATATCTTCCCATAGTTCTTTGCCCCAAACTTGTTTACCATGAATTTCCCAGTTTTGATTTTTCCACATTGGCATCCATGTAGCTAACCCATTAGCCACTGCCCATGAATCAGTGAATATATGACACTGTCCTCCTTTCTCTGTTCTAATAGCTTGATGTACTGCCATAAGTTCAACATATTGACTACTTCCACCTATCCCAGTACTTTCCAAAGATCTCTTAGTACACGGGTTACAGGCTACTGCTTTCCAATATCTCTTATGTCCCAAATATTTTGCTGTCCCATCGGTAAACCATGCATGTTTCTTTTGTTCTTCAGTCAGTCTATCATATTCATCATTCCATTTTACCAAGGATTGTACCAACTGTTGCCTTGGTTCAGGGTTTCTGTCATTTCCATCAATGACAATGCTTGCTATGGATTCATGTAGAGCAGAAACTCCACTTTTGCCTGTTTTAGATCTATTCTGAATATACTATTTCCATTTACTGTCCAATTCTGTGACATGCTGGGGTACTCATTACCCAAGTTGTAATAGGGATTCCAGGCATCCATATCATCCATATCACTTCATGGCCCAGAGTCAGTTGTCCAGTCTCTACCAAAGCCCAATGTGCAGCTAACAACTGCTTTTCAAAAGGTGTATATTGTAATCCAGATGAAGGTAATTTCCTTGACCAAAATCCTAAGGGTACATTTCAGCTTTGTTGTTTCTGCCATAAACTCCAATTCACATAGTCATCTTGTACATCCATTTGTAATTGCACAGGTCTACTTTGCATAGGCCATAAATCCAGAGCCAACTCTATAGCAGCTTTAGCTTCTTCAAAAGATTTACTCTGTTCAAGTACCCAATCAAATTCATACTTTTTCCTGCTAACTTTATATAAGGGTTTCAAAATTTGTCCAAGATGTGATGCCTACAATATCCAAACAGTCTTATGAACTTTTGTGCCTCCTTCTTAATGGTGAGGATAGGCAAATCCTGAATCTTCTGTCGTGCTTGTGGGAGAATTTCTCACATTCCTTCATTCCATTGTATACCCAAAAACTTTACAGTTTGAGCTGACCCTTAAATCTCTGCAGGGTAAATTTCCCATCTTTTGCTTTTCATATGCTCAATTAAAAGTATCAAACTCTTTTCCACTTCTTTTACAGTTTCTCCCTGTATCAAAATATCACCTATTTAGTGTGTAAGCTGTACACCAGGTAACTTCAATTTATCCAAATGTTCAGCCACAATGCTATGACAAATAGTTGGGCTGTACAGATTTCCTTGTGGCAATCGTGTAAAAGTATATTGTTGGCCCTGCCACGTGAAAGCAAACTGGTCCCATTGTTTGGAGTCTATTGGGATCATAAAGAAAGCATTAGCCAAATCAGTAACTGTGTACCAAGTTCCATCATGTTTCTAGATCCTTTCTATTAAGGTAACAGTATCTGGAACAGCAGCATATAAGAGTGGAGCCACTTCATTCAGTTGTCTATAATCCACTGTCATTCTCCATGTTCCATCTGACTTTTGTACTGGCCATACAGGATTATTCCACTGAGTGGTTGTAGGAACTAACAATTCTGCTTCGACATATTCCTTTATATTATTGGCAGTTTCATCTTGCCCACCTGGCACACAATACTGCTTCAAAGTAATCACTTCAGAAGGTTCAGATAAAGTGATTGGGTCCATGTTTACTCTTCCCACCAAAACTATATTAATTCCTGTCTTCCTTACCGCAAATTGATATCTCCCCTCAGGCAAATTCAGAGTCATGCATTTCAAGATATCTATTCCAATGATATATTCAGGAAAGGGTACAATGACCACGGTATATTCTCTTTTTTTGGAGAGGGGAAGGCAGGGCAATTTGGGGTTAAGTGACTTGCCCAAGGTCACACAGCTAGTAAGTGTGTCAGGTGTCTGAGGCTGCATTTGAAATCAGGTCCTCCTGACTTGAAAGCCAGTGCTCTACTCACTGTGCCACCTAGCCACCCTGTATATTCTTTCTCAGGCAATCATCCAATTTTCATCATCAGTTTCACTTATTTGTCTGGTATTTCAGCCCTTCCTAGTCCTGTGATGGTAATAGGAGTTCCATGCTTCAATTTGTCAGGGTTTCCCTAAATCTAGCTGGCCTCAGCCCCAGTGTCTATCAATGCCCTAATTTTAGTATTTGATCCATTCTTCCAACATGTAGTTAGATTAATATGGGGTCTGTAATCCCATCTGTCTGTTTCTTTAATCTGAGCTGGGGCTTGACCTATTCCCTAGTCTCCTTGAAGGTGTGACTCACTTGGATACAAGGCTTCAAGATCTGTAGGATTTGTAGGGACAATTCGTACTTCTCTATTCCATTTGCTATTAAGTCCCTCATCTTCATACATTTTGTATAGCTCATTAATTGGAATACTATCTATTCTTCTAAAATCTACCCCTGCTTTCAATAGAGCAGTAAACATCTCTTTCCTTGTCACTCTATTTGCTGGATGTTGAATCCGTTGGCTATGTACCCTTCTTTCTTGAGGAAATTCATTTCTTCCCCAGTCTCCTTAGTCACTTAACTATGAAATCTTATCCAGCACCTCTGAAAGAGGGTTCCCTATTTCTGCAATCAGCAGAGTCAGAATCACATGTTTATAAGCGGAGGCTGCTGTCTTAATTGCAGAAGACCACATAGTATCAGCAGGATATTCCTCTTTACAGCCTGTCACAGCCAAAGCCAACAAATTGGTTGCTTGACTAGTTCTTTGTGAGTGATAATCCCTAAAAGCTTGCTGTACAAAAGAGTTCTGAGTAATACTTATGAATCTCATACAATCCACAGAATCTACAGACACTCCTGTGGCCCCTTCATCACTGATTCTCACTATCCAAGATATTAATGATTCTCCCATTCTCTAGATTAACCTATTCACGATATCTGTGATTTCCTGCTGTGCAAAATCCTCTAAAACCAGCCTGAACTGAGTAGTATGATCTTGTGTTTCCTGCCTCCTCTGTTCTATGGGGCGCACTTCTCTTTGAGAAGTCTAGTGTGATACTGTAACACTCTCTCTGTGAGAAGTACCATATGACAAAGTATCACCTCGTGAGGTTCTCACATTGTATCCTTCTGTCTAGATGCTCTGTCCCTGTTACCATGGTAACCAGACTGACTGCTTTGCTCACTCTCAGCTGAACTAGGGTGTACTCTTGACCTCCTTACCTCCCTCTGCCTTCTAGCTGAATTTACAACAAGGGTGTTAGCTTCTTGCTGTTCTACCACCTGAGTTTCTCCATCTTGCTGTGGTATAGGAGAAGCATTTTCAGACATTTCAGTAACTGTCTGAGCCTGAGCTGTCTCTCCTAATAGTCTGTGTCTGTGTTCATATACAATACGACAGGTTGTGAGTAAAACCAGTCTTGTCTAGAGATTGCTCTTGGGATCCTCATTCCTGGCTCACAGTAACTTCTCTGAGGCATTGCTCCAAATCCCTAGGTCCTCCACTCTGTAGCTTCTACTTCCAGTCCTCACAGAGACCAGTGCCCTTAGACCATTCCCTTGCTAGGGAGCAATAAGTTACATCCTCCCATCCTGGGACAACCATTTCTTCTTCTAAAGCCCTTCTACCTCTAAATAGAGATCTTATGCCTTGTGATTCCATCGTCCTAGTTGCCAAATGAAACAGTCAGGCAATAATAACAATATAGATGATAATTGTCAAAATGCCTATGTAGTTCTGTATCGCAAAATATACGAGACTCTCCACATAGAAGGTAGAAAAAGTAAACCATTGATTCAGACAACAGAGGACCATATCCCACAAGCCATTTATCTAGTCTATCACAGCAATAAAACATTCCACACACAATATAACAACCTGGAAACTCATTGCATCTCTCTCTCTCTCTGAATTTCCCAAGACAAACTTCCTGTTCCTTTCAAGAAGCTCCTCCCACCATGTAATTTAGGCTTCCTGTGACATAAGCAGGTCACATCTTCTATTAATGAGTGGGAAACAACTTCAAATCTAATTGCTACTACATATATCAATCAATTTAATCCAACTATTAATACCTTTGGTGAGCAAAAATCAATTTAAAATATTTTGTGTCCTATGAAAAAATAAGTGATAATGACTAATATTTTAGAGTACATAAAAATAAATAATTGGTTTGATTTTTGACACTGAGAAAAAAGCATAGCTCTAATGACATCATTATCTGTCAGTAAGGGAGTATTTATTAAGTGCTTACTATGTGCCAGATGCTGTAGCAATTTCCGAAGGAGCTTACATTCTAATAGCACAGACAACATGGCAAATGATTATGTGTATAAAGGTAAATATACAAGCATATTTGCATTAACATATATACACCTATATTAAATATACATATATATTAAATTTAAGGTAACATCAGAGGAAAGACACTAAGAGTTGAGGAAGAGGGTGAGGAGGAAAAGACATCCTACAAAAAGTGGGGTTTGAGATAATCCTTAAAGGAAGTCAGTAAATCTAGTAGGAAAAAGTGAGGAAAGAGAGAGCATTCTGGACATTCTGGAGAAAAGATGAGGGGATGGAATCAAGTTTACATGTTGAGGTATTTGCCTTGGCAAGAAGAAGGCCTATCTCTCATGTATAATAGGGATGCAGGAGAAGATAGTAAGAGAAGATGCCTAAGTGATTTGAGATGAGGAAAGGGGGCCTCTACTATTTTTTCTATTTCCTTTTCCTATTTCTATTTCTACTATTTTTATTCTACCATGGCTTCTACTATTTTTGGTGAAGTATGAGTCAAGGTCCACAGCTGAGAGGCTGGAAGGAAAGAATGTCATGGAAAGTTTGACGAGAGGTGTAAAGAAGAAGAGAGTTATATACTCAACCAAATGGGGAAGTATAAAGGGGCTCTCTAGTCGTAAAGGTCCAGTTGAGATTATGTAACATACATTTGTTGTGAAGCCATCATTTTTTCTATCTCCATTCAGAAGTACATGAATATGAGCAAAAGAAGTTGATGGTATGTGTAATCAAAAGTTGAGTTTTGACAAGGTATAATCTGTTATAGGGACAAGGGAGCAAGAGATTCAACTGTAGAGGATACTGTAAAGTTGGATTGATTTACCAAGGGATCAAGATAAGGAAGGAGAAAAAATGTAGCCAGTATAGAGGTGATGATTTGTGAATGGAATGAAGAATGAAGGGGTTTGAGGTCATGGTAAGGACAAAGATAGGATCATGAAACATAGAAAGAAATAGAATGATAATATGATCAGGTGAAAGAATTTTGGAGTTCATGAACATCAAAGTGAAATACTTGTGGGTGATAATACAATCAAAGGTATGACCATCTCTGTGGGTAGCTGAGGCAGAGTGGAGGACTATGTCTTGAGAAATGGGTAGAGTGAGAAAATGAAAGGTGAGGATATTTGAGGGAACATTAATTTGTATCTTGAACTCCCTTAGTATGAGGTCAGGAGTTGAGGTGAAGACTAAGAGTATGAGCCAAAAACTGAACTCATTAAGAAGAAGGCTTAAAAAAAATTTAATGACTTAAACCAGGGCTGGGGAACCTGTGGCCTCAAGGCCGTATATGGCCCTCTAGGTCCTCAAATGTGGCCCTTTGACTAAATCCAAACTTCACAGAACAAATCCCCTTAATAAACGGATTTGTTCTACAAAACTTGGACTCAGTCCAAAGGCCGCACCCAAGGACCTAGGAGGCCACATGTGGCCTCTAGGCCGCAGGTTCCCCACCCCTGATAGATTCTTGAATCTAACATTCAAGGTGCTCCATGATTTTGGCTCCAGCCTACATTTGTAACTTTGCATCTCACTGTTTCTCTTCAGATCTCCTTATACTCTCATCTCCAAAAGATTTCTCTCTTGGACAATGACTGTAGGGTCCAGACTGCAAGCAGATAAAAGGGTTGGTTATTTTTGTGTAATATGTTCAAGCAATACTGGAATGGGGGTTAGAAGACCCAAGTTCTAGACTTCACGTTACCAGTCTGTGCCTCAGTAAAAGCATTTAACTTCTTTTAGCCTAATTTTTTTTCACGTGCAAAATAATAGTTTGGACTCATTTGCTAATGCTCCTAAGAGTTCTCAAATTCTCTGATTCTGTGACTTCCATCTTGCAGCTCTCTTTATATCCAGCTGCTATGCTTTGTCATTTTGGTCCTTATATTGTTTGTCACATCTGATCCTTCCTTCATCTTTGTATTACCATCCAAGAATCATAGGATCATAAGATCCTAAGACTTAAAGAGAATTGTTTTACAGATGGAAAAACTGAGAAATACAGAAGCAAAGTAACTTGCCTGAAGTCCCACAGTTAATAGAAGAACTAGGATTCAAATGCTGCTCTTCTGATCCCAAACCCAGTTTCATTACCATTAGATAGCCTCTTTCCCTTCACATATGAATGGTTGCCACCGTTCCTTAATGGGATCTTCCTGTTGCCACTCTTTTTCTGCTCCAATAAACCTTGAGTATCAGATTAATCTGTCTTCACAGTCCACTCTCATCAGGATATTTCCCTGTCCAGAAGTTCTCAGTGGCTCTTGTTGTAGAATAAAGTCAAATCATATTATTCAGGAATCCCAAACTCTCTCCAGTCTGGCCAAGTTGCCTTTCCAGCCTTGGCTACCATTGTTCTTTTCTCAACAGGCTGCTCTACTTACTGTCTCTTGAATGAGGTGCTCAATAAATATGTGTTGTTCTGATTCTCCTTAATTCCCTATTACAGAACATGAAGCTGTTGCACCAGCAGGTAGCACACTGAACTTGTAGTCAAGCCATCCTGGGTTCAAATTCCACTTCTGATGTTTGCCTGCTCTGTCACCCTTGCCAAATCACTTAACCTTTATGCTCCCCAAACAACTCCACAGGGCTTGGTTTATCCATTATATCACAGGCTAGTTTTTATTTGCATTACCGAAAGGAATTCCCTATACTGTGGAAGCCATAGATCATTCCCATTAAAAAAAAAGCCCAGCATTTTGCTTTCTGGTTGTCTACACGCATAGCTATAAAAGCTTCGATACCTCTAGGTACTCTGTTATGCCAGAGCAAAGTGTGACTAATTGTAATAGCAATTTAGATTTGAAGATCTTTCCCACACATTAATGGGCCATGTGACCTGCTTATGTCACAGGAAGCCTAAGTCACATGTGGTGGGAGGAGCTTCATGAGAGGAAAAGGAAGTTATATCACAGGAAAATACTGAGAGAGGGAGAGAGAGAAAAAGAGAGAGAGAGAGAGAGAGAGAGAGAGAGAGAGCGCCATTATGGCTGTTAATGGCCATTGTGACTGTCAGAGCTGAGGTAAAGCAAGTTGACCTCTGACAGTTGAACAGACTGTGGCAGCTATACTGTGAGTGTGTTTTTGGGAAGACCCCAGCAGGGAGTTGGAGAGGTTTTGGGATGGCAAGACTCCATGTTATGATATTGTGTGTCGAATGCTTCACTGCTGTGACAGATTGGGTGGATGGCTTATGGGATATGATTCTCTGGTGTCTGAATAAATGGTTTACTTCTTCTACCTGTTACGTGGAGAGTCTCATATACTTTGTGATACAGAACCGCATAGGCATTTTGATGATTATCATCTGCAATGTTATTATTGCCTTACCGATATACTAATTCATATTAGGTCACCTGCCTAAACCATAAACCTAGGGCTGGAAGAGACTCAACATCATCTAGCCTAACCGTTTCATTTTATACATGAGGAGACTGAAACTCACAGAGATTAAGTGATTTCCTCAGTGATACAAATTGTAACCATCACAGATGAGATCTGAACCCAGAACTTCTGACTGCCTAGCTCTTTCCACTGTGCCACTGATTTCATACAATATTCGGATCTGGGGATGAAACCAAAGGATTTAAAACTAAAAGGGGGAACTTGATTCAATAGCACCACCCCCCCTCCACCACATACACACACACATATCTTGCAGATAAATAAACTGAGGTCCAGAGAGTTTAAATCACTTGCCCAAAGTCACATAGGCAGCAGAGCCTATGTCCCTCTGACTTCAGGTCTGCAGGTCCATCCAATGTACTCTGCTGCCTCCTTAATAAGTGCCTAGTTAATTTTTCAATTAAAATCTCCAATATGTGGTACCAGGGTGATTATTCTGCAAAGACAGATTCCCTATAATGTTTTTTCCACATTATATGGTATTGATGTCAGTAAATATGTGACTATGGAAGGCTGAATGTTGCCCCTAAATCTCCTCATTTCGTGAAGGTTCTCTGTGCAAAATGTTTCTAAGTTCTTACTGCTGTGCTTTCCAGAATTCAAGGTAATAAAAATGACAAGATGGTCTTGTCTACATATCCAGGATGGATGCCACTGCAATCAAGCCATATTTTATTTTCTAAATCAATAGGCTATCTTTAAAAAGGATTGGCTTGCTGATGGTGGCTGCCTGATTGATTCCAGCCTCTGTTCGGCAAATGAGAAGTCAGCCTGATCTGATATAATGCATGCCTCCATGACCCTGCACGTTTACTCATAACACAACTGGGTACCTTTTCCTTTGCAACTTTATTATAAGTTGCAGATAAAGGAACCCAGGTACAAAGTTGGAATAGACAACATCCGGTTAGGGGTTATTTGGTCTGCTGTTTCTGCAGCTGGGTTGGGGGTGGAGTGTTGCTAAATTTCTATTCTATCAGGAACCATCTTATAGGACATGCTTTTTTATGTACTTATAATGTAATTTATATTATATTTATCCATGCACATATGTTTGAGAGGATTGTAGATTTAGAGCTAGAAAGGATCTTTAAACAGGCTACCTAGTCCAACCCCTTTCTAGAAAAATTATCTTTTTCAATTAACAAAAATCTATTTCTTCTCCCTCCCATCTCCTTGCACCCCTAATGTCCCACGTGGGGAGGAGGAGAGAGAGAAAGAAAAGAAAATCAAAGCCAAACCCTTGTAACAAATTCTCATATTCAGGTAAAACAAATTCCCAAATTGGCTACGTCCAAAAAATATGCCAAATTCTGCAATTTGAGTCCATAACCTCTTTGTCAGGAGGTAGGTAACCTGTTTCATTGTCATGATATAGTTAAGAATTATGGTTTGTTATTACATGCATCAGTTTTTAAGTCTTTCAAAGTTATTTGTCTTTACAATGATCCAACTTTTCTCTCTCTCTCTCTCTCTCTCTCTCTCTCTCTCTCTCTCTCACACACACACACACACACACACACACACACACACACACACACACACATACACACACACACGCACACAGGAGAAAACAAACCTTGATACATGTGTAACCAAGTTGAGCCCAGTAGTAAGAAGCAAAGTCAGGATTTCTTATCTTTCCCCTACTATGTTATAAGTTCTTTAAGAGCAGTGGATAGTAATTCACATTTGAAATCGCAGGTTCAAAATAAAATAATGTTTGGGTTTAGGAAGTCACAAAAGTTCTGTGAAATATGAAGCATTACCATCTATAAGTGTTACTAGCTCCATTTAAAATAGAAGAAAACAGAGCTGAGAAAAGTTAGATCACCTGTCCCTTATTCCACAGGCAGTAAATTTTGAACCTTGGTTTCCTGACTCTAAAGCCAATCCTTTTTCCACCACATCAGGTTGTCTCTCCTACTCCACAGCCCATATAGTTCCTTGTACATGCTAGGCACTTAACAAATATTTACGGAGTGAGTGAAAAGACTGAATGAAGGAATTACTGAATATTGACAAACTGGAAATCCTACACATGAATTTAATTCTTAAAATTAAAGCAAGAGGGGAGATAATACAAGTCACATTTAAACTTGCTCCCTTGCAGCATGATTTTCCCAGGAACCTCATTCCTGACTCTCCCTCCTCTACTTATCTGCTTTCACAGAGATACTCCTCATACCAGCCCTTGTCTTTCAAGTATTCTAGCCAGGTCACTCTGTTCTTGCAGCTCTCCATATCTCAAGACTCTTGAACTGTCTCTTCAGTATTCCTGAGATCTCTAATCTCAACTACTTCCATTATCCTTGCTCTGTTTTTACTCCCCTCCCTCAACAGTCTTCACCATATAAATACGCGTTTCAGTTGGGCTCTGCCTACCACTCTTTGCTACCTTTCCCTCTTATCCTTCTAACGTTCCTCCCTTCCCGATAATTTTCAACCCTGGATAGATCAGCCAAACCATCAGCCTTTTCCACAGTAGTCAAACACTGCTGGGGAAGTTATGGTGACTGGGTAACCAAAACCTCAGCTGGACCTTTAATCATTTTTCTGCATCTCTGATTGACTCTCTATCGTATTCCTTACAGCAGTTTTATAAAACCTTCTTTTTGGTCAGCTCTTAATCCCTTTCCACAGAAGACTGAGGTCACCCACCACAAGCTTCATAATCTCGCATCCTGGACATCTCAAAACCTCTCTAGCTTTTCAGACTTTGCTTGTGATTCAGAGTATGAGACTACCTCCCTTTTTAGTCAAGACTAACCCCTTCGATTGTATCTTTGACCCTTTACCCTTTCACCTCTGCCGGGAAACTGTTTCATCATGATCATCCTATTCCTATGACTTAATATTTGTATGGAGCTTTAAAGTATGCAAAACACTTTACATATATTATTTAGTATCCTCACAATAACCTTTTGAAATAGGTTCGTTATTATTCTCATTTTATAAAAGAGGAGATTGAGGCTCATGGGGTTAAGTGACTTGCCCAGAGCCACACAGTTAGAAAGTGTCTGAGTCATAGTTGAAAACAGATCTTCCTGACTCCAAGTCCAGGACTTTAGCCACTCTTCGATTTAACTGCCTTATGGTCCCTTCACCTTCAATTTCTTCTTTTCTATTAGCTACTTTCCAGATGTCTACAAACATGTTCTAAAGAGAGAGAAACAATTAACTTGACCCTGCTATCGTTTCATTCTAAATGCATTCTCTCCTTTCATTGTGAAGGTTTTAGAAAGAGTATTTATGCTTTCTCATCACCTGCACACTTTCCAACTTCTTATAGTATAGTTTTTGACTCTATTACTTCTTCCCTGTACCTCTTGGAGTCATTAGCTTCTTTCAAAGCTCACCTGGGGTGCCAATTCCAAAATGGAAGGGTTCCTCATCACCCTAGATGTCGGTGATCTCCCCAAGTGTTCTTGTATTTACTTGCCCATTTTACAAAGTATATATGCAATAGAATACAATGTTTTTGATGACAGGTCAGTTCCGTTTTCTTTATGTCACCTGCATCAAGCACAGTTCCTTTAGCATAGAATGTACTTCATAATCACCAGCATGTTGTAAAATTAAAATAACACTAAGAATGGAGTAGTTTTGCCTTCTTTTCATCATCCATTGTCATGGTCTTATCTACCACAAGCAGTGGTCAAAGAATTCTCCAATCTCCTCTTTTCTCCAGGATAGCTAAATAAAATAAACAAAATAACCATCCTACTGTGCTCCTTAGCTTTCTTCTGAATTCTTACGTCCTTTAGAGTTGAAGCACAAGTCTTGACCTTATTCTTGTAGGACCATTCCAACTTCCTGAATTCATCTTTTGTTACCTGCTCTTCTTATATTTCCTGTGTCTCCTATTGAAATCCAAGTTTAATGAGTACACATCCATATTCCTGTTTATTGCAATTGTTTCTCTTTTTTTCCTCTAGAATCTCATTCTGGTCAAATTCCATGCCCACTTGGGCTGTAGCATTTCGGGTTGATGAGATCCTACTTATCCATTATCCATTCTCTGAATTCTCTAAAATCTTCTCCCCAAAATCCAGGGTACATATTGGACCATGCCTAAGTTCCCTTTTTCTCTATCACAAATTACATGGAGCGATCACTTCTACCTATGGTTGCCATTGTTTCGGCTTCAGAAATAGTTCCTCCTTTTGGGTAGAATCAGGTCCAAGATCACTTTTCCCGAGTGCTTTCTCAACCTTCTGTGAAGGATGGAAATTTAATTAATACAAACCAAGGAACAATTTGGCCACTCTTCTTTGGGAACACATAGAGCTCCAGCCAATAAAATCCCTTAATATTACTAAATCAGCCTCTATAACAGGCTTGGAATCTTTTTCCCCCAAATACTCATATATTTCCTTATTTTATCCGTGTGAATTATGGTATACTCCAAGGACAGTGTTGCTACTGATTCTGCCTTCCTTGATTTCTAGTACCTGTCTCTCAATCAAGAATATTCATCTTCATGCTTTCAAATCTGGCCTCAGGCACTTAAGCTGTGTGACCCTGGGTAAGTCATTTAACCCTGCTTGCCTCAGTTCTTCGTCTGTAAAATGAGCTAGAGTAGGAAATGGCAAACCACTCTAGTATCTTTGCCAAGAAAACCCCAAATGGGGTCACAAAGAGTTGGACATGACTGAAACAACAACAATAAAAATAATTAGAATCTCTGGTTTATCTTGTTGTATGTGTGTGTGTTTACCACTATTTTGTGTATGTATGTATAGACAGTTGAGACCAAGTATTTAAATGATGGTTCGTTGCTTAGATTTTTGTCTCCTATGAATTTCTGAGCAAACTTCCCTATTTCTTTATAGGTACAATCATTATTCCAGAATTTCAGGTTTGTATCCTCAGTATTATTCTGGACTCCCTTTATGTCTAATCAAGTGCCAAATCTTGACATTTCTACATTAACAATATTTCTTGCTTGCAACACCCTCTTCTACTCACATAGATAACACCTTAGCTCAGGCCCTCATCACCTCTCACCTAGATTATTGAAACAGACTCCTAGTTGGAGCCTAAAGTCTCACTTCACTCAAGTCCATCTTATATTTTTCTGCCAAAGTAATTACAAAGTGATTAAGTGTGGATCTGATCATGTGACTCTTCTACCCATTCCTGTTGAAAATCCCCAAGTCTCTGACTCTCTGAGATCTGAAGACATATTAAATTTTTCCATATCTTCAATTTATATTCTTACACTCACTTATTTATAAGACTTAGCTGAACTAAAAGTCATAGAGACAACTATACAATAGAATAAGTTTCACTGTTTCAGCCTAATCAAAATACCAAACCTAGAGTAGTTCTTCCATCCCATGGACTCTCACCAGAATATGGGTATATGAGTCAGAAGCCTTTAGTTCCTCCCCTTTCTAGTCCATTTTGGCCTCAACTTCTCTTTCCAGACTTATTGGACATAACTTCCTCTACTGCACATTAATCCAGCTTAACTGCTCTCCTCTCTATTACCTACATATAGTACTCCAAATCTCATCTCTTTCTGCTTTATTGGTCCTGGAATGCAATCCGTCTTTATCTCGGAAAATCCCCTCTTTTCCTTTAAAATGTTGCTCAAGAGCCATCTTCTGAAAGAAATCTTTTCTGGTTTCCTGAAATTCTAATACTCTCCCTCCCAACCAACTTGTCCTTAATTACTTTGTATTTGTTTATATTTATTCATGTAATGTTTATGTCTATGTTTGTTGCTTCTTTCATTAGAATATAAGTCCCTTGTTAGTAGAAATTGTTTCATTCTTTGTACTGGCATTCTTTGTACCTTGCCTTGACACATAGTAGGTACTTAATAAACGATTAATGAATGATTAATTTCTATTGCTTTTCTTCTTTCTATATTAAAGTTCTGTGGGATCTAGCTTGGTTTATTTACTTAGATTTTCCCACTTCCTATTATTTTTAATTTTTTTAATTTATGGAATAAACCAAGCATTTTCATAAAATATAACAAATAATATAATAAATATAAATAATATAATAAAAAGATTATTGCACATGTAACTGCAAATCTATTATATGCAACTTGCTATTCCTTTTAATTATGTAATAAAGTGATCATGTAAATTTCTTTGTTCTATTCCTTTTCAAATTAAAGCCCTTTAGTTTAGATTTGCATGACTTCCTCCCCCTCAAAATTCATTCTTATCAGTCTGTGATAGTATACTCCATGTTATCCAATAATCATTCTTTTATTTTAAGCTATGGACCAGATTTTTTCTCAAACGGCTGTTCTTTCTTTCTATTCCTTTTCAAAATAAAACTCTTTTGTTTAGATTTGCAATGACTCTCCCCACCCCCCCAAAAAATCATCCATATCAGTCTGTGATAGGTATATGCCATCTTATCTAATAATCATTCTTTTATTTTAACTTATGGACCAGATATCATTTTTTTCTCAAACAGCTATTCACTCCCTGCCTCTTTTGAGGCCCTCAACTTTCATAGTAATGGCAGTCATGAAAATACCACTTGTGTCCCCAAGCTATTCAGTTTCTTACCGAAGATTTTATAATTCTATAATCCTGTTATCTAAATTTCTTCTGGGCATATCACTTGTGCCCACATGAATCACCAGAAGTCCTTAGGGTTCAGCAGACCTGACTCATTTTTGGAGGCTCTTTGTCAGATTCTGAATACCTGCCCCTGCAAAACAGTACTCTCTGTTGTTATTGTCAGGGCATCAAAGAGCTGTCTCAATACATTTCATCAGAGAGGATGAGCCTCTCCTTCTTTTTAGAGTCTAGCTCTATCCTCTTCAGGAAAAATAAGGACAAAATTCCATTTTCATCTTCATCTTTTCATCTAATTTTATATTGGTTTTATGTTTGCTACAACTTGCCTAAATATTTTGACTATACACACACACACACACACACACACACACACACACAAAACTGAAGTTGATATGACTCTTACATCAGTATTTTTTCCTATCTTTTAAGATACAATCCATTTTAATTTGTGATACTCTTTGATGCTTACTATGTGCACTGCCTTCCAACACTATTGAAAAAGGTTCTTGAGGACTTGACAAACTTTGGACCTGTTTCCTTTCTTAAACTTAACCAATTTTCTCCTACACTTCTGTGCTGTCTTTCTTTGTGCCCACTTTTATATTGAAGTCACCAGGGATCGAATTATATATTAATTTAGTTTGGAAAATCTTGTCAGTTTCTTCATGGAATTTCTCACTCTCAAATGTTTGCATGAGTTGCAATTATTCTTTTTGTCTTTTTGCCTGTGCTCCAAGAAGAAGAGAATACCAAGAACCCAAGTAATATTGTCTTTGGGCTCACTATGAAACCAACTTTGGTAATCTTTTCTTTTTCTCTTAGAGGAAAATTTTCCTTCTAATTTGCTTCAACTTGCTTTTGTCTCTGGGTTTTATCTAACACAAAAATTTTAACATAGAGATGTTTCTAAAAATATTAATTTGTTGGTTATTAAGCAAAGTTTTTCTATTTAGAAAATCAGTACTTAAGCTAATGTCAGCTGTTTTTCAGTCGTGCCTGACTTTTCATAACCCCACTGGGGTTTTCTTGGCAAAGATACCAAAGCAGTTTGCCATTTCCTTCTCTAGCTCATTTTACAGATGAGGAAAGTGAGGCAAACAGGGTCAAATGACTTGCCTAGGGTTACGCAGCTAAATAATTATCTGTTATGCTCATAATTGTAGTCATTTTCCATATCACATTATATTTACTGCTGTGATCATTATATACATGTCATATGCTCCCTAATGACAAGCCGCAGAATGTAGTAGGTAGAGAGGCGGTTTTAGGTTCAAATCTCTCCTCTGACACATACTTGCTCTGTGACTGGGCAAGTCCCATAATTTTTTGGTGCTGTAGGCAATTCTTTATGACTTTAGGTTACCAAGAAATTACCAACTTTCATTGGCAGAGGGAATTTCCTCACCTAAGAGTTCCCTATCTCTACAAAATGAAACCATCGGTCTCTAGATAAGGGTGTATGCTACCCACCTCCCAACAGAGAAGTGATGAATTCAAGGTGTTTTTACTTTTTTCAGATATTGACAATTTAGGAATTTATTTGACTACACATTTATTATGCAGATTTTATTACCTTGCACATAGTAGGCACTTAAGTGCTTATTGACTGACTTTTTGATTGTAGCATGGGGGTAAGAAATAGTGATAAAGCTGTCAAAAAAGAAAACAGGACCACTGAATCACTTCTAAAATAATGGATAAAAAAAGAAGAGAAGGAATGCCAGGAGAAAACCTCAACAAGAAAGGCCACTCTGAAAGATATGTTAAAATAATGCATAATAGAAATTTACAGTTTACTTTGTATTTTCCTTTGTCCTACTTTGTATATAGAAATACTTGTTTTATTTAATGTTTGATAAGTTTGAAATAGAAGCTAAATTTCACTTTAAAAAGAAGAAATCACAGGTTTAGTCCCTATCCCAGCCTCTTTGGTAAATTTTAAGTTTCTAGAGGTTGAAAATTCTGTCTTTGCTCTCTTTTCAGCCCTTTCATCTTAATAAATGTTTGTTGAATTCAGAATTAAAGCATTAGGATTCCTACAAAGCAAGAATAATCAATACAGTAAAAGTCTCCAGGGCAAAGCAAAGACTACCTTTGTCTACAGGAGATTTCACATAGAGAAATATTCCTTCTTCTGTTTACAAGAGAAGAAAGGAGCATTCATTGCCTTCTTTAGTTATGGCATTCCTCTTATTTTTGTTTAGCAGTGGGGTTAGTAGATATGTCCCTGTCCTCCCAACTAGACCTCAAAACTAGGACGTTGAATGGAAACAACATCCTCCATCTCCCATCTTTAAGTATTAGCCAAAGACATGCCCATGCTAGAAAGGCACTTCCCTTTTATTTTCTGCATCGAAGAATCTTCATCTTCCCTTAAGGCAGAACTCAGGTGCCACCTCTTCTAGCCAGCTTCCCTTGATCCCACGATGGTTAGCTCACTCATTCTCTTCAATTTTCCCTGACCTCCTGCTTTTGTGTGTATGTTATAGCTACTCCATTGAACAGAAACTCTTTGACTGCATTTTTTTTCTTTGTGTCTCAAGAACTTAGTACAGTACTGGAATACAGTGGACAGTGGATTCATTAGCATGAACCTTTAATCTATGGAAAGAGTTATTCATTCCTACTAATTTTGTGCTTATGACAAAATCACTTTTTCCACCTTAACATATGGATGAGGTCTTGTCAAGCTGGATAATTATTTAGAGCTTCCCAAAGGAAATGACACTGCTGAAGTTGGACAATTATAAGTCCTCTAACTGTGAATAAATTAGCCAACAAAGTACATTTTAATTTTTCTCCCCTTTGTTTTAAAATAACCCAATTAATGAAATAACCTGAAACTCATTTAGAAGAAAACATTATCGAGATTTTTTTATCCTACTAAGGAATTCATGTGATTATTTTTAAGTTTTGGTGGTTGAAATAAACATGATTCAAAAGTGGGAAAAAATTTTCTCCCCCCTGCAAAATGATAAAGCCAACTTTGCAAGCATTTTGATGCTAAAAAAAATTATGAGGAGAAAATCTGAAGTGACTTACAAAGAATCAAATAAAATATCCATATCTAAAAGGGTCTAGTTTGATCACACACATTCTGTTGTATAAGAGGTATCTAAGGAACATTTTTTAAAAAAAAATTGTGGGTGTTGTTCTTTCCATTTTTGTCAAAAAAGAAGACAAATTAATAACCGAACATCAAGGTGGGGGCCACCACTGTCAAAAAGGAAATATTGACACTGATTGGACATTTCAAGTTGCTGGAAACTGTCATATCTTCTTTTCTTCCCCCAGCAAACATTCTGAGTAAGCCTCCTATTTAAATTCAGAATATTGAGCAGCTAATGGAAGCTGCACAAGGGAGAATCAATGAAGCATTGTGTGTTACAGTATTTCCAGATGGATGGACAAACGTGGAGGGAAAAGGAATCATAATCTTTGCAATAACACCATCTCAGCAATTTCTTACAGAGGCATTGAAATAGGAGAGTACAGATAGACTGTAGGAAAGAGCAGCTGGAGGAAAATAGAAAAAGAAAATAGACAAAAAAAACCATTAAAGTACCCTTTTTCTTGAATAATGGGGCAGCCTGGGAGATACAAAATATTCATGAATTACTGCAATAGAATGCATGTCCGACAGCTTGAAGCAGTTTCTTATTGGTATCATGAAGGTGAACTCTATAATTGAACCAAAGAAAATATAATAGAAGGTAGACTTAGTATGGCCCAGACAATGTCCATAGTCCTGGTTTGGCATCCTCCCCTTGCTTCATGTCTCTTCCTACTCCAATTCATCCTCCACTCAGCTGCCAAAGTACTTTTTTCTAAAGTAAAGGTCTAAACATGTCATGTACCTACTCAATATACTCCAATAGTTTCTTTTATTTATATTTATATTAATTCATGGTCAAATATAAAAACCTCTTTGGAATTTAAAGCCTTCACAACTCCACCCCATTCTACCTTTCCAGCTCTCTGACAATTTCCTCCACTCCATATAATTCCATGATCCATAGAGGCCCTCTTGCTCTTCCTTACAGGTGTAACCAGAATGGCCTTTGTTTTCTTTGAATGACTCAGCTTACCTCATTGAGCCTCTGGCTGCTGTGGCTTGCTCTTCCAGGGCAGGAAGCCCAAAGAGCATTCCAGGAAGCAGAGAACTTCCTGTGTGATGAGTCATGGGGCTGGCTGAGGGGAGGTGTTAACTCCAGAACCTGGTCTACCCTAGGGGGAGGGGCCAAGTCAAGAACCAATCGGCCCTGGTCATTCAGGCGGCGCTTGATGACGTCAAAAACTCTATAAGAGGGGAGAGGACAGCTTGAAGATCTCTCTTTCCTCTTCCAGTTGGTGTGGGAAGCAGCGGCAAGCAAGCGTGACTCTGTGCCAGCCCTTGCTCTCGGGCCAAGCCCAGATGTTGGTAACTACGAATTGCATTGGGTCTGTCTGTTGATATTTGTAATTTGTTTGTATTTTGGTTTTGAGGTTCAGGGTGCTGGTTTGTTTTTCCCCCGAACTAAATGAATGTTTTGAACCTCAGGGTGCTGGTTTTTTCCCCTGAAGTAAGTCAAGGTATCTGTATTTGGTCTGTCTCTTGATGCTTGTCTCTGCTCCCCTGAACTAACTGAATGCTAACTGAATGCTGGCGTTTTCCCCTGAACTAAATGAGTGTTGTCTGTATGCTAACTGAATGCTGGATTAAAGTAAGCTGGTCAACCCCTTCACCATGCTTTCCTTGTTTAAGCAGATAAAAAGAACCTGTGCTTTCCCAGCAGCCTCCTGGGTCCTGGCAGCCTCCTGGGTCCCGGCAGCCTCCTGGGTGCCGGCTATGGGGGAGGGATCTTAAGCCCCCACCGAAGCTGCTAGCTGGGTTGTTAGAACAACAAGCAATCTCAAGTCTATGAGTTTTTGTTCATTTTCCCTAAGCCTTTTTCATAAGCTTTTCCTCACTTCTATCACCTAGATTCCTTGTCTTCCTTCAAGACCCAGCTCAAATCCTACCAGCAGAAGCTTCCTCCCCATGCCTCTACATCCTCCCATTTGTCTTTCATACAAGATTATTTTTCATTTATACTATAGATAGCTGAATATCAAAAGGGGAAGAGGGACAAAGGGAGAGGGAGAGACCCTATATGTACATATAGTAGCTGTTTGCCCGTTGTCTCGGTATGAGTCCCTTCAGGGCAGGAAACAGGTTTTTGCCCTTTTTCTTGTGCTCAACACTTAACAGCTGTTTGACACATAGAAAACACTTAATAAATGTTTATTGACCCAATGACTGATGTCTTGTTCTGATATTACCTGTTGATAGTACTTAGCACAGAGCCTGATACTGTTTATTGCCTGACTGATCCACATTCCATTCCTTAGAGGACAAGCAGATGCATGGACTCTCAGAGGCTCCAACTTTGTCCTCAAGCCAAATGTTGGTTACTTATTGGTCAATGTCCTTTCTTCCTCTGCATTCTCTTCTGCCCATCACTTATTGAGAGGGCTCATTATTCCCCTTTCCCTTTTTTGGTCCTTTTTGTTCTTTGTCTTCACATTGAAGCCCTTTTTCTATTTTGTTTGTTTGTTTGGGTTTTTATTGTGTTTTTAAATAAATACTTCTTTTGTGGCCAAAGGACATGAGCAAACAGTTCTCAAAGAAGAATGACAAAATGCCAGCAACAGTATGAAAGATTGCTCCAAATCACTCATGATAAGCAAGTTGGAAATTCAGACAACTTGGTGGTTTTCACGCAGACTCAGCAAAGAACAAAGATGAAAGAACAGTCAGTAATGGAGGAGATGTGTAATGACTAGCACATAGACACACTGTGGCTAGAGCCATGATTTGATCCAACCATTCCAGATACCAATTTGGAATTATGCTAAGAAAGTGACTAAAATGTCCAGAGATCCCAGTTCTCAGCATATATTCTGAAGAAGTCAAAGACATAAAGGTTTCATATATAGCAAACTATTTATAGTGGCACATTTGTGGTAACAAAGAAAGAAGTAGAAACAAAGTGGGTACCCATGGACTAGGGAATGGCTAAACTATTAGCCTGAATGCAATAGATGTTACTTCTTTGTAAGAACAAATAGATATGATTATAGAGTAACATGGGAAGACATACACAAGCTAGTACAAAGTGAAGTAAACAGAGAATGGAAAATAGTATGCATAGTGATTAGAGAAAGAAGTGCGACAATGAAAATAATAAATTAAATTCTGTGTAATTATATTGGCCATGGTTGACCTTGGAGAATAATAATAGCTTAGCATTAATATGGTAGTAAAGCTTTCAAAGCACTTTAAAAATGTCTTATTTTATCCTTATAACAACCCTGGGAGGTAGATGCTATTATTATCCCCATTTTACAGATAAGGAAACTGAGCTAAATAGCAGTTAAGTGACTTTCTTGGGGTCACATACCTAGTAAGTATCTAAGACAGGATATGAATACAGGTCTTCCCATGTCCCTCCTTGCTTTCTTATTTGTTGTTACAAAGGATGGCTCTTTGATTGTGGGATGGATGATGGATGAATTTGGAAATAAGGATGGTGTAAAAACAAAAGGTATCTATCAATAAAGGTTTTTGTTTTATTAAAAAAAATTCATTCTTCCTTATAAACTGGGGAATGGAAAGAAATTTCTGAGGCCTTTTGCCTTCTCATTAAGGATGGAGACCAGCCTTCACTTTCAATAAAGATAACCATCATTTGGCTTGGCAGAAATACGAACACTGTGCACTCATGTAGTCTGCTACAAAATCTGTCTCATTCTCCATATTTGGTAGGAGTAAAATCCACAGCCTTTGTTGGTTTTGCTATTATTTTCCCTTAGAGAACTGTCGGGCAAAATTCTTTAAGGGCTGGGAGTGGGTGGGGACTTCAGTTGCAGAACTGTTATGTTTCCTCTCTCCTTAGTGACTTCTGGTCACATTTGTATCTCCTCACTTTGTAGCACCTTGAAAGTCACACCCAGACTACTTTCCCTTATCTTAACTGTTCATCACTACAAATTTGTATCACTTTGACTTATTTACCTTGTTTTATAAACGTCCTTCTTCTTGAATACTATTATTTTTCTCTTCCTGGCCCAACCTCTCTTTCCCCAGTTCCTTCCGATCTGTCATTTCATGTCATTTTTCTTTTTCATTCTTTATCCTCCACCTCTAGCTCAAATCCTTCACCTTTAAGCTAAAAGTCTTCATCTACTCTTCCTTCAGATTGTCGAGCACCCCCAAATTTCCCCTCCCCAAACTATTCAAATTCTGAAATACTTCATCATACCATTTTATAATTCCTCCTCTTCCTTCCAATTTCTCCTCCTCTTTCTTTTTCTATCTCCTTCCTCCTCATTCTTTCTCCTTCTCTTTCTTCTTTTCTGCTCTTGTCCTCAAATTATTTCCCTGTAATCTTATCCCAATTAAGCCCAAAATAGTCTAAAGAATTGAACTTCATTTATCAAGGCTATAAAGCTTTCCTGGTTGAATTTTTTCGTAGGTTAGTAAACTGTTGTTCTTCAAAGCTATGGTAGACAGAAGAAAAAAGAAATCCATTTGAAAATGTCACTATATTGGTTTTTCCCTTTCCTGACATTTCATTATTCCTCAAAGGCTCATTTCAAAATTTATCAACTATGCACAATTGACTCCAATAATCACACTAATTGTAGCTTGTTAGAAATCCACTTCTGAGTTTGGCCACAAATGAGAACTTTCTTCATGTGTTACACTTTTTGAAGAACCCACTGTAAGCAGACACATTTAGCGCTACTAGCCCTTTAAACAAAGTCCATGCTGTATGACAAGGATAAGTAATGGTTTGCAAATCGCACCGTAGCTATTGAAGGTCTGCTGCATATTTGGCTCTATGTTCTTGGAGCGATTTTCAGCATCATTAAGCAGAAAGGACACCATTTCCCAAGTAACAAGGAATGGAACACACAGAGAGATTGACTTGGCATCTTTTACATAAACTTTCTGTTTTGAATTTGGAATATTTACATAATACTAGAACAAAACAATGCTCTGGGAGCATGTTTGTGCTGTCACTTCATTCCTCTCCAAACCCTAACCTCCCCCCACCCCCATTTATTCTGGAATAAGTTCTTTTTATTCCACATAATTTTACAATTTCCCTTAATAAACTATTGGAGTATGAATAACAGAGGCTGAGGTTGAAGTTGACCAAGACCTGTAAAATTTTTTACACAATTGGGATAATATTTTTACAATTGTTTTTTAATCTTTGTAAATGTAAATTTTATTATTTTATGTTTTCAATTATTGAGGATTTTTCCTCCCTCTCATCTTCTCCCATCAAGAAGGAAGGAAGGAAAGAAGGAGGGAAGGAAGGAGGGAAGTGAGGGTGGAAAGGAGGGAGGAAGGGAGGGAAGAAGGGAGAAAGGGAAATAGGAAGGAAGGAGGGAAGGAAAGAAGGAGATAGGGAAGGAAGGAGGGAGGGAAGGAAGGAAGGGAGGGAGGAAGGGAGGAAGGGAGGAAAGGAGAGAAATAGGAAGGAAGAAGGGGAAATAGGAAGGAAGGAAGGAAGGAAGGATATAAGGAAGGAAGGAAGGAAAGGAGGAAGGAAACAATCTGCTTCTGATATGCTTTCATTTTCATGGTTATTTTCATGACTTATAAAAAAGCATTAACCCACCTTAAAACAAGCAGTTAGCAGGCAGAATGGAATAGAATTTTGTTAATGTTACTTGGTTCTATTTTTGGTTCTATTAATCCCATGCCAGCCACTCTGTGATTCTGTTGTCTCAACCATTGTCTCGCGAACAATCATTGCTTCCTCTGCATTCCTAGTGCTCCTGGTGCCTTCTTTTACTCATTAAATGAACACCACGGTCACATTGAATTGCAATGTTGGAAATGAGGGGGAAAAATATTTATTCCATTAATGACTACTGAAATATGTCTGATATAATTAAATTCAGTAAAATTTAAGCCCCTTTAGGGAAGAGACTGTTTTGATTTTATCTTTATCTTCAATATCTGGCACATTTGCCTCGAACACAGTAAGCGTTTAATAAATGCTTGCTGAATCAATGAATGAATGAATGTATTTGTGCATTGAGCGTCATTTGAAAGAGGACAAGTATTATAATGTTCACAAAAATATATTAGTATAATGGTCAGGTGGATTCATAGGATCTGGACAACCATTCATAATAATTGATACAAAGGGGCATTTTGCTAAATATTTACAAATTATAATCTGGTTGAGGCCACACTCAGGAATATCACAGCCTACATGCACAACCAACAGGTGTGTGACACCTCTGGTCTCTATGCTCTCATCTCTTCATTAGGCACACCACTTACAATTAAGTCTTATTCCCTATTGTTATGTAAATCCTGAGATGTACCTGCAAGGCAGGCCTGAATAACATAAGGCCTATGGGCCTCTTGTGGTCTGCCAAAGGGTTTTGGGCAGCCAGCAAAAAATGTAGAAGATATAAAAGAATTTAAGGATACAATGAGTGTTTTGTCCACATCCCACTTAATTCACCTTCCACTAGTCACTATTGTGCTTGTCCTATAACTTGGTGGGTGGGTTGTCACTGTGCACTCTCTCCTCTTTGTCACTTGACCTGAAGCAACCAACCTTTACTTGGAAAGTGAACTGCTAAAAATCTATCTGTAGCTTGGAGAAGTTTAGCTTATTTTAATTTTGGCCCCTACCTACTGCTAAGTTGTGCAGGTCTGATGTAAGGAGTTTTCAACAAAACAAGAAACTCCTTCTTGTTGTAGCCTTCTTGCTTGCATCAAAGTCCCATTCTGATGCCTCACTGTGGTGTAGACATGAACCTGGATCTTTAAAACCTATGTCAATGAAAGAGTAACCATTGCAAAGTAGATAGAGAACTGACCTTAGAGCCAAGGAGGCCTGGGTTCAAGTTCCACCTCTGACATATTCAAGGCAATTCACCTAACCTCAGTGCTTTGGGAAACCCTCTCAGATGCTAAACTACAAAGAGGGTGCTGAGTTTGATAGAGGGAGTTTCCTCACCTGGGAGTTCTGTTTACTAATGAATAGCAGGTTCAATCTCTATCCCTAGGACAGTGGAACCCTAGCTCTGACAGTTCATACTGAATTCCTAGTACCAGTCCAGTGACAGATGTGTTTCTGCCAACCAAACTGTAGCCTGGCTAATTGTGCAAAGGCTCATTATAAGAAGTCTGGCGAGTAGTTTTACAGCCATTGAAGCTCATTCAGACTATCTTCTGCTATGCATGGGAAGGCTACACTCTGTATTAGTGGAAGAATTACCTACCAGGATGATATCTCAGAGCCTTGAAGTAAAAATTGACTTAGTGAATTATGAAATTAACAAGATAATTGCTTCTCAAGATTTTTTCAAAATGTGAAAATATTCAAGTGGACAAAACTATCTCCTGGGTTCCATTTGATACCAAAAAAAGAAGAAAAGATTCTTCCGGGACCTTGCCCTTTAGTATGCCCTTCTCCTCAACATCTGATCAAAGGGTCATCCATCTAGACCTAGAAAAGAATTTAGGGGTCATCTATCCCAACTCCTCAATTTACAGATAAATAAATCTAGAACTAGGTAACTTGCTCAAGGTTACACATTTAGTAAGCTGAAGAATCCAGGTTCAAACCATAGTATCTTGTTTCCAAATCCAGCACTCTTATCAGTGTGTCATGTCATAATTTCACACTGAAACAGGAATAAAAGTAGTAGAAAAGGTATGAGGAGATGGAATGAGACCAGCTGGTTAGCTCAGAGGTCCTTAAGGCACGTTTTTCATACAATGCCTCTCCTCTACTCTTCTGTCCCTTCCTATGCTTGTGCATGTCCTTACTTTCCTAGATTGAAAACCACAAAAGTGGGGTTCAACCAAGTTATCTTTATTCAAGTTAGCATCAGTAGTAATGGCAACATAAAAAATATACCTGATGGCTCTCAAGCTATAATTGGTAAGTTTCCATTAGCAAAGGGACTCAGGCTAATAACACCTTAGCAGAAAGAACATTATTTCTAGAGAGAGAGATGCTGGATTCAAGTCCTCTGTGTATGACAGCTGAGTAACTTATGACATTTCTCTGGTCCTCAGTTTACTCATTAGTAAAATGAGGGGACTAGACTAGATAGTCTAAAATGTTCCTTTCATCTTCAATTTTTTCATCCCATGATAGAACGTGGACCAGAAACCTTACTTTATAGATTTGTCCTTAGATTTTGCCCTAATTCTATCAGCTGGAGAACATTCAAAGAACCTTAAAGCACACTTTACTTTGAAAATGAATAACCAATCTACATAGCCTTGAAATCTTGTTCCTAAGGAATTTTATTTAAGTAAGTGCCAGGATGCAACCTCTGAATAATAAGGCTTTAGCATTTCAAGAAGGAAGCATATCTATCTAATCATAGAGTTTACAGTGAGAATTAGGGGCTTATCTATATCAGAGAACACTTAGAAATTTGTGAGAGATAATTGAAAATTCCTTAAATTCCCAATGAGATCTGAATTCTCACTTATTTCCTTGGAGAGAAAAGGATGAAAAGTATGCTTTAAATGAAAAAAGTAGATGCCAAATAATTGAAGAATGTCAAAATAAATTGTATGACATGAGTGTAGTGAAATATTACTGAGCCTGAGGAAATGGTGAATGTGAAGAATAAAGAGGAGTATAGGAAGAGATGGGAACTTATACAAAGTGGAGTAAGCAGAGCAAAAGAGGCATTATAAACAATGACTTCCACAATGTTAAGAGGAAGAACAATAATGAAAACAATTTATGTGAAAATAAATAATGATAGCTACCATTTATGTTCCCTTTAAGGTTGGCAAAGAACTTTAGAAGTATTGTCTCATTTGGTCTTCAGAACAACCATGATTCTCATTTTACAGTTCAGGAAACTGAGGCAGACAGATGTTAGGTCACTTGCCCAGAATCACACAGCTAATAAGGGTGAGGTCACATTTGAACTCAGGTCTTCCTAAATCTAGGGCTGGTGCTCTATTCACCACACTCACTGAAGGCTAAAATTAGCCTAGGGACAAACAAGGTTGCAACTACATCTAGCAGCTGGCTCAAATCAGTGAAGAACTGACCCCAAGTAGATAATCTGGAATACAAGCCCTGCGTGAGGAGGCATCTGGGAGAGACCTCTCCAGGCAGCATATGAGGGCTATACACCTGCCCTTCAGGGATTTTCTCAGACACCACAACTACACAGAAGCTTCTATTCGTCATGATTGAGTGGGTCTTGGAAGCCACAGGGGAAACAAGTGCTTTAGTGTGCCTTATCAGAAAGAACTAGCTCCCCCGTAAAATACCCTGCATATACCTTTCTTCCAAACCATCATACACAATGCTACCAGATTATTCTTGCTAAAATACCACTTGCCATCTGCCACCATTCAGCTCAAGCATTTTCAGGAGATCTGTATCTCCACATCACTACTAGAGTAAAGTCAAATTTCCTGAACTATCCATTAAAAGCCTTATCAAAAAGACTTCCAGCTATTTCTCCAACCTCTCCTGTCAAATCTCTGTTTTCTCTCTGGTTCTGGATAAAGGTAGGGAAGGACAGAATTAAGGAAAGCTGTTCATGATAAAAGCAATCAACAGACCCCAGAGGTTAAAAAAAAAGAACAAAAAACCAAAAACAAACAAAAAAAACCCTTGTTAAAGAGAGCATGTTTTAAGCAATTATCAAAAAGCACAATCAGAGGCTATGCTAGATCAAGTCAGATTTCACAAGACCTTAGAGCTTTAAGCAACTTTGGAGGTCATTTTCAGTCCACCCCCCTCATTTTACAGGTAAGGAAGCTGAGACCCAGAAAAGTAAAAGGATTTGCTCAAATTCACATAAGTGGTACTTAGCAGAAGTAGCATTTGAACCTAGCTCTTTTGACTCCAAATTCCACGTTCCTTCCACAAAACTCTGCCATCAGAGTACCAAATCCATCATGTGAGACAGGAGGCAGGGATGAATGGGGGAGCAGAAGTTTCAAAATTCCATGGTGAAATACTCCAAAATGGGAGCACAGTGAAGTTTTATCTTATGCAACTTTCTTACCTATGGCTATTGTTTTATAGCACTGAAATACCAACTGTACCCAATCCTCATTCCCCTGTTATCAGTATTCTTGTGGGTCTCAACACTGTTTCCCAGTGTTGATGCATACAATTGCTGCTCCAGACTGTTCTTCCTGTTATCCCATAAACATGGACTGTCTGGCTCCTTAGGTCCCTGCCAGTGTTAGAGCTAGGATCTTATACTCCTATGTATATTCCTAGCATTTAACCTTTGTTGACAACACTTCCCATGTCTGAAATGTCATCACTCCCCCTCCTCCCATTCTTCCACAATTTACTTTCTCTATCTAAATCCTACCATTATTTCAGGGCCCATCTCAAGTCCCAGAGCCTTCATTTCTCCAAATGTTTCCAACCTAATGCTCTCTCTCTTTTATACACGTCGCATGGGTCTTGTCTGTATAAGTATAGGTCTCCTAAGTATTAGCTGCCTTTGTTGCTGTTCATACATCTATGATTTGTCTCTGCAAGCAGATTATAAGCTCCTTCACATCAAAACTGTATTGTATCTTTCTGCACTTCTCTCAGTGCCTAACATAAGGCTTTGCGGCAATATCCTTTCAATAAGCGCTTGGTGCCATTACCCATGCAGCTGATGGAAGAGCAAATATACAGTTTTTGTTTTTGTATTTTTCTAGAAGAGACATGATTCATGTCTTTCTACCACACTGAACCATGTTCAACAGCATGCATTTGTAATCGGCCTGTAGTCTAGAGTCATGAACCAGAGTGAAGCTAACAGACCTCTAGGGGAATTAGCCCCATGAACTTGGCCTCCCTTACTGGCATTGTGTTCTAAAATCCATGCTAATGAATCTTGTGTTTTTGAAGTCCTTTAGGAAAACATAGATATAACAGCATGAATTGGAAGGTTCTAGTCACTTGTCCAAGAAAAGTTAAAGACTCTTAACCTGAAGCCTAAGGACTTTGCAAATGAGTGAAATGATTTCATTTTCCTCTAGGATATTTATTTGGAATGTTCACCAATCACTTATTGGGGCTCAAAAATAAATCAAAGTGGTCAGCCAAGGCTTTTGCACGGACTCTCTGTCATATGAAGGTCAATGAAATGGATTTAATTAAGCTGTTTTGCTGCAAAATAAATGGCAACAAAGATGCTTTTAATTTCTCATAGAATTTCCTCTAATACCAATTGCTGGGAAGTGAAACCCACAAATGGGTACTTTAAACAGTGCTCAGGTACTGCAGAAATGTAAAATATATAAATCCAAATGGCTGAGCAATAGCAAGAGAAGGGTCACTTGCCACTACAGTAATAAACAGCTGTGGCACCTCTGGAAGCATTAGGGGTAGCTCATTAATTAAATGTCTATTTGACTATATTTCTACTGGCAATATCTGGAATGAATATGACAACTAGGCAACCCCAGTAGAGAATATTTTGGTACCAGTTATATACAACCATAGTGACTTAATACCATGTTTCAACAATCCGGCTAGCAGCTTCTGTGGGGATGTAAGATCCACCCACAGCCAGCACCCAGAAAGCTGCCGGCATGCTGGGAAAGCACAGGTTCTTTTGATCTGCTTTAATAAGGAAAGAACGGTTAAAGTGGTTAACAACTTTACTTCAATCCAGCATACAGACAGTATTCACTTAGTTCAGGGGGAAAAGCCAGCACCCTGAACTTCAGAACAAAATACAAACAAATTACAAATATCAACAGACAGACCCAATACAATTCATAGTTACCAACACATACCATGGTAGCACAAGTATTTCTATTTATAAATCTCAAAGTCTTCTGAAGCCAAGTTAGGAAGAAAAGACCCTTAGCTGAAACACAGTGTAGAGAGGAAAACCAAATCTTAACTAGTTCAAGACCTGCTTTTACATTTCCGTACCTCTTTGCTCCTAAAATGCTAATTAGACATATATTTTTAAGTCTATGGATAAGGCAGGGAGAGAAAGGTTTAGAAGGAAAAGAGTGTCACTGCTTTATGTTGTACTCAACTCTGTCTCAAATTAGGTACATGAAGAGTAACTCTCTTCTTCCTTCAATAAGTCATCTCTTAACATTTTCTTTAATCAGCTCTGGACCAAAACGACAAAAGGACCAGATTCAATTCAGTCAGACAAACACAACCTTTAAAGTACAAAAAAATGAGTTTAATGGGTGAGATATTTAGTACAATGGCTACCAAAGAAGAAGCAAATTTCCCCCTTTGAATTTCAGGTTTCCTCACCCAAATGAGAAATTTAGGATTAAGATAGACAGATAGAAAGATAGATAGATAGATAGAGAGAGAGAGAGTGAGAGAGAGATGGATAGATAGATAAATAGATGATATATATGTGTGAATATATACATACATATATATACATGCATATATAAGTAAATATACACTTATTATGTATACATATATGTAGTTATATGTATCTGTTTGTGTGTCCCACAGACCTACCCTATGAACTCAGATTTACCTGATTCTGGGATCTATTCCAATTGTCTTTCCCATCCCTTCAAAACTGATAGTAGAAAGAATAATTTCCCAAGTCTATCCCTTCTACTTCAGGTCTAGATATGAAACAGCAGAGAAAACTACAAGTCTAAATTGATTTGAATAATCTATGCAATGGTCTATAAATGATTGATTAGAAACTAAGGTGCTTTAAAGTTTCTTAATAATTAGGGAGGATTCCTTCAAGTAGGGGATATCCTTTCCAGATGTTGGAGGGCACACCACCAAAATATGTAGTAATGTGTCTGAGGAATTTGTTGGATAGAGTAGGATCAGATTAATGAAGGCCAGTCTGAGGACTTGATGAGAGAGGCTCTCTTAAAGTTGGAAAGCAGCAAGGTCTTACTCCAGAGGTATTTCTATCTCCATAACATTTCTCCTATCTGTCCCCTTCTCCCTACTCACACTGTCACCACCCTAGTTCAGGCCTTAATCACCTCTCACCTAAACTATTACAATAACCTCCTATTTGGTCTCCCTCCTTCATGTCTATCTCCATTCCAATCTATCTACCTCAAAGTTGCCAAAGTGCTCTTTTTTCCCAAAAACTTTTGTCTGACCATGCCACCACACCTCATACTCCTCACTTAATAAACTCCAGTAGCTCCTTAATACCTCTAGAATCTAATAAAAATTCCTCTGCTTGATATTTAATGTTCTTTACAAACTATCTCTTTCTTTCTTTTCTAGCCTTCTTGCACTTGACTCCAATTCGCACACTCTGTGATCCAGCCATACAGTCTTACTTATATACCTCACATGCAGCAATCCACTTTCCATTCCCAAGCCTTTATACTTCCTCTACTCATGCCTAGAATGCACTTCTTCCTCACCTCCTCTTGGAATCCCAGTTTTCCTTCAAGATTCACCTTACACACCACCTTGTGCTTTGTAACCCCCACCTCCTCCATTTGCTATTGCCTTCCCTCCCTCATCTACCTTCTATTCATTTTGTATGTAATATATATGTATGTGTATATATATGTTTGTGTGTATATATTTTTGTGTGTATGTATATATATATATATACATATATATATATATGCATAGTGGGGAGGGAGAAGGGGAGGGAGAGAGAGGGGGGAGGGATGGATAGAGGGAGAGAGGAAGGGAGAGGGAGAAAGAGAGTATATATTCATGCACAAACATTTTACCTTTGTATCATCAGTTCAGCACAAGGTCTCAAAAATAGAAGGTGCCTAATAAAGGTTTATTGATAGATTACAATATAAAGCACTTTGAAAACCTTAAAGCATTATATACACGTGAGCTATGATTATTGATTGAGAGCTAGTAAGGAAAGGATCACTGAATTTGCTTAAGTCAGCTTAAATCAGAGGAGACCATGGTTTCTATCTAATCTCCTACCATTTCTGTCTGTGAGGCCTCAGGCAAGTCAGAGACTCTTTGACCATTAATTTCTTCTTTTATTAAGTGAGAATCATATGGTTCTTACCTCAGATGATTGCTATGAGAATCAAATGAGATGAAGTTTGTAAAGTGTTTTGCAAACCCTAAAGTGCTATATAAATGCTAACATTATTATTATATACCTGGGGAAGACAGTTACTTATTGGAAGGTATCTGTCCACTTTCCAGGCTTTCTGTTTGGAGTCTTATTTTGTTCTAATAATAACAAAATTCATTTGGAAGAACAAAAGCTCCATAAGACTTCAATAAAATTTCCTTTCTATGCTATTGTGAAATGCTAGCTTGATTGGCATAATCAAATAGTAATTGCCCTGGGTTGGGGAGATAAGGGTGAGGAAGAGTAGACAGAGGGGAGGGGGAACAGAGAGGAAAATGACCCAGAAGTAAGCAGTCCTCTAAATTGGACTTAAGCCTTTGGTGTTATTAAAGCCTCTGAAAAAAAGCTATATAAAGAATGGACTTTAAAATTTTAGATGCCTATAGGTCTTTTCCCTTAGAGCTAGTCAGCATGACATCGTTTTTTTGTTTTATTTGAAGCCTTTTTTTAATAGAAAATTGCAGGGTGGGGAGGGAGTTATATTTCCTCTCAGTGACAATGTTGTAGCAAATTTACCCACTATTAGATAATATAACATTGAGTGGAAAAGAGGAAGATCTAAAAAGTAACACTGATTGCTTCAACCACAAAACATTACTTACTGTTATCACAGCTAATGATCATTGTCTACACCCTCTGTCAATGATCTCAGTAGCTCCCATGAGTATAACTATCATCTCTATGCAGATGTCACCCATGTGTATGTATGCAGCCCTATTCTCTCTCCTGAACTCCAGTCTTGAATCATCTATTGCCTGACGGGCACCTCCTATGGATATCCTATATACCAAGTCAACAATCATTTATTCAGTCCCCACTATGTGCCAAGTACTGTGCTAAGTGCTGAGGATACCAAAGAAAGGCAAGACAATGGGTCTGGTTCTCAAGGAATTCCCACTCTTCCAGGGTAGATAAAATACAAATGATTATGTTAAAAAAATACGTATACAGTTGAAATTGGAAAAATCGACTGAGGGAAGGCACTAGCATTAAGTAGGAAGAAAAGCTTCTTTTAGAAGGTGGAATTTTTAGCTGGGAATTGAAATAAACCACGACCATTTCAAGCTCAAGAGGTCCAGAATTTAACTCTTTATCTCTTGACACCCATCCCTTCCCTAAACTTCTCTATTAGTGAAAGGAGTTTGCCCCATCCTTTCAGTTATTTAGATGCACAGCAGTGGAGTCGTGCTTGATTCTTCCCTGTCCCCATTTCCCAGATCCAATCAGTCACAAAGTTTTATCAATTCCACCTGCACAGAATCTATGAAATGCATCTCCATCTTTTCATTCACATGACCACCAATCTACTTGAGATCTTTTTGGACTATTGCTTGGACAACCATTTAATAGAATTTCCAGATTCTAGTTACCTTCCTCCCCTCTCTAAATTATCTTCCATATAACTGCCAAAGGAATGTTCCTAAAGCATTGATTCTGATTGTGTAACTATCCAGCTCAAGAGATTTCTGTGGCTCCCAGTTGTCTTTAGGATTAAAAACAAAAACAAAAGCTCTAGCTTGGCATTTAAAGCCCTTTCTGATTTGACTCTAATTCCAGACAAAGTGCACATTACTCCCTTTTGAACAACATGTATTCTAACAACCTGACCTCCTTATTTTCCTCTAAATCCAGTGTTCTGTCTCCTATCTTTATCCTTTAATGTAAGTTAACTTAAATGCCTTGGACAAATTCCTACCTTCTTCCTCTCAGAATCATTAACATCCTTCAATCTCAGTCATGTCCTGTGGGATATGTCTCCTGATTCCCTGTAGACAGCCAGGTAGTGACAATGAATAGCCTGTTGGACTTGAACTCAGGAAGTACTGAGTTCAAATCCAGCTGCAGAAACATACTGTGTGGCCTTAGGTAAGTCATTTAACTTCTGTCTGCCTCAGTTTACTTAACTAACAATGGTTGGTTGTTATCCTTCATTCCCGAAGAGGACCGAAATGACATCACTATGTTAGAGTCAAATTAAAGTGCTTCTGATTGTGGCTGATCAGACCAATATGAGCCTGGAATGCTCTACCACAGGTCAGGCACACATAATTCATGTGAACATTTGAGGCAGTTTCTCTAAATTTATACATATCACATTTCTTTTGAAGTACTTCAATTCTGCTTTCCTCATAGAGCACATCACCTTTTCTGATGAGGACACACCATGTTGGGTGCTCCTGTGTCAGTGTCTCCTGTGTCACACAATTCCAGAGTTCTTAAGGGACATCTTAAGAGTGTCCTTGTAGCATTTTTCTGACCACCATGTGAGTGCTTGCCCTTTGTGAGCTCTCCATAAAATAGTGCTTTTGGCAAGAGTATGTTTGGCATTTGAAAACATAACTAACCCATCATAGTTGTGCTCTCTGTAGTAGAGTTTGAATGTTTGGTGGTGTAGTTTCAAGGAAGGACCTCAGTATCTGGTATCTTATTCGACCAGGTGACGATTCAAACACAATTCAAAAGGAAATGATTCAGTTTTTTGCGTGGCATTGGTATACATAGGTGTTTCACAGGCATACAACAATGTGGTCAGCACAACAGCTCTATAGTCCTTCATTTTGATAGCCAATCTAATATCTCTTCTCTCCCACACTTTCCTTCAGAGCCTCCCAAACACTGAGCTAGCTCTGGCAGTGCATGTGTCCACCTCATTATCAATGTATGCATCCCTAGAAAGTATACTGATAAGATAAGTGAACTTAACAACAGCATTCAAAACTTCTCCATTTGCTGAAACCAATGGTTCCATGTATAGATGGTGTGGTGCTGTCTAATGGAGCACCTATGTTTTCTTGGTGTTAATTGTTAGGTCAAAATTAGTACAAGCTGCAGAGAATCGATCCATACTTTGCTGTATCTCAGGTTCAGGGGCTGCATTGAGGGCACAATCATTTGAAAACAAAACATTATGTACCAATACTTCTTCCATTTTGGTCTTGGCTTGTAGCCTTTTAAAGTTGAAGAATTTACCATCAGGGAGGTAGCTGACCTTGATGCCATGTTCATCCTCTTTGAAGGTGTTTGATAATAAGGCTGAAAACATCATGCTAAAAAGCATGGCAACAAGCACATGGCCTTTTTTCATTCCATTGGTGACTGGAAAAGTGCAAGAGCATCCTCCATTACCCAGAACCTGGGCAAGCATGCCATCATAAAATTGACATACAATACTGATGAACTCTGGCCAACCAAATTTTGACATAATTTTCCATAAGCCCTCATGGCTGACAAGATCAAAGGCCTTGGTCAGATCCATAAATGTTGTGTACAGACCTCTGTTCTACTCCTAGCATTTCTCCTGGATTTGTTGGGCAGCAAACATCATATCAACCATTCCTCAGCTTTCTGAAGCCACACTGGCTCTCAGGTAGATGATCATCTTCCCAATAAAGGATCAGACTATTAAGGAGCACTATGGCAAGAATCTTGCCACAATAACTAAAAAGAAAGACACTTGCTCCCTCGTGCCATGATTGTCACAGAACTACCTATTTCTTTACCTTTGTAGAGATGTTGAAGGGAGGTGTCTTTGAACTCCTAGGGGACAACCTCCTCTTGCCATATAACCCAGAAAATTTCAGTCAGCATTTGTATGAGCAATGGACCCACCACCTTGTAAATCTCAGCTGGAATAGAATCAGCACCAGGCACTTTGCCACGCAAAAGGAGCCTTAATGGCATTCAAAATCTTTTTTAATTGGAACTTCAGCTAGATTGACTTCAACCTGAGATAAACCATCAATGGCTTCAGCATTGATTGATAACTATCTGTTGAGAATACTATGGAAGTGTTCAGCCCATTTCTCTAGAATCATGTTCTTATCACTAATCAATGTGGTTCTATCAATACTGAGTAATTGAGATGCAGTTTAGGGCTTTGGCCCATAAATAGCCTTCAGGGCATCATATAAGTGCTTTGGATTGTTGCTATGAGCATAAAACTGAATTTCTTCTGCCTTCTTGCCGAGCCAAGAATACTATATCTCTCTAAGCTTCACTTGTACTTTATTTTTGATGGAATTAAAGGCTGCCTTCTCAGAGATGGATGACCTGTCCTGCTGGTAAACCCAATGCAATTCTTGTTTTTCATTTAGCAGCTTCTGAATTTCCCCATCATTTTCATCAAACCAGTCTTGATGTTTGGAGTGTTCTGACACACATGAGCAAAGGCAGTGCTATACACCAAATCTCTGATAGCTGCCCACTCCTTTTCTGCTCCACTGTTATCAACTGTGTGTTGGCTCAATTTTCTCTCCAAGTGAGCAACAAATTGTTCCCAGAGAAGCACTCTAATATGTTGACATTGATTCTTCTAGTATTCATGTTGCCTTGGGAGCTGTCCCATCTGTTGAATCCAAATATTTAGGTTAGAGAAGATAGGTCTATGATTGGTCCAGCATTTTGTGCCACATATCACCTTTGTTACTTTCACATCCTGTCTACCTCTTCTTCTTAAATCACATAGTCTATTAAATGCCAATGTTTGCTGAGAGGGTGCATCCATGAAATTTTATTGCATTTAAGTAAATAGAAGACAGTGTTGGTGATGAGAAGCTCATGAGATGCACAAGCTTTCAGTAATAAGTGACCATTGCTGTTGCTGATTCCAACTCCATTCCTCCCAAGGACTCTCTGCCATGTCTGGTAATCTGAGTCTACTCATAACATTAAAGTTACCCAAAACTGAAAGCTTGTCCTCTTCTGGCACATTAATGATAAGGATCTCCAGGTCTTCATAAAATTTTTCTTTGACTTCATCAGAGTTCATCATGATGGGAGCATAGGTATTGGTAATGGTGGCATGTCATTGGTGTGTCATAAGCCTGCCATTAACTCCTTTTGGTAGGCATACAAGCTTGTTGACTAGATTAGTTTTGATTGCAAAACCTGCACCAGCTTCACAGCATTTCCCTTCATGGCAGCCACTTCAGAGAAATGTGTATCCAGCTCTGACTTTTGTAAGCTGGCCTTCATTTGCCAGCCTTGTTATACTCAAGGTTGCTATTTGGAAGAGATTCCTGATGAGTGCTCTCACAACAAGAGCTGTTTGTCTTTCATGTATGACAATTTATTATCTATAAGTGTGTTCACATTCCATGTACTGATGGCAAATGGAATCATCTTTGCAGAAGTTTTTGGACACTTTTTTGTGTGTGTTTCAACCACAGAATGGGGACCCCGCCTGCCATGGCAATCAGGTCAGGTATGGGTAAGAAGACAATTTTTAGGACACCTCTTCTAGCCCCTTCCAGGTTGTGAGCAGTGTGATCTTTAAAAGGCTGTTCAGACACAGAGAGCTGCCAAATCCCACTGCTACTTCCAATGATAAGATGACCCTATGGCCAGGCCACCTGTGTGCAGGGTTGTGACTACAGCCCCCAGTGTATCTATACCTGCTGCTTTGTCACTTGCCTGTTGCCACAGGATGTTGAGATAGGTAAAAATGGCAAAATGGTATCAGTGGTATCTTTTTATTTAAGTGAGGTAGAGTTGCATGACGTCATCAATCTCACTTTCTCTTCCAGAGTCATCACAGTCCAGTGCCATGACAGAGTCAAGATGACTGGTGATGGCTCAAGATGCAGTGGATGACCTTGGCATCTCTGATGACTAACCAAGCTCTCACCATTCTACCATGCCTACTTCAGCTGCCTTCATGACCATTGCAACATATTGTCCTCATCCACCCATTCCATCAGTGGAAGTCTTGACATAATTGAGGTAGACATTCCCCCCATTCAGCAATGAGTTTGAGACCCCTCGGTTACCCTCAACCTGGTTTACCCATCTGCCAAAATGGTTTACCCGAGTGTGACCACTGTGCATGCTACAGTTTCTTGGAGCCACAGATGAGAGTTGGGTGGATCAGGTGGACACCAAACATGGAAAGAAGCCCTGAAAATGGCTCAACAACCCTCACACCAGAAGTAATCTTCCCTGAACAGACCCTACAACCCATTGGGTGGTTATAAAGATCAGATGAGATAATATTTGTAGAGTACTTTGAAAACCTTAAAGCCTTAAATGAATATTAACTATTATGTAGTAGTCTGTCCTTCCTTCTTAAATTATCATGTTCATATTTCTCTAGATAGAGATAGATACATACATACATAACAACACAGCCGCACATGTATGTGCATGCATATACATGCACATATACAGACATATGCATACACACACACACACACACACACACACCTTCCTCAATAGTAAGCAAGTTGATTGCGGGGACTATATTTTTATTTTTTTTTTGTATCCCCCTACTTAGCACACAGCAGTTGCTTAATAAATAATTGTTGTATATTGGAATATCATGAAGAACTGAGAGCTGAGTAGTAATAGTTTGTCTAATCAACAATACCAGATGAGGGAAGAGGAAAGGAAATTTTTTTTTATCTGTAATTTCACTAGGTGAGGGAACTTATAGGGAAACATTATGTACCAAAGCATAGAATAACAATTCTGTAATTTAAAAGTGTTGGAGAGTTTCCTCGGGGCACTAACATGTTCAATGGTTCTCCCAGAGTTATATTGGAAAGTTTTTTCTGAGATGGACTTTGAACTGAGTATCCTGTCTCCAAAAACCACATTTCTATCTACTTGGCTACATAGCCTCTCTCGGACTTCAGATTTGAAACTATATGCCTGTGAGAGCAGCTAAGCAGTGCAGTGGATAGAGAGCTGGCTAGGAATGACAACTCATCTTCATGAGTTCAAATCTGTCCCAAAGAGAATCTACACATCTATGCCAATTTTCTGAAAATTAGAATAGGAATCTAGATTGCTACAGAATGGAATGAATTCTTGCTATTTATGTTACTGATTTTGTTGCCTAGGCCCATAGTTTAATCTCTCGGTTGTGATCTTTGGCACTTTCTTAATATTTCCACCTGCTTTGATGTCTTACTATAAGGCCATAGCACTGAGTTTGACTAAAGGGAAAGAATAACCTCCTCATGTTCAACTCAATATACAGGCAACTAGGCCAGATAAAGCAAAAAGACACTTTTAAGGAGAAAAAGTAAGTGACATTTGCCAGGCAAATCATACCATCACCACCTCAACAACCAATTCCCTTCAGGTCCCTATGGAAATAGCCCAGAATGCTGAACCCAAGAATCTTAAGAACAACAGTACCCCAAAGACCACAAATTCTGGCCACCAAAGCCCCTGACATAGTCAAATGGTTCAACATAAAAAAATTAATGTGATTTCAGCAGTAGAAATTACATTGAAAGGAAATATATCACTATCTGCTTTGAGGCTGCACCCTAAAGGTCTTTCTATATAACTTGCAGCTAAAATCTCCCACATGTGTTGTCTTTCTGAATACTATATAAGCTACTTGAGAGCAGGGTCTTTCTGACTTTTCAATTTGCATACTAAGTGTGCAGCACACTATTTTGGACATAATAAGCCCTTACAAACTGTTTTTTCATTCATTCATTTATTTATTGTTCTGAAGTTAACATACAGTTATGTTAATTAAGTCAGTATTTTTAAATCCCTGCCTAAAGTCAAAAACTTCACTTTTGAGTTTCTCATACAGAAGAGGAACTTTGCAGGGTCCAGACATTTTTTAACTTCACCCCACAGGCAGACAAGCTATTTCCAAAGACATTAAAACTGCATTAACTAAGATGGATATCGCAATGCAGTATGAAGTCAAACAATGAGTGTAGTTTGAAACTTTATAAAATTACCTTTATCTGCTACTTACTACTTTAAAACATTTCTAGTTTTCCTTCAATGGAATTCTCACAAGGTCAAGTTTATGACACACCCCTACCTTATTAAAAGCATTTCCAAGTTCACTCATGCTCATCCTGAATTTCCAGCCACTTGCCAAATTTTATTTCTAACTCTACAATCTCTTTCCTTTTGGTCTCTTTGTCTCCACAGACAGAACCACCAATATAGTTGAGGCTCTCATCACTTCTAATCTGGGTCATTGCAATAGTCTTCTAATTGGTCTCCATGACTCATTTCTCTCCCTACTCCAATTTCTTTTCCATAGAGCTGATGAAGTGATTTTCCTAGTCAATCATTCAATGAGCAATTATTAAGTGATGCTATGAGCTAAGTGCTGGAGATACAAAGAAATGTAAATGACAGTCTCTGATCTCAAGTCTGATAATGTCAACCTCTGCTACTCGGTAATAAGTAACTATCCCATACCATTCACCTCAGTGGTCCCTTGTTACTTTCAGGATCAAATATGAGGTCCTTTGCTATTTGAAGCTCTTCAAAGCCTTACCTCTTCTAACATATCCAAAAATTTTACACTTAATCTCCTTCCATACATTCTTTTCCTTTTAGAAGAAATCAGGGTTAAGTAACATGCCCAGGGTCACATAGCTAGTAAGTATCTGAGGCCACAGTTGAACTCAGGTCCTCCTGACTCCAGGGCTGGTGCTCTATCTACTGCACTACCTAGTTGCATATATATATATATATATATATAATATATATATATATATATATATATATATATATTTGTGTATACATATATGTGTGTGTGTGTGCATATGTATGTAGATAGATAGATAGGTAGATAGATAGATAGATAGATAGATAGATAGATAGTCAAGTCCAATTGTTTTGGAGACTTTTGAGGGTGGAGCTAAGGTGGCAGAGTAGAGGAAGCACTCAGCCAAGTTTTCTGACATTCCTCTCCAAACAACTTAAAAATAATGCCTCAAATCAAATTATGTAATGGTCAAGCCAACAGAAGGTCAGAGTAAGACTTTTCTTCAGCCTAAGGCAATTTCGGAGGTCAGAAAGAGAGATCTGTGACATGGAGGTGGGACCTGGCCTAGAGCTTGTGCATTTGAAACACCAGTGGTGTGACTAGGAGATGGCAATAGAAGCAAAAACATTGGGAGTTTTCAAGCCAGAGATGGTGAGGGGTCCCAGAAACTGGAAAGAAAGAGACTACCAAGGACTCTTATACTAGTGCTGGATACATGAACATATGCTGTTTGGCAAATCCATTGCCTATGCCCACTACTGGCTCACAGTTTAAGAATGAGTGAACATTTTCAGTCAAGATGGAGTAAGAGCCCTGAGGAGCAGTACTTCTTTTTGGTCACAAGGGATCAGGGACCCTGAAGAACAATATCAATTATTCCAGTCCCAAGGGAGCAGGAGCCCTAAGGAGCAGTAACAATTGCAATCCCAAGAAGTTGGGGGCCTTTCCTGGAAAAAGACCAGACTATAGATCAGGAGAGCAGTGATCATACCTCTCCCTAGATCGTACTATCTTAAAAGGAACAAAAATTTGCAAACCTTAGAAAAAGTTGTAATGGTAATTAAAGTGGGACTTTTTGTTGTCTTTTGTTTTGGAGTGCTTCTTAGCACTAAGGCAATCAAGTGCCATTGAGTCTTGCCTTTGTTTCAGTCAAGAGTTTTTGATTGAATCAGGATTCTTTGATGACCTGCTTAAGTCATGGAAGGCCTAGGTCACATGGGTTTGAGGTCCATAATTGTGATGCCCTCTGACCCTGAAGAAGCACATTAATTGGGGAATGGCTGAACAACTGTGGTATGTTATTGTGATGAATATAATTGTGCTATAAGAAATGATGAACAAAATGCTCTCAGAAAAACTTGGAAAAAATTACAGAAGCTGATGCAAAATGATATGTACTGTGCACAAAATAATAGCAATATTTTAAGATGATAAGCTGTGAATGACTTAGCTATTCTCAGCAATAAAATGATCCAAGACAACTCTGAAGGACTTAGAATGAAAAATGCTGACTCCCAAGAGAAAAAACTGATGGTATCTGAATTCAGATTGAAGCATACTTTTTTTTTTAATTGTCTTCATTTTTCTTGAGTTTTTTTTTTTTGGTCTGTGTTTTATTTCACAACATGACTAATATCGAAATATGTTTTGTATGACTGTATAGCCTATGCATAATGTATAAACTATATTGAATTGCTTGCATTCTCAATGAGGAGGGTAGGGAGGAAAGAAGAGAATTTTGAACTCCGAGTATTAAAAACGCATGTTAAAAATTGTTTCACATGAAATTGGGGGGGGGGGGGAGGGAATTAAATACTAAAAAAAAATTAAAGAAATTAGTGCAAAGGAAGAAAATTATAAAAAAGATAGCAGCTTGGTAAAAGAGGCAAAAAAATACTAAAGTAAATAACACTTTAAAAATAGAATTAGCTGAATAGAAAAAAGACATATGAAATCACTGAAGAAAATAATTCCAAAAAATTAGAATTAAGCTATTGATTCCATGAGGTATCAAAAAACAATAAAATGAAGTCTGAAGAAAAATATGTTAAATGTCTTATCACAGTTTTTCACAACTGACTTGGAAAACAACTTGCAGTTAGACTTTTACAAATTATTGGACTAACTGAAAGCTATGATCAAAGAAAGAGGCTAGCCATCATAATTTCATGACATTATCTGGCTGCTTATAGTGTTTTCTCCTTGACCTGAGAATTCTGGAATTTGGCTACAATAGCCCTTGGAGTTTTCATTTTGGGAGTTCTTTCAGGAGGTGATTGCTGGATTCTTCCAATGACTATTTTGCCCTCTGGTTCTAGGACCTCTGGGCAGTTTTCCCTGATAATTTCTTGAAAGAGCTTGAAAGATCCAAGCTCTTTTTTTGAGGTTTGAGGCTTTCAGGTAGTCCAATAATTCTCAAATCATCTCTGCTGGATCTATTTTCCAGGTCAGTTGTTTTTCCAGCGAACTATTTTACATTTTCTTCTATTTTTTCATTCTTTTGATTTTTTTTGACTGATTCTTGATGTCTCAGAGCCATTAACTGCCATTTGCCCAATTCTAATTTTTAAGGAATTATTTTTTACAATTAGCTTTTCCTTTCCCATCTGGCCAATTGTATTTTTTAAGGAATTGTTTTTTACAATTAGCTTTTGTACCTCCTTTCCCATCTGGCCAATTGTATTTTTTAAGGAATTGTTTTCTTCAGTCAATTTTTGTCCTTCCTTTTCCAAGCTGTTGACTCTTGCATACATCCCATTTCTTTTCCCAATATTCTTCTACCTCTCTTATTTGACTTTTAAAATCCTTTTTGAGTTCTTCTAAGAAGGATTTTGGGGCTTGAGACCAAATTATAGTCTCCTTTGAGGATTCTCATGTAGGTATTAGGACATTTTTGTCCTCTTCTGTGTTTGTGTTTTGATCTTCCCTGTCACCATAGAAACTCTTTACAATCAAGGTTCTTTTTTTGCTTCTTGCTCATATTTTTGCATATTTTGGGACTTTTAAAGTTGATCTCTGCTCTTAGGACACTGGGGGCACTGTCCCAAGCTTCTTGTTCTGGAGTCCAGGGGCCTGGTCACTGGCTTTGTGTGCTGGGGCCTCAAGTGCTGGCAGCAAGCTCACTGCACTGGGTTGGCCCGACCTAGTCATGCTTGTTGTTACCTGGTTTCTGGGGGCTGGAAATTTGCCTTCTGCACTGGGGCTAGAGGCCTCACAGCTGGCCTGCTGAGCCAGGACTGAGGGACCTCAGTTGCTGATTTGTGCTGAGGCTAAGAGCCTCCTCCTAGCTTTCCCAGACACCATCTGCACTGGGCTGTGCTCTCCTTTTATCTATCTGTAACAAGAATAAACTTGAAGCTTTCAGGAGGGAAGGAAGTATATCCATGATGACCACTATTATTTAATATTGTGCTAGAAATGCTAACTATAGCAACAAGAAAAGAAAAAGAAATTGAAGGAAAAACCAAGCAATGAGAAAAAAAACTATCACTTTTTGCAGATGATATGATGGTGTACTTAGAGAACTCTAGAGAATCAACTATATATAAAGCATATAAAGTAAACTCATATAAATTGTCAGCTTCCAAAAAAACCCAACAGGAAGAGATAGAAAGAGAAATTCCTTTTAAAATAACTACAGACAACATCTAATATTTGGGAGTCTACCTGTCAAGACAAACTCGAGGAGTATATGATCATAATTACAAAACATTTTTCACACAAATATAGATCTAAACAATTGGAGAAATAATAATTGTTCTTGAGTAGGCTAAATCAATAGAATTAAAATGACAATTCCACCTAAATTAATTTACTTATTCAGTGCTATGCTAATCAAAGTGCCCAAGGATTATTTTATAGAGCTAGAAAAATTAATGAAATTCATCTATCAAGAATATCAAGGGAATAAATGAAAAAAATGTCAAGGAAGGTGGCCTAGCCATACCAGATTTCAAACTATATTACAAAGCAGTAATCATTAAAACAATCTGATACTGGCTAAGAAATAGAGTAGAATAGATTAGATACACAATATACATTAGTAAATGACTATAGATATCTAATTTTGGGCAGCTAGGTGCTGTAGAGGATAGAACACTGGTCTGGAATCAGGAAGATCTGAGTTCAAATCCAGCTTCAGAATCTTACTAGTGTATGACCCTGGGTAAGTCACTTTACCCCTATTTGCCTCAGTTCCTCATTTGTAAAATGAGGATAGATACACTGGAGAAAGAAATGGCAAGCCACTCCAGTATCTTTGCCAAGAAAATCCAAAATGTGGTCACAAAGAGTTGGAAAGAACTGAAAAGACTAAACATGATCATCACTATCCACCTCCAGAGAGAGAATAGATGAACTCTGAATGTAGATGGAATCATACCTTTTTTTACTTGATTTTTCTTGTTTTTTTGTCTGTTTCCTTTTGCAATATGGCTAAAATGGAAATATTTTATGTGACTTCAAATGCAAAATCAATATCAAACCCCTTGCCTTCTCAAAGAGAAAGTAGTAGCAAGATGGAGGGAAAGAATCTAGAATTCAAAATTTTAAAAAGTGAATGCTAAATTTTAACATGTGATTGGGAAATATTTAATAAAATAAATAAAAATATATTTTCAAAAATAAAAAAAAGGCTTGTCCTTTCTACCTTCACAGCATCTTTCTGTATGACACCTCTCCACTCACCTTAGCACATCACACCTTGACAATTGAAACATCCTTCTGGTTGGTCTCCTTGACTCCCATCTCTCCCCACTCAAATTCATCCTCCACTGAGCTACCAAAGTAGTTTTCAAAAAGCAAAGGTCTATCCACGTCATCCACCTACACAGTATGCTGTAGCAACTCTCACTTACATCCAGGATCAAATACAACATCTTGTGTTTGGCTTCTAAAGTCCTTCACAAACTTGCCTCTTCCTATCTTTCCTATGTTCTTGACTTTTTCCCCTTCTCTGGGAAGTCTATGACCCAACTACACTAGCAAACTTGCTGTTTCTCACCTTCACTCCATCTCCTGTCCCAGCACTTTTGTATTGGCTGTCCGTAATGCTTGGAATGTTCTTACTTAGTCAACAAGCACTTATTAAGCACTTACTATGTGCCAGATACAAGCCCTAGATACAAGCAGTAAGAAAGACAATCTCTGTCCTCACATAAAAGAAACCTGAAAAGGGGAGGAAGAGATTAAAGTACCTGGTTGGGGCATGGTAAAGTCCAGAGTCCAACTTGGAAAGGAATAAAGACATAGCTGGTCTGGGCACCCTCCTTAAACAGAAATTCTAAGAGAAACCATCAAATCTCTCTTTCCCTCTTCACGTCCACCTCCCATCTTCCCAGGCTTCCTTAAAGACTCAACTCAAATGCCAACTTCTAAAGGAGGCTTTTCCCAGTCTCCTGTCCTTCCACCTTCATTCAGCTGCTATGCGTTCCCAGGTAAGATTAACTTCCATACTCTATGTGACCTTCTCTTTGTATCCCCACTGCTTGGAACAATCTCTGGAACATACTAAGTATTTAATAAATGCTTGACATATGACTTTGCTGTCATGTGTTGGCAGCAATATATATTTCCGAAGCAAAAAGCGCTTGTTCCTAATGCAATTTGAAAAGAAGTATTTTTGTGAAAGGAAGTAATATTGAATCTTGTCATTCCCAAACCTAGGTAGAAAGGCCTGGACTACTTACTTTTTTCCAGTTTCGTATCCAACCCAAGCTTCTTGTTATACTGACAACAGTATTTATCTATTGTCCAAACACTGTTCAAAGCATCTATTCTTATTTCATTCCCTCAATCTTATCACATGAGAGTGATACCCAAAGCAATCTATCAATAATCATTTTATTGAACACCTACTTTGTCCCTAGCACTTTTCTAGACATATTACAAAATTAAATGATCACTGCATCCAGGGGACTTATATTCCATCAGGGAAACAATATGGATACAGACAAGAAAAAGCAAAATATATACACAATAAATGCAAGGGAACGTTGTAGAGGAGGAGGCAGTAGCCACTGAGGGGTCAAGAAAAGACCCAGGCAGAGTTTGCCTGAGCTGAATTTGGTAGGAAGCTAAAGATTCCAGAGAGTAGAAGTGATAAGGGAGTACATTCTCAGCATCTCCATGTCTGTGCACAGGAATTGAGACAGGAAATAGAATATCAATGAAGAGAAACAGCAAATAGGCTGGTTTTTTTTTTCATTATCTAGCATTTCTGAAGGGCAGTGATATATATTGTCTTTAATGGTTTATATTTTATCCCATGGCCAATGGGGAATGAATGGAACTTTTTGAGCGGAGAAGTGATTGATACAGTCAGATACATTCTTTAGGACAATCCACTTGAAGTAGGATACTTCCAGCTCTCTTTCCATTACACTTATTGCCACTCCCACACAGTCATGTGGCATTGAGCTTCCTAATCCTGAGGTAGAACTCCTGCACTATGCACCCACTGTATGTTTATGTGTGTGAATATATACACATAAATGCATACATACATATATTTGTTGAATGAATAAGTGATCCACATCACTTTGAAACCTCACACCAGTGCCTTGTAGTGGGATGTGGGTGACCCTGAGCTATTGAAAGTTACTGCATTGGAGCACAACCTCTGGCATGTCCTTCTAAGATGGAAGAGCTTTATGTATTCGACTTGTGATAGACTGTATGTCTGTCATCCAACGACCAGCCCAGAGAATTTCAAGGAAGCTAATAATCTGAAAACTGAACACTAGGTGAAAATTTGTTTTTTGGACACTGCAATTCATGAAAAGAACCTTCTAGCAAGATGTGCACTATGGGTTGGGTAAAGGACTAATCAAACTGTAGATTTATTTTATTTTTTAAATTATTATTATTTCTTTAATATTTTTAGTTTTCAGCATTGATTTCCATAAAATTTTGAATTACAAATTTTCTCCCCATTTCTACCCTCTCCCCACTCCAAGACGGAATATATTGTGATTGTCCTGTTCCCCAGTCAGCTCTCCCTTCTGTCACCCCACTCCCCCCATCTCCATTTCCCTTACTTTCTTGTAGGTCAAATTGGATTTCTATTCCCCATTGCCTGTATGTCTAATTTCCCAGTTGCATGCAAAAACAACTTTTTTTAACATCTGCTTTTAAAACATTGAGTTGAAATTCTCTCCCATCTTCCCTCTCCACCCACCCTCCCTAAGAAGACAAGCAATTCAACATAGCTCACATGTGTATCATTTTGTAAAACCCTTCCACAATACTCATGTTGTGAAAGACAAACTATATTTTGCTCTCTCCTATCCAGTCCCCCTTTCTTCAATTTTCTCCCTTGACCCTGTCCCTTTTTGAAAGTGTTTCTTTTGATTACATCCTCCCCCTATCTGCCCTGCCTTTTATCATCCCCCCTTTTTTATCCACTTCCTCCTTCTTTCCTGTAGGGTATGATACCCAATTGAGTGTGTATGTTATTCGCTCCTCAAGTCAAATCCCATGAGAGCAAGATTCACTCATTCCCCCTCACCTGCCCCCTCCTCCCTTCCAACAGAACTGCTTTTGCTTGCCACTTTTAAGTGAGATAATTTACCCCATTCTATCCCTCCCTTTCTCCCTCTTTCAATATATTCCTCTCTCATCCCTTAATTTGATTTTATTTTTTTAGATATCATCCCTTCATATTCAACTCACCTTGTGCCCTCTGTCTATGTGTGTGTGTGTGTGCATGTGTGTGTGCGCGCACGTGCATGTGTGTGTGTGTGTGTGTGTGTGTATTCCCTTCAGCTACCCAATACTGAGGTCTCATGAATTACACACATTATCTTTCCATGTAGGAATGTAAACAAAACAGTTCAACTTTAGTAAGTCCTTTATGATCTCTCTTTCTTGTTTACCTTTTCATGCTTCTCTTGATTCTTGTGTTTGAAAGTCAAATTTTCTATTCAGCTCTGGTCTTCTCACTGAGAAAGCTTGAAAGTCCTCGATTTTATTGAAAATTCATATTTTACCTTGGAGCATTATACTCAGTTTTGCTGGGTAAGTGATTCTTGGTTTTAATCTTAGCTCCACTGACCTCTGGAATATCGTATTCCAAGCCCTTTGATCTCTTAATGTAGAAACTGCTAGATCTTGTGGTATCCTGATTGTGTTTCCACAATACTCAAATTGTTATTTTCTCCTTGATCTGGGAGCTCTGGAATTTGGAGACAATATTCCTAGGAGTTTTCTTTTTGGGATCTTTTTCAGGAGGTGATCTGTGGATTCTTTCAATTTCTATTTTGCCCTGTGGCTCTAGAATATCAGGGCAATTCTCCTTGACAATTTCTTGAAAGATGATATCTAGGCCCTTTTCTTGATAATGGCTTTCAGGTAATCCAATAATTTTAAAATTGTCTCTCCTGGATCTATTCTCCTGGTCAGTGGTTTTTCCAATGAGATATTTCACATTGTCTTCTATTTTTTCATTCCGTTGGTTCTGTTTTATAATATCTTGATTTCTTATAAAGTCACTAGCTTCCACTTGCTCCAATCTAATTTTTAAGGTAGTATTTTATTCAGTGGTCTTTCAGACCTCCTTTTCTGTTTGGCTAATTCTGCCTTTCAAGGCATTCTTCTCCCGATTGGCTTTTTGCAGCTCTTTTGCTATTTGAGTTAGTCTATTTTTTTAAGGTGTTATTTTATTCAGTATTTTTTGGGTCTCCTTTAGCAAGTCATTGACTTGTTTTTCATGATTTTTTTGCATCACTATCATTTCTCTTTCCAATTTTTCCTCTACTTCTCTTACTTGCTTTTCCAAATCCTTTTTGAGCTCTTCCATGGCCTGAGACCAATTTGTATTTTTCTTGGAGGCTTTTGATGTAGGCTTTTTGAATTTGTTGACTTCTTCTGGCTGTATGTCTTGGTCTTCTTTGTCACCAAAAAAAAAAAAGATTCCAAAGTCTTATTCTGAATCTGAGACCATTTTCACTGCCTGTTCATGTTCCCTGTCAACTACTTGACCATTGAGTTTTTCATTGGGGTATGACTGCGTGTAGAGTAGAGAGTACTTTGTCCCAAGCTTGAGGAGCTGTGCTCCTATTTTCAGAGCTACTTCTACACAGCAAGCTCTGCCACACCAGCTCTCCTCCTCCCCCAAGAACCACCAACCTGGATCGTGACTCAGATCCAAGCAGGCTCTGCACTCTCGCTCTAATGTGCTGCTTAATTCCTTCCACCAGGTGGGCCTGGGGTCAGAAGCAACTGCAACTGTAGCTCTGGAAGCAGCCTCAGAGCTGCACCACCTCCGCTGCCCCTGAGGCAGTGGCCAACCACAAACTCCTTTCACTCTGTCCCAGAAGTTTTTCCCACTAACCTTCTCTGTTGTCTTTGGCGTTTGTGGGTTGAGAAGTCTGGTAACTACCACAACTCACTGATTCAGGGCACTACGCCTGTTCTACCCAGGTCCCGGTCTGGTTGGTCCTGGTGTGGTCCACTCCCAGCCCCAGCTCCGTGTGATAGTCCTTTCACAGCAACCATCCAGGCTTTCCTGGGCTACAGCCCTGCTTCCCTTTGCTATTTTGTGGGTTCTGTAGCTCTAGAATTTGTTCAGAGCCATTTTTATAGGTGTTTGGAAGGACCTGGAGGGGAGCTTAAGCAAGTCCCTGCTTTCCAGCTGCCATCTTAGCTCCGCCCCCCAAAGCATACATTTAAAAGTATCAAATTGAAAAGTTGGAAAGAATTATTATTAAAAATATTTATCTTTTTTATCAGACCTGTGATTTCACTGGTATAAGAAATGCTCACTAAGGAAAGTTCCTCCATCAAAGCAGATCGGCATTGGCTTTGTAGTCATCGAGAGTTGCAGAGGGTACTGGAAGGTTAAGAAAGATGTGGGACATGAACCCAGGTCTTCCTGACGCTGAGGCTAGCTCTCTGTCCACTACACCGCACTATCTCTCTGCATGATATAGAAAGCAGGGGCAGTCACTTTTATGCCATGATGAGGATTTTAATCTGGGTCAGACTTTAATGGTAGCATTCATTCATTCAACATGTAGATTCATTCCACAGGCTTAAATAGCTTAAATACATTAAGACTTTTGGGACATGTTGTATGGCACTTTAAAGTTTGCAGTGAGTTTTATTAACATTATTCCATTTGACATTAAAGAATAAACAAATAATATGTAACCTCAATATAATTTGATGAGATTTATCTGAGTTTGCTTTAAGAAACTAAGACATTCACCATGGAATTTTGGATGGGGGTGGTTTATCTAACGTAGAAATGATTTCTAGGAAATTAATCTATGTCCATTTGATATGTCCATTTCATCCATGTATGGATAAATAATTATTTCTTATTCCTGTCAGAACCAAAACCAGTTGTAATTAGGCCACATTCCAAAATGTGGATTTCCAAAGGGGGATTCCATTCAACATGAGTAAATGGGTTAATGCCCCTAGCAAAGAACTTGAGAAACTTGGATATGTTTGGCGTGATGCAAGTAGATCATTGAGACTACCAGCTTTGTTATGGCAAAGAACCATAAAGGATTTCTCTTTATTTGATTCCAGTGTTTTACCATGCAAGAAAAGCTCCAAGTACAGTCACAGAGAAAGATTACCTCTGCATTCTGAGCACTTGTCTAATTCATTACTAGAAGACCGGATGCTAGATGATTAATTATTTGGCCATAGCACCCCATGAAGCAAAGAAAACTACAGAATAGGCCTCCTCAATTATGAGGCCAAATCTTGCAAGGTTTGTAAAATAAATTTACTTTGTTTCTCCTAAAGATGTCTCTCCTATTATTTGAATATTCTGTCCCACACAGATTTGGAGGTTCCACCAAGATTTGTACTCTCCATGTGGGCAGGCACTGGACTCAGCGCTTAGCCAGGGCAGGCACAGAGACTTCTCCTACTAGCTGAGCGCCTGAGGGCAGGGCTGGTCTCACTGGAGATTCACAAACTCAGAGGAGAGGAACCTGGAGAAAAAAAGTAAAAAGGGGGAAATTTGAGTGCACTATGCCCTGAGTGGAAATTGATCGCAGTGAAATTTTCAGTCGTGAACAGTCATAGGCTGTGTGACCCAGGGTAAGTCCTCAGTGTCCTGTCTGTGTGACCCAAGAGTATCCACTGAGAGATTTAAGGACACTGAGAAGACACTGGCGGACTGAGCTAAGATCGTGAGGTCTTAGAAAAAAGCAAGCCACCTGGTCCCAGAGTGCCAGGGGATTGGAATTTGTGGGGTTTCTAACCCCGAGATGAGGGTGACCTGTCTCATATAAATTGGTTGCAAATCTCAGCACTTGGACAATGCTGGTGTGCTGTACCAAAGTAGAAAGGAATGGCCATAGAAAGAGCTCTTAAAATATTTGACTCAGATGGGGAAAAATGGGTTTCTCCTGGTGTTTTGAGGAAAGGCACTACCCAGGTGGGAAAGAGATTTGGAAAAATTCTCTCTCTGGGAGGGGTAGGTTGATTTGCATTTCAACGCCTTTCACTGCTCCATGGAAAGGAGGCTTGTAATTGTAAGAGGATTCGATAGGGAGAACCTGAATGGACTGCACCAACCTTGGTCCTCTGCCTAGTTTTCTCACCTAGACAATAAGCCCACCTTCTAGCCAATGGTGAGAAGGAATAGAGGTGGGTGGGAATCTTTTCAATAAGAGTATAAATTAAGGCAGGTTCCCTTTTACCTCGCCTCCTCCATTATGGAGGTGTGCCCAAATCTTGCAAGGTTTGTAAAATAAATTTACTTTGTTTCTCCTAAAAAAAAGAAAGAAAACTACAGAATGGTCTTCATTCTTGCACAGATATTCTTGTACTAGAATAATAACCAGTCAGAGCAGTAGAAAGCAGAGCAGTGCTAAGAATTACAGTTTTCAGACCATTTGTAAAGATTAGCATAACTGTTGGTACTCTACATGTGAGATCATCTATTGACTAATGAGTGGCCCACTGATAAAACCCTGATTCCTATTAATCTTGAAATTCTAGCTATAAATGGAACCAAAAGGAAACAGAAAGATGGGTTCTTAGAAACACAAATGAAGCTATTGGCAGGATTGATTTTGTCATAAAACCAAATCATATCATTGGATACTTGGTAATTTCATGTTGCTCTGTGCAAGATGACAGTTTGTAAAAGGACAAGGATTAAGATAATTGCAACCTTTGTGACAGTAGCAGTTGCAGAGAATAAATGACATAGGGAAATGCAATGAACAACTCCATAAGAGCCTCCAAAGAAAATCAACATAAACTTCAAAATTCAAGTGGCTTTAAGGCAAAGATTTAATACCAAATAGAAGAGGTCAGAATTGGCAAAAATGTGAGTAGGATTAAGAAATGAAAGAGATTTAAATTCAAGAGGAGAATCAGGAGGCAGCTATAGCAGAGAGAGAGAGAGAGAGAGAGAGAGAGAGAGAGAGAGAGAGAGAGAGAGAGAGATGTTAACTTGACCTTGGTAAATAAGCTATTAACATTGAAAATGGGAAATAGTTTTAAAAGTCAAAAATTTCATTTCATAGTGAAGCTTAACCAATATAAACCAGTTGCCACAATGAAGAGATCAAATGTCTAGAAATTGTTGTAGCCAACAAATATTTGATAGCAGTAGGATATGGTAGACAAGGGAAAACCTTAATTTTAAAAATAAAATTTTATGGAGGAGGGTACTGGGAAATTGTGAGCAACTATATTGTCACGTAACATAGCAAGAATTGAAGGAAAAGAATAAATTTTATTGAAAGCTTGGTAAGGGACCCAATTAAACCAGATCATCTCAAGAGCATTTAAAATTGGAATTGGAATAAAAGAGCATTTTTTCAAAGAGGAATAAAACTGGAAGAAGGACAATAAATGATTAGAGATGGAACAGATTTATCACGGTCCCTAACAACAAACTCCCCATCAAGGGCAATGGAACAACATTTTGATTCTAATGTAATAATCCTCAGTGTCCCATATAAGAAAATAGAAATGACACTAAATGAAATAAAAATCAGAAGACCAGAGAGACATAGTATATTTCAGATAAGTGAGTTTATTCTCAAAGTTCCTCTAAAAGGTATCAGGCAAAGACTTCCTTTTATTTCTCAATCAGAAAAAATGCCTAAAAGACTTATATTTACCCAAGGACAGTGGTTCTTAACCTTTTGTTACTATTGTTCCATGGGCTTCTTTAGCTAACTGGTGAAGCCCAAAGGCCCTTACATATTGTTGTCTACAGACAAAATTGAAGTAAATCCTGAATTTCATTTAAAGGTTAGTGAAAATAAAGATGTATTTTTCCCATCTAAGTTCATACACCTCTTGAAAATTTGTCCATGGACCCTGCGTTAAGAACTCTTGACCTAAGATAGAAGTGACTGGTTTGATATTTGCTGCAACAAGATTTGATGTGAAATGTCTGTGAAAGGAATATGGAGGAGGAGAAAGAAAAAAAAAGTGTGGTAACAGAGAATGAAACAGGGCATATAAAGGAGAGTTGAAGGCATACTACCTGATTTTTCTTTCTGTCCAGATTCATCCCTGAATATCCTTATTTGAGATGATATATAAATCCAACTCTGTGGGTTTGTTAGGGAGTAAGTCTTGTAAACACACATCATTACTGCCTTAACAGCTCCATGGATCTCTGACATGGCCCACCTTTCAAATGATTGGGAGAAATAAGCTCCATTGAACTCCATTAAGCTAGACTCTCCCAGAACATTAATGCCTGTCAGAAAATCACGTTTAGAAGCAAATGACCATTTTCAGGTTATGAAGCAGGAATTGACTAAAAAGTCACTTTTTTATTGCATGGCTGAAATAATAGGCTTCCATAGGTGACTACTTTTCTTCTAGGGTCAATCTGGCTCATTAACCATGATGGGTGTCTAAAATCTTTACAGATAAAAACTAAGAAAACAAGTAATGGCTCAGCCAGAAGTAACAACTAATATAAGTTCAAGAATTCACCTAAGACCTTGCAAACAAAATAAGATAAGCATACCAACCCCTAAGACCCTTTTAAAATTCTATTAGTCTGCTGGTTATGTAGCCTAGAAAGCCCTTGATGTATAGAGAATGATCAGCATAGAACATATTCCATTTGGATGTTAAATAAGTGATGTTTAGATTAAATGATCTCCGAGTTTCTTTCTAAATCCAGAAGTCCATAATTCTCTGATTGTAATAATCAGTGGTGGGATTCAACTCGTTCACAGTGGTTCAGCAGAACTGGTACCTAATTTTAGGTTGAGTTCAGTGAACCAGTTGTTAGTGGGGGCAGGGCCTGCACCTACTATGTCAGCAGCAGGAGCGTCTTGGCTTGGTTCCATGGAGAACCAGTTGTGCATTTATTTGAATCCCTCCACTGGTAATAACATTTTAAATCGAACATAAAGCTCATAACCACAGGACAACAATACTTCAAAACACCTGATTTCATCGTATGGACAACTTTTCCACTCATAGAGATCACAAGCCTTCTGCATTTTGATCAATAGTGTAAGGAGAATCCCTAATCTGATGTGGGACTATCTCCTCGTTGGCGGAGATCAATGCCCCACCCCTGCATGTTGAGAGCAGGAGGAAAGAGATCAGGGCTAGTGACTCTCTTGCACTTCTTCTGGCTTCCAGTATCAAGAGAAAAGATATGTAGGACACTCTTTTCAAGAGCATGAAGTGTGAAAAACTCTGGGAAGAAGCCCAATGTGTAACTTTAATCATGTCCCTATCGTCAAATTGCTACACTAGAGACTTTGGGGGGTGAGTCTTAGATGAGATCTGGAACTCCCTGTCTCTCTTTCTCTCTGTCTCATCTGGTGTGTGTGTGTATGTATATGTATATGTATATATGTGTATATATGCCTACCTACGTACATGCACGCACACACATATACACATACACACAAACACATACAACTCTCTCTAGATAGATCTTATATATCAGATAGGATATGTGTGTGTACATGTGTGTCTATACATAGACACACATATATATGCACATAAATACATATATACACACAAAGTATACATTTGAGAATATATATGTAAATATATACTTCTGATTTCTGTTTTGTTCTCAATTTGGATAAATAGGTTTCTTTGTTATTTGCTATATGTGTTCATTGTGGAACTATCACTTCATGGGAAGGGAGCTGATCACTGAATGTAATACTTAGGGCCCTTCTTCCCTATTAAGAAATAGCAATCAAGAATTTAGCTTGAACCTAAAAATGACGTCTCCTAGACTAATGATATGTAAGGGAGCAGATAGATATAATTCTAGCCTGATACCTCCTCTCTCTGAGAACAGAACAATCTCCTGCTTCCCTTCCTGACAAGAACCAAAGGATCCCTTGGAGAAGGTGTGGGGAGGGGAGACACTAGATATATGGTCAGACTTAATGGAAAATCAATTTGACAGCTGAGTGGATCAGAGTAGGGAGAAATAAGACAGGAACATCAACCAGTAGCCTATTACAATCAGTTAGGCCTGAGTTGCTGTTGACCTACACCAGGATGGTGGCGGTGTCAGAAGAGAGGAGGCAGTATATAGGAGCATGATTGTTGAGGTAGACTTAATAGGGTGTGGCAACTGATTAAATATGCCAGGTGAGAGAGAGTAAGGAATCCAGGATGACACCTAGGTTGTAAGCTTGGGTAACTGGAAGGATGATGGTACTCTCAACAGTAATAAGGAAGTTAGAAAATGGTTAAGGCTTCAGGGAAAAGACAATGAATTCAATTTTGGACATGTTGAGTTTAAGATGTTGAGAGAAATGATTATCTCTCATATTAATAATCAATTATTAAATTAGGATTGAGGTTTTCACTTCTTATTTCTTCATTCAGAAGCCAGAAACCTGTAGGTTGTTCAGTCTTCTGAAGAATATTGTTGATGAATGAGATTGTCAAATCTACAGGGTACATGTTTTTTTGATCCTGGGTAGGAATGCCCACCCAACTAGAGAATCTTACAAAGAATTTAATCTAAGGTAAATTCCAGCCCATTGTCTTTCACTCAGGCAGGCTAGGTGGTGGGGTAGATTCTTTCTCTAGATTGCTAGTGGTCTGGCTTGAGATAGTGTCACTCTATGAGTGACATAATCACAATCATGTCCCCCAACCCCTCATTAGAATAGGTCCACCTCTCATTATATTGTTAACTAATCAGAGTTGATTGTTGCCTATTGGTAACACCCACTCCTCCAAGGGCATATAAGCATCAAGAAGTCGCCATGATTTATCTTTGGCATTTAAGAGTTCCACTGACCCCTTTAATTAACTATCCTAGCATAATTAATAAAATGATTAAATACTCAGAATCTAAGTCTCTTGAGCCTTTTATATGTCACAATGTCTATGAGAAATCCAGTTCAGGATGGCTAATGGAAAACTGGAGATATGAAACTGGAGATTGAGAGGTTAAGACTGGAGCAAGTAGACCTGAAAGTGATTATGCATAGAAATAGTCATTGAAACCATGGAAGCCAGCAGAGAGAAAAATGGGGGTAGGGGAGGAAAGAGATTGCTGTTCTATGCCCAGCTGAAGAGGACTTTTACCCATTTCTATTCACAAAGAAGATTGGGAGTGGGGGAAGCACCCAGGCTTCCCATACTGCTCCACTGATTAACAGTTTACTGCTGGAAGGAGCCCAGGAGATCAGCTCATCTGACCTCCTCATTCTGCAGATGAGGAAGCTGATGTTGGACTTTCCTAAGGTCACATAAGTAGTAAGTGGCAGAGGCAGAATTTGTACCTAGGTTCTCTGAATCCAGATAAGGTCTTTTCTCTTATTTTTTTTATCATTTTAAAAAATTTTTATTTTTAATTTGTGGAATAAAACAAACATTTTCATAACATAGTATAATAATAAAAAAGATGATTGCACATTAAACTCCAAATCTATCATGTACAACTTGCTATTCCTTTTAAATATATAATAAAGTTATATAAATTCCTTTCTTTTTTTTCTTCCTTCCCCCACCCACCTTAGAGATGGCTACTATTAGACACAAATATCTGTGTGTGTGTAGATATTTGTATGTGTGTGTGTGTTTGTATGTGTGTGTAAAATTATGTTATATATACTTCTATTTATCAGTTCTTTCTCTGGATGCAGATAGCATCTACTTTTCTATATCCTTTGCAGTTAATTCAGGTACTTTTAATAGCCAAAATGACGTGTTTGATCAAAGTTGCTCTTAAAATAATATTGCTTTTACTATATACAACTTTCTCTTGGTAATGTTCATTTTGCTCTTCGTTATTTCATGCAAGTCTATCCATGTTTTTCTAAGATCATTATTTTTTATAGATGTAATGGCAAGCAAAGTAGGACTTTGTCCTGTTTTTTCTTGTGTAGTGCTTCTCAGCACTAAGGCAACCAAATGCCTTTGATTGAGCCTTGCCTTTGATTGAATCAAGAGTCTTTGATGAACTAATTAAATCACAAGAAAGCCTAAGTCACATGAGGTTGAGTCACGTGATTGTGATGCCCTCTGACCCTGAAGAAGTGTATATATACTCTGAAGTTAGCATTTTGCTTTGGGGGCTTACTCACTGGAAGAGTGTTCATGTGATTTGACCAGAGGAGACTTTGGGTTAAGCCATTAAGAAGCCCCTTGACCATGGCTTTGGAAACCCAGATGTTGGTCCTTCTCTCTCTGGTAACTATATATGTATTGCTATGGACAGACAGTTAGAAGCCCTGTCTGATGATTTGTTTTATTTGCTCTGTTTATATAATTTCTGCTTGTAATTTCTGTTTGTGTTTTCTCTGAAGTTCAGGGTCCTGACTTTTTCCCCTGAATTAAGTGAATGATATATGTGTGTTTAATTAAAGTGAGATTGTAAACCCCTTAAAGTTGCTTTCCTTAGAAAAGCAGATCAAAGAACCTGTGCTAGCAGCCCTCCTGTGTGCTGGTGTTGTTGGTCTTATTGTTGGTCTTACACCTCCACAGCAGCTACTAGTAACATTGTTGTTACAATAGCACAGTAGGTATTCCATCACAATCATATACTACAGCCAGTCCCCAATTGATGGGCCCCCCTGCAACTTCCAGTTCTTTGCTACTACAAAGAGAGCTACTGTAAATATTTTAGGACATATAAGTTTTTTTTTCCTTTTCCCCTAATCATCTTAGAAGTAGCTCTAATAATGATATTGCTGGGTCAAAGAGAATAGGCAGCTTAATAGTTCTTTGTCTTTTCCACTGCCACATTCTGCCTTGCAACCTAGGACAGAGGACATGCAGACTGCTCCTAACTTATGAGACACTGGAAAAAAAGAAAAAAAACAGGAAAAGAAGATCAAAAGTCAAATTCCAAAGCCCTGACTACCACTATCAGCCAAATCAGACCATATACTTCCAGTCATGATTTGCACTTCTTCAAGGACCCAAGGTTACATCTTAGATCCCTCTTCTTTGAAGATGATGTAATACCTCTCTACAATGATTTCTCGCTCTCATCTTCAATCACCTCCTCACTACTAGCTAAGGTTTAACTGATCCTTTAAAAACCTTCACTTGATTGTGATGTATGAATGTAATGGAATACTGTTGTGCTACATATAAGAAATGATGAGCAGGAGGACTTCAGAAAAACCTGGAAAGACTTATATTGAACTGATGCTGAGTGAGAGGAGCAGAACCAGAAGGAACATTGCACACAATTACAGCCACATTGTGTGATGACTAGCTTTGATCTTAGCAATGCAAGGTTCTAAGACAACTCCATAAGGCTCATGATGGAAAACGCTATTCACATTCAGAGAAAGGGTTACGAAGTCTGAATACAGATTGAAGGATACTATTTGTTCTTTCTCCTTTTTGTTTTGTTTTATTTCTTCTTTCTTGTGGTTCATTCCATTGGTTATAATTCTTCTTTGCAACATGATGATGGGAAAATATGTTTAATTTGAAGGTATATATAGAACCTATGTCAGATTGCATGCCATCTTGGAAAGGGAAGAGGAGAAAAGGAAAGGGGAGAAAATTTGGAACTCAAAAGTTTGTGGAACTGATCGTTGTAAACCAAAAATAAATTAATTTAAAAAAAATCTTTCACTTGACTTTGCCATTGGCTCAAGCTCTTTTCTTCTAACTCCTGTGCCTTTCACTTTCAAAATCCTAGAAAATACCACTTATGCTTCTTGCCTCTATCATCTCATTTCTCAATATCTTCTAATCTAACATAATAGATATGCCCCCCTCAATTCTCTGGCTTCTTACCCTACTACTTGACTGAAACTACTTGATAGTCCATGACTACTGATTATCTTTTAGTTGCTAAAGACAATTGCCTTAAATTTATTCTTTAAAAAATGACAATGGCCTTTTCTCAATCCTCATTCTCCTTGATCTTTCTTCATTAATGAAAAGTGATTACTCAGTGCCCACATGAGAGGTACATAAGGGAGTTGATGAAACCATTGGAGAGAAGAGACCTTTTTCTTTCTTCTGGTTTCAATAGAAGACAAACATGGTCCTAGGTTCTCTCCAAGGAGAGACCCCTGAAGAGAAAGAAAAGACTTTAAGAAGCAGCAGCAAGTGTCCTAGGCCATTTAAGAAAAAAATTCTCTCTTGTGATGAAAAATAATTCTCTTGCCACACTATCTACACAATTTCTCTTGGAAATCTTATCAGCTACCAGGTATTCAAGTACCCCAAATCTATAATTCCAACCCTAATCACTATGTTGAACCCCAGAAACACATCTTCAACTGCCTACTTGATGGCAATTCCTGCCTGGGTATCCTGAAAGCAATATGTTCAATATGTTCAAAACAAAAATCATTATCTTTCCTTCTATATTTCCATTATTTCCATTTTCACTTTCAGGGCACCAACCATCTTCCTGGTTGCCAAGATTTGAAAGCTTGGGATCATCTGTGGCTTTTTCCTTCCCCTCATCTCCATATCCAGTCAGTTGTCAAATCCATCTTTCATATCCATCCCCTTCTCTCCAATCAAGCAGTCCACACTCTAGCTCATACCCTCTTCCCTTCTCAGCAAGATTACTGTAGGAGCTTGGTAGTTGATTTTCTTTACTTGTAGTTTCTCCCCTCTCATTTTCAAGAGGGATTCTAAAATAATTTTTCTAAGACACAGATCTGGCCATATTCTACTCAGAAAACTTCAGCGGCTCCCCTTTGCTGACCAGACAAAATACAAATTCCTTGGCCTGAGCTCCCCTTCAACTTCACCATAATCTAATTCCTAGTTCCCTTTCTAGTACTATTTTAAACAGTTATATCATTAAGGCAGAATTCATGATTTCAAAGAAAATCATGAATATAACTGAATGGTCCAGAATAGCAGGATATAAGGAATTCTCTAAGCAGAGGGCAAAAGAGTTAAAGCACTTATTCAAGCTCCAAAATAGCAGACCCAAGGACCAGTGTCCCCCAATTCAACATCCTGGCAAGAACCTTCCAAAACCAATATGCCCATCTCACACTAGTGACCAGGAAGTTACAGAAAAATATTATGGCAGCAAGCCAAGCCATACAAGTCCCCAATGCTAGGGCCCTCCGGTGAGAAGATTACCCACTGGCCTCAAGCCCTTGCTCAGCACTCTTCGGTCTGCCCGAGGGTCAGTCCTGCTTTTAGTAGTGCCTGCTGTCGCTGCCACTGTCACCACTTCTGCTGCTGCCACTGCCACTGCCACAACCACTTCTGTTGCTGCCGCTGCTGCCACTTCTCCTTCTCCTCCCTCCACTACATCTCAATCTCCAAGCTGTGTTTTCTCCTTTTATATAGTCACCAAACGTCATCCCGTCAACTAGAATGCCATCTGAGTGAGGAGAACTCAGGTGCCTACCATTGGCTTTGGTCTTAGCCTCTCCACCTGGGACCCTGAGAGCCCCCGCCCAAAGCCTATTCAAATGGACAGGAAAGATCTTCCCATTTACTGATTGCCTTTACAAGGGTAATGGGAATTTTTAATTTTTTAATTACTTTTTATTCCTCCTACATCTTTTGGTTAGCAGAAAGACTATCTTCTATTAGTATTAACCCAAGCTGACCAAAACTGGTCCCATAGAATTGGAAAATTTGCTTAAAGCCTTAAATATTCCCTATATAAGAACCCAGAGGAAGAATTTCAACTGGCCTTGACTCCTCAGTGACATGTAAATCTTTCCCCTTAATCAGCTTATTTGTGAAACCTCTAAATCTAATTTTATTTGTAACCTGGCTTGGTTTACTTATAGAGTCAGTTTAACTAGGTTTACTAAATTATGACTGTTTAAGTTTAACTTTTATGACATTGAAAGAAGCATGGTATTATGGCTGTAGCTTTTCTTTAACTTTTATGGTCTAAAAGAAATGTACAAGATTGCAATATGTAAAAGAATTATTTCTCTGCTACTCTGACACAATTTTGTCTATGAAAGGACTTCTTAGAATACTAATGGTTGTTCAGGTTTACTGTTTTCTCTGAGGTCTGAACCTATCTTTGAACATAATAATAAAACCTAGGTTTCTGCCTCTATCATTTCTGCATTTTGATAAATATTTTTGGTGGCACATACCTACCTCATGAACTCAGAGAAGAGATATTTCTCCCACAACAATACTATAGTCCTTCACCAAAACTACATCATAGGCAAATTGGACTCTTAGTTCTTTCACAAAGCTAAGCCTTCATATCCTACCTCTGCATATCTGTATCAGCCATGTCCCAGACCTGGGATGCTATTCTTGGTCTTCCTTCAAGGCTCAGCTCCAGTTCCTTCTCTTCTCTGATCCAGTTATTTGTATTCTCCCTCTGGGCACCCACCTTTGCCCTATATACATTTGAGAGCATGTACTTATCTTCCTTTTAAAGTGTAAACTCCTTGAAGGACAACTTTTGTTTATGTCTTAGAGTCCATGTGCCTAGCACAAAGCCTTGCTTATGGTAAGTGCTCAATAAATGTTCAATTGAATTACATAGCTAATCCTAGAATTCAGGGAGTTTCTCCTTTTACAGATTAAAAAAATTGAGACCCAGAGAGACTAGGTGACTTGGACAAGGGTCATCTGACCTCATCTTCAGGATTCTTGCCTTTACTCCAGGCTATCTCAAGTGAGATACGAACAGGATCAATCATATGTGATGGGAGGAATTTGTTAGTGTGTCTCATGCAAAAGTGACTGGCAGATTTGGAGAGAGAAAAGACGTGACATAGAGGCAACAGGGAATTCTATGTAATACTACCCTGACTTAACACCACTGGAAGCATGAAAATGTGACTGACGAGTAATGGGATACACAAGTATTTTAAGCCAAGGCAGCAGAAAGAACTAAGACTCACTTGTCATTTTCATTTCATGGGCCAAGAATCCATATGCTGTACAGAAACCAAGAGAAATAATTAAAGTAAGGTGACCTCAGAGCAAATATTTCAGTAACAATGGCAGAAGGAATTAGTTTGAAGAGAGAAATGAAAACAACGGAAAATGAGGGTCATAATATGCGTGTGTGAGGTTGAGAGGAGCCTATTGGCCCTCCCAACTTTCTACCCTCTTCTTGGGAGGCAAAATATATAGTGGAAGGAGTATAAACCAGTCTGAAGATCTGGGTTCAAATCCTGATTCTGATGTTTATTACCTTTTGACCTTTAGCAAGTAGCCCTCAGTTTCTTCATTTGTAAAACAAGGAAGAAGGATTAGATGGCCCCTGTGGTACCTTCCAGCTATAGAGCTATGTTGCCTGGCTTTGTAAAGCAGCCTTTTACAGATATGACAAGATTGTTTCCTTATACTGTGAGAAAGTCTATGTATAACTTGAAAGCTTCATAGAGACAAATTAAAGCTAGCATTTATACAGCACTATAGGGTTTGCAAAGTACACCTGGGGAAGGTTTACATGTTAATCTCATTTGAGCTTCACAAGACCCTGTGAGGTAGGTATATTATTATCCTCATTTTACATAGAGGCCATGGAAGAGGTTAAATAACCTGCGCAGGGTCACGTAGCTAATAAGAGTCGGAGGAAATATTCAAACTCAGGTCTCCCTGATTTTAAACCTTGCAGGCCAAAGTTGCCTGTACATGCAAAGGGAAAGGAATCCTTGAGATTCACCAGACCAGCAGCTATGATTCCATTCCCTCTTTTTGAGGGAGGAAGGCGGGGCAATCTGGGTTAAGTGACTTGTCCAAGGTCACACAGCTAGTTAAGTGTTAAGTGTCTGAGGTGGGATTTGAACTCAGGTCCTCCTGACTCCAGGGCTGGTGCTCTACTCTCTGTGCCACCTAACTGCCCCCTCCTTTCCTTTTCTTGACCCCATAACTCATTCATTTGGAAGACATGTGCACACAAAGTTACTTACGGCCTTTGGAAGAGCCTGGAACTTTGAAAACATTCTTCAGAGATATTCTAAATGTGGCTCAATTCTTTTCTTCGCTTCCCAAGGCTTGTTGAATCCTTGTGGAAGCTTGAAAACAACATGCATTTTCCAACCCAGCCTGTTTGCTGCCATTTGGCAAAACACTCCTGATTTTCACATGTTTCAAATTAGCTGAATTAACGCGGCTGGTTTTGTTTAGCAGGGACTTCAAATGGCTCGGCATTTTATCAGGCATTTTTTGTAGAGCACTGTTGTTTATGACGTTATCAGAAACTGGAGAAGAATATTTTTGTTCCAGTCTGAGAGTCAGCCATGGGTTTGGTGGCACCAATAATAACTTTATCTGGAAACACTGAGCAGGGAGGCCTTAGTTAAGAGATAAGGGAATCTAATTTTAGAAAACTGAAGACAAATGCAAATAATAGACCAGGGAAAATCTGGTCAATTAAAAATTCTTGGCCCCAAATTTTCAAAAGTAACCTTGTATTTTAAAGCCCATTTTAAAAGATTGCTTAGGTAAATATATTTTGGCACAAAACTCATTTCCTGAAATCATTAATTCAAAAAGGGTGGATTGGATAGCCTGTAGTTGTTACTGAGAACAAATAATGACAGATAACTATATTGTACTTTAAAGTTCAGAAAGTTTTTCACATACATTATTATGTTTGAACCTTATGATGACCTTGTGAAGTAGGAATTACAAGTGTCATCTCCATTTTACAGATGAGGGAACTGAGGCCCAAAGAAGCCAGTTGACTTGCCTATGGTCACAGAACCAGCAAGAGTGAGGAATAGGATTTGATCCCAGGTATTCCTGGTTCTAAGCTCAAGTACTTTAAACTCTATTCAAGACTGTTATATAGACTTATATATGAGACATGATCATAGATGAAAGAGGTATACTTATAATAGCTAATAATAACAGCTAGAATTTATATAACACTTTATGGTTTGCAAAGGGATTTACAAAGATTATCTCATTTGATGCTCATAACAATCCTGAGATCATCTTCACTTTACAAGTGAGACAATTGCAGAAGATAGGTTAGTTGGTTTGCCAAGAGCCATATAACCAGGGTTTATCTGAGGCTGGATTTGAACTCAAGTTTTCTTTTCTCTAAGCCTAGCTCTCTTTCTACTATATCAACTACCTGCCTTGAGGATCATCTGCAGTGACCCTTTCATGTATCCATTATCATACTGATACGGGCACTCCTTACCATCTTATCACTTCAACCCACCATCCTTCTTCACCTGAACCTTCCTTTTATGTGTCTTTCTATACATTCTCCATGGAGAATCCACTCAATACTTGGAGGCTTTCCTTTCAACCTTTTACTATTTTGTGAATATTCAGGCCATCCATCTGATATTTCCCCCTCTTGTTACGTGACCTGTCTACCTCTGATTCTAGTCATTCCATGCCATTTCTTTTTAATTTTATTTTATTCTGAACTTAAGAAGCAAAACAGGTATTTCCACAACGTATTAGAATAGACAAAGATAATTGTACATGAAGCTTCAATCTATTGCGTACAACTTGCTATTCCTTTTAAATATATAATAATGTTATCATGTAACTGTTTTTCCTTTTTCCTTCCTTCCTCCCCTCCACACTAGAGGTGTCTACATTAGACACAAATATGTATATGAATACACATACATATATATTTGTGTGTATGTATGTATAACCATTCATAAAATAATTCTATTTATTAGCTTTTTCTCTGGATGTGGATTCATATAATGTAGCCTTGTTACCCCTATTTGGCTCTCCTTCAGTTTTAAATTTTCAGAGAAGAATCTATTACTCATTTTTCAGAGTCAACAACTTGTTTTAAAATATCAGATTGGAGCTCTTATGATTAAACACAGGCATTTCTGTGCTTTAAAAAATTGATGTTGATTTTGATGCTAGTTTTAACTAGTATGCCATCTAATTGGATGCAGTCAGGTGATTCTGAAATGGTCCATGAGATGCCTAATCAATACCAGTTCCTATATCATTTAGATAATCAGCTTTAATTTTTTATATTTTTCAGTGCTTGCCGCATTTAATTCCATATGACTCTTCTCTTACAGAAAGTATTAGTGATATATAATCACGAGGCTTAGAGTATTCTATAAATCTTCATTATCTTTTATTTCTTCATCTTTAACCATATTTTCTAACACATTTCTTCCCATGCCTAACTGTATATTGAAGATATTGAGTATCAAGGTTTGTGATGACTTGGTTAAAGGGCCATTGCCAAAGTTTTCTTTGAATTTTTTTTTATTTCATCTTTTGAAACAGATGTTGGAACATGATCTACAGTTACCTTCATAGTGGTCATTCTTACTTATGTTCACCATGAACAATTTAAGGCACAATGATTAATGGTCCCACAAAATTTCTTGTTCTCCTTGGTGAATGGTGAAATCAATCCTCCCACCGCTTGTATCTGCCTATCAGCAGAGAACCTTTCAGCTGTCCTTTTAAATAATATCTTAATTGTCCAATATGATGGACTTTTCTCAGTCTTCATCCTTCTTGACCTGTCTGAAATGTTAGCAGAGTATCCTTAGCAGTATCTTCCTGGTTACTCTCTTCTTGGATTTTTGATATTCTGTTCTTTCTTGGTTCTCATCCTAGCTGTCTGTCCTAACTCCTTCTCAGTCTCCTTCGCTAGATCATCAACTGTATCATGCCTACTAACTGTGGGTGTAACCCCAACCCTAAATTCTGAATCTTATTATTTCTCTACAGTCTCTCTTGGTGACTTCATCAGTTTCCATGAATTTTATTATATCTGTGTAGATACAGATGACTCTCGGATCTATACGTTCAGTCCTAGAGCTTCGGAGGCACATCTCCCATTGTCTGGAAGAAAATTTAAATTGGTTATTTTATAACCAACCTCAGTATGTCCCAAACTGAATTTTATTTCCCCTCTAACTCCTTACCTCTATCCAGGGTACCATATCCTTCTATTTACCATTTACCAAGGTTAACAACCTTAGTGTAATCCTCAACTACTCACTGTCTCTTACTTCCTATATCCAGTCAATTGCCAAATTTGGTCATTTCTATCTCTACAATATCTCTTGCATCTACCCCTTAATCTCTACTCATACATCCACCTTGCTACTTCAGATCTTTATCTCCTCTTACCTGAACTTCAATAGTCTCCCAATTGTTCTGACTCAAAGTTCTCACCTCTCTAATCTCTCCCTACACAGCTGCCAAAGTGGTGTTCCTAAACTATAGGTTTGATGATGTCACTCATCTATTCAATAAACTTCAATGTCTCTCTATCGCCTCTAAGATCAAATATAAACTCTTCAGTTCAAGTTCTTCACATCTGCCCCCAACCTACTTTTTAAAATATGTAGTGTTCCCTTGCCCACATGTTTTGTTCTAGCCAAAATGCCCTTGCTTCTATTTCTTACATACATCACCTCATCTTCTGCCTCCGTGTCTTTGTATTAGCTATCTCCCATGCCTGAAATGCACTCCTTCATCTCTGTCTCTTAGAATCAGTTAGTGAGTCAACAAACATTTATTAAGCATTTACTATGTGGGTGAGGCATTGTGCTAATCTTGGAATTACAAAGAAAGTCAAAAGTGGTTCCTGCCATCAAAGTTCACATAATTAGAATCCTTTAACACTCTGTTTCAGTGACATCTCCTACAAGAATTATATCCTGATTGCCCTAGTTATTAAAGCCCTCCCCCTAAAAATTACCTTGCATTTATTTTATATATATATATATATATATATATATATATATATATATATATATATATATATATATATATAAATACATATATATATACATACATATATATACATATATAAATACATATAAGTACATATATCATATATGTACTTATTTATCTATATGTTATCTTTCCTGAAAGAGCATATATTCTATGAGGACAGGACTATTTCATTTATGTTTTATATTCCTAGCACTCAGGGCCTGGTGTATAGTAGATTCATTATAAATGTTTTCTGATTAATTGGTTGATTGATTTCATTTATTTGGGGTTTCTTTATATCATCTGATTTTATTTAAATTGATATCAATATAAGCATGGTTGAGTTTCTCCAGCAGTATAACGGCAAATCAAGACAAACAGCTCCTATTTAGGGTACCAATAATTAAGCTAATGTTCCTATACTGTTTAAGCATTGTGTAATTCTAAATAGCCTCTGACTCCTTTGTGACTATTTCATCTCTGTCCCTGTAGAATGAGAAGGATGTCATTGCGGACCTGATGAGTTATTATGCATTTTTATCTGTTTCATGGGTTACCATGACAAAGAAATCAGAGTCTAGAGAAGAAAACCTGCTCATGATCAGGATTTCTATCCTTGGCTAGACTAGTCCTTGGAAAGTAGGATCAACGCCCAGCTTGATAGAATCTACCAGAGTTCCCACTCTTCTGGGATAGTCCTTGTTAACCCACATGTAATAGTTAAACATTGGAGGAGGACTTTCATGGAGACAAGCAAAGATTAACATCCACAAAACAACAGGTCCCAAAATGTATTTTGTTGCCAGTTAACCGTAAAGTATTTATAGAGCCTAACACTATTAGGTAATTCCTAAGAATGCTTAGCGCCATGATTGTGCTACTTACAGATAGTTCTACATAGATATTGTTATTTACCCCTCCATTCTTTCTCATTCTGTGTGATTTGTATTAATGTCTTTACACAAATTTCTTAATAAGTGCTCTCTCCCTCTCCATCCCTCTCTCTCTCTCTCTCTCTCTCTCTCTCTCTCTCTTCCTCTCTCTCCCTCTCTCTGTGTCTCTCTCTCTGTTTCTCTCTCTTTCTTTCTGTCTCTCTCTGTCTCTGTCTCTCTCTTTCTCTGTGTGTGTGTGTGTGTGTGTGTGTATCTCTGTTTCAACAATCTGGCTAGCAGCTTCTGTGGGGGTGTAAGATTCACCCACAGCCAGCACCCAGAAAGCTGCCAACAGCACAGGTTCTTTTGATCTGCTTAACTAAGGAAAGCAAGGTGAAGGGGTTGACAAGCTTACTTTAATTCAGCATACAAATATCATTCCCTTAGTTCAAGGGAAGAGACCAGCACACTGAACTTCAGAGCAAATTACAAACAAATTACAAACATTAACAGACAGACCAAATACAGATTCATAGTTACCAACATCTAGGTTCAGCCTGGGAGCTCAGAACAAGGGCTGGCCCAGAGTCATACGCACCACCACAGCTGTAGGAAAGAGAGCTCCAAAGAACAAACAGCCAACCCCTGGTTTTTATATTTTTTTCAGCGTCAGGGGTGAGTCACACATGTGACTCACCCACGTGACCTAGAATCGTCACAAAGAGGAGGACTTAAACCCACGTGGTCTAAAAGCCTCTGCTCTCCCAAACATGTAAACTAGGCCCTCCCTGGAGTTAGCCCCACCTTGGGCCCCACCTTAGTTGCCAATTCACACCCGCATAGGTTTTATACCTAATAGGGGTTTGGGCCTGGGCTTAGCACCTAGTAAGGATTACTCAAAGAAAACAAAGGCCATTTTGCTTACCAACACAACACTCTCTCTCTCTCTCTCTCTCTCTCTCTCTCTCTCTCTCTCTCTTTCTCTCTCTCTCTCTCCCTTTCCCTCTTCCCTTAAGTGGAAGAGTGATTGATTCATAGATTAATTGTTCTATAAACTGTTCAATATCTGAATCAATGGATCTATAGATATATTGGGTGACTAATTCAATGAACTGCTCATTCACAATCTGAGTAATAATGGATTTAAAATCTACTTAGTTTTTTTTTCTTTCTTCCCCCAGCATGGATGGTTAAATTAATCTCTAAGCATCAATGATTTCAGTGAAGAACTTTTGTAATGTTCCAGGGGTCAATTCAATTAGTACAATATCACCTGAAATTAGGAGCCTTTGAGGAACTTGTTGGCAATAGAGAATCTTCTTTTACTTGGATTTTAATCAGGATATCTTCCATAGCACTGGTAAGCACCCTCTATGAGCATATGCCTTCTACTTTGCTTAATGTTGATGCTCTGAAGATCACTGAACAAAGAAATCTTGATACTCACGTATATAAAATAGCATAATTAATTCTTAATTTGTGTGCCTTCCTCTACTGAGGGCCTCCAGTTTTTCCTATATGTAGTTTCTTTGTACATAGTTGTTTAGATGCTATGTTCCTTATTAGACTGTGAGCTCTTGAGATCAGTGACTCTGTTTCCCTAATGCTTGGCACATAATTGATATTTAATAAATGTTTATTTGCTGACTGATTATTGTATAATTTTAATGGGTAATGATGAAACTTAGAGCCTTGTCCAGGCCCATAAGCAATTTATATCTAGGTGGGGAAGGAAGATAGTATATGATCAAGTTCTAATTCTGCTAATAAGTGAAACAAGATTTTTTTAAATGAATAGATCATTGATAACTTTTAAGACTAGAGCAAAGATGGCAGAGTAGAGAAGACACTCAGCTGAGCTCTCACAAATCTTTAAACAACATTAAAATAATACCTCAAATAGAATTCTAGAGTGGCAGAGTCAATAAAAAATCAGAGTGAGACATTCTTCCAGTCTATTACAGCATACGAGGTCAGAAAGAAAGATCTGTGATAGAGAGAGGTTGCCCCATAGCCCATGTGGATGAACAACAGTGGTAGGACTAGGTGGTAGTGACAGAAGCAACAGCATTTTTGGGAGCTCTCAAGCCAAATATACTAAAGGGACCTTGCCACTAGTCAGAAAGAGATTACAAGGTACCCCTGCATTAGTACTAGATGCAAGACCAAATGCTGTTTGGCATCTCCATTGCCTAGACCCACTTCTAGGTCATAGTTCAAGGGGAGAGAGAAACACTTTCAATCAAGAGGTAGTGGGAGCCCTGAGAGACAACTGCTTTACATCTCCATTGCCTATAACCACTTCTAGGTCACAGTTCAAGGGTGGAGAGCACTTTTAGTCAAGGCAGAGTGGAAGCCCTGAAGGGTGGTATCACTTCTAGGGCCAAGGAATCAGGGATTCTGAGTAACAGTATAGTTTCCTGTCCTAAGGGAGGAGAGATCCTGAGGAGCAGTACCAATTACAAACCCAAGGGATCAGGGGCCCTCCCTGGGTAAGGAACCTTTAGAGTGCAGACCAAGAAAGCAGTGACTGCACTTCTCCCTAGATTACGCCACCTGGGTAGCACCAAAAACTTCCCAAACTCCAGAATTAGCTCTAAAAGCAGCAGTGTGAAAAAGTCTGAAGTTTGAAACAGTGCTTCTCTCCCTGCCCCCACACCCCCTCCTGTCACACAAGGAACAGAGCCCAACATTAACATAAAGTTCAAAATCAAGAAATAAGGTGAAAAAAATGAGCAAACAACTGCAAAAGAACCTGACCAAAAAAAAAAAAAAACTACTATGGTGACAGGGAAGATGAAGACAAAAAGTCAGAAGCCAATGAAGTCAAAATAGTTACAAGCAAAAGCCTCAAAGAAAAATATGAATCACACAGAAGCCCAACAATAATTCCTGGAGGAGCTAAAAAATTATTTTCAAAATAAATAAGAATGGTAGAGGAAAAATTAGGTTAATAAATGAAAGCAAAAGAAGAAAATTACAAAAATACAGTTAATAGCCTGGTAAACAAGGGACAAAAAATACAGAAAATAACACCTTGAAAAAGCAGAATTGGCTAAAATTTTTTAAAGAGGTACAAAAATTCACTCATGAAAATAATTCCTTAACAATTAGAATCGGTCAATTGAAAGACATCAAGAAATACTCAAACAAAGTCAAAAGAATGAAGAAGAAAAAGGAAATGTGAAATATTTCTCAGAAAAAAACAACTGACCTGGAAAACAGAAAGAGGAGATTAACTTAAAAATTATTGGATTACCTGAAAACCATGATCAAAGAAAGATACAGACATCCTATTTCAGGAAATTATCCAGGAAAACTGCCCCAATATCTTAGAACCAGAGGGTAAAATAGAAATTGAAAGAATTCACCAATAACCTCCCGAAAGAGATACCCAAAGGAAATCTCCCAGAAATATTATAGCCAAATCTCAGACCTTCCAGGTCAAACAGAAAATACTTCAAGAAGCCAGAAAGAAAACATTCAAATGGTTGAAATGGAAACTGTAGAGCCACAATCAGGATCATACAAGTTTTAACAGCTACCAAATAAAAGGAGTGGAGCACTTGTAATATGGTCTTCTGGAAGGCAAAAGAGTTGGAATTACAACCAAGAGTAACTTATCCAAGCAAAAATTACTATAATCCTTCAGGGGAAAAGAGATATTCAATAAAATAGAGGACTTTCAAGCATTCCTGATGAAAAGACCAGAGCTGAATAGAAAATTTGACTTTCAAATACAAAACTCAAGAGAAACATAAAAAGATAACCATGAAAGAGAAATCATAAAGATCTCAAGAAGATAAAACTTTTTTACCTTTCTATATTGGAAGATGATACACATATCTTCTGAGAACTTTATCATTATTGGAGCATTTAGGAGGATTCTACACAAAAAAGAGGGCATGGGAGTGAGTTGATTTTGTTTGAATGATGAATAAAATGAAGAGGTGAGAAGGACAGATGGTTCTTGAAGAAAGGAGGGAGAAGAAAAATAGGGAAGATTATCTCACATAAAAGAGATGTGGAAGGAAGAGCTTTTACAATAGAGAGGGGAAATGTGGGTGTGGGACTGGGCAGTGCTTGAACCTCACAAATCTAAACTGGTTCAAAGAAGGAAAAAATAGAAACATACTCAACTGATAATAAAAATCTGTCTTATCCAACAGGGAAGTAGGGGAGAAAGTACAGAGGGAGATTAATAAAAATGAGGGAAGAAAAAAGAAAGTAGTAGTCAGAAGCAAAACAAACTTCAGATGAGGGATAGAATAAAGAGAGAGAAAGATAAAAAGAAGAAAATAGAGAGAAATGCACAGTTAGTAATCATAAATGTGAATGTTAATGGAATGAACTTATCCATAAAATGGAAGCAATAGCAAAGTGAATTAGAAACCAGAATCCAACAACATGTTGTTTACAGGAAACACACTTGAAACAGAGAGAAACCCACAGAGTTAAAATAAGAACCTGGAGCAGAATCTTTTATCCTTCAGCTGAAATAAAAAAGACAGAGGTTGCAATCATGATCTCAGCCAAAGCAAAAGCAAAAAAAATGACCTAATTAAAAGGGATAAGCAAGGAAATTGCATCTTGCTAAAAGGGACTATAGATAATGAAGTAATACCAATACTAAAATTGTATGTGTGCATGCACACCAATAGTAGAGCATCCAAATTCTTAAAGGAAAACTTAAATGAGTTAGAAGAGGAAATAGACAGTAAAACTATACTAGTGAATGACCTCAACTTTCACCTCTTAGAACTAAATAAATCAAATTTAAAAATACAGAAGAAAGAAGTTAAGGAGATATATAGTATTTGTTAAAAGTTAGATATGATAGACTTCTGAAGAAAACTGAATGGAAATAGAAAAGAGTATACCTTCTTCTCAGTTTTACATGGCACCTTCACACACACACACACACACACACACACACACACAAATGATCATACATTAGAGCATTAAAATTTCACAATCAAATGCGGAACAGAAATATTAAATGCACCCTTTTTAGATCATAATCTGATAAAAATAGCGTTCAATAAATGATCATGGAAGCATAGATTAAAAGATAATTGGAAATTAAGTAATCTAATCCTAAAGAATGAGTGAGTCAAAGCACAAAATATATATGTTGAAATAAATAATTAATAAATCAACAAAGAGAATGACAAATATGAGACAACATTCCAAAATTTGTTGGATATAACCAAAGTAGTACTTAGGTGAAAAATCTAGATCTCTAAATCCTACATCAATAATAAAAAAGGATCAATTAATTGGGCATTTAATTAAAAAAAAAACAAAAAAAGAACAAATTTAAAATCTCTAATTAAAAACCAAAATAAAAAATTGTGAAAATCAAAGGAGAAATTAAAAAAATTGAAAGTTAAAAAATTGAACTAATAAGTAAAAAGAGCTGGCTTTATGAAAAAGACAATAAAAGAGATGAATCATTATTGGGTAATTTGATTAAAAAAAAAGAAAATCAAATTGCTAGTATCAAAAATAAAAAGGGTGAAAACACCACCAGTGAAGATGAAATTAAAACAACTATTAAGAGTTATTTTGCCCAATTACTCAGTAAAACTGACAATCTAAGTGAAACCGATGAATATTTACAAAAATATACAGAAGATAAAATAGATTACATAAATAGTTTTATTTTAGAAAAAGAAATTAAATAAGCTAACAGTAAGCCCTCTAAGAAAAATTCCCCAGGACCAGACGGATTTTCTAACTATTTAGGGAACAATTAATCCTAATACTTTGTAGACTACTTGAAAAAAATAAGTCAAGAAGGAGTCCTAACAAATTTATTTTATGACACAAATATAGTATTGATACTTAAACCAGGAAGAGCAAAAACAGAGAAAGAAAACTATAGATAAATTTCCTTAATGAATACCAATGTAAAAAATTTAAAATATTAGCAAAAAGATTATAGCTATACATCACAAACATCATACACTATGACCAGGTAGGATTTATATAAGGAGTTCAGGCCATGTTTAGTGTTAGGAATACTATCAGCATAATTGACTGTATCAATAACAAAAACAAAAATCATATGATGATCTTAACATGCAGAAAAAACTTTTGACAAGATATATCCATTCCTATTATAAACATTAGAAATCACAGGAATCAATGGAGCCTTTCTTAAAATGCTAAATAACTCTATCTAAAAGCATCAACAAGCATTATCTGTAATGGGAATAAACTTGAAACCTTCCCAAGAGTGAAGCAAGGATGCCCATTATCACTAGTATTGTTTTATATTGTGCTAGAAATGATAGGTATAGCAACAAGAAAAGTAAAAGAAATCAAAGGAGTAAAAATAGTCAATGAGGAAGAAAAAACTATCAGTGTTTGCAGATGGTATACTTAGACAATTCCAGAGAATCAACTAAATGACTAGTTGAAACAATTAACAATGTTAGCAAAGTTGCATGATATAAGATAAACCTACATAAATCATTAGCATTTTTATATACTCCCAACAAAAACCAACAGGAAGAGATAGAAAGAGAAATTCATTTTAAAATAATTGCAGAGAACGTATAATACTTGGTAGTCTATCTGCCAAGACAAACCCAGGGATTATATGAACATAATTAAAAAAAAAAATTCTCACACAAATAAAGACTTCTAAACAATTAGAGAAATATTGATTGCTCATGAGTAGGCTGAGCCAATGTAATAAAAATGACAATTCTATCTAAATTAATTTACTTATTCAGTGCCATACCGATCAAGCTACCAAAAATATTTTATAGAGCTAAAAAAATGGTAGTGAAATTCATCTGGAGGAACAAAAGGTCCACAATATCAAGAGAATCATTTTTTTAAAATGTGAAAGAAGGTGGCCCAGTAGTGTCATATTTCAAACTATATTACAAAATAGTAATCATGACAACAATCTGGTATTGGCTAAGAAATGCAGTGGTAGATCAATGGAATAGATTAGGTACACAATATACAGTTATTAATGACTATAGTAATCTATTCTTTGATAAACCAGAAGACCCAAGCTTTGGGAGTAAGAACTCAATGTCTGATAAAAATTGCTGGGAAAATTGGAAAGCATTTTGGCAGGAACTAGGCATAGATCAACATATCACACCATATATACCAAGAGAAGATCAAAATGGATAAATGATTTAGACATAAAGGGTGATATAAGTAAATATGGGGAATATGTAAAAATGTACCTGTTAGATCTATGCATAAGGGAAGAATTTATGACCAAATAAGTGATAAAGAAGATTACAGGAAGTAAAATAGATGACTTTGATTACACAAAATTAAAAAGTTTTTGCACAAAAAAACCAATCCAAGCTAAAATTAGAAGGAAAACAGGAAAGTGGGGGGAGATTTTATAGCACGTTTCTCTTAAAAACTCCTCATTTCTCAAATACATGGTACACTGAGCCAAATTTATAAAAATAAGTCATTCTAAGAGCCAAGATGGTGGAGTGAAAGCAGGGATATGCCCTAGCTTTTGCAAAATTCTTTCAGATACCCCCAGGAGTAGCTGCTGCAGGGTCTGTGCTTCTGTCTCACCTAGCTCGGACAGACTCCCATCCTGCACAGAGAGGCCTGGGGATCAACACTGCAGAAGGCTGGCTGGGCCTGCTCCTGTTCTGGTATGGTGCTCCAGTATGTCAGGGGTGTTTTTGTGCACTCAGTCCTCTCCCGGCCCAGTGAAACAGATCCCTCTCTTTCTAGGCTCTCCTGACTTGGAAATCTGCCACACTCTGTCTCCTAGTGAATTCTACCTCTCTCAAATCTGTTCAGAATTACTTATCAAGAGGTATCCTAAATCAGATCCTAAACGTTTGAAACTCACCTCCTTGAACTTCTGAGAGCCAAGATGACTGCATAAACTCTAAGAGCTCTCATCCCTCCTTTGAATAACCCAGAGAATACTGCCCTAGGAGAAACCTTGGAATAGAGGAACCAGAAGTGGAGGTTCAGTAGTCTTTTAGCTCATGAAGCTAGGGAGAGCCCCTCGTGCAGTGCCAGAAGGACAACAGTGCAGAAAGGGAAGCATCCTAGCAAGCCCCACCTTAGCAGACCAGCAGGAGTTCCTGAGCCCCAGGGGAGTGGAGCTGGAAGCGCCAACACCAGGACCCCAGGCATGCCTTCACACAGCCAGGGGAATTGGCAGAGGCCAGCGCAGACTGATCACTGAGGCCACTGGTGCTATATAGAGCAGCCCTAGGGGAAGAAGAGACTGCCAGCAGCTAGAGTACACCTCACCCTGTGAGCTGAAGTGTAACCCTGGGGAAACTCAGAAAGACTTCACTGAGCCTCAATCTTTGGCATGCACCAGCCACCTCCAGCTCAGCACCAGGTCAACTGTAGCAGTATATAGCTTCTAGCTGACAAAACCAGAGTCCACAGCACACAAAGCCAGTAACCAGGCCTCTAGCTCCCAATACAAGAAGCTTGGGACAGAGCCCACTGGGCCCCAGAAGCAGAGATCCACTTGAAAACCCAGGAAAAAAGGAACCACCAAGAAGAAGCAAACTAGAAAAGACCATTGAGTTGTATTATGGGGACAGAGAAGATCAAAATATGAATTCAGAAGAGGACAGCACTGACACTATACTCACATCTGAAACCTCTAAAGGGAATATGATCTGGTCTCAGGCACAAAAAGCATTCTTGGAAGAGCTCAAGGAGGATTTTAAAAGCCAAAGAAGAGAGGTAAAAGAAAAATTACAGAACTTAACAGGAGAAAATGACTCCTTGAAAAGTAAAATTGGCCAAATGGAAAGAGAGATTCAGAAGCTATCTGAAGAAAATAATTTGTAAAAAATTAGAATTGGGCAAGTAGAAGCTAATGACTCTATGAGGCATCAAGAGTCAGTCAAACAATAGAAGAAAATGTAAAATATCTCATTGGAGAAACAACTGACCTGGAAAATAGATCTAGGAGAGATCATCTAAGAATTATTGGTCTACATGAAAGCCATGATGAAAAAAGAGACTGGACAGTCTCTTCCAAGAAATCATCAAGGAAAAGTTCCCCACAGTCCTAGAACCAGAAGGTAAAATCATCATGGAAAGAATCCACCAATCACCCTCTGAAAGAGATCCCAAATTGAAAACTCCATGGAATATTGTAGCCAAATTCCAGAATTATCAGATCAAGGAGAAAATACTACTAGCAGCCAGAAAGAAACAATTCAAATATTGTGGAGCTACAGTCAAGATCATACAGGACCTTGCACTACATTAAAAGACAGGAGGAATTGAATTATCATATTCTGAAGGTCAAAGGAACTTGGACTACAACCAAGGATCAACTATCCAGCAAAATTGACCTTGATCTTTCAGGTAAGGAGATGGATATTCAATGAAATAAGGGAAATCCATACTTTGCTGATGTAAAGGCCGAAGCTCAATGGAATATTTGGTCTTCAAATACAAGACTCAAAAGAGGTATAAAAAGGTAAATAGGGGAGAAAAAACCTTGTTATCCAAAAAGAGCAAACTGTTCACATCCCTGTACGGGAGGATGAGATTTGCTAATTTTGAGAATGGTATAGTTAGTATGACATCTAAAAGGGATATACATACACAGATGGTGTGGGCATAAATTAACTGATGTGATGTCCATCACCACCTCTATTATTCAATTTGGTACTAGAAATACTAGCTTTAGCAATAAAAGAAGAAAAAGAAATTTAAGGAATTAGAAAAGGCAAAGAAGAAACTAATGTATCACTTTTTGCAGGTGATAGGATGATTTACTCAGAGAATCCTAGAGAACCAAGTAAAAAAAAACTACTTGAAAGAAAATAACACCTTAAAAAATAGACTACCTCAAATGGCAAATGAGTTCCAAAAAGTCAATGAGGAGAAGAATGCCTTGAAAGACAGAATTAGCCAAATGGAAAAGGAGGTCCAAAAGACCACTGAAGAAAATACTACCTTAAAAATTAGATTGGAGCAAGTGGAAGCTAGTGATTTTATGAGAAATCAAGATATTATAAAACAGAACCAAAGGAATGAAAAAATGGAAGACAATGTGAAATATCTTATTGGAAATGCCACTGACCTGGAGAATAGATCCAGGAGAGATAATTTAAAAATTATTGGACTTCCAGATTAGGAGGGAAGCAGAAAATTGGGAAGGAATTTTTGCAACCAGTGTCTGTGATAAAAGCCTCATCTCTAAAATATACAGGGAACTAAGTCAAATTTATAAGAATAAAAGTCATTCCCCAATTGATAAGTGGTCAAAGGAACTGAACAGGCAATTTTCAGAGGAAGAAATTAAAGATATCCATAGTCATATGACACAATGCTCTAAACCACTATTGATTAGAGAAATTCAAATCAAAACAACTCTTAAGTACCACATCTCTCCTGTCAGATTGACTAACAGGACAAAACAGGAAAATTATAAATGCTGGAGAAGATGTGAGAAAATCAGAATGCTGTTACATTGTTGGTGGAGTAGTGAACTGATTCAGCCATTCTGCAAAGCAATTTGGAACTATACCCAAAGGGCTATAAAATATGCATGCTATACACATTTTATACCACTTCTAGGGCTTTATCCTAAAGAGATTACACAAGTGGGAAATGGACCAGTATGTACAAATATATTTATAGCAGCTCTCTTTGTGGTGGCAAAGAATTGGAAACTGAGGGCACACCCATCAATTGGGGAATGGCTAAACAAGTTTTGATATATGAATGTAATGGAATACTATTGTGCTATAAGAAATGAGGATCAGACAGACTTCATAATAACCTGTAAAGACTTACATGATCTGATGTTGAGTGAGGGAAACAGAACCAGGAGAACATTATATACTATTACAGATACACAGTATCTGTGATGACTAACTTCAATAGACTTGGCTCTCCTCTGCAATACAAGGTTCAAAGACAGCTCCAAAAGACTCATGACAGAAAAAGCTATGCACATCCAGAGAAAGAATTATGGAGTCTGAATGCAGATTGAGGCAAACTATTTGCTCTCTTTTTTCCCCTTCTTTTTTGGTTTTGTTCCTTCTTTCTTATGATTCATTCCATTGGTTATAATTTTTCTTTACAATTTGACTATTGCACAAATAAGTTTAATGGGAAGGTATATGTAGAGCCTATGTGCCATCTTGGGGGAAGGGGGAGGAGAAGGAGGAGGAGAAAATTTAGAACTCAAAAACTTGTGGGACTAAGTGGTGTAAGGTAAAAATAAAAAAATAAATTTTAAAAAAGTCCCTAGAGAGGTCACCTAATGCAACTGAACAACTGAACAACAAATAAGCACCATTTTAGAAAGGCAACAGTGTACAATATGGTCTACAATAGAAGTGTCACATACCAAACTTCCCAGTGGGATGTGAGGCCAATCAGTAAGTGAAAGATCTTTCCTGCCCATTCAAAAGGCCTCAGGTGGGGCCAATTAAGGGAAGCTTGCTCAGTGGTTTGTTTGTAGGCAGGCCTACTCCCTTTACTTACTAGGCACTAAGCCTCAGGCCCACACCCTTTTGCTAATTGAGCATGAACCCCTCAGGCCCTAAAAAATGTATATACTTGCAGAAGGTAGCCATTGAGGACAGAGAGTTCAGAAGTCAGAAAGAGAAGCCAGAATTCAAAATTCAACCCAAGGAAAAGGAGTAAGAACTCTGAGTCGACAGAGCTGCAGAAGAGAATGTTGAGTGGAGAGTGAAAACCAGGGAGCTTCAGAGACCAGAGAACTGAGATGTGAGAGAACACAGGCAAGCAGACAGTTAACTTTCATGAGTGACTGTTTACTGGAAGGTCCTAGCAGGGGGGAAGGTTACCAGATGACCTGGTTCCTTGCTATCATAGTGTGTTATAACTTCCTTATTGCTACATTGAAGTGGGCTTACTGGTTTTGGAATATAATTACTGCTATATCAAATTGGAGTTATTGATCTTGGGTTTGGATCCTCTGGTGTCTGAATAAATATTATACTTCCTTCTACCTAGAGAGTTTTTCATACTTTGAGATTCTGAACCATTCAGGCATGTTCATGATCATCCTCGAGGTCATGAATCTTGCCTTACTGATACATGGGACCAACCAGATTCAAATGAAATTGGGAAATGTTTCACAAAATAAATTAAAATATAGTACAACAGAAAAAAGTCCTTCCCCAGTTGATAAATGGTCAAATAATATGAACAGGTAGTTTTCAGAAGAAGAAATCAAAGCTATCAAAGTCACATAAAAATACTCTAAATCACTACTGATTAGAGAAATGCAAATTAAAATAACTCTGAGATACCACCTCACACATGTCAGATTGGCTAACAGGACAGAAAAAAATGACAAGTGTTGAACAGGATGCCAAAAAATTGACACAGTAATGCATTGTTGGTGTAGTTGTGAACTAGTCCTATTATTTTGGAGACCAATTTGTATAAAATTGTGCATACCCTTTAACCCAGCAATACCTAGCAATATCACTACTTCATCCATATCCCAAAGAGATCAAAGGAAAGAGAAAAGGAGGTATCTATACAAAACTATTTGTACCTCTGTTTTTGTGATGACAAAGAATTGGAAATTCAAGGGATATCTATCAATATAGGTGAACACGTTGTGGTATATGATTATGATAGAATGTCGTTGTTGAGTCATTTCAGTTGTCCCTGACTCTTCATGACCTCTTTTGGGTTTTCTTGGCAAATTTACTGGAGTGGTTTGCCATTAACTTCTCCAGCTCGTTTTACAGATAAGAAAATGAAGCAAACAAGGTTAAGTGACTTGCTTAGAGTCACATGGCTAGTAAGTGTCTGAGGCTGCATTTGAACTCAGGTGTTCCTAACTCCAGACCTAGCACTCTACCCACTGTGTCACCTAGCTGCCTGTGATGAAATACTATTGTGCTATAATAAATGATAAGCAGGAAAAACCTGGGAAGACTTATATGAACTCATACAACATGAAGTGAGGAGAACCCGGAGAACGTTGTACACAGTAACAGCAATGTTGTTAGGATGATTAACTGTGAAAGACTTAGTTGCTCTGATCTACACAATGGTCTGAGATGATTCAAAAGGACCAACGATTAAATATGCTATCCACCTCCAGAGAAAGAACTGTTGAACTCTGAATGCAGATTGAACCACCCTTTAAAAAGAATAATGCATTTTTATTGTTCCATTTTGTTTTGTTTTCTTTTCAACATGGCTAATATGGAAATACGTTTTGCATGACTACACATGTGTAATTGATATCAAATGGGGAGAGGCTCAAAGAAGAGAGAGGGAGAGAATTTGGAACTCCCAATTTTATAAATAATTTTACATGCCACTAGGAAATATTTAACCAAACAAATAAAAAGAAAAGAAGAAAAAAAGAGATAATTGTAGGCAACAGCTGTAAGGGAATATTTCACAAGACCAGGGCAACATTGTTATGACAAGAAGTATCTCAAAGGAATAAATCTAATGATGTACATTTAGGACCAAGTAAAAAGAGAAAAGTTAGATGACCCTGGATAAGTCACTTAATCCTGTTTATCTCAGTTTCCTCATCTGTCAAATGAGCTGGCAGAGAAATGGCAAACCACCCTAGTATCTTTGGCAAGAAAACCCCAAATGGGGCCATAGTCAGACACAATCGAAATAACTGAACCATAGCAACAACAAAAATTGCTTATTGATTGATCTTCAAAATTCCCTAACACTTAGCAGTGTAGTTCTCCATATAACTTCTTTTTAACCAATGGATATTGAATGAAGGAACAGAACAAATATTGTTAATGTGAAGAATTACCATGGAAACCGATCCAGTATTCACTTTATTCCCAGCATTTCCATCCTCCAGTCCTACCTTGGCTCTCTGACCATTGTTTCAGAAATCATGAGATATAGTTTTTTCCAGTTAATTTTTGTGTATACTGGGTTAATCTGGTTACCATTTTAATTCAAATTCCCTAAAGAAATTATGCAGATAATAACTAATGTGGAAAAGGTCTTCATTATAAGAGAAATGATTATTAATAACCAATGATTTGGGGACATCCAGAGTCCCCCCCCTTTTTTAAAGTCTTGATTTTAAAAGTCTAATCTCTTGAAGGACATTGCTGATAATGAAATTGGACTAAGTTTCTTGTTCAGATCCCACCCATGTAAGGTAGCTATTGTGTTCTGCTCAGGCTTGGATGTGGCATAAATTCTTAAGAACTAAATGGCATAGTCAAAGTTCGGGTCCAGCGTCTCATTGTAATATTTATTCTCTCATTAATTGTTAGCCAATCATAGTTGATTGCCATCCTTTTGAATGCTCCTCTTCCAAACGAATGTATTGGTCTTGAGCCCACCCCATGACTGTCTTTGTTGTAAGAGAGAGGCCAAATGACCATTTTTTAATTAAAATTCTGGCAGTAATAACAAAATGGTTAAATTATCCAGAAATTAGGTCTCTTGGACCTTTTAAAAAGCCACACATGAAAGAGCTCAGGATGTGATCCTCTTAGTAGTTGACATCTTTTTCAAAGATTGGGATATTACTCCTTCTACAATTCAGAGCCAGAACTATGCAAGCATTAATGGAGTAAGTTGTGCTCACTTACCCTGACTTTCAAACCTTTCATTGACCTGACATAAACTTGCCTTTCTAAGCTTAAGTCTCACAACCCATCTTCATGTACCTTATGCTTCACCCAAATGGACTATGAATTTTCTTGCTTTTGTGTATGTGTTCATTCTTTCTTTTCCTTCTGCTTGGAATTCTCTTTCCCCTAGTTTTATTTCTTTGGTTTTTATCCATCCTTTCAAGGGCTAATCAAGTACCATTTACTCTATGAAATTGTTGTTGAACCTCTTAGGCTGAAGTGATCTATCTCCTCTGAAACTCCATAGCATTTTGTTTACATCTCCTGCTACATTTTCAAAGTCTTTCTTGCAATATTCAATTCTATTTTCCCCAACAAACATTTCTCGAGTGCCTGCTACGTGCATAGCAGTGGTTACCACTAGGCAGCTAGGTAAGGCAGGGGATAGAATCGGGAAGATATGAGTTCACATGTAGCTACATATACTTAGTACTTATGTGACCTGGAGGAGTCACTTTATCTCTGCCTCAGTTTCCTCATCTCTAAAATGGGCATAATAATATCACCTCCCTGTCAGAGTTTCTGTGAGGAGAAAATAAAATATTTGTAAAGCATTTTGCAAAATACTGGCTAACATTATTACTATGTATCACCTACTATGCTAGTCACTGGGAATAAAATAAGGCATAGTCCTGGTCTTAAATGAACTTATGATCTAATATTTTAAAAATTATTTCCATATATCATTTCCTCTACTGGACTCTAAACTCCATGAGGACAGGGACCATGCCTTATTTATTGCATCCTCCGTAGCCTTGAACATAGCCTCGAAAATGTAAATATTTATTGAATGAATAGTTGGATGAATGAATAAATGAGAGAGAAGATATTCTTGTGATGTTGGAAAAAATGATCCTTAAGTATCTATGATTCTACTGATACTCTCTCCATCAAAATTGTCTCTCTGATTACACCATTGTCTATAGAAGGCCCCTGTTAAAATGAACATCTCTCCTGGGAAGAACAATGAATTGGAGAGAATGTTGCAAGCAGATGGAATGGGATAAGTAAAGGAACAGAATGAGAAGCACAATATGCATCTGGGGAATGGTTCATATTGGAGAATTTCATATTGATAGAAGCATAGGTTTCAGTTTGGGGAGTATTGGGGGGATAAGGCTAGAAAAGTAATTAAGAAGCACCTTGGCAAGAATTTATTGGTGCCACTCCTTTCAGCTCCAGAGAGTTGATTGTTAAATTTTCAGGATGAATATTTATACCTAGGAAATTGGCAAAGACTAAAAATCAAGGCTTTAAGTATTGTTTTGTTGATTATTTATACTTAAGAAAATGATGGAGAAAATATTAATAATGCTTATTAAAAAGTGTTTCTTGTGTATATTTTTTTCAGAGAGCCGGTTGTTAAATATTTATCCACAAAGCCCTAGCCCTAAGCTTTGGGCTAAAGAATTTGGACTGTATTTGATAAGCAATGGGAAATCACTGTGAGTAGAAGAATGACAGGATACAAAGAGTGTTTTTGAATAATTTCATGGCAGCACATAAAGATGAGCTAGAAGGAGTAGAGTCTGAAGATAAGGAGACCACTTAGGGTTTGCTATAGTTGGGATGGAAGATGATATTTTCTGAAAGCAGGGAGGTGACAACATATAGAGGCATTGCAAAGGAAGAACAAATCATACTTGGCAAATGATTGAATATGAGGGTTGAAAGGAAGGGAGGAATCAAAGATTAATTCTAAGTTTTAAGCCTGAATAGAAAAATGTTAATGCTAACAGTAAGAATAAAAAAGTAAGAAGTTTAGAGTGGCCAAGGTGGTTTTAGATTAGTGAGTCTGAGGCACTTGGAGGAACTTTATTTCTTTAGTTTGATAAATCAAAACAATGTCTGTTATGATAAATCATTCAATAAGGGCTTGCCGTAAAGAATAAATGATGAAATGTACTATGCACAACTATAAGATGAGGCAGTAGGGACAGAGAAAAGAATTGTCAATAGGATAGAGCAAGAGAATAATGGAAAAGCAATTTCAGTAGAGAGGGAGGTAATCAATTGCATCAAATGCAAGAGATGTCAGAGAAAATGAGGACTGAGAAAACGCTATTTAATGGAGAGTAAGGTAAGAATCATTGGGGACAGCAAGGGTAGCTTTCTTATTGATTGAGCCTTTATTTGGGGTCTTCAGATCATGGAAGTCATTGATTTCCAACACACGTTTACATATATTCCACTTAACAAATGCCTGTTGAACTGAATTACAGACACTACTAATTGTCTTTGGGGTCAGTCTCAGACAATTCTCTTTGGCTGTGATGTCGTTCATTTTTGCTGAAATGTGACAGGTTTAGTTTGTGACTTTGTTTGTTTTTTGGCATCCAGGGAAATCCAGAGGCAGAATAGGGAGCAATCATTTTTCCTCATCGCTAGAATAAAGTGGTGTTCTAAATAGCCTCTGAGGTCCCTTGTAGCTCTAGCTTTATGACCCTATTACAGTGGTAGAGTAGAAATAGAAATGGCTCTAGAGTCAGAAGGTTTGGGGTCAAATCCTATCTTGAAACTTACTACTTGTGTAACCTAGAGCAAGTTGCTTAACTTCCCTGGGTCTCATGTTCCCCATCTAAAACAATAAGCAAGTTAGGGGTCCCTTCTAGATCCAGATCTATGAACCAAAGTCCATTTCTTCTGCCATACCCAGCTTTAAGTAGAGGATGGCTATATGACATCTTTTCGGGGGCTATTTTATGTTATGCTTGTATAACATTCTTGAAGTAAGTTGTATGTAGTTTTTTTGTATTTAATGTGCTATAACAGCATCTACAATAATTTAGCAAATACTCTGAGTACAAGTTGTTCCCAACTTAAAAATGTTCCAGAAGTACATTTTTAAGTTGGTTGTTTACTGTTTCTATGGGGAAATTCATTCAAAGCTCTAAATTAGAATGCCAAGAACGCATCTCCCTCTGCTGCAGTGAGATTGTGGAAGTAGGATTCTTCTAATTCCAAGATACTAGTGATTGATCCTGTGGTCTGGGGCAAGGGCTCCAGCAAGGCTAGGGTTGAAGGAAAAGGAATGGGGGGTTGGAGATGAAGAACTGTCAGTCCTGAGATCCGCTGGGGGGAGATACCTAGTTTTTGACTGTCGCCCTGAACAATGTATTTCATTTCTCCCTTAGATTCCAGAAACTGGCTTTTGTTTTAGGGATTCCATGACTGGGAGAATGCTGGTGCATGGATGCAAAGAGGGTGAGAGGACACTGTCTTCTCCACTGAGCATAATTCCTATGATAGTAAAAAGTTGGAAGGTCAAAGCCGCTTGGTCAGAGAGCCCATATGGTCACACCCTGCCCCAAACCAGTCTGGAGTAAATTCTTTTAAGTAGTGATTTCCTCCTTCCATTTAATTCTAGACCCAGTTTCTGGTCTTTATTATTATTATTATTATTTTAACTAAAATAAAATAAACTGGTCATTTTCCTATACAGAGTATAATAGAAGAAGAGAATTGTACAAGAAATAGCAGATCTCCTATGTACAGCTTACTTTTCTTTGAAATAAATACTTGATTTAAGCCTTGATGTAATTTTTGAAGCTGTTGTACATATCTGTGATTCCTTCTGGCCTTCATTCCATGTAACCCAGTTCATCTCTATCGGTATCACTAGACTAACACAATGGGCTCTTTATCCAGGTGCATGTTGCATGTGAACAACAAGAATTCTTTAACCACTTTGTTTTTCCTCTAAGGATTGTTAAATCAATAGTAAGCTATCCAACTCAATTCAATGCCTCAATTCCCCTTAATGCCACAACAAGATGGACACACATGACCACCATTTTCTCTACTCAAAGGGTTCAGTTCTCCAGAGAAGACAAAAAACAATGAGAAAACCAATCTATTTTCCAGCAACTATCAAATGCCTATAGTATGCCAGGCATTGTGCTAAGCCCTGGGGACACAAATACAAGGAGTGAAAAAATCCCTATTTAAAGGGTTTTTTGAATAAAAGATTCCAGACACGCCCCTGGCAGAGGAGCAGAATCACCCAAGTGTAAGATGATCAGTCCTTCTGTGGAATCTTACTGAACTTCTACTCCATAATAATTTCTCAGGAGTCTGGAAAATATGGCCAGTCAGAATACCAGTATCAGAAGACACATCAGAAATTTCATTAGTGAACACCACTTAATTCCCATGCCTCTTATTCCTGTGAGATTCCAAATGCTTTGCTTTATTTTGCTTTTCTGTTAATTCTCCAAGACAAGCTACTTAATACGCTAGAGGACTTCCTCTGACTTTTACAATAACTAGAGGGCAGCACTTGTACTTCCATCTGTTATTTCTCATTCTTTCCATATAAACAGCACATATTTTTCCATATACTTGATGTTTCTCATACCTCTTCTCCTGCACATGTCATCATTGATAATATCCCATAGGCTATGGAGACCCACCATCCATCTTTTCATGGCCCTCTGGCAATTGTCATTCTTGTGAGAGTATTGTATTTCATAGTTCCCAGTCATATGATGTCACCCAGAGAAAACTGGTGTGAACTTGATGGCCTTTTGTGGTAGCAGACCATTAAAAGCACTGTGTAATTTCCAAAATTCAGTTCAACTATATTGCTTCCTCCTATTTGATTCTAAATTCAACTCATGTATCTCCGTCAGTATACTAACTCAATTGAATGTCCATCAAGCTGCATGCTATAATTAAGCAATATGCTTTCATTCACTTTGTTTTTCCCACATGAATTCTTAAAACTGTTGGTTTTTCCTGTAATTGGAGTCCAGAGGGTCATAGCCCTATCTTTTGCCAACCCAACTGGGCTGGGTTTGGAGACCTCCTAGACCAGCACCTACTGCCACATGTGGTAGCAATACTTATCTTACCTTTTCATTGAGCTGTCCTGAGAAAAACAATTTCCCCACCTCTCAGTAGCAATTACTCTCCTACACACAATGCTTCTTGCTGCTAGGACCCAATTCTGGACCAAGTTTATAAAAAGTATCTTAGAACATCACCTAACCCAATCTCTTCATTTTATAGAGGTTCAGCAAAGCTAAGAGACTTACACAAGGTTAAACAGATAGCAATTCACAGAGTTTAGATTTGACCTAATATCAAATGGAGCATTCTTTGTGCTCACTGTGTCACACAGGTCTTCAGATAATAGGCTTAACTAGTGATGAGGTCAGAATTGGGAGAGTGGTTCAAATGTGAAAGAATTCACTTGGACCTTCTCTGTAGCCGTTGGGAGCTTTATTGACACAAAAGCAGTGAGCCTGAGATTTAGCAAGGAGCTAAACAAAGGCACAGATATAGGAAAAGAGCCAGACTTATATAGACAGAAAGCTGTATAGCCTGTAAGATGATTTTAGGGTTTCTTATGGGGGTTGCAGATTTAGGGACAGGATGAGTCTTGCAAGATAAAGACACAAGACGAAAACGATGAATGACACAAGATAAGGGAGACAAGAAAATCTTATGACCCAGGATGGGGCGGGGAGAGAGAAAAGGAATTTTATGGTCCAGGATAAGGGGAAGTTTTGTGGTATTTTAAAATGAGGAAAAGAGACTTTAAGGCACCAGGGAAGGAGCAACTCAACTCTTAGGGCACCTTTGTATCAAGAGACTTTAGGACATCTTCAGGTTGGAGAATAAACCAGGGGCTTCACAAAGACAACCCTTAATATTTTTAACTCTTAGGACACTGTTTGTATCCAAATCAACTAGGAGTCAAATATACTGTCCAGTTGCAAATTATTTTGTGGGTATATGCAGTCCTTTACTATGTTAGGAGTTCAATTAGGGCTGTGGAAACCTAATCACCAGGTATCGACTAAGACATACACTCAACCCATGCTTACCTCTTACTCTACCACTGGCTCCATAGTGCTTAGGGTCAGCACAGACTGATGCCACTGCCCTGACACAGGTGCTGCCTTTCAACAACACAGGACACTAAAGGGGAGAGGACACAACCACCTGTTATGTCCCCTATTCTTTGTCCAGTAAATTCCATCTCCTCTAATGCCTATATTTGAGTATCACCAGCTGTCTAGGCAAAATCTCCCATCCTCTCTTACCACTCAATGTAATACAAGGTAAAGATGATTGAATTTTGGAGAGAGAGGACCTATGTTAGAATCCTGGCACTGCTGCTTTATGCCATGTGAATTTAGCCACTTCTTTGGACCTCAGATTCCTCATCTTGAGTGAGATGTCACTATAATCCCCTGCAACTCTGTTGAGGCTAGAATCTCTGTTGATCCAACTCTCTGATTCTAGGATTCTCATCACCCATCCCAGTCTCTGTCTTCCCATTTGTTTGTACACTTAGGAAACTCCAGTATAGAGTCTAAAAACTTCCTTCCATTCTAGATTTCATTTTTTCATGTTTTTCATGTCTTGATACTAATGGAAATCAGGATCCCTCCAAAAAACATCATATTCCTCACCACTTTCCCATAAAAGGAACTCTCTTTTTCATGTGGCACCCAAAAAAACTGAGCCAGGAGAAGGAAGAAGAAAACTTATTCATCCTTTTTGTTTCCTTCCATCCATCCATATCTCTCAGTGCAAATCCTTGTCCCTGTGATCTGCTCCAAGTCATTCTCCCTCCTTCCTCAAGTTCAGTTTTCATTCATGGTCTTTCTTCGTACCCTAATTCTGACCCTCATACTTGAGGTTTCCAAATTATATATTGATATTCTCTTGAAGACTCTGGCTTCATGAAGGCAGTGTGATTCTGAAGAATGATTGTTAGATCTGAATTCAGAAGATCTGCTCCAAATTCTGATACTTATTATCTGTGTGACCTGGAGCAAGTCTCTTTTACCTCTCTGGGACTCAGTTCCTTCATCTTAACATTAAAGGATTGATCAAATGCCTTCTGGGGTCCCTTCCAGTTTCGATCCAGTTCGATGAGATTGTGATCTCAAATTATCAGCCTTATTGCCTCCTATAACTTATATTTACCCTCTACCTCAGAAGCCCAAAAAGGTGATCATATCCTAAATCTCACCATCATCTATTACTATGTTATTTCTATAATGCTTAATTCTGAAATTTCCCTCATTGATCATCCCTCCTCCTTAACCTATTATTTGTCCTCTCTGTCACCACTAGTCTCTCTCTGCTTCTCCCTGTTCTCTCATTTTATCACCTAGCTCTGTCATATAGTAGCTTTGATATCAAAAGCAACAGAATTAATCAAATTGGATATATATGTAAAAAGATTTTAAAACAGGTTGAATGCTAGTTAACAAAAGGAGATTTATTTAGCCATAACTAAAAAAAGGATATTCAGCAAGGCTACAACATTGATTCAGTTGGATATAGGTTCCTCGTCCCTGTGTTGGCCATACTGGCCTGCTGGTCAGAAGCCTGAGGGAATTGCTACTGACTTCTTCTGCACTGGCTTCTTATGTATAAGCCACCAAGAAGCTACATCTAAGGCCTGAACCTTAGTCTCCCAGGCCAATTAATTCATTTCAAAGATTTGTTTCAATGCCTTTTAAGGAAAAACTAGCCTATGGCAGATATTACATATCTGGCAGATATCATGCCTCTCACACCATGAGACTGCTGAGTAGAGAAAAGCACTGAGAAGATGATACCTGAACAAGTTACATAAGGCCAGCAGATCACAGTGCAGAAAACCTTATGAGAGAATCTCATTGTGGACCTATGTTGGAAAAGATTCTTCAGTCATTGTCTCCTTTCCCATTTACTTCTCAATCCCTTGAAATCTGGCTTTCATTCTCATCACCTGACTGAAACTATTCTTTCCAAAATCACTAATGATCTCACTGCTGACTCCAGTGGCCTTTTCTCAATTCTCCTTCTTCTTGACTTCTCTGTATCATTTGGCAATGTTGACCACCTCCTCCTTCTGGATACTTTTGTCATCTCTAGATTTTCATGACATTTCTCCCTCTTGATTTTCTCTGTCTGATCAATTCTGTTCTCCTTTACAGGATTCTGGTTTTGTTCCCTATCTGTGAGTGTACCCCAGGGCTTTGTATTAGTTCTTCCTGTCTGTCTATAATCTCTCTTGGTGGTCTCATCAGCTTCCATGGATTATCCCTAAATATGCATATCCAACCCTCATCTCTCTCCTGAATTCCAGTACTATGTCTCCAGCTGCCCACTGGACATCTCCAAATGATGTCACTTTGGCGTTTCAAGCTCAACAGTCCAAAGCACAATTCACTATCACTCACCTCGTGCTAACCTTCGTATTTTTGCCAAGAGCACTTCTATTTTTCAAGTCACCCTAGTTTACAAACTAGCAGTCATTTTCAACTCTCCTCTCATTCAAACAACACATACAATCTGTTCATATTATACGCTTTTCTTCTCCCAACTCATAAGCCACCACTTTAATTTTGGCCTCTTTTCCAAACTACATATTAGTCTGGGCAGTGGGGTTGCTAATCTTCACAAAATCACGGAAGCTCAAAGTTGTGACAGACCTCTCCTCCTCTCCCAGCCCTCCCATACCATTTAGAGGACAAGACATGCTATATACATATTTTTTCCCAAACCTAGTAGAATATAGGTTCCTTAACAGCAAGGGATGATTTTTTTGTTTGTTTATATTCTCAGCTTCCAGAACTATGCTTAGCACATAATACATGCTTAACAAATCCTTATTGAATCGAATTTAATCCAGAGCACAGACATTGGAGAATATAAATTGTGGGCTATTGAGAGGCTGGAGGACACTGTAAGTCTTTAGGGCTCTGTAATTTGTATATGTAGAATATATAATTATTGATTTTTCTTTATTTTTAATAAAACTACCTTCTGAAACTCTCTGATCAGTGTGTGCCTCCAAGCCGGGGAATTGGCACCATACTGATTTATTATCCAATAGGGAGATTGTCCTGGAATTTCTGAGTGGATATTTGAGCCAAAAGAAATGTAATTCCCCTTCCTCACCATCTCCTACCCCTACCAGTTAAGTAATTCTGGCCCTTTATAGTGCCATGAACAGTTGATAACTCAAAAATTCCATCAATAAAAGCAAAAAAGGAATGGCAATTTATAATAATGAAATCTATACTTCCACCTACAAACTTTCTAACCTTCCTTTCCTTTAACTCCCCCAAATAGTAGGTTAGGTGGGTCCAAACAGAACAAAATTAAGTGGAAATTTTAGTAGTATCTGCTTGTTTGGTTGATGGAAGGAAAGTGCCAGTGGTAAGGAAAGTACAGATCCATCAAAGCATCAGTGGTTTAATGCTGAAAGTAATTCCAGAAGTCAAACACCCCTCCCATAACTAGTGGAGTAGAAGGAACACTGGGCTTACAATCTGATGCTGCTGTTGAGCACTTAGGTGAATTTAGGCATATTTCTCTTTATTCTCTGAGGCTCCATTTCTTTACCTGTAAGATAAGCTTTAAGGTAACTCCCAGTTCCAGACTTATAATCTTATTAAAAATGTATCCACCCTAACTTGTGTTTTTAGCCTAGGGCCCTAAGAGGTCAAATAACTTTGCTAGAGGAACCCAGCCAGGGCATGTCAGAGCAGGATTTGAACCTAGCTCTTCTTGACACAGGCAGTTCTATATCCACTAATCCATGCTGCCTCTTGCACATAGTTGACATTAGATATATATTTGTTAAAGTTCAATTGAATGAAATAGTACAGAAGGCAGCATGCTCCTTATAAGGTTTAAATAGGTAGGATTATACTGAACATGTTTTCACTTAAAAATATTAAAAGGAATTTTCCATGAAGGAAACTCTCCCATGATGCTGCACAGGAGAACTAGCTTGTAAATTGATATGAATAGCATGAATTTGGGAGCTCTAAGATGCAGTAGGGCTAAGCCAATTGGGTGTCCACACTAAGTTTGGCACCAACGAGGTGAGTCACTGGGTATAGAGGGCCACCAAAGTACCAAAAAAGGGGAAAACTTGCCCGTGCTGGAAAAAACAGAGTAGGCTAAAACTTCCATGCCAATCAGTATTGGGATTAATTCTATGAGTTGCCAAGTACTTCCAACAAGATAGAGAGAAAAAAAGAAAAAAATAACATGTATATTATATCTTGGGAAGTATAAATAGACAATTCTTCTCCTCACATTACAAAACCACATGTGGTGATATCTTCCATTTGATAGATCTAACAAACAGTCCCTTGGCATCTTTAGAATTTGACTGACATTCCTGAAATAATCAGGGAGGCTCCTGTGAGGCAGCTAGATTGTCAAAAATGTTGCTTTAATCAGACACATAACAAGAAGCTTTCTGGTAAATGATAAAATAATAATAACAGTCTCTGTGTATTTAGCAAATCCATCCATTCAGCAAGCATTTATTGACTGCCAACTATGTGACAGGGACTGGGCTAGTTACTGTGACTATAAAAACAAAAATTAGATAGCCCTGGCCCTCTAGAGCCCTGCATCCTACTTATGGGCCCTGGCAATGTGGAAGTGTGGGGGAGAGGGAGGGAATGGGGAGGGAGATTTGACACCTATATAGATAAGTAAATACAATATGCACACAGAATCCATGTCTCGTGGTTTGGGCAGAGGAGGACAAACAAGTAAATAGATCAGAAATGGCCTCTTGTAGGAGGTGATGCTTGATCTGAGCCTTGAAGCAAGCAAGATAAGAGTTGCAAGATGGGAAGAGGAGGAGGGGATATACTGTACAAAGACAAAGAATTAGGAAATGAAATGTCATGTACTAATCGTAGACTAGTTTGGCTACAGTACAGACTTCACAAGTGGGAATAATATGTGATCAGACTGGAAAGATGAACTGAGGTTAGAATGTGTAAAAGATTTTCAATTCCAAACAGAAAAAAAATTATATTTTATCCCAGAGGCAATGGGGAGCCATGCCAGACCTGGAATTCGAAAGACCTAGGTTCAAATCAGAGAACTAGACACAACTGAAAAACAACAACAAGATATGAGATGTTGTACAAATGGAAATGGATATATTGGGATATGTAGCATCATAGAGAATATGGAGTAAAGAATAGTGCTGAGGTTGTAAACCCAGGCAGTCAGAAAATGGTGGTGTTATTGAATGCTGACTCAAGTGACTTTTTGTTTCCAGCCCTCTGTGACGAAAAGCAGGGTGGGACTTTTGCTGTTTAATTGTGTGAGTGCTTCTCAGCACTAAGGCAATCAAGCACCTTTGATTGAGTCTTGCCTTTGTTTTACTCAAAATGTCTTTGATTGAATCTAGAGTCTTTGATGACCTGCTTAAATCATGGGAAGGCCTAGGTCACATGGGTTTGAGATGCATGGTTGTGATGCCCTCCGACCCTGAAGAAGCATGTGTGTGTGTGTGTGTGTGTGTGTGTGTGTGTGTGTACATATATACTTTGAGGTTAGCATTTTGCTTGGGGGCTCACTCACTGGAAGAGTGTTGTGTGATTTGATCAGATGAGACTCTGGGTAGCCATTGGAGTCCCCTGGTTTTGAAAAACCCAGATGTTGATGCTTCTCTCTCTGGTAGCTATGCATGTAATGTCTTGGACACACAGCTAGAAGCCCATCTGCTGATTTGTGTTATTTTGTTCTGTTTATATAATTTCTGCTTGTAATTTATGTTTGTGTTTTCTCTGAAGTTCAGAGTGCTGTCTTTTTCCCCTGAACTAAGTGAATAACATGTGTATGTTTAATTAAAGTGAGATTGTTAACACCTTAAAGCTGCTTTTCTTAGAAAAGCAGATCAAAGAGCCTGTCCTAGTAGCCCTCCTGTGTGCTGGTGTGATTGGTCTTACACAGCTGCAGTAGTGGCAAGTAGCATTGTTGTTACACCCCTCCTTGTCAGTCAGTGTTGGGAGAAGCTTTGTTAATGGAGGCTCTGCTGAGGAAGGTGTCACTCAGTCTGCAGCTTTTGAATTAACTGCTGTATATCACGTAGCAGTACCTGTTAAACCCCACTGGCTACTGGGTACATGCTGAAATACACATGGGAACTCTCTTCCCAAAGCACTGCTTTCTTAGGATTAGGATTAGGTTCTTCTTCATGCCTGTACACTTCTTGCCTTTCACAAGATTTCATTTCTTCTCTTTGCCACAGGACTGGGAGAAGGCTACCATATTTATCATACCCTCACAATCCCCAGGGGCTAGAGTAGTCAGGCCTTTGGGAATTTCTGTGTGCCAGCAAAAACCAAACTCTAAAGAGCTAATCAATGTTGCAGTGGGTACCTCCTCACTTGGGATCTTGAAGGAAACGCTGATGATTCAATTGTTGGGTATGTTCCAGAGGAGATTTTTGGTTACGCACAAGCTGGACTAGATTTCCTCTCAGGTCTTTTCCAGCACAGATTCCATAATTTCTGAAAAATTTTGGTTTTTTTTTTTTTTACAGCAAATATAAAACATTTCCATGTTTAGAGCCAGCTATGTCCAGCTGAGTGAGCTCTCACTTTTCTGCGTTTCCCTTCAGGAGGAGTTTTATGTCTAGCTTCCACATTCATTTTCTTCCATGAAAATCTGCAGGATGGGGGATAGGCCAATTATCCCAGATTCTCTATCACTGTTGGAAACACGCAGATTAGGAATAACCAACTTACTCATGGACCCTTTCTATTGATCCAGTTGAACTGCAGCATAACCCCAGTCAGTCACTGACAAGAGTGAGCTTTGAAAGAGTGATTTTATGAACAAAAAAATTCCCAGAAGGTTAGTGGGTGGGAAGAGAATAGATTTTATGTGCTAGCAAAATGGCCATTTTCTAGAATTATCATTGATACTCAGAAGCAGCATTACTTAGTGGATACTCTATCCTTATCATTAGAGCCTGGAAGTTCAAATAATGTTTCTTACACATACTAGTTGTATGTCCCTGGGCAAATCCCTTAAAGACTTGATGGTCTAGTCAACTCTCTAAGATTATAAATTGCATAGATGGTGATAATCTGCATTAGAATTACCTCTTCTGGGAACTCCCTAAACACACACACACACACACAAACACACACACACGTGTGTGTATAGAAAGATATGTGTGTATAACAATTCTAGTTCACGTTCCTGATATTGATGAAAAAACAAAATAGATTCAATAGGTCAATGTTGCATTTAGATTAGCTCTCCATATCACATCTACAATGTCCTCATTGCTTTTTCCTTTCACTGAGATGACGAATTGTACTTTCATGTGACTAGTTACCTCTTCCATGATCTGAAAAAAAACAACTCTTTTCACTGTGTCAAAATTTATGATATGATCAGATGTATGTCATCACCTTACACATAAATTTATAATTTTAAAACATATTTTAGGAGATGCAGGATTTGTATTGCTTGGCGTAAGTAGTCCATGCAGCCAGAAAGACACATTTGGAGAGCATTTCAATTTTCTCATGCTGCAGAAGCAGCTTATAGTTTAAGCCATTTGACCAGTTCTCATTTTTGTACCAGAACATATGAAGAAAAACCATCTAGTTTTATTTCACAGATGTTTCCACTCTAGCAGATGTGAATTTATGATTTTTCAGAACAAGATTCATATGCTTAAAATTCCTCTGGGACTTTAGATTTTCATTTGAAGTCCCTCTGGGCCTTGAGATTATAAATCTATCATTTCTGGAGTTACTATTTATTTTTCTAATCAACGCTACATTCTCCTATGAAATTCATGAAGACATGCTCTTCATTTATAATCTTGTCCAAATGTATCTGTACTTTTAAAAGTCCCTATGAAAATAAAATGGTTAGATTCTGCTTTGTGGTAGATTTACCCCCAAAATGCAAGGCACATAAGCAAAGCAATAAAGGGGATGATATTGAGTTATCTTTCCTGGGCCCGGTTGAGCCTGCCTTGACAAGAGGCTACATGGATTTCCTAACACCTAAAATGAAAGAGAAAGAGACAAAAGAGGTGTGGGTGTGTGGGTGTGTGTCTGAGAGAGAGAGAGAGAGAGAGAGAGAGAGAGAGAGAGAGAGAGAGAGAGAGAGAGAGAGAGAGAGAGAGAGAGAGAGAGAGAGAGAGAGAGAGGTGAGAGGTGAGTTTGCTTTTCTGGCCACAAGAGGGAGGCTGAAGGGAAAATAGAAGAAGAAGAAGAAGGAGAAGAAGAAGGAGGAGAAGAAGAAGAAGAAGAAGAAGAAGGAGAAGAAGGAGGAGGAGGAGGAGAAGAAGAAGAAGAAGAAGAAGAAGAAGAAGAAGAAGAAGAAGAAGAAGAAGAAGAAGAAGAAGAAGAAGAAGAAGAAGAAGAGAGAGAAGGAAGAAGAGAGAAGAGAGGAGGAGGAGGAGGAGGAGGAGGAGGAGGAGGAGGAGGAGGAGGAGGAGGAGAGGAAGAAGAAGAAGAAGAGAAGTTCTTCAGAAAAACTTAGTCATGAAAGTGCCACCTACTTCCATTCTGCTCTGTTACAACGTTCCCAATCATATTCATCCTTGCAAGAACAGATGGACTTTCTCAGGATACACCATACCTTGCTCTTTATTCTAAGTCTTATCCAAGAACTAAGGCCCAAAGAAGATGCTCCCCTCTACCCCACCCTCCATTGAAGAGGGAAGTCAGTTTTGAAACAAAAGGGCCCTCTATGTATTGTAAACAGCAGAGAGTCATTGCTTTAATCCAGTCATCTGATTCAAAGCCCCATTTCATGACACTTGTTGTTCTGACTAGATTCCAGAAGGGAAGGGGATGGGTGAGTTATACTCAAAATACTCAGGTGGATAATGTGATGTCATTGATTCAAATGCTTCCTCTAATGGTACAGACTGCAACTCATAGAAGCTTGCCCATCCTGTGCAACTGTCATCCCCTACTACCACAAGTTCACCATGGTAGTGTGCATGAGGTGGCGTAACGGGGGAGGGCAGCACTTTTAGGTGCAGGAATCTTTCCCAATTTCTCCTGCCATCACAAGGATAGCAGGGAAGTGTAAGGCTATCACCTTGTTATACTACGCCCTTACCAAGTGACTAGCCCATCTTTTTAGTTCACACAATTTGTTGATCATGTCCTTTATTCTAGATCTTCTCAAAAGTTCCTTATTTGCTACATGTTGCAGCCTCTTCACACCTACTATGCATCATTCCCTTACCTTCTACATAACACATTTTTTTAATTCCTATGAGACTTAAGTCTCCTATGTCATGCAATCTTGTAGCAACACTAATATTAATATTATAAAAGATAGGCATTTGCTTCTGACAGAAATTTGGGGTCATTAAAGGAGCTTTGAAATATGCTGAAGGCATTCTAGCCTGATTTCCCTCAGCTTAATTGTAGGTTAAATTTACTGTCCATTCTCTTGTCCTGGCAAATCTCTTGATGGACAAGGTCTTATTAAGTTGTCTGTTTAACTTTCTGTCACGACCTGGGCAATAGACATTCTTCGCCCACTTGTTTTTTCTGATGTGGATAATGAGGCCAAACTCTTTTGGGTGCTTAATGACTTCTTCCAACAGACTGCAGTGTTCTGGAGCCTGAGGTGAATAACATGATGCCAACTAGGAGCATCTGGAGGACTTCATCATTCATAGGTAATCCCTCAACAAGTGAGAACCTGTGTGGGATTACTCTCCTCCATCATGTCAGAATAAATAATATGTCTTCCTGTTTAATATTCTTACCTGGCATTTATGGTAAGAAGGATGTCACACAAAACTATCTTTGTTGTCACAGCTTTCAAGGAATTTTTAATAACTTTGATATATGGATGAAATAAATCCTGTTGTAAGAAAGCCTGTAAGGTGGTGTTTTACTGTATCAGGGTCATTTTTTAAAATATATAACAAAAAATAAGCTTTATCTAAACTGGTTGTATCCTCTGCTTTTCTCTCTGTTTTATGAGATGATACTGCTTCTAATCCCCCATCATTCTTCTCCCAAAGACATTACAAATGAATTTTTATGCTAAGCTACTCTGGTCTCTGCATGGCAAGTAAGTAAAGCATTTGCTAACAAAAGCACTTCTTAGGCTTTTTTGGTCTCCTTGTTTTGCAATTAATTTATATTTTTTAAATTTCCCTATGAAATTACTATAGGCTGTATCTTTGTACTTCTGTTCATTCATTTTTTATTAATAACTGTTGATTAGGTCAGGATCAAGTTGCATAAATTGTACAACATATCTTTTTTTTCATTGTTTCTTCTAGCTCAATACTAATTTTTGTCTTTTTTTTCCATCAGAAAGACCAAGGCTTAAACCCACACTTTGGATCCCATGGATGGGACAATAGGTTCTTGCCCATGCACCACTTAATGGTTATCTGTGGGGCCCTCCTGGCTCAGAGTGAAAGTAAATAGTAACTATTTCTCTTTTGGCCAGCAACACTGAGGGTCTTCCTCAATCAGTTTGATTCTTTTTTTAATTAAAAAAATCCCTTGACTCACTTCTTAAAGAGGCCTATTCACTGAATGGGCATCATCTCACTCAAAGTGAGGTCCTGAAAAGACTCTTAGCTTAAAAAGGGCCAAGGTCTCCCACTGCATCCTGGTCCATCTCCAGTCATCCTGATGCATATCTGACCACTGGATTTAGATAGCTCTGGAGGAGAAAGTGAGGCTGGTGACCTTGCACAGCCCTGCCTCACTCATATCAAAGTCGATTGCAAGTCATGTCATTATCTCCCTGATGTCATGGTCCTCTTCAAGAACAAAGGACAACCCCCCACACACACACACACAAACACGCACACAAATACACACACACACACACACACACACACACAAAACCAGCTGCCTCTGGTATTAGTCATTTCTAAATCAACTTTCTACAGTAAGATCTGATGGAAAAAAGACAAAAATTAGTATTGAGCTAGAAGAAACAATGGAAAAAAAGATGTTTTCTTGGCAGAAATCCTAGAGTGGTTTGCCATTTCCTTTTCCAGCTCATTTTACAGATGAGGAAACTGAGAAAAACAGGATGGATTGACTTGGCCAGGGTCACACAGCTAGTAAGTACCTGAGGCAGGATTTAAATTCACAAAGATGAGTCTTCCTGGTTCCCAGCCCAGTGCTCTATCCACTATACTGGTACCTTTGCCTATACTCACCTAGCTTCATCTCAGTTCAGACACTCAATCACCTCTCATGTAAAGTGTTAGAATGGCCTTTTAATTGGTCTCTCTGACCACAAAACTGTCCAAAGACACAAATCTGACCTATTATAGCATCAAATATAAGCTAATCTGCTTCACTCTTAAAGGTCTTCACAACCCAATCTCAACCCCAACGTAGCTTTCCAGCTTTAGCATACATCACTCCCCTTCTTTTACTCTATGATCCCGCTAAACTGACCTTCTTTCTGATCTTCACATATGGCAGGCACTTCATCTCCCATCTCCATGTTTTTGTACTAGCTGTCCCTCAATGCCAGGAAGACACTCACAACTCACTTCCTCCTCATACATTCCCTTGCTTCCTTCAATAACAGGTCAAGTACTATTTACAATACAGCCTTTCCTGATCCCCAAGGTGCTAATACCCTATCTCGCTAGCTTTTTCGTATAAGGTAGTTACATTCTATAGCTTGTATTAACTTTGTATTTTATTCTGTATTAAGTAGCTAGGTGCTTCATTGGTTAGAGAGCTGTTAGGAAGACACGAATTGAAGTCCTGGCTCAGATACCTCTTAGCTATGTGGCCCTGAACAAATTGTTTACCCTGTTCCAATCTCAATTTCCTCATCTATGATTAGGATAATGATAGTACCCGCCTCACAGAGTTGTTTTAAGGACCAAATTTTTATATATACATATGTATATACATAGACATATACACACATGTGTATGTATATGTGTATAAATTTATGTATATGTGCATACATACACACATGTATGTATATATTATATAGTATTTTGTAAAACTCAAAGCATTATGTACATTTTACTTATTATTGTAGATTTGTACATGCTGGCTCCCTTGATAGGATATAAGCTCCTTCATAGTAGTAGGAACTGTTTTGGTTACCGGTTTTTGGTTTCGTATTGTAGCCCTATCACCAAGTACATACAGAACCTGGCATACAATAACCCCTTTAAAAATAGTACTGTGATCAGATTGGTCAGCCTGCATTGCTGACCTTAATCTTTTCCAATCTGTCCACTGTCCTCCATGTGACAATTGTGACAATCAGGAAGGTTAGTGGATAAGGAAACTTTTTACAAAATAATTAAATTCTTGATTAGTGTGGTGGTCAGTAAGCATCCTCAGAATTTTAGACAATATATCTAGATGTTATACTTGGTCTCTACTTTACTGGAGGGATTCCATAATTCAAAATTCAAGATGCAAAGAAAAAGGCTAATAAAGGTTCACCAAGAACTTCCTTCTTATATACAAAGCAGAATAAGACTAAATTTCATTGTTCCTCCCTGCAAGGTTCATTTTCTCCTGACTTAAAGATGACAATAACATGACCTGTGACTTAAAGGCCAATAGAAGGAGAGGTATATCAAAGACTTGGGATTTGCTCAATGTAGGAACCCTCTTTACTTTTACAATTACAACTGTAGAGTTTCCTAAGACTTCCTCATGTGTGGAAGGCACCAGAGGTGAGATTTAAATCCAAGGCTTCCTAACTCCAAGTCCAATACTCCATCTACTACTTCATAGTACCACCATTAAGGCTAGTTTTTTTGTTCACTCTAATATTCATTTCATAAATATTCCTAAAGCATAACAAGTTGCTTTTCCATTTAAAAAATAATAACACTGACTGTTCAACAATGCTGCTACAGTTTTATTGTCAAGGGTTGTCAATTCAAGTACCTCCTTTAGCCATCAAATTTTACCACCTAGAATCCAGAGACAAAAAGCATAATTTCATAATTTTCCCTTTGTTTTTTAAAAGCAAATACTGTGGTCAACCATGCTTTCCAAAGGATTAGAGCAAGGGTGGGCTGATAAGCAGAGTGGCCTGAATGGTGCCATTTTAATCACCTCCAGCCCCTTTCCAGGTCCTTTCCGTGACCTCCTGTCCAGAGGCAATAGGCCAGTTGTACCAACTGCTTTCAATTAGCAAGGCTGGATCCCTGCTCCCTAACTCTACAGTGATAGTTGTTGTGATGTTCGTTTCCTGCTTGCTTTGCTGTACTGCTGTCATAAATTTCTCCTTTCAGAAGCTGACAATGCTAATTTTCATCCCCGCAGCAAAGGTCAACCTTCATGGGATTTGCTAGCACCTATTGCCAGAGATGATGAGACTGCCTGAATATTTGTTTGCCATTAAGCCTGACAATGTCAGGTCAACAGACAAAGCCAAAGAAAAGCAATCTCTTCAGCCTTCTTCTCTCTTCTTTTAGTACAAAATGTTTTAAGCATACAGAATGCTGTTTTAGTGTAACCCTTCTGTACTTTAGTTTATTTTTTAGTATAGCTGAAAAAAATTTCAAATAATACCCTTTTTTAGAAATAAAAATCTAGACTTTAGGTTTTAAAACCTCCACTGATGCCAATGAGTAACCTGCCTACTGGTATTCATTTATAGTCTGAGTCTGAGAAAGTTGCCTGAAGAGATGAGAAGTCAATTGACTTACCCATGGTCACACAGCTAGTGTATGCCAGAGATAGGACCAGAGCCCAAGTCATTCTGACTCTTTTTTTTGCCATTTTTTTTATTTAATATATTTAGTTTTCAGCATTGATTTTCACAAGAGTTTGAATTACACATTTTCTCCCCATTTCTACCCTCCCCCCCACTCCACGATGGTGTATATTCTGGTTGCCCTGTTCCCTAGTCAGCCCTCCCTTCTGTCACCCCACTCCCCTCCCATCCCCTTTTTCCCTTCCTTTCTTGTAAGGCAAGACAACATTCTATGCCCCATTGCCTATGTATCTTATTTTCTAGTTGCAGGCAAAAACTCTTTTATTTTTGGTTTTAGAACATCTGTTTTTAAAACTTTGAGTTCCAAATTCTCTCCCCTCTTCCCTTCCCACCCACCCTCCCTAAGAAGTCAAGAAATTAAACATAGGCCACATGCGTATCATTATGAATAACCCTTCCACAATACTCATGTTGTGAAAGAATAACTATATTTTGCTCCTTCCTAACCTATCCCCCTTTATCGAATTTTCTCCCTTGACCCTGTCCCTTTTAGAAAGTGTTTGTTTTTGATTACCTCCAACCTCATCTGGACTCACTTCTATCATCCCCACTTTTTTATCTTCTTCCTCCTTTTTTCCTGTGGGGTAAGATACCCAATTGAGTATGTATGGTATTCCCTCCTCAGGTCAAATCTGATGAGAGCAAGATTCACTCATTCCCCCTCACCTGCCTTCTCTTCTCTTCCTAAAGAACTGCTTTTTCTTACCATTTTTCTGCGAGATAATTTACCCCATTCTATCTCTCCCTATCTCCCTCTCTCAATATATTCCTCTCTCATCCCTTAATTTGATTTTATTTCTTTTAGATATCATCCCTTCATCTTCAACTAACCCTATGCCCACTCTCTGCTCTCTCTCTCTCTCTCTCTCTCTCTCTCTCTCTCTCTCTCTCTCTCTATATATATATATATATATATATATATATATATACATATATATATATTCATCTTCAACTCACCCTGTGCCCACTCTCTGCTCTCTCTCTCTCTCTCTCTCTCTCTCTCTCTCTCTATATATATATATATATATATATATATGTATATATATGTGTATATATATATGTGTGTGTATGTATGTATGTATGTATGTGTGTGTGTATGTATGTATGGTATTCCCTCCTCAGGTTAAATCTGATGAGAGCAAGATTCACTCATTCCCCCTCACCTGCCTTCTCTTCTCTTCCTACAGAACTACTTTTTCTTACCATTTTTCTGCGATACACACACACACACACACACACACACATATATATATATATATATACACACACACATATATACACACAGACATATACATAAACATATATATATATATATATGCATATCCCCTTCAGCTACACTAATACTGAGGTCTCATGAATCATACACATCATCTTTCCATGTAGGAATGTAAACAAAACAGTTCACCTTTAGTAAGTCCCTTGCAATTTCTTTTTATTGTTCTTTTTCTTGATTACCTTTTCATGCTTCTCTTGATTCTTGTGTTTGAAAGTCAAATTTTCTATTCAGTTCTGGTCTTTTCACTGAGAAAGCTTGAAAGTCCTCTATTTTATTGAAAATCCATATTTTGCCTTGGAGCATGATACTCAGTTTTGCTGGGTAGGTGATTCTTGGTTTTAATCCTAGCTTCATTGACCTCCGGAATATCGTATTCCAAGCCCTTCGATCTCTTAATGTAGAAGCTGCCAGATCTTCGATTATTCTGATTGTGTTTCCACAATACTCAAATTGTTTCTTTCTGGCTGCTTGCAGTATTTTCTCCTTGAACTAGGAGCTCTGGAATTTGGCAACAATATTCCTAGGAGATTTCTTTTTGGGATATATTTGAGGAGGCGATTGGTGGATTCTTTCAATTTCTATTTTGCCCTGTGGCTCTAGAATATCAGGGCAGTTCTCCTTGATAATTTCTTGAAAGATGATATCTAGGCTCTTTTTGATCATGGCTTTCAGGTACTCCAATAATTTTTAAATTAACTCTCCTGGATCTATTTTCCAGGTCAGTGATTTTTCCAATGAGATACTTCACATTGTCTTTCATTTTTTCATTCCTTTGGTTCTGTTTTATAATATCTTGATTTCTCATAAAGTCACTAGCTTCCAATTGCTCCAATCTAATTTTTAAGGTAATATTTTCTTCAGTGGTCTTTTGGACCTCCTTTTCCATTTGGCTAATTCTGCCTTTCAAGGCATTCTTCTCCTCATTGGCTTTTTGGAGCTCTTTTGCCATTTGAGTTAGTCTATTTTTTAAGGTGTTATTTCTTCAGTGTATTTTTCAGTATTTTTTTGGGTCTCCTTTAGCAAGTCATTGACTTGTTTTTCATGGTTTTCTCGCATCCTTCTCATTTCTCTTCCCAATTTTTCCTCTACTTCCCTAACTTGCTTTTCCAACTCCTTTTTGAGCTCTTCCCTGGCCTGAGACCAGTTCATGTTTTTCTTGGAGGCTTTTGTTGTAAGCTCTTTGACTTTGTTGACTTCTTCTGTCTGTATGTTTTGGTCTTCTTTGTCACCAAAGAAAGCTTCCATAGTCTGAGACTGAATCTGGGTGTGTTTTGGCTGCCTGGCCACGTTCGCAGCCAACTACCTTGACCCTTGAGTTTTTCAGCGGGGTATGACTGCTTGTAGAGTAATGAGAACTATGTTCCAAGCTTGGGGAGATGTGCCAGCTCTGCCACACCAGCACTCCTCCTTCCCCAAGAACCCCTAACCCAGACTGGACTTAGATCTTCAGCAGGCTCTTCACTCCTGCTCTAATCCACCACTTAATTCCTCCCACCAGGTGGGCCTGGGGCCAGAAGCAATTGCAGCTGTAGTTCTGTAGCTGTCCCACCTCCGCTGCCCTGGGGCGGTGGCCGAACTGTGACCTCGAACTCCTTCCACTCCTGCAGTTTTTCCCACTAACCTTCTCTTTTGTCTTTGATGTTTGTGGGTTGAGAATCTGGTAACTGCTGCAGCTCACTGATTCAAGGTGCTAGGGCACGCTCCGCCTGGCTCCTGGTCTGGTTGGTCCGCACTGCCCATGCTGGGCTCCACTCTGCTCTGCTCCCAACTCCATGCAGGATAGACCTTACCCAGAGACCATCCAGGCTGTCCTTGGCTAGAGCCCTGCTTCCCTTCACTATTTTGTGGGTTCTGCAGTTCTAGAATTGGTTCAGAGCCATTTTTTACAGGTTTTTGGAGGGACTTGGCAGGGAGCTCACACTAGTCCCTGCTTTCCAGCCACCATCTTGGCTCCACCCCCATCTTTCTGACTCCTAAGGAGATCTCACTGTATATTAAGATATAGTACCTCTCTAAACATAAGGTCCATTAAAGAAATTTCACAAATTGGAAGTTGAGGAGATGCCCATCATTCAGGAAACGAGTTGTGGTATATGAACGTAATATAATACTATTGTTCTGTAAGAAATGATGATCAGGTGGATTTTAGAAAAACCTGGAAACACTCATATGAACTGATGCTGAGTAAAGTGACTAGAGCTGGAAAAACATTGTACACAGTAACAGCAACACTTTGATGATCGACTATGATAGATTTAACTCTTCTCAACATCCAAAACAATTCCAAAAATCTCATGATGGAATATGCTATCCACATCCAGAGAAAGAACTATAGAGTCTCAGTACAGATCAAAACAAACTCCTTCCTCTTTTTTCTCTTTCTTGTGGTTTTTCCTTTCTGTTCTGATTCTTCTTTCACAACATGACTAATGTAGAAATATGTTTAATATGATTGTACATGTATAGCTTATATCAGATTGCATGCTGTCTTGGGGAAGGGGGAAAGGGGAAGGGGAGGAGGGAGAAAAAAAATTTAAACTCGAAATATTATAAAAGTGAATGTTGAAAACTAAAAATAAATTTAAATTTAAAAAATTTTAAAAACACAGTTTAGAAAAAAGAAAGAAATTTCATAGCCTTCAATGGCTAGCTATTCCTTCTCACAAAAAGTCCAAAGTCTTTTGCCTGGCTTTTGTTTACCCTAGTTAAATGACAATGGTGTTGCCTTTATCTACTTAAGAAGTAAGCATTTTGTTTCATTTGCTTCATACACATAGAGAAATAGGGAGACATCCTATAGATGGTCTTTGAAAAGAGTTCTTAAAAATAAAGATATTAAGTTTGAGAGTTTTTAACACTTAGCAAACATCTTATTTAAAAGAACAAAAGAAATTGAACAAAACATGAGGTATGTCTCTAAAAATTACAGTTAGGTGGTCAAGTAGAGTATTGGACTTGGAATTAAGACTGTCTAAAGCAGGGGTAAGGAACCTGCAACCTTGAGGTCACATGTGACCTTCTAGGTCCTCAAGTGTGGCCCTTTGACTGAATCCAAATTTCACATAACAAATTCCCTTAATAAAAGGATTTGTTCTGTAAAACTTTGACTCAGTCAAAAAGTCACACCCAAGGACCTAGAAGGCCACAGGTTCCCCACCCATGATAAGGTCAAATCTTACCTCAGATACTTGCCATGTGACCTTAGGAAAGTCACTTAACCTCTGTCTCAGTCCCTTCATTTCTAAAATAAGTATAATAATGTCACCTACTTCATAGGGTTGTTTTGAGGATCAAATGACTTAAGGTAAATAAACCATTTTGCAAGCCTTAAAGAGCTAGACAAAAATTAGCCATTATTATCATTATTAACATTAGAATGATTCTATGGCCCCTTAGCTGCAGGATTCTTTGGCTGAGTCGGAATCTCCCTGTGTCTCCTTGCCTGGAAGGGCAGCAGCCTCTCATAGGTTGGTCTCAATGCTGATCAGCACAGACATAGCTTTTCTGAGCTGGGACAGATTGTCTCTCCTTAAGCAGCCTGGTGCATAAGCGCTCTTTGGAAGGTCTGGATTTTGAATCAAAGGACCTTGGTTTGAATCCTGGCTCATGCAACTTACTACCTATATGATCTTAAATAGTCTTGTCATTTTTCTGGGCCTAGTTTATTCATCTGTAAAATGAGAGGGACTAGATGACAGTAACAGTTTTTTATTAATTCAAAGTTTATGTGAGTTTAATTTCCTTCATAAAACAGGAGTGTCACTTTGAACTGGGTTAGGACAGCATGTGTCTGGAAGATGCAAGCTTTTCCAGTGACTCCATTTGTTGTATGATTATAATGTACAAAACACTATAGTCTCTGAAGAAATGAAAATGAGTGTCACCCTGAGGGCAAAAGGAAGGTATATGGTGGGCAAGAATTGTCTTAAATACCTTGCATGCAGGGAATGGTTAGGGAGAAGGTTCAGAGTAAAGGCTATCATCAAAAGAAAAATTATTGGCTGCTTGTGAGGGGGGCAGTGAGGGATAATCAATGGAAAAACCATATACTTTCTTAATATCTGTGCAATATCAAGGGTCAGCATAGAAAAATAGATAGTACTATGAGTTAGGAAGATGTGGGTTTAAATCTAAAAAATGTGATAATTTTGTTGTATATTTGAAAGGAATAGCAAGTTGTGCATGCTAGACTTGCAGTTTCATGTGCAATCACCTTTTTTATTGAACTCTGTTATGGAAATGCTTGTTTTATTCTATAAATTTAAAATAAAATAAAATAAATTTAAAAAACCCACTAACTTTGTGACCTTGAAAAATTACTTATAATCACTTAATCTCTCTCTGTCTTTGTCTCCATCTCTCTCTCTCTCTCTCTCTCTCTCTCTCTCTCTCTCTGTCTCTGTCTCTCTGTCTCTCTCTCTCCCCCCCCCCCACCTTTCTGGCCCTTTTCATTCTCCCTCTCTGTGTATATATTTGTGTGACACCTTGTGTTAATGAGAGAATTATATTTGAAGGCATATAAGGATACTTCTATCTCTAAATAGGATCTTATAATGAAGATCCCCAACATATCAAGTAGATCCCCTCCTGTAGCAAATTTGTGGGGGATATAAACACATGTATTACTAGATGGGCAGGTATAACTGGGTTGCAATCTGCATCACTGGAAGGATTCTTCCATCCTTGAGATCATAGATACATTTGAGTACATCTGAGGACCTCTGGTGCTATTTTCTCCAACCTTTTTTTTTCCATTTTTTTAACTCTCCGTGTATAATGAATGCTTAATGGATTAGGGATTATGTTAAGGGCCATAATATGCCAGAGTTTTAAGATTCCTCTGATTTAAAAGCATAGATTCCCAAAGTGGGAGATACTGCCCCCTGGGGGGGCTCTGGAATGATCCAGGGGGGGTGGTAGTAGCCTCAGGTGAAAGTGGGGGCATTGCATAAAAATAAGGGGGCAGTGGAAGCATAAGGAAAGAAGAGAAGATAAGAAAATTTTGAAAAACTATTCCTACATGTTTCATCTATTGTGTAACAGTGTTAAAGTCATAGTGATTACATTATTTTCCAAATAAACACACAAAATACAATTTATAACTTGTATTGCCTTCTTAGATGGAATGGAAGCTCTGGAGGACATGAAATATTGTCCTTTTGTCCTTGTAACCTCATTGCTTAGTATACTGACTATCACACAATAAGGGCTTGAAAATGCTCATTCATTGATTTTGGAGGTGAAGGAGAAGAAAACAGTTACTTGAGCCCCTGAACACTCTGATAGATTTGGTTTTTTTTTTATTAATTTAAATTTATTTATTTGACATATTTAGTTTTCAGCATTGATTTTCACAACAGTTTGAATTACAAATTTTCTCCCCATTTCTACCCTCCCCCCAACTCCAAGATGGCTCATATTCTGGTTGCCCTGTTCCCCAGTCAGCCCCCCCCTTCTGTCACCCCACTCCCCTCCCATCCCCTTTTCCCTTCCTTTCTTGTAGGACAAGATAAATTTCTATGCCCCATTGCCTGTGTATCTTATTTTTTAATTGCATGCAAAAACTTTTTTTTTTGTTTTTGAACATCTGATTTTAAACCTTTGAGTTCCAAATTCTCTCCCCTCTTCCCTTCCCACCCACCCTCCCTAAGAAGTCGAGCAATTCAACCTAGGCCACATGTGTATCATTATGTATAACCCTTCCACAATACTCATGTTGTGAAAGACATTTTGCTCCTTCCCAACCCATCCCGCTTTATTGAATTTTCTCCCTTGACCCTGTCCCCTTTCCAAAGTGTTTGTTTTTGATTACCTCCACCCCCATCTGCCCTCCCCTCCATCATCCCCCCCTTTTATTTTTTTTTATCTTCCTCCCTCTTCTTTCCTGTGGGGTAAGATACACAACTGAGTATGTATGGTATTCCCTCCTCAGGCCAAATCTGATGAGAGCAAGGTTCACTCATTCCCCCCCTCACCTGCCCTCTCCCCTCCTCCCACAGAACTGCTTCCTCTTGCCACCTTTACGTGAGATAATCCACCCCATTCTATCTCTCCCTATCTCCCTCTCTCAGTATGATGCTCTCTCATCCCTTAATTTCATTTTATTTCTTTTAGATATCTTCCCTTCACCTTCAACTCACCCTGTGTCACACATATATATACACATAGATATATACATACATACACATTCACTTATATATACATATGCATATTCCCTTCAGCTACCCTAATACTGAGGTCTCATGAATCATACATGTCCTCTTTCCATGTAGGAATGTAAACAAAACAGTTCAACTTTAGTAAGTCCCTTGAAATTTCTGTTTCTTGATTACCTTTTCATGCTTCTCTTGATTCTTATGTTTGAAAGTCAAATTTTCTATTCAGTTCTGGTCTTTTCACTGAGAAAGCTTGAAAGTCCTCTATTTTATTGAAAATCCATATTTTGCCTTGGAACATGATACTCAGTTTTGCTGGGTAGGTGATTCTAGGTTTTAATCCTAGCTCCATTGACCTCCGGAATATCGCATTCCAAGCCCTTGGATCTCTTAATGTAGAAGCTGCCAGATCCTGGGTTATTCTGATTGGGTTTCCACAATACTCAAATTGTTTCTTTCTGGCTGCTTGCAGTATTTTCTCCTTGATCTGGGAGCTCTGGAATTTGGCGACAATATTCCTAGGAGATTTCTTTTTGGGATCTATTTGAGGAGGCGATTGATGGATTCTTTCAATTTCTATTTTGCCCCGTGGCTCTAGAATATCAGGGCAGTTCTCCTTCATAATTTCTTGAAACATGATATCTAGGCTCTTTTTTTAATCATGGCTTTCAGGTAGTCCAATAATTTTTAAATTATCTGTCCTGGATCTATTTTCCAGGTCAGTGGTTTTTCCAAGGAGATATTTCACATTGTTTTCCATTTTTTCATTCCTTTGGTTCTGTTTTATAATATCCTGATTTCTCATAAAGTCACTAGCTTCCACTTGCTCCAATCTAATTTTTAAAGTAGTATTTTCTTCAGTGGTCTTTTGGACCTCCTTTTCCATTTGGCTAATTCTGCCTTTCAAGGCATTCTTCCCCTCATTGGCTTTTTGGAGCTCTTTTGCCATTTGAGTTAATCTATTTTTTAAGGTGTTGTTTTCTTCAGTGTATTTTTCAGTATTTTTTGGGTCTCCTTTAGCAAGTCATTGACTTGTTTTTCATGGTTTTCTCACATCCTTCTCATTTCTCTTCCCAATTTTTCCTCTACTTCTCTAACTTGCTTTTCCAACTCCTTTTTGAGCTCTTCCATGGCCTGGGACCAGTTCATGTTTTTCTTGGAGGTTTCTGTTGTAGGCTCTTTGACTTTATTAATTTCTTCTGTCTGTATGTTTTGGTCTTCTTTGTCAGCAAAGAAAGAATGCAGAGTCTGAGACTGAATCTCGGTGCGTTTTCGCTGCCTGGCCATAATCCCAGCCAACTAACTTGACCTTTGAGTTTTTCAGTGGGGTATGACTGCTTGTAGACTACAGAGTTCTATGTTCCACGTTTGGGGGGGAGGTGCCAGCTCTGCTGCACCAGCACTGCTCCTTCCCCAAGGACCCCCAACCCGAACTGGGCTCAGATCTTCGGCAGGCTGTGCACCCCTGCTCTGATCCACCACTTAATTCCTCCCACCAGGTGGGCCTGGAGCTGGAAGCAGCAGCAGCTGTAACTGCCCCACCTCCACTGCCCCTGGGGCTGGAAGCTGAACCGTGAACTCCTTCCACTCCCGCAGCTTTTCCCACTAACCTTCTCCGCAGTCTTCGGTGTTTGTGGGTCGAGGGGTCTGGTAACTGCCGCAGCTCACATATTCAGTGCGCTAGGGCCCCCTCCACCCAGCTTCTGGTCTGGATGGTCCACACCGCTCAGGCTGGGCTCTGCTCCACTCCGTTCCCAGCTCCCAGCTCCCAGCTCCGTGTGGGATAGACCTCACCCAGAGACCATGCAGGCTGTCCTGGGCTGGAGCCCTGCTTCCCTCTGCTGTTCTGTGGGTTCTGCCATTCTAGAATTGGTTCAGAGCCATTTTTATAGGTTTTTGGAGGGGCTCGGTAGGGAGCTCAGGCTGGTCCCTGCTTTCCAGCCACCATCTTGGCTCCGCCCCCTAAGTAAACCACTCTGATAGATTTGGTTTTGATGCTACAAATATTTTCTAACCAACACCCAAACCCCCTTAAAAGTACATTCATCATTAATAATAATTTGATAACGTGGTACCAGGATTGAATGTTGCATTCCACAGGAGTTTTGTTGTCTTGATTTTATTTACACTTCTAAAGTCATTGAGTAAATTGTTCTTTTGGCTCTGCTTTCTAACCTGATATCACTTCATACAAATTTTTCAATGTTTCTCTGAATTGTTCACACTCACCCCTCTTTATGATGTAAGTGTTTGCTTTACATTGATATGCCATTATTCAACCATTTCTCAACCGTTAGCACCCTCTCTGAAACTTATTGTCTTGATAGAGTTGACTAGGTACTAAGAGGTTAAGTCAATAGTTGATAAATGTTCATTAAACACCCACTATGCGCCAGACACTGTAAGCACTGAAGATACAAATACAAGAAAAGAAAGTCTCTACCGTGAAGAAGCTTACAATCTAATGGAGGAAGACAAAATAAAGGAGAAACTGAAAAGGGCAGGGGGAATGGGAGACATTTGGGAGGGGGAAGAAGGAAATGGTACCCAATGTGGGGGCATAGACAAGTCACTCAGAAAAATCCCAAAGTAGTTCAGCCAGGTGAGAAATGAGATGGGTGACATGAACTCTGACTTAAAACTCTGACTCTACTTAAATGGAGGTTTGAAGTTCATGGCCCCAAACGCCAACCAGAGAGGCAGAGGGTAGTGAGGAAATAGATTGCCATTGAGATCCTACAGGATGATGAGGATAGATTTGGTTTAATGCTGCAGATATTTTCCAAAAACACCCCAAATCCTCTAAAAGTACATTAATTCTCCCAAATTATTCATTATTAATAATAATTTGATAACACGGTACCAGGATTGAATGTTGCATTCCACTAGAATTTTGTTGTCACTCTGTGTTGATTTTATTTGCACTTCTAGAATCATGGAGTAAATTGTTCCCAGTAGTGAACTTCTAGAGCCTTGGTAAAGAAGTCAGGCAGGGAAGTCTCAAAGTAGTATAGCCAAGTGAGAAATGAGGAAGTTGTAACTTTTCTATGGTCATATTGGATCCAAGGCAGGCCCCCAATCATTTTTTCAAGCTCCTTTCAGTCATTTTCAGTCTGATTCTGTGACTCAATTTGGGATTTTCTTGGCAGAGACAGTGAAATAGATGCCATTTCCTTCTCCAGCTCATTTTAGAGATGAGGAAACTGAGGCAAATAAGAGTTTAGTGACTTAATCAGAGTTACACAGCCAGTAAGTGTCTGAGGCCAGATTTGAACTAAGGAAGATGATCTCCTACTCTGAGCTGTTGCATAAGCTCTTTCTAATGACTGCTGCACTCTGATTCCTCATCTCCACTTCAGGGAGTCCTTAACATCCTTTCCAGCTCACCTTAGCTGTTATGTCCTTGTAATGTTAATGGAATAGGAAGATCTTCCCCATCCATTAATAAGACTACATGTTCAATCATGGATGTTTTCAACTCCAGCCCAGCTGTGATATGTTCTGAGTCACCTAGAGCCCATTGCGGAAGGAACTTGCATAAGGAGGAGCTTGCTTAGGGGGAGGCTTGCTTGTAGGAAGACTTTAACATCTTTTGGTACTAAGCTAATTAGGCACTGAGTCACAAGGGTTGTGATGCCTTCTGGCTCTGAGCCTATTTGCCAAAAGGGAATATATACTCTAAGGTTGGTATTTTGGAAATTCACTTATGAGAAAGACCTTTTGATTCCCTGGATGGGACTCTGAGTTGCCATTTGTTCAGAGGCCCCTGAACACTCAAATGTAGCTATGCTCCCCTCCCCCCATCCAGCAGTGTATGTAGGTGGTTGTGTTACTTTGGTGAGACAGTTGGAGCCCTGTCTGTTGATCTTTGTGCTAATTTCTGTGCTTGTATTTTCTCCACATTCAGGGTGCTGACCTTTCCCCTGACAGTGATTGTAATTAAAATAAGATTGTTGACCCCTTTAAAAAGTTGTCTTTCCTTTAAAAGCAGATCAAATAACCTGTGCTAGCAAACCATCCTGGATGTGCCAAGGTGCTTCCTCTTACAATCCTCTAAGAAAATTTTCATTATTCTTCCTGAAGTGTTTTTTTCCTTCAGTTTCACACTTTACAGTCAGCTTTACACTCATTTGAGTACGATTAGAGAGGATAGGTCCTGCATCTGTGAATTCATTCATGTAAGGGATTCCCAGATAAAGAAATTCCTATCACTTTAGTCCCTTCTCTACAACTTAGTCTCAGAGAGGTTAAGTGACTGGCTCAAAGCCCCACCATCAGTATGTAACAGAGGGAAGGCTTGACCCTAAGTCTTCCTGGTTCCTTATCTGGCTCTTTACCCACTAGGCCATGCTGATTAATACAAGTATACTTATATGAAAAGGGCAGCGAGGGGGCACAATGAATAGAGTGCCAGGCCTGCAGTCAGGAAGGAACCCCTAGTTGTACAGTGTGTCTGGGATCTAGTTTTTGGAAGACATTAAATTCTGGGGTGGCTAGGTGGTGCAGTAGATAGTAGCAGCCTGGAGTGAGGAAGATTTATCTCCCCAAGTTCAAATCTGGTTTCAGACACTTACAGTGTGACCCTGAGCAAGTCACTTAATCCCATTTGCCTCAGATTCCTCCCTTGTAAAATGAGCTGGAGCAGGAACTGGAAAATCACTCCAGTATCCCTGCCAAGAACACGCCAAATGGAATCACGAAGAGTTGGATACAATTAAGAAACAAAATATAAATACTAGGTGGAGAACCTGAGATGTCCTGTATGGACTGATAGAAACTTAAGTCTGAAGAACTAGGAGGACGAGTTTTACTAAAACCACAATAATGTAAAGAAAAATAACTATGAAAAATTTCAGAATTCTGATTAATTCAATGACTAACCAGAACTCCTAAAGACTAATGATCAGTCTTGCTTCCCACCAACGGGCAGAGAGGTAATAGACAAGGGACACAAAACTAGATAAACTTTTTCATCCAATGTAGTGGATTTGTTTTGTTTGATTATACTTATTTGTTACAAGGGAGAGTGTCCTTTTGGCATGGGTCAGAGGTATACTGGTTAGTGACAATGATGGGAAAAAGAAAGAAAGAAAAGAATGTTAATTGAATATTAAAATATACAAAGAATAGAGCAGAAGGAAATTCAGAAGGACACACAGACAAGCAAGGTAATTTTGCTATTACCATGTTAAAGGTAACATGCATTAAAAAACAACTCTGCAACATAAGTTTTATATACACCATTGTCAAACCTTTTCTTAATATCTTTTCTATCTTAAGTAAACTTTTTTTGTTGGATTTAAATTTTTTTATTAGTTTCTCATTTCATTCCAATCTCAAATAAGCATCATAACAACTGTAATTCTAAATTTAAGGACTGGGCCTCCAGTAGGTGAAATCACAGAAACAGAGAATGTAGAGAGTGGAGCAGAGGCAGAGTGACCATGACACAACACTGTGGAACACCCAAGGATAGGAGATGTTTGATTAATCCCACAAAAGAGCACCTAAAGGGAACATTCAGACAGTTAAGGAGAAAACCAGAAGATAGCAACATTACAGAAGTCACCACATGGGTAAAAGTATACCACGCAGAAAAGGGTATCTGGCTTTGTCAAAAAACTACGGTGAGGGGCCAGCTAGGTAGCGCAGTGAGTAGAGCACAGGCCCTGGAGTCAGGAGGACCTGAGTTCAAATCTGGCCTCAGACATCTGACACATGTACTAGCTGTGTGACCTTGGGCAAGTCACTTAACCCCAATTGCCCTGCCGAAAACCAAAAAAAAAAAAAAAAAACAAGCTATAGTGAAGCCAAAGAAGATAAAGACTAAGCTGATAGTTTGGCACATAAGAGCTAGCTGGAGAAAGATGCTTCTGTTGAGTGGTTGTGTCCAAGTCAGCAAAAGGCTGAGAAGTTAATGAGAATTAAGTGAAGGAATTGGGTGCTGTAGGATTTGGGCTGTGGAAAAAAGAAAGGATGTGGAGAGGACAAGAACTTGAAGAAAAGTGAATATCAGGTGTAGGCTGCTGTTTAAAGACAGGCATTTTTGTAGGCATCTAGGAAGGAAAAAGAAGATGGGGGAGAGTGAACATGAATGAACAGGGCAAACAGGTCCCTGAAGAGACAGAAGATGCCAGTGATAAAGTCAATACCTTTTTGTTCCTTCCCTTTCCTTTTATACTGAACTATGAGGCTTGAAGTTGAAATATTGACTTACATACTACAAAAGGTGATTTTTTTAATGTCCAGAAAGTATTTGTTGTTCAGTTGTTTCAGTCATGCCCAACTTTCCATTAATCCATTTGGGATTTTCTTGGCAAAGACACTAGAGTGCTTTGCTATTTTCTTCTTCAGCTCATTTTACAGATGAGGAAACTGAGGTACATAGGGTTAAGTGACCTGCCCAAGGTCACACAGCTAGAAAGTGTCTAAGGCTGGATGATTTGAACTCATGTCTCTCTGACTCCAGGCCCAGTGCTCTACCCACAGTGCAACCCATCTGCCCAGAAAGTACAAATAATAACTCATATTTTTGCTATACTTTAAGGTTTATAAGGTACCTCTTGACAGCCATTTTGTCATGGAATTCTATAAAAGAGCTATTTCTACCATAATAATATCTAACATTTATATAAACTTTTATTGTATTAAAACGTGTATGCCTCGCCAAAACGCTGTGAGAAAGGGTCTATTATTATCCTCATATTAAGGACCAGGAAACTGAGGCTGAGAGAGATTGAATGACAACCATAGTGACACAGCTAGCAGGTATCAGAATCAGGTTTTTGCACCCAGTTCTCGTCTAATTCCAGTCCACCACACCTAGCCTGTTATCTAAAAACAACAATAAAGATTCTGCAGCATCCATAGAGTATTAAGATTAATAGAGATGCAGGGCTGCACAGTGCCTAGAGAGCTCACCTCAGAGTCAGAAAGATTTATATTTAAATCCTGCCTCTGGCACATTCTGGATAGGTGACCCTAGACAAGTCTCTTGCCTTCTCACGGACCCAGGCAACTCTCTCAGTCTGTAAATTACAGAATAGTTACCCATCTGCATCAGTAGAGGGTGTCTCATCACTAGGAGATCTCTACAATAATGAAATCACAAATCTAGACTGAAAACAGTACTCCCCCCCCAAAAAAAAAAGTTTAGTAGCTCACTTTTTCTCTCTTTACACCTCTTATTCTTCAGGCTCTAGACTGTTTACAGAGAATCCTAAATTGTATAGGTCTTTTTTTTAATTTGATGAAAGTGAGAAGACATCCACTAACCAGAACGTCCTTGAGACTCCTTTCTGCCCTTGTAGCCGTATGTCTTAAAGGAAAAGGAGATGAGAAATTAGCCAGCTAGATAGAGTAGTGGACTCGGAATTAAGAATTCCTCGACTTGGAATCAAGAAGACCCAAGTTCAATTCCAGCCTCAGTTTATGACTACCCATGTGACCCTGGACAAATTAATTACTTGCTGCCTGCCTCAGTTTCCTCATCTGTGAAATGGAGATAATAATAGCACCCCTACCTCCTAGGGTTGTTGTGAGAATCAGATGAGATAATATTTGTAAAGCACTTAGGACAGTGCCTCATGCATAATAAGTGCTTTAAAATGCTTATTAAAAATAAAATAAAATTATGGAATTTAACTTATACAATTTTATATTCATATTGTATATTAAAATATAAATTTTGTATTTATAAAATTATGAATTATGAATTAATTATGAAATTAGGAAGAGTTGAAGGGGGAAGGGGATGGGCAGAGAGAGATGAGAAAACTTTTCGGATTATTGATACCTCTTCAAAGCTTAAATGGAAAAGCATGTTTTGAAAGTCCTAATTTAGCTAAATTAAACCATGGCACTGAAGGAATTGTAGCTGTTATTAGTGACTGTTAAGTTGATATATGAAGTTAACATGAACTCGTTTGTTTCCTTTAACCTTTGACTTCATTGACTCCCTACACTCTTTCTTTTCCACCCAGAGCTAAATCTCATGATTCTTACATAGGTAAAGTATTCCTGAAGTCAGCAATCATTTATTTGAAGAATAACCCAGTTCAAAGCTCAATGAATAAACATATTTAAGCTTCCTTAAGTCTTCCATTACATTACTGGCATTAATGTGATCCAATTGTATTCATTAATCTGAATAGCTCAAAGACCTTGATGTTCAAGTGCAGGTCCAAAGGACCCAAATGAATTTGCTAAATTACAGTCAGACAAACTATTTGCCAGTACTGTTCAACACAATCCTTATTTAGTATTGCTATTAAATATAATTTTTATTCTTTTTGTAGTTTCAGATAAATTTATATTTGGAGGTAGATGATTGTTAGCAGGTCCAACCAGACTGGAAGACAGTTTGAAAATATGTTAGAAAAGTGACAAAGCTGCTCTGTACTCTTTCACCTAGAGATAACACTCCTGAGACCTTACCCAAAAGAGGTCAAAGACAGAGGAAAAGGTTCAATATATACTGAAATATTTTAGTAGCCTTTTAGGGTCAAAAAGAGAAGAGAAAACAAATTGGGCACCCACCAATCAGTCAACTGTTTAATAAATTGTTGCATGTGAATGTAATAGAATATATTTGTCCCTTAAGATACAATGGATATGAATATTTTAGAGAAGCTTAAGAATTGGATGGACTGATACAGAAGCAAGTAAGCAAAACTAAGAGAACAATATACACAACCACCATGATAAGGTAAAGGAAAACAATGTGTAAAGACATAAGAACTCTGATCAATGCAAGGACCAAAATTGACTCCAGAGCACTGATGAAACAATATAAACTTTTGGTCCAAAAAGAGGTGATAGACTCGTGATATGGAAAGAGCCCTGCAATATCAGACACAGTCAATGCGTCACTTTATTTTTCTTAACCATACTTCTTTATTATAAAAAAGGGTCCATTTTCAGTAAAGGGACATATGGGGAAACGCTATATATGTAAAAGAACTCGATCACTTACCAAGAAAATAATCCAGAACATATTTAAATTTTAAATGGATGATTTCCTAAAGGATATAAATCATTCGTGAATCAGTTAACATTCTTTTGGTTTATTTATTTAAAAGAATCCTCATCAATTAAGATATGAAATAATAAGATTGCTTTCTCAGCTTTTCTTTTTTTCTGCTCAAGACCTGTGAAACCTCAGTGAGTTGACTCCCTGTACCATTGCAGATTGGTAAGTGTTCTGAAATGTATAGGCTTAGAAAAATGCTTGTTGCTTGCTCAAGGTCATGGAGCCACTACTTTTCTAAGAGGTGGGGGCTTTTTGGTTGTTGTTGTTGTTTTATGAGTGTTTCGTTAAATGACTAAAATGCCCCTTTGATTTTTTTTTTTACCAGAGAGTTGATAGGCTTGTGAATTTGTTCAACAGAATGGTATGTAGCTCTATTATCCTTAAAATAAAACATTTTGTAGGCCTACACCAGTCTAGTAAAAATACCAAAAGCATCATGGGAATGGATAAGAAACATCACAAACAGAATGCTCTAGAGCTCCCTTACAATATCTGAGTGCAGGTGCTATTAATATCATCGTTTGAATGAAACCATTTATAAGCATTGTTCCTTCTTTTACCAATAAAGGTTGGTCATTACCTTTGGGTCCTGAGTTTACAGTGGAAGGGCAATAACTAGGTTCCCTGAAGAAACTTTGCCTTTCATAATTTTCTCTTTTTACCCTTTTGGGTTTAGAATGGGGGAGAAGAGGAGAGAAGAACATTGAAGAATTAAAAGAAAATGCTCCACCATGTGGAGTGCACTTTGCAAATTCAATCAAATAAGGTTTCCTCTTTTCAAAATGTGCTTTTTTAGCCTTGAAGGAGTTTGGGAATCTTCAAGCAACCAGGACATTTTCTGGGAAGTTGATTTTTATACTGAGAGTTCTGGTGAGGGATAGCCCACAGTAGTCAGAGTGTCCTTAGGCAAAGAGAAGCTTTTCTGTTGACTTAGGAGCCAAGCATACGTACAAAGGGCAGAAGGTGTTGTGTCCTGGGAAGGCTGAGCTATTTCCATCAAAGCACTGACCTTAGGCCAGTGTTTTCACAAGTGTGTTACAAGTCCAAAGAGATATCTTTTCTGGCATGGGAATCTGATTCCTTCAGCTTATCTGATAATCTCTGAAGAAGAAATAACATGGTGTCACCATGTATATGCCCTTTTCATCATTTCTTATCAAAATCTATTTGCTTGCCATCTGATGCTTCCAAAGAAAGTTTAAATTCTGGTTGGCATTGGGGCTTAGAAACTTGGAAATGGATCAGCTAAAAGCTTATTCTATTTCAAAAGGCAGTCATTTAGGTAGGGAGTTTACAGTTGGGTCCTTAGAGATGCTTAAAGAACTCAGATAAGAGCTGAAAAATATGGGAGTTCCAGCATTCGCTTTTACTTTAGATTTATCTAAAAATCACGGATGAATAGGGAGTAACAGTACACTTTTCCTAAAGAAAACTCATTTTCTAGGTTGAATTAAAAATCTTTTGAGAAAAACGAGAGATTCCATTATCTAGCAATCATCAAAAATTATAAAGCACCTAGTATGTGTCAGGCACTATGCTAGGCTCTGGGGATGTAGAAAGAAATAATGTCTGCTTGTGATGATGTTATATTCTAATGAGAGGGGAATAGCAAGTACATATAAAAATATAGAGAGGATAAATACAATGTAAATAAATACAGAGGTAATTTGGGAGAGAGGCCATTAAGAGTTAGAGGAATTAGGGAAGGCTCCATACAGAAATTGACACATGAATTGAATCTTAAAATTGAATCTTAAAAAGTCACTAGCTTCCACTTGCTCCAATCTAATTTTTAAAGTAGTATTTTCTTCAGTGGTCTTTTGGACCTCCTTTTCCATTTGGCTAATTCTGCCTTTCAAGGCATTCTTCTCCTCATTGGCTTTTTGGAGCTCTTTTGCCATTTGAGTTAGTCTGTTTTTTAAGGTGTTGTTTTCTTCAGTGTATTTTTCAGTATTTTTTTGGGTCTCCTTTAGCAAGTCATTGAATTGTTTTTCATGGTTTTCTCGCATCCTTCTCATTTCTCTTCCCAATTTTTCCTCTACTTCAAATGATCAAAAAAAGAGCCTAGATACCATCTTTCAAGAAATTATCAAGGAGAACTGCCCTGATATTCTAGAGCCACAGGGCAAAATAGAAATTGAAAGAATCCATCGATCGCCTCCTCAAATAGATCCCAAAAAGAAATCTCCTAGGAATATTGTCGCCAAATTCCAGAGCTCCCAGATCAAGAAGAAAATACTGCAAGCAGCCAGAAAGAAACAATTTGAGTATTGTGGAAACCCAATCAGAATAACCCAGGATCTGGCAGCTTCTACATTAAGAGATCGAAGGGCTTGGAATGCGATATTCCGGAGGTCAATGAAGCTAGGATTAAAACCTAGAATCACCTACCCAGCAAAACTGAGTATCATGTTCCAAGGCAAAATATGGATTTTCAATAAAATAGAGGACTTTCAAGCTTTCTCAGTGAAAAGACCAGAACTGAATAGAAAATTTGACTTTCAAACACAAGAATCAAGACAAGGATGAAAAGGTAATCAAGAAATGGAAATTGCAAGGGACTTACTAAAGTTGAACTGTTTTGTTTACATTCCTACATGGAAAGATGATGTGTATGATTCATGAGACCTCAGTATTAGGGTAGTTGAAGGGAATATGCATATATATATATATATATGTTTATGTATATATATAAGTGAATGTGTATGTATGTATATATCTATGTCTATATGTATGTATGTGTATGTATGTGTGTATATATATATATGAGAGAGAGAGCAGACACAGGGTGAGTTGAAGATGAAGGGAAGATATCTAAAAGAAATAAAATGAAATTAAGGGATGAGAGAGCAACATACTGAGAGAGGGAGATAGGGAGAGACAGAATGGGGTGGATTATCTCGCATAAAGGTGGCAAGAGGAAGCAGTTCTGTGGGAGGAGGGGAGAGGGCAGGTAAGGGGGGAATGAGTGAACCTTGCTCTCATCAGATTTGGCCTGAGGGGGAATACCATACATACTCAGTTGGGTATCTTACCCCACAGGAAAGAAGAGGGAGGAAGATAAGAAAAAAATAAAAGGGGGGGGAATGATGGAGGGGAGGGCAGATGGGGGTGGAGGTAATCAAAACAAACACTTTGGAAAGGGTACAGGGTCAAGGGAGAAAATTCAGTAAAGCGGGATGGGTTGGGAAGGAGCAAAATGTAGTTAGCGTTTCACAACATGAGTATTGTGGAAGGGTTATACATAATGATACATGTGTGGCCTAGGTTGAATTGCTTGACTTCTTAGGGAGGGTGGGTGGGAAGGGAAGAGGGGAGAGAATTTGGAACTCAAACTTTTAAAATCAGATGTTCAAAAAAAAGTTTTTGCATGCAACTAAAAAATAAGATACACAGGCAATGGGGCGTAGAAATTTATCTTGCCCTATAAGAAAGGAAGGGAAAGGGGGATTAGAGGGTAGGGGGGTGATAGAGGGGAGGGCTGACTGGGGAACAGGGCAACCAGAATATGAGCCATCTTGGAGTGGGGGGGAGGGTAGAAATGGGGAGAAAATTTGTATTTCAAACTGTTGTGAAAATCAATGCTGAAAACCAAATATGTTAAATAAATAAATTTAAATTAAAAGAAATTGAATCTTAAAAAAAAATCTTACATTTTGAGTTCCAAGTTATCTCCCTCCCTCCCTTCCAACCCCACCTTGGAGAAGGCCATCATTGGATATAGATCTATATAGATCTACATACTTCCATATATCAATTCTTTCTCCTTCATAAGTCCTTTGTAGTTGATTTGAATGTGCATATTACTCAGAGTAGCTTAGTCATTCACAGTTACCCTTTTTCTTAATTAATTTATTTTTAGTTTTCAACATTCATTTCCATAAGATATTGAGTTCCAAAATTTTTCCCCCTTTCTTCCTTTCCTCCTCCCCAAGATGGTGTGCAAACTGATATAGGCCCTGCATATACATTCATATTAAATATATTTTCACAGTAGTCATATTGTAAAGAAGAATTAGAACCAATGGAAGGAACCATGAGAAAGAAGAAACAACAACCCAAAAAAAGAGAGAGAGCAAAAAGTATACTTCAATCTACATTCATTGTCCATAGTTCTTTACTGGTTGTGGATAGCATTTTCCATTATGAGACTCTTGGAATTGTCTTAGATTCTTGCATTACTGAGAAGAGTTAAGTCTATCAAAGTTAGTCTTTGCACAGTGTTACTGTGTACAATGTTCTGATTCTGCTCACTTCACTCAGCATCAGTTCATGTAAGTCTTCCCAGATTTTTCTGAAGTCTGCCTGCTCATCATTTCTTATGGAACTATTGTATTCCATTACATCCCTATACCATGATTTGTTCATCTATTCCCCAACTAATGGGCACAGTTACTTTTTAAACAATATTTCTGTTACTATATACAATATCTTCTTGGTTCTCTTCATTTCACTCTTCACTATTTCATTCAAGTCTTTCCATGTTTTTCTAAAATCAACCTGCTCATCATTTCTTACAACACAGTATTCCATAAGAATCCTACACCACGATTTGTTCAGCCATTCGCCAACTGATGGGCATCCCCTCAGTTTCCAGTCCTTTGCCATCACAAAAAGAACTGCTATACATATTTTAGAACATATGAATTATTTTCTTTTTCCCCTGATTGCCTTGCAAAATAGACCTAATAGTGGTATTGCTGGGTCAAAGGGTATGCACAGTTTTGATAACTCCTTAAGCATAATTCCAGATTGTTCTCCAACTGAATTGCAACTTAAAAGAAGAGGAACTCTATAATGAAGAAGTAAGAAGGGACTTCATTACAAGCTTGGATGATGGCCAGCGCAAAGGCCAGGAGATGAAAATAGAGTAACAAAAGGAAAGTCAGTTTGGCTGAATGGCTGAGTAGGGAAAGGAGAGTTATATTTAATAGGATGGTAAAGGTAGATTGTTAATTAGCTAATGGTGTTAGGAAGATATAACTGGTATTTGAAATTGGGGGGAACACACCAGATGGGGGCTCATGAATAACACTGTTAGAAGGACATTGCCAACTCTTCTCAGTGTTACCCCTAAAGTCCTGATAGGAGTAGTAGCTAACCTTGCTTTGGGGAACTGATATGATCATCTGAGTGTAGGTTGGGAGAAATTCAAACCTCAGAGTTTGCAAAACATTATATTTGCCTTAGACTTTATTGAACTTCAAATGATAAGTTCCCTGTTCCTGGATTATGTGTGAAGGCTTCTATCAACAGAAAAAAGCTCCAAAAGCCAGCCATAAAAGTCAAGATTGACTTATAGCATCATAATTTTAGAGTTGTAAGAAGAAGTTATCAACAAAATCTTTCATTTTTCAGTTGAAGTAACTGAGGCCTTGAGAGATGAAGCTACTTGCCCAGCAAGTAATGAGTAGAAGCAGGATTTGTACCCAGGCTCTCTATCTCCACATCTACTGCGCTTTCTGCTGCATTGCATTGCATTCCTTGATATTTCCTGGAAAGCTTCTGAAAATGGATCTCTGGGTAATCTAAGTGTAGATTCTTCTTTCCTTGTTTTGGAAGAAGAGGGAATGGTATTTTTATTGGTATTTTTGTTGATTTTTGCAATAAATAAGCATTTAATCCTTTTCTCTATCCTATGCTTCCCCACTCTCATTAAAGAAAAAAAAAAAGAGAAGCAAAATCTTTTTTAAATAAATGTGAAGAGTTAAGAAAAATAAATTCATATATTGGCCATGTTAAAATATCTCATTCTTCATCAAGTCCATCTCTTCTCTGATAGGAGATAAGTACCATTCTGGAATCATGGCTGATCAGAGTTCTTAAGTCTTTCAAAGTTATTTGTATTTACAATTTTATTGTTACTCTACAAATTATTTTCCTGGTTCTGCTCACTTCACAGTTCATACAAATCCTCTTAGGTTTCTCTTAAACCACCCCCCTCATCATTTCACAAAACACAATACATTCATAAATCATAATTTGTTCATCCCTTCCCCAGATGATAGGAACCACCACCACCACCACCACCACCTCTTAGTTTCTATGGTTTTGCCACTAAAACAAGAATTACTAGAAATATATTTTTTCTTCTTCATTTACATAGTGACTAGTACCAATGAAGAACTAAGTTAATGAAATGTGACTCTTACCAATAAATGAGACACTAACCCAACAGCATGGCTTATATTAAGCATTGCATTTTTATATTGAATCTGTGGTGATATTTATTTGTTTGGCTTTCTTTTAGGATTTTCCAGTATCATGCCTGTAAATTCTCAAGCATTGAGATAAGACTGACCCACTCCAATTTTCCAGAAATGAACATCTGGGGAAAAGATACACTTCCCAAGGTTTACTTAATTTGGTTGCTATAGTAAGATACAAAATGGACTCTAGTTTTTGTTCTTTGTTTTTCCATTAAAAAGTGGGGGAGATGAAGCATTTAAACCATTTTTAAAATTAATATCATGCTAGCACTGTTGTATGACAAGATGTTGGCTGATAGGCTGATGGGGTTTTTTTGTTGTTTTTTATTAAGTTATTATGAACAACCCAAATTATCCCCTTCTCAATTCTAAATCTTGGATCCTCTGGTTCCATGAACTATCCCTGTTGTTTTTTAGATGGCACATAAGCCAACATTTGTTGGAGGTCCTTGATTAAACTTTTTTCTGATCCATGTATAGAGGAAGCATAAATTTCAAGTCAAATCAACACAAAGCATTTCATAAGTGCTTATTATGTATCTGGCTGGCATTGTTCTAACTATTGGGGTGTAAGAGGAAAGATAATACTTCCTTAGGAGCTCATATTCTAATGGGGGAACAAAATGCAAATGCATGCATAAAATATATATGAAGAGTTAATTGGAGGTAATCTCAGAAGGAAGGCACTAGCATTATGAGGGACTGGAAAAAGTCTCTTACAAAAATCTGGATTTGGGCTGAGGCAGAAAGGAAGCCTGGATATCTGGGAGGTAGAGGCAAGGAAGAGAAGCCTTCCAGATGTGGAAGATAGCTAGCAAAAAGGCATGGAGTTAAGAGATGGAGAGAAACAAGGAGGCCAGCATCGTTGGATCATAGATTACACAAAGGGATATAAAGTATAAGGCAACTAGAAAGGTAGGAAAGAGCTAGGTTGTAAAGAGCCTTAAATGCCAAAATGGCAAACCACTCTAGTATCTTTGCCAAGAAAACCCCAAATGGGGTCATGAAGAGTCAGACATGACTGAACAACAACTTTATAAGGTTACACAGCCATTATATTTCAGAGGCAGAACTTGAATTACAAAATGCCAAAGTCACATATAGGCCAAAGGATTTTAATTTGAATAGGGAGCCCCTGGAATTTGACTGGGGCTCCTATGTGGCATGGTCAGACATGCGCATTAGGAAGATCCCTTCAGCAGCCTTTCAGCAGAGGATACACTGGAGTGGGGCAAGACATGAAGCAAGGAGACCAACCAGAAGGCCACTGAAGTAGAGAACGAGGGCCTGCACCTGTGTGGCAACTGGGTCAAAGGAGAGAAAGGGACTTGTACAAGAGATACTGGGAAAGTAGAACCAATAGGAATTGCTAACTGCTTAGAAATGGGAGGTTGGGGTGAGAGAGAGAGGGTGGAGGCAAGGATGATATCTAAATTGTGAGTCTAGGTGACTGGGAAGATGGTGGTAAGAGGATAGAAATGAGGAAGTTAGAAAGAACAGAGGATAAAGGGAAAGAATAGAGTTCAGCTTTGAAAATGTTGAGTTTAAGGTATCTATGAGAAATCTAGCTTGAAGTGTCCAAAAGTCACTTCAACAAAAAGTCAATGGAGACTGTGAGCGCCTCCCATTAGATTGTAAGCTCCTTGAGAGCAAGAACTATCTTTTGCCTCTTTTTCTATCCCCAGAGTACTGGGCACATAGTTGGTGCTTAATAAATGTTTATTAATTGATTGAAGAATGAATGGTAGGTGTGGGGAGGGCATAGGAGATAGTCACAAAGTAGCCAGAGGGTACTACGCATTTGGAGGTGAGGACAGAGGTGAGAGAGCTTTCCAGAGAAAGATGGGGTGGGGGAATGAGGTCATGAAGATCATGGCTGAGACATAAACAGTTGTTGAAAGATGAAGTTCTGAGAAGAATTCCATCCCAGAGGCCACCCTAAGAATTGTCTCAAGAATATTCCCTCTCCCACCAGGGGTGGAGGAATTTAAAAGAGACTGTGCCCTTTAGTGTCAGAGGGATCTTCTCTTATTATTTGCTTTGCTATTCTGTCCTAATTAAAAGCTTTACTATTTTATTTATGGTTCCTTTGGCAAAGAATGAACAGAATGGGGGATGAAATCATGGTTGCAAAACTGGGATTCTCCCAAATACCCAATACTGGACCTGAGGGGGTGGTATCTCATGCCACAATTATAATGACATTATATTCAAATAAGAAAATCTAGCTTGAAGCACATACAGTGTGAAAGAAGCACTGAACTCCTTGTCAGAAGATGGAATTTAACTCCCAGGTCAGCCATTTAATAAGTCTACTTTCCCTTTGATGTTGGAGAAAATGTTAATAATGCAGATTAACTTAAAAATGAGAATTCCTTTTCTGGGGAGAGGGGAAGCTGGTTCTTAAACATTTACCAACACACCATTGATTACAATCTTACATTTATAAGGATAATCATATATAAGCTGTAGGCATATATATATATATATACATATATACATATATGTATGTATACACACATATACATATGTGTCCTGTATAGATTATCTATGTGTGTATATCTATATATCCTATATAGACTATCTGTAATTTTATAAGGTTGGGCAGCTAGGTGGCACAGCGAATACAGTTTGAGTCCTAGAGTCAAGCAGATTTGTCTTACTGAGTTTAAATCTAGTCTCAGAAGCTTACTAGCTGTGGGACCCTGGGCAAGTCACTTAGCCCTGTTTGCCTCAGCTTCCTGACCTGTAAAATGAGCTGGAGAAGGAAATGATAAACCACTCTAGTATCTTTGCCAAGAAAACCCCAAATGGGGTCACAGAGAATCAGACATGACTCAATAACAACTTTATAAGGTTGCACAGCCATTTTATTTCAAAAGCAGAACTTGAATAACATCTTTCCAACTTCAAGGTTGTCTCTCTATCCAATGCTAATTGTTAAGTTTATTATTTTTAAGTTTAAATAAGAAAATTGGAATCAACTTTTTAAAAGGTCCTATCTATCTTAAAAATGCCGATTCTATTATTACAAGCCTATTTAAAGGGTAGCCATTATTGTATATACCATGCAAAAGGAATAGAAAATATGGACATTTATCTTTTAAGAACTAAAATCTAATTTGAGACTCTCAGTAGAAGACTAATACTAGTTTGAAGTCTGAAAATGTAAAAAATACCTTAATGATATTTCACAAGAGAGCAAGCTTTTAAATTATTTAGTACATTATCTAAATACTGATTAACACTTTTGGAAAAATCAATAATCTCTCACTGAACTTTGTAAAAAATATAAAGCAGAGAGAAGGCATACTTTCAAAGTAAATTTTTGATGAGTTAGTTTTCTTTTCATGTATTTTTAAATGCACTAATTTTTATTTTGTATTATAATTATACCTTACATTTTTATATAATGCTAAAATATGATGTGTTATATTGAAGTATTATATAATTAAAGGTCATTTTCATTTTGTTAAAATGAATAATGTCAATTTTGAAAAATTCTCTGGAAAAAAAGAGGAAGCCACTCAAGCACTATTTAAAAAAACTGCCTGATCATTAATATTTAGGGGATGCTTCATATCATCAGTAATTTGCTTGAGTGATCAAATTATAAATTAAGTAAAAACAGATGACTATTTTCAGCTTGCCTGGATTGAACTTATTTAATTTTCTTTTTTGTGACTGAGTTTTACTTAATGCCCTATTCAGCCACAATTAATAAACCATGACTTGAATTTTCCCAGACATATTAATCACTTGACAGATGTTTGCTGCCTAAGTAGACACCAATATATAAAAGATAAAGGTAAAAGAACGGAATGAAGTTAACCAACCCTGACAATGTGAGTCCTAGGTTTTCATGGCATTGTGGACCTAATTGGACAGTCTAATATGATCTATCTATTTTCAAAATGATACTTAAAAGCAAAATAAAACCAACACCTTACATATTTTAGAACAAAAAATAGGCACGTTGAATAAACTATCTTTTTTCCCTTTGAAAATGTGCACAGTGTTTGATGATATTCTAATTTAACAATCATTTTTAAAGATGAATTAAACTGATTCAGATCCCCATTTTCAGAAAGGAAACTGTTGTCAGTGACTCTTTGAAATTATTGTTCAAATGGAAAACAATTAAGAAAAAAATAGACTTCTTTCCCAAAAATACATGCGTGTTAATTTTGTCATTGACAAGAAAACTTTATTGATTGATAATAATATGTGAAGAGCTCTACTTTGGGTAGTGATAAGAAGTATCAGTCATGATCACTGTCCTCGGGGGGCTTTCCACAGGTCAAAAATATTCAAGTAATTAATAGCTAAACATAATAACTCAGAGTAAAAATGCCATTTTTCACTCAAACATTCTGAAGGGGTAAATTGACTCCAAACAACAAAACAAGGCAATAATCAATTTGTTAAATACTTACTAAGTGCTAGGCAAGTACGAACAGTAAGAAGGACAGCCCCCGCTCCTGGGGAGCTTACATCTGATGGGAGAGGGCAACATGTAAAAGGGACCTAAAAAGTGGAGGGGAAGACGATGTATCTACTGCATGGGGGCATAGTATTGAAGCCCATAAAGTCAGAAGCACAGTCGAAATGAAGTTTGTCTGGCTTGGAAGCTTCCTCAAAATAGAGGCACTAGGAAGGAATTCCTCAATGGGAGAATGGGGCTGGCATGGAGCATGGATGTTCCTGGGTGAGAAGACCCTAGGTGCTGAAGGATAAGACTGAAGCTGAGGTATGGTGTTGAAGTCTACAAAAACAGAGGTACTGCTGGGGAGGGTAATGGAAGTTGACCAGTCTGGGCTCTTCTCCTAAATAGAGGAACCAGGAAGAACTCATAATTTGGAGGAAAGAGGAGGCAAATGGTTAGTGTGGTCTTCCTAACAATTAAAGAGAATCTTCCCAATGTCAGTTTTCCCTCAGGAGGATGGCCAAGTATACACATAAAGATATGGATGTCATCTTTATGAATATGGCAGAAGAATTTCTATAGTCCATGGACTCTATTAGGACTGGATGATCTCCTCAAGACAGAGTATAGAGAAGATAAAGAAGAGCAGAGCTGACGTCAGTAACTTCCACAGATTCTAAGCAGATGAAATCACAAGAGGAAAAATAGGAAAGCATGGGGTGTGTTGTAGGAATGGTGACAAACATCTATTTAGCAGCTACTGTACATTAAATACCAGGTACAGGAAAAGATACAATGTTTAGATAAAACATGGCCCCTGTCTTCATGGATCTTCCCTTTGTGGAGGGAAATATAGAGCATACATCAGTAACACGAATACATCATTGCTTCAAGGATCTACAATATCACTGGTGAGGGGGTTTCTTCCCCTGAGGTTCCTCACTAACCAAATGTTTTTCAACAGTGGCTATGACCAAAACATTTAGCCCCTTATAGTCAAATTGGTGATGTGCTTAACTGGGTGGCTTCTTATGAAAAAGACAATTGGCCCACCACCAAGACTGAACTCTGTGGCCTTCCATCTTGATGGGACCCAACAGAGCTTGTGTTCTGCTAGCTGAACCCACAGGGACCTCTAAAACCCAATGAAGCATAAGAGGAGGACTTTAATGGAAGCATTTCCACAGATAACCAAAGACAGGCAGATATGAACAGATAGGTAAGTAAAGATGAACACCAGTAAATATATTACAGAATAATGCATGATGAAAGCAAAGAGACATGTAAAAAAGTGTTCATTATTGCTGAAGGATGGAATGCACAAAAAAGTAATACTAACTGATTAGGCTGCAAAAGAAAATTGGGACCAAATCACAGAGGGCTTTGGATGAGGGTTTAGGAGGTCTTATTTAAGTGGATGACTAGGAGCTAGTGAATATTTTTGAGCAGAAGGAGGGAATCTTCCTGTTTGGAGAAACAGTACATATGGTAGAGTGGAGGGAAAAGGAGACTAAAACTTGGAAGGCTGGTCTGAAGACTATTTAAACAGGTCATGTGAAAAGTAATGAGGCTCTGGACTAGCACCATGGCAGGAGGAGTGGAAACCAGGGTGTGGTGTGAGAGGTTACATCACCTCTGTGATGGCACGCTATGATCTAAAGCCACATTGTGATTCTAGCCGTGCCCAGTTGGCATTGTAACCACCCCATAACTTCTGTTTTTAAAAGTGGAGAAAGACTCAGAAACTGTCAGGACACAGCTTATTTTTGAGTTCCAGGCTTGGAATTAGGACATCTGAGTTTGATTTCTTCCTCAGACACACATTAGCTATGTGACCCTCTTACAAGTCACTTAACTTCTGAATTTCCTCATCTGTAAAATGGGGGTCTGTAGTAGCACCCATCTCACAGGTTTGTTGTAAAGAATCAAATAAGATCCTAATGTATATAGACACTTCTGGGAGCTAAGATGGTGGAGTAAGCAGTGAATCACTGTAGCTCTTCCATATTTATCACCAAATAACCGTAAACTAATGCCTCAAAACAAATCTTGGAACAGTGGAGTCAACAGAAAGATGGGGTGTAATGGTCTTTAAACCTGGGAGACTTGAAAGATTGGCAAGAAAGGTCTGTCTCATTCATGTAAAAGGGGAGTTCAGGGGCAGCAGGGTGGCATAGTGTATAAAGTATTGGCACTGGAGTCAGGAGAACCTGAGTTCAAATCTAGCCTCAGACACTTGATACTTACTAGCTATATGACTCTAGGCAAATCACCTAAACACAATTGCCTCACCAAAAAAAAGGGGAATGGGTGCATTCCAGGACAGGAATCATCCCAGCAAGCCCTCCTCAGCAAAGCAGTAGGAGATAGCCCCAGTATGGTAGAGCAGGCAAACTCTGAGACCAGGACTGCGCCCCCCCCCCCCCACATGCCTCAGCATAGCAGGGGAACCAGCAGCTTCCAGCTCTGAGAACTACCATGTGTTTTAGTGAAACCCTGGACAAACAGGCAACCTCCAGAGGCTAGAGCTCCATATGCTTCAGCACAATCCCAGGCAAACAAGCAGCTCCCAGCAAACACATCTCATGCTTCAGTGTATCCCCCACAAAACACGGAAACACTCCACCTCCTCAACACATCACCAGTCTCAAGGGCCCCTGTGGGCCTCAGAGCAATAAGAGTTCAACATCAGGTACACAGCCAGGGCCTACAGCCACTGGCACAAGAAGCCTGAGACAGGACCATTTCCCCCCTAGGAGCACCACCTTTTTCTTTAAAAGAAAGGAAAAAGACAAAAATAAAAGAGTAAAAAAGAACAAAAAAAGAATCTGACCATAGAAAGTTATTATGGTGACAGGGAAGATGAAGACACAAACTCTGAAGAGTACAATAATGGCAAAACAACTATGGACAAAACCCCAAAGAAAAACAGGAAGTGGTCTCAAGCCCAGAAAGATTTCAAGGAAGAGCTCAAAATGAAGCTTAAAAATCATATAAGAGAGATAGAAGAAAAATTCAGAAAAGAAAATGAGAACGATGCAAGAGAATTGTGAAAAAAAGAGCCAACAGTCTGAAAAACTGCTTAAAAAGTAGAATTGATGGACTTCCGGGGGTGGAGCCAAGATGGCAGCTGGAAAGCAGGGACTAGCGTGAGCTCCCCACCGAGACCCTCCAAAAACCTATAAAAAATGGCTCTGAACCAATTCTAGAACCATAGAACCCACAAAAGAGCAGAGGGAAGCAGGGCTCCAGCCCGGGACAGCCTGGAGGGTCTCTGGGTGAGGTGTATCCCACATGGAGCTGGGAGCAGAGCGGAGTGGAGCAGAGCCCAGTGTGAGCTGCGCAGACCAACCAGACCAGGAGCCTGGAGGAGCGTGCCCTAGCACCCTGGATCAGTGAGCTGCAGCAGTTACCAGACTTCTCAATCCACAAACACCAAAGACAGCAGAGAAGGTTAGTGGGAAAAGCTGCAGGAGTGGAAGGAGTTCAAGGTTCGGCCACCGCCCCCGGGGCAGTGGAGGTGGGATAGCTACAGCTGCAGTTGCTTCCAGCCCCAGGCCCACCTGGTGGGAGGAATTAAGTGGCTGATCAGAGCAGGAGTGCACAGACTGCTGAAGATCTAAGCCCAGTCCGGGTTGGGGGTTCTTGGGGAAGGAGGAGTGCTGGTATCGCAGAGCTGGCGCATCCCCCCCAAACGTGGAACTCTTTGGTCTACAAGCAGTCATACCCCAATGAAAAACTCAAGGGTCAAGTTAGTTGGTTGGGAACATGGCCAGGCAGCAAAAACACACCCAGATCCAGTCTCAGACTTTGGATTCTTTCTTTGGTGACAAAGAAGACCAAAACATACAGCCTAAAGAAGTCAACAAAGTGCAAGATCCTACACCAAAAGCCTCCAAGAAAAACATGAATTGGTCTCAGGCCATGGAAGAGCTCAAAAAGAATTTAGAAAAGCAAGTTAGAGAAGTAGAGGAAAAATTGGGAAGAGAAATGAGAAGGATGTGAGAAAACCATGAAAAACAAGTCAATGACTTGCTAAAGGAGACCCCAAAAAATACTGAAAAATATACTGAAGGAAACAACACCTTAAAAAATAGACTAACTCAAATGGCTCCAAAAAGTCAATGAGGAGAAGAATGCTTTGAAAGGCAGAATTAGCCAAATGGAAAAGGAGGTCCAACAGACCACTGAAGAAAATACTACCTTAAAAATTAGATTGGAGCAAGTGGAAGCTAGTGAATTGATGAGAAATCAAGATATAAAACAGAACCAAAGGAATGAAAAAATGGAAGACAATGTGAAATATCTCATTGGAAAAACCACTTACCTGGAAAATAGATCCAGGAGAGATAATTTAAAAATTACTGGACTACCTGAAAGCCATGATCAAAAAAAGAACCTAGATATCATCTTTCAAGAAATTATCAAGGAGAACTGCCCTGATATTCTAGAGCCACAGGGAAAAATAGAAATTGAAAGAATCCACCAATTGCCTTGTCAAATAGATCCCAAAAAGAATACTCCTAGGAATATTGTCACCAAATTCCAGAGCTCCCAGATCAAGGAGAAAATACTGCAAGCAGTCAGAAAGAAACAATTTGAGTATTGTGGAAACCCAATCAGAATAACCCAAGATCTGGCAGCTTCTACATTAAGAGATCAAAGGGCTTGGAATACGATATTCCAGAGGTCAATGGAGCTAGGATTAAAACCAAGAATCACCTACCCAGCAAAACTGAGTATCATGCTCCAAGGCAAAGTATAGACTTTCAATAAAATAGAGGACTTTCAAGCTTTCTCAGTGAGAAGACCAGAGCTGAATAGAAAATTTGGCTTTCAAACACAAGAATCAAGAGAAACATGAAAAGGTGAACAAGAAAGAGAAATCATAAGGGACTTACTAAAGTTGAACTGTTTTGTTTACATTCCTACATAGAAAGATGATGTGTATGATTCATGAGACCTCAATATGAAAGTAGCTGAAAGGAATATGCATATATATTTGTGTATATATATATATATATATATATATATATATATATATATATATATATGTGTGTGAATGTGCATGTATGTATATGTGTGTGTGTATGTATATATATACACACACACACACACATATATATATATATATATATATATATATATATATATGGAGAGAGAGAGAGAGAGAGAGAGAGAGAGAGAGGACACAGGGTGAGTTGAAGATGAAGGGAAGATATCTAAAAGAAATAAAATCAAATTAAGGGATAAGAGAGGAAAATATTGAGAGAGGGAGATAGGGAGAGATAGAATGGGGTGGATTTTCTCACATAAAGGTGGCAAGAGGAAGCAGTTCTGTGGGAGGAGGGGAGAGGGCAGGTGAGGGGGGAATGAGTGAATCTTGCTCTCATCAAATTTGGCCTGAGGAGGGAATACCATACATACTCAATTGGTTATCTTACCCCACAGGAAAGAAGAGGGAAGAAGATAAAAAAGGGGGGTGGATGATGGAGGGGAGGGCAGATGGGAGTGGAGGTAATCAAAAACAAACACTTCAGAAAGGGGACAGGGTCAAGGGAGAAAATTCAATAAAGGGGGATGGGTTGGGAAGGAGCAAAATATAGTTAGTCTTTCACAACACGAGTATTGTGGAAGGGTTATACATAATGATACACATGTGGCCTATGTTGAATTGCTTGACTTCTTAGGGAGGGTGGGTTGGAAGGGAAGAGGGGAGAGAATTTGGAACTCAAAGTTTTAAAAACAGATGTTCAAAAACAACAAAAAAATGTTTTTGCATGCAACTAGAAAATAAGATACACAGGCAATGGGGCATAGAAATTTATCTTGCCCTACAAGAAAAGAAGGGAAAAGGGGATGGGAGGGGAGTGGGGTGACAGAAGGGAGGGCTGAATGGGGAACAGGGCAACCAGAATATACGCCATCTTGGAGTGGGTGGGATGGTAGAAATGGGGAGAAAATTTGTAATTCAAACTCTTGTGAAAATCAATGCTGAAAACTAAATATGTTAAATAAATGAATTTTAAAAAATAAGATTACATAAAGAAAAGAAAAGAAAAGAAAAAGAAAAAAAGAAAATAAAAAAGAAAAAAATTTAAAAAAGTAGAATTGGTGAAATGGAAGAATAGACACAAAAATCTAGTGATGAAATCTACTCCTTAAAGAGTACAATTGGCCAAATGGAAAAACAAAGTACAAAAGCAAATCGAGGGAAACAGAACCTTAAAAGTTAGAATTGAGCAAGTGGAAGCTAATGACTCTATGCGACATCATGAATCAATTAAATCCAAAAGAATGAAAAAAATGGAATAAAATGTAAACTACTTCATGGGAAAAACAACTGAGTGAAAAATAGATCCAGGAGAGATGATATCAGAATCACTGGACTACCTGAAAGCCATAATCAAAGAAGTAATGTCAATATTAAACACACATACACCAAGTGTATAGCATCTAAATTCTTAGAGGAGAAGATAAGTGAGTTACAGGAAGAAATACACAGGAAAACTATACTAATGGGTACCTCAACTGTCCCCTCTCAGAACTTGATAAATCCAACCAAAAATCAGTGAGAAAGAAACTAAGGAGGTAAATAGAATATTAGAAAAGTTAGATATGACAGACCTTTGGAGAAAACTAATGGGAACAAAAGTAATGTACCTTTTTTCTCAACAGCATGTGGCACCTACACAAAAATTGACCGTGTGATAGGGCATGAAATCCTCAAAATCAGATGTAAAAAAGCAGAAATATTAAATATATTCTTTTCAGATCATAATGCAATAAAAATTACATTCAGCAAAGGAGAGTGGAAAGATAAACTAAAAATTAAGTGAAAACTGAATAATCTAATTGTAAAGAATAAATGAGTCAAAGAACAAATCATAGAAATAATAATTTCATTAAACAGAATGACAACAATGAGACAATATACCAAACTTTGTGAGATGCAGCCAAAGGAGTACTTGGGGGAAATTTTGTTTCTCTAAATTCTTAAATCAACAAAATGGAAAAAGAACAGATCAATGAATTGGTCATACAAATAAAAAAATTAGAAAAAGAGCAAATTAAAAATCCCCAACTGAGCATCAAATTGGAAATCCTGAAAATCAAAGGTGAAATTAATAAGATTCAAATTAAAAAAAACTATTGAGCTAATAAATAAACCTAGGAGCTGGTTTTATGAAAAAACCCAATAAGATAGATAAACTCCTGGTTAATTTGATTAAAGAAAAGAAAGAAGAAAACCAAATATTCAATATCAAAAATGAAAAGGGTGAAATCACCAAGAAATGAAGAAAAAAATATATTAAAGCAATCATTAGGAAATATTTTGCCCAATTATATGCCAATAAATCTGACAATCTAGGCAAAATAAATGAATATTTACAAAAATATAAAGTATCTAGATTAACAGATCAGGAAATAGAACAACTAAATAACCCCATCATAGAAAAAGAAATTGAATAAGCCATTAATGAACTCCCAAGGAAAAAAAAATCCCAGGGGCTAGATAGGTTCGTGAATGAATTCTACCAAACATGTAAAGAACAATTAATTCCTATACTGTATAAACTATTTTGAAAAATAGGCAAAGAAGGAATCCTATCAAACTTCTTTTATAACACAAATATTTTGCTGATACCTAAACCAGGAAGGGCTAAAACAGAGAAAAAAAATTATAGACCAATTTCCCTAGTGAATATCAATGCAAAAACTTTGAACAAAATACTAGCAAGGCGATTACAGCAATATATCACAGGGATTATATACTATCACTAGGTGGGATTTATACCAGGAATACAGGAGGGCTAGTTCAATGTTGGGGAAACAATTAACATCACTGACCATGTAAATAACAAAACCAACAGAAATCCTCAAACAGAATATTGGAAATGATTGTCTCAATAGATGCTGAAAAAGCATTTGACAAAATACATCACCCATTCCTATTAAAAACACTGAATAGCATAGGAATGAGGGAAGCCTTCCTTAAAATGATAAGCAGTATCTATCTAAAACCATCAGCAAGCATAATTAGTAATGAGGACAAGCTAGAAGCCTTCCCAATAAGATCAAGGGTGAAGCAAGGATACCTAATATCATCGCTATTATTTAATATAGTACTAGAAATAAGTACTAGCAATAAGAGGAGAAAAATAATTGAAGGAATTAGAATAGGAAATAAAGAAACAAAACTAGCACTCTTCACAGATGATATGATGGTATAGTTAGAGAACCCTAGAGCATCAACTAAAAAATTACTTGAAATAATTAACAACATTAGAAAAGTTGTAGGATATAAGGTAAACCCACATAAATCATCAGCATTTCTTTATGTAATGAATAAAGCCCAGCAGCAAGAGATAGAAAGAGAAATTCCATTTAAAATAACTGTAAACAACACACAATACTTAGGAGTCTAGCTGCCAAGACAAACCCAGGAACCATATGAACATAGTTACAAAACACTTCTCACACAAAGTCAGATCTAAGCAATTAGAGAAATATAAATTGCTCATTGGTTGGCTGAGCCAATATAATAAAAATGACTATTCTGCTTAAGCTAATTTACTTATTCAGTGCCATGCCAATCAAACTACCAAAAATTATTTTATGAAGCTAGAAAAAAATAGCAACAAAATTCATCTAGAAGAATACCAAGATCTAAATTATCAAGGGAATAAATGGGAAAAAATACAAAGGAATGTGGCCAAGTAATACCAGATCTCAAGTTATATTATAAAGCAGTGATGATCAAAACTATCTGGTACTGGCTAAGAAATAGAGTGGTGTGTCAATGGCGCACAATAGGCACACAAGACACAAGAGTTAATGACCATAATAACTTGGTGTTTGATAAATCCAAAGACCCCACCCTTTGGGATAAGAGCTCACTATTTAACAAAAACTGCCAAGAAAACTGGAAAACAATTGGACACAAACTAGGGGTAGACCAACAACTCACATCATGTACCAAGACAAGGTTAAAATTGGTACATTATTTAGATATAAAGGGTGACACCATAAGCAAATTAGGAAAGCAAGGAATCGTCTACCTGTCAGATCTATGGGGAGGGGAAGAATTCATGACCAAACAAGAGATAGAGAGCTTTACAAAATATAAAATAGATAATTTTAATTATATTAAAAAGCTTCTGTACAAACAAAAGCAATGCAAACAAGATTAGAAGGAAAGCAGAAACTTGGGAAATAATCTTTACAGCAAGTATCTCTGATAAAGGCCTCGTTTCTCAAATGTATAGAGAATTGAGTCAAATTTATAAGTATATAAGTCATTCCCCTATTGATGAATGGTCAAAGATATGAACAGGTAGCTTTCAGATGAAGAAGCCAAAGCTATATATAGGCATGTGAAGAAGTGCTCTAAATCACTTTTGATTAGAGAAATGCAAATTGAAACAACTCTGAGGTCCCAACTCACACCTGTGATATTGGCTAATATGGCAAAAGAAGGAAAGTGATAAATGTTGGAGAGTATGTGCAAAAATTGGGACACCGTTACACTGTTAGTGGAGTTGTGAGCTCATCTAACCATTCTGGAGAGCAATTGAATTATGCCCAAAAGGCAACCAAACTGTGATTTTTGATCCAGCAACACCATTATTAGGTCTGTATTCCAAAGGGATCATGAAAAAGGGAAAAGGACCTACATATGCAAAAAATATTTATAGCAGTCCTTTTTGTGGTGGCAAAATGTTGGAAATTGAGGGGATGCCCATCAATTGGGGAATGGCTGAACAAGCTGTGGTATGTGAATGTAACGGAATACTATTGCACAATAAGAAAGGATGAACAGGCAGATTTCAGAAAAACCTGGAAAAACTTATATGAACTGATGCAAAGTAAAATGAGCAGAACCAGGAAAACATTATACAAAATATTAGCAACATTGTGTGATGAACAGCTATGCAAGACTCAGCTCTTCTCAGTAGCTGAGTAATGAAAGACAAGTATAAGACTCATAAAGGAAAATGTATTTATATCAAAATAAGGAACGGATGGACTTTGCAGATCACAGCATTTTTTTACCTACTTTGTTCTTCCTTATTTTTTCTTTTGATTTGTTTCTTCTTTTACAACTGTGACTGATATGGAAATATTTTTATTTCCATGTATAAACTATAACAAACTATATCACATGTATAAACTATATCAAACTGCCTATCATTTTCAGAAGAGAAGAGGTTAGGGAGGGAGAGAGAGAAATTTTGAACTCAAAATCTTGTAAAAATGAATGCTAAAAATTTTCCTGACATGTAAATTGGGAAAAAAATGAAATACTATTAAACTTTTAAAAATGTATATATAGTTTGCAAATCTTGAAGTCTTATATAAATGGAAATTATCATTACTATTGTTATTTATTTCTTTGGGACTTGGTATCATCACTACCCTAGGCTTCTGGAGTATGCTATGCCTTAAGATTGATGACTGCTTTCAGTAGATTCAATTAAATTGGATTTGATTAGGTAAAGTATTTATTAAACTCTTAGTATGTCTCAGAACTGAGCTAAATCTTGGGAATACAAATACAAGAAGAAAACAAAGATTATTTCTGTCCTCAAGGAGCCTACATTCTAATGAGTAAATGTAACACATAAAAGAAAGTTGAAAGTAGAGGAGGAGGGGATAAGGTAGCTTGGGGGGGGGGGAGTGGTGGGAAAAGGGGAAGAGGTCCAAACATAGGGAAATGATCTAGCACAGGGATTCAGGGACTGAGCCAGATTAAAAGTGAATATTGTTGGAGTATTTCCTCAAATGGAACATTGAGAAAGAACTAACCAGTTGCTGAGATGGAGATTGAGAAGACACAGCATGAGAAGGCTATTAAGATAGATGGAAAAGAAATTTGAAGGGTCAGGAGTTAAGCCAGAAGAAAAGGACTACATAACACTATCCTTAGGGAAACATAAAACAAAATCAGAAAAAGCCAACCAGAAAATCTAGACTACATCCTCTATGCTTTCTAGTGCTACCTTGTTCTGCTCCACAAAAGTTTCACCTGACTCTTCACCTGGCCCTTTCACTCTTGACAAGAATCAGTGCAACAACATGAGGGCCAATTTAGGAACACCAGCCTTGGACTTCCTGGTAAGGTGGCTACGTGGAAAGTTGGAGGTGATCCCCACTTTGCCACACAAATCCCAGCAAATACTGAAAAGGACAACAGACAGGTCAATAAGAAGGAAAGAAAAAGGAAAACAGAAGTTTTCTCCTCCATCAAATCCAGAACTCTAAAAAAAAGATAGGCAGAACTTGGAAAAGGCTGGGAGAGGTTGGGAGAGTGGTCACATTGCAGAAAGCAGATAGAATCCAGTGAAAAGACAAGAAATGATGGCTGCAGAAGGCTTGAGAGGCTGGGAGAGGGTAGGACTAGGAAAGCTAGCATGAACTCCAATAAAGTTTGAAAGCTAGCAGGCTCTCGTAGGAGAATGGAATACATCTGCAGTAGTTCCAGAAATGGGGATTGAAAGCTAGATCCTGGCCCATCAGAACAGAAGCAGATATATATATATATATATATATATATATATATATATATATATATGTCATTGAATAGGCAGACAAAGCCCACCCACCCTAGGAGTCATGATGAGAGAGAGGGCCTCCACTAAGGAGTTTAAGAAGAGACCTGAAAATAGTATGATCTTCAATACTCAACTGGAGCCTGTCAGAGACACAGGTGAGAAAGGAACCAACACCTGAGCAAAAAGTGTGCAATAAGAAGGAAATAGAGACCAGTCAAGGCAAGAACCCATAACGAATCACAGGATGGTAAGACAGAAGCCACAAATTGAGGCGTAGGGTGAGCCTGACACCAGCCACCCTATTGAGAATGGTGGTACTAGCAGCACTGCCATTTACACTATAATAGGAACAGGATCAAATGGCTCTTTCTCAACACATCTAGGAGTCTTAGATGGGATTGAGCCAGACCCTTGCACAAAACTCCAATCCAAGACCCAAGGCTGGAAATGTGAATTAACTGAAGAAAATACATAACACAATGAAGAAATATTATGGAATAAAAGAAACCCAAGAGGCAATCTTAGGAGACAAAGTCCATGACAAGTTCAAGCAGAGCCTCAAGAAAGGAGGCCAAAATGGCTTGGCCACAAAGTCCACAACAGCGACTAGAAGAAATGAAGCAAAAACTTTAAAAGAGTGAATGAATCACCTTAAGGAAAAGTTAAAAGGAAAGTAGCTTAGAACAGATGTTGGAAAACCTTACCCAAAAAGTTATTGTTCAATCATTTTCAGTTGTGTCTGACTCTTCACGTCCCCACTTGGGGTTTTCTTGGAAGAGATACTGGACTGGTTTGCCAGTTCCTTCACAAGTTCTTTTTACAAATGAGGAAACTGAGGCAAACAGAGTTAACTAACTTGCCCAGCATCACAAAGCTAGTAAGCGTCTAAGGCCAGATTTGAATTCAGGGAGATGAGTCTTCCTGACTCCAGGCCTGGCACTCTAAGCACTGTGCCACCTAGCTGCACCCACCCAAGGAGCAGGCACTTGAAAAATGTAATGGAGCAAACGAAATTCAATGACTCCAAGAAACAAGAAATACCAGACCAAAAACCAAAGATAGAAAAGCTTCCAAAGTTACTTTTTCAGGCGCTCTCAAAAACGATTGACCTAGAAAGGAGCTCAAGGAAAGATCAGACTCTGAAAATCATGAGCGAGATGGCAATAACAGTAATAACCAACAGCAACAAAACCTAAAAACCGTATTTCGAGAAATCATAAAGAGGCTCAGATCCAGCGGAGCCCTAAGATACCTAAGAATAGAAAGAATCCACTAAATATTCTCCAAATGAAAACTTTCAAGAACGCCATAGATGAAATCCAAAGTTCCCAGGTGACACCTCAATGGATAAAGCAATAACAATTATTGGAGACAATGTGAGAGAATAAGCTCATTGACGTACTCTTGGTGGATCTGTGGTCTGGAAAGAAATTTGGAACGATGCTCCCACAAAATCACTAAATCATTTATACTTTTTGACCCAGCAATGCCATGACTAAGCCTGAGGTCCCAAAGAGATCAAAGAAAGAATTAAAGGAGCCACATATGCAAAATGTTTATAGCAGCATTTTTATCATACCAAAGAATTGGAAATTAAGTGAATATTCATCAATTGGTAAGTGGTTGAAGGTAAAAGGATATTGCTGAAATGTGAGTACTGATGAAGGTGATGGTTTCAGCAAAACCTGGGAGGACTTATATGGACCGATGCAGAGTGAATTGAGCCGAACAAGGAGAACAATTTACACAGTTACAATTATATTGAAAAGACAGATTTTTTAATGATTGAAGAGCTCTGATAAATTAAATGACCAACCGTGATTCTAGAGTATCTATGATGAAGACTTTCATCTATCTCCCAAAAGGAGGAGTAATGGGCTCCATACAAAGAATAGGAAGTATGTTTTTAGACATGAGCAATTTTTGGATTTGTTTTGCTTGACTATATTTACTTATTATAAGGGAGGGTTTTCATTCTGGGGTGGTGGAGTCTGGGGGAGGAGTGATAGTTATATTCCACCTCCCCAAATCAATGATTTTTTAAATATATGGACAAGAGCAGAAGGAAATTCAGATATGGGCACAATCAGGGCATTTCTGAAACTGTCATGTTTAATCTGAAATATACTTGAAAAAACAAGCTGTATGTAACAGGATTTGTGGTTTTTATGTGTAGTCCCTTTTTTGAGTTTTTCTTGGTATGGGGAAATGTCTAGAAGCATAAATTAGCTCAGTTTCTTAAGGCAGGTAATAGGAAATCTAAGTGGGGAGAGGAGGTGTGTCTTCATGAATGTTACTGGCAACAACTGCTGCCTTAGTATCATCAAGTCATAGAACCAGAGCTAGTAGATGCATTAGAGAGCTTCAATTCCAGTCCCCTCATTTTACAGATGAGGAAATCAAAGTCCATAGAAGTTTCGTCGTGACCAAAATGGCATAGGTAATACATTTCAGGGCTGAAGTTCATGCTCAGATCCCTGTTCCAAATGCTTCATCAGCTTTCTTCTATGTCGTATCCAATGGCAATCACCCTACCAGCCTGGTTATGGTAACATTTGTTTGTCTTTGTCTTGAAAGAAGGGAAATCTATTAGGCATAGGAAATTTTTTGTTGTTCATTCTTTCAGTCATGTCCAACTCTTGATGACCCCATGCCCAGCCCTTCTATCCCCCACTATCTTCCGAAGTCTGCCCAAGCTCATGCTCATAGCTTCCACGACACTATCTATTCATCTCATTTTCTGTTGTTCCATTCTTCTTTTGCCTTCAATTTTTCCCATCAGGATCTTTTCCAAAGAGTCTTGTCTTCTCATTATATGGCCAAAGTATTTAAGCTTCACCTTCAGTATTTGTCCTTCTAATGAGTATTCTGAATTAATTTCTTTAAATATTGACTGATTTGATCCCCTTGCTGTCCAAGAGACTCTCAAAAGTTTTCTCCAGCACCACAGTTCAAAGGTGTTGATCCATGGTGCTCAGTTTTCCAATCCAACACTTACAGCCATATAGTACAACTGTAAAAAAACCATAGCTTTGAATGTACAGACCTTGTCAGAAAGGTGATGTCTCTGCTTTTTAGTATTGTCATAGTTTTTCCTACAAGCAGCAAGCGTCTTTTAATTTTATGGCTGCAGTCACCATCTGCAGTATCTTTGAGCCCAAGAATATAAAATTGGACACTGTTTTCATTTCTTCTCCCTCTATTTACCAGGAAGTGATGGGGCCAGTAGCCATAACTATAATCCAAGTAGTTCATACAAAGAATTCATTAATGTCCTCAATAAATAATTGCTCAACTAAGTTACATAAGATTACAACAGACTTTGATATCTCCTAAGTGCATTGTGTTCTTGCAGTATCTCAACCTGTTGTCAAATTGTTTCCAAACTGTAACAAAGGGTTTAACATTGAGTACAAACTGCTTCTCAACAGATGGTTGGACATATGTATTTGCCCTTATTTGCTTTCTGCACACTGAACCAGAGTAGTCTACTTGTTCCTTTCCTGTTATCCTAAAATCACACCTCATTAACCGTGTAATCATAGGATCAAGATGTTATGAATGTCTGCTTGTTGAAGTACATATCAGTCTGTTTGAAAATTATGATTGCTGGGTATGCATATTACAAGCCATCTTAAAACCATTATGGACTATCACAAACACTCTGCGAAACAAACCGTAGATTGCTCTATTTGCAATATTAAAGCCATTTTCTGATTTATCCCTCTACTTGTGTTACTATTCATTTATCTGGCAGATTTTCAAGTGAGCTTTTTGGCCAGACAAGTCAGTCATCTAGTAGAGTTTCTATGAGAGTATAGCCACTTGTAAAGGTGAAGAAAGTCATATTGGAACAGATTATTTCCACACAAAGGTTACTGTAGGTGTGTGCATAAACACGCACACGCATATATTTATGTATGTACATACACACACCTACGTATATAATACGTTGTTAGAAAACAAAGCAATATATACAATTGAACTTTCAGTATATTCATCATGTAACATAGTACTTATCATTAGGTAGTAGAAAAGAAAATATATCACAGCTATCTTTTAAATTTCAGTCAGTTAAGTGGTATATAGTACATAGAGCATTCAACCTGGTATTAGGAAAATCTGAGTTTAAATCCAGTCTCAGACAGTTACTATGTGACCCTGTGCAAGTCACTTAACTCTGTCTGCCTCAGTTTTCTCAATAGCAAAGTGAGATATTAATACCAACTACCTCCCAGGGTTGTTGCAAGGATTGAATTCCCATAAAACTCATGAAATGCTTTGAAAACCTCATAGTATAGTATAAATGTTAGATAGCCATGTTGTTATAATTTTCATCAATTGATTAGATGGCTAAACTCATTTAACAATGAATTTCTATCTTTCAACAAAAAATATTGTGAAATTCACCAATTTTCTACCACATATTTTATGTGAGCAAGCATTTTCATTTTATTATTGTTTTAAATAAAAAATGTGGAACCTCTATAAGGAATAGATTTTAGACTAGTTTTGAGTGAAATAGTACAAATCTTTGTTTAAATTTAAAGGTTCAATATAAAAATTAAATTTACATCTAATATGAAATATTATAGCTAATAGCATATGAGCCCATGATGGATTACTTTCTTGCAGAATGTCCCATATAAAATTTTTATAATTTTATATGTAAAGTTTTCATAGTTATAGATGTCAAAATGTTATTTTATGAAAACAAAATAAAAATTTTAATTTGGAGCTTTTGGGGCAAAAACTATAATTGTAGGTATTGTAAGTATTTCATGAATAAATAAAAAAAATATCACAAATAACATTAAATTACCCTGGGAATTCACAACACATATTTTTGTTATTATTGAAAAGTGTTCTCACAATACAAAATGTTGGGAATCATTACTGTAGACCCCTCAACATTTGTCATTTCACTTTTTCGTCTTCTTTGACAATCCTATGGGCATTAGGGGGGATCTCAAGTTCACTTTAATTTTCATTTCTATAATTATCGGTGATTTGGAGCATTTTTTCATATGTCTGTTTATAGATTGGATTTCTTCCCCTGGAAAATATTCGTTCATATCCTTTGACCTTGCATCCATTTCCCTCACTCTGTGAATGATGAACCAACTGTTGACAAGCAGTCAGAGGTCCCTGCCAATGACAGGATACAAACCAGAAAAAATACTGGCCCCTGGAGCCAGAGAGAACCTGACTAGCCTAGATAGCCTAGACCAGACTAGCAAAGGAATCAACGACTGATCCCAAAATACTATTGGCTTTAGTGGAATGGTTTTGTTTAATCTTGAAATGAGAAAACATATCCCTCTAGAAACATCCATACCTAGGCTTAGACACTTTCCCTATGTTCTAAACCCCATGGGTTTGAAGCATGCCTATGTGCTGGTTAGGTGCAGTCTGGGTCAGGAAGGATCTATGAGTATATGATGGATGCTTATTATGTATTGTCTTATCCCTTTTTTTTTGATTCTACATAAAAACTAAAATACCTATACAGTTAAAGGTTTATACTTGCCTGAGGATTTCAGGCAAGAATTCAGAAGAAGTGGAGTTTTCCACTATCCAGTAGGTGGGAGTTGGGAGCTATTCTGATCAGCTGAATCCCACACTAATCATACCCACGTAGGTATAAGCATAGCCTCTCAGAGACAGGTAAAACTTGGAAATACATGGTTACTCTCTCTCTAAGAACCATAGAGGTTGGTACTCCCTTGGTAACTCTTCTGTTTCAGTACAGAAGTTTCAGTACTGACTTCACAAACATCAGGGAAAACACAAGGTTTCAAAGTCCTGGTCTTTTGAGTAGACAGCTCAGAATAGTGGCTAGCAACACCACCTGGTGGTTAAATAACTTTCTAGAGGTGAAATCCTCCCGATTTAGCTAGGATGTTCCTCCAGACAACAGATTCCATTAGTAGGCCCACATATGAAGGGCATGTGACAATTTGGCAGGAAATGCCACTGAAATAGTCTTTGACTACACAGAATGACCACAAGACAATGAATGAATAAATGAATGAATGAAGCATTTATTGTTTACTATGTGTAAAACACTTTGCTAAGTTCTGGGAATACAAATAGAAACGGAAGATAATCCCTGCTCTAGAAGAGATCACATTGAAATGGAGGAGACAACACATGAAATGTTTCAACTTGAAGCCAGCAGGAAAGCTCTGATGGTCTTTAGGATGCAGCAGCAAAGCTGATGTTAAAGCTTCTTCTTTAACGTTACCTCCACTGACAAAATCTCATCAGTTTCTGGTGTTGGACCATCTGACAGTGCCAAAGACCTTGGTGGCAAGAACTTTCTTTTTCGGTCTTCAGTAACTGTGGGTATAGCACCTGCAGGAGCAGTTGCCAGGCTGCATCTTCCCAGGCTGAGGGCACTGGACGGTTAGCATTGTTTTTTCCCAAAGCTCTTGAGTTCAAGGCCCTGAAGAGTGAAATAGGATTTTACAAAAGTTTAATTTGCTTCCATAAAAACTGCTCATCAAGTATTCTTTCCAAGTCTTCTAATATCAGAACTGTCAATGCCTTCTTAATCCTCAAATTCTACCATTAATGAACCATATGATTTTAGGCAAGACATTTATGTAATAGAACACTTGACACTTGCAGAGTCAGGAAGATTTGGATTAAAATTCTGCCTCTGAAATTTCCTTGGTCTGTGTCTTTGGGCCTTTAACTTCTGTTGATCTGGTGCATTATGGACACCAATGACCCCATCTGTAAAAGACGGGTAATCATATTTGTAGTACCTATCTCATAGAACTATTGTAAGGGTCAAACACAGACACACATAAAAGTTTTTTATAAATCTTAAAGCACCGTACATCTGTCAGCTGTTATTATCATAAGAATCCAGTGTAAAGCAAAATGTTTTACATACATTATCTCATTTGAGTCTAGTAGCAAACATGTGAGGTAAGGATTATAAATCTTTTAATCCTATTAATCTGCACTCCATAAAATAGGAGCTTTAGACTGGCAGACATTAACTGATTTGCCCAGAGTCACACAGTTTATAAGTGAAGGAAGATGCTTTTGCATTTATGTTAGCTAAACATAGCACTAAATCTAGGAGGGTGTATCCATATACCTATGTACACAATAAAAACAAGAATTCAGCACAGGCAAATGGAGAACAATTACCTAGTGACTTTGACTCTTTAACTTGTTTTTTAACTGACTCAGTTTCATTTGCATAAAAAAGCCAGAGAGGATCATGGGAATTTCAAACCCTAAATAAGATAATTGTCTACAAAGAAGTAGTCATAAACATAGAGATTAAAAGAAAATATTTAATCTTAGTTTGAGGTCACTCCTTTTAGGTTTTGTTATCTGAGCATGGTACTTGTGACCTCTGGCTATTACTAATGAGTTATTACGAGGGAAATATATTCTATTTGCTTCACTCAAGCAAGACTAAAGCTAAGATGCCCAGCATTTGCCATGAAGAGAAGAGTTCTAGAAGCTAGTAGCAGGAAACAATGTCCAGCATCATCTATAAGACCAAGAAGTCCTCACTAAGGGAAGAAACTCTGGAGAGTGAGATAGATTGGAAGTAGCAGAAATGCCAGGGTAGTCAGAGACACCAGCATATGGGCCCCACAAAGAACATCAACCAGCAAAGAGAAGACTCAAAGAGAGCAGTAGAATGAGATCACTCAAAGATATCGGTGGCCTTGAACTAACAAAGGATTCAGTCGCCCTTCCCTACACATTCCCTGATCACATAGGCTCTCCGTGTGTGTGCCCCCATCTGTGATTCTTACTTGTGTCTACTATTCCCTTTGATGGTGTGCACGTCTGTGGTATAGTGTGCCTAAAGTTCATGGGGATGTAGGTGAGGAGAGAATTTCCAGAGCCTATTTTCTTACTAAGTTATTTCACTGATTACCTTTGACTTGAATTAATTGTGTCCTCTGGCTAACTAGTAAGAATAAACACACGATGCAGACTCTCGAATGAGGCTTTTGAGTGGATGTGGATCCATAGAGTATTTTGAACCTGGGGTAACTTTTCCAGGGCTCCATGTGTGACAGAGGATATGTCACAGGCATTATTTAAGTGTCAGAAGTGGGATTTGAACTCTACTTTCTCCTAATCCAGGAGTTCTTGCCACTAAATAAAGTACTCTAAGTCTAGCTTTCTTTCGCCTATACTATGCTGCTGATAAAAATAAGTAAATTGGATCAGATGATCTCTAAGGTCCCTTCTAGCTTAAAAATTCATCATGCATTGGGTAGAATCCATTTAGGTGGGAAAAAAAGCTTCGTGTAGATCTTTTTCTAAAAAGACAAAGGTTTTCTTGAAGCCTTTTGATATTATATCACAGTAATTTCTGGGTACAGAATTCCCTCTACCCCGCAAAAAAATAACCATGTCTTTTTTTTAAAGAGTAGATGTCCAAGATTACATCTTAAACAACAATGGAACTTTTCTCTACAAATATAAATAATTTTCATTGTTAATTTCTGAATGTATCACCTAGACATCTTCCATAGAAATGGAACAGACAGGTAGTAATCTCTGGCACATAAAGGGAAGGAAATAAGCATTTATTAAGCATCTACAATGAGCTGAGCATTATATTTATGTACACACACACATATATATATGCTATATATATTATATATAATTTGATCCTCGCAAAAACCCTGTGAGGAAGTGTTATTATTAATCCCATTTTACATTTGAGGAAACTGAGGCAAACAGAGGTTAAATGTGTTGCCTGGAGTCAGCCAACTAGTAAGTGTCTGAGGTCAGAATTAACTCAAGGCTTCCCGCCTCCAGCCCAGGGCCCCTAGCTGCCTCTAGGAAGATCACATAGACACCACAGTGGAGCATATAGAGTTCTGGACATGGAGTAAAGATATGTAGGTTTGAATCTTGCCTTAGATATTAGTTGTGTGACCGTGGGAAAGTCACTTCATACTCTGTTTCTTCTTCTGTGAAACAGGTATAATACTTGTATTATTTACCTGACCTGGCTGTTGTGGAGAAAGGCATTCTGCAAACCTTAAAGGTCTCCAAAAATATGAGTTCTTATTGTCATGTGGTATGATTCAAGGGATTCTGAGATGGGCTTCTCTTCCTATCCAAGAAAATATCTTCTCCACTTGTTCACCAATGCTTGAAAATCCCTTTTAAAGGAGGATGAAAACTTTCATTTTACATCTATAACTTTAAATACACACACACACACACACACACACAGGCAGAACTGACAGTTTGATTCAACATGATACTAAGGTATAAATGACTGATATTAGATATGCCTAAGCAATCTGAAATTAACTAGATAACTGAGACATGTACATGTATGTATAGGGGAGGGGGGAAGTTAAGGGGCCACTACAGGGAGTGAAAAAAGGAAATAAAAGAGCATTTCATCATTTCATGTTTTGAGCTAGGGCTAGCAAGTCCTAGCACTATCGGTTACAAATGTCAGGTTTTCACTTGGAAAGGATTGTCAGAGTGACAGGAAACAAATTTCTAAGTCTTCTTTCTTTATTCTACTTCTTAGATTAATGGGCGGTTTCCCTTTGTGATTTACAAAGTTTTCTAGCTACAATTTTAAAAGACATAGCCAAACTTCTCAACCTCTCAAAACACATTTTTTTGGAATGGTTTTATTTAAAAATTAATCTTCATCATTCCTCTATACTCCGGTTTTTGACAACATAAACATGATGCTATAAATAATAGACTGTGATATAAGGAATAAGAAATGTGTATATAAACAGATTTTCTTTGAAATGTCTAAATTAAATATATGTTGTATAAATAAGTATTACGGTTCTATACCCATTGAACAATATAAAATATTACCATTTGGTATCCATTAAAAAAGAATTGAGAATAAAGCTATATAATACTTAAAATTAAATCTAATAACAAAATGAAAAGAGTACAGAAATTACACTACAATTCAAGAACAACAAAATAAACTTAGTTGTTTTGAATCAGAGACCTGCAGAATGTCTAAATTTGGTACTTTATTACAGTTACAAGGCACTGAATTCTCTTGAGAGGAAGTGAGAATGCAGCTAGGCAAAGATGCTCTTAGATGGAGAATGTGTTTAGAAGCAGCACTGGGCAAATGAGAGACTAAGATTACATTCCACATACTTTTAGGATTGCTCAAGTATTTGCTAAGAGTTTGGAGCGGGGGGCACGGTATTTACTAATTGTTGCCTGTCTGTGTCTTAGCCTGGCTGACTCAAGTGACACAAAACATAACAAGGAGCAGAAAAATGGGATACAAAGAAGCTTTTCAGTGTAGATTCTTAGGCTCCAGAGTTCTCAGGGAAAGATATATTTACCTAAATGGCACCTAAAGGGAGAGGAAATTGAGAGGAATTAATGAACACGAAATGACCTCAGGACCATAGGGGTTAATTTGGTTCCATGGTGGAGATCTGAGGGAGGGGAGCAGAGGGGACAGAACTAAACCACTGTGGACCCAGAGTTTGAGAGTGGAGCACTAGTGACTATGGGAAGTCTAACTCAATCTCAGTTTCCAGTTTTTCTGGAGTAAAATGTGGCAGTTTCCTATGGTAGTGAATTGAACCAAACCTACAGGTCTAAACTCTTGGGCTAACAATAAGTTAATTTTGATTATTCCTGGTTTCCTTCAAGACCCAGCTTAAATCACCCCTTCTACTAGAGGCCTATGCTTGTCCCAGTCACAAACGGCCCCCTCATGTATGCACACACTCCCCTACCATTTGCACCTTTCCTCTGAGATTACCTTCAATTTATCTTAAATACATCTTATATGTACACAGTCATTCGCTTTGTGTCTTCTCTGAACTTTCTGAGGTTGGGAACTGTATGTCCCTTTCTTTATATTCCAGTACATAGTACTGTGATGGGCACATAGTAAAGCACTTAAAAGCTTGTTGACTTGATGAGATCGTTAAATTTTTTGAGGCCCTTAAAAATATTATAGTCTCATTAGTACATCATTAAAAGCATCACCATTCACCCTGTTCTATCTGATGAAGCTGAGGTTTATTGTTGTTTTCTTGTTCTTGTTGTTGGTGTTGTTAGGGTTTTGGTTTTTGTTTTTAGCAGGTACATATTAGAATGAGTAAGATGAAGGTTCAGTGATCCTGGATCTTTTGCCAAGATGTTGTGGTCCCTGTACCCAATGTATTTTTCCTAGCCTACTGGATGTTATTGTTATCTGTGTGTCTTATGTATAGGTCCCATGAAGATAAGAACTGCATCTTACTTAAACGTTTTATCTCCTCTACTACTTGGTGCAGCGTACTGCACACAAATGGCACTTAATGTTTATTGGATTAAAAAATAAGATTCTTCAGGTAATGGATAATACGAATGAGACTGGACTCTCAGTCATACATATCACTAGCAAGGAAACAAATTTCTGCTGACTCCAAATAACAATTTGCTTTCGTAAAATGGATTTGCTGCCAGAATACTGAGCTGAGTATTTCCATGTTAGTTGGTACAGCTCACTCCCCTATTTCCTGGAACACGGGCCCCTGAAAGTTACATCCAAGTTCTAGGCACATTGGGTCAGCATCTACTCAAAACCATAGCTTATGAGGACTCGCCCATTTTTAAAAATAAGATAAAACCAGAGCATTCATTAATTGAAAAGGTAGTTATTTAATTAAACAGAAAATTCAAAAGTTCAAATGGATCTGTAATCTCCTTGGTTTGGAAGTTTTCTCCAATGATGCAGTTCACAACCTATCTGTGCCTGTCCCATCCTGGGTAACTCTTATCCATATCCTCTCTTAAATTTAAGGCAGGCTGACAACCCAAAATCCTAGGGGCCTTTTTTGCTTTCTCCTGATACTTTGAGGATACCATTGGAACACTCAGAATGTCTACTTCATCCTTCCCCTCCAATCTTCCAATTTTCTTAAACATATCCTGGAAACATTCTTTACTGGTCCTTGTTCAAGTTCCTCATTTGTTACATGTCAGAGCCTGCTCAGACCCAACATATACCTCTCCATTATGTTGGCCCCAGCCTGGGTCTTCTCTGTCTATGCTTGGTCTAATGTATCTGATTGCCCATCTTTGTTCCTTTAGTACCATTTTTACTCCCTCTCTAAGGACTGTTTTGTCACAGAATGCATACCGGTTCTCTGTGAATTTGCTGCCATGTGTTGGCTGTCTATCAAATGATAGCTGCTGTGTACATCCTTCTCTGAAAAGGAATGCTCATAGCTCTTTTGTGACATAGAATAGGGGATGTTTTTGATCTTTTGTGAGGCAACCCCATAGATACATAGATTCATAGATACAAAGAGCCCTTTGGATTCTTTTTTGTAACTGCCTTTCTACTGTATTATCAACAATTATCCAACACTCTACCTGTACTTTAGAGTGGAAGTGATGATTTATCTCACCTTCCATCATGCCTATTAATGCAAAAGGTAGGTTTTATTGATAGTAACTAAGTCCTAGAATGAAGCATCTTTGTGTGAAGACCAATCTTGGAGAAACAGGTAACAGAGATGATCTGGCCTCTTTGTGTTCCATGTATATGAAATTGACCCATATTTCTGATTTCATCCTATTGTATCCTAGAGAAGTCTCTTTAGCTTGGTTCTACTTCAGCTTGGTTCCGATAGTAGTAGGACAAGCAATGAGATCTGTGCATGTTGTGTGTGTCAACTACGTGACATTAAATAGCTGATGTCTATCAACAATGCAAACCTAGACAAAAAAATAGCCCAAACAGACACACAAATATGCTTCTGTATAGGTGGTAGTCAAATATATGGTTACTAGGAGATTTATGGGCAAAGTCTGCAGGGGTGGGGAACCTATGACCTTAAGGACATATGTGGCCCTCTAGGTCCTCAAGTCCAGTCCTTTGACTGAATCCGGACTTCAACAAAACATTCTGTGAAGTTTGGATTCAGTTAAAGGGCCTAACTTGAGGACCTAGAGGGCTACATGTGGCCTCGAGGCTGCTGGTTCCCCACCGGGTCTACAGTATCAATCCACACTGAGGGATGTGAGCAATATTTGAAGTTTGAAGGAGGTAGACTGAGGTCAATGTTCAGAGGTTCCAAAGAGAGACACAGTAGGCGGGCATAGGTTTGGGTGCAAGCCTTTCCCCTTCACTGACTCACCTAGCCACAGCAATCCACAGCCAATCCAGATTGCTTGACTGCTTATGCAGCTTGGATGAGAAGGGAGTCACCAACTTTATTTCTTCCTGTGAGACACAGGATCATCAGTCCATACTACATGCCCTTGCTCTATCGTGTGCAAACCCTAGCACTGTAATCCGACTTACTAATTTAATAAATTGAGTCTTGAGCCTTGCCCTCCACATCTCTCATGTAACCTCAGGACTTCAGAGTCTATTTGCCACTAAAATTGAACTTTCTTTTATGTCTTATATCCCCAATTTCACTGTGGGTTTCTTGAGAGCAGAGACCAGGGTGCTACAATGAACGTTAACTAATTACCAGTGAACATTTATATACAGAAATCAGAAATCCCTATAAATCTGGGCTTGATTTATTGTTTTTTTGATTATCCAGATTTAAGAAAGTGATAGAGAAAATTAATAATGTAGAAAACCTAAAGTGTATTCCTTTTTCTTCAGAGATCCGGTTGTTAAACATTTACTAACACACCATTGACAGGGACTATCTTGCTTTATGTGCCTCCCCAATAACAAGCACATAGGTAAACACTTTTAAAAGTGCTATTTTCCATTCATTCATTCAAACAAACACAAGGAAACAAGCAGGGGATACTATTTTAACTGAGTGGCTAGAAACAGAGTCTGAATATATGCAACAAGAGAGTGGACCCATATAACATCTCTGCCAGGGTGTCACTTCTTCTCAGGTTTAGGTAGCCTACTTGGTATGGGAAGAGAGGGACCATATCACCAAGCTCATCAAAGTGAGCAGAGTAAACCAAAGCTCTGTAGGTGCTGGTGATTGTAGTAAAGGTCAAGATCCTCTTTGAAGCCTTCACAGTTCTCACCCTTGTCCACCATCCCAAGTTATTATCCACTCCATACAGTGCACATGAAAATTTTCACCCCTAACCTGATTAGAACAGGTGCCTTACCTGAGGACATTCTTCCTGGGTTCCATGGCTTTGCACAGGGAATAGGTGCATTTTCTTGTTTCTCTTTTGCATTTCTTTGTATCGCCGTATTGGAGGGCACAGATCCTGGCACATAGTATGCACTTAACCGATGTTTGTTGACTTGATGACTTATTTTTGCCTTTAAAGATTTTCAGAATAAATATACTATTCTAGAAGGCAATCCAAGGAGATTTTTATGGAGGGAATCCTGTTACAATGAATAGTGATCCTATAGGGGAAAGGATACCATGGATTATTACTGTGTGTCAAAAACACACATTTCTTAGTGATTTTGCATCCAATCCATTCACAACGTCCAAAGAAAAGCAAAGTAGTTTGCTCCATGGAAACATTGTTGGCTCTTACATAAGTTGATGAATCCAAAATACTATGCTGTCACTATGTTTGGTGATAAGATGTTCTACCCTTTTTCTTTCTTTTGCAAGAGAGAAGCAGCGTGTCAAATATTTTTTGAATTCCAAAGGATGTTGCACAATACCAGATACCCTGAGCTTACTCCAAGTGTGATTGGAAACGATGTCTGGAATTTAGGGTCCCGCCAGTTTTTCACATCTTGAAGCAATATGGAACATAGCAGCAGAGAGGTTAGCTGTCACAATATTCAAGTGGCAATTCAGCATACAAAGGAAGTGGTTTTAAGACACTCTTCCTTCCCTTAGGTTTAACATAAATTTGATAATCACATATGCTATGAGAGAGGACCAGATCTGGAATCAGAAAGAGTGGCTTTAACCACTTCGAGAGTAGGCATACATCCCAAGGAAGTCAAAGAGAGAGGGTAAGTTCCCATAGATAGATCTATATGTATATGTATACACATATGTATATACACATATATGTTTATAGCAACACTATTGTGGTAGAAAATCACTAGGAACAAGGTGGGTGCCTATCAATTGGGGAATTATTGAACAGACTGGCATATATTAACATGATTATTATTGCACTGGAAGAAATTATAAAAATAAAGATTTCAGGAAACAAAAGAGATCTTATATGAATGAATAAATGAATGTGAGTGAAGGAAACAAAACCAGTAGAAGAATTAACACAATGGTTATTGTAATGTGAAAGAAAATACCATTGAAAGATATCATAATGCTGAGTCAGGCAGAAACTAATCATGTCTCAAGTGAACTGTTAGTGAAATATGCCCCATGCTACCTCTCAACAGAGAGGTGGAGTAACAGGTTGGGGAATGAGGCATACATTTTCAGAAATGGCCAGTGTGGTGCACTCTGCTTATCTCTACGTACATCTTTCTTTCATGAAAGGGTTCTACTATGAGAAGATTTATTGGGAAATGATACCCATGTTTTAAGAACACTATAACATTTATTTAGCTTTAGAAAATATGTAGCTATATAGATTCAAATTCTACTTCTGACACTATGTGTGTGGCCCTGGGCAAGTCTGTGTCTCCCCAGCAGCAGCCTAAGAGTTGTCTATTAACCTTAGATAATTGTCATCTGAATCAGTGGAAAGAGCTCCTCATACTGGAGAAATCATAGATTAGAATATATGTCATAGAAAGATAGAGCTAGAAGGTATTGTAAAGTTGCTAGATTCCACTGTGATGTACTACCTGCCCAGTGGGTAACCTATTGTCCTAAGGGGCTGTAAACTATACAGAATACACATTTTCTTATATGTTGAGTAACCAGGAGGCTACAGAGAAGCATGATTGCATAAAGCAAAATCATGCTTCCCCCTCTATGGTAAAAAGATTACCCACTGGCCTGAAGTCTTTGTTCAGCTTCCTCCCGTAGGTCAGCTCTGCTACTGGCAGCTCCTGCTTCAGCTGTGGCTGTAGCTGTAGCAGCCTCTGGCTCCAACAGGAGCTGCTTTTAACCATCCAGCTTCTGCGGGGGGTGTAAGGTACGCCGGGGAAAGCACAGGTTCTTTCAATCTGCTTAAGCAAGGTGAAGGGGTTGACTGGGAAAGCACAGGTTCTTTCCATCAGCTTAAGCAAGGGAAGCAAGGTGAAGGGGCCGACAAGCTTACTCCAGTCCAACATACAAACAGCATTCAGTTCAGGGGAAAAAGCCAAACTAGTCAAGGGCACTTGTTGACTAAGTGCTAAGGAGCCCATTTTTGGTTGCCAATACACATTTTCTTATATGTTTGGTTTTATTGTTTTGGCACATAATATACATAAGGTTTTTTATTTATTTTGTTTTTTACCAGACTCGAAATTTTACTGGTTTAGAGAACTTCCAAAGAGGAAACCTTCTCCATCCATACAAATCTACACCTGTTCTGAAGCTTAAAATCTTGTAGAATTTCCTGGGTACTAAGAAATTAAATGGCTTGTCTGGATCTCCCTGGTCTCCCTGACTAAAATAGGTGTCTCTCTCTATCTACTGTGTCATACTGCCTCTTTATGATATATTATTACATCCATGAACATAAAAGGTGTCTCATTTAAAAGAAACCTTTTTAAAGTCATATTGCATTAAGTAACCTGGCTTGAGAGAACAGTAGGAAGAGTCCCTTTCAAAAACTCTTGGCCCATTATTTCAGAAGATAAAGGACACTACTACAGATCATTACTAATGAAGGACAGTAATAGGAATAGTCAGAGTTCACTTCTACTTTTGGATAAAAGAATTAGAGATGGAAAGAACCTCAGAGACCATCTAGTCCAATCTCCTGATTCTACAAAGGAAGAAACTGAAGCTGGTAAAGTGACTTGCCCAAGATCACACAGATAGTGTCATATTTAAAGTCAGGCCCTCTGACTCCAAATACGCATTCTTTCCTATATGCATTTGCAATATATTAGGACATTCAGTTTTACCAGCCTGAGTGTTAACAGAAATAAGTGTAATAATGAACTGGAGGCAACTTTCACTTGAAAACCCTTTTTTTTTTCACCAGCTTCAAAATTGCCTAAAACTTTCCTTTGTGGAAAAGGGTATTCCCATGTCGGGTTTTGCCCCTAAGCGCATTTTCCTGGAAAGCCCAACAGCTTTTTCCAACTGTTTGTGAGATATAATTACAAGAAAAGTTGTTGACATTTGTGACAATTTGCCATTTTGGGTAGCTTGAGAGAAGGCCAAAAAAAGCTGAAGTCACTTCCAGTTAAGGGTCTCTATTGAGAATTAGAATAAACTAGGAGTCCAGAAAGATGCTTTTATGAGTTAATATGTGCTGAATTTCAGGGGAAAAATCCAGTGAAGATTTAATATCTTGTGTGTAAGAAGACTAGGAAGCTGTGAACATTCTTCATGCTTCAGATTTCAGCTGAGACCATGTGCACAGTGGGAATTACAAATAAAATGGAGAACACTTATAGACTGGATAATGTATCCCAAAATTGGAGTGCCTAAGATAGTTTTCAGCTTAACCCCTTTATCCACTTGCAGAAGAAAAAGGATCAAAGGGACATCACCTGCTAAAAGCAACTTTTCCTACCAAAGTGATCTGTTCTGCATCAGTAGAGGGACTATCCATACCAAGAGTTCTTTACATGGATGAAATCATAGATTCCATTTAAAGGACTAAAATAATCAAGGAACATGGTACTAGAAAAAGTGGTACTATGGTGAGATTTTTTTCAGAGATGAGTTTTGCAAGATCTCCTGTTGAAATCGGCCTTACGTCCAACCTTTATTTTGCATTCAGCTAACTACTAGGGACTAGAATGGGAAATATTCCATCTCCACAATCAGAGTGAACCAGAGGGTTGGAGGAATTATCCTGTTTAATTAATAGGGGAAACAACTTGGCTTTTCCCTCAATTGCACTCTTCTCATTAATAATAATTCCCATTTCTGTGGGACTTTTAAGGTTTCCCAGGTGCTTTCCTCACCATTACCCAATGAAGTAGGATGTGCCAGTATTATGATTCCCATTTTACAGTTAAGAAAACTGAGGCTCAGGAAAATTACCATAAAGCTTGGAGTTAGAAAGGAAGTCAGAAACAATCTAATCCAACCCATTCATTTTTCAGGTGAGGAAATGGAGAGTTAACCAAGTTCCTAAAGCTAGTAAACATGAAAGGCAGGGATTCAAACACAGGTCTCCTGACTTCAGATCAAGCCTTCTTCCCATTATACCTCTCTTCTTGAGCAGGATAGCTGTCTATGTATTCAAGTGTTCTCCCTTCTACCTTACTGCTAAGTTCTTACATGCCAAATAAGGTAATGCGTGTAAATCACTTTTTAAGCCTCAGTGTGCTCCATATATTCAGATATTGTGGCATTGCCCCTGTTATTCCATATGCAACATTACTTCCACTAGCTCGCCCATCACTCCACAGATTTTAGAGATTTTAAGAGTGCGAGATGGAGTCTCAAATGTTAGCCTTTATCTAGGGAGAGAGTAGAGCAAACATCCTTCAATGTGGCAATTAAATACTGAGTGCCTATCCCTGCTCCCAGCACTGCACTAGGCACCGTGAAGGCATAAGTCTATGACTGATTTCTTCCCACCCTCAAGATGCTTATAAAGACCATTTGTCATCTCTCCCCTCCGGCTCTTTAGAATAAGGAGCTCCAGTATCATTTTTAGTTCCCACCCTGCTTACCATCTCACCCTCCTCCACCCCCACTCAATAAACTCCAGTGGCTCCTGATTGCCTCCAGAATCAAATACAAAATCCTCTGTTTGGTATTAAAACCCTTCATAACCTGACCCCTTCCTATCTTTCCAATCTTCTTACACATCTCAAACACTATGCTAAGTGCAGGGATATTTAAAAAAAAGAAGCAAAAGACAGTCCTTGCTCTCAAAGAGTTCATAGTCTGATGAGCAAGACAAAAAGAAAACAAATATGTACAAACAAAGCTATATACAGGATCAATAAGAACTAATTGAAGGAAGGCATTAGAATTAAGAGGGATAGGAAATGCTTCCTGTAGATAGTGGGATTTTAGTTCAGACTTGCGGGAAGGCAGAAAAGCCAGGAGGTAGAGATGAGGAGGGAAAATATTCCAGGCATGGAGGGCAGACAGAGAAAATACCCAGAGTCAAGAGATGGAATGTCTTATTTGAAAGACAAATAAAATAAATATATAATATATATTATATGTATAAATACATCATACATTATATATGTGATACATAATACATATAAAATAGAAAAATATGATAAAATAAAATTCCAAGGATAAAATCACCTCATTGAATAGTATGTAGCTTAGAAGGCACTTAAATGCTTATTGACTGACTGATTGCCTTTACTTCATTTTTTTTAAAGAATCTAATTTAAACAAGCTCAGTAGCAGAACCCAATTATCTCAGATTATCTTCTGAGAAGACTTCAGAAGCTTTCAGAAGCTGCTAAAGCTCCAGGAGAAAATAATTGCTATCACAATGAAGTTTTTTTCTTAGAATGATTTTATTGTTTATGTTCTTGTCACAATTTCCATCACAAAGAGATTAATACTATAGCTCTCTAAAATTTTCTGGTATTGGTTATGAAGATTTCATTATCTTTTCTCCTAGTTAAATTTAAATATATAACATTTCTCACAGTCTAATTTTGGATTATTTTTAGTTGAAATTCTCATTATTTTATTCTGAGATAGATAAAAATCATACAATGGATATACCTAGAAATAAAGCAAAAAAGTCAAATCAAATCAACAAGCACTTATTAAACATCTACTGTCTTCCAGTAAGTGCTGGGAATACGATAAAAGTCAACAGCTGTATAAATAAGCTAAATACAGGATGAAATGGAGATAATCTCAGAGGGAAGGCACTCAAATTAAGGAGAACCATCAAAGGCTTCTTGCAGAAGGTAAAATTTTAAAGAGACTCAAAGGAAGCCAGGGAAGCAAGAATACGGAAATGAGGAGAGAAAGAGTTCCAGGCATGGAGGACAGCCAGAGAAAATACCCAGAGTCAAGAGTGGAGTGCCATGTGCAGGGAATAGCAGTATTGTCCAACAGCAGTATTGTCCAACAGTGAAACTTATTCCACTGATTACCATCTTTTCCTACCATGCTCATTAAACACAAGGATCTTTTCTTTTCATTTTTCGATTCTTAGTCACTCAAGCAAGTCACTGTGGAAAGTATCCATAGGGTCTGATAAGTTGCTAGCTTTGCCACTTACTATTGTGTATCCTTAGGAGAGTTACCCAACCCCTTGGAGCCTTGGTTTCTCTATTTGTAAAATGAAGGTGTTGGGGGTAGGTGAGTTCTAAGTCTTTTCCAACTTCAAGCCTGTGAGTTCAAGAAATTAAATCTTCTTTTTTTGCATTTTAAAAGTATTTTTATGAATCTTACCACTCACTCCCTTTTACTTTTCTCTGTAAAATGGTAGAAATTATACTTGTACTATCTTCGTCAGAGGGTTATAGTGAAGATCAATTGAAATAAAGCATGTAAAAGGCTTCATAAAGTACAGCCAAAATGTGAGCTGTTATTGTATTTAAAAGTAGAAGAGTCATGAAAAACACTTATTATGGCTGACTTTGCAGAGCACTGTATCACAGCTTGATTAATGTACCTAGTTAACATCCGGCCCTGTCTTTAGATAAATATTTTTTTTGTTTACTGCTCGCATGCTCCCAGCCCCCACTTTCATTTATTTGAATGCCAAAAACTCCCACAGACATCATTGCTAATGCTTGAGAATTCTTGTTTCTGTTCACAAAGCACAAGGAACATTTTAATGTGATGTGTACACTGTGTGGAAGCATCACAGCGGTTCTCTTAGCTTTGCAAAACAAAAAAAAAAATAACTAAAGCTGATTCTATTGTGGTGGTTTCAACAGCACAAAAATCTAGGTTTAATTAATAAGAAGGAGCTGTTCTTCCAGTGATTAAGTGCAAGGGTTCTATTTAAGACCAGCCTAGCAAAGGAAATTGGGTTTTTAATTGTTATTCAGGATCGGGTGTGTAGATCCCTAATGACTTCATTTTATTGTCGATAAGAAAATTATACTAAAAGTTATTATCTGAGTGACTTGCTTTCTATGACAGATGAATCATTAAAGAATAAAATTAAATTAATCAGATTTCATGGTAACTGGTGCTCTGTGAAATGTGATCTACAGTGAGTGGGGTTATGCGAGTAGAAGGTTTTTGCTGGCGCCTTTATAGTGGTGTTGCCCAGATTCAATTTTGTTTGTGTTTAAGGATGCATGAAAAGCTCCTAGCTTGATGTAAAAAGGGGGTCTATTGGAAATAAAACCAAGATTTTAAAAAAATAGAAATATTTTAGAGCAGAATTTAAGACTATCTCCATGACAAATTTTAATTCCAGTCATGACATTTGTTATGATTTCCCCTCAAGCCATTATCTGATGCTTGTGGTATGGAAGTGACTCAAGGTCCTCATGCAGGTCTTGTTATTCAAATAATCAACAAGTACTTATAAAGTATCTACTTTTGCCAGGCACTGGGGATACCAAGATATAAGTGAAACAGTTCCTCCCTTTTAGGAGCTTGTAATCTCTCTGGGGGAAACAACATTTACACATAATGACATCTCTAAAAGGATACAGGATATTTTGGGGTAGAAGGCATTAACATCTGAGGGGATCAGGAGAGGTTTCTGGCAGAAATGTTAAACAAAGGAATTTATATTTGATCCTTTAGGTAATCAGGAGCCACTTGAGTTTATTGAGTATGAGAGTGACAATGGTTAGATCTGTGCTTTTGGAAAATCGCTTTGACAGCTACCACAGGATGTGTGGAACAGAGATAAAATTGCGGTAGAGAAGCTGAATACTATTGCCCTGCTCAAATAGAAAAGGCTTAAAGCATTGGTCCTGGCAGTTAATTCTACATCAGTCATCTGAGGACCAGTCTATCTAAGTTTGAGTAGTATGAGTATTAGATTAAATACAAATGGATGCATTTTTCACCCATAATAACTTGTGAAGACTCATACTAAAGCATAATGAGCTTGGGATATTCGTGATTGAAAGGAACTCCCATGTTAGTAGAATGATGAACCTTCAAAGTTTTGGAATAAGAATGACATTTGTCATAAAAGTCTTCTTTTCTTGTAAAGAAATTTCAGTTATAAAATATACCTTCCTGTGGGGAGTCAAGATGGATCTTGATTCTTAAATACACATATACATGCTAATTTATTCTATATGTTGATAGGCTCAAATCGATTCAACAAATAATTTTTCAGTATATGCTATGGGGAAGACATCTCTTTCTGCTTCCCAAATTACTAACCAACATAAGGATCACCCACTTTGGTACAGCATCCTTCTTTGGAGAAGATGTATGATGTCATTAGAGTCAGAAGAGTCAAAAGAAAAATAAATCCCCAAAGGGCTAACTTTAAAGTTAAAAAATTGGTATGGACATCGTGATGAAAAACCAGAGGGAAATCTCTACCAGTATAAGGAATATGTGGATGGACAAATATGACACAGAGGGGAAAAGAAGGATAAGAATCTCTGGTCTATGTAAGTCATATGGGAGTTGTACTTTTCCCAAAAAAATACACTGATCTTGATCTACCAGATATGCTGGCAATCAAAATGGGCTCTTAGCACTCAGTTCAACCAAGTGCCCTTGAAGAGTTTGGCCTTTGTTTTCTTGATTAGATTGGGAGTCCTTGGTGACCTCCTTGCCTCTGGGGAGGGCTTAGTTTACATGGGTTTGAGTGGCATGTTTGGAACATCAGAGGCTTTTAGACCACGTGGGTTTAAGTCACCTCTTTGTGACAATTTCAGGTCACATGGGCAAGTTGCATGTGTGACTCACCCTTGACCCTGAAAAAGACATAAAACCAGGGGTTAGCTTTCTCTTTTTCGGAGCTCTTACCCACAGCCATGGTGGCATGCATGACTCTGGACAAGCCCTTGTTATGAGCTCCCGGCCTGAACTTAGGTGTTGGTAACTATGAATTGTATTTGGTCTGTCTGTTGATGTTTGTAATCTGTTTGTATTTGCTCTGAAGTTCAGGGTGCTGGATTTTTCCCCTGAACTAAGTGAATGGTATTTGTATGCTGGATTAAAGTGAGATTGTCAACCCCTTAACATTGCTTTCCTTAGTAAAGAAGATCAAAAAAAACCTGGGCTTTGGCAGCATTCCTGTTGTTGGGCTTGTGTTTGGTCTTTCACCCCCACAACAACTGCTAGCCAGATTGTTGAAACACCAGAAAAGAAAGAACATTGTATTATTCAATAGAGAGTCTTTGATAAAGAGGAAACTTATAGAAATACCATGGCAAATATCCAAGATTGTTAGGTGATTCGGTTAAAATTGGTATTTTCGTTATGGCTGGCTGCTTAAAGGGAAATTGGCTCAGGTAATTCAATAACAAAATTTTGATAACATAATTCTAAGAGATCTACAACAATCTATAAACAAGGAGGTCTATAAAGAGAGTAATGCCATAGTGGTGGAAGTTCCACCAATCAACTTAGATTTAAAGAGAAAATGTACGAATTATGGGAAAGATATCATGAAACAGAGGATGGATGTTAAAGAAATAATAATCTGTAAGAACTGTCACAGAGATGGAGGTCTGGAAATATGCCAAGGTTTGAGAAGAATGATAAGGACAATAAAAAAAGCTGTTTTAAGCTGCTAGTGGGCAAGGACAAGAACAAGGAAGAAATGCAGCCACCATTTCTACTTGAGGTAAAAGCAAAGATAATTAGAAGAACTGTTTGGTATACATATTTTGATTCCTTTTTCTCTCTTTAATATCTACTAGTGTTCAGACTGAGCTGCATAGAAAAAAAATTATTAAGAAGCAGTTAAAACTCAAGATAAGCAAGGAACTGATAAAAGAGCATATGCCTGGACTTAGTGAGTTCAAGTCACCAGACCTGGACTAATTGTGTCCTACAGGAAAGATATGATTAATGACTATGAGTTAGAATTTTTGAATAAAAAAACAAGAAATACTTAGCTTCTTTCTTATCTGTATAGCTATTCCATTGCTCCAGCAAAATATAAGTTCCTTGAGGGCAGGGAAGAGGGGAGAGAATTTGGAACTCAAAGTTTTAAAAACAGATGTTCAAAAACAAAAAAAAATGTTTTTGCATGCAACTAGAAAATAAGATACACAGGCCATGGGGCATAGAAATTTATCTTGCAAGGGAGAGATAGAATGGGGTAAATTATCTCACATAAAAGTGGCAAGAAAAAGTGGTTCTGTAGGAAGGGAAGAGGGGGTAGGTGAGGGGGAATGAGTAAATCTCACTCTCATCAGATTTGACCTGAGGAGGGAATACCATACACACTCAATTGGGTATCTTACCCCACAGGAAAGAAGGAGGAAGAAGATAAAAAGGGGGGACAATAGAAGGGAGGGCAGACAGGGGGAGGAGGTAATCAAAAACAAACACTTTCGGAAAGGGACAAGGTCAAGGGAGAAAATTCAATAAAGGGGGATAGGTTAGGAAGGAGCAAAATCTTTCACAACATGAGTATTGTGGAGGGGTTTTACATAATGATACGCATGTGGCCTATGTTGAATTGCTTGCCTTCTTAGGGAGGGTGGGCGGGGAGGGAAGAGGAGAGAGAATTTGGAACTCAAAGTTTTAAAAACACGTTCAAAAACAACAACAACAAAAAAGAAGATTTTGCATGCAAGTAGGAAATAAGATACACAGGCAATGGGGCATAGACATTTATCTTGCCCTACAAGAGAAGAAGGAAAAGGGGGATGGGAGCAGAGTGGGGTGACAGATGGGAGGGCTCACTGGGGAATGGGTCAACCAGAATATACGCCATCTTGGAGTGGGGGGAGGGTAGAAATGGGGAAAAAATTTGTAATTCAAACTTTTGTGAAAATCAATGCTGAAAACTAAATATATTAAATAAATTTTAAAAAAAAGAAATTTATCTTGCCCTACAAGAAAAGAAGGGTAAAGGGGATGGGAGGGGAGTGGGGTGGCAGAAGGGAGGGCTGACTAGGGAACAGGACAGCCATCTTGGAGTGGGGGGGAGGGTACAAATGGGGAGAAAATTTGTAATTCAAACTCTTGTGAAAGTCAATGCTGAAAACTAAATATATTAAATAAATTAAATTTAAAAAAAGATCAAATTGGATTCACAACAGGGATGCAAGGGTGGTTCACCATTAGGAAAACAATTGTCATGATTAACAATATAAAGAACAAAAATCATACCATTATTTCAATAGATGCAAGGAAAGCCTTTGCCCAAAAAATTAAAAAATCATTAGTTTATGTTTAAAATTCTAAAAAGCATTGAAAAGTTTTTACTTAGTATGATCAATAGCATAAATACAAAATAAAGAGTTAACATTTTCCTCCAGTGGGGAAATAGAAAAAACTTTTCCTGTAGAAGCAGAAATAAAGTAATGATGTTCCCTTACCACACTGTTATTTGAAAGAGATCTACAAATTCTAGCTATAGCAATAAGAGAAAAATCACAAACTAAATTTCTAAAAATCAGCAAAAATGAGACAAAATTATCTGTATTTTCAGGTGACATGGTGATATACTTAGAAAATCCCAGAAAACCAGTGAAGGAATTGAGGTAATCAATGGCTTTAGTAAATTATTAGAATACAAATGAAATCCATGAAATTATTAGTATTTCCATATTGTAGTAAAAAAAGAAATAAACAATTAAAAAATTTCATTTAAATTGACTATAAAAGTTATTAAATTTATTGGAGTTATCTTATGAAGGTTAATTCAAAACTGCAGAAACAAAGAAGACTTAAATAATTGAAGAGATATGCAGTGATTGTGAGTGGGCCTTGCCAATATGATATAAATGATGATATAAATTGATTTATGGACTCAATCACAGTAATATTTTACAGAACTAGACAATGTAACAAAATTCATCTAGAGCACCAGTAGGTCTACAATCTCAAAAGAAAGAGTAGAGATCAAGAGTCAGTGCTCTGGCGGAGACAGACCTCAAAACTGTATAGGACCTGACCACTGTGGTTTAGACCCTTCTCCATCAGATGCAGGACAAGTTTCAGACCACGTCAGATCAGATAATTGGAGGAAATGATGATATGAGCAGTAGCATTGATGATCTGGAGAAAACATCATTGACCTTATGACCCAAGCAGGGGTAGAAGAAACAGAAGGGGAAAACAAAGTACCTGCTACACGTAATAGTTAAAAATTTTGTTAATCATTTAGAGTGAATTCTGGAAAATGTTTTTTTACAAGCCAAGAGGTGAATGAACAACTTTTCTCAACTAACTACTGTGCACAAGTATTTTTTTTTATTCTGTAGCTTATATTCCTAGAATATGCAGTTTAGGTTTCAAGATAATTTATTTTTTGATTTCTTATACATGGTAGCTTACTAATATATGACATAAAATATGTAAACATTAGCTAGTAAACTGAAATTCTGACTACTCTTGGCCAAAATAAAAAAAAATTAGTGCATTTATTGTCAAGTCATTTGTTATTCCTTTTGTAGTAGTTTCAGTTTAATAACAAATTGCTGTGAGTTTTTTTAAGAAATGTATTCATTTTTTTCAACTGTTATATTACACTCTCTTTGTGAAGTAAAACACCTAGAGTCTATGGTTTGTCATTCTCAGCACAAAATTACTGTTGTACTAAAACAAATAAATGGTATGTTGACCATATTTTTAAAGGAGACAAAAAAATTTGAGCATTTTGTATTTAGATGTCTGTCATTGCTGTGTTTCTGTGATTGAGAACTATACCTAAGAATCTACTGTAAAAAGCCCTACAAAGGAGCTGAAATTGATGGACAGTAATTACTGCCACTTTTTAATACACTAGAGGATTTGGGTAGTGACAATATCTCAATTCCTCACAAATACTAAGGACAGAAAATAACCTTCTATAAAGATAATTTACATTCACTGCTTAGAATTTTGTGTGTCATAACACTTTAGTAATTAGTTATAACATCAAAAGTGCTCACTGTAAGAACCTAAGAGGATTTTAAAACCTACTTACTCCATATTTACCTGTGCCACTGATTTTTAAAAGCATTTGTTAATTAGAAGAAAAAGCAAGTGGTCATTGTGAATCCTTGTTCACTTGCTGCTTACTGACTTATAAATGCCCTTATTATAAGCTTGGATTTTTTAAAGAAAAACTGTGGGTTTTGTTGTTTACCTTTTTTTCTCACCTAAATGCTTCTCAGATTAACACTTTTGTAATAGATTATAGGTGAATGGAAAAACCAAACATTTTCATCACAGCATACTCTATGTTTTAATTAAGAGATGAAGGACAAAGATTAGACACCCAGATGACTGATTCATGAAATTGCTCATGTATTTAAAAAAAAATTAAGGTCAAGATAAAGCTGAAGGATGATATAGAGGTAGAGGCCCATTTTTCCTGGAAAGGAACTTTTAAGTGTATATTTTACGATTGTAGGAGAAATTTTCTGTACCACCAGACAGTTTATTATATTGTTATAAATATGGAATAAAGCTATGAAATAACAAAATAAAAGAGTAAAGTGCAAATGGAGGCTTAATGACATTTCCAGACCTCAGACTATATTTGGTACTTGTTTAAAATATACGTACAGAAACATGCACACTAAGGAATAGGAAACATGTCCCATTAAGAGCAAATGTTCAGTACTTGATAAACCCAAGAATATAAATTACTAGAAGAAGGATGCTCTTATTAATAAGAACTTCTAAAGAAACTACAATGAAATTTGGCAGAAATTAGTTTTAGACAAACAACTTATACCACATACCACTTTAAGTTTTAAAAAAAGAATATCAACCTGAATATGAGGTCGAATCATAAAAAAAATTAGAAGAGAATGGAATAAAGAAACTTTCATAAATATAACTCAGGGAACAATTCAAAATCAAGAAAAGATAAAGATCCAAAAGATAAAAAAGGACAATTTCAATTGAACAAAATTTTAAAATTTCTGCAGAATAAGAGAGTTGAATGGAAATTTTTTGCATACAAATATCAATGATAAAAGTTTGATAGCTAAGATACAAAAGGAATTGAGACAAATATATAATAGAACAACTATAGCCATTCCCCAGCAGATGAGTGCTCAAAGTGTTTGAATAAACTATTTCCAATAGAGAGCAGTGGATAAAGTGCTGGGTCTGGAGTTAGGAAGACTCATCTTCCAGAGTTCGAATATGGCCTCAGACGCTTACTATGTGACACCTGGCTAGTCACTTAATCTTATTTGCCTCCATTCTTCATCTATGAAATGAGCTGGAGAAAGACATGGCAAACCACTCCTGTATCTTTGCCAAAAAATCTCAAATGGAGTTAGGACATGAGTCAGACATGACTGAAAAATGACTTAACAACCCCACGATTTCCAATAGAATAATCATTAACTATAAATGATCATTTGAAAAGAAACTGGCCTTGTTTGTCCTGGACAAAAGTAAGAGGGATAGATGTCTTCAAGCATTTTATGGACTCTCTGGTCCATATGGACTAGATGTGATCTGCTTTACTCTAGAAGTCAGGGCAAGGAATAATATATAAAAGTTGGAGAAAGAGAGAGAGAGAGATCTAAGCTCAGTGTGAGGAAACTTTCTAACAATTAGAACTATTCAAAAAGTAGAAAACCCTGCCCTGGGAGGGTGTGGTTTACTCCTAATCATTAGGTTGATCACCACTTGATGATGGTGATGATGATGATGGTAATTTTTTTTTTATCCTTACAAAAGCCCTGGGAAGTAGGTGTTGTTATTATCAACAATGTACAAATGAAAAAAAAATGAGATACAAGTTAAGTGACCCCCAAGGTCATACAAGTAGTAAGTCTGAAGCTGCATTTGAACTCAGGTCTTCCTCACACCTCACTTCCTTACCCCAGATGCCTTTAGAGGGGATTGCTGTTTAATTTCTGGTTGGACTAGGTGGATTCTGCAGTCTTCTCCAATTCTGTGATTCTACTACTTTCTAAGCTTATTCTCCAAGTAGGGCTCTGATATCCTGTCCCAATCTAAAATCCTATAAGTCTACTTAATTTGCTTTAGAAACCCTGGTGCAGACCCTTCCACACAGCATCAATTAAGATGTTCTTTGCTGATACTGTGTAGGTGTTTGTGAATATGTTTTATAAATTATGAGCTTCCATAATTTTAACCATGTATAGATTCCTTCCAATAAGTAATTTTCTAAAGCTTATTATCTTAAAAGAATTCTAGAAAAATGAAATTATATTCAAGCTGTAATAGAATTAATATAATTTCTTAGGTGATAAAAAAGATGCAACATATTACACAGTACATCTTGAATTTTCAATTCACCCAATTTTGATGAAGAATAAGTAAGTTTTATTAGCCAATTTATATGATAATAAGGAACTTTGATCTGTACAGTTCATCTGTGTACAATGTATTTACAGGTCAAGCAATTATCATATTAAATTAAATTGTACCACAATAAATTTGACATTTTGATCATTTGTCTTCCCATTTTAATTTTATTTATAGAATAATATTTTTAATTTTGCAACCATGAAAGTAGAGATGACAAGGTTAATTATGGATTTGTTTTTTACAGTAAAATCGAATTTGTGTTGTTTACAGAGTAAACTTCATTTTTCCAGGAAGAAAACATTTCAGTGACTTTATATGAACAGAATAGCGGACTTGAATGAACTGTCAAAATCTTTGGGGGTGTATTCTGTGATTTGTATGATTCTTTACAGTCAGTTTCCATAAAGTCTCTTAAAGTCTCCCTGAGCAACTCTCTATCCATTCCTCCCCAAACTCACAAAATCAGAGAATGTCAGAGTTGAAAATTATTTCAGTAAGCATCTAATACAGTCACTACCTGAACAAGAATCCCTTCTTTACCATCTTCTAAAATATCCATTCAGCCTCCACCAGAAAACCTCTAAAAGAGAATCCAGGTGAAACTATTATACTTTTTGACAGCAATGTTTTCTAAGAAGTTACTTCACACTTGAATCTTGACTGCAGATTTAGCTTACATGGGACTTTCTGCAGCTTTCCTATACTATTCTTCAGTAAGGGACAGAATCCAATATTATTTCTCTGATCCTCCCAAGAAAGTTTAGAATAGTCGGGGAAAAAATCATCAAACTCACTTAATAACATTTCCTATTGTAAGTGATTGATTTAACCTCTCAAAACCTAAGGTTCCTCAGCTGCAAAATAGGCTTACAAATACTTGTATTACCTACTTAATGGAGTTGGGGAGAAGGAGCTTCATTAACCTTAAGACTCCTATATTCCCATACTAAATGCCAGAAATATAAAGACAATAATGAAGTAACTGCCCCCTCTCTCAAGAAACTCACCTTTCACTGGAAAGAGAAAATATATGCTCAAAAATATATACAAAACAATTTTGGAGGACTCAATAGCTTGGGATTGGGGAAGATGATGTGAAGATGTTTCATGTAGCAGGTATCACTTGAGATGAACTTTGAAGAAAAGTGTCAACCAAACCAAACCAGCCTCTAACCTGTAGATGGAGAGCTGAACAGCCAAGGATACATGTGCTGGGGGCCCTCGCCTAGTAGGGGAATTTGCTTTGAGTGATTTCAATACTTACACCTTTGGCTATGCAGTGAGCTGTAGCCCCGACAATGAGAAATAACAGGAGCAATTGGACAAGTTTGATTCATAGGAGGGCTTCATGACCAGGATATGGATACTTTTCTGACATCGTCTGGTGTTTGTTCAAACTCAGAGAACTCCTGGTGCTGGTCAAGGCAAGACAATAATTATGTGATTTTGCCAGAGGGTGAGCACAAAGGATTATTGTTATGCCAAGCTCAAGACACAGCCTGCTTCTTGGGCCTTAACTCTGGAAAATAGGGTGTCTCCCAATATCTTGACATTTCCCCTTTTGCCCTAAGGGAGGGGATCTGAAAGAAGCCCTGCTCTTCTGCCCAATAAAGGAGAGGCAGGTATAAGCCAAGATGCCACGGGAGGCCAACTAGGCCAGTTCAAGATGTTACTCAGGGGTTAGCATTGTTAGCCATTATTTGCTTGCAAGCAGAAAGGAGAGCGGGGCATGAATGTAGAGGGAGAAAATGCAAATACACAGTTAAACCCTGGCCTTGGAGGTTGGGCACATAACAAAAGGGAAGAGAAAAAAAAAAAAACTAGGACAGTGTACTCAACCCACATCCAGAATCTTGGGACAGCTGTCTTGTCTGGAGGCCAGCTGCTTCTGGGTCCATACTAGATGAACCTTGAAGTCCCTGGAGGGTTCTGCCACCCACTCAGGAGCAGGGGCTTTCTTCAGATGATCCAGGAGAGCATACCCACAAGTTTGACAGCTGCGGGAGTAGTACTTAACAAAACTTCTTGATTATAGAAATTTGCTATAAAAGGAAAAAAGAGGGACATTATAACAATGTCATATATCACAACAGAGAGAAAAACTCCCTTAGCTCCAATCATGAGTCATATCTGACAGCCAAGCATGTGATCAGAGGATTAATCCATTGGGGAAATTTTCTTTTCAGAAATAAAATAGCATAATAGAGAAATAAAGTCATGAGGATCCTACCTTGGACCATGCCAAAATTGTCCCCAAAGCTTTTCCCAGGCATAGAAATCTACCTTTAGCAGTCCCCAGAGTGCAGCATATATCATTTTCTACTATTGACTTCATGAGAATTCAGACAACTATCCCTGTCATCAAAGCTCAAAACAATAGTAAATTACAGTCCCAGGAAGTTTTCTCTTAAATAGCAAAATTTCACTAACCACAACTTAGGGCTTGAATATCTTTCTTTACTGATGTTTCCCTAGAAGTTAACATTTCATTTATCCTTTACTTATAAATTAAAACTACCAGTATTCCAGGGCTTCAGATACACACCAAATCTCTGATAGTCAACTCATCGTTGATATGTTAGAGCTACATCTTTAAAACACCATATGTACTCTCATGATAACCAAAACTTTCAAATGAAACTTTGCAATTATATTAATGTAATATTATTATTAGCATCTACTTTATAGCAAAATATGCTTCACTAAATATTTAACAATTTTCAAATATCTATTTCTTATCACATCCTTTTTAAAATGCCAATTCATGTGCAACAGCATCCAGATTAAAAAAAATTGTTTTGTTTAACAGCATTTCTGTTACAGTGGTCTCTCAAACTTCAGAATATAAGAGAATTTATAAATACAATAATAACACAAACAACATCATGCATTTAAAACATGAAACAAAACTTCAGATGACATCAACTACATTTCCAAATCATGCCACTTAAGAATCATCAACCTTATGGTATTTGGCATTCTAAAACCACTTTAGAGTCATCAGTTATGGAACGATTACATTCAATTAAAGAAATAATAATAATGTAGGGAGTAGCATATGCCAAGTCACTGTGTTAAGCACTTTTCAATCATTATGTTATTTTGATCTCACAACAGCCCTGGGAGATGGGTACCGTTATTGTTTCTCTGTACAGATCAGAAAACTGAGGCAAGCAGAGATAAGATAACTTGCTTAAGATTACACAGCTAAAAAATTTCTGCAACTAGAATATAATTCAAGTTTCCCTATATTTTGCCAGCATTTTTTTCAATACTTGCATTTGGGAATCTGATCTGAGATGAGAGGGGTTAACAGGGAGGGGGAAAACATCTCTGACAAAAAAAATCATTGGTTTAAACAGTGTTTTCTCTATTCATATTTAGAAATGTCAAGGAAAGGTTAACAAGAGCTTACTATAAAGTGAAAACTATTTACCTATTTTTTTCTTCTGGGATTACTTCCAAATTATGTCTTCCTTCATTGCCCTAGAACAATGAAGCCATTAACGTTGCCATTTATGTTTAAAACTTTTATAAAATCTAATCCTTATTTTTTCTTAAAATGAATTCTACAGAGCGGTACCACAAAGCTTACTAAGACATTTCAGAAGGGAGTGAGTTAGAATTACCCAAAGTTGCAGAAGTTCCCTGTAATCTTAAAAATTATAAATTTTCAGACTCTTTAAGGATTAATCTTCAAACCTCCAGAATCTTCTAAAATGTTCTTAGCACTTCTACAAACTTTGATTAGCTGACTTTTTTTCTTATTACCTAATTTCCTATGGACAGCCTAAAGTGGGAGTTAGTACAGCTTACTGGGACAATTGCTTCGAGTATGAAAGTTCATTGATCTTTCCCAGTGTTCTAAACTCTTTGGCTATAGCCCTTTGATGTTTTTCTGGCTGGCTGCATTATGAATCTTTCAAGGTAACAGAATCTAGCTCACAACCTGAACACGACACAAACATTTTACATTGTACAAAGACATAAACACAGACAAAATGACAAGACAGTTACAAACAGATAGTTTTTACAAAGCATGCAATTACAATTCTAATCTTAACTGGTTCAGCAGAAGCACACAGTTATCAAGGCAAGCAGTATGAAAACAACAGAGGCACGTAGAGGAACCAATTAACAGAGGTGTGCAGCTTAAGAAAGGATATCCTTATCAGAACGATCTGAGATAAACAGGATCACTGGATCAGCCCTGGAGTTTTCCTCACAAAAAATGGCAAGCTCAACCAAGGCAGGAGCTCAGATATTGGAAGAGGGAAAAGGGCAGACGACTCACCAGATGAGGGGGAGTCAGACTCCAGAGAAATAAATCTCCAGTGGCACCTGGTCTATTCCTGCTGGTACTGGAGAGTCCAATGGCCCAGTTCCATGTCCAATCCCACTTCTGCCACCAATTAATGTTAACTGGCCCAAACCAACCTCTAACCTATGGATGGCTAGAGTTGAACAGATCAGGCTAGAGACAGGAAAGTCAGGAATCAAACATCAGTTTAATTTCAGAGTGAGGGAAATGGCTTACAACCAAGGACACATGGGCTGGGACCCCTCACCTAGTGGGGAGGGGACCCACTTTAGTTTAGGCAGATCTCAATAATTATACTATGGCTATGCAGTGAGCCGTAGCCCTGACAATGAGACAACAGCAACAGTGAGACAAGTTTGATTCATAGCAGGACTTCATTACCAGAATGTGGGTACTTGTCCAAGCTCAGAGAACGCGTGGTGCTAGTCAAAGAAAAACAAAAAGTACGTGATTTTACTAGAGGGTGAGATCATCCAGAGGGGGAGTGCAAAGGATTGCTGTTATGCCAAGCTCAGGGCACAGTGTGCTTGCTTGGCCTTAGTTCTGGAAAACAGGGTATCTCCTAATAACTAGACAAAAGTGAGGGATCTAAGATGCAGAAGCAAAAAGGGAATGGATTCTAGGAATGTGCCGTAGGAGACAGGAGACAGAATGCTGACTTTGAGGAAGACCAAGAAAACCAGGTTAGGCAGGGAAGTGCATGGTGAGGAGAATTATACAGTAAGTCAGAAAGGGAGGTTGAAGCAGGGTATAAAGGGCTCCAAATACCAAACAATAGAGTTCCTATTTGATTTCAGAAATAATAAGAGGTAAACTACCCTGGGTATAATTGAGCAGAGGAGAAACATTGTCATAACCATGCTTTGAGAATATCAGTTTGTTATACCTTGAATATGGTTTTGAAAACCCTTTCATCATCCTTAGCATTTTTCAAAGGCTTCACCTTATTTGGTGCTGTAGTGTTTCCTGAAATTATGCTTACAAGTTCATGCAATTAGTGTGTATTGTTTCTTGATTATGTGCCTTTGTTCCCAGATTTTGCACATGCCTTTTTACAATTTGGATTCATCAGAGAACTCCCTGTGACTACATTAATGTCTTTCAATATCACTCCCCTCCACCCCATTATAAGTCCTCCATCCCCATTTCCTTCCTTATTAAGCTCATTTGTGATTATATTCACAGTTTCTTACAGCCTCCTAGCCGTCTAGACCATAGGCTTGAATGCTGAACCCATTCCTTACTACCTGTATAACCTTAGGGAAGTCATTTCTTCTCTCAAGTCTTCCATGTCCTAATTTGTAAAATGAGGGGATTGGTTCAAAAGATCTCTAAGGTTTCTTTTATAAAATCCTATACATATTCTAGATGCCAAGGCATCTATCGTGAGTTGTATTCTGAGAAAAATGATTATTTCTCTCTTATATTAATAACCAATTATTGAATTAGGACTAAAATTTTTCTCTTTCCTATTTCCTCCTTCAGAAATCAGCCCCTTAGAGGTTATTCAGCTGGCATCTAAAAGGCATTGCTGATAATGAGATTGGATTGACATTCTCCTCAATCTTGTTCAGACCCCACCCAAGTAGGGGAGCCCATTGGGTTCTACTCAGGCTTGGGTGGGTGGTTGATTCTTTGTCCAGGTTGTGGAGGAGCTGGGGGTGGTCTGGGAGTAACAGTGACATAATCAAATACACAAACCCCCAGCCCCTCATTAGAATAGGTCCACCTCTCGTTATAATATTAATTCTCTCATTAATTGTTAAAGAGTCAGAGTTGATTGCCTCCTGTTAGTAAGACCCACTCTTCCAAGGGCATATAAGCATCAATAGGCCACCATGGTCCATTTCTGGTTTACAAGAGACAGTTAAATGACCATCCTTTTATTATTTGCTAGCCATAATTAATGAAATAATTAATTACTCAGAAATTATGTCTCTCAAACTTCTTACACATCACCATTCCCTGTTATTTATCTATGGCCATGGCATTATACCTATGCTTTCTCCATATCTTTTGAGTAGGGGAAGGGTTCAAACCAGATTCTTTGGTACCAGGATATAGGACTCTCACTCATGGATCAAAGAGCAAACTTCCTCTTTTCCCAGACCTGCCTGATCCCATTTGAGAAGCTTTCTAAATTTATCCCACCTCCTTATCCATTGTTTACCTGACACTGTGAACTGAAGATCAATAAAGGAGCCAGGGTGAAGGGAAGAGGAAGGTTTTCACTAATAAAGAAAAATAGAATAGTTTGTTGCTGTTCAGTCATTTTAGTTGTATGGGATTCATCCCCCATTTGGGGTTTTCTTGGCAAAGACACTTGGGCAGTCTGCCATTTCCTTCTCTAGCTTATTTTACAGAGGAAACTAAGGCAAACAGGGTTAAGTGACTTCCCCAGGGTCACAAAGCTGGTAAGTATCTGAGGCCTGATTTGAACTCAAGAAGATGAGTCTTCCTGACTCTAGGCCTTGCACTGTGCCACCTAAGGACCCCAAACAACTAGTAGAGGATGGTTACACTATAATATTTTAAGATGAATGACTATACTCCCCTTTAAATGAACCTCTGGAACCAGTATGTAGGAAAGGGATGAAGAAAGGGAGGGTGGGAAATGCCACATGACTTAGTTTCTAAGTCTTTCCAATCCCTGAAAAAATAATAGCTTCAATGATCTGTCTTAATATTCATGCATTCCCTACTCCTTTACCATTTATTCTTCTAATTGGAAAATACTTCTGTTTGATATTAAAGCTTTTCTGGGTAAAGGGCCTAGTTCCAGCCATTTGATGATCTGTGTAAACCAGTGCAAACCATTTAAAATATTTTCAGAAGACTACTAACTGTCCTCCTTGCTGCTAGCTCATAATCAGTCCAGACTATTCCATGTACTCCTTAATGAAGTGTATGGGCTGTTCAAGGAGGACTACCACCTCTGGTGTGAGGGCTTGCTCAGCTTGTTCAGGGCACCTTTGGTGCCCACCTGGCATTCAACTCTCACCCCTGGCTCCAAGAAGCTATAGCATGTGCAGCAGTCATATCACTGTAAACTGTCTCAACAAATGGGCTAAAGCAGGCTGAGGATAACTGATGGGCCTCAACCCAATGGTTAATTGGGGGCTGTCTACCCTAAGCATGAAGACTTCCCTTGGAGGAATGAGTGGATAAGAACAATTTGTTCCAAAGGCCATGAAGACCGCTGCAGTGGTTGCTGGGACGTGCTTAGAGTTTGGTCAAACACCAAGGCCATCCACTGCATTTCGGGCCATCCCTGGTCATCTTGACTTTTATCCTGCCATGGGACTTCAATGACTCTAGAGGAGAGAGTGAGGCTGACAACTTTGTGAAACTCTGCTTCACTTAAATCCAATTTATGGACAAGTCAAGACATCACTCCCCAATGTCATCGGTCCTCTTTGAAAATGAAGGACAATCTCCCTAAAGCGTAGCTATCATTCTGCAGCTCAGGTTTTCAGCAGCAACTCATTGCCACTGAATCAAGTCTGGACAACTTAATATGGTATTCAAGTCCTTCTACGGACTCAAACCTATCTTTCTAAACATAATTCAGATAATCCCGCTCCACATAGTGAATATAATAGTATTACTCCAAACTGAAATAACCTACAAAAGCCTGTGTCTTCCTGCCTCTGTAGTTTGATTATGCCATTCTCTAGACCTAGAATCCCTTCTCCACCTCTACATTATCTCTCACCACTAACTCTTCTCTCTGCCAACTTGCCTATCACTATCAAGGGCAATACCATCTCCCCAGTCCTGCGGGTCTACGACTCAGTAATCATCCACAACCATCAAAATGATTTTCCTAAAGCACCACACTGTCCTCACCCTCATCTCCACCTCCTACTCAGCAAATGCTAGAACCTCCCTGTCATCTCAAGGATCAAATACAAAATCCTCTGTTTGTTATTCAAAATCCTTCATAACCTAGCCACCACCACCCCTCCCCTGCCTTTCCAGTCTTTTTACATTTGATAGTGTCCCCCAACTCCTAACATGGACTTTTCAATCCAGCAGCTCTATTCGCCTTGCTGTTTCCTAAATAAGATACTACATTTCTCAGATCTAAGCATTTTCTCTAGCTGTCCCCTATGCATGGAATGCTTTCCCTCCTCAGTTCCCTCTCCTGGCTTCCCTGCCTCCCTTCAAGTCCCAGCTAAAATCTCATTTCTTACATAAAACCTTTCCCAAATCATCTTAATTCTAGTGCCTTACCTCTATTGATTATTACTGATTTATCTCTTATACAATTTATTTGTATATATTTACTTGCCTTCCACATCAGATTATGAGCTTCTTGAGAGCAGAGACTGATTTTTTGTTGTTTTTTTTTTGTTTGTTTGTTTTTGCCTTTCTTTGTATTGCCAGGGCTTAATATGGTAACTGGTATATAATAGGTGCTTAACAAATGCTTATTGACTGACTACCAGATAAAACTGATCTATTTTTTAAGGTCCAGATCAAAAGACAATCACTTTCAGAAAATCTTCCGTGATAGGCACACTGTGGTACAACAGTACAATAGTTGATGGCTGAATTGGTCCAGTAATTCAAGGAAAAATTAGAATTGTACTAGAAAAAAAATGCTATACTGAAAACAACCTTTTAACCCAATGAAAATGTTAGTAAGTCTATACCCCTGGGGAAATCAAAGACAAAGGGAAAGGTCCCATACATACAGACGTATATACCTAAAAAGTTCATAGTAGCATTTTTGGTAGCAAAGAAATGAAAATGAATAGTGCCCATTGATTGGGGAATGGTTGGGCAAATTGCGGTATATAGTGTAATCAAATATCATTATGCCCTAAGAAGTGATGACTATGAGCACCAGGGATGTACAATATACCTGTGCCCAACACTAAATGGGAAAATAGATGGAATCGCATTTGGGCAGTTTCAAAGAGAACGTCCTTTCTTATCCAGTAATTTTATGGCATTGAATACTAATTTTTTATACCTGAAATAAAGGTCACAAGACTTAAAGCTGGAAGAAACCTCACATTTCCACAATAATAACAATTATAGCATTTACATAGCATCTGCTATGTGCCAGGCACTGTGCTGAGCACTTCACAAATGTGATCTCACTTGATCCTCACAATAACCCTGGGAGGTAAGGGATATTAGTATCTCTATTTTTCCTACAGATGAGAAAACCGAGGTAAACAGAGGCTAAGTGATTTGCCCAAGGTCATAAGCTAGTGTCTGAGATCTCATCTGAGCTCAGGTCTTCCTGACTTCAGGCCTAACCCTCCATCCCCTGAGCCACTGAGCTTTCCATAGTTGCTGCTATGGCCTAAGGTTAATAGAATGGGAAGATCTTCCTCGCCCATTAACAGGCCTTATGGTGGGAAGCTTGATCGGGGAGGCTTGTTTGTAGGAAGACTCACACCTTTTGCTAATTTCTAACTAGGCATTGGGTCAGGAGGGTTGTGATGCCCTCTGGCTCTGAGAAGTGTATATACACTCTGGGGTTGGCATTTTGCTTTGGGGCTTATTCGTTGGAAGATCTTATATATCCTTCTCAGGGTCAGAGGGCATCACAACCAAGGACTCAAACCCATGTGAACTCTGATTTCTTGTTTCTTAAGCAGGTCATCAAAGACTCTTGATTCCATCCAAGAAACAAAGGCCAGACTCAACAAGGGCACTTGATTACCTCAGTGCTGAGAAGCACTCAAACAAAAACAGCAAAAAGTCCCACTTGGCTTGCCTTTGCATTTGAAAGGCAAGACTCAAAGGTACTTGATTACCTTAGCATTCCAAAAGAGAAAACAGTAAAAAAAAAATATTCCCACTCTTCTTACCATTACATTCTGCCACTACCAGCCTATGTGACCTTATGTCTATCCCTTAACCTCTCCAGGACTTAGTCTCTTGAGCTGCAAGATGAAGTGGCTGGCCCATATGAACTTAAATCACCTCGACATTTCTACATCTCTGAACCTATGTCCCTAAAATGAACCCATCTCTCCGGTCCCTTCATTTTCTAAGGCCTATGCAGTCTAGTTGTCAATGGAGTCAGTAGTCTCTCTATTCTCCATTATCCTCTATCGTCTCCCCTGCATGGTATATTATATGAGAAATGTGAGAAGGAATATAGTAAGTGGGGGTGTTACAAGACCCCGAAGAGTATTAAAGTGGCAGTAGCTGGGTTATATTTATAGAGTTCAGAAATCTTTGAAGAGCTTTCTACATATTTTACAGCTTTTCACCCTTCAGAAAGTTAGACTAACATGAAGTTACTTTCTGAGATCTTTTCCCAGAGCCCTAAATTTTTAAGATAAATAACACTTTGTTCATTTTATTGCATATTTCCAGTTTTCTTTATCTTCTCTTTTCATTACATTTTGCACCTCTGTTTGGTCTCTGAGATATTGATTGGAAAGAATAAGTAAACAAAAAACTAATTCTGCTGCTAGCAGAATCTTTATTGGCCTGCAGTCTTAGGGCTTTCTAGCTGCTTTATTATCTCTTTTGTAAATGATCCTAATATTTCTTCTACCTTTTTTAGGTTTAGCTAATTCAACACTTTTCATTTCTCTGAACCGGAAAATTCTCATTATTGGTTTTCTGAGATTTGCATTTTCTGTATATTCAGTATATCCTTTTACAAAGAGAATACATATTATTGATTTTTCTTTCTCTTTCTTAAAAAAAATCCTGTCTTAAATGGTGAATTTTCTCATCTCCATCTTCATCACAATAGAACTATTTCTCTCCATCGAGAACTTCAGAGAAGTCATTGCTAACAAAATACTGTCACATTTTAGGTGCATGTAAGATAGGACATATCAATGTATGACATGACCTCTTTTTATATTTTTATCAACTTAATAATCCCTACAAATACAAACATTTCAATATACTAACAAGAATAAGAAAGGGAATTATATAATTTCGGTAGCTGGATGGCACAATGGATAGTGTAAGGACCTGGAGTCAGGGAAACCTAAGTTCGAATCCAACTTCAGACACTCAGTAGCAGTGTGACCCTGGGTGAGTCATTTAGCCTATTTGCCTCAGTTTCCTCATTGATAAAATGGGGATAATAATAGCACCAATCTCCCAGTGTTGTTGTGAGTATCAAATGAGGTAATAATTGCAGAGCACTTCGAATAACGTCTGGCACATTAGTAAGTGTTATATGTGCTAGATATTATGATGAGGATGTAAGAAACTTGTATACCTTATTTGCTAAGAAATATAGATGTATAATCCGATAAGACGTTTGTACCTGTTTTGCATTTGTTTATGTATTTTTAAAAATGTTTTATTTCTGCCCTTTATTTGTATCTCTATCAATATCCAGTAGCCCACCCCATCACCCTAACTAGAAGCTTGTCCCTATAGCAAATATTGTCCCACAAAACAAATTAACATACTGGTCATATGTGAGAATCCAAAGCTCCTTCTGCATGTCTAGTCCACTGCCCCTCTTTCAAGAGGTGAGATGTGTGTTTCATCATCAGTCTTTTTAAGTCTTAATTTTTCCTTTATTTTATCAGAGGTCTGATTTTTTTCAAAGTTGTTTTCCTTTACATCATTTTTGTTATCACCATATAAATTGTTCTGATTCTGCACATTTCCTTCTTTAGTAATTCATATGAGTCTTCCTATGTCTCTTGTCCTATTTGTCATTTTGTATGAAGCAACAAAATTCCATTATATTCATGCATCACAGTTTATTCAGTTATCCACAACTGCAGAACACCTACATTGTCTCCAGTCATTTGCTGCTAAAGAAGCAACAACAAAACGCTGCTTTTGTCTTGTACGTATGAGTCCTTTCCTTCTGCCATGACCACTTCAAAGGCATGCCAGTGGCCTGGAAGAGATGCACTCAGGCTTTGATGATGAAGCTTTCTTGGGTCTCTATTTTCCTAAGGAAATTTTTAGAACTCTAATTATTCCCCATGCTGCTCCCCACCCAGGAGCTGTGTATATCATCCCACCTCCCTACTCCCCTTTCTGAGAAGTTCCAATTCTGGAAAAGAAAGGAGGCTATTTTAAAGTATTATTTCAGAGATAGCATAAGAACCACTTTCTGACTCAGCTTATAATTATAATAGCTAGTATTTATAAAGCATCTACCATATTCCAGGCACTGTGCTAAGTACTATACAATTCTCTGATTTGTTCTTCTCACCACCCTTGTGGTGCTATTCCATTTTACATATGAGTGAACTGAGGCAGATAGGTTAAATGACACCTAATTTAAAAGTCTGAGGTTGGATTTGAACTGAGATATTTCTGAATCCAAATCCTGTGTTCTATCCTACTTCTATCCTACTTCTCCCAGTTTCATCCTATTTTAGCTACTGAAAAAGAAAGACTCAAGTCTCTTTTCCTGACGTGAAGAATCTATATGACATCTCTAAAATCAAGAATTTTTAATCTGAATTAAAAGAACACCAAGAGGAATTCAAATTCTGCGTACTTAGAGTAGCCAGTCTTGGTCCTGATGAATAGAAGATGTCTCCTTGTCCTTGGCAGAAAGGTAGGAGACTATGGAAGCAAAATGGTGGATAGATTGTCAGTCCATGTTACTATAAGTTGTTTTTGTTCCACTCTTTTTCTTTGTCATAAAAGAAAGTTCAGTACCAGGAGCAAGGAGCAGAAAATGGTAATGATTTTTTAAAAGCAATAACAAAATTTATTTCAAATAAAGGATTTTTAAAATCTATTAATTTTCTACTTTTATGCATCTATGATCTTATCAGTTCATATATAAATGTTGTCCAAGTCATAATTAGAAATTAAAGAAAGCTCTTAAGATTAGGATGATCTTCCATCTCCATATTATTTATTTTTTGTAATAATAATAATAGCTAGAATTTATAGAGTGCTTTATAATTCACAAATACCTTTACAAATATCTCACAACATATATCCTCAATATCCAACAATATATCCTCACAACAACCTTCAGAGGTAGGTGTTATTATATTCTACATTTTACAGGTAAGGAAACTGAGGCAGATAATGGATAAGTAATTTACCTCAGATTGTTGTTATCATTCGGTTGTCTCCATCATATCTGACTCTTTGTGACCTTGTTTGGGATTTTCTTGGCAGAGATACTGGAGTGGTTTGCCATTTCCTTTTCCAGCTCATTTTATAGATGAGGAACTGAGGCAAACAGGGGTAAATGATTTTCCCAAAGTCACATGACCAGAAAATGTCTGAGACCAGATTTGAGCTCAGGTCTTCCTGACTCCAGGCCCATTGCTCTACCCACTGCACCACCTAGCTGCTCCTCACCCCAGATCACACAAATAATAATTGTCAAAGGCTAGATTTGAATTTAGTCTTCCTAGCTCTAAGTCCAGTACTCTGCTCACTGGCTAGATAAATTTTTAGCATTCAATGAAAAATAAGTTCACGTAAGAGAACAGAACTACATGTGTGCCTATTATAATTTTTAAAATTACTTATATTTGCATAGTGCTTCACGTTTTACAAAACATTTTCTCCTTTTAATTTACTTTCCTATACTCTATATATTTTACAGGTATCTAGATCATTATCCTTGTTAGCATTCTCATTGTAACATACCCTCCTTGCCAGCAGGGCCTTTTTCTCCCCCATATTCCCAGCACTTAGCATAGGGCTTGGTCCACAGTAAGTGATTAGTTATTGACCAACTTTCCTCATAATAATCTTGTGAAGCAGATAATAGCACAGTGCAGCCAAGGAAGTTGACCCTGCAGAGGATGACTGAAACTCAAAGTTGAAATAGATTTCACAGACCATGTAATCCAGAGGGTTTTAACCTTTTTTGTGTCTTAGATCCCTTTAGCAGTCTTGTGAGGCCTAGTGACCATTTGTCAGAATCATGTTCTTAAATGCATATAATAAAATACACAGGATTACAAAGGAAATCAATTATATTGGTATACAGAGAAGAAAATATTTTTAAACAAATTCATGTATTCCAGGTTCAGAACCTTTAATTAGCCTAAACTTGTATATGAACTAGAATCTTCTCTACAACATAAATGACTGGCAGTCCTGTCTGAAGACCTGTTATATTTTAAGGCAGCTCTCATTTTGAGGAAGTTTTTAATTATATGAAGTTTAAATTTGCCTCCCCCCATAGATTCAGAAAAACCTAGGAAGATACATATGAATTGATGTAAAGTAAAGTAAGCAGAACCTGGAGAACATTGTACAGAGTAGCAACAATATTGTAATGATGATCAGTTGTGAAAGATTTAACCAATCTGATTAATACCATGATCCAAGACAATTCCAAAGGACTCCTGATGAAAAATGCTATCCACTTCCAGAGGGAGAACTAATGAAATCTGAGAGCGATTTTTCTTTTTCTTGCTTTTTCCTTTTTGCAGCACGCTAATACGGAAGTGTGTTTTTCATTATTTCACATATAAAATTGGTAACATATTGTCTGTCTTCTCGATGAGTGGGAAAGGAGCTGAAGGGAAGTTGAGAATTTGGAATTATAATTTTTTTAAATGAATGTTAAGAATAAATGTTTTTTTTTAAAGTTAATGAAAAATGCTTATAATTCTTCTTTACAACTTGATTATTTGGAAAATAAGTTTAATGTGAGGGTATATGTAGAACCTATATCAGATTACATGCCATCTTGGTGGGGAGGGGGGAGGAGAAGGAGGACGGAGAAAATTTGGAATTCAAAAACTTGTGGAACTGAGTGTTGCAAACCAAAAATAATTAATTAATTATTTTTTTAAGTTAATGAAACAAAAATGTAACTGGGAAACTTTTAACAATATAAATAAAAATATAATACAATATTTAAAAAGAAAAATTTGCCTCCCCTACCTTCTAGGACTAATCAAAAGGAGTCTAATTCCATTTTTGTATGAAAGTTGCCACTCTGTCAGGACAGAAGGAGCATTCAAGTAAAGGGCTATCTCTGGTACAATATATAGCATCTCCTACTAGGTCCATTCAAATAAATGGAGATTGGGATATTTCATTCCTTTTTTATGACTCCACTATTTTCTCATTTTGTAATTTCTAAATGTTCATAGTTTTTGATGAAGTGTTCTGTCAAAATGCATCCTCTAAGTACAGATGTGAATGTTTTAAAATGTACCACTGATAGAAAAATATGAGTGACTGTGATACCATGTGGAGGAAAAAAAAACTGTGAAGTTAATAAAAAATCCATTTCTGAGGCAAACAGCTAAAATTAAATTATAAAAATGAAAACTAATTTGAAAGAGGAAATAATAATCCTAAAAATCCATAATGGTTGCTTTTGTCACAAAGAAATTTTTAATATAACTTTTCTCTCTTCCTTTTTCTTTCTTTCTTTCACTTTTTTTCCTTCCACTTAATCCTTTCCTTCTCCCCTTTCTTTCTTCTGACTTCTTCTTTCCCACTTTCCTTTTCTTTTTTCTTTCCCTTTCCTTCTCTTCCTTTTTTCTTCCCTTTTCCCTTCTCTCTTTGTCCTGCTTTCTTTTCCTTATCTCCTTCCCTCTTGCCTCCTTTTCCTTCCACTTCCACTTCCCCCCTTACCCTTTCCCCTGTCCCATTATCTATACTGCTTTTAAGTTTAACAAATATTGAAGTGCCCATTAGACACAAGGAAAGGTACAAAGTTTAAAATGATGAGGTATCTTCCCTCGTGGAGCTTATAGACTAGAAAGAAGATATAGCAAATATTAAAACAACTACAAAAAAATGTAATTCCCTAAGAGAAATACAAAATTCCACAAATGGTCTGAAGAAGAAAATATAATTTCCCACTAGATGTATCAGCAAGAACTTCCTTTAGGAAGGGACTTTAAAAATTCATTTCAAAGACCTCATAACTAGGAGGAACACAACAGATGAAGATTTGGCAGTTAAATATGCCAGGAATGGAATCATCAAAGGTTCAAAGGTGTAGGGAAAGGGCAAAAAGTAGTATAATTTTTTCTCCATTGTGGAGTATTTGGTGAGTAGTAGCATAAGGCTGGATGAGTAGGGTAAGAACAGATTATGGAGTGACTTGAGTGCCTAAAGAGTAAACTTTAGTAGGCAACAGAGAACTATTGAACTGTCTTAAGAAACAACATGAACATTTGTCGTAACAATTCAGTTAGCAGCTGCCGTAGGGGTGTAAGACCCACCAACAACCAGCACACAGCAAGCTGCCAACACAGGTTCTTTTGATCTGCTTTACTAAGGAAAGTAGCATTAAGGGGGTTAATAATCTTATTTCAATCCAACATACAAATATCATTCACTTAGTTCAGGGGAAAAAGCCAGCACCCTGAACTTCAGAGCAAATACAAACAAATTACAAACATCAACAGACAGACCTTGTCTGATTCAAATCTCAATGAATAGTTACCAGGGTTTTGCAAAGTCCCAATCCAGGTTTACAAGCTGGAGAGCTCTTAACTACAGCTGCCCAGAGTCTCCACATCAACATATCTCCTAGAGCAAGAGCCCCAAGCAAATATCTCTGTTCTCTCTTTTTATACACTCTTTATCTGTCATCAAACATCATCTGAGAGACCAGAACTCAGGCTCCTACTATTTGCTCTGATCTTAGCAACTCCCCTTAGGACCCCGAGGGCTTCACAGCCACATAGGCTTAGCACCTAGTAGATAGGTGTTTGGGGCTGGAATTTAGCACCTAGTAAGACCCAATCAAAGACACCCAACTTAATTGATATTACAACATTTAAAAAAATAGGAGATAGATGGTTTAAAGTAGAGAGAATATGGAGTCAGAAAAATCAATACCAGGGCTATTTCAATACTACAGTTAATAAGAAGAGAGAAGAGGGGATGGATACTGGACCTACTTTGGAGTCAGAATCAACAAATTTGAAAAGTGGCATAAGAGTGAATAAGGGGCAGCTATGTGGCAAAGTGGGTAGAGCACTGACCCTGGAGTCGAGGACCTGAGTTTAAATCTGGCCTCAAACACTTATTAGCTGTGTGACCCTGGGTGAGTCATTTAATCCCCATTGCCAAAACAAAGAAGAAAAAAAGTGATTGAATGTAGGAGGAGGTAAGAAAGGGGGGAGAACTAAACACCATCAATTTGAATATGGGTGAGTGAATGCATAAATGATGGGTAATTTTTAACAGAAATAGAGAGTTATAAGGAAAAAATTTAAATGAAAGGTGATGAATTTGATTGCAGATACAAGAAACTTGATTTGTCCTTCAACTAAAGTGAATATAGTCTCCTTGGCAGTGATCCTTTATGTTCTCTAAGTGAAGCATTTGTTATCCTGACTTGATGAGAGAATTTGGGTGAGTGGATTGTCTGTGTTCTGCCCTAGGGGCATGTTACATACAAACTTCTGAAGATGAAAAGAACAGACAAACATAGTGGAATGAACTGGTTTCTAAGGGTACACACAGGTCATGGCACATAGTGAGCACTTAATAAATGCTTTATATTAAGTATCCATACCATTCTGTACCAATAAACCTAAACTATGGTTTAAAAGCAATATGATCGGGTGTTTAAAGTATTCGATGTTGACCCAAATTCCAGGTGGATTAAGGTTTTCAAGCAAGTGAATATGAAATCTAAGAAGAATGTCCTGGGTAAAACACTCATACAAATAAATATGAAACATAATTTTAAATGGAAACAAGTATCTGGAAGAAAAGGAAATTTTTAAAAATTATTTTGCTTGAGTCATGGTGGGGTGGGAAAATTAAAAATTTAGAACTGAATGTAGCCTGAGAGCCTGAACAAAGCATGTTTGCCAGTGGGACCTTTGTTGGTTAAGCACAGCAGAAAACTCAGAGCAAAAAAAAAAGATTTAAAATGAAATACTTCAAAAAAGATGTGTTAATATTGCTTAGAGCCAAATGTGATAACCATAATATAAATAGAAAAAAATCACAGATTTTCCACAAAGAAACTATCCCTGGGAACCCTGCCAACAACCTTAATTTTCAAGGGGCTCAGAAAAAAAAAAGATGTGAAAAGATTCCTGCTTTCATCAAGTAAATACAAATATATTTCCAACTACTTGATAAAAAAAGCCCTTTCTTTCTACTCTCTAAAAGCCTCAAGGAGCAGAAACAAAGAAAAACATTCACTAGAAAGTGAGGGGAAATGTCTTAGAAACACTTGAAAGAAATGTTGGTGAGGAGGCAAAGGAGGGAGGCCAACAAAATGGCAGATGGCCAAGGAGAAAAATCATACAAGGCAGATGTTAATAGAAGAGTCTCCTTCAGGAACCTGTAACAAACGAAAGATGATACTAAAAAATAAAAATACAAAGACATATACTAAAAATGATACTCTCTCCCATGACATGATGATTTTTGTTATAAAATAATTCCCAGAACCAGTGTATTCCAATAGCTTTATGGGTACTGTCATTAATGTAGCCACCCTCCTCAAATGAAAAGAGGGGCCAAAACTTCTCTGACAGTGAGTGCTTTGGCTTTGGTGCTGTCCATCTTCTGCAGGGCTCCTTTCTCCCTTTCCAGTCTTACACCTTACTCCCAAACACATTTTTTTTGATCCAGCAATACTGACCAACTGGCTGTTCCACAGAAAAGACACTCCATCTCTTACCTTCCTGCACTTTCTCTGGCTACCCCCTAAATTCTGGGTTAAAGAAATACAAAACTACACAGCCTACCTTAGTTTAATTTTGTATATGTGTGATTGTACACTTTTGTGCATCTGTGATTCCATTGATGTGACTATTCTTTTTTATATAAATTGCAACATACCCAAGCCTACTCTAAGCATGTGTCCTTTTATCCACATTTCCATAACTACTTCACAGGGGACACATCCAACACAATGGAGGCCTTCCTCTGGTTTTGGTTCAGTTTTGCCTTAATATTTCATAGACACAAATGTAGCAATTAGATAGGTCATTTCTGACTCTTACAAATTCTGATTGGTCAGATATCATTATCGTTATCATCATCATCATCATAGCTATAAGTATATAGCATTTAAGGTATGCAAAGGACTTTAAAAATATTATTTCATTTTATTATTGACAACAATCCCTTGCAAAGCTAATATCTTCCTTCTTCCTCTTCCCCCTTTTCAGCTCCCCTTTAAATGTTGCTTTCCCCTATTAAAGTGTAATGCTTTTTAAGAGTAGGAATCATGATATAATTTACATCCCTATCCCAAAGGGCTTACCATAGTGCCTGCCACTCAAACTTAATAAATGTTCTATCAGAGCACAGGCTGGTGGTGAGGGGGAGGAAAAAAGTTGAACAACTACTAAGCCTTGATATCTTAAGCCCTAACTACTAAAGGTAGTCAGAGTATGCAGCAAAAAGTAATGGAGGGTCTCTTGGCCACTTGATGACAGGAGAGGATAGAGCCATATAATCCAGCCTCTTAAAAAAGACAAGTGGGGAGAGCTCCTGGAGCTTGAAGACCCAACTGTGGAGAGGCACTCGGGTAATTTATTAGAGATAGAACTACAAAGAGGGGATCTATGTGGTACAGAGACCCTGTTACTTCCCATATATGACTGTATGAGCAACTGCAGTAACTATCTCCCTTTCTAAATCTGTTCTCTGGGGGCTGCAATAAATATTTTTGTGCAAATAGATATTTTTCTTCTTTATTTTGGAGGAAATAGACCTAGTAGCATCACTGATGCAAAGGACATGTACTGCTTTAGTAACGTGTTGGACATAGTTCCAAATTGCTTTTCTAGAATGAGTATCAATAATTGACAGCTCTACCAACAGTGCATCGATGTACCTTCTTTTCCACAGCCCCTCCACCATTTGTTATTCATTCTACCAATTCATAGATCTGAAAGGCAATTTTTCTTTGTTCTAATTTATGACAAGACCTTTTTACATGTAGATCATACATATCTTTACATATGATGATAGGTTTTGACATAAACCTAGTTTCCACCAGACAGTTGTCCAGTTTTCCCAGCAGTTTTTGTCAAAGGAGTCCTTATCCCAGTAGCTGAGTTTTCTTAGTTTATCAAACCCTAGATTCATCTGCTTCTATATGATATATACCTAATCTGTTCTGCTATGCAATCTTTTTTAATTAGTACCAAATTCTTTTAATTGCTAGTTTCATAGTATAGTTTGAGACTTTTCCTTCGTATGTATATGTATATATATATATATATATACATATATATATATATATTTCTTCATTATTTCTCCTGAGATCCTTCAACTTTTGTTCCTTTAAATTTTTTAATTATTTTTATAGTTCTATAAACAAATCTTTCTGTGGTTTGATTGATATATCAACGAATAAGTAAATTCATTTAGGCAGTATTGTCATTTTATAATATTGGTGCCTCTTGCCCATGAGCAATTAATATTTCTCCAATTATTTAGGTCTGCCTTCATTTCTATAAACAGTGTTTTAGAGTTGTATTCTGTGTGTATGTTAGTAAGTAAACTCCAAATTATTTTATATGTTCAGTAATTATTTTAAATTGAATTTCTCTTTCTAGCTCTTCCTGATAGATTTTATTGGTAACATAAAAAATATTGATGATTTACATGAATTTATTTTATATATCATGCAACTTTTCTGAAGCCAATAAGTTTAATTAACTTTACTTAATCCCCTGAGGTACTCTAAGGGCAGCATTATATCATGTTCAAAATGTAATAGTTTTGCTTTTTCTTTGCCTATGCTTCCTTCAGTTTCTTTTCATTTTTCATTGCTAATGCTAGTATTTCTAGAGATGTATTAAATAATAATGGGTGAAATGGCCATTCCTGTTTTGACCTTATGGAGGAGTCCTCTAATTCATTCCCTTTGCATATAATGCTGACCTTTGGTTTTAGATTCATACCAATTGCCATGGTAAGGAAAGGCCCATTTATTCCTATGTTTTCTACAGAAATGGGTGTTGTATTTTATTGCTTTTTCTGCTCCTACTGATATAATCATATTATTTTTGTGATTCTTGTTGTTTACATGGCCAATTACGATTGGCCACAGTTTTCCTAATACTAAAAGAGCACCAGTATAAATCCAGCCTGATCATAGTCTTTATAATATTTTGCTATAGCCTCTTGCTATTAAATTGTGTACACTAATGTTCATTAGGAATATTGGTATATGAGGGGCAGAGCCAAGATGACAGAGAAAAAGCAGGGACTCACTTGACCTCTCCCCCAAACCTCTCCAAATACCTGTAAAAAATTACTCTAAACAAATTCTAGAGCAGCAGAACCTACAAAAAGACATAGGGAAACAAATTTTGAGCCCAAGACAACCTGGATTGTTGACAGGAAAGATCTTTTGGGCCAGACTGGGAAAGGAGTGCAGTTGAACATGGGCCACACTGGCACAGAATGCCTCCAGAAAAAACAAAGCAGGCCTCGGGGGACTGAATCACTGGCAGCTGAGGTGATTCCCAGACTTCTCAACCAACAAATGCCAAAGACAACTTAGAAGGTCAGTGGGAAAGGTCTGTTAGACCTGAGTGAGAGAGAAGCACAGACCAGCACAGCCCTGGGGTTGGGGGTGGCAGCAGTGGCCATGACTACTTCCAGAGCTCTCAGCCCACAGGTGCTAAGGGGAATGAACAACTGATTGGGAGATTACAGGGATCATTTTGCTGGCACTGAGGAAGGACTCTGTTGCTTTGCCCATGCTTGAATCTGGGTTGCAGTTCTAGATGGTGGTCCTAGGGCAAGGAGGAGCACTAGCATAGCAGAACTTGTGGCAGCAATGGAGAGGGAACCATCTTCACAGTTTCAGGGCAGGAAAGAATGCTTAAGATCACTCACAGATCAAAGAATAGGCCAGGAGAAGACTAAACATCTCTCCTTAGATCACACCACCTTGGAAGAACTGAAAACTTACAGGTCCCTACACTTATCTCTGAAAACAGCTGCACAAAACCCCTGAAGCTTGGGACAATACTCCCTCCACACTGGAAGCAGAACCCTACCTTAACAAAGAGTTAAAAAGTCAAGTAATTGGCTGGGAAAATAAGCAAACAGCAGGGAAAAAGTCAGACTATGGAATCTTACTTTGGTGACAAAGAAGATCAAAACATACAACCAGAAGAAGACAATAAAGGGAAAGGTCCTACATCCAAAATCTCTAAGAAAAATATGAATTGGTCTCAGGCCATGGAAGAACTCAAAAAGGATTTTGAAAATCAAGTAAGAGAAGTAGAGGAAAAATTGGGAAAAGAAATGGGAGTGATGCAAGAAAATCATGAAAAAATGAGTCAACAGCTTTATAAAGGATACCCCAAAAAATACTGAAAAAAACACCTTAAAATAGACTAGATCAAATGGCAAAAGAGGTCCAAAACTTGGGAGGAGAAGAATGTCTTGAAAGGCAGAATTAGCCAAATGGAAAAGGAACTCCAAAAGCTCACCGAAGAAAACAATTCTTTAAAAATTAGAATAGAGCAAATGGAAGCTAATGACATTATGAGAAATCAAGAAATTGTAAAATAAAACCAAAAGAATGAGAAAATAGAAGACAATGTAGAATATCTCATTGGAAAAACAACTGACCTGGAAAATAGATCCAGGAGAGATAATTTGGAAAATTATTAGACTACCTGAAAGCCATGATCAAAAAAACAGCCTAGACATCATCTTTCAAGAAATTATCAAGGAAAACTGCCCTTATATTCTAGAACCAGAGGGTAAAATAGAAATAGAAAGAATCCACCAATCACCTGAAAGAGATTCCAAAATGAAAACTCTCAGGAACATTATAGCCAAATTCCAGAGTTCCCGGGTCAAGGAGAAAATATTGCAAGCATCCAGAAAGAAATAATTCAAGTATTGTGGAAACACAATCAGAATAATACAAGATTTGGCAGCTTCTAGCACTTTCTTCGGAGGGCTTGGAATATGATATTCTAGAGGTCAAAGGAGCATGGATTAAAATCAAGAATCGCTTACCCAGCAAAACTGAGTATAATCAATAAGGGGCGGGGGGATGCATGGGGGGATTTGATATTCAATGACGTAGAGGAATTTAAAGGATTCTTGAGAAGCCAGAGCTAAATAGAAAAAATTGACTTTCAAATACAAGACTCAAGAGAAGCATGAAAAGGTAAAAAGAAATCATAAGGGACTTGTTGAAGTTGAACTGTTTACATTCCTACATAGAAAGATATTTGTAACTCATGAGACCTTTCTCATTATTAGGCTAGTTGGAGGGAATATGTGTGTGTGTGTGTGTGTGTGTGTGTGTGTGTGTGTGTGTGTGTGTATGGACAGAGGACATAGGGTAAGTTGAATATGAAGGGATGATATCTAAAAAATAAAATTAAGGGATGAGAGACAAACGTACTGGGAGAAAGAGAAAGGGAGAGGTAGAATTGGGTAAATCATCTCACATAAAGAGGCAAGAAAAAGCTTTTGCAGTGGAGGGGAAGAGGGGGGAGATGAGAGGGAATGAATGAACTTTACTCTCATTGGATTTGGTTTAAGGAGGGAATAACATATACATTCAATTGGGTATGGCAATCTATCTTACCCTATAAGAAAGTAGGAGGGAAAGGGATGGGGTGAGGGTTAATAGAAAGGAGGGCAGATTGGGGGAGTGGGGTAATCAGAAGCAAACACTTTTGAGCAGGCACAGGGTCAAAGGAGAGAATAGAAAAAATGGGGGGGATAGGATGCAGAAAAATATAGTTAGTCTTTCATGACATGACTATTAAGGAACTGTTTTGTGTAACTACACATATATAACCTATATCCAATTACTTGTCCTCTCAATGAGGATGGGTGGGGAGGGAGGGAGGAAGAGAATCTGGAACTCAAAGTTTTAAAAAACAAATGTTAAAAATTGTTTTACATGTAACTGTGAAGATACGCAGGCAAAGTGGTATAGAAATCTATCTTACCCTAAAGGAAAATAGAAAGGGAAGGGGATGAGAGAAAGGGAGGAGGGTGATAGAAGTTGAGGGCAGATTGGGGGAAGGAGTAATCAGAATGCATGCCATCATGGGGTGGGGCAAGGGGAGAGAAGAGGAGAAAATTTGTGAAAGTGAATCTTGTGGAAGTGAATGCTGAAAAGTAAAATAAATAAATTGAAATGTGAAGGAATATTGGTATATGGTTTTCTTTCTCCGTTTTGATTCTCCTGGTTTTGCTATCAAGATTATATTTTTGTCACAGTTTAGTTATCATTGTTTAGCTTTCAAGACCATGTTTTATCCTGGAAGTAATTTGTGAAGGAAGAACTATGTTCAAACATTACCATACACATGCCTAGAGCCAGATCTGTGGGTGTCCAAGAATGCTGGAACACTCTAGAATGAGCAGGTCTGAGTTCAAAGGATCCAGGTTCAAATTCCAAATCTGCCGCTTACTACTTGGATGAGTTTGGGCAAGTTGAAACTTCCTTAAGCTTCAATTTCTACGTCCATAAAACAACAGAAGGGGGACGTTCAATGCTCTCTAAGTTCCCTCTGAGCTCTGAATCTAGAGCATCTAATCTAATTGTCCAGATCCTAGGAGAGTACTTTGATAATTTTGCAGATGTTTATTTCCTCCTCTTTACCATGTCACAGCTTGTGTGCTCTTTCCACACTTGTGACCCCAATCGTAGAATTAAAGCTGAATACAAAGCACAAGATCCACTTTATGTGTATGTACATTTGTTCCTCCTTTACACACTACTTTAGGAATCATCACGACACAGAAATTGGCAGACATGTGATGCTTTTCTGTGATTACGCTCTGCATCATGGATGCGGTTGCAAGTGTGCCAACATTCTGAGCCTCGCCAAGTATCATAAGGCTGCAGGTGCAAATGTAATTTTCTTGAAGTAAATCACTGTGGGAAATGTTTTTAAATCAATATCTGGTATTCAAACTTACATAATGATGAGTCCTGTTTCACTTACCAAATAATATCGATCCTCCTGGTATAGCACAAGCCTCCTGCCCTCTAGTTCATTCCGTTCATCACTAGCTGATAGAAATTAGCTTGATAATGTCTTAAGCCTTCAGAACTTCAAACAAGGTATATTATAGCTATATAAATCCAAGTTATAACTTAGAACTATTTTCCATCGTTCTTCCTTGTCCTGGATAAAAAGGAAACAAGTACTTCAGTCAAATAAATTTCTGATGAGAAATCAGTGATCACTCTCCGACTTTAGAAATGGAAAAAATACACACGCACACACCTCTGTAGTCCTTCCAGAGCCTAACTTTTTCCTCAGATTTTCTTTTTAATGCAAACCATTAAACAACAAAAAGAGACTGTCAACTGATGGTAAGAGTGACTTTTGAAAAATGGATGAGGATATAGGCTGCCTAGGACATAGATTTCCCAAAGTGTCATCCATCTTCAGATAACACTCACCTAAATCTGCAAACATGTTATTAGGTAATAGTCACACACATCTTTTTTATGATTCACAGCAACTTAAAGCCTTGGAAGACTCTAAGGCTTTAAAAGCATTTAAAATAGCATATTGATCCAAAGTGCTGCCTTGGAAGGCCTTATTTGTGCTTCCCTGCTATGATCAAATTGCCTGCAGTGATCTCCACCCATCTAAAGGTTTGACAGCCTTTTCTACCATATTTAATATCTTTGCTTATTCTACCATTTCACTTCTTTTCTTTCACAGTTTTGAGAGTCACAAGCAAGAATGAAAGCCAGAAGTGAACTGTGTCCGGAGAGATAATGATCTAATTCTTAATTTTAACTGACGGATGATGCAAAGTGCCTTTCCCAACAGCGAGTCAATAAAAAGACTTCAATTGACTGTAACTAATCAGGCTTTGCTAACACCTCAACAGCTATTTGACACTGAGACTAGCTTCTGATACAGGACTGAGTTTGCATAAATTATTTTATTACAAAGAAATCAGATGATGAAAAACTAATTGCACTTCATTGCTGGTAGAAAGCAGAGAAATGACAAGGCATAACTTAGGGCCCTTTGATTCTACCTCAAGGGAAACTTTAGACCTTATGGTTGTATTAGTCAATGTTTAAATTACTGTTTAAGTATTATATGTCTGCAGATAGCCAAGAATTCTCATTTTCACACAAATATTTGAAAATTTATTTGGTTGTCACCCTGAAAATTTCTATATGTCCACTCTATGGATAACAGGGACTCTGAAATGCTCTGTCCCTCAACTTTTATTACCTTGCAGTGCAGTCATAGTCCAGAAGTGTGTGGATTAGTGAATATAACCAATATATGGGAATCTACTCAATAGTGACCACTGTATTTCCAGCCCTATCTGAGATAAAGAGATCTAGTATAAAAAATAATAGTCATACCTCCAAATCCTTTCTCAGTAGGCTACTCTGCCTCCTTGTGGATGTGATTAATTTTAATGAGCTGGTCACATGATCCTGGCATAAAGACATTGGTTTCCCACAAAAGCAGACCCATCTACCTATAAACAGTCTTGTTATTTAGCGTAGAATCAATCAATAAAACTACTCCACATGGAGACTCTAGGCCTCAGAAGTCCTTTAGACTTTGTATTCATCTGTACTTAGGAATTTTAACACAAACATAATTTAAGATCTCCCTTTAGCAGACAAATAGGAATTAACAATTGAGTTGCCACGTGAAGCTCCATTTACACTTCCAGTAGGTTTGGTCATCAGTTAGAAACACAGAAACACTACCATCAAGGTGACAGTCCATTCATAGCACAGGAAATGAAGTGTGGGAACTGGTGGGGTCTGAACCTCAAGTAAGTTGGTATTCTCCTTTCTTTGGCTGTGTGGTGAAGGTGAGAGCCTCTGATCTCATCCAATCACATTTAACTATCACAGAGAAGGATGAATGTGATCAGCCACCAGCATGTAGGGTAACGTGGCTAAGCAGTACAAAGGGATAGGGTGCTGGACCTGGAGTCAGAAAGATCCTGAGTTCCAATCCTGCCTCAGACACTTACTGACTGTGTTAAGTCATTTGACCTGTCTCAGCTTCAGTTTCTTCACCAGTATACTGGGATAATAATAGCGCCCACTTCTCTGAAGTTGCTATATGATGCTAAAGATAGCATTCTTCAAAGTGCCATTTAAAATACAGCCATGATTGTCAACATTTCCCATTTCCCTTTCATTCCAATCTACCATAGCAGCACACCCCTCCTCCTCTCTTTCTGTCTTTTCCCCATGATGGGAAGGAGGCAGCAGAGTGAGGGGACACTACGTAGGTTTTCACGTTTCTAGGCACCATAAAACACTTTGTTTAAAGGAAGGAACGTCAGACACATAGCACTGTCCTGCTATGTCAGGTAACGGGGTGAATAGGAATACAGACCTCACATAAACAATGTACATTAGTAATAACCTTATTATATGATTTTATGTACATATTTATTGTTATACCTCATAGTTTGCCATGGCACAGAATCCATCACTAAATGGCTAGCCTACTGTTAATGAGTGTTTTCTGATATCCTCTGGACTGATCCACAGAAAAGAAACATTTCTTAGACATTTTTATAGCTTTTCCATCGTGGTTGTTACTGTTCACTTAATCAGTCATATCCAACTCTTTGTGACCCCATGGATCATAGCACACCAGTACTGTCCATGGGGTTTTATTGGCAAAAACGTTGGAGTGGTTTGCCATTTCCTTCTCCAGCGGATTAAGGCAAACAGAGGTTAAGTGACTGGCTCAGGGTCATATAGCTAGTAAGTATCTAAGGTCAGATTTGAACTCAGACCTTCCTGATTCCAGGTCCACCACTCTATCCACTGAGCCATCTAGTTGCCTCTCTCCATCATGGTAGAACCTGCCAAAACCTATATGTCACAGACATAGACTTAGTTAACATATGGGCTGCAATTTGCATTGATGGAAGGAATTAGCATATCTTTGAGATCGCAGATTCATTGTAGTCTTGGAATATTCGAATATTTATTTCTTTAAATTATTTTTAATTTTTTACTTATTTTTAGTATTCATTATTTTAAATTTTCAGTTCTAAACTGTCTCCCTCCCTCCAGCTCTTCCACCACCCATTGAGAAGGCCATCATAAGATATCAATTATGCATGTGAAGTCATGCAAAATATATCTCCATATAAGCCATATTGGAAAAAAGCCAAGAAAAATAAAGTGAAAAAGTATGCTTCAATCTGCATTCAGAGTTTATCAGCTCTCTCTTTGAAAGTGGATAGCATTTTTCATCATGAATCTTTTGGAACTATCTTAGACCATTGTATAGCTTAGATAAGAAAGTTTCCACAGCTGATCATTGTTACAATAGTGCTGTTACCATGTACAGTGTTCTGCTCTCTTCATTTTACATCAGTTCATATAAGTTTTCCCAGGCTTTTCTGAAACCATTCTCATTGTGAATGCTGTTTTTTTATTTTACAAATGTTAAGTTTAGCTATGGGAGTCAAGCTTTCATTAATAATAAATAACTAAATGTTCAGCTTTAATGCTTTTTTTAGTCTTCTAACCACCAGACCACTCCTGTATTGTTGAGAAAATTTTATTTTTTTATTTATTTTCCCACAAACAAGAATTTATTGAGCATCTACTATGTGCTGAACCCTATACTAGGCGCTAAGCATAAAAAGATGAAATTGTCATGCCTTCAAGGAATTCTAATCACTGAGGAAAACAACATGTACATATATTAACATACACAAAACAACTACATATGAAATGAGTATTAGGTAATCTGGGGAGGAGTGTGGAAACACTTTGAAATAGAACATAGAGATCATCTAGTCTAACTCTATAACTCCATAGGTGTGGACACCAAGTACAGTGAGATGAATAGAATTTTCAAAGATGACACAGTGAATTAGTGACTTTAGTTCTAGTATGAACCCCTTTCTGGGCTCCAGTTTCAAGGGAAATTTTAAAATACTACTGTCATGAAAAATAATGTTGTACAAATTGACCAACTGCTGATAATTCAACCTCTCTGAAGAAAAGAGAACTGAAATTATTGATCTGATTTTGATGGGTGAAAAGGTTCTGCCTGGTGAAAATGAAATGAATTAAACTTTAAGAAGAGAGTGTGGCATCTTAGAACTTATGAGAGATAAGAACAACACAGGGCATATTTGGATTACGTAAACATTGGAGAACAGATTTCATACAGCTTAGAGAGAAAAGATAGGTACAATTCAATCGTCTAAAATTCTCAGGGGAAGTCAGTTCAAGAGGAAGGAAAGGTTCTCAAGGATAGCATTCCCATAAGGAAGACCCAAAGAGTAATCATTAGTGATTTCATGTCATCGATGTATATTTGTAAATAACCATCAATGGTTCTGTATATTTGAGTCTCTGGCTTGGCAGATACATGAGGGTAATTTTCCTTCTCTCTCCATTTTATTTTTTTCCCCTTTCTATTTTTAATTCAAAAAATTCCTTATCAGATTCAGGGGTATTCAGGAAAATATATTTGTATATATTTGATGTATTCCATATGTGTTCCCTCCTCCCAAGAGTCTTTCACTCCTAAATTGTAAATCATAGTCTAGAATTCCAAATTCAATTCTCACACATGATTTTCTTAAGCAGTTGTTTACTTCCTAGATCCACCTTTGTAGTCACTTAGGTGGCACAGTAAATACAGCACCGGGCCTGCAGTCAGGAAGACATGAGTTCAAATATGACCTTAGACAAGTACCAGCTGTGTGACCCTGGGCAGGTCACATAACCTCTGTTTGCTTTGGCTTCCTCGTCTGTAAAATGGGGTTAATAACAGCACCTCCCACTCAGGGTTGCTATGAAAATCAAATGAGATATTAATTGTAAAGTGCTTAGCACAGTGTCTGGAATACAGTGGTTGCTATATAAATATTTTATTATTATTATCATTATTCTCCACTGAAAACACCACTTGTGCTGTCTAAAATCTTCAATTTCTTTCCCAGGCTTCCAGGCTTGGAATACAAGTAAGGATCCTCTCAATCTCTTCATTTTCCATTCAAAGCCTTCTTCCATTCTTTCAAAGAACATTTTATCTCTCTGTTAAACTGGAGGCAACCTCCAAAGCTTTCATCTTCTCTAATAGAGACACCTACCTTCATTGTGTGCATTTATAGCTAGTACTTGGCAATGGCAGATAGGCAAACAGAACAACCTCTCTCTGTGACACTGCCCAGACCTGCTTGCTCTCTATGCTCCCTGGAGCTTAGATTCTTAGTTCTCTGGATTATTACTGTGACTAACACACTAGGGTAGCTGCTGTGGCAAACTTCTGATTTGCTATGTCAAATCACTGTATCAGTGTTTATAGTCTCTTGGGACTGTAGTAACAATGTTACTAGCAGCTGCTGTGGAGGTATAAGACCAACAACACCAGCACGCAGGAGGGCTGCTAGCACAGTACTTTTATCTGCTTTTCTAAGGAAAGCAACTTTAAGGGGTTTACAATCTCACTTTAATTAAATGTACATATATCATTCACTTAGTTCAGGGGAAAAAGTCAGCACCCTGAACTTCAGAGAAAACACACACAGAAATTACAAGGAGAAATTATATAAACCAAGCAAGTAACACAAATCGGCAGACAGGGCTTCTAACTGTCTGTCCATAGCAATGCATACATAGTTACCAGAGACAGCAGCACCAACATCTGGGTTTTCAAAGCTGGGGGCTCCTTAATGTCTACCCAGAGTCTCATCTGGGCAAATCACTCTTCCAATGAGTGAGCCCCCAAAACAAAATGCTAATCTCAGAGTATATATACACTTCTTCATGGTCAGCCCACAGAAGGTATCACAACCATGTGACTTAGGCTTTTGTGTGACTTAAGCAGGTCATCAAAGACTCTTGATTAATCAAAGGCTCAATTCAAACAAAGGTAAGTCTCGAAGACATTTGATCACCTTGGTGTTGAGAAGAACTAGAACTCCAAAAGAAAAAAGAACAAAACAAAAAGTCCCACTTTGCTTTCTATTACAGGGACTTCCTAACAAGACTTTACATGTAAAACACTTTCCTGACTTTCTAGGGCTTTCTTAATTTTTTCCCCCTGATATCATATTAGCTTGTTTATTGCCTTTGAGTCATGATTCCCACCAAAGCTCTAATGAAATAGTAATCAGAGGTAGGAGGGTAAGAATTTTAACTGTTGGAAAGAATATAAGGACTACAATGGAGATAACAAAGCACAGAACATTGTATAGCAGGAAAAGTAGGAGAAGAACCAGGAAAGTCAGGTGCCACATAATTCAAGGGAAGAAAAAAATGATAAAAAAAAAAGGATGGATAGCAATCAGATAGTACAGAGAAAGCTAAGAGGAAATGTCCACTGTTACTAAGGGGTTGTGAACTAGCAATGCCAAGACCCATGGATAGGGGGCAGGGGGAATTAGTATTCTAGTGGAAAGGATAAAAAGCTATTTCTATTGGCATTTTTCTGGTTCTTTTTGCTCTAATAAGGCATTTGAATATATATTGAATACAAAAGAATATTTGTGAGTATATATACCATCAGGTAGAGAAGGGCCCTTAGAGACATGAGTCAATTTGAGTCATTATTGTGCGTTTTAGAAAGCTTGACCCCGGTCCATGTGAGTTCAGATCAGATAACCTGAGCCATGGGTTTTGATATATTTTGGAGAACATTCAATGATTAATTCTATACCATAAAGAAGCTGAGATTTTGGTCATGTAATCACTTTTGATGAATTTCCAGTGACTGTCCTCCTTGACCAAATGCATTAAGAATGAAGGCCACAAACAGAAAAACAGATGAGCTTCTTGTGTATGACCACCCAGGATTACAGCTTTCTTCTTTATGAAACCCCTTGGACTGCTTAGTGCACTCCAGGGTTTGCCATTTCCTTCTCCTTTAAACTTGAGAAGATCTTTTCCCGATTCCAAGGCTGGCCCTTGCACCGTATAGCACAATCTAAGAGACATTACCTAAAAGGATAGGTGTCAACAGAAAAAAGAGATGAAGACAAAAAGAGGAATAGAAATAAACACAGACATAGTCATTTCCATGCAAGTTTATTTTTCATTGTGATTTCATTGAGGTATATAGTGTCACATCGTCAGAGCTAAACTTGTATTGTTAGAGTTAAAAATACGTTTGAGGAAGAAAGAAAAAAGTCATTGTAATGAGAACTGTTCATAGTTATTAATGATTTCTTGGCAGAAATAATGTTCTTGTATTAGAACTTTTATAAATACGGTGATAATTTCTATTTCATGAGCTTTAGAGGCTCTTGAGAAACTGGCCCCAAAATGGTGTTTTGGTGTATAAGACTCAAGGACAATTCTGTTACATTCATTGTTGGTCAGTCTTTTCAGTCCTGTCTGACTCTTAGTGACCGCATTTGGGGTTTTCTTGGTAAAGATACTTGAGTGATTTGCCATCTCCTTCTCCAGTTCATTTTACAGGTGAGGAACTGAAGCAAACAGGATTAAGTGATTGACCAAGGACATAGAGATAGTAAGTGTTTGAGGCCAGAGTTGAACTCAGAAAGATGAGTCTTCCTGACTTCAGGCCCAGTATTCTATCCACTGTGCTTCCTAGCTGCCCAATTCTCTCACTATGTCCTCCTACAACTTACAGTGCCATATGACACCCAATTTGTGCTCCCTGGAGATTTTAGATTTGTAAATTCTCTATTAAATTACAAACTGTGCAGGTTAAAGGGAATAGGAAGACTTTCAGATCCGTCAGCCAACTCACAAGTATAAAGTGACTTTTATGTGTCTAATAACTAACACTATTTTGGTTGTTGTTCAATTGTTTCAGTCATATTTGACTCTTTGTAACCCTATTTGGGGTTTTCTTGGCAAAGATACTTGAATGGTTTGCCATTTCATTCCCCAGCTCATTTTACAGATGAGGACACTGAGGCAAAGTGTTCCGTGTTACACAGCTTGTAAGTGTCTGAAACCAGATTTAAACTCTAGAAGACATTTTCCCAATTCCAGGGCTACAGTATTTAATATATGATAATATATAAACAGTGGTTTATAGCATTCTGGCAACATTCTTTGGTCTGGTGAATGTGTGATGAAGACGAATGAGAAGATTGTTATGTCACTGGATTTAGTGTGTACTATTTGTAACAGTTTTAGAAATTTATATTTTCATAATATAAATAACTTACATAACTTGTAGCTCTGGAGCTGTTAGAACCTAAAAATGCTACTGTGGTTCAAACTTATATTAATACGTATTTTTTCTTGTTAGCCTTTTTTTTCTAGTTCTTGTTACACAGTAGTTTAGATATGATAGCTCACATTTCATTTCCCTCAGTTCACTTTTTCTATGTCTCCATGCTGACCGAGGTTGTAAATTCAGCCGATTCTCAATTACTTTAGGACTAATTAACTCCTTTTAGATTATCCAAAATAATCCTTCTCCTTAATTCCTGTTGGTCTCCTTTGGTGCCAAATATCTACTATCTAGTACTTGCCCTGATGGGTACAGGAGTATATGTGAAAAGAGGTAAAATTTAAATCAATGAATTTTGTTAATTGCCAGAATTAGTATATTTTTAAAGTGTGATTAGCTACTAGACCTAAAACAGTACATCATCATAGTGTGTAATCTCAAAGGTATGTATACTCTGATAGATCCTACCAAACTGCAAGGGCTTCATATATGATTCTAGTGATGAATCGTTTCTTGGAAACCACCCTAAATGTGGAAAGGTTCATCACAGGCCACTGCAACTCATGAAACTTTCAACCAAGGTCTGCTTAGGTTATGATTTGTGTTGGTAGAAAGATAATCTACATGAATAAAATCACAGATCCTTTGATGTATGGAAGAGTCATTATCCACAGATATCAATTATTCATACCATCTCTTCTCTTAATGTCATTAATATAATTATTAGTTAAGCCTTTCCCATGTTCTTTGAAAAGTGTACAAAATAAAAAATTCAACTGTATTAAGTGCTAGTGTATTTTATCTTGATTTTTTTAAAAAAACTGAGAATTATAAAAAAACCTAAATAGCCCAAATTGTAATAATATAGACCTGATACCCCGCAAGGGCCCCACATGATTCTTCAACACCTCATTGATCAATTAGTCAACAAGCACATATTAAATACTATGCTATCTTGTTCCCTGTTTGTGCCCACACTACACAATCTCAAGCTCAAGAGCAAAGCACCCTGGGAGATTCATATCCCAGACCCTTCTCCTATATAGTGATACACACACACACACACACACACACACACACACACACACACACATACAAATACATGTATATGTATATACATAGATACATAGTGAAAGAGATAGAGGGTGAGAGAGACAGAGAGAGCGAGAGGACAAGAAAGAGAAAGGAGAAGGAGAGGAAGGAGAAGAAGAAGAAGGAAGGAGAAGAAAGAGAAGAAGGAGAGAAAGAAGAAGAAGAAGAAGCAGGAGGAGGAGGAAGAGGAGGAGGAGGAGAACAGATAGATATCATTATAGTGCAATCTGTTACCTTTCAGGTTTCTAGCCATCTCCACTCCTCCTCATTCCCCTCACTTTCTCAATTCCCCTAAACTCTAGGCCACTTGCAGTGGGAAACTTCAGAGGTTCCCAGAGCCACCACCACCCTTCCCTGCTCTCTGATAAAGGTACTCTTGTCTCTTGGGTCTTGTTGTCTCTCGCATTAGAACATGAGGTCTTTGAGGCAGGAACAGTTTCACTTTAGTCTTTTTATCCCCAGTAGTTTGCCTAGTACTAGCATATAGTAGGTACTTCATAAGTAATTTTTAGTTAAATGATTCATTTGAAGGAGATTTGCTATTAAGTATTATGGAGGGAATATAATTGGGGAAAAAAGAAAAAATGACATAAAAATGATGTAAAAAATAGTGGCACTCTCCAGTAGCATCTTTTCATTAATTCTTTTATCTTACAACTTCCCATGGAAAACTTGGCTAAAACACAGAAAGAAGTAAGCTCTTAAAATGTTTCAAGTTGATTGACATATTCTTTAGTAGTTCTGCAATATCTGAGGCTACAGGTCTTTTTATCTTCATTGATAAAAGTTCTAAAGACAATCTACCATTTACTAAACATTTATCAGTTAAATCATATGAGAGTAGGATTCGATAGCACAGTTGTGTTTCTTCCAACAACCAACTTTTAAAGGCCTTCCATGTGCAAAGCATTGGGTTGGGGGGAGATACAAAGGTAATTCCCCTTCCTCCTTGGAGCTCAAGAGGTTAAAATAAATTAGCTGTAGACCAAGTTGCCCATTTTATGTAACTATACCTTATGACCCATTTGTACTGTTTGATAAGGCGATTAAAAAACATTCTAAAAGTTTGCTTTAGCAATTGTATCCAAAAATGGAAAGAGGAAGTTTGGTATAGTGGACAGAGAGCTGGCCTTGAAGCCAGGAAGAACTGAGTTCAAGTCCCTTCTCTAATGCACACTGGCTGTATTAGCCCAGACAAATCTTTTAACCTTTCAGTATTCTAGGCAGCTCTAGCCTAAGACTAAGTTGCAGAGAAGGTTCCAACTTGCATTAGAAGAGGGAATTTCCTCACCTGGAAGTTCCTCACACAAAGGAAATGACAAGTCATTTGTCCAAATGTCTTATCAAAAAGAGTGCACCAAACACATGGCTAATGAAGCATTTCAACCTGAAATAATAGACTAAAAAATTACATTGCTTTTAAAGCATTCTTGTAAAGAATTTTCTATATTCATTAAGCTCACTGAGATTCAATTTGGTTCACAGAATTTACACACCCACACATCACAATTACAAAAGGTAAACCTCCTTCTTTAGCCATTCCTATTTCTTTCAACAATTCCACATCTCACTTGGCTAAGAAATTTGAACATCTGGCTGTGGCAAACACATGCATAATTCTCCCTCAAATATGAAAACAAAACACAAACGAAGGGGAGTAAAGCATACTAAGCATCTTTAAGAACCATGTGATGTCTTTTCAATCACAACCTGATTTCTGCTAGGCTTTGGGCCTTGGTTGTAGGCATAGGCAGTTAATATGATTTTTAGCCTCACTTAGAGAAGATCTAGATTTGCACATTTGATCATAGTGACCAGTTTCATAACTTGGAGCACCATTTTGGGCAGCAGGGAATTGCTATTGCTAATAAATCTGTAGAAGGATTCAGTCATCTCCTTCAACTCTAAAAATGTACTCTGTATTGGTTAGAAGGTTTAAGACACGCTTGAAATAATTAGTTATTCATTTGAATTTACATGATCTCATTAACCTGACATTTAAGGTGCCTAACAATTTGGTTCTACCATTATTTCTATGTATTGGACTCCTGGATGTTTGCTAAAATTAAAAAAAAACCTGCTTCATGATTCTAATTATTCAGTGGAAGGTACTCCTTCCTCATATTCACCTTTAGAAACATATCCTTCAAGGCTCAGATTTGATATTGACAATTCCTGGAAGTGTTCTCTACCACCTAAAAGTTTCTCAGAGTATTTTGCTTTGACGTTGTCTTTGTCTCTACCACACTTTACCCTACATTATACATATTTGTATGTATGGCATTTCTCCTGGTACGATGGAAGCCTCTTGTGGTCACTGGCAGAAGGAGTGACTCCCGATTAGCCGAGAAACTTTTGAACTCTTGATTTTGCACACGTTAAATGCTACCATGAATGCAAGCTTCTTGACTGTGTAGTATTTTTAAATTTTTTCTATCCCCAGGTCCTAAAACAGAGTTAAAAAGAGGAATAAGATGAAGGAAAGGATAGGACTGATGATGGAACAAGGATGACTGATAACAGAAGAAACAGACAGATCTTGTTAATTTTTACTTTGTTTCTCTTTTCTTTACCTGTGGAGATCTGTGGATTGGAAAGGATAAAACAAAAAATGATTAATTGGGAGTTTATAACCAAAATAAGTAAGGAGAGAGAAAAACCTACTGAGGGGCCCTTGATGAATTCAAGTCACCTAAATCAATCACATCTTTGGCTGCTACTATTTGTTCATAAGATCATGGATTTAAGCTGGAAGAGATTTTCTAGTGGAGGCCTCTAGTCCTACCCTTTCATATTACTCACAAAAAAACTGAGACCCAGAATGGTTAATCAGCTTCCCCATTGTCACTCAGGTAGTGACAATGAAGATTTGAACCTATATCTTCTGACTTCAAATCTAGCACTCTTTCCACTATGCCATACTTTCTTCCCTATTGTACTTCTTGTCCCAAAATAAATAGCAAGCAAGAATCACAGAGGTTATATGTACATGTGCATGAGTTGTCTAAACTTGACTCACAGGGAGTCATGAATAGGTATCTCTGGAATCTTGGGCCCCCCTCTCCAAGACAGCCTTCTAGAATGGGGCAGATGATTGAGACTACTATGCTAGCTCTTTTGGTCTCCCAAGGGAGGAGGTACCAGACTGAAATTATATCTATCTGCCTTCATAAATATTGACAGGTTCAGGGAAATTATTTTTTACACTCTAATCTTTTATAGAAAGAGGGTGGTTTAAATTCAAAATCTTGGTTCCTTCCTACCAAATACTAGTTACACAAAAGACTATCAAAATTAGTAAAAAACAAATAAATCTGTTTATCCAAACAAAGAGCAAATAAAATCAGAGAAGTTATGAAGATCACTATTTTCCAGAAAATACAGAGTGAATGGGCCTAGGGATCCACTGCAAGCTAGGTATCAACTAACTGCTTTCTGGTTTTCTCTCCAAAGCAGGTCTGGTATCTCACATGTCCTCTCAAAGCAGGAAGCAAGAAGAAAGATCTCTCCTCTCCCACGTTCTAATCTCAACTATACCCCTCACTCAGGCATGCAGCATTGAGAAGCCATCCTCTCAACCACTGAAGAGAGTCTCATACAAATGATCCATGCCTAAACTCAGATTTAAAATCTTTTCACTAGATAATATCCAATGTAAACCTATACATAATACCTTTAAGCACCAAATTTTTATAGCTAGGAAAACTAATAACTACAAATTCTTTAATGAGTGTTGAAACTACTCAGAAGTAACATTTCAATGGATTAGACTTCTGAAGGGTTTGATTTTTAACAACCTGTATTACCTGTGAACCTTGGGTCTCTAAAAGTATGTTATTTTGAGACTAATATATAAGAAGATAACAGATATGAATCATAATTAAAAATTAGCTTTTCTACAACTAAATTGGTTGAGAAAATGCTAATATCTTGCCTTTGGCCCACATGCTTTATACTCCGTAGTGGCTATGTAGTTCATTGAACAAATATAAATAGTAAACTGGGCGGCTAGGTGGCACAGTGGATATGGGCTCAGAATCATGAAAACTCATTTTCCTGAGTTCAAATATGGTCCCAGACACTTACTAGTTGTGTGACCCTGGGCAAGTCACTTAACCCTGATTGCCTCATTTCCTCATCTGTAAAATGAGCTGGAGAAGGAAATGGTGAAATGCTCTAGTATCTTTGCCAAGAAAACCCCAAACGGGGTCACAAAGAGTTGGATGTGACTGAACAACAAACACTGAGAAAACTCCAATCATTTTAAAACTAAAGGAGATTCAATTTTCTATTCCATCCAAGAATTACACTGTATAAATATATCAGAATCTAAAAATGGGCCCACAAAAAGATTCCAGCCTGCAAGTGAGGCATTGAAATCCGTGGTTCCAAAGTCATCACTTGAGGAGGCAAAACAGATTTTCTTTCTATCTTCCTTCCTTCCTTCCTTTCTTCCTTCCTTCCTGCTTTCCTTCCTTCCTTCCTTTCTTTCTTTTTCTTTCTCCCTTCCTTCCTTTCTTTTTTCTTTCTTCTTTTTTGGCATCTGCTTTGATCAAGAAGATTTACATGTTCTCATTATCTCTGAAAGCTCAAGAGGAAGCAAATATTCCCAGCAGTTTATGTGAGGAAAAGGCTTCTGTTTAGCATAATGATTTTTTTAAATAACAGCTTTTAAATCCTATGTTCAAAAGAGCAAGTTAGCCTCACTCAAAAATCCTTGCCACCTAACTGTATGTGGTTCAGTTGCTGCTGTTTAACCAAGCTCAGAGGCTGGTGTAATTAGACTGCAGGGACTATGGGTCATGCAGAACAATTAACCCAGCTAGTAGAGCTGACAATGTTCTCTCACTCAATTGCCTCAATTGCACTCCCTCTCCCTGTCTCTCTTTCTCTCTCTCTTTCTCTCTCTCCTGCTCTCTCTCTCCCTCTCTCTCTCTCTCTCTCTCTCTCTCTCTCTCTCTCTCTCTCTCCTGCTCTCTCTCTCTCTCTCTCTCTCTCTCTCTCTCTCTCTCTCTCTCTCTCTCCCTCTCTCTCTCTCTCTTTCTCTCTCTCTCTCCTTACTCATGTCATGTCCATAATTTCTACTAACCACTTGTTAGAGTGAGGAATTGGCAATTTAACTGGCTGTTTGTTACCCCCATATTTTGTTGTTGTGGTTGTTGTCATTCAGTTGTTTTTAGACATGTCAGACTCTTTGTGACCCCATTTGGGATTTTCTTATCAAAGATACTGGACTGGCTTACCATTTCCTTCTCCAGCTCATTTTACAGATGAGAAAACTAAGGCAAACAGGGTTACATGATTTGCCCAGTCACACCACTAGTAAATGTCTAAGGCCATATTTGAATTCTGGAAGATGACTTTTCCTCACTCCAGGCCTAGCACTCTATCCACTGTGCCACCTAGCTGTCCACATATTTATCTCTATTCGAAAACAAATATTCCAAAAACCCCATTTTTTATCTTGAGGATTTCAATGTTGTCTTTATAGACACACACAAAATAAATATGTGATACTAATGAAGCAATACAGGATGTGGGTGAACCACCACAGCAAAAGCCTGATGATAACGATGATGAGCTGAATGAAAAGAATCTATTTGTTTTCTTTTGCCAGAGACAAGTGTGCAAAAAGTCAGTGGGTAAACATTCTCCCTTTGATAACTGAACCTACAATTCCTATCTCCTATAGGATGTGAATGTCAATTACTGCTGTTTTCTTGTAAAACTAAACCTAGTAATCTCTCTCTCTCTCTCTCTCTCTCTCTCTCTCTCTCTCTCTCTCTCTCTCTCTCTCTCTGTCTGTCTTCTATCTCTGTCTCCTTTGTCTCTGTCTCTCTCTTCTCTTTCCTTCTCCTAAAAGAAAAGGGAAAGAGTCAGCAATGAGACAGAAAAGGAATAGAGAGGGTAGAAGGAGAACCAGGAGAAGATAGTGCCACAGAAGAAAAAAGATGGAAACATATTAAGGAGCAGAGAGGAACCAAAAGCATCAATTTCTTTTGATCAAAAATATTAATTCAAAGTTTTACGTACCAGCTCTTCAACAAGAAACATGTGGCAATGGCCATTTAGTTCTAAGACTCTCACAGGTCATAAGGTTCATTGCAAGGCAATGGGTTTGGGGGTTTGAAAGAGATTTTGTAATTATCTGTGGTTTGCTCCCTGAGTACCAGTTTTGTATATATTTCACTTCCCCTTAAAATGTGCTTTTGCTTGCACAGGGACCATATCAGAATTATGGCACCAGGGAAATGTTGCTTACATAACTTTTACTGCAATTTGATCCATGTCAGTAAACAGACTGCCAGAAAGTTATCCCATACAGAAAAAAAACTGACTGGTTAGCCACTGTCATTTATGATTCGCATAAGTTAAGAATCTATTGAGAATGGAAAAACAATTTGCTTACATAATGAAAAGGGAAAAAAATCCCCAAGACATGGTTTTCCCAAGACACCCTGTTTAAATGATTTCTAAGACAGGATCCATCAGCAAATCAGTCATCACCACTGATTTACACAGAAAAGAAATTACTTTATTCCAGAGTCCACTCAATTCAATATTGGGAAATAAATAGCTTAACAAGAATTCAAGTTTTAAAGTAGGCAGTATTTTTAAGAGAGTAGTTGAATCAATTAATCTAGCACAACATATTTACTAAATGTCACTTAACACTTAACGCTTAACATTTGGTTAGGCACTAAGGGGCATAAAAGAAGTATAAATATCTCTGACAATAAGAAATATACAATCTAGTTGGGCTCATATATGTCTAAAAGAGCATAGCCTTTCCTTTGAGGACTATGAAGAGGCTTATCAACCATAGTACCTACAGTGAATATAGGTCAGAGTAATGGTTGGCCTTGAAGAGAACACTTCAACTGAAGGCTACACCTGAAGCCCAGCAGGCAGCTGAAAGAAAAGCAGCCCTCCTTTCTAAGGGAAATCACACCACTCTCAGTATATAAGATTGAGTCTTTCCCAGCTCTTTCTTAGTGGCCTACCTCATTGAGTTCAACTCAAGGGACTCCTCTTTTCAGAAAGCCTTCTCTGATCCCAGCCAGTTGTTAGGACTTTCTCCTTCCTTGATTTATCATGAATGTGATGCTCTGTGTAAATAGCGTAACCTTCTAGGAGTATATAAGCAGCTTGAGGACAGGGACTGCTTCATTTTGGTCTTTGTGATGCCAGATTCTAGCACAGAACCTTAAAAATGAGATATATTCATAAGGGAGATATCTTCAATGACAAAGAAATTTATTTCTCTTTATCAATTGATATAACATACTGAAATAGAAAGGACAGTGGGGTGGGACAAAATAATTATTTTCCCTTTTTTCTTACTATTTCTCATTTTTAATGCTTCTTAAAAGTATACCATGACATCTCTAAAAGTTCTATTTAGCCCTGTCATTCTATGATGCTGGATTTATTACTATTGCTTTAGTCAGTCAGTCAGTCACTAGACACTTCTTAAGGACTCTCTTCCAGGAACATTGCTAAGCACTGGGGATATTTTAAAAAAGTGGATTTTACATAAACACCCTAATAACAATACTATGCTTATGAATATATCACAGCATGATTACTCTTGATTCTAAACTTGGCTTGTCAGAAACAAAACAATTCCAATTTACTACCAATAACAGTTATTTCTGGAAATGATTTAGTAACAAATTCTAGGAGCCCAGCCTACAAATTAAAAACTTTTCATAGTTAAATAAAAATATTCACACAATTTTGTCACCCCCCACATTGATGTGCATTTATTTTTGTCATGTTGTGGGTTGTTGTTTTGGCTTTCTCTTCGCATTACAGAAACCTTCTTGCATAATCCAAAAATTTTTAATGAATCATTTATCCCAACGTACATATACATCTTTAAAAAAATGTATTCTTTGGGAAGACAAGCAGCAGAGAGCATAGAAGACACATAATAGTAATGGTTTCTTCATATTATTTATAGAATACAACAAACTGTAGCAACATGAAATATGTCTTTTGAATTGTGCTAATATTTTATGTTGGAAATCCCAATGTTCATGTCACATTCCCTCAAATGGTTGCATATGCCAAGAAAAAAAGAAGAGTCTTGAATTTTTTTCATATTTTATAAGAACTATATTAAAACATTATCATTGAAAATTAATTAAGGAATTCTCTTCTTTAGGATTTAAGGACATTACTGATGTGAAGAAATGTGTAAAAGGACTGCAAATCAGCTTTAATGGCCAGCTTAATATGAGAATTCTGAGTTTTATTTTCTTATTGGAATAGAACTTGGATTCAAGCGTATGTCATGTATTCCCATAGCTCATGCAATGTCTAATGTAGACATCATATGGTTTTAATGGTTACTCTCAATGGTGTTATAAAACATTCAGGAAGTTGCCTGAAAACTCTAGAATACTTAATTTGAGAAAAAGAGACAATCAAAAACTCCAGTCCTACAATCAGCAGTAGCTCCATGCTCCAGAGTTCTCCTAACTACATCAGATGTTGAGTTCTGGGAGAAACAAAGGTGAATAATCTTGTTCCCCTCCCCCCAGTACTGTGCCTGATTTGTATACAATGAACATGACTTTGAGTGATATCTCCAGGGTTTTTCTTGGTCTGCATGAGCTTTATGAATATAGATCCTAGGTCTTAGAGCATAGATTTAGAATAAATTACAGGGAAGTCGAGTGATTTGCCTAGAGTCACTTCTTATTATTCTTATTATTTCTAAATTCCATGAGGTAGATATTATAAATATTATCCCCATTTTATAAATGACAAACTAAGGGTCAGGGAGACTAAGTGGCTAGAATACAGTGCCCAAGTAATATGCCATAATGCATCTAAATGTATAACATCCAGATAATATTGTCAAGACAGAGTACAGTATTGCCAGTTTATACTATAATTTTGTCAATGCCAATTTTCTCTTGGCATTACTGAAACCTTGCATAATTCGAATATTTTAATGAATCATTTATCCCAACTTACATAAACGTCTTTTAAAAATGTATTCTTTGGGGAGACAAGTAGCAGAGAGTGTAGAAGACACATAATAGTAATGGTTTCTTCATATTATTTGTGGCTATTCATTTATTCCACAATCACTGTGAGTCTAATAAAGTATCACAAGGTCTTCTAAGGTACCATTTGTCAGTAATTTGGATTTGGAACTGAATATTTGTATTCAAAAGTGCTAATTGGGCCACTGTGTTAAATGAAACATAAGCATATTATGTAAAAAAATGGAAGCATGAATAGTCCGTATTAGCTCTAAACAAAGACCTGGAAAAGACAGGCAGAGGAAAATATTAATTTGGATTCTTTCCTCTAAGGTTTAAGAAAACCTTAGCAGCATTGTCAATAAATACATATCCACTGCTATTTTCCCCCGATAAGTCTTTCTACCCACAGTCTCTCAGTGGAGATTTGCAAGCAGCAAAGTTATTCTTAACATTTACACTTGCTTGATGAGATGTTGAAATGCTCACAAGGACACTTATCAGACTAGGAATGGCGTTGCATGTCAGCTGTTTCCAAACAGTGGAGCAGGAGGCAAATGCTTTCAAAATGCATGTAAAAGAAAGGAAAATAAACCAGGCCTTTGGAATTGCAATTTCATTCTACCTTATAATATAGATACATACACATACATATGTACATATGTATATATTATAGATAGCTAGATACGGATATAGATAAAGGTGAATATGGATAAACAGATGTAAGTATAGATATGTATATAGTTATATAACCATCAAAAATGTGTAAAAGGGAAAGGTATGATTAGAAGGCAATTAAGATAAATTTGAATTTATGAAATCTTTGCAACAAGATTTAAGGCTCATGCCATTAACCTCTAAAATCTATGATCCCATGAGTATATTAGTCATTCTGAAGCATGTATTTCTGGTGATGATATATAAAGTCAACAGTCTGTTTGAGGTTTTTATCTGCCAAATGAGGATGGGACAGGATTGGAATTAGATTACAGATTTGTAGCCCAAAGTATCATCACTACAGGAGGCCTTTACTGATCTGTCTCCTATTGCCCACCCCCATCCCGGCTATAGTGTTTCTTTCTAAGGTCATCTTCCTTCCCCTTTGCATCTCACATACATCTATGCATGTATGTACATGAAGTTTCCCCTAATAGAATGTAAGCTTCTTAAGGGTAGGTAATGTTTTGTCTTTGCATCCCTAGGGTTTAACACAGTTTATGGAAAATGTTAAATTATAAACAAATTCTTATTGATGGGCCGATTAAAGGTGTTACATATTTATACATTTTGTTATACATATTGATATTTAACAGAAGATTTGCAATAAATGTAGCATATTTTACAAAATCAAAGAATATTTACTATTGCTTTGGACAAGCTAATACGGCCACTTTGGTTAAAAAGCAGCTACCAAGGCAGGTGGCTATGCTAGTGTAATGGTAATCAGGGCAGAATTTTTTGCTGTCAAGTGCCTTCAATGAGTCTGGCCTTTGTTTGAATGGGGCAGGTCAAGTGCGATCTTTTGTCTTGGAGTGCTTCTCAGCACTAAGACAATCCAATGGGGAGTCATTGATTGGAAATAATGCATAGAATGTGGTACTAGTGATTAACTAACTTCCCACACCCTGGTTTCCCACACCCTGGATGGCGAGCCTCAAGCCCTCAGGGCCCTGAACAGGGTCTATGTGTTGGAAGGTTAGCGTTTCACTTTTGGGGGTACACTCACTGAAGGAGTGTGGGTGACAAGACTCTGGGCAAGCCATTGAAATACCACCACCCCCCAGCTTTGAAACCCAAATGTTGATGCTTCTCTGGTAACTATGTATTGCTATGGATAATCTGGTTTGTGTTATTTGCTCTATTTACAATATATGCTTGTAATTTCTGTTTGTATTTGCCCTGAAGTTCAAGGAACTTATCTTTTCCCCTTGAACTAAGTGGATGATATATATATATGTTTAATTAAACTGAGATTGTTAACCCCTTAAAGTTGCTTTCCTTAGAAAAGCAGATCAAAGAACCTTTGTTAGCAGCCCATCTGTGTGCTAGTGTTATTGGTCTTACACAGCCACAGTAGCTGCTAACAATATTGTCACTGCAGCTAGGTTTACTTCCATTTGTTTCATGCCTCACTTCTACCTCCTTTCATCTCCTTCGTTTGGGCTTATTCACTTCTTCTAAGTATAATTCTTCCCTTCTATTTCAGAGGATTCAAGTTCTTGTTTTTAGTCAGTCAACAAGCATTTATTAAGCTCTTACTATGTGCCAGGTGCTGTAAGTGCTGGGGATACAAAGAAAAACAGACAGCCCCTGCCTTGAGGGGCTCACAATCTAATGGTGGAAACAATATGCAAACAACTATACTCAAATAAGCTATATACAGGACAAAGTGGAAATAATTAACAGAGGTCAGGCACCAGAATCACAAAGGAATAAGAAAGGTTCACTGTAGAAGGTAGGGATTTTGCTCAAACTTGGAGGAAGCCTGGAGGCAGAGATGAGAAGGGAAAGAAGTTAGCTGGCTAACTAAACAGAAACAACACAAAACAATAAAAATAAAGTTTTTAAAAAGCATGCTTCAATCTGCATTCAGAACTCATCAGTTCTCTCTCTGGAGGCCAATAGCATTTCTCATCACGAGTTCTTCAGAATTGTCTTAGATCCTTGTCTTGATCGGAGTAGCTAAGTCTTTCACAGTTCATCATCCCAACAATATTGCTGTTACTGTATTCAATGTTCACCTGGTTCTGCTCACTTCACTAAGTCTTTGTAGGTTTTTCTTCAACTTATCCTGCTTGTCATTTCTTACAATACAATAGTATTCCATCATAATCATATACCACAACTTACTTAGCCATTTCACAATTAATGTGCATGCCCTCAATTTTCAAATCTTTGTCACCACAAAAAGAGCTACTATAAATATTTTGTACAAATAAATACTTTAGTACTTTTCTTTGATCCCTTTGGGATACAGACCTAGCAGTGATGTTGCTGGGTCAAAGGACATGTAAAGCTTTATAGCATCTTTGGCCATAGTTCTAAATTATTCTCCAAAGTAACAGGACTGGTTTGCAATTCCACCAACAGTGCACTAGTTTCTCAATTTTTCCACATCCCCTCCATGATTTGTCATTTTCCTTTTCTGTAATATAAGCCAATCTTGTAGGTGTAAGCTGGTATCTCAGAGTTGTCTAGGTTTGCATTTCTCTAATCAGTAATGATTAGAGTATTTTTCACATGACTATTGGTAGTTTTGATTGTTCTTATTTTTATAAATTTGGCTCAGTTCCATATATTTGCAAAGAAAAGCCTTTATCAGAGAAACTTGTTGCAAAATATTTTGCCAGTTTCCTATTTTCCTTATAATTTTGGCTGCATTGGTTTTGTTTGTTCAAAAGCTTTTTAATTTCATGTAATAAAAATTATGCATTTCACTGCCCATAATTGCCTCTATCTCTTATTTGGACTTAAGATCTTCTCTTATCCATAGATCTTACAGGTACATTTTTCCATGCTTCCCTAATTTATTTATGATATCACTCTTTTTGTCTAAATTATTTATGTATTTTGACCTTGTCTTGTTATATGGTATGAGATATTAATCTATGCCTAGTTTCTGCCAAACTGCTTTCCAGTTTTCCCAGAAATTTTGTGAAATATTTGGTTCTTACTCCCAAAGCCTAGATCATTGGGTTTATCAAAAACTGTATTACTATGGTCATTTACTACTATGTATTGTGTACCTAATCTATTCTACTGATTTCCCACTCTACTGCTTAGCTAGTTCCAGCTTGTTTCCATGATTACTGCTTTGTAATGTAATTTGAAATCTGATACTGCAAGGTTACCTTCCTTCATTTTTTTTTCACCGATTCCCTTGATATTTGGGACCTTTCATTTTTGCACATGAATTTTGTTACTATTTTTTCCAACTCTGTAAGATAATTCTTTGGTAGTTTGATAGGCACTGGGTAAGTAAATTAACTCAGATAGAATTGGCATTTTTATTATATTGACTCATGAGGAATTAATATTTCTTCAGTTGTCTGGATCTGTCTTTATTTCTGTGAAAAGTGCTTTGTAATTGTGTTCTTATAATCTTTGGGTTTGTCTTGGCAAGTAGACTCACCAGTATTTTATATTGCCTGCAGTTATTTTAAAAAGGAATTTCTCTTTTTATCTCTACCTTATTGAGTCCCTTATCATTTCTCTTTCATGTTTATCTTTTTATGCTTCTCTTGAGATTTATATTTGAAAAGTCTATTTTTCTATTCAGTTCTGATTTTTATCAAGAATGCTTTAAAGTCCCCTAATTAATGATCAAATTTTTACATTGAAGGATTATATTCAGTTTTGAAGGGTAGGTTATTCTTGCTTGTAATCTCAGATCTTTTACCTTCCAGAATATCATATTCCAAGCCCTCTGCTTCTTTAATGTGGTAGCTGCCAAATCTTGTATGACCCTGAATGTGGCTCCATAGTATTTGAATAATTTATTTCTGGCTTCTTGAAGTATTTTTTCTTTGACCTGGGAGTTCTGGAAATTGACTTTATTATTCCTAGAAATTTTCATTTTGGAATCTCTTTCAGATGGTGATCAGTGGATTCTTTCAATTTTTATTTTACCCTCTGGTTCTAGGATATCAAGGCAGTTTCCCTTAACAATTTCTCTTTCTTTTCATTGTGACTTTCAGGTAATCCAATAAATCTTAAATGATCTCTCCTCAATCTATTTTCCAGGTCAATTGTTTTTTTACAATGAGATATTTCACATTTTGTTCTATTTTTTAAAATTTTTACCTTTTTTTGTTTTTTGGTGTCTCATAAAATCATTAACTTCCATTTGTCTAATTCTAATTTCTAAGGAATTTTTTTCAGTAAACTTTTGTACCCCGTTTCCCATTTAGCCAATTCTGCTTTTTAGGAATTTATTTTCATTAGTGGATTATTTTTCCACTAAGTCAATTCTATTTTAAAATATCATTGTTTTTAGTAGTTTTTATTCCTCTTTTACCAAACTGTTAATTATCCTTTCATAATTTTCTCCCTTTGCTTTCACTTCTTTACCTATTTCTTTCTACCACTTTTATTTGATTTTTTGAAATAATTTTTAGCTTTTCCAGGAATTCTTGTTGGGTTTATATCTAATTCACATTTCTTTTCTTGGAGGCTTTGCTGCTAGCTATTTTGACCTCATTGTCTTCTGAATTTGTATCTTGATCTGTCACCATAGTAGTTTTTTATGGTCAGATTCTTTTTTGTTGTTGTTTGTTTATTTTCTACCCTATTTCTTGATTTCAAACTTTATATTAATATGGGGTTCTGTTCCCAGTGTAAGGATAAAGAGTTCTATCTCAAGCTTGAGACTTTTTTGAAGTGCTATTTTCAGAGATAGTTCTGGGATTTTGGAAATTTTTAGTGCTTGCAAGGTGATGTGATCTGGGATCACACAGGAAGTGATACTGTTCTTTAGCATTGTTCATCCCTTAGGGGCAGAAGTGTTACTGCCTCTCAAGGTTTCCACTCCCTCTTGACTAAAAGTGCTCTTCTCTGCCCTTGAACGATGATCCAGAAGTGGGTATAAACAATCGAATTGCCAAACAGCATCTGGTCCTGTGTCCAATGCCAGCACAGGGGTACACTGTAATCTCTTTCTGACCAGTTGACAGATTTCCTTACTGTCTCTGGCTTGAGAGTCCCTAAAGCTACTGCTGCTTCTATCACCACCACCTAGTCCCACCACTGGTGTTTCATCCATGTGGGCTCTGGGCTAGCCCCCAACCCCATGTCACAGATCTCTCCTTCCAACCTCCTAAGTTGTCTTGGGTTACAAGAATGTCTCACTTTGACCTTTTTTCACTCAGCCACTCCAAAATTTGATTTGATGCATTATTTTAAAATTATTCATAGTGGAATGTTGGGAAAGTTTAGCTAAGTGCTTCTCTACTCTACCATCATGGTTCCTGGCTTATTCTTTCACTGAGGATTTCCTCCCATGCCTCATCATGGTGGGGAGGTGACCCGGCCTTCTCAAAGACTACACCATTGGAGTGCAGATCCAATGGCAGGTCCTACCAAACTGGAAAGACTTTGAGCATAGGCCTTGCAATCTTTTACACGTTTGTCATGAAGAAAGACCAACATATCAATGAAAGGAAGTCAGAAATATCTGGACTCAATTACCACTTTAGAAACAATAGCATCACTCAATTTAATAAGCATTTATTAAGTGCCTATTCTGTGCCACGCATTGTGCTAAGCAATGGGGATACAAATAAAGGCCAAAAATAGTCCCTTCCTTTTGACGAACTCACATTCTAATTCTAACTAATGCTAAAAATACCTTCATACTCCAGCCACAGATGTTACATTTGTGTCTACAGGAGCATCATTGAGTCAATGAAAGGGTAAGCAACCCAGCTTAAGAATCAAACAGCTAGAAATAAAAAAAAACCCTTAGCTACTCAAGGTTCTCAGAGCCATCAGAGAGTTTCAGGCTTATGAATGAATATCTAAATGTCAAAATTATCATGTATTTTTGCCTATGCAAAAATTGAGATATCTAGGTGATTCAGTGGGTAGATCTCCGGACCTAGATTCAAGACCTGAGTTTAAATTTGACCTCATAGACTTAATATGTAGGTGTCCTTGGGCAGGTCACTTAGACTCTCAGACTCAATTTTCTCACTTATAAATTGTAGATAACAATTGTAGATAAATTGTAATCTAGTTCTCAGGGTTGCTGTAAGGATTAAATGAGATAATATTAGTAAAGTGCTTAGCATAACTCCTAACACATAATAGGCATTTAATAAATGCTTATGTCCTTTTCTATGCCATTTGATTTACATATTCTTGTGGGATAATGTTGATTTTTTTTATTTTCTTGAATCCTTAATATCAGATAAGCTGACCTGGAACAGAAAGGAGGGAATGTTCTCCAACTGTTATTCCATAATCAATTAAGTCAGATCACTTAATCAAGCAATCAATAAACAAGCATATTATTAAGTGCCTACTTTGTGCCAGAAATTATAATGGATAATAAATAGGATATAATTATACATAGATTAATCACAGATTAAGTTACACATTATTATAACTGGAAAGATACTATATATAAAAGGTGCCTCTACTTTTTTTCCTCTCCTTCTCTTGTGATCAGGCTTCCAATCTTATTATTCTACCAAAACTGCTCTCTCCAAGGTTATCAACTATCTCTTAGTTGCCAGATCCAATGGCCTTTTCTCCATCTTTGGTCTCCTTGATCTCTCTGTAGCCTTTGACATTTCAATCACTTTCTCTTTCTTGATACTCTTTTCTCTCTAGATTTCTGGGATACCAGTCTCTCCTGGTTCTCCTCCCACCTAGTTGATCCCTCCTCTACTGTCTCGTTTGCTAGATCCTCTTCCAAATCACTCTCTAATCATAGGTGTCCCCTCAGTATTCTGTCCTGGACCTTCTTCTGCCCGCTCTATACTACTTCACTTGGTGATCTCATTAGCTGCCATGGATTTAATTATCACCTCTAGGTTCATGGTTCTCAAATCTACCTTTCCTGACCCAAACACTCTGGCTGTCATCCAATCTCACATCTCCATCTGCCTTTCCAATATCTTAAACTTGATTCCACTAGACATCTTAAGCTCAATATGTCCAAAATACAACTCGTTATCTTTGTGCCTAAACTGTTCCCTGTCCCCTACCTTCCCTATTACTATAGAGGGCAACACCATCCTCCCATCCCTCAGGCTCACAATTTAGGAGTAATCCTGGAGTCTTCACTATCTCTCATGCCCCAAATCCAAGTTGTTGCCAAGGTCTGCCAATTTCACCTTAGCAATATCTGTCCAGTATGATGCTGCCTCTCTCCTCTGACACTGCCACTGCTCTGGTACAGGTCCTTATAATCTCACTCCTAGACTATTGCAATAGCCTGCTGGTGAGTCAGCCTGCCTCAAGTCTCTCCCTACTCCAACCCATCCTCCATTCAGTCACTGAAGTGATTTTGCTAAAGCACAGGTTCAATCATGTCATTCCCCCATTGCCCACGATCAAATACAAAATGCTCTATTTGACCCTTTACAATCTAGCCTCCTCCTAACTTTCCCGTCTTCTTACACCTCACTTTCCTCACTCTTCCATCTAGTGACACTGGCATCCTGTTCACTAATAAGACACTCCATCTCTCTGATCTGGGAATTTTCTCTGGCTGTTCCCCCATGCCTAGAATGCTCTTCCTCCTCTGCTCTAGATACTGACCTCTCTGGTTTCCTTTAAATCCCAACCAAACTTCCATGTTGTATGGGCAGCCTTCCCCAACTCCACTTAATCTTAGTGCCTTCCCTCTGTTAACTATTTCCTATTTGTCCTTTATATAGCTTGCTTTACATGTATTTGTTTATATGTTGTCTCTCCTGTTAGACTGTAAGCTTCTTGAGGGCAGAGATCATCTTTTGCCTCTTTTTGTATCCCCAGTACTTAGCACAGTGCCTGGCACATAGTAGGTGATTAATAAATGTTTATTGATGGGGTAATGCCTTTTTACCAATGAGAAAACTAAAGCTATATGAATTTAAATGACTTGCCTAAATCCATGTAAGTGGTAAGTGTCAGAGCTGAGACTTGAACCCAAGTTTTCAGCTTTCTAATCCTGTATGCTTTCTACCTCACGATGTTTCCCCATCAAGACGCTGTGGAAACATGGTTATGTCCCACCATATTTTTTCAGAAAGGAAATGAATATTATAAATGGCACAAAGTCATTTTAAAGTTGTTTAATATTAGAAGTGTTGACCTAATTTTGAGGTAATTGATCCATTACATAGGTGGAAGGCAAAAACATCTCTTTCATTTTACAGATCTTTATAATACCCACAAGGTGGAAATTTATCAGCTATAATCAAACACAGCTCTTTCAAATGCTGGGCTCTGACGAAGTCATCTACTGATTACATCACTGCATCACATAAAAATACATAGCACAAAATTCAGCATTTGAATAGTAACATCACACAAGTCCAGAGATTTCTCTGACAACAACTTAACTTCTATTTGTTATACAGACTTAGTTATTTTTCTTTAAATTAATTTACTCAATTTTAGTTTTCAATATTCACTTCCATAAGCTTTTGAGTTTTAAATTTCCTCCACCTCCCTGCCTTCCCCTCTCCCCAAGACAGCGTGCAATCTGATAAAAGGTCTACATATACATTCTTATTAAGCATATTTTCACATTAGACAGACTGTTTTAATGTCAGTATTTCCCTTGGATTAATGATCATATTTATATTTCTCAAGTAAATGATTGCAAATCTAGAATGGGAGCTAGCATTCTTCTTGATATTCAGACATGGAATGGCATTGCTATGGGACAGATGAATGGTTTCCATCCAGCCTTAATGTATTTAAATTGCAAGGGGATACAGACATTGAACATATGGCTTTGCAAATACAAGGCAGGAGCTCCCTCTTTATAACTCACTGGGAATTGCTATTTGTCTGCTTTGTTTTTCTATCACAATTGATAAAAACAAACCTATAAAACCAGATTTGCTAAGCAGAACAGAGGACTGTATACATGGAGAACAGAGTGATTTTCTCCAGTTCATGAACTAATTATATGATGGAATGATACTTTGACAATAATAAAAGAATACACTACAAGTCAGCAATAAAACTGTTATGGGCATACATATCTATTATGTGGTGAAGATATTTCCAGTAAACAAATGGGCCTGTGATCTCCGCAATAAAGGTATTAATTCATTTGACAAGCATTTGTTAAGTCTATCGTTAAGCCTACAATAGAAAAAGTACTAGAGATATGAAGATTGAAAATAGAGTAGTCTCTGCCCTCAAGCAGCACACGTTCTTTTTTTCCATTTTTTTTCTTTTTTGTGATCATTTTCTTTATTTGATTTTTTTTAATTTTCAGCATTGATTTCCACAAGATTTTGAGTTACGAATTTTTTCCCCATTTCTACCCTCCCCCCACTCCAACATGGCATATATTCTGATTGTCCATTCTCCAGTCAGCCCTTCTATCATGCCCCTTCCCCTTCCCCCCCCATCCCTTTTCTTCTTACTTTCTCGTAGGGCAAGATAGATTTCTATGCCCCACTGCCTGTATATCATATTTTCCCATTGTATGCAAAACAACCTTTTTTTGAGCATCTGCTGTTCAAACTTTGAGTTCCAAATTCTCTCCCCTCCTCCCTCCCCACCCACTCTCCCTAAGGAGGCAAGCAATTCAACACAGGCCACACACATATCATTATGCAAAAAACTCCCATAAACAGTCATGTTGTGAAAGACTAAATATATTTTCCTCCCTCCTATCCTGTCCCCCTTTATTCAATTTTCTCCCTTGACCCTGTCCCTTTTCAAAAGTATTTGCTTTTGATTACTTCTTCCCCCTATCTGCCATCTCTTCTATTGTTCCCCTTTTTGATCCCCTTCCTTCTACTTTCATGTGGGGTAATATACCCAATAGAGTGTGTATGGTATTCTCTCCTCAAGTCAAATCCGATGAGAGCAGGATTCACTCATTCCCCCTCACCTTCCCTCTCTTCCCTTCCAACAGAACTGCTTTTTCTTGCCACTTTTGTATGAAATAATCTACCCCATTCCATCTCTCCCTTTCTCCTTCTCTCAATATATTCCTCTCTCATCCCTTAATTTGATTTTTTTTAGATATCATCCCTTCATATTCAACTCACCCTGTGCTCTCTGTCTAAATATATATATATACATATATATATATATATACATATATATATATATATATATATATATATATATATATATATATATATATATATTCCCTTCAGCTACCCTAATACTCAGGTCTCCTGAATTATACACATCTTCTTTCCCTGTAGGAATGTAAACAAAACAGTTCAACTTTAGTAAGTCCCTTATGATTTCTCTTTCTTGTTTACCATTTCATGCTTCTCTTGAATCTTGTGTTTCAAAGTCAAATTTTCTATTCAGCTCTGGTCTTTTCACTGAGAAAGCTTAAAAGCCCTCTATTTTATTGAAAATCCATATTTTGCCTTGGAGCATGATACTCAGTTTTGCTGGGTAGGTGATTCTTGGTTTTAATCCTAGCTCCATTGACCTCCAGAATATCATATTCCAAGCCCTTCAATCCCTGAATCTGCTAGATCTTGTATTATCCTAATTGTGTTTCCACAATACTCAAATTGTTTCTTTCTGACTGCTTACAGTACTTTCTCCTTGATCTGGGAGCTCTGGAATTTGGTGACAAAATTCCTAGTAGTTTTCTTTTTGGGATCTTTTTTCAGGAGGCAATTGGTGGATTCTTTCAATTTCTATTTTACCCTCTGGCTCTAGAATATCAGGGCAGTTCTCCTTGATAATTTCTTGAAAGATGATATCTAGGCTCTTTTTTTGATCATGGCTTTCAGGCAGTCCAATAATTTTTAAATTATCTCTCCTGGATCTATTTTCCAGGTCAATGGTTTTTCCAATGACATATTTCACCTTCTCTTCCATTTTTTCATTCCTTTGGTTCTGTTTTATAATATCTTGATTTCTCATAAAGTCACTAGCTTCCAATTGCTCCAATCTAATTTTTAAGGTAGCATTTTCTTCAGTGATCTTTTGGACCTCCTTTTCCATTTGGCTAACTCTGCCTTTCAAGGCATTCTTCTCCTCATTGGCTTTGTGGAGCTCTTTTGCCATTTGAGTTAGTCTATTTTTTAAGGTGTTATTTTCTTCAGTATTTTTTGGGTCTCCTTTAGCAAGTCATTGACTTGTTTTTCATGATTTTTTTGCATCATTCTCATTTATGTTCCCAATTTTTCCTCTACTTCTCTTACTTGCTTTTCCAAATCCTTTTTGAGCTCTTCCATGGCCTTAGACCAGTTCTTATTTTTCTTGGAGGTTTTTGCTGTAGGCTCTTTGACTTTGTTGACTTCTTCTGGCTGTTTGTTTTGCTCTTCTTTGTCACCAAAAAAGAGATTTCAAAGTCTGAGTCTGAATGTGGGTCCGTTTTCGCTGCCTGGCCATGTTCCCAGCCAACTATTTGACCCTTGAGCTTTGTTTAAAGGTATGACTGATTGTAAAGAGCACTTTGTCCCAAGCTTTAGGGGCCTTGTGCTGCTGTTTTCAGAACTACTTCTACACAGCAAGTTCTGCCACACCAGTGCTCCTTCTCCCCCAAGAACCACCAACCCGGACCACATCTCAGATCCAAGCAGGCTCTGCAGTCTAGCTCTGATCCGCCACTTAATTCCTCCCACCTGGTGGGCCTGGGGTTGGAAGTAACTACAGATGGAAGAAGCCCCAGAGCTGCACCACTTCTGTGTCCCCGGGGCTGGGGCTGACCACACACACCTTTCACTCTGTTCTAGCTGTTCTACCCACTGACTTTCTCTGTTGTTGTGTGGTGTTTGTGGGTTGACAAGTCTGGTAACTGCCACAGCTCACTAATTCAGGGTGCTAGGGCCCATTCTGCCTGGCTCCTGGTTTGGTTGGTCCTGGCGCTGGCCACACTGGGCTCTGCTCTGCTCCGCTCCCAGCTCCATGCGAAAGATCCTTCCCAGCCACCATCCAGGCTGTCCTGGGCTGGAGCCATGCTTCCCTCTGTTATTTTGTGGGTTCTGCATCTCTAGAATTTGTTCAGAGCCATTTTATAGGTGTTTGGAGGGACCTGGCAGGGAGCTCATGTAAGTCCTTGCTTTCCAGCCACCATCCTGGCTCCACCCCCCAAGCAGCATACATTCTATTGGATGAATCAATATGTGTGCAGATAAGTCAATACAAAATATATTTAAAAAGTAAATACAAAGTCATGTTAGTGTGTGGAAGGAGCACAAAACAAAAACAAAGACAACACCAAAAAAAGACAAGACAAAACACACTGGGAAGATTGGGAAAAGCTTCCCAAAGTTGTAGGTCACACCCTACCCATGCCTGCCCATGTTGTATATCTCTTGTCCTTCTCTAAGTTTGCCCAATGTGCTTAAAAACCAATGCCTTTCATAGATTTTTCCATCAGGCAGTTCTATAAGTAACCTATCCTCTTTTTAAATAATTCATTCCTTTGCTAACATCCAAAAGAGGGAACACCATAGAGTACTTTTACTCAAGCCATATTGAAAATGTCACTGGTTCATGTGGTCTTCTGGTTACAAATAAGACATCACAAAGATGAGATCACTAAGTAAAAAAGACAAAATATTATGAAGTGTTATAAGAATGTGAAGGCAAAGGTTGCCAAGTTTCATTATTCTCAGTTTCTGACATGTTCTGTGTGGGACACCGCAGAAAAGAAAGAAATGCTCCATCCACAAGGCTCAAATTTGACTTACCTGACCCTGGCTGTCAGAACAAGGAAGCAGGGCCAACATACACATGGTGGATGTACTCCCCCTTCCAAAGTCCAGGCACCAATGAGGTGTGTTTCATTTTATATAATACACATGTTCCTATGAGGTCCTGTGTGAAGAGATTTTTTTTAATTAAATCATATTTTCAGTGTACTCAGGGGAGCTATTATGTATAATAAAGGAATCATATTGTGAACCCTTTTGCAAAACAGAGAATTATTTTACAAAGTAGAATAACCACTCCACAATTCATCCTTGATGTATATTTGGATTGTCACTTTTAGAGTATGCTTAAAGTGAACCATAATTGTATAGGAGCATTTTGCTCCTTTGATAGTCAGAGATGGCAGAGAACAATAGGACAATTCTGTCTGTATGGGACACATTAAATGTAACTAGATGGTATGTAAATGTAAATGTAGCTAGATGGTATAGTGGGCTGCACTTGTGGTCAAAATGGCCCAAGCCCCTATCTTACTTCAGACAGTTATTAATTGTGTGACCTTGGACAAATCACTTATCCTCTCTCAGCCTCAATTTTCTTATCTGTAAAATGGGGATAATACCCCTTATCTCACAGGGTTGTTGTGAGGATGAAATAAGATAATATAAATAAAGCGCTTTGTCAAACTTAAAACATTATGTAAATCTTACCTATTACTAATTAAGGATAGAGACTGGCCTCTAGATAAGTATACCAAGATATCTAGAGAGCAGGTAACTTCCTTCCCCTGAACCTTTCTTTTACCCCAGCTCTGAGAAATGAACCGGGGTGTGATTCTGTTGAGTTTCCGTTCTCCTTCTCAGTTTCAGGTGCTGTCAGTAATCCTCACTTGACCCAGGAGTTTGAACCATGGTGACCTTGGAACTAATATTGCTGTTGGGATGGTGCAGCCATTCAGCTGGGCAGGAAAACCAGAAGTCAGGCTACCTAGGACTTGAGCCCAAGAAAACTTCTGGTCTTGGAACTGGAACTGTGCTCTACAGGAACAAAGTGGAGGGCAGAGCCAAGATGGCAGAGAACAGGCACAGAGTTGCCTAAGCTCTCCCAAACTTCCCTCCAAACAACTTTAAATAATACCTCAAAACAAATTCTGGAGTGGCAGAACTCAGAAAAGGATGAGGTGAAACAATTTTCCAGTCCCAGACAGATTAGGAAACGTCTGTCACATCAGGGTGAGACTGGAGCAAAGTCCAGAGCAGGCTGCACCTTCACAGACTGAGCCAGAGGAAATTAGCAGCAGACCATGGTGGGGGGGGGGGGGGAGGTGCTGAATCAGCTGCAACTGTGGCTGCTTCCAGGGCTCTCTGCCCACAGATGCTAAGGCATTTGGACAAGTGGTCAGAAGGTGTATTGGTAATTAAGGTGAGACTTTCTTTTACGGTTTTCTCTTTTAGCACTTATTTAACCAAGTGCCCTTGAAGTGTCTGGTCTTTGTTTCTTTGATTAAATCAGGAGTCTTTGATGACCTCCTTGCTTCAAGGGCAAGCCTAGGCCACTTGGGTTTAAGTCCCACGTTTGTGGGTTTTAGATCATGTGGGTGAGTCATATGTTGTGATACCCTTTCATCCTGAACAGAATATATAAACTCAAGAGGTTGGCATCTTCCCTGGGGGCTCTCAGTCACTGGAAGAGTGGCGTGGGACTCTGGGCAGCCATTTTAATAGGCCTCCACTTGTAAAGTCAGATGCTGATGCTTTCCTGATAACTATGAATTGTGATCTGGTCTGTTTATATTGTGTAGGTTTGTAATTTGTTTGTATTTGCTCCAAAGTTTAGGTCACTGGCTTTTCCTCCTGAACTAAGTGAATGATATTTGTATGATGAATTAAAGTAAGATTGTTAACCCCTTAAAGGTACTTTCCTTAGTAAAGCAGATCGAAAGAAGCTGTGCTGGCACATTCTTGTTGTTGGGCTTTCACCCCCACAGTAGTTGCTAGCAAGATTGTTGCTACAGAAGGACTGCCCTAATAATGGGAAAGTTCTTAGGAGTTACAGGTATCATCTTCCCATGTAGGAATGTAAATGGTTTAACTTTACTAATTCAATAGATTAAATGTCTGATGTGTCTGTACTAATGTAGAAAGGAAGCATGCCCCATTAGGGATGAAGGATGTCTACTGGATATCAGCTCTCTGAAACAAAACCCCAGGGATTCTACCCTAGTCATGGTTCTGAATAAATATAGCTTTAACTTACAGAGGCATTGTAGATGGATAATGAGCTAGGCCTGTACATGCATAGGAACCGCATACCGGGATAGACTGTATTTAGTAAAATGCGTAGTGCTCTCAATGATCCCAAATGGCTCACTTCTACAAAAGCACAGTTTCAAGTATTTGTCTAATATGAAGTTCTATGCATTAAGTGACCCTTTCTAGGAATTCCATGTTATTGATCTTATTCAGTCTGCAACCCCCACCTTTAGATCAGGCTTCAGTTATTGCTTTTTCTAATCACAACAAATTCCTGGAGAAAAAGGGACACTTTTTGTCTGTTTGTTTGTTGCCCTCCTGGCTCCAAGTCCAGGCTCTTACAAAACGCTCTAAACTGCTGTCAAAGCAAACCACAATTTACTCGATAGTGATTAGCAGCAGCTCATTGTTAATCTCTATTCAGTCATTCTCCTGATTATAGATCCTCGATTTCCTGAAGCTAAATGTATGTCCATTGACTGACGGCTCCTGAATTGCATTTTCTCTGCCCCTTTTTATCTTTTCCTGTCCTTTCTTTTATATCTTTACTAGCAGCTATCCAGTTATCAGGGCTTCTACAACTTGAGATCATCTTTTTCCTCATTTTTTTCTTCCTACAGTTTTCAAAAGTTCTTTCAAATTCTACAATTCAACCCACTAGCATCATCTACCTATGGAGGTCACCCTACCCCTTCCTTAAGGGCTGAAAGGCAAGTGACATAGTCTATAGAATGCTAGATTTGCAGTCAGGATTCCAATCCTTTCTCAAACACTACTTCCTACCTGAGCGATCCTGGCCAAGGTTTGGCCTCAGTTACTACATCAGTGAAATAAGAGGATAGGGATAGACGGCCTATATGGTCCTTTCTGGCTCTAAATCTGATCCTATGATTCACGACGGACACTGGCACAATACATAATCTCCTGTCTCAAGTCTTATATCATTTTTTAAAACATATCCACTTTGGGGAAAGTGGGAAAGATTTGTTGCATCACCTAGAACATATTTTCAGTCAGACTAGGAGCTCATTACAATAACACCTGTCCAATGAAGCAGAGTGGTGGGTGAAGAGTGAGGAATTGACTGCACTTTGGTCAGTCAAGTGAGGGTGGAGGCTTCTGGGAGAGGAGTAATTCTATCCTAAGGGAGAGCCAGAGTGGAGGTGCCAAATCAGAGTCTGACAAGGGAGATCCAAAGAATATAAAATCTCACACAAAGGAAATCTAGATGCAGGGGAGGTGATCACAGCCAGAATTCAAAGGTTACCTGGACTGTCAAACGGTAGCCATTGGAACAACATCTGCCCAGACAAATCATGAGTTGGTACTTCACATTTTTGGAATTCTATCAAAGGAAAACTATGAGTCACAAACAGAAAGCTTTGCTGACTGTCACCATCTATACAAGAAGAACCTTGCATTTATTTCATAGAGAGCCAGCCTCAAAGTCAGCAAGAAGACTTGGGATCAAGTTCTACCCCAATACCTGGAATGTCACTTGACTTTTCAGTATTCCTGGCAGTTCTATAAGACTATAAATTTCAGAAACGCACCAGTCTCATTTGGAAGGGGGAATTTCTTCATCTGGGATTCACAGGTGCAGTCCTTTTCTTATCTACAAGTATATGTGTGTACACACATATACATATATATAGACATAAACACATGTGTATATATGTGTATATGTGTACATATGCACATACATATACGTATATGTATGTATACATATACATTATACATATACATTTATATAGTATCATGGGGATTCAGAGAACAGAAAACTAAGAACTAAACCAAAACATAAAACATGTGGGACAGATAACATAAGATGCATGCAAGCTCTACCAATGCCATTGTTTGAGGCCAGTTTGGTCTATAGTTTCTCTCTAGGTAAGGGTTGGAATAGACAATCGCTGAGGTACCTTTAAACTATGAGATTAAGTGATTCTCTCACTCCTTTCACTCTCTACCTCACTTTCGAAACATTTGAGAAAAACAGTGTGGTATAGCAGAAATAACACTGATTTTGGAGTTAGGGGACCTAGGTTCAAATACTGAGCTGACATTTTATTTCCTAGCCGTGTGATCTTGGGCCAATCATTTAATGTCTCTGGGCTTCCATCTCTATCTCTAAAATGAAAGAATTGGACTAGATAATCTCCAAGTTAGTTCCTTTCCAACTCTAAATTTGTGATCCTGTGAATGAAGAAGTCATTAAAGGATGATCTCCAAAAGTAAAACATTTGACTTGATTAGAAACTAAAATTGGGCAAGGGATGTAAAAGTTTAACCCCAAAATAAGCCAGAAGAGTCTGAAGAGTTGCAACTTTAAGGTCCGGGGCTAGAAGAAAATTATATAGGCAAGAAACAGAAGTGAAGACACTGGAAACAGTGATGTGAAAGTATTCTTTACATCAGTCATCTATAGTTTATATTCTGAAATTCCTTCAAGATATAGTAAAGTTTATTAGGCATTTAAACAAATGCTATGAGCTAAAGGAAAGAGCTTCCATCACAGAAGAAGAGAAACTAAGGGAAAGACTCAGACTCATGGAATTACAGGATGTCAAATTTGGAAGATACCTTGCCTTGGAAACCAACCATACAACAGCCATGGTCTTTTTATCCTTGGATGGAAACTGTGAAGAATGAACCCAACATTTACCAGTAATAGGATAGAGCTGCTGGACCCTCTTTCACAACCATAACTAAGGAAAGAAGACCAATGATCCTTTCCTGAAGAAACTGACCAGTCATAAATGTAGGTTTCACATATTTTTTTTTAAAATAAATGTTCACCAGAATATTTTTTAATAATTAAATGCATCAAAATTTTAAAAGTCATTTTTAAAAATCACAGAAAGTTGCCTTCAGCACTTTTTCCTACCCAAAAAAAGATCTTTGACCATATGCAAGTAAGCCAAGATGTAAGACTTCCTGCACACCACTAACAGCACTAGTTAATTACTGCAGTCATTCTATTCCTTTTAATTCTTTCAAATGCCCCAGCTGCATATTATAATATTTATTAAATCAATGGACCATATGATGCATAATGTCAGCTGTGTCTTTATAGTTGGGATGTGTTTTTATTTAATTCTCTTTAAAATTATTTATTTGATGTTAGAGTAATACATGATAATTTTTAATCAAAATGGGCCAGTGCAAATGTAGATCTATGACTACTAATACTAATGCCTCACTTTTGTAAGAGAGCTTTAAGCTAATTTTCTAAAGATAATTTTATTTCCATTTTTATCCCATTTTATTATACTTTATTTTCTCTTAAAGTGAAAAGTTTTATACAAATTTACAAATAAATTTTAAAATCACTCCCCAAATACATAAGCGTATATCTGTCTGTTTGTGTTTTTTTATATATCCACCTATCTTCATTTAAATATTTGTATATCTGTATATCTATATCAGCACTTCCTTTCAGACTCACAAAGGTCAAATGCTCCAACAAAAATTTTTGTATATACAAGGCCAAGATGGTGGAGTAGAAGCAGTGACCTAATTGAGCTTCCCCCCCAAACCCCTCAAAATACCGGTAAAAAAAATGACTAAACAAATTCTAAAGCCACAAAATGACAGAGTGAAGCAGATTTCTAGCCCAAGACAATCTGGAAGGCCAACAGGAAGGATCTATTGCACCATGCTCAGAGTGGAGAGGTAGCCCAGCCTGGGCACTGGGGGCACAGACGGGACTGGAGCAGGCCTCAAGGCACTGAATCACTGGCAGCTGTTGTGGTTTCCTGTTGTCTTAACCCTTAAACACCAATGACAGCTTCAAAGGTCAGTAGGAGAGCTCTCTCATCTGGGTGAGAGAGGAGAGTAGTTCAGCCCCAGCCCCCAGGGCAACAGCAACCACTGCCACAGCAGCAGCTGCTTCTGGAGCTCTCAGCCTACAGATGGTGGGAGAATTGAGGGGATGATGTGGGTCGCAGTCCTGGGTGGCAGTTCTGGGGTGAGGAGCAGCACTGGCATGGAAGAACTGGTGGAGGCTGTGAAGAAGTAATCCTGCTCACAGTTCCAGGGCAGAAAAGAGTGCTTGTGGTTGCTCACAGACCAGAACACAGGCCAGGAGAGGAGTAAACACCTCTCTTGTGATCACATCACTTTGGAGGAACTGAGAATTTACAAGTCCCTAGAGATATCTCTGAAAACAGCTGCACAAAAATCTCACAAAAATGATTTTCAATTCTTGGAACTGTTGGCTACAAACCTTCTTTAATGCAAGCAAATCTGTATATTGTCTTGAATTACACTGAAATAGATTTTGACCTATACTTTCATTTAAATCTCTGTTTAATCTAGCATCTGAAAACCTAATAAATTCAGAAATGCATACTTTACATGATTACATTATCCAATCCTGACCTTAGAGAGGACATTTCCAGAGGCATAGAAGCTTCTTTTTGTAGCTCAAATTCAATAGAAGTATATTCCTAACAAAGACAACAAGAGATGAAAATAATAAGTGTCAGAGGGGCTCTGGGAAAGCAGGCATACCTACTATTCCATTTTGAGAGCTATGAAGCTGTGAATTAGTCCAACCATTCTTTCAAAACTTTCTTCAGAAAATTTACTGATCAATTCTCACCCTTAGACTCATCGATCCCACTATGGAGCATATACCCAGAGAACTGATGATGAAACATCTCCCACCTCTGAATAAAATGGAGGCCTGGGGGGAAATGGTATCAATGGATCTAGAAGGTGATGAGCATTGCCAAACACAATCACTCTGTCTGTTGAACTTGTTTAAATGATTTTTTTTTTGTTAAAAGGGAAGGTACATTTTGGATAAGAGTAAGTAACAGAGAAATGACTGCTATGAAGTTAAAAGTGAATGATTAAAATTAAACTAAAAGTTAGATGGTACAGCAGATAGAGTGCTGGGCCTGGAGTCCAGAAGACCTGAGTTTAAATTCAGTTTCAGACATTTACTATCTGTGTGACCCTGGGAAAGTCATTTAATCTCTATTTGCCTTAGGTTCTTCCTCTGTAAAATGGGGGTGATAATACTCTCCTACTTTCCAGGATTTCTGTGATGATCCAATGACAAAATAATTGTAAATACCTTAGCAAAGTGCCTGGCACGTGGTGCTATATAAATGTTAGCTATTATTATAAAACTACTAGAACAACTTAAAGAGCTAGAATAGATACTTTAATCAGGAGTCCTAGACTTTACTGATCTATTTGCCAAAATCACTTAATTCTGCTGTCACATTTTTTCCTGATTAAAAATTCAACCTAGTACATTTCACTAGCAGTATGATAAAAGAATTTGCTTTCTTAAATTCAGTAGAATCTCTTCATAACATTGCTTAGTATTACATTAATTTAGATTACTATAGATTATATCATATATTCCCTCAAGAAAATAACAATTAAAAACAAAAAAAAGCCAGAAATTATTTCATTCTATGTGCAATGATTCCAATATCATAACTGAAAGTGAATGGAATCATACTGTAGTCTAAAGAACAAATGGTTTGGGGGAAGATTACTTACAGTGAAACCTAGACTTCTACAGTCTCTTCCTGGAGAAGGAAATGGCAAACCACTCCAGTTTCTTTGCCAGGAAAACCCAAATGGGGTCGTGAAGAGTCAGACATAGCCAAAATGACTGAACAAACAAGCAATGGTCTCTTCCAACTCTAAGATTATGATGCTGTGAACTATGAAAGAACAAATGAGCATATATTAAGTGCTTACTTTGGGAGAAGGAAGGAAGGAAGGAAGGAATTAAAGAAGGAGGGAAGGAAGGAAGGAGGCAAAGAAGGAAGGGAAAGAAGGAAGGAATGAAGGAGGGAAGGAAGGGAGGGAGGAAGGAAGGAAAGAAGGAAATAAGGCTCTATTAAGTGGTTACAGGGTACCAAGTATTATGAATATCATCTCCTTTGAGCCATACAACAACCCTACAAGATAGATGCCATGATGATCCTCATTATACAGATGGAGAAACTGAGGCAGGCAGCATTTAACTGACTTGACCAGGATTGCTCTGCTAATATTTATCCAAAGCCAAATTTGAAGTTAGGTCTTCCTGACTGAAGACCTACAGCTCTATATGTTGTGCCAGCTGTCTCAAAGTGCCTTGTGCCCTGTGACTTTGAGGTAAATATTAGTTCTGTCCTCCATAAACTATTCTAAATATTCACATAATGAAAAGAAAGCACTGGTTGTAATTTGTGCATCCTCAGAGACTACATTAACTCTTTTACACCACAGGATGCCATTTAATAAGTGCCCTGAAAAGGCTAGTACAGCTTCCAAAATTGACTGATTTTAAACAGGCTTTATTTAGAATACTGCTTCTTTCCCCTCCTTATCCCTCCCCCTACCCCCCCCCAGCTTTGGGACACCCTAAGGTGTCTTCAATTAATTCCATAGAAATTGATGAACGTCTCAGAAAATTCTCAAAACATATTTTGAATTCACTTTATTATTTTAAAAAATAAGTATAAAATATTTATTTCTAACACTGATAGGCACACAGAATATGTCAATACATTTTATTTTATTTTATACTTTAAGGTTTCCATCTGTTTTCGCTCTACAGTTATTTTTCCCATAAATTTCTCCTGCCATAGCAACCTCCTTTGTGATAAAGAGACACCTTCAAGCAAACACAACAGACACAAGGACCAAGGTATCTAAGTATAGCTACTATATTCCAAACTCATAGTCCTAGACCTCTTTATTGAGAGGAGGACATTTCTTCTTGTTCTGCTTACTTCACTCAGCATTGGTTCCTTTTGGCTTTGTCTTACCCTTTGACCACAAAAACAAGCTGGAAAAGCAAGAGGAGCCACGGAATGATTTTGAGCAGGGCAGCAAAAAGATGATGCTTTAGGATAATTAATCTGACAAGGGCTAGAGGCACAGTCTAGTTATTTCAATAACACAAATGAGAGGTAATAGTGTCCTGAACTAGGTTTCTAGAAGTGGAGATGGAAAGTAAGTCATTGACAAGAGCACCATGGGGAAGGAAGGACCAACCAGGTATTCACCAGATGTGGGAGGAAAGGGGGGAAAGAGGAGTTGAAAATTACTCCAAGGTCATCATGACTAGAAGGAAAATCATGAACAAAAATAGGGAAATCAGAAACACAAGCTGGTTTGAAGGAGGATGATGAATTCAGCTGAAGCCGAGATATTAGCAGGACATCTGTAATATCACCAGGGTTTCCATGATGCAGCTTCTTTCTTCCTATCCATAACATGGGGAAACTTTACATGAAAGAAGACAAAGCTACCCATTGGACCTGATTGTCCCCAGCTTCTTTGATAGTGTCCTGGTCATCTGGGGAGGAAAGGGGGTTCAGAGTATCAGCAGGCCAAATCTGGTCAACCACCTGTTTTGTATAGCTCGAGAGCTAAAAATGGTTTTTAAAGTTTCACTATATTTTAAAATATCAAAAAACCATTCTTAGCTTGAAGCATACAAAAACAGGCAGGAGAAAAATTTAGAAAAATTTAGCCCTCAGGCCGTAGTTTACTGATTTCTGATCTAGGTGCATAAAAAGTCCTGGCCAAGTAGAGTCTAAGCCTCTCAGACTTGGTGGATACCTAAGATCAAATGACTCTCCATAACCTGATGACTAACTGACTAGACTCATTTCAGTATAAAGATGAGGGGAGGCTTATCTCGAAAGACTAAGTGCCAGTGTATGCTTGCTTCATATCCTTTCTGTGTGAGGACTAAGTAAACCTTTTATAAATTTTCAACGACTTACAAATGTCTTGTTTCTTCCCAAAAATCTCACCTGAACTAAAAAAGTGCTGGTATTAGAACTGCAACTTCAGCCATGTCTATGAAGAGATCTTCATCTGGCCCTTGGAAATGCAGGTCTGTTGCTTGGGAGAGAGACTAGAACTACAGATAAAGGTTAGAATTGTTAAGTCGAAGCCCTAAGACTGTGTGAGCACAAAAGGAGAGAATTCAAAGTAAGAATAAGGTTAAGGACATAATTTTAGGGAATATTCATAGTTAGGGATTGGACAAAGAAGAGTAGCCATTGAAGAAAACAGACGAGTGGTTACAGGGGTAGGATTAGAATCAGAAAAAATGCAAATGCCAGAGCTAAGAGTGGAGAGAATTACTAGAAGGAATGGTTGCCAATGTTGGTTGGTTGGCTAGTTGGTGTCCTTCTGTAATGGCAAGCAAAGTGGGACTTTTTTGTTGTCTTTTGTTGTGGCATGCTTCTCAGCCCTAAGGTAATCAAGTGCCTTTGATTGAGTCTTGCCTTTGTTTGTAGGAGTGCCCACACCCTTTTGCTACTTAGGTCACTAAGAGGTGTGGAAACCCTTAAGAGGTGCGAAACCCTCAAGAGGTGGGAAACCCTGGAGAGGTGTGAAGCACTCTGACCCTGAAGAAGTGTATATATATCTGAGGTTAGCATTTTGTTTGGGGCTCATTCATTGGAAAAGTGTTGCTATGGAGACTCTGGGTAGCCATTAAGGATCCCCCTGGCCTTGAAAACCCAGATACTGGTGCTTCTCTTTCTGGTAACTATGTATGTATAGCTTTGGTCAGACAGCTAGAAGCTTGTCTGTTGATTTGTGTTATTTGCTCTGTTTATATTTTCTTTGTTTGTAATTTCTGTTGTATTTGCTCTGAAGTTGAGGGTGCTGACTTTTTCCCCTGAACTAAGAGAATGATATATGTATGTTTGATTAAACTGAGATTGTAAACCCTATTTAAGTTCCTTTCCTTAGAAAAGCAGATCAAAGAACCTGTGCTATCAGCCCTCTTGTGTGCTGGTGTTATTGGCCTTCCACAGCCACAGTAGCAGCAAATAGCATTGTTGTTACACCTTTATTCTCAAAGGGGACCCAAATGATATCACTATGCTATGCACTGTGTCCTACTGTGGCTGACCAGACGAATAAGAGCTTGGAAAGCTGTACCACAGGTTGGACACAAATACTCTGTAAGAACATTTAGGGTGGATACTCTAAACTTGCGCATCCTGTGTTTCCTTTGAGCTGTTTCAATTCGGCTTTGCTCATAGAGTACAACACCTTCTCTGATGTGGGCATGCCGTGCTGGGCAGTCCTGTGCCAGTATCTCCCATGTCACACAATCAGTTCCAAAGTTCTTAAGAGAGATCTTGAGAGTGTCCTTGTATCGTTTCTTCTGGTCACCATGTGAGCACTTGCCTTGTGTGAGTTCTCCATAAAATTGTCTTTTTGGCAAGCATACGTTTTGCCTTTGAACAGTGTGGCCAGCCCATCAGAGCTGTGCTCTCTGAAGCAGAGTTTAAATGTTTGTCAGTTTAGTTGGACTAAGGACCTCAGTGTCTGGTACCTTATCCTTCCAGGTGATCTTCAGAATCTTCCTAAGACAATTCAAATGGAAGTCATTCAGTTTCTTGGCATGGGGCTGGTAGACTGCCCAAGTTCAGTTTCCTGGCATGGCACTGGTAGACTGTCCAGGTTTCACAGCCATACAACAATGAGGTCAGCACAACGGCTCTATAGACTTAAGTGTGAATATGAAGAAGGATTAAGGCTAAGAAAAAACACTAAATTTGATGAATACAATATCATTAGTAATCTTTGAAAAGGAAAATTCAGTAGAATAATAGGTGCAAATCAGATCATAAGGAGGGGTGAGAGTATAAGGAAATGAAGGCATGAATTTAGAGCTTTCTGAAAAGTTTACTGGTGAAAGGAGAGAGGAGAGTAGTTTAAGGAGGTAACAAGATCGAGGCAAGGTTTTGATTGAATATGGAAGACAAAAAGCACGATGTTATAGTGAAAAGAAAACTAGATTTGAAGTGTGAAGATACAGGATCAAGCCCTGGCTACCTGACTTTAGACCAATGACTTTGCCTCTTTGGGCCTCAGTTTCCTCATCTGTAAAATAAAAACTGTTTAAGATGATCTCTTAAGGTTCCTTGTATTTCTAACGTTTTATAAAGGTCCCGCTATTTCATTGCTATTAAAGTTTCTAGTGTTGGATGAACTGCCAATGAACTCCTTCCTTTAAGGACGATAAAATAGAATGGTCCTTGAGCAGCTCAACAAACTCTGGTTGCTTCCTCTCTTTCCCTGTCTGCTTACTCACCCTTGTCCTAAAAACAGCTACCAAGAGGAAGCTTATATGGAGCATGATTCATGGTGTGTGGAAGCTTAGGTTTGGGATTAGACCAAAATGAGACCCTACTAGACCATCTAACATTTGACAAAAGAAAGTTTACTCAACATTAGCATGGAAAGGATATTCAGACTATTATACTTTAAGAAATGACTAAAGGGATAGTTCTGGAGAAAGTAGGAGTTCTTCTACGGGACTAATGAAAAGTGAAGTGAGCAGAATCAGGAGAACAATTTGTATAACAGGTTTGTACAACCTATGGCCCGAGGGTCATTTACAGCATGCTAATGATTTCCTCTACATACAAAGGATGTCTTCCTCTACATTTTCATGGGCCTCCTGAAATTGTTTGGTGTGCTGCAAGTGGCCTGAGGGCCAGAGGTTGTGCAGGCCTGATTTATAACAACAACATTGGAAAGAAAGACAACTTTGAAAGCCTTAAGGACTTTGATCAATGCAGTAACCAATGACAAATCTCAATGAACAAATGGTGTTGCGTGCCACCCACCTCCTTACTCAATATGCAGAATGAGACATACATTTTTAGACAGTAATTATGTGAGGATTTATTTTACTTGACTACATATATTTTGACAAAGGTTTTGTTTTTATTTCTTCTTTCTCAATGAGAGAAGGGAGTTGTGAAGGGAGACAAAATAAACAATGGTTAAATGAAAAACACAAAATTTAATTTTAAAAAGAAAGGATATTCAATGAAGAGGCTGCCCTGATTCAGTCATACACAGGTACCCTGTCTCTTCATCAGCTATTGTGGTCATAAGCATCACAAGCATGTGCCAAACTAGGCAGTGACTCCTCAAGTATTGGCTTTTGTACTAAGGCAGACAGGAAGTTACGCCAAAGGCTTGGTGAGCCTTGGTTCCCTGGACTGAACTGATGACTCTTTCATTGTTTTTTAGGTAAAAACCTTCCTAGCCTGCATGAGGTATATGTCACTACTGTGACAATGCTACATGGACTGTCAAACCTGGCAAGCTGTCAATCACAAGGTCGTCCTTCACCTTGTTGGAATTCTATCAAAAGAAAACGGTTAACCAAAAAAAAGAAAATCGGGTTAACTGTCATCAACTTCACAAACAGGACCTTGCATTTATTTTGTACAGAGAGGTAGCATAATGTAGTGAATAGGGAGCTAGCATCAAAGACAAAAAAGCCTGGGTTCAAGTTCTACCACAACACCCAATGCTCTCAGTAATTCTCTAAGACTCTTAAGTTTCAGAGAAGGGCCAATATGATTTGGTAGAGGGTGTTTCCTCACCTGGGAATCATAGATTCAGTTTCTATCTTGTGTGTGTGTGTAGATAGATAATGTATATGATGTATACATATAAATGTATGTGTATGTGCACATATATGCACATATTATATGTGCTGTATCATGGGAAAATATATATACATAAATACGTGTGTATATGCATAAATATTTTTAAATAGAACTTAAACTTATTAATTCTCCAAGTACATCTCTGAATTCATCCATGTGGGTAATCCTTGCACCAATAAAAATAACAGCCTCTTTTTGTATGCTTTTTATTAAATGACAATTGAATAAGTCTCTATTGCCAAATAATTCATCATTTGGTGATTAACCTCTATGAATTTAGCTAGACTGGTTCTTCAAAACCATTCAAGCACCATCTTCAACGTGGAGACTTCCCTGATTCCCCAACTGTTAATGCCCTCGCTCTCCTCCCTCCCGGGTTCATCTGGGGGCTGTGAGAGAAGTCAGGACTCCAAAAATCCTCTGCTATAGTTGAACAGGAAGTGCCTCAACACAGTGAGGGCTGCCAATGCTTATCTTTAACACACATTCTATGAGTCTGGCTGTGTTCTGTTCCTATTAGGTTGGGAGGTAGAGGGAAATAGCTAGGGAGTGGACGAACACTTCCTGGAAACATTTGGTGAGGGGAGCCATGAGGTAATGAGTGTCCAGAGTGTTGTTTTGGTCCAGATCTGTGACTGGAATTGTGTGGGTAACTCCCAGTGAGGAAATTCCCTCTCTCAATGCAGATCAGTTCAACAACTCTTCTGCATTTTAATCTTAGAGAATTGAAGAGGAGAGGAGGAGTGAGCAGGGACTGATAGTTTAAATGACTTGCCCAGCATTATACTGCCAGTAGGTATAAGGGCCTGCTCACGCCTTGGACACTCTCCTCCCTCAGTCTCTATAGCTACTTCACCGTCCCTTGCTTCCTTTTATTAAAGAAGACATTAAAGAAAAGGCATCTCCATCTGGTTGCCACTGTACCCTAACGACCATGGGGCCTTTCCATGAAACTTCAGTATGAAGCCTTCCGTATGTTGTCTGCCCCTTTAGAATGTGAGCTCGAGAGCAGGGTCGATCTTCCTTTTATATTTGTTATCCCCAGAGCTTACTGTACTGTGCTTGGTGCATAGTAAGCACTTATTAAATGTTTCATTTGTTTGTTCGTTTCTCTCCCTAACCCAGGGCTCATATATGAGAGAAGGAGGAAGTGACACGAAGTCACCTGGAGGATATATAGCCCTCTATGATATCTGCGATGGACATCGCACACAAGATTTCCCCCCACAGCATCTTGCCTTAACTAGCTCCCATCAGCTGTGTAGATGTATATTACAAGAGCTTCGTTTTTTCTCTGTTTTTCCCCCAATGGGGAAGAGATGTGAGCAGGAAAAAAAACAGATTTTTAATACTAAAAAAATTAAAACAAAAATCTAAGCGTGTAGTTAAAATAAAGCATCACAAAGGATTTTGGTGAATGTTGATACATTATGATTTCTGTCCAATGCTCCAAATGTCAAAGTGAAAAAATTCACTAAAACTTAGGTGGTAAAGGATGGGAGTACCTAGGACTTTCTTATGGTAGCCAAGTGCCTTGTTAGCTAACTAGTGACACGCAGGGACGGATGAAGATTTTAACTGCCCCTACATAATGAAACAAAAGCCAAAAGAAGATACTCAGCCAAACCAATAGAAAAGTTTAATTCCAGCAATGTCCTTGACTTACCTTGTTACCTTTATTTCATTGAATGATGTTTTCTTCTGCTTTCAGGTATCAAATCTGGTTTGGACTGCAAGAGAACACACTGTATAGAGGCTCGAGACAGATATTGGAATAACTTTGTCCAAAACAGCAAACACAATCAAGGAAGTAATTAGGAACCCCATAGTCCTTTGAGGGCATTGTTGCAACAATCCAGCTAGCAGTTGCCGTGGGGGGTGTAAAATCAACAACAACCAGCTCACAGAATGCTGCAAACTCAGGTTCTTTTGATCTGCTTTACTAAGGAATGAAACGTTAAGGGATTAACAAGTTTACTTTAATTCAGCATGCAAATACCATTCACTTAGTTCAGGGGAAAAAGCCAGTACCCTGAACTTCAGAGAAAATACAAACAAATTACAAACATCAATAGCAGGCCAAATGCAATTCATAGTTACCAACAACATCTAAGTTCAGCCCCGGAGCTCACAACGAGGGCTGGCCCAGAGTCACACATGCCACCACGGCAGTCAGAGATCTGAAAAAGAGAAAGTCAAACCCTAGTTTTATATCTTTTTCAGGGTCAAGGGTGAGTTACACATGCGACTCACTCACATGACCTAAAATCGTCACAAAGAGGTGACTTAAACCCACGTGGTCTAAAAGCCTCTGATGTCCCAAACATGTCACTCAAACCCATGTAAACTATGCTTTCCCTTGAGGCAAGGAGGTTGTCAAGGACTCCTAATTTAATCAAGGAAATTAAGGCCAAATTCTTCAAGGGTACTTGGTTGAACTAAGTGCCAAGAGTCCATTTTGACTGCCAACATAGGCGTAAGGGGTCTCAGCTTGATGTGGGATTAGATCAAAGGGATTTCTTTTAATGATTCTCTCAAAAAGCTAAATAAAGTAAATCTGAACCCTTCATATTTAGGATATATATTTAGAATATGTGCAATTAGAATGACCAATCCTAACTCCAGAGAAAAGGAAATGTATCTCCCTGCTTTTGTTGGAGAGAGAGGGAGTGGGACTATGAAATGTTACATACAAGGTCAGGTATAGTGACTATATGAGTTGGCCCTCATTAGCACTTATTATTTGTAAAATGCAAAGGCTTACTGGATAAGGTGGCATGAATAGGGAGGGACAGCATAGTCAGAAATGATTGTAATGTAAAAACAAAAAGTACGAAGAAAAAATTTTAATTGATTTCTCAAATACTTGGATAGCTGGATCTCAACAATTTCAGTTTGTTGCTGAAATTTCTTTTTACAAAGGGAGTTTTCATTGTTTTTCATGGTCTTCCCAATCATATTTTTACCTACTTTTATTACAAAATCACTTAGTCCATTAATAATTTATCTCTTTAAAAATCCCCCTGCAATATGTTGAGTCCCATTTCTGATGGTGAATACCCATTTGTAAACAAAATGGTGATACATTATTATAGCCAAAGGGCAGAGTTTTACCTGGACAGAGATTCATCATTTTTTAATGCTGCACAGCTTGATGCTTGAGATCTCATCAAACACTCAGAAAGGTTCTTTGCCATAGATTGATGACTTACACAATTATGGAAACTTAATAATAGCATCAGCAACTGTGTAAGTTAGAATTTCACAAAACAGAAACAGCAATTCCCTTTTTGCAAATCCTTACTGTTGGCATTATTCTTTGACTAAAGCAAATATTAAACATATTTATATTTCTGACATTTGATGCACAGTATGGATTTTATGTGGGGAAAAGAAATACATGAAATAACAACTGCCCAGAAAAACAACTGTATCATGTAACTTTCTAAGGGAGAAGCAGGGTGTCATAGTGGATGGAAAGCCCACCTCAGAGTCACAAAGGCTTGGGTTCAAGGTTTGCCTACGACAGACATACTGGATATGCAACACTGGGTAGCTGGCCCCAAGCAGCTCTCTAGAACTACATCTGTTCAATTGCTTTGTTTGAGGGAGCTACCAGGAGCCTTTGTTCAGTAAACACAACAAAAATTTTTTTTATTATTTTGTCTACAAATACAAAGTTTTAGGGACAATATTTGAATGGCAAATAGAAATAGAACCTCAAGGGTATAGATATGTGGTTCCCAACATAGTTTCCTAAATCAAATAATTGAGGTTGTCATAAATATGATGTATATCAAATTCATATGTAAGAGGATGGTGACTGGGAAGGTGAATTTCTTTTTTGTTTTAACAGGGAATATTTTCCTTCACTAAAGCACCACTCATGTTGGGAAGAAACTCTGTATTCTGAAGGGCTATGTCTTCAGAGTGGAAACTAGGAGGTTTTCCAAGCTAGAAAAGCTTTGAGCATGGATTCAGAGAAAGAATCTATCAGCTGAAAGCAAGCCTAGCTAGCTGAGTATGGATATTAAAAGAGCCACAATAAGGAGGGCTGGATTGGGGTATTCAAAGGAGAGGTTGAGTTAGAGAAGACTGTGTGCCAAGGGCATACGGAGAGTGACTTCGAATTCTGTAGATAACAGCACCAAGGATTTGTGAATTTTAAAGGTAAGAATTGGTTGTGGTACAACGATAGCAGAGGGAGGTTCTGAAAATAGTATCAGCGAGCAAGACATATGCCAATCTCCTCCTCCTGGCCCTAAGTGTCAGGGGATGTGCATGTGCTAAAGGAGGCATACATTGTCAGATGTAGATGGCATGTTGCTTTGCTTCACTCTATTTCTTTGGTTAAAGAAAGGATTCTATTGGATAGGAGGGAGAGAGTCATAGCAATGTAATGAAAAATAAAAATTGAAAATTGCTGGATGAGGTAGAGTGAAAAGAGACTGGAGACTGTGAAAAGAGATGCAGTTTCTTTAAGAGAAAATTAGATTTCAATGAACAAAAAACAATGAGAGGAATGAAAAAATAAAATTTTAGGATGAAAGGGAGTTTGTTAAGGTAATAGCGACAAAGGGGTGGAGGTGATCAGCATAGTCCCTGATCAATTTGATAAGTTTCCCCCAATCAACCTGATAAATTACAGGGCAGAACCTTTGGAGACATCTAATGGGCACTTGATTGTTTTTTTCTTTCACAACAAGCATATATCAAGTATTTACTATGTGCCACACACTGTGCTGAGCTAGGAATACAAATATTAACAGAAGGAGAGGTAGACCCTGCCCTCAAAGAGCTTACATTCTAATGGGTAAGAAAATACATAACAGAAAGCTGAAAAGAGGAGAGAGGTAAGGGTACTTACTGTAAGAGGGGTAATGGTAGAAAGCAGTGTGCAAAGTATTTTTACCTTCCAGGGGAAATCCAAACCTCAGGGTGGCAATATGAGTCTTGGGAATACTGCTGGACCCTGGAAAAGAGGGACTTCCTGGAACATCAAAGGAGGGGTTTCCCTTATAGGCAGCCAGGTGACACATTGGCTAAAAGTGCTGGATTTGGTGTCAGGAAGATCTGAGTTCAAATTTCACATTAGACCCTTACTAGGTGTGTGACCCTGGAGAAGTCACTTAACCTCTCTCAGCCTCAGAGGATCAAGTGAGTTAACATAGATACGATGCTTTGGAAAGCTCAGAGCATTATACAAGTGCTAGCTATTATTATTATTAGATAAACCCTAAGTTCAGTTCCCTTGCTGGGAGAGCTTTGGGTATTTTCTTTATCTGTTCATAGCTTCCTGCATATTGTTTGCATCATTTTCATTTGCTATAGGATGAAATTAAAAACCGTTCCACACATGGTAAGTATTTAGTACCTTGATTGTGTGGAAGCTAGGTGCCCTGTTTACCCATATTTGGGACCCACAATGACCTTCTTGGGGTTAGCCCTCAGGATGGGACCTCGGCCGAGCCTAGAGCCCTTGGGGGATTTGGGCCTTGAATTACATTAATAACAGAGGAATGTTTCAAAGGCATGATGAAAAATAGAAGGCTGGGAGGGCTAATTCTGAGCTTACCTGTAAGAGAGCCTGGGACAATGTACATAGCAGCACAAACTGCTTTCATAGTGATCATGAGTTTATTGTGTGGTATGGGTCCCCAGACATCAGGTCAGGCCAGCCTTCTCCAGCAGGGAAGAAAGTAGAGGTGTGACTATTATGAGAACTTCAGGGAATGTCAAACATGTTGCTGCACATCGAAGGAGGAAGCAGGATTTCAATGTGTAGATTAAAGCCCCAGCCACCCTATTCTAGTTTTGCCTCTTGTGAACCTCCTTACTGGAGGTTAGTCAGCAACTGACATCCTGTAGCATCAGCTGTAGCAACTCATGAAGCAGTGGATGGGCTGCTATCTGTGTCAGTGGAGGGGCATCCCAAATGAAGACAACCTAGACACTCAATGGATGGCAGTAAAGAGGGAATTTTTTATTAGCTGTCACACACCGAATTTTTAGAGTAAAGCATGTTGTGTTGCCACAGTCCCTTTCTCTGTGCTGATAGACCCTTTTTAAGTGACTTTGCAGATTGCTGGCTTGAATTCAATAGTTTCAAATAAAAAGAGTTAAGATGATCTCATGGTCACTGTGACAAAAGAATAAGGTAAAATCAAAGCAACTGTGATATTCCCCAAGCCGCTGTGTTGTAAATGTAAGCACCATGCCTGATTCACAATCATTTCACATTTCAGGTTTCATTCTTTTTAAGGTTCTTTACACATACATGAAAATTAGGGGACACAATTGAACAAAATATAAACCAGTAGGTGACATATTTCTACTTAAATTTTGTCATGAACATTACCACGAAAGGCAGGCCATTAAAAATGTTTATTTCTTCTACTGGTAAATTAATGATGGAAGGGCAACCGGCGTAAACTATTCTGTAGACAGACCAATAATGAAAACCTAGTTAGAGCAGTAAAGCTTTGCCAGCTACTGATGAGGCTCGGGAGAGACCCTTTAACAGATGTTTCCCTGAGCAAATATATACTTTGCTTACTCTGATTATGATGGTCTTGAGAATTCGTGATTTGATTCAACGCTCAAACACTCTTCAGGAGCCTCATAAAAAAACAATTCTTACAAAAAGTAAATTCTAAATTTTCCTATCATAAAAGCCAATATGGAATGTATTTATGATTCCCAGTTCCTTATGGTGAAGCTGTCGTACAACATGGCTGTTTATAACACTATAATTAAGGTTGTGTCAGCGTTTTATTATAAACTGAGGAAGGCGAAGTCTATTTTTCATTTTATAAGCTCCCTTCAGTGCAGTGCCCACTGACTGATATAATCTGCTCTGACCTTCCATTTGCTTCCCACTAAGGATTTCTGCTTCTATGCTCTTGGCTAAATGATTTGTGTACAAACAGTTTAAAATAGGGGATTTGAGGTTGTTGTCTTCTGTTTTCCTTTTTTTTTTTGACAACCAGGTTATTTCTGACTATTTAACCCTGTAGGCTCAGGCTCCATTATATAAATATTCTGGAGATTTGCTACAAGGGAAATTTCTGTTAGGGGAGGAGTCATAGGGCATGATGAAAAGAAAAGATCATCAATAAATTATTTTAAAGTAAAATTATGGAAACCAATTTCTAAAATCAATGCAGCCAACAAGCAGGATAGTAGTGTTTTGCAAAAGTAATACAGCAAATTCAAAAGAAGGGTCAAAATTACTTTGGTAGTCCTACCTACATTGCTTTGTTTTGTTTTGTTTGTCTTGTATCTCCAATGCCTAGCATAGTTTTGGAACACACTAGCCACTAAATAAATGCTTATTGGCTGACTAGCTTGTAGGAGGGACTTCATACATGCCTGTTGGTTGATCTTACGTGTGTACACACCTTCAAACTGTCACTAATGGCTCATGAGATCATAGATTTAGAGGAGCAAGGTACCTTAAAACCCTGAGGGTTTGTTTTGTTTCGTTTTTTTCCTTACTAGGTAAAGAGGCCGTTCTCTGCCTCATTTCTTACCTAGCCTTAATTACAGAATAGGCTTTGCTTCAGTCAAACTGATACCTGGGAAAGACCTTAGCTTAAAAAGGCCAAGGTCTCCCACTGCATCCAGGGCCATCTCCAGTCCTCCTGAACTATATCTTGCCAGTGGACCCAGATGTCTCTGGAGGAGAAAGTGAGACTTTTGCACGGCCCTCCCTCACTTAAAAAAACAACAACAGCAAGGGTCCTGGAGTCTAGCACCTTCATATGAGGAAACTGAAACTAAGAGTATTTAAATGGATTTAGGGAGGGTTTTTCCTCTTGCGTTTTTTGTTTATGGGTTGGGTGGAGGAAGAAGGGAAGCATTCATATAGCATTTACCATGTGTCAGGCACTCTGCTAAGCATTTCATGAATAATTATTTTATTTGATCCTTACAACAACCCCGGAAAGTAGGTGCTGTTATCATCATCATTTTACAGGCAAGAAAACTGAGGCAAACAGAGATACTTGCCCTGGGTTATGCAGCTACTAAGTGCTTGGGGCTGCATTTGAACTCAGATCTTCCTTACTCCAGACCTAGTTCTCCTGTGCCCCCTAGCTGCCTTTTGGTTATAGTCATGTCTTACTCTCTTTAACCCCAATTAGGGTTTTCTTGGCAAAGATACTGGAAGTGGTTTGCCATTTCCTTCTCCAGCTCATTTTTATACATGAGGAAACTGAGGTTAAGTGACTTGCCCACGGTCACACAGCTAGTAAGTGTCTGAGGCCAGATTTAAACACTGGAAGATGAGTCTTCCTGACTTCCAGGCCTGGCATTTTATCCACTGCACCACCTAGCTGCCTAACTTAGCTGCCTAGGGCCTATAGTTGAATTTTTTTGTTTGTTTGTCTTTGTTTTTTAAGGGACCTGTGATTTCTTCAGTGCTGGAAACCCCTGGTGCAGAAATTCCCTCCCTCCAGTCAACTTGTAGTCTCAGAGGACTTCCAGGGGCACTCTGACAGTTACTGGTTGCTCATAGTATCCCTGAGAAGCAAGATTTTCTGATTCCAAGGCTAGCCTTCTATTTGGTATGCTGCTGCTACCTGCTATTAATACCATAAATACAATTTAATTGTTATTTTATGTCCATCTCAACTCCTCATTCTCTCCACCCACTCCTGTGAGGGACTTAACCCCTCAAAACTAACTGATCCTGAAAGCTTCCAATCAATATAATCCAAGATAATGCCTATCAGGAAAAGGCCAGAATGCATGAAGTAGCTGGTAGTTTTTTAATGTCTGCCTTCCTTTCTTTTTACATTTTTTTCTGTTTTTAATTATGAACTTAATCATCAACAAACAGAAGTATTTCAATATACAAAGGACAAATAAGAAGATTGCAAACAAAACCATTAACTTTGTTATACAATTCGCTTTCGAAATGTGAATGTTAAGTATTTTTTTGAAATCCCATTTGTCATCTTCCAAATTTCTTTTTGCTTGCTTCTGTGTATTTTCTTTAATGTTTTATGGGTGCTAGTTTAAAAAAATTCCCTAACTCACCCCGCCATCACCACCTCAAGCCTTCTCCTGTAATAAGTATAGTTAAGCAAACCCAATTAACCCATTGTCCATGTCTGAAAGTGTATGCTTTCTTCTACATCTCTGGTCCATCACCTCTCTGCCAAGAGTTGGGAGATATTCTTTCTTGTTGATTACAGTTCTGTAGTCTTTCACAGTTTGGTTTTTTCCCCTCTCTATCATGGTCATTTTGTAAATTGTTCTGCCCTGTTATTTCACTCTGTATCAATTCATACAAATCTTCCCAAGTAGATGCAAATCTTTCATCATTTCTCATGATGGTAGCACAGTAGAGTACTGAGCTTGTGGTCAGGAAGACCTGAGTTCAAATGTGACTCAGACAGCTACAGGTTGTGTGACTCTCACCCTAAGTAGGTGCTAAATTATTCCCATCCCTCCCCCCCTTATGATGCGGTGATATTATATTACATGTACTCAGCTAAAGCCTAGTTGATGGGTATTCACTTTGTTTCCAATTCTTTGGTCAAATGAGATTTGTAAAGTGCTCAGGATAGTGTCTTCACATAATAGACAATAAATGTGCTTATTCCCTTTCCCTCTTTGCTACAACAAAAAAGACTTCTATAAATGTTTGTGTACATATGGGTCTTTGGTCTCTGACCTTTTAGGGGATGGCTCCTTTTTCTTCTGAAGCCAAGCTTTTCTTTAGTGTCCTAAAAACACATCAGGCCACAACATAAGCAAATTACGGGATCTTTCTAGAGTAAATTAACCTTTAAGTAACTGATACCTTTTGCAGTCTTAAAAACAAACAAGCACGCATAAGAGTAGGTATCTACGTAATTTCCAGGTAGATAAAATTAATAAGCATGTTGGCTGATACTCTATTGAATAATGCCTTTCAGTTTGTAGATGTGAATTTGGCTTCTGAAATGGTTTCAATGAGCAGAAAGGAAAAAGAAAATTCCTATGTAGTTGGATATGAACTCATGCTTAGAAACTAGAAGTAGGGCTGAGACTTGGGGGACCTTGAGTTGGGATCAGGGTGCACTGACTAAGCAACATGAACAAAAAGCCACAGTCAGAAATCCCAAATACTTTTCAACTACCATAGGAGAGTGCTCCTTGGCATCTGTTCAGCTCCCCCGCATGTGACTGGTAAATATTTATTACTTCTCAATACGCTTCTTTGCTAACCAATGCCTAATGCCTAACAGTGTCTGGTGGACAGAGAAACCGGATTAAAAGTCACGTAAAAGAAGGCGTGCCTTTGGGCATGTTGAAAACGAACGAAGTGCTTGGCACAACAATTTTGACTAGCCTTGCAACCTAGCCTGCATTAATCTATTCTTAGGTCAATTTAGACACTCGGCTAGCTTCAGCAACTTGCGATCCCGTTTGGAAAGGCTCGCTTGATAATTTGACAGTGTCAAAAATTCATGAACGTGCAGGTAAATTTACCCCACAGGACAGCCCTTCTCTCTAATAACAAGACTACTATCGTTATTTTACCCGGCATCCCTGACTTCCTTTTCGTTTGTAGCCTCAAATTTGGCAGGTGGCAGATTCAACAATATGTCCCTTGAAAGCACCGCATTAATGCTTTATTATCACAGGATTTAAATATTTCAGTATGTCCTGATGGTGGAGGAACGTTGGCATCTTTGAAGGATTTGCCTGACTGATAGCAAGGGATAACTCAGGATGTGCTAGCCTTTACCCAGCCTAACTTTCTCAGCTTGTGGGAAGCTGCCGGAATCATTAACCGACTCTCGGTTTATGCCATTTCTCTTTCTGTCTAACCTGTCACCTCCGCGCATCGTCTGCAGTCTCTCTTTGCCTTCCTGATTTCCTCCCTCCCCGATAAATGTCATGTTTCGGGCTCCTTCTCTTCTCGGTTCTGACTGCCTGACGTGACGCTGCTATTGTGTCGTCTTCCTCCTGGGAGCGCTGCGGGACCGCGAGCTCGCTCACAAGGGCTGCCCATCTCAGAGGCGCCGCAGGAGCAGAGGTAGATGGCCTTTGTTACCCAGCCGGGCCGCCTGCTTACACTGAACCCGTGCTGCTGCGGGCGGTGGATTTTGCTTCCCATTTCAAAAGATGATTTGTTTGGGTGAACGAGTACATACATCGCAGACCCAAAAGCTAGCTGGTTCTTGCTTGTTTTTAGGTGACAGTTTTGCAAATAAGAATAATATAAAAAACAAAAAATTCATTGACAATGCTAACCTCTTAGTTCTTGCTGTTCTCCATTATATGAGACTGTCAGGATGGAACCAGTTTTGTTATTTTTTTCCCTCAGATTACACCAATCTGCTGACATTTTTACCTTTTGGATCCAGAAGATTAAAAATATGTCAATCAGCATGCTCACATATTAATAACTTCAATACAATGTTAGTCTTTCCCACATCATGGTTCCATGAAGTGAGATATATTTATACACTTATCTGAGCTAGTTAATACTATTTAGCATTTCCAAATCATCTTCCACTAGCTTTGGGGAGTGACTTTTCTCAAGAATCCTGTGAAGTAATTTAATATTGGAAGCCTAGCTTATATTTTGTGTGTCTTCATGTATGTATATAGTAATTTTCAAATTAAATTTCTCTACTAGTCATTTTATTTTACGAGGAAATGCATTTTATCTTTATTAGAAAAAATTGAATAAAAAGGGGTATATTTTCTTAATCTCCTCTATTGTCAAGATCGCAGAAAGACATTGAGAAACGATGTAGTAAATCTGTGGACCAGGAGTCAGCATGACCTGGGTTCAAATTCCGCCTTAGACACTCACTAGTTAAATGTCTCTGGGTGAAATTTAATCTCTCTGGCTTCATTTTCCTCATCTGGTAAATTAGGAGGTTAGAGTTAATGACCTCTAAGATCCCTTCTATTTCTGTCTATAAGCCTATGAATATGGAGGGAGGAGAAACAGTGTGCAGAAGAAAAGGGAAGTTATCTTTTTAGAAATGTGAAATTCATGGATACAAAGGGTGCTATTTATTATTCAGCAAATTAGATTTAATAAACATGGATTAGACAGGATGGTAAAAGGGAAAGAGCTCTAGAACTGAAGGCCTTCCTGGGTTCCCAAACTACCTCTGCTACTACCTAGAGAAATAACCTGAGAAATACCTCACTTCTCCTCTCCAAGACCAGTTTTGCTCACAGCAAAATAAGAATTAGACAAGATGGTTTCTAAGGTCCCTTCCAGCCCTAATATTCTATGGATGTATATACTGTATGCATTATTATTATCATATTTGCAAAAGAGGCAGCCAACCTTAGAAGATAGAGACCTGGATTTGATCTAAGAAAGACCGGGGTTCAAATTTAAAACTGTCTTTAAGTGACAACCTCCTAACACCACAGACAACTGTCTAGGATTTATCTACTAAGTCATGTGTTCTGTCTTTAATGGAGGAAGGAATGCCCACATCATAAGACCACAGCTGAAATCACAAATGCTTCATTGTATTTGCATTCATTTCAGTATAGAGCACAGTAGTAGGCATTGAAAAGTGATTCCCTGATAACTAAGGCATGGTCCTGCCCTCCTAAAGTTTGCAGTGTAACGGGGAATTGATCATATAGTCATAACACAAAACAGAGCATAAGTGCCTGAAAGAGTGTTCTGTGAGACCAGAAGGAAGCAAGTCCAATTTCAACTGTCAATCAAATACTTTATGGAGGAGTTACTATTTGATCTGGATCTTGAAATATGTGTAAGGGCTCAGTAATCAGAGATTTGGAAGGAGGGTATTCTAGGCATAAGACATGACATGGGCAAAAGCATAGATATGGGAAAGCACCACATAGGAATTGAAGAAAAGGAGAGGTAGAAAATAAGACAATTTTATTGAAGGCTGAAGAGCAGTAACATAAGCTGAGGTTGAAAAGGTAGGTGGCAGAAAGTTGTGAAGGGCCTTAGACACTAAGCAACAGAGTATGGACTTGATCTGAACTATTTATTTATTTTTAATTTTTTGTGAGCTAGAAAATTATCAACAAATATGGACATTTCCCAACAAAAAGGCCAGTTAATGGGGATTGTACATGAATCTGGGAATCCATTACCAACAACTTGCTCTTTAATACACATCCTATTTAACAAGGTAGACCAAACATTACCCTTCTTGTACGTCTCTTTATGAATCCCCTCCTGCACCATGCATATCTTAAAAATTTTTCATCGATGTTCTTTTACTTTACTCTTTTCCCTTTTTTAAATCACTGTCATTACCTCTCACTCTCCCACCCCAGCTCTCCTCTTCCAACCCACAGATAAATGCCCTCCCTTTTGACAGAAATATAGTCGAATAAAACAAATTTATGTTGTAATGCTTAAACATGTTTCATTTGATAACTAAGAGTCAGTCAATCACTTCTCCATGAAAAGATGAGTCACTGCTTCTAGAGTTATAGTGGACCATTATAACTATCAAAGAACTATTTGTTTTTATCATTTAAAAATTAAAGTCTTTCTAGGACTTTAATAGAAAATTGGTTACCTAACTCACACCCACTTAAAAAAATTCTATCAGTATATTTTGTTTCACATTATCTTAATTTCTACATATATCTCTCTCCTACCCTCCCTCATGAGCTATCCTTTGTAACTATTTTTAAAGGAAGAAAGAAAAAGAGGGAGAAAGCAAGTCAGTAAAACTAACTAATACATCAACCGAATCTGACAGTAGAATTAGTATTCCACACTCATAGTCTCCCACATCTATAAAGAAGTGACAGGGAATATTTTCTCATTACTCCTTGAAGTTAAGTTTAATCCCTAGCATTCTATTTTTTAATCATTAAATTTAATTTTGAGTCATTTTATATATATATATGTATATGTATATATATATATATATGTATATATATCGCTTTTCTGATTCAAATTATTCATTTATATAGCGTTCACTGTGCCTCTCTATACTTTGCATTCATCATTTCTTATGGCATGGCAGTATTCCATTACATTCATATACCAAAATTTGTTTAGCCATTCTCAATTGAGAGTCATCTACTTTGTTGTTTTTTATAAATTAATGTATTTGTTTTTTGTTTTCGACATTCACTTCCATAAGTTTTAAATTTTCTCCACCTCCTCCCCCAACATAGTGCAATTCGATATAGGTTCTATGTATACATTCTTATTAAACATATTTTCACATTAGTCATGTTCTATAGAAGAATCAGAAGGAATGGGAGGAACTATGAGAAAGAAAAAAACTAAACTAAATCAAACTAAACAAAAAAAGAGAGCAAATAGTTTGCTTTGATCTGTACTCAGACTCCATATTTCTTTCTGTGGATGTGGATGGCATTTTCCATCATGAGTCTTTGGGAACTATTTTAGGTCCTTGCATTGCTGAGAAGAGCTAAGTCTATCATACATCTACTTTGTTTTCAACTTTTTGCTACTACAAAAAGTGCTGCTATAAATATTTTGATGTATATAGAGACCTTTCTCTCTGACATTCTTGAGCTGTATTCCTAGGAGTAGGATCTCAGAATCAAAAGGTACAGGCATTTTAGTTGTTTCCCTGGGGAATCTATTGCCTCTTCAATACACTACAGTGAACCCTAAAATCTCTTTAAGAACTTGAATGTATATATTCCCTCCCTCATTCTGCAGACGTAGGAGACTATGAGTGTGAAATGTTGTAGATACTGTCATAAATGCTTATTTGTTTAACTCATTTTGCTTATCTGCTCCTTTCTCTTTCTTTTTTTAACCCTGCTTTTAATCTACAAGGGATAGCTCTTCAGGAAGGGAATCTTTTCCTATATAGCTGAGGACTGAAGAGTAAGGGGCCTAGGTTATAGGAGGATCTTTAATGTTTGTAGCTCTGGGAAAGAATTCCCAAGCAAGATCTTCCTCCAAGTGAAGAGTACAGAAAATGCAGGAATATCTCATTTTAATGAATATTTTTACAAGCTCTCAATCAACAAGCATATATTAAGCACTTACTATATGCCTGGCAGCAATGTATAGAATATTTGCCAAAATGAGGGGCACAGTGTCTAGAGGGGAGGGGCTTGTCAAAGATAGCTCCTGAGCTCTTTTCAGAGGGAAGCTAAGGCTTCTAAGTCGTAAAGATGACAGGGCAGTGTCTTCCTGGTTGGGGAACACCCTATATAAAGGCATGAAATGGGAGATGGGGTGTCATGTGTGAGTAAAGACAGGAGGAAGGGGAGGAAAGGAGAGGGATGCCCAAGCAAGTGATACATGCCAGGCACTGTGCTAAGAACTTTACAAATATTATCTCATTAGATCCTCACAACCATGAGAGCATGAAGGGGGGTAATAACAATGAGCCTGGAAAGATAGGCTTGGGACAGGTTGTGAAGCAGAGGCGTCTATGTTGGACTCTAGATGTAATAGGAAGTCACTGAAGTTTCTTAAGCAAAGGGGTGAATGGGGTCATGAACCAATTAGGGACGTGTAAAAGTATTGCCTCGGCTGCAGATTTATCATTATTATAGTATAATTGAATTGGTTTTGACATTCTTTGTATGCTCACAGTGCGTGGCATGTTGTTATTCAGTTGTTTCAGTCATGTCTAACTCTTTGTGACCTCATCTGGCGTTTTCTTGGCAAAGATACTGGAGTGGTTTGGCATTTCCTTCTCCAATTCATTTTACAGATGAGGAAACTGAGGCAAACAGGGCTAAGTGACTTGCTCAGAGTCACACAGCAGATTTAAACTCAGGAAGATGAGTCTTCCTGACTTCAGGCCTGGCACTCTATCCACTGTGCCACCTAGCTGCCCTTGCACCTGGCACATAGTAGACACTTAATACACTCTTGGTTACTTGACTAGGCCTGCTGTCTGCCATGAGGGCCCAGCTGGTATTATAGACCATAAATCTGTATTGGACTCAGCCTGGTTTTGTTGATTTCTCTAGCTCCATTGATCCTGAAGGGACCCCAGAAGGCTTCTGGTCCAACCATTCTGAGGACACTGAGGTTCAGGGAGTTTAAGGACTTACCCAGGGTCACATTTCTAGCAAGCATCCAAGGTGGGATATGAGCACCCGAAAACAGGTCCTCAGACACCAGAGCTGTTTCTGCTGTACTGTGCAGTGTTTAATTTCCTCAGAGTTCCCTAGTTCTCACAAATTCAAAAAGAGATTCTAACTGCTATCATAGTAGGTGGTTCATGTTTATATAAAATGAAAGTATAAAAAGGTTACACAGTAGATAAAGGAAGAATTGCTATGTAATGAAACAGATAGTGGAAGTTATGACTGCATTTGTCTTTGAGACTTCCACCATCTTCCTGAGTGACCTTTAGAAACGGCAACCTCTGAGTCTCACGTGCTTTCCTTTTATTACAGAAGTATTCATTTTTGCTCTCTGCTTCACAGGGATATCATGGGAATTTCTTTGTAGTATGTGTTAAGCTCAGTCGAATACCAAAAACTATTAGTATAATACGCTGGATCTGTAGTCCACCTGAAATTTGTATTTACACGAATGAATAAAAAAGGCCTCAGTTAATTTCTTATCCTCATCTTTCTTTGTCTCCGTCCTCTGCAGATGACACAGTTCCAGGTAGCTGACTGCAAGGCTTTATCAGCTGCCTACATATGTACCACATTCCATTTTAATTAGCCTCAAGATTCCAGCCTTAGATGGCTTAGCAGGGGTCCCTAATTATCTTCATAACACTAGTAATCTGCCCAGAAAATGAAGAATGAGGAAGGCAGTGAGCAGTCAGAGGCCAATGTTAAATCACACAGAGTTGGGCCGAGAGACTGGAAAATTTAATAAACTACTGTCTTAAAAAAAAAAAAAGACTTACTCTTATACCCTTTAACTTTTTGTTGGATGATGTTAACATTAAAGCTGCACAGGACCAGGGGCTAATTCTTTTCCTTTTGTGTGTGTGTGTGTGTGTGTGTGTGTGTGTGTGTGTGATGCGACCACATCTATATCAGTATCTATATTTATCTCTATCTATCTATCTATCTATCTATCTGTGTCTATGTGTCTATGTGCGTATCCATATGTAAGCACCTATGTGTTACATACATGTGTATGTACAGGTACATAAACATGCACATATATACACATGCATGCATATATACATCATTGCATATCCATATGAGCATGTCATATATCCATGCATATATATAGTATATTTTATGTACATATATACGTGTGCGTAATATCTAAATGCGTAAAAGCAAATGTGCCTTGAAGCAATATTTTTGCCTTTAGTATGTATTTGGGGGGAAAACAAGGAACCTCTTGTGTTACCTTCAGAGCATTAAGAATAGAATTTGGATTCGCTGTTACATACAAGTAGCACTAGCAAGGCCCAGAATTATCTCTTTTTAAAAACTTCAGAATCAAGGAATCAAAGTTTTATCATAGAAGTAAAATGAAATCAACTTTGCTGTTCTTTAATTAAAAGCAACCACTGAAAATTTCTCTGAACAGCTATTACTTTAAAGCAGTAAAGGTTGTACTCTCAGTAATCCCCTCAAATCTGTGACGTGATTCATGACTCCTTGCACAAGCTGACTATAAATTGAAGAGAAGATCTTGCTTATTTGTTCCTTCAACCTCAACTTCCTAACAATTTTTTTTTGCTAATTCAATGAGCACTTAAAAGAAGGGACTGAGGTCACGTGGTGACCACTTATTAGCTCAGCTGTTCACACAAGTCAAGGGCCAAGCTGTGAGTCTGATCCTAAAAATCCAGTTTCACCTGGTCATCTGCAGAAGATGCATTCAGAATCAGTTGTTAATTTGATTAATATAACCCAGCAGCATAAGAATTGTCGAGTCTCCAAGGTCAGACCTGTAGATATTCCAGCCTCATTACTGTCCAATCTTTAACAAACAAGGAACTATAATAGTTAATTTATTTGAGGCATTTTATTACTTCTTGCAAGTCAATCAGCTTCTCAGTTCAAAACCTGCCTCACGTACTAGCTGTTTAATCCTGAGGAAGTCATTTAACTGCTTCTAGCCTCCATCTTCTCATCTGTAAAATGGGGTTAATAACATCTACCTCAAGAGCAGTTGTGAAGTTCAAATGAGATAACATGTAAAACATTGTACAAACCATAAATCGCAGTATTAGAATGAATACTTATTAACAATATATAAATCAGTAATGGTGCTAACGTATTAATGATAGCTATAATTCATAATTGCTATTATTGTTATATTCCAATGATAAGATGAAGCAGAATCAGCTCTGTAAAGGTTGATGCTTAAATCCATACTTCCTATCCATACAACATCAAAATACCGTTAGATACAATCACGACACTAAAGGTTTTGTCTCCTCCCTTTCCCGCTCTTTACAAACTGAATCCGCTAGCATTATTAATACCTCTGCTTCCCATTCAGAACATTCTTAAGCTGTGAAAGTAAATAGCATGACAATCCATTCCTAAAGTGATTGTGGCATTCACGTTTGTACTTTACACACATGCAGTTGTCTTTTCTAATAAAAGATCAATATGCTAAAGTCAACGAATTAATAACTGTATAGAAGTCATTAGCAAATTTGCATTTCAGGCACAATAAGACCGAATGAATCCATTAACAGTGTGGCAAGAAGGAGCCAATCTACTACACAATAAGAAGCTGGCTTTTGTCTTGTCACTGATTAGATTGTGCCAATATGTGCCTGCTGATCATTTGATAGACTCTTGACTGTTAGCTAATAGTTGAATTAATCTGATAGGTGAGTTTCCAGGTGTAGATGCTAATATAAATATATCTGATTTCATTTATAAAATAGTTGATTATTTCTAGATCTGTTTCACAAAATAAAATGGAGACGTGTGTAGAGAAAGATGAAAAATGTAACTAAAAGCTAATTGGCTGTGAAGATTTGGGAGATATCTTTTATTATGTAAAACGCAACTGAAAAATAAATTTTGCACACAGCTTGAGAAACAACAACCACATGCAACCCGCTGGAAAGATTTTAAATGGCTTATAATATTATCAGATTCCTGGGATGCTTATTGCACAGCCTGCTGTAATTTTATTCCATTTACTTGTCTTATTTTTAAGTCTTTGATTATTTTTATTAATTAAAATTCATAAACAGTCTATATCTTATGACCTTACGACTACCTGCCTATCTCTTCCAAACCCGAATTTCTGTTGATTTCAAAGGAAATCCTATGTGAAAAGAAAAGAATGAGGAGAGTGTCTCTTTTTTTGACTTCACAGTCACTTCTAATTTTGTTGAGATTTGCTATATTACACATTTCAATAGGAAAATGTTTCCTTGAGTCTTACATTGTTACTTAAGCTTGAAAATATTTATTGCTTAATATACATGACTTTCCACTACCTGTCAGGGAATGCATATTCACCGGCTCAGTAAAAAAAGTTTCTGCCTAGTTTGAGAGAAAAATGAGGTGGCTCCCCTTGGGGGCCAGGCTTCTAGTTGTCATCTAGTCATAATAATATGAGTTCACATTTACAAGTTGTTTTGAGATTCATAAATCACTTTCCTCATAATCTACCTGAGATAGTGTAAATTCAGTCTCCTCATCTGTAAAACAGGGAAAATGATAGCACCCACCTCAGAGGATGGGTGTGAGGATCCAATGGGATCATACATGTAAAATGCTTTGTAAACCATAAATTACTAAATAAATGTTAACTTTCCCCTCACCCCATTTTACACAAAAGGACACTGAATCTGACCCGCATGGGATCACACAGCTAAGAGTCCCAACTCAGACTCGAGCCCAGGTTTGTTGCCTCCAAGTCCAAAGATGTCCTCACTCAGTCCCATCACAATATGCTGTGTATGGGAAGCAGTTGTTTTTGTTGTTTAGTCCTTCCTTCTGGAAGAGGATCAATGATGTCAGGAGCATGATGTCTTGACTTGAAAGTGAATTGTATTTAAGTAAGGCAGATCTTTGAAAAGCTGTCAGCTTGGAAGCCAACAACAGATACTCAGGACCAGCAAGAAAGAACTGAACTCTCTGTTTCTATCTTAGCCACCTAACCTTTGAATGCCAGCAGCAAAATGTTTAACCTCTCCTTGGATGGTAAACAGGGAAATCAGAAAGAATTGGAAAATCCCCCCTTCGGTGTGGTTGGATAGGCTATCAAACCAGTACCAGAACATCAGGTCAGGTTCGATGTCGGGATGAAATGAAGCATTAATCAGCTAACAAAAGGATGTTTAATTTTCCCTATCATAACAAGGATAAAATAGAACTCCATTTTGTCTTTGTGTGAAACCATGTCTGGTGATTAGAGCAGAATATAATGAAGGAACTGACACTTTGAATGGCCTTCAGAAATCCAAATTGTTGGGGCTCAGATTCCATGTGGCTGGGACTTTTTATGCTCTCAGGTAACCAAGAACTATGGATGGGAAGTGAGCCAATCAGGTCTGACGGACTGACTCATCTCCCTATAGGAAAGGCTAATCCTAGTCCCAGGAAGGGACAAGTGAGTGAACCCTGGTAGATATTAGACTTCTTATACATGTTGTAACAACAATGTTGCTGGCAGCCGCTGTGGAGGTGAAAGACCAACGGCAAGAGCACACAGGAGGGCTGCTAGCACTGGGTGTTTGATTTGCTTTTCTAAGAAAAGCAACTTTAAGGGGTTAACAATCTCACTTTAATTAAACATACACATAACATTCACTTAGTTCAGGGGGAAAAGTCAGCACCCTGAACTTCAGAGAAAACACAAACAGAAATTACAAGCAGAAATTTTATAAACAGAGCAAAATAATACAATTCGGCTGACAGGCTTCTAGCTGTCTGTCCAAGCAATACATAAAGAGTTACCAGAGAGAGAAACACCAACATCTGGGTTTTCAAAGCTGGGGGGCGGGGCGGGCCCGGCTCTTGACGGCTACCCAGAGTCTCCTCTGGCCAAATCACCAACAGTCTTCCAATGAGTGAAATCCCCAAAAGCAAAATGCTAAGCTCAGAGCTCATATACCCTTCTCAGGGCCCTGGGGTACTTGATTACCTCAGTGCTGAGAAGCATTCAAACAAAAAAGAGCAAAAAGTCCCACTTTGCTTGCCATTACCTTTGAAAGGCAAGACTCACCAAAGGTACTTGATTGCCTTAGCATTCCAAAAGAGAAAACAGTAAAAAATTTTTAAAAAGTCCCGCCCTGATTATCATTACACATGTATCTTTCAGTAGCCATTCAGACTACATTGACACCATCTGGCTCATTCCATATCTAACAGGAAGAATTGTGACAGGATCTTTAATGCTTCTAACTTGACTTAAATTCTCATATTTGCTGAACAAAAAATTCCATTTCCAATAAGATCACAACCATGATATACAACCTAAGATAACTCTTATAAAATCCCACTGTAAGAATTCTCAGGCATTTGATTTTTTTTTTTGTACTTCTTGTTGGAATGGGGCGAGGGGGAGGAAATAAGCCTTTATATGGTACCCTACTACATGCCAGGAACTATGCTAAGTGCTTTTTACTAATATTTTTTAATTTGATCCTCACAACAACCCTATGAGGGAGGTGCATGCTATTACTATCCCTATTTTACAGTTCAGGAAACTGAGGCAAACAGGTTGGATGATTTGCCCAGGGATTTGCCCAGCAGGATTTGAACTTGGGTTTATTCTGAGTCCAGACCCCAGTGCTCTCACTACTGCATCACCTATCTGGATCAACAGTATATAGATATAATGAGTACACAACCAAAAAAGTTATTTATTCCCAGACTTTGAGAGTCAGAAAAGAAAGAAAACTGACCAAGGGCCTCTGCAGTTAATTAGTGAAAGATTCTGAGTAAACATCCATATTTTTCCTACCACTAATCCCAGCTATGGCCTCCCATTCCCCACTCTAGTCAATAAACCATTTACAATCTCTCCAACATGACTCATTCATGCCCCCACTCCCGAATGATCACACCTTTGGCCTGATTTCTGTCTTAGGGAAAAAGCACATAAGAGGCCCTAAGTGAGGGAGAAATTACTGTAGCTTCAGAGTCTCCTTTTCTCTGGGGCTTCCTGTGTTTTACTTTACTTTTGCTTGGCCTTGGCATTTGGGGTGTGTGTGTGTGTATGTGTGTGTGGTGTGTGTGTGTGTGTGTGTGTGTTTGTGTGTGTGTGTGAATTCCTCAGGTCTTAACAACTTCTCTAACTTCTGACCTCCTTCTTTAGTTAATCACCTTCCTGCTTTCTGTCTTACTCGGCCTCTGAGTTCCTGGTCACCCAATGTTTGACCCCATATGGTGTAGTTTGGTCTCTTGATCTTTAAAATAGGCATAAAAATAGCTTCTACTTACATTCTGCTTTAACTTTGTCATTTTGGGCCCAGCTTCCTGTTTTGCTGCCATTTCCCTTCCACTTATCATCCTGGCATAGGAGTGAAGTCCAAGATGGAGGTGATCTCATCCATACAGTTTCACCTGGATTCCTTTTCTCCAGTTTTCTGGAAATATCTGTGAGCTGGTACTTTATTTTGAATGTTTGTTTCAAACAATAAGTGAGTTTTTAAGCTCATGTGGTTGATATGTTGAAGGTAGAGAAGAAGTTAAAGAAGTTGATGGATATTTGTTGTATAAGATCAGAATAAAACATGATAAGGTGCCGAAAGTATATAGAAAGAAGAGGGCCGCTTTGGCGTACAGTTGGGGGAAGCATAATATATATATGTATTTAATAGTATATAATAAAATAAAAGTAAATATATAAACTCAAAAATGAATCACAATAAACAAGAAGAAAAATACAGAGCAGAATGAATTGTAGTTTTTTAAAATATGATTTATATATGTCAACTCTTAAATGACAATATTAAAGAATGCACACATTTCTCAGGATCCAATTATCTGCCAATTAAAGCTGTTCATATGCTAGGGCATAAAGAAATCATATTCAAATAGAAAAAAAGACTGAAATAAATTTATCTTTTAAAATTCTTTTCAGTATACAATCTAGTCAGTTTTATAAAGCAACTGTTATATGAGCAGGGGATCAGAGAAATGATTTATTGTGTAATATTTTCAATGTATAAAATTTGTTTTAACAAGATCAACAAAGCATTGCTTCAATGGCCCTTAAATGGAAAAAAAATAGAAACAGTTTAGGTACATCATCTTCATTTCTCCACATCTTACAACCCCTTGCTATTATCCCATACCATCTCCTCTGGTCCTTTTCTGGCAAAGAAGTTGTCCTGTGCCCTTGATCCCCTCCTCTCTTTCATCTCCTCCTGCAAATTTCTCCCCAAATTATACCACACCTCTCTTTAATCTTCTATCTCTCCCTAAGTACCCGTTGTTTTGGTTTTTTTTTTTTTTTTACCCCTGGTGCCAACAAAAATGCTCAAGTCTCTCTCATCCTTTAAAAACAAAACAAAATTCTCAGTAACCCAATCAGCCTGACAAGACATCATTCTATATCTGTTCTCTTCTTCACTGACAAACTCCTAGAAAAGCTGTCTAATTTCCTCATTCACACTTCCTCTCCTCTCACTCCTCCTAACCTTTTATAATCTGAATTCTAACCTAGTCACTCATCTGAAACTGCTCTCTCTAAAGTCACTAATGATCTCTTAATTGCCAAATCTGACAGCCTTTTCTCAGTCCCCTTCTTTCTCGATCTCTGCAACATTTGACATTGTTAAACACCCTCTGCTTCTTAATATAGTACTCTGAACTCTATGGGTTTTCGAGATACTGAATTCTCTTGATTCTCCTCCTACCTGTTTAAATGTTCCTTATCAGTCTTCTTTGCAAGATTCAGTATGCGTATCTCACTCACCCCCAGTTGTGAGCTCCATGACTCTGACTCAGCCCTCTGTTCTTTCTTTATCTTGCTATACTCTCACACCATCTCATCAACTATCATGGTTTTAATTATCATCTCTATGCAGATGACTCTCAGATTTATATATTTAATCTCTTGAATTAAAGTCTCACATCACTAACTGCCACTAGACTTAAAATTGGATGTCCCATAGATGCCTCAAACTTAACCTGTACAAAATAAAACTCATTATTCTCCTCCCCACCTCCCTACCCTCACCCCCAAAAAACCAAAGTTTTCTTTCTTAATTTTCTATTTCTGTCAGAGGAACTACCATCCTTCTAGTCTCTTAGGTTTACAACCTTGGAATCATCCTCAACTTCTCACCTCACCCCACACATCTAATCAATTTCCAAGTCCTATAGATTTCAACATCTCTAACATCCATCTACTCTTCTCAATTTACTCAGCCATTAATTCCCAAATGCCAGTGTGCTGCATCGCTGCAGGCTAAGACTTAATCATCTTCGAGGAGGTGCCAGTGGGTCAACAAGCACCCTGACTAAGGGTACTCTAAGCCATCCATTAAGGACATGTTGTCAGTCATCTCAATTTGCTGTTAATGGGTTTCTCCATACCTTCCATTGAGAAATCTAATCAAGTCCTAAATAAAAGACTTTAATCTTTTAAACTTGTTAATTTGCCCTGGTCACAAAATTCTACAGAAAAAAAAATAGTTGATGGAAAGGGATCAAAGGCAAAGCTGGGTGAACATATGACATGGTATGGTAATACAAGAAGCATGTGCTCATGTCCCAAGCAGATAAATTTGAAATAATCCACAGTGCTGTTACACTGTGTTAGATAACACACAGGAGGCACTGGAGACTTCAGACTCTAGCTTCTAACAGGTTCACTCTTGGTCTGGTCAGACAGGAAAGACAGCTTCAAAGAGGTTAATAATGAGCTTTATTCTAGTCTAGTCTTCTCTAACACAGTATTGCTGATAACTGAAGTACCACAAACGCCTACAGAATTACCTAATCACCCTTCTCCGGGGGGTGGGGCAGAGAGAAGAGGGGGGACAATTACCCCTATGTCTTGATGGGGTCAATCAAGACAGGCACAACTTGTGCATCCCCTAAATCCCCTCAAGCCTCAACGGGGGCCAGTTGAGGCAAACATAGATTCCCCCCTCCCAAGCCTTGATGGGGGCCAATCGAGGCATACACAACATCCTAGCTTGTGCATTCAACCATAAAGTTTCCCCAACTCACTAACCAATGACCACCAGTTTTATAGGGCATCAGACAAAGAAGGCATATTGCCAACGATAGCCTCGTAAGTTTACATCACCTCAGCCCTATATCTCACTTCACAGTCGCAGTGGATGTTTACAATTTCAGCTCACATGTTTATGTTATTTATTGTTATATAATGCTATGCAAGAGTGGTAGAGATGTTTTGAACCATGAGTCTGGGAAACTGAGATTGTTATGGCTATGGGAAACTGAGCTTTAAGAAATAATAACAAAAATCTACCTTACACACACTAAAATCCACCTTACTTACACTAAAATTCACCTTACTGGCACACTGTTACAATTTTTAGTTTTTAAAACTATTTGGAAGCCTGTCTGGAATCCTGGAAAGGTGGCAAAGTGAGGAGGTACCGACAGGCAGCTCTCCTCATTTCTGCCTCAAATAAATAAGAGCCCCCCCCCCCAAATGCAACAAACTGGAAGAAGAAAAGTGACAAAAAGCCAAAAATTCACAAGATAATTCTTAGAGACAAAATAACTTCTGAAAAAATCAGCAGCTTTTTCCTGGCCTGTCCCAGCTTCCCTCCACTCCCTAAAGTCTATGGCCCGGGGTAACCTCATATTCCTAAATAAATTTACATACCTAGTGTTATACCAATCAAATTTTCTAAAAGATTCTTTATCGAATTAGACAATGCAAAAACAAAAATCATCCAAAAGAATAAAAGGTCTAGAATCTCAAGGAAAATCAAGAGAAAAATTACAAATGAAGGAACCATAGATGAGACATCAAACTATATTATAATGCAAAAGTAATCAAGACTATTTGGTACTGTGTGTTTTTTTAAAAAAAAAGCAATTTAGTGGAACAGACTAGATAAGGAAGAAAGAGAAGCAATTAAAAAACTATAGTTCAGTTTTTGATAAATCCAGTAACATAAATTACTGAAGAAAGAATTCCCTTTCTGAGAAATTGCTGGGAAAACTGCCAAGTATTTTGGGGGAAAAATAGAACTTTTTTGAGGTTTTGGACAAAAATTAGAATTCCATGAACAGGTTGGTCCATATAGAGGCAGCTAGGTTGCTGCTATTTGTCCTTCATTCTGGAAGAGGACCATGACATCAGGGAGGTGATGCCATGCCATGCAGGTTAATTGGATTTAAGTGAAAGAGGGCTATGTAAAGTTACCAGCCTCACTTTCTCCTCTGGAGCCATCTGGGTCCAGTGGTAAGACATGGATCAGGACAACTGGAGATGGCCCAGGATGCAGTGGGGGACCTTCTACCTTTTCAAACTAAGGATCTTAACAGGCCTCAGTTTGACTGAGGCAGGGTCCTTTCAGTGATTGAGGTAAAGAATGGCCTCTTTAAAACATAGATCTGGGAGGGGAAGACCCTTGGGATTTCTGACCAAGACAGAAACAATTGATATTTATATTCGTTTTTTCTTTCTGTCGGCTAGGGGTAGTAATGGATAGAGCGTTGGACCAGGAGTCAGGAAGCCCTAAATTCAAATCCAGAGTCACATAGTTAATACCTGTAGGACCCTGAACAAGGCGTGTAACCTTTGTTTGTCTCAGTTTGCTCATTTGTAAAATAGAGATAATAATAGCACCCTGCCTCTCAGGATTGTTGTAAGGATGAAATGAGATAATCCTTGTAGAGTGCTTAGCACAGTGCCCGGGACTTTGTTGCAGTTCAGTAGCTTTTCAGCATACAACTCTTCATGACCCATTTTATGGTTTTCTTAGCACAGATACTAGAGTGGTTTGGCATTTCCTTCTCCAGCTCATTTTACAGATGAGGAAACTGAGGCAAGTAGGGTTAAGTGATTTTCCCAGGGTTACAGTAAGTAAGCATCTGAGGCCAGATTTGAATCGAGGTCTTTCTCACTTCAAATCCTGTGTTCTATTCACTATGCCACCTAGTCACCTGACATATAAGAGCTTAATGAATCCTTCCTTCTTTCTTTCCTTCCTTCCTTCCTTCCTTGCTTCCTTCCATGTCAAAGGATGAGGCAGAGCTGAATATGGGGTTAAAATCTTTGCTAATCTCCCCAGTAACTCTGTAAGAATAATTAGAGAGAAAGTAGAGAAGATGGCGGAGTAGAAGCAGGGACCTGATTGAACTTTCCCCCCAAGTCCCTCGAAATACCTATAAAAAAAGACTCTAAACAAATTCTAGAGCAGCAGAAGCCACAAAATGACAGAATGAAGCAGATTTCCAGCCCAAGACAATCTAGAAGGCTGACAGAAGGGTCTATCACTCCATTCTCAGAGTGCAGCACAGCCCAGCCTGGGCCATGCAGACACAGACAGGACTGGAGCAGACCTCAGGACACTGAATCACTGGTAGCTGTGACAATTTCCAGACTTGTTAACCCACAAATGCCAAAGACAGCTTCAAAAGTCAGTGGGAAAGCTCTCTCACTGGGTGACAGGCGAGCATGGTCTGGCCACAGCCCCAGCCCCAGGGCATCGGCAGCCACAGCAGCTGCTGCTTCCGGAGCTCTCAGCCTACAGAGGGTGGGACAACTGAGGGGTTGATCTGGGTCGCAGTCCTGGGTGGTAGTCCTGGAACAAGGAGTAGCACTGGTGTGGCAGAGCTTGGGGTGACTGTGGAGAGGGAGTCCTCCTCACGTTTCCAAGGCAGAAAAGAGAACTTCTGGTTGCTCACAGACCAGAGCCCAGGCCAGGAGAAGAGTAAACATGTCTCTTTTGATCATACCACGTTGGAGGAGCTGAGAATTTACAGGTCCCTAGAAATGTCTCTGAGGAGAGCTGCACAAAATCCCTGAAGCTTGAAACCTTCTACCTAACAAAAAGCTCAGGGGTCAAGTAGCTGGCTGGGAAAATGAACAAACAGGGGGGAAAATAGGGCTATAGAAGGTTACTTTCTTGGTGAAAAGGTATTTTCTTACAGCCTTGGTGACTAGGAAAATCAAGGAATGAAGCCAGAGGAAGACAACAAGGTCAAGCCTCCTACATCCAAAGCCTCCAAGAAAAATATGAAATGTTCTCAGGCCATGGAAGAGCTCAAAAAGTATTTTGAAAATCAAGTAAGAGAAGTGAGGAAAAATTGGGAAGAGAAATGTGAGCAATGCAAGAAAATCATGAAAAAGGAGGCAACAGCTTGCCAAAGGAGACCCAAAAAAGTGCTGAAGAAAATAACATCTTTAAAAATGGACTAACCCAAATGGCAAAAGAGGTCCAAAAAGCCAATGGGGAGAAGAATGCCTTAAAAAGCAGAATTGGTCAAATGGAGATCCAAAAGCTCACTGAAGAAAATAACTCCTTAAAAATTAGAATGGAGCAAATGGAAGCTAATGACTTGATGATAAATCAAGAAATTATAAAACAAAACCAAAAGAATGAAAAAATAGAAGACAACGTGAAATATCTCATTGGAAAAATAACTGACCTGGAAGATAGATCCAGAGAGATAAATTGAAAATCATTGGACTACCTGAAAGCCATGATCATAAAAAAGAGCCTAGAAATCATCTTTCAAGAAATTATCAAGGAAAACTGCCCTGACATTCTAGAGCCGGAGGGTAAAATAGAAATGAAGAGAATCTACCAATCACCTCCTGAAAGAGATTGCAAAAGGAAAACTCCTTAGGAACATCATAGCCAAATTCCAGAGTTCTCAGGTCAAGGAAAAAATATTACAAGCAGCCAGAAAGAAACAATTCAAGTATTGTGGAAACACAATCAGGATAACACAAGATATAGCAGCTTCTACACTAAAGGATCAGAAGGCTTGGAGTATGATATTCCAGAGGTCAAAGGAGGTAGGATTACAACCAAGAAACACCTACTCAGCAAAACTGAGTATAGTATTTCAGGGGGGGAAATGGAATTTCAATGAAATTGAAGCATTCTCGTTGAAAAGACCAGAACCGAATAGAAAATTTGACTTTCAATACAAGAATCAAGAGAAATATAAAAAGGTAAATAGTAAAGAGAAGCCATAAGGGACTTATTAAAGTGGAACTGTTTACATTCCTACATGGAAAGAAGATACTTGTAACTCAAGAGACCTTTCTCAGTATTAGTGTAGTTAGAGAGAATATATATACATATATATGTATGTGTGTATGTATGTATGTGTATATATGTATGTGTATATATGTATATACATATACATAAATATATATATGTGTGTGTGGTGTGTGTGTGTGTGTGTGTGTGTGTGTGTGTATGTGTAGACAGAGGGCACAGGGTAAGCTGAATATGAAGGGATCATATCTAAAAAATAAAATTAAGTGTTGAGAGGAATGTACTGGGAGAAAGAGAAAGGGAGAGGTAGAATGTAGTAAATCATCTCATATAAAAGAGGCAAGAAAGAGCTTTTACAATGGAGGGTAAGAGGGGGGAGGTGAGAGGGAATAAGTGAGCCTTACTCTCTTCAGATTTGGCTTAAGGAAGGAATAACATACACTCTCAATTGGGTATGGAAATCTATCTCACCCTACAGGAAAGCAGGGGGGGAATGGGATAAGGGAGGGGGGACAATAGAAGGGATGACAGATTGGCAGAAGTGGGTATCAGAAGCAAACACTTTTGGGGAGGGACAGGTCAAAGGAGAGAATAGAATAAATGGAGGGTGGGACTGGATAGAAGGTAATATAGATAGTCTTTCACAACATGACGGTTATGGAAGTGTTTTGCAAGACTACACATGTATAACCTATGTCAAATTGTTTACTTTCTCAATGAGGGTGGGTGGCGAAGGAGGAAGGGAGAGAATGTGGAACCAAAGTGAATGTTAAAAATTGTTTTTACATGCAGTTGGGAAATAAGATATATAGGCAATGGGATATAGAAATCTATATTGCCCTACAGGAAAATAGAAGGGAAGGGGATAAGAGAAGGATGGGGGGGGTAATAGAAGGGATTTGTGGAAGTGAATGTTGAAAACTGAAAATAAATAAATTTTTTAAAAAAGAATAGTTAGAGAAAAAGAAGCTCTATAGGAGGAACTCCCAAAGAGAGGTGACACATCACCTGAAAGTTAAGTTCTTTTCACAGCACCCACTGTTTATGTTGTGCTTTAAAGTTTGCAAAACACTCTACCCACATTAAATCATTTGATCCATACAACAGCTCTGTGAAGTAGGCTCTACTATCATCCTCATTTTAAAGAAGAGGAAACTAAGGGATGTATCACCAACACGATAGTCACAGCACCAACAGTGACTATGAATATGCTGGCATAGTTCTGAATCACAAAATATAACAGACTGTCCATATGGAAGGCAGAACCAAAGCATTAATTCAAACACCAGAAAGCCAAATTCCAACAGCAGAAAACCAAGTCCATCAAAGCAACAACGAATTCTATACACAATAACAATGTAGGGGACACCGCCATCCCAAAGCCTTCCCCCTGCTAGGGCCTTTCCACAAGCAAACACTCACAGCTAGCTGCTTCTTCTCTCTCTCTCCCTCAGTTCTAACCGATCTGACCACTTTCCTTTCAGTTCTTCTCCACCCTTCCTGCTCCACCCTTTCCTGTTCCACCCTTTCAGCAAGCTCTTCCCACAACAGGCTTCATGTGACGCAGGCTTCCATGTGACTTAAGTAGGTTACATGGGCCTATCAATGGATGGGAAGATCTTCAAATTTACATTACCATTACAAGGGGTTAAGTGATTTATCCAGGGTTAGACAGCTCATAAGTGTCTGAAGCAAGACTCAAACTCAGGTCTTCCTGATTTAGGGTCTGTGGTCTGACCACAGTCCACTGTTCCACCTAGCTTCCTTCTGATAAAGAAACTTACTAGAAAATCCAATCTTTATTATACTAATTATATATTATATACATAATAAAATATATTAAAACATATATAATACATACATATACAATACAAATATATTATAATTATATATTATAATAAATGTAAATGTAAACTGTGTATATTATATAATTATAATTATATATTATCTTGGACATTGTAGACCCTCATTAAATAGAATTCAGCACAAGGATAGAATGGCAGTAAAAAGCTGGAATGTGAATAGCGTGTGAAGGATACTAAGCCCATACTTTAGGAGTGGTAGAAGCTGGGACACTCAGTTCAATCTCATGCTAGCTATGGAGTAACGATTCATATCACTCTCCTCTAGGCACTCATACCACCCAGCCAGGTTGGTGCACAGCTATTTACCAAATGTATCATTGTATCTCTCTTTCTCTCACCTGAAGGCCTTCACCCAAGCCTGGGCTTAAGTCCCTCCTCACCTAGCCTCTTAGAATATCTCCATCTCATTTCTTTTAAGGTTTAGCACAGGCAATACCTCCTTAGAATCCCATCATCCTAGTGCTTACATGCATACATGGCATGCAGTGGGCACTTATTAACTGCTTGTTGACTTGTCTTAGTGCTGCCAGCCACCAGTTCTCTCTTCTCATACTGGCTTGTGTTTATTCATCTGTATGTATATTATATGCTACCCAATAGTATATGGAATGCTGGGTTTAGAATCATGTAGGCCTTGCTTCAAATCTGACTCTACTATAATGAAGTCATAACTACTTAAAGCCTATTTGCTCCACTTGTTGTAAGGCTCATAATGTAGTTCTTTAATCAAAGTCCAGATGACTATTTGTCTAGAACACTTAAAAAGGGGGTTCTTGTTCATGTATGGGCTGAATTAGATAGTCTTTAAGGTACCCTCCTGTTATGGGCCCCCAAGCCTCGCAACTATACTCAGGGTTCCCCCCAAGCCCCAGGCCTTTGCCTAGCAAAGGGCCTGATCTGGCGGACAATGTATGGGGCAGGAGCCGAAGGTGTTGAGTGACTCCGTTTATTATTTCAGCAAGCAGCACTTTTATATCTTTAGTGACGTAGGTACATTCTTTGGTTAAGTGGGTGAAGGACGGGTAAAAATCAAGACACCTGGGTGTTAGGACCGCCCCGACTCCACCTACTCTCCTCCCCTTCTCTTCCCTCGCTAACCTGATGCTCCCTTCGGGGTAGGCAGTCCAGGCACAGAACCGGAAGTTCCATGCGCTCAGGCAGGTGCGGGCAAAGACCTGGAATTGCTAGGGAGGCAACAAAGGCGAGACCCCTCCTCCTGGCTCCACCCATATCTCAGAGGCCTGAGTTTATCTCAGCAGGCCCCTGGGCATGGAGGTCCGAGGAGGGCAGGGCTGGGCTCTAACTCGGCCCCTAACACCCTCCAACTCTGAGAGTCTGTGAGTCTATATTGTGTGTGTGCATGTGTTTTCAGTAATTCATTTATCCAGTCAGGCATGATTCAGGCAGCAGTGTATTTCAAAGCAGGTTGTTGTTCAGTCGTTTCAGTCATGTCCAACTCTTCATGGCCACTGAAGTGGTTTGCCATTTCCTTTTCCAGCTCCTTGTAGAGATGAGGAAATTGAGGCAAACAGGGTGAAGAGCCCTGACAGGGTCACACAGCCAGTGTCTGAACCTAGATTTGAACTCACGAAAATGAGTCTTCCTGACTCCAGGCCTCATATTCTACCTACTGTGCCACTTAACTGCCTTATAATTGCAAAGTATAGGGCATCTCGAACCTGTTACTATTTTAGGGCATTGACCATCCAACTTGGCAAAATCACATGTTCATAGCCACTTGAATGTATTTTTAATGAAACACATTAAGACTTTTAAAGATTACATGACAGAACTTGGATGTGGATATTCACTCATTAGTACAGATGGTAAGGCATACATTACTCCTCATTCCTGTTCATGCCTTTCAATAAACTTTTAATGAGAATCCATTTCACATGCTGGAGAACTTTTTCTATGTTTTTCAATATTTCAGAAGTGTCATAATCACATTAAATTAAATATACAATATATGTACATATATTTAAAACAAATTGTATATAATAGATCACTTGCAAATTCAATCCTCCCCCCCTTTTTTGCTGACTTTTTTTGAGGGGGGATGTCTGCGCAACTGAGGTTAAGTAACTTGCCCAAGGTCACACAGCTAGTGAGTGTGTCAAGTGTCCGAGGTTGGATTTGAACTCAGGTCCTCCTGACTCCCAGGCCGGTGCTCTACTCACTGTGCCACCTAGCTGCCTCATGCTTTTTTTATTTTTTTAGCTTTCTTTATGTATGGAAATGCTCACGTTTGTTTTGTTGATGATTTCTAGTTCAAAATACATTTTAAGTGACCCCCAGTCTCAGGCAATCTAGACAAAGGGATCTATACTCACCACCACCAGCCCAGCCTCTCTGAGTAAAACAGAAGGACTGGAATTCAGCTAGATTAGATTCGCTTTGTGAAGGCCGTCTCCAGTCGTCCTGATCTATAGATTGCCACTGGAGCCAGATGACTTCAGAGAAGAAAGTGAGGCTGCTGACCTTGCACAGCCCTCCCTCACTGAAATCCAATTCACTTGCAAGTCATAGCATCATCTTCCTGATGTCATGGTCCTCTTCAAGAACAAAGGACAAACAACAGCAATATTTTAAGTCATTCATGCCACCTGTCCTCCTTCACTACCTAGTCAGCTCATGTGTCTTTTTGGCCATACATGTACCTGAGTCAAATATGGAATTTAAAATCGGACATCCCAGGCCGGGTCTTCCCTTTTATTAAAGGGTTTTGATGCAGTCCTGTCCAAAGAGAACTGGATGAACAAGAATGGCTTCGCCAGCTCCCTTTTAGCCTCATTTCACTGAGATTCACTATTCTATTCTTTCAATTCAACAAGTGTTGATAAACACTCTATGTGCCTAGCACTAGAAGATTAAAAAGCAGAAGCTTGAAGGTCTTTGCCCCCAGCGTCCTTACATGTCCCTTTTATTTTATAAGGAGGGGGAGGGGACAGATTGGAGAGAAGATTATAGATAAGTTAAACAGTCAAGAAAGAGTCCCCCAAAAGCACAGGCTCCCAAGAAGATAGCATATAGCTCAAGCTTTTTTCTGTCCCAGCAATAATGCACCTATAAAACTAGCAATGTAGTTAGTTAAAACAACAGGTCAATTCCCTAAGGAATTCATAAAATTTCTAGTGCTTTGGGGGCTAATCTACTGCTCATTTACTCTGTCAAAAATTATCACACTGAGGCCTAACAACATAAGTCTAGTGAGCAAAGCTTAGGTTCAGCAATAAAGACAGATAGGAGCTGCAGAAAAACATACCACACGACTTTATACTTTAAGTAAATTTAATCCTTCTCTTAATGTAAGAGATTAACATTCCATTATTGAGTTTTTGGTATTTTTAAAGGGATTTATGGGGGGAAATGCTAGTGAAGATAGGAATCCTCTGGCAAAAACCACTTAAGCTGATTTAATCTAAATAAATCTGACCTGGCTAAGGCTGGCAGAGTATGTAAGATTTTGAGATCTTAACCAGCATTACCAAGAGTACCTATTTGTACTGCAGTGAACCCCTCAGTGACAAAGTTGGAGGCTAACCTAAGATCACTCAGTGTTCTACTCTTCTCTTTACAAGATGACTAAAGAGGCAAGAGGAACAATCTTTTCAAACAAAACAACAAGAAAAAGATTCACTGAGGTATTTCTGAAAGAGCACTAAACTGCCTTTTAGAAAGCTGAAATTACATTTGGGAACTATGTGTTTCTGTCCTTAAATATAGTCAACAAAATTGTTGCTCTCTTAGAAATGGTTTGTTTGTGATAAGTGAGCTTTCTGCCCATAGACTAAGCCCCCAGAGAAAGTTTTCATCACTAACATTTTATTTTCCTGGACTTTAGAAATTAGAGACCTCTGATAATGTACTTGTCTCCTCAGCAGCCTGAGAATGTTCTTAACTTCATGGAACTTCTGGGGCAGATTGGGAAACAGTCATCCCACAAAAACTCTCTAAGGAGTGGTTGGGAATGTTTATTTATTGGGACATTGACCTTCTGAAGTGGTACTGGCTTATTGAAAGTTTGTAGAATGTTTCTCAATTGCTCTTGTCAGTGTCTTTGTTCTGGGAAGGTTGAAGGGACTAGATACAAGTTATTAAGAATTTTCATTTATTAAAGCTAGCCCTCTGAAATAAAATGACTTGATTAAAAGGAAAAGAAGGGATATTTTCCCTCAGGGCTGCAGAATATGAGCAGTTTTCTAAGATAGGCATAGAATGTTTGGAGTCGCTAATTCTATTTTACTCCATCTATTTGGCTAAGGGTGAGCCTGGCAGAATGACTAGAGAGTTAGCCTCTAAGTCAGGAACACTGTTTCAAATTCAGCCTCTGAAACTGGCTGCATGACCCTGGACAGGTCATTTAACCCTTTAGTGATTTACCCACTCTCTAAATCTACAAATTAAAGAGCAGAGGTTGATCTTCATTGTAGAGAGATGTTTTCCGCTCATATCAATAAAGTTCCCTAAACCAATAAAATCGTTCATCTGGGCCAATTATTTTTAATATAAAAGATATCATCAAGGATCTATGTGCTCAGAAAAAAGGAGTCAAGAGAATATAAGGGCACATATGATGCATTGATGCCTAATTTTAAAATGGGGGAGAGGGAGTATTGAATGAGCTTTGATCTGCCTTATTTCCTATGAATAGGATCACAATCCATTGAGGGAGGTATTAGCTTCTCAATTGTCTTTAAAACATTTGAAATCAAGAATGAATAGTAAAAGTTGTCATTTATTAAACAAACATTTATTTAATTCCTTCTATGTACAATGTACTAGACTATGTGCTGGGGGAAATCCAATATGAATAAGACATATCTCTGTCCTCAAGGAACTTAGAATCTCTGAGAGGTGATGACAAATACATGCACAATTAGAATATAAATTAAGATGTGCTAAGTTGAAGATGGGTATAAATACAAGATCAAATGAAGAAGCAATCACTTCTGTCTAGGGAGTACAAAGAAAATTTTTCCCTCGTTCTTTTCTAGGATGCACTCCTTACTCTACTGACTTTCTCTCCCAGGCCCCAGAAATGGCTTCACCTTGGGAGTTCACCCCTTGACTTCTCACATTGAAGTACCCACTCCTGCAGCCTCTCCCTCTGACTGACTGATTCTTCCTAGAACTTCCATTTAAAGAAGACAACCAGGCCAGCCATCTTCTTCATTCCTCTCCAGGCTCCAATCCTATTCCTTAGATTTTCTGTACCACATCCCTGAATCTGTTACCTTCATTGCCTCCTCCCCCTTTTCAGCTCCCTTTTCTATGTTGTCTTCTACCATTAGAATGTAAACTCCTTGAGGGCAGAGATGGTCTTTCTTTCTGATTTTACTTATATTCCTACTGCTTAATATAGTGACTGGCACTAAATGAGTACTTAAGTGTTTATTGACTTGTTCTTGAGTTGAGACTTCATAGGTGGGAGATGGGGCAGCAAAAAGAGGTGATGGATGAAGGATGGATAGGATGTCAGCAGCTAGGGAACAAGTAGAGTGGTTTGAGAGGTCATGCCAGGTCTAGAGAAAACAGGAATAAGGGCAAAAAATATTGTGACAGGTGTTAGTGTGGAGAAAAAAAACAACAACCATGTTATCAGAATATGATGTTTGAATGAACTATGTTGTTGTTCAGTCACGTCTGACTCTCCATGAACCCTTTTGGGTCTTCATAGCAAAGATACTAAAGTGGTTTGCCATTTCCTTCTCCAGCTCATTTTACAGATGAGGAAACTGAGGCAAACAGGGTTAAGTGACTTGCCCAGAGTCACACAGCTAATAAGTGTCTAAGACCAAATTTGAACTCAGGAAGACCACTGTGCACCTAGTTGAATAAATTGTACTTTTCCCTTTACCTCAATTCCCCCCACCCCCATCAATTCTAGACTGATTACTTACAATTGAACTTATTCCATCCTCCTCATGCTTAAGGTCCATCCTACACAAAGCTCTGCTACCCACAATCCCACAAATGTTGTGCCCAACAGACAAATAAGGATTTTTCCAGACTAACTTCCCAGTCCTTTTTATTCAGTATATTCCATCTGATTTTAAGTGTGGGAAAACGTTCTCAGGAGGGAGGGAAAGGAACTTGCAATTTAAGCTAAACGACTCAAATTAGAGAAACGTTTTGAGGATTATAGCCACTGGAGGGGAGCTCTCGGGGGCTTCTAGCAGGCTCTGTCTTTCCTGCCCACCTTATTAGGCCACCTAGGAGTTAAATACACTTAAACTTATGGAACTGAATTTAGTTGAATTAGCACTGATACCCAAACTCTTCCATTCTCCCTGACCCTCCCCATCCTATACCTCCCTTTGCAAGTACTGATGTGGATTCAGCAAAAATAAAGCCAGTGCTAATGGAAAGCTCACTAACCTTCAAACCTGGGCTGAAGACCCAATTCTGCCACAGGGACAAAGTGACAGTGTGTTTCAACAATCCGGCTAGCAGCTGCTGTGGGGGGTGTAAGATCAACAACAACCAGCTCACAGCTAGCTGCAAAAGCCCAGGTCCTTTGGATCTGCTTTACTAAGGAAAGCAATGTTAAGGGGTTAACAATGTTACTTTAATACAGCATACAGATATCATTCACTTCATTCAGGGGAAAAAGCCAGCACCCTGAACTTCAGAGCAAATACAAATACAAAGATACATTAGAAACAGTCCAAATCACAAGTCACAGTTACCAAAAAGCATCAACTTCTGAGTTCGCAAGCTGGGGAGCTCGACAACGGCTGGCCCAGAGTCACACGCCACTCCTCCTGTAGCTCAGAGCTCTGAGAAAGAGAAAGCCAACCCTTGGTTTTATGTCTTTTTCAGGGTAAAGTGTGAGTCACACATGCAACTCACCCGCATGACCTAAAATCGTCACAAAGAGGTGGCTTAAACCCACATGGTCTAAAAGTTTCTGATGTCCCAAACATGCCACTCAAACCCATGTAAACTAGGCCCTCCCCTGAGACAAGGAGGTCACCAAGAACTCCCAATCTAATCAAGGAAACAAAGGCCAAACTCTTCAAGGGCACTTGGTTGAACTGAGTGCTAAGGGCACATTTTGATTGCCAATACACAGTGGGTAAGTCACTTCCCAAAGTGGGGTGGCGTTTCCCCATTCCCCAATACGAGGACTTTGGACTTAGTTGAGCCTACAAGGCTCTTCTCTCTTCCAGCTCTAATAATCTATGATTCTGTAGGTGGTACACCAAGCCTCCCTATCTTTGAGACTTCAAATAAAAAATCCCAAAACATAAGGCTTTCTATAACAGAAAAGGCTGAAAGGGTTAAGTCTTGAAGACCAGAAGCCTTTGGCTGGGGACACTTAAAGGAGAGTCTTCATCTACTTAAAGTAGGGGTTCTTAACCCTTTTGTGTGTGTCATGAATCCCTTTGGTAGTCTGGTAAAGCCTATATACCCCTTCTCAGAATATTTTAAAATACCTAAAAGAAGTACGAAATTTCAGTTAGAAAAGTTCATAGACCACATAAATTCTGTCATCCACGGACCATAGGTTAAGAACGTCTGACTTAAAGAATTGTTCCTTGTGGAAGAGAATGAGTAGGCATTCTTTTCCTTGTAGAAATGTAACATGAGAGGCTCAAGGGGGCGGAGCCAAGATGGCAGCTGGAAAGCAGGGACCAGCCTGAGCTCCCTGCCGAGCCCCTCCAAAACCCTATAAAAAATGGCTCTGAACCAATTCTAGAACGGCAGAACCCACAGAACAGCAGAGGGAAGCAGGGCTCCAGTCCAGGACAGCCTGGATGGTCTCTGGGTGAGGTCTATCCCGCACGGAGCTGGGAGCTGGGAACGGAGTGGAGCAGAGCCCAGCCTGAGCGACTTGGACCATCCAGACTGGGGGCCGGGCGGAGGGGGCCCTGGCGCCCTGATTCAGTGAGCTGCGGCAGTTGCGAGACTTCTCAACCCACAAACACCAAAGACTGCTGAGAAGGTTAGTGGGAAAAGCTGCGGGAGTGGAAGGAGTTCACGGTTCGGCTTCCAGCCCCGGGGGCAGCGGAGGTGGGGCAGCTACGGCTGCTGCTGCTTCTGGCTCCAGGCCCACCTGGTGGGAGGAATTAAGTGGCGGATCAGAGCAGGGGTGCACAGCCTGCCGAAGATCTGAGCCCAGTTCGGGTTGGGGGTCCTTGGGGAAGGAGCGGTGCTGGTGCGGCAGAGCTGGCACCTCCCCCCCAAACGTGGAACATAGAACTCTGTAGTCTACAAGCAGTCATACCCCACTGAAAAACTCAAGGGTCAAGTTGGTTGGCTGGGATTATGGCCAGGCAGCGAAAACGCACCGAGACTCAGTCTCAGACTCTGCATTCTTTCTTTGCTGACAAAGAAGACCAAAACATACAGACAGAAGAAATTAATAAAGTCAAAGAGCCTACAACAGAAACCTCCAAGAAAAACATGAACTGGTCCCAGGCCATGGAAGAGCTCAAAAAGGATTTGGAAAAGCAAGTTAGAGAAGTAGAGGAAAAATTGGGAAGAGAAATGAGAAGGATGTGAGAAAACCATGAAAAACAAGTCAATGACTTGCTAAAGGAGACCCAAAAAAATACTGAAAAATACACTGAAGAAAACAACACCTTAAAAAACAGATTAAAATGTAACATGAAACGATGTTTGAATTACAGTAGGAGAAATTTATACAATATAAAGAAAACTTCCTAATTATAGTACAAAGTCTCCCAATCTCTTTGAAGTAGTACAGGATCATAGGATCAAAAGGCTGAAGGGACCTTAGCAGTGGGTGTATTGGACACATAAACTAGATGGATTTTCAATATACTCCCCTCATTAGCCTCTGTAGACAACTGTTTTTTCCTCATCAGAATTGTTTCACTTAAGGGCTTCCCATCCTTCCTTGACTGTTGAATCTTAAGCTATAGCATACTTTCTCTGAAACTTTAAAATTTGCTCTCTCCAAACCAACGTTGCAGAGCAGACTGTCTTTCCTCACTATCACAAATTCGGATGGAGTACCTATCCACTGCCCCAAGTTTCCTCCACCTGCCCCATTTCCACCTTATCAATCAGTTACTACAGGACCAGCATAGTAATTCCCCACCTTGGTTCTTTTATCTTATGAATGAAGAAATTATCCTTAAGGCAAGGTGAGAAAGTGTTAGCTACAATGCTTTAGGTACAGGAAACCCTCTAACAGATGTATAGTTAATTGCATCCAACCCTACTGAAGAATCATGCTCTTATGCCTTCCTTGTGATCAGCTTCTCAAATTCTTCCCCATTCTTTCTGTTTCACCTGTACCGTGTTCTGATGGCCATATCGATTCTTTTCTGTCTCCACTGATCTTCACCCACATGCTTTCCACCCAATCTCTGACTCAGATTAGCATATTTTCTTATACTATACAGTGCTATTCTGCCTTTTCCTATCTTTTTCTCTCTTGCTCCTTTTGAACAAGGTTTGCTCTCTACAGGACACATTTGACTGATGGATTACAGCCTGCCAAGCTTCAGTGACACTTATGGTTTTCTTGTGGGAGTTTCTTGTTCTGGGTGCCTTAGGAACTCAGTGAATTTCAGGCAGATATTTCATATATTGATACTTTCACATAATATATTTCACATTGTTATTGTTTTGTCCTTCATTCTCGAAGAGGACTATGATATCAGGAAGGTAATGTCATGACTTGCAAGTAAATTGGATTTGAGTGATGGAGTGCTATGTGAAGTCACCAGCTTCACTCTCTCCTCTGGAACCATCTGGTTCCCAGTGGCAAGATATAGATCAGGATGACTGGAGATAGCCCTGGATGCAGTGGGAAACCTTGGTCTTTTTAGAGCTAAGGTCTTTCCCAGGTCTCAGTTTTATTGAGGCAACACCGATTCATTGATTAAGGCTAGGTAAGAAATGAGGCAAAGAATGGCCTCTTTTACTTAGTCAAAAAAAAAATCAATCTGGGAGGGGAAGACCCTCAGGATTTCTGGTCAAAACAAAAAAAGTTACTATTTACACTCATTCTGAGCCATCAGAGCCCAAACAATTACCAAGTGAGACTTGCAAGTCATGAATCACCTTCCTGATGGCATGGTCCTCTTTGAGAACTAAGGACAAACAACAATCCGTGCATGGTAGTAGCTGCCCCACTGGGGACTCAACTGGCCAGTTCAGTTGGACAATGTAGCTCAGCTCCCTCCTTTCCTTCCTTCTTTCCCTCCTTCCTTCCTTCCTTCCTTCCCTTCTTCCCTCCTGCCTTCTCTTCCTTCCACTTCTCCCTCCCTCCTCTCCCGCTGTCCATATATGGAATTATACCCTTGCCTGTGTGTGCTTTGCCTAAAGGAATATGAATTTTGGTCCTGAAATCTCACAAGATATCTTGGGGCTTATGGGCTAGATTTTTTTTGAAGTAAAAAAAAAAAGTCAAACTATTTTTTCATCAAACCACTAGGAAAATATGACAAAGCCTTGAAACACTGAACAGGAAGGCTATGTTAATTGCATTTAGTAGGAAGTTGGTATAAAGAGAACAAGATCTTTATCAATACAATGCCTGGTACTAACATGTTGCTAAAAGTTTTAACCAACAGCAATAACTGGATAATTGTGCTAGCTGGGGCAGAAAAAAGCTCCCCCTTGCAACCTGCTTAGAAGTTTAAATTGTATTGCTACCCTTTCCTGTCCTAGGAGGGTCTTCTCAACAACTTGTTTCTGTTGAAGAGGGCAAATGAGCAGGGCCAGGGTCAAGTATCACATCTTTTTCTGCTTTGGGAAAAACTAACTTTCCCCCAAACCAGTCATGTACCATTCCATTAAGCAAGAGGTTTAAGATTGTTCTGTTAACAAAGAGAGGTTTTCTTGGGCCTTAACTCAAAACCGTTTCATGTTAGTCTCCAAAAACACTTTAACTGAAGTGTTGTCCCTGTAATACCTTCCAGAAGGGCAAGAAAAAGTAACCTGGGCAGCAGTCCTAGAAAAAACAATGTGAAGGACCCTGAACTTCACATGCCTGGCGGGAGGGTTCCCTTTCATGATCTTGCTTGTTGTCCCAGCTGAAAGCTGGTGTGAGCACTGTCTTCATAAAAGGAAAGATCACCTGGAAGTTGCTCAGTGCTCTAACCCAAGTAACCCTCTTTCCCTAGACTCCCCTCTGAATGCCAGTTCTTGTACTGGGGAGAAAAGCACAAATGTGTTTCTCTTTTCCAAATAGTAGTGAACTACGGCTGCTGCTTTCTTGTCTATCGGAAACTGTTCAATCAGGTGGATGTGAAGTTGGCATCAAACAAAAGTGGATGGCTACCTCAGGGATTCATACCAAATAGGAGATAGGTTGGGGAGGAGAATTGCTAATACTTATAAACCCAAAGAGTTATTCCAGCTTCTAGTAATGGAATACCTCTGAATGCACTGAAAGTCATTAAGGGCTCCAACAGACAGAATAGGGGTCATCTTCACTGAAGAGATGGGCCTGGGTACTATTAACCCTCCATGTTACGTCCAATCCAGATCTGAGCACCGGTTTCTTCCATTTCTTTACCTATGAGGTAAAACATAAAATGAAACCAACAGAAACCTGAGGCAGATGTGAAATTCCCAAAAAGGTATTCTTAAACTTGCTACCAGCCTCAATTTCTTCATTCTTCCATACATTTTTTCAAGTAGACCCATTCTCCCACCCCAGGTGATTACTAATAATGACTCTATTTTGCAATTAGATACCAGGGAATCCTTCATCTTCTTGGTCATGGTAGGGATGGGGTGCCTGTGGTCATCAACACATTTGGTCACACAGGACTCTAGCTGCCTCTTCACCTGCTGCTCCTTGCTCCCACATCCTTCAAGTCTTTGGCTTTGTCATTGCAGTGTACAATGCATCGAGTCAGGCAGTCCTGGAATTTCTCCAGTTTGCCCATCACAAGGGCCTGTGCCTGGGCCAAGGGAGTATGGCAACATTCAATGCACTGATAAACCTGCTGCATGGAGGCCTGGGTATCTTCACTGCAGCTGGCACTGCACTGGAACATGGCACCCTGCATCTTGCAAATATTCTCATGCTCCAGCCCTTTCACCATGGTGTCCACAGCCTCCTGTACCCACAGCTGCTGCAACTCCATGTATTGTTCATGTATTTTGGCTTAATGGGAATACCTTTCCCATCCATTGATAGGCCCATGTGACCTGCTGAGGTCACATGGAAGCCTAAGTCACATGAGTTTGAGTCACATGAGGTATATACATACTCAGATGTTAGCATTTTGCTTTGGGGCTCACTCACGGGAAGAGTGTTAGTGTGACATAGCCAAATAAGACTCCGGGTAGCCTTAAGGAGTCCCCGGCTTTGAAAACCCAGATGTTGGTGCTTCTCTCTCTGGTAACTCTGTATGAATTGCTTTGGGTCAAACAGTTGGGAGCCCTGTCTGTTGGTCTTTGTTGTTTGTATTTTCTCTGTTTATATAATTTCTGCTTGTAATTTCTGTTTGTATTTTTTCTGAAGTTCAGGGTGCTGACTTTTCCCCTGAACTAGGTGAATTATATATACATGTATATATATATATATATATATATATATATATATATATATATATATATATATATATATGTTTTATTAAAGTAAGATTATTGACCATTTTAAAGTTGCTTTCCTTTAGAAAAGCAGATCCAAGAACCTGTGCTAGCAGCCCTCCTGTGTTGTGGTGTTATTGGTCTTACACTCCCACAGCAGCTTCAAGTAACATTGTTGTTACACTCTGCCATGGTGCACACCCCCACCCCCCAGCCCTGTGCCCTCTAGATTTCTTTTTTTAAGGATTGTGCCTTAAACCCAAATAGCTCTGGCTCTCTTTAATTGGCCAACAACAGGTCCCAACCCAAGCCTCACTTGATCATTGTTTGGGCTCTGATGGCTCAGAGTGAGTATAAATAGCAATTATTTCTGTTCTGGCCAGAAATCCTGAACCCTGAGACTCTTCCCCTCGCAGATTGATTTTTTTTTTGTTTATTTGGGTTTTGTTTGTTTTTTTGACTAGGTAAAAGAGGCCATTCTTTGCCTCATTTCTTACTTAGCCTTAATCACTGAATGGGTGTATATTTCACATATAGATGTTTTAAAGACCCTAAGAAATGCTTTTGAGATTTGGTGAGTCTTTTCATTGATTTTGATGCCATAAACCAAAGTACACACACACACACACACACACACACACACACACACACACATACACACACACACACACACACACAAAACAGTTGGGTGCTACATTGTCCAATCCCTTAATTTCCAGGCAGTGAGGGAGCTATACCTGGAGGTATCAAGAAAGGCCTAGAATAGAAGATGGCACTTGAGCTGAATCCGATGAAGGCTTTCTAAGAAACAGGGGTAAGCATGGAAAGCATTCTAGGCTTAAGACACAGCCTATGCCAAGGTCTAGAGAAGGGAGAGAGAAGGTGCTATACAGAAAACAGCAAGTATGTAAGAACATGTGTGAGAGGAATAGTGGGAAATGAGACCCCAAAGATAAGTTGGTACCAGATTGTGAAAGTATTCAAATGTCATACCATGACTGGGAGTTGTAGTGAGGGTAGGGTGCTTTGAAAACCAGAGGCCAGACTTGTATCTTAGAAATATCAATATGGCATCTGGGTGGAAAATAGATTGGAAAAAAGGTTAGGACTGGAGGCAAGAAGACTCTTATAGTGATCCAGACAAGAGGTGATGAGGGCCCTAAACAGAGTATTAGCCTTGTAAGTGGAAAAAAGGGGAAACATGAACAAATATTCTGGAAGTAGCTTCTGAGGCAGTTGATTAGTTGTGGGGAGAGGAAAGAAGGGTGAGAGTGAAAAGGCCAAGATGACTAAGATTTATCCCCAGACTACCGGGGCCTAATTTCCTTTCCTTGGAAAACTTAAAACTATTAACCAGGGCAGCTAGGTGGTGCAGTGAGTAGAGCACCGGCCCTGGAATCAGGAGGACCTGAGTTCAAATCCGGCCCCAAACACTTGACACACTTACTAGCTGTGTGACCTTGGGCAAGTCACTTAACCCTAATTGTCCTGCCTTCCCCACTCCAAAAAAACAAAAACAAAAAAAAACTATTAACCATAAATTCTAGTCCACACTTCAAAAAAACTTTCCAAAGGGGCAAACAATTTTTTTCCCATTCATATATAAATCTTCTATTAAAGTACAATAGCTTTGTGGCTGGGGAGGGGAGGGTGACACTAGTTTGAAAAGTTGTATTCACAGCCTCCTTCATACCAATGAGTAAATTGCCTTTCTTTGATTCCAGAGCTTTGTACAGTGCCTTGTATGCAGTAGGCACTTAACAAATGCTTATTAACTGACTGACCAGGGTTGCAAAGACCTTTAACAATAGAAGCCTTCAGCCCTCTGCCAGAACAAAGCAGGGTATACCTCTTTCTGCTTTTATTCCTTCCTGCTAGAGGTAGAAAAAGGTGTTTCTTCATATTTAGACCCTCCTCTTGGAAATTTGAGGAAACTTTCAGTGCCAAATGTGAATTCAAAGTCACTTTTCGTTGGCTCTCTAGTTTAAATTGCTATGTTACCAATATTTTGTGCACTTGTATAGACCTCTGTGACCTTGAGCTTAGAGATTCTTGTATTCAATTTTGTCACCTGTGACTTTCAGATAAATATTTACAGGAGCTCTTAACCTGGGGTCTCTAAATTTTAAGAAAAAAAATTGATAACTACATTTCAATATAATTAGTTTCCTTTGGTATCCCAAGTATTTTATTTCATGCATTGAAAACCATGAGAAGGGGTCCATAGGCTTCACCAGACTGTCAAAGGGGGTCAATGCCACAAAAGAGGTTAAGAATCCCTGCAGAATAAGTTTGAGGGAGCTGTTGCTTCATTGTAAAGTCTCTTCCCAGCTTCAGAGAGGAGATGAAAGATGAATTCCTGATTGAACTTGCTATCATGACGGGTGGAATTGTTAGAAATAAAGAAAAGGTGAGCTTATGTAAAGGCAGGCATTATCTCCAAAAGCCCAGGGCTCTTTAGTTCATCCCTGTTTAAGGGAGGAAGAGCTTTCAACTTTAACATAGGAAGGTTTTGAGAAGATAATCATGCTCTGGTAGAATAAAGAATAGAGATGCCAAGGGGAAATGGAGGAAGCTAAAGCACCCTCAGGAACTGAATGTGCAGTTAGCACCACTCAGAAATAATAATGCATCAGGAGAATGTGGCTGATGAGAATGACTAAGGAAATTGGGAGAGCTCTCAAGTGTAAATGAGAAGGCATGTGTCACCCATTGGGTCACACCATACATTGCAGAAGGAACAAAAAAGAGTTAAGAACAAGGGCACACCATGAGGAAAACTATGATCTGTGATGGGAGACTACTTCTGAAGGGAACACATGGAAAGAAAAGCTATAAATATGTGTAGAAGGGAGAAAACAAGCTATACTAACCTAGCCTAGATTCAGACTCAGGCTGAAAGGGCAGAGCAGGTATGTAGATTTCATTAAAGAAATGTGACTGAAAAATAAGATGGACTTGTTATGTGGGGAGAAGGAACATAATTTTTGGACAAACCCAATCCATCATTTGCAGATTCTAGATGTCAAAGGAATGTGAAGAAGGTCCCTAGTACTTTGGGTGGATGCTCTATGATGAATTTAAGGGACAATTAGTATGAGACTCCCAAAGGCAAGGCAGTTAGTAAGCATGTGTGCCGGGCACTGAGGCTACAAACAGAAAAGAATTAGTCTTTGACCTGGAGGAGCTTGTCTTCTACCAGGGAGATAGGACATGTTCATAGATAAGTAAATGCTGCATATAAAAAAAAGGAACTGGACCTGTCATCTCATTGGCATAAGGAACTTTTTGGGTGTGGAAATCCCATGAACCAATGCAAGTAGGCATGTTCTCTGAAATGTATCCTTTTAGAGAGTTGTCTAGAACACCAGATCATAGTATAATGTAGAAAGATGGAGACAGAGGAGACCTCAGAGGCCAACTCCCTCATTTTCTTTTATTTTTAATTTTTAAAAATATAATTTTCAATGAACAAAAATAGATTTTCTCTCCAGGACATCCTTCCTTTTAGCAAGAAATAAAAAAGAAAAAACATTATAGTAAATATACATAGTTAAGCAATAAAACTTCCAACATTGGCCATGTCAAAAAAAAAAGTATTCTGTACCTGAGTCCATTTTACAGATACAGAAACTGAGCACCAAGTAGGTTAAATTATTTGCTTAAGGTTACACATGTTTTAAGTATCAGAAATAGAGTTTGAACTCATAGGATTTGAACTCAGCCCAGAGTTAGCAAACGACACTCCCAAGAGCAGCCCAAACCAGATTGAAATGTAAGTGGAGAACTAAACATAGATAATTTTAATGTGTGGTTTTCTAAATCAATATGAATCAATATGCCCCTACAGGAATCTTTATATATTTAGTGGCCCCTGTTTCTTTTTGGGTTTGATATCACTACATCACCCCAGTGAGTGAATTGCCTAGGATCCACAGCTAAAAAGTGTCAGAGGTAAGACCCGAACCCAGGTCTTTCTGTCTTCAAGGTAGGCTCTCTTCCTCATGTTGTGCTGCCTCTATATAGGGCATGTGTGTGTGTTTATGGACATGCAGGCAGATTACATGTTTATACATATGGATATTATACATACACACACATAAAAACACACACACATATATGAAATAGTGCAATCCTCAACCCATCCCAGTTATATTATATATAACCTATGTGTAATGCATATACACATGTGTATATATGTGTATGTGTGTGTGTATATATGTGTGTATATACACATATATACACACATATACACATTATCTATAGATTACATATAATACAACCGAGATGGGCTGAGGATTGCACTGTTACAGGGAATGGGATCACAGTTATATTGGCACATCAGGGCAGATGCTATATTATAATGTAACACAAATAATAACAATTGTTGGTAAATGTGACATTACCTGTGTTGGATTTGACAGGTACCTCTGTTTACCCTTTATATTATAGAAAGGCTGAATGAGATTCACGTATTCCTGTCCATGCATTAATAACTATGGATATCAGAGATAGGTATAGGCACTTACAGCAGTAACTAAATTGATTGGCTTCTCATAGAGACTTCAGGTTTAATTGTTTTGACCTCAGGTAGGGGAATTGGGATTTCTACCCTCTGTTTCTGATGATTCTGGCAAACTAGCAGCTCAGCTCTGTTATGACTGGGTTCTCTAATAAAGAAGAGCCAACTCCTAATAAGCCATCTTTAGAAAATTAATTAATGATGAAAACTTAGTTTGTAATATTACCACTTCAATATACTCCATTAGGGAATGTCTTTAGTAGAAAATAAACTTTGACACTAGGTAGCTGCTAGCAGTGGGTAGGTTTGGACTCACCCTGAGATAAGGTGACTCAATGTGAACTAAGACTTCAGAACAATCATCTGGAGGAAATATTACAGTAAACATGTTGTGCCCTCTATGGGCACTCAAAAACATGTAATCTGTGATGATTATGACAATAATGAACAAGATCAGGTCCTGCAATTAGCATCTAGAGCCATTAACTGAAAGACATGTACTTATTAGGAAGGATGGTGCTACCTCCTTGAAATACCCTGGGTACAAATTCGTGAACCTGGCTACACATAGGTCAAGGATTTGTAGGGGAGAGCAGGGAACTATTGAGAAGATAGAGGGCTCATTTTGCAGACCAAGTATTTTTACTGTCTGACAAGAAACTATTTTAAGTCTCTGTTAAGGAACCTTGTTCACAATTTGTTCAGAATGGTCTGTATACCAAAATTTCCATTGAAGAGGAGCTGAGAAAATGTACCTCCCTCCCTTCTTTACAGAGTTAGCACTCTGTGGGTATGGAACACAGCAGATACTGTCAGACCAAGTAGACGTGTTGATTACTTTTCCTAGACACACATTCTCTCTCTGTCTCTGTCTGTGTGTATGTGTGTCTCTCTCTCTGTCTCTCCCACTCCTTTCCCCTCCTCTCCTTCTTTTCCTTCTTTCTTTCTTTCCTACAGACAGACAGATAAATAGATATACTGATGATTAAGATGGTAATGATAGAATCCTCAGAAGTGTCCTGTTGATCATCTAATCTAACCTCTTTCTTCTTTTTCCTCTCTTATATTTCATTACAAGAGATGGTTCATTGGATAGAGCAGGGGAATACTTGGAAATGAAAATGATATTTTAAAACTATACAATTTTAAAATTCTGGTTAACAGATAGAGATTCTCTTAGAAAATAGCTTCCAGGAAGGTTTACATAAGAAAAACCATTTTTTTTTAAATTGAGCCCACTCCAACTTTAGCTGAGTTCTAGGTCAAAAGTTTTAGTGATGGAAGGAACCTTAGAGATAATCTAGTACAGCTCCCTCATTTTAGTAATGAGGAATCTGAGGTCCAGAAAGGTTAAATAACTTTAGTCAGTAAACATTTTTGTCTATAAAATATGAGGCAAGATCCTCAGCCAACAGGGTGGAAAGAGGGAGCCGTGGGAGGTTTGAGGAGGATTGAAAAGGTTTGGAAGAGCCACTGTGGAATGTGGTTTAGTGAGTTGATAAAAAAAGTGTAGAAGGATTGCCCAACAGCAGTGAGGGCCCATTTGAGGTTGTGTAACATAAATTTATAGTAAACCCAATCAGAATGGTTGTGTGATTTCTCTACTTTTCACTCAGCAAGCATGTGTATAGGAAAGAAAGTGGCAGACTGTAGGAGTCATCCATTACTGAGGCTTGGCAAGGTGCAATGGGCAATATGATAAGGGGGTCAGGGACTCATGAGGACACTATAGAATTGAACTGGTTTACTAAGCAGTCATGATGAGGAAAAGGGGAGAGAATGGCTAATAAGGAGAAATTGCCCAGGAGAGAACTGAGGGGTAAAGGAACTGGAAGTCATGGTGTGGATGAAAAGTAAGGTTTTATAAAGGAAGGCAGAGGGAAAGGTAGAAAGCCAAAAGATTATGGTCAGATAAGGAAATTTCAGAATTCTGAACATGGAGGTGTGTATTTGTGGGTGACAGCAATCTTATGGGTATGACCAACTTTGTGTATGGCTGAGGTGGAGTGGAGGAGTAGGTCATGAAAAGGGAATAGGTTAAGGAACTGAGTGGTTAGGGTGTTTGAGGAAAAGTCAATATGTATGTTTAAGTCCCCTCATTTGAGAGGAAAATTGTGAGCCAGGTAGTAAACTTATTAAGGAAGGAAGGGGAATGACCTGAAGGTCTGTAGATAGCAGCTACTAGGATTTTAATTGGGTGGAAGATATGAATAGCATGAACCTCAAAAGGAGGAGAGATTATTGGATGATGGAGGTAGAGAGACAACCTAGTAATGGTGATGGGAAACAAGGCATAGCCCTACTCTTCCACTTAAACCAGTGAGCTGAGGTGAATAAGTAAAGGTACTACCAGTACTGGAAAAAGGACCAGGGAGATTGTCATCAGCAGGGAGCCAGGTTCTAGTGACAGGCAGAAAATGGAAAGAGTGAAAGAGGAAAAAAAGACTTATGATGAAAAGAAGATTGTTGCCTATGGAACTTGTCCAAGATCACATGGCCAGCAGATGTAGGATTTGAACCCAGGTCCTCTAATATCCTATTCTCTTTCCACAATGTCAAATGACTTCCCCTGACTGGAAGATCATTGCTTACAAATAAGAAGGAAGGAAGGAAAGAAAGAAGGAAAGAAATGAGAGAGAAGGAGGGATGGAGGAGCAATCACTGGAGCACTTCTTTTGAAAAAACATAAATAATTAAAATGTTTAAATGAATTTAAAAAAAACTTCCAGGATTAAAAATAATCTATATAAAAATTCATTGTTATAAGGAATGGCTCTGTGGGAAGGGGAGGGGAGAAATACAGGAGGAAATTCAGTTGATATAGATATAGAAACAAACTATCAATAAAAATTCATTTTAAAGAAATCTGGTACATAAAGATTAAGCCACTATATCTAGGTAGACAGACAGACAGACAGATAGAGAGATAGACAGATAGATACATAGATACATAGATAGACAGATACAGTGATGATTGAGATGGTAATACGGAACCTCAGTTGGTCTTCTATTTAAACCTATTTCCCCTTACTATGGATTGATGGACAACATTTTCCTGACAAGTGGTCCTCCAGACTACAACGGGAAACCTCCAGCTGTATTATTTTAGATATGTTACTTAACTCTCAGAGTTTCATTTTTCACATTTATAAATTGGGTCATTTGTACTAGCTACCTCACAGGGTGGTTGTAAGAAATGTGCTTTGTAAAGCACTATGTAAATATGAGTTATTAATACAGCCCAGGTTCATTTTTATACTGCTCTAATTAGGAATGATTTTTTTTTTCTTCTATGAATTCTAAATCTTCACTCCTGTAAATTTCCCTCATTGGTTCTGGCCCTTAGGATCATAGCTCGAATCTGGAAGGGACCTCAGACCCAACCCTATCATTTTAGAAATAATAAAACGGGGGGGGTGGAGCCAAGGTGGTAGTTGGAAAGCAGGGACTTGCGTGAGCTCCCCGCTAGGTCCCTCCAAAAACCTATAAAAATGGCTCTGAACAAATTCTAGAATTACAAAACCCACAAAATAGCAGAAGGAAGCAGGGCTCCAGCCCAGGACAGCCTGGATGGTGGCTGGGTGAGGTCCATTGTGCATGGAGCTGGGAGCAGAGCCCAGTGTGGGCGGTGGCAGAACCAACCAGACCAGGAGCCAGGCAGGACAGGCCCTAGTGCCCTGAAGAAGTGAGATGTGGCAGTTACCAGACTTCTCAACCCACAAGCACCAAAGACAACAGAGAAGATTAGTGGGAAAAGCTGCAGGGGACAGAGTGAAAGGAGTTCAGTTTTGGCCACCACCCCGGGGGCGGGGGGTGTGGGGGGTGGAGCTACAGAACTACAGCTGCAGTTGCTTCTGGCCCCAGGCCCACCTGGTGGGAGGAATTAAGTGGCAGATCAGAGCAGGAGTGCAGAGCCTGCTGAAGATCTGAGTCAGGTCCAAGTTGGTGGTTCTTGGTAGAGGAGGAGTGCTGGTGTGGCAGAGCTTGCTGTGTAGAAATAGCTCTGAAAATAACAGCGCATCCCCTCAAGCTTAGAACAAAGCACTCTCTACCCTACAAGCAGTCATACCTCAACAAAAAACTCAAGGGTCCAGTAAGTTGGCTGGGAACATGGCCAAGCAGCTAAAATGCACTCAGATTCAGTCTCAGACTTTGGAATGTTTCTTTGGTGACAAAGAAGACAAAAACATACAGCCAGAAGAAGTCAACAAAGTCAAAGAGCCTTCATCAAACACCTCCAAGAAAAACATGAACTAGTCTCAGGCCATGGAAGAGCTCGAAAAGGAGTTGGAAAAGCAAGTTGGAGAAATAGAGGAAAAATTGGGAAGAGAAATGAAAATGAGACAAGAAAACCATGAAAAACAAGTCAATGACTTGCTAAAGGAGACCCAAAATAATACTGAAAAAATACTGAAAAAAACAAAACCTTAAAAAATAGACTAACTCAAATGGCAAAAGAGCTCCAAAAAGCCAATGAGGAGAAGAATGCCTTGAAAGGCAGAATTAGCCAAATGGAAAAGGAGGTCCAAAAGACCACTGAAGAAAATACTACCTTAAAAATTAGACTGGAGCAAGTGGAAGCTAGTAAATTTATGAGAAAACAAGATATTATGAAACAGAACCAAAGGAATGAAAAAATGGAAGACAATGTGAAATATCTCATTGGAAAAACCACTGACCTGGAGAATAGATCCAGGAGAGATAATTTAAAAATTATTGGACTACCTGAAAGCCATGATCAAAAAGAGAGCCTAGATATCATCTTTCAAGAAATTATCAAGGAGAACTGCCCTGATATTCTAGAGCCAGAGGGTAAAGTAGAAATTGAAGGGATCCACTGATCACCTCCTCAAATAGATCCCCAAAAGAAAACTCCTAGCAATATTGTCACCAAATTCCAGAGCTCCCAGATCAAGGAGAAAATACTGCAAGCATCCAGAAAGAAACAGTTAGAGTATTATGCAAATACAATCAGAATAATACAAGATCTAGCAGCTTCTACATTAAGGGACTGAAAGGCTTGGAATATGATATTCCAGAGGTCAATGGAGCTAGGATTAAAACCAAGAATCACCTACACAGCAAAATTGAGTATCATGCTCCAAGGCAAAATATGGATTTTCAATAAAATAGAGGACTTTCAAGCTTTCTCAGTGAAAGGACCAGAACTGAATAGAAAATTTGACTTTCAAACACGAGAATCAAGAGAAGCATGAAAAAGGTAAACAAGAAAGAGAAATCACAAGGGACTTACTAAAGTTAAACTGTTTTGTTTACATTCCTACATGGAAAGATGATATGTATGATTCATGAGACCTCAGTATGAGGGTAGCTGAAGGGAATATATATATATATATATATACACATATATACATACGTGTATGTGTGTGTATGTATATGTGCATGTGTATACATATATATATATATATATACACATACATACACAGAGGGAACAGGGTGAGTTGAATATGAAGGGATGATATCTAAAAAAATAAAATCAAATTAAGGGATGAGGTAGGAATATATTGAGAGAGGGAGAAAGAAAGGGAGAGATAGAATGAAGTAAATTATCTCGCATAAAAGTGGCAAGAAAAAGCAATTCTGTAGGAAGGGAAGAGGGAGAAGGGGAGGGGGAATGAGTGAATCTTGCTCTCATTGGATTTGACCTGAGGAGGGAATAACATACACACTCAATTGGGTATCTTACCCCACAGGAAAGAAGGAAGAAGAAGATAAAAAGGGGGGACAATAGAAGGGAGGGCAGATGGGGGAGGAGTAATCAAAAACAAATACTTTCGAAAAGGGACAGGGTCAAGAGAGAAAATTGGATAAAGGGGGATAGGACAGGAAGGAGCAAAATATAATTAGTCTTTCACAACATGAGTATTGTGAAAGGGTTTTACATAACGATATGCATGTGGCCTATGTGGAATTGCTTGACTTCTTAGGGAGGGTGGGTGGAGAGGGAAGAGGGGAGAGAATTTAGAATTCAAAGTTTTAAAAACAGATGTTCAAAAACAAAAGAAAAGTTTTTGCATGCAACTAGGAAATAAGATACACAGGCAATGAAACATAGAAATTTATCTTGCCCTACAAGAAAGGAAGGGAAAAGGGGATGGGAGGGGAGTGGGGTGACAGAAGGGAGGGCTGACTGGCGAATGGGGAAACCAGAATACATGCCATCTTAGAGTGGGCAGGAGGGTAGAAATGGGGAGAAAATTTGTAATTCAAACTCTTGTGAAAATCAATGCTGAAAACTAAATATATTAAATAAATTAAATAAATAAATTTTAGAAAAGAAATAATAAAACAGAAGCCTATGAAAAGTGACTTATCTAAGATCATACAGTCAATTTCAAGGGTGGAATTTGAACCCAGGTTGTCTGCCTATAGAATCAATGTTCTTTCCACTGTATTATGTTGGCTCCAAAGGTGGGGAGGGGGTGGAAGAATCCTAATTTCTCTTCCATATCACTATCTTTCAAATTTTGGAAAATCCTTCCTTTATCCAGGATAGATAATCTCATTTCCTTCAGTTGTTTTATTCCAGAGTCAGGGCTCCTACCCCATAGATTTAGCAGAAAAGTGGCAATAGAGGGGGAAAAGACTATAAAAAAAAGTCTACAATAAAGAGCAATAAAAGACCCTGAGTATTCACATTGGTTACAAATAATGAAACTAGCTTTGTAACCATATAGTCTAATTTGTCTTTCCCCATGGATAGTACTCTAAGAACAAATTTACCTTATGCATACTGAATATTTGAAGAATCTGTTATTTCATTGGTGAGAGCTTCTTCCACCATGGTTGATGACAGGTGTGACTTAGTAGATAACTCTAGGGAGTTGCTTGAGGCACAGAAGGGATAAGTGACTTGCCCAGGGTCATTCAGCTAGTACATATCGAGAGGCTGAATTTGGACCAGGTCTTCCTGGCTCTAAGCCCAACCCTCTGTCCACTATGTCAGGGGTTCTTAATCTGGGATCCCTGACCTTTTTTAAAAAATAATTTCATAACTACTTCAAAGACCAGTTGCCTTTGTAATCCTATTTATTTTATCTTATGCATTTAAAAAACATTATTCTGAAAAGGGGCCTATTAGTTATACCAGATTGACAGAGGTCTACGACACACAAAAGGCTAAGAACCTAGGTACTATGCAACAGATTGTCACATGGCTACTAGAGAATTGTTTAATGTGATGGGAGCAATATCTCCTAGGACTCTGCCACATACGTTGGGCTAGCTTTTTCTATTGCCCTACCCCAAGGTTGCATTAATTTTTCCTTTAAAGGTATTGAAATCATCCTGAATATTTATCTATCTCCTTAATTAGCCCAGGGGACTATGCCTAAATCATGATTGTAACTTTCTGGTGGTCTAAGTAAAAAGATCCTTTCAGAAGAGTTCCAAGTTCTTTGATTTCTGACTGATAGACCAACATGGTTAACAAAAAGGCAGGGAAGCCATACCCACTGAATCAATGTCACATGCTCACTGAGTATCTTTTCCATGTCACAGCCAAGGAAAGTTCTTTTTGTTAACTGTTATACAGTCAATAAGTGTCTCATTTCATTCCAAAACCAAATCTGAACCACCAGACAGACCTGACTCTGACCTGACCTATCTCATGTCCCACATAAGATTCATTTCTTAAATAAACAAAATTCATAACACATACAAAATAGCAGGGAGATTTTCAAAAGACACAAATGCCATTTTAATCAGATATATCTAGTACCTTTCTGAATTAAGGAGGGTGGTCCATTCAACATCCCTAAATAAACATACTTAGGGACATTACAAGCTATTAGAATGACCCAACTATTTGGATTTCTAGTATTAGCAGATCTCATTGGCAGGACTGAGGGGGATGGTTTTATAAGGCTTACAAGGGATTTTCCCAGGATTACACAGCAGAGGATGCAGTTTGCATTACCTAGCACACCCCTCACTTCTCTGCTTTGTCACCTTGCTTCTGTATTCATGCCCAACACTATAGTGTCCTCAGCTCCCAACAAGGTTGTTGCGATGAATTTAATTGAATTGAAGGACGATAAAACTGCAGTTGGGGATTCTCTAGAGGGTCAGCCTCCTATTCCCTTGATGTATTTAAATGAAAAGATTTCTCTCAGCTGAGAAGAGAATAAAACACAATTCAATTCAATTCTCTTATGGAGAATCTACCATGTAGGTGTTCCGGGTGCTTAAAGGATTCAAAAATGAAGGAGGCACTGCTTTCACTATTCTTTCTAATCTAGTAGAGGAGATAAAACATCTATGCAAATAGCTATAACTGGTGGCCATAAGTTCTATAGAAAATGAACACATTTATTTTATTCCCAATGTATACTTCTATGTGTACATGTTGTCTCCCCAAATAGAATGTAAACTGCTTGACATTTAAGACAATGCCTGGCACATATTAGGTGCTTAATAAATGCTTATTGAGTGATTAAATGATTGATGGAGGAGATGCCTAGGGATGGCTCAGATGAACTAATATCTGGAGTGAATATTAATCTGAACTCTAGGGAACCTATAAAAGGGAAGTCAAAATGTTTCTGAAATGCTAAATGATCAAGGAAATGAATAGGGTCAAATAAGAATAAATAGCTTAAGATAGTTAAAAGGAAACTTAAAGATGTTAATCTAAATTCATAAACCATCATATTTTTAGTAACAGGTTCTTCTTTTTTATGGTTTTTTGGTGGTGGTAGCGGTAGTGTTTTGGTTTTGGTCCAGACCTGTGATTTCATGGTTTAAGGAACTGCTGGTTTGGAAACTCTTTCCACTGATGCAGGTAGATAACTAACTTGCTGATATCTTAATAGTCATAGAAGGTTGACTGGGAAATCCCATAGGTTAACTAATTTACCTATGGTTACACAGTTTGTGTCAAAGGCAAGATTCGAATCTAGATTCTCCTGGATTGAAGCAGCCTATCTACTATGCCAGGTTGCCCCTATAAAACCAAAAGAAAATGCCTAGAAGAAAAATTATGAAAATCCCCAAAATAAGATGAAAACTCATGGAATCTTTATGTTTAGCACATATGTGCTAGGCAGGTTAAAAAAAAACTAACCAAAATAAATTTTAAAATTTTAACTAATTATTTTCCATTAAGCATTTCTTTTTTTTCCTCTCTTTTGTTTCTCCCTTCCTCTAAAAAAGAAAAAAGAGAAACAAAACCTTTTAACAAATATACATTGTCAGGCAAACAAATACCCTTATTGGCCACATCCAAAAAAGTATGTCTTGAGAAATCTATAAAGTTGCAGAAAAGTAAAACTGTAGTCTGTAGTTATAGTTTGATTCTCTATTCAAAAGGAGTTTGCAACTAAGAAAGAACTTCAAAATTTCTTAAATTATCAGGCTGAGTAGTTCTGGTTTCCCCATCCACCAGAACATTTGGAAGCAGGCAGCCTCAGCTGACACTCCTTGCAGCACTTACCTGAAAATGAAACATTAACTCCAAGCTGTATTGTAGAAAATTATTGACTGCCCTTCCTTAAAACAATTTAACTTCCTACCTAGTTTGAAAGGCATTTCTAAGGTGAGGTTTGGGCTAAATTATTTTCATATCTAAAACCTCTACAAATGTGTTTCTGTAACTACCATGGCCTTCTCTAATCTCACTGACTGGGCTGCTTAACCCTTCTGTTTCAGGACATTTGCAGCATGCCAAGCTAATCTCTCTTGTAGGATAGGTCAACCTCAGAGGCAAGTTCCAACAACCACATGCTCAAGAATTAATGCAAGCTATTTATAATCAAGCTGCCACATAAATGTCGACTGAAGCAAGCTCCCCTATCTGAAAGACACTGTAATTCCAGGTATAGGGCTCCAGCTGCCCCCTTTGAAAGCCAATACATGAACAGAATACATTATTTCTCAACTATTTTAATCTAAATGTATGTTCTTTAAAGGTGAGTGGTTAGCACTGAAAGGCTTAAAAAAAAGTTAGTATTTTCCATTTGTTTCCAAGATAATACATTGAAAGTATATACCTCAGGTATATGTGGGTGTCAGTGAATAGAAAGTTCTCTGAGCTTTTAATGCCAGATAGTTTCATGATCCCTTATACTTTTCAAATCCAGGGTATTAATGAGGGAAGGAAAATAGATCTGATCAGAGCTGAATTTCCAGTTCCTGTTGAGCCTAGGTCAATAATTATTGGAACATTGTAAAACTCTCAGAGAAATTCCAAAAGGTGTTTTCTAATGGTTTTCAAGATGGTTACACATTTCAGGAATCTGTTTTCTACCAGCATTTAGATACTAATTCAGATTATATTTTAACATTGGACTCCTTTCCTCCTCCTCTTTACAGAATCTGCCTCTTAACCCCATTTCTAGAAAGTATCAGCACCATAGATGCTCACTGATTCATGACAAAGCCTCCCATGATGAAATGCAGATATGACTGTATGACCCTGTGGTTTCCTCCTGCCTATGGAAGAAAAATACATTCTTTGGTTTGGTTGTTAAAGTTTTGAACTATCTGGCTCCTGCTTACCTTTGGAGGTGTGCTACAAACACTTTGGAGTACATATTACTCCACCTCACACACCATGTTTCGGTCATACTTGGTAAGTAGGCATATTGGCCTACTTTCTGTTGCTTGACATGCCATTCCTCTATCTTTTTGACTTTGTATAGTATCTCCCAAGGGTCAACGTAAGTCAATTCAAACCCTGAGCTGATGGTTAAATTTTTCACTATGAGTAGTTAGACCTCAGAAATTGGCAAACACTACAAAATAAGGGCTTGATGTTTTTGTTTTGTTAATTATCTAGTTTTAAGAAAATAATGGAGAAAGTATTAATAATGCAGATTAAATGTAAAAGTCTGTCATGGGTACATGGTTTTTTTGGTTTTCTTAAGGAGAACTGGGTGTTAAACATTTACCAACACACCACTGCTATCCTTCATCTCTAGAATGCACTCCCTTCTCACCTTTACCTCAAAGAGCGAATCCCTGGCTTCCTTCAAAATTCCCTTAAGGTGCCAAATACCACAGAAAGCCTACCCAGATTGATTTTTGCCCCTAGTTACTAATCTCCTCCCCCAGGAAATTACTTTGTAATGCCTGTTATATCTATTTTTCTTTATACATATAATAATAATAACAACTAGCACTTATATAATACTTACTATGTGCCAGTCCCTGCACTAAGAACTTTTATATTATTATCTCATTTCATTCTCACAACAACCCTGGGAAGTAGGTGCTGTTTTTAATCCCCTTTTTTACAGATCAGGAAACTGAGGCAAACAGAGGCTCAGTGACTCGCCCAGGGTCACACAGCTTCAGTTTCCTACTCTTCACTATCCCATTTAGGGTTTTCTTGGCAAAGATACTAGACTGGTTGCCATTTCCTTCTCTAGCTCATTTTACAGAAAAGAAAGCTGAGGGCAAATACAGTCACACAGCTACTAAGTGTCTGAGGCCAAGTTTGAACTCATAAAGACGAGTCTTCCTGACTCCAGGCCTGGCAATCTACACCACATACACACAGCTAGTAAGTGATTTGAACTCAGCTCTCCCTGACTTCGGGTCCCAGACTCTACCCTCAGCACCACCTAAGCTACTTGCTTGTTACTTAACCCCTGCCACATAAATAAGCTTCTTGAGGGCTGAAATTATTTCATTTTTTAATTTTTGTATAGCCATACCCTAGGCTGTGCACTCACAATAGGCAATTAATAAAAGGTAATTGAATTGAATATAGTAGCAGACACGTAACCGGTGGTGTTTTCCTATCTGGTGAACAACCACCCTTTTTTCAGACTCCAAGTCTGAAAAGCTTACCATATAAGCTATCATTGAGACTTTACTCCACACAGAGATGAACTTAGTGATCAAGTCTTGAGATTTCTTTCTATTGCTTTTTGACATCCAGGGAAATGTACATGGATAGAGCTGACAAAGTCTTCTCCCTCAAGTCCAAATGTGATTGAAAAGGCTACTCTGTGAAGAACAATCCCTACCTAACAGATTTCATTAGGAATTTGACCTTTGGGTAATGACAAAACCTATTTCTACAGAGCCTGCCACTGTTTGAGTGTCATCATAATTCAGTGGAGTATTTTTGTTCAAACTTTGCTTACCTTTGATTGCTTCATCCTAGCAAAGTCCATCTGTTGCTGTCATTTCACAGCTGACGGTCCTTGGGGTGTAGCATTGCTTCAAACCATGCTTCATTGGAATCAAAGATAACTTGGAACACCTACAGAGTGCACTTCAAACTAACAATGTATTGGAAAGTGGGCAGGAATCAGAGGGGAAAACCTGCCCCTGCTTTGTGTCTGTAAGAAGTCTTGCTTTCATGAAACTGTCGTGAAATACAGGCAACCTGATTTGGTAGCTCTGTGATTTTATCATTGTGGGAAGCTCCAGGGGAAGAATTTCTTTTATCAATGCAAATCGGCATGTTTACTGCAGACTGGGATAAAGAGGGGTTAAGTGATTTGCCCAGGATCACAGAACCAGTAGGTAGGTGTAAGAGGCTGGACTTGAACCCAGGTCATCCTGTCTCCAAGGTCAACTCAGTTGTCTATCTACTTACTACATCATGCTGTTCCTCCAGCTTCAGAAGAAAAGGGAAGGTATGGAACTTGAATAGTTGGCTAAAAAGATGGTTTCAGAAAAAGGGATGACAATTTTAGTGCTAGGATGACAGGGTTTTTTTTTTCTTTTTCCTTCTCTTCCTGCCTTCCTTCCATTCTTTTTCTTCCTTCCTTCTTTTCTTTCTTTCTTTCTCTCTTTCCTTCTTTCTTTCTTTCTTTCCTTCCTTCCTTCTTTCCTTTCTTTCTTTCTTTCCTTTCTTCACAGGAGAGAGTGCAGCTACCAATGGCAGGAATGAATTTATCTTTATTATGTTTTAATCTAGCAAATCTTTCAATTTCTTCTTTCTCTTTTAAAATTTTAGTGGTATCTTTTCATTTAACATCACAGTCATTTACAGATATAACCCTCCTCTCACCTTCCCCAACAAAGAAAATAACAATTAAGTAAAACCAACCTACATCATCTAGGCTTTATATTTATATTTCTAACTCCTAGCAAGTTCCAACCCATAGTAGGTGTATAAGTACATACCTCCTGATTTATCTGACAGCTTATGTAACATCTCAGATCTTTAATCACCTGCCTCTTCAACAAAAGAAGGGAGTTTTATGGAAAGAACATTAGCCTAGGGAATTTCAGATCTGATCAAGAGGACTTTAAAATGAAAATGTAGGGTTTGAGGAGCAAGAAAGCTGCCCACAGTAATGGAGAAATTAGGAAGAGAGGGAACTGTGTGAGAAAAGATAATGAGTTCAGTTTTGGACATTTGGAATTTAAAGGTCTATAGGATAGGCAGTTCAAGATGTCCATGATGCAGTACAAGATTGGAAATTAGGAGAAAGATTAGGTGAGGAAAAGAAGATTTTAGAATCATCATCAGAGAGATGGTAATTAAATTCATGTGAGTACATGAGAGCCCATTAAGTGGCAAAGTGGATAGAGAGCAGGGCTTGGAATCAGGAAGACTCAGCTTCTTGAATTCAAATCTGGTTAGACACTTACTAGCTGTGTGACCCTGGGCAATACTTAAGCCTGTTTGCCTCAGTTCCTCATCTGTAAAATGAACTGGAGAAGAAAATGCCAAACCACTCCAAACCACTAATCTTTGCCAAGAAAACCCTCAATGGAGTCACAAAGAGTTGGACAGAACTGATCAACAACAAAAGCTCATGAGATCAGCAAGTGCAATAATATTGGAGGCCAAGAGAAGAGGACTCAGGAAAGAGCCATTGTGCAAAGAGAAATTCTGCATGTATTCTCTAAGTTGAATCAAGAAGCAGAAAGCCTGGAAAGTCTTGGCCACATAGGCTAGTTTTGTTCTTAGAAAGCAATTAAGTTATCCTTAAGACTTGATTGTTCTGGGAACTGAGGCTTAAGCAGGTGATGTCCCATCCTGGTTGCTTAAGATATTGAAAACCTGCTACAAGGCTTAATGGACTCCCCACTATTGTTTGCCCTTTGTTCCCCAAGAGGACCAATGACTTGTGCATGAACTGGATTTAAATGAGACAGAGCTGTTCAAAGTCATCAGCCTTACTCTCTTCCAGAGTCAATGAAGTCCAGTATCAAGACAAAAGTCAAGATGACTGCCAATGTCCTGGGATGCAGTGGATGACCTTAGCCTTTCTAAATTAAGGTCATTCCCAGGTTTCAGTTTGTCTGAGGCAATGCCTGCTCGATAATTAAGGGCTAGCGGTGTGACCCTGGGCAAGTCATTTAACCTGCTTTGCCTCAGTACTCCCCCCACTGCTATGCAAGTCAATATACTCTCCTGACTGGATGCATCTCCATGGGGCATTGGAAGGTGATGGGGACCACATCCAGATGACCCAGCACCATATCCTTACTATACATCCTTTCAATGCTGTTGTTGAGTAAGCTGATTTGTTAACCACTATATCCTTTACAAGGAGGGGTACACTGAAGCTGGCTTGTACTGGATCCCAAGAGCTGATTGTTAAAATTTCAGTGTGAACATTTACACCTCAGAAATTGGAAAAAGAATACAAATCAGGGCTTGATTGATTGTTTTATTGATTGGCTAGACTTAAGAGAGTGATGGAGAAAATATTAACGAGGCAGATGAAGCTTTAAAGTGTGCCAGACAATTTTTTTTTCTTCTCAGAGAACCAGTTGTTAAACTTTTATCATTTCTCTCCTGTTTACAAGTGTCTCATTTTGTTCCAATTCTGTGCCCAAACCACTGAATTGGGGTAAATTAGACCAGCCCTAACCATAAAGATATTTATAAAATATTACACTTATAGTTCAAAATTCAGCTGGGGAAAACATAAGAATCAATAGTTCACATGACAAAGACTCCGGGATTTTAATGGGTTGCAAGTTTAACATCTATCAATAGTGTGACACTTCAGCCAAAAACCCCTCATGCCAGTTTGACTACGTAAGCATATACAATTCAGTGCAAGGCAGATAGATCCATATCCAGAGTTTTGTGTTCATTTCTGGCCATCATATTTTACAAAGGACATTGACAGTGAGGCACATTCACAAGAGAACAAGATTGTGAAAGAGACTTTGACCAATGAAACATGAGGAATGGTTGAAGGAGCTGGAAATATTTATCCTCGACAAAAGAAAACTAATAAGAAACAATAGAGGACAGTATTGAAATATTTGAAAAGTTCAGAATGTTGCTAAGGGTTTCATATTGTTGTGCCTATTCCCAGAAGGAATTGCTAAGAGCAATAAATACAAGTTAATACAAGGCCCTCTTTGGCTCGTTCTAAGGCTCTTAACCTGTGGTCTGTGTACTTGGTTTAAAAAATTATATTGTGGTAACTACATTTCAACATAATTACTTTCTTCCATAATCCCATGTATTTTATTTTATGTATTTAAAAACATTATTCTGAGAAGAGGTCCGTAGGCTTTATAAGACTGTCCAAGGTTAAGGAAACATTCTTTTCCCAAAGTAGAATGACCTAATTTATGAGCTGGTGAGTGGCCCTTCCCTGGAGTTCCTCAAAGGTAGGCTGAACAACTGCTTGTTCCATATATTGTCATATCCGTGCCTGCGTAAAAATGCCCTGTTTTAGATGCTTTCGAAAGTCTCTCAAAACCTGAGTCTGTTTCTACAGACATACTGTTAGCACAAATGTTTTACTTCCTTGCATTAGGCCATAATATAATAACAAATGAATACTTTCCTTTTTGGTTTTCCACCTAGGGCAAACCAACCAAAAGAGGTCAGATATACAAGGGTCTTCTAGCAAAGAACTCTGGCTCCATAAGACTGCATGCGTGACATAGAGCAATCTGGTGTAAGGGAAAAAATGTGTGTATTTGGTATTCCTTTGGTGTGGGAATACCAAATTCAAATCTAGCATCAGGCATGAGCTAGCCATGTTACCCTGGTCAAATCACTCACACTCTCGTAACCTTACTTTCTTCATCTATATACTGGTGATTAGAGTACCTGTAAACTTACTTCACTTAGTTGCTGTGAGTATCAAATGAGAAAAATATTTGTTAAGCACTTGGCAAACCTTAAATTCCTATAGGAAAATCAGTTATTAATACTCTCGTTATTACTGTTTTTATTTTTATTACTATTACTATATTTTTTTTATCACTAATAGTATTCTTGGTCCTTCCACAGCTACTATATTCCTAACAGTGCCATGTATATTTGTCTCTTTTTAACTCTTCTCATTCCTCTTCTGTGAAGCTATAAAGCTTATTTTTTTATTGTGAGAAATTGCAATAAACTCTTGATTTTGCCATATTAACTTCTAAAAATGCTATGCTACTGCCTTGGATCCAATTTTCTTTCTTGAAAAAAAGTACTTGATTATTCTATTGAAATTATCCCCTCTTGAAGTTTCAGAGACTATACTGCCTTCTCATTTTTCACTAAGTTGTTTAAGATATGCAGAATTTAATAGTTTTCAGTCTATAAATTCAGGAATTGGGATATTTAAAGGCCTCCCTAGTCTTAGCCTTGCATATACTAATCACAAAGATTATGAAATCTGCCTAGGGAGGGTATATTTAATATTAATTTTCCTTCTAAATCCAAGAGTGTTCCTTGGACTGCATACTGTACTTTTTGCAAACCCTTCGGCAAGATTAGGCCTGTATAATTAACTAGCACTGTGGAGTTTATGGTGCACTGAGATTATTACCCTTTAGAAAAGCCCTATTCCAATATTTCATCATGACAGAAGTGACCCTGGATTTTCAGAGGTTACACCAGCAGAGCACAAGATCTGGCCTTTTCTCAGGCTTCATGTACTTGGCCTCTCTGTCATGGTTGACCCCACAGCCACCTCCTCCTTGGATACTTTCTCTTCTTCCGTCTCTAGGTTCTTCTCCTACTCCTCTGACCACTTCTTTTAAATGTCTTTTGCCAGATCACCATCCATCTCCTAGCCTCTTAGTGTGGGTATTCTCCAGGATTTTATTCTAGGTTCTCTTCTCTTTAGGCTCCTCTCTCTTAGTGATCTCATCAGCTCCAATAGATTTATATATGAAGACTCTCGAATCTATATGTCTAGGCCTTCACTCTCTCCTGAACTGCCTACGTGCCCCATTGACTGGCTGTTGGATATTTTTTCCTACATGTTCCCTAGGTATGTCAAACTCATTCTCCCCACCCCAAATTTTAGGGAGATATTTCCCCTCTACAAATTCCTGGGAAACTTCACTTTGTAAATTTATGAAACATCCTTCCTCCCTTATAAAACAGAGACTTGGGTTCATTATTTATTATTCATTTTTATCTTCAGTTTCCTCCTTTGTAAAATGAAGATTCTAATAGCATTATCTCTCAGGGTTGTTACTAAGACAAAATGAGATAACATATGGAAAGAACTTCGAGAGCCTTAAAGTGCATAAGTGAGGGTAGTGTTTTTGTTATTACTGTGGTTATCATCATTGTTATTATTATATTGCTAAAGGCTAATCCTTTTGCTTTAGGAGGAGAGTGGAAAGTACCCAAAAGGAGAGTTAGGATACTCTAGGATACTTTAGGATTTGTTCTTTTTCTCTGAAATAAGGAACATGCAGAAGAGCATAAAAACAGGACCCTTGTTTTCTTTCCTGATTTTGTGGAGAGCTCTCCTACCTTTTTCCTACTTCATTATTTATTTTTACCTAATGCAAATAATGAAGTTCTTGAAGACACATGCTATGTCTATTTGCATATGTTGAACAGAACCCAGTGAATTTTTAAAATTCAACTTCATTTTTTTTTTTCAGTTGAAAATCTGCCTTCTTTTCCTCACTCTCTGAGAAAGAAAGAAAAACAAAACCCCTGCTATAAACATGTATAGTCAGGCAAAAATATTCTCTCCTTGTGTGTGTGTGTGTGTGTGTGTGTGTGTGTGTGTGTGTGTATGTATGTGTGTGTGCGCGTATATGCACATAGCACATAGAGATAGAGATCTATATTGATATATCTATATAGATATCGATATATCTATATTTCTCTACATATCTATATTTACACACATATAAACACATTCCATTTCTCTTTATATAAAGAGAATTTACATATATATTATATATGCATACACACATTCCATTTCTTTTAATTGCCAAATCTGATGGGCTTTTCTCAATCTTTATTCTTCTTGACCTCTCTGCAGTATTTGACATTGCTGATCTCTCCCTACTCCTAGATTCTCATTCTCTTTTCACTGGTTTGCTGAAAACAATGTAAGTATGTCTCCTGTGGAGTGAAGTGGGAGGGAATTTCCTATACCTCCAAAAAATTGGAAATGGAATTTTCTAAACTATTTAAAATTTGTCCAGATGAAGAATTTCACTGGGTCTTGAGTCTTTTTAAAAAAATTTAAAAATTCAATTTATTCCAATTAGTTTGCAAGAATAATTGATTGACTTTAAGAGAAGATGGACATTTACTAGTCAAATTTCCAAATTTCCAAAAAAAACCCCAACAAAACCCTTTCACATAAATGGTGAATGGGATGGAAAAATTACTATCATGATTTAGTAACCACAGCCAGTGATGTCCTCCATTTGGATCTACCAATCTTTGTGAAGGATCTTTTTAAACCGTGACAATGATTCAAACCAAGTATTAAAATAAATTGAATTTAGAACTAGACTTTCTGATCACCATATCACAAAGTGTTAAACCAAGACTTTCAAAAATGAATGCTTGATCAGATTGTTCTACAAAAAGGTTTTCATATCATTAATGAATGAAATATTGTATTATTTCATTTTTAACCCAAAGTTTTAAATTTCTATGTTATATAAACTATATTACATATTTATTAGTAATGTATGTATGTACATTCTAAATAATTAAATATATTAACATCTGTGATTGAAAATTTTTGATGATCAAAAATATTTGAAGCCCATTGCTTTAAATTGTTTTAAATAGTCACTCATAGTAAAACATTTTAAAAATTCTTTATTTTTTTTAATGCAATTTATTTATTTAACATATTTGGTTTTCAGCATTGATTTTCACAACATTTTGAATTACAAATTTTCTCCCCATTTCTACCCTCCCCCCCACTCCAAGATGGCTTATATTCTGGTTGCCCTGTTCCCCAGTCAGCCCTCCCCTCTATCATCCCCCCTCCCCTCTCATCCCCTTTTCCCTTCCTTTCTTGTAGGGCAAGATAAATTTCTACGCCCCATTGCCTGTGTATCTTATTTTTTAGTTGCATACAAAAACTTTTTTTGTTTTTGAACATCTGATTTTAAAACTTTGAGTTCCAAATTCTCTCCCCTCTTCCCTTCCCACCCACCCTCCCTAAGAAGTCAAGCAATTCAACCTAGGCCACACATGTATTATTATGTATAACCCTTCCACAATACTCATGTTGTGAAAGGCTAACTACATTTTGCTCCTTCCCAACCCATCCCACTTTATTGAATTTTCTCCCTTGAACCTGTCCCCTTTCCGAAGTGTTTGTTTTGATTACCTCCACCCCCATCTGCCCTCCCCTCCATCATCCCACCCCCCCCCCCCCACCTTTTATTTTTTTTTTATCTTCCTCCCTCTTCTTTCCTGTGGGGTAAGATACCCAGCTGAGTATTTATGGTATTCCCTCCTCAGGCCAAATCTGATGAGAGCAAGGTTCACTCATTCCCCCCTCACCCGCCCTCTCCCTTCCTCCCATAGAACTGCTTCCTCTTGCCACCTTTATGTGAGATAATCCACCCCATTCTATCTCTCCCTATCTCCCTCTCTCAGTATGTTACTCTCTCATCCCTTAATTTCATTTTATTTCTTTTAGATATCTTCCCTTCATCTTCAACTCACCCTGTGTCTGCTCTCTCTCTTTTACATATATATATATATATATATATACATAAACACACACATATATATACACATACATACATATACACCTAGATATATACATACATACCCATTCACTTATATGTATACATAAACATATATATATACACATATATATATATATATATATATATATATGCATATTCCCTTCAACTACCCTAATACTGAGGTCTCATGAATCATACTCATCATCTTTCTATGTAGGAATGTAAACAAAACAGTTCAACTTTAGTAAGTCCCTTGCAATTTCCGTTTCTTGATTACCTTTTCATGCTTCTCTTGATTCTTGTGTTTGAAAGTCAAATTTTCTATTCAGTTCTGGTCTTTTCACTGAGAAAGCTTGAAAGTCCTCTATTTTATTGAAAATCCATATTTTGCCTTGGAACATGATACTCAGTTTTGCTGGGTAGGTGATTCTAGGTTTTAATCCTAGTTCCATTGACCTCCGGAATATCGCATTCCAAGCCCTTCGATCTCTTAATGTAGAAGCTGCCAGATCTTGGATTATTCTGATTGGGTTTCCACAATACTCAAATTGTTTCTTTCTGGCTGCTTGCAGTATTTTCTCCTTGATCTGGGAGCTATGGAATTTGGCAACAATATTCCTAGGAGATTTCTTTTTGAGATATATTTGAGGAGGCAATCGATGGATTCTTTCAATTTCTATTTTGCCCTAGAATATCAGGGCAGTTCTCCTTGATAATTTCCTGAAAGATGGTATCTAGGCTCTTTTTTTGATCATGGCTTTCAGGTAGTCCAATAATTTTTAAATTATCTCTCCTGGATCTATTTTCCAGGTCAGTGGTTTTTCCAAGGAGATATTTCACATTGTCTTCCATTTTTTCATTCCTCTGGTTCTGTTTTATAATATCCTGATTTCTCATAAAGTCACTAGCTTCCACTTGCTCCAATCTAATTGTTAAAGTAGTATTTTCTTCAGTGGTCTTTTGGACCTCCTTTTCCATTTGGCTAATTCTGCCTTTCAAGGCATTCTTCTCCTCATTGGCTTTTTGTAGCTCTTTTGCCATTTGAGTTAGTCTGTTTTTTAAGGTGTTGTTTTCTTCAGTGTATTTTTCAGTATTTTTTTGGGTCTCCTTTAGCAAGTCATTGACTTGTTTTTCATGGTTTTCTCGCATCCTTCTCATTTCTCTTCCCAATTTTTCCTCTACTTCTCTAACTTGCTTTTCCAAATCCTTTTTGAGTTCTTCTATGGCCTGGGGCCAGTTCATGTTTTTCTTGGAGGCTTTTGTTGTAGGCTCTATGACTTTGTTGTCTTCTTTAGGCTGTGTGTTTTGGTCTTCTTTGTCACCAAAGAAAGAATCCAAAGTCTGAGACTGAATCTGGGTGCGTTTTCGCTGCCTGGCCATATTCCCAACCAACTAACTTGACCCTTGAGTTTTTCAGTGGGGTATGACTGCTTGCAGACTAACGAGTTCTATGTTCTACGTTTGGGGGGGAGGTGCCAGCTCTGTCAGAGCCGCACTCCTCCTTCTCCAAGGACCCCCAGTCCAGACTGGACTTAGATCTTCAGCAGGCTGTTGCACTCCTGCTCTGATCCGCCACTTAATTCCTCCCACCAGGTGGGCCTGGAGCTGGAAGTAACAACAGCTGTAGCTGCCCCACCTCTGCTGCCCCTGGGGCTGGAAGCCGAACCTCGAACTCCTTCCACTCCCGCAGCTTTTCCCACTAACCTTCTCCGCAGTCTTTGGTGTTTGTGGGTCGAGGGGTCTGGTAACTGCCGCAGCTCACATATTCAGGGCGCTAGGGCCCCCTCCGCCCGGCTTCTGGTCTGGATCGTCCACGCCGCTCAGGCTGGGCTCTACTCCACTCCGTTCCCAGCTCCCAGCTCCGTGTGGAATAGACCTCACCCAGAGACCATCCAGGCTGTCCTGGGCTGGAGCCCTGCTTCCCTCTGCTGTTCTGTGGGTTCTGCCGTTCTAGAATTGGTTCAGAGCCATTTTTATAGGTTTTTGGAGGGACTCGGGTGGAGCTCACTCTAGTCCTTGCTTACCAGCCGCCATCTTGGCTCCGCCCCCCGAAAAATTCTTTACTTTAAATATTAGCTTGGGTATTGAGTAGAGTACAGGTTGTGTAGTTAGGAAGAACTGAGAATAAATTTCTGTGATACAAGTTATATAGCAATAAACAAATCACTTAATCTCTTTGAAGTTCAGTTTTCTCATTTGTAAAAATGGGGATAAAAATAACCTGAGATCTCCTCACAGAGTTGTTGTAAGGTTCAACTAAAATATGTATGGAAATACCACCCAAACTTTAAATTGCCATATAAATATCTATTATCATTATGTCTATATCTATTATTATTATAATTAATTGTAATAGTTTTGAAGCTATGGCTTTAGTTTCTTGCTAATTCTCTGGGGTTTTCTAAGTATATCATCACGGCACCTGCAAACAGGGTTTTTTTTTTTTTTGGTGCTTACTTTAGCTTCATTCTCCTGCCTTGTCAGAGTTAATATTTTTAGGATGATGTTAATAGGTGGCAGAAGGGTATCCTTATCTCTTATCTCTGTTTGTATTGGGATGGCACTATGGATTCATAGAAATTTTTGTTCCATAGGAAAATGGAAGTGACAGTATGAAAACTCAAGGATGACAATTCTGTCTTGCTTCAACCCCAGAAAAGAGCACAGACAAGCAGTAGACACTGAGGATAGTTTTGCCTATAAAACAAAGGCAGTTATGTACTTGATGTTCTATGTAGCCTTGTTAGATTATACTGAGCATCTAGAGGTAAAGTTCTTTTCCTGTTGGTGGAGCCTCTGTAACTTGTGATTTTCCACAGATATATGGAATAAAAATAACCAACTTGAGAGGTTCCTACCTTTGGGATTTTTTTCCTACTACAAAAGTGTCAAACTCATGTCTATTACAGAGCATTCTATTGCATGTTGGATAGTCTGATGCTTAAAAGTTTCTCTTAATGTGAAGAAGTGGGAATCTGTTTAGTAAATACAATGCAAAACACCTGCACATAATGCCCACTAATGATAGTTTCCTAGATCCAGAGCTCAAATTGTAGGGAGTTGAGAGTGGATGAATGCCATTTCCCCTTGTTAAATTGATTCAGTTAATTTATATGACAGAGCAGAAATTAAAGAAATCTCCCCCATGTGAAGTGTTTGTCATCCCTTCTGGGAACCTGCCCATAGCCCATGTAAGGAGAAGAGTACAGTTTCATCACCTGTAACAAATTAAAACCCAGGATGCCACATGAAAACATTAGAGGTTTATTGTTTGTTTTGTTTTGATATCTTCCTAAGTAGTATGATTCAACACTCACTTTCCCATTAAATCCCAGGTAGCCTGAGGTCCTGTCCTGTTGTTGCTTTCTAAAAATTTTTGCGAAAAATATGTGGGCACGAGGAAGAAATATTGAATACGTTGATATTCATCTGATTTCATTTATTTGATGACATTCGTATTTGACACTGATACATTAATAGGGCTTTGAAACTGTGATTTAAAGCACATCCAACCAAGGTGAAGAACTGTAATTTGTCAATTATTCCTTTGTGATGAAGAGGCAAATGGAAATCCCAAGTTACAGCTGTAGCTTGAAGTACATTGTGTGGATGTTTCATAGAGTAAAAAAAGTATTATGAATATAAAGATCGGGGTGATGAAGCATGGGAGACAACATGACTATGAGAAAGAATGTCACCTGGGAAGTTGCTCAAGGACAAAACCAGGGAACACCTGATCTTCTTATGTTCCTGGAGCCATTATTCCCCTCAATCTCTATCAAAACAAATTCATCACCTCCTTGTCCAAACCTTGCCTGTCTTCTAAACGGTCACATGTCTGTTCAGTACACTACTATCCTCCCCATCACCCCAGCTGCGTATAATCTTGGAGCCGTTCCTGCCTGTTCCCTTTTTCACATCCCACACATGGATTCATAGAAATTTCTGTTCCGTAGGAAAGTGGGAGTGACAGCATGAAAACTCAAGGGTGACAATTCTGTCTTGCTTCAACCCCAGAAAAGAGCACAGACAAGCAGTAGACACTGAGGATAGTTTTGCCTATAAAACAAAGGTAGTTTTGCACTCCAGGTCTTGATAGGAGGCCAAGTTCTATCAATTTTATTGCCATAACAACTGTCATATCCTTTCCCCTTCTCTCCATTCACAAGAACACCAGGCCCTCCTGATCTCTTGCCTGGACCATGGTAATAGCCCCCTAATTGGTATCTTTGCTTCCATCTCTCCATTTTCCAATCCATCATTTGCTCAGCTGCCAAAATAATATTACTGAGGCATAGCTCTGAGCATATCCTCCTCCCCTCAAAAATGTTAAATGACTTCCTATTATTTATTGCCTCTAGGATAAAATGCAATCTTATCTGTCTGGTCTTTAAGGCCTTCTACAATCTGGTTCCAACCTGCCTTTTATATCTTATTTCACTTTACTTGGTCTTCATGTAGGGGTAACGTCATTTAAAATTTTTTATAACCAAGGCTCCATACAGTGCTAGAAATATAACAGGCACTTACTAAATACTTGTTGATTGATTGACTGATGTATTTTACGTGCTAGCCAAAGGGGACTGCTAGCTGTTTCCCAAACTCCTCATTCCATCCAGCTCCTACCTATATACACCGTATTTCTACACAAGCCTTGAAAGGGTACTCTTCTCATTTGTGTTTCTCAGAATCTGTATCTTTCATCCCAGATCAGGGCATGTTCCATCTCATCTGGGAAGCCTTTTCTAATTCTCTTATTGTTACCTTGTATGGGGTGCCTTGTATATCTTAATGCAGTTTCAAGTTAGTAAAACCATATCCGTTCTACAGCTTTACTTAGCATTTACCTCACAGAGTTGTGGTGGGGCCCTATTGAAATAATATCTGTAAAGAACTTTGCAGACCTTACCTATATAAAAGTTTAGCTATTTGTACAATTATTGTTATTGTTTTTATTATTCATCTGGGTACCTATTTATATCCCCTGGTAGAAATTAAAGTCTTTGATGGCAGGGAACAGCTTATTTATATTGTATTGTATTGTATTATACTATGTTATATATTATACCATATCATTATAATCATATATTCCTAGCACTGATGACTACAACAGGGTCCTAAATTTGATTACAGAAGGTCCCCTTCAAAATCTTAAATTTAGAACCAGAAGGAAGTTACAGCTCAGTTAGTCCAGCCTTCTTATCTTACAGATGAGGAAACCAAGACAAAGAGCTAAATGCCTTGTCCCTTGGATTTGAAGTGAGAATTAAAGGAAGGGAGGATGTATTGGAGGAGCTTGCCCTGTCAAAGGGCAGAGAGAGAAACCTTAGTGTGGAGTCAAATCAATTCTTCTTTCATCATGCGGCAAACACGTCCTAGAGGAGCAAAGAATAACTAAAATTACTGAAGTCCTTAGCTCTGAGTGAATCCACCCAATTTTTGACTGATAGACCTTTTCTTCCCTATTAAAAAAAAAGATCAATACTGCCTGATTTTCAAGTTAAAATTTATCACCCAAAGCTCCTGCGCTGTTGCTTCAAACATGCTACAGCATGCACTGAATCTGAACCGTGTCACAGCATATCTAAATGAATATTATATGATAATGAACTGTTCACCAATCTCCAAAGAGGTATCATGATTTACAAAACTGCGGGGGTAGGCCATTAAGAATTGTGGAACCCTACTACCCATTCCTGGACAGTCTACAATGGTTTTAAGAACTTTGGCAGGGCGCATCATCTGGCAAAGTTACCTGAAAACAGGAAGGTATACTGGTCTTAGGGACAGAAGAAGTTAGTCTAAAGCCTCGTTTCTTTGCCATGGTGGAAAGAATACTACAGTCAGAGATCCCAATCAAATCATTGAACCTTTCTGAGCCCTGATTTTCTCATTTGTAAAGTGAGGATCACACTGGCAGTAATTTTAAAATGGCGATAATATTCATTGTATGATCTACTGTGCAAGGTAACTGTGGGGAAAGCACAAAATGCTTTAGAGATGAGTCTCCAGCACCCTGAGGCTTTAAAACCTTCTTGTTGCTTTGAAAGATTTTTCCATGTGAAACATACATTCAGGATCATGTCACCTTTCCGAGGTTGAGGCTAAATTTGGAAAGAAAAGTATATCTGTTTAATTTGACTTGTCCTGATTGTTTTTCTCTTGCCCTACCACCCAGAAATCTCCTTCTGAACAGAGAAAGTCTAGGACCCAGAGAGAAAAATAGCACTGGATTTCAGGATCAGAAGACCTGCGCTGGCAGCCTAACTGTGTTTTTAACACCTGTGCGATCTTGGGCAGATTACTTGATTTCTGGGAGAAATAGTTTACTCATCCCGACCTCACGTAGACTATGGGAGCATGAAGTGATCTAGTCCAAATCCTTTATTTTACAGATGAGAGAACTGAGGCCTAAAGGCATTTACCCAGTTACACAAGTTGAGGGTGATATGAACTCAAGTCGTCTGGTTCCTCCAGTACATCGTGGTTTGAACAGTTATCTCTCCCAGGAGATTATGAGAGCTTTTCTTGGGATGTCCCCTGCTTAGCGCAGTGCCTGACACACCGCAGGCTCTTAATAAGTGTTTATTGACTGGCTGACAAATCCCACACCCTTTCCAATGCTCCAGGACCTTTCTGAAGTCCCTTCCTTCTCTATACTGCCATTCTGTAATTCTAAGGGGCCGGTAGAAGCAGGAAGGAGAGACAGTGCAGGGGCACCGTCAGCCTATCCCGGCTCCTACAAGACATTCAATCTAGGGTCACGCCCATTTGATCCCGCTCACTTCTGGGCCCATAGACAGTTCCCCCGAGGGCGGGGATGGGTCGGAGCCGGAGAACCGGAGCCCGCCGATTGGGTGGTAGCTCCCTTCGGCCCCTCCTAAGCGGACTCTGCCGGGGAAGCTTTGGGGCGGAGCTCAGGGCGCGGGAGATTTGACCGAGAGGCGCGCGGAGGTTCCCGGGCCAGGCACAGCTGCCCCAGCCGTTGTAGCTTTCACCAGGTGGGCCGGCAGTGCCGCTGGGGAGGAGAGCCAACCAGGGCGATGGTGGAAGGGCCGGGATGCGCACTGAATGCAGAGAAAATCCGGGCCCGGGTGCACCCGGGTCAGGCGGTGACCGGTGTACGAGGAAGCGCGTTGCAGCCACCCGGGGCACCCTGGCCCCCAGCGGCTTGCCCCGGGGCACAGGCATCCTCTCCCTGGGTAAGTTTACTCTGCTTCCATGAGGTTGAAGAGGCAGAACCGTAAATTTAGGGTTATAAGAGACCTTTGAGCTCATCTAGTCCTGCTCCTCCCCTCTTTTACAGATGAGTAATTTGCCCGAGGTCCCCCAGATAGTAATTGGCAGAATCAACATTTGAACTCAGGTCCTTTAACTCCAAAGCAAACTTTATTCCTATCTACTGTCCTAAAAGAAGAAAGTGAAAGTAAAGGGCCACCCTGGCCTAGTGCCCTCTTCTAGGAGAGTGCGCTACTTCCCGCAAGTTCAGACTTGCAAAATCCCGGTCCTTGCGGCACGCACAGTTTCCAGTGTTTGCTACTGTTGCCCAGGGGACTCAGCCCCAGCCTTGTTTGTTCCCAAAGTTGTTCCGGAAATTCTGTCTCCGCTTGAACTTTCCGACTCTGCTTGGCAACCGAAGCTGCTTCAGCCTCCGGCATCTTCTGTAGGTGTATTTCCATGAGTTAACGCGTGGTCTTTGTGGCAAGATCATAGCTTTAGAGTGGGGAGGGCTCTTGGGGGAGGGGGGTCATCTAATTCATCCCTGTCATTAGCACTTTAGGAAAATGAATGAAGCGCACAGAGTTTAAGTGATTGCCGTAGTCACACAGGTAACAAAGGTCATAGCTAGGATTTGAACTGAGGTCCTCAAAGGCCAAAACCAGGGTTCTTTTCCAGTGTACCAGGTACTTTATTGCGTAGATTATTAGAGTAAGAATGGGCCTTAGACAGTATCCTCAAATTGCCTTGTATTTATTTTGGTATATTTTTGTTTAAACTTGTAAATGCCCTCTTCAGCAACACAATATGAGCTCCTTGAGGACTGCTTCATTTTGTCTGCACCTAACACAGTTTCGATGCATATTAGACATTTCATAAATGCTTTTTAACTGATTGATCTAATGGGTACTGATGAGTGATAGGGCCAGGATTCCTACTCAAGACCTTTCTTGTAGAACCATAAAGAGTACAGAAGGATCTTTGAGATGACATAGGCTCATTTTGCACGTGAAAAAACTGAGGGCAGAGAGAAAGGAAGTTACTTGGCCAAGATGACACAGCTAAGTGGTATGGTAGAGTGTTGGAATTAGAAGACCTGAAGCTTCACAGTGGGCCTCAGTTTCCCCATCTATAATGTAAGCAGGTTAGAAGGTGATTTCTGAGGTTCCCTTTAGTTATAAGGGTCTGTGATGTGTGAAGTGGCCTTGGGAACAGTGGCTTATTTCTCTGCTCTCTTCCTCCCCTTTTTCAGTTGATGGATACACTTACTTTGAAGCTTTCAACTATAATTTCCCTTTTCTGCTTCTCTTAATGTTCCACAACTCTACAACTGATATATATTTCACACCTAATATGTAACACTTCAAATGCATACCAGAGGCTTAGTTCAATTTTCCACTCATCACAATTTTGCATTCTAATAAATATCTCTGGGGATTTCTACTTCCCTGAAGTGAGGTTACCATCTTTTTTATTTATTTATTTTTAATTTGCCTTAGCACAGCTATTACTTCTCGCTTTGTGATGCACTAGCATTCATTGAAGATGAGAGGGCATTCCTTTGGTAACAACTTGGAGTCTGTTCTCCAAAGATTGTTTGAGCCATCCAGCAGAAGAGCCTCCAGGAGGTATGGCTCCATGAGTGTTACTGGATGGCTTTCACGTGGTAGTATACATTAATTCTGACTGCACAACTTTCATTTTGGGCCTAGAAGGGAAAGGAAAACAGCCAACCATGAAAAGTAGCATATTTTCTCCTCCCTCTCCACCTCTCCCCTGCCCCCCACCCCAGCTTTAAAGAAATTCATTCAACAAATATTTACTGACCATCAATTATGTGCCCTGTACTAAGAGGAATCCAGCCAAGCATCTCAAGAAATCAGTCTACTGGCTTCCCTGGCTCCCTTCAAGTCCCAGCTAAAATCCCTCTTTCTACTAGAAGCTTTTCCTAATCCCCTCCTAATGCTAGTGCTTTCCTTCTTTTGACTATCTCCAATTTATCTTATCTATAACTTATTTGTACATAGTTTGCATCTTCTCTCCCCCATTAACTCCTGGAGAGGGGACTGTCTTTTGCATTACTTTCTCTTCTAGCACTTCATGCATAAGTAGGTAAAGAAATGGAATAAGTTTTGTGTCTTTAACTTTTTGTCTTTTTTGAGGAGGAGGTTATCCTTAAGTGGGAAGTTTTATCCTAATGTTAGAGCTGAAAAATCATCAGTTGAATCAAACCTCTAATTTTTTTGATGAAGAACCTGGGAGAATTAAAGTGATTTGCTAGAAGAGACTTAAGAGGTGATCTACCTCAAACTCCTCATTTTAGAGATGTGGAAACTGAGGTCCAGAGGATTGAAATGATTTGCCCAAGGTCATGTTGGAAATAAATGACAGAACCAGGTTTGAAATTAGGTTTTCTGACTCCAAGTTCAAGTCTAATAATAAAATTCATAAGTGGCAGATTCAGGACTCCCAACCCAGGTCTTTTGACTATAATTAATGATAAAATAATGATAGCTAGCATTTATATAGAATTTAATGTTTACAAAGCACTTTACAAATATTATCTCCTTTTGTCCTCACAACAATCCTGGGAGGTAATACTATTTTCCATTTTATACATGGGGAAACTGAGGCAGGCAGCAGTTAAAAGACTTGCCCAAGGTCACACCAGCTAAGATAATGCCAGAGGCTGGATTTGAATTCCTGTCTTCCCAACTCCAGGCCCAACACTCTATCCACTGGCCACTAGTGTTTTGTTTTCTACACCATCCAGTTTCCTTCCTGTGAGTGATATGTGTGCTTTTTTTTTTTCTTAGAGTGTTCTTAAGACTCTCTTTCTGGTTTGGTCATAAGAGCCTAGATTTAAAGCTGGGAAAGACCTTAGAAATCATCTTGGCCAACTCATTTTTATAGATGAGGAACCTGAGCCCCTATGTATTCCTGTTTATAGCAACAATCAAAAACAATTTATTAACTGCATACTATGTTTTAGGCTTTATGGCAAGCATGGATGATACAAAGAAAAGGCAGGAATAGCCCTTGCCCTCAAGGAACTTACAGTCTATTGGGAGGGTACATATATTGCCTCAAAAGGTATGGATGTTTATTTATATCTCTCTCTTAATAAATTGTGTGTGTATGTGAGTGTGTGTGAGAGAGGTCTATGTATTGTCTCAAAAGATACAGGTATCTATTTGCATCTCTCTTAATAAATAGATTTATATGTGTGTGTGTATGTGTGAGAGAGTGAGAGAGGGAGAGGGAGAGAGAGAGAGAAAGAGCGAGCTCACACATACAAGACAAATATATATAGAGTAGATGGAAGGTAGCCTTAGTTTTCCAGATAACACACAGGGGGCACTGGAGTTTCTGGACTCCAGCCTCTTAACAGTTACACTCTTGATCTGGTCAGACGGGAAGGACAGGAAGACAGCTTTGGAGGAGTTAATAATTTTATTTTATTCTAGGCTAGTCTTTACAAGAGGGAGTTGCTGATAATGGGAGCACCAGCTCCTATAGCGTTACCTAATCGCCCTTCTTGCAGGGGCCATCACCCAGGTGAAAAGGGATGGGGATTGAATTAGGATGGTAGCTTTGTGAGTGGAAGAAATGTGATATATGCAAGAGATCTTACAAAGGAAGTATTACAGGATTAGGCAACTGATTATATATGTGGGGTGAGCAAGGGAGAGGAATCAAGGATGATGCCTAGGCTATGTACCTGGGTGACAGAAAGATGGGAAGTTCAGAAGATCACAGGACTTTGGGGCAAGGATAGTGAGTTCTGTTTTACACATGATAAGTTTGAGATGGGACATCTATTTTGAAATGTCTAGTAGTCAGCTGGTGACTGGAGATTAGGAGACAGACTAGTTCTAGATAAATATGTCTGGGAATCATTTCCATTGAGATGATAATCGAACCCATACATGTATTCTTGTTTATGGATTAAATCAATATTTTTTTCCTCCTAAATATCACTTCTCTGATTTCTAAACAAAATAATCTTTCAAACCAACAACCATGTTAATTGCTAGGGAAACAAAGATAAAAATGAAACAGAATCTATTCTCAAAGAGTTTATGGTCTACTGCAGTGAAGGGGAGGAATGTGGAATAAGGATGGAGAGACTGATTGTAGACAGATTGTGGTTAAAAAGTTTGTTTTTCACATTGTCTCCCATTGTAAAAAGTAAGCAAGGTCCTGTGATTATATCCCCAACATAGTGATTGGAACAGAATAAGCATTTTAGAAATACTTGTTGACTGCCTGACTAAATAGGAGACCATTGAAGTTTTGGGGTATTTTGGGTGGGGGGAGTGGGTTGAAGGTAATGGATAATCAAAATTTTTTCCTATGAAGATTATTGTCACCTATGTCAAAACTATATTAGAGTGGGGAGAGACTAGTGGCATGGAGAACCTGAAGAGATTTTAATGTGGCTATTAACATTTTGCATTTCCTCCTTCGAAAATTATCTGCTATGTCCTTTGACCAGTTTTGCATTGGATAGTGCATGTTACTCTTATAGAAATGACAAGTCCTTTTAAATTCTAGATGTCAGATCCCAATCTTTCTCAGCTGAGGCCCCTCCTCCTTCATTCAGCATGAACTCCCTCTCCTTCCCTTCTCTTTCAGAATCCCTTTAACGATGTCGTTCCCCGACTCTATCCTCGTCTCCCCCAGTGTCTGACAATGACCTGCCTCTTCTCCATGCGAAGCCCAGTCCTTCTACGTGTATGCTTGATCCTGTTCTCTTTTATTCCCTTGGGGATTTTTTCCTGTCATCCTTTTTTTTTTTTTTTAACAATCATCCCCAGTCTTCACCCTCTCTATCTTCTGTTTCCTTCCTTACTGTCTTAAAAAACATCCACATCTTCCTAATCAGTAAACAGCCTTCCATAGATCTTAAAACCCTCTTAAGCTGTTGTCCTGGGTCTCTCTTCCCTTTCACAGATTCCTAGAAAAACCTGTCTACACTTACTTTCTCATTCGCTTCTAAAATATCTGTAATTTGGCTTCCGACCAGATTATTCAGCTGAAACTGTTCTCTCTCACATTACTAGTGATCTCTTACTTGCTAGATCTAATGGCCTTTTTTTTATTCAGTCTTCTTCCTTCTGGGCCTATTTGCTGCATTTGACTCTTTGCACCAACTCTCCTCTTGGATATTCTCTCTTTTCTGGGTTTTCTTAATGCTCTTCTCACTTGGTTTTTCTCTTGCCTGACTCTTCCTCCTCAGTTTCCATTTAGCTCATTCATATCCTAACTGTGGGGGCAGCTAGGTGGCACAGTGGATAGTGTTGGGTTTGGAGGCAGGAAGACTATTCTTCCTGAGTTAAAATCTGGCCTCATAAACTTACTAGCTGTGTGACTCTGGGCAAGTCACTTAACCCTGTTTGCCTCAATTTCCCCATCTGTAAAATGAACTGGAGAAGGAAAAGGCAAACCATTCTAGTATCTTTACCAAGAAAATCCCAGTTAGGATTACGCAGAGTTAGACACAACTGAAATGACTGAACAGCACCCTCAAAACTCTCTCCTGGATGCCTTCTCACTTCTCTCTGTAATTTCTTTCTGGGTAACCTCAGCAACTCCCATGGTTAGCTTCATCTCTTCAACTTCATCTTCTTCATCTCTTCACCAATGATTCACAGATCATAGTAGTCAGCCCTAGTCTGTCTCCTGAGTACTAGTCAACATTTCAAACTGGATGTCCTAAAGATAACGCAAACGCAGCACATTTTAGACTGGATCTTTTCCCCCTAAATCTTCTCTTCTAAACTTCCCTATTTGTGTTGGTGGCACCACAATTCTTCAGAACCCCCAAGTTTTTAACCTTAGCATCATGTGGTACTCCTCTGACTTCCTCATCCCACATAGCAAACAGTTGCTGTGTCTTTACCATGTCAAACTCAACATCTTTCACGACTCAAATCTCCTTACTCGTAGTCACCAGGACCTGACCACTTCTCACCTAGACTGTCCCAGTGGCTTCCTAATTCATCTCCTTGCCTCAAGTCTTTCCTCTATTGTAATCCATCCTCCACACTGGTGCCCAAGAGATTTTCCTTAAGCCCACAGTTGGCTATCATTCAGCTACTTTTTAAAAATTAAATTACATTTCTTTCAATTAACAAAACTATTTTTTTTCTTCCTCTCACTCCATATTTTAAAAAAAACACCCAAAAACCTTTTAACAACTATGCATAGTTGTTATGGGGCCGAGTTAGAGCCGAGCCCTGCCCTCCTCGGACCTCCACGCCCAGGGCCTGCTGAGATTAACTCAGGGCTCTGAGATGTGGGTGGAGCCAGGAGGAAGGGTCTTGCCTTTGTTGCCTCCCTAGCAATTGCAGGTCTTTGCCCGGACCTGCTTGAGCACATGGAACTTCCGGTTCTTTGCCTGGACTGCCTGACCACAGGGAGCTTCGGGTTAACGAGGGAAGAGAAGGGGAGGAGAGTAGGCAGAGTTGGGGCAGTCTTAGTCCCCAGGTGTCTTGATTTTACCTGTTCTTTCACCCACATAACCAAGGAATGTACCTACATCACTAAAGATATAAAAATGCTGCTTGCTGAAATAATAAATGGAGTCACTCAACACCTTCGGCTCCCGCCCCATTCATTGTCAGCGAGATCAGGCCTTTTGCTAGGCAAAGGCCTGGGTGTGGGGGGCTCAGACCCCCACGATTTGGTTGTGAGGCCGGGGACTCGCAACACATAATCAAGAAAAACTTCCCCATTTAGCCACGTCCAAAAAATTATGTCTCATTCTGCAAACAGTCCATTACATTCTTATCTTGGAAATGAGGCCCTTATCAGAGAAACTTGCTGCAATTGGGGCACACTTTACTACTTAAGGGACTCCAATGCTCTCTATTGCCTCTAGGATAAACCATAAATCAGTCTGTTTGTCAAGAAACAGTTCAGTCCTTTCTAAGCGCATATGTAATATTTCATGCCTATGCTCCTTCACCCTACCTCTTTAACAAAAGAATGGCAGAGAATTTTCTCATCCTTTGTCTTGGGGCCGTGCTTGGAGGCCTGTACTTTCAGAATATCTGTTTTAGCAGCTGAGCAGATGATGAATTGGAGAGAGGGGAGACTAGAGGTCAGGAAGCCAGTTAAGAGGCTTTTGCTTATTATTGGCATTTGGGGTTTATTCAATATTGGCTATTATATACTTCCCCTGCCAGAGAGATTCCATCCATTTGAATTGGGCTCCTATGAGATGATTAGAGGGCAGCCCAACCTGGTACTCAGGCCTTACTAATGATTACTCAACTATTATCATGTCACCTATAATGTGGTAATGAGATAGCCCAAAGAAGTCAAACCCCACAGACAAGAGGAAATAAACCTAAATGGTGCTGGGAGGGACTTAGCTGAGAAAATAAGAAGTGATTACCTCATTGGGAAACTAGGATGGATCACAGAAGTTAAAACTGTAAATCTACTTCTCTTTTAAAAACTAGAGTTTAAAACAAATGTTCAGTTAGAATCCCTGAATTTTCAGTACAGTCTTAAATATTTTTTTCTCTGACTTTTCATTTTCTGGTCCTTTTGATCTGAAAGATAATCTTTGGTAAACCATAATGAATGGAAAGATGTTTTTGTGGAAAGATGAACTTCAAAACATGGCAAGTTTTATCTACCTCAGGCAAGATCATGTTAGTGTAATAGAAAGTATTTATTAAGTACCTACTGTGTGCCAGGCATTGTGCTAAGTGCCGGAGGTACAACGAAATGCAAGAGGCAATCTGTTCCTTGGAGGAGACAATATGTAAACAGACATGTACAAACAAGCTACATATAACATAAATAGGAACTAATCAACAGGCAGAAGCAATTAGAATTAAGAGGGATTGGAAAAGGCTTCCTGTAGAAGATGGGACTTTAGCCGTGTTGAAGGAATCCAGGGAAGCCAGGAGGTAGAACTGAATAGGGAGAACATTCCTAACATGGGAAACAGCCACTGAAAATGCCTAGAACCAAATGCCTGATTCAAGGAATAGCAAAGAGGCCAGTGTCACTAGATAGAGGATTACTTGGCAGGGTAGAAGGTGTATGAAGACTAAAAGGGTAGGGGAGGCCAGGCCACAAACGGCTTTGAATGCCAAACAGAATTTTATATTTGATCCTGGAGGTAATAGAGGACCAGTGGAGTTTTTGGAGAAGGAAAGTGACTTTGTCAGACTTAGGATCTAGGAAAATCACTTTGGTAGCTGAATGGAGAGTGGCTTGAGACTTGTGGCAGAGAGACCAACCAATAGACTATTTTAATAGTACAGGTATAAGGCTATTAGGGCCTGCACTAGGGTGTTAGCAATGTCAGAGAGAGATGTTGCAAAGGTGACCAGCCTTGGCAATATGTTGGATAGGAGAGAAGGGAGAGACAGTGAAGAGTTGAGGGTGATACCCAGGTAGTGAGCCTGGGGGACTCGAAGAATGATAGTGCCCTCTTCTGTAACAGTGAAGTTTGGAAGGGGACAGGTTTTGGGGGAAGAAGATGATGAGTCCAATTTTGAACATGTTGTGACAGAAAGCTGAAGATAATAAAAGGTTTCTGCCATATGTTTGAAACATTTATTATTCCACAGAGCAGCATTTAAAACATACTTAAAGAAACCACATAATATGCTCCTTATACTGTTGCACTAAGCAATTGAAGCTTAAATTACAAAAATCATCGTAAGAAACATTTGTTTAACTTTAGATTAAGAAAAAAAAATACATGGTGAAAGAAAAGAAACTGAGTCATTAGTAATTATCAGTAGATTTCCAGTTCTCTATTTTCCATATAATATGGGATCTTAGCTTTGAAATATATTTTGAAAAACTTTGAAAAATATTTTGATATCTCTATTTCAACATAATTGGTTTTCTTTATAATCCTATGTGTATTCTTTTATGCAATTAAAACAATATTCAAATCAGTAAACATTTATTGCTTGTTTACACTAGGAACTGGGCTAAATTTGGGGAATCAAAGTGCAAGGAAAAAGATAGACAGTGTTTGCTCTTGAGCTTATGTCCTAATGGGGGAAGATAATACATAAAAGAAAGCTGAAAAACATGATTCTGGGAAGGTGACCAGAGGCTTCACTGGATGGCCAAAATAGTCCATAACATGCAAAAATGTTAAGAACCCTTGCCATAAAGTATATCTCTTCAGTCTAATTTAAAACAAAATTATAAACAGTCCACCTTACAGGATATCTTCATATAATAACTCAACTTCATTTTTATTACACACCAGTATGAAAACACAGGCCATATAAGGAGTACCCTAACTAGTGGTTAGGTATTCTATGAGTTTGGAGCTACAGTACTGTTGCATAATCTTATGCAGATAGCAATCTAAGCACATTTTGTAAAACTCTGTTGGGTGTTGCAGAAACCTTATGGCAAAAGACAACTCTAGCATATCAATGAAATCTAATTGATGAGCCTTGAAGAATCATTCTTCCAGTTTCATGTAGCATTGTAGAATCTTAACACTGGAAGGAGACCTTAAAGATGATTGAGTCCTATCCCTTCATTTTACACATGAGGAAACTGAGTTTGCCTTACTTGAAACACATTCCCAGTGCAACCAAAAACAATCTACAAGAGATAATATAATCAAATAATCATTGGCCTTCACAAAATGAAACAAAGCCTAAATAATATTGTTAAGGTCCTATAAAGAAGATAGCTGCCTAGAAGCAGGGGCAAAGTGTAGATAATTGGATAAAGGAACCACCCATTTAACTCACTTAGACATGTGATTGGGCAGCTAAGTGGCACAGTGGATCTGGGATTAAGAAAATCTGCATTCAAATCCGGCCACAGGGACTTGGTAGCTGTGTAATCCTGGGCAAATCGCTTAACACTGTTTGCCTCAGTTTCCTCATCTGTAAAATGAACTGAAGAAAGAAATGGCAAACCACTCCCGTACTTCTGTCAAGAAAACCCTAAATGGGGTCACAAAGAATCGGACAGACTGAAAATGACTTTACAACAACAACAAAAAGCATATGATTACTAATCTCCAGAGCTTCCAGGTCAAAGAAAAAATAATACAAGTGGTTTAGTTGACACATCACATACTGAGAAACTCTAGTCAACGTCACTCACCATCAACAATGAATAAAAGCAGAAATTTGGATATGATATTATGCTGAAGAGGAAATCAATTGTACTGAAGGATAATTTGTTCAAAACAGTATTATGCTGCCAAAAAAAGTGATCTTTTAACAACTGAGAATTTCCAAATGTTCTTTGTTGGGAAATTTGATTTTGTTTGAAAGTACCATATACAATGAAACAGAATCAATGGTAAGTATATATTTTCCAAATTGCATAATATCTAAATACTTAAAAGGAAAAGATAACGGTACCTGATTTGAATTAACTTCTTTCAGACTTTAATAAATATATCCAGAAGATAGTGACTATAACGTTATGAACAGAGTGTTATAAAAATTAATATGGTAGAGCTTTGAGGATTCCTGAATTGGAATGAATAGGAATCTACCTAATTTTTAACAAGACCCAGTACCTTAACAAGATTTTCTGACAGTATCTCCCCTTCAGAGATCTATAGAATGCTTGTGACTTGCAGTACCGCTCTGGGTAGGCCTTCAGTTATGGGTGTTACATGTCTGTGCCTTTGCATGGCTGCTACTCTCTGCTTCATATTGCTTGCCTCCTTCAATCTCTGCTGCTTTCAGCAGGCATCTCTAGTCAGTGCTCCCCATTGTTCTCTCTGTGCAATATCTTCCATTATTTTGCTATAGTTTCCCTTCACTTTTAGCACTTCATAGGCACTCTGCTGTCATTGACATCCTTGGCAGCTTCTGTTAGTTAGCCTACTATCAGCTCTTCTCTATTCCCTGGTCTGGTCACTTAGCAGTTTCATTTGCTTCCAGGAAATGCTCTGTATCACCTGGTTTTATTGCTCAGCTTATAGCTCTTAGCAGTTCTATTCTTCGGTTAAAAATAACCCCATCCCTTTTCATGGGACCTAGCCAATATCGGACAAACTTCTTAGTGTGTTCAAAGAATAACCACTATTGTATAATAAACATTATTTTTGAGCCTACTTTTGTGTATAATATACATTCCTCCAAAATGTAACACTGACTTTGGGATGGGAAGATTTCTGGGAGGACCCCTTCTTCTTGTACCAGAGAAGCAAAACCCTGTTTCTAGTCCTAGAAGGCCTAATAGGCATGTGGTAGGTCATTGACACCAGCCATCTCTGTCCCTTAACATTTCTGTGATTTGCACCCTGTCGGTGTCATCACTTCCTAATAAATCATAGGGTTTGGGGGGGATATCCCTTACTCTCTCCCGAATTGTTCCTTTGTTCCTTTATCTTCTGTCTTTCCTCCCTGTCTTTGGGGCAGCTTCAAGAAAAAAAGGAAACAGAGAAAGACTAGCACAAACTAAATCTACATAACAAAAGCACACTTGTATCAAGGAAAACCCTATCAGTGACTTTCTTCCCCTTGCTTTGATGCATCTGTGACTTTTTTAGTGGAAGTACTCCCTCCACTGATGCAAATCATCTTCATTCCATGCCTTCTGCAATTCTTGTTGAGGTTTTTCTATTAATCTTTCATAGAAGATCAATTATTCAGGAGCCTTTGTTCTTATTGTTTTAGTATCTCAGCAGTTCCACTAGGCCATGCAAATTGCCTCTCTCCTTTCTCTCATTCAGCCCACATGATCAGTCAGCCTCCTTTGTTGATCGTACACATCCTTGATAATACCTTATATTGGTCCCTGTGTACAAGTCACTGTTGGTGACAAGCTACAATCTGCTTATCTCTCCATGCTTCTTTCTATTTCCCAGTGGCTTGTTTGGAATTTAAATTCTTCTGATGATAGCCTCATAATTTGCAGGCCCATGGCATTATTAATGGAAGATTGGCATGAAAGAGATGGTCTTTTGCTGTGGTGGGAAGTTAGAGGTCAATGAGAGCACTAACTATTCATTTTCACACAGGTAGCTCAGCATGATGTCCTTCCTATTCACTTTCATTTTATTCATCTGCAGTGCCTTTTATGTAAAATGTATCACGTTGAAAAATCAGTTCAGTATGCTACTTCATTAGTTCAGGCTACTCATTCAGTTGCATGTTGTAATCTGACATTCGTCCACTTTGTTTTTCAGCGTAGATGGTTACACTGATCTTTTTTGTATAATTGGGGTTTCTCTGAGGAGCATATATGACAGTCTAGAGTACAATTAGTACATCATCTAGGAATAAAGAACCTCATCATCAAAAGATTATTTTATTTTACCTTTAAAATGAAGAAACCTCCTGTGGTAATTTCTTTATAATGATATTGATATTTGCTGGCCTACAGAGAGCTTTAAAGGCTATATTTCATAGAATTCATAAGTCTGTCAAAATTGTCTTTACAGTCTTGATGTTCTCACATAATTTGTTCTCCTAGTTCAGAAACAGCCTGTTTTCATTCTGTTCTTGTTGCAATTGTCCCTTCTTGAAATGATCCTGCATTGCCTTTACAATTCTATTTCTCCAACTAATTTTTTTTTCCACATGTGAAAAAAAATAAGTGTGACTTGCACTGGAGCTGAGATATTTATCTACGGAAAAGCCTTACTCTGCAATGAGAAAGTCTAGCTTCTCCGTGTTCAACCATGCATAGGCAGGATAAATGGTAATCAGCACAATAAATCATATGTTATTGCTCTAAAAATGTATGTTGTTTGGAAGATTTCTTATTATTAAGCCGTTCTAAAATGGTAAGGGGAATCTCTCTCAATCATACTTAGGTCTGACAAAGAGAGATGGGGAAAAGTGTAAATGTCAAGTAATATTTTAACTGCTGAATAGAATTACAAAGGGCATCATGAGAAAGTCAAGTATTCATTGTCTAAGTGGTTATAGCTTGGGCCAAGATAAGTTTCCAGCAGCTAATTTTTGAATTATTCCTGGTTAGTTGTGTTTTGTTGAAACATATTTCATATTGGACTCCTAAGCAACAATACTTTTTCAGTTATAAGCCGATGATAAAATCCTCACCCACGTACTAGAAAATAGCTCTTAGAGATCACAGATCTAGGATGAGGAGGCACCTTATTGGCCTTCTTGGCCAACCTACTCATTTTATATATAAGGAAACGGAGGTCCGGGAAATATAGTTGACTTACTCAAGGTCATATGTGTAGAGTGTGCATCTGAGATAGTATTTTAACCCAGGTGTTTTGAATCTAGAGCCAGAGTCCTTTCTACTCCATCACACTGCCCATCAAATTACCAGGAAGAGAGAACAAATGGTGCTGGAACTTAACTCTCACCAGAAATAAATAAAGTTCAAGGAGCTAAAGTATTAAGAAAAAAGTTGAGAATTCTGCTTAGAGTCTTTGTGGCTAAGGCCTCATTAATTCACACTTGGTTAGTTTGGAACCAGCAGTTTGATGTAGTGAAAAGAACAATGGAAGGGGAGTCTGGAGACTGGACTTTAGTCTCATCCCCATCTTTATTATAACTTCTTCAGGCCTCAGTTTCCTAATCTGTAAAACAAAAGACTTGCATTATATGATCTTGATGATCTGTTTTAGGTTTAAAATTCTATAATTCTAAATTATTAAATGAAAATTGGTCTTAAATTTATCTTTGGATTAGCTGTGTTTTATAAAAAGAATTTAATAAATGCACATGCTGAACAATATGCCAAACTCTTCCAAGGCTGTATATTCTCCATCCTAGAATTGTGTATCAATCAGCTGTTCTGGGCTCCATTTTTAAAAGGAATTGGTGGGAAAGGGTGGGAGTGAGGAGGAATTGAGTGATGTGAAGCATGGAGGTTTATGAGAGATCTCTTGGGTGTCATAGGTTGGAAAACTTTGAGAACTACTGCAATCTTATAACCTATATCACCTTGGTAGCAGGAGAGGGAGGGAGAAAAGTCCAGTTTTTCATTCAGACATTGCCAACACCCAATAGCTTCAGAGCCAATAGCACCAGACTCCACAAGGCCCTTAAATCTCTCCCAAGATCCACTGAGGATTCTTGGCTTCACTATGAGAAATATAGCTCTGGAGGGATATGGATTGGAAGGCATATTTTTATATCTTGCCTTACGAGAGAGAGTGTATGTGTGTACTTGTATGTGCATGTTGGTGTATACAGACGCAAAATTTTCACATAGCTTTCAACTTTCTTTCAACAAAAAAATAGTGCTCAGAATCATGGCCCTGAAAGAACAAATTATATGACAAGGATTTTCAGTTTATTCTTCCAGCTGTCTGCTAACTGCTCCTCCTACCCCCCATTTCTTCCAGCTTCTCTTTTTAAATGATTGCATAGCAATTTGGCAGGATCTCCTCTCTTTGTAAACAGCTAATTACATTACCTGACTTTTGGAGAAGATCTCACCTCATTTAGATGCACCTGTGCATGCTGTAATATAAATATGTTTAAGAATTGAATTATAATTTTGTTTGTTGTGTTTGTGTATGTGTATGTATGTGTTTCCTACCAGACTGCTCCAATGAACAGTAATAAAGATTCCTGTTGGAATTTCCCAGGACTGCTTAATGGATGTGTTTACAGTGGTGTGGAAACTTTGGGGAAGGAGCTTTTTATGTACTTTGGTCTAAAAGCTTTAAGGTAAGATAAATATGCATCAGCATGTCTGTATTTTTAAAGAAGTGCTTCTTGTAGGATTCTTCCTGCTGTTATATGTTGTAGTAAAACCATGACTGGTAAAATCCCAAGTTAAGTACCTGTGATGTTACCATGGAGTACTGAGCAAATTCAGATTGTGATGTCATCATAAATGGAGACATTTGGGAGAGGGTCACACCCAACTGTGTATTTTCATGCTTATATGTCTGTTTATGAGAGATCACAAAATGTGTTTATTTACTTTTAAAATTTCATTTTTTAAAAAAATTATGATTTTTAACAATGATGAACAAGCAAAAACATTTCCATTTTTTAAATTAATAAGCATTTATTTCTGTCCCACCTTTTCCCCATTGACAAAAAAAAGAAAAGCATCATTACAAATATTCATAGTCAAGCAAAGCAAATTCCTAAAAACAAACATTTCAATATACAAAGAACACAAAAATACTATATATGAAACTACTTATATTATGTAGATAGTAGCTCTGTGATGGTCACTTTTCTCTCTGGAGCAACTCTTTAGTACTCTAAACTGTGATGAGTTGCTGACCTATGTCAGTAGAGGGAGTTTCTACCTGGGGAAGTTTTTACACAGATAAGAAGACCAGACCAGTAAAACCCCCAAAAGAAACTCCTACTTACTTCTCAGGATTATTTTTAAAAACAAGCTTTGTCAAATTTAAAGCACATTGTAAAAGAGTTATTACTTTTATAAATACCAATTTATAATTTTATAATTTATTACCAATTTATACCAATTATGACCATTTTATAATAATTTAATCCCTGTGTATGTATCTGTGTAGATATATACACATATATGTGAAAAATCTCTGAATTTCAATTTTGATGCAGCCTGACTTTGGGCTGTGATGATTTTTATTTACAAAGTCTAATGTTGACTCTCTTAAAAGTTATCATTCTGTCTTTGAGGTATAGCCCTAAAATAAATAAAGCATAAAATGGACAAATTGAAAACTTATAAACTTCTTTAAAAAATATTAATAGGTCCTCTGTTCCTAAACAAAGGAGAATGAGTTACAGATGTAGCTTGTGACTACAGCATTTGTTAGTGCTTTTCTTCCCAGCAGTGTTTAGCACGTTTGGGTTTTTGTTTTTTGTTTTTGGCTCCTCTTTTCTGTGAGGTCATGTCTTTCCTCTTTCTTGGCAGCTGCTGTCCTTGGACACCAGCATCATGTTATGATCCTTTTTTTCTGAAATTGGTAACATCAGCAAATATCTGCAAGTACATGTAGTCATGATATATTGCGGGCTTCATTATTGCTCTAGGAGATGGATGTGATTGGGGGGGTGTGTATAGGGTAGAATTTGTCTATGAACAGTGCAGTTTACACTGGAATCTGTGTTGGAGATGTATAAGCGTTGATACATTATCGATGAGCAGGTTTAAGGTATGGATTTATTGCTATGGAGTGAGAGGGACTTTTTTTTTATTTCCGTTAAAATTGTTTTTTTAAAATCAATGCCCTCCACTAGGCTTATAAGGGGAAAGCAACAGCAACACCACTTCTAAATCCAGGGATATCAATTGTCTCTGAGGTAGTGCTAAAATTAGAACACTCTTTGGCTTCTGCCTGAGCATTCCGTTCCTGTCCCTGGGGAATACGTCGTTCAGCACCAAAATGGAGAAAACTCCTAAAGAGTGCTTCTTTTGTACTATTTACCTACCAAAAGAAAACAGAGATGTGGCATTTTCTGAGGCTAGGAGAAAGCATCTATTTGAAGCTGAACTTGGGGACCTAAAATCAATTGTATCTTCTATAGCAACCTAGTACAGTGTTCTGAATGTAGTAGACAGTTTAACTGCTATATACAGACCCGTGTTAGAGGTGGAAGGGATTTTAGAGATGACTTTCAATTAAATAGTTTTACTAAGAAGATCAGTAAAGTGAATTGCAAGATAGTAGCAGAGTCAGGACTAGGACATGGCACTCGGCCTGCAATAATCAGCCTTTCTTTCCACTGTTCATTCCTTTCTAACATTTTCGTATTTTTTTCCTTTTAAAATGTGTCATTTGGATCATTCACCCTTCCCAATGATTTTCCCAATTTCCTTACCCCACCCAAATAGAACTCACCCTTGTAAAAAGTAATAATAATAAGCATAATTAGATAAAGCCCTCAACACGTCGGCCGTGTCTGAAAATGTATAGTCCATTCCACACCTATACTCCAAGAGGTAGGAGGCATAATTCATCATTAGTGTTCTGAAGTTAGTCTTAGTAACTGCATCAGTCATAATTATGAAGGCTTTTAATTATTGTTCTCTTCTGCACTGTTGTGCTCATCATGTGAATTGCGTTCTCCTGGTTTTGCTAAATTCACTCTGCATTAGTTCATACAAGTCTTTCCAAGTTTCTCTAAATTTTTTATATTCCTTATTTTTGGCTGCCTAATAATCTATTATATTCAATATGCCATCATTTGTTCAGCTATCCACAATCCATAGGCACCTTTCAGTTCTTCAGTTCAGTTCTACAAAAAGTGCTGTTATAAATGTTTGTTGTTATATGAGATAATTACCTGTGTCTTCAGCCTCCTGGGATTTTTTTGTTTTGGCCTACTAGTGCTAAATTGTGTTGTTACTGAATTTTTAAAGGTTAATTCCAAATTGCATTCCATAGTCATTGGATCAATTCACAGCTGTAATAATGGTATATTAGTGTGTGGGTTTCCTGTAGCTCTTCTGGTAGTGACTATTTCTGTTTTTTATCTTTGCCAGTTTACTGGGTGTGAGTTGGAACTCTAGAGATGTTTGATTTATTAATAACTTTTGATTGGTTGATTAATAACTTGATTTATTAATAACTCTTATTAGTGATTTGAAACAATCTTTCATTTTTCAATAATAGCTTATATTTTGTCTTTTGGAAATGTACTGTTCATATCTTTTAATCATTTTTTCACTGGAGTGTGGCTTTTGGTTTTTATATATTTATATTAACTTCCTAAAGATCTTGGATGTCAATTGTTTCTATTAAGTAAGATTTTTTTCCCCAATTAATTATGTATCTTTTAATTCTAGCTGCATTGATTTTGCTTATTCCAAAGTTTTTTCAGTTATATTTAAATAGATCAGTTTATTCTTTTGTCTTATAATCTATTAAAACTTCTCCCCGAGTCATAATTCTGCAAGATATATCATTTCATTCTCTTCTAAGTTTTTTTAACAGTGTGATATTTTATATTTAGGCCATATATCCATTTGGTGCTTATTGTGGTATGTGATATAAAATGTCTAGACCACTCCTCTTTCATTTTGCTGTTACTGACTGACTCTTTGTCTAAGTAGTACAGTTTAAGTCCGCTACCACCATTTGGAGAACTTATATTAATGTAGGACAGATCTTTCATATCCCTTAAATTCCACAATGATAAATATTCCATAAAATCAGGATAAATTTTAGAGCATCAGAATAGTATAGAAGAAAGTTGAATTAGTTGGATTTTAAAGGAGACCTAGACTGACACATGAAATTCCACACCTAATTATATGTCTGTTTTGTTTCCCAGAACTTCCATTTCTTCACACATTAATGGGATAATAATACTTCTACTACATACAAAATCACTATGAGCTTTGTCTATATACAAATTGAGGATATTCTGAATGAAGAAATAAACAAGAGTAGCAAACAAACAAGTTTTCACAAGCAGTATTTGACAGTGCATTGCATCTGTATCAGTCAATGTGCCACTTCACAATTGAATTTTTTCCCCAAGAAAATCTGAGTCACACAAAAAATATTGAAACTTTCATAAAATATGTAAGCAAAATAATCATGTTCAATGACCTAATCACAAACATGAGGTGAGGCATAAAATAAGAAAATATATATTTACCATAGGTGCTTGCCATTATAATGGAGGAGATCCAGAGCAGAGTCCAAGTAGAAATCCTTATTCCCTTCAGGTGATCCATTCTTCCAGATGCTCCTTTTTGTGGATGACATACTGACTGCATTAAGTTCCAGAACTCCTGGAAGAAATATTTAATCCTCTTCAAAAGAGTTTGGTGTTCACACAAGAAAGACCAACTGGATAAAGAATATCTTTTGCCTAGATTATTGCATACTTTTGAATGGAAAAACCCATACATGCTTGGCCATAAATATTTACCTCTGGGACATTGAGTAAAGAAGGACAATGAGGCATGGACTGACCAGAGTTTGTGAATCCTTGGCTTCAGGGCCTGACCACACCCTCCCCATCCCAGCTTTTTCCCTTTTGAAAACACTAAGAATAATGTTCTTACATCAGTTTTTGTTAGAACCAATTACTTACCATGTTTAGAACAGACACCATACTCAGATTGCCCTTAGCCCTAATGATCATGAAGTCCATGTTTACAAAAAGAATGGGAACCAATGGATGAAAGCCCATGAACTGAAGGAACTCAATGGACACATCACAGGTATTGACTGGGCTCCCAAGAGCGATCGAATTGTAACTTGTGGTGCAGACTGTAATGCCTATGTCTAGAGTCAGAAAGATGGCATCTAGAAACCAACCCTGATGATCCTGAGGATTAATCATGAAGCCATCTTTGTGAAATGGTCCCCCCTAGAGAGTAAATTTACTATAGGTAGTGGAGTTCAACTGGTTTCCATGTGTTACTTTGAGTCTGAAAATAACTAGTGGTTGAGCAAACACATAAGCCAATTCATTCTACTGTTCTTAGTTTAGACTGGCATCCCAACCTTATTTTGCTGGCTGTTGGATCTTGTGACTTCAAATGCAGACATTTTCTGCTTATATTAAAGAAGTTGATGAAAAGCCAGCCAGTACTCCATGGGGTACCAAAATACCTTTTGGTCAACTGATGTCAGAGTTTGGCGGTACTGGAAGTGGTGGTTGGGTCCATGGAGTTGGTTTTTCTGCCAGTGGGAACCACTGTGCTTGGGTCAGCCATGACAGTACTGTATCAGCTGTCAGTGCCTCCAAAAATATGATGGTTTCACAGCTGAAAACAGAGTTCCTCCCACTCCTGAGTGTGTCATTTGTTTCTGAGAATAGCATGGTGGCTGCTGGCCATGACTGCTGCCCAGCGCTGTTTAATTATGATGATCATGGCTCTTTGACCTTCATCTCCAAATTAGACCTTCCAAAACAGAGCATCCAGTGCAATATCTCTGTGGAACGCTTCCACAACATGGACAAGAGAGCCAGGTCTGTGGATTGCAACACTGCTCTAGATACGCTACGCCAAAACGATATCATCCAAGTGTCTATTTATGAAGTGGACAAGCAAGACTGCCACGAATTTTGCATCACTGGCATTGATAGAGCAATGACAATTTGGGATTTCAAGACTTTAGTGTCTTTGATCCAGGGGCTATGAATTATGTGAAGCTGTATTTCCATTGTCTAGCATGACAGACATTTGACAGAATGAAGCCCCAGCATTTGCATGAAGACGGGAAAGACCCTACACAGGTCAAAAGTGAGAAAATATCCCTTGCAGATTTTTTTAAACATAATTGGTGAATGTATTGGTTTAAAAAAATCAGCAGTGATGTCTTTTTGATTGATTATTTCAGTCCATTCTTGACCAAAGCTGCTCTTTAAGTAGTGTATCGTGGGAAGTACATTAATGGGATAGTAATACTTCTACTACATACAAAATCACTATGAGCTTTGTCTATATACAAATTGAAGATATTCCAAATGAAGGAATAAATAGGAGTAGGAAACAAGCAAGTTTTCACAAACAGTATTCAACAATGCATTGCATCTGTATCAGTCAATTAAAGAGGGATTTTATGTAAATTGTCTGCTAAATTTTTTTTTTAAATACAGGAAGAAAAGGACAATGAGTTTGTTCTAGAATCAAGCAAGAGGAAGATAGTGGCCATTGTTGCTCTTAGGAAATTGCAAAACTCACTTAACCCCAAGTTTCCCGTGAAAGCAAAGGACCATTTTAATATCAGCATTTTACCTCTGTTGCTATATGTCAGTGAAACATAGAGTACAACAATCTCTGAAGAATTAAAGCTGAATATCATACAGTGGTCAGTCAATACAGGGGAGAATGGTGGATGTGATCAGGCTACCACCATATAGCCAATGAAGAATAGTAGCAAAAAATACCATTATCAGGGAATTGTTTGCTAGCATGAAAATGTGGGCGAATCATGTGTCAGATGAGCAATGGCAGGTAGGCAGAATGCTCCACTGGTATCCTTGCAATGTTAGAAGGAAGTGAGGAAGAGGATGTTGAGCTTCCCTGTGGCCAATTTATTGGAGGACATGTACAAGAGTAGGCAGGCACGATTGGACTATAATTTCTGTTGTTGGAGGGAAAATACAAATTGAGGTGATCACAGAACCATCTGAATACTACCATCTTCATAGTGTTGTGTTTGTGAATATTCCATTTTTCTGTATGTATGGGTTGAGAGGCCAAACAAACACAAGCACTTAATTCATTAAAAACAAAAATTGGATATATGCAGTGCTTCATTCCTGTGATTCCCTACATCCCTCAGGAAGAAGTGTCTTCTAACATCTTTTCTTTGGGGATAAACTTGTTCTTTGTCATTTTGTAGCATTTTATTTCAGTTTTTTAATGGTTTTTCTTCTTTCCATTTTCATTCTTATGGTCACTTTTTAGGTAGTTTTCTTGGTTCTGCTTATTCAATAGTGTAAGAGAGTACTAATAATTGGGGAATGGGAAGAGATCAATCTCTTCCATGAGAGATTGAACTCATGTTGTTGGAAGAAATTCAGGGATTCTCCAAGGTGGAGGTAAGATAGAAGTACCCTGTGGACATGGGAGAAGATCCTTTAGGGCAAACATGGCAGGAAGAAATGGAAGGGGAATGGTAATAGTTCACAGGACAGTTCAACTGTGCTAGAAAGTTCTTGCAGTGAGGGCATACTAAGAAATAAGACTAGATTGACATGCAGGATCCTGATTATAAAGGGCTTTAAAAGAGTTAGATTTGGGGGGTGAAACCAAGATGGCAGTTGGAAAGCTGGGACTTGCTTAAGCTCTCCCCCAAATCCCTCCAAACACCTGTAAAAAATGTCTCTGAACAAATCCTAGAGCTGTAGAACCCACAAAATAGCAGAGGAAAACAGGTCTCTAGCACAGGAGAGCCTGGATGGTCACTGGGAAGGGTCTATCCCATGGTGCTGGGAGTGGAGCACAGCCTAGAGTGGGCCATGCCAGAACAGACCAGACTGGGAGTCAGCCAGCTGAAGCAGGCCTCAGGGCCATGTCTGTGGCGGTTACCAGACTTCTCAACCCACAAACGCCAAAGAGTAGGTTAGTGGGAAACTGTGGGATGGAGGTGAGAACAGTCCAGTCCTATCCCTGGGGGCGGTGGAGGTCGTGCAGTGGTGGTGGTGGCAGCAGCAGGAAGCTCCTGAGGCTGCTTCCAGAGCTCCAGCATCAGCTGCTCTCCAAGTCTCTGGCTCACACATTGGGAGGAATCTAGCAGCAAATCAAAGCGGGAGTACAAGGAGTGCTCTGTGGGCACAGAGGCAGGTTCTTTTGCTGTGCCCTGTTTGGATCTGGATTGTAGTCCTGTTTGGCAGTTCTTGGGGGAGGAGGAACACTGCTGTGACAGAGCCTGCGGTGATGGTGGAGTAGAATTAGCTCTGAAAATAGCAATGCTTGAACCCTAAAGCTTGGGACAAAGTACTCTCTACTCTTCAAGCAGTTATACCATTAAAAAAAAAAAACTCAAGGGTCAAGTAGTTGACTAAAAACATGAACAGGCAGCGGAAACAGACTGAGACTCAAACTCAAACTCTAGATTCCTTTTTTGGTGACAAAGAATATCAAAACATACAGCCAGAAGAAGTCAACAAAGTCAAAGAGTCTACATGAAAAGCTTCCAAGAAAAATATGAATTGGTCTCAGGCCATGGAAGAGCTCAAAAAGGATTTGGAAAAGCAAGTAAGAGAAGTAGAGGGAAAATTGGGAAGAGAAATGAGAATGATGCAAAAAAACCATGAAAAACAAGTCAATGACTTGCTAAAGGAGACCGCCCAAAAAATCCTGAAGAAAATAACACCTTAAAGAATAGACTAACCCAAATGTCAAAAGAGCTCCAAAAAGCCAACCAGGAGAAGAATGCCTTGAAAGGCAGAATTAGCCAAATGCAAAAGGAAGAAAATGCTACCTTAAAAATTAGATTGGAGCAAGTGGAAGCTAATGACTTTATGAGAAATCAAGATATTATAAAACAAAGCCAAAGCAATGAAAAAATGGAAGACAATGTGAACTATCCCATTGGAAAAACCACTGACCTGGAAAACAGATCCAGGAGAGACAATTTAAACACTATTGGACTACCTGAAAGCCATGATCAAAAAAAAAGCCTAGACATCATCTTTCAAGAAATTACCAAGGAGAACTGCCCTGATATTCTAGAGCCAGAGGGTAAAATAGAAATTGAAGGAATCCACCTTTCGCGTCTTGAAAAAGATCCCAAAAAGAAAACTCCTAGGAATATTGTCACCAGATTCCAGAGTTTCTAGGTCAAGGAGAAAACAATGCAAGCAGCCAGAAAGAAACAATTTGAATATTGTGGACACAAAATCAGGATAACCCAAGATCTAGCAGGTTCTACATTAAGGGATCGAAGGGCTTGGGATATGATATTACCGAGGTCAAAGGAGCTAGGATTAAAACCAAGAATCACCTACCCAACAAAACTTACTATAATGCTCCAAGGCAAAGTATGGATTTTCAATAAAGTAGAGGACTTTCAAAAGAGTTAGATTTACAGTCATACCTTTTGTGTAGAATAACTTTGGTACTGCTTAACATTTTCACTTTTGACCACTGTCCTGCAGTTGCTCGTAATAGCATGTATTTCTAAGTCCAGATGGATAGGGTTGTCTTCTCAGTAAAGTATTTGTTGGAAAAGATTATCAACAAAAAAAGTCTTTTCAACAGCTTTTTGTTTATGATTTATCTGACTTTCTGGTTGTTTTGAAAATTCAAATACATATAAGATCCAAAAAATGTACTTGAAACATTTTGCAGCACATATCACTTTAGAGACCCTTACCATGGAGTCAATTGTATGATGTCTCAGAGTATTAAGTGATGTGTGATGTGTCCCTCTTAACAGAGCTATGGAAGATAATACAGCAGTGCTTTTTAGCAGGCTAAAAGATCCTTATGGAATCCATTGAGTTCTACTTATCAAAAGTCTTACTGCCTAAATATACCTTCACAGACTTTCACTTCTCATGGTAAGAAAAGGTGTTAGTGAAATGTGGATCCCAAATAACAAAGATGATTTGGAAGATAAGCGAATCACTTTTAGTATAAGAAATGGAGGTCCTCACCTCCCTGTTCCCCCCACTTTTTAAGGCTCAGGATTGTCTTATCCACCACTGGGGGACAGGTCTTTCTTATCTGTCCCCTTCTCAACATTCCCTTTTTCATCTGAGGGAGTTAGGTGGCTTTGTGGATAGAGCACTGAGCCTGGAGTCAGAAAGACCTGAGTTCAAATCCAGCCATTGATATGTACTAGCTGTGTGATTCTTAGAAAATTACATTGCATCTTTTTTGCCTCAGTTTTTTCATCTGTATAATGAGGATAATAATAGTATCCGCCTTGTAAGATTCTTGTTAGGATCAAATGAGGTAATATTCATAAAGTTCTAAGCATGTGCTAGTCACACCATAATCACTTAAAAAATCCTCTTTCCCTTCTTCCTTCTCTCCCTCCATCCCTAAGTAACATTACTATGAGAAATTGAACCGTAGTAGTTGCTACCCCAACCTACTTGGGGAGTGTCAGTATCTGTTTATATACATTGACTATCCCCCAGATCTTAAATGGACTCCCTCCTCACCAATACCTCTTAGAATTCCTTGTTCTCTTCAACATTCAGCTCAAAGGCCACCTTATTTGTGAAGCTAAGTCCTCCTTCCCTCCCTCTCAATATTGTACTTATTTTGTATATATCTCCATATAAATATATACATGTATACATATATGTAGGTGTGTACATATAATATTCATATGTGTGTATGTGTATATGTATAGATGTGTGTAGACATAGATGTGTGTAATACATATTATATATGAGGCCATGACTGCTTCATTTTGATCTTTTATACTGAATGTGTGGCACAGTGGGTGCTTAATAAATGTGTCTTACTGTTTTGATTCCATTACAGTCACCTTTAACACATTTTCTCTGAGTGCATTTTTTTCTTTTTTAAAATTAGTTCATTTATTTTTAGTTTACAACATTCAGTTCTACAAGCTTTTGAGTTCCAAATTTTCTTGCCCCCTGCCCAAGATAGCATGTAATCCCATATAGGCTCTACATGTACATTCTTAAGTGCATTTTTAATGAATTTTTTTCAGTGAACAAAAATCAGTTTCTCTCCTTCCTATCAGCTCTCCCATTGCCAAAGAGAAGAATCCCTTGTAACAAATAAGCATAGTAAAACAAACATCTCCTGTATCACCATGTCTAAAAAATTTTATACCCTTAGTTTATCACCTCTCTATCAAGAGAAGGGTAGCATGCATCATCATCAGTCCTCTGGATTTATAGTTGGTTGCTGCATTGATCAAAATTTCTAATTCTTTCAAATTTGTTTGCTATATAAATTATTCTCCTGGTCCTGGTCACTTCACTCTGCATCATTTCATATAAATCATCCCAGGTTTCTCTGAAACTGCCCCCTTTGATATTTCTTACAGTACAATAATATTATATTACATTCACATAGCATAATTTATTAAGCCATTCCCTAATGAATGGGTAGCCCCCCCCCCCCCCAGTTTCTTCTAATTCCTTGCCACCTGTAACAACAATGTTACTTGCAGCTACTGTGGAGGTGTAAGGTCTATGACACCAGCACACAGGAGGGCTGCTAGCACAGATTCTTTGATCTGCTTTTCTAAGGAAAGCAACTTTAAGGGGTTTACAATTTCACTTTAATTAAACATACATATGTAATTCAGTTAGTTCAAAGGAAAAAAGTCAGCACCCTGAACTTCAGGGAAAACACAAACAGAAATTGCAAGTAGAAATTATGTAAACAGAGCAAATAAACACAAATCAGCAGACTGTCTTCTGTCTGATCATAGCAATACATACACAGTTACAAGAGAGAGAAAGACCAGCATCTGGGTTTTCAAAGCCAGGGGACTCTTTAACGACTACCCAGAGTCTCCTCTGGCTAAATCACACAAATGCTCTTCTAATGAGTGAGCCCCAAACAAAATGCTAACCTAAGAGTACGTATACAGGTTTTCAGGGCCCTGAGAGCTTCACACCTCTCACGATCTAATTAGCAAATGGGTGTGAGCCTTCCTACAAACAAAGGCAAGACTCAGTCAAAGGCACTTGATTGTCTTAGTTATGCGAAGCACTCCAAAACAAAAGAACAAAAAGTCCCACATTGCTTACCATTACACCAACACAAAAAGGGAGGGTAACTGATTTGTAATTGCATGTAATTGTATATTATATTACACATAGTCGTATACAATGAATAATAATTTGATTTATTAAGTGCCTACTATTTGTCAGGCACCATGTTACATGCATTACAAATATTATTTCATTCAAAAAAGAGCTACCATAAATATTTTTGTACACATTAGCCCTTTTCTCCTTTCTTTGATCTCTTTGGGGAATAGGCCTCATAGTGGTATTATTTGGTCAAAAAATATGCTCAATTTAGTAACTTTTGAGGCTACTAAGTTACTTTCCAGAATAGGTATTCCCAACTCCACCAATAGTATGTCAAAGGTGCGTGTTTTCCTAGAGTTCCTGCAACATTCGTCACTATTGTTTTTTGGGGGTTTTTTCATCAACTAGCTAACCTAGTGTGTGTGAGATGGAACTTAAGAGATGCTTTATTGCATTTCTCTAATTATTTTTTTTCATTTGGTTTTTGAGAGCTTGGACGTCATCATCTCCTTTGATTATTTGTCATTTGGAAATAGCTGTTATTGTCATTAATTTTTGAACCATTTTCTCATAAATATAGCTTGGAAATGAGACTCTCATTAGAAAAACTTGCTGTAAAGGTTTTCCCCCCAGTTACCTTTTTCCCTTTTAATTTAGCTATATTGATTTTGTTTGCACAAAACCTTTTAAATTTTATGTAATAAAATTTATTCATTTTATCTAATGTGAGCTTTTCTATCCCTTATTTGGGCGTGAATTGCTCCCTATCCCTAGATCTGAAATTTCATTTTGAAAAATGATTTCTCCCATGCTCCTCCATTGTTTAATGATGCCACTTATTATAATGTTTGTCAGTTATCTATTTAAAGCTTATTTCACTTATATGGTGTGAATGTTGGTTTTTGCCTAGTTTCTGCCAGACTGTTACCCATTTGTCCCAGCTATTTTTGTCCAATAATGAGTTTTTACCCAAGTAGCTAGGAGACCCCATTCTGTTTGTCTACATACTGTGTTCATTTGCTTCTCTGTGTTGAATGCCTAATCTTTTCCATTGGTTGATCTTTCTACTTTTTAACCCGTGCCAAATTATTCTGATCAGTCGTGGTTTGTACTATAGTTTGATATCTAATACTTCTAGGCCCTTTTCCTTTCCACTTTTTTTTTTCATTCCCAATACATATTACGTGTTTGATTGGTATGTGTCAGAGGATCATACAGCTAGAGCTGGAAGAGCATCTCAGAGGTCATCTAGGCAAACAGTGTCATTTTACAGGTGAGGAAACTGAGGCCCCAAGTTGCACAGGTAGTAAACATGAGTTAGGATTTGACTCTGGACCCACTGAATACAGGATCATTGCTCTTTCCCCTGTAGTGTACTGTCTTACCTCTGACCTGCCCTTGGCTCCGTTCCTGAATCATGTAAGGAAGAAGTAGATGACATTATATAATCTTTCCTTTTAGATTTCTAAATGAAATGAGTCCCAGAGAGGGTTTATGACTTACCTAAATTTACACAGAGAGGCTCGTAAGATTTAGACCTGTAACAGAAGTTTGAGATCATACCCCAGTTCTCTGGAGTCTTGTAATGGCAAGCAGGGTGGGACTTTTTGCTGTTTTTTTCTTTTGCGGTGCTTCTCAGCACTAAAGCAATCAAGTGCCTTTGAGTCTTGCCTTTGTTTCAATCAGGAGTCTTTGAATTGGGAGTCTTTCATGACCTGCTTAAGTCACAAGAAAGCTTAAGTCACATGAGTTTGAGTCACATGGTTGTGATGCTCTCTGACCCTGAAGAAGCGTATACATACTCAAAGGTTAGCACTTTGCTTTGGGGCTTACTCATGGGAAGAGTGTGGATATGGAGACGCCAGGTAGCTGTTAAGGAGCACCTTGGCTTTGAAAACCCAGATGTCCTGTGCTTTTCTCTCTGGTAACTGTGTGTATACAGCTTTGGTCAGACAACTAGAAGCTTGTTGATTTTTTTATTTTTTTAATATATTTAGTTTTCAGCATTGATTTTCACAAGAGTTTGAATTACAAATTTTCTCCCCATTTCTACCCTCCCACCCCCACTCCAAGATGAGATATATTCTGGTTGCCCTGCTCCCCAGTCAGCCCTCCGTTCTGTCACCCCACTCCCCTCCCATCGCCTTTTCCCTTCCTTTCTTGTAGGGCAAGATAAATTTCTATGCCCCATTGCCCGTGTATCTTATTTTCTAGTTGCATGCAAAAACTTTTTTTTTTGTTTTGTTTTTGAGCATCTGTTTTTAGAACTTTGAGTTCCAAATTCTCTCCCCTCTTCCCTTCCCACCCACACTCCCTAAGAAGTCAAGCAATTCAACATAGGCCACATGTATATCATTATGTATAACTCTTCCACAATGCTCATGTTGTGAAAGACTAACTATATTTTGCTCCTTCCTAACCTATCCCCCTTTATTGAATTTTCTCCCTTGATCCTGTCCTCTTTCGAAAGTACGTTTTTGATTACCTCCGCCCGCATCTGCCCTCCCTTCTATCATCTCCCCCTGCTCCCTTTTTTATCTTCTTCCTTCTTCTTTCCTGTGGGGTAAGATTCCCAATTGAGTATGTATGGTATTCCCTCCTCAGGTCAAATCTGATGAGATCAAGATTCACTCATTCCCCCTCACCTGCCTTCTCTTCTCTTCTTACAGAACTGCTTTTTCTTGCCACTTTTATGCAAGATAATTTACCCCAATCTATCTCTCCCTTACTCCCTCTCTCAATATATTCCTCTCTCATCCCTTAATTTGATTTTATTTCTTTTAGATATCTTCCCTTCATCTTCAACTCACCTTGTGCCCTCTCTCTCTCTCTCTCTCTCTTTCTATATATATATATATATATATATACATATATATATATATACACACACACATAAACATATACATACACATTCACTTATACATATATATACATAAACATATATATATATGTTTATGTATATATATGCATATTCCCTTCAGCTACCCTAATACTGAGGTCTCATGAATCATACACATCTTCTTTCCATGTAGGAATGTAAACAAAACAATTCAACTTTAGTAAGTCCCTTGTAATTTCTTTTTCTTGTTCTTTTTCTTGATTACCTTTTCATGCTTCTCTTGATTCTTGTGTTTGAAAGTCAAATTTTCTATTCAGCTCTGGTCTTTTCACTGAGAAAGCTTGAAGGTCCTCTATTTTATTGAAAGTCCATATTTTGCCTTGGAGCGTGATACTCAGTTTTGCTGGGTAGGTGATTCTTGGTTTTAATCCTAGCTCCATTGACCTCCAGAATATCGTATTCCAAGCCCTTCGATCTCTTAATGTAGAAGCTGCCAGATCTTAGGTTATTCTGAATGTGTTTCCACAATAATCAAATTGTTTCTTTCTGGCTGCTTGCAGTATTTTCTCCTTGATCTGGGACCTCTGGAATTTGGCGACGATATTCCTAGGAGATTTCTTTTTGGATTCTATTTGAAGAGGCAATCGATGGATTCTTTCAGTTTCTATTTTGCCCTGTGGCTCTAGAATATCAGGGCAGTTCTCCTTGAGAATTTCTTGAAAGATGATATCTAGGCTCTTTTTTTGATCATGGCTTTGAGGTAGTCCAATAATTTTAAAATTATCTCTCCTGGATCTATTTTCCAGCTCAGTGGTTTTTCCAATGAGATATTTCACAATGTCTTCCATTTCTTCATTCCTTTGGTTCTGTTTTATAATATCTTGATTTCTCATAAAGTCGCGCTTCTACTTGCTCCAATCTAACTTTTCAGGTAGTATTTTCTTCAGTGGTCTTTAGGATCTCCTTTTCCATTTGGCTAATTCTGCCTTTCAAGGCATTCTTCTCCTCATTTGCTTTTTGGAGCTCTTTTGCCATTTGAGTTAGTCTATTTTTTAAGGTTTTGTTTTCTTCAGTATATTTTTCACTATTTTTTTGGGTCTCCTTTAGCAAGTCATTGACTTGTTTTTCATGGTTTTCTCTCATCCTTCTCATTTCTCTTCCCAATTTTTCCTCTACTTCTCTAACTTGCTTTTCAAAATCCTTTTCAAGCTCTTCCATGGCCTGGGACCAGATCATGTTTTTCTTGGAGGCTTTTGTTGTAGGCTCTTTGACTTTGTTAACTTCTTCTGTCTGTATGTTTTGGTCTTCTTTGTCACCAAAGAAAGAATGCAAAGTCTGAGACTGAATCTGGGTGCGTTTTGCCTGCCTGGCCATATTCCCAGCCAACTAACTTGACCCTTGAGTTTTTCAGTGCGGTATGACTGCTTATAGAGTTTAGAGAAGTATGTTCCAAGCTTGGGGGGATGTGCCAGCTCTGCTACACCAGCACTCCTCCTTCCCCAAGAACCTCCAATCCAGACTGGACTTAAATCTTCAGCAGACTCTTCACTCCTGCTCTGATCTGCCACTCAATTCCTCCTACCAGGTGGGCCTGGGGCTGGAAGCAACTGCAGCTGTACTTCTCTAGCTGCCCCACCTCCCCTGCCCCCCCCGGGCAGTAGCGGAACCTCAAACTCCTTGCACTCCTGCAGCTTTTCCCACTAACCTTCTCTGTTGTCTTTGGTGTTTGTGGGTTGAGAAGTCTGGTAACTGCTGCAGCTCACTGATTCAGGGCGCTAGGGCACGCTCTGCCCAGCTCCTGGTCTGGTTGGTCCGCGCCATTCACGCTGGGCTCTGCTGGGCTCTGCTCCGCACTGCTCCGCTCTGCTCCCAGCTCCGTATGGGATAGACCATCCAGGCTGTCCTGGGCTGGATCCCTACTTCCCTCTGCTCTTTTGTGGGTTCTGCAGTTCTAGTATTGGTTCAGAGCCATTTTTATAGGTTTTTGGAGGTACTTGGTGGGGGTCTCATGCTAGCCCCTGCTTTCCAGCTGCCATATTGGCCCCGCCCCCAAGCTTGTTGATTTTTATTATTTGCTCTATTTATATTTTCTCTATTTGTAATTTTTGTTTGTGTTTGCTCTGAAGTTCAGGGTTCTGACTTTTTCCCCTGAACTAAGTGAATGATATATGTATGTCTAATTAAAGTGAGATTCTAAGCCCCTTAAAGTTGCTTTCCTTAGAAAAGCAGATCAAAAAATGTGTGCTAGCAGCCCTCCTGTGTGCTGGTGTTGTTGGTCTTATACCTCCACAGTAGCTGCAAGTAACATTGTTGTTAGAAATCTAAAACTGATTCTTTTGACTATATCTTTCAGTCTCTCTCTGTAGGCCTATGGTGCGTGTGTGTGTGTGTATAATATGTATATATATGTGTGAGCATATATGTGTGTGTAATATGTATATATGTATGTGTATGTATATATAATATGTATATATATGTGTACACACACACACACACACACACACACACACACCACCAGAAACCTTGGCAAGCAGTACATATATATACATATATATTCATACATTTACATACATACATATATATATACGTATATACATGTATACATATATATGTATATATATGTGTGTGTGTGTGTGTGTGTTTGTGTATGTATATACATAGAGTACCTATGTATAGAAATGTAACCACTGTATACTTATATCAATGAGCTCTCTGTCATATCTGGCATAAACTCCTTCCTCACCTTTGCATCTTATAATGTCTATACACCTCCAAAGCTCAGCTCAAATGCCACATCCATGTGAGTCCTTTGCCTCAGTTTCCTTAACAGTAGAATGAGGATAATAATAGTACCCACCTCTTGGGGTTGTTGTAAAGACCAAATGAGATATTTGTAAAAAAGGGAAAAAAAACCTGCTTAGGGCAGTGTCTAGCACATAGTAGGTGCTATATAATTGCTTATTCTCTTCTCCATTGTGTTAAAATTATATCTTTTTCTGGCCCCCTGACAAATTCTAGTCAGTATAGTAAGTTTTATAGGTAGCTAGTGTAATTGAGTGGTCGCACAAGATTAGATTGCAAAGGGGAAACTGGAAGTCACATACCAAAAAGAGCATCATTTACAAATTGTATCACGTCTTAACCAAAATTCATAATATGTGATGAATCAAGGGAAGCCATCTAGGCACTGCTTGTCAAGGTTTCCAGTTTTATGCTATTTAAATTCCAGACCGCCAAAGTTCCAGACCAGCAGAACATCTAAAAGGTGCTGATATCTTTGAGATGTAACTTGGAAGTTTTACCAATCAGTCTGACGTGCTTTAGAAATGTTAATGAATTAACCCCAACATAGCACAGATAAGAGTTGGTCTTTCCCCAGAAAACCCTCTAAAAATAGGACTTCAAATTCTTGTCCCCCATGCAGACTTCCATCTACATCGGGTCTATAATGTTTAGTGTTCCCAACTTTAATTCACGGTTATGTGAGGGATTCATCAGGTTGTTGTTGTGTTGAATATCTGCTCACTGGATCCAGATGTCTCTGGAGGAGAAAGTGAGGCTGATGACCTTGCACAGCCCTCCCTCACTCAAATCAAAGTCAGCTGCAAGTCACGTCATCATTTCCCTGATGTCATGTTCCTCTTCAAGAATGAAGGACAAACACAACAACAACAATGTGAGGGATATTCTTTGCCTCTCTTCCTCACCATCCTATTCCCTGTGCTTCTTGGATTATTTCTTCATTTCATGTCACTATTACTGTGCCCCCCCCCCCCCCGCCGCCCCCATCTTCCTCTATACCTTTCTCTCTGCTTGTTTCTGTACCTTCTGTAGTTATTAAAGTATGATCGCCATCCCATTTCCTGCTGTCAGTCGTGGTTTCTCCTGGGAAGTACCCAAAGAACAGGGAGTGCCTGTCCCCATTTTATAATTTACAAATTATCAATCCTTCCCTTTCCTAGTCGTCTCAGATGCCAGTCCCCCCCACCCCTAAATTACTTTGTATTCACGTTGTACATGTATTATATTTACTCACATGTCTATTTCTTCCTTTCCTAAATGGAATTTAAAAGTTCATTGAGAACAGCAGCTGTTTGTTCACTTTTGTATTTCTGGTCCAAGTGCCTAATACAGTGCCTGATGGATGGGCACACAATTAATGCTTGTTGATTGTCCTTATCACAGGTCTTTTATCCCTCATACAGTTAAAACCACATCTTACAAATGCTTCTTATAATTTCTCAGAATGAATTCTACTTTCACAGACCACTATCCAGTTACTAATATATATGGTTCATTTCTCACCCTTAGGTAATTTTAAGCCTCTTGGTAATTTCCATGAGAAACTACCCCATTTGCCATAATGCATTTCCCATTGACAGTAATGAGAAACCGCCTATTGATTCATTCAGGCCTACGGATGCTCAAAATGTACTTCTCCTAATAGTGATATCACAGAAAAGTGTTTGCTTTGAAGTTCTCTTTATTTATATTTAAAAATCAGATCTTGACCAAAATGCTAACATGTTTTAGGGAACCTTTTTGTTAAATGGAATTTTCTTGTTCTTTTATTTGCAAATAACTAAGATAGATGGATCAGATTTCTTCTCTATAAAATGAGGGGTTGTACTCCAAATTTAAATTTTGATTCTTTAATCCTAGTGAGAATTTTTGCATATCGATCATGACTTATTGTCATACTATATACCTTTATTTATTTTGGTAAAAAAAAATTATACTTTACGCTTAGCTCTTGGTCGGACTCTGATGATGAGAACATAAGTAATTATTGAACACGCACAAATACAAAGGCATTTAAACTCTTTTTCTTAGTAAAGGGGGTAGGGACAGCATTGGCAGGATTGCTATGGGGGACTGTATTCATAGAATTTCAGATTTTGGAAGAGACTTAGAAGCCATCTAACCCTAGTACAGCCCTTATATGAAGAGGAAGTCCTGTCTACAGTTATAAGTGGAGGGAACAAAAACTCCAATGGGAGGGATACTTAACTACCTTTTGGGCTTGCCATCCACTTTTGTATAGCTTTAATTGCTATTAAGATTTATTCTGTTATCTTTGCAACTTCTACCTGCTTCTAGTTCTTGCTGTCTGAGATTAGATAAAGCAAATCTAATTCACAAGGTAAACTAACCTCTGATTGAGTGAAATAGCAGTTGATCTACAGTTGAAGGAGTGGCAGCTAATCTCTCTCTCTCTCTCTCTCTCTCTCTCTCTCTCTTTCTCTCTGTCTCTCTGTCTCTCTCTCTCTCTCTGTCTCTCTCTCTCTATATATACACACACACACACACACACACACACACACATACATACATATGTATCCATGCATACATATGTGTGTATTTACATATATATACATATATATATAAAATTGTTAAATATTCTCTTATTTCTGTTTATATTTTTAAGGCATTTAATTTGCTATTCATGCTCTTTTAATGAAGAATCCTTTGAAAAAAGGATGTTGTGGATAGAGCACTGACCTTAGAGTCAGGAGAACCTGAATACAAATCCTACCTCAGATGCTTGACACTTACTAGGTATGTGACCCAGAAAGTCACTTAACCCCAATGTCTCACCAAAAAAAGAAAGAAAAAGAAAATGTAATTCTGATAAAAGAAGCATCTTGGCAGAGTAGATAGATGGCTGCCTTGGAGTCAAGAAGACCAAGGTTCAGGCTCTGTCTCTGACACGTACCTTCTGTGTGGCCATTGGCAAGGTGCTTAACCCTTAGGCAACTCTCCAAGCAAATAAGTTTACTAAAAATTATAGATCTGCACTGGTAGAGGCATTCTCCACATCAGGAATTTCCTATGATAATAATCATAGGTACAGACAACACATCAGAATGCAAAGTGATGAGGTCAACTACACAAACAACAGTTGAAAAAAGGCTTTTGTAAGTGTATCGTTATATCATGAGATCACATGGCTAAAAATTGAAAGAGACATTAGCGATCATCTAATTCACAGGTGTCAAAGTAATTTTCTTTACACACAAGTCTGACCATCTCTCTCACCTATTCGTTAAACTCTGTGCTTCTCTACTTCCTGTAATAGAATATGGAAACTCCTTTTTGTTTTTTCTGATGTTACTTTTTTTCTTAACCCCACATCAGAATCTCTTGAAATGGAGTAATTTGGTTCCTTATTTATGCTTTCCATGATAATTGTACTTATTTACCTTCCTTGTATTTCTTTTTTGTTGTTATATTTGTACTAGGAATATTCTACTCAAATTTTTTTTCCCTTTTATTTAACATCAATTTCTTTTCATTAGTTTTTAGGTACGAGTTTGCAGGATACATTATTTTTGAATTGCAGTTTGAGCTCCTTTGCTTTTCAGAATGTTTTTCCATTCCTTCCTGTGATTTCTTATTGCTGAGGCATAATCTTGTGTTAGTCAGATTTCTTTTCTTTTATATTTGAAGATCCTTCTCTAGGCTTCTTACAGAATTTATTGTTTATCATTGACATTGGTGAATTTAACCACTATCTATCTTCAAGTTTGAAGGATGGATTTTGTTCTTTTTGAAGGCAATTTGTGGACTCTCAATTTATGCTTTGTTTTCTATTGTTATGTTATTCTATATATTCAGAAATTCTGCACAGTTTTCTTGGATTATGTCCTGCATTACCTAAGTTGTCTCTGCATATCTTATCTTCACAGTGAACTGCTTTAGTTTGTATAGAGTGCATGTTCTCTTTTTAACATTTTTGCTTCTATACTAAAGTTTTTCTCCATCTCAGTATTTTTGTGTTTCAAATTTTTAATCTCTCACTCCTTTACAGAAACTTTCCATTATGGATTTTCTCTATTTTCTCTATTCTACTAATTGACTTTTTAAAATTTTTCATTGACAACTCTAAGTTTTTAGCTATAGTCATTCCTGATTTTGTCTTTTACATTTTTTCATTTGTCTTTTGAATCATTGAATGGAGTACAATTCCATTAGGCATTGGTTGACTCTCCTTTGTTTTATAATATTTGTTAAGAGCTTTGGCAATTTGGTAACTATCTATCCTACTGACTTTAGGACCCTATGGGCCTAGCCTTCCTTCTAACCTTAAGTTTTGATTTATCCACTTGAGCCTTTGTTTTTTGTTTGGTTTGGTTCAGGTAGTTTTCCTTCTTGAAATCTTTGGTGTTTCAACTTTAAAAAAAAATATTCTCTCATCACTCATTTTCTTATTTCCCTCCCCCCACCCCACACCCATGTACTTTGCTAACTGGTATATAAAGATTCCTCAGTCAAGTCAAACACTGGGAAATTTAGGCTTCACCAGCCTGAGTCACTACCCTGTATAGCTTAGAGGAAGGACAGAACAGGCCTCTACAGGGGTTCAATTCCCTTTTCTTAAAGCTGAACACAGACACATGCTGACTCCCCTAATTTCTTCCTTGGTTCTGCTTTCCTCTTTTGCTTGAGTTAAATGAGTATTCCCAAAATTAAGTAAACTTTTTGCAGGTGACAGGAGGATGATGAGAGTGTTCCAGGTAGAGTCCCTAACCTAATTCTGAGCCTAAGAAAGCAATATACTTTTATTCCTCTCTTCCTCCTCACATGGCTGAGCAGAGTAAGTGTCTGCTCTTTGCTGTGGGGTAAGGGGCAGGCAGGAGATGGGGCATTCTGGCAGTCTGCCATGCAGAGAATCTCACAACATGACCTGGGCACAAACCTATAGATGAGTTAGTGCGTTCCATCTGAGCGCCAAAGACTGGAGTTCTCCATGTTAATCCATAAGGACTTGTACTTTTTAGGGGTTCTCATCTTTGTCCTATAAACTTAACTGTAATCACTCTACATCTGGGACATAATTCTCTCCCCTCCCCCCCCCCTTTTTTGCAGGATTAGAGAGTAAAAGAGCTCTAAAAAGAGTGAATAATCTACCATGTGACTCAGCAGTCTGTTTATTTTGAAACCTCCTTATAACCTAACACCAACCTACCCTTCCAGCTTCATACATTACTCTCTTTCCTGCAGTCCGTGGTGTATTAAAGCTGGCCTTCTTAATCTTAAGAATACAAAAGAAGTGTAATGATAAGACAATCTACTAAAACTTTTAGGATGAAGCTAAAGAGATCCACAGAAGAAAAATTATCTCCCTAAAAAAATTAACAAAATAGAAGATGAAGGATCGATGACCTAAATAGGTAATTTAAAAAAAATTAGCCAAGGAAGGAGCAAGGTCACCAGTATTAAGTGCCACAGAACAGATAGGGACAATGTGGTCATAGCAAAGGGGATTAGATTTGGAAAAAAGATAGCATCAGAGAGAAATTTCAGTAAACTGGTAGGAAATCAAGGCTCGTCTGACAGATTATGGAAGAATGGATGATGAAGTAAGAAAATAAATTTATTGACTTTTTGTTTATACCTTCTTTATATAGCCTGTGTCCTTATGGGGTATAGAAAAAGTATGCCTAGTAGATTCAGAGGATTTAGATTTAGAAAGGTGTTCAGATGTATCTAAGTCCAACCCTGTTATTTTACAAAAGGAAAAACCTATGTCTTTTGAAGGCAAATCCAGTGGTTTTTTGTTTGTTTGTTTGTTACACTATACAGCAGTGCTTCTCTAAATGGAAAGTAATAGTTCTGAGTTTTAAAATATGAAAAACCAAAATATATATTGACAGGCTAATGTGTTCATAATAATAATTTTGAAATCCCTAAGATATAATTATGATAACTCATATTTATACATAATGCTTAAGGTAAATAGTGTAAATATTACTACCCCCCCATTTTATGAATATGTAAACTAAGTCTCAAAGGAATGAAGTAACTTGCTTTTATCACACCAGTGGCAAATTTCAGAGCTAAGCTTCAAACCCAGTTGGATCTGTTGACGCCAAGTATAACATGATTGCTGCAATACCACACTCTAGCTCAAGTAGCTAATAACATGGTGGATAACCTAAATATGATTCATCCAGTGGTACTTAGTTACTTGAATATAATAACTATATATATATATATATATATATATATATATGTATACATATGTATGTATTGCCTAATAGCTTCTGCTTATAGCAAAATAAAATCTGATGAATGATTTGAGTTGCAATCATTTCTCCTTAGGTCAAGAAACTTGAACTACTCAAGGATCTTAAAAGTTGTCACTGTGGATAGGACCCCATTGTCAATTTTCCCTCTCTTCTAAAAGCCTTTGTAATCAGTCTTCATGAGTGACTGTGGCCAAAAATCCATCGCTTTGGACTGAACCTCTTTATAAGCCTCCCTAAAGTTAACTAGACTGGTCCTTGGATAAAAGACAAATAGTTCTCCCCAGCCTATACTTGAAGCATTTCTAGCTTGATAATAGCACCTGCCAAAGCTTATGCCCAATTGGCATGGCCTTGGATACCTCAGGGTAACCTCTCCCTTATAATGAACTAGATGAGGCATTTTCTGTAGGCTAAATGAGGTGACATAAAAATCATTTGATTTTTTTTAAAGACTAATTTATTTCCAGATACTTCTCAGTGTTAATCCAGTTGTAGGACTAGAGGTTTTCCAGCCGAGCCCTCTAACACAGATGAAGTTTCATTATAGAAGATGATGGAGGAGTTATTTTATGAGCCATGCAATTGAAAAGACTTTGGATATGATGACTTCTGGGCATGACAGTTGTGCACCTTTACCAGGGAGTGAACGTCCATAGAGTAAATTATGGAGTACTTATAGGTACCCATTTTTCCTTTCAGAAACCATGGGGCATGTTAAATGCACTTATGATGGATAGCAGGGCATACAGAGTTTAAAACCCACATTTTTAAAGTGAGCCTGCTTAACCTTGTACGATACTTTAACATGGCACTTTCAAATTAGAAGCACATAGCAGTAACATTTGTTGCCAACCTAGCTCTATTTATTAACTCAGTGGAGCTATGAGGGAGGAGTGTTTGAAAGCCAAGAGCTGGTTCTTCATCTTGAAAATCATTTTTGATCTTTCTCATCTGAGGTCTTACATAAGCACTGTTTAAAAAAAAACTGGACATGCTAATAATCAATCCTATACAAACTGAAAGCTTATGAATTTTTCATAGCGACATTGTAGCTTTAAAGCTAACCGTAAATATTTATAAAGCTCTTCCTTCCAATACTTCTTAAAAGGAGATCAGTGCCTGGCGTGGCTAGGAGATAATGGTGTTTTAGCTGATTTTCCTTTGAAATGTAGAAAAGTCTTCAAATTTTCTCACATTATTCTCCCTAATGTGCACTTTGAAGGGTAAATATTATGACTTATGGTTAGGATAAATCTTGTGATGGTAAATATTATTGAAAGCAGACTTTCCCATTGGAGTGAATGGAAATAAGGTGTATTAAGGGATTTAAAGTATTTTCTTTAATGTATATTATGGATAGTGCAGCCTAGCCTTTTTTTTCTTGTATAATTTTTACTCATAATTCAGAAAAGGCTACACTGTCCATAGACTGGTCTTTTTAACAAAAGACAGTTCTCTCTTCCAATTAAAAATGATCCAACTATAAAGGAAAAAGTAGAGCTATATTTACTTATACTTAATATTGTATCCTTTAGAAAAGAGTAACATTTCTCTAGGGAGGTCAGTCTTACTTTGGTAAAAAAACAGTTCATCTGCAATTTTAATTTGAGATAGAACAAAAAGGCTCAAAGGTTGAAGATTTGTGCTGAATAACAAAGTACCTTAGCTGCCTGAAAGCCATTGCTTCTAGAAATAAGGCAGTCAAGAGTCAGTACTGTTGTATCTCTGCCTCTGTCAAGCTTGGGCATTTATGTCTTTTGGAATTGTATTTGTTTTTCAGAATTCACTTTGGAATGAATGGTGCTGTCCTGATTAATCCACTCAAGAGTAAAGATCAAACTAGGACACCCCCTGTTCTTGAAGTAAAACTCACTAAAGATTTGATTTGTTTCTATGACTCAACTGTAGAATTCAGGTAAGATAAAATCCCTTCAAAAAAGAAAAAATCGATGTCCAGCATTTGAATGGGGACCAGGAATGTAAATGAAAAATAAGTGTATATATCAAATAGAAATGTTGGTGAGCCTCAGCCTAGAATGAGTGCTTTCTAAAGCTTCCTATTGTAAGGCAGGTTTAAAAAAATTAAGTATTTATTGGTACTCTTTCCTTTTTTTTTTTTTGCACCAGTTGCGACCCCATGATTCTCCTCTACTCTTTTTCTCATATAACCCTCCTTCAAATTAAAGTATAGCTGAGCAAAAACAAATCAACACATTGACCATGTTTACAAAATATTCTCCATTCTACCTCTATTACCACTGTTGATAGTAAGGAGTCATGCTTCAACAATTCACTAAAGTATGATTAGTCACTGCATTGGTCAGAGTTCTGATATCTTTCATTGCTGCTTTCTTTTCATTATAGGGAACTTTATGATCATCTCAGAATTTTCTCAGGATCATACTTAGAGATGACAAGCTGAAAGAGACTTTATAGGTCATCAAATCCAATTGACTTCATTTTTACAGATGAGGAAACTGATGCCCAGAGAGGTTAAGTGACTTGCCCAGGGTCACATCGCTAATGAGTGTCTCAGGCTTGATTTGAACTTAGGACTTTCTGACTCCAAGCCTAGCTTCTATTCTCTATGTCACCCAGCTGCCTCATCGTGAGAAACAAATTCTCCAAACATTATGTTGGTATTTCATGTAAATGATTGGCACATCCAAGTTGTCATGATTTATCTGTATATATGATAAAGCCCACAAAGTGTGTGATTTCTTTTTCTCAGTTAACAAAATTGTGAACTTACTCAAAGGTAATAATATTTTCTCTTCTGCAGAAATTCTCTGGAAAGTAAACAGAGGATCAGAATGATGGAAGACTTAGATGTCTGCTCACCCAAATTTAACTTCTCAAGGGCAGAAAGTGAAGTGAAAAAGCAGAAGGACCGGATGTTATGTGATGTGTTATTGGACCAGAATGTATTACCTGGGGTTGGAAACATCATCAAAAATGAAGCTCTCTTTCACAGTGGACTTCACCCAGCAGTTAAAGTATGTTTTAGAGGTTTTTTTTTTTTAATTTTTCATAATTCTAGGACTCCTTTGTACTGGTTGGGGGTGAGGGAGTAGAACTGGCCTTCATCTCACATACCGTACCATGTTGTTGTCCAGTCATTTTCCATTTGTGTCTAATTCTTTGTGGCCCCATTTGGGGTTTTCTTGGTAAAGATACTAGAGCAGTCTGTCATATCCTTCTCCAATACTGTATTGATGTCTCTTGTTTTTACATCATCTTTATTCTGAAATATACACCCTACCAACTCACCCAATGAACCTTCCCTTGTAACAAAGAAAAAAATCAGATCAGTAAAACGAATCATAACAAAAGCCATGCCTGACTGTAAATACAATATTCCACACCCATCGCCCCCCACCTCTGCAAAGAAAGGAGAAAGGTACAAACCATACATGCCTTTTTATGTATAATTGCAGTGGTGGTAGGGTTAACCCGGAATACAGATCAATCTGTGTAATAATGAATTATTACCTTACTGTCCTACTTTATATGCAGAATAACATTCACAGCAACCTCTTTCTGTGTGTTGAACAAATTTATGCCTACTGCAAAAGTGATGGCAACTTACTTCAATATTTCTCCGATCCATAGTTTCACCTGGGGTGGACACTCTTTCTACCCATGCAACAGCTTGCAACCCTGCCCTGCCATAGAGAATGGCTTCATAAGCAGGGAGGGAGATAGAAAGAGGGAGACAGACAGAGAGAGATACAGAGACACAGACAAGAGACAAGCAGACGAGAGTTAGAGGCAGATGAGAGAGAGACAGATGAGAGATAAGAAAGACCAGAGAAAGAGGCAAACAAGAGAGAGGCAGACAAGAGAAATAAAGACAGACGAACAACAGGGACAGAGAGAGAACATGTTGCGTACTGATCAACCCTCTGATGCTGTGTAGGCACTTGACCCATGGCCAACGGTATACTTGCAGTCTATGTAACCTGATAGAGGACCTGCAAGAGATTGCCCTTTACTAGCATAGGCTTTGAGAACACAGAGTCACCTTTATGTGATGAGGAAACATTGGAGTAGAACCATGTTGGGTGGTGATGTATTTAAATCCATGTTAGAGTTGGTTGGGAAGAAAAAACAAGACACTGGTAATGTGTTTTTTTGTTTTTTGGGGTTTTTGTTGTATCAAAGTCTATTCCTTGAAAACGGTTAAACAGGGCTGTAACTGAGAGTAGTAACATGTCCGAGTCAGTGGCACCTTACAAATTTGTTACATATGGTTACTGTATTAGCAGGCCAAGCATTCTTAGCCTGTTTTGTGTCATGGACTCTGTAAGTCTAGTGAATCTTGTGGAAGCCTTCTCAGATTTATGTCGTTATTCTTTTTTCCCCATTCATAATGGAAGGAAATGTTAAATTTCAGTTAGATTTTAAGGAAAATAAGGATTAATTTTCTTCCATTCAAGTTTAAAGTTCCCCTCAAATCTGTCCACAGACTCTGGGGTTCAGATCCCTTCAAATCTATCTACAAGCCCTATGGTACATGGATCCCAGGCTAAGAATCAACCCTAGAGCCAGACATTTTTTCTGGGTCTGACAAGTATGCCTTACTCTCCATGATCTCTGTATGAATCCATTTAATGTTTTATCACATGTGACTATAGATCTCCATATGATCCTAGCTAGCAATGACATTTGATATAAAAAGTTTGATAGGAAATCAAGGATGGATCAGTAGAAATACATTTGTACTAGTAAGGAAAAGTTAAATAAGTCAGTACCCTACTTATAGAAAGTATGAGAATATGTCCATTTTTTGTTGGTGGTGGTAGTGTTATGTTTTTTTAACCCAATCACCATAAGACTGGGGAGTTAATTATTTTTGTTGATAATGGGTAGGTGGCAAAATATTTATTGCTGTAAGGAGAGAAGAGGATGTTACTTAGGACTATTAGATTATCTAAATTCAAATTATTGTTATTATAAGTCAATTAAATGCATAGACTCAGTTTTGCTTATTTTGTTTCTTCATTGGTTTGAAAAATGTTAGTCTGGCCTCTTGATGAAACAGAATGCTTTAATATCTATCAAGGTATTTTAATCAGTATTCACACTGATTTCAACTGACTACAAAGCTGCATGAAAATAAAACTTAACAGGCATTTTAATAAGCACACTTTTCTCCCTTTATATTTTCTTTATTCTTGGTGTCCACTCAGAACCTCTCGTGAGAATTGGAGGCTTTCTTTGGATCTTTACCAAAGTTTTGCTCCTGTTAATTCTTCCCCTAGAGTCGGAGGTAGAGTTGCAGGGATGCAGAGAAGCAAGAGGAGGATAACTGGGAACATAGTAAATAAGAGCCAAGTTACCAGCTCCAATTAATATATCACCTCCCTTTCCCCATCACAAACAAAAAAAAATACACCAATAAAGAGAGAGGAAAAAGAAATCTCTACAAGCAACCAAAGAGATCAAGGAGCCTCTGTGTCATTTGAAACTAGGCTGAAGGAGAAAAGGGTATGATCTTCTTGAGCTGTCCAGGGTCCTAGGCAGAACAAAACAGAGAAGCTGTACCTGCTACCCATACAACTTTTTATCCAGTTATTACCCAGATGCAAATTAGGTGAGGTAGAATAAAGGAAGGTGTGATAATTGAAATTTAACAAAAGGGCAATTTTCCAAGCAAGCTATCATTTATTAATGGGGCATGTAGCCGGATAATAAAGGATGGGTCAGCTGGCCCTGCCTCTGTCCAGAAGACCTCGAATTGAGGGTGTAATGCATTTTTATAACTTAGAACAAAAAACAGCACAAAAATCTTGAAATTGGCCAGCCTTATAGAGATGAGAGATTATTGTGACATCAAAGAAAGTAGGCATAGTTCAAGGTGGGATGACAACCACCTCTCTCGATCTCTGAGAAATACTTTTGTGAATTTTCTGGGGTCTAGCTGAATCCTGAGGTTACTGGTAAGGGCAGATTTAGCAGCAGCTGGGGAATTAGATAACATCACCTTAATTGTTAAAGATCAGATAAGGTTATGTAGTTTTAGCTTCTCAAGGATACCCCACAGACCTTGCAGGAAGTGCTGAGATAATGTGTTATGAGAACATTTAGAACAGTTTTTCTTTAACAAGCTTAAGCTTTAAGAGAGGGAAACTGAACTTTAGCCATAGGAGCTGCTTCACTCAAACATTAGAAAAAAGACTTCAGGTTTGACCGAACATTATAGAGTAAAATCAAATTTAAACTATAGGAAAAGCCCATTACCTGAGAAGTAGCCGTAGCAGCTTCATCAGCAGACTATAGGATCGTCATAGATCTAGAGCTGGAAGGGACCTGAGAGACCATTGGATCCAACTCCTTCATTTTACAGATGAGAAAACAGCCTCAGAGATGTTAAGTGATTGCTCAGGGTCACTCAACTAACAAGTGGGCAGGGTTAGGTTTCAAACCAAGGTCTTCAGACTGAAGACCTTAAAGAACTAAAGAAGGTCTTTAGTGCCCTGTAACAACCCACATGGCTTACTCCTCATAGACAAAGCAACTAGACATGCAAGGTGAATCTACACTAACAGTGTTATTAGAAATAGCAAATAATAAATTATAAATTATAAATTAAATTGTTATTTCACCATATTATCATTTATTTAATAATAAATAAAAAGAGAATCAAGATGCCTTAGAATCATACAGATTCATGCAAAGATTCAATTTGGTTTAATTCAGTTTATTTATTTAAATTTTATTCAAACAATTCTGAATTTAATGAACATCAAAAAAGAACCATTTCCATATACAAAGTAGAAAGGGAAAAGAATCCTTGTTCTATATAGTTTACTTTTTTGGAAGTAAATAATAAATTTTAACATGTGACTTTCAGAGATATCTCTACTTGTCAATGTTTCCCTCTGAACTTCTTTTATTTCTCTCCTGTGCATTTTATTTTTTTAATTAATTTTTTAGTTGACAAACATCCTTCTTCTTTTCCTCTCTCCCTGCAAATGAGAAAAAGAAAAACAAAACCTCTGTTACAAACCTGTATAGTCAAGCTAAACAAATGTCTTCACTGACCATGTTTTTTAAAAAAAGTCTCATTCTGTCCTCAGTACTTCACCTCTCTCTCAGGAGGTGAGTACCATTTTTCATGAGTCTTCTGTAATTGTAGTTGGTCAATACACTGGTCTGAGTTCCTAAGTTTTTCAAGTTTGTTTTTACATCATTGTCACTTCCTTCTGTATCAGTTCATGCAAATCTTCTTAAGTTTCTTCCAAACCATCCTTTTCATCATTTCTTACAGCACAAGCATGTTCCATTTCTTTACCATAACTTGTTCAGTCAGCCATTCCTCCTTATTTCCATTTCATTGTTGCAACAACAAGTGCTACTATAAATATTTTTTTATGCATTCTCTCTTTTGGAATTTGGTTAGTTAATTAATAAGCATAACAACTCACATTTATACGTGAGCGCTTTGCTCACAGCAGCCCTGGAAGAGATCTATTATTCCAATATTATTGTTCTCATTTTAGAGATGAGGAAACTGAAAGTCAAAGAGGGCAAGTAACCAACCCAAAGTCCCAGAATTAATTAGTGTCTCCACCAGAATTTGAAGCCAGATATCTCCTTACTCCAGATCTAGCACTCTTTTAATTACACCATATTGTATATCTCAGGTTGTCTTACTGTATATATACTGATTTCCATTTCATGTCCTGCATCAAAAGCCAAGCCTATAGCCCTTTAACTTTATCTAACATATTAGAAGTAGTGGCATTTTCTCTTCCTATGTGTATATTTTAGTTCAGCACAGAATATCCTCTTTCTCCTGGCTCCAGTAAGGTCATTCTCAAAGCCCACCATCAGTATATCTAGTCCCATCTTACTCCCTTAGACTAGGTCATTTCATAGTCAATATCAACCCCCCAGAAATCAGGTGTTAGAAGAATCAAAACTCCCTAGACCCTAGGAGTCAAGTTGCAATGTATAGGACACTAGGTATTAAGGAAATTACAAAAAAAAAAAACAAAAAAAAAAACCTTGGATCTCTTCCATGCTCAGACTGTCAGGAGGCAGAATAAGTTCCTCATTTCCCTATAAAATAGAAATGAGGCAACTACGGCTTCCCAAAGGTGTTATGAGAACTAGGAGAGATGAGGTATCATCAAGGACATCCAGACGCTTCTGTGTCTACATAAACTCGGAGTGTTGTAGGAGGAAGTGGAAAGTATTTCCTCTGGAACAGCCTTAGAAAGTACATGCCAAATATAATTAATTTTTCAAGGATAATGCTGAGGTTTATTTAGGACTTTTATTAAAAAAAAAAAAAAACCTTGATCAGGTATATAGCCAATGCGATACCCCCAGTGACTGCTATGAATATGCAGGTGAATTCCCAGGTTTGAATTGCAAGATATAACAGACACGCTCCATTGAAGGTGAAACCAAAATATTTATTCCAACAACAGAAAGTTAAATCCATCATAGCAACACATTATCAGTGCAGGAGGCACTGGCATCCCCAAGCCTTCCCTCTGTCAGGTCTCCCCACAAACAAGTTCCCTTAAGCAAAATCACTCCTCTTATTCATGCTAGCGGCTGCTCTCTCTCTCTCCAAGCTGCAGTTCCCACTGTCTTTCTCCAGCTCTGACTGCTCTGACTTCCTGCTCTACCCTTTTGGCAAGCTCCGCCCACCATAGCCTCATGTGACTCAGGTAGGTCACATAGGCCTATTAATGGATGGGAAAAATCTTCCCGTTGCATTAACAATACGTTAGGTCTATGTATAAGTTATTCCATTGAAATACATATTATATATATATATATATATACATATATATATATATATACACACACACACACATATATATGTATGTGTACATACATATATACTGGTCATAGGACATTGACATTGGAAGGGGTTTAAAATTCATCTAGGTCAAATCCCTCTTTATACAGGTTAGGGAACAATGACAGAAGCATATTGAACGTTGTCAGATTGCCAAAGATTTTAATGGATAATTTATATTTGTATATAAAAATAATATTCTGAGAAAATTGAAAGGATGCCTATCATTTGGGGAATGGCTAAACAAATTATGGTACATGATCATGATGGAATATTTTCGTGCTATAAGAAATGACAGGCAGGATGATTTTAGGAAATCCTGGAAAGACTTACATGAACTGGTCCAAAGTGAAGTGAGAAGGACCAGCAAAACACTGTATATAGTAACAACAGTATTGTTCGATGAAGAACCGTGAATGATTTAAGTATTCTCAGCAATATAATGATCCAAGATGATCCCAAAGGACTAAGGATGGAGCATACTATCCACTTCCAGAGAAAAAACTGGTATGGTTTGAATACAGACTGAAGCATACTATTTTTCACTTTCTTTCTTTCATTCTTTTCCATTTATTCAAGTCATCTTGTACAAAATGAATAATATGGAAATGTTTTTACATGATTGAACATTGTAGAACCTGTATCAAATTGCTTACCATCTTGGGGGGTGGGGATGGGGGAAGAGGGATAGAATTTATAATTCAGAAATTTTAAAAAAAAAGGTTAAAATTTTTTAATATGTAATTGGGGAAAAATAAAATATATTAAAATATATAGTAAAAGGAATAATATTCTGTTTATTACTGGCATTTCAGAGTACAGTGTTTATACATTAATATATGACACCAGTTAAGGATAGAGAAAGTATTGGAATCTGGCTATCTGTGTGCTATATTATGTTACCTGTATGTGTTTATATAGTCATCCATATGTGCATAATCATTATACTGATGCACTTTAAATATTTTAGACTTTTACTTTTTTCACTTTTCTCACTCCTATATGCCCCCCAAAAAGAAAAAAAATCTTGTAACAAACACATATTGTCAAGCAAAACAAATTCCCATATTATCTGTATCCAAAAATGTGTATCTCATTCTGCAAATTAATCCTTCACCTCTCTGTCAGGAAGTAAGTAGCAGTATTCATTGTCCATCTTACCGATATGTTTCTAATTAAAATTTCAAAATAATGAACTAATGATCAAAATATCCGTATGTATTTTTTTTTCATTTTAAGGTTTCTCAGCTAAGAGATGAACAGATATGTCACCTTGTGAAAATGATACGTGACTTCACAATCCTCTTTTATAGGGTAAGGGCAAAATGTTTGAACTTATCTAAATATTCAACTTTATTTTTCTTGACAACAAAATGGAAAAGTTGTCTATGGCTATCAAATAGAGAGAATATAAAGCTACCTCATAGCAGCATTGCTATTTTAGGGGAAGAAATCAAACTTCCCCAACAGAGAGTATGTATTGGTCCATGTTTGACCAAACATGGCAAGGCTGACAAATCTTATGCCCAACTGTCTTTCAAAGGATCATAGATACGGAGTCGGAAGAGATATTAGAGATCATCAAATCCAACCCCTCCTCATTTTATAGAAGGAAACTGAGGCCAGGGAAATTAAGTGACTTTCTCAGGGTCACATAGCTAGTAAATGCAAGAGTTAGGATTTGAACCCAAGTATTCCTGACTCCAGACTGTGTGCTCCATTTTCTACTTGCATTTCATGTAGAATGAACTAGTGTGGTGAACTAGGGGGAGGAGAGGTTACATTGGGGGAGACTGCCTTCGTAAAGTTAATAAAAATGTTTTGCTCTTAAGAAATACTTTTAGACCCACCCACCCTAGTAGTGACTATGCAACAGTATCACAGTGTTGGCTTTTATATATTGTACATCTATTGTGCACTTGATCGCCATGTTTACTATAATTAAAAAAGATGGCTTCAGTTGGAGTTAGAGCATTTGGCAATTTTTAGCATAATCAGATGAAAGGTATACATGTACTTCCTGGCTCATTACTAGGTATCCCCAATGAGGTGCCCTAACAATTGTTTGTACTATCATTTGTATTCTTCTATTTTCGTTTGTTCTCCCAGAGAGACTGGTTACAGAAAATCTTCCATTTTGTCCATCCTGTAAATTTGAAATTTTAATACTTTGCCAAATGAATATTAAGTCTGTGTGTAATTTTCAGTTAATATATGCTGAACAGTATTTCTGGGTTTCTGCAATTTCATCCTGCTGATTGAAAGCCACAGTGTTCTCTTTAAATAGTCTGTGAGTAGGATCATATCTGACAGAAACTGTCAAAATGTCTTTTGAAATGGCATTGAAATTGTTCGTGTGTTGTACCTAAACAGAATACTTTCCATACTGGTAATGCATTGAATATTTTTAGAGTAGGTGTAAGATGGTGATGATGATAATATTAATAGCTGCTGACATTTATATAATACTTTATAATTAACAAAGTAATTTTATATACATTGTATTATTTGAGCTGTACAACAACCCGGTGAGTAACAACAGCTAGCATTTTTGTAATGATTTAAGGCCTGCAATATGTTTTATATTTGTTCTTATTCTAACAACTTTGTGAAATTAGTCCAATTATTAACCCAATTTTATAGTTAAGGATACTGAAGTTTAGAGGTCACACAGCTAGTTAAATGTGTGAGGGAGGATTTAAACTTAGGTCTTCTAGACTCCCAGTCCAGTGCTCCTTCACCACCTAAACAGTATATCATCTCCATTTTCCAGATGAGGAAACTGAGGCAGAAAAGGGATAAAGAACTTGCTCAATGTCATAAGTAGTGGAGCCAGAACTCAAAGCCAGGTCTTCTGAATCCGAATCTAATATTCTTTATACTGTACCATAAATCTTAATGCTTTAAACCAGATCGAGGCAGGAAATTGGAATAAAATACTGCCCATGAGAGGAAGATATCTTCTGGGTTATTGAAATTTGACTTAAGAGAAGGATTATATTTTTCAAAAAGTGACCAGGCATAGAGTTCTCTTGGTAACACTTCATTGCATTTGAAGTAAAATCTCATACAGTTCTTATATCCCATTTTATATAATAAGATGACTCTAAGCAAAGAATGAGAAAGGTAAACAAGGTATAAGATTATGAAGCGATTGTGTCAAGTGACAGGTGTTTAAGAATCTTGCCAACATCTGTTTCTAAAGATTAAAAAATGCAAATCTTTTCAAATTCTCGTTAGGATATCATACTTGTGGATAACTTTGAAATTTATAAATTTGGTTCTTTAGCAACACAACTGTCATGGTAGTTGGTAACATAAGGTCACATAATTGTTTTGTTTAAGTGCCGCAAAACAGGCTCAGCTCTTTATAGACACTATAAGGTGTACAAACGCTCTGACTGTGGTCAGTGCAGAAGCAAGATAACTGTATGTCGCTTGGGGGAGAATAACAGAATGACATACTTCTGTCCTCGTTGTCAAAAGGAAAATCCTCAGTCTATTGATATAAGGTAAGATATTCACCTTCAGTACAGCTTTCTTATAACCCTGCCTCGTAAGAATGCCAAGAGGATTAATAAGAAACTATATCTAATATTGATTAGTCCATTGTGAAGAAATCAACCGTTGAATATTTATTACTTAACACAGTGCCTGTGTTAGGCACTGGGGATTCCGAGACAAAAAAAACGAAACAATCTCTGTCCTCAAGGAGTTTACATGTTAATGGAGAAGATGGCAATACATACATACAGGTATGATACATATAAAGTAAATACAAGGTAACCATAGATGGGAAGGCACTAGCAGCTCACGCATCAGGGAAGGTCTTCTATGAGAGTTGGTCCTTGAGAAAGATAAAATAGCCTCATAATAAAGTCAGAAGAATATTTCTTCTGGAGGTTTTATGGTCCAGATTCCTGTCCTCAGCTAGTTTAACACCTGTAACAGATGGTCATTGGGTTAATTTCCAATTCCTCAGCTAAATTACATCTGTCTCATGAGACAAGTGCCAAGAGATCTAGCGCTATCATTTTGGAATCTCTGTGGAGCATGGATTGGAAAGGGGAGAGATTGGCTATGGGAGAGAATTAGAAGAGTTTATGTAAGCCTGTGAGGAGGGGCTGAATAAACCAGGATATTTGGAGTGTGAGTAGAGGGAAAGGGATGGATATAAGAGATGTTAGAGAAAAGGAATTGACAAGACTTTGGTGAAAGTGAAGGATAAGATTGTGATTGGAAAGTTGGTGTCACCTTTGACAGAAATAGTGAAGTTAGGAAGAGGGATGGGTTTAAAAGGAAGAAAATGATTCTAGGAGGCAATTGGAGATATGAGTCTGGAGGGTAAGTGAATGAGGACTGGATGTGTGTTTGGGAGTTGCCTAAATTGATGGTTGTTTCCAGAAGTGATGATTAATCAGTCATTAAGCATTTATTAGGCATTACATATCACTCAAATAGTGAGAAAAGGATAGAACCTAGGACATAGACCTGGTGTTTACTTATGCATAAGGAACAAGATACAAGTGATGATCCTACAATGGAAACCAAAAAGAGTTAGTCTAACAGGTGAGAAGATAAATCACAACAGAGAATGTCATGAAAACCTCAAGAGGAGAACGTATCTAGCAGGGGGTGATATTTGATACTATTAATCACTGGAAAAGGCTATTGGATTCAGCAATAAAGGAAACCATTGCTGACCTTGGGAGGAGACAGTTTCTATCTAGTCATAGAGACAACAGACAGATTGCTAGGGATTAAGAAGTGAATGGGCAGTGAGAAAGTAGGTATTGAGTCTCAGCTTTTTCTAGGTGTTTGGTTGTTAAAGGAAGGCAAAGTATAGGGCAGTAGCTTGAGGAGATGGTGGGATCAAGTAAAGGATTTTTACAGGCAGGAGAGGTTTAGGTATGTTTTTAGGCAGAAGAGAGGGAGTGGATTGGGAAAGGGTGAATGAAAATCAGAGGAGGAATAGGTGTAGTTAAAGAGCCAAGTTCTTGGAGGTGATATAGAAGAAATCAAGAGCACAAGAAAATGAGCTGATGTTGGAAAGAGAGGCTCCCTCATCCTCATCTGATAAGAGCAAAGGAGGAGAGAATTGGTGATGATACTAAGGTGATTTGAAGTATAGAACTAGGGATGAGAACTTGCAATGGGTTCATTTTTTTCAGTGAGGTCTGAGGTGAAGACCTTTGTTGATAGGGATGAGAGAGAAGGGTAATATGGGGGCTTGAGAAGAGAAGGCTTAGAGCAACCTATGTGGGGAGTCAGATAGAGAATTGATTAGAGCCAAAGGATTGACTCTCAGCAGTGAGGGTCCAGTTGAAATTAGGGAGCACAGATTTCTAGGGGACTCAATTAGCACAGGGAAAGAACAGAGAAGACAGATGGCAGAAACAGTCTAAAGCAGGAATAGGGTACCTGTGGCCTCGAGGCCACATATGGCCCTCTAGGGCCTCAAGTGCAGTCCTTTGACTGAATCCAAACTTCACAGAACAAATCCCCTTAATAAAAGGATTTGTTCTGTAAAACCTGGACTCAGTCTAAAGACCACACCCAAGGACCTAGAAGGCCACATGTGGCCTTGAGGCTGCAGGTTCCCCATCCCTGGTCTAAAGTTTATATTTTGAAAGAGATAAACAGAGACTAGAGATGAAGACCAAGAATGGATTTAGGAGAGATGATCTGGAAGGACAGGTAGATATGGTCAGAAGGGAATTTCAGAGTTATGCATCATAGAGATAGAACTCTTGTGGGTGATGACATGATTAAGGTCATGGATGTCCTCAATATATCAGTGAGTGTAGGTCATTAGAGCTGAGAGCAGTGAACTAAGAAGCAAGGGTATTTGAAGGGACATCTGTGTGTAAGTTGGAAGTCTTCAAGTTTGTGGATAAGGATCGAGATGGATAAGAAAACTGTGAGCCAGATACTGAACGCTTTGATGACGGGAGAATGACCTGGGGACTGGGCACTAATACCCACCAGGATCAGGATAGAGTGACGTATGTGGATAGAGTGGATTTCAGAAGGAGGAGAGTTAACTGAATAAAGGTGGTTGGGGGAAGGCCTGGAAATCGCAACGAGGAGCAAGAAACATGATTTTACAGATGTATCTAATTATAGATGTACATAATGAAGGATCTTTCTATTGTTCTTGTCTCTGAAATATTCGAAACCTATGGACAAATTAATTTAGAGTAGACCTGCTTATAATGTTGATTTTTAAATGTATCATCTTACAGCAAGCTACCCACAAGAAACAGTCTGATTGGCTGGCCATGTAGTAGGGGACTGTATCCTAATGAACATGTTGCTCAGAAAGCTGAAGAGGAATGGACATGTGCTGTCTGCACCCTAATAAACAAGCCTTCTGCTAAGGCATGTGATGCTTGCATGACTTCAAGGCCCAACGGTAAGATTGAGTCTGAGTTTCTTTGATCATTCTATTTGCAAGACTGTTAATTATACAAAGTCAAGTATCTGTTTTACTCTTTCCTGCAGTTCAATAGTCCTAATATAAGAATAATACTTTCTTCCTGAAAGCTCAAAGGAATTATCCTTAATTTGAGCAAGTCTCCATCGAACAAGTATTTATTCACTACAGTATATGTATTTCTGCATGTAAACTATCTCCATAGGGATCTGTAAGCACCTGTTTTTTTTTTTCCCCCTTTTTATTTTAGGGGGAGGGAAAACATGCTTGTGCTAAAACAGTAAGTTCTTTTGTATCTCAAAAATTGAGACTATCACATCTGTTCTCCTCCCCTGTTTCTAATGAATTATTCAATAAAGCTTTGTTTTATGCAGATTTCAGCAACTTTCTAGTTTGTTATTCAGTCCAAGTGTTATAAATTGAAAGGGAGGTTTTCTAAAAGAATGTGTTTGCAGGTGGAATGGAAAAATTCCTCCTCTCTTCTTTATCTTCCCCACCCCCTTGTTATTAAAAGCTTTACATAGACAATTGTACTGATTTCATTGAAATCCTTCAAAATAACTCTTTGCAACTTGCAATCTTGTGTGTTCAGAGAAATGTAAAACCCTCCATGGAAACCTGTGATTAAGACCCATCTCATTGATGTTGATTCTATTGTGCTCTCAATGTGTTATTTTCCCCCTTCAATTAGACCAGAACAAGTTCATTCTTGACTTATGTTCTCCCATACTTTGTAGGCTGGAATGCCGCATCTTCCTGTATGGGCTAAGGAAGCAGGCCTTGCTGAGAGCAGAGCTTCACAGCTTTGAGTAGAAGCCACCTTGATGGCTCTTACCCTCTTGTTCCCATATTACAAAGCATTAAGAGTCCTAAGATAACAGTAACCTTGGGCTTCTAAATTTACTTCACCATTCAGAACATTCTTACTCTCTGCTAATAGTCTTTCTTCCCATTTTCTTTGGTAGCCTCTATAGCAGAGATATAGATCAGAATAACATCCTGGTAGAACATGTTCTTAACACAGGTTCCAGATACAAGGAATTATGGTGCAGTCTCTGATTTTCAGTACAGCAATATTTAATAAATGTGAATAGCCTTTTTCATTCATCTATATTCATATTATTTAAAATAAGGCTTTCATTATAAATCCAGTTACCCGTAGAAACAAGGCTTATAATACCATTCAGATCCTGTCCCTTTATGAACCATAATAACTTAAACACCTGTACTGGTTTCAACTGCAGCTCCTTTGGAGAGAGTTTTATAAAACCCGATGTCACTACTGCTGTTTCTGTAGTCTCCCCAGTTCCTAGAAGCTCAGTATTACGTATGGAGTCTTGGAACATAATGAAAGGCAATGGGAAACTTTGTAAATCCCATCTGTGGTACCATGAAAGTAGATGAGAAATCATGAAACTCAAATGATAGTCCTTTTACTAACTACCAGGTGGTACAGTGAATAGAGTATTGAACTTGGAGTCAGGAAAGGTCTGAGTTCTATTCTTGCCTTTACACACCAGTTGGGTGATTCTGAACAAGTCTCTTAACCATTCTCAGCCTCAGTTTTCTTATCTATAAAATGATATAATAATAACACCTATCTCACAAGGTTAATGTAAGGATCAAACAAATTAAGACATGTAAATCATTTTGCAAGCCTTAAAGCTCCATATTGTTCAGCCATTCAATCGTGTCCAACCCTTCGGGGTCCTGTGGACCATCTTCATCATCCCATAAACCCTAGCATGCCAAGTTCATCCGACCTGAGGGGCTTATCTTCCAATTCCGTGTCTTTTAGCATTTTTAACAATGCTGTCCACGAGGTTTTCTTGCCAAAGATCCTGGAGTAGTTTGCCATTTTCTTCTCCACTTTTGTGTAGGCAGAGGTCAAATGACAGCCCTGGGGTGTCACACAGCTAGTAAGTGCATGAGGTGAGATTTGAACTCTGGCCTTTTTGACTTCAGGCCTGGTGCTCTGTCCGTTGTGCCACTGAGCTCCCCCAAAGCATTGTATAAATCCTATTATTATTAACTAAAAGTAGTTAAATTTGAAGCACACAGAGTAAACTTTGTGCTCTCAGTAAAATATGTTATTTTTCAATAAATTCTTTTTTTTTCTTAAAAGAATAACCAGCAAAACATTATGCTAGCATGTTTATAGCAATTTAAGGTTTCTAAAGTGCTTTACAAATATTAATTCACTTAATCATCACAACAACCCTGGGAGACAGGTGCTATTATTATCCCAATTACAGCTAAGGAAACTTGAGACAGGTAGAGGTTAAGTGGTTTGCCCAGGGTCACACAACTAGAAAGTGTCTGCTGTTAGATTTGAACTTAGATCTTAACTCCAGGTGCAGGGCTCTGTCTACCTAGCTTCCTCAATATATTATAACTTCTTTTCTTTCCGTTTCAAGATGCAAAAGCAGAGGAGGATGTCGATAATTCTGTCGGCTATGACAACAATTTGATGAAGTATCCTTGTAACAGTTTTGTCAAACGCCATCCGGAAGTGAAGATCAACCGGAGAACTGCATTTGGAATGACAACTCTGGTTTTGACAGACTTAAGCAATAACTCCAGTTCTTTAGAAAGCATCAGAAACCAAAACACGAAGCCCAGTGGAGATTTTCAAAACTCTTCTGTTGGTGACATTTGTTTTAGTGACGCACAGCATCCCTCCAAGGAGAAAGGAAAATATATGGCTCTACCATTGGACAAAGTCAGTGGATCGCCTGTATTTGACTCTCAATCTAGTTTATTAAGTCCAGCATACAAAAAATTAAAGACTAACCACTCATTTCCAGAGCTCAATAGTTGCAGCCCTGGCTTCTCAAGAATGTGTAATCCTCCTTCCAACAATGGCCCTGCTTCTTTCAGGTATTTCTCTTAAAGTTCTAATAGGGTGGTAGTATAAGGGAGTAGTGGCTACAGAAAGGTTTCATAGAGAATATTCATTGATGAAACAGCTGGAATTGATTGTGGATAGTATAAGTCAGTCTTTGAGGGATTCCAATTATGTTAACCAGCCTTTCTCTTTATTCTCTCTTCTGGTACTTCCAAAGATTTAGCAATTAAAAAAAAATCAGTGACCATGGGAGGAGGCAGTTTCCATCTAGTCATAGAGACAAAAGCCAGATTACTAAGGCATTAAGAAGTGAATGGGCTATCAAAGCTTTAAACTGCACTCAGACTTTTGGGACACTCTGCATATGCTACTTGACTCTTGGAATTTGCCATACTCATAAAAAAGATAATTCTTCAGGTTTATCATAATAAGTCGTGACCTATATATACTTTTCAAGTGCTCAGCTACTGATGGAACTCTGAGAAATCCTGAATGTCATAGCCACTAAAAAGGAGGAAGGTTGGTGCGGGGATAGAACGTTGAAGCTTGGTCACTTCCTAGCTGTGGGACTCGGGAAAAGATATTTAACTTCTCTGTGCCATAGTTCCATCATCTTTGAAATTAAGGAATTGGATTTGTTGTCTTGAAAGGTCCCTTCCCAAGTCTAAGTTGATAATCTTATGATCCCATCTTTAAAAGAAATTTTTTTTTCTTATTGTGGACTTCAGAAAAATGACATTTCAGCATACAAAGAACAGAGAAAAGGATTGTGTGTGTTACTTTGAACAGGTTTTTGTTTTGTTTTTTGTGGAGAAGTATCTATTAAATACTGTACTAACAAAATTGATTGAAGGCTAAAGGAAAAAAGGATAGCAGAGAATGAGATGGCCAGATAGTGTCATGAAAACAATGAACATGAGCTTGGACAGACTTTGAGAGGTAGCAGAGAATAGAAGAGCTGGCATGCAATGGTCTGTGGAGTCACAAAGAGTCAGACACAACTGAACGACAGAACAACAACAACATTCTGCTTCTCTGTGGTCCCTTCCAAACTTTCTACTTGCCTATATTTTTTAAAAAGCATTTCATTGATTTTCTTCCTTTTTTTTTCACTATCATTTTCTCCCCCTCTATTCCCTCCCCATCAATTTCCCCAATGGAAACCCTCTCCTCTGACAAATAAGTATGAATTCCATCCTTATTTCAAATGAAGACTTCACTCCTAAAGCGTATACTCTGTTTTTTGATTCTGTGGTGAAAAATATGAAAGTATATTAATTAACATGTTGTTTTAGATTAGCTATGGACACCAGTGATATCAAATTCAAATAGAGATGTGGACCACTAAACCATACATTAGGATTCTTGTATGCTACATATTGACTTAGGGGAAAAAAAACCCCACATATTAACATAATACACACACACACACACACACACACACACACACACACACACACACACACATATATATATATACACACGTATATACATATATAATTAATTGATTGATTTTAGTATTTCCCAATGACATTTTAATCTGGTTCAAGCCGTACTCTGGAGTGTTGTTGGCTGAATAAGCCTCTTGCTTGGTACCTCTGGTGTACATTGTGATAGACCAAGCTCCAACCACTGCTTCCTGCCAGAAATCCTTTTTTTTTTTATTTCTGGGATCTGAGATTTCATCAATATGGGCAGTCCTTCCACCAGTGCAGACCACAACTCTTCTGTGTCTTAGACAACTGCCTTCCTGAGATGCTATTGTGAGCCCCCCCACCGCAAACCCCAAAACTCATTAACCAGTATTGAATCTTCTGGTGATTCATTGGTCAAGCAGACTAGCCCTCTGGAGACAATCATAGAGTTGCATTTGTAATTGAAACTCTTTCATCTTGGGTAGATCTTGCAAGAGCTTTTCTTTGATGAGCTTGGGCTTCAAGGTCTCAGGGTCTCCTCCATTCCATTAGCATAGAACTTCAGTGGAGAGCCATACAACATCATTATCAACAACCTATAAGTGATGATCAGCATTCCACTTGCCTTAGACTTCTCTGTCATGCTCTTAAGTCTAGACAACCAATACAACAATCACTAAAACCCTGATATGTAGTGTTTGCTAATTTTTGAGGTATAAATACTCACACTAGGAATTTAAAAACAGGTTCTGATTCAAGCTGGCTCCAGCATACCCCTACTTCTTTATCTGAAGGCTCTCATTTGTGGTCAGTATACTTTATTCACCAGAGAAAGACACTTACTAAACTTCTTTTAAAAATGATTCCTTTTTACTTGTTCTCCAGGTATTTAGGTAGGGTGTGCTCAACACTTTAATAGATGCTATGCAAAATGTGAAATAAGTAACCAAAGTAGAGCCTGATTTAATGGAGCTTACATTCTGGGTCAGTCATTCAGTAAGCATTTATTAAGTACTAAATATTTGCCAGGCACATGGTGAAAGCACAAAGGATACAAAGACGGTCCCTGCTCTCAAGGAGCTCACAGTCTAAGATGGGGAGACAACTTACAAACAAATTATATGCAAGCAAGATATAGACAATAAATTAGAGATGATCAATGGAGGGAAGACATTAGCATTAAGAGGATTTTTTTGAGTAGATAAAGTATATATTTCAAAAAGAGACAGTGCTTAAGATGGGCCATCTAAATACAAAATGACATTTTTTTTAAAAGATAGTTTTTAAATTATTTTTATTGATTTTGTTGTTGTTGTTGTTAGTACAGACTTGTTGCTTCTAATGCTTCCCCCTTCCTGGGCCAATGAGATCTTTCCTTATAAAAAATATGTATAGTTAGGCAAAACATATCTACACGTTGATGATACAAAGATGTATGCCTTATTCCACACTCGTCCACCCCCACCCCCATCATGAGGCGAAAAGTATGCTTTATTTCAGTCCTCTAGATCCACATTTGTTCCTTGCATTGATTAGTTTTGAGATTTTTCCATATTGTTTTCCTTTGTATCAGGGGTCCTTAACTTTTATTGAGCCTTTTGGCAGTCTAAAGAAGTCTTTGGATCCCTTTTCAGAATAATGCTTAGTTGCATAAAATAAAATACATAGAATTGCAAAATAAACCAGTTGTGTTGAAATACAATTATCAAAATATTAAAAAGTTCACAGATGGCAGGTTAAGAACCCCGATTTACGTTATTGCTTGCATCGTGTAATTTGTTCCCCTGGTTCTGTTTGGTTTACTCTAAATCTGTTCCTGCAAGGCTTACTCCATGTCTGAATTCTTACTGTCCATTATTCTTATGGTGCAATTGAGTACTCCATTATATTTACATAGTCCAATTTGTTCAACAAAATAGCATTTTTTATTGGATATGGATCTGCTAATGGAATTCCTTTTCTGACTAGTCAGATTGGCTACTCTTGAACAGCTCAACAGACCTGCTATAGCTAGATTGACTTCCAGGGGTCATTAAAGCTTAATTCTTGACTAATGACAGTTCTATTATAGCTTATTGGCTTATACCAAGTGGCAACTCTCCAACTTGTGTGATACCACTTTTACTAGCTTAAACAGTAAGTTCTATCTCCAAGATGTTAACACCTGGACAAAAGAGAGCACCCTGACTCACAAGTCACTGTTTGCTGGAATCACAAAAAATTTGTTCTTTTCAATCTATTAATCAACATTTATTAAGCACCTACTATGTACCAGGCACTGTGCTAAATGCTGGGAATACAAAAAGAGGCTAAAGACAGTCCCTCAAGGACTTCACAATCTACTAGGGGAGACAAAATGCAAACAAATATATATAAAATGAGCTATCTACAGGATAAATAGGAAATAATTACCAGAGGGGAGACATTGGAATTGAGAGGTGGATTTTAGTTGGGGCTTAAAGGACTTTTTTGGCAGTATGATAACTTTCCTTGTCACCTCTATACCTATCCTTTGGATAAAGTTGGGAGATAAATCATAGAGATGGGACTTTCAGGTGACATTTTTTCATAGGGCCATTTGGAGCTAGAGAAAGGATCTTAGAAGCTATCCAGTCCATCCCTCTTATTTCTGAGATGAGGAGAAGGCCCTGAGAGGTTCGGTGACTTGTCTTGGTCCCGCAGCTAGTAGGAATCACATGTAGGATTTCAACCTAAGTCTTCTTGGCTCTATCCACTCCACTCCACTGCCTCTCTGCAGTACCCTTGGCTCTAATGAGACTCCTGGTTGTAATCTTTCATAAAGGAGGGACATGGCCAGAGAGCCGACCTGGAAGCTAAGAGGAGCTGGATTGAAGTCCTGCCTCTGGCACATACTGGCTATGTGACCCTGGATAAGTAACTTAACCTTTCCGTGCTCTGGGCAACTTTTAAGTAGCAGAGAATTTATTTGGTATTTTATTATTATTTATTAATTATTATAATTATTAATTATTTATTTGGCACAAGGATTTTCCTCACCTGGAAGTTCTCAATACTAATAATAAGAATGGGGCAGCGGCCCTGCCCTCCCCACTCCAAAAAACAAAAAAAATAAGGAGGAGAATAGCAAATTTTTACATGGAACTTTAAGGTTTGCCAAGCACTTCAGACAAACTAGGTCTTTTTATCCCCATAACAACCCTCAGAGCTAGGTGCTATTTATTATTGCTCCCATTTGGCAGTTGAGGAAACAGGGTGGGGAGAAGCTAAGTGACTTGTCAGGGATCACACAGCTGGTAAGTGTCTGACTGAATCCAAACTCATGTCTTCCTGACACCAGCCCTAGTACTCTATCATCTATCTGCTTTTCCAATAGGATAAAATCAAATCTGATTTAGGAAACTGCCCCTCTCCCTGATTTAGAAATGTGTCTAATACTTGAAAATAACCTCTGAACATCCTGCTTGGCTCCCTATTTCAGAGAAGAGAGAAATAGCAGTCATTCTTAAACACACTGAAATTATGTGAAATTATTAAATGTCTCTATTTTTATTAACTTGGCAAATTGTGAACAGTCTAATTAATTGAGGGTTCAAAATCAATAATTTAAAAATCATTTCTTTGTAAACCCAGTCAAACTATAAGATTAAACATGGCATAGTGTACTCTTTAGAAATACTGGTACATTGTGTGTGAGTTGACTGTAGCTAAGCCCTGATTGGTTCACTGCAATCTGTCAAGGTCAAGTAGCAGAATAAATATCAAGGGATGAAATAAATTCATCCAGTAGGCCTTGTACATCCGGTTACTTTACAAGTAAATTACTGTCATTTGTTTACTCTTTTTTCTCTTTGTCTGGAAGACACAATGTCCATCTTTTGGACAAGATTCCCAGAAGAAGCTCATGAAATCCTACTCACTCTACAAGGTGGTAGCCTAATCACAGATTTGGTTACCAGTTCAATTTGACCTTAATAAGCATTTGAAATGGTAGTTGATTGAATTGTTACTATCATATTCATTATAGATATAGTCATTCTGTGAACATTACCCTTTTTCTATTAAATAGAAACACCGTTTTCCATTGTGATCTTTAAAAAAAAATAAAAGTATTTCATCAAACTAGATTAAAAATTAGGTGGTTGAACCAATTATTTTACTAGTTAAGAACTGTGAACTGTTTTTAACAAGAATTTTTTTAAAAAAATATTTATTTATTTTTAGTTTACAATATTCAGTTCCACAAGCTTTTGACTTTTAAATTTTTCCCCCTTCCTCCCCACCCTCCTCCACAAGATAGCGTGCATTCGGATATAGGCTCTATTTATATATCCATATTAAACATATTTTCATATTAATCATTGTAAAGAAGAATTATAACCAATGGAATGAACCACGAGAAAGAAGAAACAAAACAAAAAAGAGAGAGAACAAATAGTATGCTTTGATCTGTGTTCAGATTATGTAATTCTTTCTCTGGCTATTAATAGCATTTTCCATCATAGTTGTCTTAGAACCTTGCATTGCTGAGAAGAGCCAAGTCTATCAAAGTTAGTCATGGCACAATGTGGCTGTAACTGTGTACAATGTTCTCCTGGTTCTGCTCCCTTCACTCAGCATCAGTTCAAACAAGCATTTTAATAACTAGAAATAAAGCACAGTAATGTGATGTTAATGTATAGTTTTTTCTTTTTTTTAATAGAAGAAACAATGTTCTGAACCAATCAAAGTATCATCACTTTTAGAACCAAAGCTCTTAACCTGGGTTTTATGAACGTGTCAGTACTGGGTTTAAAAAAACCCACAACATTCTGATAGCTATTTTAATATATTTGGTTTCCTTTGTAATCTCGTGTATTTTATACATTTAAAAATATTATGAAGTTATAAAAAAAAAGGTTAAATAACTCCTGCTCTAAAACTTGAAGGAAATTTAGAGACCAAATGTAATTCTATTTCATTTTACAGATAAGTAAACTGAGGCCCAAGACAGATATGTAACCTAAGGAGGTGAAAAGACTTTCAAAAAACTCACAAAAGTGACGTTTTGTATTCAGTGGCCTTTAAGGTGATGTTCAGATGGGCTTATTTAAATCCCTAATGCAGTGTCCAGTACTTGGCTTTTACCTGTCTTCTTTGGTTCTTTTCTGTTACTGAGGACTTATATTTAGCCAGGTTTTAATTACCTGAGCAATCCCCTTCCTTTTTCTGGGCCTCAGTTTCCTCACCTTCAAATGAAGGGGTTGGACGATAGCTGTATCAGTAAGATGCTATGATTTATTTTGTGCATGAATATTTACGATCTAAAAGCAATGTTTTAGTTTTGAGTGAAGTTCTTAAGCCTACTTCTTCCACTCTTTCCTCCATGTTTTGTTATGTGTACTCCTCTCGCACATACCAATTAAGAGAAATGACACAGCTCCTCCAAGCTGCTCACGATAAACTTGTTTTGGGTAGTTTTCTCTTTACTCTTGTGTTTGTATTTCAAAGTTCCTATCCAGCTTTGGTCTTTTCATCAGAAATGCTTGCAAGTCCTTGATTAATTAAAAGATCATTTGTTTCTCTCATATTATTATACTTGGGTTATGGGCTAAGTTGTTTTTGGTTGTAAGCTTCTCTCTTCTGCCTTCTGAAATACTGGATTTCAAGATCTCTTCATAGAAGGTGTCACATCTTACGCGATCCTGACTGTGGTTCCTTCATACTTGAACTTTCTAGATGATCATGGTATTTTCTTTGGACATGGAAGGAAGCCCAGGATTTTGACTGTAATATGCCAGGGATATTTTTTCATTTGGGGTTTCTTTCAGGAGTTGACTAGTTAACTCTATCTTTGCTTTGCCCTCTGGTTCTATTGAATCTGGGTGATTTTTATTTATGATTTATTGAAATAGAGTGTCCAAGCTTTTTTTTTTTTAAATCAGATTTCAGTCCAGTGATTTTTCAACTATGTCTCCTTTACCTGTTTTCCAGATCTTTTTTTTTAATCAGATATCATTCTCTTCTATTTTTTTCAGTTTTTAAAATTTTGCTCCAATATTTCTTGCAATCTCATAGAATAATATATTTCTGTTAGTTATCAGGGAATTCATTTCTTGGATAAGGGTTGCCACTTTACTTTCTAAGTTACTTATTCTCATTCCAGTTGTTTTTCCCAAAGTGTAATTCATATAGTCCTGGTGGCAAGTCCATTTTCTCTTTAAGTGTTAGGTATTGTGTAGTTACTCCTTCTTTTTTGGGAAATCTCTAGATTTGTAGTAATTTCTATACTGATTGGTATTTTCTTAGATTTTATCATCTCACTTTAGTTTGAGAATTGGGATTTTACTCCAGAGCCAGGCTCTGCCCTTTGCTTCATTTTGGCCCTGCTTGGTCTTAACCTAGATCTGTTGGGTTCATCGTCTGGTTGTTGGGTTCATCATCCGCCTCCTGGGGTTAAGGTCCCCGGATCTTTAAGGTGGATTGTCAGTGCCATTTATTGTTTCTCAGGGGGATTTGAGAGCTCCTGAGCCTATGCTGAGCAGTTCTTACTTAGCCCTGTGGTCTGAGCACTGCAACATTGCGTTGATCCTTCTATAGTTTTCGACCTAGGGCTAGCCTGGGTATTTCTCAGAGAATTTCTCCTCTCCTGCTTCTTATAGGCTACAACTGTAAGAGCCTTCTTACCCATGAGGTTCTGGTTAATGTTTTGTTCAGTTCCGTCATGGAAAAAATCACTTATTCCAGTTTCTCAGTGAATTTCTTGATCATTATTCAGTCTAGTATGAGTTTGAGTCTTTTGCAGTAGTCCTTATATGACAGCTTGGTGAGCTATTCCGGTTCAGTCAGCCATTTTGACAGGAAGTTCCACTGTTCATGTCTGTTGATTGTTAAGTTCAAAATAAAAAAAGAACATTTTAGAAATGAAGACATTTAATTAGCTACTCTGTAAGATCCCTTTCTGATCTTAGACTAACAATCAATAGGATTTATCTCAGTAATATTAGATTTTGAATAAAATCAATTTGAAAATATAGGTTTTTAAAATAAGCCCTAAATTTAGTATTAGTAGTTTTATTTATTTAAAAGGGCCTGTGAGCTCATCAAACAGGCAGTCCCTTTAGTGATACAGATTGCAGTCCATCCATGCCTGCTCATTTTCTGTGACATTAAGCTATAATCTAAAAATATTCTGAAGCATGGGTTATGGTGAAATTTTGTTAGAATGAAGAAGTCTCTCACTGTAAAAGACTTGGGATCCACTGAGATGTTATTCTTGCTCCTTGTACCATTCTAAAAGAGAGTAAAGCACAATTTAGTTTTAGATGCAAAAGATATTAAGTTCATTATGGTATTTACTATTTTTAAAAATGTAGCAATTCCTGAGAAAAGTCTCTCTGGACATTATAGATAAAAATTTCATATTATTATCATCATTATTATTATTGCTGACTTTTTTTATTTTAAAGGGGTACCTCCCTTTGTGGTTTTTTTAACCTTTGGCTTTAATAACTGGGAAGCAGTATTTCCTGACTGATCCCATAAAAGACTAAGTAAGCTATTAAAACAGCATTATGAAAAGATATAAAAAATTTTTAAAAATAGAGAATCATGATCATAATGAAAGTATCCATTTCAAAGAAAGAATTCTGCAAACTGACATTAGAAAGACCTGCCTTGGGTCTTTCCTTTTGTTCCCTGTACATATGTATTACCTCTAGATATCGTTGTCATAAAAATAAAATTTCCCTAGCAGCTTTATAAAATAGCCATCTCTATTCTGCTAGCCAGACTTTTTTTCTGAGATATGATTGACACCATTAAAGCGACCTTGATCAAGGAGAAATGTGGAAAATCACCCTTAACTGGACAGTAAAGGGGTTGTTCTCTATGGTCAATAAGAACTCTTTATTAGCATTTACTATGAGGTAAAAAATAATCATTGGAAAAGATTGAAGGGTTTTTTTGTGGGATTTGGGGGAGGCAAGAAAGAGAAAATAAAATGCTTGGTAATTAGACAAAAATAAAATTTAAGAGAAAAGACGGCTAAAAGGGGAGAGAGCAGAAATTGAGAATATTTAAAAGTCATAAAGTAGCAACACTTCAGTGTGGAGGAGGGCAAGAAAAAGGAACATAACCAAATGTAGCCATTCTTGTGTCTTAGATGAAGATTTTAGTTATCACCTTGCTCTTCAGAATATTTATTGTGGCCTTTAGGTAAAGAGAAATCTTGGACATCATGAAAATCATTTGCAAAACGGCATAGAAAAGATTTATGCCATTTACATTCTTGTCTATGGCTGACCAGAGGTCCATTCCTCACCATTTTATTAGGAGTTGGCTTCTTGTAGGTAGGGGGCAGTGGTGGTGTTAATGAACCCGTTGGAGCAATTAAGCTGGAGTTATTTTGTAACCTGTCATTTCAGTGAACTTCAAGTTAACAGGACAGATAACACTTGTACCAAAAATATTAACAGTCCTCACTGCCGTAAACACAACCTCCTCTGCGTTCTCCGAGTTGTGAGGAAGGATGGAGAAAGCAAGGGCAGGCAGTTTTATGCTTGTCCTTTACCGAGAGGAAGCCAGTGTGGATTTTTTGAAGTAAGTATAAGGTTCATTGAACATTACTTAATAAAGATAGTTAAAAAAAAATAACCTTTTAAAAATATTTGCATATATTGACTACAGGGTAATTAGGTAACAGTTTTCCTCCAAACACCTTTGAAGATTTAAAAAAAAATCACTATGCTTTCTGAAGACTAGATAATGAATAATTTAAAAATCAATGAGACTCAGCAAAAAGTTTATTAAAAACGCCGTTAATAGGACTTATCACATCCCTCCTCCACAGAGCTTTTCAAACACTAATTTGTCCCCATGAGAAAAGTATTATCCTTAGCTTATGTATAAAGAATAGGATTAAATGATTTACTCATATAGCAAATCTGAGATAAGAATGTCACAGTCCTGATTTCCTGTACTATGCCCTTCTCTTCCCCCCGCCCCGTGTGTGTGTGTGTGTGTGTGTGTGTGTGTGTGTGTGTGTGTGTGTGTGTGAGTAATAAAGGATGGGAGAGAAAATGTGTGGTTTTACGCTACAGGAAGCTTTTATAGATATTGGACATTTAATCAATGCTAGTGACTGACAATATTACTACACTAGAATCTCACTGAAACATTGTAGCCTAAAATGCCACAAAGATATGTCCATCTTAACCACTATCTCCCCTCCCCGCTCTTTTGGATAAGGGGAATTTAATATTGGACTATGTACTCAAAATTCCGCTTTAACATAATATTGTCCCAAAGTAGGCTATATTTGGATCATTAAGTCCTGCTTTCAAATTCTGCCTGTAATACTGACTAGCTGTGTGACGATGGGCAAAACTCTTTAACCTCTCTGAGTCTCCCTCACCTTATAACAGAGTTATATGAAGGAATTGAACTAGATGGCCCTTAAGGTAACTTCAGACTCTAAAGATATAACCCTGAAACTGGATTTATCTTTATATATTCATCATAGATATTAATCACTAAATATTTCTTAAGCACCTGTTATGTGTTAGATTCTGGGTATGTCTTAGACATTACATCTTGTGGCATGAATGCCAAGACCTGCCTTACAGTCAGGATACAGTATAGTTTTCACTAATACCTTTATGAAAGTAGAGGAAAACCTGTAAAAAAATGTTTTTGGAAAAGCTAATTAAAATGGGCAATTAATGAAATCATCCAGGAAATTTTACCTGATTGGGGAAGATGGAGAAAAAAGGGCTAACTTTTTTTAGGCACCAAGCTCCTTGGGTGCAAGAACTCATGTCTTTCTAAAGCTATCATAATGTAGCTATTCCCAGATATTATACGTATCATTATATCATCTTTATAAGCCTTGTAATATCTCTTTGTTTTCTTTTTCAGTGGGCTGATTTATCTTTTCCATTCTGCAACCATGGAAAACGCTCAATCATGAGGACTGTGTTGAAAGTTGGTCCTAATAATGGAAGAAATTTTTTTGTGTGTCCCCTCGGGAAGGATAAACAGTGTGATTTCTTTCAGTGGGCCCCAAATGGACCAGGAATAGAGATCATCCCAGGATGCTAATTGTTTTTGACTTGTATAGCTTATCTGGTTCTTAATTTCTTAAAATGGTAAACAAGGTATTAGTTCCTTTTTTATTTAATTTTGCTGTTAAATAATAGCCACAGTTCACTGGGAGTGTCACTGTGATGCTTGAAGATTATTGTTGATAGTCCAGAGATTTTAATAGATTTCTTCCAGCCTCTTCTGTATATGTATGTAATCTTCCCCGTACTCCTGCTCTATATTACTTTTTCCGCATGAGGACATTATATTCTGTCAAATATAGTAATACCGCCTGTGTAATAAATGTATTTAATGATAAAAATAAAGCACTTTTAGCATAATAGTAATTATGGAAGCCTGAACTATGACTGGAGAGGGGATATCTAACTGACATCTTTTTTAGCTATATCTGGCATCTGTTCTTCACCAAAGGGACAAAGCAGAGAGTGATGATGAAGCAGACAATAACAAGAGATGAATTTGTATTCCAGCCGTGCCAGTAATTCCTGGTATAATCTTAGGCAAGTCATTTCACCTGTAAGCCTCAGTTTCCACATTTGTAAAACTAAGGGAGTTGGACTAGATGAGTGACCTCTGAAGATGGACAATATCCATTGACAAGACATGTCTCGAACATACCACCATCATTCCTGTCACACATTTTTACTGAACCCTCTTCCACTTCACCTCCATCCTGCCCCCTATTCTCCCTCCCCAAGCTCTGTGCAAGTTCCCAGCCTCTCACTGAGCATCTCTTCCTGACAATTTTAACTGTCACCTAGGCTCTTTTGGGAAAATTTGGCCATCCCAACCCCACCATACTCCAAGCTTCCCACCAGATCCCTTCACTAGAACACCCTACAGCTAACCTAGTACTATGAAACGACCGCCTCAGTTTATAGCTTTGGTGGAAGTGATTTTTCAGTGTTGAAATTCACCTCCTTAGCTAGCTGCATTTTTAGAATGATTGTTTTATCAAATACTAGCAATTATTTACAGTTTCACACTATCCACCAGGGACATAAACAGGAATTTTTCAGAAATAATAAAACATTTAATCATAACACTGTTGTTAAAATCATTATTGAGAACAGTTTTTTATTGCTAAATTATTTTTAATATTGTTTATTTCATTTTACCTCACTTTTAATAGTTTTATTTCATTATGTTTCATAAGAAGACTACAAACAGAAGAAAAATGAAAAAGACGTGCTGAAATCATTATGCAAATTGTTTTCTCCATCAAGTATAGTGGGAACGCCACACCTGGACCTTAACATTCAGTCTCTAAGCCACAGAGGAAATAGAAAGAGCTTGGAAAAGAATGAAGGGAAAAGCATCCTGATTGGATCAAGTATACATATAAAGGAGATTGGTTCTCAAGATGATGCAATTATGAAGGAATTGAGGGACTGATTTACAAGGTATCTAAAGCAGGGGAATATATCAAAAGCATAAAAAATTCAGACCTTACAGATAAAAAAAAGTTAATTGAGAAAAGATGAACAATTAACGACCTCTATGCCTGTTCTCCCATCTATACAAAATCTTTATGACAGTCATCCATCTATGAATTGTGGACCTCTTCAGTGGCAGTATTAGGAAGGAACAAGCAGAATTTCCTGAATGATACTGAACAATGAAGTTATATCTACCATCTCACAATTGACTGAAAGATTGGGAGGATATAAGATCCCATTGTTTTATTGTTTACTGATAATGAAAAAGCATTGGACTCAGTGGAACAAATGGTCTTACGGGCTCTTTCAAGTGCCTGCTGAGCATCTATCAAGATCATTCAATGTTTTTTGCAATATATAACAATAAATAATTCTACTCAGTGACCTGCTGATAAGAAAAATCAGGTAAGGCATAAAGCAAGGAGATATAACGTCTCATAAAGTATTTGCTATAATGACGGATGAGATCCAGCAGATTCTAGGTTGAAAAAGAATTCCCTGTCAATTGCATCAAACCCCAAAACATTATAAAGTCTCATGGAAGAGATCTGTAATCATGTAGAGCTTAGCACAGTTCCTGTCATATGTGCTTAACAAATGTTTATTGACTTACTGACTCAAAGGAGTTTGGCCGGTCCAACCACACAGAAAAGACCAAAGGAATGAAGAGTGTCTCTTGCCCAGATTTTAACAAGCTTCTGAATGGACACCCTACATAGCTTGTTCAACACTGTGTATATCTGGGACTGATAATACATATAATTCCAAAGTTGAAAGGGAGGAAAAGAGAAAACTGGAATGTTCTCAGGAGTTTTCAAAGCACTATTACTGACCCCCAAGTTTCCCTTAGTGACAAAGGTCCATCTTTTCTTTTCTTTTTTTTTCCCATTGATATTTATTTATTTATTTAATATATTTAGTTTTCAGCATTGATTTTCACAAGAGTTTGAATTACAAATTTTCTCCCCATTTCTACCCTCCCCCCCACTCCAAGACGGCATATATTCTGGTTGCCCTGTTCCCCAGTCAGCCCTCCATTCTGTCACCCCACTCCCCTCCCGTCCCCTTTTCCCTTCCTTTCTTATAGGGCAAGATAAATTTCTATGCCCCATTGCCTGTGTATCTTATTTTCTAGTTGCATGCAAAAGCTTTTTTGTTTTGTTTTGTTTTTGAACATCTGTTTTTAAAACTTTGAGTTCTAAATTCTCTCCCCTTTTCCCTTCCCACCCACCCTCCCTAAGAAGCCAAGCAATTCAACATAGGCCACATGCGTATCATTATGTATAACCCTTCCACAGTACTCATGCTGTGAAAGATTAACTATATTTTGCTCCTTCCTAACCTATCCCTCTTTATCCAATTTTCCCCCTTGACCCTGTCCCTTTTCGAAAGTGTTTGTTTTTGATTACCTCCTACCCCCGTCTGCCCTCCCTTCTATCATCTCCCCTTTTTTATCTTCTTCCTCCTTCTTTCCTGTGGGGTAAGATACCCAATTGAGTGTGTATGGTATTCCCTCCTCAGGCCAAATCTGATGAGGGCAAGATTCACTCATTCCCCCTCACCTGCCTTCTCTTCTCTTCCTACAGAACTGCTTTTTCTTGCCACTTTTATGCAAGATAATTTACCCCAATCTATCTCTCCCTTTCTCCCTCTCTCAATATATTCCTCGCTCATCCCTTAATTTGATTTTTTTTTCTTTTAGATATCTTCCCTTCATCTTCAACTCACCCTGTGCCCTCTCTCTCTCTCTCTCTCTCTCTCTCTCTCTATATATATATATATATATATATATATATATACACACACACATACATATATACATACATACACATACATACACACACACACACACACACACACATATATATATATGCATATTCCCTTCAGCTACCCTAATGCTGAGGTCTCATGAATCATACACATCATCTTTCCATGTAGGAATGTAAACAAGACTGTTCAACTTTAGTAAGTCCCTTGCAATTTCTGTTTCTTGATTACCTTTTCATGCTTCTCTTGATTCTTATGTTTGAAAGTCAAATTTTCTATTCAGTTCTGGTCTTTTCACTGAGAAAGCTTGAAAGTCCTCTATTTTATTGAAAGTCCATATTTTGCCTTGGAGCATGATACTCAGTTTTGCTGGGTAGGTGATTCTAGGTTTTAATCCTAGCTCCATTGACCTCCGGAATATCATATTCCAAGCCCTTCGATCCCTTAATGTAGAAGCTGCCAGATCTTGAGTTATTCTGATTGGGTTTCCACAATACTCAAATTGTTTCTTTCTGGCTGCTTGCAGTATTTTCTCCTTGATCTGGGAGCTCTGGAATTTGGCGACAATATTCCTAGGAGATTTCTTTTTGGGATCTATTTGAGGAGGCGATCAATGGATTCTTTCAATTTCTATTTTGCCCTGTGGCTCTAGAATATCAGGGCAGTTCTCCTTGATAATTTCTTGAAAGATGATATCTAGGCTCTTTTTTTGATCATGGCTTTCAGGTAGTCCAAGAATTTTTAAATTATCTCTCCTGGATCTATTTTCCAGGTCAGTGGTTTTTCCAATGAGATATTTGACCTGGTCTTCCACTTTTTCATTCCTTTGGTTCTGTTTTATAATATCTTGATTTCTCATAAAGTCACTAGCTTCCACTTGCTCCAATCTAATTTTTAAGGTAGTATTTTCTTCAGTGGTCTTTTGGACCTCCTTTTCCATTTGGCTAATTCTGCCTTTCAAGGAATTCTTCTCTTCATTGGCTTTTTGGAGCTCTTTTGCCATTTGGGTTAGTCTATTTTTTAAGGTGTTGTTTTCTTCAGTATATTTTTCAGTATTTTGGGGGGTCTCTTTTAGCAAGTCATTGACTTGTTTTTCATGGTTTTCTCTCATCCTTCTCATTTCTCTTCCCAGTTTTTCCTCTACTTCTCTAACTTGCTTTTCCAACTCCTTTTTGAGCTCTTCCATGGCCTGAGACCAGTTCATGTTTTTCTTGGAGGTGTTTGATGAAGGCTCTTTGAGTTTGTTGAGTTTGTTCTTCTGGCTGTATGTTTTGGCCTTCTTTGTCACCAAAGAAACATTCCAAAGTCTGAGACTGAATCTGGGTGTGTTTTCGCTGCCTGGCCATGTTCCCAGCCAACTTACTTGACCCTTGACTTTTTCAGCAGGCTATGACTGCTTGTAGAGCAAAGAGTACTATGTTCCAAGCTTGGGAGGATACGCTTTTGATTTCAGAGCTATTAAAGCCAGCTCTGCCACACCAGCACTCCTCCTTCCCCAAAAACCCCCAACCTGGACTGGACTTAGATCTTCAGCAGGCTGTGCACTCCTGCTCTGATCTGCCACTTAATTCCTCCCACCAGGTGGGCCTGGGGCTGGAAGAAACTGCAGTGGTAGTTCTGTAGCTGCCCCACCTCCGCTGCCCCCAGGGCAGTGGCCTAATTTTTTTTCACTCTGTCTCCAGCAGCTTTTCCCACTAAGGTTCTCTGTTGTCTTTGGTGTTTGTGGGTTGAGAAGTCTGGCAACTGCTGCAGCTTGCTGATTCAGGGCGCTAGGGCCTGCTTCACCCAGCTCCTGGCCTGGTTGGTCCGCATTGCCCACGCTGGGCTCTGCTCCACTCTGCTCTGTTCCCAGCTCCGTGGGCGAAAGACCTCACCCAGCAATCATCCAGGCTGTCCTGGGCTGGAGCCCTGCTTCTCTCTGCTCTTTTGTGGGTTCTGCAGTTCTAGAATTGGTTCAGAGCCATTTTTTATAGGTTTTTGGAGGGACTTGGTGGGGAGCTCGCACTAGTCTCTGCTTTCCAGCCACCTTCTAAAAGGTCTACCTTTTCAATGGGAACATTTTCCTGGTATTGCTGTATGGCAGCAAGACCCAGAATACCACTGTATCTCAAGAACTAAAAATGAGCATCATACAAAGGGCAATGGAAAGTCACATGGTGCATTTGAGCAGACTGCAACATATAACCAAGGAGGAATTCAGAAGTCCAAGAATAAAAGGTCATGTTGAAGAACTGTATGAGAGAAAGAAAAGTATATAATCTATTAATACTTGAGCAGACCTGTGGTCTTATGGATAGAGAGCTAATCTTGACATCTGGAAGACCTAAATTCAAATCCTGCCTATGAGAAAAAAAACAAAACCTGGCCATGTGACTTTAGGCAAATCATTTAACTTCCCAATATTTTAGGTAACTTTCTAAGACTGCGTTTCAAAAAAGGTGCTGCCAGTATTGCAAGAGGAAGCTTCCTCACCCAATAATTCTCTAATCAGTGACATCACAGGTCTAGTACCTATAAATGTTTACGTACACATACACATAAACATACACACACATGTACAAATACATGTCTCCCCCAATAAAATGTAAGCTCCATGAGGGGAGGGACTTTCACTTCTGTCTTTATTGATTAGCTCTATTCCTGATATATAGTAGGCAATAAAAGTGTATTGACTGATAGATTAAATGATTAAAAGTCTCTCCTCTGACTCATACTGGTTGTGAAAGTCTCCGCAAATTGCTTAATCTCTTAGTACCTCAAGGTAACTTTCTAAGACTATTAGTTGTAGTTGCGCTGGGAATTTCCTAAATGGATAAAATGATAAGTCTATACACCCCTCCCCTCAATTCTGTAGTAATACTTTTCTGGTTTTCATAGATTTGGAATAAAAAGATTATACAAAGCTGTTCATCTTAACTGTTAACTATAGATGTAAGTGACAGAGGTGTCCTAATTGGTAGTCTATTACTGCCTCTTGGACTATTCATAACCTCAGTTCCTAGAACTGAACTGTGCCCATGGTGCTGATTGAGCCATCCACAGTTTGGGAAGTGGGAAAAGGGACAAATGAGAAATTCCTACAAGTGGAGGTCATGTACTTGGGATAAATGAGCCACCAAATACCATAAGAAAGGTGATGAGTGCAGATGGAATCTCCACATTATATGGAATAGCAATCCTTAAAATAGCAATCCTTTTTAAACAGGTTTTTTTCCCAAGTTTTTCCCTGAGCACCACTGTGTGAAGGTTTGTTAAGGGGACTGCTGGCCCTCAAGGTTCAGGGGGCTGAGCCAAGCAAGGGGATTAGATAGCACAATTGCCCCAACACCCCTTTGAATGGTTCCATGGGCCTCAGATGTGAAGTAACTACATTCTTTCCTTTGGAAGGGGATTTCAATAGGTAAGGTGCATGTAGCACCCTGCCTTGCTTTCCTGGGAGAGATTTGGAAGGAACAGTGACAAAAAGTAGGGGTTATATTACCTGGGCCAGTCAGAATTAATATCAGATCTTCTGGCCAAGTTTTGTAGGAACAACCTATTTTCCTCAGGTCCTTCTTTCCACACTCCCCCCAAACAATCTCATGAATTAAAGCTCCTCTCACCTCCCACCTCCACCCCATTTTGCCCTACCTCCGGAATCATTCAAATGAAACATTCCTTACTTAAGACAATCTTCCATTCTCCCTTCTTTGGAATCCCTTTTCCTCTCCTCTTTCTGTATAGAAAATATACTAAACTTGGAAATGTGAGGGTGAAAGCTTTCTGCATTCTAATTTCGGGGAAAAACATGTAGAAAAAATAGTTCACAAGCAACTTAACCTCTCCGTTTTCTATGTAACTCTCTAAAACTTATAAATTGCAAAGAATGTGCTAACTTGCATGGTAGAGAGAATTTCCTCACCTAGAAGTTCCTTATACCAATGAAATCACAGGTCCAGCCCCAATCTGCTTTCAAGTTTGAGGAGAGAATTGTGGTATAGTAGAGAGTTTGCCTCAGGGTCAGGAAGACCTGAGTTCTCTCTATCAAAGCCAGTATCTGACATATACTGCCTGTGTGACTGAGCAGGTCATTTAACCTGTTTCCCCAGGCAGTTCTCTAACACTATAAATGGCATTGTAGGTGCAAGCCTGTATTGGTGAAAGGAATTTCCTTCTCCAGGAGTTCCCCACACCAATGAAATTAACAAGCAGTTTTTGGAGGTGTGGGAGACTTTAAGATTTACAAAGCACTTTTTCTTACAAGTTGGTAGTAGGAGGTTTGGCTCAATTTTCCAGATGAGGAAACAGGCTCAGAGAGGTGACAACTTTAGTCAAATCATTAGGAAGCAGAGCTGGACCTTGCACCCAGACCTTCTGGCTCTAACTATAATGCACTTTCATATGACTCTCCTCTCTGTAAATAAATAGCTCATAAAACATCTTATCTCCTAAATTACTTTTAAATATATATTTGGATGGGTAAATTGTTTAGTTGGAATACAAACTTCAAGTCTGGGAATGGTGAAGATGGACACTTTATTTTAGGTAGCTATGCCCTTTTTAGATTTTCCTGGGAGGATTCTGATTCTTCTGTAAGTTCCCCTTCTTTCCATGGGCTGAATTTTGTGTCACTGCACGCATATGTTAGTATTGCTGAGAAGTTCAATGGGTGTAGGACCTGAAATAAAAATATGTTCTAATCTGAGTCCCTGTAGATTTTTTACACAGTCTGTCAGTTGCTGTTACACATTTTTTAACCTTGCTAACACTCTTCAAACAAATTCCACTTAAATGTCATCTAAAGAGAGTATTTTGAGTTTATTACAAATGAGGGAAAATCTGCGGTGATTAAAGGCTGCTGAATCTTTCTAGTAATTTAAATGACAGTTCTCACAATTGTCATTTTCTTGAGCAATTTCAGAGAAATAAGCTTACAAGGAGATAGACCCAAACTAATCAGATTAGAGGGTATGGATTCACAGAAAAGGAAGAAGAGATAAAAATAACTCCACTTTTATGCTTCATTGTATTAGATCACAGAAAGAAGATGAATAGATGGTAATTATTACTCGTGATGCCCATGTTCTGCATGTGATAGAGTAGCAAAAATGCTGTACTTGGGGAGATGTGGTATTGGGTCTTGGCTTTGACGCTTACTTGCTGTGTGATCAGAGACAAGCTAGTTAGCCTCACCATGCCCCAGTTTCCTCATTAAGATAATTAAGACAATACTTGCTCAGCCATCATACAGTTAGGTTGCAAAGGAAGTTATTTAAAAAGCTTAATGATCACAGAGTTAGAGCTGGAAAGGACCTCAGGAGCAGTGAGTGGCTTCTACCTTTTTTCTATCCCCAGCACTTAGCACAGTACCTGTCACATATTTCCTCCTAATAAATTCCCATTGACTGTTATTGATAAATAGTCCATCCCTCTTGTTTTTTTCACAGGTGAGGAAGCTGAGATCTAGGGAGGTTGTTTAACATGCGCAAAGTCACATAGGTAACAGTCATCAATGCTAGGATTTGAACCCAAGTCCCCTGACTCCAGAGCCTTCTTTGTGTGTGTACACATGTGCTAATTACCTCATTTGATAAGAAATTAAGTCAGATGACTAAGTTAGGTTATAAGTCTCAATGAGCAAGTCATCTCACAAAGCTAACCTGAGGAACTTTCAATTTCTAGATTCAGAATTCTGCTAACTGAGAAATTTGAAAAGGGAAGGTTAGAACCCCCTCAGAAAAAGTCATTGGGGCATAGCAAGGAGGTGGCCTGACACTAACTGGAGCCTGAGGACCTGGGTTCAAATTCTGCCTCTGATGATTGTGTTACCTCAAGCAAGATACAACTTTCCTTATCTGTGAAATGGGAAGGAGTGTACTTTTATGGCCTTTGTAGTCCCTTCTGGCTCTAGATCCATAACCCTCAAAAAGAGTTTGAGCATTTTCTGTTCTTTGGGAGTCGTTTAAGTGGACTGGTAAGTCCAGAGAGTAGGTGGCAGGGTATATAGAGTGCTGGGCCTGGAATCAGGAAGACTCATCTTTGTGAGTTCAAACCTGGCCTCAGACACTTAGTAGGTATGTGACCCTGGGCAAGTCATTTAACCCTGCTTACCTCAGTTTCTTCATCTGTAAAATGAGCTGGAGAAGGAAATGGCAAACCATTCCACTACCTTTGCCAAGAAAACCCTAAATGGGGTCATGAAGAATCAGACACAACTGGAAAAAACTGAACAACAGTCCAAAACCCTCATTTTATTTAAGAAAGGAAATTAAGGCCTAGAGAGATAGTCATTTGTCCAAGGTCATGTGGTCATGTAGTTTCAGGGCTGGGACTAGAGCCCATTTATACCAACAGGGTGCAAGGACCCACTTAAGCACTTTCAGTAATTAATGGTGAAACAAAAAATACAGACCACAATGCCCATTTCACCAAGTTTACCCTATATCACATCATGTGGTAGTCTGTTATGGGGCTGACAAGAATGGCAAAATTTTTATTGAAAATTTTAAAAATCATTCTTAGTTGGGTCTGTACAAAAGCAGGTGATAGGCTGGATTTGGCTCACTTGAGGCAACCAATGGACTACAGGATTAACCAGCATTTGTTTGCTGTTAAAAGGCAGGATCCCACTTGGTGCATAGCAAATTTAACCTTAATTGATTAACCCTTGGCTTTTTAGAACTATCCAAATTATCAAATAAGTAATTGATTTTATGTAACAGTTTGTTTTGCAAAGCATTTCATACACACACACACACACACACACACACACACACCCATATCTTTTGATCCTCACAATAATAACCTTGGGAAAGAAGTATTATTGTCTCCATCTTTACATCTTAAGAAACTAAGCCTCTGAGAGATGAGACTGTGCCTATGGTCTCAGAGGCAGGGTATTAACCTAGCTATAGAAAGCTTACTGCTACCCCCATCCCCTACCCCCTGCCCTCACCCCACTCCCCAGTGCAATGTTCAGGCTTTCCCAGGACTCTAATAAGCCTCATAGCTCTTATTTCTCCCTTCTTTAATAGGCTTCCGTGTACTGTGGATTGTGGGATTGCTTGGGCAAAATTTGAATATACCCAAGTGATCTCTCCCTTTCTTTCCACTCCTTATTGGGAAAGCATAGACCATAAATGATCTAGAAAAGAGCAACCCTTCATGACCAGAAGACCAAGTGAGAGATTCAAAGCACCTGAATAATTCTGGTATCTATTAAAATTTAGCAAAGAACAAGGGTGTGACCCTTGTGTCTTGGACTGCAGTGGCACAAAGAACTCGAGGTAAACTTTGAGGGATTTTCTTCTTGAGTTCACCCAAGATAGTTGAAAAAAATATATTGATGGCATTCTCCATGGTGAATTGAGACCAATTCACTTATTGCAAGCACAAAGCTCACAGCGTTTCTAAAGAAAATAATGTTTAAAAAGGAGAAAAACAACCAGAAAATAATCCTTTGAGTAATTTTTAGGCTCATTAGTCTGTCAGGGGTTCTTAACCAGAGGTCCATGGAATCCCAAAGGGTCTGTGAATAGATTTCAGGGAATCTGTGAACTTGGATGGGGAGGGGGGAGAATCACATCTTTATTTCCACTAACCTTTATGTTCCTTTGTAGTCCTATGTAAAGATGCATTTTTTCCCCTTTGTTAAGTTTTAATAGATGCCAAAATTATTCTATCTCACTCAGTTTGGAAGTGCAGGGGCTATTCTCCAGTACAATCTTACTACTGATTAGCACAGAAACTTTGACCTGCTGATTTCTGACCTGAACCCGTTCACCACTTGGGTAACCCTGTTCCCTGCTCCCCTGTTCCCCCCCCCACTGCAAAAGCTTACCATGTCGATGCTGGATTCGGTGCAAACACCTGATCAGATTAGCCCACTATGGTTCAGAACTCCCAAGCTTAAGAATTCACCAGCCTCAATCTCCCTGGAAGCAGCAACTCCATGTGTGTAACTCCATGGCCAATATTTTATGCATTTAAAAACGTTATTCTGAGACAGGCTCCTTAGGCTTCTCTAGATTGCTACGGGGATTCACGACACAAAACTGGTTAATAATCCTCTTCTACATAAATCTTCTCACTTAGTCTCACATAAGAAGACTTCTTGTGACTAATGTTCCCACCTCCAGTTCCTGTTGACCTGCTGCTCTCTGTTGGTTAAAGTGGAGTAGGGGACTGCTTTTCTTCCTCCCGCTTTACTGTTCCTTATTGGCTCCTTTCAGCTATGGAGTATGGCTCAGCCTCAGTGGTTTCTCAAGCAAGGCAAGGCAGCGATGGGTGTGAGTCTGCACAGGATGAAGGCAGAAGAAGCTCCTGAATTCCTCTCTCCCTAGAAGCAGAAATTCCATGCGTGTGTAACTCCATGCTACCCACTCCCTGACAGAGGGGTGTTGGACCAACTGCCAAATAAGTCACATTTTTTGGACATTGCCAGTATGGGAATTTGTTTTGACTATGCATATTTGTTAAAAATTTCCTTTTTCTTTTTTTTCCCCCAGTGGCTGGTAGAGGGGAGGTAGAAAGGAGAGTCAATGCTTAAAAAAAATTAAAATTAAAAAAAAATCTTATCAAGGAGGCCTTAAAAATAGAGGGAAAGGAGGAAAACCACCACCACAGATCTGCCAAATTTGGTACTTTAGAGAGGAGCAGAAAGAAAAAGTCAAAAATAGCAAGAGAGAAGACCAGTAACTTACTGGAAATATAGCAATAAAATCCATGTCCTTATAAAAATGGAATATAATTAATAAACAGCAAACTAGAGATCTTAATGCAAGGAGACTTTTTAAAATATTTTATCACAAACAGTACTGAGCTGATATTAACTGATTAAATCAATTAAAGACACTTTTCCATCTTTATTCTGCTCCTTATCCTTTACCTGCCCTCAGGCTTCCTTTCTCATACACACTCCTAAATGGGCATAGAAGGGAATGGGGCCGAGAGAAGAAGATACAGGCTAGGTCACACCTTTTCCGGAACATTGAGTACAAATTACAAATGGAAAAAAATTCAACCTATGTATTTCTTGATAGTGATGTTGATTTCTCCCAAATATAGGGAGAAATTAGAGAAGCTATCTTGGGAACCAAAGGCTAGAAGGGTAAGCTATCAGTCAGGAAGAATTTATTAAGCACTTTATGTGCTAGGCAGTGTGCTAAGCACTAGGGGTTACAAATACAATCCTTACTCTGAAGGAATGCACATTCTAATGGGGAGATTCAGAGATAAATAAGATATAATCTGTGTCCTCGAAAAGTTTATTATCCAGAAATGCTTAGAATGGATACATTTCATTACTCTTTAGCATATAGAACTGCAAGCAGGGATAGGGAAAGAAAAATGAAATCCATAGTTTTAATATAGATTTGTAAACTAGATACTCATAAAATGGATAAACTGCTAAAGAAATCAGGTGTCCTTAGGCAACATTTCTATATCTAGGTGATGAACATACATGCAACTCCAAATCATTAGCATAGGTATCTCAGTTTATATTTTAATAAATACTTGTCTACTTTTAATATGTATTTATTTATCTCATTATTCTACTACACATAACTTGTTTGGCAACGTTTAAAAAAATTTATTTCGTTATCAATGAAAGAAAGCAATTTAGGAAACGGAACAGTGCAGAAAAATGTTACATCTAAGTATTTGAGTGGGTTATTGACTCATTAGTTTAATAACTCATTTTCTCCAAACTTGAATAATTTAAATGCATTAGAAATGATACGGCACTAAAAAGTGCATTCTTAAACTGGTAAACACTGGATCTTGGATCTGAGCTTGTAGTTATTATTTATTTAAAATAAACAAGCAAATTCCATTGAGATATGGTCTCATTTCCAGGAATGGTCTATTAGCAGGCAGCAGTGAGTGCAACAATTAACCATATCAGCACATTAAAGCCTGATGTGTAAACTCAAACATAGCAACAAACACACATCCTACCATGGCCTATTAAGTAATCAGAAATGATTGCAGATAATTAGCTTGTGAACAGCTGCATAAACTCAAGTATTCCATTTTTTATCAGTCATGGGGACTTCAAACAGAAAGGAGGTTTATCAAGTGTGGTTTGTAACAGGAACGTCAAAACAAAACAGATGGGCAACAAATTCAAACTTTTGCCAAATACTCCATCTCCTTCATTTGCAGAATTCCCTCAGATGAAATTTCTAATATTTTCATGCTGTAGGTATGAGAGAGGATAATATCAAGAAGAGGGCTCCATCAATAAATGATTTTAAATTATTGCAAAGGATGACTGATGTGGAGCAAGGTGCTAAAAGATGGACTCAAAATGGGATCTGGAATAGGGATGATCTTTAAAGAAAATTTTAAAGAGGCCATTCGTTCCCATGTGTATCATTTCTACTTGGTTGTGTTTTTGAGTTTCAATTTGCTTTTCCCACTCCCATGTGTCACTTCTGAATGGGATTGTTTACAGAGCTCCAGGTTTTGAAAACTTAGTTACATTTGAAGTGACAAGGAGCATAATTCATGACAAGCTTTTCAGCTTTGATAGAGACTCTTCTTTAAGCCTAGAAAAGAGAAAGGCTTAGGATAAGCATGAGAACTGCCTTTCAAATATTAGGCAGTGGAGTACAGTGGAAAGAGCCCTGGAAGTGAAGCCAGCAGCTGGCCTTCCACCTCTGTAAAATGCTAGCATTACACCAGAAGACCACTAAGGTTCCTTTTAGCTCTAGAACTCATTGTGTTTATGAATCTAAATTTGGGTTTGAGTTCAAGCTATACTGCTTTACTATTTATGCAGGGAGTTATATTCCATGAGCTTCTTTTTCAACCTCTGATCCTATAGACCTCTGATACTAGCTGTGACTGTGGGAAAGTCATTTAACCTCTGTGTATATATAACCATACACTAATGACATTACAGCTCTTTAGGAGTAGTCCAAGTGTAAGGTGTGTACATACTTATATTAGATACGTACGACCACACGGGCTACATAAATGACCCTCATGGGCAGTATGAATAGATGTCTCTGGAATCTGGACAACCCCTGGACAACAAAACTATGGACTATAATTGCCACACTGAGGGGAGCAGAAGAGCAAAGTTTAGGTACTTCCTGCCCTCCTCACCTATCTCCGAAGGTCTATTGAGCTAGATTTATATTTCCACTCCTACTATATGTGTGTATGTGTCTCTAGAAATAGATATGTCTATATCTATGTCTACATATACACATGCACATGTATACATGCGTTTGTGTGTGTGTCTTTGCTAGTCTGTAAATATGTCTGATTAGAAACAAAAAACCATTTCCCTGGTCACAAGTCATTAAGTTTACCCTTGCCAGTCTTTCACCCAAATACTTTTCACAGAAAAGACCATCCCAAATAGAGAATAATAGGAGCGAGCTCATTTATCCAAGAAAATAGGAAATAGAAATTGGAGAAGTTATACAGACTATAATATGCCATAGAATACATAAGATTAAATGAGCTTTTATTTTTCTAGGAGGAAGATGAAACCTCGGTTCAAACCAAGAAAGGAACCTCAGTCTTACCAAGGGGGAAAATCTACCAAGTCTCTAGGGAAGCAGGCTGGAAATCAGGATTTCATTAAGAGGTTGGTTTCTCCAAAGTTTTTTTTTTTTTTTTCTCCTTGCTCTACAGATCTCTCTTGGAGAGTATCTGGCATCACCTAGTGTCCTTATGCACCTTATGTCCTTATACACCATCACATCAAGCTCTGCATTCTCTCCACTAATCTGGAGTCTCACCTTCTATATCCAGGGAAACACTCAAAATGCCCCTGGCTTGGGTGAAAGCTCAGCTACATGAGGGTGAGTAAAATAAAAAAGTCAACTCAAAAATGGCTACCATACTTCCTTCTCATCACTCCAGAGACTCTTTGCTCCTGAGCCACATTTGCACTTTTGTTCTGCCGGCTTTGCTTTGCTAAATCACTTTTTTTCACTTGACTTTGATTCATTACAAACCACTCATCCTTTCCCTTCCAAACTTAAACCACTGGAGGTGGGTCTAAACTGCCCTTCTGCCTATTTTCTATATCCCATTGTGATAATTCTTCTGAAATCCAGGGACTCTGCTATATTTAAACAAATACTAGGGCAATAATTAGGTGGCCCTGATGGATTGCCAACTAACTTTTAAAAAAGTGAACTCTTTTGAAGTGCAGTGGACTGCTTTAACACCAGCTGTTTAGCATAATTAAATCAAATGCTGTGTCTTTTGACATTTCCTTGATCTTCCAAACTTCTGTCATATAATTTAAAAGTCTCCAGCCTGTGTCTCCATTATACCCTACAGATTCTTTCTCGTCTTTTAGCCCGCTGGGTTTTTATTCCTCATTGCCATTTTGCTTTCCCTCATCACTTCAGACCTTCTTTCTATTTTCCTGCTTTTAGGACTGGTCTACACTTTTGTCCTGAGTTATTTCAATACTTCAGTGATCCTCGGTTTCCTCTATGGGGGTATTTCCTCCATCTTGCGAATTGCCACCCTTCTACAGCATAGTAACTGCTCTTTGAGAGTTTCTGAGCCCCCTAAACTGGGAGAGAATAAAGCATAGAACAGAGGTTTTTAACCTGGAGTATGTGGATAGATTTCAAGGAGCCCATGAAATTGAATGGGGGAAAGATACATCTTTATTTTTTACTAACTTCTAACTGAAATTTAGTACCTCCTTCAGTTATGAATTCAGACAACAAATATTGTGAGAAGGAAGTCACAGGTTTCACCAGATTGTCAGAGGAGTCTATGATGCAAAAATAGAAAAGAAGCCTTGGTATAGAGGAGAGGACCAGAGGATCTAAGTTCAAATTCTAGTTCTGCCACTTCCAACCTGTGTGACCTTGGATAAGTCACCACCTTTATGAGCATCAGCTGCAAATGAGGGGGTTGGGCTTCCAGCTCTAAATCTGTGGAGCTTATGAAAAATTCCCCAGGTGGCCAACCCAGTGACAAGCCTCTACACATTTAGCTTAGCTAATGCACATAAAACCTCATTAGGCCTTCACTCAAGGCATTTCTGGCTTGATAGAACCTGTTACATATTGTGCTCCATGGGCATAGCCTCCTCCAAGAACCCAGGGTCACCTACAGGCTAGGTTGAGACATTAAAGGAGGACTTTCATTGAGGTCCTGAATTATTCAACAAATTGCTGCCAGCTCTCAACCTTTAAATATACACTTAACTCCCATCCTGACACTCAAAATGTGCTATTAGCCAAAAAGCACTCATAGTCAAATGGTATAGTGGTGCTTACTAGCAGTGTGGACACAGTTAACATGGATGCTAGATCAACAAATTACAGGGAATAAGAGCTCAGGAGAAAAGAAAATATCCTCCAGATTAGCCACATAGTAAGTGGGAGAGGCAATAAGATCACAGGACAAGCAGTTAAAAGATTTGGGTTTAAAATCTCAGCTCTAACACTTATTAGCTGTCAAATCACATGGGAATCCCAAGCATCACTTTCTTCCTTTGTAAAATGCTATTATTTCTTGCTCAACCTACCTCACTCATCTTTCTGAGTTCAAATCCAGCCTCAGACACTCACTAGCTGTGTGACCCTGGGCAAGTCACTTAACCCTGTTTGTCTCAGTTTCTTCACCTGTAAAATGAGCTACAAAAGGGAATATCAGTCATATTGAAATATTTGGTAATGGACTTTAATGGTTGTTTTGAGGTGATCACTTTATAAATCTTAGAGTGAATGAAAAAGCATTTAACATAAGACAGGATGTATGTAAAGTTTTGAGGATACAGATAAAGAATCCCTTCCTTCAAGGAGCCTCCATACTAATGAGGAAGAAAATATACAGAGAGACAGTATGTATGTATGTATGTATGTGTGTGTGTATATGTATATATATATATATATATATATATATATATATATATATATTCATACATTTAAAAGTGTGTATGTATGTATCCATGCATGTATACCATGGGACTTGTGGTCAGGGAAAGCTATTTTGGTCTGGGAAATCTTGTGGATAGTGAATGAAGGAATAGGGTAATGTTCCATTATATTCATAAACCATAATTTGTTGGTCTCTTCCCCAATTACTAAGTAACCTCTTGGTTTCCAGTTATTTCCTGCTACAAAGAGAACTGCTATAAATATTTTTATACATATAGGTCCTTTTCTTCTTTCTTAGTTTTCTTTTGGTAGCACTGGATCAAAGGGCATGAGGAGTTTAGTAGCTTTTGGGGCATAGTTCCAAGTTGTTCTCCACAATGACTGGACTAATCCACAGCTCTACCAACAATGCAGTGAAGTGCCTGTTTTCCCATAACCCTTCCAGCATTTGTCATTTTCCATCTTTTGTTCACTTTTTAGTCTGATGAGTGTGAGGTGGAACCTCAGAGTGTCTTTAATTTGCATTTCTTTAGTAATGATTTGGAGCATTTTACTTGAAATATGGCTATTGATAGCACGGGCATAGTGATGGCATAGTGAATAGAGTTCTGGGCCTAGAGTCAGGAAGATGAATCTTCCTGAGTTCAAACCTAGCCTCAAATATTTACTAGTTGTGTCATCCTGGGCAAATCACTTAACCCTGTTTGTCTAAGTTTCCTCATCTGTAAAATGAGCTGGAGAAGGAAATAGCAAACCACTCCACTATCTTTGCCGAGAAAGTCCAAAATGAAGTCACAAAAAGTCAGACAAGGCTGAGAAATGACTGAACAATCACATTGATAGCACAGATTTCTTCCTTAGAAAACTGCATTTTTAAATCTTTTGACTAAACAGCCTTTCCAGATACAATGGTAGCAGTGATTAGATTACAATTCCCAAAGCAAGAGATGGAAAGGAGGGGAGGCTCTTGCATGATAATAGAGAAGAAAGCTGATCTCAGGGAAGGGAGGGTTTGTAGTTAAGTGATTTAGGTTTGAAGAGTGAAGGGGTCACAGGACAGAAGGTAGGTACAGGCATGGCTGTAATTGCATCCATAGGAAGTGGAAATAATGAGAAGCACTTGGGAAGGGAAGCTTACCTGTCTACCTCTAAAAAAACCCAACAACCAGTTTTGTGTCTCTCTGTTCAAGACCTCTTTGTTCAATGCCTGTTAAGCCTGTCCTTTTCAAAGGGACTTACTCTAGACTGTAAACCACCCAAAGGAAGTGGTCATTAAGTTCCCTCATCAAGAACTTAATGTAGCAAGGATGATAAAACGATGCCTAGTATACTTGGCCTTGGGTCAGCAAGGTGATACGGTGAATAGAGCACTGGGCCTGAAATCAGGAAGACTCATTTTCCTGAGTTCAAATCCAGCCTCAGACACTTACTAGCTGTGTGACCCTGGGCAAGTCACTTAACCCTGTTTGCTTCAGTTTCTTTACCTGTAAAATGAGCTACAGAAGGAAATATCTTTCAGTCATATCGAAATATTTGATAATCGACTTTAAATTGTTTATACCAATCTTTGAAGCAAGTATAAATAAACAACAGAACAAGTATAAATAAACCAGTCCAGTCAGGAAGACCTGAGTTCAAATTTCGCCTCAGACACTTTCTAGTTGTGTGACCCTAGGCAAGTCACTTAACCCTGTTTGCCTCAGTTTTCTCATCTGTAAAATGAGCTGGAGAAGAAAATAGCCAACATTCCAGTATCTTTGCCAAGATGGCCCCCCCTACCAAAAAGGGGGGTCACAAAGAGTTCTGTATGACTGAAATGACTAAATAACAACCAAACTTGGCCTTAGCCAGTCATTTTGTTTGTTCTCTGTGCTTTTCTGAGTTTTCAGCTGTCTCACCTTTCTCTACTACCTTGGGAAATTTCATGTATTTGATGCTTACATCTGCCATTTTTATTCCTGGTCTCTGTTATTTTTTTTTTTCATCACACCACTAAAATAGAAATGTCCCTGGTTTCCTCATGTTTCCCTCAGTATTTTCTTTTAGTCCCATGTACAGTCCTATTCTGGTCTTCTACTCCTAAACTTAACACTGCTCCTACTTAAGTACCTTTGAGAATTTGCCTTATGCAATGTACATGGTTGATTTACAAATTTACAATAACTCCACTATGTTTCCAATAGGAAATTTTGGGAGAAGGCTCTGTTTGAGCATCACTTTGCAACTTTCTCCTCAATACAAAACCTTCTTTTTTGCCTCCAAATTAGCTTAATGCTCAGTTGATTTCTACCTTATAAAGGGGGCTGTAACATAATATAGTTGTTGGGTTTTTTGTTTGTTTTTATCACTGTCTACATTTCATTTCAGAAGAGAACATGAATGTTTTTGATCAATGATTCACTTCCTTGTGCCAAATCTTACCAAAATGACCTTCTTTTTTAAAACTCTGACTTAGTAGATATATCTGACAAGTACAATCAAGATTGTCGGGTAAATTTACCATTTGGTGCCTTGGGTAAGGAGACAATTGCCCACACTTTTTCTTACACAAGTCATGGGCCTCAGTTTCTTCATTTTTAAAATGAAGATGGATCAGAAGGCCTCTCAGGCTGTTTCCTGCTTTAACTCTATGATCCCATGGCATGATATTATCCGAACATAATAATCCTAAAGATTTCCATGTTTATCTCAATATTTTGTCCCAAATATTTAAGTTGATCTAGTTTGTACATGAGGCAACAAGTAACAATGGGTAGAGAATTCACTGTAGAGCCAAGAAGATCTGAATTCAAGGTCGGCTTCTGACAAATGCTGTCTATGTGATTTTGGGCAAAAACCGTTGAACTTTTCAGTGTTATAGGCAGCTCTCTTAAGATTGTAAATTGCAGAGGAGGTGCTGACCTGGATTGGAATAGAGTTTCCTCACCTGAACATTCCCCATGTTAATGAAATCACTGGGCCAGTCCCTTATCCAGTTATATACTTCATCTTCTTGGGCAGCCTGACTTTGCTTTGCTTCTTCAACTTGCTTTCCTCCTAGTTGGCCTCCAATCCCTCTGCTTTAATAAGCTGTAGATTATTCAGAGAAACTGAGCCATCCCACTACTTTATTAAATCCTTTATTGCATTCTTCCTCCCAACTCTTTAGCTGTTTCTCATGTTCTTTCTCTTCCCTCCCCCACCCCAACCTTTTTCAGAAAATGAAAACTCATCTGAAAGGATCAATCAAGATGTCAGCCCTTTTCCCTTCTAAACTGACACTGCCACCAAGAGCAACCACTTTTCCCAATTATTATTGGGGTGTTGCTAGACAACCCACACTTCAGCTTTCCAAACAGTGGTTTGGATGACATTGTACCCTCCTCCCACTCAGGCAAGCATTTTGTGTTTTTGTTCATAGGTGCTTTTGCTCTCCTCCTTCTCCCTGCGCACAATTTTAGAGGGAAACCCAGATGTAGCAGTAATATATAATATTTTGTATTAATAATAATAAATAATATTTTGTCTTTATTCTGGTAAATGCATTAGGCTTTGTATGATGAGTTGTGTTTTATAAGTTTAATCTTAATGATGTTTACACTTTGAACTCCCAAGGCACCTGATGTGTGCTCTTCTTATGGCGCTTAAATTTACCCTGTACTATAGCAATTTGTGAATTATCTTTTATTCCATTGCCTCCCAAACTCTGCAACCCACATAGACACATACACACACACACACACAGACACACACACACACACACACGCACCCCTTGCCCCTAAGAGTTTTCTAATCATAGGGTATTATGCTTTATTCATCTTTGCGTTCTTCTCAGTGCCTTGTACACAAGAGGCATTTAATAAATATTTGCTTATTAAAATGAATTTATATTATGATCTCTCATTTAAATGGCACTGAAATTAAAACCGAGCAAATTCAGTTCAAGGCTTATTAAGCTTCTATGTTCTGAACTCTATGGTAGGTACTAGGGGAGACACAAAGTTTCATTGATATATGGCCCCTGCCCTGATGGGGTTTACAGTCTGATGAGGAATGACATATGTGTGCAAAAGAAAGTGCCATGTGAAGTTTGGGGAGGCAGGGGTGAGAGGGGAGGTTTACCAATTGATGATATCAGGAAAGGCTTCATGGAGAACATGATATCTGAATTGACCTTAGAGGATGGGTAAAAAGTCAGCACTTAAATGAGGGCAAGGGAGGAAACATTCCAGACATAATAAATAATGTGAATGAATGAATAAAGGCTTAGAAGTGAGCTAGATCAGGTCATGTGGAGGCGGGAAGTGGTGGGTGGTGGAGGGAAGAATAGTCTAGTTCAGCTGGAACATACAGAATACGTGGAGGAGAGTCCATCAATAAGAATTTATTAAGCACCTATTATGTGTCAGACATTATGGTAAGCATTGAGAATAAATGGTACAGTACAGGATGAGGCTGAAAAAAGAAGGATTGGGGCCAGTAACTGTGAGCCATAGGAAACTGAAGTTTTAGGGAGCAACTACAGTATTTTTCTTCTTTAGCAAAGAAGTATGATGGCCAGGACTATGAATAAGAAGGATGTGTTGAGCTGAAGAATGAAGAACTGACTGGGGGATAGGGGAAGGTAGAGAAGGGATTGAAAGACCTGAAAGAAGACTGACAATAACACAGGAGAATAATAATGTGGTCAGAAGTCAGTTTTATATTGAGAAAAAATGAAAGGAAGTAATATATTTAATAGGTCTTTTTTATTTTTTTTTTCAGTATCCCGAGGGCTTCCCAAGCTAGGGGGCAAGAGACAACTCAGAAAGCTGCCTACTTGATGTCTTGATGTGTTATATATCTCTTAAATATCTCAAGGTCTTGTAGGGACATAATTCCTCATCTCTTTTATTTTCCTTATGTGTCTACTGAGGAAAACATAGTTGGAACCGAAGGGATTTTTTTGTTTGTTTTTGTTTTATGTCTTAAGATCAGAGGGTTAACAAAGGCAAGAATTTCCTTTCTGATTTTTGTTGTTGTTTTCAGGGCTTCAGAATGTAAGTAGCCTTTAGGATATGAATTCATCTACCTGGCATTCAAAGTCCTCCACAATCTCGCTCCTGCCTACCTCTCCAGTCTTGCTTTCTTGACTCTCTGTTCTAATCATATTGGCCTGGTGTTTATTCCTCACATACTAAATTCCATCTCCCATCTCAGAACCTTTGCATCTGTGTTCCTCCTATGGAATACACCCACTCTTCACACCACTAGCTTAGAATCCCATTTCCTTCAAAGCAATCTTGGGGGCTACCTCCTGTATGAGTCTTATCCTGATGGAAGATGTGGGGGGGGGTGGAAGTCCTTTGTGCTATCTCACTCTTGAGATTTATTGTTGTTTAGTCATGTTTTTATTTGTGTCCAACTCTTCCGTGACCGCATTTGGGATTTTCTTGGCAAAGATACTGGAATGGTTTGCCATGTCCTTTTCTAGCTCAGATGAGGAGACTCAAGCAAACAGAGTTAAATGACTTCCCCAGAATCACACAGCTAATAAGTACCTAAGGCTGGATTTGAATTCACAAAGAGAAGCATTCCAGAGTCCAGACCCAGAACTCTAACCACTGCCACCTAGCTGTCTCTTGAGATTATTTTGTATGATTGCGTATATATTATACCTATACATTGTATTTACTTTTCTGTGTGTATGTTGTGTTTCAGCAGTAGAATGTAATCTCTTTGAGGGGAGAAGTTGTTTCATATTTTTGTCTTTGCATCCCAGCAACAAAGACCATGCCTTGGGTGTACTAAGTACTCAATGATGTTTTGAATTTACTGTAGCAGTGCCATTCTAAAAATCTCTTCTCCATTAGTGTACAATGACTTTCATGGTGAATCTTAATTAGTCACAGAAATTATTTTACTCCATGAAGGCTGATTGTTTCCTTGTTAAATTATTTGCATGCTGTTAATTAATTTTGAGGTTGAGAAGGCTGGGAACAATTTTTTTCTATGTTCCTTCCACCCACTGACACCCCTACTGCTAACTTCTTCTAAAACAAAAAGGGTTTAGATGCAGAAAGATCAAATGAAGTAAATCAAAAGCATTATTCTCTTTTCATTCTTCTCCCTTTTTCTTGGCAGGCAGCCTAAGGAACATGTGTAGCGGATAGAATATTGAGCTTGGAATTAGGAGACTTGGATGGAATCCTGGCTCAGACACTTAACTAGGTGTCTTACACCATGGACAATACCACTGCTGTGGACATTTCAATTCAGCAAACATTTATTGATCACCCACAAGGTGCAAGGCATAATTCTAGGCAATGAGGATTCAAAAACAAGAACAGGAAAAAGAGCTAATTAATATTCTACCGGCAAGTTACTTAATCTCTTAGAATCTCAGTTTTCTCATTTGTAGAATGGGGATTCTAATATCTGCATTATATACCTCAAAAATTGTTGTATATATATAAATGAGTAGTAGTAGTAGTAGCAGTTGTAGTAGCAGCAGCAGCAGTGGTAGTAGTAGTAGCGGTAGTAATGAATATTATAACATAAGCAGAGAACTGACATTAAAGGCACAATAACACTAAGGACTTAAATGGCTTTTCAGTGTCATTATTTGACCTTATGGAGATTTTTTTGTGATTTAAACTTTCACTGTGCTGAATCTTCAAACTTCCACCTGAATTGTAGTAGTGTTCATATCACATACACTTCTGGGGTTTGTCAATGGCTTGAATGAAGTCTGAATATTGCTGTTTACTTTTTTACATATTCACATTGTTTTTGCTCTACAGAAACCTCAGTTAACCAGAACATAGACAACCAGGGGAAGAGTAAAGGGTGTATGATAACTTCATAGTCAAAACTCATATGCTTTACTCATCAGAATAAAGTCCTCAGGCCCCCACTCTAATTAGTCTTAATTTGCACACAATCCTAACAATTTTTTTTAACAGGCTTCCAAATCCCTTGAGTCTTGGTAGAATCAAATTAGAAATGGGAAGATGACAGACATGACAATTCACAGATAACAATAATAATGTTAGCTAATATTTATAAAGTTTGCAAAGCACTTTACATATGTTATCTCACTTGATCCTTAAAACAACATCGTACATTAAGTGCTATGATTCCTCCTTTTTTGCAGATGAGAAAACTGAGGCTGAGACCAATAGTGACTTGCCTATTGTCACACAATTAGCAAATTTTACTCAAGATTAAAAGTTATGTCTTCCTAATTCCAAGTCGCATGCTATCTGTCATACCATCTAGCTACCTAAAATGAGGGAGGAGACAAAGAAAAGAAAAAAAATTAATAACAATCAGACACAAGAGCTCAAAACCCTCAGCAGTTAGGGCCTCCACATCTTAATAGATTCAGAGGACATCACTGAAAGAGACAATAATATAAATGACATTGCACGTGACCCCTCTAAAAATCATGGTTGTCTGCATATCTCTTGGGCTCACCTCAATCAAAAATGGTCATCATGGTGCTAAAATAGTTAAAATGTATTTTGATGATTGTAAAATTTGTGGTTAAAATGATGGATAAAGAGATAAGCCCTCAGGTTTCCTGAAAACTCAGCTATGCAGAATGGCCCATTCCTAGAGAGTAAAAAATTTCCCATGATATTAACATTCACTTTCACTTAATTTCTTTTTAAAATTTCTTCTAAATTAATAAGCATTCATGTTTATTCCCTCCCATCTTTCGTGCACATACACTGCAAAGGAAAACATTACTCACATGATGGATATCCATAGTCAAGCAAAACAGTTGTCTCCATTGTCATTTGTGAAAATGTATGTCTCATCTTGAGCCCCTCACCTCTGTCAGGAGGTAGGGAGCATACTCCATCACTGGTCCCCTCCATTTAAGTTCTCCCCTAATGCCTTGTCATAGCAGAAGGGGGATCCTGTGTTCCTGAATCCAATGCCAGTAGAGAAGAAACTCTATCTCCTACCAAATTGGAGAAGCTTTGAGGATCTTCCTTATAATAGACTCTAAATCTGTTTTTTGGGATTGAGCATACCTCATTTTAGTGAGTCTTATCATGACAGTATTGGCTAGTAGGTCATTTTCCCCCATACTCTTTGTCTATTTGCTAAGGCTCAGAAGGGTCATGATCTGCATTAGCAGAGGGAACATCTGTCCTAATGAAACCGTTTGTCTTTGACCTGTTGAAATTGTCCATGACAGATCTAAAGGATCAGCAGGTCTATCTTAACCCCACCATTGTCTTTTTCTAAATTTTCTTTTAAAAAATCCAGAACTTAACAAACACATACACACACATAAACCAAATAAGAATTTCCATATATAACATAGAACAGAATAAAGAGGCATTTAGATGGGAAAATAGTTAGAGAGCTGGACCTGGAGTCAGGAAGACTCAAGTTCTAATCTTGCCTCAGACACTTATTTACCAGTTATGTGACCCTAAGAAAGGCCCTTAAACTTTGTCTCCATTTCTTGATCTATAAAATGCAGATAATAATTGTACCTATCTCCCAGAGTTTTGTGAGGATCAAATAAGAGAATGTCTGTAAAGTTCTTTGCAAACCTTGAAGTGCTACATAAATGCTAATGATGATGATGACGTTAAGCTTCAAAATTCTATTAGATTCCCTCTATTCTTCCTTACTCATTCTTTCTTTTCCATTTTCATCATAAATGCAAAAACAGATGTGTATTTCAAAATCTCCTGTGGTAAATACAGTCACATCTACCTTCTCTGTAATATAGTGTTGTTTTGACCACCAAAGATAAAACCAATCTTTGGATCATATATTTAGGATAAGATCTTAGACAAAAGCCATAAAAGGCTTTCAATTGACAACAAACCACACCAAAAACAAAGATCAAGGAAGCTTTTTGTATTATGATTTTTTTTTTTTTTACAATCCAATCCAAGAGAAGGATAAGGAAAAGTTTAGGATTAAGTGGATGCTGGGAAAGGTAAGTAGGCTATAGAGGTAAGCAAATGAAAGAAATTCTTAACTATGAAGAGGGAGAGATAAAGAAAAAGCCCTTGAAGAAATATTGCAGAATGAGGAAAAACAATGTGAGCCCTGTATAGAGTGTGGGCGTGGAGGGATAGGAAAAGGAGGAATAGAGTCATCTAACTGTATAATTTCAGTTCTTCTGGAATTCAGAAATTAAAGATTTAAGAAGTCTATAAAAAACGAAGAGGCAAATATCTGATCCAGAAAATGATTAAGATATAAATAAGGGTCTCAGTAAAAGCAGAATTAAGGAAATGACACTTTCTGTCAATGCTCAGGAGTGGACGATAGGTGGTTGGAGTGACAAAAGCACAGGGGATAACAGGATGTTCAAAGTCAAGGAAAACTTAAATATGTTTTGGCCTTAAGAGCAAAGGGGGAAAAATGATAAAGATTGGCAGGAAAGAATCAAGACCAAAAGACTTTCCAATGTACCCAGAAGCTAGACTTTACTCTTTGAAGACTAAAGAATGACTTGCTACAAAAGCGCAAGGTGATACCAGAAGCACAACAGAAAAAAAATAGTTATTAGAGAGAAGACTTAAAGTATGGATGAGAAAAGAGTAGGCTTACTGAATATCGTCATTAGAATTAAAGAGATCCAAATTTTGATTATTTTGAAAATGTAAATTGCCATCTAAAATTGTTTTGTCTTTGTTTTGCCACAACAATTCACAAAACTCAGGTGTGGAGAGGTTGTTTGTAAAATATATCCAAGTTTCATTTTTATCTTTATATGCCCAATGTCTGACACAGTACCTATAGATAGTAGGTGCTTAATTAATACTTATTTCCTTGTATTAAACATACAAATTGTTTGAGTACATCAGTGCTAAATATTTGTCTCAAAGAAATATTTTGAAAGTCAGAATCAAGTGAATTAAGGAAGTGCTGCCCTGCTGATTTAATTAAATTCAAATCAACAAACATTTAAGTGCTTACTATATGCCAGACACTCTGTTGGCTCCAGGAATACAAAAATTTAACATGAACGAATACCTGACCTCAAGAAGCTTATATTCTACTGGAGGAAACAACATGCAAATGGATAGTATATGCAAAATATATACAGCATGCTTTGGAGGAGAAGGAAATTCTAATTTCTGGGGGACTCAGGAATGGAGTTAAGAAAGCAGCTGTTAATAGGGTGATCATTCTAGGCATGGAAGACAAACTGGTCAAAGACACCTGAGGAAACTCCATCTACTCAAATGCACACTGGCTATTTGTACATGCTGGTTCACTGAAAGGTATGTACCAACAAGTTCACTTTTCAGAATGCTCACCTCCACATTCCCTCCTTACACACATACATACACACACACACACCCCTGATAATTAGACAGTCATCATAAAAAGGAGGAAGATGTCAAACTTTGGTGGATATCATTCAGAGATGTGCATGCAATCATTTCTCCCATGTGTACACAAAAAAATAGGAGAGTATCCCTTGCTTTCACCTGTTCAATTTATTTATTCTGATATTTTCATTAATTACATAGAAATGATTGTGCACGGTACTTTACAATAAATATTCAGGCATCAGAAGCAGTAAAATACAGCCACGCAATTTAAGTGACCTATTAATGCAGCATTATTCCTTAGAGACTTGTAATCTGCAAAGTTAATTATTTGGAGTAGGTTTTTTAAAGCAATGAAAAGGTATCTTTGGATTCCTTGAAACCAAAGAGAATTTGTAATTACAAAGGTCTAGACTGCAAAAATATAACTTCCTTTGGAATAAAACTGGGAAACAACCTTTTAGCATATTCTCTTATGTGAAAAGATTTTGAATGCTATACATTTAACATCTAAGAAACAAGAACAGAACCATATTGGAAACCAATAGCTTATTGGACCATTTCCAGGGACTTAAAGGAACATAAATTTTTTCTTTTCTCCATTACTGAGTCTGTTGTTATAACAGGAGTATGCACATTTGCTATGCATGAGGGAGTCTTCTAAGAATAAAAACAAAGGTAGCAAGACTACCCACAATTTCAAGATGAAAATTTTAGAACATAACTTTTATGCATGATTAAATGACTAGGCAAAATCCTATCCATTCAGCACTTTATTAACAGACAACATTACAGTTAATTCTTATTAACTGTATTAACTGTATTAACCTGTCTTAAGTTAATTAATACAGGTAATGCTAATGGGATAGGATCATAACATGGATAATCCAAAACATGGCCAGAAACTTTTCCCATTTGAGTACAGATGTGGTTCATGTTCTAGGACTTCACAGCACTTTAAAGAAAATAATGGAGGCACACTCTGAAGACTCAATTTAGGAATAGCTGGAAAATTTCCCTGAGGGGCTCCCTGCTCAATTCTTCCCTTCACTACTCTCATGATCCAGTTATTCAGCCAGTTTCGAATTCACATAACTGAATTATCAATCCAACTGGGATTTCTATATTTTGTCCACAAAGGCTATCTGAGAGGCAGTGGGGTATAGTGGAAATAAACCTGACATTCAAGTTAGAGTACTTGGCTTTAACTCTCACCTCTGATACTCCTTGCCTGTGAGACCTTGGGCAAATAACCTCTCTGGGCTTCAGTTATTTCTTCTATAACATAAGAAGCTTAGACTAGATAGCCTCTAAAGTATCTTCTAGCTCTAAGTCAGTGATCTTAGTCTATGACTAAATTAAAAATCTTACTGAATTCAGATTCATTCCTTTGTAGGCACTTTTTACAATGCAAATGTCCCCTTGCCTTGGATAGTCTGGGGCTGATCAAAGTGCTTGCCTGGGCAGAGCTGTCCATTCTAGGTTGGGAGGAAGGAAATCAATGGGAGGTAATCAACTGGGGTTTGTTTGTATAATATGAATGAATGAATAAAGCATTTATTAAATACTTACTATGTAAAAGTGCTGTGCTAAGCCCCAGGGTTACTAAAGGAAAAGTAATGTGGCCTCTGCTCTCAAGGAACTCTTATTATAGTGAGATAACACACATGGAAGGTTTCAGCGGCAAGTCAGTCAGAGATGTCCCTTGGTCCTTAGAGTGAAGAAGCAAAGCAGATGCTAATGCCTCTTCTTTAATGCCATCCTACTGATAAAATCATATCACTTTCTATTTTACATACAAAGATTTCAAAGTGTCTTCTACTGTCGATCAGTAGGATTAACTACAACTATTAGAAAATATGTAAGGAGAGTAGCAATTCTGAGGGTAATGATAATCAAGTCATTCTAGACACTATCAGCAGATTAGTAACGTTATTGCTGATGACCTTCAGTTATAGACATGCCTCTTTTAATGACTACTTAGGTGATGAGAATCAATCAGTGCTTCCTGCTGGCTTAGCCTGCTTGCTGATGAGGAACATGTCAGGGTTATTTTTATTGAATAAGAGGCACAAGGTTTTGATAAAAAAAAAAATGAGAGATGGTAACTACGTCTTTATTCTCATTTCACTCACACTACATGGGACACATTTTCCAATATCTTTTCTAAGAGCTCACTGAAAATGATACTAAATATAAGGATCCATGTGACTAGGTTCCATAGCAGGACCCCTAAGACAGTCATTTTTTATTTTTCTTGATGTCTATTATATGTGTTTTGTATCACAGTTATTTCACAATAACTTTCACTCAAATTCATATACACACACCTTGAACTCTCCTGGTTGTAACCTGAACATATCCAGGCATGCCAAGTTTGACGGACACGGACCCCTGTGTCCCCCTAACATGTGTGTGGCTACCTTTGATTCGCTGCTCACATCTTTAATCTGAGCCAATCCTCCTTTTTCTGCTGTGCTCTTTCCAGCAACTCTTGTCTGCTGCATCTTAAAAATATCAGCATTTACCCACAGCATTGGCATCTTGAACTGACTCTTGCAGAGGGAAAGGACTTTCCTTCCCTTGCTCCCTCTCTTTTATCCTGACCCCAAGAAATGGGCCTGGGGGTGCTTGTTTCTGTTTTGTGTGATTTGTCTTCCTCAGTTCAGACCCTTGTGGGAGAGAGAGTTGACCTTGAGCTGTGCTGACTTTGGAGTCTGGGCTGTAGGCAGGATAGTACAGCCAACCAGGCCAGCATGGACGCCCTGGGAAGCCAAGGTGCCTAGGACTGGAATCCAAGAGACTGATCTCTATGGGCACTGAGCCATGCTATGAATCTAATCCCCTTCCCCTCCCTAGAGACTGAAGTGGTGGAGGGGGCAAGGATTAGGCCTCCCATGGGTTGGGAAAATACATTTGTACATTTATGATCATGCCTTCTGAAGTAAATATTTCTGTATAAAAGCTAATCTTACTGTTAGTGGCTAATGGAACTGGAGTGCAGAGGACTCCCTACAATTGAAGGAACACAATTAGTGGGAACTGGAGCTATTTTCAGAGAGCCCAGACACCTCAACCAATCAATTCTTTTAAATCTTACAGAGAACTCTGTGAAGGAGTGAAATTTAAGCTATTTGGTCTTCAGATGGTGAGGGACACGGTGGTGTCTGTTGCACTTGTAACAAAGAAAAACAAGCCATGACAGTTGACTAACAAGGCAACCACATCCACAACCACATGCCAGACAGCAAATGTAGCTTTCTGCACCTGTAGACTCCCAACTCTCTAAACACTGGAAGGATGCATTCCAAGTGTTTCTGAAAGAAGCCTAGTGGTGAAGAAGGTAACCAAGACTGTTCATTGCAATTAAGGTATGTTGTTTCCTTTTAGAGTTATCTACATTAACAGTACCACAGTACCACATATGTTCTCAGTTGTTTTGTTTGCTTACACTGTATCAGTTCATGGCACGTTGCTTTTAATTTGTCATGGTCACAATTTCTTAATGGAAAATATATTCCAGTTCACTTATTACCCAATCAATGGGTACTCATTCGCTTTCCAGATTCTAATAGTGGAAATTAAGGCTCTGTGGAAACTGAGTTAAATGTTTTTTCCACCCCACCTCATTACACCCCTGCCACCCAAATACTCAGAAATAAACTCAATGTCTTCATTTAGTGATGTAGAATTTTACAAGCATAGGATCAGAGATTTAGAGCACAAAGCAACCTTGGAGGCCATCTAGGCTAACCCTTTTCACTATACAGATGAAGAAACTGTGACCCTAGGAGATTGTGACTTACCCAAATCAACACAAGTAGTGAGAGAGGCAGAATTTGAACCCAACTCCTTTGACTCAAAAGCCAGTGCTCTTTATTTATGCTGCTAGGATGCTGAAATCCCCAATGAAATCTCACTCACTGGCACTTAACTAATTTGAAAAATGGGATAATTCCATCTCTGAGCTGCAGTTTCTCTTTGCATTGTTTACAAAAAAAATAAAAATAAATGAATAGTGTAAATGATATTGTAAGTAAAATGTTTACCTACAAATGAGAACTATTATCCAGTTCTTTTGAAGTGTTTACTTCCAAGCAAGCAACATAATTGCAATGTAAACAGAGGCTAGCTATGCTTAGCTGGCCACTTTGGTATGCTAATTACCAATCATTTTTATCTACTCATTAAAGCAGGGCTACCTCTACCAAGCAATACCATATTGGCTCTGCTCCCGTTACTGTAGGCATTTGAAAGTAACGAAACTGAATTTCTTTAAAAAACAAATTCTACGATTTTGACTTTTTATCTGTTCATAGTGGGCTTTCTCCCAATTAGTTTTGGTTAATGAGGTTTCCCTTAGTTTCTGTTTCTCCTCTTCAAGACAATATACTTTGCCACAAGACGATATTCTGCAAAATAAGAATTTTATTCTAATTTGACGGAGGACGATTGCCGGTGATCAAATTTAGTTTTGTCCAAGGGTGAACATGAGGGCAGCTGCCTCCCAAGAAGAAAGAGGCTAAGATCCCTTCCACATCCATTTCAAAGTCCTCAGCACAGAAGGGATGCCTCGTAGTTACCATCTCTTCCCTAGGAAGAAAAATGTGGGTACTCTATAGAGCCAACTAACCTTGTTTTCTCATTATCTTGACAATGATCAAGAAGGATTTTGTTCTGAATAAACAGAGGAAGAAAATCATTATATTGTTTATACACTTTTTATCATCTCCCATAAATCTAGCCTTCTCCTATAGTTCAGTTTCATCTATAAATTGAGGGGGTGGGACTGCTTGCTTTCTAAGGTCTTTTCTAGCTCAAAATTCTATGATGATACAATCCTAGTTATATGTGAATAGGTAGAGAGATTAGGCTAAAATGGAATGTTGACATTTCACATTTCACAACAGTTTCTTTTTCAAATGATTTTTTTTCTAACAAGATATTAAGATATTCTCTTAAATTTGACATCCTTGTGCCCTAGTCAAGTATTTTTTTAACTCAGTAAGTGACATCAATGGTTTAGGGAACACTAGATGAGATGCCAATGCAAATTGGTATATGTTCTGCAATTTACAGTCTTTTGGGTAGCCTGGGGTTAAAGGACTTGCCCAGAGTCACAGAGTTAGTGCCCAGAAGTGGGACTTGAATATAGGTCTTCCTGTCTCTGAGGCCAGCTCTCTATACATCACATTGTGTCTCTTTCAAGCATTCTCCCTTCCAAAAATCACTTCAGTGTATCTGTATGTATCAGAGGTGACCTGAAGACTGTTCCCCTTAAATAGGGCTAAGACAAGCCCTAGTCAACCAGTCCATGTCCTGTGGGATATTTCCTGAAGTCTAACATTTTATTTCCATTTCCTAGGAAATCGGGTGTCTGTGCTTTCCCTGTGGCCGTTGTGCATGGCAGCCTGCCCACATTTGATCATATCAGTGAATGGTTTCTGTGTCTGACTCCGAGGGGCAGCAGAGCGGCTAGAAGCAAAGTTACAGATGGATAGTTTGGGGACAGAAACGATAGTTCAGAGACGAAAGTGACAGCACAATAGGGAACTTTTATATTATGCCTGGAGATGGTAGGGACTGCTGCTGAATATAGAAGTGTTTAGTTAAGGAGAGAGGGATTTTTTTTCATATTATGCCTCTTCCTAACAGGCTCATTTATTTTCAGAAGTAGTCTATGATAACTTACTTTGGTATTCTCTCCATGAGAACAAACCTCCAGGAGCAATACCAAGCTGGTTGCTTATTGCTGTGCTGTGAAATAGTATACCCTGACCAATCTATTTCAAAGGACAATACTCCAGGCATGACATGGGATGCAAATGTGATGGAGCTGTTTGATTTTCAAGTAGCGCAGTGTGGCCAAGCCAGAGCTGCAGGCCACAGTCACCACACAGGAATGAATGTCTTCCAACAAAATTTTAACATTGAACAAGAAGTAGCACTCTTAACTTCCCTGAAATAATCATTTTTTTGTGTGTGAAAATGATGTTTTATTATAATCTCAGTATTTCAAATGAAATAAGTTAATTACACCAAATTTTCAAAATGCATTGGTGAATCAAAGCTTCAACCTTACAAATGGTTTATACATATATCTATGCATTTATATATACATGTGTATATATACACACATATATGTAAATATATACATAAACACATATATGTAAAGGATATGGACATTTTTCTCTAAAATAAAGTGCCAGAATTTTTAGATTTTGGGGTATGACAGGGAGAAATGACTCATTTATTTCAGCAAAGAGTAATTAAAGGTTTAAAAAAGAACCTAATGAATTTTTAAACACACATCCCTCTCATCTCTTACTTTGAGAGTGTAGGTTAACATGTGTACAGTACTGGACTGAGTGATATAGCTAACTCCCAATTATTCATGCATTGATTATTAAATTCTTTGAGAGTGGGGATTGTTCCTTTTCTTGTATTTGAATCCCCAGCAAATAGCGTAGTATCTGGCACACAGCAAAAGCTTAATAAATGCTCTTTGATTAAAGCTGTTGCATATCCAGTACTTTGGCTTTCCTTCTTCCCTGCTGCTACCCCCTTCTTTCTCCTCCTCCTCTCATCCCTCTTTTGGGACTTTACCTTCTTTTGCCACTTTCACCAAATGTGAAAAATCAGGAAAAAGCAAGAGGGAAAAATTAGACAATTTTGTTCTTTGCCTTCCTCTCCCCACTCTCCCCACCCTCCCCCCAATTCTGGTGAGTCTGTAAGGGTGTGTATAGGGGTAACATTACTGGATCAAATGAAGTTTCAAATTTATTTGTGGATGTCATTCATCCAAATGGACCTCACTAGCATGAATGAATGAGCTGACTATAGGAAATTCTGAATCCCAGCCAGAGCTCTGTGAAGATTTCTTACCACTATTTTAAATTGACGTTTAATTAAATTAATGCTGACATTGCCAGCTTGACAGCTTTAGGAGTTCCTCTACTCTGGAAGAAATAGACGTTCTTCCATGTTTGCTGACAAATTAGTGCATACCACTGTTAGAGCTTTGTAGTTTCAGTAATTGAATATGATATGTGATATGTGAGTTGATATGGCATATCAATTCATTTCACATCAATTTCCAATTGCAATGAAATGGAAATTTTTTTATGCTTAAAGTACCTGGTTTTTATTTGATTAACCAAGAAATAATAAACAAACCCCATTGTGAAATCTTATATATTTTTATAACATGTATCTAGTAATTTTCTGTATCACAGGATGGCTCATGTGATCCATTATCACTCCCAAACCTTATTTTAGCCGAGAGATTCTTCCTCTTCTTCAACCAGTCACTTACTAGGGCTATCAAAAAAAAATGCTAAAATATCATCTCCTTTGTTCTCACACTTCTCCCATCTATATTGTGGAAATTCTAATGAGCATGAAAAATATTCTACAGGTAGATAGCAGCAAGGAAACAAAGAGGCCTGAGCATTAAGTGCTTACTAAAATATTCTGAGGAAAAGTAAGACTTTTCCTCTATACCATTCTGTTCAGGTTTCCATAAAATATCTGCACTACCTTGTATCCCTTACAGGCAAAGTGTCTTGCACAAGCTTATAAACTGCTGGGATTAAAAACAACAACAAAATGATGTGTGCTAAATTAAATCCAATCTGCCACAAGCAAACCATGAAACAAATGAGCAGGGGTAGATCAAAAGGGGAAAGTGTCAGCAACAGGAACCACACTGCTTCAGAATTGAAAACAACAGATTCTGACTCTGTATTTATTTGTGTGTTCTTGAAAGGCAGTGTGAACTGATGGGTAGCGGGAACTGGGCTGGAGTCAGGAGATCTGAGGTCAAGTCCACCTCTGCCCCACACAGACTGTCTCGTTATGTCATTTAACCTCTTGGTGACCCAGGCAGCTTTTCTCAGACCAGAAGTTGCAGAGAAAGTGCCTATTTCACTGAGAGAGAAAGCTCCTTATACCAATGAAATCACAGGTTTAGTTTTAAAAGAAATATATGCGTGTGCCCTGTAGAGAGGGAAGATGTTTAGCATCATCCTTAGTCTTGCTCTTTTGACTCTTTGGTGTTTTCTGACTTCCTCTTGAGTCAATGAAATAAGAAATATTAGAATGAAAGCATATTGCAAACACTTCCAAAAGTTGTAACCTAGTTTTCTGTTCTATTATCAGCCCAAGCATAACATCAACAGCCTACCTTTAAACACAGAAGAAAAACATGAGAAAAGTCACTTATTTATAAATGCCTAGATTTCTGTCACATGCTTGCTCCCCAGACATGGTCTTCATCAATCTTGGCTAATGGCGGTAATGACAAGCTTCCTACAGGGGGTTGAGTGCTGGATTTGTCATTGAACCAGTTTTTTGGGGTGGGACAAGCTTGGAAGAGTCAGGTCAGTCCCTCCCTCTAACTTGCTCCTCCCCTCAAAGATGGACATAGAATATTGATAGCTCTATATATTAAAATGCACGATGTGAAAAAGATTATTTTTTGGTTAAGAACTGCTTTAAGAAAAGAAAATATAGATTAATATTTTTTTTCCATCCAAACGCTTTTACACTACTCCCAACACTATGAAGCGTTTCTTTCAGGTCACTTGCTCGGATACAGAAATCTCAAGGTCAATTTTGACTCTTTACTTATCATACCACATGCAAATAATTACAAAACCCTGCCTCCTTTCCTCTGTGACAGTTCTAATAGTTATACCTTCTTCTCCGTGGTCAAATATTTGGCCCAAGTCTTTGCCATCTCATGCCAGGTCTCCTGCAATTTTCTACTCCGCTTAGTTCAAAGTGCCACTGTGCAAAACCGTCTCTCTAGGCTGTCAGTTCATATTGGCCATGTCACTTAGCTCCTCCACCTCTCCCTGGCTCCCCCTTAGCTCAATGTATCAAACTCCATTTCATCTCTCTGGGTGCTAATCTGCCATTCTTTCCACCGTTTCATCTGCTCATTCATCTTACTCTATTTACTCACCTACCCCTGCACGATCATAGTCCTTTCTTTCAAGTCCTTCTCTGATTATTGATGAGCTGTGTGATCCTAGACAAATCACTTTGCTTTTCAGAAGTAAAAAATGTTTGTTTAGCTATAAAGTTGTGTTTGCTCATCTGTTGAATGGGCTTATAATAAACAAATTCCTTACATCACAAGAATATTGTGAGCAAAATGCTTCCTAAACTTCAAATACCAAATTGCCTTTCTTGATTATCCTATCTCTTGTCCCCGTGCCTTTGCATGATGGCTGTCCCTTTCTCATGCCTGCAATGAGCTCCCTCCTCAATTTTGCCACTTAGAAATCCTTAGAATCTCTTGAATTTTTCAAAGCACAGCTCCAGAACTTTGTCCTGTATGGGCCTTTCCTCTTCTCCCAGGTCCTAGTCTCCAATTACTTTAAATAGCCATCATTAATATAACAGTTCATATTTACAAAGAATACTTAATATTTGCTTTGCATATATTTTATAGATACTGATATGCATACATAATTTGCCCTGATAGAATGTAAGCTCTTTGAGGGCAGGGACCACATCATTTTTGTCTTTTTATCCTTAACACCTAGCAAAGTACCCAGAACACTGAAGGTATTTAATAAATTATTGTTGACTAAGGGATAAAAATGTAAGCTATTGCCTAGTTCATAGAGTTGTTGCAAGTAAAGTATTTTGTAAACCTTAAGGGAGTTTTTATTACTACTTGGTCTAGCCAATCAAATCTACTCTTGGTTCTTTCTATCATTCTCCCATTTTGTATTCAGTATCCTTTCTCCCCATACCATCTGATATGCTTAGAATAGCCTCCCATTTACCAGGCCACTGACCCTGATTCATCCAGATCCCATCCTCTTCATAAACTCTGTCCCAGCTTTTAAGGGCTGAGGAAGGTTACGGTAATTCTGATTAACTATGAATCAACTAGCTGGAGCTGCAGTCCAATTTTAGGAGAAAGAGGCAAATAACAGCAGGAAACAAAATTCCTATCAGAAATTTAAGCAAAAAAAAAAGCCCATAAAAATTTCCTGGGGTCAAGACATTTTCCAGTGCTAGCTCCTACAACTCTCAGTAGATTGAACTGTTCAGAGTAATTATCCTGCAACCTCTAATGTTCCTGAATAATAATGATGATGATATCAGTTTGCACTTACATAGCACTTGGAGGTTTAAAAATACTTCAGACTTTCAATAAATATGTAATTGAATTAACATTAAGTTACTGAGAAGTTATGAGTATAAAAAATGATGCAGTCCCTGCTTATGAGGAGTTTGCGATCTAACAAGGGATGAGACATAATAATATTTCCTGGAGAGCTTTATAGCAACAATGCCATAAGGTAGGCAGTACAAGCACAACTATCCTTATTTTACAAATGAGAATACTGAGGCTAAACAGGGTTAATTGACCTGTCCAATGTCAAAATGATCATACTTCCTAACATCCCAGGTGCCTGAGCCCTCACCACTATGCTTTGAATAAAATCTTAGCCAGGAGACTTAAGTAAGTTTTAGCAAAGGCATTTACTAATACAATATATAGCAAGAACAATTGAAACAAAGTGTTCTCCTCTCCCTTCCTCCACCAAAGCCTGGAGTATATTCTTCCACAAATACACTCGGGTCCATAGAAAGAGTGGGGCTCCAGCTTAGAACAGAGTCATTGTGAGCACACAGGTAAGGGAAACACATCACAAATGGGTTACTTACAACTCCAGGTTCTACAAGGTTTTTTTGTTTGTTTTTTACTCTTGTAGCATCCTTAGAAGGCTCTCCTTAGGGGCAGCTTTCTGCAGAGTGGGCTTCTCATCTGGGCTCCCAGGATATGATCCTTTTTTTTGAATCTAGAGCTGACATTTTCTCCACCATCAGACATAATGCTACCTGAAATTGCCTTCTTCCTCAGTTGTCTTTCCACATTTCTGTCTGCCCTTGGTATGTCTCTCTGTTCCTCGTGTAGCTGCTTCTGCCAATAACCAATGTGGCTCCAGAGACACTGTGGCTGCTGTTTCCCATGCTTTCCAGGATACTGAGACTTTTTGGAGTACATAAGAGTGCTGCCAGTCCTGGATATATCCTCTGTGAGATACTTGCTTGGGTAAGATCAGAAGAGAACAAACACAAAATTAGAGGTTGCCATGTACTCCTAGCCACACACAGGCCACATACACAACAGGGCAATCCCATATATATTAATATGCATGTACAACTCTCAGGACTAGCTTGAAATACTTCCCAACCTTCACAGTTGAAAGTAGTAGAGCCCAGTAGTTTTCCTTTCTAGAATTCTTCTGTCATCAGCTCTTTTACCTCAGCAAACAAGTAGGGGACTCTTTGTTATCATAAACAGTGTAAGCCCCTCAGTCATGCATCACAGAGGCAGGGTCTTCCCAAAATTCCAGTAGGATTATCCATGTATGCTCCAGGGACTGGCCAGTTCATAAATTATGCATACATATGTGTGTACACATATATACAGCATAGCATGTAGCTACGTGTATCCATGTACATGTGTATGTATGTGCGTACACGCAAACACACATGTATATACTTTGGGATACTAATTTGTATAAATAGGTCAGTTCATTCATATTCTATATTTAGATGTGTTCTATATATGCATATAAAATATACATATACATACCATAGACTCTCATTTGCATAAGATCTAGCCCTATAGGCAAGTTCATCCATTTTTAAATATTTAAATTTGTATATACATATGGAAGTTTGGAAAAGGGGAAAGTTTGAGGAAAAGCTAATGTAATATAATCTTCATTGAATATCACAACCCATCCATTCCTATTCATCCTATATGCTCTTGTCCAACACTTAATGCAAAGAGAGGAAAGGTGATTCTAATAGACTTATCTGGACCTAAGAAATCACCTCAGAGGGCACTTGCCATTGCCGTAAAGTACTCTATAAGTTGGGATGGCTGTGCTTCAGGTGGGGGTAGAATTTTTCCAGCTGTACTGGCCCGGTAGCTACTGCTATGGGTGTCAGGATATCTAGGTTATATCTGCCATGAGGGTCCTATGCTTTACTAAGAAGAGGTGAAGAGTAGGGAAATTTGGGGGAATAAGAGTAGGCATGCTTGTGTTAGAGAAAAGGTCCACACTTGGCCACTGTGGAAAGGTGGGCTGTAACCCATGTCTGCACCCTCTGGTTATTTGATCATATACCCTTTGGGGTTAGGCTATGGCTTCCACTTTAGGGACTACTGGCATAGTAGATTTAAATACTGGACAGGAAGGTTTGGATCTTGCCTCTGATATTTAATAGCTGTGTGACTGTGGGCTGTAATACCTACAAAGTGCTTTACAAACTTTAAAATCCTGGGTGTATCATCTTTTACATCTATGATCCATGCAGTGCTTCTGGTTTCACAAAATGCTTTTGTCACCACAATCCTGAGATTAATTGTGTAAATTTTTTTTATTATTCTCATTTTACAGATAAAGAAATTGAGGTTCAGGGGAAGGGGTTAGGTAATTTGCCCTGGATTACATGGCTATCTAATGTCAATTCTAGAACTCCAACCAAGTCTTCCAATTCTTAGGCCAGTTTGCTTCCCTTCACATCAAAGAAGAGAAAAAGAGGGGGAAAGCTTTTCTGGAAGAAACCAAGTGACCTCTCTGTGAATTGGCTGGGTGTTTTGTCATCACATAGACACAACTGCGATAGGACTAAGATCTGCCGTGCATGCCTCTGCCCCCTTTCCACACATGAGTTAGTCCCACTTCTCCCTTTCCCGAGAAGAATCAGTTCTCCCCCCAAATGTGATAAAGCTGTCTGTCCTTGGGACCAGATTGGCCCCTGCCTCCCTTCATACAACTTTTTGGTTACCTAAGACCAGAAAAAAAAATCCCATGCATGTAGAGTCCATGTATCTCAGACTTGGTGGGTGCCTGAGACCATTAGAATTACCACACCTTGTCCTCCTGGGAGGGGAGGGAAGTCAGAGAGGCCCTATCAAAGCTGAAGCTAAGTACTACTGTTGATATGTTTTCTATATTAAGCTAAGTATACCCCTTTTGTTAACTGAAACCAGGAATGTCTTATTTCATCCCAACATTGACCCTGAACTAACAGGGTGCAATCATTAGACAGACCCACTTAACAAAATCAAATTTAAACTTTGTAGACACACTGGTAATGAGCAATAATAGTACCTTGCATAGACATAATAATTTACTAAGTTCTTTCATGAGTATTAGATGTACACAATAACCGATTGAGAAAAGGAGGAAGAAGCTCATCATAACCATTTCATATACATAAAGAAACTGAGGCTTAGAGACACAAAATGTCTTTCCTATGGTCACAGGGCAAGCAGGTGGCTGAGGTGGGATTTGAACCCAAGTCATCTGATGGCCCATGCTTATTCTACAAGCTGCAGAAGTGTGTGAGTGAGTGATAAAAACTGAATTAATAACACATACCTAGAGTAATTACAGTAATAATTCTTTCTCTATATATGACAACTTCCTTCTGAAAAATTTAAACCAATTTTAAAAGATAATCTAATTCATTTTCATGCTGTCCCTCCCAGGCTAGTGGCAAGCTTTATTATCTTCTATTTAAGAATAAGCTGGAGGTGATAGATTACCAAGGGCATCTGCAAGAGGGATTGGTTAGAAAATCTAGGTTCCCATCTCCTAGGCCATTATTGGCCTCCCCACAAGGACTCAGAGGTGGCAGTGTTTCAGCTATTAAGAAAGTGTTATCTGGAAACATGAATTGACCCATTGAATTTAAGGTAGAAATGATGAAAATATCCATTTTTCTCCTCCCTCCGATGTGGATCTGTATTGCGGGTCTGAGCTACTATTATTTGGTTATTCCAACAGAAGATCAAAGTGTGAGTTGTGCTCATGGCTTGATAGTGAAGAAGGGAATTCCTTAAGGTGATAAGAGAAAGCAATGATTTATCAAGATTGGAGCAAGAGATTGATGGTATAAAAAAGAATTTCAGGCAGGCAATGGAAATGACTAGAAATAAAAGCCTCAAGCTTTATTGGGTCTTCTAAAGCTGCGCTTTGGAGCTGCTAGAGGGAAGAAATTCATAGCCTCATTGACCACACAGCCGTTAAAAAGTTCTGCTAAGATTTGCCAAGGTATCTCTAGCGTATGCTTTTGGCCAAACAGTAAAAGGTCATGTTCATTGTTTCCAATGTGTCTTTCTGAATTCTCTTAATATATTGACTTTCTAATATGTGTTTTCTTCTTTGTTTTATTCCACAATGTTTTATCAGTACATCAAAAACGTAATTAATATGAACACAATGGTAAATGGTTATAATCCTAAGAACCCTCCCTCCTAATTCCATTCTCTGAACCAGTGCAGAACAGTCTTTTAGATTTAAGGTCAGTTCTAGATTTTATGCCTTCTTGGGGGCTCTGGGTGGACACTTTCGAGAGCTAGGGGGTCTGACCTCTTTGCAATGATGCAGCCATTTATATCATACCAGCAACAAAGAAAAAAGTGGGTCTCCTGGAAAAAAGTTTTTTTTCTCTGCAGAAATTCCTATCCTTGTGACCTTTTTACCTTTGCAGACAGATAAAAACTCATTTTAGTTGTCTGGTGATTTTGATAGCTTTTTGGTTCAGTCATTTCTCTTAATTTCATTTTCTATTTTCTTGTTTGCTGAGCACCTTTAATCACTCAGTTAATAGACTTTATTTCATACCATAAATCTCTTGTTTGTAGTCTTATGTGCTTGGAGTCAATTGGGTGGTATTGTGCATGGAATTTTAGATTTGGACTCAGGAACCTGAATTCAAATCCTGCCACAGACATTTACTAGCTCTGTGACAATGGGCAAGTCAGGTAACCTCTCTCAAACTCATCTTCATTTTCTCTGAAGTAGAAATAACAGCAGCACCTACCTCAAAGACTGTTTTAAGGATCCAATGAGATGGTGTATGTTACTAGAGGAAATTTTCCTTTTCTTTTCCCCGTCATGTTATGTTTAAAGCGCTTTAAAGCGCTCCAAGGCCTTAGGGTGTTGAGGCGACCCTGGAGTGTGAGGCCATATTGTAGAGTGGAAAAGAACCCTGGATTTGGATCCAGAGGACTTGGATTTGAATCCTGACTCTCCTACGTCATACTTGTGTGACCCTGAGTAAGTCACTTAACTTCTCTTGGCCCCTTCTTCCTCATCTGCAAAATGAAGGACTTAACAGCCTCTAACATCTCTTTCATCTATAAATATAAGACCACTGGATTTTATGCCAACCGAGCACAAGGTTTGACAGCTGGAAGGTATTTAAGTGAAGGCCAGCATCTGAGGATCAGGCTTTCATTTCAGACAAGCCCAACACCAGAGCTTTAGCCACTAGTGAATGCATTTTATTTTATATTTTTGGCCACAGCAATTCCCAAAGACTCTCTTTTAAGACATGGAATGTTGCCAGTTTGCAATCTTTTCGAATATTGAAATATTGAAGAAGCAAAGGGCTTTTATGGGAAAAGAGAAAGGCTCTGGACTTCCTATCTAAGAGAAAATAAATGGTCACAGCCTCTGTCAGACTAAGAGGCTAGATTGCCTGATAGTTCATTTCTGATGGTGACATCATGAGAGCATGTTTGTCCTCAATAGGCTCCTTTCTATTCCATGAACAAGAAACTTCATCTCTTGGCTGTGAGTGTTTTCTTTGGCCATCTTCCATTCCTGGATTGCTCTCCCTCCTCATCTCCTCCTGGGCAACCTGGCTTCCTTCAAGTCTCAACTAAAATCTCATCTTCTACAGAAAGTATTTCCAAACCTCTCTTAATTTTAGTGCCTTCCCTCTATTAATTATTTGCTTTTTATCCTTCATATAGCTTGTGTGTACATATTTGTCTGCTTGCTGTCTCCCCCATTAGACTGTAAGCTCCTTGAGGGCAGGCACAATCTTTGTGCTTTTCTTTGTATCCCCAGTGCATAGCACGGCCCTTGTCATAATAACTGTTTATTAACTAATGACTATCTCAAAAGGACAAAGATGTACCTCAGACATCTCTCTCTCTCCCTGAACAATCAATTATCAATGATTTTTTTAATTGCCCCTCTTATAACAAACAAATATAGTAAAGCAAAACAAATCCCTATCCTGGCTGTGTCTAAAATAAATATATCACTCTACATATTGAGCCCATCATCTGTCAAGAAGAGGTCAGCTTACTTCATCATCTGTACTCTGGAATCACGGTTGGTAAGTACATTGATCAGAAATCTTAAATCTTTCAAAGTTGTTTCTCTTGACAAAGTTGTTGTCTAAATTGTTCTCCTGGTTCTATTCTTTCCTTTTGAATCAGTTCATGAAAGTGTTCCCAGTTTTTTTTAACATCTATTTCATCATTTCTTGAAATAGTATTCCATTACATTTGGATATCATGATTTATTCAACCATTCTCCAATTAATAGGAACCTTCCCTTAGCTTCCATTTCCTTGCTACAACAAAGAAAGCTGCTATAAATATTTTTACACATACGGGTTCTTTTTCTGTTTCTTTGATTTTTTTGACATCTAGGTCAGATAGTGGTATTGCTGAACCAAAGGGTATAGTAAAGTAAATTGAATTTGTTGGTCAGAGTTACAAATTCCTTTCCAGAGTGGCTAAAATAATTCACAGTCATTAACAGTGAATTCCTGTGTCTGTTTTCCTAAATTAATGTGTCTGTTTCCTATCATGCATTTCTCTAAACTTTCTTTGATATGTTAAAGCATACCACCTCTCTGAGTAATGGGTTCCCACAAATTCAACCCATGATGAAAAGAAGTTTCGTTTTATGTCTCCCAAACTAAATGTTTCAAGTTACAAGGGGTGTCTTTTAACGGTGTTCTGGAATTTGATGCATAAGTTTGTCCAATTCAATAAAAATGTATCATGTGCCTAATGTGATCAGAACACTTGTGACAGTCATTTGGGAGGAGAAGCAAAGCTTAGATCAGACATTGCCTTTGCTCTCATACAATAGAAGGATATCATGAATATGCAAATGATTCCAATAAAAATTATATACAATAAGTTCATCATAGAATTGCAAGTATAACAATAGCCCAGCAGGCTGGGACTGCCCATTCCCACTCAGGAATCCAGTTTCAATTCTAGGGGAGGTTGCTCTTTAAGGAGAATTATTAAAAAACTTTAAAAATGAAAATGTAAAAAATCCCCAACTAAGAAATAAAATAGAAATTCTGAAAATGAAAGAAGAGATTAATAAAATTGAAAGCAGAATGACCTTCAAAATTGATACATAAAGCTGGGAGCTGATTTTTTTTTCTTGAAAAAAGAAATTAATGAGACATAATCAGTTAGCTGATCTGATATAAAAAAAACAAGAAAACTGAATTGTTCATATAAAAATAAAAAAAGAATTCACAAAAATAGAAGTAAAGGAAAATATCTAAAACAATTTTTTCCAATTATATGCTAGCAGATCTAACAACTTAGAGGAAATGGATGAATATTTTTTAAAAAATATAAATACTCAAATTAAGAAAAGAATAGACTAATTAACTCAATATATACTAAAAATTAATTTGGACAAGTCATACATGAAATCACAAAGGAAAAAAATCCAAGACAAGATGGGTTTACAAGCAAAATCTATCAATACCCAAAATCAGTTAATTCCAATATTATATAGGCTATTCAATCTCTTCAATCTCTTTGTGATACAAATAATGGGCTTGATTCCTAAACCAGTGAGACAAAGCAGAGAAAGAAAGCTACAGACCAATATCTTCAATGAACTTTAGAACAAAAATGTTAAATAAAATATTAGCAAATAGGCTAAAATAAAATAGCAGAAAGATTATATTCTATGACCAGGTTGCATTTATACTATGAATGTGGGGGTAGTTCAATGTGAGCAAGATTGTCATTGTAATAAGCCATGTTAATGGCATAAATAATAAACATCATATAATTATATTTAAATAATCAGATTGAATCTTTCTTTTTTTAATTGATGCTATTTACAATCAATTGATTTTGTCTTGCAACTATCTAAGTCATGATTCTTTGCCTCTGAACTCACTTCAGAAATTCAGCTGGTCTGTAATGAATTAAGTTTAAAAATCCCATTCTCTTGTTAATCATTGTTCTATTCCTATGTCAAGGAAATCTGTTACCCTTGAAGAATGCAGGTAGATACCAGGGAATCTTTTTATCATCAACCTATCATTCTAAGATGTCTGATTTGTTATATAAAGAAGTCTGGTCCACTATCTCTAACTTTGCAGGTAGATTCAAACAATGAACATTTCTTGGTCACAGGAGGGAAAGAGGGGTTTGTTGCTAGCCCCTCATTCCCAATTTCCTACCAATCATATTGTCCCCCATACCTTAGCTCTGCAACCAATAATATTGATTTTACCATTTATGAAGTTGAGCTCTTTTAACTAATCATAACTTGTTTACCACCTTTGAAATCCTATTCTTTGTTCTCCATTTCCCCAAAAAACTATAAAAAGGTAGCCATTCCTCACCTCAAAGTTTTAGCTTTGCTGAGGAAACTGAGATCTTGTTTATTTGTAAATTCACTCATCATGAATAAATTGACAGTGTTTGGAACTTTGTGCCTCAATTTCCCCCATTTTGACAGTAACAATATCAATAGTTACAGAAAAAGCTTTTGCTAAAATCAATGTTTCTATCAAAAATTCAAGAAATAATAATAGCTACCATTCATATAGAACTTTAAGTTTTGCAAAGCAGTCTTAAAGATATCATTTCATTTATAGCCCTAGGAGGTAAGTATTATTATCCCCACCTTATGAATGAAGACACTGAAGCAGATAGAGGATAAATAACTTACCCTGGGTCACACACTAGTAAAAAAGTATTACATATCTGATGCTGGACTTGAACTCAGCTCTTCCTGACTCTGTGTCCACTGCAATACCTAGCTTTATCATAGATAAAAAGTATAGGAACAAATAGGTGTTTTGTTAATATGTTAAATAATATCTAATGAAATCCAAAAGCAAATCTTGTTTGTCATGGTGAAAAATTCGAGGCCTTTCCAATAAGATCAGAGATAAAGTAAGGATGTCCAATATCCCCATTACTATATAACATACGCTAGAAATTATAACTATAGCAATAAAACAAAAAAGAGAAATTAAGGGAATAAGCATAGGCAAAGAGAAAACAAAATATCACTTTTTCAGAAGATATGGTCATGTACTTAGAATCCTAGAGATCCAACTAAAAATTTAATTGAAGCAACTTTGATAATATTGCTGGATACAGAATAATATGCATAAACATGTTCATTCTTTTGTATAAAAACAAACAAACAAAAAAACCTTTAGGAAGATTTGGAAAGAGAAATTCCACTGAAAGTAACCACAGAAACTACATATTTGGGATTGTATCTACCAAGATTCACCCAGAGCTCTCTGAATAAACTCATAAAATACTCTTTTGCAGAAATAAAGCTGTATTTAATTAATTGGTGAAACATAAGTTGCTTCAGGTTGAGGTCGAGCCAGTATAATAAACGTGACAATATTACCTAAATGAATGTCCTTATTCTTTGTTTTATCAATCAAACTACCAAAAATATTTTAAAGAGCTACAAAAAAAATAATAAAATTCATAGAGAAGGGGAAAAATGTTCAATAATCTTAAGAGTGATAATGGAAAAAAGTAGGCGATGAGAGGATTGGGGTGGAGATCAGTACCAGATCTAAAACTCTACTACCAAGCAGTAATCATTAAAATGATTTGGTACTGGTTTGAAAGAGAGACAGAGAAAAACACATATACATACACAGAGACAAAAATAGAGAGACAGGGAGAGGTGGATTGGTGAAAAAAGATTAGGTATACAACATACAGAGGCAAAAACAAAACACAATATCTTAGTGTTCAAAAAATCCAAGGCTCCAGTAACTGAGAGGACCCTTGTTTGTTTGTTTATTTCTTGATGAAAACTCCTAGGAAAACTGGATATTTAAGTTTAGACCAACATCATATACCATTTACTAACATATAAACCTAGATGACCCTTATATAAAAGGCTACATCATAAAAAAATTAGAACAGCAAGGAAGATAATATCTTTTGGCTTTAGAAAGGGAAAGAGTTCATGACTAAGCAATAGACAGAGAGCGTGATACAAGCTAAAATGGACAATTTTTATTGCATAAAATTTTAAAAGTCTGCACACACATATTTAATATAGTTAAAATTAGAAGAGAAACAGATAACTGGAAAAATTTTTGGAGCAAATTTCTTTGATAAATATCTCATGTTCAATTTACATAAGGACGTGATTTAAATTTATAAAACTGAGCCATTCTCCAATTGAAAATGGTCAGAGATAGGAAGACGCAATCTTCAAAGGAAGAAATCCAAGCTACCAACAACCTTATGAAAAAATGATCAAAATCAATAATAATAATTAGATAAATGAGAAAGCAACTTTGAGGTCCACCTTATAACCATCAGACTGGCAAAGATGGCAGAAAAGAAGAATGACACATGTTGGAAGAGTTACAGGAAAACAAATACACTGGTCAATTGTCGTGGAGCTGTGAGTTGATCTAGCTAGTCATTCTTGAAAGTAACTGGAATTATGCTCCCAAAGTTACTAAACTGTATGTATCTTTTGAGCCAGCTATATCACTTCTAGGTCTATATTCCCCAAATATTATTTTTAAAAGAGGAAAATGGCCTATGTATTAAAAATATTTACAGCAACTTCTTCTGTGGTAGCCAAAATTAGAAACCGAGGGGGGCATCCACCTATTGGGAGAATAGCATATTCAACGGTATATGAATGTAATGAAATATGATCATACCATAAGAAATGACCAAGTGAACTGTTTCAGAAAAATCTGGGAAGACTTATATAAACTGATGCAGAGTTAAGTGTTCAGAACAAGGACAATATATAGAATGATAACATTACAGAAGGGGGAAAAGTATGAAAGACTTCAGAGCACTGATCAATAAAATGATAAACCCTGAGTCCAAAGATGAAACATGCCATTCACTTCCTGACAGAGAGATGATAAACTTATGATGCAGTAAGAAACACATTGATTTTCAGACATAGCCAATATAGAAATTTGTTTTGTCAGACTATGCCTGTATGTATAGAAGTCTTTCTCTTTCTTTTTAAATTTATTGGAGGTTTGGGAAGGAATGTAGAGGGAGAGGTATGTAGAGAATGTAGAGAGGAAGAACAGATTAATAAAAGAAAAAATATATAAGGGATGGCTCTATGAGAGGGGGAAAGGGCAGCATAGGTGGGAATTCAGATGATTTAAAAACAAAACATATCAATAAAAGTTTTATAAAAATTAAAAAGGAAATGTTACATTGTTTTTATTCATTTCTTCTGCTTTTATATTGTATTTACTTCCAAATAGAGATGGTCCTCTTCCCATTGAACCATCCTTTGTAATGGAAATTAAGAAAGGAAAAAAAAATCCACACAGATAGCCTCACAGTTTGTTTGTTTGTTTTTTTTAAGAGCTCAAAGAGGTGCATTTTAAAGTCTTTTCTGAGGTAAAGATTCATCACCATAATTCCACAGGATTTGGTTTTATTTTTCATTATTTCCATTTCCATTGCTATAGTTATTGGGTATTCCATTTACTTCACTCTGCATTGGTTAATGCAAGTTGTTCCAGGCTTCTTTGAATCCTCCATATTCATTGTTTCATCAACCATTTCCATCTTACGTCTTTTTCAGTTTAGGGGTATGAAGTGACACCATGAAATTTAAATATATTTTCATGGTTTATTATTGACTAGATAGCATGGTCTAGTAGAAAGAACCTTAGGTTAGTCAGGAGAGCTGGGTTCAAATCCTACACCTACCGTTTAATAGTCACACAACCTTGAAAAAGTCTGCAAGGCACAATATTCCATCATATGCAATTCAGAGTGAAATACTTGTCCTTCTTACTTTACAGGATTTCTCTGATTATGAAATAAGAAAATATTTGAAGACAGTAAAATACTATGAAAATATAATGCATTATTATGGACTGAGTACTTTTTCTTTCCCCTTAATCATATTAGCTCTCCAGTTCTAAATGTCACTTTCAAGTAGTTTACTCTGATTTTAAAAAATGCTTGCTATAGGGAATGCAATGATACACATGCCTGATGTCCTAAGGAGAAAATAATGTTATGACTCACAGTAAAGTACTAGAGGGTAGAAAAAGAGTTTTAAATCCAACTATGTGAATTTTGTTCTTCCTACTAATATGTGGGAAACAATCATCGGCCTTAGAAAATGGTATTGAACTGTCACTGAGAGGACATTATTTTATAATCCCTACAAGTGTTTATTCCATATTTTTAAGCTATATTTGTAATAGACAAGATTTAGTCCTCCAAGAATGACCAACAGGGACCACTAAGAGACAAGCTAGTCTCTCTTGACTATTTTCTTGTACAAAGTTACTTGTGGTATTGGTTCCCCCCTTAAAAGATTTTGCTTTTCTCTTGTAGCATGTTTAAGGGGTAGAGGCTCAATGTGTAGTGTAATCAATCATCCCTTTGAGAGGCCTATTCCTCCTAGGCTTAGAGGGCTTTACTTACCTAAATTCCCTTTGTCAATCTGGTGAAGCTTATGGGCCCCTTTTCATAATGATGCTTCCAAATGCATAAAACAAAATAAATAGGATTAAAAAGGAAAGCAATTAGAATGAAATAGTTATATCTATATATAGAGATATGTGTGCACACATACATACCTATCTACCTACATATGTACACATATGTTTGCATATGCACTGTACATATGCATATGTATATACACACACACGTGTATATGTGTAAATGTGCATACAAACATATATAGATGTATATGCACACACATAATCATAGGCCACCTGTTCAGAACTGATTTAAGCTTATATTTGTATGTGTATGTATATGCATATCATACATACATACATACATATATATGTATGCATATAATGTACATACACACACATTATTATCTCTTTTTGCTTACTGTTTATCCTGTTTGTGGAAACTTGCACTTGCCTAGAGGTATGGTATTCATACTCCTCCCCTGTATTAGGGACTCCTTAAGGGATTACTTTTTTCTCTTTTCCCTACTTCCTCATGCTTCAGACATATAAAGAAGGAAGGTATCTCCTCTCTCTCTAAGGAGCAAAATCTCTTCCCAAATTTCTATCCACAGCTGTCATTAGCCATAAAAGCCAAAGATTTTGGCAGCTACTGGATTCTCTTTTATATAATGGGGGGCATATCATTCATAAATAATAAAAGTGGTAAATAATTGAGAAGCAAATTATTTGTAAGGAAGCAGTTGCCAGCCTGCTTTTGATAGAGATCAAAATCCCCTCATCCCTTAGATTTTTCTCCTCTCCCTCAGTCAGTCAATAAATATTTATTAAACACCTACTATGTGCCAGGTATGGTGCTATGTGCTGGGGATAAAAAGAAAGGCAAAAACCTTCACTCTCAGAGCTCATGGTCTAAATAGGGGAGGTGGGGAGAGACAACATGTAAGCAACTGTGTACTAATAAGCTATATACAGGATAAATTATACTCAACAGAGGAAAGGCAGTAGAATCAAGCCTTTTCTTTCTACGTGAAAGGTTTTCTATAGAAAGTTGGATTTTAGTTGGGACCTGAAGGAAGCCAGAAAAGTCAGGAGGTAGACATGAGGAGGGAGAGCATATGAAAATGGGATAGACAATGAAAATACCTTGAGTCAGGGGGTGAAATTTATTTTTTTTTTTGAGGAATCACAAAGACATCGGTGTCACTGGATGGTGAGACTTTGACAGCTGAATGAAGAATGGACTGGAGTGAGGAGAGACTTGTGGCACGCAGACCAACTACTAGGTTTTTGCAATAGTCTAGGAGTAAGGTGTTGAGGGCCTGACCCCGAATGGTAGCAGTGTCAAAGGAGAGAAAAGAACATATGCAAAAGATGTTATGAAGATAATATTGACAAGCCTTGGCAACAGATCACATATGGAGAGAGTTAAGAGTTGAAGATGATATCTCAGTTGTGAGCCTGGGGGACTGGGAGATTGGTGGTACCATCAACAATAGCAGGAAAGTTAGGAGGAGGGGTTTGTTTTGTATAAAGATATTGAGTTCAGATATGGATATGTTGAGTGTAAGATATCTATGGGATATTCAGTTCATGATGTCCAGTAGACAATTGGAAATATGATATTGGAGGTCAGTACAGAGACAGACCTAGTTAGGTAGATTTCAGAGTTATCAGCATCATCATACTTGAATCCAAGAATGCTGATGACATCACCAAGTGAAGGAGTAGAGAAGGAGAAGAGAAGAGGGCATAGGACAGAGCCCTATGGAGTATATGTGGATAATAGGTGTGATCTAGGGAGCAGTGAGGGCTCAGTTGTGGTTGGGTTAACAAAAATTTGCAGTGGACTCAATCATAATGGTTGAACAATTTTCTCTACCTTAATTCAGCAGCACATGAGTAGGACCAAAGACAGCTGATGGTGGGAGTGGTCCAAGACTGAGGCTTGGTAGGTGCCATCAGTGATTATGATAAGGGAACCAGAGACAAGAGAAAGGACTCAAGGACAGGATCCTGGATGATGAGAGGCCTCAACCAACTGCTTCTTCTCCCACCGTAACTCTCAACACTTGTTCCTCATATTCCAATGATTCACAGTTGCTAACTGCAAAGGTGAAAAATCTTTCCCTTTGCTATATCAACCCAGACTTCCCATCCTTAGCTGCTTAGCCCTACCCCTCCATAGTTGTAATAACAATGCTGCTACTTGCAGCTGCTGTGGAGGTGTAAGACCAATAACACTAGCACACAGGAGGGCTGCTAGCACAGATTCTTTGATCTGCTTTTCTGAGAAAAGCAACGTTAAAGGGTTTACAATCTCACTTTAATCAAACGTACATATATCATTCACTTAGTTCAGGGGGGAAAGTCAGCATCCTGAACTTCTGAGCAAATACAAACAGAAATTACACACACAGAAAAAATATAAACAGAGCAAATAGCACAAACCAGCAGACAGGCTTCTAGCTGTCTGTTCAACATTTGGGTTTTCAAAGCTGAGGGGCTCCTTAATGGCTACCCAGAGTCTCCACACCGACCCTCTTCCAGTGAGTGAGCCCCAAACAAAACGTTAACCTCAGAGTATATATATACTTCTTCAGGGTCAGAGCACTTCACACCTTCCGAGGGTTTCACACTTCTTGAAGGTTTCACACTTCAGCTGACATAGCAAAAGGGTGTGGGCTTTCCTATAAACAAAGGCAAGACTCAATCAAACGCATTTGATTGTCTTAGTGCTGAGAAGCACTTCAAAACAAAAGACAACAAAAAGTCCCACTTTGCTAGCCATTACAACAGTTCATACTGTACTCTGCCCTCTCTTTTCCACTGTGCCCTCTAAAATCTGGACTCTTTACCAACCGTCCTTCATTTTAGAAGTTTTCATTGTAAACTGGTATCTTCTAGCACTCATAGAAATCTGCTGTCCTCTGGAAGACACTGCATCCCTGTCCCTCTTTATTACTAAGTACTTTTTCTCTCATGATCTTCAAAATAGTGGGCCAGGAGGAGGGACAATAATAATTTCTTTCTCTTCGCACATTGCTTCTGTCATTCAGTAACACAGCCTCCTCAGAGGTTCACTCCCTCTGTCCATATTGCCAGATACAGATTGCTACTGCAGTCATTTTTGACTTCCAACCAGATCATTCTCTCTCTTTTTCTCAGTAGTTCAGTACCTGGCTCAAAATCTCAATTCCTGCCCTCATTCTTGGGAACTTCAATATATGTACACTGATCTCTCAAACACCCAGATATCTCAAGTCATCAACATATGGCTATGATCTACATATTTAATCCACACATAGAGACAGTTGCATCTTGTCAATATTTTAAAGCTTAACATCATCTATAACTGTGCTTGCTCCATGATCCTAAGCTCCGAAACTCCTCTCACTAATAATTCCACCTTTTCTCTTCTTCTCTTCTCTCCTCTCCCCTCCCCTCTCCCCTCCTTTCCCCTCCTCTCCTCTCTTTCCCTTCCCTTCTCTCTCTCTGCCTCTATCTCTTTCTCTCTCTGTCTCTACCATTGGCTTCTTTTAGGCACCATGCTGACTATGACCACTACAAATTTATCCTATCTTTTCTAAGCTGGGCCCCCATTACTATGTGCCATATTTTTATTTTTCTCTGGTTGATTTTTTTATTTATGTTACTGGCAACTACTATTCTAAATCTTCCTTCCTCTCCTCAAGTCTTCTGCATTATCTCCTAACCCCTCACTCTCATCAAAATTCACCTCCTACTTTGCTAAAACAATGGAAGACTTCTGCTGTGGGCTCCCTCTTCTCCCCTACTCCACACTCAAAATCCTACCTACTACATCATTTCCCCATTCTTTTCTTTGCTTCAATATCTGAGGAGGAGATGGCCCCTTTTCTTGCCAAGGCCATAGTGTTTGATTGAAGAATACTTCACCTTCAAAAAAAATCTAAATTGAAGCCCAAAGTTCCTAAGAGAATACTCTTGTATAAGATTTCATTTTTCTAATCTTTATTCTCTTGATATTCAGCATGGCATATCATGGTTTTATGGGTGATTTATATTCATCACAGAATTTTCTATCAGTATATTTGGAGCCCATTGGGGGATGTGTAGGGCTGGCAGAAAGTGGTTCATCACTCAGAATTTGTGATGAAACTACAGTTCGTCGTCTTCCAGACACTCCGTCATAGTAACACTTCTGGAGGGCATCATGGGAAAAGAACATTGGCCTTCTGTCAGTATTCTTGTCATCAAGAACTGTTGAATTGACCTCCAAGCCCTCTACGTTGTGCTCTTATTGTAAATGTTATAGATGCTGGAACTTTTTACATCAATACCACAAACTCATCAGATGCCAAGAAATATAAAGAGTGACTTTTCTCCACTTCATTTCTAACTAAATTTCTCTGTCTCTATGGTAGATGAGCTGTTTCTAGCAAGCACCATCCTTGACGTGCCACCTAATTGGTCTAGCATAGCAGGAGAGCCCTATTCAAATCATTGACATTTTCTCAAGTTCTTTCAAGAGATGAAGACTACATTCCTCTTCCAGAGCTTCAATAATTATGTACATATATTGCTAAATTTCCCTCTTATGTGCATGGAAGAGTACTCTCATTAAAGGAGATTTAGGCTGCCCTGTTCCTCTTGAATAATTATCCTTTCTAACAATGGTGAGTTGAGGGGAGACTTCTTTTAGGCAGCTGGGGGCCTATGTTATCTGTCTGGCTGCTTATAAAGGGGGACAAGATGTGATTGTCTCGGCTGGGCACATCTTTTTTTTTCCATTTTCTAGGTCTTAAGATACTCTGACCAAACAGAGGATGCCACATCCAGCTATCAATTCACTGACACTATCTTTCAGGACTGAGGCCTTTCTAGGTATCAATGTGTCAGATGGTGCAGTGACTCTACACTCTGCAAAAGCATAAAAGGAAAAACTGAAGTAAGTTTTTTCTCTGATTTTAGTGGAGCTAAAATAAGCTATTTATTAGCATAGATGAGCCTTTATTGACTTTCTCTGTATCTTTAGCACTTATCACAGTACCTGGCACATACAGAGTAAGCACTTAATAAATGCTCGCAGAATGCTTGTTGACATTTGTGACTTTTTATTAATATTGTGCCCCATCCCTCAATACTCTACTACCCACCAAAAACCCAAATCTTGGCAGAATTGTCTGATCCAGCGCTCTCTATACTGTACCACAATAGTGCTGGCCTTGTAGTCAAGAGAAACTTGGGTTCAAAGATCACCTTCAACAATTACTAATCATGTAACCAGAGGGCAGTCAATCTCTGAGCCTTAGTTATAGATCCTCATCTCTAAAACATGAATCATAATACCTGTAGTGCTTACCTAATAAGCTTGTTGTGAGGAGCAAATGGGATAAAGTGCTTGCAAGCTTTAAGGTCCTACATGAATTTTAGAAATCATTATTATTATTATTATCATTAACTATGAAATTTTAGGGGTTGGGGCCCTTAGGACTGAATCCCACTGAACTAACACCACATAGACAGTTGTCTATTCTGCTTGCATATAAGAATGGACTTGAGTGAAGAATGGCCTCATGTAAGAAAGATACTATAAATCCTTCACCACCACCCCTCCCCCCCAACCCTATGGCTATATTAATACTAATCAAATAAGGAATATCCTTTTGTAATTCTTCCAATTCAATAGCATTCTTTCATCCCCAATATCATCATCACTTTCTCACCCCTTATCCTTCCCCCTCCCAGCTTCACCACTATCCAAGATAATAAATATTTCATTTGATCTTGATTCTTTCCCAAAGACCAACCCACAGATTGACTCTGGTCTACAGCAGATTTTTAACAGTCTGTAACACTTTTATTGCCAATGGTCCTTATTTATTAAAACTATTAAATGAATCTTCTTGTTATTTTCACTACTTTGTACTACTCTTCCCATCCGCGGTTTATAGTTCTCAGGATCATAAAGCATCATAGCTTATGACCTAAAAGGGACATTAGAGGCTATCTATTCCAACCCTGTGATTTTTACAGATGAGTAAACTGAGACTCAGAGAGTTGAAGTAACTTATCCAAGGTAACACAGTTTATAAATGGTAGAGCTGGAACAAGGAGCCAGGTTTTCTGATTCCAAATTTAAAACAGTTTCCACTCTACTAAGCTGCTTCTCTATTGGCTATGAAAATAGGGCACACTAGGCCACGGTATTGATTTTAGACAATTTTCTGGTTTGGCTTGTGAAACATGGTGGTAGAGCATATCGAAAGGGGCAGTGGTGGTGAGTCTTCTACCTAAATAAACCTTGTGGTTCTTAATAAACCCTTGTTGACTGACAGATAAAATCACCTAGAGAAAGAAGATAAATGAAGAGATACTGCTACCCAAATTCAAAATGTATAAGGTAATTTAATAATGTAGATCAGATTTCTCCATGCTCTTGGAAAACCATCCCCTAGCCACCTGAATATATGTATATATGTCTGTGTGTGTAGTGATGTGAGACATATTTGGAGAATTCAGTCTTTTCAGTCTTCTTCCTCATCCTTACTCCTGTTCTAATCTTAGTTTACCAATTCATAAAGACTTCCATACAAGTTTGGCACCTGTCATTAGTCAGTTCAAACTTCAGATTGGTACAATTAGAAATTAGAATCTGTAATAACATTTCCCTATGCTATTTCTCCAAGTGCTATCTATTCCATAACTCCTGTTGTATCCTGGGGCTTGGGTAAAGAACCTTTTCCTCTGGTGTCAATCTTGTCAGGTATAATTTAAGAATAGTAGGGCAATAAGGGTTAAAATTGGACAATAATTATGATCACAGGCTCATAGATCATTGATCCAGAGCTGGAAGAGACCTCAGGGGCCATATACTCCAATATTCTCATTTGACGAATGAATAAACTGAAATTTAATAAACTTCAGTGACTTGCTTAAGTTCACAGAGGTCTCAAGTCAGAAAGAAGATCATAATACTCAAGACCCTCTCTGATGCCTCTTCTTGATATGGAAGTGAACAACTCACATTATATATCAATGGAGCACAAACCCTGGAAGATACTATCAAGCAAGAAAGGCTGCGAGTATGAACCGGGCAACAGATTGTATATCTATCCTGTGAGGTCCATCATAGCTCAGTCTGGACAGGCTTATCCCCTGTATGACAAAAGGGTAATGAACTTTTTTTGGCTGAAGCATCTCATGACAACTGTTTACTAATATGTAGGGTGGTTACTATTTGTGTTGGTGGAAGGAATGCCCACATTAATGAAATCACAGATCCCAGGAGTTTTAAAATAGCAAAACAAATGACCCTTCTTTAAAGCACTCTATGACTTAAAAAGGTATTTCCTCACCAGAACTTTCTAAAAAGAGTGTAAGTAATTTTGCCCTCATTTTACAAATGTTAAAATGAAGGCCAAGACATTAAATGCCTTGCCCATTGTTATTCAGAACCCAGGTCTCCTTATTTCAGGTTGGCATATTTCCCACTATGCCCCACTGCCTCCCACTCAAATTAGCTTTGTTGTATGAACAAAAACACTAGCAAAATGGTCTGAAATCAGAGGTGACTTGCCAAGAATGACATTTAAAAGCAGGTAAGTCTTTTGCAATAAAAAATTCAGTCTGAAGAAGCCTATCTAGCCATTTTCCTTACCATTAACACTCTCCCCAAACACTCAAATGCCAAGGAGAATTTAAATAGTACAGCTGGCTATACCAGAAGTCCAAAAGGGATGATGGAAATTGGAGGAAAACACTGGGGTCTGATGGATCAGTGGGCAGATTTTATAAAAAATTCAAAGATTGCCCAGGGGATAGACTGTGTATGATGTTTAATGCAGTATTTATGTGTGGAGAGCTGCCAGCACGCTCAGAAATGCTATGGGATTAGTCATTTTGAAATAAGTTAGGTATAAAGGAGATAATGGGGATTATAGGCCAATGTTGTTGATTAATGATAATTACAAAATATCAGAAAAGTGCTATTATCCTTTGAAATATGGAACAATTTGCTTTTCCACATTTCAGGTAAACCTAACTGGTTTCTCAGGTTGATGGTCTCTTATAGCCCTAATTTAGACCCTTTCTTTCCCCATGCCCGTTGGTGAATTACACTTAATAATATAGAGAAGTTTAGAACTATTTTCCCTTTCCCCTAGGCATGGCCACTTCACCCTGATGCAGAGACAAAGCACATATTCATGATAATAGCCCGTTGAGCCATCGATGAGAGAATCCAAGTGATCAGAACACTTCCAGATCTAAATACTACATTTCAGGGGCTGGGAGAAGGAATCAAATTAGAAATGAAGCCTGAAGAGGAAAAAAATATTTCTTGGTGTTATAAAACAGGGTAGAGAGGAGATTCTCCTGATTTCCTTTAGGAGTGACAGTCATTTCATTTTAGTTTGGGGATAAGTATTCTCATAGGTAAATTGCAACACAACTAACTAGAGGGTATTTTGCACCACCGCCAACCCCCATCCCACCCAGCCCTCATGACATAGGGAAGTAGCATCTACATTAGAAAATCTTGATTTGACTCCATTATAGGCATGCTAGAAACCAATTACAACTTCATTTAAAAGCATTCATGTGAACATGTGCATATTGATGTGTATGTTTGCTTTTTAAATAATAATACCATATTGTAGCTATTTAATAAATTTCAATAAATTTTCTCTATGGTGTAATTGAAGAAAATCCTAATAAAGCCTGCAGTTTCCCATTTTTGTGTTGAGACTAACTGTATTAAGACTGATTTAGAAAATATTTAACACTATTTGCTTTTCAACTCTGTACCTCATTGCTGGCAGAATGACATTTTGCTGGGTACTAGAAACAGAAGCATCAAAATTCAATCCCTCACTATACTTTCTAGCTAATTTCCCTCCTCCCAGTCAGAACACTACTTCAGCCATACCAGAAGGATAGTTATCTTTTCCCATTCTCCTTCCCACCAATATATCTAAAAAAGATATTATAGTTAATGGTGTATGCATTATATCCCAGTACTAGACTGTAAATTCCATGAGGGCAGGGAAATATTTTCTCTGCAATTTGTGCTGCTCATAATGCTAAATGAAGTGTTATGTATTCACCAACTGTTTAATTTATTGAACAGTTGCATAACATTTTCCCCATCTTTTTCTCCCTTTGACATTGATTAATAAACCCATATATTTCTTCTTCTTCTTCATACATCTTTTGCTTATTTCAAGTTATCTCCATGCTTCAGAAGTAATAGTTTCTTAGAAGAGAAATCAGGGAGACAAATGTTGCAAAGATGTGAAGAGAACTTGATGGGACAAGGATGTTGACAAACTAGAGGCACAATGTACTTCCCTGAAAACCATCTTTTCATTCTAAATCCCCAGGATTTGGAATATTCATCTTTAATTTTTTTAACTATTTTTTTCCAGATGAAAATCTACCTTTTTCCCTCCCTACCCACAACTGATAAAGCAAGAAAAACAAAATTCCTTTCTACAAGCATATATAGTCAAGCAAAATAAATTCCAATAGCATGCACCTGTGTGTGTGTGCATGTGTGTGTGTGTGTGTGTGTGTGTGTGTGTGTGTGTGTGTGTGTGTATCTCCATATGCACACTGAATGCACCACCTTTCTGTCAGGAGTGGGTTAGCTTATTTCACTGAGTTCTTTGAAACTGTGGTTCTTATTCAAGCTACTTTACAATATGTTCTTGTATAAATGGTTTTCTGGTTCTGCTTATTTCACCCTGCTTCATTTCATACAAGTCTTCCCAGATTTCCCTGAAGCCATCCCTTTCATAATTTCTTATAGCCATAATAATATTCCACCACAATCATGCATTATAACTTCTTCAGTCACTCCACATTTGAAGGGTACTTTGAGGGAGTGCTCTTATTCAAGTCCAAGGACTGAATTGAATAGCAGTAGAATGGGGGCTTAGCAAAGTGAGCTTCAGCTTGGGTCTTTGGTAGTTTCCATGCTCCGAGTTTCTTTTCCTTACCGTAAATGATTGAATAGTGATCCTGAGTGACAGGCTATCTTGGTCTCTCAATAATTCTTGAATTTCTTCCCCTTCTGTGCCAAATGTACTTGTAGCTGCTATAGTGCTTCTTTTAGAATATTATTAGTGGAAAAAGGATGAGCCTAAATCCTAGCCTGTCTTGGCAGAAGACATGAACTTCGAGAGAGACAGTACAGAACTGAAGTGACATATAACAATGTCTGTTCAATAGTCCTGCAACAGCTTCATGTTCTGATGTTTAAATCTCAGCTTTCAACCTCCCAGAATAATATAATAATTATTCTATTCTTCAGTTTGTTTAGGGTTTTTTGTCAGCTTGCATCTATGAGTTTTTATGTTAAACATTTATTTTGTGTGGAGGAAATAAATAGCTGTCCCATACTTGATTTACTTCGGATAGTGAGTACCTTTCTGCTACCTCCTTTTTGGGGAGACACTGGAAATGAATCAAAATTAACTGTTGCTTCAGGGCAGGGGCAAAAATAACCAGTAAATGTGGGGAAAAAAAAATCTTGACCCTTCTCTTTTTAGCAGCTAGAATCCCCCAGAACTACAGAAAGTCCACACATGCCTGGGTCCAATGCTAAGAGGAGCTCTTAGAAGAAAGGGAGAGGGTAAGTGCCCGAGTCCCTCTGGGCCTATAAGAAGGTTATTTATTGCTATGCTAAGCTCAATAGACCTGGAGCTGGAAGGCTCTTAAAAGCTATCTAGTCCAACCTTCTCTCTTTAAAGATGAGAAACTTCAAAGCCAGGTGTTTAGATTCCAGAGCCAGTGTTCTTTTTACTATACCACACTGTCTCCAGGGTCCTACTACCTTTCCTTCATTCTTTTTCTTGTTGTTGTTGTTCCTCCTATTTGGTCTCGTCTGGTTCTTTTCTACACTGAACTCCAGATAGTCCTATTGGTTTTTCTGATTCTTTCCCTTCTTCCTATATCTTCTAGCTTTTTTTTTCTTCTTGTCACTAAAACCCAGAAGGGGAAAAAATCCCCACAGAGATATCTATGTGGTGCTTAGTAATGGCCCTAGTAATGCTCATTAGCTAGGGAAAATTGGGTCGCAAATAGGAAGCCATGTTGAGAATGGCTGGTTGAAATTTCTTTCTCTGGCGATGCTTAAGCACTGAGGTAGAGAAAACTGCCTACTAGAGAAAGTGAACCAAACCAATTCATCGTAAGAGAAAATAAAAACCAAATGTACAGCATACAGAAGAGAAGAAATGAGCAGAGCCTTGGCAATGTGAGTGCATTTATTGAGATGCCAGCAGTAAGCTAAATGAGACGATATTAAGTTAAAATCAAAAGACATAGGGTTATCTTGACTTACTGGAATTCATCTGTCAATGGAGGATCATATATATTTAATACATGCCTGCAAGTTATTGAAGTGTTTTCCTAGTTGGCCAAAGTAGAAGTACAAATCAAATCATCTGCTGCTCTCCCTCATAGCAGGAGGTCAAGGCCTCTTCTAGCACCTCAGGAAAATTCTCATCCATTTTGCAAAGAGAAGGAAGAGGTCGAGCATAGGTTTAAACCACCCAATACCATTGTATACTTTTATGGCCCACAAACTATTCCCTGCCATCTCACAAAGACGGCATTCTTATCTATAACACAAGGAGCTCAAATTTAACAACCCAGCTATTATTTCATGCTAACTCCCTATAAATAATGATGGTTGTTTCCTCTTTAATCTCACATCTACTAGCACTTCCTTCTTCTTACCCAGGTGGTTTTCAGGGAATTTTTGAGCTTCAGAAATATGTATGATATTTTTTATATTTTAATGTTCATGCAAATTATAACAATGCAGGAAAAAGTAATTGAGCTATTTTATCAGGAAATAAATTAGAGGTGCTGTAAGCTTTTAGAGAAGAATTGAATGATAATGAAGTTTTTTTATTAATTAAGGCTACCTTTTTTTCTTGCTTCACCAAAAACATTCAGGAAACAAAACAAAAACTAAACTCAGTTAAAGATACACAGAGGGCAGCTCTTCCCAATCAAGGGGGTGTCTGGGGTAGCTTTTAGAAGTGGAAGGAAACTTGGAAATTATCAAGTCAAATTTCTTCATTTTGTAGATTTGGAAATTGGGACGTACAGGGTTTAGTGACTTGCCCAAGGTCACTGAGACTTGACCTCAAATTCTCTGCCTACATTGATCCTCATGATAACTCTACGAGGTAGGTGATATAATGATCCTCATTTTACAGATGGGGAACTGGAGCACAGAGTGATTAAGTGACTTCATCAGGGTTAGATAGTAAGTATACCAAGTGATTTGAACCCAGGTCTTTGTGCCTCAAAGTCCAACTGTCTCTAAAGGAAAACAGAAAACTATTCAAAGTTTCCATTTGAGGAATACCTTCCAATCTAACTATCAATTGTAAAAGAAAATCAAGCAGAACACTGATGTGCCTGCCCCAATTTAGAGCCTTTGTAAGAAACAAAAAGTATCATTTGCAGGGTCATATTTTAGCAAAATTGGCAGAAAAAAAACCCGTAATTCCAGTTTTTCAAAAGAATTCTGTCTTAGTCAAAAGAGCACTTGAAGACCCATCAGTGACAGGAAATGTCTCTCAAATCCTCCCTCAACAACTGTCACATTTACCAGGTGACATTTTCTTTTTCTTCACCTAACACCATCTGACACAGTAACATATCAGCAGTATACTACAGGGGAGATAATTGAAATCAAGAAAGCTAAGTACTCCTTCTGCTTCAACTGTCAGGGAGGAAAAACGAAGACACAGCAAATACTTTTAAAAGCACAACACTAAAATGTCAATTTCCTGACTCAGCACCTCAAACAAAAATGATAAAACTAGTCCCAAAGGCACCCAAACCTGACACATCTTTGGCAGCACACTTTAATGGCAATTGTATGTAGGGGAGTAGGTGAGACATCCCCTCTCCAAACTCCCTTACCCCATCTCACTGCACTAACCCCCCCCCACCAGCTTCCAGTAAGGATGTGAATTGCTTAACATACAGTAGAGTTCCTATAATTCTAGCTAAGTTAAGGCTCAAAACAGATGCTTCAGTTCAACACGTTTTAGCAGTCATTTCATGAGAGCAGCTCCAAGGGCAGAGAAAGAGGGATGCTTTTGACTTTGGACTAACACTGATGGTGACCTATTTCACAAAGCACAAGTAGGAGAAGAAAGGATTATAGATCTAGAAGGGACCTAAGAAATCATTTAACCCAACCTACTTCCACCTTAATCTTATAGATGGGAAACTGAGACCCAGAGAGGTTCAATATCTTTCCCAGTGTTACATAAATAGAAAAAGAGGTGGGATTTGAACCCAGGTCTTCTGACTCTAAACCAAGCGGTCTTTCTCCTCTGCCATACTGCCTTTAAGGAGTCACATACAAATAGCCAGCGTGGCTCTAGTTCCCTAAAGCGAAGACTCCTATGCCCTAATGAAAAATATCTCTTCACTAGTCAATACCCTTGAATAAAGGTCTCTACTTTCATGCCTTTAAATATGACATTCACTATACCTGGAATACCCCCTCCATCTCTACCTATCCAGCTCTTACTCATCCTTCAAGATCTAACATATGTTACTTTCTCTGTGTAGCCCTCCCTCGTTCCCCTTGACCAGAAGTCTCCATTGCCCAACTCTTATCCTCTTCCCTTAAAGTGGGTCCTCTCCTTATCCCACTTCTCTCTTTGTACTTATTGCTTTCTTCCAGCAATCTCATTCACTTCGCACCTGCAACTACTACCTGCCTACACATGATTCATACATCTATTGCTTCAGCCCTAGACTCTCTCAACTCCAGTTGCCTACGGTAATGTTAACAGTGGAAAGAACAGTGGATTTTGGGTCAAGACACTTGGATGAGAATCCCAGATCTGACAAGTACTGTTACTAAGGGAGAGTCGCAGCTTCTCTAAACCTCAGGGGTTTTTTTTTTGTTTTTGTTTTTTGTCCATAGAATGAGTACAAAGATCTGACTTATAGTGTTATTACGAGAAAACTACTTTGTAAACCTTAGAGGGCAATGTAAATCTAAGTTGCTTGTATAGTTATGTTAGATGGAGCAGCTATGTGGTGAAGTGGATAGAGTACCAGGCCTGGAATCAGGAAGACTCATCTTCTAAATCTCACCTGGGCCAGTTGCTTAGTCCTGTTTGCCTCAGTTTCCTTATCTGTAAATGAGCTGGAGAAGGAAATGGCAACCTTTCTAGTATCTTTATCAAGAAAACCCCAAATGGGGTCGTGAAGAGTTAGACATGACTAAAAAGTGACTAAACAACAAACAAGTATAGTTGTACAGTCATGTCCTATCAACACCTTAAATATAATACGTTCCAGTTTATGGTCTTTTTCCCTGGACTTCTGATTTCACCATTTCTGTGTAATTGATGTATCATACCATCAGAGTTTCATGGATATAGATCTAGAAAGGATCATAGAGGTCAGCTAGTCCAATCCCCCCATTTTATAGATGAGGAAACTTGGGCCCAGAGAGGTGAAATTTCTTGTCTAAGCAACTAGTAATTAGTCTATTCATTAGGAACTAGTCTATTGGTAATAAATGCCAGAGCCAGGATTCAAACTGAGCTAAGTCCTCAGACCCTCAAGTCAATACCCTTTCCACCATCAAGTACTATGTGGGATGCCACTATTTACCTAGCTTTCCAGGATCAAAGCCTCATGTTATTTTGGCCCTTCCCTCTTGTGCACCTCACTTATATAATATTAGCAAAATTCTGTCAACTTTACCTCCGTACTATCTCTCTTCTCTGTTCTTAGCATCATTAATATAGCCCCTTATAGCACACTAATAATCTTTTTAACATCCTTGTTTCTACCTACCTCCTCAATCCATCCTCCAAGGCAGTGCTAGACATCTTCTGCTTTCATCTGTACCGCTTACTACTCATTCTGTAATGGTTCCTCATTACCTTTACCTGGCATTCAAAGCTATCTACAATTCAACTTTATCTCATACTCTTTTTCCTCTTTGTAATATCAATTAAGTTGGGTGTCTTTGATTGAGTATTACTAGGTGCTAAACCCCAGGCACAAACCCCAGTCTGCTAGGTGCTAAGCCTGTGTAGGCGTGAAGCCCTCAGGGTCCTAAGGGGAGTTGCTAAGACCAGAGCCAATCGTAGGAGTCTAAGTTCTGGTTGCTGAGATGATGTTTGATGACGTCTGAAACTGTATAAAAAGAGAGAACAGAGTTATTTGCTTAGGGCTCTCACTCTTGAAGGTATGCTGATATGGAGACTCTGGGCAGCTGTAGTTAAGAGCCCTCCAGCTTGTAAACCCAGATGTTGGGACTTTGTTAAACTCTGGTAACTATGCATTGTGATTTGAATCAGACAAGGTCTGTCTGTTGATGTTTGTAATTTGTTTGTATTTGCTCTGAAGTTTAGGGTGTTGGCTTTTTCCCCTGAACTGAGTGAATGATATTTGTATATTGGATTAAAATAAGATTGTTAACCCCTTAACATTGCTTTTCTTAGTAAAGCAGATCAAAAGAACTTGGGCTTGCAGCATTCTGTGTGCTGGCTGTTGCTGGTTTTACACAGCCACAGTAGGTGCTAGCAAGATTTCTAGCAAGCCAATACAGAGTGTCCAAATAAAGTACTTCTTCAGGGTTGGTTTCTCTCCCCATACTGCCTTGCAAATTTCCTCCCAATGGCCTCAGGCAAGGGCATGGTTTAATTAGCAATGTCCCAATTAGAACAAAAATGTCCAAATCAAGTTCTCTTGGGGATGTCTCCTTCTCCCCATACTGCAGTTGCAGGCTTCCTCTTGGCGCCCAAAGTCCTAATTCAAAGAAAAAGTCCAAACAAAGTTCTGTTGGGGGTCTGTCCTCTCCATGCTGTTCCAATTGCTGCTTCCAAGTCCTGAGGGACGGCTGGGCAATAAAGCCAACAGGGTGGGGTCCCTGGGGGTCCAAGGCACTTCCCCCACTCCACCATAAACAAATCCACCCTTCCCTCCTGGTTCCCAAACAGGCCCAGGAGAGGCCAAAAAAGGCACGCTTATCTCCTTGCTGCAAAGTTTCCATCTTTCCCCAGGGCTGAATTCCAAGCCCCGGGATTCCTGGTCCTCTAGCTCTGGTTGGTCTCTCCAGGCGTCTGCCGGTATCCAGATCTTGATGTAGGCAGTTCTCCATCTTTGTGCTCACCTCACCAAAGTCAGCTGGAAGGCAGCTCACTGCTCTCACCTTTCCAAAGGTCTCATGCAGGCAGTCTTTTTCTCTGTCTGGGTCAACATGTCAGCAGGCAATGTTCGCTTCTTCTCTCTCTTCACCAGCTGCTCCCACCAAATCTGCACGAAGGCCAATCCTCTGATATTTCTCTGATATTTCTCTCAAGTCTGTATGAAGGCAGTTCTCTGCTCCTGTTTCAAAACTCCGAATACAATATGATCCCAAAACATTCACCATTTCAGCGCTCAAGCCCTTGCTCCAGCCATCCAACCCTCCCCCATGCCTGGGCTTTTTATGCCACAGCTTTTTGCTCAGGCCAGTCTCTTCTGGGGTGCTAGTACTGTGGGGAGAGAGAAGGAGGGATTATTTCCCAGATTATCTCCCACTTCCACTGGCGTGTTTTCCTTCAGGCCTTTGTTGCTCCTGGGGCTCCATAGAACCATAGCCACCCCAAGTACAAAGAGCAATCCAAAAACTGGGAAACATTCAACCACCCCAGTACCCCAAAACACCATGCTTTCCTTTTAAAATGCATATCCTGCCAACAGCACCATTTGTTGCAACAATCTCGCTAGCAGCTACTGTGGCTGTATAAAACCAACAACAACCAGCACACGGAACGCTGCAAGCCCAAGGTCTTTTGATCTGCTTTATTAAGGAAAGCAACGTTAAGGGGTTAACAATCTTACTTTAACCCAACATACAAATATCATTCACTCAGCTCAGGGTAAAAGCTAGCACCCTGAGTTTCAGAGCAAATACTAACAGAGCAAATAAACACGAATCAACAGACAGATTTCTGTCTGACAATATCGCAATATACAGTTACCAGAGAAGCATCACCATCAAAGCCGGGGAGCTGATAACAACGGCTGACCTAGGGTCACACACCACTCTTGCTGTGGCTCAGAGCTCCAAAAAAGAAAGCCAGCCTCTGTGTTTATGTATCTTGTTTGGGGTCAAATGTGACTCACACATGTGACTCACCCACGTGACCTAAAATCATCACAAAAATGCTACTTAAATCCATGTGTCTAAAAGCCTCTGATGTCATTCAAACCCATGTAAACTAGGCTTTCCCTTGAGGGAAGGAGGTCATCAAGGACTCCTAATCCAGTCAAGGAAACAAAGGCCAAACTCTTCAAGGGCACTTGGTTGAATAAGTGCTAAGGGCCCATCTTGATTCCCAATACACTCTTATACTCAATGCCACAGGAAAATTAGATTACTTGCCATAATACATATACATATCGCTATGTTTTCCTGCTTCTGCACCTATACTCAAAGTGTTCCCTGTTGGGATAGGAGGAATACCTCTTAGGCATCTAGCAAGCTTTACTATTCAGACAAAGTAAAGATCTAAGGCCTCAGAAGGAATCAGACAAGCAAGACAGATTTGAAAGTTACATGTTCAGTGTATTGTGTACTTAAAAAGGCAATTTCTATATAATTGTTTCAAATATAGTAGTTTCGTGTATAATCTTCTCCCTCTGTTCAACAGGGTACTTGGAAATGCTCATTTTATTTGGTATTTTTTAGGTTCAGAATAAAAAAATAAAGGGAAAAAGCAGGCACTGTCAAATAGGCAATAAATGAGCATGATATTCTTACTGCTCTAGTATTTACTGTTTGCAGGATGCTTTGCTTTGAAGATTATTCTTCCAAAAGAGAAGCTTGTTTTGAGAGGATTTTAGTAATGTATAACTGAGAGGCAGCCTGTGATAATGAATAGGGCACTGGATTTGGAGTCAGGAAGACCTGCATTTAAATCCCACCTTGCACACTTGTTAGCTGTGTGATCCTGGGCAAGTGTCTTAAACCTCTCTGTGCCTCAGTTTCCTCATCGGCAAAATGAGGAGGGTGGACTTTACTGCCTCTAAATCTATGATCCTATGAACTTTTCTGGGGGTAACACAGAGAAGAGTTGATTTTTAGCTGACTGTGGAGAATGACTAGACGGGGTGGGGAACCTGTGGCCCTCGAGTGTCCTCAAGTGTAAATAATGCACATGTAGCCTGGAAGCCACAGGTTCCCCGCACCTGGACTAGGAGAATGTTGATGCCATAAATAGAAATAGGGAACTTGGAGGAAGATCGGGTTTTGGGGGGGGAAGAGACATTTGGGACATGTTGATTTTGAGGTGCTGAATAGAGAAATTCATCAGGTCACTAAGGGTAAGGGAACTAGAACCGAGTGAAGAGATTAGGGCTAAGGTATATAGATTTGGGAGTAGTTTGTGATTGATAATTGAAGCCATGGGACTTGAAAGGTTCACCAAAGTAATGAATGCAGAGAGAAAGAGAGACTAAGACCAAGATTAGAGCCTTGGGTGATAACCATACTTAGACATGGAAGACTAACAGTGAAACTGAGCTCCAACAGCTGGAAAGGTTTCAAGTAATTTCCTCATGATGGTTTGTGCCTGCTTTTCCCAAGAGGAGCCTGCCCAAGTACAGAGAAACTCATCACCAGCAAGATAGCCAGTAGGGGTTGAATTCTTTGGCCGTGGCATTCCATTAAAGTAATAAATATAAAAAATAAATCTTCATTCTGTTTATGCAGTGATCTTTTCAAAGTGGTTGCAGGATATAAAATAAACCCACACAAATCATGAGCATTTCTATATATTACCAGCAAACTTCAGCAGAAGAGATAGAAAGAGAAATTCCATTTAAATAACTGCAGACAATATAAAATATTTGGGTGTCTATTTGCCAAGACAAGAGCCGGAACTATATGAACATAATTACAAAATACTTTTCACGCAAATAAAGTTAGATCTAAATAATTGGAAAAATATCAATTGCTCATGGGTAGGCTGAGCTAATATAATAAAAATGATAATTCTGCCTAAATTAATTTATGTATTCATGCCATACCAATCAAACTACCAAACATTTTTTGATAGAGCTAGAAAAAAAATAATAAAATTCATTTGGAAGAATAAAAGGTCACAAACACCAAAGAAATTAATGAAAAAATGCAAAAGCTAAGAAATAGAGTGGTGGATCAGTGGAAAAGATTAAATACACAAGATGCAGTAGTAAATGGCTATAGTAACCTACTGTTTGATAAACCCAAAGTTTCCAGCTTCTGGGATAAGAACTCACTATTTGACAAAAACTGCTAGGCAAAATTGGAAAATAGTATGGCAGAAGTAGGCATAGACTAACATCTCACTTATAGCAAGATAAGATTAAAATAGGTACATGATTTTGACATAAAGTGTGATACCATAAGCAAGTTAGGAGAGCAAGGAAGAGTTTATCTGTTAAACCTATGGAGAAGGGAAGGGTTTATGACCAAACAAGAGATAGATAACATTATGAAATGCAAAATGGATAATTTTGATTACGTTGAATTAGAAAGGTTTTGTACACACAAAGCCAATACAACCAAGATTAGAAGGAAATCAGAAAGCTGGGAAACAATTTTTACAGCCAGTGTCTCTGATAAAGGCCTCATTTCTAAAATATATAGAGAACTGTGTCAAATTTATAAGAATATGAAGTCATCCCTCAATTGATAAATAGTCAAAGTATATGAAAAGGGAGTTTTAAGATGAAGAAATTAAAACTATCATCATAACAAAAAACATTCTAAAACACTATTAATTAGAGAAATGCAAATTAATACAACTCTGAGGTGCCACCTCACACTTATCAGATTGGCTAACATGTCAAAACAGGAAAATGACAAATATTGGAGAAAATGTGGGAAAATTAGAACATTAATACATTGTTGGTGGAGTTGTGAACTGATCCAACCACACTGGAGAGTAATTTGGAACTATGCCCAAGGGGCTTACCCTTTCATCCAGCAATACCACTACTAGGTCTGTATTTAAAAGAGATCATAAAAAAGGGAAAAGGACCCATATGTACAAAAATATTTATAGCAGTTCTTTTTATGGTGACCAAGAACTGGAAATTGAGAGGATTTAATGGCAAGCAGGGTGGGACTTTTTGTTGTCTTTTGTTTTAGAGTCCTTTTCAGCATTAAGGCAATCAAGTGCCTTTGAATCTTGCCTTTGTTTCAATTGAGCGTCTTTGATTGAATCAGGAGTCTTTGATGACCTGCTTAAGTCACCAGAAGGCCTAGGTCGCATGGGTTTGAGAGGCTTGGTTGTGATGCCCTCTGACCCTGAAGAAGTATATATATACTCTGAGGTTAGCATTTTCCTTTGGGCTCACTCACTGGAATAGTGTTGTATGATTTGACTAGACAAGACTGCGTAGCTGTTAAGGAGCTCCCCGGCTTTGAAAAACCCAGATGTTGGTGCTTCTTTCATAGGTAAGTATGTATATATTGCCTTGATCAGACATCTAGAAGCTCTGTCTGCTGATTTGTGTTATTTGCTCTGTTTATATAATTTCTGCTTGTAATTTCTGTTTGTGTTTTCTCTGAAGTTCAAGGTGAAGACTTTTTCCCCTGAACTAAGTGAATGGTATATGTATGTTTAATTAAAATAAGATTGTAAACCCCTTAAAGTTGCTTTCCTTAGAAAAGCAGATCAAAGAACCTGTGCTAGTAGCCCTCCTGTGTGCTGGTGTTATGGGCCTTACATAGCCACAATAGGAGCAAGTAGCATTGCTGTTACAGGGGATACCCATCAATTGGGGAATGGCTGAACAAGCTGTGATATATGAATGTAATGGAACACTATTGTGCTATAAGAAATGATGAGCAGGTAGATTCCAGAAAAACCTGGAAAGACATACATGAACTGATGCTGAGTGAAGTGAGCAGAACCAGGAGAACATTGTACACAGTAATAGTAATATTGTATGAAGACCAGCTTTGGTAGACTTAGCTCTTCTCAGCAATACAATCATCTAAGACAATGCTAAAAGACTCATAATGGAAAATGCTATCCACATCCAGAGAAAGAACTAATGGAGTCTGAATGAAGATCAAAGCATACTATTTTCACTTTTGTTTGTTTTTTTTTTATTTCTCATGGTTTTTCCCTTTTGTTCTGATTCTTCTCTCACAACACGACTTATGCATAAATATGTTTAACATGATTGTACATGGGAATGGTGTTTAGGACTTGTACAGATGAGCTCTTTACCATGTAGAGTTGTAATTGGTCACTTAGGAAGAATAGGGCATGGAGAATTAAAAGATTGGAGCTGTTTGCTGAGTCACCACAATCTGCAGTCTCTTAGTAAAAGACTAAAAGATATGTGTAGGATGTGGGGTATATCTGCTGCTGACTCCCTAAGCATTCTTAGTGCTTGCCTGGTAGCAATGGAGACCCAAGAATCTTTTGTCATTATGCCGGCTTCTGTGTCAACAGGGTCTGTATTTGGACGAAGTACCACTCTAAATGTGCAGACATCTCAGCTCAATACCCCGTAGAATACATCATGCACCAATATACTTGTATTCCCTACTTCCCCTTCTGTACAAGCAGCTTCAGCCACTTATACCACTGAGAATTTGGATTTGGCTTTCAGCACAAACGATGATGGAGCAGACAGAATAGATATGTTTGATCTGTTAGACACAGGAGATGATCTTGACCCTGACACCATTAACATCCTTCCTACATCCCAAACTGGGTCCCCTGTACATTCTCCAGGATCTCATGGAGGTGATGCTGGTAAGGGTCAAGGTACAGATCGGCTGCTTTCAACAGAATCTCATGATGAAGTAACAAATATTCTTCAGCAACCTTTGGCCCACGGTTACTTTATATCAACTGCCAAAGCGGGTCCATTACTTGACTGGTTTTGGTCAGCATGTCCTCAAGCACAACAACAGTGTCCCCTCTTTCTTAAGGCCTCTTTGCACCTCCATGTGCCTTCAGTGCTATCAGATGAGCTGCTTCACAGTAAACACTCCCACCCACTTGACTCAAATCAAACTTCAGATGTCCTCAGGTTTGTTTTGGAACAGTACGATGCACTCTTCTGGCTTACCTGTGACCCTGCAACCCAGGACAGGCGGTCATGTCTCCCAATTCGTTTCATGGTGCTGAATCAGTTATATAACTTTATCATGAATATGCTGTGATCATCTGAACTGTGTGAGAAAAGAACAAGGAAAAGGAATTTTATTTAATTGCAGGACTAAGTTATAATTCCCTCAGTGCAAGTCATTTGTAATGGGTTATCATTCTTCTTACTTCAACAAATATTGTTTTGACCTGGGGGGTGGGGGGGGGTGGCTGTAACCCTGCTGTTTTTCACTGATCCTATACAGAACTCTTTAGGATTATGATGATTAATCATAAAAAAATGTGTTATAACATTTTAGTAGCAAAAATTAACTTTTTTTTTCCAGTCACAGTATTTGTGAAAGTAATGAGTCATAGTGCCCAGTCATGTTAAATGAATATTAAAAGCATGGAGAAGAGACACAAGGAACAATGAGTTTAGCATATGGCTTCAAAACATCAAGATGTTCTTGTATTGGATTATAGTACCTAGTAATAAAAAATGCCTGCATTTTATTTATTATAAATTTTTAAAAAGTATAAATTGTCTTATATTTCTTAGCTTGTTTTATAAAAATTTTCCTAGAAGGTTTATACTGCCTTCTTGCTTTAAAGCAATTGGTCTAAAATATATGTAATCATCTTAATTAAAAGTTGCAGCAGGGTTAAAAAAATGATCGTACATGTATAACCTATATCAGTTTGCTTGCTGTCTTGGTGAGGGGAGAGGGAACAGAAAGAAGGAGAAAAATTTGGAACTCAAAATCTTACAAAAATGAATTTTGAAAACTATCTTTACATGTAATTGGAAAAAATACTATTAAGTGAAAAAATAAACCTCAATAAATTACTGGAAAAGGTGGTAAAAAAGAAAAATAAAGATAAACAATTAAGGAGTTTTAAACTTTCTAGAAGTACCAGACAAAACAGTTCAAAGGGCTGCTTAGGTTGGAAGGCTTGATGAAACATTGCATGTGTCACCACAAGCTCTGATGTGTATAGCTCGTTTTTAAAAGGTATATGAAGTGATCAGCTCTGAACTTAGTCTTCCAAAGTGAGGAAGGCTGCGTTTCTCCCTCAAGGTTCTAAGAGTTTTTTCTGAGAGGGTGGACCTATCTCTCAGAGACGAGTTGAGCCCCCATTTTGGCATTAGCTGTAAGTAATTAATACTCCAGTTATATTTATCAATTAGCTTTTACAAAAGGATGTTGACCTCAAAGTTACAGCAAGAACAAAAGTATAAACATCTCCTTCCAAAACCCATAGGTACACTCTCCCTTATACCACTTTAGTCCCTGGGGAGAGTAGGCTCAGGCAATGCAGTTTCTCTATAGCCTTGATTCCTCCAAGTTCATTTTTTTTTTTTTTGCAGAGGGGAAGGCAGGGCAATTGGGGTTAAGTGACTTGCCCAAGGTCACACAGCTAGTAAGTGTGTCAAGTGTCTGAGGCTGGATTTGAACTCAGGTCCTTCTGACTCCAAGGCCAGTGCTCTACTCACTGCGCCACCTAGCTGCCCCGCAAGTTCATTTTCTAAAGAGGCATAGTACACTATTCAGCTAGTAATAGCCCGGGTCCTGAAGGTCCTTCCTCGGGAGCCTGAGGCTGGACCGACTGACTGTAATACCCAGCATGAACTTCACTTGATGTCTTGCTCTCCTGACCTTTCAAAGCTCACAAGGTAATAGCCATCTCTAATCTTTTCCACCTAGCAGTAGGAATGGGTGAACACAACAGCAATAGAAGGACCATAAATTCTTGACTCCAGTGAGAGAGGGCTTGAGACCATTCCTATACCTAGAGGCCCTCATAGCTCCTCTGCCTTCTCCAATGCCATCATGACCGAAAAGAACCTGAAAAGAGCCCTGACTGAATAGCACCTTTTTGAATATGCCCCAGTTCCAGCTCCATAGCCAATCAAGGATTCTCCCTCATATTACATGGCTATCAGACCAAAACTAGTCACAGAATGTATGTGCATCTCCAAAGTCCACTTGGCATTGCATTATCCAAGCATTCTGTGCCAGCTCATAAGGACTGAATTCATTGGCCAGTCCTCATTATATATATATATCAAATGTAGTACTAACACTGCCCTGTTTGTCTGTATTTCCTTCTGAATTTCCTTTTACCCTCCTCTGTGTACTTTCAAAATATTTCATTAATATTTCCCTTTCTTTCTCTTTGTCATCGTCGTTGTTCTCCTCTTCCTCCTTCTCCTCCCCCATATAGCTCTCCCTCAACCCTAAAGTTAAAGACCTCCCTTTAAAATAATCATATTCACACAAAACAAATATATTCATTGGCCATATCTGAAAATTTATGGTTGAAGACAAGAAAGTGGATGAGATCATCAAGGGAGAATATATAGAGAGACGTCCAATGGCAGAATCTTGGAAAGAAGGTACATTTAAGAGTCTCTGACCATTCAGCATAGTCTAAAGAAGATATATACATAATACATACATACATTCCTACATATATACATACACACATATGTATGTGCGTATATAATTTCCTAGATATAACTTATGAGTAGAGGGTAAGGTCCAATTTTTCTTTCTGAGAAACTATGTCTGAGAGCAGAATAGAAAAAAGCAATAATTTCTGCTCCCAACTCACCACGCCCAGGTTTTAACCACTAGATGGCAGGAGTAGGATGATAAAGTGAAATATCTGCCAAGTCTTCATTTTGTTGTTTTGGGAGACCAACAGAAACTGATAAATGAACAAATTAGAGTGGTGAGAAATGTGGGTGTCATTTAGGCATTATAAGACTAGTAGATCAGAAGAATGTGAAATGGAGAACAATAGATATTATGTGTAAAGAGAAAGCCAGGAATAGTTACAGAGTATTTGTACACTTTGGGCACTGCATCCCGCCAAGCATTCTATGCAAACTTATTATGATTGGGCTCATTGGCCCTAGGGTATATTAAGAGAGGGTACAGAATGCATCAGTTAAAGGACTGAACATTCTCTGGCCTTGTTTCCACTTTCAGCATGCTTCCTTTTCAACAGACCTACCAAAGCTTCCTTGTAAGTCCTATGGTCCTGGACATGGAGGTAACACCTATGCATGTGTATGCATCTGAAGTGGGAGTGAGGGGGAGTGTTTGCATCATCTTCCTCTTTGAGGTTTGACCTCTTCCAAATGTCCTTATTTCTTTTGATTTAATGACCGTTCTCTGAGTCATCTTGCAATCCACGGTTTGCAACCCATGATTCTTTCCTAGTCTTCACCTCTCATATTCAATTAGTTGATAGGTCTCATTGCCTTTATCTCTACAACATTTCGTATCTGTCCCTTTCACTCTAGGCTATCCCATTCCAATCCATTCTTCACAGAGCTGTCAAAATAATACTCTTAAGACAGATATGAATATTGCTCTCTGCTCAAAAGGCTCAAAAGCCTCTAAAAATACAGGCTCCTCAGCCTGGTTCTTACAGTCCTCCACAGAGTGGCTCCAACCAATTTTTCTAGCCCTATACAGTCTTCCAAACAGTCTATATTCTAGCCCAACTGGATTAATAGGAGTATGAGAGAGACTATCTCCTGCCTCCATGCATTCCCACATCTCCCAAGCACAGAATTTAATTCTTTGTCGTTGCTGCTTAACATCCTCATCTTCCTTCCTGACTCAGCTCATATGCCCTGTCTGTGAAACCTTTTCTGATTTCACTCTTCTCAAATTTAACGCATATGGTACAGAGTGCTAATTGCATCCTCTTTGCTTTTTTTGTTCTGTGTGTTTGCTATACCATCTTCCTCCTCTTCCACCCCAAGAACAATGTACGATTGTTATTTTGGGGTGGAAGGGACGATGTTATTTTGTCCTTGTGCACTGCGCATTGTACGTTGTAGGTGCTTAACAAATGTTTGAATTGAATAAAGCTGAGTCAAATTGAACTGAACTGCTAGGGAGAGTGAGGGAGTTATGCCCACCTAATACTTTCCTGGCTCTGCATTGTCCAGCTGGGTAGAGAACTGGACAGATTAATTCAAAGTGAAATCAAAGATTTTTCCCTCCCTGTGTCTTTCAAAGTGGTTGAAGAAAACAAACAATAACAACTAACTATTATGGCTTTTTTAAAATCAACTTGCGATGTAATATTTCATGTGTTGATTTAGTAATGGTGCTTACTGTGTTGTAATGGCATCCTATTATCACACTTGTGCCTAACACCCTGAGCATGAATTACCACAGTCTAATTCACAGTCTGTCACATCCTACTGCTTAATTGTCATATACAGATGTAAACAGAGAACAATTTATTGAGTCTGTAATAGGGCATGTTTATGTTATGGGTTCTCTCCTCCCCTTCAAGTTCAGGATGGTGAATGGCAGTCATTCAGTGTAGGGCAGAAGAGCGATCCTGGCCCTTATACTTGTGTCCCTTGTGGGACTAAGAGAGGAGAGAGTACATGAAGCAACGTGCCAGCTAGTGCTGTTTCACAAAGACAAGTCCCCTTCATTGTCTACGCTGTACACTGAGAGTCAGGTGGCTGAGGTTCTGGTCCTTTCCTAATACTGCCACTTAGCTCACACTACCTATGTGACCTTGGATAAGTCAATTAACTTCTCTGGGCCTCTGTTTCTTTATCTGTAAAAAGGAAAGAACTGTACCAGAGTCTCTTTAAGGAGCCTTCTAGTCTGACATTTTTTTCTGATTTATATTTGACATTTATGTAGAATTGACTTTCCTCATAACAACCTAATGAGGTACACAGCACAAGTGATATAATCTACATTTTATAACTAAGCACACTGAATCTCAGTAGAGCGAAGGGTCTCACCAACCTTATAAGCAGCAAAGATGCTTTTTCTATGACCATTTGTTGACCTGTGATCTTTCTGGCTTTTCGTCTTCCCTATCCTAGCTGATCTCAGGACTGCCTACTGCTCTGCATTTACAGGTGCTGTCTCCCTATCCCTGCCCCCACCATGGTTTCCAGTCTCAATTCCTACTTAGTCTATATTTCTGACTTTGTCCAGGCAAGAACTGATGGGAGTATACTGTGGGGCTGCTGCTAGCTCTCCAAGTCCCAGCAAAAGTCACCCTTACCCATCAAAAAGCCGTGTCCAAAAGTCACACCTTCACCTAATGTAGAAAATGACCAGGATAATATGAATCTAGTTGTCTAATGACATGTAATAAATTTAACTTTAGTCCTTTGTATGGAGCCATTTATAATGTCTGTGATTTTGTCTTTCTGTGGGGGTGGGAGGAGAAGAGAGGAGAGGAGAGGAGAGAAGATGAGAGGAGAGGAGAGGACGGGAGAGGAGAGGGACACAGATGAGGGAAGATAGAGAGGGAGGGAAGGAAAGAGAAGAGAGAGAAAAGGGGGAGGGGAGAGAGGGAAAAAGAGAAGAGAGGGGGAGAGGGGAGACAGAGACAGAGAAAGACAGACAGAGAGACTGAGAATGTGTGTGAAGACCCATAATACCCTTTTTCTCAGGGTGTTCTACTCCTTGAAAGTATTCCTTAAAACTCCCACTGTAATTGAAAACTCTCCCCTCCAGTACTCATCTCCCATTATCTTCCTCTCTGGCCAAGCTGGAAAAAAAATACAATTCCTAGGATTTTTAAAGCAACTTTGCTCCATTCACAAGGCAGCTATTCCAAACCTTGCTAGAAGGACTATAATATAAACAGTAAAAACCACTTAAGAAACCTTAAAAGGACTGTGCCAAAGATTGAGTTCGATTCCATAGTGGACTAGGAAGAGAGAGGAAATCCTGTTTCTAAGTAAGAAGGTAGGATTTGGAAAGGGATGTAGGTATGACAATTCTTGAGGCCAGGAAGAAAACAAGAATAGAATAATGGAGAGTCAGAGGGCTTATACTGGCAGGAGTAGTCCTCTCCCCCTACCACCAGATCCTCAGAAGCCTCAATTTTTGTTGCTTTGTCACCACCATGCCTCCCCAAATCTTCAGGCAATGGGGAGCTACTGCCAATATTTTAGAGTTTAGATGGGCAACCAGGATGAAAAAAAGAACTCAAAACTGGACACTTAAAGACAAGTTGAAGAAACTGAGTATATTTAACCTGGAGAAGAGAGAAATAAGAGTAAGGATATATGGGATAGACATGTATGTACTCAAGTACTTGAAAGGCTGTCCTATGAAAGAAAGATATGACTTTTTCACAAAAAGCAGAATAAGGACCAAAGGATGAGAGTCACAGAGAGACCAAGTCTAGCTAGAAAGGAAAAAGGAAAATAAAAACTAATAGAACTGTCCAAAAGTGAAACAGCTCTCACAATATGTGGTGTTCTGTTACACAAAGTGGGCTTTTCTGTCCTGCTGCACACGACTCAGACAATCTGGACGAATCACTAGCTAACAGTATCCACTACACTGACTCTCGCTCCCCCAGCAGACACACAAGTTATTTAATCAAAGTTGTATTGAAATATTGAAGAAAACAAAACAGTCTGCAGAACACAACTAATGGAATACAAGCAAAAACCCTTCAATAAACAACCATCTCTCAAAGATCTATGTGAATTCTCATTGGTATAGAAGAGAGATTTCTGAATTTGAAGTCAGAGGATCTGGGTTCAAACCCCCAGTTTAGCTCTGCCGTTTTCTGTTTGTATAGCTTTGGGCAAATCTCAATATCTGTGGGCCCTGATGGGACCACACGATCTCTAAATTTTCTTCCAGCTCTATTGTAAATTTAGGATTTCATGTTTATGGCTTTCTCTGTCTTGTGTGCCAAAGTTTTGTAAGTAAGGGGTGTAAGTAAGTCAGTGTTTGTAAGTAAGGACTAGGTGGCCTCTGACTTCCTTTCTAACCCTGGATCTAGGATCCTAGGCACACCAGATAGATGAACAGCTTTTGAAACATCTAACTTCCAAACTGCCTAACATTACCAACTACATCAGTGGCCTACAGCAAGATACTTTTTTCATTCTGTTAAATGGGGCTAGAGTGAGGACGGAGGAAGTAATCCTTGCTAATGTTAATAAAACATTGTCTGTGGAATGCCATATGGTATTTAGCTTTCTCATAAGAGAGCGGTTATGCTAATATCAGACTTTGTATAATGGTTCACTTTTCCTCTGATCATTTTTCTCCTTTTTTCTCCATCACTCATCTACATGACTTCCCCTTTTCAGCTCAGGACAATCCTGCTGAGTGAGTGTTGAAGCATAATTCTGCACTAACTCATTGGTTGGAGTGGTGCTTACCAGAAGTGATACTGTCAGATAAGTCTAATCACTTTCACAGACAGCAGGTGCCATGGTTAAAATATGCCCGACTAAGGGAACGAGAGCATACAATAAAGCCATTGCATAGTACTGGATGGATTTATGTCAGGAGAGAAAAGGAGCAAGTCACTGATCAAAACATGGCACAGGCAGCGCTTCAACTCAGTGTGAAAGGTAGCGACTTTAGACAAACGGTCAGTGCAATTGAGTTTAGCGAGGTGCTAACCCAGCTATTTCTGCCTGGCACACCCCGTTTAAAGCTCCGCTAAGGGCTGGTGAAGGACTTTTCATGCAAAGAGAAGGGAGAAAAATTGCCCCACATGCAAGGCTTCTCACCTGCTCCTGGCCATTCAAACTATCCGTTCAAAATAGTTCTAATGCTTAGAAGAGGAAAAAAAGAGACTTTTAAAAGGAAGGCACCTGGGGGTGGGGTGAGCACTCCATGTCCCATTCTGATTTTTGCACACCATGTCTCACTGATAAAAGGCAAGTAGTGGGAAGATTTGTTGCCTGTCAGGCACTGAGATGTGAGCTTTGCTCAAATTGAGAGAGGAAGCTATGCTTAGACATGCCTAATCTTATATCAATATTCCAAATTTAAATGGAGGGGGTAGCAGAAAGGGGGGCAGCAAATCATTACCTTCTGGCAAATCATACATTAGATGAGTTCAGTCCCAGGATTTTTCTGAAAGATCCATAAGTAACTCAAATATTAACTCTTATTATCGATTCCAGAGTAGTGGTTTTATTGGTGTTGGTACCCTCTCCTTTGTTGTTGATATCAACTCTTCTACACTTTTTCATCTTAAGCAACTCTTGTCCATATCTTTCTATGAATCTTCCATAGAATATTTACTAGTGCACTGAAGACCTTTCTTTGGTTCTTTTAATATTTCGTGGAGGAGACTGCAGTATTCCCATTGTCTATCAGTTACTGCTTTCTATTTCTTACATGACTAGAACCTTTCCTTTTCCAGTCAGACATGTCCTTGATGATGACTTTTGTCTATGTGTAAGAATATGACCCATGACAACTCAATTATCTGAGACATAGATCTGCTCAGGGTTCCAAGAGAAGTTGTTACGTTCACTCGTGGTTCCAAGACAGCAGTAGTTGCTCATTTGAATGTAACAAGTTGTAGTATACTAAGGACAAATGGAGAGCACAGTATGCTTCAGTGTTGTGTATCTGAAGAATTGTAGAACTTTTATGTTAATAATTGGGGAAATATGGCGCCAGAGCTGTTCTATGATGATGAGACAAAATATAAATGGTGTTATCATAGACAGAAGATTAGAATTTGGTAGCTAACTGTAAGATATATTTCTAAACATAAAGAACAGCTTGAAAACAGAGAATAAGAAAAACTACCTAGCAGATCAAATAGTGTGTCTGAGATGTAATATCCAGGGAAGTGTAAGTCAAGCATAGTATGGGTCATCTCATTTTAGCAGTGAGGCACCTTTTCAACACAGAAGCTATGTTCACGAAGGAACTTTGATGGACAGTTCCTGAGTCAGAAAAAGAACAATGAAGTTTACAGTATCAGAGTGGTGGATTATTCCAAGCTTGTAGGATTTCCTCACTTCTGTGCCTCTTTGACAGGTTTCTGTGAGGGCCCACTCAAGAGATAATGTTTAAATTGGTAGGAGAATGTGGCTCAGGTTTATATGTGGGTTATATTAAAATTTTCTGAATTTGCTTTGACTAGCTGTGATATTATTTATGTTGCCTTATTGCTAAGTAAATAGTTATGCTTAAGATCTAAGTGCATCATTGTTTTTGTGTGTAAATAGAAGCATTTTAGTGGGGACTTGAGAACTAGAATCTTAAATAGGGGGAATGTATTTTCTAGCAACCAGGTTACCCCTAGGACAATGAGAAAGTTTGAATGAAACTGTGCTGGTGGTTCTTTTCTGGGAACCTAGACTCACTACTACAAGGAAAGGTTGAAATAAGTTAGCCAGCCCAGAGAAAGAGTATATGGCCATATACCCTCCATGAGAAGTATATAGCCCTACATAGATAAGACACCCTAAGCATGTATTATTTTTATTATTTTTTTCTTCAGTCATGTCCAACTCTTCATGCCCTTTTGGGGTTTTCTTGGCAAAGATACTGGAGTGCTGTGCCATTTCCTTGTTCAGCTCATTTTACAGTTGAGGAAATTGAGGCAAGCAAGTGAGTTGCCCAAGGTCAAACAGCTAATAAGTGTCTGAGGCTAGACTTGAACTCAGTAAGAGGATCTTCCTTACTCCAGGCCCAGTAAGCTATTCAATGCGGAGTTAGGAAGACTCACCTAACGAGTCTTTGGTAGGGACCCACAAGGTCAAAAATATATTCATAATAATATTTAGATGTTTTAATTTCCTGCAAATATTGGTGCATATAATGCACATACAAGTTACTTGAGGGGGTCTCAATAATTTTAAGGGTATAAAGGGGTCGTGAGACAGAAAAAGGTCAAGAATCACTGACACAGGTAAACAGAGGCATCTTAGGGAGAAAGAAAAGGGCTGGACGTGCGATTCCATTGGTATGGGAAACTCTCAGGTGAGGAAAGTACCTTTAACCAGTGCAGAACAAAGTCTTTTCTGCAACTTACAGTATTAGCAATTACCTAAAGCAGTGGTATTAAAATTAAATAGAAGCAGATTCCAGTGGCTTTTGAATCAATGTAGAAAACCACAAATTAACATAATCTTTGTTGCATTATATTTTTATTTATGTTAAACATTTCCCAACTACATTTTCACTTGGTTCTGGCTGTTGGCTGCTTACAACTTTCTGGTAGTGTTTGATACCTCTGGCCTACAGCACTAAGAAGTTATGCCCAAGGTCATACAGTCAGTCTATGCAAGATGTAACACTTGAACCCAGATACACTTGGCTTAGAAGTCTGCACTCCATCCATTATGATATACTTTTTCTCTCTTGATACCTTAGGACAAAAAGGAAACAACAACAGCCCCACCTCCCCCAAGAATTAGCTGAATTATGCCACAATCATCACGATTAGGCTACCTCATTTACACTCATGCTTTAATGTAAATTTGGTATTCTTTAAACCAGTTGTGTCAAACGTAAATAGACATGGGAACCACTAAACCTTTCGTAAGGATCCCTGTGGGTACATACTGATGTAGAAAATCACATATTAACATTAACTGTGTCCTACTGTATTCTTATTTATTTTGTGCTATTTGGGCCTTGGGTAGCATAGAATGTAGTGTGGTCTTGGAGTCAAGAAGCCTAGATCACATTCTGCCTCTGACACAGACTAGTAGTGTGACTATGAGGAAGTACATTAACTTTTCAGCGCCCCAAATAAGTGTGAGCCTTTAAGGTACAGATGAATTGGTCATCACCTCTGGTGAAGGGAGTTTAATCGACACTAAGAGTTGCTTACATTAGTGAATTCACTAGTCTGGACCAAAAATAAAGAAAAAAGTCTCTGAATTTTATGTTACAAAGTGCTTCATGTACATTGCCTTATATCTCAAACAAGGACCCTTGAACTCAAAGTAGTAAAAGTATGATAAATAGACTCAGAGTTGAGTCTGTGCATGTGAGGTCACATAGCTTGTATGTAGCAGGGTCGGCAATTGAAATTAGGTCTTTTGACTCTAAGTTTAGTCTTTCTTTTTCTATTAAAATACTCTGTTTCCCTTAAAATGTGCTCCCATATGCTATTTCTTGTTGTTCTCCAGGCCCTGAAAACTCACTATTATCAGATTATTACAAGGAAAAAAGAAAGTGTAAGGATGGCTGGTGTGCGTGCAATATGCTCATAATAACAAAAGTGTTAAATCGCTGCAAGATGGCTCAAAAAACTCTTCAAAGGCTTTTCCGGTCAAGGCCTTTTGTTAGCCTATAGACTAAAAGAATACTTACAGAAATATTTTATTAATGATTATCTCAAATACAATTCCTTTTTAACTCATTTGTCACAAATATAACACAAATAATTCAATTTAAAGAAACAAAGCAGTTAGAGAATGTAGTTGTTAATAGGAGAGCTGAAATCTCTTCTTGACTTGACAATCTAAGTTCAAACAGTCTTTCTAGGCATGAGATCATGGTCTGTTTTCATCTACATTTAGACATCTTATTCCAGGAAAAAGTTCTTTTGCCAGAATTTTTAAAGAAATAATGTTTGTAGTTTTGACAGTGTTCTACTTTACAGATAATCTCCAACCAATTAAAGAAGATCTACCAGACCTTGTTCATAAAAGACTTAAAGAAAAGTCACAACGTGGTAGAACTCAAAATGTAGTACGCTTAAGATAAGTGAGTCGTTTAAAATATCTTCAGAAAACTACAAAAAACATATAACCTCAAAACACAATGGGACAATATTAGAAAGATCTCTTAGGGAATATTACTCTTGACAAAATAAGTACAGGCTCACTCTCACTATGACTTTAAAATAACCAATGGTGATCTGGAGAGCAGCATCAACAGTTATTCCACTGGGAAGAATGCCTTGGGTATACATACACACAGACCTTGTGTTTAGGCAACAACCAAGCCACTCATTAGGATTTGAAAAAAAGCTATCTATGAGGAGACATGACAACAGTAAAGGCATTGACCCAAATCCTCTTGTTCCCAAGTATAAAAATGTAAAAGCCCTATTAAACGTTTGGTCAATTCTGCTTGAATGACACTTGGTAGCTATTTGCCTTTGGAAGGTAAATAAAATGAAATCACACAGGCTCTAAGACATTGTAGCTGTGCGTGCACATGTGTGTGTATGAGTGTGTGTGTGTGTGTGTGTGTGTGTGTGTGCGCGCGCGCGCGCGTGCAGCTTGGGGGAGGAGGTGAGAGCTGAGAATATTTCTGTGAGTACTTTCGTGTATTTTCATATTCTCTGCATTGGTATAGCTCAGAACTCATCCATACTTCTTGTTCTACATGATTCTTCCCTTCTCTCCCACCCCACTGAAATTCCCTATAGAAAATCTACTCCATTTATTCATGTCTTCTTCTCGTTCTTTTCTCCTATCATAGATATTAGTCCTGCCTATCTGTTGCTGCATGGTTCCTTTTCTAGTCTTGTGTGTCTTTGATGGTATCTCATAGGATCACAGATCTAGAAAGGGAAGGTGCTCAAAGAGCATCTAATCCTGCCCACTCATTTTACAGATGAGGGAACTGGAGACTGTAAGTGACTTAAAGAAGGGTCCCAAAGTGGTGAATATCAGAGATAGGATTTGAATCCAGTGCCTCTGACACCAGAGCCAATTCACTTTCCAAGGTTCTGTACGGATTCTCACTTCAATCATGCCACTTCTTAAACCCAGTGAGCCATTGCATCCCCAGTGCCAAGCATAATGCCTGGTACCTAATAGGCACATGAAGGCTTGTTGATTGCTAATATACTGTAGACTAGTGATGTTAAACTCAAACAGATCCATGACTCTTAGGAAATCACAAATTAACATTAGCTATGTTGTACTGTGTTTTTATTTTGTTAAACATTTCCCAACTACATTTTTGTTTGGGTTCCAGGTCTCATTTGGGGAGTTTTGCAGCCTCATTCAGTCAGTGGGCCAGGAGTTTGATACTTCTGCTATAACTGCTTCCACTTACCATCTGCCTTTTCATTTTACTCAGAAAAACAAAACAGTACGTAATACCTGTGTTCTCATCTGTAAAATGAGGGGGCTGTTCCAAACAGTCTCTAAAGTCCTTTTAAATACAATATCTATGACCCTTATGATCCTTTGATTTTTGCAATGATGGTGTGTAACCAGAATGGACTTTGTTTTCTTTGAATGACTCAGCTTACCTCATTGAGCTTCCCTGGACACTGGGGCTTGCTCTTCCAGAGCAGGAAGCCCAGCGACCATGCCAGGAATCAGAGAACTTCCTGTGTGATGAGTCATGGGGCTGGCTGAGGGGAGGTGTGTTAACCTGGTCTACGCTAGGGGGAGGGGCCAAGTCAAGAACCAATCGGCCCTGGTCATTCAGGCGGCGCTTGATGATGTCAAAAACTCTATAAGAGGGGAGAGGACAGCTTGAAGATCCTCTCTTCCTTTTCCGGTTGGAGCCAGAGACACCTACAGCCAAAGCTGAGCTGCCGGTAGCAGAGCTGACTAGAGTGCTGAGCAAGGACTGGAGGCCAGTGGGTAATCTTCTTACCATAGAGGGGAAGCATGTATATGATTTTGCCTTATACTATCTCACTTCTCTGTGGCCTCCTGGTTACCCTTGTGAGGCGGACTTATTGGGCCTGGAAGCTTTTGATCAAAATATCAAAATGGGGAAGCTGGTTTGTGGGCTTGTTACTGTGGAGTGTTATTACATGCTTTAGTTCTCCTGCCTTCTGCCTAGAGAATTCCTTCTATCCTGCGGTTCCGGACCTTTTAGGCACATATGAGATTCTTTTTGAAATCATAAATTCTGCCTTCCTAATATATGGTGGTGAAGAAGTAGGAAGGGGAGTAATGCATATTCATAAGTTGAATATGTCTTCAAACACAAGCTGTTGCCCAATGACCAATGAGTGGATGCATTCCTCCTGGAACTGAAATCAAATGATATTTTTGCTACTAGAATCTTAACAAAAGACCCAAAGTGGCATCTCCGTGGAAGGCTATCCCACAAATCCTCATTAGAGAGACAAATAAAGGAACTGGTGAAACTTTTCATTTTGAATCCAAAGGTAAAAAAGACAAATTATTTCAGGGGACTTTCAACAATGAGCAAAAGCAAACAGACTGCTATATGGATACATGCAGTTTATATACAAAAACACTTGAAACTCTGGATTTATTAACCTGGGGTTACTCCTAGGAGCTCTTATTCCCCTTCTGGGGCAGTGTGAGTGGTCTCTCTAAGCGCCAAACCCCGCAGATTATACCCAATTTAAGATCCTGACTTCCAATACAGAATATCTCTTTTCCCTAGGGAGCATTTATTGTTAGCATATATTCTCATCAATGAAGCAAGGTAATCTATTTCTTTCCGCTTTTTTCAGTCCCTCCCTTTTCCATTCTCCTATCTTTTAGTTAAATTTCTCCAAGAAATAACGATCACATTATTTAACAAATAAGTTTCTATTCTAAACCAGAGGTGTGAAAGGCAAGGGCCCACCACACTCTAGAGGGAATCAGATTAAAATGTAATTGGTAAATATTTAACAAAATAAATAAAAAATGCAATGAGATATAATTTTAATTTGTGGTATTCTAAGTCAATGTGGGGTTCTCAGAGACTCTTATGTAAGGTTTGGTGGCCCCTATTTCTATTTGACTTTGACACCACTGTTCTAAGCTATCTGACCTGGGATACTAACACTGTGATTCGTATGGTTGAATGTGATCTTTGATGGCTCCAGAGAATATCTGGCTCCTCATTTAGGTGGCTGATGCTAATAGTTTTATGCTAGTCACACTGGAGGTTCTATTTCACTACGGAGACCCTTTTCTTAGGGACAGGATTAGTCTAAAACACCAGGTCTCAAAATGTAGTAAATGGTCCCTTGGGAATCTCCAAGAACCTTTCAGGGGGTCCACAAAGTGAAAAATATTTTTATAATAATATTTAAATTACTTGCCTGTTACAATACTTCGCCCTTTTCCCAACCACATTATCTGTGAGGCTAGATTTTTTCAACCATAAAAATTTATTACAACAGACTGGATACAGAAACAGATATGAGAATTCAGCTATCTGAAGCCAGACATTAAAGAGATCTGGGATAAAAAAGGGAAAATGCCACTTTTTTTGAAGTTGTTTTTCAGAAGTGCTATGTTAAAAAGGACTTATTATTAAAATGAATTAATAAATGCTTTACAAAATAATCAGTTTTCATTTCTAATATGATATCAATAGATAATGGCCCACATAAATCAAAGTTCTTCCATGTCTTTAATAAGAGGATAAAGGAATCTTGAGACCAAAAAATTTGAGAACTACTGAGCTAGATTTTTTAAAGAAGTAATTAGCATCTCAGGAACCATCCTTGCTCTCAACCGTGTCCTTCTTTTAGCTTTCCTGGAATGAGATTGGCTCTAGGGATCTAGAGTTAAGGAGGTAGAGATGGAATACCTACTTAGTTCTATTCTGGTCCAGTTTTACCTTTCCAGTATATGTAAGCCATCTAAAACCTTCCTGGGGCACTACCTAGAACATTCTCCATTAATAGACACAAGAATTTTAGTTTGAAGTCACCTTGCTTAACCTGGGAGATACCAAAAGGTTAGAGAAAGAAAAAGCCACTAGTCTGAGTCCTGCTCACCTTTAAGGTAGGCCCCTCCTCTTATGTGCCACAAAGATCTGCCTAAATGAGGCACTCAATTAGTTGTACCCATTTAGAAGACTACAGCAAGATGAATCAGATCTGTGTTAGGGAGTGGGTGAAGTCAAATTTTTGCATCTCATTTTAGCTGCTGGGAATATCCAACTATTGAATCAAACTTTCCTTTTTTTTTTTTTAAAGAGGTTTTTAGAAAGGCAGAGTTGGGTTCATTATCTTCAAGGATTTCATTTTCTGTGTGAATGATAGCTCTTGGGCACTAGTTTTCTATTTGATGGCCACCCAACAACCCTGTGAGTTTTCCTAGGTGACTGAGGGCACCAGAACCATGAATGCGATTTATTCTTCAAAGAAAATGAAAAACTCCCTACTTTGAAGGCGTGCTGAGTACTGAATATGTAAAAGGTGGTTAAAGAACACAGACACCCAGGGTTAAGATGCCTGCCTATGACCTAAGTTCTGTAGTACTCTGGATACAAGAGACTTGATGTGATTCTGACACAATCTGAGTTAGAGCTTGAGAGTTCTAAGGTTTTCTGAGTGCTATAGATGAAGAAATGCTGCAGGATACCCAGAGCTCTCAGGCATCATAACACATTTTTCGTGGAACAACTGACCCGTTCCATCTGGGACGACCACATTCACATCTATATTAAGCATTTGAACTAGAGTGACAAGGAAAGTAAGAGTATGTGAAAGATACAGAGACACTGGAGGAGGAAGAGGATAAAGAGAGAGAATGCAGTTGGGCAGATGATATTAAGATCCAAGTTAGTGGTTTTACATGAGAAAGGGAAGGAGGGAGGAAGAGAAAGAGAGACACAGACAAAGAGATAGACAGAATGCGAATTTAAAAACCATCTTTACTACCACAGATGGAATGGAGGCAGATCTGATAAGGGATTTGTGGCCACTGGATAGGCAAACTGGGGAGAAAAGCTACTACATTCAGCAGAAAAGAGGAAGCATCATGGTGGTATAGCAGAATGTGCATCTGCATTGAATTCTAAGCCTCTGCTACTTAGTAACCTGTGTGAACTTTTGGAAGTCACTTAAGAAGCTCATAGATCTAGATGCCAAGTGGTCCAAATCCTCATTTTACAGATGAGGAAATGGAGGCTGGAGGGCAGGGGCTTAAGTCACTTGCCCAGTCTCACACAAGTAGTAAGCACCAAAGATTGCAGTTGAACCCAGGTTCTCTTGACTTCAGCAGCAGAGCTCCTTCCACTGCAACACAGCTCTTTAGGCCTACTTTCCTTGTAGAGACTCTCACAGTTCTAAAACTATAAGCAATAGCTAGGATACTTCAAATAGCATGATTAAGAGGACACTCAGATAACTTGATAATAGTCCAGGGTGTGGTTGTATTGGCTTTGCTTTCTTATGGGAAATTCTAAAAGCTGAGTCAGGTTGAGAGTATATACATATTTATTTATTGTCTTATTGGGGTCAGGTTGAGTTATCTTGCATTTTCTCCAACAATCCTTTTGTTCTGAATTTTCATTTAGGGTTATATTTTGTTTTAATTAGAACATACCAAAATAAGAAAAACAGGCCCAAACATATTAAAAATAAAAATCTTACTGGTCTGGTTTAGGGATAGAAAGGGAGTATTTTGACACTTATGGTGTTTAGGTATTTTATGCAGGTTAAAAAGCAACAAAGGAGAAAAAATATAACAATTTGAAGTGGATTTATTATTTCTGCATTACCATATTAAGATCTGATTTTCCTATATGCAGTCTCTGCCTGTTATTCATATCATAGAAAATGAATTTTAATTACAGAAATAAGCCAGGAACCACAGCTAATGCATAGTATAGAGGGGTCACAAGTTCAGACCATTTGACCATTTTTTTTTTGTGCAGCATTCATGCATTAGCCCTATAAACTACTTCCTTTGCCTTTAATACAGAAGCAAATAGTTGATCACAGCAGCTTTAACTTCCATTATACCCACTTTGAATGTGGCAATTATTTTCCCCTTCAAATGAGCATGCATTTTCTAAACACTGAATTATAGCATTCCTCTCCTTGCTGACCCTGAGTTGTATAAGGAAGCATTTATCAACTGGCACAGTAGAAAAATGGTTTTCTAAATCTGTCTAGACTCTGCTTGGTGGAAGAGAGCATATTAACCGCAAATCAACCAGGAACACTGTTTTTTTTTTTTTTTTGGTAGCCCTCATTAGCTCATGCTTTTTCTTTAACCTTGTATCACAGAGATAGAAAAGTATGCTCAATAGTACTTGAGTAACAAAGCAGGTGATGACACAGACAAGAGTAAAAAAATTAATTAAACCTTTATAGCTTTTAAAAAGTTTCTAAGAAGCTTAATTTTTTTTTGACACAGGTAAAGTCAGTGTACCACATGAAGGATGAAAAATATATCTTAATCTACTTTCACAATTAGTTTCTGATTAAGATATATTTATGTCACCTAATAGTTGTTTTATTCAAATAAACAGTTAATTAAAATATCAGAGTTATTAGATGAATCCAATTAAGTTCTCAGCTCTTAATTTAATTGATTGATATCAGACCTTAAGGCATATTAAAAAGAAAATCAAAGATTAAAAAAAAACTCAAATATTAAAAGCATAAGACATATTTAGCATTTTCTGAAACCCAGAGAGAAATTACTATATTTAATATTAATTTCTCAAAAACTGTTTTTAACAGATAGAATAAGATCATTCTCTAGCTGTCTTTCTCCCCCTCCTCCCCTCCCCCTTTAACATACACACACACACACACACACACACATAACCACACACACATATGCCAGCTCCAATATTGTAACTTCCATGGATGAGAACAGAAATAAGCCAAGAGATTCTTAACCTGGAATCCATGAAGGTTTTAAATTTTTTTTTCAAAATAACTTATTTCCTTTTTAATTCTATATATTTTATTTTATGCATTTTAAGGCATTATTCTAAGGGATTTGAAGGCTTCACCACACTGCCAAAGGGATCCATGATCCCCAAAAAGGTTAAGAAAACCTGTTATAGACAAAAGGTATAAATTGAGAGCTAAAGAGGATGAAAGAATCAGCCTGGATTAGTTCCTTCTCACATCTCTTGCCCTATCAACCTCCCACATAGCTGCTGAACTATATTCCCAAATCACAAGTCCGACCACATGCCTATTGAAGAAACACCAGTACCTTATTATTAGCCCCAGAAGAAGATACAAACTCCTTTGTATTTAGGGCCTGTCACAATCTGGTATCAGTCAACCCTTCCAGGCTGATTACATATTACTCATCATGTGACCAACACTGCAGCCAAAATGACCTATTTGCTGATCCTGGTACATAATATTCCATCTCTGACTCACGCCTGGGATGCTTTCTCTCCTTATCACTCCTTCTTGGAACTCAAGGATCTGCTACCTCATCATGTGCCACCTCTTTCAAGAAACCTTTCCTGACTCCCCAGTCTTTAGTGACCATTCCTGCCTACCCACACCTTAAGTTTGTATCTATTTTGCAAATAACCTGTGTGTACTTATCTGTAAATATATGTCCCCACTCCCCCTTTCCTCTTTTGAGCATTCCCATCATCTTTCTTTGGGTTTGGAATATTTTCTTTGGTTTTCATGTAACTCTCATAGATTTAAAGGGACAGATATTTTACGATTTTGTCGATGTAATCAGCATGTTTCTCCCTCCCCTTCCTCATTTTTAAAGTGTATGTGTGTGTGTGTGTCTTATTATTATTGGAATATAATATTCTTTACATATTGACAATTTAACACTGATTTCAAATGAATGTGGTCATTGATTTGGGAATTCCCTCCAATGCTGCATTTCATAATGCATTGTTGCATGTTCCTCTTTTAGACAAGCAGGTGGTGCAGTGGATAGTGCTGGGCCTGGAGTGAGGAAGATCTGAGTTCATATCCAGACAGACATTTACTAACCCCTCAAAGGTCATTTAACTTCTGTTTGCCTCAGTTTCTTCACCTGCAAAAGCACGTATCTCCCTACCTTCCAGAGTTGCTGAGAATAAAATAATATTTCAAAATGCTTTGCAAACCTTAACGTACACATCCTGGCTATTATTATTACAGTGACTCCTTATGCAACTTTCCCCAAATTTCACAAGGAGTCCACTCAAGGTGCTGGATGGTTTCTTTTAATACTATATCTTTTAAAAAAAAAGGTTACTTTCCATATCTTTTGTTACCCCACTTTTAATAGAGCAATTAAAATCTGAAAACAATTGCACCACGTAATTCTTGAAGCAAAGAAAGGAAAGGCATGCAGGAATGATAATGAAATAGAACTGAGATTATTTAGTTTAGCAAGAGTCACAGATTGCTGCTTGCCTTCTGTGATTAAAAAAAATAACACAAGAAAACTAATTCTGAGTAAGTCTCAGCTATCATAGTGAGAACTAGGATGCTAATACTGGGAACAGAAATCACTCCCTGTACACCTAAGCTCTGAGGTCATTAAACTGATTTAGGACAAGCAAGAACCTAGCATACTCCCAGCATTTTGAATGCTAATGAATTTGCAAGTAAGTGTTAAGGTTTACAAAGTCAGAAAGAATGTAGCCTTCTGGTTAGACTAGATTAAGAATCACAAACATCTAATTTGTGATCAAAACATTGTCAAGGGTCCCTCTGGGAATCTTCAGATGCTTTGTATGCTATCTTCAGAAGGACATTTAACTGCGAAGTGTTTTCCAGTGGCCCAGGTGTAAGGTGTAATTAATCCTATATGGCTAGCAATGCTAAGAATTATTTTAACAGGAAATGAGCCACTGGTGTGTCCCTATGATCTACTCATCAAATTTATAGCCTGCCGAGCATCTTCTAGGCTATATTATGTTAGCAGTAAAATCAGACAGAAGGAGGGGGGAACCACACACCCAGCACACCACCACACACACACAGGCACTTAATAAAAATAGCTAATATTTGTACAGATCTTTTAAGGTTTGCAAAGGACTTTGCATGTATTATTTCATGTGACTGGAAAAACTGGTTTCATGTGACTGGTAAAACTGATTTAAGACTCTTTGGCTGGAAATGTTATCAGAACCCAATCCAAATCCATGTTATAAGGTTCAAGTAGCATAAACATTGAAACTATCCACCTTAGATGGGGATCTATGGTTTCATTAGCACAGGGAATTCCTAGATAATGTGAATCCCTTTACCCATGCAGAATCACACACGGTCTACAACTTAGTCTTAGAGAATTGTCTAGAACACAGAGAGATGGAGGGACTTGCCCAAACCCACAAAGCCTTTATGTATCAGAGACAGGAAGGACTCAGACCCAGGCCTTCCTGGTTTCAAGGTTGACATTCTATCCACTAGGCCCTGCTACCTCCCTGCTAATGAGGAAAGCATGTTATAAACTGTAAAGTAGCATATAAATATGAACTGTTATTATTTTTCTTCTAGCAAAGAGGGAAATTTAACATTGCTTTGAAAGACACACTTTAAGGCACCCTTTGCACAAACTCAAATGTGCTGCACATCACAGGAGCCACTAAGGGCTGGTTATAATATGACTTAACAATAAGTGTGAAGTTGTAGTATTTTTCTATGGCCGGTCTCCAAACCCAAATTTTTAGTTGTCTACACAAAGCTGGAAACCATAAACTTCTCACCCTAAATCTATAGAACAGTAAAAGTTAATATGCTAAGAAAACTGAGTGCCAGCTAATAATAGGTAATTTGGATGAATAACTTGTAAATTACCAGTGAGTGTGAATTTGAAGGATTCTGGAATACCACTCAGGAGAGAGTATGCACGTACAAGGATAGGCAAAGGATCTCTACAGTCAGTGTCCAATGCCTACTGGTGGAGGTGCTAGGCATGGGAAGTGGAGGTGGGGGTGGAAGAAGAGACCCCACAAGGGATGGGAAGATTCAATCACATATCATGTTCCCTAAATTAAAACACTTTCAACGTGGACTACTGCTATTAGAAATGTGGCAAGTTGGTAAAAGGTAATAATGGAAACATGGTTTGAGAACCCTGCCTATCCACACAAGGGCTCCTTCAGATGGACGCAGAGCAAGTTAATCAATGCAAGGCTCATCAGCACGCTGCCCACATTTTCCATTACAGATACAAAGGCATCTAGAGTATTAGGGGAAGAGCAGAAATGGAAGGGAAATGAGATGCGAGGCTGAAATCTTCTGCTTCCAAGCTGCCAGAAGGCAGATGCTAAAGCTAGATATAAGAGGACCAATAATCAGTGAGAAAGGATAAATCGTTGTAACATACAGAAATTCAATCATGACTAATCATGCCTTCCCTCATTTTGTCTCCTCAACTAAAATACTTGGATATTTCAAAGGGAATGACACATACAGAGACATTTGTGGCTTTGTTTTATTTTTAAGGGGGTAGCAAGAAGTTTCCTAAAAAACCAATTTGATGGTAACAGTATGAACACTTGCAGAATTAAAGATTTAGAACTGCAGGGATGTTAGAGCAGGGGTTATTAACGCTTTTTTCAAATAGATGCCCTCAGCATTCTAGACAAGCTTACGGCCCCCTTCTCAGAATAATGTTTTTAAATGCTTAAGATAAAAATATTTAGGATTACAGTGGAAAACAATTAATTACAATAGTTACCTATCTTTTCCTCTTTCTCTGTTCATAGATTCCAGGTTAATAACTTAAGGCCTCAGAGGCCATTGAGTCCTTATTTACAAAGGAGGGGAGAAAATGAGGCTCAGGCAAGTTGAAGGATTTGTCCAAAGTCCCAAAGGTAGTAAAGAACAGAACTGAGATCTGAACACACGTCTTTTGACTCCAAAGATAATTATCGTCTCTCAACTGAACCACACCGCCTCTCAATGTATGCACTTCAGTAAACTCTGGAAGAAAAAAATTCCACCATCATATAACCCATATAGACCTTCTCACATTCTGAGAAAGCAAGAGAGTTTAAACAGCATTTTGATATGGTAAACAAAATTCAAATGGAGAATGTGGAGAGTGCCATGTCAGCACAAATTTACTCTGACGCTCATATTGACACAAAGGAATGTATGTGGTACAGAGCAGGAACATGTTCAAAAGTAGCAGCTAGTGAACCTTTACAGCCTTTGTTTCTTCCTTCATCTTTTAAATATAGATGTTGACAGAAAAGAAGAATTAAATGCAGTCTACTTTTTCTTCAATTGGCTGACTTTGCAGAGGATGATAAATCATGAAATGAAACTGGGAAAACCCTGGAAGTTTGTTGCAGGCGGCACCTGGGATGGAAGAGAGAGAGAGAGAGAGAGAGAAAGAGAGAGAGAGAGAGAGAGAGAGAAAGACAGACATGAGTCAGTGGATATTAATTATATTTATTTTACAATTATGAATATAGAAGTCTAGATCTAGAGCTGGAAGAGATCTTAAATGTCATCTAATTTAACCCCTTTGTCTCAGAGATGAGTAAATTGAGGTCCAAGGAGGTTGTAACTTACCCAAGGTCACATGAGCAGTAAAAAACACAGGAATCAGAATTTGAACACAGGTCCTGTAACTCCAGAACCAGTGCTCTTTCTCTAATACTATACTGCATTAACATGTATGCTGTTTATTCATCTGGGGGCTTTTCTTTCTCAAGGTTCAATTTTTTTATAGCCTGATTCTATCCAAGACTTATCAAGACACTGAAGAATCAGCTCAAAAATCCTAGAGACTAAGGACCAAAGTGACAGGTGGGCTCTCCCTATCAGCTTTAGGATACTCACTGGATACTCACTCTATACAACTTCTGCTTTCATTATCTTACCTAATACCTTTAACCAAAAAAGGGATGGAAAGGAGGCCATTAATGCTGGTGAAGTAGGTATAGGCCAGAGGTCAGCCAGAATCATTTTCCATCCTCCATCATTGCCTCAGAGCGTGGGCATCTGGTCCTTTGCTAAGTGACCGCTTTCATCTCACTAGCCTAGCTTCCCCCTTGGATCTCTTTCCTTCTGATCACTCCTCCTTCCTCTGTTCTACTACCTGGACTCAGATCCCCTGTCATTATCACTGCTTGAATAAAAGCCCTTAAAATGTAAGAAACTGTTCCTAGCTTTATCCAACAAATCAATTTTAAATTAATCTATAATTACTTAATTATCATCGTTACATTCCGTTAAATTCATCTTTGCAACTTCTGAGAAGCTTTTTACTTGTTGAAGAAATTCAATGACTGATATTTTCTACTTCGAGTCCCTCTTTTCTGATTTATATTTAATATTTATCTTAATACGTGGAAAGGAAAAACAAATTCCTCAAATTCAAGTTTTTCAAATAAGAGAACTGTGGGAAGGAAAAGGTCACAGAACTACAATAAGCAGTCTAAGTTAATATGACACATTGATTAGTAAGCTGTATTTTTTTAGTGATCTAAAAATTCACTAATGAGCACCAGCACAGCTTTGAAGCTGTGATAGGTTTATAAAGAAGGCAGATGAAGCAAAAGACATATATACAGTAAAATGCAAAAATAATTCTCCTATCTATTCTTATGCTTACACATTAGAAATATTTAATAAAAGCACAGCCTCATGCGCCCTCCAGGCCTAAGTAAGACCTCTTAGGGAGCTGTGACATTTAGAGGAATGGTGAAAAATGAAGAAGGAAAGAGACCCTATATAGTTCGGCCCACTCTGTTAATAGAATGGATAGAAGTAAGAAGTGACAATGTGGGACATAAGTGAGAAGGTGGCGTTGTGGCCAAAAGCGGGGCAGAAGCACAATGTAGCCAGACCACACCTAAGGTCTGGCTTACTAGTATACCTGTAAGGTTCATGTGTAGGTATCCTTTGGATACTTAAGGTGATCTATACCATCACTAACAAACATTTACTGAGCAGACAGGGTGCTATGCATAGTTCATATTCTGTACAAAGTGAACAAAAATAGTGCAATTTAATGGTAAGTATATCATCATCTGTAAACACATTTAACAAACATAACTCACCATAACTTCCAGTTGTATTGGCACATATGACAGCCCCGAAGAACTCAGGATAATATTTCTGGATTCTGGAAATAACTTTCTGGCAAGCTAGAGTTGGATCATCTCCTTTTCTCATATATTCTACTGCTTGGTAACTGAATTAAAAAAAAGTAAGTTAACAACAGGGTCTAGAACAGGAATTCTTAACTTTCATATCAGGAACTCCTTTGGCAGGCTGATGAAACATACGAATCTCTTCTCAGAATAATGTATTTAAATGCACAAAATAAAATGCAGAGGATTACAAAGGAAACCAAAGGTTAGTGAAAATAGAGATGTAATTTTTTTTTGCCTGTTCCAGTTCCCAGACCTCTCTGATATTGGTCCATGGACCCTATAAGCATCCATGGATCCCCAGGTTAAGAATCCCTGGCTTCAATCTGGATAAACCTTAATATATCAAGACCATAGATATATGAATAGGGACCACCATGAGCTAGGATCATTTAGGACTAGAATGAATCCAAGAGGGCATCTAGTACAACATTCTCTGTCTTAAAGCTGAGGAAACTGAGATCCAGAGAAGTTAAATGATTTGCCCAATATCACAGTTAATATTAGAAGCAGAATTCAAACCCAAGTCCTTTGACTCCAAATCCAACAGTCTTCTCATTATACCTCTCTGTTTCAATAAATAATGCACTAAAATTGGTATATCTGAAATTATATAAGCTGCTTTAAAAGTTATCATATTCAGTAGAATGAATGCAATCATATAAGTAAATAAGTTGGCTCAGTTAAGAAACCAGCTTTGATGCAATAACCGTCTTTCCAACTAATCTACCAATTAATTTTAAATAAAAGATGAATGAATTCTTTTTGTTATAGTTGAATAACTGTGTCAGCTAGGTCACTACAGCAAGAAGTCATAAAGCGTGGAGATCACATTTAAAAGAAAAATGCTGTTATAGTCTAAGTGCAAAATGCCGTTAGTGTGCACAATGTCCAGTCATAATGACCACCTTTCAGCAATTACTCGTATACAGTGACTGCATTTCCCCCTTCTGCCATCAATAATCACCGTCTTTTTACTGACTGGCTGAGTGACCTTGGACAAATTACTTAAACAGTACTTAAGTTTCCTCATCTGTAAATTAGGGAAAATGTTACCCTACCCCAGGGGGACAAGTCATAAATACTTTTGATGACAATAATGGTCATTAATGGGAATACAAGCTAGTAAGTCTAAGGAGTCAGAGGCAAAACAACCCTGCACAGACAGTTCAAAGGCAAGTTCACAAATCTCTGTGCAGGCACATTCAGTTCAGAAAACATCCCAATACGATGCATGTAAAAAAAAATCAGTCATGATAGTGATGCTAACTGATAATAACTCTAACTTAAGCATAGCATCAAGCAGCGGCATACCTGGGTAAAAAACGCATCATGATGTCACCATTTCCAGTGGCAGCAGCCCCTCCAGCTGTGCTATCAGCATAAGAGCCAGCTCCTGCTATTGGAGAATCCCCAACGCGACTTTTAAAAAGGAAGCAATTGATTATTACAAGAGAAAAAGCTAGAATGTATATTTTTATCAGTTCAATAGTCTTCCCAATAAAAGAAGATATTTTACTGAGCAAGATATGGTAGCCTACTAGGTCTTCTCCCCCCCAAAAAATACAAACCCCACAATTATTGTAATAGGTAGAACACTGTTTTTAAAGACTATTCTTTAGACCAGATTTTTACATATACTAAATAGAGTAAGATATGATACAAGATAGCTAAAAGTACCTACTTTGCAATTGTCATCTAGACCAGTGGTGTCAAATTTCTGCATACTGACTTAAAAAAACACAAATTAACATTATCTATGTTGTGCTATATTTTTATTTATTTTGTTAAACATATCCCAATTACATTTTAATCTGATTTCAGGACTTGGGGGCTTGACACCTCTGATCTATACCATTGCCATTGTCCTAACTTTAGCCTTCACCATCTCACAGTGGAGTGGAATATAGCTTCCTATATTCTACTTTCTGCCTCTAGTCTCTTTCAACTTCAATCAATCCTGCTAGATTCATGCTGCTAAACCACTGGTTTTCACCATGCCACTCTGTTCAAAAACTTCAATGGTGGCCCACTGCCTAAGATGAATTCCAAACTTCTGGGAAGAGCCTTCAAAGTTTTCATAACCTCATGCCAACCTATTTTTTAGCTTTACTTCTTATAGTTTCTTATGCATAATAGGTTCTCACACAGCCCCTCTGCTCTACCAATGGGTCCTAAGAACAAACCTAATAAATTTCAGCCTGACCTGCACATGCTGTTCTTGTAAAAATCCCTCCTTGTCCTTGCCACTAACTCAAAATCTATATCAAGGGTAGCATTTTGTCACTACCCCCTTGCTACAAGTAAGGTCTACTTGCTCTGAACTCTATCAGCAATTTTATGTCAATAATGCTTATCTGGCATTTATTACATGCTGTCAAACACAATTACATTTCAATCCCTCCACTTGTCCAAGTTCATTGACAAGACGGGAGGTGGCATTTGGAGTCTGTTCAGCAAGAAGAGCAAAGATGTAGGAAGTGGTGTGTCGTATGCAGCTGATAAATGAAGCCTTCCTGAGAAGGTCTTGCAGACAACAGCTGTGGGAAGCATTGTTTGTGCGCTGGCAATGAGTAGGGCTCACTATGTGAGCATCACCAATACCCTCAAAGGCAGCAGGGCTAGCTAGTATAATATCACAAAAAGGCAGAAAAAGCCTGCTATAAACAAAACCTCACTCAAGTGTCCCTAGGACAGCAAACAGGCATTTTGCCATAGCATCAGAGCTACCAACAAGAATTACAGGAACTGAGTAATTCTACTTCACAGGGATAAGGAGAATTTTGTAGAGAACTATAAAGTGCATGCTATTTGTGCTTGGAAAAAGTAAAGCTCTTGGAAAGGGATGAAATGCATTTAAAGAGGGTTGGTTTAAAAAAAATCTGAAATCTTACAAATCTTACAACATAACTCTTCCAAGCTACAATGGCACAGAGAATAATTAATAGGAAGAAATTTGGATTCACAAGAAACAATACCTAAGAGTATAAAAACTGATGGTCTCAGATGCTTATATACAAATGTATGAAACAGGATAATAAACAATATGAACTAGAACTTCTAATGTATGGAGGTTAATTCACCTGAAGAGGTATCACTGAGACATGGTGAAAGTGGGTCTCAGGAGCAGAGCATGGGTATGGAGGCATATACCCCCTTCCAAAGGCAAAGAAATGGTGGAATAATATCATATGTCAAGAAAAAGTTGGATGAGGGAAATCAGGCCCTGGAGGGGGAAATGCAAAGGGGACAGCTTTGAGGTGAGATTCAATGGAAGAAGAAACAGAAACAAATTTTATCATGGGTATGCTGGAGCTGGAGAAAACAGGCCTGTAATCTAGGAAACAGATCACACACCTGGCAAACAGGCAGGCATGAGACAGTATTGGAGGAGCTGAATTCCCTGAACTGCTGGAGCCTTTTCTCTGCTGCAGGCAGAGTCCCCAAAGACCTTTGACTTCACCAGGTTTGGGAATTCCCAGTGTGGGAAACTCCTTCCCTACTTGAGCCTGTAACTAGGTAAATGAGGCCTGAGGAACCAGGCAATTAAGTGACTTGCCCAGGGCCACCCAGTTAGTATGTGTCAGAGGTAGGGTTCAAATCCAGCATGGCATTTGATCTACCACGTCATGCTGCCTCTATAAGAAAAGCAGATGATAAATTATTCTGTGACCTGGGTTAAGTCACTTAATCACTTGGATCTCTCTCCTCACCTGAAAAATGAGGGAGCTGGATCAGATGACCCTTGAGGTCTTCTTCAGATTCTAAATCTGTTGCAGCTTAAGGACAAGGATAATGTCTCATGCTTCTTTTTATTCCCCCCTTAGCATCCCACACAGAGCCTTCACATAGTAGGTGATCAACAAATATTTTCCATCGATCAAACACTGACCCAGGTATTTTAAACTTCGCACCATTTGTGGATGTGCCAGCAGCAATATGTCCTGTCTTAGCAATTACAACCATGCCTAGGAGTTTAAAAAAACACACAACAGAATCAGTGGGTACCAAATCAAAAAGATTTCTGAAATACAATTAAATGAGGGTAATAAAATTAATCAAATTTCTAGGACAACGACGTATTTTCATGCTAGGTAAAGGGATAGAGGAAGCAAAATGGGGAATCATGAAAATACCATTCATAATATTTAATACAAAGTCAATGAACCAGAGAATCCCGACCTTTTGACTTTTTTCATAATTTTACTCTTTTGGCAGAGGGGTGCCACAACCACCCCTTATTTTCTTCATAAAAATGGGTATTCACCCTTCAAAACCTGCCTACAAAGTGACATTAAGGAGAATCACTGAGGCAGACTGATGGTAATATTCTAACTACAACCTTAGGAAAAAATAATGTACATAAATTTGACTTTGCAGTGCAAAGACACCAAGAATTGAACTGAAAATCAAAAATGGATTTTTAAGCTTGCACTTGAATATTCATTAGCTGTTAGGAGTGCTGCATGCCACTTAGTGTCCTGGAAAAGATAATTCACCAACTGGCAAGCAGATGCCAAGCAAAAGAGGTCTACTCTTTCTTGGGAGTTAATAGGAGAAGTTTATTCCTAGACTGTATCTTTTAAAAAAATTGTTACAAAAGTATCAGGCTCCTGGAACATTAATAGTCATGGATAAGTTAAGAGATAAACACATGCAATTTAAAAAATTCCAACTCCTTAAGTTTGAAAAAGTCATAAAAGGAAAATTACCAATAGTGTCATGACTGTGAATATTTATTTTTGCAGAGGTATGAAGGTGCTGTTTCAGGATTCTTTTAGGTTTATATGGTCCACAGGATTTTGATGCATCTGGTATAACATTCTGTAAATAATAGTTCAAATATAATTTTTTCTGTAAATATGCTTTATCTAAAACTATCTACTAAAAAAAAACAACCTAACAATAATCATAGCCAACCATAACAAAAGAACAAGAGGAAACTGGTATAGTGCAAGGTGGTAATTGAAGCAGCTAGGTGGTAGGGACTCCAGGAAGACCTGAGTTCAAATCCAGCCTCAGACACTTACTAGCTGTGTGACCCTAGGTAAGTCATTTCACTGTTTGCTTCAGTTTCTTCATCTGCCAAATGCGTATATAATAGCACCTGTATCACTTAGTTGTAAGAACTGAATGAGATAGTACATATAAAGGCATTTTGAAAAACCTTAAATCACAATATAAATGTCTATTGTATTTAACTGGATAGTTTCTTGATTATTCTGCTATCTGTATTCTATAATATGAGTTGGTTACAAATATATTTTAACTTCAATTACTGTATCTAGATTGTATTATTTGGAATAGATAAACTATGAGATTCTCAATAATGAAACATCAGCCCTCAATAGAATCAGGCATGTAGTTTATGATTAAACTTGGAAATTACATTATTTACTATGGTTAGAAGGAGGTTCCGGGATTTTTAAAAAGAAAAACAAACTCATCATTTACTAGACTAAGTTCACAGGAATTTACTTTCAAAGTAATTTCTAAAGCTTGTACCCCACCCCACCCCCACCCTGGACCTGGGACTTTATCAGGAGAGGGAATTTCTGACAAGAAAACTCTCCTAGTCAATGCAGAGTATGACTATAAATTGCCAAAGAGTTGTCTGAGGTGCTGAGAGGTTAAGGGCTATCAGAGTGGAATTTAAACCCCGGTCATCCTGACGGATACTGGTCCTCCATTCATATAAACTCTTAGATATTCTAGGAGGCCTACGTATGTATGTTTGTATGTACGTACACATAAATGTATGAACATACATATGTGTATACATGTATATATGTATGCATATATATATAAATAATAACGCCATATTTAATGTGTTCTATATGTATATGTGTATGTGTGGACATACGGGGGGGAGAGAATACATGCGTGTGTATTTTGCAAAAGTTCTAGAACATAATAAAAATAATAACCAATGTTAAAAGTACCTATTTCTTCATTCAAGGCAGCGGAGAACCTGATGCTTACTTATACCTATGTCAAACATATAAAATGACAGACACTTCTAATGCCTCATATACGGACTGTGAACATATTTTCAGGTGCCAGGCTTACAACTCCAGTCTAGTTATTCTAATGGTGCTGGTGGCGGTGTGAGGGTAAAACAAAGGGCCAGAGAGCTAAGCACAAACTAATGTGCACTATGAACCAGCAATCAAGTCACCAGCATCTGACAGTAGCAATCCCCAGCAAGATGCAGTTATACTTCAAAGCACATAAAACTGTCTATACTTCTAGGCACAGAAAACACCCTGATGGTAAAGTATCAAACGATTCTCAGATATAGATATAGCAAATTTTTTTAAGTTGTTTAAATAATTCATATTTTAAACCCCTAAAGTCTTCTAACAATGTCAGACAATTAGCATTCTATGACAAAACACACATACCTTCCAGAAATTTGGCTGACATTTATGGCTCAGCCACTCCAAATAGAGAAAACGAGAAGTGTTGGTAGATAATTCCTCATTTGAAAATCCCATACTTTCAGCAAAATGGGTAGCTAAAGAGATGAAGATAAAAGCAAAAGGAGAGTAATCATGAAGATGATGATAGGACTTATATAGCATCTTAAAATTTGCAAAACACTTTACATATTATATGTGTGTATATATTATAATACATAACATTGCTATAACAATTAAGAAATTATTTGACATCTGATAAAAGACAGCAAAAAAAATCATATTTCCCCCAAATGGCAAAGGTTTAACTTATAAAACTGCACATTAAAAATGGAACAATAAAGGAAGCCTTTGTTTTGAGGAAATTATAGTGAATTATGAATTTATGTTGAAAAAAATTTCTCCTGCACGTGAAGATAATAGGGATGGGAAGGAGGTACATAAACCTTCCTGATTGCAACCTCCTCCCACTCACTCCTACCACCAAACAGGAATCTCTTTGTTCACCAAGCTGATCTTTTATCTCTAGTTGTTAAAGTATCTGCCATTTAACAAACTTTTTTTTTTTGGTACGCAAGGCATTGTGTCAGTGCTAGGGCTATAAAGATGGAAAAACGACAGCCCCTATCCACAGGTAACAACATGGAAAATATGATGAGTATACAAATAAACTGAACAGAAGATAGAGAGTGTGACAGGCAAAGGAGGAAAAGGAAAATAGGAGGGGGTTGTCATTTTTAGCTTGGAGAGAGGAGGGAATGGGGTCAGGGAAGACTTTGCAGAGAGCACCCATCTGTTCGGTTTTGAAGGAAGAGAAGCATTTAAATAATAACAACAGGTAACAATTATATAGTATCTTAAGATTTGCAAAGGGTTTCATTTCTATGATTGCATTACAACAACCTTGTTTAGATGCTGAGGGTGAGACTAGGCTATGGTCACACAGCTAGTAAATGTCTAAGGCAGAATCTGAATTCAGGACTTCCTGAGCAGTTAGGTGGTGAAGTGGATAGAGTGCCTGGCCTGGAGTCAGGAAGACTCCTCTTCATGAGTTCAAATCCAGTCTAAGATACCTACTAATTGTGGGACCCTGGGCAAGTCACTTAACCCTTTTTGCCTCAGTTTCCTCACCTGTAAAATGAGTGGGAGAAAGGAATGGCAAACTATTCCAATATCTTTGTCAAGAAAACCCCAAATGGAGTTACATAACTGAAAAAAAAATGACTGAACAACAACCTTCCTGACTTCTTGACCAGTACTCTATTAAGTTATGCTACCTTACTCCGGGGTAGAGACAGAAGAAGTCAGAGAAAGAACTCAAAGATTACCAAGCAGCAGTGGGGGCCTAGAGGAGGTTATTAACATTAGAGAAATTGATGGTGGGTGAAAAGAGGAGTACTTTGTCCAGTAACTGTCAGCTGCCGGGGGCAGGAACAGAGAAATTGAGCTTTAAAGGTTTACTTTGGTTTGAGGGTTAGCATGTTGGAATCTAATGTTTTCTAAATTTGTGGCTAGTGAAATCACTGCCTCCTCTCCTGCCCCCCCCCACCTCTCCTCACCCCAACTGCTTTGCAAAGGTAGGAGGTCCATGGGTATGGAACATTGCATGAATTGTTTTGACAAGTTTTTATTTTGTTTTTGGTGGGGATGTATTGATTGATTTTGCTGATTTTTTTTAGTTCTTCCTCTGTTAGTGTGTTGTTGGAGCTTAGAGGATGTAGTTTTAGGCTGAAGGAAATTTTAGGTAGTTTGAAGAGGATAATTTTAGGCTCAAGGTAAAGGAGTACTTTACACAGCAGGGAGTCAACTATGGAACTTGTGATCTAATTATGATGTTTAAGGTACTGACTACATTTTTCATTTAATATTCTTGGACATAATGAATGCTACCTTTGGGAATTAAAAGAAACAAAGTGTAATCAACATAAAACCTTCATGCGATGAGGAAGAATAAATCTTAACAACTTTTACTGTGGTTTCCAAGTTAAGGAAATGTACAGATATGCCCACCAAGTGTTCAAAGGCTTCTGCAGTTTTAAAACCAGACAGTTTTGCAATGTTTATTAACTTAGAAAAAAGTACACTATCTTAATGGCACAAAAATATGTGATAAAGGTAATGATTCTCATTTACACATACATAAAGCTTTCTTTGAATGTTATTGCTTTTTTTAAAAAAAGACTAAATTATAAATCAAATCACATAAATATAAATGACTAAGTTCTGATTCCCAAGCAGCACATTTTTTTTCAGAATATTTTAATAGAATTAGAAACACAGTACCTGATTCTCCCACTAAAAGTGTGTGTTTTGTATGTTCCATTACTTTTCTTGCTACACCGACAGCATTTTTAATTCGTCTGAGATCTGCTACAGCCCCTACTTTCATGGTGTTGCTAAAGAAAAATTTGCAAGAAGGTCAGTCTTAAAGTTCACAAATACATGTGGGGAATTTGTGGGCAAGCAATTGACAAGGTTTTGTGAAACTCAACTCACTCTGAGATTTCCCAAGCTTTTCAGATTGGTACCCTGATGAACAAAACTCACCTTGGGAAGGGCATATTTTTGGTGGATCATTTAAAGTTTTGTTTCTTCAAAATTTCTGAGTTTTGATGAGAAAAACTGTGCCTTTCCCCCCTAAATCAGATCAACTATTTAGAAAGATATTTAAAAGCCCCAAACTTTAAAATAGTTTCTTTCCTTTAATAGTCATGGGAAATAATTCTTATTCCCTAATTCTAACCTACTCTCTTTCCCCTAGCATATGCCCCATCTCAAACCTAAAAGCCTTATTGAATAAATTATCTACTAAGCACTTACTGTATATAAAGCACTGTGCTAAGCATTGGGGATACAAAGAGAAATAGGATAGTCCTTGTTCTCAAAGAGTTTACATTGTAATAATTAATAATAATAAATTGTATTCCTTCCTGGACTCTTTTAAAGATTTACCATACTGACCACAACAGAAAGGAAACAATGAAAGACTAGAATAGAATTCTGATTCACAGAAAGTTCAATGATTACTTCAGAAGACCCCACCTGGGGTAGACAGACATGCAGAAGGAGGCCTACATTTTTTAGCACACATCACATCTGGAGCTGGAAGGGACTTTAAGAGGTCACGTAATCCAACCTTTTCATTTCACATATGAGGAAAGTGAAACCCAGGCAGGTAAAGGGACTTGCCTGAGGTCACGAAGGTGGTAACAGAGGTGAGCCTGGAACCCAGGACCTTTGACTCCAGAACCAGTGGCCAATATGTTGACTTGCTTGACCACATTTATTCATTAGAAGGAAGGGTTCTATTAGGAAGGAGGAAAAGGGGATAGGGGACAGTCACCAGGAAGCAACAAGGATGAAAAAAAGAAAAATGCATCAATAAAATATTTTAAAAGAAAGTTGGAAGCTATAAGTAAGAAGTCACTAATGCCAGAAGGGTTGAAAGATTTAAGAAAAGTAGGTGGAGACAATTAGGAGGGCAAAGCCACTTTTAAATAGTCATATCATTACTAACAAGGCACAGTGATTGACTGATACCTGGAAAAGCTAAGGGTGGTCAACGACAGATTACTGGGTCACACATTTCTAGAGCTGGAGGATGAGTGACCACCGTTCACCAGAAAATCCTCTAGAAATCCAAATTTCCTTCTCATTCTACCTATGATTTCAAAGTAGAAGAGTATACATAGACCTCAAACTGATGTCAAGCTTTCCAATAAAGGACCACTTTGACTCATGTACTCACCCATCCATAATCATGGAATCCAATGTTGTTTCTCCACGTTCATCAGGATTTCCACCAAAGCCTACACTGCCATCGCACTGATTTGTCTCACACCAAGCACACCCCTTTTCAACTGCATCTAATGCAGAACCTCCGGCCTGTAGGCTTTGCCATGCTGTGAAACAAAACACAGCGATTTAAGTGCTGCTACGTGCATGAATCAAATGTCTGGCACTTCTGAGAAATACATCAAAATGCTACTACTGAGTTGTTTTTTTTTAACAAAGTTGCTACCCTAGACTCCTCACTCTATATGACCTTGTGCCAGATCTCGTCTTTTCTATATCCCCAATTTCTTTTACATTTGTACTCACAGAGCCACCACTATGGCTTATTGGGACAATTGAGATAGCCTCCTTAAGTGTTTGTTTGCCTCAAGTCTCTACCTACTCCAATCTATCCTTTACCCAGCTGCCAAAATGATTCTCCTAAACTGATCACCTCTGGGATAAAATATTTGGCTTTTATATTTGGCACTAAAAGTTCATTACAACCTGGCCCCTCCATATCTTTCCAGCCTCCCCCCTTTGACACAGTCTTCCTCACACAGGATGCTCTGCCTTCTATCCCCTAGGCCTTTGTATTGTCTGTACCTTCATTTCCAGAATGCCCTCCAGCTTCACCTCTATCTCTTAGGATCCCTGCCTTTCAGGACTCAGACCAAATGCTGCATTCTGCAGGAGGCCTTCTCCCTCTTAAGATTACTTTCCATATACTATATATTTATCCTGTAGGTACATCTTATTTCCCTTATTAGTGTTTAAGCTACTAGAGGACAAAGATTGTTTTTGCCTTTTTTATGTATTCTCAGTTCTAAGTCTAGTCTCTGGCACATAAGTAAGTCCTTAATAAACCTTGATGTTTGATGTTACATGGATGCTTTTTAGAAGTCACTGAGGAAACCTATAAGCAAGGACTGTTTGATACTTTGTATGCCCAGTGTCTAGCATGGTTCCTTGCACGTAGTAGGATCATCTAAAAATCTAACAAATTGTCTACTTCCTCTTCCGGTTCTGGTTCCTCCTAGTGATATACACTGTTCTGAGAGCAGGGATTGTGGAAAAGGATCAAAGTGAGGAAAGCTGAGACACTCTCTTTCCTCTTGTTTTTTAAAGAGAAAAATGAGACTAACCACACAAATGTAGTTTAGATGGAGAAGCATTAAAATTTTGGCCCAGTGGATTTCTATTATAATAGAAGTATAAAACAAAGCATACAGAAAGAGAATTTACAATTGTGTATTTCCTAACTTAAGATGAAATGCATTTTTGAATAGAATATACTACCTTTATTAAAGCAAAACCTACAGTAAGTCCCCTAAGGTTAAACAGAAAGGGCTACCCCAGAGCCAAATATATACACGCATTAGATTCCAGGTTCAGAAATAAAGCTTGGAACAGAACACTAAAGGAATAGCTTGAAATGTCAAAGCCCATGAGTTGTATGATTCCAACCCTCCTCCAACTCCCCATAACCTTTTCTTAAATCACAAATTCTCAGCTGACTCCATGCCTTTACTAGTTGAAGTGAAATATTTGGGAGGCTAGATAACACTCTTGGTGAATATTAGATTTCGAACACTACTGCTGCACATACCAAATTACAAATAACTCTACCCATTTCAGCAATCTGTGATTTCATGTGTGTAGGAAACTGCACAGATCATAACCCAGGTCCCACATTTTGTAGCATTTTTCAAAAGTAGCTGGGGCCACAAACAAAACCAAATGAAACAAGAGCACCCATCATCTACAAGTCAGTGCATATGGAGTTTTAGATAGGTTAGCCCTCGAAGGATAGGACCCTTATTGTTTGGCCTTGCTTCCCAAATTGGGAGTACTTTGCACAACTGGAGAGCAGCCACCATAGCCCTTAAGAACCAGGGTCATAGCTGCACACCACCATAAGGATCAAGGAGGACTTTACTGGAGAGATGTTTGATAAAAAGACCTTTGCCCAGAGACAGTACCTCAAGAGTTTCAGGAAAACTTCAAAGCACATTCACATTTCTATTTCATAAAACTGGTGCTGACTTTAACCCAAAGAACTCATTTCTACTATGAGTCCAAAGGTCTCTTGCCTAAACCAATGATTTATTTCTATGCCCCTCAAGCTACCTTGATATCTCAGGAAATAAAGAATTTGAGATTCAACCCAAGCTAGGCAAGGTATAGCGGGGAGAGACAAGGCAGCAATGCAAGGCCTTGTGCTGGCCTCTTGAGTCAGTTGTTCAAGGATTAGGAAAGCTGGAGAGCACATGCCCCAGTGGGAAAAGAACCGAATTTGGCCTCCAAGGATTTGCAGTTCTGGCACTGTACTCTTGTCCTTTGCAAGTCAATGTCTCTGGACTTCAGATTCCTATCTACAAAATGATGGAGTTTGGCTGGCTGTGCTCTGGGGGTTCCTTCTGACTTCTAGGTCAATGCTGCTAATATCCTCTTGTTTCAGATTGCACCAGGAGCTCCCAACCATTGCTGATTGGGGAGCAGGAGGAGAGCGAGAAGATTTGTAGGACTGGCTTCTTACCTCTGTGACTTTCAGCAAGTCACTTAACACTTCTCTCAGCCTCAGTTTCTTATCTGCAAAATGAGGGGGTTGAGCTGGATGATCTCTGGGGTCACTCCTAAATGGGTCAGGGCTAATATACTCTTTCTCCAAATCGCAGCAGCAGCAGCTCCTATCCTGGCTTGCTTGCTTTACTCCCAACCTCCTGGGATTTGGAGTCATGAGAGTTGCAACGAGTGGCACTTAACACTGTGACGTTCCACAAGTCGCTTAACCCTCTACGGGCCTGCCTCAGTTTCCTATCTGTGAAATGAGGGGCTTGGGTGACTTCTGGGGTCTACGCGGTGCGTGTGCGTTTTCTTCCCCGTTGGCAGCGCTCTCCATCCCGGACTTCCCTTTCCTATTTCTAGTCCTAGGGTGCAAAGAGAAGAGATGCCTCTAAAAATCGCACCAGGTTAGGCTCTAGCCAGTGTCTCCCTCCCGTCCCCCCTCCCCGTGCAGCTCCTCTCCCCGGCTAAGAGACAAAAAGGAAGGAGGGCTCCTGGGAAGTCAAGTTCAATGCCGCCCCCGCCCCCTCCCCCCGGCCCGCACCTGCCAAAGTTGCACCCCTAAAAGGCCAAGTGTTGATGACGAGGGGCAGCAGGCCGGAGCTGCCCAAGCTGTGCCCTGCCAGCACCAGTAGCAGCAGCGAGGACTGCAGGACGCCGGGCCGGCGCACCGACCCCGACCCCATGGCGCTCCTTCTTCCCGCGGACTGGCACTCGCGAGCAGACACTCAGAGCTCGAACCCAGACCCGGACCTGCCCAGCGAGAGGGGGCGGGGAATCTGGGAGTAGCGGAGAGGGGGCGTGGCCTACCACCTCTTCCTCTTTTCCCCCCTCTCCCCCGCCCTCTCTGGGCGGGCTCCCACTCCTCTCCCCTCCCCTCCCCGTGGGGACTCTTGACTCCGCCCACCCAAGTTAGTTCTCTTGGACCAATCGACTTCCGGGAGAAGTTCAGCGTCCCGAGTGTAGTGAAATCCCGCGAGAAGTAGAACTCCCGCCTAGCAGAGGGTCGGGGGAGACTTGCGAGAGTTTCAGGTGTAGAAGGAAGGGTGATGCTTGTCGTCGTTTTTCTTTCTTACGCGTTTAGTGTAGGCTTGGGGCAGAGTGAGCATGCCATAGACTCTGTTATGGGCACGCGAACCAAAATAGCTGCACCAAGTGGTGAATAATGTGGAGTCATTAACGGCCATTTTACGTGGCCCGCGTGGACGGCTCTTTCCCTTACCTTGAGGAAGGGAGGAAGCGCCTCCAGTTTCCACCCTGCTGCTCGGCCTCCCCAGGACCCCCGGGGGTTTTCAACTAACCTGTGTGAAGTTCAACAGGCTCACCACCATCCCGCGGCTTCGCGGCGGTTGTGAGCCCCCTTTCTGTGTGCTGGGAGCTGGCAGCTGGGAGGGGAAAAAAAAAAAAAAAAAACAACTCCTGCCTTCCGTGAGCTTACATTCCAGTTTTATCATAAGCCACAGTGTGTACGAGGATGAGTAAATACGACGTAGTGGCGTAGATTTAGGGTTGGAAGGGCCTTTAGAAGTAATGGAATAATAAAACTTCGTTGTATAACGGAGGAAAGGAGGCTCTAACTTGCCTAGGGTTGTGTAGCTAATGTTTCAGGTTAGATGAGAAAGCAAGTCTAATAGACTCCTTTTATGTTTTGTCTTCCAGGGACTGTATTTTTTTCCCCCTAATATTTGTATTCCCAGAACAAGACCTAGCCTTTAGTACGCACTTCAAAAGTGTTGATTCCGAAATCCAAAACTCTGCAGGGGGTCTTAAATCATTTTTGTGTCACGAACCCCTTGGACATTGGGAAAGCCTACCTATGGGCCTTTTCTCAGAATTCTCAATAATGTTTTTAAATGCATAAAATAAAATGCCTGAGATTACAAAGGAAACTAATTACAGGCATGCCTCGTCTTATTGTGCTTTGCTTTATTGCAATTCACAGATGTTGCATTTTTTACAAATTGAAGGTTTGTGGCAACCCTGCCTGCAGCAAGTCTGTTGGAGCCATTTCTTCCAAGGACATGTGCTCACATCATGTCTCTTATTTCACATTCTGGTAATTCTTGAAATATTTCAAATTTTTTCATTTTCATTATAACTGTTATGGTAATCTGTTTGTGATCAGGGACCTTAAATGTTTCAGTTGTACTTGTTTTGGGGAACCAAGAACCATGGTCATATAAGACAACAGAGTAACTTGATAAATGTAGTATGTGTTCTGACTGTTCCACAACCCGGCTGTTACCCCCTCTGTCCCTCTCCTTGGGCCTCCCTATTCCCTGAGACACAATAATATCAAAATTGGGACAATTAAAAACCCTACCATGTCCTCTTAAGAATTCAAGTGACAGGAAGAGTCAATTACAGGGGCAGACTTCATTTCTGTCTCCTTTTAAGAAATTGCCACAGTCAACCTAACCTTCAGCAACCACCACCCTGATCAGTCAGCAGCCATCAGCATGGAGGCCGGCCCCTCCACCAGCAAAATGATTATGACTCACTGAAGGCTCAGATGATGGTTAGCAATTTTAGCCATAAAGTATTTTTAATTATGTACATTTTTTACACATAATACTATTGCATACTTAACAGACTATAGTATAGTGTGAACATGACTTTTATGTGCACTGAGAAACTTTATGTGACTCTTTTTTGCAATATTAATATTATTGTGGTGGCCTGGAACTGAACCTGCAATATCTCCAAGATATGCCTGTTTATTGAAATACAGTTTTCCATTCTTTATATTTGTCTCTATCCTTCTTTCTGTCTAGCTATCCATCCATCTATCATCTACCTATCCATCTATCATCTACCTATCCATCTATTTATCTTTCTATCATCTATCTACCCTTCCAACTATCCATCCATTCATGCATCTGTTATCTATATATTTATCTAATTTATCTACCCAAGTTAAGAACCCTTGCTTGTGAGCACTAGGTGAATGAAGGAGTAAAGGAATGGTAAATGACACTTGGGTCAACTTCAAATTCTGTAAGGTAGAGGTGAGGAAGGGGTAAATTCCAGAAACAGAAAATGGCTAATGTAAAATCACTAACACTGGAGGCAGGAGATGCAATATTTTTTAAAGAGAAAGGAGGCTAGTTTGCCTGTAACTGAGAGTGCACGGTGGCAAGTATTATGTATGAAATGAGACTGAAAAAGTTGGTGGGACCCAGATTGTGAATGGCTTTAAATACCAGGCTGAGGATTTTGTATTCTATCCTACCCACAAAAAAGAAATATCGAAGATTTTTGAGCAGGTGAGTGGCCTGGTCAAATCTGTGTTTTAGTGCTATGTATTCTTAGAACTGTGTCCCTGGCACCCTTTCACACAAGGTGTTGAGTTGCAATGCCTTCCATATGGTAGGTACTCAATATTTGATCTTGGGATAACTTACACCAATGGAATCTTGGATCCAGCTAAGTATTATTATCTCAGGATATATTGCAACCCGTGACTTGCCATCAGTCAAAGTGTTATTGCAGCCTTAGGTAAAATGGTAATTGCGCTTTACCCCTGTGGTTACTGGATTCAGAAACCTTCTATGGTTACTGAGCACAGGTGAAATGTGGTTTATTACAACTAGATTCACTTTGAATGAGGTTTCCTGGGTGTCTCAGTAGTTCATCTCAGTTATTGTTTCTGTGATGAATTTGAGAGCTTGGATGTTTAAGAAATGTACAACTCTATGTGGAAAGTCATATTCTGTCAGAACAGCAGTCTTGTGAGTTGGGAGGGTGAATACACAGGGAGCTTTAAGTGAGAAAAGAAGACTGTCTAGCCAGCTAAATCAGTTTAATCAATCCTGGTGATCAATAGAGTGATAGATACCACAGCCAAATCTCTTTCACATCCACTCTCTACTTTGTGAAAAAAGGAAAGGCTTGCATGACTTGTTTAAAGTTGTCTGTCCAAAATAACCCCTTGCAAGCTCCTATCTAGTTTTTCCAGGCACTTGAAAGAGAATAACTTGACAATAGAAGATATTGCACGGACATAAGAAACTTCTGTGTTTGTTTTGCCCTTGGAGGAAGAAGGATCTAAGCTACAGAAATATGGCTGTGGTCCCATTGGCAGTTTTCTACTTCATCCTAACTTTCTCAAAAATCCTGTTTCTGTGTCCAAGATAGTGTGTCACTGGTACAAAACTTAACTAATGTTGAGTTTGATTTTTCTTGGGGTATGTTTGAACTTGGGCAATAAATTCACTTTTGCAATCCCTGAAATGACCACAGTGCTGAAGGAAGGTTGGCTGCAAATTTAAAACAAAACAGAAGAATACATCAAATTTTATTGAACACCCACTACTTAACTCACATTTATATAGAACTTAATTCCCTGAGGCTTGGTTTCATGATCTCTATCGAGGGATGATAATAGTCATACTAGCTACCTCAGGGAGGAATGTCAGGAATAGGTTTAGTAAATCTTTACATCACAGGAAACTGGTGGCACTTTGGAGTCAAGAAGACTTAAGTTCAAATTTGGTCTCAGACACTAGCTGTGTAACCCTGGGCGAGTCACTTAAAATCTCTCTGCCTCAGTGTCATCTTCTACAAAATGGGGATAATAATAGAACCTGCCATTCAGGGTTATCGTGAGGATCAAATGGGAGAATATTTGTAAAAAGCACTTAACAGTGTCTGACGCATAGTAGACATTATATAAGTGTCCTTCCTCCTTCCCACGTGTAGTAACTGTCTGAACTGTTATAGATAGCTGGACCTCCTAATCCAAATCTTTAACTGTGGTTATTTGATGGTTATTGTACCCACTAACAGATGGGTTTTTGGTTGGGTGGGGACACAGCCCAGAAGCTTACTTGATAGAGGAAATCAATTTGGGATTTTAAATTTTCATGGAAAACAAGAAATGGCTATATTTTACTCTCAATGTAATCACTTAGAATGTCCTTGAATATACTAAATGAAAAATGGAAGTGCCTTATTAACTATCTATACCTATCTTAGAGTATTTGTTGGATCTAGGTTTTTACCAATGTGGATATTCCCTATGCCAAGGTAGGGCTTAACTTTTCCACACTTTATGCTGTGTAGTTTTTGTAATACCTTTTACAGATTCTGTGCTGAAGGCTTTCTTTCCTCCCATTCTTTCACTATATTGGGCTGACAGTGTACTGTCTCTTAGGCTGCCCACCTGTTGTTTCTCATTCTCACTATGTCATGATGGGGTGATAGATCATCAGTCTAGAGCACTGGCAGGGCACTCAGAAGCCATCTCGTTTGATCCTCTCTTTTTATAGTTTAGTAAAATGAGGTTGAGTACTCTTCCTTTGCTGGTCAAAAATATCTTTGAAAATTCATTTTTCGCCACTTTAGTGACTTCCTAAAATTTAGTGCCTAAAACTTTTGACTGGCTAAAATAAATTAAAAAGATGGTTTGTCACTGATTTTTCATGCTTCTCAAAAGTCGCATCCTCAAGACTGACCAAGAAAGGACACTAGGACACATTATCTAAAAAGGATCCTAGTATGAGGTCCAAATTCAGTTCTCCTGTTTAGGGGCTAACAGTGCAACTCCCTCCCTTTGCTTTAAACTTCATGTCTTTCAATTTATCAGTCTCAGAAGGATGAAGAGTTGAGTCGATCCTGATAGGATTGGAAACTGTGGTCCCACAGAGGATTTGAAGCTGTGGTTCCAGGGAGTCTAGGTATTTCAAATCTGAGGCTTACAAAACAAAGCCATCCCCTCCGGCTTTTGCACTGATGCTGTGAAATCCATTTGAGAAACACGTTGGTGTTTTGCTCCTTGTTGAAAGCTGGAAGCGTGACTTGGCATTGAAATAATAATTTGCTTTAAAAAAATTTACCAGAAAACTATTTCCTGGGTTATCTAAATGCAGCTCATTACTACTTGATTGACGTTTGATGCTGTAGGATTCATAAACTGTCAATGATGGTTTTTGCTGATGTTGGAGAACCACGTATACTAGTGGTTTCAAATTTGAATGAGAATTTATATTAATTGGGAAACATTTGACTTTGCTACTTTATTGTACTTTTTTGAATATAATTAGAGTCATTTTACAGAAGTTGGTGTCATCTTATATGCCATTAATGAAACTTAAATAGGAAAAAGAGGATATTCCCTTCCTTCCTGTAATAATTATTCAGGTTCATGCCCAGGAAAAAAATGATCATAGCAGATGGCAGATGATGAAAGTCCACTTTCTTGATTTCCTAACTCTTAAAAGTAATTATTGTGTCCTATAAAGAATAGAATCGTACAGTAATATGCTGGCCTATTGGGCTATTTTGTCTCAAAACAAGTTATGTGTAATATATTTCCCATTTGTAATAGTAATACTGCCCCACTGCAGTAATAAAGTTGTCATACCAAGCATGCAATAAACCACTTTACATTGTTGGTTCTGCTTTTTTTTTATTACAACTGTTTGTAACTTTCGGATGTCTTCATAGACGTGATCCATTGCAATAATAAAGTTGTAGGGGAACAGAAGGAACCTACTGTTTTCTCTTACATATCATATAGAGGGAGTGATGGAAAAGGATTTGGTTTTGGAGCTGGAAGACTCACATAATTAATGCTGAAGAGCAGCATTCAAAACAGGTTTCTTAATCATTATTAATCATTAATCATTAATTAATTCCCTGAGGCTAAGAAAAGCTAAATGAATTTATGATGCTTACACAATAATGTTAGTGATTGGAACCCAGCTCCTAATAAATTAAAATCCTGTCTACTGTTAGGTTGCTTGCTATCAGTTGGGTATTATGATTTTAAATGCAAAAAAACATTTTCATTATGAACAAATATGCTTGATACATAATTGTTCAAATATAGTATTCTGTAGGCTCATCAATTTAGAGCCAGAAGGAACCTTAGAGATCATCTAGTTCCATATCCTCATTTTGCAAATGAGAAAACTGAGGTCCAAAGATAATGACTTTACTAAGGTCATACAGGGAATATCTTGGCAAAACTAGGAACCAGTCTTAGGTTCCTGGACTCCGAATCCATCACTCTCTTTCCCACTGCTGCATGTTGCCTCCGCGTGCCAATACTTCATTAAAGAGTTTGCCTTGTTTGTTCCATGTGACTGTTACTGTATTTTGAATACTTCATTTATTTTTTTCCAAAATATTTCTGTTATGCACAGTTTACAATCCCTTCTGCTAACATTTAATACATTTTTCACTGTTTAGAAAAGAGCTACCTCATATGCTCCAAAATATTTCATTTGATGATTTTTACCAGGTATAACAATAAAGCAAGTGGTGGAAATCGAATCTGGAGTATCATCTGGTTGTCAAGACCTGAGTTCCTATTGACACTGCTCCTTTAGAATAAAAACTTTCACGTCAATTTAGGTGGGTTCTGATTAATAACCATTTTGAAAACCCAATGGAGAATTATTTTTCTAAGTTGATACTATTTATCCTTACATTATAAATTACACAAAGCAACTATGTTTAAGGGTTTTTGTTTCCTTTTTAAAAAAATTTTTGAAAGAAAATCAGAAAATTTGCATAATGAAGGTAACTATAGCTTATAATTCCTGACATAAGTTGTGTAGTACTGAGACACGGGTGGTGAGAGAAAGCCAAAACCAGCAGTTCTGGGCCTTGAGAAAGGATAAAAGGAATGGAGGGAGTCAATAATTTGCAATGGCATCAGTGAAAAAAAAATGCTGAAAATAACTTGGATCTTATTATAGAGATCATTTGCCCACTGTCTTTTCTGTAATTCCTGCTGCACTTGAGTTACCCTGGACCAGCAAGGCAAGTTTGTAATTAAGCTCGGAGGGAAAGACAGGAACTGTTAGGTATATCTTGATTAAGAAAGACAGACATGTATCAGCCCAATAAGGGTCCAGTTCATAACTAGTCCTGCAACTCATCAGCTTCATCACCTTAAAGAAACCTCTTCATTTGCTTATATATAAAATGAGGCATCAGACTAGATGAGCTTTAAGATTCTTTTTGGCTCCAAATCCTGTGATCCTATGAAATTATAAGTGCTGGTCCCTTTCCTACAGGCATCTATAGAACACAGGACTTGGAGTCAGGAAGACTTGAGTTCAAATCCTACCTTAAATACTAGCTGGGAAACTAATTTCAGCCTCAGTTTCCTCATGTATGCTATGAGGGAGTTGGACTCACTGGTTTCCAGGGTTTCTTCTAAATCTAAATCTATGATTTCCCAAGAGTAATTCAAGTCTTACTGGGCAAATAAGACACGAAAACTGAAAAGTTAATGAAATATGTAACTTACAACTAGCAATTCAATATAATGTAGAAAATGCATCAAGGCAATATACTTCTTAGGTGCATGATGAGACAGAAAGTGTTCTAGATCAGAGTGAAAGTATGTATATGTCTATATGTTGTGTTGGTAAGCAAAATGGGCTCTTAGCACTTAGTTCAACCAAGTGCCCTTGAAGAGTTTGGCTTTTGTTTCCTTTGAGTAATTCAGTGTACTTCATTGAGCCTTACTAGGTGCTAAACCCCAGGCCCAAACCTCTATTAGGTGTAAAACCTATGTGGGTGTGGATTGGTAACTAAGGTGGGGCCCAAAGTGGGGCTAACTCAGGGGAGGGCCTAGTTTACACATGAGTTTGAGTGATGTGTCTGGGACAGCAGAGGCTTTTAGATCATGTGGGTTTAAGTTGCCTCTTTGTGATGATTCTAGGTCATGTGGGTGAGTTGCGTGTGTGACTCACCCCTGACCCTGAAAAAAAAAAAAACATAAAACTAGGGGTTGGCTTTCTCTTCTTTGGAGCGCTTACCCACAGCAGTGGTGGCGCATGATTCTGGGCCAGGCCTTGTTCTGAGCTCCCAGGCTGAACCTAGATGTTGGTAACTATGAATCTGTATTTGGTCTGTCTGTCGATGTTTGTAATTTGTTTAGGGGTCTCACTAGTGCTGGTGTGCTGATTCAGAGACTCTGGGCAGCTGTAGCTAAGGGCCCTCCAGCTTGTAACCTGGATGCTGAGACTTTGTTAAACTCTGGTAACTATGTATTGAGATTTGAATCAGACAAGTTCTGTCTGTCCATGTTTGTACTTTGTTTGTATTTTGCTCTGAAGTTCAGCGTGCTGGATTTTTCCCCTGAATTAAGTGAATATTTGTATGCTGGATTAAAGTAAGCTTGTCAACCCCTTAATGTTGCTTTCTTTAGAAAAGCAGATCAAAAGAACCTGTGCTTTTGCAGTGCGCTGGTAGCATTCTTGTTGTGGGGCTTGTGTTGGTCTTTTACCCCCACAACAGCTGCTAGCCAGATTGTTGAAACATATGTATACACATATATAGATACACATATACATATACACTTGTGCAGTCCTGTCTGACTCTTCATGACCACATTTGGGGTTTTCTTGGCAAAAATACCGAAGAAGTTTGCTATTTCCTTTTCCAGCTCATTTTACATATGAGGAAACTGAGTCAAACAGGGTTAAGTGACTTGTCCAGGGTCATACAACTGGTGTCTGAGACCAGATTTCAATTCAGGAAGGTGAATCTTCCTGATTCCAAGCCCAGGGCTCTATCCTGTGTGTGTGTGTGTGTGTGTGTGTGTGTGTGTGTGTGTGTGTATTTGGAGAGGGGGTGGGGAGAGAGAGAGAATTGCCAGTTTTCAGATTTAGATCTGGAAGGGACCCTGGAAGCCCTGAGTCCACTCATACTATAATATAGATGAGGAAACTGAGGCTGAAAGGGGTTAAATGAATTTCTCAGCTATTAAGTACCAGAGGCAGGATTTGAATTCAAGCCTCCCTGACTCCAAATACCCACGCACACATACATAATTATATTCATTTTTCAGGTGGTCTCAGAAGCCCATATAAAGAGAAATGAACACAGAATCAAAGAATCTGAGTTAGAAGGGATTTAGGGTCAGTCAGTAAGCATTTATTAAGTACTTATTTTGTGCCACACACAGCTAAATGTTGGGGATATAAAGACAAAAGGCAGTTCCTGTCCTCCAGGCACTTACAATCCAAGGCAGCAAATTATGCAAACAAATAGGCACATACAAGCTATATACAGGATAAATAGGAAATCATCAAGAGAGGGAAGGCACTGGAATTGAGGGATTGGGAAAAGTTTCCTGTAGAAAGTGAGATTTTGGCTGGGATATGAAGGAAGCTAGAGAAGCCAGGAGGCAGAGATGAGGAGGGAGAACATTTCAGGCATGGGGGTCAGCCAGAGGAAAAACATGGTGCCCGAGGATGGAGTGTCTCATTTGGTGAACAGCAAGGAGGCCAGTGTCACTGGATCAAAGAATAAGGAGGGGTGGAAGAAACAAGTTTGGAAAGGAGGAGGAGGAGGTGGCTAGGTTATAAAGGGCTTTGAATGCCAAATGGAATTGTGTATTTGATCCTAGAGGTGTTAGGGAAACAATGGAGTTTTATTGAGTATGGGGGGGGGGTGAGATAGACTTGCCCTTTAGGTAAATCACTTTGGCAGCTTAGTGAATAATGGACAGGAGCAGGGAGATATTTATATTAGGCAGTCCAACCAGAAGGTAGGAGGAAAATCAGGAGAGTAATGTCCATAAAACCTAGAGAAAAGAGAATACCAAAAGGAAGAGGGTGATTGATAGTGTTAGAGACTGCAGAAAAGTCTAGAAGAATGAGGATTGAGAAAAGGCCATTGGATTTGCTATCATTGATGTTTTTGGAGACAGTAGTTTTGATTGAACGGTGGGGTGAGAAGTCAGTACAGAGTGAAGAAAAGACCGAGAGGAGTGAAAGTGGAAAAGCCCATTTTAGATAGCCTTCTCAAGGACATAAGAGATATGGAACAATAGCAGGGATAGAAGGGTCAATTGAGGATTTTTTGAAGATGAGGGAGACATAATTATCTTTGTAGACAGTAAGGAAGCAGCTTATTATAGACAGGGAGAGATTGAAGTTAAGTGGGAGAGTGGAAATGATAGGGCAATCTGTGGGAAGTGATGAGATGGAATAGGATCATTTGTGCAGGTAGAGGGTTTTGCCTTGGCAAGGAGAAGGGCCACCTCTTCAAGTGAAAGAGGTGAAGGAGGACGGTGGCAGAAGACATCTGAGTGATATGAGAAAATCAAGAGAGAAGAGGGAGCTCTTGGTGAATGGCCTTAATTGTTTTTAAATATGCAACAAGGTTCTCAGCTCAGAGGATGGGGTAGGGGATACTATGTAAGGTTTGAAAAGGGATTAAAAAAAGGTTTAGAAGAACCATACTGAACTGTTGTGAGTGGAATGGTGTTAAGGGAGATGTAGAAGGATTGCTTAGCAGCAGTGGAGGCGCATTTGAGGTTGTGTAAGTAAATTTGTAGTGGACCCAATAAGAAAGGTTGCTTGTTCAGCAGCATATGTGTAATAGCAAAAGCGGTGGGTTGTGAGAGTCATCCAAGCCTAAGGCTTGGCAGGGTGCAATTGAAATCATGCTAAGGGGAACAGGCTCAAGAAAAGTCCTGCTGGTCTCTGAACAAGAATCCTTTACAATGAGATTTTTCACTTGCTAAAACACAGAAACAACATCAAGGTGTTTTGCTGCTGAAAAATATGCACATATACACATACACATACATATATCCACACATATAATATGTTATTATAATATATACTATATATCATTTATTATTATTAATATGATATATTAGGCCACATGGTAGAAGAAAGTGACCCTGATTCCTTCCCTGGATTTCTGTTTTGCCTCAGATTCATCTGTATATCAGACCAGATGAAAGATTGGGAATATGGAACTCCAAGTTAGATAGTTGTTTGGATCGAGGGACTATGTGTGTTTCAGTGCTAAACACAGAACATATAAAAGAAAAGACTCAGCCCTAGCTTGGGCAGCTAGGTGACTCCGTGTATAGAGTGCTGGGCTTGGAATCAGGAAGACTTCCTAAGTTCAAACCTGGTCTCAAACACAGAGCTGTATAACCATGGCAAGTCACTTAACCCTGTTCGCCTTAGTTCCTCATCTATAGAATGAGCGGGAGAAGGAAATGGCCAAGTGCCCTACTATCTTTGCCAAGAAAACCCCAAATGGGGTCACAAAGAGTAGGATATGACTGAAAATGACTGAACAACTACAGAAGTCCTAGCATGGGGGCACTTCATCTGGCTGGTGATTCTATAGCCCTTTAGTTTTGTGTGGAGACTCATAACCTGTAACTGGCTAAAAAAGCTCTCAACCTACCCTCCTTAGAGAGAGGCTTTCTAGTAACTAGCAACTAGGGGCATGAGGAAGGGATTCCTGTGGGAATATGAACTGAATTTTGAAGGAATCTAGGGATTGTAAAAGGCAGAGTTGACAAGGGAGTACATTCCAGTGAATTCCAGGAATAGGAATCAGCTTTTGGAAAAGCATGGAGGTGGAAGATGGAACAAAGAGATGAAGGAGAAGCACGTGACTCGAGTATAGTCTATAAGGAAAACTATGAATTAGTTTGGAACTAGGTTGTAACGAGCTTTAAATGAAAAACTGAGGAAAGTTTATCAATGTTATTTTATCCTAGGATCAGTAGGGAGAGAGTGAAAACCCTTGAGTGGGAGAAAGTATTGGGCAGACCTGTGATTTATAAAGATTATGCTAGAATTGTGTAGATGGATTAGGGAAGGGAGAAACTTGAAGCTGGTAGTTTAATTGACTGTGTAGTACTTTAAGTGAGAGGTGATGAGGATTTCTCTTTGGTATGTGGGTGGGTGAAAGAAAGGAAAGGGACAGATCTAAGAGACGTTGAGAAAGTAGAATTAATAAGATTTGGCAACTGATTAGACTTGGGAGGTGGAAGAGGATAGCGAAGGAAGCAAGGATGACTCAGGTTATTCACTTTAGTTATCGGGAATATAATGGTGTTTTAGAAAAGTGGTGTTTGGAGGAGAAGCAGATTTGGGAAAAGCTTAATAAAGAAAACAGGAGATGCACATTTTCAAATTCCCCTTAACAGTTTTGATGAGACTTCCCAGTTGTTCTGACTACTTTTCCCATTTGTGCATCTTAATAAATAGTAACTAGAAACTAAAGCCAATTCCTTCTACACCTGCTCTTTATCCAGATCTCTCAGATTTTTGCCTTCAACACTAGTATCAATAGTTTCAAAACTCATCCCACTAGTCCAGATCTTGCTGCTGACACTGGTACTGCTTGGGGTCACTTCTTTCAAGGCTCAGCTCAGATGCTACATCCTCTTGGAAGCTTTTTCCTGATCCCTTCTCAATCCCCCTGTCCCACCCCGCCCTCCAGCTGACAGACTCCTCAAATTTTCCTAAAGCCTTTTTGGCTCCTTCCTTTAAGCTTGTCACATTTTACCTGTCGTTTCTTCCTAGAAGAATTTTGAGGTCAGGATCTGTGTGGTGCTTTGTTTCAGTTTTTTGTAGTCCTAGCATCTAATACTGCATATAGTAGATGCTTAATAATTGATTGTTCAGTTTAATGAAGAATTACAAGAGTTGTGTAAGTCATTCAAAAAGTTTGAATATGAAATAGAAAGAAATAAACAGGCAAAAAGAGAAAATTAGGGCAAAGAGAAGGGTTTTCATGTGTAGAGGAAACTTTTCCATCTTTTAAGGCAGAGGGTAAGAACTTGGTGAAGTTATTTACCAAGTCTTGGACCATGGCAAAATATAAAACTAAGTATATTTGTTTAGAAGATTTCTGATGTCTCTGAGAGCTCTAATATCTTTTGATTCTGTGATAAGTAGGGGGAATAATTGGGGGAGTTACATTTTAATTATCCCATAAGATAGATTTAGAATGGAGGGATCACGTAGGTTGTTTAGTCCCTTCTCTTTATTTTACCAATGAGGAAACTGTGGTATAGATAAGTTAAATGACTTGCTCAAGTTTGTAGAGGTATGAAGCAATAGAACTGGTATTCAAACCCCCCACTCCCTACTCTTCCTACAGAATTATTTATTTAGCTATCGTCCCCTACTTATAAGTCCTATGAGGGCAGGGATCTCATCTTATCCTCTTTGTGTCACTATAGCATGTAGTATCATAAGAATGAAAAAAAATGAGTAAGTTCATATCTTCTCAATCCTAGTAGAGCCCCGGATTTGGAGTCTGAAGACCCTTGTTCCTTTTTTAGCTCTGAGCTTTTCAGATCTGGGACCGTGGCCAAGTTACTTCACTGCTCAACTTCCTTATGTATAAAGTGATGAGATCTAAGTTTCCTTCCGGTTGACATTCTATGATCTGCCTCTTCCCACAATATGACACTGCCTCAAAAGAAGAGGTTTTCTGTGACACATTGAGGCTTGTTCAATGTTGGATGAGCAGTTTTGAGAGCATCCATCAAATGGTGCAGTTAGGAAGTCACTATTATTTATTTTAGTTATTAAAACATTGCACACCAAAACAGCCATCTGTCATTAGAATATGGAAAATGTTTCATGTCAGAAGAAATATTTGGGAACATTTTCTTTGAGAAATTGCCCTATGTATTGTTTTGCAACGAATCCTGACTTTTTTCGGGCTAAGATTCATTTTGTTTTTGTTGATCATAACGTCAGTCACAGTGTTTGGTAATTCAGCAGGAAAATGAGCAACAACATCCTACAACTATTGAAGAACTTCTCTGCCTTCTACCAAAAGCTTTTTAATTTCCTGCTGGTAGCCTACAAAATCTATTAATTATCCCATTTAAAAAAACACCCCAACTTCAAAATAGAAACGATGTTGTGCTTATTTTCATATAAAGGAAAACCTATCACTATGATTACCCTGAAGAACCATTATGACCTGATAGACATACAATATGAATGACACTGGAATGCTTCCATGCAGTAGTAAGCTGCTATTTCCAGCCAAGAATGATCAGCATAAATAGATGGAATTTGAATCCATAGTTGAAGCTGTGCATTTACCAACAAGAGGAACTCAGCCATCCAGTTTTCAGAATCTGTGCTAACTGAGCACATTTTTCTATATTGCATAATTTTATCATTTAAATATTGTCATTCAAATATGAAGACCAGCTGTGCATTTCAGGACACAGCTGTTGGGCTGAGGTGCTGATAAGCCATCTGGTACTTGGTTCTTGGTGGTTAAAATCCAGCTAGGGATTTAACTCCATATCCAGCTGTGATAACATCAATTGAGGGGTGCATATTATTTTTCTAAAATAACTCCTTTGGGGAGTATTTTTCTGAAATAAATTTTAACAAGAGGAGACAGCGATTGGTTTAACATTTTCAATTATAGAATATGCCAAAACAAAAGAAAATTTCTCTGGTCATTTCATTTCCCCTATATGAAATGAAAAGTTAAAAATAATAAAGCTTTTTCAGGCTTCTTCAAACTTAAGGGGCAATTTGCATAGGATTTTCCAACACTCCTAGGCTACACCCCCATAAAAAATTAGATGATCTTCAAAGGCTTTCAATAGAGCAGGTACGGTAATTGATGAGATTACCAGAGGCATAACACATGTATAAATAGTTAGGAGGTGGCAATAGCACATTTCATTATAATTTCTGGATTTATCTATTTCCTTTAAAAATACTAAATACTTTTTTAAAGATGATAGGTGCTCATGGTACTCACACAATCTTGTGAGATAGCTCTTGTGTGAGTGACTTCATTCTTCCAATTTTCATAATCTTGGCATCATAGTAGCCAAAGAGATCTTGAGAGGTCATCTTCCTGCTTCCTGGCCACCTTCTCTAGGGATATAAATCCATCTGACCCAAAGAACTGCAAATAAGTAGATTTCTTCCTTTACTGATTCCAGTATTTATTTAACAATTCTCACTGTCCAGAAATCCTTCCTCATAAAGAATCCATCAAACATTGGTCATGCACCTACTATTTGCAAGTTACTGTGGTGGGCTCTGGCAAGGGTATGCTGGTGAACAATAAACATGTACCCAGTATACACTTTTAAGTTTTATTTATGTTTTCAATATTTTATCCATTTTACCCATCACTTTCTTAGGTCTAGACAATCAACAAAACAATCGCTCAAGCCCTGATTTTGTTTGCCAATTTCTGAGGTGTAAAAAATGAGTAAGTAATTTGACAGCTGGTCCAGCTTACTCCAGCACACCACCCCGTCTGGGCTCTAGAAAACTCTAGAAAACAACTCAGTCTTTGTCATCAAGTAGTTTATAGCCTAGTAGGCAGATGAGATATATACATAAGCAACTATAAGATGTACCATTCAGAAAATTCTCAAGTGTATTGATGAGGTCTGACAGGTCTCAGAGATTCAAAGGAACTATTGCCAAAAGGGGGCCATCTTGTCCAGCTCTCTCATTTTGTAGATGAAAATGTAGAGGCCCAAGGACATTGAGTGACTTGCCCAAAGTCATGGAGGTAGTAAGAGCTAGAGGCATGGTTTGGACCCAGCTCTTTGGACTTTAGAGCCACCGAGCTTTCTACTGCACCACACTGTCTCTCCTTTCAGGGAGAGTTGTGTGGCTCAGGGAAGGTTTTGTGAAAGAGCCACCTTCTGCAAGGTCCCTGAGTTGTTAAGGAATGGAAAGGGGTAGGGTGGGGAGAGCATTCTAGGAATTGGAGGTGGTTTATGCGAAGGCATTGAGGTTGAAGAGGGCAGTATGAGGTTGGTGAAGAGGTAGTCATACACTTTCCTGAAGCATACGGTACCTGAAGCAGGGTGGTATGAAATAAGATAGAGAAGGTGGGAAGCTGATTGTAGAGGACTTTGAATGCTGGACTACAGAGCTTGTATTTTAGAAGCAATGGTGAGTCACCAAAGTTTTTGAGTGGGTGATTTGTGTGATCAAATCTGTGCCTTAGAGATTTCTGATTCCTTTAGCATGGTTACAGAGAACTCATTATAGAGGGGGAGATAATGGAGGCAGCGAGGCAAGTTAAAAGGCTATTACAATCTTCCAGGCGATAGGTGAAAGGGTTGTTGCTAGAATTGCACCTGATGGGTTGATATTTTATCTCAGGTCCCAGGGAGAGACCCTACTAAAAATGTCATGTGCAGTGACTGGCAGTTTTTTTTTAAGCTTTGATTTTGGTAATAATAGTGCTAATAGCTATCATTTATAAGCACTTTAAGGTTTAAAAAGCACTTTACATATATTTACACATGTACATACCATTACACATTTCCACAACAATCCTATAAAGGAAGGTACTTTCATTATCCCATTTTACAGATGAGGAAACTAATAACCAAGTGGTGGTGGGGAAAGCACAATTTAAGATAACATTAGGATAAGTAAATGCTTTATAAATCTGTAAATTGGTTGGTACCAGTATGTTCACTCTTCTCAAATATATTAATAATAGTTAACATTTACATAGCACTTTAAGGTTTGCAGAGTGTTCTGAATTTGTCATATCATTTGATCTTCACATTAACCCTGTGATGAAAGTGCTATTTTTGTCCCCATTTTATAGATGAGGAAACTGAGACTGAAGGGGGAGGGGTGTTAAATGATTTGTCTAGGGTGACGCTGCTCATATATGTCTGAGGCAGGATTCAAACTCAGCTCATTCAGTTTCCACGTACAGCACTCTATACACTGTACCACCTAGCTGTTTCTATTTGAGTCAGTGTCTATCAGGGAGAAAGGAAAGAAGTGCTGTATTCATTTGCTGTTCCTTTTTCTAATTCAGAAGAAAGTAAAAACATAAGCCTAAAATCTGCAAGCACCCAAATTCTGCATAAAATATCTATGCTTCCCAGGAGTGGTCCCAAAGGAACCAAGGCACCATGGAGCCTGGAAGACCGGGGATAGCTGGGGCAGAAATAAAGATGAAAGTAGAGGAGAGAAATTCACTTCAGGGGGAGAATGCTATAGAGAAATAGGGGTAAGACATGGAACTCATCTTTTGGGAGACCAGATTATGTATGCTCAGGCCAAAACCCATGGATTGTCTAAAGTCTACAATGATTCCAAATTTACACAATCTGTATTTTATTATTTATTAATTTTTATTCATTATTTTATAATTTATTATTTTAGTGGCTCTACTTTCTTAATACTATTCTTTTGGTTCATTTTTATTTCCTGCTTTCCCCTTGTGTTGTGAATACTTTCCTACATAAATTTCTAAGAGAAAACAAAGAACATCCTATTTTTTTCCTAATTTAGAATAATTGTTAGAAAGCATATGGACGAGGGACTGAGGCTGTGATTTCATTGACGTAGTGAATTTCTAGAATACCCACTAGTGCTAATACCACTGAATAACTTCTAGTCTTAGAGAATTGCCAAGAGCACCAAGAGTTCACCTAGTCAGTATGTGCCATTAGCAAAACTTGAACCCAGAGCTCCCTGCTTCGGAAGCCAGCACTCTATATCTACTGGGCCACAGCTGCCTGCATATAGTTGAAGGAATCTTAGAAAACTTAAAAAAAATCTTCCAGTGGTTCCTCATTTTCTTCTTCTTGATGTTAACATAAATGGCTAGTTGCTGAATTTTATTTTGTCCTTATATAATTGCCCATCCGTTTATTTATAAATTACTTATCTTTATATCCATGCATTCATATATAATATATAATTCATATGAGACATTTGCAAATTTAAATAATCTACCTAAAACACTTTTAAAAAATAAAAAATAAGCTACTTGGCAAGACTAATGGATCTAGAATGAAATTCATATAAATGATTTTCATCATTTGACATAGAAATTTAATGGGTAAGTCTTGACCTTCAAGGACTTCTGTTTTCTCATCTGTAAAATTAGAGGGTTGGACTAGATGTTCTCTAAGGTCCCTTCCAGCTTTAGAACTATGATTCTATGATCCTAAGTCTATAGATGACAGTATTTTGTCTAAGAACTTATGGAATAATGGCACACACATCATTTTTCACAAGAGCAGACAATGGAATAGTTTTTATCACAGAAAGGAAAAAAAAAATCTTGGGAGATCTAGAGTCCAGTTAACTTAAACATTGATTGCTCCAACTTTTTTCCAGGGACACTGTTCTTTACTGAAGAGAGGTAGGAATCTTGAAGATTGGTGACATTTTCTAGTGCCTAGAATGGACACAGATGTGTGTCTGTTATTATGGGGGAAAATATCAGGCAAAAAGGGGCACGTGGAAATTATGTGGTGCTTGTGCATGTGGCTTGAGATAATCCAAGACACAGCATAGGAACCCTGTTCTCTACAATGTGAAGAGGAATCCCATCTCCCCCCTTGCCACACTCCAGACATGACGCTTGGTTTTCATTTACAGAATGTTGTGGAAAGCTTATCATGGAGGGTGCTTGACTGTGCTGTGTCAATATCTGCTCCTGCCTCTAGCTTATATTTCAAAAACAATGTAGAAAAACTGGAAAAGCTCCCGTAAAGGAAAATCGAATGAGGTAACTGGAAAATCAAATAAATATATGAAGGAATGAATGAAAGAAGAAATATTGTGAAGTCGTATTAAATAGAAGTGAAGTAGCAAGAAGCAGTAAGCTAAAGTAATTGGAGTTATTTAGCTTGAATGATGACTTAATGGTTTAAAATACGTGAACACACGTATGCTGAACTGGGAGAGTAGGTACCTGATTTCTAGTCCTCAGCCACTCTTTCAATGTCACTATAACTATGTTAGCAAGGTTTGGGATTTCAAGGAATGCCCTTAGAAGAGACACACCCATTTTAAGCTACTTACAGGATTTATTGGATGTTTTACAAACCTCATGTATGTACTTCGTGTACCACTTATGCTCATAAGTGTATATGGTATTATTTAGAAAGATACAGTAGGCACATGCATTGTTTGGTCTACATCGCTGCTACCTGATGACTTCCTGACTTGGTTTGAACTTTCCCTAGAGGAAACAGCATCTGCAAGTTGATTAGTGCTTTCTGAAGGCCGTCTCCATCCAGGTAGCCCGGAGATATTAGAGGCTATGTGGTTTTGTGTGGAGGTATCGAAAGGGAGCTGATGGTGCCACTTGTAAATGCACTGGCCTAGGGTAAGCAGATAAGGCTAAGTACATGAGCTGGTAGAATTCCTTTGAAGTCTAGGGCAGTACTCATGGATATTCATCAGTCACTCCCAGTTGTCTTTATCTGAATGTCTCCCTTCCTCCTGGGCTAAGGGGCTAATCTACTCAACCTCTATCATTGCACCCTTTGGGGTGTGCTGGTAAATGTTTAACAACCAGCTCTGGGGGGGGGGTGCTACACATGGTGCATTTTAAAGTTCAATCTGCATTTATTAACATTTTCTCCATCACTTTCTTAAATCTAGACAATCAGCAAAACAATAAATCGAGTCCTAATTGTTCATGCTGAAAATTGGCTCTTTCCAGCACATGGTCTTATTACAGTTGCAGCCACTGAGATTCCATCCAAGTACATAGCATAGTTTCTTCTTCTTTTTTTCGTGAGGGGAGAAGGCAGGGCAATCGGGGTTAGGTGACTTGACCAAGGTCACACAGCTAGTAAGAGTGTCAAGTGTCTGAGGCCGGATTTGAACTCAGGTCCTCCTGACTCCAGGGCCGGTGCTCTATTCACTGCACCACCTAACTGCCCCCAGCATAGTTTCTTACCTGAAATACTCACTCCTACAAAAAAGAAAATACCAAATCAAACCAGAATATAAAGTCAGATTAACGTAACCCCTCTCGCTATCTCCACCCTGTACCAGTAAGGCAATAAATAGAACATCAATAATAATTGTGAATATGCCTATGTAGTTCTATGTCACAAAGTATGAGAGACTCTCCATAAAGAAAGTAGAAGTACAATATTTATTCAGACACCAGAAAACCATATCCCGTAACCAAATGTTCAGCTCCCACAGCCAGTCAGCCCACTTTATCATAACAGCAAAGAACTAAAAACACCATATCACAACATGGAGCCTCACCATCCCCAAACCTCTCCAACCCCCTGCTGGGATCTTCCCCCAAACAAACTCACAGTACAGCTAAATCAGCCTGTTCAGTTCTGTCATGAGCACGGCCATTAGCAGTCATAACTGCTCCCTCTCTCTCTGTCAGGATTTCCTGTGACATTACTTCCTTTTCCTGTCAGGAAGCTCCTTCCACCACACCTAACTTAGGCTTCCTATGATGTAAGCAGGTCACATGGCCTATTAACGGGTGGGAAAGATCTTCAAATCTAAATTGTTACTACACACCCGCATACCCCTCTCATAGCCTGCTCTGGATTAGCTAATCTAAACATTTTTTTTTCAAAAACAAAAACTCCCCTTAAATTTAATTTCATAACCTAAGCATCTTGAACCATTACTGGATGAATTCTAAGATCTCCAAAATCAGGTCTGATGATCTTTAAACATTTAAATTCATGAGTAATGCTGGAGGAAGGCTATCTCCATTTCTTGAGGCCAGAAGAGAAAGAAATGAATTTGCATCATGGGATAAGAGATTTAGTTTAGACATAAAGAACTTTCTTTACATTTAGGATTTTAGGTTTTTAAGGGACCTTGAAGTATACCTAGAAACCTTTTTTATTATTGTTATTTTTTAAACAGATAAGGACACAGCCCCAGATTTGGGAAATGATGTGCCCAAGGAAACTCAGGTCACTTTTTAGTGCTGGTGACCAAAATTGAGTTCTTATACTTCTGCCATGATACTGTGATACAGCTAGACGTGTGCTGGAGTTAGCCCAAAAGGGCATAAGAGAGCTGATTGTTAAATTTTAAGCTTAAGTATTTATACCCCAGAGAACAGCAAATGCTACATATCAAGGCTTGATTGATAACTTTGTTGATTGTCTAGAAGATTTAAGAAAATGGTGGAGAAAATGTTAATAATGTAGTATGTCATTCAAACATTTTTTTTTTCCCAGAGATTTTTGTTTGTTAAACATTTACCATCACATCCCTGGATGCTAACCTCGTTCAAAGGAGAGAAATGCCTTAAGATAACTAGGTAGATTTACTCATGGTCTGTCTGCTAAATGATTTAACTGTCCATACCAGAAGTGAATCTAAAGTCACTTCCTAATATGATTTTTTGAACCACAGGGATCAGACTAGCTCTCAGGAACACAACATGTTTGGCTGGTCACGAACACAGCCCGACTATAACAGTGGTTATATAAATAAAGGGTTGCTGAAGATGATTATATGAGAGACACATAGCAATAGAATTGAAAAGGCCTTCACTCCATTCATTTATTCTCTCAGAGCCATAGGCTCTAAGAGAGTTATTTTCTTAGAGCATAAAGTATCGAATAGTAACTAATTTGCACCTGGTAGGAAAGGTTGACTAACCTGGGGCTCCTTACACAAATAAAAAAATCTGACCCCAAACCCAAACAAAGTAGAACTGAGAGAAGCATAGTTTAATGGATAAAGAAGCAGACTTGCAGTCAAGTATTACATTTTACACATACCTGCTGTATGACCTTGGGCAAGTCACTTATGTTTTTAGTACTCTCCTCTTTTTTCCTCCCCCACTCCCACCCCATTTTGATTTACATTTGTATAGGGGATTTACATAGCCGGTATTCCCCAGACTGATGGAATTACAGGTCCAGTCCCAAACCAAAAAGAAATAGAATTATTAAGCACTATCCTGTGGGGGCTGAATCCTTAGCTTTGTTTCATAATAAATTTGCATTCTTCCTACAAGAGCTAATATGACCTCAGTTAAATTCTAATCAATCCCAGTTTTGAAACGAAAGGATGCTTCCCAAAGGTTAAAAAATAGCAAAGTATTTAATTTAGTTTAAGGAATAAAATCCAGAAAAAGTCCTTTTAGAAAGGTTGCAAATATTAATGTTTTAAGTGTAATCTAAAAGAGTAATTTAAATTCCCCCCAGAACATTAGTTTCTTAAAGGACAAGTTGTGTAAGAAAAAACTAAAACTGTCTTCCTATTCAGGCTAATTCAATAAGAATTTTTAAAATTTATATTGTTTTTTTTTGTTTTTATATCATCTTCCTTTTCCAAATATTTTTTCTACACTTTCCCCTGTAGAGTGCTGTTCTCTGTAGCAAAGAATTTAAAAAAAAGGAGAAAAAATTAGTTCAGTAAAACTAATAAACACGCTAATAACCGTCTATTTATATATCCCATATCCCATTATATCCCATATCCCACTTCTTGAAAGAAGAGAAGGAGATGAATTTTCTCTTCTTTTGGGGATCAAATTTGGTCATTATAATTACATAGTCTTCAGTTTGAGTTTTGTTTTTAATAAACATTTGTTAAGCACCTACCATGTACCCAGACACAACATTAGGTGCTATAGTTGAGAAAAAGAAAGACATGTCACTCTTTTCAAGGCAAACAGCAAAATTTAGTACCCTGAGAATCTTGCTATATTTTTAGGCCAAAGAAAGCTTTTATGAAGTGTTGAATCTCTTTAGACAGATTGACATTTCTTAACCACATCAAACCAACTAAGAACTCAATCTCTACCAAGAGGATCTCCTCCTGGTTGTGAGATTTGGAATAGAGACTTATGGTCTCACCTGAAAATTTTATCGGAGATTGGGGTTTCCTGATAAGCAGTGGGTAGCTGGAAGTGAATCTACTGAATTAGTAGACTGGAAGAGCTTTTGAGGAGGAAAGTTAGTATTATTTGAAGAGCTATCTATTTTTGGAGGTTAAAAAAACATGCTAATGGTAAAAAGGTTATCATGTAAGCATTTCTATGACATTTCTAATTTTTACTTAGAATTCTCCCTAACACACTGCACAGGGCAGACAATAGCCTAGCAGTATGGTACAAGTAACTGAGGGCTGTGATGAGGATTCTAACCCTGAAAAGCTGAGAGGCAAGAAATCTGATTTTATTCTTGGCTCTGCCACCAACTCATCTGTGTGACCTTTGGGAAGTCACTCACACACATCACTCCATCGCCTACCTCCTGACATTATTACTGGCTGACCCCCATGCCTGGAACTCTCTCTCCCTATTTACCTCCTCTTCCAGGCTTCCTTCAAATCTCACTTAAAGTTCCATCCTCTAAGAAGACTTTTCCAGTCCTCCTTAAATTTTGAGCCTTCATTCTGAGATTATTTCTAGTTCTCCCTCCCTCCCGACCCCACCTTTCTCTCTCTCTCTCCCTCTCTCTGTGTATCTTTATCTTTCATTTGTTCATACATGTTTTCATATTTTCTCCCCCATTCGATTGTGAGCTCCCTGAGGCATGGACTCTCTTTTGCCCTTTTTTTGTATTCCCAAGGTTTACCATGGTGCATGGAACGCAGTGAGTGCTAATAACTGCTTGTTTGACAATCTTTATGGGCTTCACTGTTCTCTACTATAAAGTAAGAGAGCCATGACAGATATCCCTTTTAGCTTTAAGCCTTCTCTGTAAGTGCCATGCTATCAATTCATCTTGAGTAAAGTGAAGACCCAGGAGCCCGAGTTTGTCAGACTTAGGGCCTTGCAGCTAGAGGAGCCATGAGCTTGGTGTGAGACCTCTGAACGCTGACCTGCTACTGGCTAGGTCTTACCTCCTAATCTGTATAACATGACCAGAAAAAAAAGCCAACAGTCTCAAAGAGAAAATGTTTTCTTTCACTGAGAGAAAACAGGAAACATCAAGCGAGTAAAATAAAGTAACTCGAGTATATTGAGAGGAAAGTTTTGCTTTGGAAGGTAAGGAAATTTTGTTGCTTTCTGAGTGCAAGCAACATGAAATTGTTCCCTTTGTGAGACAAACTCTAATACTAGCCAAATCATATAAAAGAAGTGTTAGCAGTGAGGAAAGGGGAAAAGGGAGAAGGTAGGAGAGCCACATGTTTTAACATGAGATCAGACATAATCAGTAAATTAACGACCATCTTCAATTGAGCCCTTTCCAGCTTTGTAGCATCTGCTGGAGCTTGCTCTCCACTGGAATAGCCTTTGCAAACCCGACCAGCAATACATATGTGCCACAGTGAGACCTCAGAATAGTGTATGATACAGTGAAAATAGTTCTTGATTTGAAGCTAGAGGATTAGGGTTCTTTTTTTAAAATTTCCACATTAGTCATGTTGGAAAGAGGAATTAGAACCAAAGGGAAAAACCATGAGAAAGAACAAACAAAAAAGAGAAAATAGTATGCTTTGATCTGCATTCAAACTCCATAATTCTTTCTCTGGATGTGGATAGCATCTTCCATCATGAATCTTTTGGAACTTAGATCCTTGTGGTGCTGAGAAGAGTTAAGTCTATATCAAAGCTGGTCATCATATAATGTTGCTGTTACTATGTGCAATATTCTCCTAGTTCTACTCACTTCTCTCAGCATCAGTCCATGTAAGTCTTTCTAGGTTTTTCTGAAGTCCATCTACTCATCATTTCTTAGGGAACAATGGTAGTCCATTACATTCATAAACAACTTGTTCAGCCATTCCTGAATTGATAGGTATACCTTCAGTTTCTAGTTCTTGGCCACTACAAAAAGCTGCTATAAATAATTTTGTACATGTGGGTCCTTTTCCCATTTTTATGATCTCTTTGGGATACAGCCCTAGAAGTGGTATTGCCGGGTCAAAGGGCATAGTTCCGAATTGCTCTCTAGAATGATAGGATTGGTGTTCTAAAGCTGCTTTGCCGCTTACCACCTGTGTGACCTGGAGTGTGATATAATAGATGAAGTGTGGACTTGGAGTAAAGAAGGCTAAAATTTACTGTTGCGTAGAGTCACTTACCTTGAGTAAGTCACTTAAATTTTCTGGGCCTCAGTTTCTTCATTTATAAAATGAGGGGATGGACTAGATGAGAGGTGTTAAGTTTGCAGTCAACCTGTCAAGCTGCCCACAAAACTCTGTAGTGCAGCCAGAGTCAGATTAAAATATAATTGGGAAATATGAGAAATAAAAATACAATACAACATAAATAAGGTTCATGGTTTTCTAAGTCAATATGAAGTCCCTAGGGATTCTTATATATAGTTTAGTAGTTCTGTTTCTATTTGAGTTTGATGCCACTGGACTAGATTACCTCTAAAGTTCTTTCCATCTCTAATCAATGATCCTATGGTCTGCGACTTCTGGTTCTCTTGGAATTTGTTGTATCCAGATGAAGCCAATAGTAAGATTTTTTTTTCTAAATTAGTGATGTAGGAAGAAGTTTGAGATTGCATGAAGATCAGTTATAGTTGAACTGCAAGAACGGTAGAAATTTTCATCCAGTTGGTTATGGATATAGTAATGGTGTAAATTTTTCTTTTTATAGAATCATAGATTTAGAGCTAGAAGGAACCTTAGAAATCATATAATCCAATACTGCCATTTTATAGATAAGGAAAACTGAGATTCAGGATGAACGAATGATTTGCCCATGGTCATAGAGCTTGTAAGTATAAGAGATAAGATTGGAACCTGGGTTTTTCCTCATATCAAATGTATCTCTTTAAGCACCATACTACATTGCCTCTCAGTTCAGGTGCAGTTAGGTTCCCTGATTATAAGTGTAGGACTTTCCACTTGGAAATCATTTTAGTTCATTTTTCCCCTAAAAGATGTCAGATAACAACAGTTGCTAAATCATATTTTTCATTGAAAGATCAAAGTTCTGTTATATTATATATGTGCCTGGCCTAGAAGGAAAATTGAAATTGAACCCTGCCATTTTGGACAGATGTGATTCTGTTTAGATAACTGGCAATTTTAAAAAATGTGGAAATCACATTGAGAATCTTAGAAATAACATCTATAGTGGAAAAATTTTTAAAAGGTTGGTTGTAGTTATTAGAACCCCCTAGCAAATATTTTTGTAGTAAAGTATTTTGTTGCCTGCCAAATTTTCTGTTCCATGTTAAATGTAATTTGAATGTCTCTGCAGTGACAGAAATTTATCTAGAAGAAGAAAATAACCACAGACCAGTTGTCAACTATGATTGCATGACCTTAATTTTCATTACTTTACATTTTTATCTTTTATTGGAGGAGCAGCCTATCAATAGTGCCATGCAAACAGCATGATGTAATTAGGAATTAATCTGTGCAAGAATTGGCAGTCAAGTAGCATATGCTGCTGTCTGACACATTGCAAACAAGTTCTAATGGTAGAAAATTAGGTTGAACACTTTGCCTATACGAGTAATAAATTTCTCATTCCAGAAAGCCAAATGGAATGTTTAGAGTGAGATGTGACTACATTACACGTTAGAAAATGGACAGAGTTTACTTAAATTTAGAAAGAGGACCTGGCCATAGAAAAAGAAATATGGATCAAATTATCAATTCAATTTTGAATTCAAATCCTTTAAACGCAGGGGTGGTACTGCTCCCCCTCCCAACACAGGAACACAAAATGTATTGCGAATACTCTTGACCCTTAGTTAACAGAACGATACGATCTTAGAATATCAGTGTTAGAAGGGGGTTAGGAGGCAATCTAGTCCAATTTGTTCCTGAACAAGAATTGTTTCTACAACAAAACTGCCCATGAGGGAGAACCTGCTGCCTCTTAAGCAGCCTATTTGGTTATTTTTGTCCTCCAGCCAGGTATTGTATGCTGGGCATTTATGGTCAGCTTATATTAGGAGCCCAGAGAATCTAGTTGGAGATTAATACTCCTTGGTATCATAGATGTGTATTATTTCATTTTAGGGAGTCTAGACCTGTGATTTAATTACTATGGGAGAACTCCTGGATGTTGAAACTCTGCCATAGTGGTAGATGAACAATTCCTTGGTAGACTGCATTCTATTTTGCTTGTTGACAACTCCTAGACAGGGTCTTATTCCATAGGTGCTCAAAAAATTGTTTGTTGAATGAATTAGTATTGATGTAAAGAATGTTTATGGGTTTGACAAAGGTTCATTAAGGAGAAAATGACAGAGGATTATGAATTATGATTTATTTTAGAATTTTTATCTGGAACCTGAGATTGGGAGCCAAGACTTAGGAAACTGGATTTGAGTTCTAAAGATCTTTGATATCTCTTAACTGTGATTTCTAGTCTTGGAAAATTGCCTGCAGTACTGAGGAGTTAAGTGACTTGCCCATGGTCACATAGACAGTATGTGTGAGAGGCAGGGTTTGGACTCAAAGTTTTCCTTTCTCCAAGTCCCTATATTCATTTTTCCATGTTTCCTTCCTCTTGCCTTATTTCAGATCTCAGGCAAAAGTTGAACAAGTTTCCATCAGTTAGTATTGAGTGAATTTTAGAAAGGATTCGGGAATCAGGTTTTAAAAAATGATTCTTGCATACATTGGAAAGGGATTTGGCACAATTAGATAAATATTAAGTGCCCACTATGGGCGAGATACTAGGGAGACAAAGGTGAAAATTTTTTTAATCTCTACTCCACTTGGGAAGTGTTAAACATGCTGCCTGGTGGTTGCATGCTGCCCAGAGCAATCTGAAGAGTGGCCTGAACCAGATAAAAATGTAGTTCCTATGTGATTTTAATATTTTGATGTAGTAATAAAAATATGAACAGGTGTGGTTTTCTAAGTCAATATGTGGCCCACAGGGATCATTATATATGGTTTAGTGACCTGTATTTCTATTTGAGTTTGACAGCACTGCTCTACCTCACTTTATACTTGTAGACCCCACCTTTCTATTAGGTGTTTCTTATTTCTAGAGGTTGTTTCATTGTTTTTTAACTAGGAATGTTTAGTAGTTTGGTTTATGTCAGCATTATGGTTCTGTGACTTCATTTATGAATAAGATTGGCAGTCTGTTTTTGTGATGATTTTTCAAGTGGTTTGTGTTTCACTTTGAATACATTACTTAATCTGTTGACCTTTTAAAATGTTCACAAATGGAGAGCAATCGATGCACTTATATGTGAGGAGTCGTTTCCTATAATGACACTTTTTTTTCCATATTGCCCATCTAGTCTCTGTCCTGGCAGAAGCCTGTGGAATTATTTCCATAATTCCCATCTTATTTCAGAAGACTGTGCCCCAGCTCTACTTACTGGATGAACTTGAGAATCCCTTGGTGATTCTAAGTTATGTGGTACACTTGTGCCATGATATATATTCTCCTCCTTTACTATTTGCATTATTAGAAGCCCTTCACAACCTACCTTTCCAGAGTTCTTACACTTTACTCCCTTCCACCTACTCTTCGCTACTGAGACACTAGCCTTTTGGATCTGCCTCACACAATCCCTTATACTCTATTTCCAACTCTGTGCCTTTTCACTGGCTATCCTGCTATCTGGAATGCTCTCCCTCCTCACTTCCTGGCATCCTTCCTTTAAGACTCAGCTAAACTCATGCCTTTCCTGTACGCTCTACTTCCCTCCTTACTGCTAGTGCCTTCCTTCTGACATTATCTCCAATTTCCACTGCACATATCTTGTATGCTTATGTTGTGGTTTAGTCATTTTTCAGTTGTGTCTGACTCTTTGTGACCCCATTTGGGGTTTTCTTGGCAAAGATCCTGGAGTAATTTGCCATTTCCTATTCCAGCTCAATTTACAGATGAGGAAACTGAGGCAAACAGAGTTAAATGACTTGCCCAGGGTCACACAGCTAGTAAATGTCCAAGGCCAGATTTGAACTCACAAAGATGGGTCTTTCTGACCCCAGGCCTGGTACTCTATCCACTGTTAGACAACTAACTGTTAGATAACTACCCAAGTTGTTTGCTTGTTGTCTCCTCCATTAATTAGACTGTAATTTCTTGAAGTCAGGGATTGCTTTTTGACTTTCTTTGTGTCTCCAGTGCTTGGCACAGTGCCTAGTATATGGTAAGTAAGCCAATCACTAAACATTTATTAAGTACCTGCTATGTGTCAGGCACTGTGCTAGGTGCTGGCGATACAAGCAAAAGACAGTCACTGCTCTCAAGGAACTTACTATCTAATTAGGGAAACAATAGGCAAACGAATCTATACAAAGTAAATACAAATATTTACAAAATCTTTGCAAAGTATATAATGACTTAATAAATGCTTGTTGAGTGACAGAAATGCTCTAGTGTGTGGCTAATATAGGGGAACTTCATAAATCATTTCTTGATTGAGTTGTTGAATGTCTTGTACGGTTAATAACAATTATAAATGACTTAAATATGTGTATTTGGAACTGAGATGCCACAAGAGAGTTTGGGCCGGAGAGAGGGATATTGTTGAATGCTTTTTTAATTTTTTACTCTTTCATGGAGAGTTCTCTCTACTAGAAATGTCTCACTCCCACCCCCACCTCATCTTCGTTTGCTAATATTCTACTCCTCCCAAATCAAGTATCTTCAAACTTTCCCTCATCCTCCAAGCTAATACTGAACTTTTCCTCTTTTAAATTACCTCAGCACTTTGCATTCTACCTCTGGTGCTGGTCGTTGGAATCCATAACTTCTCTCCCTGGTAGACTGAATTCTCTTCCTTCCGTTCTAGCTCAGACAATACTGACAGCCTAACCTCTGTGTAGATAATTTTACCTGTGCAGCTTACTACAGGCTGCTAGGGGATAAAGCACTGGATCGATAGTTAGGAAGACCTGAATTAAAATCCTCCTTCAGATACTTGCTGTTGTGTTACCCTGGAAAAGTCACTTAATCTCTGATTTAGTTTCTTCAGCAGTAAAATGGGATTAGTAATAGCACCTACCTCCCAGTGTTATAAGGATAAAATGAGTTAACATTTGTAAATCTTTATTGCCCCCCTCACATCTTAAAGTAGTATACAATGCTCTCTGTTATTAATTATTATTATTATTATTACCATCTGTGTGACCTTGGGCAAGATATCTAACCTCCCTGGCCTCAGTTTCCTCCTTTGTAAAATCATGTGGTTGGTCTAGATGGCCTCTGAGGTCCCTTCCAACTCTAGATCCATGATCCTATTTACAACGTGTGATATATAATCTCTTTACAATTAGTCCCTTTTCCTCCCTGATCTCAGTTTCTTCACCTATAAAATTAGATAGCTTCTGAGATACCTTTCAGTTCTATGATCTTTTGAATTAATATTGAAGTGAATAATGTTTGATGCATTCAAATAGGTAATATATAATATAAAAAGATCACGAATTGGGGTATTAGAATGTTTTTATTGGGTCTGGGTCTCAGATCTAAGATTCAAGATATAAACTATGAGGTTTAAAGCGTTTGGATCTCATGCTGACCCCACATATGCGATGAAGTTTAATGGAACCAGTTTTCATACAGGATTAAGGACAAGGTCAACTTAGAGAATAAAATATAGCCTATCTCAAAACAGTAAATTAAAGCTTTTTCAGTGGCTATGGAGAAGTAGATACAAGCTCAAGGATTAATCAGCATAATGATTTTTGACTGTATAAAATATCCATTAGGCTTTCAAATGGATACAATCCTGTATTACAGTAAAGCCAGAGACCCCAATCTAGAGAGAAAGACTTTCAGTCTTGTGCCAGAGTAATGTAATGGAAAAAGCATTGCACTTGGAGGAGTGATAGGCTTGAAGTTCAAATTTAGCTTCTGACCTGTGTGACTTTGGGCAAGTCACTTGAACATTTTTGGGCCTCAGTTTCCTCATTCATAAAATGAGGGGGTTGGATTCAATGACCATTAAGGTCCCTTCTCACATCAGTTCTGTGATCCTGTGTGTGTAATAACATAATCAGCTATGTGCAAAAGGCCAATAGAGAGCAAGATAATTTGTGAAAACCTTCATTGAAAAAGGAGGGGGATAGGAAGAATGATGTTCTTGATTTGGTGAACTCTTGCACATAGGAAGGGAGAGAAAGAAGTGTAAAGTGCCAAAGCATATTAGTTTACTTCTTGACACTTCTTTACCATGGTACTACTATGAATCAGAGAAAGAGAAATCATGGAATCATAGATCCAAAGCTTGAAGGGATTTCGGAGACCATTATTCCAATTCCTTCATTTTAGAAATTCTCTCATAATTCTTTCCATGTTCTGTCCATGCTTTTTCCATGATACCAGGTTGCTTTTATAGTGTCTTAAAGTTGGAAAGAACCTTAGAGAGCATTTAATCCAGCGCTGACCAACCTATACTTCCTGGAGAGCTTTAGAGGGAAGAAGTCAGAGAACCCATGCTCTCAGCAAATATCACCATTTTGATCTTTCATTAGTTCCAACCAAATATAACAGTTCATTGACATGATCAAATATGCCTTCTGTAGAATGAATAAATACTGTATCTCACACATATATATTTTGGAAATCATATAAGTATGTGATTAGAAAATACATATTCATTTAAAAACACTAAGTTCATAGTAGCTTCTTGGTCCCATATTTTCGCAATCAAAAGTCATAAATAGTAACTACTATCATGTGGCAGACCTTGACACTTTTGGATATTTAAAAAGGAGTTATCATACACAACAAGTTGAGGAATAACTGAACTAATCCATCTTCATCACTTTGTAGATGAAAAACTGAGGTCCAAAGAGATAGAATGGCCATCAATACTCTTACATAGCCAGAACAAAAACCCAAAGAGGAACAGGAATTCTGTAGCAAATGAGTTTCTCTTCATTTACCTCTGGGCTTCTTGAATAGCATTTCAGCTATCATAGCAATGATTTCTTGACAGTACTCTGCTTGTTAACAAGAAGTTTAAGATAAACTTTATAATTTGCATTTTTAAAGCTTACAAAAAATGGTCTTGAGCAATAATTATATATATAAAGGATTTGAATAGTTCTGAATTGTAGGCATCTATCTAGCTATTCATTAAGCAAATATTTATTGAAGACTAGCTGCTAGACACACTTCATATATCAATATAAGTAAGACAGCCCTTAATCTCAAAGACTGAATTATATTTTATGAACCCATGTGTATTTATTAAGTTATTATAGCAAATAAGAGCAATGTTGCATTATATGCATTGGACATTAAAAAAGACTTTATTGGTACATTTAAAACATGCATGCACACACACATGCATGGGCATATACACAAACACAGACAGACAGACAGACATGCCTATTAACTTCCTCATATACTTCCCTAACCGTAGAATGAGGTGAGGGACAAAGAGAACAGTTAACCAAAACAAATGAATACAATAACCATATCTAACAGCATATGCAATATTCCACATCCAGATTTCTCTATCTCGAGGGAATTTATGCTTTGGCTCCTTTAGCAATTTTGTCAGAGATGAGAGTACACAAGTACATGTAATAAAAGACATGATGCTATAAGAGTGGTATAAACTGACTATTGTAGAAGAAGTGGGATCATTTTCAACTGGGAGTGATCAGAGAGAGCTTCCTAGGGGAACTGGAATTTAAGATGAGCCTTGAAGGATGAGTAGGATTTTGATAATGGGAATTGGGGTATGCAGTCGGAAGTATTTTGGGTGGCAATTCTGTCAATGGTGGAATTAGGATGTTGGAAGGCCTGTTCAGAGAATGGTCTTTATTATATTTTGGCTATAGCATAAGGCCACATGTAAGTTTAGGGTCATTAAAAACACTATAGAGTTTCTCAGATGCAATCCAACCCACTTCCCTCCTCCTGTCCACTTCTGGAGCTGGTTTATTGTCCATCTGTATTGTCTATCTAATTGTAGGGAGAGGGAGAAGGTATAGAGAGACAGCATTAAATGTAGAATTCCTAAAAAGTAGCAATTTAACTGCTGAAAATTTTAACAGACTCAATATTTTTTTTAACTATAATGCTCTAAGATTTATTTTTTTATTTATTTAACATATTTAGTTTTCAGCATTGATTTTCACAAGAGTTTGAATTACAAATTTTCTCCCCATTTCTAGCCTCCCCCCCACTCCAAGATAGCGTATATTCTGGTTGCCCTGTTCCCCAGTCAGCGCTCCCCTCTGTCACCCCACTCCCCTCCCATCCCCTTTTCCCTTCCTTTCTTGTAGGGCAAGATAAATTTCTATGCCCCATTGTCTGTGTATCTTATTTTCTAGTGGCATGCAAAAACATTTTTGTTTGTTTTTGAACAGCTGTTTTTAAAACTTTGAGTTCCAAATTCTCTCCCCTCTTCCCTTCCCACCCACCCTCCCTAAGAAGTCAAGCAATTCAACATAGGCCACATGTGTATCATTATGTATAACCCTTCCACAATACTCATGTTGTGAAAGACTAACTACATTTTGCTCCTTCCCAACCCATTCCCCTTTATTGAATTTTCTCGCTTGACCCTATCCCCTTTCCGAAGTGTTTGTTTTTGATTACCTCCATTCCCATCTGCCCTCCCCTCCATCATCCCCCCCATTTTTTTAATCTTCTTCCCTCTTCTTTCCTGTGGGGTAAGATTCCCAATTGGGTATATATGGTATTCCCTCCTTAGGCCAAATCTGATGAGAGCAATGTTCACTGATTCCCCCCTCATCCGCCCTCTCGCCTCCTCCCACAGAACTGCTTCCTCTTGCCACCTTTATGCGAGATATTCCACCCGATTCTATCTCTCCTTATCTCCCTCTCTCAGTATGTTCCTCTCTCATCCCTTAGTTTGATTTTATTTCTTTTAGATATCTTCTCTTCATCTTCAACTCACCCTGTGTCCTCTCTCTCTCTCTCTCTTTCTTTCTCTCTCTCTCTCTGTCTCTCTCTCTATATATATAGATAGATAGATAGATATATACATACATACACATTCACCTATATATATTTTTATATATATATATATACACATAAACATATATGTATGCATATTCCCTTCAGCTACCCTAATACTGAGGTCTCATGAATCATACACATCATCTTTCCATGTAGGAATGTCAACAAAACAGTTCACCTTTAGTAAGTCCCTTGCAGTTTCTTTTTCTTGTTCTTTTTCTTGATTACCTTTTCATGCTTCTCTTGATTCTTGTGTTTGAAAGTCAAATTTTCTATTCAGTTCTGGTCTTTTCACTGAGAAAGCTTGAAAGTCATCTATTTTATTGAAAATCCATATTTTGCCTTGGAACATGATACTCAGTTTTGCTGGGTAGGTGATTCTAGGTTTTAATCCTAGCTCCATTGACCTCCGGAATATCGTATGCCAAGCCCTTCGATCTCTTAATGTAGAAGCTGCCAGATCTTGGGTTATTCTGATTGGGTTTCCACAATACTCAAATTGTTTCTTTCTGGCTGCTTGCAGTACTTTCTCCTTGATCTGGGAGCTCTGGAATTTGGCAACAATATTCCTGGGAGATTTCTTTTTGGGATCTATTTGAGGAGGTGATCAATGGATTCTTTCAATTTCTATTTTGCCCTGTGGCTCTAGAATATCAGGGCAGTTTTCCTTGCTAATTTCTTGAAAGATGATATCTAGGCTCTTTTTTTGATCATGGCTTTCAGGTAGTCCAATAATTTTTAAATTATCTCTCCTGGATCTATTTTCCAGGTCAGTGGTTTTTCCAATGAGATATTTCACATTGTCTTCCATTTTTTCATTCCTTTGGTTCTGTTTTATAATATCTTGATTTCTCATAAAGTCACTAGCTTCCACTTGCTCCAATCTAATTTTTAAAGTAGTATTTTCTTCAGTGGTCTTTTGGACCTCCTTTTCCATTTGTCTAATTCTGCCTTTCAGGGCATTCTTCTCCTCATTGGCTTTTTGGAGCTCTTTTGCCATTTGAGTTCATCTATTTTTTAGGGTGTTATTTTCTTCAGTATTTTTTGGGGTCTCCTTTAGCATGTCACTGACTTGTTTTTCATGGTTTTCTCGCATCCTTCTCATTTCTCTTCCCAATTTTTCATCTACTTCTCTAACTTGCTTTTCCAAATCCTTTTTGAGCTCTTCCATGGCCTGGGACCAGTTCATGTTTTTCTTGGAGGCTTTTGGTGTAGGCTCTTGCACTTTGTTGACTTCTTTAGGCTGTATGTTTTGGTCTTCTTTGTCAGCAAAGAAAGAATGCAAAGTCTGAGAGTGAATCTGGGTGCGTTTTCGCTGCCTGGCCATATTCCCAGCCAACTAACTTGACCTTTGAGTTTTTCAGTGGGGTATGACTGCTTGTAAACTAGAGAGTTCTATGTTCCACGTTTGAGGGGGAGGTGCCAGCTCTGCCACACCAGCACTCCTCCTTCCCCAAGAACCCCCAACCTGGACTGGGCTTAGATCTGTGGCAGGCTGTGCACTCCTCCTCTGATCTGCCACTTAATTCCTCCCACCAGGTGGGCCTGGAGCCGGAAGCAACTGCAGCTGTAGCTGTCCCACCTCCACTCCCCCAGGGGCTGGAAGCTGAACCTCGAACTCCTTCCACTCCTGCAACTTTTCCCACTAACCTTCTCAGCAGTCTTTGGTGTTTGTGGGTTGAGAAGCCTGGTAACTGCCACAGCTCACTGATTGAGGGCGCTAGGGCATGCTCTGCCTGGTTGCTGGTCTTGTTGGTCCACGCCGCTCAGGCTGGGCTCTGCTCCACTCCATTCCCAGCTCCCAGCTCCCTGCTCCATGTGGGATAGACCTCACCCAGAGACCATCCAGGCTGTCCTGGACTGGAGCCCTGCTTCCCTCTGCTGTTTTGTGGGTTCTGCCGTTCTAGAATTGGTTCAGAGCCATTTTTTATAGGTTTTTGGAGGGACTCGGTACGGAGCTCACGCTAGTCCCTGCTTTCCAGCTGCCGTCTTGGCTCTGCCCCTAACAGACTCAATATTAAGTGAGCATAAAGCACCAAAATAGCATTTCTATAACAATTCTGCCTTAAGTAAACTGCATTAGACATCAGTCTTAGGGAAAAGTGTCGATTTGATACCAAGGTGATGTCTACATAAAAATAAATGTGTAGAACATATATTTGAGAGGGAAAATCATGACAGTTGTAGAAAACTGTGCAAGCTTGATCTTCAAGGTCATGAACCAAGAAATGGAGAACTGAAGCTCCATTTAAACAATTAAGGAGAAAATAAACTCTTTTTTTAGGGAAAAGAGGATGACCTTATAAAATGAACTTGAACAAATCTTGTGTAGTTGTTCTCTAAACTGGTTACTTCTCTTTTTTGCTATCTGGTTGTCCACGTGGATAAAGCCCCTAAGTTTTCATAAATATGTACTACATATATACATGTGTTTGTGCATACATCTCTGTTTATATCATATATTCTTATATGCCTGCATGTTACACATGTGCTATATTTTAAATTTAAAATTTCAGAGTAGTTGATTTAATAATAATAACAACTAGCATTTCTCTTGCATTTAAGACTTACAAAATGTTTCACAAATATTATTCCATTTGATCCTCACAATAACCCTAGGTGGTAGGTCCTATTATTATTCCATTTTATAGAGAAAGAAACTGAGACTGACAAAGACTGAGTGGCTCAGACTCATCCAGGGTAATGTAGCTTAGCTAATAAGTATCTGAGGCTGGATTCAGGTCTTCCTGAGTTCAGGTCCAGTGCTCTACCCTTTATGCCATTATTAATTTATTTAGATACTTTAAGGACCCAGGATTTTTCATCCACCAATGAAAATGGAAACTACCACACATTAGAAGAGTATTGCAGTTGTAGGGGGAAAAAAATCACTTGGTGGCCAACCTTTTGGTGACAAAACTTTCCAAACGTGGTTAGCAGCATTCTTGGGAGGCAAACATTATCATAAAGAAAATGATTTTTATTTAATGTCTTTATGCTCATGACTCTCTATTACAAATGCACTTAAACATTTTTGTGCTTCCCAAAATGATTAAATAGCAACAAGCTTTTTGCATAGCACCCAATAATTATTGATTTGATTGTGAATTGTGATGATAAACAATATGACATTGCTTCAACATTAACTTATCCACACAGTTTTAGAAATACATTATGCATTAAATTTAAGTAAAGAAAAAATTATGTAATTAGTGCGATAAATGCTTTTAAGCTTATTTTTCTCGGTGAACATATTGATTCATTGAATAATTTTGTCAAAATTTCAAAATGTGTGCCTCTTTAATAAAATCAATGAGAAGCACCTATTATATTCAAACCATGTGTTCAGGCTAAAAGGTAATGTGACACTGGATTTCATGAATCCAGCCTAGGAACTATAATATCCTTCTGTGCCATGCAAGGGCTTAGATGCCTCTATACAATATTAAGCTGTCTACGGAGGATCAAATTGACTTTGCTGGTCTGGGTTACTGTGTAGAGCTTGTTATCCAATTTAGCTCCCTTACTTCTCTTGCAGAGCATCCTAGTAAAGAGAAGTAAGATAGACACCCTTTTGATTTTATTTTATCACTTTTCAGTGATATGGCTATGGATGTGGTTGAGATTTACAGGAAGAAATAGATAATAAGATCCAAGAATAGAATGAGGACAGAAGAGAATTGTAGAGTTGACCTAGCTATTAAAGAGAACATATTTCTCTATTGGCTTAGAGAAGGACAATTGCTTCTTATGTCATGTGATGTCTGTCTTTGGAGGCCTTAAAACTTCCTGGAATATAACTCGGATAACACAAGGAACAATGCTTAATAAAGCTCTTAAGGGAGCGAGACTGGAGATTTTCATCTCTTCCAGTAACCCAGGGATAAATGGTATCATTTTCTTCATCTGTGCACAGTCTACCATAGGTGTAAACTTTAATTGACATTTGTTCTTTGTAAATTGCATTCAGTGTGTGGTGGAAAACCTTCATATAATAATCAGTTTAGAAACAGAGTGAATTTGAACGCAGGGTCACAGATCAAGAATAAAACTTTAATTCATGCTTTTATGAGAGCTGGCTTAGATTACTTTAATTCCCTGCCTGTAGGTCTCATTCATCCCTCCCAGTTGGAAAAAAGAAAAGGGTAGCATGTTCATGTCCACGACCACAGTGGTTTTTTAAGTATGCAGAGTCTGCTCGACAAATGTGTCTACTTGGAGATTTTGGTCCTGGCTGCCAGTTAGGAACCGGATTGATTGTAAGAGGTCCTGGTGATCTGTTTTGTGAAACACTGCATGAATCAAAATGAGTTTTAGGTTCCCTATTGTCCCAGCCCAATTTTGTTCTACTGTAAAAATGTTGGGCTTTCATTTGTTCAGAGCTACCATTATAAATCACCAAGCCCCATAGCATTTTTTTCATGCAACTTTGAATTGTGTTTTGTCAGTGGAGAGTCAGAATATCAGTCCTGTCATTGACTTCAGGTCAAGGCTAAAGTGGCTTGTTTAATTTGCTTTCTTTCAGTATCAGCTCTCTCTTTCTCAGGGTGTAACTTAAGCAGCTTTTCTGGACTTCTTTTTTAAACTACATCAGAGCCTCAACATTTCATTATCCAGATGCTAAATGCTAACTGCTAAATTTAGATACAAACCCCAATTTTAAGTAGCTGCATCTCATAAAAAAGGTTCTGTAGATGATATAGACTTTGAGGATATAATGTATGTATATATGTATATAGATACATTATCTGTTAATATACTCTTTCTGTGTATGTGTGCATATATACATTGATATATACATACACATGTATATATACATTCTTAAATTGTTGCAGATACTTTAATAGGATTCATGCATTAATTTTTTTCTAAATCATTTTTTAGAATTAATAAATTTTATTTATTTTATATGTATTGTCATTATAAGTGTAACTTTCACAGTAGAACCTAGGAATAGTAATGATAATAACAATAACAATAATTTATACTTAGAGAGTGCCTTAAGGTTTATATAACATTCTCCTCACAACTCTGTGCCATAGATAGTATATGTTTTATTATCCTCCTTTTAACAGATGAAGCTATGCAAAGCTAGGATAAATTATTTTTCAATAATCTTGGAACTAATAATTGTAAGAAGTGAGATTTGAACCTAGGTCTTCTGACTCCAAGGCCATATTTAAACAAACAGCAAAAAAAAAGAAATTTTATAGATAATGCCTTTTATTTTTCTAATTTTTGTATATATAGAATATTGATGTGATAAGATGATATTTAATTAATAGAATATCTTATATTTACTTGTACAATACAGCTTTCAAAGTATTTTCACATGCATCATCTCTTTGGATCATCATGACAATCATGTGAGATATGTTGGCAGATATTAATAACCCTATTGTTTTTGCCAGTGAAAAAATTTATGATTCCATCAGAATGGTGGAATATCCTGTTTAATCATACAACCAGTAAGTGATACAGCTGGGATTAGAATCCAGAACTTCTGACTCCTAGTTCCATGCCCTATCCACTATATCATAGTGTCTTCCAACTTCAGTCTTAGCTCAAAAGCAAGTGCAGTGAGATGCATTAAATATGCAACAAATATGAATTTTTCATCTCTAAACTGAAATATTGGGTACAGTCTTTATTTGATTTTGGAGTTAAGTTGCATAATTCCATTTCCTTTTGTACTTCCTTCTCCCTATCCTCTTTCAAAATATTTCTTTCACTTTTTCATGTATTGTAATGAGAATTTATATTCCATCTAAATGCACATGCTGGACAGATATTTTATCCTATGTGGTTATTCTCTCCCTTTTCATGTTGGCACTGCTGGCATTTGTTAGACTTCAAAGACCATTAAATATCTGTAATACCCTTTTCAAGGGACAGATTATGCTATTAGTGACTGACATTTAACCTACCCTTAGTCATACTGGACATTTAGCATTCCTTGGTTATGCAGTTCCAGGGCATGAAATTTATTATTCATAGCAAGTACAATATTTGGTGATTATGTTCAGTATTTCATTTGGGGCATAGCTTTCCTTCTTTGTAGGAAGTTGGGTTAATAGCTGACATCTAACCTTTCTTTTACTTAGCTTGAAAATGTCATTCTCAGCTTTATTCTTATTAAGTAAATAGTTGCAGAAATAGACCCATAGTAGTGAAGTTAACCCTGTCTGCATAAGGGGAACGTAGCAAAGAAAGCTTGTAATTATATTCAATTCATTTCAATTCAATCAACATTTCTTAAATTTATTATGTGCTGGATTTGAGATAAGATGAAACACCGCCCTCATGTAGCTTACAGTCTAATAGCAAGAGATGACATGTATTTTTTTGTTATTGTTCTTGATTAGTTGTATCAGACTGTTCATGACCCCATCTGGGTTTTCTTGGAAAGATACTGGAGTGGTTTTCCATTTCCTTCTCTAGCTCATTTTATAGCTGAGGAAACTGAGACAAACAGAGGTAAGAGACTTGCCCAGGGTCACACATCTTGTAAGTGTCTGAGGTTGGATTTGAATTCAAGTCTTCCTTACTCCAGGCCCAACACTTTATTTACGATGCCACCTAGCTGACCCAATGATGACATGTATAGTAGTAATATACATTTTAATTGTGGTTATTGTGGTCCATATTCAGGAAAACAGTGAAATAGTATATACTTTTAGGCATCCAGTTCACAATATCACAGAAGAAAGTTTTATTAAAAGAAGGAAATGGAAATAAGGCAGAAACTCATGAATGAACCACCTTTAGTCCTAAAGATATATGCATAAATCTTTCAAGCTGAATAGTTCCAAATATGAGAGCAGTTCCTTCTGACAGTTGTGGTAGCTCAAATATGAAATGACTGAGGATACAAAGGTTTGAGCTTCCTAGCATTTGGATTTATTAAGCAATGCATGTCAATTACCTAACAAATCGGGACCAAGTCCCTTCCTCAGTTCAGAGCAGGGGGAGACAGAGTTTTATACATAAAAACAACTAATAAATAAGACCAATTAATTAAAAGCAAACAAGACAACATTAGGTAATCTGATTTCCAACTGGATGAAAGTTCAGGGAGTTTCTAAGTTGGGAGGGGGAGATTGAACAATTGCAATTCCCTGAAATCAGAAAGAGAGGTGTCCCATTCCCTCAGAGTGTCTGTAAACAATCAAAGGAACATGGAAACAATAACTGATTGATCAGTATGGGGCCACTTTTCAGATAAGACATATGTGTTTCTTGAGTTGTATAATTATGAGAAAATTTCTTGCATCAGTCTTTGCATCTGACTGGATTTCTAGTCAGCATAACTTAGGCCCTTAATTAAAGGTCTCTAAAGAGCAGGTGGGGTGGTCTATTTTCCCAGGCATGCAGGGCTAGGTTCAAACAATGCAATACAGTTTTCTTCTTATTTCCACAACTGAATAAAGTGTGCTGGCAGGACAGAAATTGGACTATATCCATAACTGAATAGAAAGGGAACTGAGCAAGCTCCAGAATTGAGTCACAAGATGGAGTCAGTGTAGGTTTATCCAATTCCTACCATTAACTACTTGCAGCTCCTATCCCTTCAGTTCCCCCAATTTCCTCACAGTGTACTACTCCCTCAAAATATATTCTGTGCAGGTTCGTTGGTCCTTGCTACTCAAAGCAGATAGGATAGGTACAGTTCTCTATTTGCCTCTTCCTCATTTCTGCTTCGTAATATTCCTCATGGCTCCACAAGACATCCACATAGTCTTCCAGTTTTTCATACTGGGTGAGAGTGAGGATCTATATCTCATCTTTTTTTAAAATCTTGTTTAATATTTTATTTTCTCCCTATTACATGTAAAAACATTTTTAACATTCCTTTTTTTCAAAATTTGAGCCCTAAATTTTCTCCTTTCCTTACCTCCTCCACCCTCATTGAGAAGGCAGTCAATTTGGCATCGGTTATAAATGTGTAGTCATGCAAAATACATTTCCATTTAAGTCATTCTTTGACAGAAAACACAGACAAAAAAAAACCCAGAAAGAAAGTAAAGAAAAAGTATCTTTTATCTCTATTCAGGCTCTACCAGTTCTTCCTCTGGAGATGGACAGCACCTTTCATCATAAGTCCTACAGAATTGTCTTAGATCATTGTATTGCTGAGAATAGCCAAGTTATATCATACACTTTTCCTGTTACTATGTATGATGTTTTCCTGGTTCTGCTCATTGCTCTTTGCATCAGTTCATATAAGTCTTTCCATGGTTTTCTGAGATCATCCTGCTCATCATTTCTTAAAGCACAGTAACCATCACACTCATACACAACAACTTGTTCAGCCATTTCCCAATTGATGGTCTTCCCCTCAACTTCCAATTCTTTGCCAGTACTAAAAAAGCTGTTATAAATAGTTTTGTCCCCTTAGGTCCTTTTCCTTTTTCTTTCTTTATCTCTCTGGGATATAGACCTAGTAGTGGTATTTCTTGGACCAAGGGTATGCATGGTTTTATGGCCCTTTGGCCATAGTTCCAAATTGCTCTCCAGAATGTTTGAATCAGTATACAACTTCATTAATAGTACATTAGTGTTTTAATTTTCCCACATCACCTCCAACATTTGTCATTTTCCTTTTCTGTCATATTAGCCAATCTTACAGGAGTGAGGTAGTAGCTCAGAATTGTTTTAATTTGCATTTTGTTCATTAATAGTGATTTAGAGCATTTTTTCATATGACTGCAGATAGCTGTCTAAAAACTGGCTGTTCATATCCCTGGATGATTTTTCAATTGAGGAATGTCTCTTATTTCTATAAATTTGACTCAATTTTCCGTATGTTTGGGAAATGAACTCTTTATCAGAGAAACTCACTGTAAGATTTTTTTTCACAGTAATGATTACCAACTATGTATTTCCCTCCCTCCTATTTTCCCCCTGTTTATCCTACTTTCTCCTTTTACCCTGTCCATTCTCAAAAATGTTTTGCTTCTGATTTTTACCTCCCTGAAACTTCCCTCCCTTCTATCAGCTCCTCCCCCCTTTGCCCCCTACTTCTCTTATCATCTTCCCTTCCTACTTTCCTGTATGGTAAGATAGATTTCTACACCCAACTGAGTGTGTATATTATTCTCTCTTTGAGCCAATTCCAAAGAGAGTAGTTCATGTGCCCCCCTTCCTGCTTCCTGCATTTCCCCCTCCACTGTAAAATCTTTTTCAGGCCTCTTTTATGTCAGATAATTTATCCCATTTATCCCTTTGTGCTTCTTCCAGTGCCTTCTTCCTTCTCATCCCTTAATTTTACTTTTTTAGATAATCATACCATCACATTCAATTTACACCTCTGCTTTCTGCCTATGTATACTCCTTCTAACTGCTTTAATAATGAGAAAATTTTTAGAAGTTATAAATATCATTTTCCCATGTAGGAATATAAATAGTTTAACCTTATCAAATCCCTTATAATTTCTCTTTCTTGTTTATCTTCTCATGTTCCTTTTGCAATTTGTATTTGAAGGTCAAATTTTCTATTCCACTCTGGTCTTTTCATCAGAAAAGCTTGAAAGTCCTCTATTTCATTAAATATCCATTTCCCCCCTGAAAGATTATACTCAGTTTTACTGTGGAGGTGATTTTTGGTTGTAATCTTAGCTCTTCTGCCCTCCAGAATATCATATTCTAAGCCCTCTGGTCCTTTAATGTAGGAGCTGCTAAATCTTGTGTTATCCTGACTGTGGCTTCACAATATTTGAATTGCTTCTTTTTGGCCACCTTCAGTGTTTTCTTCTTGATCTGGGAGGTCTGGAATTGGCTATACTATTCCTGGGGGTTTTCATTTTGGTATCTCTTTCAGTAGGTGATAGGCAGATTCTTTCAATTTCTACTTTACCTTTTAGTTCGAGAATATCAGGGCTGTTTTCCTTGATAATTTCTTGAAAGATGATGCCTATCCTCTTTTTTTCAGGTAGTCCAATAATTCTTAAATTATGTTTCCTGGATCTGTTTTCCAGGTCAGTTTTTTTTTCTGATGAAACATTTCACATTTTCTTCTGTTTTTTTTTCATTCTTTTGATTTTGTTTAATTGTTTCTTGATGTCTCATAAAGCCATTAGCTTCCACTTGCCCAATTCTAATATTTAAGGAATTATTTTCTTCAGCTAACTTTTATACCTCCTTTTTCATTTGGTGAATTCTACTTTTAAGGAATTCTCTTCAGTGACTTTTTGTATATCTTTTTCCATATGACCAATTCTGCTTTTCAAGGCATTCTTCTCTTCATTGAATTTTTGTGCCTCTTTTAACATTTGGTCTATTCTGTTTTTTAAAGTGTCATATTCTTCAGTAATCTTTTTGTACCTCCTTTACCAAGCTGTTGACTCTTTTTTCATGATTTTCTTGCATTACTCTCATTTCTCTTCCCAATTTTTCCACTACCATTCTTACTTGATTTTTAAAATCCTTTTTGAGCTCTTGCATGACCTGAGTCCAATTCATATTTTTCTTTAAGGCTTTGCATGCAGGAATTTTGACTTTGTTGTCTTCTTCTGAGTGTGTACTTTCATCTTCCTTGTCACCATAGTAACTTTCTATGGTCAGATTTTTTTTCTGTTGTTTGCTTATTTTCCAAACTATTTCTTGCTTTTCAACTCTGCACTAAAGTGGGGCTCTGCTTCCCAGGTGTAGGGGGCACATTCCAAATTTCATGTTTTTTGTGCAGTTATTTTTAGAGATAATTCTGGAGACCTGTAAATTTTTGGCTCTTTCAAAGTGGTATGATCTAGGGAGAGGAGTGTTTACTACTCTTCTGTACTGTGCACTGGTTTGTGAGTGACCGCAAGCACTCTTTTCAGCCCTGGAACTGTGACCAGAATTCCTGTTCCTCTATGGCCACAGGCTCCACTGTGCTAGTGCTCCTCTTCTCACTGGGACTAAGACTTAGGATGTGACCCAGATCCAAGTATAGGCAATACAACAGAGTCCTGCCCCTGGCGCCAGCCTGTAAATCTCCTTATGACCCGTTGTCTGATCTCCTTATTATATGTGGACTGAGAAGTCTGGAAACTTCCTCTGCTGCCACTGAGTCAGTTGCTTCAGGCTTGCTCCTGGTTTCCTGGGGCCAGCAAAGGTGAATGAGCAGCCCTGAAAAAGGCTGAACAAGCCCTCACAATGGAGGTGTTCCAACGAAAGGTGGCTGAAGAAGATGCTGTGGCTTTTTCAGAGCTTGGTCAGATATCGAAGATGCCAAGATCATCCGCTGCATCCAGGGTCATCACCGATCATCTTGACTTTTTCTTGTCATTGGACTTTGATGGCTCTAGAAGAGAGAGCGAGGCTGATGACTTTATGCCACTCTGCCTCACTTAAATCTAATTCACACGCAAGTAAAGACGTCACCCAGTGATATCATTGGTCCTCTTTGAAACCTTAGGGTAAACAACAACAACATTTTGCTGTCATCACAGTTTTTTAACGGTATTACATTCATTTGTGTACATTTCAGTTATAACCTTCTTGAGAACTCGAGATGGTATCATTTTTATCTTTATTTTGCCAGAACCAAGCAGAGTACATGGCATGCGGTAGGTGTTTAATAGGCATTTGTGAAATTGCTTTGTTTGATAGTAGTCAGCCAGAATTACCGAATCTGAGAGCTGAAAGGGAGACAGCAGCCATCTAGTCCGATCTAGAAGAGGAATCCTTACTGTACCATAACCCAGCCTCCTTTCCATGTGTCCCGTCTCACTGTTGGATCGTTCTGATCCTTAGAAAGTTTTTCTTGAGACTCAGACTAAATTGACAGCATTGTCACTTTTACTTATTGCTCCTGGATGTACCCCCTTGGCCAAACAGAGCCCATCTGATCCTTCTGCTATGTGAAATACTCGAAGTACTCCAAAATACTTGAAGGCCTCTTAGTTTTCCTGGCTTCTCTCAGCATTTCTCTGAGCATTTAGCTCAGATCCCACTTTCTTTTATTTTTGATTTCTTTTTATCATTATTTATTTATTTATTTTTATTTTTAGTTTACAGTAGACGGTTCTACATAATTTTGATTTCCAGATTTTCTCCCCTCCCTCCCCAAGACAGCATGAAATCTCATATAACTACCACGAATGACTTAGCTTTGAATTAATTTATACACTAGTCAAGTTGCGGAGAAGAATTATGACCAATGGAATGAATAATGAGAAAGAAGAAACAGAACCAAAAAAAAAAACCCAAAAACAACCCAAAAACAAAAACAAAAGAGAAGAGAAAAAGGCGAGCATGAAGTGTGCCTCAATCTGCATTCAAACTTCATAGTTCTTTCTCTGGATGTAGATAGCATTCTCCATCGTGAGTCCTTTGGAGTTGTGCCTGCACCTTGTGTTGCTGAGAAGAGCGAAGTCTGTCAGGGTTGGTCCTCACGGAATCCATATATCTGTGGTTGTGTATAGTGTTTTCCTGGCTCCGCTCCGCTCACTCAGCATTGTGTCGTGTAGGTTTTTCCAGGTTGTTATGAAGTCCGTATCATCCCCATTTCTTATGGCACAATAGTATTCCCTTACCTTCATATACCACAGCTTGTTCAGCCATTCCCCAATTGATGGGCATCCCTTTGATTTCCAATTCTTGGCTACCACAAAAAGAGCCGCTATAAATATCCTTGTACAAATGGGTCCTTTTCCCGCTTGTGTGATTTCTTTGGGATACAACCCTAGAAGTGGTATTGCTGGGTCAAAGGGTATCAACAGTCCTGTGGCCCTTTGGGCATAGTTCCAAATTACTCTCCAAAATGGCTGGATCAGCTCACAACTCCACCAGCAATGCAACAATGTTCCAATTTCCCCACATCCTTTCCAGCATTTACCATTTTCCTGTTTTGTTATTTTAGCCAATCAGATCCCACTTTCTGATGAATTTTCCTGGTCTCCTCAGCTGTCAGATGACCTTCACCTACCCTCTGTATATCTTGTATGCACCTAGTAGGTCAGGTGTGTTTTTTGCTGTTTATTTGCCCTTCTTGGTATCCTCAGAAGCTACCTTTTTAACCTTTCAAGATCTCATAAGGTCCTGTACCAAAGGAAACAGAACACAAACAGGAGAGGGGCTGATCTCAGAACCAGACTTGCCTAAGAGCCACAGAGGTCACTGACCAGGGTAGGGGATCCTCTGGACCTTGGAGAGTTGTAAGAGAGGAGAGGCTGGCAGGATTGCCCTTTTAGCATTTCCATGAAGCCAATTAAAATATCCTCATGTCAGACAGGAAGCTGTCAAATGATAACTGTGTCTGTTCTGAAGTGGAGGAGAAAGGCCTGAAAACAGAGTTCAAATCCTGCCTCTAACACTGGCTGTGTGACCCATGGGTAAGTCATTTAATCTCTCTCAGCTTCAGAATTCTGTGGTCTTCAGAATCCCTTCTAACTCTAAAGTGGTGATCCTATGAATTGCTACTACCAGTTAGTATGCTTGTCATATTCAGGAGCCACCATAGTGCCTGGGAATGAAAACAAGATACTGTTCTAATGCATCAAAAATCTGGGAAATCCAAAATAATCAGCACACAGCAGGCACCTAATAAATATTTGCAGAATGAGTCAGAATAGAGCCTCTGCTAGTTTTCCTCCCTTTTTGTTTTGTTTTTGTTTAATTTATTTTTAAATTTTAATTTAAAAATTTTTTGTGGTTGTTTTTTCTGCTTACTGTGTTGTACTTTGTATCAAATTTCTCTGATAATATATTCAAGATATATAATTAATGTATAAAGGCATATATGTGTGTGTGGGTATGCCAAAAAAGCCATTCCCTAATAGATAAGTGGTCAAAAGATATTAACAAAGTTATCAGGTATAAGCCTAGTAATAGAATCTTTGGGTTTTTGACAACATTCCAAATTGCTTTCCAAAATGGTTGTACTAATTCACAGCTCCACCAACAATGCATTAGTGTGTCTGTCTTACCACAACCCCTCCAACATTTACTGTTCTCATCTTTTGTCATCTTTGTCAATTTTGGGGGTATGAGATAAAATCTCAAGGTTATTTTGATTTGCTTTCTTTCATATAATTATTTGTTTTATATTCTATAGTTGCCTTTATCTAAGTGTGTTGCTGGTAAATGTTTAACAGTCAGCTTCTCTCCTACCCCCCAAAATGTAGGCAAGAAACACTTTTAAGTTTAATCTGAATTATTAACATTTTTTCTATCACTTTCTTAAGTCTAGAAATGATGATCAACAAAACAAGAAATTAAGCCCTATTTTTGGAACATTTGCTGATTCCTGGGGTATAAATCTTCCCACAAAAAATTTAACAGTGGCCCTCCCAAGTTGGTTTAAGTTGACTCCAGTACAACCTGCCTCTATCTGTTTTTTTGGTTGAGAATACATCTTCTACCCATGGCTGTGAAAAGCATATGAATCTGCTTCTCTTCTAATTTTTTATAGTGTGATCTTTAATATTAAAGTCATACATCCATTTAGGATGTTGTTGACTTTTTATTAGTGTTCAGAATTACATAGTTATTGAATTGCAAAGGGTTCCCTAGTTTGCCTCTGCTATAGGTTTTTTGGAGTGATAGGATTTGAAGACTTTAGTCTTTGGAACCTGGAGAGTTTTCAACGAGAAATAGGTCAGAAAACAGAATGGGTAAACAATGTATTCTGATCATCTGAGTGAGTACTATCTGAAGCATAATCTTAAGGTCCATAAATAGAATCCACCAATGGTATGGAAGCTTGCCTCTCTGTAAAGGAATTTGACCCTAAAGTCCCTCCTGGTGAGAACTAGACCTAGTAGAGGGCTTATTGAGGCAAGGGCAGAGGAAACAGTGAAAGGATGGATTCTTGAGCATGTTTGGAGACAGTTTTTAAAAGACCCTGCAATGTCAAACCAAATTAAATTGGTTGTCTTTGAAGGACTCTCTGATCCATTCCCTCAGTGGGTTGCTCACCTAGTGGTAAAGAAAGCTATAGCAAATGCCCTAGATAATTTTGTCCAGAGAAAGACAGCATGGGGCAGCGAAAAGAGTCTTGGATTTGGGTTTCTAGAGGCAGTAAAGTGGGAAGATTCTTTCAGGCTTAGGGACTGGTTGTTATGAACAAGTGAACAGAGATAGGGGTCATGGGCTGATAGCTCCAGGGCTGGGAGCTCTAAATCTATAATTCCATTATCTCTTTTAAGATAATTAAAGTTTTTTAAGAAGAAGGAAGTAGGCACAAAGAGTAGCAGGTGCATGGGCCTGTTGACTGCTGTCAATAACAAAGAATCCAAAAAATCCCCAAATCATGCACCTTTAGAAAAAGCTGTTCTGTTGCCCTGACATTGAACTGGACAAGAACTGTTTTGAAAATAAATGTGCAAGATAATTCTAAGATGAAATAGCTCATATTATCTGGTGTGAAGAAAATAGATGTATAAGGTCACACATGTGTTCCTGCGATGCAGAAGGGAGAGAAAAAATTGACCACAATAATTTAAGTTCAGGGGGTCCTGGCAGATTCTTGAAACTGCAGCTTCTCAGTAACTTTTCCCTTTATAGACCACCATGTCCTTGAAAAGTTAATTTTTTTTTTTTAATCTCTGGTTACAGGAGGCTTAGCATAACGATGGAAGTTGAAAGCTTCCCAGGTAAAGATCCTTCAAAGAAGAAATGACTGGTGATAGGCATGGATAAAAGTCAACAGTTTATACCAGTCAATTGCTTTTAAGATTTTCATCAAATGCATCCCTGCAGTTGAAACTTACCAGAGAAGCTTCCCAACTGAGTTAAAAAATCATAAAACATCGACAATGTTGTCTTTGTTTCTCTGCGGCTTTCAGATGTTGGAAGATAGCAACTGAACTGTATATCAACTTACTTTTTCTCCCCACCTTGTTTTTTTTTTTTTAAATTACCCTAAGGTATAGCACAACAGCCATGCCTTAAGCAAAAAAAGTTTTTTAGGTTTTATCAGCTAGGAAAAAAAATATTACTTTGTTGGTGATGTGCTTACATCTTTTTTCTATATTTTACAAAGGACTATGCCATTCACTTATAAAACATTATTTTAATCACAGATATAAATTTCATCTTAATTTTTATTTGTAATCAAATTTTGGTACCAAAGCAGTTTTTTCAAATGCTAAATGCTCAAAATGCTTTGTGCATGCCAGCCATTGTGAGATTACTGAAGGTATCTTAATTGCTAAACTGAATATCCTTTTCTTTGCTCTCATTCTACTTATCCTTTTTACAACTTTTGCTGATCAGCCTTTTTTTCTGAATAAATATTGTCTTTTCTCTTGACTTCTGAGATACTGTTCTCCCCTAGCCTTCATCCTTCCTGGATCATCATCTATGTCCCATGACCTAGTTTGGGCATACTAGGTCTCCACTCTGTCCTGTGCTCCATTCTGGTTATCTCGACACTTTCCACTGAGTCATCTCAGTAAAGATGACTTCCAAATTTTTGCAATTATCCTCTCCCCTCCTGAGCTCCAATCCTACACCCCCAACCTTTATTGGATATCTTTACTTGGAAATCCCAAAGGCATCTTGAACTTAAGATGTCCAAAATGAAACTCATTGTCTCCCTTCCAAATTCCATCCCTTATAATAAACTTTCTGTTTCTCTTGAGGGCACCACCATCCTTTCAGTCACCTAGGATCACAACCTTGAATTTATACTTGATCCTTCACCCACAATATCTAATCACTTGCCGAGTCTTGTTGATTCTACCTCAGCAGTGGCTCTCAATCTTTCATATTCATCCTCTTCTTTCCTCTCACATTTTCCCTATCCCCTCCATCTGTCAGTCTGGGCTCCCATCACTTACCACATTCATGGAATATTACAATAGCCTCCTGATTTGTCTCCCTGCCTACAGTCTTTTCACTTGCCAATCTATTTTCTACACGTCTGCAAAATCCATGTTTTTACAGCTTAATTCTGACCATCTCTCTCCTGTCCTCAAGAAACATCCTTGTTTCCACCTTGACAGTATGATAAAACACAAACTCCTCCTCACAAAGCCCTTCATAATCTGGTGCCGAGTCTTCTTTTTAGACCAGTTTTTAAAATATTGTTTCCCCTCATGTTCTTTAGAGTCTAAAAAGTTGATTTAAGTGACTTGATCAAGTTCATATCCTCTGCATATGTCAGAGGCAGGACTTGAATTTAGTCCTTAGTGCTCCAAGTTCCGCTTGCTCTCTGTGTACTCCTCCCAACTGGCTCATCTTTACTTCTGTATCTATATACACATCCACACACACACACACACACACACACACACACACACACACACTATATCAGTAAGGCAAGTGTCGCAGCATTGATGATGACCATGAATATGCCTGTATGGTTCTGTATCGCAGAATATGAGACTCTCCATATAGAAGACAGAAGAAGTAAAACATTTATTCGGATACCAGAGGATCAAATCCTAAAACCAATAACTCCAATTCAACATGGCAGCAATAATATTCCAAAATCAGTAAGCCCCCCTTCATCATAACAACAAAGAACTTAAAACACAGTATCATGGCAGGGAACCATGCCGTCCCATAACCTTCCCCTCTGCTGGTGCCTTCCCATAAACACTAAGTCACAAATCCTAGCTGTCTGCTTGCCTGCTTCTTCTCCTCCTGCAATTCTGAGAGAGGGCTTACTAGCCCTCCTGAGACCTATTAATGAGTTTAATGGGCTGGGAAGATCTTTAATCACATTCACACACACACACACACACACACACACACACACACACACACACACTGGTAGTCACTTAAAACTGTTCCAAGAACTTTCTTCACAGTGATTTATTTCTATTTTTTAAGGAAACTAAAATTTTTAAGCATTTTCTCTATGGACCTGTAGCTAGGAGATTTCTAAGCTGAGATTTGAGTCTGGTTTTCCTGACTCTTGACCCTAAAGGCTTGGAGTTCACTCTATCATTTTTTAAAAACCTCCAACTATTGATGTATAATAAATATACTTTGAAAAGATCACATGTTTCACATTTTTTAAAAATGGAAGTATCGAATTTATTCAACGTAAAAATAAATACTGTTGAATCAGATTCATCTTGCTCCCCCACTGGCTCTGCTTATGAGGGTAGGAGGAAGGTGAATCACCTGACACAGTAACAGAGTTTGGGTATTCCAGGTGTTCAGGAACCTGCAAGAACTGTGGAGGTGGGAATTGAGTAAATTAAGATTTATTCAGCACATCCTTATGACCAGAATGTTTGGGCAGGGAAAGGGATGCCATCAGGAAGGGTCATCATCAGGTGGAAGGTGACTCAGGTGGAGTCAGAGATTTGACCTTATGGGAAGATTTATATAGTGTCTAAAATGTGGTGTGATCTCTTCTTTCGTAGATCCTTAGGGGTAAGGCATGGGCAAGGCCTGAAACCAAGTCAGTTCTACAAAGGCAGAAGTGGACATGGTGTTGGCTGATGATCATAGGCATGGGGGCTTGATTCTTGATATGCTGATTAGCCAACCCTAAGGCCAGGGAAAGGATGCCTGTAGTCAAGGGGCTGTGTTGTTATGGTGACCATAAAGGGTACCCCAGAGTAAGAAGGCCAGAAGTAGCTACAACTTATCTCTCTTCTAAGGAATGAATAACTTCTGTAAAGTTATGAATGAACAAGACAACATCGCCTAGGGTCATATCACCTCTTCATCCCACTCACACAGACATTTAAAAGAGCAAAGCTGAAGATTGGGCCATGTTAGGGGCAGGCTTGACACCATTACCCTATTAATTCAGCTCTGATGTCGGGATGAAATGAGGTGATTATAAGTCATTGAACAGTTAACCAAGTGAAGTTTACTTAGTTCTAATATAGCCAAGGATACAGCCACATTTCACTTCTATAGACACAGTCCTCTTTGATCTCTGCATGGAAGAGTATCCATTCATCAGTGCAGAGTGTTGTGACTCAAGTGGTCTTCAGACATCCACTAAATTGGAGGGGCCCCAACCTGACACAGGGGGAACCTCTAGATGACCAGGAAACCTACTCAACACAGCCAGAGACCACCAGGAAACTGTTTCAAGGGAATCATAGTTTGAGCTTTGTCCTATCCTGGGGCTAATAAAGTCCTAACTTAGACTGTGAGATCCTTGAGAACAAGGACTGTGTTTTTTTTTTATTTTTAAAAATACCCTCAGTGCTTTCATGGTAGCTGCTTAATAAATGCTTATTGATTTACTTTGTTTTTGCTTTTTTCTAACTTATATTGTAGGGGAGAGGGAGGATCAATGGTCCTGCCACACAAGATAGAGCTAGTGAACTCTATTTCTGAAGTAATATAGTAGTTAGCAGTTCTTATTTTTTGAGATGCAGCATGGTGGCTAGGGTGATACACTGGGAATTGCAAAGTACTGGGTTTAAATCCTGCTTTCAAGCATATTAGCTATGTGTTGGCAAGCAAATCACCACCTATTTGAGCCTTAGTTTCCCTATATGCAAAATAAGGATAATACTATCTGAAGTTCCTATCTCACAGGTCAAATGAGCATGTGAAGCACTTAAGCTTTAAAGGGTCCCATTCATGTACTGGATTATTATCAGCTTCGGATATTCTCCAATTATGAACAATTAAGAGGGAGAACCTCATGGGGTGCTATACCCCTAGGACTACATAGAAAAATCTTCTTTCAGGAACAAATAAATGAAGAGAGCTCATTGTTCTGTATGAAAGTTCTGGCTTTAGTGTACTTAAACCATCCTTCGGGTGAATCTTTTGCTACTGGCTACCTTTTTTCTTTTAGATTTAACAGAAATTATTTCTGATTATGGTCAACGTGAGAAGCAGCATAATGTGATGCAAGGGTGTCAACCACACAACCAACAATGCCCCTGAGTACACCCACTACTAAAATATAATTGGGAAGTATTTAACAAAATAATTAAAAAACACAACAACACATAGATAACATTAATATATAGTTTTCTAAGTCAAAGGTACCTGCAGGGATCCTTCTGTATGCATTAATGGCACCTCATAGTATTTGTGTCTGACACCACTGGTGTAGTGAATAGAAAGCTGACCATGGAGTATGCAAGACCCAGATTTCAGTCCTGCATCTGACACATATAAACAGTGTGACTCTGGGCAAGTCCTGTCATCTCTCTGTGTCCTGGCAACAATCTAAGAGAGAGATTTTAAAATTGAGTCTGATCAACTGCAGTAGAGTTATAGCTCCCTAAATCATTGATATCATAACTCTAGGCTTAAAAATTAATATGGGCAGCTATGAAAGAGTTACTGTCAAAAGACGTACTGAGGCTAGCTGTCTGTACAATCCTAATTGAATTCCAACTTGGTTAAGTATATTTTGCCTCTTTAAAATCCTTCTGGATACTGTGCAGGGTGTCCCAAAAGTCTTAGTGCATCTTTGAAGCTATGAAGACTTAAACCTACCCCTCTAAAGTCGAGTCACCCTACCTTAGTTATAGGTTTTATTTTTGAAAATTTGATGTTATTTTACAATATTCTTAATAATGAACTTAAGCATAAAACATGAACATTTCAGTATACAAAGAAGTATTTGAAATTATTAATATCTGATGATATTATAGCTTGGTTTTTAAAAGTATATATTAAATTTAATACTGAAACAATAGAATTCTCCCATCTAATTGTGTCCCTTTCTGAATTTATTTTGTTTTCTTCTGTATATTTTAAAATGTTTGATTTGAGTTCTTTTTCTATATCTCTGTTGCTAGCTACCAGTTCACCACTCTCTATACTCACTGATATAAGCCCTCTGTTATAAGAATTACATATAATCAAGACACATAAGGAGGCAAAATATAACTAGTGCCTTAATAGCTTAAACCTACACTAAAAACTTTTGGGACATCTTATATAATATCTACAAGAATTTGAAGGAGACAAAATATAATTAACCCAGTGGGAATTTGGCCACGACAGCTAGGCCCAGTGAATCTTATGATAATATGTTATTATTTTTAGGATTAGACCTACGGAGCTACCTGGGAAGAAACTCTTTACTAAAGACAATTCTTAGCCTTAATAACTTAAGACCTTATTAAGACTTTTGAGGTAACCTGTATTTCCCCCCGACTCTCCCCAACTGAGTAGAGTAGGTAATGTTACATAGCTGCTCTAGTCCACTCCTTAAAAGTGGCCAGATTTTAAGAAGGGAAGGAGCAATACCTTCGTGCTGGTTGCTGTATAATATTTTTTTTTAAATTACAGCTGCTATGAAAAACTGTTATATTTATTATGCCATCTTTTACAGTCTCTATAAAGCTCTGATAAGTAGATTGCCAGGTATTTTTAATTATAGCATAACAGCAAAATAAATACTGAATTTGAACTTTTTTCCAGCTTATGAAAGTACCAGACTAGTCAAAGTACTTGGCAGCTACTCCAAGGTGCAATATCAGTTTCCACATACAATTTTGCCCTTCTGCTTTACCCTTGATTTACTGCTCTCCTGCCAACACTTAGGACCCAGGCTTCTCTGGAGCAGAGATCACATTTGTGGAAACTAGCATAATTACTCCTTGGCAAGAAATAAAGGCTCACCAAGGTTCAAGTTGGAACCATCAATCCTGTTTCACTGTATTCTCTGGAAATGAAATTAGTGCTCGTACTTCACTTCAGTAACTATGGTGACCGAGTGATTATCTCACTTCTCAACAACGTTTTATCTATTAGGAGATGTCTATCATGCCTTGAAGCTTTCACTTCTCTATTAGGGAGTCTACATTAAATAACAAACCAACCTCTTGAGAATGTCTTTTTTTATTTTTTAAGAATAAAATTTATTGACAGCTTCTTTTGTATACTACCATGCAATAAATATCATAAAGTACATAATATTATATTATAATAGATATAATATGATAGAACAGAGGAAGACCTAGTCTCTCTGCTTATATTCAGTCTTTAATTTCCAATTGTCTATCAAATGTCTTGAACTGGATGTCCTATAAACGTCTTATTTTCAACATGTTCAAAACTGAACAATCCCTCTCTTCTTCCTAACTTCCTTATTACTGGTAATAAGTATTACTTATTATGGTACCACCATCTTCCTAGTTAACCAGGTTGATAACCTTGTCTAACTCTCTACAGGCCAAAAAGATGTTCCACTCTAAATTTGAACACTCTGGGCCAAAGTTTACTAATTCTACTCTAGCTACAGCTATAGTTTTATTTTAGAAAATTTCGTTGATTTTTAAAATATTTTAAATCATAAACTTAAGCATAAAACAGGAATATTTCAGTATGCAGACTAGTGAAAAGAATATTGTATCTGAAACTGTAATAAGTATAGTTTTTTTTGGAAAGTATATATTAAATTTAATACTGAAATAACAGAATCAACCTATTTGTATCCCTTTCTGAGTTTCTTTTTGTTTTGTTCTATGCATTTTAAAATTTTTTATTTATGTTCTCTACTGCTATTACTAGTTCACCTACCCTACTATCCCCACTGATACAAGCCTTTTCTTGTAAAAAAAAGTAATAGTGAAGCAAAACAAATGACCATGGCAGAAGATGTATGTATGTCTCATTCTATATCTGTAGTACATCACTTCTTTGACAGAAAGAAGGAAATATCCTTCATCATCAGTTGTCTAGAGTTATAACTGGGCACTGCTCAGAGTTCTATAGTCTTTCAAAGTTGTTTTCTTTAGTATCATTGTGACCATCACAGATTGTTCCCCTTATGAATAGTTCTCCTTTAATCTCATAGTAGTTCCTACACACCTACCTCTCTTTATCCAGATTCAGCACTGCCATTTTTTATGGCACCATTCTATTCCATTACATTCACATACCATGACTTGTTCAGCCACTCCCTAACTGATGGGCTCCTCTTTGTTTCCAGTTTCTGACAATCTTGGTTTTACATAAAGTTAATTGGGAGCTAGGTGGCACAGTGGATAGTGTGCTGGGCCTGGAGTCAGGAAGACCGTAGTTCAGATTCTGCTTTAGATACTTCCTAGCTTAGTGATCCTGGGCAAGTCACTTAACCTCTGTTTGCCTCAGTTTCCTCAGGTATAAACTAGGGATAATAACGACACCTCCCTTGCAGGTTTGTTGTGAGGATTAAATGAGGTTTTGCAAAGCACTTAACACATTTTCTGTTAAATATTTCCCAATTACCTGTAAAAAAGTAGTATTCAATTTTGAAAAAAATTGAGTTTCAAATGCTTCCTCTCCCCTTCCCTTCACCCCTTCCATCACCATTGAGAAGACAAGCAATATGATATTGATTATACGTGTCAAGTCATGCAAAATGTATTTCCAAATTATCTATGATCTAAAAGAAAACACAACCCCTCAGAAAAGAAAAATGAGGAAAGTTAAAAAAGTATGCTTCAATCTGCACTCAGAGTTCATCAGTTCTCTCTCTAGAGGTGGATAACGTTTTTCACCATGGATCCTTTGGGATTGTCTTGAATCATTGTCTTGATCAGAGTAGCTAAGTCTTTCATAGTTGATCTTACAATATCACATAGTAGGCTCTTAATAAATGTGTCTTCTTTTTCCCTTCCCCCCTTCCTACTGCAATCAGTTTTTTTGAGGAATTGGCTCAAGGACATTCTCACACAGAAATCTTCCCTAAAGTCATTTTGGACCACAACAACCTAAGATGGGCAAGTTTCTTTGATCTGAGTCTTTGGAGTAATTAAACTCTCTTTAACCACACTCTAGTTCCTCTATAATTTGTCATCAGGACACTGCATGCTCAGGTATTTGGTTGAGTGGGAAGTAAAGTACAGTATTGAAACTCTGGTTGTACTGACAGATCACATGTAGGTTCTGAATTTTTTGGGGGGGGGAGTCCGTTTCAGTTTTCATTTGTATATGGATTTCCTCATGAGGAAAATTTCTCCCCCAATTTGTAACAGCAACTGCTCAGGAAATGTTTGCACTAGGAAGGTTGCAAATATAGATAGGCAAATGACAAATGTTATTCTCTGCTTACTCACCAAATTCAATTGTTGAAATAGCTTAATGTGGTACCTAGGATAGTATCTTGAATGTAGCAAGTGATTAATCATATTTGTTGCATCATCAAGACACATGGGACTGATATCTACAGTTTCAACTAATATCACTACTAAGCCAGAGAGCTGTCTCTTAGTCTTGGTGAAGATATATTCTTGCAGCTCTAATTTTGACTGCTAGTTAAAACCACACTATCAACAGCTGCCTTGAAACCCAGAGCTAATTACTTCTCTGGATTCTATGCACAGTGAACCTTCAATAAGGTCTCACCCTCCAGACCCTTAGTCTGGGTTGCATTCCATCAGAACTTACTCCATCCTCTTTAGAAAACTCTTGCTGTCATCTTCCACCAACCATACGTATGATGATTTTCATCTTTTTCTATGAGTTCAGCATTATGACTTAAATTACTCTTTCCTGCTTTGTAGTCAATCATTATCTTCTATTATTTTAACATCTATATCACTGATCTTCAGATTCATGGCCTTCTCAACCTTCATGACTTAGAAAATTTCCATTGATAATTCACACTAGCCATGAGTTATGAGGACCACACCCTGTACCTTATCGTTTGAAGGTTCCACATTATTTCTGAAGTGTTTAACTTGACACTACTCTCTGACCACAAAATCTTTACCTGACAACCCTTCTACTTCTCTGCATCAGAAATCTTCCAATTCACTCTTCTTCCTAATAGGCAAGTGTGGTTTAGTGGAAAAAGCACTGGGTTTGGTGTCAGAAGGTTTGAGTCTCACTGACTATTATTACTTAAAATCGTAATGGAAATTCTTCTGAAAAAATCAGATTTATCACGTTTGTAGTAGTATATAGCATAATGGAGCTATGATTCTTACATTGAAACTAATCCATATGAGTATTAAATAGAAAATATCTCGCCAAGAATTATTTTCTACAATACATATCCCGCTTGTTTCTATCAAAATAGTTGGCAAATTATGATCGGTCAGCAAAAAAAGAAAGAAAAAAGGAAAAAAAATATCATGAAGAGATCACTAGAGGTTTTTAGGAACAAAGGGAAATAGAAGAATGGTACAACGAAGACACAGTATCAGAAACATCTGAAGATTTGAAATCATCAGCTAGGTCTTCAGCCGTCAAGGACCCAGAGAACAAAGCTCTTGAATTTACTGTAGTTTGCTACTAAGGCTTCATGCTGTCACTACATAAAACAATAGAATAATGAAAAGCGGTACAATTGAAGACGGGCCAATTTGAAGTCTGTTAGAACATTCTGGCTATCAATGACATTAGATAAAGGACTTTTCCTTCATATGTCTTATGTTAAAGTCCTTTTGGGACTTTTTTTTTGATAGGCGACCAGTAAATTATTATGGTGAGTTTAAGAATTTTCATTTTATTACTAGGCACTGCTCTGCTAATTGTAATTAATGGATGTAGTTTCTGGTTGGAATGCCCTGAATGGAAAGAACCCCAGCAAATCAGAAAATGTTAAAGGCACTCTCACATATCCTTTGATTCACAGCCATGGTCTTTTAGACCATAGGACCTGTAAAGTGCTCTGGGAAAAGATGTCAGACATTAAGCCAAATGGGGCATACATGTGAGTTCTATAAGTTATCCAGCAAGTTCTAAAGGTACGCAGAAGCCAAGGCAGAGAGAAAGTGAGTTTGTTAGGCAGGAATATTACATTAACTAGGGCTTTCTTATAGATATAGTTCACAGAGCACAAAAGGGTCTGAGCTTACATATTACAGATGAAGCCTAAGTAGCTCTCATGCAGTCATACCATCAGTATTTATAAAACAGAAGAAAATTAGTTGATGTGACTCTGTACAGGTATGATATTTCAGCTATACATAATAACTTCCAAATTAATGAACTGCAGTTACTTATTTTAGATTAAGGTGACCTAGACTGGTAGAGACTTGGTAAATGATTGGCATTAACAGTGTTAGATTTGGAGCTGGGAAGACCAGGGTTGGAATTCTACCTCAGACGTTTATTAATTGTGTGAACCTGGTAAGTCAATTCATTTCTCTGAGTTTCAGTGCCTTCGTGTGTCAAATCGAGGTAACCAGAGCAGTAATTTCATAGCATGATCTCACAGGGTCATTTTGAAGAGAAGACGAGATAATGTACATAAAGACGGTTTCAAATCTTAAAGTACTATAGAAATATGATGCTGCTGCTGCTGAGGAGGAAGAGGACGATGAGGATGAGGATGAAGACAAGCTGTATCAGTAGTAGTAGCAGCGTTGGTAGTGGTAATAGTGGTAGAAGTATTCTGGGCAAGGAAGAAGAAAAAGTTAAAAATATTTCTGAAGTTTTCAGTCTGGGTAACTAGGAAAATGAGTGCACTTTTGTCAAAGCTATAGGAAGGTAAGGAAGGTACACTGGTTTGGGGCAGTCTGATGAGTTCCCATTTGACATGTTGATTTCGAGGTACTGGTTGTGTATGTTTGTAGATTTAGTCAGAAATACAGTGCTAGAGATCACAATAGAAGCCAAGGAGGGAGATATAGATATGCTATGGGAGTCATCTGGATAGATTTGATCTGGAGAGAAGTGATAATTGAAGTCACGAGAGTACTGAAGATCTTTGAGAAGGGCTAGTAGAAAAAGCTGAGGGACTGGATTACTGTGAGAATCAAATGGAAGAATGTACATAAAATATTTTGTAAACTCCAAAGTGCCTTAGAAATTTTTAACTACTACTACTAATTTTCTTCATCTACATCTTTCTCTTTTCTTCTTCATCTTCTTGTTGTTCTTATTATGTTCTTATTATTGCTATTATGTGAGGGAGGAAGAAAAGCAGCCAGATGGAGAGACAAAGAAGGAGTTGTAAGAGAGGAGGTAGAACAATCAGTTCTGTGAACACTGGGGAAGTCAAAAGAGGAGATAGTTATAAAAAGAGAAAGTTGATTAGCAGACACTAGAGAGAGGTCAAGATGTCATCAATTCAATTCAGTTCAGTTCAATTGAAGAAACATTTATTAGTTTTCTAAAAAGTGGTAAGACAAAACTAGAATATACCCTGCCATCAAGGCATTGCTTGTTGTCTGCTTGTTGGGGGATGGCATATGTACAGATAACCATATGCAACATATGTAAATAGTAAATACAAAATAATTTTAGAGGTTGGAGAACCCATCAACAATTGGGATTTTTAGAAATGGCATCATTATGGTGGCATTTTAATTGATCCTTGAAGGGAGCTAGGGATTTTAAGACATGCAACTGAGGAATGAGAACATTCTAGGCATGAGGAGCAGGCTTGGAGACAGGATATGGAATGTGGAGAACAAGGAATAAGCCAGTTTGTCTGGAATATAGAGTGTGCAGCAGGGAGTAATAAGAAATAAGTCTAGAAAGAAAGGTGGGTTGGAATCGTATTGTGAAGAGCTTTAAATCTTAAACAGCAATATTCTATTTTCTCCTAGAGGCAAGAGAGTCTCTGAAATTTCTTGAGCGGGGGAATGAGGTGTCTTATGTTGTAGGAATATTAATTTGGCATCTGTATGGAGGATAGCTTAGAGAGAGGAGAGACTTGTTTCAGGGAAACCAGAAAGAAAGTTATGGCAGTAGTCTGAGTGTGAGGTTATGAGAGTCTGAAGTAGTTGGGTATCTGTCTGACTAGAAAAAGGTGAGAGACTTTGTAAAGGTAGAGTAGATAAGATGTGGCAACTGATTAGATGTGGGGAGCAACTGAGAGTGGAGACTGTAGAATGATAACAAGTTTGTTAGGGTGGTGGGAAAGATGGTGGATCCTTTGACAGAAATAGAAAAGTTAGATGGAATTGTTATTCATTCATTTCAGTCATGTCTGACTCTTTGTGACCCCGTTTGGGGTTTTCTTGGCAAAGATACTGGAGCGGTTTGCCCTTTCCTTCTCCAGCTCACTTTACAGATGAAGACCTGAGGCAAACAGGGTTAAGTGACTTGCCCAGGGTCACACAACTAGTAAGGGTCTGAGGCCACATTTAAGTCTTCCTGATTCCAAGCCCAGTGCTCTATCTGCTGCACCGCCTTTTAGATAGAGAGGGGGTTGTTATTCTTTTTTGGTGGAGGAGTTTTCCTTATTTTTCTTATTTAACATTTTAGTTTTTCTCAATTACATGTAAAAACAATTTTAACATTATTTTTTTTAGTTTTGAATTCCAAATTCTCTGCCTCCTTTCTCTCCCCTCCCCATTGAGAAGGCAAGCAATTTGATATAGGTTATACATGTGTAGTCATGCAAAACACATTCTGTGAAAGTCATTCTATGAAAGAAAACATAGACAAAAACAAACCCAAGGAAATATTGAAAGTAAAGAAAAGGTATAAGAAGTTCTCTTTAGACATGTTGAGTTTGATGTCTTCTTTGAGGATCTCCTTTAGAGTTAGACAATTACTAGCTGGCCCGTTTCACAGATGCAAGATACTCCAATATGAATAACTGAATAAAAAGCCCTAAGTGAAAGCTGATCTGGCCACCGTGCCCAAATAGCATGCTTTAGAATATGGAGGCTAGCTCAGGAAACTTATGAGTTAAATCAGTGTGAAAGGTGTGTGTGTGTGTGTGTGTGTGTGTGTGTGTGTGAGTGTGTGTGTCCCATATAGATTATGAATGTTCACAATTGGTTGTCTAAATGAAGCTTACAGAGAGGCATGAATAACTCTGGAATCTGGCCCATTACTTTCCAAGGGAGAACTTGAATTCTGCCTGGAAGGGAGCAGGAAATTGGAGCCACTAGACTGGTCCCTCTGCTCTCCTCAAAGAGGTGGTACCAGTCTAAAATTGCATCTGCCCTCCTATACTGTTAGTCTAGGGGAAATGATTTCATTATTAGGTTCAAGACACTTTCCTGATCACTGTCCCTTAAAAAGGAACAGATGAAGCATATATCTGAAAGCCTGACTCCATTTACCACCAATATTAGATGCATACAAACCATCACAACTAGTGAATAGCAAATAAACCCTTTTATTCAAGCAGAAAGCAAACAGAAATCAGAGAAGTTTGATGGATTAGACAATAACAAACAATACACAGAGTGAATGAGCTTTCCCTTTGGGAGTGAGATATTTCAGCTTGACTGAGAATCACTGACTTTATCCACTGGGAAAATCCTTCAAGTCTTTAGGGAGGCAAGTATGAAATCTGGGACATATTTGGGGCTGGCTTTCTTCTACACATCTGCCTTCAAAGTCTGTTCTCTTTCCGTAGTTTTCTTTGAAGAGGTCTAAAACCAAGCATGTGCTCTCTCAAAGTTGGAAGCAAGGAGAAGTGTTCTCTTCTCCCAAGCTCCCCGCAACTTGATCCCTCATACAGGCATACAGCTTTGAATAATCATTCTCTCCATCAATAATGAAAGGTCTAAGCATATGTACCAGGTTTGAACTCTGGATTTGATCAGAAATTCAGGCCATGGACAAACTTTGGTGCCTTATTCAATGAATGTGCTCATGACCACCTACATAGGGGAGAGTTGTTCCTAAGCCGAGCACAGACCTTGAAGATCTGGGTCTAGTTTCAAAGAGAAAAGTCCCATAGTTAGCCATGGAATGAGTGAGATTCCGTCTCCATACCCCTTTCTGCTTTCATTTTCTCAACAAATTACAATACTGAAAAAATTCTAAAGCATAGATCTGGAAGAGGAAGTTGCAGATGATACCTTACCAATCACCAGCCTGGATGCCGTTAAAAAGATCATTCTTAACACATGACATAGATAGGCCTTTTTCTGTACAAAAAAGGAAAAGTTGGTAAACTATATTGGGAGCTACTACTCTACCACTTGAATCTGGATACAGACTTGAAGAACTGTAGCATGTCTGCTATGTTCAGCTGGCTGTAAAGAATATTTTTAAAAAACATCTTATTTGAACATGTAAGTCTCATATGTTGATTCTCTAATTTTTCTCTCTCCAAGGGGTATGCTAATTTTTCACATAATCTTTCATTTAGAGAGACTTTTCCAACCAAATATAGAAGCCTTTTTGGATCCCCCTCAATATTCATCCCTTTCCTTTTGTTGCTTATTTCTATTTTATCCTGTCTATAGCTTGTTTGTAATTAAATTGTTTGCATGTTGTCTGTGAGCTCCTTGAAAGCAGGGACTGTCTTTTATCTTTCTTTGTATCCTGGCACTTAGCACATGCTGGCACATATTAGGTGTTTAATGAATGCTTATTGACTGACTGACTGAATTGAAATGGGGGAGAGAAACTAATTAATTCTTCTTATTTAAAAACTCCCAGAGCTCAAGTAGCTCTCATTCGTATTACTCCAGTGATAGGCTCTCATTTGATATCTGTAGGACATTCATGTGAAAAAATCTAATAGACATTTGGTATTCAGGAGAGAGAAGAGTACTGGTTATATAGGTGTGAGAATCATATGCGTAGAGATGATAGTTGAACCCATGGGGCTAATGAGCTCATTCAAAAAGATAGTATAGAGAAAGAGAGAGGATAAGGAAACTATGCTAAGACAGAACCCTGGGGTATGGCCAATCGTAGATGGTGGGATATTGATTATGATACATTAGAGGAGACTAAGAAGGCATAATTAGACAATCAACCAAGTAGTCAATCAATGAATAAACATTTATTAAGCACCTACTGTGTGCCAGGCATTGTGCTAAAGCAGAAAGAAGCAAGAGACAATTCCTGCCCTCAAGGAGCTTTTTATCTAATGGGAGACACAACATATAAGTACATATGTAAGAACAGGCTATATACATGATAAATAGGAAATTATTTACAGAGGAAACCCCTGGAATTAAGAGAGGTTGGGGAAGGCTTCCTGTAAAAGATGGGATTTTAGTTGGGAATTGAAGGAAACTAGGGAAGTCAGTAGGTGGAGCATTGGAAGGAGAGTGTTCCAGGAATAGGGAATAGCCAGAAAAAATGCCTGGAGCTGAGAGATGGATTGTTTTGTTCCTGGAACAGCCAGGAGGCCAGTTTCACTGGATCAAAGAGTAAAGTACAAGAAGACTGGACAGGTAGGAGGGGGCTAGGTTATGAAGGGCTTTGAATGCCAAAAAAGAGCATTTTGTATTTGGTCCTGGAAGCAATAGGGAGCCACTAGAGTTTATTGAGTGGAGATGGGGTGACATGATTGGAGCTATGTTTTAGGAAAATCACTTTGGGAAATGAATGGAGGATAGATTGCAGAGGTAAGATATTTGTGGTAGGCAGACCCACCAAAAGGCTATTTTAATTGTCTAGGCATGAGGTAATGACGGTCTGGACCTGAGTGCTGTCAGTGTCACAACAGAGAAAGGGACACTCAAGAGATGTTGTCAAGGTGAAATCAAGAGGCCTTGGAAACAAATTGGATATGGGTGAGAAGGTAGTGAGGAGTGACCCAGTCTGACTGCCTAGTTCTTCCTATTCTGCCCCTTTTAGGATGGGAGCCTTCTTGCTTCTTGAGGCTCTGGGAATCTCAGATGAAGTGGGAAGAATATAGACCTTAGAATCAGATGACTTGGGGTCAAATGTAGCCTCTGTTACCCGCTACCTTAATTACCTTGGGCAAATTACTGACTTCCTTGGGCCTCAATTTCCTCATGCATCCAGTGAAGGGGTTGGGCTATGTATCCTCTGAGTTCCTTTCTGCCTCTCAGTCTATCACTTTCATCGACTTTTGTTCTCTGCTGTCTGACTGACCCTTGTATAGAGGGCTTATGTATTCCTTATTACTGTTTCAGCAAAGTGGAGGAGAAGGAAACTCCAATGAGAGCAAATAATTTGATGTATCTTATCCTTTAGGGTGATCTAAATGAGAAAATCAGAATAAAAGGTAGAAGAAAAATAGTTTATTGTTCTTTTTTGTTTCTTTTAAGAGCAGAAGTAGAGAGTAAAAAGGAGACAGGCTGGTAGCATTTGTAGAAACAGCAAAAATATACGTAATGAATACTTTCTTGAAGAAGCTCAAAGTGTTAGAGGATGTCGCTTGTGATTGCCAAATGGGAATACAAACAAAATTGATTGCACCTTGTCAGTTATGAGGCTTATAATGTATGATGGATCGGGGTTTGGACAACTTATCTCCATTGTGCAGTCTGACTGCAAACTCTAGGTAATCTATATTTAGGTCTTTGAGGAATCATGATACAAATATGCCCTCAATTGTTACATTTTCTGCACATGCTGAGCTCACATTGGATCTGTCAGGCTGAGCCATGGGCAATTGTTGATGGACAATGCAGGGCTGGAAGCCAGGACCAACAGAGCCAAGGCAGAAGTTGAGAATAAAGTTCAGGGTCATGTCAAGTCGACAATTCAGATCAAAGAAGAATGCTGGAAGAAAGTCATTGCTGAAAGCCAGAGCAATAAGTCTAAACTGAGCAAACAGTCGGGACTCAGTTGTTAATCACAAGTTAGTTTGAGAAGGTTAAGGCCAAGCAGAGGCATAACTAGGGTGGGGTACTCAGAACTTTGTCCTTAGAAGGTCAAATTTAGAGGGTGCTAACAACAGTACTTGCAGTCCTTCAACAGTTTAGAGACATAGGAGATTAGCACAAAGTTAGTAAGAATAATAAATTCAAGTAGGATACTAGCAAATGACACATACTTCTTCCCTGTGGCTGATATAGTCTAGATGAATTGCTCCTTGGCCTTAACCCACCCCATTCCTTAGCTCACACCCCTCAACACACACACACACACACACACACACACACACATACACACACATACCCTACAGAGAACACACACACACACACACACACACACACACACACACACACACACACCCTACAGAGAACATCCCTAGGATTCATTTCATAAAATTTGCCATGGGCTTTGTTAGTTCAATTTGCTCTAGATATAAAACCTGGTAGTTATGAATCCAAGTCAAGAGCCAGGGATGATGTAGAAAGTAGAGACTAGGGTGGAGCAGAGAATTATAGTCCTAGGTGAAAGGCCATTGAGCAACCAGGAGAGCAGAAGCAGACACTATATTCTAGAGGAAAGAGTTTCTTGAAAATGATACAAAACTTGTCTCAAGCAGGAAATGCCATAGGAGGCACCAGTGATGGGTTTTCCAATGTGTGATCAGCCTGAAAGATTAAAGGCTGCTGCAATATAATGGAATACCACACAATGGCTGGTCTGATCAGGAGCCTGATTACAACATAACCTGATATTACTGATATCATAATTCATACAGACATTTGTATGTATGGCTTTTATTGCCCAATGTTGTCAGAGTACTCTGACAGTAAAACCTGATGCTCTTTAAAAGAGCAGAATGGCTCAAAATCTATGGCCAAAGGCACCACCTTTGCCAACCTTGTGAAATACATTCGTCATCCAGACAAGTCCCTTGGTGTCTGTATTCTTCCAGACCTGGGGTAGTGAGGCAGAATGGTCCAGTGTCGAGAGCTTTGCCAAGGGAACATCCAAGCAAATTGTAAATATACCAATGGGCATAAGGGGAGAGGTACTTAAGGACAACCAACCCTTACCAACATGCTGCTGTGCTCCGAAAAAGCCCTACTTCTGTCCTGCTTTCTCATCTGCAAGGTCACATTCTGCACAGCACAGGTAACATAGCTGGAATCAGTTTCACAAATGCCCGGCTTCTCCTTGCATCTCTCTCTGTGTCTGTCTGTGTGTGTCTGTCTGTCTCTGTCTTTCTGTCTCTTTGTCTCTCTGCCTCTGTCTGTTTGTTTCTGTCTTTCTCTCTGTCTACATGTCTGTCTGTCTCTGTCTCTGAATCTGTCTGTGTCTGTCTCTCCCTGTATTTCCTGCAGAAAGGGAGAGAGATTGGTGTACTTCTGTACTTCTCAGAGCCATCAATTACAAATGCTGCCTTCCCTCCTACCCCTACAGCTTAGCTATACTGCCCTCCTTGCTAGCAGTATAGTATTGGAGCCATCAAATAATTTTAAAAACATTTTTATTATAAACTTAACAACCATCATTAGAAGCAGACAATCAAATAAACATAGAAAACAAAGTACAAAATCCTACCCAGAGCCCCTAGTATCAAGGCAGAACCAAAATGATGTTTACTAATAGAAAACAAACAGGATGATTTTGTTCTGTTGTCTTCTTAGAGACCAGCCAGAAGTTCTACCACTTTGAACTCTGTTTTCCTTCCTTCTTTCCTTCCTTCCTTCCTTCCTTCCTTCCTTCCTTCCTTCCTTCCTTCCTTCCTTCCTTCCTTCTTTCCTTTTCTCCATTTCTTGTAAATATATACTACTTCTGATTCTGATGGTTTCAATGAATCAATGTTTCAATGAATGTAGGTCTTTCCATATTTCCTTGTGTTGCTTTGTATTTGTCAGTTTGTAGCAACATGATGTATAATTACATCAATACACTATAATTTATTTAGCCATTCTCTAAATATTGGACAATAAAGATTGTTTCCAACTTTTTGCTACCACTAATAGAACAGCTTTGTATATTTTTGGACAGATATGTGCTCTTTTTTTTTTCTTTTTAGGACATTTTGGGGCTAGATTTCTAATAGAATTTTTGGGTCAAACACTAGAGCTCCATCGAATACTAAAATTGACAAGCTCACCACTTTATCTTTATTTCTTATAGTCAGTGTATTTTAACTTGTTAATATGCTGCAGAAGATAGTAAGATTGTTTCTGGCTCTTACCTATCTTCTATACTGCTGGAGGCCAGCCAGCTCTTCTTATTTGACTTGTGGGCATATACACTTAATTCAGTTGTGGACCATCTAACTTCACCACTTGCTTCAAGGAGAAGATTCCTGGGAGGGGGTTTCTTGGCTTCTTGGTACAACAGTTTTCACCACTCCTTGGCTGTATGACTATCAATGGCTCAGCTGCATCAGGAGGGGAATACTTCACAGTCTAATGGAGTCACTGCCACGCCATCCAATTATGATTTTATAACTTCTTGTATGTCTTTTCTTAAGAACCTCCAGTAGCTCCCCATTGTCTGCATAATAAAGTTTAAACCCCTGATTTGGGCATCGACGCTGTCCTGTCTTCCTAAACTGGCTTCATTCAACCTCTCTGGTTTTGTTCTACACTCTTTCCGTATGTGGTCAGCTGGGTGGTACAGTGGATAGCACTGGGCATGGAATCAGGAAGACCCAAGTTCAAATATGACCTTAGAGACTTACTAGCTGTGTGTCCCTGGGCAAGTTGCTTAACCCTGTTTGCCTCAGTTTCTTAATCTATAAAGTGAGCTGGAAAAGGAAAGGGCAAAGCACCCCGAGATCTTTGACAAGAAAACTCCCACAGCGGGGGTCATAAAGAATAGGACATAACTGAAAAAACGACTGAACAACATTCTCCTATATGTACTCTCCTTCCAGTTAAATGAAATTGCTTGCACCCTCCATTTTTCTCCTGCACTCTATAATCTCCTCTCATTTCTTTTTTCTAGAAGAGGTCATGTAATGAAGTAGAAAGAGCAGCACTGGCTCTGGAGTCAGGGGACCTGGGTTCAAATTCTACTAGTGTGACCTTGGGCAAGACATTTAAACTCACTGGATCACAATGTGCTCATATGTAATATGAGGGAGTTAGATTAGACAGCTTCTGAGACTCCTTTTGCCTCATCTATGATTCTATACCTGGACTAGACTTGTACCCATGTCTCCTTTGAGGGCAAAAAATAACCTCCCCTTTTCTCAACTATCCCCTACCTCTTTGCCTAGGATCCTCCATACTTCTTTCCCTCTCCTTCCTTTCATATGCAGAAGTGTTGCTGGAGCCAGCTATTATGGGTTCATGAGAGCTTGAGCATTTACATCTTGGAAATCAGCAGAAGCTGCAAATCAGGGTTTAGTTTATTGTTTTGTTGGTTGTCTAGACTGACAACAGTGTTAATAATGCAGACTAAACTTAAAAGTGTGTTTTTGTATATTTTGGGAGGGTCAGTTGTTAAACATTCATTCCTCAGCATGCCCCTAATTCCTATGCATTTGTATAGTTTTTTTCTACTTAATTTGAAGGCTACTCAAGAGCAGTATCTGATATATATGTTTGTATCCCTAGCATTTTGCACCATGACTTGCCCACAGCAGATATTTAATAAATGTTTGTCGAACAAATAATACCTGAAATGTAGTCTTACTTGTAATATAGGCCCTGAGGATAAATGTTGCTATAAAAAATAAAATGGATTTAATTGTGGTATACAGAAACTGTTCTTTAGTTATCAATACCAGGTATGATAAATAAATATAGTGAAAAGAGCATTAGAATTGGGAACAAACATTCTTAGTTATAGGCTCGGTTTTGCCATTTACTAGCTATTTGACTGCAGGCAGCTATGTAGCACAGGGGATAGAGCATTAGACCTGGAATCAGGAATAACTGAGTTCAAATCTTATCTAGTTGTGTGACCTCGGACAAGTCACCTAACTCTGCCTCAGTTTCCTCATCTACAAAATGAGCTGGAGAAGAAAACGGCAAACCGCTACAGTATATTTGCCAAGAAAACTCCAAAAATGGGGTCATGAAGAGTTGGACATGACTGAAAATGACTCAACTCAACCATAAAAGCTACGCGGTGGTAGGCAAGACACCTGACTTGCTTCTCTGAGTCACAGTCTCCTCACTTATAAAACGGGAGTTATAATACTTGCCCTTACCTCACAGGACTATTCTGAGACCCCAAAGAAGATAGTGTAGGTAAAATTCTTTATAAGTCATGAAAAGGTAAATCAATGTGACCTCATTTTTATTATTCAGAATTTAAAAAATATTGTCAACAATGTGAATAAACTCCTAAATAAAGATATTTCATTGAATGGTTTTAAAATGCCGGGGGAAAAAAAAACACAGAAAAAGGTCCAACTGTCCATGTCACAGTCTCTGCAGGAGGACCCGCTGCTAGGAGAACAGACAAACGTTAGGAAGTAGCTCAGTCCCAAATATTCATCTGTTTTGGGTAACAGCAGTTCTTTGCCTTGAGGAAAGCAAAGCAGTAATGGAGAACTCTGACATACTGCTGAGAGAGGCCCAGTCTGGACAAAGTTAGAGCCATCCCTTCTAGGTAGGGAAGATTGACATAGCTGCAAATGACCACAAGAGTAATGCAGACCTACTCAGGAGGTAATTAGAACCTTTACCCTTAGAATCCCTCCTCCAACCCCTCACCAAAAATGCCTGCCAGTGAAAGAAGGAAAGATAAATGCATCTCTATACCAGCTCGTGTTTAGATGAGTGGAGCTTTTCCGTAGTGATAAGTATACTTAGTTTTTCCTTGAAATACGTTTTTTGCTTTTAACTATTGCTTTAATAAGGACAGCTAGGTGGCACAGTGGATAGAGGGTTTGGCTTGAAGTCAGGAAGACTCATCTTTCTGAGTTCAAATCCAGCCTCAGACACTTAGTAGCTGTGTGACCCTGGGCAAGTCCCTTAACCCTGTTTGCCTCAGTTTCCTTACCTGTAAAATGAGCTGGCAAAGGGAATGCCAAGCTACTCCAAAATCTTTGCCAAGAAAACCCCAAATGGGGTCATGAAGAGTAGGACAGGACTGAGAATGACTGAACAAGAACACCAACAACATTGCTCTAGCAAGGATATGATGTCACGTGGATAACAGAGTCATAGCATTTTAGAACTGAAAGGTAGTATAGAGATCCTAGTTACTAGCAAGGGCATCAGCCTGAACTGACATTTACTTCCCGTGAGTCCTTATAGAAATTGCTTAACCCCTGCAGCCTAGGTATTCTCATATGCAAAATAGAAGGGTTGGATTAGATGGCCTGTAAATTCTCTATCAGTTCCTTCGTTATTTTAATGTGGAAGCATTTTACAGAATCCAGTGGCAGGACTATAGTTATAGGAGAAATGACATTTTATGTCATGTGACTCAAACATTTGATCTGTGTATAAAAAGCAGGAGTGTGTGTTAGACATCACAGGTGAGAGAATCTAGATTTGGAATCTGAAAATCTGAGGTCAGTTCCAGATCTTTCACTTACTTAGCTGTGTGACAGCTTCTAGGAATCACAATTTATTTATCTTTAAAATAGGAATAGAAATGCCTTGCTAGTGGCAAGAGCACTGGATTAAGAGTCTCGACGTGGGATTAAGCCTGAATCCAATAGTTACTAGCTTTGTGATCATGGTAAAGTCATTTTATTTCTTTGTAGCTTAGTGTTCCCATCTAGAAAATGGGGATAATAAATCTTCACTGTCTACCCTCACAAATTAGTGGGAGGAAAGTGTTTTGTAATCCTTAACACAGAATATAAAAAAAAAATTATTACTGTCAGCATGGCAGAGAGTTGGCCTTGCAGTCAGGAAGACCCGAGATCAAATCCTGCTTCTGACATGTACTTGCTGTTTACCCCATGATCTTGGTGAAGTCTTTTAAAACCTCAGTGTCCCACGAAACTGTCTGACGACTGTGAACTTCAGGTCTTCGTTAGTAGAGAGTTTCTTCAATGAAATCACAGGTATAGACCACCTCTTCTACAAATACATGCATATATGTGTGTGTGTGTGTGTACTTATATCTCTACTGGTATTGATATCTGTATTTATAATTTCTCTATATAGAGTAAATATACACGTAAATAGGTCAGGTTATACACACGAATATATACATATACACACTCAAATATACATTATATATACATATACATATACACATTATATATACACACACACACACACACACACACACACACACACACACACACACATATATATATATATATATGGTTGTCCATTCTCAAAGAGGATCAAAATGACATCACTGTGTTAGATGGTTGATGTCTTTTGATTTGTGCGTAAATTGGATTTAATTGAGGGCAAGTTGCACAAAGTTGTCGACCTCATTCTCTCTTCCAGAATCATTACAGTCCAGTGGTAGGACAGTCATAATGACTGGTGATGACTCAAGATGCAGTGGATGACCTTGACGTCTTTGATGTTTAACCCAGCTCTAAGCACTCTATGCTACCTGCTTCAGCTGTCTTCACCGGAATTGAAACAAATTGTTCTGACCCTCTCATTCCACTGGGCAGGTCTTTACATGCTTAGGGCAGACACTCCCCTAAGTCAGCGATGGATTTGAATCCCCTCGTTTCCTCTCAACCTGGTTTAGCCCGTATGCTGAAACATGCTACTGGGGTGGGGCTGCTGTGCATGCTTCAGCTTCTTGGAGGCACAGGTGAGAGTTAGGTAGATCAGGTGGCCACCAGAGTTGGAAAGCAGCTCTGAAAAGGGCTTGGTAGCCCTCACACCAGAGGTACTAGTCTTCCCTGAGCATAACCTATACCCCACATATCTATACATGCATATATACACACATATATGCACACCCATATATAACTCACGTGTACATATACACACTCCTATATACAAATACACACATATATATACATATACACACAAACACACACATCTGACCTACTTATTTCAGAGTGTTATAAGGATGAAATGATACATTATATCATGTTGGCTAAAATGATATAAATAATGTATTTTCTCAGTTATCCACTACTGATATTTGACTTCTGGACTTATGCTGTCCAAAACAGGCACCACCAGTCACCAGGTGCCAACTGCCAATTATGTGCAGGCAGAGTAGGAATAGGTGATTCACCTCAGTAAGGATGCAGAGCTTTCCCCCCTCCTTATCTTTTCATAGAATATAAACTTTTTAAAGAGAGGAATTGTTTCACTCTTTCGCATTTTCTGTTATGTCCCCTAGTGCCTAGTACATAGTAAAAATAGTATCTACTATACACACGCATACAAACATACGTATGTGTATATAGATTATATATATATATATATATATATATATATATATATATATAATTTGAGGTATTGCAAAGTACTTTACAGATAACATCTCATTTGATCTTTGCGATAACTCTATGAAGGAGGTCCTATTATTATCCCCATTTTTACAGATGAAGAAACTGAGACTGAAAGAGGTCTCTGGGTCACATAGCTAGAAAACATCTGAGGCAAAATTTGAACTCAGGTCTATCTGACTCTAAAACTAACATTTTATTCACTGAATCACTTGGTAGGGGCTTAATAAATGCTTATTGGCCAATGCTAATTCAGTTATGGATACTTCACATATTTAATGAAAATTCTGACCTTGACTGTCCTCTTTTTATATGGTTGTACAAGGAAGAGAATTTCTCTAGCACCCTCTTCACTTTTTACTCCAAATCAGTCCCACCAGGAATGTTTCACATGCTGTTGATGGTGATACTCCATTCTTTACTACTTAAAGTAGGTACCTGAGTCTTGTGGAAAGCAATGGGCAAATAGCATCCTAGTCAGTTCTTGAGGTTATCCGTGCCCCAGGCTATTCCACAGACTGATTGCTTTATATTTCAAATGCAAATAAGATGGTTAATTATTTTAATCTTACTTCTTTATTTTTACAAAAGATGTACTTTGTAGCATTGTCTCTCTGCTGGGGAAAGGGAGGAAGCACATTCATCTTGGTCATTCCTTTCAATTAGTAGATATGTCTCACAAAACTTATATGTCCCCATACTTCTCCCATTATCCCAAACATTCTACTTCTGCCACTTTTAAAAAATATTAACATGTGCTCTGAGGCTAGAAGTGTCCCTTTAGCCTCTTCTTAATGTTGAATCTTGATGTCTGGGGAGGTTTTAACATTTATTTTTAAATTTATTTTTTATTTGACATGATCACAATTAGCCTTGGAGCAGCTGTCCACTTCATGCCTAGGAGCCAAGGCTCCCTCACAGCTATCTCTGCCTAATGACCACATTTCTATAGAATGCAGAAACTAATGGTTTTTCTTCCTTTTTTGATTAACTAAGATTCTCTGAGTTGCTTTATCATCCTGGCTGTCTTACATCCTAAAGCGGTTTGCTACATTAAGTTCAGACAGAAAAATCTATTTCATCCCCCTCCTTTATGGAGGAGCACAGTTTAGGAACATTTCTCACCCCATACCAACAATTCAAGTAGGTGACCATTTGCTAATTCCTCTGTCATCCACCCCCATCCCAATATGGGTGAATATCTTTCTTTGTCAGAAAAGAAGTGGGAGGCACAAGTGACAGTCACCTTCTTTCTCAAATAGTGGTATTGCCCAAAGCTGTCGGTTTTCACTATGACACTGACCCAGGCCAGCTTTAAGGGGGCACCTTTCATTGCTGACTCCTGCTGGTACTGACAGTTGAAGAGGCAGCAGGAAGCGGACACTAAAGTGAGACCTTTTTCCATGTGCCCTGAGGTGCAAAATTAATAATGGAAGGAGCACATCCAGGTCCTGCGAACAACCATTGTCAGGTGTCATGCAGTGGGATATGACCCATCTCCTAATAAGGGGACCCCAAACTGTCCATAGTTATGCTGAAGCTGGACCTAATGCTACGTCGTGTTTCACTTTAGCTTGTGTTTGAAATGCTTTGATACAGGATGTTCAACCTCAAAGACTGTACTCCAGATTGGATATTTATTCCCTACTAAACTCTTGAATCGTTGACTGCTCTGAATTTGATAGATTGGGCATTTTCTTTCTTTTCTTCTGCTTCCATCTCATTGCATATTTGCTGAGTTAACTTACAAATTCATTCAGGTAATGATTGCCCTTATATGCTGTGAAATAACTAGATTGATGTCAATTCCAATGTTAAATTTTTACTTCCCAGATTACTTGGAACTGCCATTAGCCCTGGTTAGTAACCTCTGATCCTCATCTATTTATGGGAAGCTGAGTTTTATTGCATCCCTTTTTTGTTTGACTGGCACCCAGTTTTGCACCATCAGCTGCTTTTTATCTAATATTTGCCATTTCTTTCATTGTAGATAGATCACATATTCTGCCAGTTGGACTCTAGTCATACAGTAGAATATGAACAAGATTCCCAAGCACCCCACTTTGCTAGTTGAATTCTCATATTCAGCTCTGGGAAAATAAAGGGGACACTTAGCTATGCATATACGTATGAGAGATGTACTCTTCCTTTTTGTGGCAATGAATTTCTATTACTAGTTCTTCAGATACTTGAAAAATACCTTTAACACATATTTTAAACTCTGGTGCAATCCTGTATTTTCAAATGGTTTATTTGTGCCCTTTTTACTTTTTAACTCTCCTGTCATCTAATCTCCCCAACCCTCTCTGTTCCCTCTTTCTCACTCTTGATTCCTTCTTCTGCTTCCTTCTTCATCCATGCTGGCCCATTTTTACTTATTGTATTCATTTCAAGTCATCTAACCTCTCAGAGCTCTAAGCCAGTGGCATCAAACGCAAATAGAATGGGCCATGGATGGTTACATGAGGATCCCTGTGGGGTGCATGTTGCCTTAACCACAGATGAACATTATCTATGATCTATTATATTTTTGTGTATTTGTTAATTATTTTACCAGTTTGATTCAGTGCCCCCTTAACACCCTGCCCCACCTCAGGAAGTATTGCAGGACCTGTGTTTGACATGTCAGCTCTAGGCAACTCTCTAAGACTAGAGGTTACAGAGAAGGTGCCAACTTGCATTGGTAGAGGGAGAGTCTGCTCCTGGGAGTTCCCTATGACAAGGAAATAGCAAGTCTACATCCCTAGGTATCCATTGCAAGATGAGTCTTGGGCATATCTTAATTATCCATTAATGTTTTCCATTTCCCCTTTGTTTTTTTTTGTTGTTTTCTGTTTGTTTGTTTTTATTCCAAAGCTGTAGGCCATTTAGCTCAACCCAACACTTTCTGTGGTCTTCTAAAATTGGCTTGGCTCATACTGCTGCAGTCCCTGGTTCATTGTTACTTTGGTCTTAATTACAAACTTGGCTTGATTATTGTTTTAGAATTGCAACTCTTTCCCTATACTAAATATTCTCAATATCCTAAAATGCAAATTAGTTTTTTCTCTCCATCACTTTTTAATAAGGAAAATTTCACATTAATGCCCAATGTAATCATTTAATGACTTAACATATATAAAGTGGTTCACAAACCTTAAAGTCCTATATGAACGCTGCTTCTTATTATTTTTTCCTTTTACAGGAGGCTAATTGATTTTATTGATACCTTATTTGGCAGGAACATATGAACTGATCTCTATCAACCTTTCTTCAAACACTTTATTCCTTGGCTCTTTCATAGATTAGTCTATTTCTATGCAAAAAACCTGCTGTGATATTTGGTAGAAATCCTGGGGTTCTTAATCTGAGATGTGTGAACTTAAAAAAAAAAATATATATATATATATATATACATATATATGTATTCACACATATACATATACACATTATATATGTAACTGTATTTCAACATAATCAGTTTCTTTTGTAATCTTGTGCATCTTTTAAACAATTTATAAACATTTTGAAAACACATCATCATAGGCTTCCCCAGACTATCAGAAGGATCATGCCACAAAACCCAGTTAAGAATCCCTGCTCTAAATTATGAGCTCCATCCCTCTCATCATCTTCTCACTTCTGGAACTACAGAAAATTTGGTGCCCGAGGGCCTGAGAACAATTCTAGGACTTTTGACTGAACTATTTCCTTTTAAGATGCCCATTGTCATGAAGTTTTCTGTCATGAAGTCGACATTTTAGGTCAGTGTCATCTAAAGCACAGAAGATTATTTACTTGGAAAGACCTATATGTAAGGAGGGAGGCGTTGTTGCCAGTACAATTTTGGGTAAATCCCTTGACTTCTCTGAATCTTAGTTTGTTCAAATGTAAAATGAGGAGGTTTGACTACGTAATCTCTGAGCTACCTGTTAGCTTTAGAATCTATGATGCTAAGGAAGTAAAAAGGAGAGAAAGAAACGAATAGGGAATTAGGAAAAAAATGTTTCTCAGTAGGAAATGGATTTGAAAGAACTGAGGATCCTTAAATAGTAGCTTTTGGGTTGCTATAAAACTGCTCCCACAGCATATTTAAAATGCCTTGTTCAGTTAAACCTGTTTCATTGTTAAGCTGGCACCACCCACAGTTATATACTCTAGGTTTGTGCAAAAAAAAATGGAGTTTTGGTAGAATAAAATACAGACAGCTACAGACAGGAGTTTCTGTCTTTTTTACTTTAATGGCTGGGAAGAGAAATTAGAAAATAATTAGTAGGAGAAGTGATGGAGAAAAAGAAGAGCATTATGACATGTAAATTTGCATAATTTGCCAATTATAGCAGCAGCAGTGATTGCATGGCTTTTAGCTACATGTTTAGAAATAATTCTTCAACATATGAGGCAGTTCAACTCTAGTAGTAGTATACCTAGTCCTTGCCTTTGAATAAATAAATAAATACATGTCTATGTGTATGTTTTTAATATATACCTATGTATATGCATAACTATATATGTGTATACATATATACACATTAAATAAATATGTGTATCTGTACACACAACCACACATTTATGGAATTTCATTAGCATATGGATTTTCTGATGTATAGGATATGTAAACTCTCATCACCCAGGAGACTTGGACTCAGGAAGACCTGAATTCCAATTTTGCCACACTCATTAGCTTCGTGACCTCAGGCAAGTCACTTAGGCAAGCAGTGATCATGGCTGACCTGGGGAACTTTCTTGAAATGGAAGTTCTACCAGTGGGAGGTGAAGGGCCAAAGGGGTAGAAGCGTTTTCCAAGGGCACTGAGAAATGGTGGAGAGGTCCATGAGATTCAGGAGCAATGCACAGAGAAGAGTGAATCAAAGGTGAAGATTGGTTTTAGGCCCCATCTCCTTCCCATCAGCCCTGATTATATTCTTCTTCTTCACAGTAATACATTTTAAGGATAAGCTAAAAAACGTTTCCAATGCCATCTCATTTTTAACATGTCTAATTTGTTAGAGGGATACGATGATATCAACAGTATATTATAGCTCAATACCTCTCACATCTTTTTTTTTCCTGTTCCCTTACTGTACATTTCCGCCATGATCTCTGTTCTCTGTTTTGATACCTATCTTCTTCTCTCTCTGACCCATTCTATTTCTCCCATTCTCCCACCCCTAACCCTTTGAGATAAAGGACATAGCTGTGGTCCAGGGACAGCTTTAATTACCATCAAATGAAGAGATTAACCGGAGTGAAAAGACATTTCTTTTACTTTCTCCTTCTTGTAGCAGTAAAACTAACCTGTATTTAATATAACTGCAGCTGCTAATCAGTTTTGGAAGAAAAACAAGCATAGAACTATTTTTTACAAATACTTGGAATATTCCTCTAATCTTCTATACCTGATGAAATTGGGATCCCAATTTCTTTATGACTCATTCAGTTAATTCATACTGCTTATTGCTGTAGTGAACTGGCTGTTTGCTATTCTGGGATTCTTGCCAGAGACTTGTAAGTAAGGCTTAATGTTTTATAGTAGGGCTTTTACTCCTTTTCTCAGACTTTCTAGCCTTTTCTCACATTGTATGATATTCCTTTTCCAGGCATGTCTGATCTGCAATCATTAGATTCTACTAGTGCCCTAATACAAAGAGTAACTGTGTTTAATTACTCTGTGTGAGAAGGGTTTTTGAAGAAATCCAACTTTGTGCCTAGCAAAGTGGTAATTAGTTAATCTGCTAAGCTAATTAATATCATATTTACCAGTGTATGTATCTTTTCTTTCTCTCCTAGATTTAAGGCAAGATTTATTAATCTTTGTGTGCCTCCCAGTATGTAGAATAGTGCTTTACTCATAGTGGACGCCTAATGAATGCCTGCTGAATGAATGAATGAATGATCTAATGAGAAAGGCTAGAGTCCCTCTCTAATTTCATCCTGTGAGTCATAGACTCTTGGACATCTCTAAGAGGCTTTGAAATAATTTACTACAACATTCTATCCAGTTCAGTAATCCACTTTATAACAATGTTAACAAATAGTTATGCAAAGTCTGCTTGAGTACGTTCAGGGATGAAGAATTAATTGCTTGGAAAGCCTGAAAAATATGCACATTTTAGTGGTAGCCTTCTGGAAATAATACCTGGAATTTAACTCAAGTACTTTACACAGAGGGGCAACTCTAATGGTAGAAATGTAAGACCAAGTAGATAAGAGTATGATGGCAAATGTGACCTCATTTTGACATTCATCAAATCTCTTCCAAAAAATTCTGCCTATCCCCTGGACCTGCTTAGGGGATGAAGAGAGAAGAGTGATGAGCTTCCCACAACTGCTGAAAAAGAAATGTGTAAGAACCCCTTGTATTCATTGGATGTCAGGGGAGGCAGGATTCTACAGGCCTAGTGAACAATGTGAATAAAGCATGGAGGAAAGAAAGTGCAGGATATGCTTATTAGGCAGACATAAATAAATCATGAAACTATGATGACTGGGTCCTCTAAAATTTTACACTCCTTTCTTTTGACATTACATGGAAACCATGGGAGCACACATGTTTGTTCACACAGTTTGTTCATCATTTATTCATAGCTTTTGCTACATGACTAGCCCAGCTTTTATCCCCTAGTGACGTCATTCACTTCTACTCAAGTTTCTATTGGTAATATATTGCAACCTACTTACCCTCACAGTGTGTGTCTCCATTAGCTTTTATGTGACCTGAAACTTTAATAATTTTGTAGACTCTGGTATTATGGGATCCACAGACATACAAAAACACTAGAGGAATTTCATTGTTTAAAAACATGAGTCTTCTTTCAAGAAGCATGGGGCTATTAAAAACATTGTGCAATTTCCCAAATGCAGTTCATCTTTGTCTTTTGTTTCTATTCAGTTTTTTGAGACCAGTTCATTGTCCAGCTTTAGTGTCTATGCAAGATATATAATTTAAATATTTGATAAATGAAACAACACAGTGTAACAGCCTGGTGGTCTCTCCTTCCAACTGAATTTTGAACGACAGAAACTCTTCATGTACTTTGTTTTTCCTTTGTTGATAATAAGGTAACATTTTTTAAATAATCATACATTTAATGAAGGAGGCAACACATTTAGGAGCTTGATGAAATTTTTTAAAATGTCATATGCAAGCAGGAACATCTGGAGGACCTTTCAATCTATGGGTAATCCTTCTTCCAGTTGGATTGTATGCTGGACATCTCTCAGTATAGCTTTAGTTGTGGGTGTTGCCCCTGCACAGAATATCAGCCTGCTTACAGTTTGATGAACTGCCCCTGTAGCTGGGATGTGTAGTTATGCTGGTTGTGGCAACATCTGTTCACTGTCAGAACTAGAGTTGTTTATGGAAAGAGCTATGAGGCAAACAGCTGACTTCATTTCTCCTACTGACATTAGAAATAGTAACATTTCTCTAGGTAATATTATTGGACAAATATTGCCAAAATGTTATATTAGTATTTTGTGACTCTACTCAGTTCAATCTTATTTCTGTAATCTCTACTTATTTGATTTCATAGAAAACTATTAAAAATGCCAAATAGATGTCCTTAAGTGCAAAAAAACCCAAACCTCTATGCCGCCATTTTGTTTTGAGACAGTGGACTGAATTACAAATTAGACTTAGGATGTACCCTTTTATATTGTACCAAATTCAATTGCTCAGTCAGCACCTTGGAAGTTTACCCTAGAACAAAGAGATAGACAGATAGACAAATGCAAAATGCCAAGCGGTCAAATTGAAACAGAAACTTCATTTCCTTGGGTCAATACAGTGTTAAACATTCTACAATTCAGGTGGAGAGGGCAGCATTTGAGAAAAGGTAGTTGAAAAATATATGCTTAACTACAATAGTAGAGATGGAAAGAAGGGCAAGATGTTAAAGGAGAAGGAAAAAAAGAGAAGAGGAGAAATAAAAAAGAGAAAGAGAGGGGAGGACTACAAGCAATGGAAAAGAGGGTGGGGAAAGGAAATGGACAAGAACAGGTAAGGAATGACCATCATAGATTTATAGTTGTGAGGCTTTTTAGATCAACTAATTGAAATTCCTGCTCACCTGAACCAGTTGCTAAGAAAGGCAGTATACTGTAGCGAAAAAATCATTGTTCCTGGGTTCAGAGGATCTGGTTTCAAATCCTTCACTGGGCCTCAATTTCCCCAAGTAACCACAGGTGGGGAATAAGTGTTCAGCTTAACCAAAAAAAAAGAAGAAAGAAAGAAAAAGGAAAAAAAATGAACTAATTTCATGCTTTATAGCTGGCCTCCACATTTGTTAGAGCAAAGCCACTCTTTTCCAATTCCTTGCTTCAGCTGTCCTTGTGACTTTCTCTCAGTCAAAGCTTTCACTCTGTCTTTCACTCAGAGTTAGATGGGGGGGTGGCGATTCTGCCCAGAGAATGGAAGTGTCTTTACAAAGCTTAACTGATTCTAAGGGAAGCAACTTCCTTCTTAACAAACCTCTTTCCCACTAAAACCACTATTATAACTCAATTAGACTGTCTGAAGGAAAAGTGTAGCAACTGGTCTGCTTGCAGAGATGGATTCAGGCTGCTTCCACCATGCTTCAGGAACAACAGTGGTGCAACAAATTTGGCAACTCAAATACTCACTATTCTGGCTGCCTCCCATCTCCCTTCCTGGCTTGAATCTCCTGATGGAATTTGAATGCTAATCAAACACCTTAAGTCCTTGCTCACCCCTATTATCTAGTTCTCCTGATGTTTCTCCTGGGTGTGGGAAACAAAACAAGACTAACCTTTTAAAATTCCATCAGTCCCACTTCATTCTGCAGATTCTGAAGAGGCAAAATGGAATTCCATTCTGGACTGCAGAGCTTTATTTTTTCGTATTACTCTGTATCAGACAGAGATATTGGGTTACATTTACAATAAGGGGGTTGGATTACATGTTCTCCAAGATTTCTTCTGTTCCTAGATCTATGATCTTCTGATCTTTCATTTTATAGATGAGGAAAGGGAGACCTAGAGAGGTGAAATGCTTTTCTGGGACGTCATTGGAACTATCAAAGAAGTACTAACCCCTAGATTCTCTGATTCCTAGTCAAGGGTACTTTCCATTATGCCCTGTCTTTAATAAGAAAGGAAGAAAGGATACTCAGAGACAAAACATAGAAGAGTACAATGAAGAGGATAAGTGGAGGAAGAGAAGGAGAAATAAAGAGGTAGATATAAAAGGTTATCTTCCTTTTCAGAATTTCTAATTGTCAGATCTAATGTGAATAATAACTAAACTTTATAGAAGATTTTAAAGTCTATAGTGTACTTCATAAAATATTATTTTCATAATCATTTGGATCTGTGATCTTAACCAAACAGGCATTTCCCAGCCTCCCTGTTCCCATTTCTTTCCCCCTTTTTCATAGGTTTTAGAGTTAAAAGGGACCTTAGAAAACATAGAATCCTTTCTCCCCATACCCTATTTTATAGAGAAATAAACTAACACAGAGAGAGGTGTGACAACAGTGTTGCTAGTAGCTGCTGTGGAAGTGTAAGACCAATAACACCAGCACACAGGAGGGCTACTAGCACTAGTTCTTTGATATGCTTTTCTAAGGAAAGCATTTAAGGGGTTTAGAATCTCACTTTAATTAGCATATGTATATCATTCACTTAGTTCACGGGGAAAAGCCAGCACCCTGAACTTCAGAGCAAATACAAACAGAAATTACAAACAGAGAAAATATAAACAGAGCAAATAACACAAATCAACAGAAAGGCTTCTAGCTGTCTGACCAAAGCTATACATACATAGTTACAAGAGAGAGAAGCACCAATATCTGGGTTTTCGAAGCCAGGGCGCTCCTTAATGGCTACCCAGAGTCTTTTGTCTGGTCTAATCACACAACACTCTTCCAATGAGTGAGCCCCAAACAAAATGCTAACCTCTGAGTTTATATACCCTGTTCAGGGTCAAAGGGCATCACAACCAGGAGACTCAAACCTATGTGAATTAGGCTTTCTTGTTTCTTAAGTAGGTCATCAGATACTCCCAATTTAATCAAAGAAACAAGGGCCAGACTCATCTAAGGCACTTGATTACCTCAGTGCTCCAAAAGAGAACACAGTAAAAAAAAGTTCCACCTTAATTACCATAATAAGAGATTAAATGACTTGCCCAGGGTCACATAATAAATATCTGAGGTAAAATTGGAACCAAGGTCTTCCTGACTCCAAGTCCAGGGCCCAATTCATTAAGCCTTGATATTTTTTCATATATAGCTATGTCTCTCACATCTATTTTCTTCTCTCTGTTTACATGGCCACCAATCTAGATGGTGTCTTTATAACTTTTTGGTTCAGCTAGTACAACAGACTCCTCATTGGTCTACCTGACTCAAGTTTCTTTCTTCTCCAATGTATTTTTCAAATAGCTGCCAAAGTGATATTCTTAATGCTTAGGCCTTGTATCATTCCCATACTTAATAAACTCCAGGGGTACCCTACCATCTCTAGAATCTAATGTAAGTTCTTTTGCTAAGTATTGAAGTCCCTTTGGAATCTAGCTGCTAACTATCCATTCCAACTTACTACACATTACTCTGCTTCACATATTCAGCCAAATTGGATTATTTGTTGCCCTTTGCACATGACGTTCCAGAGTGTTAGGATAGACATTGGATTCCAGAGAGAAGAACATGGAGAAAAGTCTACCTCCAGTTCTGGGAAGATAAAATCTGGACATCACTTTCAGAAGATCCCACTGGTGCTTTACTCTCATAGGTGAGTAGTTCTAAAGATGGTGTGATTGATTTTATCCACACTAGAGGATATTTTCAGGCTCAAAAAGCCTTATTCTATTTTATTTTTTCTGTTGTTGTCACAGAAGTGAATTCATTTGGAGAGAGCTGACAGAAGACCAGGTCTCATGGGCTCATGCTCAGTTCATTTAAACAACAACAACACACAAATAACTTTGAGAGCTCAAATAAAGTGGCACACACTGCGGCTGGGTTCTTGGAAATTCAGTCATGGCACATGTGCCCGAAATGCTTTTGCTGATTTCCCAAGGCACGCAAAGCTAAGCACCAGATTACTGTTAAGAGCAGGACTGAACACTGTTGGAGCATATTACTCCTTTTAATTGTTCTTTCTGTTACCTCCGTATATCCTATGTGATTATTCTGACTACTTCTGAGCCTTGGATGACCATACACGATTCATCATCGTCATACCAAAGCAAAATCTACAAATGATGCTATGTCTTATTAAGGGAGCTTCTTGGTTGCTGTTTTTTTAATGTTGCAATTTAAAATCAGAGTCAATAAAATGTACTTTTTCATGGACTTTTATTTATGTAAAAGTTTTCAGTGGAACTGATATCAAAAGGATTTGTCATTATAATACAACATTGATTTTATAATGAAAGAATCATTTAGACCAATGTTTCACAAACTAGTTTGGCCACAATGTAATTTTGGACCTGAAATATAGTGACAGAACCTATAAAATGCTGGTGTGGAAAGCCTAGGGATATAGACTATTCTTGGGATAAAAGCAATTTGGAGACATTTTTTAAGGAAATCAAACCTATTTTAATATTCAAAATTGCCATGTGCTATAAATACTTTTGGCATACACATACTTTCCCATCAAATTTTAGAGGATAAATATAACTAGCACTGAAATTGTCTCCGGATCCTATTAACAGTGTAGCTACCATTTATACAGTATGTTAAGATTTGAAAAATACTTTACAAGGATCTCATGTGATGCTCACAACGACCTTGGGAGGTAGGTAGCATTATTACCCTCACTTTATAGATGAGGAAACTGAGACAGACAAGGCAAATGACTTGCTCAGGATCACAGAGCTAGTGTCTAAGACTGTATTTGAACTCAGGTTTTTCTGACTCCAGGGCTGCTACTCTGACCACTGTGCCACCCAGGTACCTAATGTGAAAAACTAGAGTTTAATGGAACCCATTTTGAGAACTGGATTTTTAAATCACCACTTTTCAAATTTTACCTTTAAGAGCTATACTATTTAGGTGAAACAGCTGGTAAGTGTCTGAAGTTGAATTTGAATTTAGGACTTTCTAATTCTATGTTCAGAGTTCTGTCCATTGTACCACCCATCATTGACTGCTTATTACCTCATAACTCAAGTATAGATAATATTAATTATAACCAAATGTTGTTCAGATGAAGACTTTTAGTAATTGAGTAATAATACTGAATTAGTAGCATACATTTACTTCCTTCTAGTCAAACGATATTTTTACATACAATATTTTATTTTTCCCTAATTACATGTTAAAACATTTTTTAACATTTAAAAAAATTTAACATTCCAAATTCAAATCCTGTCCCTGAGATAGTAACCAATCTGATATGGGTTATATATGTGCAATCATATAAAACATTTCCATATTAGTCATTTTGTACAAGAAACTAGTCAAACAATGTTAAGTATTTGTTGAACACACTGTGTGCTCATTATGGTCTCCCTGAGCTCATGAAGCTTATGCTTCGTTTGAGGGAATAACAACTCATGAAGTAATTAAAAAATCACATAGGGCAGTATAAAACTAAGTACTTAACTTGTAAAGTGCCATGTATACCATAAGTGCTATAGATCATCAGAAAGGATGGTATTTTAACGGAGGATATGATAGTGAAGGAAGGTTTCAGCAAAGAAGGGAGCCTGGCCTCATCTTGAAGGGACAGGGACAACAGAAGGACATGTCTGGGGTTAATGCGTCCTTTGTAATACTAAGAGATAACTTTCACACTCAGTCAGTGAGCATTTGTTAAGCTCTTACTACATGCCAGGCACTTTGCTCAAGAAAGGCAAAAGCACGATGCCTACTTTCAAGGAATGTACATTCTAATAGGAGAACTAAAATGCACACAACTATGGATATACAAGCTATGAGAAGTATGAATGGGAGGCAGTCTCAAAAGAAAGGTACTAGTGGTGAGGTGAATAGGAAAACACCTATTGCAGAAGGTAGAATTTCGGCTAAGTCTTGAAGGAAACCAAAAGACAGAGGTGAGTAAGGAGAGTATTGCAGGCATGAGGAACAGCAAGTGAAGAGGCATGGAGCTGAGAGATGAGGGTCATTTGTAAGAAATTGTATTAAGGCCAGTGTTGGTGCATTATAGAGTACCTGAAGGGGCATAAGGTGTGAAAAGCTTGGAAAGGTAGGAAAGAGCCAGGTGTGAAGGATTTTAAAGGCTGAACAGAGGACTTTTGTTTGATCCTAGAATAAATAGGAAGTTTATTGAGTAGAGAGAATAACATGATCAGACCTGTATTTAGGACATCATTTCGACAGGTGAGTGGAGAATATGTTGGATTGGGAAAAAATTTGGTTCAGGGAGACTAACCAGAAGGCTATTACAATAGTCTAGGTATGAGGTGGTGGGTTTCTTCATCAGGGCAGAGGCTGTGTGACAGGAATGAAAGATATCTATATCTGTATCTATGTATCTATATCTACACACATGTATACATATATAAACACACACACACACACACACACACACACACATATATATATATATATATACATATATATACATGAGATATACATGAAAGATATTGTGAAGGCATAAACAATATGGCTAGACAACTGATTGGTTAAGTTAGCAAGAAGAGTAACTGGCTTGTGAACCTACCAGTTGAAAGTAATAGGGGAGTTGGGAATAGGGAAGGGTTTGGGGGGAAAGTAATGAGTTCCAATTTGAATTTGTTGAGTTTGATATAGGTTAAAATATATCCAGTCAAATGGATTTCCTGAGTATCATCACCTCTAGGCTTTTTGGCTAAGATGTGTGGTTAAACAATTGAAGCCAATTTGCCAAATAATTAAGTCAGAGCTTAACCTTATAACATTAACTGAAATCTGCCTATTATGCTGTAACTTTACACACCAACCAAATAATGATAAAATATATGTGCCATCTACCAGCGGTTTCCTCTCAAATTTGTACATGTGATTGGATCCCAAACCTTTTAGTGGGCAGCTAGGTGGATAAAGAACTGGGTCTGGAGTCAAGAACCCTCATCTTTGAGAGTTCAAATCTGTCCTGAGACACTTACTGCTGTATGACTCTAGGCAAGTCACTTAACCCTGTTTGCCTTAGTTTCCTCATCTATAAAATGATTTGGAGAAGGAAATGGAAAACTACTCCAGTACCTTTGCCAAGAAAACCCCAACTAGGGTTACAAAAGGAAATGACAGCAACTTTCAGTAGGCTGCAATATTTGCTCTGGCCAATAGAGGATGCTCAAAGCCTAATCTGCTTCCACTGAAGTTGGCTAAATACTTTGTCTACCTTTTCCCAGAGAGTGGCTTTCTTTCTTCTAAAATAATAACTCTTTCTTCTAAAATAATAACTTTTGATTCTATTGGCTCAGCCCCCATTTCCCTTGGATTACAAAAGTGATGTCAATTTTTTTTCCTTGCTATAATCCCCAAACCAGCATATATGTTACTGCAATTTAATTTATTAAAGGTGAAAGTAAAACAAATGCACTTACCTATTCTTACAGCTACAGATAGGCATCTCTACCTTTTTATTCCCTTTCTTCTTCCTCTTACCCATTCTTCTGTACTAGAAATTTCCCAAGTATTTTTTTTTATTCATGTTAGAAAACTGACAAATGTTCCCCAAGGAAAAGATTGGTCAAGAAGCAGAGACTTTGATACTTTATCCAGTCTAATTCTAACCAATGGCTAGAATCATGGCAGTTGTCGGTGATTTTTTAGTAAGCTCTGGGTGATTGATTATTGAGTTAGCATCTTTTTCCCCATAGGCCAATCTCAGCCAAATATTTGTCATTTCTCCCTCCTGGGCATCCTCATTACTACCCTGTCTATTTTGGAAGGTCTAGCCTAAATCACAGCCACTATCCCCTTTTAATGTCTTCTGTTATGAGGGGAGAGAGACTAGCATGACCATCAAGAAAGTTCTGAAAGGTATAAATGTCCCAGAAACTGCTCATATTGCTTTATTCTCTGAAAGGATCAGATACTTTGGGAAGTATAGGAAGAATGGTAGCGGTTGATCAGGAAGATAAGATGGAGCCAGAGTATCGAAGGCTTTTAAGGTGCCACTAAATAGGGAGCCATTCAAATTATTATTATTGATGTTGCTGTTGTTTATATTTACCAGATAGTCATGTGATGAAAGGAAGTGTGTTGTAGAGGAAAGTGGATAGAACTTTCATCAAAGGATAATGGATTTAGAATTAGAAGGCACTAGAGTCCAACACCCTCATTTTAAGGAGGAGAAACTTTCCTGAAGTTATACAAATAGGGTCAGGAGATACCTGGATTCAAATCCTGCTTCCAGCTTGTATTGGTGGTGTTACCATGGATAAGGTGCTGAGCCTCAGTCTTCCTATCTGTAAAAGATGGAGAGCCATATCTATAATACATATTTTGGGGGATTGTTGTGAAGATCAAATATGATCATGTATATGAAGGGCTTCATAACTCTAAAACTTCATGTAAATGTCAGCTATTGAATTGATACTTTTGCTTTAAAAGGTTAATCTAGAAGCATTTCAAAATACATTCAGTGGGGAGACTGGTGGCAAGTGGATGAGCTTGGCACCTTTGTAACTCAGCGATGAAATTGTGATGGCACAAGGGCCAAACTCTCCATAAAACACTCTTTAGAACTTTGGGATAAAGGCACCAAGGTTAGACATTGGTGTCTGGTAGACAATGTATGACTTTACAATTCCAGCCTTGAATGTTATAAATCTGTCCTCCTTCACAAGCACCAAATTTATTTTAAAGCAAAGATGGAGCAAACATATTGGAAGACATTTGGTGTCCAGAAGGGATAAATGAGAGCTCGGGCCTTAGCTACTGTATTTCATCCCTAAGCTACTTCTCAAGACATTGTAAGCTAGCAATTGCCATCCCTTCTGATATTTAGAATGAAATATGGCTAGTCCAGCTTGAAATTACGTGAAATGGAGAAAATAATTTTATTAACTATAAAATGGCTCTCAATATTTTACATAGTTCCATTCAGTATAAAAATGGAAATTTGACAATATGGTCAATAAAAGTCACATGAACAATTCTCTGTGGTTAAATAGTTTTAAAAAATAATATGTATCTTACAGATTATATATACATATGTAATGCACACATATAATTTTACATACATATTTCATTAATAAACATGTGAATTAAATATATGAATGTATGTAAGATAGTGATTATATCCATAAATTCAGATTAAATATATAGTACATATATACAGATACTGTATATAACTGTTTATATAACACAATACATACACATATACAGACAATACATTTATGTATATGCATACATACAATACATACTCATATAGCACATAGATATAAACAGTTCATAATATGATTTAAGAAAATATAATATATTCATGATTTCATCCATATGCGTTCCCCCTCCACTGCATCATATCTCAATCCTGCTACAATTTAGCAGATAATCTTAATGAGTTGTGGCAGGAACAAATTATTACCTGGTTGCCAACATTCTGATTATGAACTTCATCATACAAAATTAACAAAGCTGGTCATTGTCTACTACCCAAAGTCTTTATATACAAATCTTACTCTCTGTTTACTGTTCAGTGAATCCCTTAAATTTTTTTTGTGGCTCAGTTCTCTTTTCTGCAAAATGATGGATAGGCAAGATTATTTCTAAGTTCCTTTTTGACTTGAATGTTCTCAATTTATTATATTATTAATTAGCTTTTTGTAAGAGAAAGTCTCTTCAGTAAGACCATAAGCTCCTTGACTATATAGACCATGGGTTTTCCTTCTTTGTAGCCCATATAAGTTGTTGTGGAAGACACTGCACATAGTACCGGCTTGGGAAATATCTGTTGAATGCATTAGGTTAGTTCTCAAATCTGTTTTCTGTCTATTCTTACCCCAGCATCTGAGAGGCATCCGTGCACTCTGAAGACACTCAAGAAGTGTCACTACATGTGTCCTCAATTGTAAAATGAAGCAATTACATCATAACTTGGGGCCCTCCAAGCTTCACTTGGCAAAGAGAGACAAGTGATAGATACATCTTCTGCCCCCCTCCAGTCCCAATGGTAATCTAACAAAAAAGTTATTTATGGAAAAGGGAAAATTTATTTTATTTTATTACCTTTCATTCTCCTCAAACTACCTTGCATTTATATATGTACCTGTTTCTCTAATAATAATAATAATAATAATAAGCATTTATGTAGCACTTTAAGATTTGGAAAACACTTGACAAATAATCTCATTTGATCCTCGCAGAAACCCTGGGAGGTAAGAGATATTTTCATTTCCATTATACAGATAAAGAAACCGAAGCTGACATAGGTTAAATAACTAGACCAGGGTCGCACTCTAGTAAATGTTTGAGGCAGGATTTGATCTAAGGTCTAATTGACTCCAGGTCTAGTACTTTCTCTACTCAGTTACCTAGCTACCTCTAAGGTATGCTTCTTATGGGTAGGAGACGGTTCATTTTTGTCTTTATGTTCCCAGGGCATAGCTTAGTGCCTGGCACATGATGAGTACTGAGTAAATGATTGATGATCAATTAATGATAGACAATATGATTTTCTTTAAGGCTAAATTTCTTTCACACTTTGCTCAGATGCAGTATCATAGCCAATGTGCCTTATCTGAGGTGCTAATATTGCTAATTAAAAAACAAGACCTAGGTCACAGAATTGTATTTGTTTACATTCCAAATATACATCTTCCTATCTTAGATTGTAAATTCTGTTAGGACAAGAACCATAATTATCTCTGTATCTTCCCTAGCACCTAATACAGTATTTTGCACATAGAAGATATTGATTATTATTATTTTGGTAATTATGATGATAAAAATTATAATCACACATATGCACATAGTGCTTGAAGCTTTATTCCCAGTATAAAAATGCAGAAAACTGAAGATCATAGAAATGAAGCAATTTATCTAGGATCAGAAGTCACTTTCAGTTCTTGAACTTGAACCCAAGTCATCTGATATTTAATATTTGAAAAACTGTCATGTGGAAGTTTGACAGGATTTGTTCTCTTTGGTCTCAAAGGGCTGGAGTAGGAGCAATGGGTAGAGAGTGCAATGAGACAAATTTAGGCTTCATGGGAGAAAAAAAGCCATTGAAAACTTATCTACAAGTGGAATGAGCTGCTTTGGGAAAAAGTGGGATCCACCATCTCAGAAAGTCTTTGAGCAAAGGCTGGGTATTTGTCAAGTGATTTATAGTTAGGATTCCTTTTGGGGTTTGTTTTAGACTAGATGGTCACTGAGGGTCCTTGCAGTTATCCCTGGCAAATCTAGGGCTCTTTCTATTGTTCAATGATGGCTTATAAATGAATGAATGAAGCAATAAGATATAGTATCAAGATCATTGGATTCAATGTCAAAAAAAAAAACACGAGTTGAAGTGCTATTATTACCTTGGAGAGGACACTTTATCTCCTTGGCATTTGATTTTTCATTAGAAGTGAGGATTGCCTAAAAGATTTATAAGTTTCCTCCCAGCTATAAATTCTATCATCCTATGAAGGCATAAACACATGAATTAACAAGTAAATAAGCCAAATAATATAATTAAGGCAATATCTCACTTAGACTAAAAATTCATTGCTAGTTGAAATTTAGAAGGCCATTGCAATTCATAAAACTTTACTGTTAGTGTTTGGGGTGTGTGTGTGTGTGTGTGCGCGCGCATGCGTGCACACGCGCCTACATATATACAAAGGAGGCAGCACAGTGGGTGAACTGTTTTTGGAATTGGGAAATGCTGGCTGAGTGACACTGGACAAGTCACTTAACTTTTCCTTCTCTTCAGGTAATTCCATAAGTCTAAAAGTTGCAAAGCAGGTGCTGGTGGCATTGGAGGCTCTCTTAAAAATATCTAAATGCATACATCTTTCTCCTTCTCCTCCCCTTTCTTCTTCTCCTCCTCCTCTTCCTCCTCCTCCTCTTCTTCCTCCTCCTCCTCTTCTTCTTGGTCTTGCTCTTCTTGTTCTTGTTCTTCTTCTTGTTCTTGTTCTTCTTGTTCTTGTTCTTCTTGTTCTTGTTCTTCTTCTGGTTCTTCTTCTTCTTGTTCTTCTTGTTGTTGTTATTGTTCTTCTTCTTCTTCTTCTTCTTCTTCTTCTTCTTCTTCTTCTCTCTCTCTCTCTCTCTCTCTCTCTCTCTCTCACACACACACACACACACACACACACACACACACCCCTCCCTCCCTCTCGTATATCTATCATTCTTCTTAGAGAAGGGGAGATTTCAGCTGGGAAGTTAGAAGATAAGAAGGGCAACATTTAAAGCATGGAGGGCAGTCAGAGAAAATGCCTAGGGATGATAGATGGAGTGTCTTGCTGAGGAAGCAGAAAGGAGGTCGGTGTCCCTGGACCAAAGAGTATGTGTGGTATAAAAAGACTGAAAAAGTGGAGGTGGCAGCTAGGTTATGAATGGCTTTGAAGATTAACAGAGAATTTTGCATTTGATACTGGAAGTGATAGGTAGCTACTGGAGTTCATGGGGGGTGAGGAGGGAGGTGTAATAGCTCTTTAGCAAAATTGCATTGGTGGCAGAGTGGAGGATGACCTGGAGTGGGGTGAGACTTGTGGCAGGTACACTAACCACAAGGATATTGCAATAGTCTAGGCATGAGGAGAGAAGAACCTGTTGTACTAGGGTAGTGGCAATATAAGAGGAGAGAAGGGTGTGTATTTGAAGTGAAATTGATAAGCTTTGGCAACAGATTTAATATGGAAGGTGAGAGATAGTGAGAAGTCAAAGATGACATCAAGGTTGTGGGCCTAGGAAACAGTTCTTTTTAATCACTTCAACTCTCAAAGGTCATCTCCTGATTTCCAGGGGTACAGCCAAGATGGCAGAGTAGAGAAGCACTCAACCGAGCTCTTTCAACATTCTACTCCTAACCACTTTAATATAATGCCTCAAATAAAATTCTGGAGTAGCAGAGCCAACAAAAGATCAGAATGAGACATCCTTCCACCCCAAGACCATACCAGAAATTGGAAAGAGAGATCTGCAGTGTGGGGGAGGAGGTTGACATGCAGCCCATATGAATGAAACATGAGTGGTGGGACTAGGTGGTGGTGAGAGAAGTAGCTGCAGATCTGGGAGGTCTCGAGCTAACATGGTAAGGAGACTTGGCAACTGGTCAGAGACTACAGGGGACAGTGTTAGCACTAGACACAGGACCAGATATTGCTTGACAACTCTATTACCTGTACCTACTTCTGTATCATAGTTTAAGGTCAAAGAGGAGCACTTCCAATCAAGAGGGAGTAGGAGCCTTGAGGAGCAACAATTTTGGCAACTCTATTGTTTATATCCACTTCTGTGTCATAGTTCAAGGGCAGAGAGGAGCACTTTTGGTCAACAGGGAATGGAAACCTTGAGAGACAGTAACACTTTTGGCCCCAAGGGATCAGAGGAACAATACTGTTTCCAGTCTCAAGGGAGGGAAGACCCTAAGGAGAAGTATTGATTGTAATTCCTAGGGATAAGAGACATTTTCAAAATCAAGTAAGAGTGGTGGAGGAAAAATTGGGTAAAGAAATGAAAGCAAAAGAAGAAAATCATGAAAAAACAATTAAAAACTTGGTAAAAGAGATATCAAAAATACTGAAGAAATTAACACCTTAAATATAGAACTGCTTAAGGCAAAAAGAGTTACGAAGTTTTACTGAAGAAAACACCACCTTAAAAATTAGAACTTGGCAAGTGGAAGTTGAGACTACATGAGACACCAAGCAACAATAAAACAAAGTCAAAAGAATGAAAAAAAAGTTGAAAAGGTGAAATATCTCATTGGAAAAACAACTGACCTTGAAAATAGATCAAGGAGAGATAATTTAAGAATTATTGGATTACCTGAAAGCCATGATCAAAGAAAGAGGCTAGACATCATATTTCAAGAAATTATGAAGGAAATTTGCCCTGATATCCTAGAACCAGAGGGTAAAATAGAAATTGAAAGAATCTACTGATCACTTCCTAAAAGAGATCCCAAAATGAAAACTCCCAGAAATATTGTAGCCAAATTCCAGAGCTTTCAGGTCAAAGAGAAAATACTTTAAGCAGCCAGAGAGAAATCATTCAAATACCATGAAGCCACAGTAAATACCACTCAAGATTTAGCAACTACCACATTAAAACATTGGAGGGTTTGGGATATGATGTTCTGGAAAGCAAAAGAGCTGAGATTACAATCAAGAGTAACCTACTCAGTAAAACTGAGTATAATACTTCAGGGCAGGGAATGGACATTTAAAGAAACAGAGGACGTTTAAGCATTCCTGATGAAAAGACCTGAGCTGAATAGAAAATTTGACCAACACAGGACTCAAGAGAACAATAAAAAGGTAAACATGAAAGAGAAATCATAAGGAACTCAATAGGGTTAAACTATTTACCTTTCTGTATGGGAAGATAATACATGTATCTTCTAAGAACTTTATCATTACTAGGGCAGTTACAAGGAGTCTACATAGAAAGAAGGTGTGGCATTGGGTTGATTATGTTGCGATGATGTAAAAAAAATGGATAGGTGAGAAAGAGGGATGCCCTGGGAGAAGGAAGGAGGGAGAGAAAGAATGGGGAAAATTATCTCACATGAAAGAGGCATTCAAGAAAGAACTTTAATATTGCTGGGGAAAGTGGTGGTGGTGATGGGCAACACTTGAATCTCACTCAATCTAAATTGGCTCAAAGAGGGAAATACACAAACACACACATACATATACATACATATATACACAGTTGGTAATAGAAATCTACCTTGCCCTACAGGGAAGAAGGAGGGAAAAAGGATAAGGAAAAGGAGGGAGGTGATAGAATTGAGGATAGATAAAAGAAGACAGTGGTCAAAAGTAAAGACAGGAGAGAGAGAGAGAGAAGAAAATAGAATGGAGGGAAATGCAGTTAGTAATCATAACTATGAATGTGAATGGGATAAACTCACTCATAAAATGGAAGCCGACTATAAAATAGATTAGAAACTCAAATTCAACAATATGTTGTTTACGAGAAACATACTTGAAACAGAGGGGCATACATGGAGTTAAAACAAGGAGCTGGAGCAGAATCTATTATACTCCAGCTGAAATAAAAAAGCTAGGGATAGAGATCATGAGCTCAGACAAAACAAAAGTAAAAACAGGCCTAATTAAAATGGATAAGCAGAGAAATGAAATCTTGCTTAAGGGAACCATAGACAATGAGGTAATTTCAGTACTAAACGTATGTATATCAAATGGCATAGCATCCAAATTCTTAAAGGTAAAGTCAAATGAATTATAGGAGGAAATAGACAGTAACACTATACTAATGAGGAACCTTAAATTTTTGCTCTCTAGAGCTAGTTAAATGTAACCAAAAAGTAAATGAGAAATGAGTCAAGGAAATGAATAGAATCTTAGAGAAGTTAGATATTTTATACCTCTGGAAAAAATGAATATGAATAGAAAGGAGTATACCTTTTTTCTCAACTGTACATGATACCTTCACAAAAATTGACCATCTATTAGGGCACAAAAACTTCACAATCAAATGCAGAAAAGAGAATTATTAAATGCATACTTTCCAGAAATAATGTAATAAAATGACATTTAATAATGATATTTAAAAAATTATTTAATAAAAATGATATTTAATAAATTTTTTTAAAACTGAAGCATAAATTAAAAGCTAATTGGAAACTGAACAATCTAATTTTAAAGAATGAGTGAGTCAAAGAACAAATCATAGAAACAATCAATAATTTCATTAAAGAGAATGATAGCAATCAGATAGTCAAAGTGGTACTTAGGGGAAAATTTATATCTCTAAATATTAATAAAGGAGAGAAAAAAGAGATCCGCAAATTGGGTACACAACTAAAAAAACTAGAAAAAAATAAAAGTAACCCAATTAAATACTATAATGGAAATCTCAAAAAATCAAAGGAGAGATAAATAAAATTGAAATCAAAAATAAATAATTGAAGTAATAAATAAAACTAGAGGCTCACTTTGGAAAAAAATAAAATGAATAGACCCTTAGTTAAATTGATTAAAAAAAAGAAAACCAAATTACTAGTGTCAAAAATGAAAAGGATGAATGTACCACCAGTGCAGATAAAATTAAAACAATTTTAAGAGTTATGCCCAATTATATGACAGTATAACTGACAACCTAAGTGACATGGATGAATATTTACAAAAATATAAATTTCCCAGATAAATAAAAAAGGAAATTTGTTGTTCAGTTGTTTCAGTCATGTCTGACTTTTTGTGATCCCATTTGAGGTTTTCTTGACCCAGATACTGGAGTGGTTTGCCATTTCCTTCTCTAGCTCATTTTACAAATGAGAAAACCGAGGCAAACAAGGTTAAATAATTTGCCCAGGCTCACACAGCTAGTAAGTGTCCAAGGCTGGATTTGAACTCAGGTTTTCCTGACTCTGGGCCTGTCTCTCTGTCCACTGCACCACTTAGCAGCTAAAAGAGCAAAATAAAATAAAATAAATAGCCCTATGTAAAATAAAAAGAACAAAGAACAAAAAAAAAATCACCACAATCAGATGGATTTACAAGTGAAGTCTACCAAACATTTAAGGCACAATTAATCTCAATACTGTATGAATTATTTGAAAAAATAGTTAAAAAAACAAAACAAAAAAAGGAGTCCTACCAAATTCCTCTTCTGACATAAATATAATTGGAATGCCTAAGGAAGGGAGAGCAAAAACAGAGAAAGAAGACCATAGATCAATTTCCTTAATGAATATTGATGCAAAAAGTTTAAGTAAAATACTAACTAGGAGATTAAAGTAATATCAAAAAGATCATATGCTACAACCTGGTGGGATTTATACCAGCAATACAGGGCTGGTTTGATATTAGTAAAACTATCAGCATAATTGACTCTATCAATAAGAAAAATAAAAAAATCCTATGATTATTATCAATAAGTACAGAAAAAACCTTTGACAAATTTTAACACCCATTCCTATTAAATACAATAGAAAGCATAGGAAACAATGGAGCCTTTCTTAAACTAATTTTTATTCTTGTTCAGTCATTTTCAGTCATGTCCAACTCTTCATGAGTTGCGGTTTTCTTGGCAAAGATACAGGAATTTTCTTTTTTTTTTTTTTTCTATTTCTGACTCATTTTATTGATGAGGAAAGAGGATTAGGTGGCTTGCTGAGAGTCAAGCAATTAGGTCATATTTGGAATCTGGAAGATGAGTCTTCCTGACTTTAGGCCTGTAATTCTATTCCTTGCACCATGTGGCTGCCCTCTCTTACAATGATAAGTAGGAATTATTGAATTTTCTCCCTTCACCCTGTCCCCTTTCGAAAGTGTTTGTTTTTGATTACCTCCACCCCCATCTGCCCTCCTCTCCATCATCCCCCCCCTTTTTTATCTTCTTCCCTCTTCTTTCCTGTGGGGTAAGATACCTAATTGCGTAGGTGGTATTCCCTCCTCAGGCCACATTTGATGAGAGCAAGATTCACTCATTCCCCCCTCACCTGCCCTCTCCCCTCCTCCAACAGAACTGCTTCCTCTTGCCACCTTTATGCAAGATAATCCACCCCATTCTATCTCTCCCTATCTCCCTCTCTCAATATATTCCTCTCTCATCCCTTAATTTGATTTTATTTCTTTTAGATATCTTCCCTTCATCTTCAACTCACCCTGTGTCCGCTCTCTCTCTCTCTCTATATATATATACACATACATATATACATACGTACACATTCACTTATGTGTGTGTGTGTGTGTGTGTGTGTATATATATATATATATGTATGTATGTATGTATGTATGTATATATATGTATACCTATTCCCTTCAGCTACCCTAATACTGAGGTCTCATGAATCATATATGTCATGTTTCCATGTAGGAATGTAAACAAAACAGTTCAACTTTAGTAAGTCCCTTGCAATTTCTTTTTCTTGTTCTTTTTCTTGATTACCTTTTCATGCTTCTCTTGATTCTTGTGTTTCAAAGTCAAACTTTCTATTCAGCTCTGGTCTTTTCACTGAGAAATCTTGAAAGTCCTCTATTTTATTGAAAATCCATATTTTGCCTTGGAGCATGATACTCAGTTTTGCTGAGTGGGTGATTCTAGGTTTTAATCCTAGCTCCATTGACCTCCAGAATATCGTATTCCAAGCCCTTCGATCTCTTAATGTAGAAGCTGCCAGATCTTGGGTTATTCTGATTGGGTTTCCACAATACTCAAATTGTTTCTTTCTGACTGCTTGCAATATTTTCTCCTTGATCTGGGAGCTCTGGAATTTGGCGACAATATTCCTAGGAGATTTCTTTTTGGGATCTATTTGAGGAGGCGATTGATGAATTCTTGCAATTTCTATTTTGCCCTGTGGCTCTAGAATATCAGGGCAGTTCTCCTTGATAATTTCTTGAAACATGATATCTAGGCTCTTTTTTTAATCATGGCTTTCAGGTAGTCCAATAATTTTTAAATTATCTCTCCTGGATCTATTTTCCAGGTCAGTGGTTTTTCCAATGAGATATTTCACATTGTCTTCCATTTTTTCATTCCTTTGGTTCTGTTTTATAATATCTTGATTTCTCATAAAGTCACTAGCTTCCACTTGCTCCAGTCTAATTTTTAAGGTAGTTTTCTTCAGTTTTCTTTTGGACCACCTTTTCCATTTGGCTAATTCTGCCTTTCAAGGCATTCTTCTCCTCATTGGCTTTTTGGAGCTCTTTTGCCATTTGAGTTAGTCTATTTTTTAAGGTTTTCTTCAATGTATTTTTCAGTATTTTTTTGGGTCTCCTTTAGCAAGTCATTGACTTGTTTTTCATGGTTTTCTCGCATCCTTCTCATTTCTCTTCCCAATTTTTCCTCTACTTCTCTAATTTGCTTTTCCAAATCCTTTTTGAGCTCTTCCATGGCCTGGGACCGGTTCATGTTTTTCTTGGAGGCTTCTATTGTAGGCTCTTTGACTTTGTTAACTTCTTCTGTCTGTATGTTTTGGTCTTCTTTGTCACCAAAGAAAGAATCCAAAGTCTGAGACTGAATCTGGGTGTGTTTTCGCTGCCTGGCCATATTCCCAACCAACTAACTTGACCCTTGAGTTTTTCAGCGGGGTATGACTGCTTGTAGACTAAAGAGTTCTATGTTCCACGTTTGGGGGGGATGCACCAGCTCTGCCACACCAGCACTCCTCCTTCCCCAAGAACCCCCAACCTGGACTGGGCTTAGATCTGTGGCAGGCTGTGCACTCCTGCTCTGATCTGCCACTTAATTCCTCTCACCAGGTGGGCCTGGGGCCGGAAGCAACTGCAGCTGTAGCTGCCCCACCTCCGCTGCCCCGAGGGCTGTGGCTGAACCGCGAACTCCTTCCACTCCCGCAGCTTTTCCCACTAACCTTCTCAGCTGTCTTTGGTGTTTGTGGGTTGAGAAGTCTGGTAACTGCCGCAGCTCACTGATTCAGGGTGCTAGGGCCCGCTCTGCCCGGCTCCTGGTCTGGTTGGTCTGTGCCGCTCACACTGGGCTCTGCTCCGCTCCAAGATCCCAGCTCCCAGCTCCCATCTCCCAGCTCTGTGTGGGATAGACCTCACCCAGAGATCATCCAGGCTGTCCTGGGCTGGAGCCCTGCTTCCCTCTGCTGTTTTGTGGGTTCTGCAGTTCTAGAATTGGTTCAGAGCCATTTTTTATAGGTTTTTGGAGGGACTCGGTGGGGAGCTCAAGCTAGTCCCTGCTTTCCAGCTGCCATCTTGGCTCCACCCCCAATCAAGGGAATCAGTTTTTAAAAAATGTGAAGGAAGGCTGCCTTGCACTTCCCAGATTTTCAACTATATTCCAAAATTGTAATTATGAAAACAATCTGTTACTGGCTAAGAAATAGAGTAGTGTATCAGTGGAGTAGATGAAGTACACAATTCACAGTGGTAAACGATCATGGTGACCTAAGTGTTTGATAAACCCAAGATTCATGATTTTGGGGTAGAACTCAAAATTTGACAAAAATTGCTGGGAAAACTGGAAAACAGTTTGGCACAAACTAGGTATAGACAAATATCATACATGACTTAGGCATAAAGGGTGATTATCATAAGCACATTAGGGGAACATGGAATATTTTACCTGTCAGATCTATGGATAATGGAAGAGTTTATGTCGAGGCAAGAGATAGAGGATATCATGAGGAGTAAAATAGATAATTTTGATTACATGAAACTAAAAAGCTTTTATACAAACATACATACATATATATATATATATATATATGTATGCACCAGTACAATGTGCTCTAAATCCCATTTATACCAAAGGGCTAAATTATTTATCTGTACATTGTAGTTATCTATTTCTTTATTAAGAGAAGAACAAATAGCCATTAGTACTATATTTGCCAGAGAAAAACATCCATGTACATATATCATAAAAATTACTAGTGCTCTGCCACCCCTCTACGCAGGTACTCCAGTGGGTCTTGAACCTTCCTATGGAGCTAATGAGGCAGGCTTACTCTGTGTCTTGGGACTGATGAATCGACTGGCTTCAGTGGAATATATATGTTTTTATTATCCATATTCCCCTCCTAAATTATCTCTGCAATGCCCAGGACATGCTTTTAAAAGATATTTCCGTGATTTCAGATTATTGTACTGCTGGCCCTGAGATGTTGTTTCCCAAAGAGGGTCACGGAATGAACAGCCTTTGTGCATAGGGAACACCTAATAAGTTATAATATGCTAATGAGTTTTAATATGGTTCAGGATTGTGTTTATAATCTCAGACTTTATTGTAAATGTCAAAAGAATTCGGATCTTCATTTGTCCCCAGTAGTGGAAAATTAATAAAGACCGTAGGAGCTGTTACTACAGATAGCTATTTCTGTACAGTCAAAGCTTGCTTTTCTTGTTTGACTTGTAGAATGAAAGCCAGAAATACAGACAATTGCCAGGATTTTCATTTGAGCATGATTTTTTTGTGTTTTCCCAAGAATGAATGGATTTCCTAAGTATATCTTATTTTATAATTGCCTTTCCATTTTGATATATCAAATTCAAATTAGAAGGGATTTGAGAGATCTTTTAGTCTTACCGCCTCATTTCATGAATAAGGAAACTGAGGCATGTAAAGAAGTGACTTATCCAAGGTTTCACAATTAATCAGGGATGGAACTGAATTTAGACTCTGTCTCTTGGTTCCTACACCACTGCACTTTTCATTATGCTTACTAGTTGTCATAGAAACATGAAGGACTTTTATAATATCTTGTATTTTTTAATCACAATTGTAGAAAAAATGAAGAGAAGACATTATGGGTCTCCTTTTGTTATTGTTGATTAAAAACAAAATAACTTCTAAATGAGGCAGATGCCTAATTTCTTGCCATCACCTGGTCTCAGGGTACCTAACATCATAAACTTTTCAGGTATTTCAGATTTTACCTGTGAGTTGGATTACCACAAATCCACATATGGAACCAAGATGGATCTCACAATTCAATATAGTTCTATCAAAATGAGGATATCTGTCTACCTATCTATCCACACACACACACACACACACACACACACACACACACACACACATACATATGCACAAACATATATATGCACACATATGCATACATAAATATATATATATATATATATATATATATATATATATATATATATATATATATATATATATATATATATTTAAACCAGATTTCAATGGATCTCTTTCATGTGACCACTAGGAGGCAGCATAATCAAACGATTCACTCATTCCCTTCAGTTCTCCATCACTCTATTTTCAAAGAACTTGGCAAGGGAAGAGGCCATCAGAGGGAAAGAAAAAGCTTGACTTGTCAAAATTATTTAACCTGAAAACTACATTAACACACAATCATATAACCCCTGTGTTGTATCACCCCATCCCATCAGTCTAATTTGTTTCCTGTGGATGCTTAAAAGGATTCTTCTGAAGTTAGAGTGAGTGCAAAAAGCAGGGCTTTAAGTAATAAATAAAAGAAGCCCATTTTCTGATGGCTTATCCTATCTCACAAGACACATCTTGGAGATACTGGCATTAAAGGATCTAGTTAAATTCTATCAGCATCTCGCATTGTAGGAAAAAAAAATAAGACCTGAAGTTTACCTGGAGTAAGTCACTTTTGGGGATTAACTTGGTATCAAGGAAAAAGCACCGTCTTTGTAGTTGAGGTGCTAGACTTCCAGTCCCACCTCCAGGATTGAATATCTATGCAACTGTATTGAAGTCACTTCTCTCTGAGCCTCAGTTTTTAAATCTCCTACATCAAGGCTTTGGACTGGATGACCTTTAAGCCATTTCAGCTTTAACATTCTGATCATAAGAGAACATTGGAAATTTTCAATGCAATGAGACTAATGGAAATTTATTTATGAATTTGTGCAGTCAGTCTAAAGATTGTCTCATATATATGTCAAAAGACCTGATTCTGATAGGCACAAACCAGCTACTTTAAATGAATTGCTTTGGCCAGTCTTATTCATTATCTGGTCTCAAATTATACTCAAAGTCTTTCTAGAATGATGAGACCTTCCAGTGACAACATTTTGCTGGTGTAGCCCTTGAGAAACCGGGGTCACCTCAAAGAGAATACTACTTTTGTGGTAGGAATTGAATATCATTATATAAAAAATATGATAATGTTCTTAGGGATGTTGGTAATTTAATGACTTTACCTGTCCTTTAAGCAAATTTTTATGGCATAATGAATAGGTCATTTTACTTGGAACCATAAGGACCTGGGTTCAAATTCTGCTTCATGTAGTTATTAATTATGTGACTCTGGGAAAGTCTTTTAAACTCTCAGAGCCTGAGTTTTCTCATCTATAAAATGAATTGGATTTCTAAACCTATTATCCTGTGAACTTCTTTTGGGGAAAGCACACAAATGATCACTAAGGGGGAACAAAAGGTATTGCTCAGACTTGGCATACAGCTTCTACACTCTCTGAATGTGGTATTTAGGACTGGGCCACTAGTACCACACAAGTATGAAGTGACTCTATACAGTCTTTTTGACTAGGTGAGTCATAAGAATCTTCTTCATTTCTCCTAAACCTGGAGAGATAACAAAGGAATTGTTTTGTGGGTATATAACTTATCAATTCCTTATCCTGGAGAAGAAAAAGTGGGCTCAATAGTTTTCATTCTCACAATTCCAGTGGAAATAGCAGTGACTTTGTAACCAGAGGATCTAGCCTCAAATTTCCAACTACCTGGTCAACATCCTGACCTGTTTGTCCCATAGACATTTAAAACTCAAATATCCCAAACCTAAATCATTCTCTTCCCTCTGAACCCCAACCTTTTCATCTTCCTAATGTCCTGTTACAGTTGAGAGGACTAACATACTCCCAGTCACCCAGACTCCCAATCTGTGCCGTCCTCAACTGCTCAGTCTCTCTCACACCTTATATCTAATCACTTGACAACTCGTCATTTCTGCCTTTGTAACATCTCTTATAACCTCACATCTTTCCTCTGATGCTTCCACTTCTATGGTGCAGGCCTGAACTAGTTGTACATCCTGCCCATTGTCTCTCCCTACTCAATCCATCCTTCACTCAGCTGTCAAAATGATCTTATAAACTTCAGCATGTCCCTATTACCTCTAGGATCGACTATAAAACTTTCTCTTTGGCTTCAAAAACTCCATAACCTGCTTCCTTCCTACATTTCCAGGCTTCTTACACCTTCCTCCCCTCTATGTGTTCTGCAATCCAGTGACACAAGTCCCCTTACTGTTCCTTATACATGATGCTCCAACCCCCTACTTTGAGTTTTTCTTGCTGGCTTTCTGCCATGCTTGGAACTTTCTCCCTTATCATCTCTGCCTCTTGACTTCCTTTAAGTCTTAGCTAAAGTCCCACTTTCTTCAGGAAGCCTTTCCTAGTCTGCCTTAATCTTAGTTCCTTCCCTGTAAGACTACCCTTTCTTGATTCTCTCTATGTCTTGTTTGTACATAGTTTGCATTTTAAAAGTTAGAAAGTGATTTAGATATATTATTTTCTTTGATCCTCACAAAACCTCAAGAAGGTTAGTGTTATAATCTCCATTTTAAACATGAGGAAATGTAAGTAGAAAAAGCCTTTGTCCAGCACTACCAAGCTAGAAGTAGTCAGAGGCAGGATTTGGACTCTGGCTTACCTGACTCCAGGTCCTGCACTCTATCCTTTATGTTACATTGTGTGAAGAAAGAGGATTAATACAATTAAGATCATCTTCTGCCCCCAACCTTAATCCATTAAATTTACTAGAAAATTATACATTTTAGAACTCCGTTTTATCTATATAGAATTGGTCTCTCTGTTTAGAGCATTCACATCCTTCTTACAAAAAGAAAAAGAAAAATCAATGAAAACATCAACCAGTAAAGTAAGTCAGGTACTTCAAAGAGGAAATAGAAAATCAATGAAAACATCAAGTAAAGTAAGTCTTGTGATAACATTTATATAAGACACTACTATTTGATAGAAAGAGAGCACGGAAAGGTAAAAATGACACAAAATCAGGTCTCAAAGAAAATATTATGCTGTAGTGACTCCTTCCCTATCTCTCATCCCTCAGTTTAATGTACCCACTACTCCCTTTCTCCCAGAATTATAATAATAATGGTACTAGTGTTACTTACCAATAATATTAAATAACAGAATTTCTATAGTAATTGAAGATTTACATATCTATTCTTTCATATAAACTCTAGGAGTATAACTAGAGCAGGGCCACTGGGACTTTGCCCTAGGGTCTTGATTGCATTCCCAGCTCCATGCCCCATTCCATGTGGTTACCACCCATGCATAACTGCATACCCCTCCACCCACATACACATTGGAGATGGTGTCTTCCCTCCTTAACTGAAGCGATATCTCGTGCCACTTTTTTCTGGATGTTATTTGGGGAATTTCCCCAGGCAAAAAACTAGTTATGGTTCTGATGGGCCTTGTGAGATGAGACCCATAATTACTGTTAATATTTTCATTTTGCAGAAGAGTAAACTTATGATTGGGGAGGAGCAGTGACTTGTCCATAGTTATACAGCTATTTAGTGTTAAGGAAAAAATGTGAACCCAGGTCTTCTCAGGCCACTTCTTATCACAGGATCACAGATTTAGAGCTGGAAGCTACCATAGAGGTCATTAAGTCTAACTATTTTATTTTTCAGATGAGGAACTGAGGCATAGTGATGTTGAGTGACTTCCCCAGGGTCATATACCTAGTGTCTCAGGTGGAATTGAAATCCAGGCCTTCTTGACTCCAAGTCCAGTGCCATATGCATTCTATCAACCTTCACTTATAATATGTTGTCTGTACTACCGCATTATGCTGCTTACCATTCTAGGCAGCTAAGTGGCACAGTGGATAGAGCGCTGGGCCTAAAGTCAGGAAGATATGAGTTCAAATCAGGCTTCAAATACTTACTAGATACGTGACCCTGGGTAAGTCATTTAACTCTGTATGCCTCAGTTTCCTTATTTGTAAAATGAGCTGGAAAAGGAATGGCAAACCACTCCAATACCTTTGCCAAGAAAACCCCAAAGGGGGTCACAAAGAGTCGGACAGGACTGAATCAACTGAACAACAACAACAACTTCCCGTTCTGGATAAATTGAGTGAAAACAAACAAAAAATGAAAGCTCACTCATCATGGTCTATGCATGTGAACTTCGCAAAAGTAATTGAGATTTAGGTTCTGTCTGGGTATGAAAATACATGAAAGATCTTGATCTAGTCAGTATGGTGACCCCACCAAAGTTGCCACACATCCTTTGAGCCAAGGTCGTCTGGTTTATTTTCATGAACCTTAACAGTGAACCTTGACAAAGAAAGGGAGATGGGAAGGTGTACTTAGGGTGAAATACTGTGTGAACATATACACAACGGGTCTGAAATTTTACCAACGTGTGGAACCCTGGGCGTTCTCACTGTTATCTGAACCAAAGAGGGATTCAGTGACTTGTCAAAGGTCAGACCATGAATGAGAGAAAAGGATTTGAACCCAGTCTTCCCGAGTCTAGATGAAGCCCTTTATCTGCTTTACTATACCACCTCTGAGTAGCAAGATATATTGGGAAAAACATGGTTTTTATTGTAACATTCAGCCATAGTGCTTTTTTGTTGACAGCCTATGCGATATTCAGAAATATGGTTTCCTCTTCTTTAAAATAAGGGGGTTAGATTACATGGCCTTCAAAATCCATCCCATTCTAGCTCTGGGTTCTATCCCCCCGTTCTTGGGAACTCCACTGACCAAAAATTACCCTGGATCTGTTTTGTCCCTATGCATGGAGACAGAGTATTAATGTTATTCCTGTAACTATACATTCTGTAAGGCTTTCAAGAACTTTAATTTCCCTAGAGAAGTAGATTTACTGCCTTTATAGAAGGGGGCTTAAATATTGGAATGGGATCCTAAATCCTTTTAAACATTGTTTCAGCTTGTATATGTTATTATTCCATTGTAACGTGTTTGTAATCAGCGTTAGATTGAAATGTTTTCCAAAGGTATGAGGTCTAGGGATCAGTAAGTAGCTCAAGTTAAATAGTAATGTTACTTAGTAATAGTCTCACGTTTACATAGAGCTGCTTAGTTACAAAGCCTGTACATGATCTCGATGAACCTCCCACTAACCCTGTGAGAGCGAAGGGTAGGTGATAGCACCCCTAAAGACAAGAGGTTCAGGGAGGCTCACAGACTTGTCCAAGGTCACGTCGCCTGGATTAGACTAGCAGCATGATGACTTGGAGGAAGGTCTTCTGAGGCTGACTCCAGTACTCTTTCTTTTTGTTTCTTCACATTTCTTTTATTTTTAATTTATGGAACAAGCGTTTCTCTAACATAATAAAAAGATGATTGCAATGAAACTGCAAATCTATTATATACAACTTCCTATTCCTTTTAAATATACAATAAAGTTATTGTGTAAATTTCTTTTCTTTTTTTCTTTTTTTTATCCTTTTCCCCTTCCCTGTAACTCAGTATGAAGTTATTAAAAACAAAAACAACCATAGTCATTGGTTAACTTCTAAAGATCATGATAGCAGCGATCTTTCAGTCTTGTTCTATACCCTGTACAGCTCAGTTTATAAAACAATATGGAAAGTATGCCTGGACTGACTTAAAACAGTGAGAAATACTGACAATGCCTTCTTATTTATTTTTTTTAAAAGATTTTTGCACTTTAAAATTTAAAATAAAATAATAGCAGAATGAGGAAAATAACTGATGATATGTAGAAAATAAGATCTAAAACTGTTTGAGTTCAATTTAGATCAATTCAACAAACTGTTGTTTTGTCCTTCCTTCTCAAAGAGGACCATGACATTGGGGACATGCAAACAATTGGATTTAAATGAGGGAGGGCTGTGTAAAGTCACCGGCCTCACTTTCTCCTCCAAAGCCATTCTGGACCAGTGGCAAAATAAAGATCAGGACTGAAGATGGCCCTGGGTGCAGTGGGAGGCCTTGTCCTTTTTAAGCTAAAGTCTTTCACAGGTCTCAGTTTGATCAAGGCAATGCTCATTCAGTGATTAAGGATAGGGAAGAAATGAGGCAGAGAATGGACTTTATTACCTAGTAAAAATAAAAATCGATCTGGGAGGGAAGACCCTCAGGGTTTTTGGCCAAAACAGAAACAATTGCTAGTCCTAGTCACTCTGAGGCAATCAGGGCACTCAAACATTGATCAAGTGGGGCTTGGCCTGTTCTTGATTGGCCTGATAGTTGACCAATCAATGGTGGCCAGAGTCATTTGGGTTTAAGGCAAGGTCTTTAAGAAAAAAAACAAAAACAAAAAAACTAGCCTATAAACCCCAAGAATCTTGTGAGATTTCAGTGATCAAAATTTACATTCTTTTGGGCAAAGTACGCACAAGTAAGGGTATGATACCCAAAGTGGACAGAAGGAAGTGAAGAGAAGTGAAGGGAAGGGGAGGGGAGAGAAAGAAAGGAAGGAAGGAAGGAAGGAAGGAAGGAAGGAAGGAAGGAAGGAAGGAAGGAAGGAAAAGGAGGAGGAGGGAGGGAGGAAAGAAAGAAAGAAAGAAAGAAAGAAAGAAAGAAAGAAAGAAAGAAAGAAAGAAAGAAAGAATGGATGGATGACCAGTTCCAGTGAGGCAGCTCTTCCTGCTACTCACAGAGGTTATTGTTTGTCCTTCATTCTTGAAGAGGATGATGACATCAGGAAGGTGATGCCATGACATACAAGTGAATTGGATTTAAGTGAGGGAGAGCTGTGCAAAGTCAACCAGCCTCACTTTCTCCTCCAGGGCCATCTGGGTCCAGTAGTCCATTCAACAAATATTTACTTGCTGACTACCATGAATCAGTCAACCAAAATACATTTATTAGGTGCCTACTGTGTACCAGGCACAATGCTTGGGTGGGAATGGAAAAACACAACAATATCTGCTCTCAAAGATCTTATATTTTATTAGAGGAGGAAGCAAATACACGTATATATTTAATAATAGAAAGTATTTATAAAATAAAAGCAAACTAGTATTGGAAGAGGGCTTGTTGTGTTTGTCCTTTATTTTCAAAGAGGACCATGACATCAGGGAAATGATGACATGACTTGCAGTTGACTTTGATTTGAATGAGGGAAGGCTGTGCAAGGTCAGTAACTTCACTTTCTCCTCCAGAGCCATGTACATCCAGTGGCCTGATATTTATCAGGATGACTGGAGATGGCTCAGGATGCAGTGGGAGACCCCGGCCCTTTTAGGCTAAGACCTTTTCAGGTTCTCACTTTGAGTGAAGTAATGCCCATTATATGTAGTGGGATAAGGGAGGCATGGTAAACTCAGCCATCAATCAAGATAGCTGGGTCCAAGGGCAGAAGTTACAAAAATTCCAAAGATCAATGTATTAACTTCCTTAGGAACTGGAGTTATGGATTCAGGGGGTTTTGTGTTTATGTGCTGGAAAAACAAAGTTTTTGTTTTTGTTTTTGATGACATTATTCCCACAAGATGTTTGAATGAAATAAGAATTTGGAACATGGATTTTACAGAACCAATCCTGAACAGAGATTTGCTTGGATTATCCAAGAAGAGTAGGTTCAATGTATTTCAGAATGAAGGCAATAATTGATAGGGGATCTACAGGAACTCGGAGTAAGTCTTGGAATCCAGAGGAAGTCAACTGAGTCTGGTATAGAGCATGAAAAGTAGAATTATATTATTTGAGCAGTTTCAACAGTGTAAGGGAAAAAAAAAGTATTTCCTGGAGTTTACTTAAAGGTTAAAAAAAATCTGTTGAAGTACAGATTCTTCCTAAAAACCATAAATTACCCCCAAATTGTCCCAACTTTGCTTGTGTTGCCTTAGGATAGTGCCTTTGTATTTGTTTTAAATAATTCAATGCCTCCAGTGTTCTAATCAAATTGCTTAAATAGGTTGGAGCCCCATAATTCATGAACAGTGCAGTTAGCTGCTCAAATATTTTCCAAACAGATTAGTGGACTTGTGAATCAGAGAGGAGAGGAGAGGAAAAGGTTTCCAATTTAGACCAAAACCTATATTATGTGCTCTGCAATCCTGTAGAATTTCATTTTGTGTTGTGTGCTAAGCTATGAAATTAGAGGAAAGAGATGATATGCATCTAACTCAGTATAAAACCCAGTAAAATTTAGTTTGGAAATTAAAATAGCATGATACAAGAGATTATAATCAGCATTTTATGTTCCCAGAATGTCTTGCCTATACCATTTTAGTTAAGAATGTAGGATAATGTCAATATCATTCACTTTTGTGGTACTTAGAATACTAAGTTACCATTTTAGAGTGACTAAAGAAAATCCCTAATACTTTCATAAAAGGCTTAGATTTTTTAAAATTCCTAGTAGAATATAATACAGGCTTCCCTTTGTACTGTGACTGATAGGATCGTGCTTAAATTCTTATTGAAAGAAATAAAAGTACAGCCATTTCCACCTATTTGGTGTAGAGAAAATATATTAATAGCTATTAGCATGCATAATATCACGAGAATAAATATAAAAATTGACTTTTTAAAAAGTAATTTTTGTCTTGCTCTCCTTTAAAAATTTGTGAGATCCCTCCCCAAAATTTTCTTTCCCATCTAGTTTTGCTTTTGCATATAAAGTGGTTGCATTCCATCATTATGTATCCAAGAGACTACCATGACCTTTAGATCTGCAATATTGGAGGAATCTAGGGAAATATATGTTATGTACATTTAATAACAGCACTACAGTGACTTAGTGAACATCTCAGTACCTGTGTATTATGAAAATATAGCATTGGGACCACAGTTGGAAAGTTCACAGATACTTCTACTACTGTGGATGTATTATTTCCCATATCTGATTCAGTCCATTATGTTTAGTTATTTTAGTCCTGTCCAACACTTCATGATCCCTTTTTGGGGTTTTCTTGGCAAAGACACTGGAGTGGTTTTCCATTTCCTTCTCCAGCTCATTTTATAGATGAGGAAACTGAGGCAAACAAGGTTAAGTGACTTGCCCAGAGTCACTCAGCTAGTAAGTTTCTGAAGTCAAATTTGAACTCAGATCTTCCTGACTCCAGGCCTAGCGCCTTATCCACTGCATCACCTAGCTGCTCACTCCATTATAGTCAAGATTTAATTCTATGTAGTGAGATTTAGAGGCCATTAGAAACCACATTAGTGTGTATGTGAGTGTATGTGTACCTGTATGTATACACATCACCCTTCTTCTTGCAAGAAGAATGATGACCCTATCCAACAGAGTTACAAAATCCTGAATAGTATTTCAGAGATAGTACAAACATATTCCTTTTGGTCAGTTAATTTTCTCTAGAGTTTTTATTTTGCTTGGACAAAGACCCTTGGTGACACAAACTTTCCCCAAAGCCATATGGTCTTGGAAAAATCAAGAAAAGTTTTTTTCTTTCTTCATCTCTGCATTTGATAACTATATTCATATAGGAGCTTCTAGTTGGCCTGATGGATAGTGTTGGATTTGGAATTAAGAAGAGCTTATTTCAAATCCTGCCTCAGACTCTAAGCAGCTATATGTCTCTAGACAAATAACAAATGAGATGGATAGATAGTGTTATGGAAACAATAGACATGAACTTGGATGGACTTTGAGAGATAGTGGAGGATAGAAGAGTCAGATCTTTCTCAGCCTCAATGTTCTCATTTGTAAAATGACTTTTTTTAAGGTTTTTTTTTTTGCTTTTGGAGGGGGGAAGACAGGGCAGTTGGGGTTAAGTGACTTGTCCGAGGTCACACAGCTAGAAAGTGTGTCATATGTCTGAGGCCAAATTTGAAATCAGGTCCTCCTGACCCCAGGGCCAGTGCTCTACTCACTGTACCAACTAGCTGCCCCTTTACATTTTCTCTAATCCCAGGGCATGTGGTGTTTGTAGATCCCATAAGCTGCTGAGAAAAATCATTACACGTTTTTATTAAGTAACTAAAAGCCAGTGCTCTACTCACCAAGCCACCTAGCTGCCCAAGTAAAATGGCTTTCATAATAGCATTTACCTCACAGAATTGTTTTGAGGAGCAAGTGAGATGACATAAAAAAGGTTTGCAAACCTTAAAGCACTTTATAAATATTAATTATGATTATTAAAGTGCAAGTATTGGATCCTACTCCTTCCAATTCCAGAATTTCTCTGCTTGTTAAATGGCACAAAAGTTGTGGAAATTCCACTTTCCTGGAAGAAGGCCTAATGTCCCTGTTTCCTTTCCATTAGCTTGACTGGCCCCATGTGTGGAATAGCATTTGGAACTTTTGTTTTTCAAAAGCCTTAAGATCTTCAAGCAGGTCTCTTTATGCACAGAACCTTAGCTAGAGTCTTATCACCCAGCTCTTTTTTTTGCCAGCAGGTAATAGCTCTTTGGCCCACTTTTCCTTGTAAATTTTAGCTAAAATTCAAACTCCTTTCCTTTTCCCCCTCCTTTGCTCAAGCGTGTGATCACACGCTGAGTAAATAATCTATAGTCCATGATCTGCTGTCCTGTCAGCCTTGATATCCTGGCTCTAAACCCCCAAATGTCAGAAACCTCCTTGATAAGTATTCCCAGGTAGGCTTCCTAACTACCTCCCCCACTGGTTATCATCATCATTGCTTACATACACACAGAACTCCCTGGTAGCCCATTGGCTATATTTGGAAGAACTAATTGGGGGTACTGGTATCTTTGCTAGGGAAAAGTGATGTCTTTTGAAGTTAATAAAAATCTCCTCAGCCACTGTCTCTTTATCAGATGTAACCAAATGTTTTTTGGACAGATATGTTCTTGGTTAAAGTGATGGTTGATTTTGGCTTTCCTTGCCATCCATTTACCTCTTAGGAGTGAAGGATGGCAGGGGAGGTTCCTTAACGGCACATAGTTTTCTTTGTAAGCATACTTGTGATACAATAACCATAAATGATCCAAGACTGCATTCTAAATCAATCTCCCAATCAAATTATCTCCCAATTTGGTTGTTGGAGCATTTTTATATTAGATAGTTGAGCAATACATTTCCTACTTGCTTTATACCAACTATATATGTATGCATATATATATTTCAGTTCTTTATAAGCATATTACTTATTAGATTATTGATTATGCTAGATGAAAGAAACCTAGGTATGAAATGTCAAGGTGACAAAAGTGGCTCTTAGTAATCGTTCAGATGCGCTGTGAAAGGTGCTCACGTAATCTCAAACCTTTACTAACAGCATTTGCTTCCCCCAAAGCAAAGGGGGTAGAGATTTATCATCATCGTGAGGGACAGAAAATATATCCGAGAAGGATAGGGAGCTTGGTAATCACTCATCAATCACTATAATGTGAAAAAAATGTCTTTTCTCAAGACCAAGACTAATTTCAAATCCTATAGGAATGTAAGCTATATTCTTCAAGAGGTGTTTATTGTACATTTACAAAAGTTAATGTGCATTCACACACAGACAAATACATACATTTTACATAGGAAATAATGGGGAAAAAAGTTCATGACAGTACACTGTTGTCTTTAGTGGTATGGGAAAACTGGAAAAATCTTGTCAGTTTGCACAAATTAGATTGCAGTACTGTGCTACTTTTTAGGATTTTGCCTTTCTGTTTATTCTTTCAATCTAATCCAGTCTGATTTGCATCCCTAATGCACAACAAAGTGTCTGGCACAGGGAAGGAGCTTAATGAATGCTTGTTGATTCATCACAATTCATGGGATTTGAGACTTGCCTAGGCAAAGGATAAGAGGATAAGGAACTTCTCAACTGTGTTTCAGAGACAGGACTTGAACCAGGCAATCTTGACTCCAAGACCCGTTCATTCTCTACCTATTATAGCAAGTTATTTCTCTAGGTGTATGTATGTATGCATGCATGCATGTATGATTTGTGTACATGATATACAAATATAAATAAACATTTCCTGTATACCACTTATGTAAATGGTCTCCCCATTAAATAACCCACACAGTATCCTGTGCATGATGGTGGTAGTAAAAGAATTTGAACTAGTGGAATTAGTCTTTTGACTGTTATTATGGTAATGGACTTTAAATTGTTTATACCAATCTTGGAAGCAAGTTTTAATAAAGAACAGAACAAGTATAAATAAACCAGGCCAGAAGTCAGGAAGACCTGAGTTCAAATTTGGCCTCAGACACTTATTAACTGTGTGATCCTAGGCAAGTCACTTAACCCTATATTTGTCTCAGTTTCCTCAACTAAGAAGAAAGCTGGAAAAGGAAATGGCAAGCCACTCAGAATCTTTGCCAAGAAAACCTCAAATGGGGGATCAGACATGACTGAAATGACTGAACAACATAAACAAACACAACTATATATATATAGATATATATGAATACATACAAGTATGTAAATACATGTATTATCTTAGGACTTTGTGGAGGATGTATGTCCATATATATCAATATATGTATATATGTATGTAACATCAATGTAGGAGAACTGTTAAATCGTTAATTATGACAATATTTAAGGTGACAAATTCTAAAAAATAACCCCAAAATAAACCTTAAAGATGTGCATTTTTAAACACTTTGTAATAGTTGTGAGATGCTCCAAGTAGCTCCAGCTACCTTTCCCATTTATGCATCTTAGCTACTATTTATTTGCTAACAGCTGAGACCATTTTCTTCTGCACCTGCTCCTCTTCCAAATCTCTCAGGTCTTTGCTTCTAAGACTGGTATAAACAGTTTAAAGTCCATTACCATAATAATAGTCAAAGACTAATCCCACTAGTTCACATCCTTTTACTACCACCATCATGCACAGGGTACTGTTTGGGTTATTTAATGGGGAGACCATTTACAGAAGTGGTATTGAAAACTTTCCTTTTTGTCATGCTCCATTTATATATTTTAACCAGTCCTATGATTTCATCAATATAGGGCACTCTCCATGAGGAAATGGCTTCTATCAATATAGATGGAATCTTTGCTGAAATTTATAATCTTAATCATTTGCCTAGGGCACTGAGAGGTTAAATTACTTTCTCACTGTCACTAACTTTCTTACTATTCCATAGTAAGCTGGGTTTCTTACTTTCTTCTCTCTCTCTCTCTCTCTCTCTCTCTCTCTCTCTCATTCTCTGACATTCATATATTGACATATATATGTATATATATATATATATGTATACATACACATACGTGTATATGCTAAAGAAAATGTCAGTGAGACATAGGAGGAACAAAGGTTTGACATTGCTCTGGAAAAACTGAAATCTTTTTGGTTTCCACTCACCTTGAAGGAGATATACAAGGAGAAGTCAGGCAGCCATGTGGACAGATGGTGAAATGGATTCCATATTGGCCAACTGAGAAGAGAGTAGAGAAATGTCTAGCAGTCATGTTCAGAGGACAATGGGGAAGAGGAGACTGGGGCTCCTTCTGAGCTGCTGATCAAACTGGAAGAAGATGCCAATGGACAAGCCAGGAAAACTATGGGTAGATGAGGTCAAAACATCAGCCATATGCTTAGTGAGATGTGCTGATCAGAGTACACAAACCCTTTTAGTTTTTTCCCTTTTTCCTTGGAATGTTGTTCAGTGAAGTCAGAATCCATGATCCCATTTTCCTGTGTGATCTGCTATGATGATGATGTTGATGTGTGTGTGTGTGTGTGTGTGTGTGTGTACACACACACACACAAACACACATACATACACATGTATATGCAGGCACATATATGCACATATAATATATATGTGTGTGTGTGTGTGTATGTATATATATATATATATGCATGTATGAAATATTCACCCCTCAAAAACCAAACCAAACCAACCAAAACTCTAGCCATTGCATCATTTATTTGGAAGCCTTATTCCTTTGAATGCTCCTCTGTGTTTCAGTGAAACTGCTGTTAAACAATGAGACCATTTACCCTGATTTTTGACTTGGTGTACCATGAGTGTGCTCTTCAAGATTGGTAGACATGAAAATAATCCAAAAGGAGAAGAAACTTTTCTTAGGAGATCTAGAATGGGGCGGAGAGAGAGAGAGAGAGAGAGAGAGAGAGAGAGAGAGAGAGAGAGAGAGAGAGAGAGAGAGTTTAGTAACATTCAGATAATATCTCAAACTGATTTATTTTTTTATTTTTTTGGCTTCTGAAAAAGAGCTCATAAGTGGTTTAGAAGGGTAAAGTGGTTATAAATACATTTTGTTGTAGCTAGTCTAAGCCAACAATTGTTGTGTGAGTAATACTAGAAGAATTCTGCTACTCTTCAGTCCCTCACATACCCAGGCAGGTCTGGCTAAACACACACACACACACACACACACACACACACACACACACACATATATATATATAAATGTATGCGTGTATAAGCATATGTGTATATAGGTACACATATGTGCATACATGTATGTATGTATATATGTATAGATATACACACAAGTAAATAAGATATGTTTGGTTTGTATGTATATACAAAACAAGTATATACACATGAATATATGAACATAGACATTACATTAGGATTTGCCTAGTAGGGCTGGCCCCAGTAATAGTAATAGCCGGGGAGAGTAGAGCCAACTCCTAATTTGTCTTTTAGTATCTTTCCTGTCTTGAAATCATTCTCCACAAAGATTTTCAATTGGTAATTCTAAAATAGAGTGGGCTAGACCCAGCTCATAATGTCTTGCAAGAGCTAAGTGTTAAATTTTCAGCATGAGCATTTATATCTCAGAAATCTGGAAATTCTACAAATCAAGATCTGAGTTATTGTTTTGTTGATTATCTTGTGATGGAGAAAATGTTAATAACACAGATTAAGCTTAAGAGTACATCATGCATGTACATTTTCCCCCCTGAGACTTAGTTGTTAAACATTTACCAGAACATCTTTAGTCTGACCGTGTTGCTTCCCTACTCAGACGTCTTCAGTGACTCCCAATTGTCTCTGGCATAAAATAATAATAATAAAAACTTAGCCCATCACAATGTGAATCCCACTAGCATCTACTTTCCCAGGGTTATTATGAGGATTAAATGAGATAATATTTGTAAAAATACTTAGTACAATGCCTGGCACATAGTAGACTCTATATAAATGCTTATTCCCTTCTTCTACTATTTTTGTACGTATCATATTCACCAAGTAGGAAATAAACTCCCCAAAGGCAGGGATTGTTTCCATTTTTCCCAGTGCCTAGCATGTTTTATTGCATACTTAATAAATGTTTAATTGAACTAATACTGTCCCAGAAAAACCTTATTCTTATAGACAACCCGAATACTGACCTCCATAGTTCCCTGTCTCTACCAGCCAACAGGATGGTACTAATTATAACAAGGCCACCCCAAACACAGCTGGTGGGGAAGCAAAGAAACCAGGAACCAAAGAAAACAGATCCTCTGTCTCTTCTTCCAAGGGTCGGTATATCACCCTAGGGAATCCAAACATTGGGTGATCTCTTCTTGAATCTCAGTAAATCACCCGTGTCTGAGTGACTATCTGAAACCAACTGAATCTGTCATGAGACTCAAAATAAATAGGGGACAATTTATTACTACTGGAAGTAGGCTTCATCTTCCTCCCCCTTACATTTCCCATTTATGCTGCCTCACATACCCAGTACATCAGTGCAACATAGCTAACATGCAAGTACTAGTGCATACTCATTCTTTGCTACTGTACTCACTGCTGTTATATTCATTTGACCATGGTATAGGTAGTAAGCAACCATGCTGTTTGAGTGGTGGGCCATGTCAATAGTAATGAGAAACCTGTACAGTATACCAGAGCCACAACTTCCATTTGAATTGTCTTAGGAAGATTCCAAAGATCACCTGGCAGGATAGGACACAAGACACTGAGGTTCTTTCTTGAGCTAAACTGATAAGCATTCCATCTGTGCTTCAGAGAGCACAACTCTGATGAGCTGGCCATGTTGTTCGAAGACAAAATGTATGCTGGGCAAAAGACTGTTTTATGGAGAACTCACACAGGGCAAGCGCTCACATGATGGTATATTGTTAATGTATTTTTTTGCTTGGCGGGAAGATCTTTCCCATCCATTAATAGGCCCATATGACCTGCTTAAATCACGTGAAAGTCTAAGTCACATGAGCCTGAGTCACGAGGGTTGTGACGACCTCTGCCCCTGAAGAAGTTTATATATCCTTGGAGGATGGCATTATGCTTTGGGGCTCACTCATGGGAAGAGTGTCCACATGACGTAGCTGTTAAGGAGCCCCCCAACTTTGAAAATCCAGATGTTGGTGCTTCTCTCTCTGGTAACTATGTATGTATTTTGATGGACAGACAGTTAGAAGCCCTGTCTGCTGATTTGTATTATTTCCTCTGTTTATATAATTTCTGCTTGTAATTTCTGTTTGTATTTGCTCTGAAGTTTGGGGTGTTGACTTTTCCCCTGAACTAAGTGAATGGTACATATATGGTTGATTAAAGTAAGATTGTTGGCCCCTTTAAAGTTGCTTTCCTTTAGAGAAGCAGATCAAAGAACCTGTGCTAGCAGCCGTCTTGTGTGCTGGTGTTATTGGTCTTACACCCCCACAGCAGCTGCAAGCAATGTTATTGTTACAGATGGTTAGAAGCAGTGGTACAAGGACACTCTCAAGGTGTCCCTTAAGAACTTTGGAATTGATTGCGTGACATGGGAGACACTGGCACAGGACCATTCAGCATGCCCACATCAGAGAAGGTGTTGTGCTCCATGAGCAAATCAGAATTGAAAGAGCTCAAAGGAAACCCAGGATGCCCAAACTTAGAGAATCCACCCTAAATGCTCACATGGACTATTGGTCTGATCAGCCACACTGTAACTTGATTCTCGTATAGTGATATCATTTTGGTCCTCTTTGAGAAGAAAGGACAACAACCAACCCACCAACTAAGTGCCATGCACTAAGAACTTTACAAATGTTGACTAAAGAGTTAATGCAATGGGGGTCAACATTCCATTTTTATTAAATTTAAATTCAGTAAATATGAATCTTTGACATTACAGTTGGTAGTAATGATGCCCATATCTATTTGAATAGCTAACTTGGTGAGTTATTCTCGAATTTATACTCTGAAAACACTACTAAACCTAAGGTAGAGGAATTGTAGGCATAGTCCCAATCATAAAGCTGTGAGTGACAGATGGAGCACCAGCAATGGTGTAATGGCTTGATTCAGGTCTTAAATCACTGACTTTGCCTTCTAGAATATCAGCATCCCACCAGGCTGCAGCCAGAGTAAGTAACTATCACAAGTAGGATCGTATTGAACTGGTAGCCTCTGACAGACATAAATACATGTAAACTGTCAGTATTCTATGAGCATGAAAACCAAATTACTGTAATAAATCAATGAACAATGGCTGGAACACAACCTCATGATGAATCTCTCCCCATTGGATGACTCTCACTCCAGTTTATGTACACACACACACAGACACACACACAGACCCACACACACACACACACACTTATGCAGACCCACACATGAATGTACAAACCTATCTCTAGGATGAGAAAGACCTTCCATTTTCTTGTTCTTCCTGACCGTTACGCTTATGATGTACAGTTCACTATTTTTATACTCCCATCAGTGGTGCTTGTGAGCATTATGAATGTAAGCAATATAACCATGATTCCTTCTCTTAAGGTTAGGGTTGATGAGGTGTTTCCAATATCCTTGTTTCCATCCATCACGCAGATGAGGATATTAGTTTTAAATATCCATGATCAAACAGCACGGGTTTCCTAAATGAAATTGCTTAATGCCTAAAAAATGGACAATTGTTTTTATGTGAGTGGTGGAGGCAATCTGGATCTGTAATAAATCTGACAACCAACAAATCATCAGTTAATTTTACAAATCAAATCAACAGGGCACAATTCATATATGCAATCTGTAGACTTGAATCCCAACTATTTTTCGGTAACTAGATAATTCTGCCAAGTGTGCTAAGTAGAGCTTAAAAGTAAACAGAAATGTACATTGCTTTTTAATAAACTGGCCCTGTTTCCTAATGTTTTGAAGCCAGAGTTATGAGAAAATATTGTTAATATTGCTTATGAAAACAACATGCGCAAAACTCTCAAAGGTCTTTTCTAACCTTCCCAAACCTTTCATTTGATGCATTAGGGTAAAAGTGGTTGGAATTCTCTTTTGGAAAATTGAGGCTTTTAAGGTTTTTTTTTTAAAACAAAAATATCATCTTTAATTCAAAGCCCTCTGTGATCAGTAATTTGCCAGAGGTACTCCATAACTAGATTAGTGGTAGAACACTTCAAAAAGGTTTGAATTCTCCAGGTGGCTCATGCTTCTGAGAATCATAATTTCACTGTGCACTTGTTTTGAATCACCTCTATCCCTCCTTTTATATAATTTTAACTCTTATTGTCTCCCTATAGGATGCCCTGTAGTGCCTGTTCCAAATCTGCCCCAATATTCTCAAACCCCTAATCTGTGTGTGTGTCTTTGTGTGTGTGTGTGTGTGTGTGTGTGTGTGGGTGTGGGTGTGGGTGTGGGTGTGGGTGTGTGTGGGTGTGAGATAAGTAAAGTAACCTTGGAAGAGAAGGTACTAACAACTGGGAGGACCAGGACAGCTTTAATCTAGAAGTTGCTATTTAAGCTGAATCTTAAGGAAACCAGGGATTCCAAGAGGTACAGGTGTTGTGTGTGTCTATATACATATATACATACCTGTATATAGACACAGCACACATGTGTACATATGCAAGTATGTGCACATGCACGTATATATGCATATGCATGTATATACACACACATACATACACACACTGCTGAAATTTCATTAGAATGTAAGCTCCTTGGGGCTAAGGACCATTTTGCTTGTGTCTTTCTATCTCTAGAGCTTAATGTAGTACCTGCAATATAATAATTACTTAATAAATGCTTGTTTATGGATTTATTGATCAATCCTACTGTTCTGTATATTTTTTTTCGCCTTCTCTGACATGGTATTTACTTGGTTATCCTCTTAACTTCTTTATCTCTGGTTCTTCTCTGGATCTTCTTCCTCCTCCCACCCATTAAATGTACTGTAGTTATTCTCCATCCTCTTCTTTTCTTTGTTTCTACCTTTGTATAGATGATGCCTAACACTATGGAATGGGACAGGACCTGGGATTTCATTGGCATAGGGAACTCCTGATTAGAAAACTCCTCATATCAATGTACATTACCTGTTTTGCACTTTACAATACTAGAAGAATTGTCTGGGACATCGAAGGGTTAAGTGGTCCCGTTGTCATTGTGTGTCGGAAATAGGACTTGAACTCAGGTCTTCCTAACTCAGAGCTGGACTCTTGAGGCGTTGAGGCTTAACTGGTCCAGGCTACTAATCCATAGCGTGTTTCTGTGAGTTTTGCTCTAATCTCCATGAGCTCCAATCTCAAATTTCTAACTGTGAATTGGACATGTCCATCTGGATGTCTCTAATATCTCACTCACTCAACATCTCCTGAATTGTTCTCATTATCTTTCCCCCTAAACTTGCTCTTTTTACTATTTTCTCCATTTCTATTAATAGACACAGTCACTCACAATTGAAACCTCAGAATGAACTGCCGCTACGCTTCCTTCCTCATCTCCCACATCCTGTATTTCCCATCTCTGCCATAGCCCCATCCGTCCCATCCCATAGTCTTACTGTCAACTCTCGTTTGGGCCCTCCTCACTCATTGTCTGTGCTATATTGTGAAAACCACCTTAACATTTCAATGAAAAATACTGTGCCTCTCTCTAGATTTGAGTTATTTCCACTGGTGTTTGGGAAATCATAGACTATTAAAGCTAGAAGCATAGAGCATAGAATGTCAGGTTGACTTTTCTCCCTCTGTTTCTCCCTCCTCCTCCATTCTGTCTGGGTCAACACAGTCAGGTCATTTCTTCTCATGCACATTCTAGATAATGTCATCCCCCCCTTTAAAAAAACCAAACGACTTTTAAATGTTTCTTCATTACCCAATGAAAAATATCTTTAAAAATTAGGTTTCTATTCAAAGCCCTCTACAACTTGACTTTAACATACCTTTCCAAGCATATCTTTACATACTTCCTTTCACATGCCCTAATTACCAGCCAGTCTATCCTACTCAATATTCCATGAACATATCCTTCTTCCCTTACCACCTTTGTGCTGTGTCTCCTCCACGCCCTATGGCCCTATAACTAGAATATATGTTTACATCTCTATCTATTAAACCTCTACCTTACATTTACTTTCTTGGCTCTACTCCTGATTCTCTAGACTTCGTTTCTGTGGCTCAGCTGCCCTTCCATCCTGGAAGATCCCTCTGTCCCGGTGGCCTCCTGATTCTATTGACGAGCTCCTCCTAGACCTTGATTTTGAGGAAGAGCCCAGGCCAAGCACTCTCTTCCAGACCTACTCCTGACCACCTGGACTTTGCCATTATGTGTCAATATGGGTACCTTGTCTCTATTGTTCTTTCTTCACCCCTCCCCCACTTTTTAACGCTCTTTTTATGTGTTTTCTTTCTGTTAGAATATAAGCTCCTTGAAGACAGGCCTTGTCTTATTTGCTTGTATTTGAATTCCCAACACTTAACACACTGCCTGACACTTAGAAAATACTTCATAAATGCTGGTTGACTTTTGAAATTTTATACTTTCTTCAAGGCCCAGTGTCAAATGCCACCTCCCCCTGCCATTTCTTTCTCCAGTGGATTAAGGCAAACAGAGACTTGTCCAGGGACACATAACTAGTAAGTGTCTGAGATTTGAACTCAGGTTTTCCTGACTCCAGGCCAGCCCTCTATTCACTGAGCCACGTAGCTGCCTCCTAGGCAAACTGAGGTTAAGTGACTTTCCCATTCAAAAATCTTCAGTCCTGAGTTTTCATAGTATTTTGTTCCTATCATCAACTGTCACCATTTATATTTATTGTAAAATTTCCCCATACTAAGATAGAAGACTTCTGATGTTAAGGATTATGTCTCATTTGTCTTTTTCCCCTTCCCATCCACAGTCCAATCTATTGGACATTGTAGGTGCTGAATAAATATTTGTTAAATTTCCTTTCCCCAATGGGGTAGGATCCATAGGATCCTAGCCACACGAATTAGGCCAGTTTTTATCTAAAATGCAATGAAATTATCCTTGAGACTTAACTGGTCCAGGCGACTAAATCTTGAACCATTAACCTAAATTCCTCCTTGCCCAAGTCCAAAAGTCTAGTGCCTGAGGAATCAGGAGTTCCTCAGCCTTGGCCCCTAGGTGTGCCAATGTGTAAAATAAGGAGGACCGGCAAAACACCAAAAACTGAATCAATGCTATGTCCCTGTTTAATAGCCTTTCTACATTATTGTTCAGTAAACCTACTTTTGTTAATGTTAGGTGGTCTACATATGTTTCATTTCATCCCAGTCCTGAGCTTAAACTACCAGAATGGACAGAGTCAGGCCTAGCCACAGCTCTTGACATATGCCTCTGTTTTTCCTATTCTCCCCCTTTCCCTGGGTGCCCCTAGATATTTGCCACTGCTGTCATCGTTTTAATTCAACTCGAATCAACTCTGCAAATATTAATTACGTATTTACTGTGAAAAGATGATGTAGGAAGCTGGGCAAACAAAAATGAAAATGATGCAGCTCTGCCCTCAGGGGAGTCACCTTCAATAATTTCCCATTAGCTAAGGAATAAGATCTAAACTTTGTGCCCCATCACTTAAGACCCTCCACAGTTTAGCTCCAGCTAACTTTCTAACTTCATTTTATGCCTAATATTATGCTTTGCCCATTTGTTGTTCACTCATGTCTGACTCTTTGTGACTGCATGGACCATAATGTTCATGGAATTTTCTTGGCAAAGATAGTGGAGTGGTTTGCCATTTCTATCTCCAGTGGACCTTTGCCCAGGGTCACATAGGTAGTAAGTATCTGAGGTCAGATTTGAAATTAGATCTTCCTGACTCCAGGTCCAGTTCTCTAATCACTGAGCCACCAAGCTGCCTCTTCAGCAAACCAAGGTTAGGTAACTTGCCCAGAGTCACACAGCTGTTGCAGCAATTTGGCTAGCAGCTGCTATGGGGGTGAAAAACCAACACAAGCCCAACAATAAGAATGCTGCAAGCCCAGGTTCTTTTGATCTGCTTTACTAAGGAAAGCAAAGTTAAGGGGTTAACAATCTTACTTTAATCCAACATACAAATATCATTCACTCAGCTCAGGGCAAAAGCTAGCACCCTGAGCTTCAGAGCAAATACAAACAGAGCAAATAAACATGAATCAACAGACAGATTTCTGTCTGACAAAATCACAATATACAGTTACCAGAGAAGCATCAACATCAAAGCCAGGGAAGCTAATAACAATGGCTGGCCTAGAGTCATGCACCACTCCTGCTGTGGCTCAGAGCTACAAAAGAGAAAGCCAACGTCCGTGCTTATATATCCTGTGCAGGGCCAAAGGTGAGTCATACATGTGACCTAAAATCGTCACAAAAATGTGACTTAAACCCACGTGGTCCAAAAGCCTCTGAAGTCACAAACATGTCACTCAAACCCATGTAAACTAGGCTTTCCCTTGAGGCAAGGAGGTCTTCAAGGACTCCTAATTTAATCAAGGAAACAAAGGCCAAACTCTTCAAGGGCACTTGGTTGAATAAGTGCTAAGAGCCCATCTTGATTCCCAATACAATAGCTAGTAAGTGTCTGAGGCTGGATTTAAACTCAGGTCTTCCTGAGTTCAGGCCTACCTCTCTAATTCTAGCCATCTTGTGTATTGGGGATCAAGATGGGCTCTTAGCACATAGTCAACCAAGTATCCTTGCAGAGTTTTGGCCTTTATCTCCTTGATTAAATCAGGTAACTAAGGTGGGGCTCCAGGTGGCGCCCATGAAGTGAGGTCTGATTATATTTTCACTCCAAAGTAGGCCCAAAACCCCTAGCTATTAGGTGCTAAGTTGATGTGGGCGTGAAGCCCTCAAGGTCCTAGGGGGAGGTGCTAACTCCAGAGCCAAAAGTAAGAGCTTAAGTTCTAGTCGCTCAGATGACATTTGATGACAAAGAGTGCATAAAAAGAGAAGACAGAGCTATTTACTTAGGACTCTCACTCTTGATGGCATGCTGATGTGGAGACTCCAGGCAGCTGTAGTTAAGAGCCCTCCAGCTTGCCCGGATGTTCGGTCTTGGTTAAACTCTGGTAACTATGAATTGGGATTTGAATCAGACTAGGTCTGTCTGTTGATGTTTGTAATTTATTTGTATTTTCTCTGAAGTTCAGGGTGCTGGCTTTTTCCCCTGAACTGAGTGAATGATATTCGTGTGTTGGATTAAAGTAATATTGTTAATCCCTTAATGCTGCTTTCTTTAGTAAAGCAGATCAAAAGAACCTGGGATCGTAGCATTCTGTGAGCTGGTTGCTGTTGGTTTTTCACCCCCACAGCAGCTGCTAGCCAGATTGTTGAAACATCTTGCTGTCTCTGATAACTGTAATAACTGTTTCTTGAATTGAATTGCAAGAAATAGTGTACCCCCAAAACTATGATATGTATTAGAATGTGGTAAGTACCTAGGTGATGTCAAACAGAGGTGTGTCAGTCAGATGCAAGGAGGGAGGTACTGATCACTTTTAGCTGGGCATGGAGGGAATTCAGAAAGGCTTCTTACAGAGATGACACTTGAGCTGAATCTTATAGGAAGGGCAGGAAAGTATTATTCCTCTAAACTTTACACAAATCTGACATTCTTCCAGCTAAAAAAAAAACAAGCAATTGCTAAAACCACAACAAATGTTGCCCCAGCATGTGCCCTCATTCAGTCAGACAGGCATGTACCTACAATTCTTTCCCCCAGTTAAAGTCAGCAAGCCAGCATCAACCTACCAGCTCTAAGCTAAGGAAGTCAGATTCGGCCATCTGAGCTGGTTCCTTGGCATAGGAGGAACATAATACCTCATTGTGTCAGCATTTACTGACTTTGAACATTGACCTCTTTGTTCACCTCTCTCCTGAATGAATTTAGGTAATTACTTTCAAATTAATTGCTATCCACCCCAGAATTTTATTAGGTTTTCTGCCAGGTCTTAACCTAGGGTCTGAATACTTTTTAAAAATAAGTTTTGATAATTGTATTTTAATATGTTATGTCCTTTATTATCCTATGTATTTTGTTTCACTATTTTAAAAACATTTTTAAAAGAGGTCCATAGGCTTCGGCAGCCTGACAAAGAAGCCTGTGATTTAAAAAAAAAAAAGATTCAGAACCCTTGTCTTAAGTGAACTTGCTCTTCAAAACTAAGGCTTGCTAGAAGAATTGTCCCCAGGGTAATGAGGAACACACTGCCATCCTTAGTGATTTTTGGCAAATTATCTTATGTCCTTCCCACGACTAACCATACTATGTCCTTTTTCCCCTCTCCTTGCCTCCTTCTGCCAGTGCTTAGGCATGATCAAAATCTGAATCAAGGACAGCTTTGAAAGGGAAGAGAAATCACAAAATAGACAGCCTGTTTTTTTTTTTTGCAAGGGTGTGGGAGAGACAGTTCCTTTGGATGGTAAGAGCTTTTGTGTGATGCTTATATGTGCAAGAATTTCAGGACTGTTTTAACACTAGCTGGAGTACCTCCCCTCCCCCACAGGTCACCTCCATAAATCAATGATCTGCTTCTTTCTATTCCCTAAGTCACTGACTTATCTCCTGCTGCCTTTAAAATATGTCGGGCTTCGAAAAATTTCTTGGTTCTCTTGTATGGCAAGGACAAGTTCTGCTTTTCTGATGTCAGTGACCCAGAATCTAAGTTAGTATCCATGAATCCTGGCTTTTCCCAGAGCTGAGGTGATGTGCTGAGGTTTAGACCCCATTTCACTACATGCAACCATTGCACCCTCCAGCTTGTCATATTTAGCAAGCTGAGTTATTGATCTTAAAAATGGATGAATCTAGTGAAGATACAGAAATCCCAACCTGTAAAGGCATTCCTGTCATTGGCTGTAGTTTACAACATGTTGTATGGCTTACATAGTTCAGATGGACCTCTAGATAAAGAGCCTTGAGCTCATGTCTCATGGAGAATTGGTTGATGGAACTTATACTGTTTAGCTTGGGGAAGAAAAGGCTTGAAAGTGATATGATAGATGCTTCAAAATATTCGAAGGATTGTCACATGGGAAAGGTATTAGATTTACTCTGCTTGGCATCAGAGTGCAGAATCAGAAGCAATGGGTGGATGCTTCAAAAAGGGAAATTGAGGTATCGCATAAAGAATACTTTATACAACTAAAGCTGTTTGAAAGTGAGCTTCCCCTGGGAGGAATGGGCCTCCCCTACCTTTAGGTCTTCAGACAGAAGCATCTCTGGGACCGGTTCAGTGGCTTAGTAGATAGAGCATTGGGCCTGTACTCAGGAACATCTGAGTTCAAACCTGGCCTCAGGCACTTACTAGTGGTATGACTCCGAGCAAATCACTTAACTCTATCTACCTCAATTTTCTCATCTGTAAAATGGGGATAATCATAGCACCTACCTCCCAGGGTGAGGCTCAAATGAAATAATCATAACAGTACTTAGCTTGATTCCTGACACACAGTAAGCATTATACGAATGTTACCTTTTATTGTTGGCTTTTACAAAGACTGAGCTTATTGGGTACATTATAGAGGCAGTTTTTCTTTTCATTTATAGATTGGACTCAATGCCAGTGAAGCTCCTTCCAACACTGCTGAGATTCTGTGGTTCAAAGAGTTGAAAACTGGGAGGGGGTCCTACCTGATGAGCAGCTCAGGTGCTGGACGGCTCTGATGCGTGTGGAATGAATAAATTTACGTGAAGGCTAATCCTTTCCTTTCAGCTACCTTAATGATGGATAGAGGGCAGCATGGTCTCCTGGACTATGACAATTTTTATTCATTGTGGATATGATCAGAGTAAATGGGGCAATCAAACTGGGGGCAAGTTCACATCCCGCATCTGCACATACTGTTACTGGAAAGAGAAAAGGAGAGGCATTCATCAGGTTCTGGGTGGGGGGAATGCAACATCTTGGCAAACTGGATATAAGGGGCTTGGTTTTCTGTAAACCATCCTAGTACGATAAGGCTACATACAGTTCCTGGCACATAGTAGGTGCTCAATAAATGCTTATTGGTTGGTTGATTATCCTATCAGGGTAGCCAACCTAGTATTTTTGGTGCCCTTCTTTTACTGCTTTTTAGATGAATCACTATGAATTAAGCTACCCAATCTTTATATTCCTGCTATGATTTGCTGTCATTAGGGATCTGGTTGCATGTCAGTGGAGAGGAGTTATGTGGAGTGGAAAGGACATTAGATTCAGGTTCAGAAGACTTGGGTTTGAATGTCTCCCACTGTTTACTATCTGAGTAATGATCAATAGAGGGTCAGTGTGACATAACAGGCAGAGAGCCAGCCTCAGTGAGGATAGTCTCAGTCCTGTTTCTAACACGTTCGGGCTGTGTTACTCTGGCCAACCTCTCAGCGCTCCAGGCACCTCTTTAAAAATATAAATTGAAGATCTGCAATTGGTAAAGGGAGTATCCTCACCAGGGCCTCCCTAACTCTACTTCCTACCCCACTGAAGTCATAGGTCTGGACCAAAAATTCAAAGAACTTAGATTCCCTTGTCTTCAATTTCCTCTTCCATGATTGTTATAAGGAAAGCTTTTGATGAACTCCAAGACTCTCCCCACATATCAGCTGCTATTATTGACATAGGGGGTATGTCTCTGGGTCTTGTTTTTCCAGCGACTAACATTACTGGTACATTTCTAGTGTGCCTCTGATGGTGAGCATTGGTTGGCTGGCTTGTCAGACATGATAAAAGAAGCAGGCTTAGCACCGAGGTAAATGTGAGGAAGCAAAAGGAGATGAGACAAGAAAAAGGTTACACAGAACTGGAAGGCTCCTATAAGTCATGCCTCTTTCCATCTTGGCTTGTGAACACTAAAGGTCCTATTACCTTGCCTGTTCTGGGCTTGGGCAGCAATCTTTTCTGCTTGCTGGATCTTATTCCCTATTACATTATTAAAGGTCTCGATGCAGGCATGTCTAGTTCAGAAAATGGAAAATAATTTCTGCCACAGATAACCTTCTGATTCTCCATTCTATGACTATCTCACCCAGCATTTATTTCAGTATTAGGAATAGATTTAATAAGATAGCTGGATGAGGCTAGTGAGTAATCAGCAATCTGGTAGGATTTCATTCATCTGATCTGAAAAGAAAACATAAACCAATGATATGAGATGGATCTGTTGCTTTTTTGCTTACTAAAAAATTAAATTTATCTTTCTTGAGACCTTTAAATGATTAATCCCTATCCACATTATATGTCCAAATGTCATTCTGCTTATTATCTGTTGTCTGAATTTTACCCAACTCATTGCTTAGTTTTTTAAAAATAGTTAAAAATGCATAGTGCAGGTGAAAACATTGAACTCTTTCAAATCATGCTATGCAGATTCAAGTTGCTATTGCTGTTAGTAGCAGTAATATTCACCACCATCTAGGAATATTTTAAAATCAGAAAATACGAAGGATTGTGAAATTCTAATTATTTGATAAAACATTATTTTCTCCAGATGTCCTCAAGATGGCAGAAGAAGTACATTCGGTACCAGTGTTGTTTAAGCAATTGTTGCAAGCAATAGGTATTTTGGGTTAAAATATTAATTCGGTGAACAAGCTCTTTTGAAAGTTTAAGGAAAAGGAAAAAAAATCCAGCCTTTTAAACAACATCCATTGTTTTAATGTAACACAGGTCATTAATTTCACAGTGCCATAAAGATTAGGAAAACCAGGTAGGAAGTCAGAAAACTGATATAGTCAGATATTACTGGCAAAAGTCAGTTTAGTTCATGCAGTACAATTTTATCAATAAATTTCCCCTTGCAATTGTAAAACAGCTGATAAGTTCATCTGTTATCTTCTGCATAATGTATAATCGGCATCTAAATGCCGGTTTTTATTAGGCACATTATGAGGATAGGACTAGTAGAGGGAATAGATTAGTTTCAAAATCTTTGTTTTATTAAAATATGAACTATGGGGGAACCTATTCATAAAAAATTCTGACAATGTAGTTGTATTATATCTGTGGATTTGTATTACATGAAGGGTTAAGAATTGTGTTTCTATGTTGTACCTGCTGCATGTATTGTAAAAAATTGCTGTAAAAGATACATGAAATTATATGGTGTATGGATATGGCTTTATAGCAAAATCAAAATAGTCAAGGAAAAGTGTTTCTTTGTGCTCATTTGAGTATCACTGGCCTTGGTTCTGGGCCATCTCTGAACTCTCCTTAGATCATATTTTCCTATTTATCAGGCAGTTATTTTGAGTAGAGCATACCATCTCTACCCATGAAGAGCTTATAATTTAAATTCGGAGATCAGACAAGAATGATGCATTTACCAATATTTATTGCTGCATATATATAAGACTATATAAATAGGGTTAAATACATAAGTATACTAAGTAGGAAGCAAACTAAGTAAGGACAGAGAGAGAGAAGATATGGTATTTTTGTAGGAGGATGGCAAATCAGTAAAACACTCTATACGGCCCCTGGTATTCCATGGAAGCTCTTTGGGTACAATCCGCTTTCAAAGCTGTGGGGAAGAATTACCATTAGGCTCAATAAAATTCCTATTTGATAAGACTTTAATTTAATCCTTTCTTATTAGGGCTTCCCACCAGCACAAACGTGCTAAAGGTGTTTCAGCACATCTAACATATTGAAGCCAGTTCAGAAACTTACTGTGAACTGAAACAATATCCCAAGACACCTTGTAATTTGATTTTTACTATAATTTTCATCAAATGAGCTACTACTTTCGCCTATAGGGAATCGTAGAAGTGTAAATACAAAAATTGTCATTTTAAATGTCCTTTTTTTTAAACAAAGCACAAAATTGAGACATTTTAGAGGTGACTGTAATGCAGGATCTAATTAGTTTGGCTAATTAGGAAATTAAAGTTTTAATGTCTATGGCATTTCCATTCTGCCTTTCCTATGTGGTTATCTTCCTAACTGCTTATCTAAGATATTTTAGGAGAATCTTTACTTGGGATAATTACTGGAGAATACATATTGCCAGGTTACATTTTCACATGATAGACCCTAATGCTTGCAAAGAGGCTGTCAGAATCCAGCCGAGTGAATAATACATGGATTAAAAATTGTCTAAATACGTATTAACATGATAGGAAGTAGTCTCAGAGTGAGCTAGAAAGGTCTTTTGGGTAAATAATGTGCATTAAAAACTCAATTAAATGAATGTTACTTCATTGACTGTAATGGCTCCATCCAATTAGTTAATAATACATGTTTTCCAAATTCATCTAAATACTATTTTTTTTTGCATCAGACATTTTATTGTCCATCCTCCAGTGCATTTCTAGAGGGCTCTTTCCATGGTTCTACTTTCAACAAATAAACAAAAATTGAAAAAAAAGGAAACTCTAGCTATTAAATTTGTGTTATTTGACTTAATATGACAGAAATTCCCAGTTGATTTATTGCTTTAAGATTCCTGAAACAATGTGAAATTCCATCATTTGAGTGAAAAAAACCACATAGCTGTCAAAGACATGACCTTCAAATTCGTCTGGGTTGCACCTTCCTTATGGTAGAGTAATGGCTTTAAACTTTTCATGGAATCTTAGAATACAAATAGAAAAATTCTTAAATTAATCCATCTTGTACCTACTGCAAAATCTTTCTCTCCTCCTCCCCTACCCCAGTATGCTCCTAACGGGCATCTATCCTCACCTTGGCCATTTTCAGTGACAGGAATCTCTGTCCTCTTAAGGTAGCTCATGCTATTTCCAGAGTCCTAATTGATATCAAATTATTCAATATAATCAGCTGTAATTTATTTTCCTATAGCTTAATTTCCATTCATTAGTCCTAGTTTTCTCTTTCAGGATGCTGCCTCTATCCATGTTACATGCTCGATATCATCATTGAATAGACTTGTCTTGCTGTAGCTATGTAAACCTCCTTTAATGATTGAATTACCTACTAGTATTCTATTTCATTCCAATACAGAATCTTTCACTTTCAGAGTCACGCAGAATAAATCTAATCCTCTTTCAATGTGGCCACCCTTCTAATACTTGAAAACAATGATCTTGTTTTTCTTCTCTTCCAGTCTTCTTTGGGATAAACATCCTCAATCCTGATATTGCATCATTTTGAGTCTTCTGAAGTGTAGGTATGATCATGTTATCCATTTCTTTTGTCCCCCTCTAGAATACTGTGGTTCCGTATTACCTCTACGACCAAATAAAAGGTCCTCTGGCATTTAAAGCCCTTTATAACCTGGCACAGGACTATATTTCCAGTCTTGCACTGTAATCCCTTTGTGGTGGGTCTGTTATCTATCAGCATTTCCCTCTCTTCTAACCACATGAGTTAAGGGATTTTTTTTTTTTACCAGGAACAATGATAAAGCCTGGGACTTGATTGGCTCAGGGGGCTAATGTCAAAACTATGCTTGAAAGCAGTTTTCTGGTAGCCTGTGGCTACATAGACATTGCTTCCTGGTCACCTATGGGCATAAAAATGAGAACCCAAAGGAAGTCAGGGCTCTTCACGCTTGTCAAATATCCCAAGAACACCTGAGTTACCACAGCTTGTCTTGCTACCAGATGTGTTTCCATATGGAGTTGAAGAATGCTGCCTCTATCCATGCTAAATATCACTGTTGAATAGACTTTCTATGCTATGGTTATGTAAACTTCCTTTGACGACTGAATTACTTACTAGTATTCTATTTCATTCTAGCACTGAACCAAAACTAACAGAGGACTAGCCTGAGTCAGGTCTTCCCATTGCACTCCTCCACATATTCCATGATCTGGCTATACTGGCCTATTTATTCCTGTAACAGAGCGCTCCATCCTGTTTCCCTGCCATTGTGTTTTTTGGTCCCCCATGCCTGGGATGTTCCTCCCCCTCACTGCTGTCTTCTACATTTCCTGGCTTCCTTCAAAATTCGGCTCAAATCCACCTCCGGGGGAGCCTTGCCCTTCTCCATCCCTCCTACACCCCTCCACTGTGCTCCATCCCTCCCTTAGAGATCGCTTTCCAACTACTCTGTATGTATCCTGTTTGTGCCTAGCTATGTGTGTTCCTTGGTGATTGGATCTGTTTGGGTTTTTATTTTTTCTCCTAGCACTTAGCACAGTGACTGGCACACAGTTAGCTCTTATTTAACGCCCGTTGACTGACTGATTGACCATGTTAGGCACTATCCTCTGAATGCACCTGCTCTTGTTAATACTCCTCTTAAATTCAGTACCCCAAAATGAACACAATACCCAATGTATAATCTGACCTGAGGCAGAGTGTAATACGGATAACTCTTCCTTAATGTAGCACAATATTACCTTAGCTTTGGGGCCTGCCATACAACATTGTTGACTTACGTTTAGTTTGTACTTCCTAAAAACTAGCTAGTCCTTTTCATATGAGTAGATGTCTGGGCATGTCTTTTCCATCGTGTATTTGTGTGGTTGATTTATTAAACCTAAGTGCAGGACTTTACATTTTTTCCTTATTAAATCTTATCTTGTTCTATACCACCCATCATTTCTGCCTGTTGAGACATTTATGGATCATCATTCTGTCACCAAAAATGCTGGGTATCTCTCCAAGCTCCAAGTTATACACAAATTTGATGAGCAAATTTCCTATTTTCCTTTAAGTAATTTATAAAATGTGGAAGAGGAAGGGGCAGAAGGCAGACTATTGTTTTCGTACAATAGGATTATTATCTTTCTTGTTCTGGATGCTGTATTTTTACTCATTCAGTGTAAAATTCCATTGACTTAAATTTTTTTACAGGCACCTCTTGATATTGATTCATACTGAACTAGCAGTTATCTAAAACCTTTAAGCATTTTTCATATTCTCTTCTAAGAGGCAGTGCAGAGAAATGGATAGAACAATGGATTTGGCAGTCATAAAGATGGAGATTGAAATCTGCCCTCAGACACTTACTAGCTGTTTGACCCTAGACAAGTTACTTTACCTGTGTGTCTCAGTTTCATCCATTCAAAACTGGTGGAATAGGTACTGATGGTCTGACAACACATGGCTCTAAATCTATGATTTTGGCGGGGGGGATTCTATATTAATTCAGGGGTGTGCTGGAGCCAGCTTGAAGTGTTTTATGAGAGCCAATTGTTAAATTTTCAAATTTTCAGTGTGGGCATTTATACCTCAGAAATCAAATGCTACAAATCAGGGCTTGATTTATTGTTTTGTTGATTGTTAAGATTTAAGAAAGGGATGGAGAAAATATTAATAATGCAGATTAAACTTAAGGGTATATTATACATACATTTTTTTCAAGAGCTGGTTGTTAAACATTTGCCAGCACACCCCTGCTTTGTACTTGCAATGGTCTTTTTTGCTTTTCTAATCCATGAATATACCAGTGCATCTGTGATCTCATTAATGTGGCTATTCCTTGCAAGGACAGGGTCATTAGGTATTTATTAAGTGCTTGCTAAAGTCAGGTACTAACTGCTGGAGTGCTATGTACTGGACACAGATTTCAGCACATCCTGTCTGCTGATCCTGTGAGACTCTTATCTATGTCCTTCCATAAATTTGTTATAGGCTTTATATTCCATGTGTCTTCCTAGCAGTCTCTTGACATTGAATGGATCCCTAGGGAGCATGATATCATTCCCTCACTATGTTTATGCATTTCTCTCTGAATATTCTTTGTACCTATTCTTTCCACTGCCTTGAAATCTAAGCCATGGCATGATGTAAGGGCAGGTGTTATGATGGTAGGACAATTATAACTCATTCAAATGTGGCATGGCTACTTGCCTGCCCCACCCGTCCCTAAAATCTACTGTCGAGAGGTCCTTGGGTTTCATGTCCCACAATAGAATAATCAGGTTGTTTATTTTTCAAAGCTACAATAGAGGACTGGGCTAGCATACATCACCAAAACCTGAAAGTAATAAAGTAATAACTGTAATGCCATATGTGGCACAAAGAGTTTTTATATTCATTATCCCATTTGAGATTGTGGTGTATTACTCACACATGGCTGGTCATGTGTCCATGAACATCTGGCTCAAGTCCTGCCTCAAACACATTCTGGCTTTGTGACCCTGGCCAAGTCACTTAAACTTTTCAGCGCTCAATGCCAGTAGGTGTCAAACTCAAATAGAAATGGGGACCTTGAAACCATGTATAAAAATCCCCATAGACCACATATTGACTTAGAAAATCACATGTCAACATTATATTTTATCGTATTTTTATTTATTTTGCTAAATATTTTGTAGGGGGTGAGGCAGGGCAATTGGGGTTATGTGACTTGCCCAAGGTCACACAGCTAGTAAATGTGTCAAGTGTTTAAGGCCGGATTTGAACTCAGATACTCCTGATTCCAGGGCTGGTGCTCTACTCACTGTGCCACCCAGCTGCCCCCCCCTCAATTATATTTTAATCTGGTTCTAGAGACACTTGAGAGTATTGTGGACTGCACGTAGACCACAGATGACACCTCTGCTCTAAAAAATTTTCTAAGACCAGAAGTTCCAGTTAATGTGACAACCTACAGAAGAAGTAGGAGTTTCCTCAGCAAAGAATTTCTTAGGCAAGCAAAATCATACTTCCAATCCCTATTCCTATCCCGTTTGATCAACAGCCTACTGAGGGAGAAAAGAGAGGTGTTTTATGTTCATTTTACAGATAAATAAACTGAGGTTCACAGAATGATATGATACATAGTGATATGGCTACATAGCCAATAAGTAATGGTGCCAGGACCTCAACCCTGGCCATCTCAGTTGAAGCCAAATGTTTTCCCCCACTGTGTCACATTATAGCAGAAAGATGTCAATCATCAGGAATGTGTGGTGAAGCATTGCTATGCCCTCATTAATTTCTATCAATACCCTGGGTAAAGGGTAGTCTGCTAGTAATAACTCTGGCAGGGTTTTGAAATTTGCAAAGTGTTCTGCACACATGATGTTGTTTGATCTTCTTAACAGCCTTGTGATGTAGGTATTGGAATCCCAATTTCACAATTTTGGACCCAGACTCAGAGAAATGAAGTGGTTTGTCCATGGTCAGTCATGCAGGAAGTGACACTGACAGGATATGAACCCACACTTTTCTGACTGCAAGTCTACATGGTGTACCCTATACTACTTATAGCCCTGGTATGAAATCAGTAGACCTGGGTCAACTCTGTTTCTTGCTGCCTGTGCAGCTTTGTGACCCAAGGTGCTCTTTTTGCTTAAGGTTCTTCATCTAGACTACTGAGGAGGTTGGACTAGGGAATTTTTGTAGTCCTTTCTATATATAGAACTGTTAATTATACCTGGTTGCTTCTTGGTCTTCTCTGACTGGGAAGGAATGGAATCAATCCAGTGTTTGTTTTTTCATTGGAAGAAGAGGCCATGCACTTTCTTATTGACATCCTTTTGGATAAAACTTTTTAAAGTAGGACATGTAGGACATGTGTGACAATGTGCTCAGCATAAGCAATGGGAAGAAAGTCAGCTACCAGAAGGACAGTATCCGGGACACCAATGGTAAATCTGAGCTCTCTAATGAATTTGCTCTGAAGTCTTAGGCTTGTTTTTTTTAACCTCTTGATATTTTGGTTTCATCATCCAGGAAGGTAGAGAATAGCCTTGCCCTCACCTTTTTCTACAGCAGTGTTGTGAGAGCTAGAGTACCATTTAGAGCTTTTGGATTTTCCAATGAATTGGGGATTGTGAGATCTCTCTGTCTGGAGGTCCTCAAAACTGCCATTAGCTTTCTGGAGTGATTTGAGTGCAGCCCAGCCTGAAGATGAAAGGATGGACTCAGTGTCTGTTCAAGGTCCCTTATGGTCTGGGATTTTATGAATAATACCCAAGTGTTGACAGCCCAATACCATTATTCACAGTAAGTAAAATCATTTATACAAAGTTGGTATTGGCAATCTCCTTGTCTCGCCTCACAATAGAATAATCAATATCAGTGAATCCACATCATTACAAGTAGGGATATTGTCACCCTCAGAAAAGAGACTACAAAAGTAAAAAATGGGAGTCTTGAGAAAAATGTCTATGGAAATTCTGGCAGAGAGGTCAGTATATTTCATGAATTAACCTCAGATACAGTTTATTAACTTTTCAAACAAAATTGGGGGGTTATGTTGTTTTTATATCACCTATATTTCCAAAATATATCCCCCATCTTCTCTCCAAGAGCCATCTCTTTCTTTTTCTTTTTTTCACAAAAAATAAAAAAAAAACACTAGAGAGGAAAACAAAAGGTAGTTAAGTAAAACTAACCAGGCCAATGAGTCTGACATCACATACAAAGTTCCATACTTATAGCTTCTCATCTCTGTATAGGAGAGAAACAGGTATCTTTTATCTCCTCTTTGGTGCCAAGATTGACCAGGCAGCAAGGTAGGGCAGTGGATAGGGCACCAGGTCTGGAATCAGGAAGATGTAAGTTCAAATATATACTCAGACACTTCTTAACTGTATGATCTTAAGCAAGTCACTTAACCTCTGTCCTCCTCAGTTTTCTCAAAAGGGATAGTGTCACAATAGTGTCTACTTCCCACGGTTGTTCTGAGCATCAAGTGAGATAATATTTGTAAAGTGCTTGGCAAAATGACAGGCACATAGACTCTCTGTGATTCCATCTAGGGTTTTCTTGGCGAAGATGCTGGAGTGGTTTACCATCTCCTTCTCCAGCTCGTTTTACAGATGAGGAACTGAGGCAAATGGTGTCAAGTGACTTGCCCAACTCACACAGCTAGTAGTGTCTGAAGCCAGATTTGAACTCATGAAGATGAGTCTTCCTGTTCCAAGTCTGGTGTTCTATCCAAGGCACCACCTAGCTAGGCATTATATAAGTGCTAGCTAGTGTCATTATTTCTTCATATAATAGTAAACCATTCATTTTCTTTTATTGTCACTTCCATTGTTACAGTCATTTTGGATATTGTTTTCCTGGTTTTACTCACTTCACTTTGCATCAGTTCACATAAGTTTTCTAATGCTTCTCTGAATTTATATTCAAAGAATCCTAGATTTAGAGTTGGAGGAAATTTTGAAAGCCATCAAGTTCAACTCCCTCATTTTACTGATGATGAATATGAGACACAGAGTCACAGAACCAGTAAGCGTCACAGATAAGTTTAAACTGAGGTCTTCTTGACTCCAAGTACAGGACCATCTGTTGCACCATGCTGCTTCTCTAATCTCCATTTTTATGACCCAGTAATCCTGCTCATCTTCTACAATTTGTTTAGCGATTCCCCTATTCATGGGAATCCACTTTCTTTCCACTTCTTTGCTACCACAAAAATGCAGCTATTAATATTTTGGTGCTTATGAGGTATTTCTTCCTATCTTTGACCTCCACAAGGTATACGCCTAGCAATGGGATCTCTGAGTCAAAGGGCATGAACATTTTAGTTGCTTTTATTTTGGAGGGGGAAAGGCAGGGCATTTGGGGTTAAGTGACTTGCCCAAGGTCACACAGCTAGTAAGTGTGTCAAGTGTCTGAGTCCAGATTTGAACTCAGATCCTTCTGACTCCAGGGCGGGTGCTCTACTCACTGCACCACCTAGGTGCCCCAGGTGCCTTTTTATTTTTAACATAATTCCAAGCTGCTTTCCAGAATAATTGGACCATTCCACAGCTCCACCAACAATGTATTCATGTACCCATCATTCCATGATTCCTTCAGCATTGATTATTCTCACCTTTTATCATCTTTCCCAATTTGTTGAATGTGAAGTGAAACCTCTGAATTGTTTTGATTAGGAGAAATCTTTCATGTGGTTATTTCTAGTTTGCATTTTTTCTCTAGAGAACTTTTGATTTATATCCTTTGACCCCTTAACAGATATAGCTTGAATGACAGATCTGTTCATCGTGAGAACCAGATGGTGTCCTTTACCATACCCTTCAAGAGAAAAATCCTGCCACCACTAAAAGGATGTTCAGGAATTCGATTTGGCATCTCCAATAGCCAGTTTCTAACCCCATGTAGCATGGTTACTGACCACACCTCTATTGTTATATTAACTCAGAGAGTTCGGTGAGGTTATCCACAGATTGTTACAACAACCTCCTCGTTTGTTTTCTGGGCTCCTGTCTCTCTCCCTACAATCCCTCTGAAATGCTGTTGCCAGATGAACCCTCTACAAATGCTGCTTTCATCAGGTTACTCTGCAGATGGATTTGTATGCTTTTTCCTGACAGTAAATGAAAACCCAGTAACCCACTGTGTTTCCCTTTTTGCCTTAGGCAGCCAGAAGATGTAGAGCCAAATTCAGTGCCCAGTTGCAGCAAATAAGCTCATCTTTTGTGCCAACTAGCATCTATTCATCTGTTTCCTTTAAATGGATTCTCTTTTGTTTTATTCATCCTAGTCTTATATTTCTTCCTTCTCTTTTGTTTTTTTTTTCTAAATGTGTAAGCTGTCTTAAGCAGGGGTGCTCTTACTCTGGCATTCAAAACCTCTACCCTCTGACTCCCACCTCCCTTTCCAGTCTTATTTCAGTTATTCCCTTTCACAAACTTTCTGTATTAGTCCAACTGGCCTGCATGCTATTCTCTGCACACAATATTCCTCCTTTTACCTCTCTGCCCTTGCATGGGTGTCCTCTATATGTGAAATACACTCTCTCTTAACTTCTAACTAGTAGGATCTCTAGCTTCCTTCAACATGGCTCAGGTACAGCCTCCTAAGGTTTGTGGTATGTGTGTGTATGTGTGTTTCTTAATCTTGAACTTTGTTTAATATCAACACTTCCTCTCTTGAAATTATTATTTTTTACTTTTTTATACTCAGCCTTTATTTGTGTAGAAATTGTGGGTACTTGTAAGATTGTAAGCTCCTTGAGGGTCTTTTACCTCTTTTTGTATCCCTGATACTTAGTACAGTGACACATAGTAGGTGCTTAATAAATGTGACAGTAAGGGCTGTTTTGTTTTTGTATTCCTGGTTCCTTGAGCATAATAGGTACTTTCTGTTTGCTCAATTGAATTAATTTCTGTTGAAGGAGACAAGAAAGATCTTAAATAGGGAGGTACATACCTCTCTGATCAAAAGCCTTTCATGGCAAAGTGAACAGAGGCCTGGATGAGGAATCAGAAGATTTGGATTTGGGCCCTGGCTCTTCTAGGATAATATGTAGCATGAGGAAATGGTGAATCACTCCAGTATGTTTGCCAGTAAATCCCCAAATGGGGCTAACAAAGAGTTGGACACAACTAAAACAACTGAATGACAACAGCACAAGAGGACTAGCCACAAGAAGCTGGAGTCACACTATTAAATGTCCCACAAATTATATTCAATGCATTGGGTGTAAATCACATTGTTTGGCTTTTAAGAGACTTCATAATTTGGTTGGTTCTATCTTATTTTTTTTCAGCCTAATTTCCTGGGATGCTTCTACCAGCAATGTCTCCTTCTACTCCATTCAGGCCTGTGCCATTGATCTATAAGCTAGCTTTGTTCATATGTTCACTTCTTACTATTTATCATGCCTTATCTCAGGTGGCCATTCACCTTGCCAGGAATAACTTTCTTTTCCTCTGTCTATCTAAATTCCAACATTTCTTTCAGACCTGGTTCAAGTTCCACTTCTTCCATGGGGTCTTCCCTGATTACTGTAATATTAATTGGTCCCTCCCTCAGTTAAACAATCAGTAGAAATTTTCATATTCTGGGGGTACAAAGACAAAACTCAAATAGTCTGCCCTCAAGGAGTTTAAAAACTAGACAGAGGAAACAACATGTACATATATTTTGAGTTGTTGTTCAGTCATGACTCTCCATGACCCCATTTGGGGTTTTCTTGGCAAAGATACTGCAGTGGTTTGCCATTTCCTTCTCCAGCTCATTTTACAAATGAGGAAACTGAGGCAAACAGTGTTAAGTGACTTGCCCAGGATCACACACCTAGTAAGTATCTAAAGCCAGATTTGAACTCACAAAGAAAAATCTTCCTGACTCCAGGCCTGGCACTCTATCCACTGGGCCACCTAGCTGCCTCATGTTATAGCTAGATACAAATATATACAAAATAGATGCAGGGTAATTTTGGGGGTGGTGGTGGTCAGAATTAATAGGTAAGGGAAAGGGCTTCATGTAGAAGGCAATGTTTAAGGTGAGACTTGAAAGAAAACTAGGGGTTCTTAGAACAAGGGATATTAGAAAAGTCTGAAGGAAGTATATATAGTCCATATCAGCCTTACTATACGTTCCTCTTTCACTGATGTCTTTCTTTGATACCTCATCATGGCATGGAAGTTACTCTGGCTAATTCCACCCAATTGGACCACGAGACTGAGGGATAGTATATCTAACTGTTGTCCAAAGCTCAGCCTTGCTAAGAGCAGAGAGGCTCACATCTGGGAGGATGGCAACCAGGTGATGGATTTTGGGGACCACAACAACTCATGATGAATGTTTAGTGAGGTTAAAGAGACAAGATCTGTCAATGTAGGGAATACCTATACAGGGGGAATAAATCAGAACTCCTTGTATTACCAAAGTATGTACATACTTACTGTCAGGTACTGTTCACCAATTGTTTTATAGGGGTTATTTTACCTGTCCAATCAAATGGCAAAGCCCTCATAAGGGCAGAGATTTCTCCCTTATAATTCCATTTCCTCTTAGTGGTTGTCTTATTAGGTGGTCCTAAAATCCTAGATTTAGAGTTGAAAGAGACCAGAAAGGTCCTTTAGTCCAATTCCCTCATTTTACAGGTGAGAAAATCGATGCCCATAAAGGTTAAATAACTTGTCCAAGATCAGCTGGGAGGTAACAGAGGCATTGAGCTAAAGTCTAATCCCAATCCCCTCGTCATAGGCACTTGGCAGACTCCTTTTAATTGAGATCTAACCTAGAAATAGAATCACTGGAACTTTTTAAGATGATAAAAAAAGTTTAATTAATTAATTAGCATCAGCAGTTGCCATGTGGCTAGCAATTCCCCCAATCCTTGACTTTAAAAGCCCCTTTTACTCTGGCATCTTCCTACCTTTTCAGTCTTCTTGTGTTGAACTCCCCTCCATGAACTCTGTGATCCAGTGATACAGGACTATTTACAGGACTATTTCCTAAATCTGTGCCTTTTCACTGGCTCCCCTCTATTCTGGTAATATTCTCCCCACTCATCTTCAAGTCTCATCTCAAATCCTATTTTCTGCAAGACATCTCTCCTGGTCCCTCCCCCTGATAGGGCTTCCCGTGAGATTGCCTTCCATTGATTCTGTATGTATCTGGTATGTAAATAATTGATTGTTTGCATGTTGAATCTTCCATTAGAATGAAAGATCACTGAGGGCAGGGGCTGTTTTTTTTCTTTGTACTCTCAGGGGTTAGCATCGTACCTGGCACATAATAAGCACTTAATAAATGCTTGTTGACCAACTGTTAGAATTGGCAAGAACTTTAGAGAGAACCTGATTCAGCCTCATATTTTACAGCTAAGGCTCAGACAGATTAAGTAATTCATTCAGTATCATAAGGCTAGTTAACCATGGAGCTGGGTTTGGGATCCAGATCTTCTATACTCTAAGACATCACGTCATTCTGACCTGTCAGGCAAGTATTTTATTTATAATTGATTACTGAATCACATACATCCTCTTGCTAGGATTATTGGCTTTAAAATTCTTAAAAATTTCAGGGAACTTTCCAAAGATAGCTCTCCATCCTGGTGTTTTTTTTTTAAAGTCCTATGTATTACATGTGTGATCTTGTGCAAGTTCCTTACCTTCTCTGTACCTCTGAGTTTTCATTTGTAAAGAGAGGAAGTTATATTAGATGATCTCTAAGCAGGGGTGCTGGATCCAGCTTGAAATGGGTTCAGAGAATGTGATTGTTAAATTTTCAGTATGATCATTTACACCTCAGAAAATGGAAGTTGTTAAAAATCATGGTTAGACTTCTTATTTTGTTGATTGTTTAGACTTAAGATTGCCTTAATAATCCAGATTAAACTTAAAAGTATGTTGGGCAAACATTTTTTTCTAAAGAGACCATAGTTGTTAAATATTTACCAGCATTCTCCTGTCTTTAAGGACCCTTCCAGATCTAACTCTATGCTCCCCAAAGCAAATTCAGTACAACATACAGTCCATATAATGTCCTATAACTTTCCCAAGAAACACTTTTTGGAAGTAAAAACAAGCAAAAAGGAAAACAAATCCATAGGAAACAGCTGTGCACATTTCATTTTCTTGCCATGTTACTTCCAATTTTCTCTTTTAATCAGCAGATGTTGGCTCTAACTTTATTCTTCTTCTCAGACAATGCATGTCATGTCAGGGGCCCACTGAGAAAATGTGCAATCATAGGTAGAAATACTATTAGTTAGTGATTGGCCAAGGGGGAGTAATCCTTTCCTTTGTGATTTCATTCTGTTCAGAAACTATTGATTTTATCAGTGACCTTCCAGCTAAATATACCTTGCCCTCTTCAAGTTAGGCAAGTTGAAATTAACAAAATTTTATCAAAATATATAAAAAATTTTGAATGCTAGAGAAACCTCTACTCTCTGTAATGCCTGTCTTTTATAGTTTTCAAAATTAAAAAAAAGTTCATGACAAAGGGAAAGAAGATTTATTTGAGGCTTTTGAATGGTTTTCTACCTAGTTTTCTACCCTTGGGTCCTTCAAGTGCCTTAAGGGCTACCTTGAAAAAGGTCAAACTCCATACATACAAATACACACAAGCATATATACAGATATGTATGTATACATGTGTATATATATATATGCATATATATATATATATGTAACTATGTACATGTATGTATATGTGTGTGTGTGTTTCTTTTAAAATGAAATTGTCAATTGTTTTCAGTTCTCTTGACTTTGTCATCTAACACTAAGTGATCTGTCCCATATGTGCCTCCTTTTCTCCTCTGACACTGCCACCATCCTAGTGCAGGCCCTCATTACCTCAAGCCAGGACTATTGCAGTAGACTTTTGTTTGGTCTCCTTGACTCAGGTCTGTCTCCACTACATGTAATCCATCCTCCACACTTCCATCAAATTGAACTCCCTAAGGTTCATTCAAATCTGACCACATCGCTTCTCTCCCCTCCTCGATTCCCCCATTCAATAAACTTCTGTGGTTTCTTATTACATTCAGGAAAAAAATCCTCTAGCATTCAAAGCCCTTGACAACTTGGCCCTATCCTGCCTTTCCAGTCTTACATGTTACAGCTCCCCTCCACCATCCTGCCCCACCCCCACACATGTACTCTCTGATCCAGTGACACTAGTCTCCTTGGGTAACTTTGGAGTCAGGAAGACTTGATTTCAGTTCCCACCCTTGATGCGCATAAAGTGATCTTGGGCAGGGAACTTCTCACTCCTAATACTAACCCTAACCCTAACTCTAACTGTAAGGTAGAGAATATACTTATGGAAGAGAGTCTAATCTGCATCGGTGGAGGAAGTTTCCACATTTCCACATTTGGGAGTTCTCCAAACCAACTAAATCATAAATATTCCCTTCTACCTTCCTCCTCTATCTCAAAAGTTATGTACATTGTCATCATGGGGATTTAGATAGAAGTATTCATGTTTGCCCATTTATCTTTTACTAACATTTCATTTAGTACCTCCTTGTGGTGTGGATGCCACAATGAATTCTCTAAAATCATGGCAGTGGAGCACAAGCCCTAGTAGACCCACCACCTAGAAAGATAAAGAGTACGGGCCTGGTAGTTTCCTCATGTTTGTTTTATGAGGGCCAGTCATCCTTGCCAAATGTACAGAGGCTGATCACTAGATGTCTGGTCTTCAAGGGATGGCCATTTCTGTCTTTAACAATCAATGAACACTAGCTTCTAGGAGACTTAGGGCTTTGTTGATGGGGAGTACCACCCACACAAATGAATCCCAAATTTCTGAAGTACTACCATTATTTTGCTGTGAAGCACTAGAGAACTTTATGCTAATATATCTTCATTGCTGTTCTGTTCAACACTTCCAGACCCCATTTGGGGTTTTCTTGGCAAAGACACTGGAATGGCTTGCCATTTCCTTTTCCAGATCATTTAATAGGTGAGGAAACTGAGGCAAACAGGGTGATTCTTGCCCAGGATCATGTAGCTAGTGTCTAAGGCCAGATTTGACCTCAGGTCTTCCTGACTGCAGGCCTGGAACTTTACCCACTATACCACCTAGCTGCCCAGTTTATCTTCACTATGTTAATTCTAATGAAGATTTGATCTTCGTCTGATTAATTCATCAATGTAGATCACTGAACCAAATAATTGCGGAGGCTAAAGGCAAAAGATGGTGGAAATGAAAGAAATGATTACTCACATTTGTAGATTGCTTTAAGGTTTGAAAAACACTTTTCTCACTACAACCCTGTGAGGTAGGTAGTATGAGTTTTTTTTGTGTGTTTTGTTTTGTTTTTTCCCCTATGCGTAGATCAGTAAACAGGCTCAGGGAGATCAAGTGATTTGCTCCTAACCCTGTAAGGCTAGTGTTCTTTCTGCCATAGCCCATTACTCTTTCAACTGCACTAAAATTCAAATCCTTGATCCTCAAACCCCGCCCCCTCCATGGTTATTGGGAGATTTTGGATAGAAGTAGGGTAATGTCAGCTTCTGGGGCCCTGACCTAGTTTTGGAATAGCACCCACACTTAGCGTGACAGTAAATAAAGGTCAAGATAAGCTGAGGCGTCCACATAGTCCAAAGGGAAAACTTAGCAAACGGGTCTGTCTCAAAGTCTTAAATAGAGAGACATGAAGTAGGATGATCAGTTTGGGGCCAACAAGCAAGTCCTATCTTGTAAGCCAAAGAATTAACAGAGTTGGTTTCATTTATTGGCCTTGGCATTGTTATCCCACAAAATTTAAATAAATATTTAATAAGGACCTACTATGTGCCAGGCAACTAGGTGTGCAGTGGATAGAGTGCCAGAACCAGAGTCAGGAAAACTCATCTTCCTGAGTTCAAATCCAGCCTCAGACATTTATTAGCTGTGTAACCCTGGGCAAGTTAACCCTGTTTGCCTCAGTTCCTTATCTGTAAAATGAACTGGAGAAGGAAATGACAAACTATTCCAGTATCTCTGCAAAGAAAACCCCAAATTGGGTCATGAAGAGTTGCACATGATTAAAAAATTACTCAACAACAGAACTGTGTTCTATGTTCTAAAAAGATAAAGGTGCTACAGTCCCTGTCTTCAAGGAGCTTATATTCTGTTATTGTAAAATCAACTCTTATTGCATCTGCCAGTGCCTTCCTGATGTTGATTTCTTATGTGTACCCCAGTGAACAACTTGTCAGTATAAACACAAATCTCTGTCACTCATGGATGATTTGCATAATTATAATTTTGATATGTTAAATGAACAATTTCATTCTTGGCATATATTTCTCAATGACAAGTAAAAGTCCAGAATGAGTCAGAATATTCAACATTAAGCTCTGAAAAACAGATTTTTCAAAAAGTGGAATATTTGACCAGACCTTTGCTTCTAAATTCCTCAATATAAATCAAGCAATGCATTGTTTCTGATGGTTCTTAACAGAAATTGCTGTAATGCTTCCTACATTTGTTTGATAAGGTTATTCATTATTGGAAAGAGAAACAGACAGTTGTCATGGAAATGGCTCAAATATAACTGGAACACAGTGTTGGCTTGTGTTTATACTACAGCAGGTGAATCTGCTTTATCCCAATGCACTCAGCCGGTTTTAAAATAACTCAAGCAAAATATTGAGGGAAATAAAATGGACATTTAGCAATGTTCTCTCCAGATGGACAAATGAATAGCAATAATTTCTTTAAAAAAGTCCAAACTTGGAAATCTATCATACCCTCCACTTTGGATTTTCAAACATTCATTTAGCTGGCATTCCTATAAGATGTAAAATTTATTCAGAATGGCTCAGTAGAATTGGAATTTAGTGCTGGTCTCCTAGTATGATCTAATAAAATTGGCTAAGATGTGCAGAAAAGGAGATATACGAAAGGAAAGGAGACTGATTGGTAAGATTATTCCTGCATACAAAAGGAATTATCTATGCCTACTCCAGCTATTCATTCCAGTATAACTTGCTATATGTCTAATTAAAGAGACCAGTAAAATGAACATGTCTTTCAGTGATGGTTGCTGGAAATCTAAAACAGAGGCAATGCTTTCCCTTACCTTTCCCCCTCACCTCCTAATAAGCTGCATGAAGACAGGTTTCATTTGCAGCCCACATCAAAAGCAATTCCTGGGTAGAATTATTTTTATGATAACATTTACCATACTGAAAGGGTCGTTTATATTTCCATTTTACTCATTAAATTAATTAAAACAATACAAGTGTCCAACTGTGGTGGATAGAATGCTAGACTTGGAGTCAAGAATACCTGAGTTTATATCCTGCTTTTGGCCTTTTCTTACTGTGTGACTGGCTAAGTCACTTAACCTCTATGCTTGTTTCATGAAACTCCTTAGGAATTTGCCTGAAGAGAAGAAAAAGGAAAAATAAAACAAAATCAAACACTTGACATAGCAAGTTGATTTCCCTTGTCCTCAGTTCTCTCATCTCTAAAATGAGGGGGTTAGAGTAAATGGATTCTAAAGTCCTTTTTGATTCTAAATCTATGATTGCATGATTGAATCTAATAATTTTCTATTGTAGAAATCTACATATGAAGTATCTAAGTCACAGACAATTTAGGAATCTGCCTTTTGGTTAGAGAGTTCCTCCAAACTAATAAAATCACAAAGCCTTCTCAAATTCACACAGTAGGTTTGTGTGTTTGTGTGCAATGGGTAGTGTTGCTTTCTAGCTGGCAAGGTTCATGTTTTGCTGGTTAAATTTAAAAAGAATGCATCAAAAGTCTTAATACTAAAAAGGTTTTTTTTGGGGGGAGGGGTGGGAGGAAGTAATCAGTATGTGAACAGAATTTGCCAAGAATTAAAGGATGTTGTTTGTAAATGCCTGTGTAAGAGAAAGAAAATATGATTGTCTGTCCAACTATATAGTATGTCTTTTTACTTGAAAGTTTAAGGATCTTGTATAGTTGTTTTCTTAGCAAAATATATTCAACATCAGCAGTAGTCGTCATCTTGCTACACTTTATATGCCAGAAATCAAAACAAATCAGGTTTATGTGGATAAAATATGTGCATATCTTTGAACTGCCGAGATACACCACAAATACATATTACACATTTTACATAATCCCCACCCCTTAACAAATGTTACTCTAATATGCCAATTGCTGAGGATCAAGAAATCAAAATGTAAATGAGGAAGATTCAATACTGTGGAAAAGCCCAAAACACTGTTTAAAAGTTAAAACTTCAAGGAAATTAAATATAAGGAAACTATTTTCGGTACTCCACATATTACAAATTATGAAAACAAATTTTATTCTGTTAAAAAATAGGCCATGCCTTTATATTCACAGTCAAAATTTAAATGATAATGTTATAAAAAATCACCTAATTACCTAGTTGCCCCCTTCCCCATCCATAGATATTTAGTAATATTCAGGTCATTTTCCAGTCTTCAGGCTCCTGGCTGAATTTTTCTGCCCAGGTGTTTAGTGCATACATTTCCAGTGCTTATTTATTCAGGAGTTAGGCAATTGAGATTTTCAGTGATCAAGTCTCCATGTTGTGCTTCTTTGCCTCTGAGTGAAGGGAAAAGAGATGAAACACAAATTCATCACTTTTACATGTTGATTATGAGTACTTTCTCTGTACAGTAAATGTAATGTTTTCTTCTTTGCTGAGTAGTTTAAAAATAATAATAATTTAGAGTGCTGATTGTCACAATTACAAATAAATACAATTTAGCCAGTAATTAAAATAGAAATGTTAACAAATGTTCTGAATTGATGCCTAATTTGCTGGTGCTGTTGATTATGTCTGTTTTGGGGCAATCTGGCTGATTGTTTAATCCTAATTTGCAGATTTCCCTGAAGACATTTTATACTTGCAAAGCGAAGTGTATTGTTTTGTTAAAAAAAAATCCTACAGTGCAATTTTGTACACAGCCCACTTGTGTTTTTTAAAAATGATAGTGAACGGCATCAGAGATCTAGTCCCAGAAGATGTGATTGTCAGTGGCAACAACAAATATCTGATTTTGGCAAGGACAAAGAAGCAGTATGACTGCTTTTGCCATGAGAGTGTTTAATAGACTGTATGTAGGATGTGTTGTGTATGTGTATGATAAATGTGGAGCTTGGGAGTGAGAGAAGCTAAATGCTGAGTAGTATAAAGTTCCCCTCTGTGTAAGGAAGAAAGATGTATTTTGTTCATGTAAAATAGAAATACAAGGATTAATCAATCAATAAGCATATTTTAAACTCCAGGTACTGTGCTATGTACTGGGTGTACAAAGGATAAGACAAGATTTGGAGCTATAGTTTCAATGGAAAAATTCAAATCGAGATTTATTGATCAATGACTAAGCCCCAGGCACAGTGCTAGGAATACAAATATAAGCAAAAGAAACAGTTCCTGCATGCATAGAGCTTACCTTTTAATGGGGAAAGACAATCCATTAAAAGGGTGTTTAAAAGGGGTGAGGAAGGAGGGAAAGAGGGAGGTACTTTTGGGGGGTGCATCAGGGCAAGAGAGAATGAAGGATGGCCTGGGACTTGACTCAAAATGGAGGTTCTGGATAGAACTTATCAATAGGATAAGGAGCCTAGAGGTGAAATGAGGAGCCAGTTGAAGCATGGGTGGTGAAGTCTAGAGAGTGAAGAAACTCTCTCTGCCAATAAAAGTTGACATTGTCGTTGCAACTCACTGATAATCTTAGGGAGCTTGCTAGGGCATTGAGATTTTAAATTACTTGCCCAAGGTCATGTAGACATGTTTCAGAAGTGAACCCAGGGCTTCCTGGTTTCATGGTGGACTTTCTATGCCATACACTGTAATACCAAGGTGGCAGGGGAATGGGTGATAAAGAATACCAAAAAAAGGCAAAAACTAGTCTCTGTCTTCAAGGAGCTTACATTCTAATGGAGGAGACAACAAATATGTTACAAGACACATGCAGAGCAGATGGATACTAACCTTAGAGGAGAAGGGGCAAGGGATATTGGAGATAAATTCAAAATCCTTATTTTACAAGGATAGAAACTCAGGCTTAGAAAGATGTGACTTACCTAGAGTCACAGAACAGAGAAACCTCCCAGCCCTTCTTTCTCCCTCTTTTGTCCTATCTTCTAAAGGTAAGTGGTTCTGGCAGGCACAAAGAACAAAGCTAGACGTGTGCATATTGTTCTTTCTTTCCCACTGCTGCTTTCAAACTTTTTCTCAATCATCATCCTTCAAAAAAATCTCCTCTTTCAAAGTCCGTACGATCCACTTTAATACCTTCTCTCCATATTTGCTACTTTCATCTCTTTGGGGCCATCTCCAGTCATCCTGACCCATATTTTGCCACTGGACCTAGATGACTACAGAGGAGAGAGTGAGGCTGGTGACTTTGCACAGCCTGGCCTCACTTAAATCCGATCCACTTGCAAGTCAAGACATTACCTTCTTCACGTCATTGGTCCTCTTTGAGAATGAAGGACAAACAAAAACAACAATCTGTGACTCTCACCTCCTAACCTCCAGGATATTTTCCTACCTTTTTTTCAATAATTTCAATATCTGTCTCCTGTTCTTCCCTTCTCTCCTGCTTTGTCAACTATCACTCCCGCCCCCCCAGGACTTTTAATATTCATGTGGCCCTTTATGTAATTTGGCAACTTGGCATTAAAGTCCAATTGCACTTCGTCCAACCATTCTGAATAAAATTTACATCTTATGGAAATGCCAATAATCTGAATATTCACAAGTCCAGGGAGGAAGAAAGCTTTCTAGATGGGATAGCTTTCCAAGTTTGGGATTTTTTAAAATCAGCATTCTCTGTCTGTCTGGAAAGAATATTTCTAAATGTTCATTTCATTCCTCTCAGTTTTAAAATCCTCAAATCTACCATCATCCTTCTCAACCCCCACTCTGGCCTACATGCTGATATACTCTTATATTAGGTTTCACCATCTTTCAAGACAGTGACACTTTTAAAATACCTAGCTTTGAAATTGCATTTGATGACGTCGATTTTCTTTCTTTCCACATGTCTCGTTCTTTCTCCCTAAACCTTCTCTTCACCCTTATTCCTTTTGATCCCTTACTTTTTAATATTCTCCCAATCTGATTTCACTTATCTCCATATACAACAATCATGAACCCATGATCTGCCATTTTAATATTTTACTAGGTGTCCCCAATGTCTGGACACATAGGAAATCTCATTAACATCTCATTAGCTGTTTCACTGAAGACTCTGTGTGGTTCAGCAACTTCTTTTTATGAGGTATGCTAAAGGAGAAGGTCAATGAAAATCACAGATGCAATACACTTGATTGAATGCCATAAAGAGTGAATGTGTTAAAATTGATGGCAATGAGTTCCCGTGAATCTTGCAAAGCGCATCAACCTTTGCATCACAAATGATGGAAATCATATTGAAGACGTTATTTGTTAATATTCCAATTAAATAAAATGTTGTGGAAAATTTCATTCATTTCATTTCTTGAAAATATTCATTTTTGCTTATGTGTCCAGACTTTAAGAATACCCTGTTCAAGTGTTTGCTTTCCTGACTTTGCATTAGACCTGTGAATTATCATGCCCAGGTAATCTTGGCTGTCTGATTGTTTTTTATCTGCCTGCTATAGGGCCTCAGTCATGAAATCTATAGTAGTCCATTTCATTTGCCCCACTTCCCCCCCTTGACTCCTTAGTTCATTCTCTGCAGCACTTGTTTCAAATGTCCTTTTACTTATCCACCCAACGGTATGTGCTGCATGCCTTAATTTAGAGCTGATAAACCTAATTTTCTATCTTGCTAGGAAGAATGCCACCTAATGAACTCCCATAGCTTCCCTCTTCCATGTCTCAGCCTTATCATCCTTCTTCTTCTCCTTCCTTCAAGTTAGAGAAGAGCTTTCTGTAACTCATTAATGCTAACCCCCCTACCTATGTCTTTGAACTGATCCCATCCCTTCTTTCCTCCCTCAGATCCTTGCTCCAGCACTTTATCCTCCCTTTCATACATTTTCAGTCTTTCCTTTGCCTTTATCTCCTTTCCATCTGCTCGCAAATATGATCAAGGACCTTTGGCCCTGAGCCTTTGTACCTTAAATCTCTAGAATCCATGCTACTAATCCTGAGGAAAGTTAATCCAATCATGTTAGGAGCTGAATGGTGACTGAGTGCCAACTGGCTTGTTTAGTCCCTTATATTTATTAACTGGCCTTATTAGACTATAAGCTCCCTGAGCTTACAGGAACAGCCTCTTTTTTTAGATTTGTATCTTTTAGTTCCAGTGACTGGCACAAAGCAAGCATTTTGTATTCATTTGTTCATTCATTCATGTCTCCCCAATCTTAGAAGTATTTCCCAAATCTAGTATGTAACCACTATCCTGTATCTCACCTCTTCTTCATTGTGAAGCTTCTTCAGAAAGTTGCCTAAGCGTAATTCTGTGATTTCACTATTCACTCTTTCCTTAGCCCCCTGCAAACAGGCTTACTTAAGCCTTACTAAAACTTACTAAACTCTTTCCTTAGCCCCTTGCAAACAGCCAGCACTTAAATAAAACTGCTCTGTCACCAATTACCTCCCAATCTCTCAATTTAGGCCTTATTCTCTGTGACTTCTCTTCAGCTTTTGCTGCTCCTGACCACCTTCTGCTAAATACTCTTTATACCCCTTAGCTCCAGGGACACTAGAGCCTCCTGAGTTCTCTTCACTCTTTTAGTGTTTCTTTTTTTTCTCCTTCAAACAGTTCTAGAATTCACCTCACCAGGCTAGATCAGTGTTTCCCAAACATTGTGTATATGTGGCTCCTTTTAAAAATGTCAAAACATTTCATGGATCCCCCACAGAATAGCTGTATTTATGTTGCATATTATGCTGAATATATGACTTGCAGTTAAAAAGACAACCTACAGAGCTCAACCATTAATATATCTATCTTGGACAGACATTGCAAATGGATAATGAGCTGGACACAAAATTGAACAGGAGGAGGAAAGTCGGCTAGGCTATCTCTGGTAAACTCAAAAGTTCTTTAATGACTCCAGACTTCTTCCAGAAGCAAAGACCCATCCTTTGAAAATCAGCATTTTTTTCCCCAGGGCTGTTGTCTGGCTTTGAGTTATGGAACACTATAGAGCTGAAGTTGAAGGTTGTCCAGAGGGCAGTGGGGTGGGACATGGTGGCTTCGAGGGAATGCTGCACATTACAAAAAAAATGAATTACGGAGGAAAATGTTATAGAAGATGTCAGTTAGTCATTAAACATTTCTTAAGTGCCTTTTATCTGATAGGCATTGTGCTGAGTTTTGGAGATACAAAGAAAGGTAAAAGACAGTCCCTGCTCTCAAAGAGCTCCCAGGTTAGGTGGGACACAGTATGCAAAACACTATGCACAAACAAATCACATGTAGGATAAATTTAAAGTACTCCACAGAGGAAAAGCACTAGAAATAAGAGGGACTGGAGAAGACTTCTGTAGAAGGTGAGATTTTATCTGAGACTTGAAGGAAGCCAGGAGAACCATTGAAATTTACTGAGAAGGTGTAAGAGCAAACACACTGGCATATCCAGGATGGCAGCTAGCACAGGTTCCTAGATCTGCTTTACTAGGAAAGATAGCTCTTTAAGGGGTCAACAATCTTTAATTACATTCACTAGTTCAGGAAAAAAGTTAGCACCCTCAACTCCAGAGAAAATACAAACAGAGAAAATATAAGCAGAGAAATAAAGACCAGTAGACAGGGCTCTACTGCCAGAATCAAAGTAATCACTGGACATACATCCCTGGATCAAGAGAGCCTTTACATTTGAGCAATCAGGGAGCTCTGAATATGTGGCCAATTAGAATCTCAACCAGGGGATCACAAGATCCTTCTCCTAAGTAAGCTCCCAAAGCAAAACCTCTCCTCAGAGTATATATACACTACTCAGAGCCAGAGGGCATCACAACCCTTATGAGTCAGTGCCTAATCAACTTAGTACCAAAAGGTGTGGAAGCCTTCCTACAAGCAAGCTTCTTTTAAGCAAGCTTCCCTTAATGGGCTCCACATGAGGCCTATTAATGGGCAGGGAAGATCTTATACCCTTTAACTGTAAAGAAGGGTGATGTAGTAGGAAGATAAATTTGACAGCTGAGTGGAGGATGGATTGGACTGGGGAGAGATTTTGGGCAGTCAGACAAACCAGAAGAGCATTTAATAGTCCAGTCATGAGGTGATAACAGCTGAAACAGAGTGTTATATCAGAGGAGAGAAGGAGGCATATGCAAGAGTAGCCTCAGGCATCTTTTAAACCTTAATTCTAATGCCAACGTTTCTACAAAGAGTTCCTGACATCCTCAATCAGTAACAAGTTTTACCCTGAGATCTCATGTAGTATTGTGTTTTGTAACTCTCCAGTAAACCCATCACGGAACATTAGACATTCTAGCTCTTTTGTTGGCTTTATCCCACTGTAGTAACAGAGGAAATGTCTTATCTAAACTTTGATTCTCTCTTAGTGCCTATGTAGCATCCCTCTAAGCCTAATTCCCAAATGATAACTTCTTTCCTTAGGTTTCTTGGAGTAATGCTGAAGAGCTGGGATTGATTTCTGGTCCAGGTGTTCCTGAGCCCTTAACTTATCTATTTCTCATTGATTACCAGTCAGGCAGCCCTAATAAGCTGCTAAGAAAGAGGGTTATTTTTTGAGAAGGTACAGCAAGAAGAACTGGTATAAAAACATTCTTCCCCCTCCAAAACAAAACTAAAGTCTGTGACACATTCTTTTGCAAAATCAAAATTCTTGAGGACAGCGGGCTTAAAGTTAGAGAACCCATGTGGCCAAAAGGTAACTCACAGCTCTTGGTTTCTGGAAATGATTTTTTTCCTTTTGTGGATTTCTCAGGAAGTTCCTCTTTGGTGTGTGTGGCTCTCTGCTGGGATCTGAGGGTCAGTGACTTTGTAGAATACTGAAGCTATCTTTCCTTGGTGTGTGTATTTTGCCCTTGACTCTTAATGAGATATTGCCATTAGCCACTGCTGTTCCAAGGACATCAATATCCATACTGATAGGAAATTCAAGTCTTCTGATCTCTTGACACTCTCAAAGTAATTCTCTCGTTAAGGAGAAGGGCTGGAGGTGGGGAGAGGATATTGGGACTCTTTGCACCCTCTCCCCAAACAATTTCCTTCTAGGGTCTTAATTGGAGTTGCTCATCACCAGGCTGGCTTATTATCAGAAGGCCGTATTCCGATCTAGCTTGCTCTTTTATCCGAGCCTTAAAGGGCATGACTGATTCTCTTCAACCATCCAGAAGGCATTTTCATTCATTCAATTTTCCACTCAGTTTATACCTTAATTGATTGTTTCTGTATATAAGGCCAATCAGTAAGTGAAAGATCTTTCCAGTCCATTGAATAGGCCTCAGGTGGGGCCAACAAAGGGAGGCCTGATTAGAGGCAGCCCCACACCGTTTTGCTAACTAGGTGTGAGGCCCCAGGCCCACACACTTTTGCTAGTTAAGTCAATGTGAGCTTGAAGCCCTCAGAGACCTAAGGGGAGTTGCTAAAACCAGAGCCTATGCTATGTGCACTGAGTTCTAGTCAACCAGATGCTGACTAGGACTGTATAAAAGGAGAGCCCAAGAGTGTGAGAGAAGCAAAATTGAGGGGAAGCAGAACCAAGAGCAGCAGGATTCAGAAGCAGACATCAAGAGGACATTGAGGCAGCAAGAGCTACAGGAATCGGAATTCAGCCCAAGGAGAAGGAGCAGGAGCTTGGAGTCTACAGAGCTGCAGAAGAGAGTGCTGAGCAGAGAGTTAGTAAGATTCGTGAGTGATTGTTTACAGGAAGGCCCTAGCAGAGGGGAAGGTTATGGGATGCCTTGGCTCCTTGCTATAATATTGTGTTATAATTTCCTTGCTGCTACTTTGAGGTCGGCTTTCTGGCTTTGGAATATTTTTGCTACTATACAGAATTGGCATTACTGGTCTTGGGATTGGATTCTCTCATGTCTGAATAAATGTTATACTTCCTCTGCCTTCCACCTAGAGAATTTCTTATACTTCACGATTCTTAACCATTCTGACATGTTTATGGTCATCCTCGAGTTCATCAATCTTACCTTACTGATATACTGTAACTCAAAGATATGTCTTTATATTAACAGGTTTCAGGACATACATCATATTGTCAATTTCATTCATTGTGATTGAAGGGTTTGGGGTACCACTCTTGCACTTACCGCAGTGCTCTGCACACAGTAAGTACTCATTAAGTACTGAAATTGATATTGAACACACCAAGGACATTCAAGTCTCTTGAGTCCCAGTCTGCTTTTTATGGTACATGTTTGATAAGTTTGATGAAATGAAAAAGCTATTCCCTATTTTCATCTTTATTAGCAAAGTACACATCATTTAAGTCATTTTTTTTTTGACTGAGACACTTGGCTTCTTTGGTGTAGATTGAATTTATTCTAGAACAACTTATTTTTCCTTTGGTTTGGCTTTGAGGATGGTTCCATGTTCAGTTTACAAACTTTTGCTAATCTGTTGCTCATATTTTACTTTTATTAAAGGGAACATTTGACAACTTTGATAAGAAACCAATATAGCCTAGGATTTGTAAAAATTTGTCCACTTTGGGTTCAATTGAATCCAACCCATCCTTAAAGCAAAGCTTTCTGTTAGACTCTCAAACTACTTTCACTTCCTCCAAAGATTCTATCTTTACCCCAATACTTGCTACCTCAGTGTACATAATGATATTCCTTTGAACGACTTGGCTTTACATTTTATCAATCCCTTTAATTCTCCTGACCCATACTTTCATTTTACTTCAGCCAGAAACAGGGGTGATCACAACTTAGATCTCACTATCATTTGTAATTACAAATCTTGAACTGTGAAATCTCCTCATCTGGTTAGACTCTCATGTGCTTCTGTCTTTCCTTTTACCTCATTTCTCATCATCATGACCTATAATCTCTCCATCTTTCCTTGTTCCAGCACACCACCACTTTTCTGGCCTCATTTTCCTCTCTTCAATGATCTTGACCTTTGTTGGTCAATCCAGTATCCACTGTTTCCTCTACCATATTTTCCCATCCTACCCTTTTCCCCATCTTCTTTCCTTGACAATCCTCAGCAATGAATTATTCCCACAATCAGGTTCTCTATACCTACTCTTGTACTGTTGGATATCTCTGGAGGCAGTCATACAACCATGCTGAATTGGATCCGTTAAAAGTTATCTAACCTCACTCAGGTCTTTACTGCTGTTTTTCCTCCCTTGATTAAATCTTTATTCCATTCTTCTCAGAAGCTATTCCAAACCCTTACTTGTCTTATGGAACACTCAGTTCTATCCCTATTCCTCCCCTACCCCGACCCCCATTCCAGTTAGAGTACATCACTATCTACCCTATGAATAAATTAGGATCATTAACTGTAATATATCTCATATTTCCCACCCCATATTTCAATGCCCATTCATATTGTCACTCTTTTCTTTACACTAGTATCTTAGGAAGAGGCATTTCTTCTTGCCAAGATCAATTGTTGTGTTCTTGCTCTCCATCACATCCACTCCTGTCTCCTCTAGTAGCTGACCAATCCATAATTCCTCTGCCATTTTAAATCTCATTGACTAATTGATCTTTTCACAGCGCTTATAAGATGCTTAAAACTACCTCATCATGAGAATACCATCACTTGACCCTGCCATTCTCTCAAACCACTCTCCTATATCGCTCCATTTCACGGCCAAACTCCTAGAATGAATTACCTACATTCAATACCTCTCAATTACTTCTAAACTCCTTACAAAATTATTTGTCCCTAGCAAAACTGCTCTCTCCAAAGTGACAGTGATCTATCGACTGCTAAATCAGATGTCTGTTTCTTGATTATTACCTCCTTGACCTCTATGGAGGTTTTAACACTGTTGACTACTTTCTCATCATAATATTCTCTTCTTATGTATCTTCCATAACATTGCTCATTCTTTTTTCCTCTATGATTCCAACTACTTCTTTACTGGATGACCATTATATTTATTTTGTGATATTTTTCTATCCTTCTCTGACCCCATAAGCATAGCTGTTACTAACCCTCTTCTTTCTCTAGTTTCTTTTCCTCAGAGATCTTATATGTTCCCGTAGCTTCAAGTATCATTTTTATGCAGATGAACCTAGGATATCCAGCTCTAATTTTTCTCTTGAAATCCAGGCCCACGTTATCAACTGTCTACTAACACCTCCTCTTGGATGTTGTGTAGGTAACTCAAAGTCAACTCAAAATAGAACTGATGATTTTCTCTTCACCTCCATAAAGCCATAACTCCTATAAACTTCTCTAGTCTTCCAGTTTCTTGATTAGATCCATGGACTTAAAGCTAAGAAAATGTGAGTTTTAATCATTCCTCTGATACTTATTACCTGTGTCATCCTATACAAGTCATTTAATCTCTTTGGACATCAACTTCCTCATCTGTAAAATGGAGATGATAGCACCTAACTTACAGGGAAATTACGAGCATTAAATGTGATAGTATATGTAATTGCTTTCTAAATCTTAAATGCTGCATAATGATAGAGTGTTATTATCATTTTTACTATTAACTTTGACTCCTGAGCAACAGTAGGTTGGGGTTGGTCCTGGCCTTTCCTCCCTGGCCTATAAAGCAGTGCATGTTTTCTAAGGCAGGGCCACATCCAGTATGCAGTAACTTCCCTGATTTGGCTGACTTGCTATGTTGCAATTAAAATTCCCAATTCCCAATTCTCTTCTCTTGCTGGTTGGGACATATTGGTACAGCATGATCCTATTGCAATATCTTTGCATCACATGAACTATCATGAAAGCTCCCAGACTGTTCTTGCCTCTGGGCTCTCCTCTCTCCAGTTTATTCTTCACACCACTGCCAGAGCAACTTTCCCTAATTCATAAGGGTGACTGCCTCACTCCTTTGCCCTTAGTGTCTTCTCATTGCCTGCCATATAAATACAAAGTCTTTAGCTTATCTTAAGTCTCTAAGCAATATGGTTCCACTCTACTTTTTGAGTCTTAGTGTATACTATAATTTACTAAAAAGAAGGAGGCAGGATGTGTTCAGTAGTAGGGCAGATGGCAAGATAGACGATGATATCTCAATCATATTTTAACCATCATTAAGATTAATGGAAAGCATCCTCATACTTGTGATTTCTTTTAACTTGATTTCAACAGATTAACAATATAATTTATCCTATTAACTATAATATTATTACTAGTTATATCACCTAAACTAAAATGTGAGTGAAGTTTATTAAGATTGAAATACTTTATTTGTATTTTTCTAGTTTTTTTCATTAGACTAAATACATTTGGTGGGGAGTACTGGAAGGTTTGGTAGGTATCATATGTATCCAAGGGAGGATACTTCATTATAATGTCTTGGGAAACTGTAGAGGTTAGTCATCTGTTTGGGGGCACAGCAGTTGGGTAATGGATAAGAACCACCTATCTTATACTGGGAGAAAGCACTCTTGTTGCTCTGCGGCCAAAAGAATGCTTTGGAAGAAGTCACCCAGGGACTCATTGCCAATTTCTATCCAGTAAGTTAATAAAGTTACAGCCTAATGATCTTTTTTACTAAAGTACTCTTCTGGGGCTCTATTGCCCAAAGGGTGTTCACTATTAGTAATGTCATATCCAATTCCCTTTTGCTATTTTGCTTTTCTGTCCTATTTTGTTGATAAATAGATAATGACAATAGGGGTTATTAGCTATTCATTGTTCCCAGTGCACCCCATTGTCATCAAAACACCGTACTTGGAAGCTAGCCATTTTCATTTCTGCCCTGCTTATCAACTGGAAAGGGGGAGAAAGAGAGACAGAGAGAGAGAGAGAGAGAGAGAGACAGACAGACAGACAGACAGACACAGAGAGAGAAACACTTCACTAGTGGAAAAAAATTGGTAGGCTCATTCATTATTGCCCTCCTTTTCCTTAGCAGTGTTTTCATGCAGAATGTATATTTTGATTCCACAAGGAAAAAAGACGGGTGCTTTTTTTTTTTTTAGCAAATTATCTAATTAACAGATTTATGGTATTTTTCACAATTGTTTTAAAAGTTTATAATCTTTTGCAGATTGTGGAAAATATGTGAGCTGATTGTTGGAATTGAGGACATTTATCTTTTGGATATTCTTTAAGAGTGTAAGTAGCAGATGAGTTGCTATTCTATGCACTAGGGAGACATTTGTTTTATCAGCAGATCTCTTTATCAATGAAATCATGTCACCCAGTCCTTATCTTTTCCATCCCCATATTATTTTTACTTTAACTCTTCACAAATTTATTAAATATATGCAGTTACAGCTATTGAAAATTGGTTTGGGAAATGATAGAAAAAAGACACTTTTGGTGCATAAGTAATTCACTCATATTCACATCTAAACATTACTAATAAAGCTGAACATTTTGTTGTAGTAAATTGACCATATGGTTGTACTATACGACAAGATATTTGCCTCTTTCTAAGCTGTGTGATGAAACAAAAAGAGACTTTATTTGGAGTAAGGGGATCTGGTTTTAATACAAGGTCTGCCACTGACTACCTTTATAATCTTAGGCAAAAAAATTACTTAAGTTAGTTTCTTCATCTCTAATTATCTCTTTTCTGACTGGGGAAATGCTGCATAGTCCTATTGGTACCTCTAGTCTGAGAGGGAGTAATTTCTTTGAGCTCCAGTACTTATCTGAGAAGTTCGCTCTGAAAAGAATGCATTTTTACTGCAAGAGTTTATTACCCAGAACCCTTCCAAAGGTGGCTGGCCTTATGTTATAAGAGTTTGTCAGTGCTTCAGCTGCCCAGGAATAGCAGAGAAACGGCTTTTCACAGCAGAGCTGCGAGGACCGGAAGGGAACTAGATAGCAAAGAAACAGTTTGGTCCAGCTGGAGATGCATGGTGTAGACTATTCTCTGAAGAGACCTAGACACATCTTCTAGGGTCATGAGTTGCTCACTCTTGTGTCTCCCCACTAGTACTCTGGTTTGGATATGTAGCACAGACATTGTGTATTTGTGGGAGAGTGTGACCCAGGTTATGGAAGGACTGTTATATTTTGATTCTGATTCTGTGATTATATGATAAACTAGTGAGGCAGAAGGTGAAGAGCATCAGGATGAAGCAATATGAGTGGCACTTTGGTGGGCATCCATGAAGCAGAGGGTTTTTCAAGAAACTCCTGCCTTCCCCCGACATAACTGGAGGCAGCATTACATAGTGGATAAGATCCTGGATTTGTAAGCAAGGAGCCTTAGGTTCAAGACCAATCTCAAATACTTGCTGGCTGAATGACTGGTCAAGTTACTCAGCCTCTCACCCCCAGGTTCTTCATCTGTAAAATAAGGAGGTTGGACCAGATGATATTTGAAGTCCCATCCATCTCTAGATCTCTTTAGCCTCATAATTATTCCTGATTTTGTATTCTATTGAGTAAAGTTTATCATTATTTTTTGCCTTATAATGAGTAAATATTGATTATTTGTGCTCTTTATCATAAATATTTCATGTTTAAGTCAATGCTGTCATTGTTTCTGATTTTGTGCAAAAGGGAAACCTATTGGTAGAGGTTCAGGAACATATGTACCCTCTCCCCCCACTTCCCCACACCAAGGTTACTGGTAGCACTCTGTGAGACAGTAATAAATTGTATCAGCAAAGCATACCCATTCTCTTGAAACCCCATAAATGCCAGCATAAATGTAGGTTTGGTGAGTAAGCCACCTGAGTATGAGGGTGGGAGTTGGGGGAGAGATACAATACATCTTCAACTTTTAGCATTCTTACAAATTGCTATGAAAGTAAAAAAAAAAACCATGAATGTTGATACAATAAATCTATGGGAAATAGGAGGTCAGGTTCCCACAACCACAAAAAACTGTAATCTTATGTTAGAGATTGCTAAAAATATACTGTTCTGCATACAATTCTTTATAACAAAATATTAACTAATAATATGGATTTTGCCCAACACAATAACCATGAAATAATCCACAAAATGCAGTACACAAAATAAAATTGGTAACTTGCAAAATATTTTTTCTCGTTAGTGATTCCCTAGAATTCTGTGACCTATACTAGCATATCTATTAAGAAACAGAACAGAACACTGATTTCAGACAATATTCACTTTTGATAACACATGAAATCTACAGTACCATAAATATTTAAATTCTTAAAACTAAAACATTTTTAACCTGAATATTACCTTCTTTTGTGTCAGAAGGTGATGTGAAGGCATTGTACTGTATACTATGCTACTGTAAACCTCTCTACCTTGATTGCCCTCTGAGAACCAAGGAAGCAGTTCCCTGGGACTTTAGTAGCTGCTGTCAGAAGACGCTAAAGACTGACAAACTCTCACAATTGCCTTGGAGCCCATAAGACTTTCATTAAGCTTTGGGGGGCATAATTGCAGCACAAAACTTGAGTTGTAAAGGCAAATAATGAAAATATGCCATGAATGCACTGGAAGCTCTTTACTCTACAAGGACAGAGTGAAGAAGACCAGTGAAGTACCTACTAGGATACCAATCACTTCACAAACTTGCTGCACCATGCCTCTTATTTTTTTTCTATTGCACATTAAGCAAATTAATGTTTTAAACGTAAAATTAAGCAAATGTTCATGGTTGCCAACATGAAAGTGAAAATGAAGTTGCTAATAAAAATCACTGGAATGATTGAAGTCCCAAAAGTTAAATAAGAGAAAGTTGAAGATTGGTTGTGTATGTCACATATATGCCAGGTTTTTTTCTGTAATGAAAAAAGCTATGAAATTATGTGTGATACACATATTTTACAGGGGCAGCTAAGTGGGACAGAATACCAGGCCTGGAGTCAGAAAGATTCTTCTTCAAATTTGGCTCCAGACACTTGCTAGTTGTGTGACCCTGGCCAAGTCACTTAACCCTATTTGCTTCAGTTTCCCATCTGTAAAATGAGTTAAAAAAGGCCATTGCAAACCGCTCCAGTATCTTTGCCAAGGAAACCCCAAATAAAGTCATGAAGAGTCAGACATGACTGAAAAACGACTAGCCAACAACATATTTTATCAAATGACCATTTTACAAGTAAAATTTTCCTTCTTTAATGGGCAGGGGAATCACCAATACTTTCTAACCTTGTTTTGATTATGAGTTTGAAGTTTCTATTACCAATATGTTGCAACAATAGGATATTTCTGTCTAAAGGCCACAATGTACAAATGAATTAAGCAACATTAATGTACTGAGCAACTGCTCTAAGAGCTGACATTTGCATAGAGCTTTAAAGTTTGCAAAGCACTTAACATACGTTAGCCTCCGTGAGCTTCACAACAACCTTGTGAAATATGTATTACTCTTTTACCCATTTTATAAAGAGGAAGCTGGGGCTCATAGGCTGTGGTCCCCAGATAGTAATTGTTGAAGGTAGTAAAGACAGTTCTTGCTTTGAATAAATTCACATTACACAAATTCAACTTCATTTAAAGACTTCTGCAAGAAATCCACATTTCAAAAAAAAAATCTGTTAACTTTACTGTAACATTTTGCTCTCTCCCTCTCTCTCCATCTCTGCCCTTTTGCTGAGCACTCTGTGGCCTCTCACCCCCGACTAAAACAAAACAAAACGAAAACAAAACTAATATAAAGCTAAAAACTTTAAAAAAACCCCTAAAAAACCCTCCAAGTAAAAGCAGAAGAACTGACTTTTGGAGAAACCAGAAAGTCTCTGCTTGAGACCTCAGGATGCAGAGAGGAGAAATTTGCCCCACTCTGCCCACCCACCTAAGTGTCCAACCCCCTTGTGTGTGTGTTCTGACATCTGTACTTGGGTACAGACAAAAGTCTGTCCCCGGCCCTTCGCATGTTGACAGCCCTCTCCTGTCTGTGTGCATGTCTGTCCCCCATGTGTCTTCTCCCACCCCCTGTTCTTCCTCTCAGTTCTGGCCAGGCCACCATATGGCAGGCCCATGTGTTCTTCCTCCTGCTCTTCCTTCTCTTCTGTCTTCAGTCCCCATGTGTCCTTAAACCATGAGCTAGCCCCCTCTCTCCATGGACCCACAGCTCCCTTCCTGCTTCTCTGGGCCCCCATTTTCTTCCCTAGGTCCATAGGCAAATTCACATTACATAAAATTGCTTTGGTTAGAGTTCTGCAAAATGGTTTTCTTATGTAAAATGATAACTGTCTGTATTCAAATCCAGTGTCCCTTTCAGAACTTTCCACTTCAGAAGGATTGTGATTATAATGAAGTCAACACAAATCTCAATTAAAATATAATTTAATTTCACTTAAATATGGACCTTTCAAGAAAAGCTCAGCACCAGGTTGGTTGCAGTGATGAATTTTCCAGCCACAACAAATCTTAAAGACCATCGAATAAGTCAGATGGATCTGTGTTGATGGAGGGAGCACAGAGCCTCAAAAATTAAAGAAAATATGAATCATAATCAAAATAAAACACATTTTTAGAGGTGGTAACAACTGAAAGCAGTGAGTTGTATCAAATTTCCTAAGTCAGTCCCAGTCAACTTCCTCTCTTTCTCATTCAATATAAACTCTTGGCTCTGTACCCTTTCTAAGAATCACAGGATTTTGAGAGTTGGGAGGGAACTCAGCAGTCATTTAGTCTAACCAATACATGAAGGAATCCCTACATAAAATACCTGACAAGTTGTTGTCCAGCCACTGCTTGAAGACCTCCAAGAAGGAGCCCAGCTTCTCTGGAGGAAGCTCATTCCATATTTGGACAGTTTTACTTATTAGTTAGCTTTTAATGACATTGAGACTAAACTGGCCTTTTAATGTTCATCCATTGGTCCTGGTTCTTCTTTCTAGAGCCAAATAAAACAAATCTAATCTCTCCTCAACCTTTCAATGCTTAAAGACAGTTATCCTGTCCTTCTGAGTCTTCTCTTCTTCAGGCTAAAAATGTTCCATTCCTTCAACTTATTTTCTCCTCTATGGACTCTCTAGCATACCAATGTCCTTCTTGAACCATGATGCTCAGAACTGAAGGCAATGGTCTGTATGAGTTCTGATAAGGGTAGAGTAGGAATATCCGCTCCTTATTACTGAAAGCTATAGTCCTCTTACTGTAGGCCAAAATGGTATTCACTTTTTTTTTTACAGCTAACTTATCCTGAGCTTAAAGTCCACTAAACCCCCTAGATTTTATTCAGAACAAAAGCTGTCTATCCATGCCACACCATATTTTATTTGTGGAGTTGTTTTCTTTCTTTTCTTTAGCATTTCTATATATTACCAACAAACTATAGCAGGAAGAGATGGAGAAATTTCATTTAAATAACTGCGAACAGTATAAAATACTAGGGTTCTACTTGCCAAGACATATACAAAAAATATATGAGCACAATTGCAAAATAATCTTCACACAAAAAAGATAAATCTAAATAATTGGAGAAATATTAATTACTCATGGATAGGCTGAGACAATATAATATATATGACAATGTTGCCTTCTCATTTTTTTATTGATTTTTTGGATATTCTTGACCTTTTGTTTCTCAGATGAATTGTTATTTTTTCTAGTTCTATAAAATAATTGTTTAGTAGTTTGATTGTTCTAAGTAAATTATAAGCTAAAGCAAAAAGAATAAGTAAATTAATTTGGAGTTGATTTCTTGTCTACAAGTACAAAACTTCACATTTATTTCTAACACTTTTCATCTTATTAAATTCAGGAAGCCTTATCTATTATGTTAGCTATGCCTCTTAGCTCTGTCAATTGCAAATATGAGAAGCATAATAAATATGCACTGGACTTGGAGTTATGAAGGCCTTGGTTCAAATCCCACTTTAGAAACTTAATAACTGTGTCTATTAACCTTTAACAAGTCCCTTTACCTCTTTGTGCCTTACTTGAGGGAGCTGGTTCTTCTCAACTCTAAAGCTATATAAAAAAGTGTATGTAGGTGTATATATATATATATATATATATGTGTGTGTGTGTGTGTGTGTGTGTGTGTATGTATGTATGTGTTTGTATTTTGTATATATATACACACACATACACATATATATGTATACACACACACAAGGACACACATATATTTTTTTTTCTTAAGTATATGTTAAAGTATGGTTGACCTACAGCTAGGTCAACTGATTTTTTGTTCTAATGTCTAAAACACTGTCTCCATTTGAGTTTATTCATATCCTAAAATGAATAACCATGTATGAATAACTTTTATCAAAGGGAAAGACGCCAGTGACAAGTGTTACCTGTATTATAGAATTACCTTGGACCTATTCTAATCTTTAAATGTATAAAAACAGTATAGAGAAGCTGATAGGTGATCCCTTGTTTTCAGTGTTTTAAACAAAATGAGGAGAAATGGGCTGGAGTATTTCTTCCACTGAGTCATAGTGCAACGCCTCCCTTACTTAGTAGATCATTGGATCACAGAAATAGAGCTGGTAGGGCTTAGAGCTTTAGTAGAGGGATCCCCAATATACAGTGGAGGAGTAACCACCTTCCTCACCACAATCATCACCAACTGCTGGCCAATTGCTATTGCCAGACAGGAAAACTCAAGAACTTTGGGAGTGGCAGCATCCTCCAACTGATTCCGCTAATCCCTCTTAGTCATCAACTTTGCAACCCCCATGGAGATGCAGCCAGACCACTGTTTTTGTAGGTGCTGTAGTCAGGACTCTTGAAGACCCAGAAAGAAAACTCTTACCACTGAAGTCTTTGCTTGAGCATCACATGGTCCAACATCAGAAATTGATATGATTTTATTAGTGAAAATGACGTTAGTGGAGATTCATTAATATCTGCTTTGCTATGGAATCCTGAAAACCACGGGTTTGTTGTACCTACTTACAGCTGAAATCTTCTCTATGTTTTGTCTTCTCCATTAATAAATGAGGGCTCTTTTGAGTGCACTTTTCCATTTGTAAACCCAGTGCATAAAAGAGTGTTTTGCACACAATAAGCATTTTCATAAATTTATTTATTGTCCTTCTCTGACCTTCTCTAGCACTAATAAACCATATCAATCAGTAAACATTTATTAAGCAGTTTCTATGTACCAGACACTGCTCTGAGTGCTGGGGATATTTTAAAAAATGGCAAAAGATAATCCTTGCCCTCAAGGAGCTTACAATCTAATTATATACTTTAGCACTTCATTTTGTTTTATTGGGAAATTTTAGCTTTAAAATGTTTTTGTTGTTGGTTTTGCCTGTCCAGTTAGATTTTAAGCCCCTTGCAAGTGAGGACAATATTTATTCACCATCATCTTCTTTCTTCTTCTTCTTGTTCTTCTTGTTCTTCTTGTTCTTCTTCTTCTTCTTCTTCTTCTTCTTCTTCTTCTTCTTGTTCTTCTTCTTCTTGTTCTTCTTCTTCTTCTTCTTGTTCTTCTTCTTGTTCTTCTTCTTGTTCTTGTTCTTCTTCTTCTTCTTCTTCTTCTTCTTCTTCTCCTCCTCCTCCTCCTCTCCTCCTCCTCCTCCTCCTCCTCCTCCTCCTTCTCCTTCTCCTTCTTTTTCTTCATCTCCCATCTTTCCTATCAGTGTTGCACGCATAGTTCCCACTCAGCAAATAATTTTTTTGGCTGATGGATTCATTAAGAGATTTAATTGTTTAGTTAAGAAATACACATTATCTTTGAGGACCAAGACTGAAAATATACACAAGCATTGCAGATTAACTTTTCATTATAGACTTATTTCATTATAGACTTTAGAATTTTAGAGATGTAAAGGACTTTACAATTCTTTCATTTCATTTATGGAGACCCTGAGAGGGCATGGTAATTCACACGCTTAAATCCAGTGTCATATTGCCATTTTGTTGAGTACTTTAGAGGTTTTTTTTTTCAATGTGTCCCAAGCAAAAGTTATATATTTGCTTTTTAGTAATAAAATATACCAAGTTAGAAAGCACCATGATATGGCATAAAATACACTAATTGTGGAATCAGATGATCTGGGTTTTAGATCCTGCTCTGTCATATATTAGACATAGGACTCTGCACAAGTCCTATGACCCTCTGAGCCTCAGTTTCTTCATCTGAAAAACAGGCATAATGAAATCTTCAGTCCCTATGTCACTTATGAAGATGGTCCTCAGTTTTCAAAATGGTGGTTTGCTAACCTCAGAGTGATTTAGAAATATGATTTATTGTTTTCCTCATTTCCAGAGGAATACATCCAGCAAAAAATTGTAAATACAAGATAGAAGGACAATCAAGATAAAATTAATTGGCCAAGAAGAGATAGAAAAAAGATGAAGGTACCAGTTGCTGGACAAGTGGGAAGGGACCTCAGAGTCTATCCAGTCGCATCCTTTCATTTGACAGATAAGACCCAGGGAGATTAACTTTCTTAACTTCCTCTAGATAGTAAATATCAAAGGCAGGATTCGAATGTAGGCCTTTATAGACCTCCATAGCCCTTGTTCTTTCCATTATACTATGTGGCCTTGCTATGTAGGGTTTGGATGCAGGCATCTGTTAGGTATCTGTTAAGGATCTGAAGATTCTTGAGAGGCTATTAGGGAGCATAGAGGATAGAGTGCCATGCTTGGAATCAGGAAGACTCATCTTCATGATCTCAAATCTGGCCTCAGACACTTACTAGCTGTAGGTCCCCTGGGCAGGTCACTTAGCCTTGTTTGCCTCAGTTTCCTCATCTGTAAAATGAACTGGAGAAGGAGCAGGCAAACCGCGCTAGTAGCTTTGCCAAGAAAATCCCAAATGGGGTCATGAAGAACTGGACATGATTGAACAATAACAACTCAACCAGAGGCTATTCAGGGGACTAAGGAGCCTTGCAACTGACTCTTCACCTGGATTCCCAACTCCCTCAATTCAGAAGACAGGAAGTGGCTAATTAAATGGTTAGTGATGAGACTGGATTTAAGCTAAAGACTTCCTTAGATCCTCTTAAAGTACTGAGCCCCAGCAGTAAAGCACAGCTGGCAGTTCCAGCCCTTTCCCATGATCCACGGGTTAATAGCCTCATTCTGGGTTTGTCATAGACCAGGGACTTCTGACTGGAGCAGAGTGTGAAACTAAGATATGATAGAGACAGTCATAGTTTCAAACTCACCTTTACTTTTTAGAAATATGACAGTAGTTGCCCTAGATCCATCAGACATCTTTGGGGTTCTTTTTGGGGCTGTTTTGTTCAGGAAACAGAGACACAGTCAGCAATGCTGGCACCTGGGGCAGGATGCATGGAAGATACTCTGAAACAAACTTTTAAGTCAAATCCAACTCAAGAGTTGGTAGAGGGGGTGACATAGGGAAGAGACCTTGGATTTCAGAATTTAAGGACCTATTTGTGTGTGGGGGGGGGTGGGAGATTACCAGGGAACATTGCCTCATGAGAGGGAGACAGAGACCCATGGAGACCAGGAAGATGCTACTGTGTCCTGGTGGATGTGGCTCCAACATCAGTACTTTTCTAGTTTGGATTCAATGTTGAGATGAAATGAAGAACGCAAAAGTCACTAAACATTTTAAAAAGGAAGAGGTTTACTTTTCTCCAATACAGCAAGGGTATGCAACAAGGGCATAGTGACATTCAGCTATTCTGGACACGGCTCCCTTTGTCCCCATCTGGAAACTGCTTCTGGCCAGTAAGAAATCAGGGCATGATGACTTGTGTGGCCCCAGGCACCCGCCAAGGACCCTTTTAGGCCTTTGGACCAGGAAGCTGCTTCAAGGAAGTTGTGGCCAATCAGGTAGCAAGGGGAGAGCGTATCAGAGAAATTAGGGGAGCTGCATCAGGAATAGGCTGGTCTTATCACAGGAGGTGACTGTTAGAGGAAAGAGAAGGGCATGCCAATCCCGGATGGCTTAGGCCACACCTGGTCAGGGGATGGATCAAATCATTACAGAGCTGATTTTTTCTTTTTTCTTTTCTTTTTGATTAATTAGACAGCTATGGATTACTGACAGAAAGCCATACTCATTGTCAGGAACACCTGAGTTAAAATTCTGCCTCAAACACATGCTGGTTGCGAGACCCTGGATATATCACTTAACCTCTTGATGTCCCAGATAATTCTCTAAGATTATAAACTGCAGAGCAGGACCTGATCTGTATTGGTAGAGGGTATTTATTTATTAGAATTTCTCTACACCATTGAAATCACAGGTATGGTCCACATTTTGTATATTTATGCATTCATGAATTAATTTACTTTTTCATTTCCTTTTCCTTCCTTCCCTCCCTTTCTCCTCTCTCTCTCTCTCTCTCTCTCTCTCTCTCTCTCTCCTTCTCTCTCTCTCTTACACACACACACACACACACACTCTGTCTCTCTTCTGTCTTTCATCTCTCTGGTTCTCTCTGTCTTTCTCACTCTTTTTCTATCTCTGCCTCTCTCTGTCTCTGTCTCTCTCCTCTTTGTGTCTCTCTGTCTCTGTATTTGTTTCTCTGTCTGTCTCTCTGTCTCTGTTTCTCTCTCTCCTTCATTCTTTCAAATTAGTGCTAAACTTAGTTGGCAGCAAAGTATCAGGGGTCTCTGTGGTGACATAATTTCATGTCTCTGCAGGGGAGATAAAATTGGCCACTACAGATTACCTTAGCTGACATGTGGGAGAGTTCCCAGTATTTATAGCTAGAGGGAGAAGGTCCACAGAAGAGTTTTACCGGAAGCAGGAGGGACTGATTATATGCCAGTGTCCTCAGTGACTTGTCTCCTGCCAGGAAATGCCCCCTGTGCCTTGAAGGCATAGTGAGTGAGAATTACTTTTATTCTTAAGCTGAGGACTCTCTAGGCTTATAACTTCCTGCTAGGTTCTAACCAGGTCCTTTCAAAATCCTAGTTACAAAATGTACTAACTGTGTGACATTGGGCAATTTGTTTATTCTCTCCAGGATCGGTTCCCTCATCTGTAAAAGGAGAGATTAAAACTACATGGCTTCCATTGTCCTTTCCAGTTCTAAATCTATGATCCTATAACCTTATGATCCCTTTTCCTGGGTTCCCCTGCTTTCTGTTGATATGTATTATTCAGACAGAGGTTTGGAGCGTTGAATTAAATAGAATATTGTAAGAGACTGTCTCAGGCTCCCTTTTTCAATACTCAGGCTCAGCTAGAATCATAGGGATATATAGAGAGAGTGATAAGGGATGTCAGATACCATTGAGCCCAAATTTAGGTTAAGGAAACCAAGGCCCACTGAAGTCAAGTAACTTGCCAAGAGCCACATAACTAGCAAGTATATGAGGCAGGATTTGAATGTAGCTCTCATCACTACTAGCTTTGATAAAACCAACTTTAACACCATTGAAATCATGGGTGTGGTCTACATTTTATTTACTCATTCATGTCCCTCCTTAACTCCAGGCTTACTGGCTAGATTTCTTTCTCAAAAACCAAGCTTTAAATCCAGTTCACTCTGGAGCTCATAGATTAGACAATAGGTCCCTGCCCTCCTTGCACAGAGTGAATGTAAATACCAAATAATAACTGTTTCTCTTTTGTCCAGGAACCCTGAGGGTCTTCCCCTCCCAGTTTTATTTTTTTGAGTTTTGATTAAAGGGGCCATCCCTAGATTAACTCCTTAAAGAGGCCTATTCACTGAATAGGCATTGCCTCACTCAAAGTGAGAGCCTGAAAAGACTTTAGCCTGAAAGGGCTAGGATCTCCTAATGCATCCTGGGCCATCTCCAGTCATCCTGGTGAATATTAGGCCACTGGACCCAGATGGCTCTGGAGGAGAAAGTGAGGCTGGTGACCTTGCACAGCCCTCCCTCACTCAAATCAAAGTCAACTGCAAGTCATATCATCATTTCCCTGATGTAATGGTCCTCTTCGAGAAGGAAGAATAAACACAACAACTCATTCATGAATTAATTTACTTTTTTCATTTTTTTTTCCTTCCTCCCCTTCCTCCTTATCTCTCTCTGTGTGTTTCTGTCTCTGTCTCTGCTGTCTGTCTGTCTCTCTCTTTTCTGTCTTTCATCTCTCCGGCTTTCTCTAATTCTGTCTTTCTTACCCTCAACCAATTGTCAGTTTTTCTGGGTGCGCATTTATACCTCAGAAATCGGCACTCACTAAAAACCAGGGTTTGATTGATTTTTTTTATTATTTAGATATAAGAAAAGGTTAGCAATGATGATTAATCTTAAAAGTCTATTCGCAAATACTTATTCTTTCCTTGCATTTACCAACACCCTTCTCTGTTGCTCTATAAACATTGTTTAAGCTCATCAGGGGTTCAACAGAAGGTGCTGGGAAAGAAGTCATCACCAGACTCAGGCCCGGTAACTATAGGTTGATGATGATGATGATGATGACAACTTTGTATAGTACTTTAAGGCTTGCAAAGTGCCTTTCCATCCATTAACTCATTTGAGCCTCACAATAGCCCCAACTACACAGTGCAATGCGTCTGCTCTGCAGATGCCTGGAAATAAAGCTTCAGGTTATATTCTTGCTCATCTATGCTAGTGTCTCCTTTCAGTGGTCCTTAAGATCTATCTTGCATCAGACACTGGGACAGACTACTAGGAGGTTGTTTTTCTTTGGCTTTTGCTGAGAGATGCTTTCGGTCCATTTAGGGTTCACCAATCCTGCTGCCTCAGCTGTGGTCTCTGAAGGTGAAGTTCAAAGAGGAGGACGAGGGAAGCCGTGTATTATAGTGAAAGGAATGCTAGACTTGAAATCAGAAGACTGGGTTTTCAATCCCAGCTATGCCTTTTACTAAATTTGAGTTAGGAGGTTGGACTAGATTATCTATAAGATCTCCAGCTTTAATGTCCATGGAATTCCATGGAAATTTGAGTAAAGGATAGGGGTAGAGATGAAGATTTGTGAATGAGCTGCCTAGAGTTGATGACTGAGTTATGAGACTGGAAAATATCATCAAAGGAGAGTGTGTCAGACAGAAGAAAAGAGAATCAGTATGGCAGCTCATTCATGGTAACTCATGGTAATGTGAAGGAAAGGAGAGAGTGAGAAGGGATGGTCAAAGGAATTATGAAGGTACCCTGCTATATAAACCAAGAAAGGAGAGGGCATGAGGTAAGGGAAGGTTGCATACTTCAGAGGGAGGTCAGGGGAGAAGAGGAAGAAAAAAAAAGTATTATATTTAAAGATAAGGAGGTTATTATCGATCTTGGAAACAGTCAAATCATATGGAGAGAAACTGGGAGTGAAGAAGTGAGAGAAAGGAGGCAGTTAAATATAGACCTTTTTTCTAGAAATTTAGCAGTGGAGGAGACGGAAGAAGTTTAGCTCAATAAATAGCTTAAGGGGGCTTTGGGATCAATGAAAGTCTTCATTTGGGTTGGGAGAGACCTGGGAATGTTTGTCAGCAGAGGGGAAGAGACCAGTACAGAGGGAGAGATTAAAGATGCTAAAGAAGAATAGAATGCCTAATGAAGCCAAGTCATGGATGAAGAATTAGTGATTGAGATGAAAGAAACCAGTGTGGGGGGTTAGATAGAAAGGGAAATGCAACTCTTCATTTGTAAGCTGACACCAGAAATTGCTTTTTGTTAATTGTTACAGGGATGGTAGTGATGTGTGACTGGCAGCTGGCAGTTGGGTCTTATGGGAGCAGAGATCATCAAGTTGCTTTAGAGAAAGACTTCCACTAAGTTTGATTCTTCATATCAGAAAACAATACAACCTTACCTCATCTTTTTGCTACAGAGAGAAATTTATGAGCTTCTACTAAACACTGAATTTTGGCTTAAGTGAAACTTTCAGGACTGAAGCTTGAAACATCAAATGTCCATTATTATATCTCCTTCATAAAAACACAGTAATGACAGTATGACAGAATTATTTTAGGAACATAGATTTCTGTTAATTTGGGAAATATTTTTTTCTTTTGTGAAGGCATCCATGTACATTACTTTTCATTTTCTACCCTTTTGGGGAAAGAAGAGATTTTCTAATTGTTTATCTTTCTAATTCGTTGTCTTTTATGATTATGAAGTGATTGACATCCATTAGATTTGGCAGTGCTACCAATTTAGAATTTATATGGATCACTGGATTCAGAACTGAGAGTACTTTAGGGTACCTCCATTACTCCCAGGCCCTCAGTATATAGATGGACAAACTGAAGCTGAGAGAAATAATGTGACTCACCCAAGGTCACACATGATATTTCACTAAATATCTTTATTTTGAACTAAGATTGTCTTCTGGCTGATTGGCAAAACTAAAAAACATTGATGGGGACTCATTGATTATAGTTGGGCAAATATACTCACTCACAATGTTCCTAGAATCTGTGATAAATTTCTGGGGACCTTTGGGCGAGAGAATCCTGGTTACTACTCAGAGATATTTCCGGAGGCAGGATTCAAACACAAGTTTTTTAACTTCTAGCCTAGTACTCTTTCTAGTATACCAATATGACTGGCATAATTGTAATAGCCTTTGAATGAATACTCCTAAAATACTCTTTTCACATGTTCCCCCTCACTATCCACTGGAAAATAGAATAAGGGAATTTCAACAGCCTTATTAAATAAAATGAACCAATATGTTGTAAGAGGTCATGGATAGTAAGAGAACGTTAACTATTATAAGCCAGAAAGAAATACTCCCACTCTGACCTCCTAAAGGGGGCATTTCAAGCCTATGAGGACATCTCAGACTATCTACACAAAGAAATAGACTAATTGTCAGGGATTCTGTTAAAGTAACCAATGAGCTGGAAATGGGTGAATTATGCTGTCCTCTTGCAAGGCTAACTGTGTGTCCTCCAACTGATCACCTTTTCAGTGAATTCAGCCTGAAGTCTTAATGTTGCAATTACACCTGAAATAGTGCTCCTTTGTTCATTAACTCTACACCCCTTGATGTTTAGCTCTCATTTACACAATGTCAATACATTTCTCACAGTTCCTTTCGCTCTTGTCAAACAAACTATGACCTTTAATTGAAAGGGGAAAATGAGTTGTGATTCTGTGGCGAGAGGTATCTTGGGAGATCCAAGTTTACCATGATGGAGAATGGCTGAAGAGGAAGAGAAAAAGAAAAAAGAGAGGGAGAGAGAGAGAGAGGTGAAGAACAATAAGAACAGTGACACTCTGAAGAGAGTGAAATGTAATTACAATAAACAGATTAAAAGCAAATCAGCCCAGAGTAACAATAGATTAACGCTACTTCTGGATGGCTTTGTTGGTTATCCAACTGTGGTTTTTATGGCTCAGGAGTGGCTGATGCTTCTTGGGTATAAGGAGAGGCAGCTTTTTTTTTTTTCTGTCTTACCTTTTCTCCCTTTCTTCCTGAAGCCATGCTGTTAGGGACTAGGCAATCATAATAATGATGCGACTTTGTTCTCAGTTTGTACTTGCCCTCTTAAAAGCTCAAAGCGTAAAAAGGTCTTGGTTTACACGTTTGCTTTTATTTTTCATAAACTCTGCGTGCTCCCATTGCACAGCCTCTGGGCCCAATTAGGTGATTTTTAAAAATTAGGTTAGCAAAGGAAAATGCCCTGCTTTTAAGGGGCCTTTGGGAGTTATTGTTGTCCCCATGTGGAAGAGCTGGCAGAGACAGTGGCTATGTCCCACGGAAACAAGCAGGATCCCTTTTCGGCCCGCTCTTCCAGGGCACAGAAGAGGCAATCTTACTAAATGGCCCTTTCTCTCCTCCCCTGCCTAGTTCTGCTTTCCTGTGTGCTTTATGGAGCCATTTAGACTTGGCTGTAGAATAGGGACAGAGTAATGAGAGATGACAAAAGGTGGCGGCTTGGCCAAGGCACAAGAGCCCATCGTGCCTGATTGGAAAATGAATTGGCTGTATTTTTCTCAACACAAAATGCTTCTGAGTCTGTGCATACCGAAAGCAGCAGATACATCGCCCCCATTCCTGCTCTCAATTCCTTGTTCACACTTTCTTTCCTTCTCGGTCAAGCTCTTTCAGGAGCTTCTTTTCACGGTCTCTTTAGTACCTGGCTCTGGAGTCGGATGACCCAGGTTCACACCCTGCTGTTGATTCATTATCTGTGTGACCCTGGGCAAATTATTTAACCTCCTTGAACCTTAGTTTCCTCATGTGAAATGAGGGGATAGACTAGAGTAGGGATGGGGAACCTGCAGCTTTGAGGTCACACCTGGCCCTCTAGGTCCTCAAGTGCAGCCCTTTGATTGAACCCAAACTTCACAAAACAAATCCTTTTATTAAGGGGATGTTCTCTCTTCTCCCCTGTTTCCCCCAGACTAGAAGACCCACAGGGTCCTTTTTAGCTTTGAATTTATTATCTTATCATCTGTGTTTTTGTTGTTGTTGTTCAGTCATCTCTATCACATCCAACACTTCGTGACCCTAATTGAGGTTTTTTTGGCAAAGGTACTAGAGTGGTTTGTCATTTCCTTCTCCAGCTCATTTTTCAAATGGGGAAACTGAGGCAAACAGGGTTAAGTGACTTGCCCAGGGTGATATAGATAATAAGAATTTGAGGCTAGATTTGAACTCAGACCCTCCTGATTCCAGGCCCGACTCTACATTGCATCTTCTAGCTACCCATTATCTGTTTTACACAATATTAATTTTCCTGTCACACATTTCTGATCATATCACTTTCTTATTCAAAAACTTTCAGTGGCTCCTAGTGAATATTAAAAGTAACTAGGCCCCTACAACTGTAATGGGAAATTATGGGGAGAGATTCAATCCCTATTATCCCCCACCCACTAGCAATTCTTTATCTTTTTCTGAAATCAGCTGCACTAATAAGTTACTAAGATTCTGTAGAAAAAGATAAGGACAATTTACTTAAATAGTAAGCACTAAGACACTAGGGAGGTGCCAGAGCTTCATAAAAAGAGGATTAACATGGAGAAACCCATGCTGTAGTTACATCATTTTGGTGTCTACGTAGAGGTTGGATTGAAGGGTAGAGGGATTGGAGGCAGGGAGGTCAAATGGGAGACTATTACCAAAGTCCAGGTAGGAAGTGATGAGAGCTGGTGTGGGCTCTCATTCAGCTTAGGCTGGTTAATTTCCCATCTCTGATGTCATGGTCAGTATAGCAGCTTGAGGCAAACCCCCAACTCAAAAAATGGGTCCCTCAGACAAACCTACCCCAGGTTCAAGGTATTTGATGGGCCTGCATCAACTTGAAAGTGTAATTCACAAGCCTCCATTGATGTGTTTACTGTTTCTAGTCTGAAGATACAATTAGCTCAAAGCAACTATAGCAATAAAATAGCATAGGAAGAAAAGCAATAAAATGGCATAGTGATGATAGGAAAAGTCGATTAAATTCAGACTGAATTTGTTCTTTAGAAAGTCATATTAAGATTTATTAATAACCATTCTAATCTCTTCTCTTTTGGGTTTCTTGTAATTTAGTAAAAATGCTATTAATGACCAAAGCAGGCCTACTTTGAATAAACAACCTGGATACTAGTTTACTGTAAACTAGAAGACAATATAAGGAAAATTGTATAGGGAGCTGCTAAGGAGGAAATCCCCCTAATCCCATCAGCAATTTCTCTGCAGTGAGGTTAAGGTACTAACCCACATTTTACAGCAGTGAGTGTCAGAGGCTGAATTTGAACCCGAGAACTGACTCCAGTGCTTCTCACAATGCCATATTCTCTGTCCTTATAAGGAAATGCTGCAAGTGTTATTACACTCATTTTATAGAAGAAGAAACTGAGATCTAGAGAGATAAAGTGGTTTGCCCACAATCATATAGTATTAAGTTCATTCAGCTCCATTTTTTTCTTGTCTTTATATCATTAGTACCTAGTACAAAGTAACTTTCTGCCACTATAGGTTGTAGAACAGATGCTGATCAGAATTGGCAATGTTTTCATTGTGAGTTACTTCCCTATACAAACGAACTCACAGGTCCACCTTAAAAAAATGTTAGATGGTTGTACAAATTCTTTTGTTAATTCCTGGGGAAAATCCCGATATCAGGCTAGTCTCTTTCTGGCTATTTCTAGAAGTAAGGAAATAACCTGAGGTTACTGGCATTGCAAAGTATCCGTGACAGACGTTAACAGCTTGCTCTCCATGTAACATCATTTGGAAATATGTAACAATCACGCGAGTCCTACTGAGTACCAAGTGGAAGGGAGTATTATGTGCATTTTATACCTGACCTGCATGGAAAGAAGGTCCATTCTAATTCACTGAAAAGAAAAATCCTGCCAAAGCTAAAACATTCATATTTCAGCATTGGGACTGAATGTGATTTTGTTCAAATGGCCATGATGGCTGATTGGCATTCCTCCCTTCTTAGAGGCTTATTTCAGGAATAATAGATCTCATCTTGATCATTCTGCCTGTATCGGTTTCAGAAGTCAAACCTTTTGATGTTTGAGAATGCACATTCAGGATTTTGGTTGTTGTTGTCTGTTACAATAATTGTGGAGATTGGATCCCCCTTAGTAAAATTACCCAGAAGTCCCTTCCTGTGTCACTTGGAGCTTACTCTTAATAACATCACATATTGGTTGCTAGCCAACCCCTCTGTATCTTTTGTGCTATTTAATATTGATCATATCTTCCTTTTTGTCACAATGGTGTTTCACAGTTCCAGTAAGTAACATGTCTTTTGTATATCACTCATTCCAAATGTTGTAATTCTTTAAAATACCAAGTTATTCATGAGTCATCTTTTATTAAAATTAAATCCCTGGATTGCTCTAAGCATGCTCAATCATATTTTGTTTTCACCCAAGTTTTTTTTTTAACAGCATAAATCAATGTGTTAGATGTCCTTTCATGTGCTGCTAGGGACAAATAACTGGCTTTTCAAAGATTTTTAGTGGTAATTATAACAATAGCTATACTTCTGTCTTGATTTTTTTCCCAGGAGGTCTATTTTTATCTTGACATTTTTGTCCACCTGATGAATTTCATCATGGGGAAGAAACAGCAGTTTGTCTTACAGCAGCTCAATTTCGATCTCCAGGTGACAAGCTGATATTTCTTTCCTTTTGAAGAAGCTTTTAATATGATAGGTTAAATGTCAAGGAAAAAAAAAACCCAACATGTATTGAACTTTACTAACCTTGTTTCTCTTAATATTAATGACATATTGACATTCAGTTTTTCAAAAATGTTCATTTTTTTGCAGATGTCAGGATTTAAAAATAGACAAAATTTATTCAGGCATTGTGTGTTGGTGCAAATCATTGAGAGACCATTTAGTGAAAGTTGGAGAAATAATTACTTTTAAAAGTATGTAGTCACCTTTTTGCCTTTAGGTAGATTTAAAAAAAAATAGCTTGAACCTTTAGGCTGAGCCTTCTTGGATAAATTTACCTTATTTTAAATCTGTACATGATAGCTCTAATCAAGTCCACAATTGAGGAAAAAGATGAATACAAATGAAAGAATAGATAAAAACCTCAAGTTGTAAGATGAAAAGAAGTTAAATCATAAATAATCTACTTGTGAAAGTCCATTGAGAGCTAACTAATGTCTCTCATTAGCGGATGCCCACGTGACAGGGAGGATTGCTTTGAAAATTTCTGAGTTATTATTGTTATTTTTTATAATGATCACATAGGTTCATTTTTTCCCCCTTACAATACGGTTGAGTGAAAAGAGCGCTGGACTTGGAATTCTAAGATTCAGTCTGGGCTTTAAGATTTGCTAACCCTCAAAGGCAAATCATATCACCTTTCTGAGTCTTAAGTTTCCTCGTCTATAAAATGGGCATAACAGAATTGTTTTCAGAAAGTGCCAGATAACCTTCAAGTACTTTTATTATGTTTTGTTCTACCCTCTTATTCTCTCCCTCTGTGCCTTGTACCTCATCTCCCTTTTCCTTTTACGCTCCAATGTGAGAGTCAGCTTGGCAAAATGGAACAGTGTTGCATTCTGGTCAGAAGACACATCAGTTCAAGTCCAGGCTCTGACACTTAATACCATAAGATTGTGAACAAACCATTTTATCTCTCTAGATCTCAGTTTCTTCTTCTATAGAATGAGTGTAATAACACTTGCAGTATTTCCTTATAATGATAGAGAATATGGCATTGTGAAAAGCACTGGAGTCAGGACCCAGGTTCAAATTCAGCCTCTGACACTCACTGCTGTAAAATGTGGGTTAGTACCTTAACCTCACTGCAGAGAAATTGCTGATGGGATTAGGGGGATTTCCTCCTTAGCAGTTACCTATACAATTAATTCACAAATTTTGACCAAAACCCACCTTCCTAAATATGTATGAGGAATATAGTTTTAAAATGCTATCTACGTATGTATCTATGTATGTTAAGCCTTCACAATCAAGGAAACAATATTTTGGATTTGAAGTGCTTACTAATTTCTAAGGAGTAAATGCTCTCATTGAAAATTTAACAATCATGGAGTTGGCTCCAGCACTTTTTACTTGGGTCAGAGGGTGAAAGGGACTGTCTTCACTTTTTCATAAGGGGGACATCAATAGGATTTCAGTATCATAGATTCAGAGGAAGAAGAGACATTATAAGCTGTCTGGTCCAATATCCTCATTTTGGCAGATGAAGCACCTGAGCTTCAGAGATTTTAAGTGATTTACCTAAGGTCAGACTAAGTAAATCACAGAAATGGAGTGAATTTGAACTCAGTTCCTCTGTCTCTAAGTGCCGCATAATTCTGAGTGTACCATGCTGGGCAGTCTGCATAGAGGAAAGGAAAGGATGTATGGAAATAAAGCAAGCAGAGAGGTTGCAAGGGAGGAGACTCTTGTGTAGGGAACAGTATTAGCCCAGTCCTGAAGAGATGACATTTAACTGTATCCTATGTTTAAATATAGAAATTGCCTTTCCAGGAGCTCAAGTCCCCAGCACACATTCTGGTAATAGATGGCAAGGTTCATTTTCATAGTTTTAAATATGGGGAGTTGAAGTCAGAGGAATGCCAAATGGCAATAACTGATGTCCCACAGCCTTGCAGTTTCCAAGCTGGGAATCGACATGAGGCTTTCATTCTCCTCCTCAAGTGCCCCATCATTAGGAGGTTATAGGATCCCATCCCTTCTGCTAATCTTAAGTGACTACACCCTGGAGCATACATATGTTAAGAGCAGCATCTACTGAATCAGTCTGTGTGGAGGGAATTAAACAAAGAATGAGCCAGGACATGGTTGTTTTCCTCTGAATCACACCTTTCCCTCCTCCCTGTTAGCATGGAACTAGACAGTCAATGTTTCTCTGCCATGTTCCATCCATTTTTCACTGCTACAGAGAAGCCATGAGCACCCGTATAAATTACCTAAACTTTTCCTAAAAACACAATCAAGTCTGTTGGCTATTAACGCTAAGTACTCTCTTAGCAATTGTGCCCCACAAAACAAGAGGACAGTTTGCCAAAAAGCATACCATTAGAGGTAAACAGAAATATCCTCTCAGGAAAAATTAAAGGGCTAAGTACTATACACACATTACCATGTTTTGTGAATAGTAAAAAAACACAACTTAAGAGGGTATTTTTTAAACTCTCACTAAGACTCACTTGAAGACAGTGTTTTCATAGTGTTCTTTTTCTTCACTGTGTTGAAACATTACTTTTAAAAAAATATTATTCCATTAATTTTACTGCATGTGGATTTTTTTTACTTTCAAAGGAAAAGATTCCCAAATTGAGTCCAACCCATACTTGAATGAGATTCTCAAGTATCTTTAAGATACTTGAATTGTGATCATCTAGCCTTTGTTCAAAGGCCTCAAATAAAGAGCAGATACAGTATAGTAAAGTAGATTAGGGTATGGATTTGGAGTCAAGAAGAGCTGGGTTCAAGTGCCATCTCAGACATTTGCTGTGTGACCCTGCGCACATGGTGTTTGGCACATGGTAAGCATTTAAATATTTGTTGACTGGATCACTGACTTAAGCTTCCTCATCTGCAAAAAATGAGGGGGCTGGACTTGATGGCTTCCATAGACTTCTTGCTCTAAACCTATGATCCTATGAGGAACTCACTACTTCCTAAGGCATCCTGTTCCAATTTTGACTAGCTCTAATTGTTTGGATATTATTCCTTATAACAAGCCTCTTTGGCCCTTTGAAATTTCTATTTATCTGTCCAGTTTCTGCTCCCTGGGGCTAAGCTGAACATGTCTAATTCTTCATCCAGTCCACATGGTATTTCAAGTTTTTCTGGTACTTGAAGACATCTCTTGTGTGCCTCTCGTTAAACAATGCTAGTTCCTTCGATGGATCTTCCTATGGCATAAGCTCAAGCCTATTTTGCTGTTGTCTGCTTCCTCTAGAAGCTCTCTATTATTAACATCCTTCCTAAAATCCAGTACCCATAATTTAACATGCATTATGAAAAATTGATAGAACCAAAGCAAAGAACATTGAGATGATCATTTCTTTCTCCTGGATACCATAAAAGAGGCAGATTTAGATTTTCTTTCAGGGGAAAAGACTTCCTAAACAGGAGAGGCAGGGCTTCCCCTCATCTGAGATCTTTATGCAAAAGCTGTTATGTTATAGAGGAAATCGTTACTCAGGTCCAGGTTAAAATAGATGACCTCTGCAGTCTCCTCTGGGTCTGAGATTTAGTGCTTAGATTTGGATCATGCTGTTAATGCATATTGAGCTTGTAGTCGACTAAAATCTCTGGATCCTTTTGAAATGGATTAAAAAAACTGCTTTCTTATAGTGGTGATATGAGGAAACTGAATTATAAACCTTAAAGTAATATATAAACCTTAAAGTATCATATAAATATGAGCTACTATTACCATATTTTTGGCAAATATAATTATAGTTATTTAGTTGGGAAACTATAGAAAAAAATCTAATTTTTAAAAAAGTCTACATGTCTACCTTATATGATCTTAAAATATTCAAATAAGATCCCAATTTTGCTATGACCCTGTGTGATCTTGGACAAGTCACTTACTTTCCCTGGGCTTTACTTTCTTCATCTATAAAATGAGGGGGTTAAATTAGATGAACTCTAAGACCTTTTTTGCTTCTTAAGCAGTATAATTTTACTATAACATTTATTATTGAGCTCCTTTTTGATTGGGAGCACCTGAGAAGAAAAAAGTTACTGTAGAGAATGGAGTCATACTCACTGTTACTATTGGTGTAAGAGAGAAAAAGTATCTTAATGAGAGCTATTGAAAAGTTCATAACTTGAAGTCCTTTTTGATTTTGGATGCCTGAGGAGAAAAAGGTACTAATGATAATAGAGAGATTCATGGAGACAGTCATCATAACTACACTATTTTGATTGAAGATATCTGAAGGGAAAAGGTAATAAAGAATATAGAGAATTATGGAGATAGTCACCAAAACCTACTATGATGGAAAATTCAAAGAAAATACTGTTTACTTTGCCTCTTGTTTCTCATTCTTACCTTTTGTAATAACGTGTCCTTTTATATTTTTGTTACACAAAACAGTTGATAAATTGCTGTAGTACACTTATATCAACCACGTGTCTTTTCACTGATTTTTGTGTCATTTTAAATTCTAATCCACCCAAGATGATAGTAGTTCATGATATTTAGCCACATAACACTGCCATGAAAACACTGGTGTTAAAAAGATAGTCTTTTGTGGCAGTAAACAGTTTGGGAATATTCAATCACATAGCTTCCCAGCTGTGATTCATCCAAATTTTCTCCTCCTAGTCATTTCTGGGATCCACTTATTATCCACCCATAATGCCTGTTTAAGACACATGAATATATCTGTATGTACATGTGTATATGCATGCATATATACATACACTCATGCACACACACATACACACATATATATATATATAGAGAGAGAGAGAGAGAGATACCACTCTTTCTGGCTCTCTCTTTCTACAATACAAAAACACCTGTATATCATAGTTTGTGCAAAATGAATTTTTCGTCTACCTTGTTTATTTCAGCGTGTATTGTGAGATGAATCTGTTTCACCTTATTGTGGATTTCATAGACGAGATTTTTAAGTCTTTTAATAAGTTTATGGCATAAGCACACTTTCAGCATCAAGTAGAAGAATTTGGAGAAATTTGCCACCCAAAGGTCATCTTTCTGCTTTTAGACTTTGTGCAGAAAAATTTTGATGATGCTGGTGAATACTATATATGAGTATGTGTCTCTCTACAGGGTGTCCCTAAAGCCTGGACACATAGGAAATCTCATTAACATCTCATTAACTGTTTCACTGAAGACTCTGTGTGGTTCAGCGACTTCTTTTTCTGGGGTATGCTAAAGGAGAAGGTGTACTTAATGAAAATCACAGATGCAACACACTTGATTGAATGCATAAAGAGTAAATGCTAAAATTGGCGGCAATGTGGAGTTATTGCATCGAGTTCACGTGCATCTTGCAAAGCACATCAACCTTTGCATCACAAATGATGGAAATCATATTGAAGATATTATTTGTTAATATTCCAATTAAATAAAATGTTGTTGAAAATTTTATTCATTTCATTTCTTGAAAATATGCATTTTGCCTATGTGTCCAGACTTTAGGACTTTATTTCTTACTTTTCATTTTTTTCTTTTTAAAAATATTTTCTTTTTTTCCAATTATAGGAAAAATAATTTTTACATTCATTTTTTAAAAAATTGAGTTCCAAATCCTCTCCTTCCCTTCCTCCCATCTGCCCTCCTAGGGAAGGAAAGGAATTTGATGTAGGTTATACATGTGCAGTCATAACAAAACATAATTCCATGTTGTAAAAGAAAACACAGGCCCCCCAAAACCCAAGAAAAAATAAGAAATTAAGATGAACTATGCTTCAATCTACATTCAGACTCCATCAGTTCTTTTTCCTGAAGTGGATAACATTTTTCATTATAAGTCCTTCAGGACTTGTTTTAGAACATTGTGTTTCTTAGAATAGCTAATTCATTCATTGTTCATCATTGTACAATACAGCTGTTACTATGTACAATGCTCTCCTGGTTCTGCTCACTTCACTTTGCATCACTTCATTTGGTCTTTCCAGATTTTTCTGAAACCATGCTGCTCATCATCTCTTATTAGTATTCCATCACAATAATATACCACAACTTGTTCAGCCATTCCCCAACTGATGGGCAACCCCTCAATTTCCAATTATTTGTCACCAAAATAAAAGTTGCTATAAATATTCTTGTATATATCGGTCCTTTTCCTTTTAAAAGAATCTCTTTGGGATGCAGAGTTAGTAGTGGTATCACTGGATTAAAGGGTATGCAGTATTGTAGTCCTTTGAACATAGTTCCAAATTGCTCTCCTGAATGGTTAGATCAGTTCATAACTCCACCAATAGTGTCCTAGTTTTGCCACATCCCCTCCAACATTTGTCATTTTCTCTTTCTGTCATATTAGCCAAGATGATAGGTATAAGGTTGTACCTCAGAATTATTTTAATTTGGATTTCTCTAATAAATAGTGGTTTAAAGAATGATTTCATGTGACTATAGATAGCTTTGATTTCCTCATCTGAAAACTTTCAGTTCATATCTTTTCACCACTGATGGTTTGGGGAATGGTTGTATTCTTATAAATTTGATTCAGTTTTCTATATATTTTAGAAAAGAGGCTTTTATCAAGGAGCGTACTATAAAAATTTTTCCTGAGATTTCTGCTTTCCTTCTAATCTTAGCTGCATTGCTTTTGTTTGTGTAACTCCTTTTAAATTTAATATAATCAAAATTACCCATTTTACATCCTGTAATGTTTTCTATCTCTTGTTTAGTCATAAATTCTTCCCTTATCCATAGATCTGACTGGTATACCATTTCATCTTCCCCTAATTTGCTTATAGTATTTTTCTTTATGTCTAAATCATGTAATCCACTTTGCTATCTGCATCTCTTTCATAGGTGAGTTCATCTCATTTACATTCAAAATTATGATTATTAACTTTAGCCTACTTTCCACTCTGTTTATCCTTCTCTTTCTCTCTCCTTTAATCCTGTCCCTCCTCAAAAATGTTTTGCTTCTGAACATCACCTTCCCCAATCTGCCCTTCCTTCTATCAGCCCCCTCCCACTTCTTTTATCCCCTTCCCCTCCTACTTCTCTGTAGGATAAGATAGATTTCCATACCCAACTGAGTGTGAATTTTATTTTCTCTTCCAGCCAATTCCAATGAGAGTAAGGTTCAAATTTTTTTTTGCCACTCCCCCATCTTCTTCTTCACTCAAAAAGTTCTTTCATGCCTCTTTATGTGAGATAATTTTACCCCATTCTACCTCTCCCTTCCTCCTTTTCCCAATGTGCCCTTTTTTCTCACCATTTAATTTAGGGTTTTTTTTGGATATCATCCCATCATACTCAACTCTCACCTAAGCCCCATGTCTATGTACACTTCTTGTAACTACCCTAATAATGACAAAGTTCTTAGGAGTTATAAATATCATCCTCCCATGTAGGATCACAAATGGTTTAACCTTATTGAGTTCCTTATGATTTCTCTTTCCTGTTTACCTTTTTATGCTTCACTTGAGTGTCGTATTTAAAAATTAAAATATTTGTTCAGCTCAATTCTTCTCATTAGAAATGCTTGAAAGTTTTCTAGTTCATTAAATATCCATTCTTTCCCCTGAAGGATTATACTCAGTTTTGTTGGGTAAGTAATTCTTGATTGTAGTCCTAGCTTCTTTGATTTCTGGAATATCATATTAAATTCTCTGATATTTTAATGTAGAAGCTGCTAAATCTTGTGTTATCCTGACAGTGGCTCCATGATACTTGAATTGTTTCTTTCTGGTTACTTGCAAAATTCTCTCCTTAACCTGGGAGCTCTGGAATTTGGCTATAATATTACTGGGAGTTTTTATTTTGGGATCTCTTTTGGGAGTGATTGCAGGATTTTCTACATTTTTATTTTACCCTCTTGTTCTAGCATATCAGTTCAGTTTTCCTTTGATGATTTCTTGAAATATGATGGCTAGGCTCTTTTTTTGATCATGGCTTTCAGGTTGCCCAATAATTGTTAAATTATCTCTTTTCAATCTATTTTATAAGTCAGTCATTTTTTCCCAATGAGGTATCTTGCATTTTCTTCTATTTTTTCATTCTTTTGATTTTGTTTGATTGTTCCTGAATATCTCACAGAATCATTAGCTTCCATTTGCCCAATCCTAATTTTTAAGGAAATATTTTCTTCAGTGAATTTTTTTTACCCCTTTATCCATTTGGCCAATTCTGCTTTTTAGGGAATTCTTTTAACTTTGTTTTTATGCCTCTTTTACCCATTTGGCCTATTTTGTATTTTGTAGTATTTTCTTCAATTTTTTTGGTGCCTCCTTTACCAAACTGTCCATTCTTTTCATGATTTTCTTGCATCACTTTCATTTCCTCCAATTTTTCTTCTACCTCTCTTATTTGGTTTTAAAGTCCTTTTTGAATTCTTCCAGGGCCTGAGATCAATTCACATTTTTCTTTGAGGATTTGCATGTAGCTATTTTGATTTCATTGTCTTCTTCCGAGTTTGTGTTTTCATCTTCTCTGTCATGATAGTAACTTTCTATGGTCAGGTTATTTTTTCTCGTTATTCCAGCCTATTTTTTGACTTTGAACTTTACGTTAAAGTTGGGCTTTTCTCCCAGGGTGGAGAAGGCATTGCCTCAAACTTCAGGTTTTTCATGCTGCTATTTTCAGAGTTAGTTCTGGGGTTCTGCAGGTTTTCAATTCTTCCAAGGTGGTATGATATAGGGAGAGGTGTTGGTCACTGGCCTGTGTTCTGGTCTGTGAGCAACCACAAGCATTCCTTTCCACCCTGGAATTTTGTCCAGGTTCCCTACTCCCCTGCTGCAACATGTTGTGGTGTATAGCTACGCTTTTTTTTTTTTTTGTCCTGGGACTGTAACTTGGAACTGTGTATGGGTAATACAAGAGAGTCCTGTTCAAGTGCCAGCAAAAGGTCCACTGCAATATCTTTCTGACCAGTTGTCCAGCCCCCTTATACTCTGTGCCTTGAAAGCTCCAGAAATCACTGCCAATTCAGTCACTCCCAAGGTATGCTGCTGGCTTTCAGGGGCACAGCCTGAGTTGGAGTGGCCTGTGCTGGACTGAACTCCACTCTTACCTAAATGAGACAGGCCTTTCCTGCTGACCTTCTAAGTTGTTTTGGGCTGGAAAATTGTTCAAGTAGAAGCATCCTTTTGTTGGTTATGACACTTCAGAATTCATTTTGAGGCATTACTTTAGCATTGTTTGGAGGGGAATTTAGGAGAGCTCAGGCGAGTCCCTGTTTTAACTCTGCCATTTTGGCTCCTCCTACCCTTCTTGATGTCCATACTCAGTGAATCATTGAAGAAAGTCATCTCTCTCATCCCATTTATCATAGTCTTAAAAAATAATTTTGTTTTACTGAGTCAAATATGTTCTAAACAATTAAGAAATAAAAAAATAGAGGGGTCTTGTATTTTTATGTCTCTCACTTATTTAACTATAAAGATATGTTCTTTAGAAAATTATCCACGAAGGTATACTTATTAGAACATTTTCTTAAGGATTTTAGAGTTGAGAGTGTAGGCATATGGACAGATAGCTACTGATATTCTGTCACTTTTTATTTATTTATTTTTTTGGTAGAAGCATTGTTCATGATTCCCTCCCCTCTCCCCATTCTTTTTGAAGTGTTTCTTTGTGATAGCTTGATAATTCATCCCTGAGTGCCTTAAAATTGTATTTCCTTCTGGAGTTATTTCTTCAGTATATTTTTAGTCAAGTCTATCCTTTCTTCATGAATAAAATTTATTTATTGTGTGGTTGGTACTTCCTCACATATTACACCAGACATATACAGAATAGAGTTCAAATGTAGTCCTAACATCAGTGTTAATGACAGTGACATAGTTTATATTTCTTTGAAGAGTAAACATTTGAGCTCTTAAGCCTTTGTTGCTCCTTACACACGATGATTTCATCAGTTGCATCAGTCATGAGATGGGCCTGGTGAGGTGATGAATCCTTTTGTAAGAGATAATACTGGGAGACAGTGTTGACTCTAAAGGTAAAGGTGAGACTACTCCTGTGTCTGCTCCCTTTCAGAATACATATACATACCTAGAAACACAGATAGAGAGTGGGAGGGATCTTTAAGACCATCTAGATGACTGGTTCTCAAGGGATAGGTTATCATTCTAGTGCTTAGTTATATACACTAGGCATATTTTGAAATTTATTCTCTACATATTTATTTCAAACTTCGTAATTGTAAACTCTCATTTTGGCCTCAGCAATAAATTTCTTCCCTTATGGGCTTGCAATTAATATAATGATTTACCTGAGCCCAAACAAAACAGGCCCCTCAGTTGCCAGGGGGTATAAATCTTTGTTTCAAAGTATTCTTTGCTCTGTCCATGATATTTTTCCTTCCCATCCCATCCTCTGAGAAATTTTTTTCTCTTTGCTCCCAGCTGCAGTTGGTGGCATGCTCTTCCTGTCCTAGTGGCAGGAAGATAAGGGTATGCTGGTAAATATTTAACAATCAGTTCTGTGGGGGAAAAAAAAAGAAAATAAAAGCATGACATACTTTTAAATTGAATCTGCATTATTTACATTTTTAATCATCACTTTTTGGAGATCGTCAACAGAAAAATAAATTGAGTCTGATATTTCCCCCCCCGATTCCCAAGGTATAAAATGTGCACACTAAGAATTTAACAACAGGCTCTCTGCAGCGACTCCAGCACACCCTTGAACCTTTGTGCCCTTGCAGGAAGGTCACAATAATGGTTCTTTCTGGGAAGCTGCTAAGTCACCTCCCTTTCTTCCCTTTGAGTCCTGGGTTAGAAAAGAAAGAAGACAGTGAGAGACTGGGAAAATAGAGGAATTCTACAAAGTTGGTGATAAATTTGGATACCCAGCTACCTGGGGATCTTTCTTTGTTGTCAGCTTGAAGGTTTGTTTAGTACGTTGTAAACCAAAAAGAATTTGATGACAAGTGATCTGGGTAGACTTCCTCACTTTACAGATGTGAAAAACGAGGCTCAAAGATGTTAAATGACTTTGCCATGGTTAGCTCAGAATTTGAACCTAGTTCATCAAATTCTAAATTCAGACCCCTTACCACTATGACAGTCTGTTTTTTTGTTTGTTTGTTTTTCCTGTGCATTTCCACACAATCTGTTTTCGTAGTCAATTCTTAACTTCACTCAAGAAGGTAGTTCCAATCTTGGGAGGCTGGGTGGTGGTGCCACATTATTTGTTTTTGTCAAATCTCCATTGGTTGCTTCTCATCATCTGGCAATGGCACAGGTGTTTGGAAACTGGTTCCTTAATTAATTGCTGCAGAGCTTTTCCAGGTCAGAACCTAGTTAGCAAAACTAAGTAACAAATTAATTTTTTTTTAAAAAATTTCATTCATGGGGCGGAGCCAAGATGGCGGCTGGTAAGCACGGACTAGAGTGAGCTCCGTACCCGAGTCCCTCCAAAAACCTATAAAAATGGCTCTGAACCAATTCTAGAACGGCAGAACCCACAGAACAGCAGAGGGAAGCAGGGCTCCAGCCCAGGACAGCCCGGATGGTCTCTGGGTGAGCTCTATTCCACACGGAGCTGGGAGCTGGGAGCTGGGAGCTGGGAACGGAGTGGAGCAGAGCCCAGCCTGAGCGGCGTGGACGATCCAGACCGGAAGCCAGGCGGAGGGGGCCCTAGCGCCCTGAATACGTGAGCAGTTACCAGACCCCTTGACCCACAAACACCAAAGACTGCGGAGAAGGTTAGTGGGAAAAGCTGCGGGAGTGGAAGGAGTTCGCGGTTCGGCTTCCAGCCCCGGGGGCAGCGGAGGTGGGGCAGCTACAGCTGTTGTTACTTCCGGCTCCAGGCCCACCTGGTGGGGGGAATTAAGTGGCGGATCACAGCAGGGGTGCACAGCCTGCCGAAGATCTGAGCCCAGTCTGGACTGGGGGTCCTTGGGGAAGGAGGAGTGCGACTCTGACAGAGCTGGCACCTCCCCCCCAAACGTAGAACATAGAACTCTGTAATCTACAAGCAGTCATACCCCACTGAAAAGCTCAAGGGTCAAGTTAGTTGGTTGGGAATATGGCCAGGACGCGAAAACGCGCCCAGATCCAGTCTCAGACTTTGGATTCTTTCTTTGGTGACAAAGAAGGCCAAAACATACAGCCTAAAGAAGACAGCAAAGTCATAGAGCCTACAACCAAAGCCGCCAAGAAAAACATGAACTGGCCCCAGACCACAGAAGAACTCAAAAAGGATTTGGAAAAGCAAGTTAGAGAAGTAGAGGAAAAATTGGGAAGAGAAATAAGAAGGATGCGAGAAAACCATGAAAAACAAGTCAATGACTTGCTAAAGGAGACCCAAAAAAATACTGAAAAATACACTGAAGAAAACAACACCTTACAAAATAGACTAACTCAAATGGCAAAAGAGCTCCAAAAGCCAATGAGGAGAAGAATTCCTTGAAAGGCAGAATTAGCCAAATGGAAAAGGAGGTCCAAAAGACCACTGAAGAAAATACTACTTTAAAAATTAGATTGGAGCAAGTGGAAGCTAGTGACTTTATGAGAAATCAGGATATTATAAAACAGAACCAGAGGAATGAAAAAATGGAAGACAATGTGAAATATCTCCTTGGAAAAACCACTGACCTGGAAAATAGATCCAGGAGAGATAATTTAAAAATTATTGGACTACCTGAAAGCCATGATCAAAAAAAGAGCCTAGATACCATCTTTCAGGAAATTATCAAGGAGAACTGCCCTGATATTCTAGAGCCACAGGGCAAAATAGAAATTGAAAGAATCCATCGATCGCCTCCTCAAATAGATCCCAAAAAGAAATCTCCTAGGAATATTGTTGCCAAATTCCAGAGCTCCCAGATCAAGGAGAAAATACTGCAAGCAGCCAGAAAGAAACAATTTGAATATTGTGGGAACCCAATCAGAATAACCCAAGACCTGGCAGCTTCTACATTAAGAGATCGAAGGGCGTGGAATGCGATATTCCGGAGGTCAATGGAGCTAGGATTAAAACCTAGAATCACCTACCCAGCAAAACTGAGTATCATGTTCCAAGGCAAAATATGGACTTTCAATAAAATGGAGGACTTTCAAGCTTTCTCAGTGAAAAGACCAGAACTGAATAGAAAATTTGACTTTCAAACACAAGAATCAAGAGAAGCATGAAAAGGTAATCAAGAAACGGAAATTGCAAGGGACTTACTAAAGTTGAACTGTTTTGTTTACATTCCTACATGGAAAGATGATGAGTATGATTCATGAGACCTCAGTATTAGGGTAGTTGAAGGGAATATGCATATATATATATGCATATATATATGTTTATGTATATATATAAGTGAATGTGTATGTATGCATGTATCTATGTGTATATGTATGTATGTGTATGTATGTGTATATATATATATATATGTAAAAGAAAGAGAGCAGACACAGGGTGAGTTGAGGATGAAGGGAAGATAGCTAAAAGAAATAAAATGAAATTAAGGGATGAGAGAGTAACTTACTGAGAGAGGGAGATAGGGAGAGATAGAATGGGGTGGATTATCTCCCATAAAGGTGGCAAGAGGAAGCAGTTCTAGGAGAGGAGGGGAGTGGGCAGGTGAGGGGGGAATGAGTGAACCTTGCTCTCATCAGATTTGGCCTGAGGGGGAATACCATACATACTCAGTTGGGTATCTTACCCCACAGGAAAGAAGAGGGAGGAAGATAAAAAAAAAATAAAAGGCAGGGGATGATGGAGTGGAGGGCAGATGGGGGTGGAGGTAATCAAAACAAACACTTTGGAAAGGGGACAGGGTCAAGGAAGAAAATTCAATAAAGCGGGATGGGTTGGGAAGGAGCAAAATGTAGTTAGCCTTTCACAACATGAATATTGTGGAAGGGTTATACATAATAATACATGTGTGGCCTAGGTTGAATTGCTCAACTTCTTAGGGAGGGTGGGTGGGAAGGGAAGAGGGAAGGGAATTTGGAACTCAAAGTTTTAAAATCAGATGTTCAAAAACAAAAAAAACTTTTGTATGCAACTAAAAAATAAGATACACAGGCAATGGGGCGTAGAAATTTATCTTGCCCTACAAGAAAGGAAGGGAAAAGGGGATGAGAGGGGAGGGGGGTGATAGAGGGAGGGCTGACTGGGGAACAGGGCAACCAGAATATACGCCATCTTGGAGTGGGGGGGGGAGGGCAGAAATGGGGAGAAAATTTGTAATTCAAACTGTTGTGAAAATCAATGCTGAAAACCAAATATGTTAAATAAATAAATTGCATTAAAAAAAAAATTTCATTCATTCACTTATTTATTTTTGTCAAGCTGGTTACTCTATTTGCCTTTTCCCAGACATCTGAGATCTTACCAGTCCTGAGTGAGTGCTAAAGCACACTAGTTAATGGCATTGTGATTTAATCAATGGTTTCTCAAGTGCTCTGGGGTGGATTTCATCAACTCAAGATTACTGGAAACTGTGGTTTGACTAAGTAGTCCCTCACCTGCAAACGTCGAGTTTCAATTCCTTTGCTTTATATGGGGTCTCTGATCAGTGCTAACTCTGCAGGGAAAAGGGGAGAAAATAGGACTTGAAAACTCTCTTACCTATCTTACTTTTTTCTCCTTTATGTAAATTAGTGATATTTTATTTCCTTTGAACATAACTTTCTTTAAAGGGATTTATATACCAAAAAAAAAAAGAAAATAAAAAAATAAGAAAAGAAATGACCTTTTGAGTGCCTTCCATGTTGCAGCTCATTCTGACTCATTCCAATTCTCATCCTCTATGACTTGCTCTCTGCGTGCATTTTGTACTTATCATTGGTAATTTGACCTCACTTCTATTTTGCATAGGGTTGCTTTTTGGAGTTTTATATTTCAGAGGACTTCTACTTTAGCCATGCTGACCCAGGGCGCATTCCATCCCTCCTTTTCATCACTCAGGGTTATTCTTATGCTCCTAATAATGGCTCTTTCAGAAGTTACCTGGTCTCCATTCTCTCTTTTTTTCTTTGCTGCTACTATCCCTGAGATCTTTTCTATCAATTCTATGGGCTTGATAAAGCCTGCATTTTTAGACTACATTTTCCTCCATTCCTTGTATAGAATCCTGAACTCTACATAATCAGTATAGACCAGATTGCCTCTCATGGTTACATTTCAACTAGCCACTCCCACCTAGTGAGAATCATGTCTGGAATAACATGACCCCGAATGGGAGTCCCTAGTTTCTGTGTTAAATTCTTTGGGTAACTCACCGTAAAACTTATTTAACAGTCTGTGTGTTGTTTTGTTGTTCTCACCAGATGCTTGGGTAATTATAATTGCCTATTATAACCAAAGTGAATAATTTAGACAATTGTTGGGAGGATTGAAAAGCCTCATCTCCTCTTTCTTCCAATTTGCAGGTGTGTACAACATCCCTAGTTGAACATAATTGATACCTTTTTACACTCCTTTTTATGTTTAACTACAGGATTTTTTTTCTCCTTTTCCCATTTGTGGCTCTTTGAACCATAATACAAATGCTCAGATATCCATGATGTGCAAGGCAGTGTCTTCTTTTCTCTTTGCTCTTCTTCCAATTATATCTGAGACTCATTTCCCTGATGCAGCCTTTTGCATTATCAGTGACTGAAACACATATTCTTATAATTCTATTATTAATATAGTATTAAGGATTCTCATTTCACAAAATCACAGAATTTCAGAGATGCAAGGGACATCAGTATCTATCTAATACTTTGTGGGGCTACATGGAAAAAGTCTAATCTCTCTTCCATGTATAGCCTTCCAAATACCTAACTTATATATGCCAAAGGCAGTACTTGAACCCAGGTCTTCTTGGCTTTGAGAGTTGTTCTCTATTCATTACACCATACTGGCTCTAACCTTGTACATGGTCCATTAGGTTGTGAGCTCTTTAATTAGACTGAGAACTTCTGAAGGGCAGGGACTGTCTTGTGCTTCTTTTTGTATCCCCAGCAACTCAGCATAGTACCTGGCATATAGCAGGTACCTAATAAATGTTTATTGACTGACTGACAAACAGGTGATTAATGCTTTTGAAAATTTTATTGTGTAGCTGTAGTCTGATTGACAGGAAGTTATGTCCTTATGTAACCTCTGATTCTGCTGTTGTAACCAATCCCCCTTTAGAGTCAGACCCATCTTAGAGTCATAGGGTCATAGAGTTCATCATCATCATCACCATCTTTTATATGCTTTAAGGGCTGCAAAGCATTTAAGGATGTTATCTAATTTAATCTTCACAAGAATCCTTGTGAGGTAGATGCTTTTGACATCTCCATCTCCATTTTCATTAATTTATTAGGGCTTCTTATATTATTTATTGACCTCAGAGGCCATCTAGTCCAATTAGGGAACTGAGGACCAGAATAGTTAAACAACAATTCTTATTCATAATACTGTAAGGTTCCCAAAATATTTCCTCATAATGACCCTATAAGGTAGGTAGTACAAGTATTATTATTCTCATTTTACAAATGGGGATATTGAGGCACAGAGTGTGCCCTGCTTATAGTCAGATCTCACATCTAGTCAGTCGTAGAGCTGAGACTAGGAGCCACGTCTTTTAATCCCAAATCCTAGCTAGTTTCACTATACTGTTAACCTTTTCGTCCTTTGGGAGGAGAAATATAAAAAATATAAAGAGTAGGTCAGAATATAAAAAGTAGGCTCACTATTAAAAATTTCTTGATGTCTACCACTATGAATTTGGTTGTCTGTTTCCCCAGTAATGGACTTTTCTGTTGCTCCCTTTTTGCTTAACCACTACCTAATATTCTAGATCCTATAAGGACCACATTGCCTGTCCTTTAATTCCAATTCATCTGTGACAGGGTTTCAAATACCTTTTATTAGACCTATGAATTAATTGATGATGAATGAGTAAAGCATTTATTTAGAACTTACTATGTGCCAAGTGCTGTGCTAAGCATTGGGGACACAAGTTAGATAGTCCCTGCTCTCAAGGAACTTACTCTAAACAAAGAGACAAAACATATAAAAGTTTTCAGATGGAAAACGTCCCATCGTCCTTAGGATCCTGTGGCAGAGCAAATGTTAATGCCTTTTTTATGTCTTTTCCAAGGGCAGAATCATATTTGTTTCTGAAGTTCCACCTCTGACACCAAGGACTTAGATGGCTAGAACTTTCTTTTCTGGGTAAGACAGGATAACTTCCAAGGGCCCTTCTAGCTCTCCATCTTGTCATTCATAAAATGTAGAATTTCCCATAGCCATGAATGGTAAGACAGAGAGCCATAAGGGACCTTGCAAGTCATCTCATCTTACTTCCTTGGAGATGCCAAGCCCAAGAGAGCCAAATAACTTCCTCTGATATGGAAATGAGACCTTCCAGTCTGAAATTCTCAGGTTATTTCTTAGAGTTCTCATGGGTAGGAACTTCAGTGGGCAATTTTAGTCCCTTTTTCTAATGGCAAAGAACTCATTTTAATAAACATTCCCACAATTCTTAAGTGCATTCTAGGTGGTCTTGGTAATTTATTTCCAGTTTGTCAACTTAATCTAAATCATAGATCATAGGTCTAAAATTGGTAGGGACTTTGGAGGCCATTTGGTCCAAACAGTTTATTTTTGCATATGAGAAAACTGAGGCCCAGGAAATTTAAATGACTTGCCCAAGGTCTGTGTACATAGTGAATACTAAGGGAGTAGAATACAAAATGAGCTTCACCAATTAGAGATGTGATTATTTATGAATAAGATGAAGTTCAGATATGAAAAGCGTAGTATGTTAATCTTAAGGAAGAAAAAAGAAAAAAAGAAAAAGAGAAGGTGTGGAATCACTGGGTTAGTGAAGATGTAGCTGAAAGTGAACTCATGATTATATGAATCAAAAATTCACATTCTCAGCAGTTGATAGGAAAGTGACATGGTTATCATGTTCTCTGGTCCTTCAAAACAAACTCACTTGTCCACCTGTTACAGCTCAAAAAATATTTCCCAGCTTTTGTCCACAATTGTTGCTGATGAGAAAGGCTTAATTTTAATTTTCAAAAAAGCATTTTGTGGATGCTTTTTGCTTCAACACATCACTCCATTTCCAGTAAATATCCTGTACCATAGAACCTTTCCATAAAAATAGCAGTAAATCAAAATCACTTGGTGTGGTAATTGTTACTGACAATGCATGTAACTATCGATGTTTCTAGTTTATAGTTGTTAACAGAATGGAAGGATACGTGTCTTAACTTTTGCAATTTGAATTCAGTGTTGTCTATCGTATCTGACATGAGTTTTGTTTGAACTTATGTGTATTGCTTATAGTTTGGGCTTCATATATATTGCTGTTAGTGACTGGGCATATTATTCTTCTGGTTCTGCTTTCTTTTCTCTGCATCCATTCATACAAGTCTTCCCGTGTTTCTCTTCGTTCTTCATATCCCTTGTTCCTGATAATAATAATAGCTAACATTTACATAGTGCTTACTACGTGAGAGGCACTGTGCTAAATACTTTGTAATTATTACAATTTTGTCCTCACAGCAGTCTTGGGAGGTAGGTAGTATAATTACCTCCATTTTACAGTGAAGAAATTGAGGCAATCAGGTTAGATGACTTGTCCAGGGTCACATAGTTAGTAAGTATCAGAGGCCAGATTTGAACTCATTTCTTCCTGACTACAGGCCGGTTTTCTGTCTACTAGAGGAAAGGGAGTAGGAGTCCATAACAGCACCCAGAACCTCAGGTATGAGTTCACAAAACATAGAACCAGAGATAGGTAACCTAGACTTGGGATTTGTGAGTGACCAGCGATCATGATAAGGGTAATCAAGAAAGCCAGGTTTAATAATTTGAGACACAAAGTGACTACCATCACCCAGAAGTGGGCCAGGGTCACATAGCTAGCAAGTGCCTGAGGCAGAATTTGAACTCAGATCTTCCAGACTCCAAGTCCTGTACTCTATCCATTGTGCTACCTAGATGCTTTTATGACTCACTTTGTACCCTTTTTAGTGTTTTTTACCCATATCTACCTCATGTTGCCCTGCCAGTCCATAAACCCTGCAAGAACTAAGGCTAACATGACATTAAATATGCCTCATTTTATTGAATTTGACAAGAACATAAAAGGACTTTCACCCAAGCTTTGCAACAATCAGAAAACAACTCTCCAGGCAACATAAAGCAACAGTCTTTCACTGAGTCCTACTTTTTCCCTGGACTTGTGCATGATTTATTTTACTTTAGAAGGTGCTGCAGTGGATGGACCACCGGGACCTATAGTCAGGAGAACCTAAGTTCAAATCTGGCCTCAGACACTCAGTAGCTGTGTGACCTGGGAAAGTCACTAAACCCTGATTGCCTCCTCCCCTGCCAAAAAAATAAAAAGGGAGAGGTCCATAGTTATACTTGGTCGACATGACTCCCTATCGTGTAGCTCCATTTGTGGTCACGTGACTCACGGAGGACCTTTCTTCAGGTCTAAGCGAGGTTGCGTGTTTTTGTCCTCTCTCTGGCCTTTTCTTTTTGAGGCTCTGAATCCCGTTTCTCTCTAATTTGCCTCAAAGCTTGACTTCTTCTTCCACATCTCTGCCTGGTACTAACACCTAGGTTTAAATGCACAGGTGATGGGGATCCATGGGGGCTTTTTCTATCTCTATGCCCAGCCCATTATCTCTATATTTGCTCCTTCTTTCAGTCTGTGCTTCCTAGTCTCCTTCCATAGCCTTTGGAAAGTTAAGTCCCAAGGGCAGACTGACCCCTTTGTGCTGCTTCATTGACAGTGAGGCTGGGAACTTGAGTCAGTGTTGTCAATTCACACCATATCCTGACAACCCACAACTTGTCCGTGAGATGGTAGAAGGGAGAAAAGGTTGCCTGAGTCCTCTTGGTGGATTTCTGGAAGGAGAAAACTGGAGACTATCCTCCTAAGGAGAGCTGTGATATATTGGTCTAAATGGCTGAGGAGTATTGTTAGATCTTCTTGATCAAACATTTTTGCAGTGAGGAAGACCTGAGCACAAATCTTGCCTCAGACATTCACTAGCTATGTGACCCTGGGCAAGTCACCTCAATTTCTCCATCCTCAAAATGAGAGTAAAGATAGCGCCTAACTTGCAGAGGTATCGTGACAATTAAACGAGACAACATGTGGAAAGCAATTTGCAAATCTTAAAGCTCTATATAAATGCTGTTATCATCATCATCATCATCATCATTATTTAGAAGAATAGATAGAATTATTCTTTGTAATCATTTCTCAACTCAGGATTCAGTATTAGCATCATTTTTATCCATCAGTTTATTTACCCCCTGCTTGTATATGCAACAGTTATATTTTTATTGGACATTATATATTTACTTTGCAAATACTTATTAATAAAATACAGAGCCATAAAAACATGCAAATTTATTTTCTATATTAGTGGCCTTTGGGGGTGTGTGGAGAAGAGTTGCAGTATATTATCCACAACTTGGTTATCTCTTTCATTTCTTTATTTTAATTAAGAGAGTCACCAGAAGCTCTTTAATGCTATCCCTTAACTAGGTCCCACTTGTCTGAGATTTGCTTATATTAAGAGTGAAGGGAATCACTTAACACAAGCCGATGAGACACCCCAGAAGCCTGTAAAGCCCCCCTAGACCACTGGAGATATTTTAATCATCCAGGTATGACCCTGATAAGCCTGGCAATTAGAGTTGCTGTATTTAAAAAATATTAATGAAGAAGTGGATTTTTGAAACACTAAATGACTGCTTTAAAAAGAATCACAGTAACATCAGAAATGGCATGGCATTGGTAATCAAAATCTTTCTTAAACATAATCTATCCCAGTGCTCTGTAAAGAATCAACAAATTGATCTCATATTGACTAAATTACTTTTAAAGTGTTTTATTGATGCTTTTTAAAAACATCACTTTAATTTTCTAATAACACCTTACCTCAGAGAACCCTTTTTTACAACCAGAAATATATTTAAGCAAAACAAACCGAGATATTGACAGTATCTTACAACGTATATAGAGGCAGCTAGATAGTACAATGGATAAAGCACTGGACCTGGAGTCAGGAAGACTTGAGTTCAAATTAAGACTTAGATAATTGCTAGCTATATGACCCTAAACAACTCACTTAACCTCTATTTGCCTCAGTATTTTCATCTGTGAATTGGGGATAATGATAGTACTTATCTTCTAGGGTCATTGTAAGGCTCAAATGAGATACTATTTATAAAATGTTTTGTAAATCTTAAGATGCTTTTAAATATTATTATTATTACTATTAACTTCATTCTAACATGGACTCTACCACCCCTCTACTGAGAAGGAAATGTTTCATTATAAGTCCTCTGAAATTAAGATTGGTCAGTGTGTAGATGTATTTTATTTATTGTATTTATGTATTATTTATATGTGTTTGTTTATTGGTGTTCTGATGTATTCTAGTGGTTTTCCTTTAAACTTTTAATGGTCCTTTTGTATATTGTTCTCTTGGTTGTGCTTGTTTCATACTGCATTAGTTTATAGAAGACACTGCAATTTTCACTGAATTCTTCATTTTTATAATTTCCTAGTAATAATATTATTTTTACACTATTTGCTTAACTATTCTCTAATAAATGAACATCTACTTCATTTCCAAATCTTTTTTAAACTACCATGAAATATGCCACTATGAATATTTTGGTATACATGGGACCTTTCCACCTGTCTTTGGCCTTAGAGTATCTGCCCAGTAATAATATGACTGAGACAAGGAGGACGAACGATTTCATCATATAGGCAAACTATTGATTGATTGTATCTAGTCAAGACTTGCTGCTCATGAAAAATGTTGGGGATAATGATGGCTCCTGCAATATTGCCTGCTTGCTATTCCTTACATATTTCAGCCTCTTCGAATTCCTAATTTTCTGTCAAGATGCAACTAGAGCACCTTTTTCTGCTGAAAGTCTTTCTTCTCGCCTTTTCCATCTTCCCATGACTTCCTAGCCAATGTTACCTCGTATGTACTGTTTTTGTGTCATACGCCAGCTACATTATGTAATCCTTTCTCCTTCCTTAGAATGTAAGCTGCTATTTTTGTCTTATCTTTAGTTTCACAGTGCTTAGCTCAACAAACACAAATGTTTGTTGATGATTGATTTACCACATAAACGAATGACTATATGACAAAATTATACACCTCACATAAAAGGAGTTCAAAATTGCTATTGAAGAGCAAGACTGGAAAAAAGTCATCACTATCTGGTGGTGATCAGAAGCTGCTTCACAGAGGAGGTGGCATTCGAGTCGTTGTTTGTCCTTTGTTCTCAAAAAGGACCATGACACGCAAGTGGGTTCAAATGGGTGATAGGAGGTTGGTTGGTGGGGGAAACTATGCATATGGCAATATTCGTGGATATGGATGGATTCATGGATCTATTTGGTAGATAATATTTAGCACATATCCATGGATAGCTTACCCTATATTTAAATTAGTTTTTTTTAATAAGGCATATATAAAATTTTGCTGTATGTCTGAATGATACTTATTTTAGAGTTCTGAAGGCAACAGAAAGCATACTGAATTAGAATTAGTCATGAATCAGTCAATGGTCATTTATTAAGCAGTCACTAGAGATATAAAAAAGGTTAAAAACATGATTCCTGTCCCCAAGGAACTCTCATTCTAATAGAGACAACATGCAAATAAAACCGAACATATAAGATATATACAGTATAAACAGAGATCATCTCAGACATAATACACTAGCAATAGGAATAGAGATGGGGGGGGGGAGTGAGATAGGGAAAGACCTTTTGTAGAAGGTAGTATTTGAGTTGAGTCTTGAAGGAAACCAGAGAAGTCAGGATGTCCAACCTAATTCTAAGTTCTTTTTAGTTTTTTCGAGGGAGGAAGGCAAGGCAATTGGGGTTAAGTGACTTGCCCAATGTTACACAGCTAGTAAGCGTGTCAAGTGTCTGAGGCTTGGTTTGAACTCAGGTCCTCCTGACTCCAGGGCCAGTGCTCTATTCACTATGCCACTTAGCTGCCACCTATCTGCCCCCTAAATCTAAGTTCTAAGAAGAAGCACTGACTCTGGAATTAGAACATTTGGGTCTAAAATCCTGTCTCTGAAATCCTACCTCTGTAAGTTTAGGCAAATCACTAATTCTCCTCTGGTCTCAGTTTCTTCGTGTGTAAAATGAGGGGGTTGGATTGAATGGCCTCTAAGGTAAGGGAATGCTAAAACTAGCTTGTGCTAGCTTGGCACAGTCAATTGTTAAACTTTCAATGTGAGCATTTACATCTCAGAAATCACCAAATACTACAAATCAAGGTCTTATTTATTTTGTTGATCATCTAGAATTAAGAAAGTGATGGATAAAATATTAATATTGCAAGTTGCACTTAAAAGTTATATATACATGCATACTGGTGTTAATTTACTAACACTCTTGATCTAAGTTATCTTCCAACTCTAAACGTAGAGTCTTATGAGTTAGGAAGACCAAGCCTCAGGTCTTTCTTCTGACCGATACTGATTTTGTGACTCTGGGCAAATAGCTTAACCCCTTGGTGCCCCAGGTAGGTCTTTTGAACTAAAAGTGTTCTTTTCTGTAAAATAGAAATGATAACAATAAAGCTTGTGTTACCTACCTACAGGGATACTGTGACAAAAACACTCTAGGATCTGAGAATCACTACATAAATTTAAATTGCTGCTGCTGCTACTCTCGTAATTAAAGAAGGTTCCAGAATAGGACAGAAAAGGGACTCAGAGAGAGTTAGAAGAGGTGAAGGTTTCTTTCTTTTTTTGGGGGGGGGAGGTAGTGTGCTGGGGGGAAAGAAGGCTCAGACCTCTAATTTTATCATGAGTTGCTGATCTGTATTACTGGAAAGGAATATCCAAACAGGGAGTTCCTTACCCAGATGAAATCTAAGCTCCAAATTCCTTCCTCCCCCATAACAAAACAGAAAATCTTTGCCTTATCTAATTTTTCTTCCAGTTCCTCTTCTGTCTTGTGCTACATTTTTTCTAGGTGTGATAGATGCAATAACATTTCACATTTACAAAGTAATTCTCATCTCCCATAGTGCTTTCCTCACAATATCCCTGTAGGTGGGTAACACAAATAGTATCATCTCTACAGAAAAGAAAACAGCCTCTGGAGTGTTTAAGTAACTTGTCCAAGACAGAGAGAGTAAACGTAAGACCTGCTACTCAGAACCTAAGCTTATGATTCCAAGTCTACAATGTACTTCCCAGTATAACATGTTGCCTCATGGGCATCTCATCTTACTGTGTTTCAAAACTTAGAGCTGACTTTGTAAAATATTTTGCATTCCAGAGGCACATGGTATTATATAAACAGCAAGTTTCATTCTTTTTAAACATGAACAGAATATAAAAAATTTCAGAGGCCCATAATGGAATTTCTTTTTCGATGCATAAATAATTAAAATAACATTTTGCACGAAACCCTCTAGAGGTCCACTGTATAATCCGCTTACTCATTTTTTTTTAAGTTGTCTAGGGCAGAAGCATTAACAGCATCATCTGTAACGTATCAGGGCTATTGTTTCATTGATCTGAAATATCACTTTAGCTTTCATTGTAAATTCATCATGCTTCAACATTAAAGTCGTTAGGCCAAACAAAAAGGCTGAACCTCCTTTCATGCTTTCCCCCCATTCCTTTCCAAATTCTTTAAATCATCAAAAAATCTGTGTCTTAATAATTCCTTCCACTTATGTAGAGATCACAACTTGTTCACTCACTCATAGTTAGCAAATGGTTTTCTTGAGTTGCTCTGCTCACCTCCCCTAATTCAACAATCCATGTCCAACCTTCAAGTGACGAACCTTTCTGAACTTTTCTTGATTAGTCGATAGAGCCTGGTGCAAAGCTCCTGCTTAAAGTCGTGGGAGCTGGGGAAGATCTGCCAGTTTGTTTCATGAGGCATCACCAGAGGCCCTTGGTTTTGAATTTTGCCTTTCCCTGGTGAATTTAGTAAAGAGTGCAGTGCTGGATTTGGGGAGTTAGAACATGTGGTCTTAAATCTTGAATCCTTCACTTAGGACCTTTGTGACCTTGGGAAAACATTGAACTTCTCCAGGCCTTATATTCTTCCATAATATGAGTGGTTTGGTGGGGAAACCTTCCTTTTGGCTCTAGCTATATAATTCTAGGGGGGTACATAATGGAGCAAAATCACTAGGAGCCTTTACAAGGTAATTCTTTGGATTTCTAAGGGATTTTTGTCACATTCCCTACAGCTGATCATTTCAGGCCTTATCATCTTTCTTCAAACCCTCATATCCTCTTTCCTCCAAATCCATAGCTCCAAGCAGATTCTATTCTTAAATTCTTGAATAGACCCAGGGCTATCTGCACCATGGGACAAACATGTGCTTGCAAAACTCCCCAGTGTAAAACCAGATTAAATCATAGTTGGGACATGCTTAAAAAAATAAAAATAAAACATAACATGGATAGTGCTAATTTTTGGTTTTCTAAGGCAATATGTGGCCCACAGGGATCTCTTTCTATCTGCTGGATGGGGTTGTCTGTGCAATGTACTAGAGGCCCTCTTTACATTTTCTTGACATCATGAAGTTAACAATGGAACACACAGTGGTCTATTTGGAATCCCTTGCTCTTGCTACATGATCAGTGCATTAATGTTCTTTTTTAGTCATTTATTTCTGTGTTGATAGGCCTTATATCAGAAGTGTCAAACTTTTGGAACAGGCTGTCACAAAACTGAGTGGATAGATTAAAGTGTAATTGGGAAATGTTTAACAAAATAAACATACAATACAACATAGTAATTTTAATATTTGGTTTTCTAAATCAATATGCAGCTCCCAAAAGGATAGCTTTTATTTGAGTTGGACACCCCTGCTTTATATCACTTCCCCATAATTCCTTCTTTATTATGTGTTGCCACATGTTCATGCACACTGTGAGTCTCTCCATGGCCCTTTGGGAATGTGCAGCTTTAGCTCTTCAGGTCCAGTGTTCTATGATTCATGTGCATATTATGTTACCAGAAAGATATGGTTGGATATTTAAAGAATGGGAGAAGCTTAGGGCCATTAAAATAATTTTACAATTCCCCAAAGGCAATAAAGGCCTTTCTTTTATTCATATTTAATTCTGGATCTGGTTCATTGACCATTCATTTATAATTTTCCAAAATTTTCTATCATCGCTCCCCCCGCTGTCTCTCCCTCTCTCTCTCTCCCTCTCTCTCTCTCGTTCTCTCTCTCTCTCTCTCTCTCTCTCTCTCTCTCTCTCTCTCTCTGTCTTTGTCTGTCTCCCCCACCCTCCACCCACCTCCCCCACATTCTTCCCTTCTTCAGATTTCTTGAGAATTGATCCTCTAAGTCCCTTAAATGTGTTGTTCCTACTAGAGTTCCTTAATATATACATGGAAGGAAGGAAGCAGGTATTTATTAAACACCTTCCATGTCCCAGGCATTATGCTAAGTACTTTGCATATATCATCTCATTTGATCCTCACAATAGCTTTGGAAAGTAGGTGCTGTAAAGGCACCCAGGCAGAGGTTAAGTGACTTGTCCGGGGTTACACAACTAGTAAGCGTCCCAGGCCACCTTTGTGAATTTGACAAAATTCTTGACTTCAGGCCTAGCATTCCATCCACTGTTACCTAGTAGCCATATGGTCTAGTCAAACTATCTCTCCTATCTTTGTTTTCTTCAATGCCACTTCCATTTCATCAACAAACACATCCAGGTCTGTGGTGTTAGAATTAAAATGTGGCAGTTACGTTGTCTTTGCGGGTGAAAAGAATTAGCTATAAATCTTCATAGATCTTTTACATTTTTTTTTCCCTCCTAGGTTTTTTTTTTGGTCTTTCCAGTTTCATCCTTAAATGTCCTAAGAATGATTTTGAATAATTGGTTTCTTCTGAATCTTCCCAGATTTTCAATAATGTGGTTTTTTTCCTTTTACTGCAGACTGCATCTTACTTTTTATAAGACTCATGATCTCCCACCATTTTTTTAAAAAAGTTTGCAAACTTGTTAATATACTATAGTACTGTCACTCATGGGTGCCCTATCTCTCCACTTGGCAAGTTGATCAGGTGCTTGCCGACCAAGGCTAATGATTTTTAGCCTCTCTTCATCTACTTTTTATGATTTAACTTCTGTACAAAATCCTTAAAATCAGTTTTGATGTCTCTTCCTTGCATCATTTCTTATCTTGGGTGCCTCCATGACTTGTTTAGATAGGTCGAGTTGAAGTTTTAATGGCATGCCATACTTTTTCTCGTTTTTAATCTTCTATTTAAAAAAAATTGTCTTTGTTCTAACAAGTTGATGTTCTAACACTGCACAGATGAATGACCCAGGAATTGCTCCCGAGTCAGTATTGGCTCATGTTCTAACTGTTAAAATATAATCAAATTCATTTTGTTACCTTATTTGGAGGGTACTATATTCAGTGCTCCCCAACTCTTTTTTCAAAGAAAATACTAATGACGTATTGGCATAAGGCTTTTATGTGGCTTACATTCTTCTTCCTGAATGATATTTTCCAACATATTTTTCACTATTCTCTTTTATGTCCCACTTTTGCTTTGAGGTTGCTGTGTATCAACAGATAGGTTGACATAATTTTGGGGATATTATTGAGTTCTATAGAGAATTCCTCTACTTCTTCATGACTGTCTTTTTTGTCTTCTTACCTTTGATTCCCTTCTAGTCACTCTATGATTCAAGGACAACCTTGCTATTACTCACACATGACACTCCACCCACCAACAGCACCTTTTCATTGTCTGTCCCTATACCTGTAATGATCTTCTTTTTCTCCTCTGCCTTCTGGCTTCCTTCAAGCCTCAGCTCAAAATCATGTGTAGGAAGCCTTGCAAGTGTCCCTCACTGATAATCCATTCCCTTTGAAATGACCTTCCATCTAGTATTTCTGTATTTACATTTGTATTGATACCTATATCCCTATTTAGATAATGTTTTGCTCATTCCCTCCCTGCCCCACCCCCACCCCCGACAGCCTGCCATTAGAATGTGACCTGCTTTAAAGGCAGGGACAAAGTTGGTTTTTTTTTTCCTTTTTTAAAGTAAGTATAGTACTTGGTAAAGTGTCACATATTAAGCATTTAATAAATGTTTGTTGACTGGCTTAGTCAGTCAATTCATCATCTGTAGCAGACATTAGCAAACACACTGTAATTTTTTCCATGGAATTGGACATTCCATTTCTAATACTTAGCATGAACTTTTCAACACGAGATATCACATGAAATGATGTTTCTTGATCCCACTGGTCACCCAAAATAAAATCTACCAACTCCTTTATTTTTTATCTCCAAGAAGACCTTTTCATTTCACTTAAACTTCCTTTTGTCTTCTGATTTTATTTGTAATGATAATGTCAAGAGTGTGATTCAGTTTCTCTAGAAGTATGTCCGCTTGTTGATCACTGGACATGGATCTTAAATTGAAGGCATCAGTAAATAAATTGTCATTAATCTAAAAAGCATTTGATTCTTATCTCCTTCTGCCACCTTCTCCACCAACCTGCTGTGATGGTGGCTGCACAGCCTCAAAGGCCATTTTGCATTTTACTTTGCTTCATGGCTTGTTATGGCCAAAGAATAGAGCAACAAGTGTCTGGCCCACTGGTTATCAGGTACTCCGTACCATGCAAGGATATTCCTTAGAAAACAGAATCAGTCTGTTGCCTGGACCACAGTTGCTGCCTTTCAAATAGGATCTTTCAGCTCTTTCATTAGACTGACATAGCCTTCAAGAACCCAATATCATCTCTGTTACATTGATGTGTATTATAAAAGGGCAGCAGATAATTCTTCCCTGTCTTTCTGAGAGCATTGAGGCCATCTATCATGATTTCACTCATTCACTCTCCTCCTCATGTCAAAACCTTCATGTTTCTTTATCTGTCCTCTTATTATTTTTCCTCTGGTACCAGAGGATATTATTCTTCCTTATAAAGGCTAACCACTCCACCCATACCCTTGATTCCATCTCTCATCTCCTCTTGGACTTGATCCTTCAGTTACTCTCTGTCTTATTTGAATTGTTCTCTCTCCCCTAACTTCTTCCTCTCTGCCTATAAATATGATCAACTATCACCTGTTCTACAAAAATTCCTTGACTTAGTCATCTCCTCAATCTATCATTCTTAATCATTTATTCCCTTCATTATTAAACTTAAAGGACGAGGAATCTACATTCACTGCCTCCATGTTTTACACCTCAGTCTCCTTCAATCTGGTTTACAATCCCATTTCTGTACCAAATCTGCTCCTTCCATAACCATCAATGACTTTGTAATGGTCAACTATCTTTCTTTTTTTTTCAATCCTTGCTCTCCAAAGACCTTTCCATAGTTGACACTTCAACATCCTCTCTTTCCCTTACTTCCCTCCTTCTCCTATGTGTAGTTTTCATGATACTGTTTTTTTCCTGGGTCTTTCTTTTATTCTCCTTCAATAGTTAATCTTTTTTATTGAAGTATGAGTATCCATCCTCCAAGTTCCTTTCCTTGGGTGCCCTATTACAGTTTCTCTCTATGCTCCATTTCAGGATCCTATCTAAACTCAAAGCTTCAATTATTACCTCTACGTGAATGACTCCCAAATCTGTATGTATCATCTTAATCTCTTCTTGTTGGACATCTATCTTTTGTATCTTAGACTGGAAAGATGAAAATATTAACTGATTATTTCCACACCTCACTCCATTCCCTCCCACAGCTAACCATATCTTGTCATTTCTACCTTTGCCATTTCTGTTGATAATACCACTGAGTTATGCAGGCTTGGAATTTCAATGTCTTCTTTTACTGTCTTTCTCACATTTCACTTTCATTTATTTGATGAGTTTCCAAGTTCTGTTGATTTTACTTTGTAAATAATTCTCAATCTGTCTGTTCTTTTATATCTGTCCACACTAGCAACCATCTTAGTTTAGGCAGTTATTACTAACCTCTGGAAATATCATTAGAGCCTTGTTATTGAAGTATGTCTTCAAAATCTTTTTCTTCCTTCTTTACTTCACACAGCTCCTAAAATTATCCTAACATACAGGTTTGGACCATACCAATCACCTGCCCCAAACCTTCAATAGATACCTATAGCCTATAGGACAAAGATGAAATTCTTTATCTGATATTTAAGGTCCTGCACTGTCTGATTTCAGAATAAATTTTCATTCTTACCTGATATTACTTTTCTTAATATGAAATCAAACAATTTATTGTTTCTACCCTCTCTGCTTCATTGCATTCATGTGGTCCATACATCTTGGGCTGGTCCATTCCTTCTACATCTTTACCTGATGACATCCTTCTCTGAGTCGCTGTCTTTCTCCTCTTCCTTTTCTTCTTCTACCTCTTCCCTACTCTCCCCCATCTCTGAAATTGGCTAATGCCACAGATCAGGGATTTATATATTGTTTTGTTGATCAACTTGACTTAAGAATGTGATGCCAAAAGTGATAATAATGCACATTAAACTTAAAAGTGTCATGCATACATATTTTTCGTTGATAGCCAGTTGACAAACATTTATCAGCACACTCCTAACTAAGGCCCTTCTCACTCCACCTGAAATTGATTTCTCCCTCCTATTATTCCTTGTAGAAGTTTCCTCAATCCTTCCTTTCCCCCTTATCACATTCTGCTTTGCATCATACAAGAAAGGGCAAGAATATCTCACATGTGGATGATAGGGGAGGTCTTTTGGGGTGTATGTTTGACCAGATGGCTTCTGCAGTCTTTTCCAGTTCTGGAAGGAGGCAGCTAGGTAGTGTGGTAGGTAGAATGCTGGACTTAGGAATCAGGAAGGCCCTAGTGCAGACATTTCTCAGCTGTATAACCCTCGGCAAGTCACAACCTCTCTCAGTCGTGGTTTTCTTTTCTGTGAAATGGGGATAATAACAAGGTTTTGGTAAGGATCAAATGAGATAGCACATGTAAAATACTTTGTACAACTTAAAGCAATATATAAGTACTGATTATTGTTAAATTCTGTAACACTTGCTTTTATAAATATCCTAAACCTCTACTCTAAGACTGTAAGATGACTGAATGGCCATTATAACTGTAATTTGTCAAGGAAGATGGGGAGTGTGGCATCATGCAAGGTCATATGGGGGATTTTTGGGGGGAGGAGGTAGCTATCTTGGAGTCCCTTCAGTGTCATTGTATAGATGGTCAGGTACTCCAGCTACAAATGGGTTGGCTCTGCTTAGGGTAAATGATTTTATTTTCTTTAGCAAACAAAGGTAAGGAAGTCAAAGATTAATGAGGCAAACCTGGACCCAGATGCTCACTCAATCTCATCTCTTCCTGTCAGGCTTTCTACCTTTACCTGCCCTCCAAGCCAATGAAATTGACAAGTTCTGTTTGCTTCAGTCGACTTGTGACAGGTTCTCTGTAGCCACAGCAAAGGGAGATGAGCAATTCTCCAGTGAGATGGCAAAGCCAATTCTGTAAGTTCAGGATTTTAAAAAAAAGACATAGTTGGTATGTTCTCTTCTTGTAGTGCTAATGTGATTTTTGTTTTTGTTCCTGAATCATCTGGCTTATGTTTCTACAACATCTGATATATTTACTAACTTTTCAAACTCCATGTAGAAAATGGAAATTAACAATCCATACACACATACACACATGTGTATGTATAAACATATATGTATGTATATACATATATATGCAAAAACATACACACACTATATATGATGTGTGTAGAAACATATATATGTAGAAACATACATACACACATGCATGAAACTTTTATTTACACAATAATGATTTTATTATTGTCATTGTATATTACAGTTATCTATACACATCTTATCCCCATCCTAGATACCTAAATTTTATATCCCATCCCCAGTTGTGTGGCACAATGGATAAAATACCAGGCCTAAAGTCAGGAAGAACTCAGTTTAAATCCTGCTTCAGATACTTTCTAGCTGTATGACCCTGGGCAAGTCACTTGTCCTTTATCTCCCTCAGCTTCCTCAAGTATAACGTGGTCATAATAATAGCACCTACGTCTGAGAGTTGTTGTGATCATCAAATAAGATAATATTCATAAAAAACCCTTGGCACAGTGACTAGCACATAGCTGATGCTTGAATGATGCTTGTTTCCATTCCTCTCCAGTACTTAGGATATACTTTGGCCTACTGCAAGCACTTAATAAACATTTTCTGAATTGGAGTGTGCATATTAGTAAAAACCAGAGTTTGAATAATATAAAATTTTGAAATAGAAAACATTTGCCTTCAGTGCCCTTTAACTCATATTTCTATTATCCTTTTTCTTTTCAAATTAAAAAAAAATACATTTATTTTCTTTCTTTCACTCATACTTATGCAACCCAATTGAGAAATAAAAATAAAACTCTTGCAACAAATATGCATAGTCAAGCACAGTATATTCCTTTTACCCTGCCCCTAGGTTATCAGCACCCTCATGCTGGTAGCAAATTAAGATCCCAATTAAGAGCTTGACTGGTAGCATTTCCATTCTAATCCTGAGGGAGATTGAATTCTGGAAGAAAAAAAAGGTAACTCAAGAGACTCCATTTGCCTCATAGAGAAATTATTTATGAAATGATCCTTAAATCCGCCATAAGACATAGCCAAATTATCTGACATTGACTTTGGAGAATCCTGATTCTTTATCAAGATTTATTCTTCTTCATTGTGATTATGATCTGCCATTTCCAGGAGATACAGCTCTTAGGAAAAACTAACTGGGAGAAAATTGGGTTGCTCAAGATAAAAGGCAACTGAGTCTCTGGTTCTGCCACTGACTCAGAATCTGAGCTTTCCCTCATCTACTGCTCTGGACCTAACCTGTTGACCATACCTCAGACTGCCATATTGCCTGGCCTTGCCTAGACTCCAGTCTATAACTAAAGACTGAAGTTCAATTCGTCTAGCAATCTTGCTTGATCTTCATCCCAAACACATCTCTAATCTAAATCTTCTTTGCTGCATGTCTCATCTTGATCTTGGGCCCTCTGCTCATTTCTCAATCTTATTGCCACTTCTTTTGAGGTAGGGAACATCATGTTATGAGAACAATACATTGGAAGGGGAATCAAGAGTTCTGGGTATTAGAAAAGTGATTTCTGGGGCTCATTTTATGACCTCGAGCGAAGAATTTCCTCTTTTTTGGGGGAGAAGCATTAAGTTTTCTCATCTATAAAGTGAGAGAGTTAGGTAACTTTTAAGGTCCCTTATACCTCTGGAGCTCTGTAAGATCATGCCTTACCAAGACCTGACTTTTGTGGACAAGGCATTAAAATTTTCCTTGATACTTTTTTGCCCATAAAACTCATAGAATTACAGAATCTCATATCTAGGCCAACTCATATGATTAAGACTACCTCTCACAATGATTATTTTGTGGCCAGGGATCCTTTGGCGGTCTGGTGAAGGCTCTGGACCCCTACTCAGAACGATTGTAAATACATAAAATAATAGTATTACAAAGGAAACAATTTTATTGAAATACAGTTATATATATACATATATATATATATATGTGTGTGTATATATATATATATATATATTTAAAAAAGAAGTATCCAAGAAGTAAACATTCTATTTTTTACTTTTAGATCTCTAGAAAAAGTTATCCTACTTTTATACAACTCTGAATGTTAGGAAAATTTTTCCAACGTCAAATCTAATTTTCTATGTCTATAACTTCTACACATTGCTCCTAGTTCTGCCTTTTGTTAGTAAGCAGACTAACTCTGATCATTCCTACTCTATGACAGTCCTTTAAATATTTTAAGAAAGCTTACCTTTACTTTTCTTTCTATCTCAAATCTTCTCTTCTCTTGGCTAAATCCCCAATTTCCTTAGTCAGTCTTTGTATGGTATGATTTTCCATCGTTGTAAAGAGGATTGAATTTGGAGTCAGAGGACCTGGGTTCAAAACCTCCCTCTGTTTCATTGCATTTATAGAACCTTGTATAAATCACTTCTCATTCCGTGCCTCAATTTTCTCATCAGTAAAGTGACAGTTTGGCAAAGTTTCCTCATAGCTCTAAATCTATGATCATATGATCCAATGATCTATCACCTTCCTAGCTGTCCTTCTCTGGATGCTTTTTACCTTGTAAATACCCTTCCCAAAATATGGCACCTAGAAGTGAAGATAAATATCCAAATGGATCTGACCAGAACAGAGGACAGTGAGACTATCACTAGTTTTCTAAGTGCAAAGTATTTAGCACACTACTCCCCTCCTCAGGCATCTTCACTGATCCCTGGAGAAAAGCAAAGAGCTCTTTCATGATTGGGGACCAGTGGAAGGGGCAACTGTATAGAAGTATGTGGATGGAAAAGGTCATTCACTGAGGTCTTGGGGGTTCAGATACAATTGCTAGGAAGAAAAAAAAATACTTAAAGCCTAAGCAATCAGAAGATACAAAGTGAGACCTCTCTTCTGGGGAAAACAAGGGAAACTAAACTGATATCATTATACCCCTCCTTCAATATGAGAATCTGCTCTTTAACTGAAAGGATCACTAAGTCTATTGTGGGTAAGGGCTTTTGAAAAAAAGGTGTGCAAGTCCCCATGTGCCTGGATCAATGACAGCTTTAGAGAAATGGCAAAAAAAAAAAAATAGAGGAGAAGTAACCATGTTCACAGAGTCTTCCATTGCTCTCCTCAGGGACACAAAAGCTCTAGGCACAGGGGCCTACCCAGCCCATAAATACCCACTCAGTTTTTAATCTTCTACCACTGTGTTAGTAATTCTAAATGCCATTATAGGCTAAAATCAATGGGTGCAGCTGCTGCGGCTCTGATGGTGATGGTTCTAGCTGTGAGGGCTGTGGTTACAGCTACTACGGTCTCTACCTCTCAGCTGCAAAGTTTCATGTCTTTTGTCTTCTAGTCTCAGGGCAGAATTATGTCGTACTGAGGGTAATAATAGTTAACAATGAATATATCTGCATTTTTATATGGAGGTTTTTTTTTTGGGGGGGGGAGGTAGATAGGAATGGGATGAGGAATAATTGCTTAACCTGAGGGTGGTGGTAGGAATTTCAAATACTGCATCAGGCCGGTATATGAGAGATTTTTGGATACAAGGGACCTACATCGCAACATCATACTTCATATAATTTTACTAATATCTTTGGACTTCTCAAACTATGTTCACTCCTTGTACTGCCAAGAGTTAGGCCAAATCTGAGAAAGACAAAATGTTTTAGCTGACAGTTTTCATGATCTTGCCAGACAGCCTCAATCTATCACAGTTGTTAAGATGCAGAAAAGTAAAATCTCCTTATCCTTTTAGTTGTTCAAGGGGGAATTTGTTTTTCTCATATAACGCATATTTATGCACAGCTGTAACTAGGTGGGAAAATCAGACTTTTATTATAGGATGCTGAAATTTAAATGGTTCTGACAGTACGTTGAATTCTCTAGGAACGCGGAAGATCAGATCTTGGCAAGGATGATTATTTAACATCGGAGACTTTAAAAAAATGGCACCTCTTCCTCCCTGCTTATGGTGCCTTGTCTAAAATGACCTTTTTCTTGGTTCGGCTCATTCCTACTCGTAATCATTCTCCACTCCCTTCAATGAAGGTTCTATTTATTGTTACAGGGTCTTCAACTTTCCCTCTCAATTGGATTGAGGATATATCTTGTTGCTACTTGCCCTGAGAACAAAAATTGCCGCTCCAAGCTCTGGGTCTGTGCAATATGATGAGCCACCGCTACTTTGAGACTATCATACTTCTCCTTTCGTTATTGTTGTTTCTATTTGCAACCTGAGCTAGTCCAACTTTTTTCTAATCTAATAAATTAAGCGTCACTTTTAAAAATTGTAACATGTAATGACTCTGTTTTTCACTTTGGAATAGCTTATCTTGACTGATCATGTCTGAGGTCAAGATTTCAATTATCCACGGTGGCATACTAATTTGCATTTTTGTTGTCCTGCAACTGTTTCCACTAAATATTTCAACACTCAACCAATCACTCGCCGTGACAAACCTCACCTGTTCAGATATGGATACTCTGCTAGGTGGCCTGGAGTGCTGTGTCTAATGTTGAGACATCATTAATTTTAACAAAATGAACTTTCTGATGTTATTTCAACGCCTGATATTTTAGCTGTTGAGTTCCCTCGGGGTACCTCTGTTTATATGAAATGTCTCATTTGCAGTCCAGCCAGGATGAAATCTCTTGTCTGCTCTTTACTGTCCTGTTTGTCGAACTTCAGCGGTACAGGAGTGGTCATTCTTTCTACTAGAAGCCCCCATGGGCATCGCTTGCCTTTCCCTTGTAAATATGAGGAAGTATCACTTGTTTGTTTTCAAGCCGCCTCTGAACTCCCCCTAATGTGACAGAATGCAAATTATTTTCAAAGCAAGTATCCCAAAAAGTTGGATAACCGCAGATAATACTTATTGTGTTTACAACATTGTTTGTGCGTATTAATTAAAAGTATCTATGAGAAGTGATATTAGCAGTATATTTTTCATTTCCAGCCAAGGTCTCTCATGCCCCTGCTTGATTAATCGTCACCGAGAGCAATTTTATCATAGTTAAAACTAATTCAAGCCTATTTCCCAGTAGAAATAATTTTGGGGGGTTTAGAGAAATTAATATTCCTCCACAACTAATTAATGATCTCCAAAGAATCATTTGCATAAAGGATGTTGGAGTTTTATAGCAATTATGCATTGTATGCGACTAATTAAAAGGTCCATTTTCATTATTGCATTTAGTGATGAGGTGACAGGCGTAACCACTCCAAATGGCCAAGCAAAATGCTGAGCTTGATGGAGAAATCCTTCTGTTTTACAACTTCCACAAGATTACATTTAGTATTTCCTCCCCATAACATTTGCAGAAGAAACACGACCCAGAGGAACAATAAGGATCTTTGAAGGTTATGTTTTGTTCGACCATAAGATGTAGAACTTTCCACTCTGCTTTAGCAGCACTCATTGCTGCATCTTAACACGGCACCATGCATCAAGATGAAGTGTTGATTCCACCGTAAACCTGCGTGGAAACAGGTTCATTATCTAATAAATATTTTTATGGGACCAGAAATAACTTCCCAACTTTTTCATTTGTTTTGATGTCAATTTATTACAAGAAACTATTGCCTGGAAATAGAGCTACAGTGCAGCTATGCTGAAAATGACTGTGCATAACAGCCTTAATATGTTAAATTTGTTTGACTTATTGGTAGAACCCACCAAGCTGGCTTTATACGAGAGAGCATATTTCACAGTAGACAGAAGATCCATTCATTATTTCTACCATAATTACAGTGAAAATCTTATTGATAAATCAAAGTAAAATAATTATTCTTTGAAGGGGAAAAGGAATGTTTGTAGCTTTCTAATGTTATGGGAAGACATGGTATGGCAAGGCGGTGAGCATGCCAAGTCTCAAATTCCCGGGGACAGCAGTGGGAACTCAAACACAACTTTCCACACCATTTCCCCTACAAAACGTCATTTCAGCCACCAAGAATGGTGAAATTATAGGCCTTCAAATGGAAACACAAAATATAATAATTTTAATGGAATGAAGCTATAACAACCCCCTCCCTCCTAAAAGAAACAAAATAAAAGAGGGTATTATTACAGTTTTGAAGACAACTGGCAGGAGGTAAATTCCCTTACTTCCTCATCCTCCACCAAAGCAACACCCTACTGAAAAGTGTATACAACAGAAGCATTTCAATTTCCAGCTAGCTGAATATGATTCACAATTCTCAAATCAACTCCTTCCCCCCCACTTGTCTGAATATGTAGAAAATTACTTTTGAAATAACTATAGAAAATAAGAATGCTAAAGTCAGCAGATGAAAATGGAACCAGTGATGTTTCAGAGCTTGTCCAAATAGCTTGGACAAGCTTATTCAAATTTTGCTTATATATTATGTGGCTGGTCTTCTTTGAAGTGAACACTGCTGACTGATGATGGCACTGTAATTAGCTGGGTGTGTAAGTGTTACTGAAAAGACCAATGTGGGTACCAGAGTTGGTATTTTTTTTTTAAATTGGGTACATTCCAAGTCTAGCTTTTGGTCTGAGGATAGATATCTTCTTTTGGCTTAGTCTTTTGCATTGCAGACATCCCAAGGCTTTTGTGCAAAGTGAGTGACCCTGTTTCTGATTCCTGAATTCCAGGTCTATTGGTTCACTTCTATTATTTCCCAGAAGTCAACAGTTCCTCTATATTGTTTGAGCTTGAATTTCTGTGTATACTAAAAATCAGTTCTTCTACCTACTTTTTTTTTGCAGTCATCAAAGGGCATTCTAGAAGCAAAAGATTCTCTCACTATCTTAGAAAATATAATGGGTAAATATAAAAAAATGACTTTATTTACCACACCAAAGTTGGAACATTAGCTTAAAAATGTCCCCAAAGAACATGGCTGAATATTTGCTCTGAGAAAAATCTCTTTAATTACAACTTAGCAAAACAATAGCTTCACCATTAAAGTAACACCCTGGATTAGTAGTGCTTAGAATGATCCCCCCAAAAGACCTAACATTCTTACTAAAATAGACAAAATGCTTCTATTTGTGCATTTCGAGTAGTCTGCTTGTTGAAGGAAATGGAGAATGCCCCCAGCAGGCTTCAATTCTGTGAATTCCATCTGAAACTTAGGCAAGGAAGCGTGGTCTTTAGACTGGAAGTTAGAAGATCTGAGTTTTGTTTTTAAGGCTCTTCTCCTCTTGCCCCAAAATGCCTTTGTAAAGAAAACAGAACACATCTTCTGTGGGATACATATTTTGAATTCATCAGTCCCTATTTGAATAACAAGGTAGAGAAACAATCACCAGAAATTCTATACCATTTCTTCCAAGTATTCTAAAACACTTCCCCATGTCTCTCCACTTGTTTTTTCATCCATATCCATTGACCTGCTATGGAGAATTTATAGAAAGACAATGATTTGAATCTCACAATAAAAGAATGTAAAGTGAATTGTAATCCATTAATTGGAGATTGTAACTATGTTGAGGAGATCACAGAGGAAAAGAAAATAAAAACATTTCTTAAGAGCCTACCATGTGTCTGGCATTCTGTTAAATGCTTTGTAAGTATTACTTCATTGGATCCTTACAGAGATGATGAAACTGAGGCAGATGGAGGGTAAATGACTTACCTAGGGCCATACAGCTAGTAAGTGTCTAAAACCGAATTTTAACTCAGGTCTTCTCTACACTATATACAGTGCACCATCAAAACATCAAAGTGTATGTCATGTAAATTAAGTGGGGATCATTAGGAGATAGGGTTATTGGATAGTGTCATAGAGTAGACCTGGAAGAGATGTCATCTAGTACAATACTATAGTTTTACAAATGAGGAAACTGAGACTCAGAAAGTTTAACTAGTTTGCCCCAAAGTGTCATAGGTAGGACTTGAATCCAGATCTTGATTTCATGTCCAGGACTCCACTGTGCCATGTGCCTCTCATCAATGCATCGTTGAGGAAAACTAACTTGTCTACTGTTGCAGAACAATTTGGAGATAGAAGTAGAATTATATTCTCAAAACTTAACCAATGATTTGTTTATCCTATGAAAATTTATTTATGCATTTTATATATATATATATACATATATATGTATACACATATACATGCACATAGAGATAAAGATATAACAGAGATTAACAAAAACCTGGTTAGGATGGGAACATATCTGGCCATTTTATATGCACACATATACATATATACATATATATATGTATATATATACATATATATGTAACCAATCCAAAAATCATGATAATTTTAAAGCTTTCTCCATAATCATCCCATGCCACATAACTCAAAGAACTAGTAAGGCAGTGTAAATAAAGAGTTCAACTGAGAGTTGAGGCTCTAATTCTTCTTCTACCTACAAACTGTTCTGCTATCATAGACAATTGTCTGGGGTTCTATGTATGTACATTTATATGTATGTATCCATGTGTGTATATGTGTATATATGCGTTTAGTCAGATACCTTGTAACTACTCAGATCTTTGTGAATCTCTGTAATAGCTCAGTCTGATTTGATACGTATGTATGTAAATATATATGCATAGATAATTTCAAATGCTTTATGCTTTAGATTTTCTTTTTCAACTGTAGAGAGTTTTTGAGAAAAATGCTAATTACCACTTAAAGGCAGTTGAGGAAACTAGCATCATCTGGCTGAAAAAAGGGTGGAAAGTCCATTATTAATGAAGCCTCGCTTAGGCTTTAGTAGGAAGAGAGGAAAAGAACGAAAATACAGAAAGAAGGAAGAAGGTTTCTAAAATCAGGTCAGTGGGAGATAATGAAATAAGAATTGGTATGATATAATTGTATGCTTGAGACACCCTCATAGATAATAGCTATAGGTAAGTGGCTTCAGTTTCTATTGGGTCTTTCACAGAAAGCATATGATGTAAAAGAAAGACAGCTGAGCAAGCTATCTTCATCTTGTGGGGGAAAATGATAGACATCTTGCTATAAATATGAAAGTCTCTTTTAGATGCCATTAGTCACTACCTTGATTAACAGGTGTAGAGAGCAAGCAGTTAACAAGAGTAATTATCCATGAAAATCAACCAAAAAGGACCAAAAACTGAGGGTTTCCTTCTATCAAGTAAGGAGGAATGGGGGAAATTTTGCAGTGACACTATAGAGAATACACTGTTTATGTTTCTGTTGATGCTAAGTAAAGCTATATATGCACAAAATTCAGGTTAGTTTCCCTCTCAGAGTGAGAGATGATACTGTCCTCCAGCCCTCATAGCCAAAGAAAGTGTTTCTTAAAATTATAAAAAGTGTTTCAAGTAGAAAATAAAGAAGAGGGGGGCTGAGCCAAAATGGCGGCTGGAAAGCAGGGACTTGCTGAAGCTCTATTCCAGGTCCCTCCAAACACCTATAAAAATGACTCAGAACAAATTCTAGAGCTGCAGAACCCACAAAATAGCAAAGGGAAGCAGGACTCTAGCCCAGGACAGCCTGGATGGTTGCTGGGAAGGGTCTATTGCAGAGAGCTGGGAGCGGAGCGGAGCAGAGGCCAGCGTGGTTGCTCCAGGACCAACCAGACCAGCAGCCAGGCAGAACAGGCATAGCGCCCTGAATCGGTGAGCTGTGGCAGTTACCAGACTTCTCAACCCACAAACGCCAAAGACAACAGAGAAGGTTAGTGGGAAAAGCTGCTGGGACAGAGTGAAAGGAATTCCCAGTTGGCCACCACCCCAGGAGCGGTGGAGGTTGTGCAGCTCTGAGGCTGCTTCCAGAGCTACAGCTGTAGTGGCCTCTGGACCCAGGCCCACCTGGTGGGAAGAATTAAGTGGTGGATTAGAGCTGGAGTGCAAAGCCTGTTTTGCCCTGCCTGATCTGGGCTGCAATCCTGGTTGGCAGAGAGAAGGGGGAGAAAGAGCGCTGCTGTGGCAGAGTTTCTGTGTAGAAGTAGGTCTGAAAATAGCAGCACAGCCTCTCAAGATTGGGACAAAATACTCTCTACTCTACAAGTAGTTGTACCCCGATAAAAAACTCAAGAGTCAAGTAGTTGGCTGAGAACATGAACAGGCAGTAAAAACAGTCTCAGATTCAGACTCAGACTTTGGAATCTTTTTGGGGGACGAAGAAGACCAAAACATAGCCAGAAGAAGTCAACAAAGTCAAAGAGCCTACATGAAAAGCCTCCAAGAAAAATATGAATTGGTCTCAGGCATGAAAGAGCCCAAATATGATTTAGAAAAGCAAGTTAGAGAAGTAGAGGAAAAATTAGGAAGAGAAATGAGAGCGATGCAAGAAAACCATGAAAAACAAGTCAATAACTTGCTAAAGGAGACCCCAAAAATACTGAAGAAAATAACACCTTAAAAAATAGACTAACTCAAATGGCCAAAGAGCTCCAAAAAGCCAATGAGGAGAAGAATGCCTTGAAAGGCAGAATTAGCCAAATGGAAAAGAAGGTCCAAAAGATCAATGAAGAAAATACCATCTTCAAAATTAGATTGGAGAAAGTGGAAGCCAGTGACTTTACGATAAATCAAAATATTATAAAACAGAACCAAAGGAATAAAAAAATGGAAGACAATGTGAAATATCCCATTGGAAAACCACTGACCTGGAAAATGGTTCCAGAAGAGATAATTTAAAAATTATGGAACTACCTGAAAGTCATGATCAAAAACAGAGCCTAGATATCATCTTTCAAGAAATTATCAAGGAGAACTGCCCTGATATTCTAGAGCCACAGGGCAAAATAGAAATTGAAAGAATCCACAGATCACCTCCTCAAAAAGATCCCAAAAAGAAAACTCCTAGGAATATTGTCGCCAAATTCCTGAGCTCCCAGATCAAGGAGAAAATAGTACAAGCAGCCAGAAAGAAACAATTTGAGTATTGTGGAAACACAATCAGAATAATACAAGATCTAGCAGCTTCTACATTAATGGATTGAAGGGCTTGGAATATGGTAATCCGGAGGTCAATGGAACTAGGATTAAAACCAAGAATCACCTACCCAGCAAAACTGAGTATAATGCTCCAAAGCAAAATATGGATTTCCAACAAAATAGAGGACTTTCAAGCTTTCTCAGTGAAAAGACCAGAGCTGAATAGAAAATTTGACTTTCAAACACAAGAATCAAGAGAAGCATGAAAAGGTAAGCAAGAAAGAGAAATCATAAGGGACTTGCTAGAGTTGAACTGTTTTGTTTACATTCCTACATGGAAAGATGATGTGTGTAATTCATGAGACCTTAGTATTAGGGCAGCTGAAGGGAATATACACATACATACATATGTGTGTGTGTGTGTGTGTGTGTGTGTGTATACACACACACACATATATATATCTATATATCGATATATATATATGTACATATATGTATGTATAGACAGAGGACACAGGGTGAGTTGAATATGAAGGGATGATATCTAAAATACGTCTAAAAAATAAAATCAAATTAAGGGATGAGAGAGGAATATATTGAGAGTAGGAGAAAGGGAGAGATAGAATGGGGTAAATTATCTCACATAAAAGTGGCAAGAAAAAGCAGTTCTGTTGGAAGGGAAGAGAGGGCAGGTGAGGGGGAATGAGTGAATCTTGCTCTCATCAGATTTGACTTGAGGGAATAACATACATACACAATTGGGTATCCTATCCCACAGGAAAGAAGGAGGAAGGGGATAAAAAAGGGGGGCCAATAGACGGGAGGGCAGAAGGGGGGAGGAGGTAATCAAAAGCAAACACTTTTGAAAAGGGACAGGGTCAAGGGAGAAAATTGAATAAAGGGGGACAAGATGCGAGGGAGCAAAATATAGTTAGTCTTTCACAACATGAGTATTGTGGAAAGGTTTTACATAATGGTACATGTGTGGCCCATGTTGAATTGCTTGCCTTCTTAGGGAGGGTGGGTGGGGAGGGAAGAAGGGAGAGAATTTGGAACTCAAAGTTTTAAAAGCAGATGTTCAAAAAAAAAGTTTTTGCATGCAACTAGCAAATAAGGTATATAGGCAATGGGGCATAGAAATCTATCTTGCCCTACAAGAAAGTAAGGGAAAAGGGGATGGGGGGAAGTGCAGTGACAGAAGGGAGGGCTGACTGGGGAATGGGCCAATCAGAATATATGCCATCTTGGAGTGGGGGAGGGTAGAAATGGGGAGAAAATTAATTCAAACTCTTGCGAAAATCAATGCTGAAAACTAAAAATATTAAATAAATTAAAAAAAGAAAATAAAGAAGAAAAAATATCTGAAAAAACAAATGGCAATACTAATATATTAAGAGGTTTCAGGGTAAAAGAAGGTGATACAGATGAGGAAAGGAGGAATAAAGGCCATTGGACATTTGGAGCTAAATAACACATCTGAGAGCATCTTCTTAGATTGGGAGCTAGTCTAGGTCCTTTCAGAGAGAAGCCACCTTGGGTTAATGTGGGCCCTCAGGTGCCGAGAGGAGACAGGTCATCCATTAATGGTCAGAGGAAGAAGAAATGAATAGTGATGGTTGCTGACTCCCTTTTGAGGGAACCACCAGGATAGCTACTTCTCAACCTGATATGAGCAATTGAAAAAGTCTGCTGTCATAACTGGCAATATATAATGCAAAGGCATTTCAATTTCTAGCCAGTAGATGTGACAAATGCTACCACCAAGTGATACTGCCAGAAAAGCAAAAGCGGCTGGCCGTGAAACCCACGTGGGAGACAGGCTGGGAGAAAGCTGGGCTCCTGAAACCAGTGGAGATCCCCAGGCCTCCCAACACAGGATGGCACTCTGTGGAAGCCAAGAGAGGCAGCGCAAGGCCACCGACTGTGAGATACCAACTCCTGAGGCTTGCAGCCCAAAGGTATGAAACGCTTCTGGAACTTCCGGGAGACATAATGGCCAGGTAAACGGCTCTAATCCCTCCCCTCCCCACCCAGAGAATTCCTCGGGGGGGAAAAATGATACTGCCAGAAAAAGTCTGGTAATCATTTCTAGGGATTAGGAAATCCTTAGCACAGGTAGTGTGTTGACATTGCTCCCATCAATGAAATGTATGTATGGCTTTCAAGAAATGAAAGGACTTTACTAGTGAAGAGCAGATTAAGGTGATAGTGTCTAAATATGTGATTTGGATTTCTGTATCACATCTTAAAATATAGGAATGAATGAAAGGGTCCTGGTTAGTGATGCTATATACCTAAGAATATACTATTCAATTAAGTTGAGATACAAAAGGAAAAAAAAATGTCTTTGTCTTCAAGATCTTCATTCTACTAAGGGGGATACAATGCGTTGACAGAGAAGTGTAACCCAGGACTCAAGCTCATTTGCATAAGACTCTCTTTAGTTTTGGAAAGTGATTATTTAGTGCTCTATGTGTGCTTGAGGCATATGAATATGAGAATGGAGAGAGTCTAGTCTTTCTGTCTTTATGATCAAGAGAAGACACAATAAGCATTTTCAGGCTCTCTTCAGGGAGAGAGTTCCCCAGAGGGAAAGAAAGACTCTGGGAAGAAGTCAAAATGTAGAGAGGAGCTAGTATCTCAATTAGATCATATCCCTATTTCCAGTTTACAGCAGACTTTGGGGAATTCCTCCATGGGTGAGATTAGGGACTTTCAGCAGAAAATTTTTCAGAGGAAATTCCCCCAAGTCTCTAGTGTGGCAAGCTAGGAATAGGGACATGATTAAGGTAGGTGCTTTACATGTTGGCTTTTTTTCTGGAGTCTTTCTCCCTCTCCAGGGAGAATCTTGAAGGGACTTTTTCCTAGAATCAAATAATCATTCTCCAGCAATGAGGAGAATCTTATGAAAATGTGCAGAGTGAAAGAGCAGTAAGGGGAAGAAAAGAAGGATCTGATTAAATAGGCTTATATTGATGCACATTGTCTGACAGTTTTTTTTTTCAGAATGGCAAAAATGTGCAGGAATTATCATTACCATCATCATTCTTAAGCATCAAGAATAATAGTAATAGCTAGCATTTACATGGCACTTGGTTTGCAAAATGCTTTAAAAACATAATCTCAGTTGATCTCCATGACAGCCCTATATGGTTGATGTGATCGTTATCTTTATTTTTCAGGTGAAGAAACTGAGGCTGAGGGATTAAGTGCTCATCCAGTACATATAACAAGCAAGTGACTAAGACAGGATTTAAATGCAAGAACATAGGAACGGCTTAGCAGGGAAGGCCACTTAGTGCTTCAAAATAAGTATTCTAAGTTATGGGAGTGAAAGAAACAACCTATGTGAGAGCGTGAGGGGGGATATGGAATGCTGAATTCAGGGAACATTAAGTAGGTTGGTTTGGCTGGAAGCTAGAATGTCTGAAGAGGAGGGTTATTAAATCTAGAAAGGTAGCCTAGAGCCAGACAGACACTGAGCTGAGGAATTTTTATTTTATCCTCGAAATAACATTGTGTCACTGAAGATTTTTGAGCATGAAGTGACCTAGTCAGACCTGTGTTTTAAGAAAGCTATTTTGGCATTTGTGTGGAGATTGAAACAGAACAAGGAGAGACTGGAGGCAGAGAGACCTATCAGTAGCCAGCGAGGGCCTGAATTGGTGCTGTGGTCCAGTGAGTAGAGAGAAGGAAATGTATACAAGAAATATTGAAAATGTAGAGATGACCAGACTCTGTAAATAATTATTGTGGGGCTTTGAGAGAGGTGGTGAGCGAGAATAAAAAGTCAAGGAAAATTCTGAGATAGTGAACCTTGCATGACTAGAAAGATGATGGTGCTCTCACTGAAATAGGAAAGTAGACTTTATGAGGGAAGATGTCCATGGGACATGTAGATATTTAGCAGGTAGCTGGTTATATGGAACAGGAACTCAAAAGAGAATAAGCTGGATATGCAGATGTCATCTGCATAGAGCTTATAATTGAATCCTTGAGAACTGATGACATCACTAAAATAGAGAGTATGGAGGGGGGAGATTATGAGACTCAGGACAGATCTTTGAAGGATAGCCATGACTAGAGCATGACTCCTGTACTGTTGTGTTTGTCCTTCATTCTGGAAGAGGACCATGACATCAGGGAAATGATGACATGACTTGTAGTTGACTTGGATTTGAGTGAGGGAGGGCTGTGCAACGTCACCAGCTTCACTTTCTTCTCCAGAGCCATCTGGGTCCAGTGGCCTAACATTCACCAAGACAATTGGAGACGGGCGAGGCTGCATGGGAAGACTTTGGCCCTTTCAAGCTAAGTTCTTTTCAGATTCTCACTTCAAGTGAGGTAACACCCAATCTAATGAACAGGCCTCTTTAAGAAGTTAATCAAAGGATGGCTCCTTCAATCAAAACAAAAAAAAAATCAAACTGGGAGGGGAAGAGCCTCAGGGTTCCTGGCCAAAAGAGAAACAATAACCATTTAGTATTTACATTTGTGCTAGGAGGGCAGCCCCCTATTATCTAATCTATGAGATCTAGAGTGAATTGGGTTTAAGGCTTGGTTGTTGAGAAAGGAATCTAGCCAGCAAACCTGGAGTTAAGAAGGAAGCCTTCAGCCCTGGGAATGTACTTTCTTTTGGGTAGAGCAGGGAGAGGGAGGGGGAGGGGAGGGGAAAGGGGAGAGGGACAGGGAAAGGGAGAGGCTACCCACAGGTTGTGTTTGTCCTTCGTTTTTGAAGAGGACCATGACACCAGGGAAATGATGACATGACTTGCAGTTGACTTTGATTTGAGCAAGGGAGGGCTGTGCATGGTCACCAGCCTCACTTTCTCCTCCAGTGCTATCTGGGTCCAGTGGCTTGATATTCACCAGGATGACTTGAGATAATGACTCTTGGATAGTGATCTAAACAAAGAAGAGTGAAGAGAGAGGAGAGGAGAACAAGGATAGAGCTAGGACAGTGTCACAAAAGCTGAAGGTAGATAGGCTACCCAGGAGCAGAGAGAGGCCATCAGTATCAAAAGCTGCAGAAAGACTAAGAAGTAGTCATGAGGACAGACAAGTCATTGGACTTAGCAATTAAGATCATTGATAACCTTGAGGAGAGTAACTTGAGTTGAGTAATAGGAAGGAAACTGTATTACATTTTGAGGTTGGCAGAAAAACTGAGCAATATTGGGGACTCAATGGACTTTGCTGTTTTCTTGGGCACAGTTGCTATTTGTAAGGCATTTATTTTGTATGTGCTCATATACGTACATGCTGTCTCTTCCAATAGAATGGAAGCTCCTTGAAGGCAGGGATAGCCTCATATGTCTTTGTTTCTCCAGTGCCTGCAGTATGGAAAACACTATTAGATGCTTGTCAATGTATTGTTTATATTTTATTCTATATCAATGGCTATATCATTATATTAAAAATTATAAAAACATTTTATTGTCATTTCAACAAGCATTTATTATATGCTTGCTATATAACTGTAATGGCAAGTAAAATGGAACTTTTCACTGTTCTTTGTTTGAATAGGACTGGTGCAGTAGGATCTTTTGCCTTGGAGTGTTTCTCAGCACTAAGACAATCCAGAGTCATTGAATTGTATATGATGTGTTGCTGGTGGCTGGAGCTTTCCCACAACTCATTTCTCACACTCTAAATGGTGAACCTCAAGTTGGTTGAGGTTGGTACAATGAGTGTACACTCATTGAAAGAATATGGGCGATGAGACTCTGGGCAAGCCATGGAACCTGCCCCCGCGCCCCGGCTTTGTAACCCAGACAGATAGATGTTGGTGCTTCTCTGATAGCCATGAATTGTGATTTGAATCAGACAAGGTTCATCTGTTTATGTTTGTAATTTCTGTTTCTGTTTGCAAGTTCAGGGGGCTGATCTTTTCCCCTTAAACTAAGTGAATGACATATGTATGCTTGATTAAACTGAGATTGTTAACCCCTTAAAGTTGCTTTCCTTAGAAAAGCAGATAAAAGAACCTGTGTTAGCAGCCCTTCTGTGTGTTGGTTATTCTTGGTCTTACACAGTCACAGTAGTTGCTAGCAGATTGTTGCTACAGTAACACAGATGGTTCTGGGAATATAAAGACAAAAACAAAGCAGTCTCTGTAGTTAAGATGCTTATCTTCTACTAGTATTGGTGTATTACTGATACATCAATAAGCATGATACGAGCTAATTTGAGAAGAAAGAAAGCCAAAGTGTCATTACTTGCCCTTATGGGAATGGATCAGAACAGACTTCATAGAGAAGGAAGCCCCAGAGCTAAATCTTAAAGGAAAAAAGGTTAAAAAAAGAAGAAATGCTTTTAGTAGGTAGAAATGAAGGGGAAATGCATCCCAGGAAATGGGAAGGATGGAGCCTGAAAGTACTATGTGAAATTTTTACTATGAAAGATTTTGTTAAATATAGTTCAACTCAAATAGTGATGTGTTGTTCATTTTTTCTCATAAAACTTTTTCTTCTTCCCCCAAAAGGCTAGGAATGATGGTAAAAACGAATAAAGCTAATAGTCCAATTGAAGGGCAAGCTTAAGTTTTATATAATCTAGATGAATGAGAAAACTTGTTTGTCTATTTGGAACATCCTAACACCTATGTATTTATGCAAATGTATGCAAGCATACATGTGTGTTTACATGTGTGTTCTCTTAAATAACTTCTACTTTAAGTTTGTTTTATTGGTGGGTAAATCCTTTTGTCTTTGGAAATCTTGAAGAATGCATAATTGTACTTGAAGGATTGTGCTTGCATGATTATAAATATTAATAGGAAAGATTTCTTTTCCTCCTGTCATCTCCCCTTTTCCCAATATGTTCTAATAATAATGAAATAACTTACATTAAAAAAAGAAACCATATTACAAAAGATTGAGAATTGAGGGGAGATGTGAGGAAACAGAGACAATAAATCCAGACAGTTTATTTCTAGTGATGTTGCTGGGAAAGGAAGAAGAGATATAGGACAATAGTAAAGTAGTTTTGAGGGAAGTTTTTGCTTCTCTTTTTAAGGGCTAGGAGAGACTTAAACATGTTTGTAGACAGAAAGGAAAAAAAAAACCTATAGTTAAGGAGGGAGTAATGATCAGAAAGGAGAAAGGAGATGATCAAAGTGACAATCTCCCTGAGGAGGTAGAAGAAATGAGAACAAGGATACAAGTAGGAGAGCTCACATTGAAAAGCTAGTAAGAGTGTATGTATGGGTAGAGAGTTTAGAAACTATAATCAAGATGAATTTAAACCAAAAAGAAAAGAGGAAAAGAAAAAAAAAACCTACTGAAATATATCTGCCAAGCTGAAACCACAGAAAATAGTATATAGAACAAAGGAAAAAGTCTAAAGATCATCAAAAATTCACTGTCAGCAAGATTCAGGTAGTTAAAAATAAAAACCATTGCCTCATATGTCCATAGACAAATGTGCAAATGAGTAATAAACAAGTTGAATTATAGATCCTGCTGCAAAGAAACAAATTTTATCTTATGTAAGACACTCCATCTCCTGACTGAGCATTTTTCACAAGCTGTCCCCGATCACTCAGATTGAGTGGAGTAAGACTGAGGACAGGAATATGCCTATGGAAGATTATACTTTTTTCAGAAGTAATGAAATAAATAAAGAAAAGGTAGAAGGTCATGCTATACTAAGAAGAAGTACTATTATGAGGAAATCTGGACCGTGGAGTAGAGAAACATAGTGGAAACCACTTGAGTGAGTTTCAGTAGATGGAGAAACAAAACCAATATTATACTGTATGCAAACTACAGACCATTTGGACAGAAGAAAGTTGATAAGAAGTTCTATTAGATTGCAAACTTGTCACTGAAACATGATCAAGTAGACATTCAGGACTTCAAATATCCACACTTCCACAAATATCCACAAATATGCACACTTCATGATGTAAGTCAAAAAGATGTCAATGTGGAAGAAAGGAGGGAAATGCCCTCAAGAATCTTCCATTGATTTGCATTGAGTTGACTGATGTAGACTTTTAAAAAGAATTAAATAGAAGATTCAGGTAATAATAGGTAACAGAGGATGAATACAACAGTGTCATGGTCCTATGAAAATACTGACAAGAAGAGTTCCAGGGGTGAAGCCAAGATGGCGGCTGGAAAGCAGGGACTTGCATGAGCTCCCCACCACGTCCCTCCAAAAACCTATAAAAAAATGGCTCTGAACAAATTGTAGAACTGCAGAACCCACTAAATAGCAGAGGGAAGAAGGGATCCAGCCCAGGATAGCCTGGATGGTCGCTGGATGAAGTCTATCACACATGGAGTGGAGGGGAGTGGAGCTCAGCATGGGAGCTAGCAGGACCAACCAGACCAGGAGCCAGGCAGAACAGGCCCTAGCACCCTGAATCAGTGAGCTGTGGCAGTAACCAGACTTATCAACCCACAAACACCAAAGACAACAGAGAAGGTTAGTGGGAAAAGCTGCGGGAGACAGAGTTCGAGGTTCGGCCACCGCCCCAGGGGCAGTGGGGGAGGTGCAGCTACAGAACTACAGCTGCAGTTACTTCCGGCCCCAGGCTCATGTGGTGGGAGGAATTAAGTGGCGGATCAGAGCAGGAGTGCAGAGCCTGCTTAAGATCTGAGTTAGGTCCAGGTTGGTGGTTCTTGGGGGAGGAAGAGTACTGGGGTGGCAGAGCTGGCTATATAGAAATAGCTCTGAAATCAATGGCTCATCCCCTCAAGCTTAAAACAAAGTGCTCCTTGCTCTACAAGCAGTCATACCCCGATGAAAAACTCAAGGGTCAAGTAAGTTGGCTGGGAACATGGCCAGGCAGCGAAAACACACCCAGATTCAGTCTCAGACTTTGGAATCTCTCTTTGGTGACAAAGAAGACCAAAACATACAGCCAGAAGAAGTCAACAAAGTGAAAGAGCCTACACCAAAAGCCTCCAAGAAAAACATGAACTGGTCTCAGGCCATGGAAGAGCTCAAAAAGGATTTGGAAAAGCAAGTTAGAGAAGTAGAGGAAAAATTGGGAGGAGAAGTGCGAATGATGCGAGAAAACTATGAAAAACAAGTCAATGACTTGCTAAAGGAGACCCAAAAAAAATACTGAAGAAAACAACACCTTAAAAAATAGACTAGCTAAAATGGCAAAAGAGCTCCAAAAAGGCAATGAGGAGAAGAATGCCTTGAAAGGCAGGATTAGTCAAATGGAAAAGGAGGTCCAAGAGACCACTGAAGAAAATACTACCTTAAAAATGAGATTGGAGCAAGTGGAAGCTAGTGCCTTGATGAGAAATCAAGATATTATAAAACAGAACCAAAGGAATGAAGAAATGGAAGACATTGTGAAATATCTCATTGGAAAAACCACTGAGCTGGAAAATAGATCCAGGAGAGATAATTTAAAAATTATTGGACTACCTGAAAGCCATGATCAAAAAAAGAGCCTAGATATCATCTTTCAAGAAATTGTCAAGGAGAATTGCCCTGATATTCTAGAGCCAGAGGGTAAAATAGAAATTGAAAGAATCCACAGATCGCCTCCTCAAATAGATCACAAAAAGAAAACTCCTAGGAACGTTGTCGCCAAATTCCAGAGCTTCTAGGTCAAGGAGAAAATACTGCAAGCAGCCAGAAAGAAACAATTTGAATATTGTGGAAAAATAATCAGGATAACACAGGATCTGGCAGCTTCCACATTAAGGGACTGAAGTGCTTGGAATACGATATTCTGGAGGTCAATGGAGCTAGGATTAAAACCAAGAATCACCTACCCAGCAAAACTGAGTATCATGCTTCAAGGCAAAATATGGATTTTCAATAAAATAGAGGACTTTCAAGCTTTCTCAGTGAAAAGACCAGAGCTGAGTAGAAAATTTGACTTTCAAACACAACAATCAAGAGAAGCATGAAAACGTAGACAAGAAAGAGAAATCATAAGGGACTTGCTAGAGTTGAATGGTTTTGTGTACATTCCTACATAGAAAGATGATGTGTATGATTCATGAGACCTCAATATCATAGTAGCTGAAAGGAATATACATATATACATGTGTGTATACATATATATATATACACATATGTGTGTGTCTATGTATGTATATATGTAGATATATACATATATATATATACACACACACACACACACACACAAAGGGCACAGGATGAGTTGAATATGAAGGGATGATATCTAAAAAAATAAAATCAATTTAAGGGGTAAGAGAGGAATATATTGAGAGAGGGAGAAAGGGAGAGATAGAATGGGGTAAATTATCTTGCATAAAAGTGGCAAGAAGGGAAGTGAAGAGGGGGCAGGTGAGGGGGAATGAGTAAATCTTGCTCTCATTGGATTTGACCTGGGGAGGGAATACCATACACACTCAATTGGGTATCTTACCCCACAAGAAGGAGGAAGAAGATAAAAAAGGGGGGATGATAGAAAGGAGGGCAGATGGGGGGGAGGAGGTAATCAAAAACACTCTCGAAAGGGACAGGGTCAAGGGAGAAAATTCAATAAAGGGAGATAGGTTAGGAAGGAGCAAAACATAGTAAGTCTTTCACAACATGAGTATTGTGGAAGGGTTTTACATAAAGATACGCATGTGGCCTATGTTGAATTGCTTGCCTTCTTAGGGAGGGTGGGTGGGGAGGGAAGAGAGGAGAGAATTTGGAACTCAAAGTTTTAAAAACAGATGTTCAAAAACAACAACAACAAAAATGTTTTTGCATGCAACTAGGAAATAAGATATACAGCAATGGGGCATAGAAATTTATCTTGCCCTACAAGAGAAGAAGGGAAAGGGGGATGGGAGGGGAGTAGGGTGACAGATGGGAGGGCTGACTGGGGAACGGGGCAACCAGAATATATACCATCTTGGAGTGGGGGGAGGGTAGAAATGGGGAAAAAAATTGCAATTCAAACTTTTGTGAAAATCAATGTGGAAAACTAAATATATTAAATATATTAAAAAAAATAGTGACAAGAATGGTAAAGTTCAAAATGAGCTGAAACATGTAGTGTATACTAAGAGCAATGAAAAGGACTTTTAAAAGTTATGACTGCTGATCAGAGCCTTCCTCTTAGCTATCCTTGGCAAGAAAATGACATCTTGTTGCTCTATTGTAAGGGACTGTCCCCTAAAATTAGCCCTTCTCATGTTGAATAGTTTGTTGCTGTAAGTTTGGCCAGAGGTCCAAGTCAGTTGCTCTGATTTTTAGAGTTCTGAGATAGTTATTGCTAATTTTTAATGCAACGGGTTATCATTGCACTGGACAGGTGTGGGCATAAGAATTATGTTATGATTGGGGAAAAATGTAATTTATCTTATTAAGAAAAGTGAGAAATTTGTTACTAAATATGAAGGTAGTTGAAAGTGGAATGAGAATTTGAATCCAGAAAGACAAAAATGGAGGGGAGGTGGAAGGGAGGGAGAGAGAGAGAGAGAGAAAAGAGAGAGAGAGAGAGAGAGAGAGAGAGAGAGAGAGAGAGAGAGAGAGAGAGAGAGAGAAAAAGAGAGAGAGAGAGAAGAGAGAGAGAGAGAGAATGAAAATGATATACGGACAGAGACAAAGGCAGAGAAAGGTGAAAGGATAAGTTTCAGGCCTACATCAGCTACATTTCAAGCTAAAATTGATGGATTCTACAGTTTCTATTAAAGAATAAATATAGCTGAGCCTAGGAATTGTTTGGAAGCAGAGAACACAAAAAATCCTCTACCAGATTGACTAGTTTGATTGAGATGGGTGTCAGACAAGCATAGTGCAGATCAGATCAGCTAAGTAGTGGAAGCTTCTGTTCATCAAGGAACTTTCATTGACAGTTCCTGAGATTGAAAGAATACACAAAGTTTATAGTTTCAGAGTTGCGAGTTACCTCAAACAAATGGATTTTCCTGACTCATTATCCTCTGCTAGGTTTCCATCAGTGTTACCCTGCTGTTCCACAAAGATACTGAGTACACTGGTGAAAGAAATGATATTAAGGTTTATGTGTGGTTTCTGATGTATGTATTATTTCTGTATTTGTTTTAATATATGAATACTGGTGATTTATTATTTCTTTTGATTTGTTAAGTTTAAGATTGTATTTAAGATCTAAAGTATTTTTGTAAATGACTTGTTTTGTGTAATGGAAAAAAAAACATTTGTGAGGGTTTAAAAGCTGAAAAGGTGAATAGAGGGAGGGCATTCCCTCACAAGGTTACCCCTTTTTCCTTGAGGCAACCGCTTGGTAGTACCTCTCTATAAACCTTGAACTGAAATTATGAGAGGATGTGAGTGAGTGAATGAAGCAGCCAAGAGAGAAAGTTGGTGCATTCATGCCCTAAATGAGATATATGAAGTGCTACAGTGTGAGTAGCCATGTTATACACCATGGTGTATATATCTGATACACCTCTTATACCCATACACTAGCTCCTTGGAATGGGGAACATAATAGCTCTGCCTTTCAACTTGGCTCTTATCCAAACAATAAGTCTTGGAGAAAAAGAGCAAGAATAATATATGCAGCTGAATTGTGGGAGTAGCTTTCTATTGTTAATAGGGTAGATCCTCACTGAATCATAATTTCATAACCTTCTGAAAATTGGTTGTTAGAAGCCACCCACAGAGACTCCAGAGAGGTGCAAAGTAATTATGTTATCTCCTCCCCAAACCTTCCCATTTTCCTGACTTTCTTATTATTGTTGAGGATGCCACATTCTCCCAGATACTACACTTCTGCCCTATGTGTTATCCTCATCTCCTCACTCTCTCTTACCTCCTCCCCCATTTAGTCAATTGTAAAGTCTTGTCATTTCTCAGTTCATAACATTCCTCATATGTGTCTCCTCTTCTCCGATGTAGCCACCACCTCACCACCTCATGCCTGGATTGTTGCAATATATATTGCTTGTTAGTTGACCTACCTGCCTCAATGCTCTCCACACTCAGCTGTCAAACTCAAGAGCAGGTCTAAACATATCAGCTCCCTATTCAAATTAAATAATATTTGCGAAGTACTTAGCACAATGCCTGGGATATACTAGGCACTTATACAAGTGCTCATTTCCCCCATTCAGTAACTTCTAGTGACAACCTGTTACTCCCAGGATCAAATATAAAATCCTCTTTTTGGCTTTTGAAGCCCTTAATAACCTGTTCCTTTCCTACTCTTCCACATGTACTATATTATGCAATCCAAAAACATTCACTTCCTTCCTGTTCCTAGGACATGATATTCCATCTCCTGACTGAGCATTTTCAATTGCTGTCCTCCAGACCTGGGATTTTTTCCCTCTTCCCCTCTACCTCCTAACTTCCCCAGCTTCCTTGAAATCTTGGCAGAAATCAGACCTTCTTCAAGAAGACTTTCCTAGTTAGCCTTAATTATAGTGCCTTGCCTGTGAGATCACCCCAATTTTATCCTGTACTTATCTTGCTTGTACATAGTCATTTGAATGTTGTCTCCTTCATTAGACTCAAAGTTTCTTGTGATCAGTGGCTATTTTTGCCTTTCTTTTTATCCCTAGTGCTTAGCATAGTGCTTGGCACGTAGCAGGTACTTAATAAATGCTAGTTAATTTGACTTGATATGGAATCTGACTATGCTAGAAGTTGTGGGTAGGGCTTACTGATGCAGGTGCTTTCTCAGTATACTCTCTTTTTCTTTTTGATCCCTTAATAGTGAATAGAGAATCCATTGACATTACTATTCTTCTGGACAGAGAAGAACCCAAATCCAGTTTCTTTCTGTTGCTCTTAGTTCAGAGCTGGGAAACCTTAGTGTCTTTGTGTTAAGGTAGGACCAATGGATATATTAAAAAAAATTCATGGATACCAGCTTAAGAATCACTGTTTCAGAGGCAACAATGATCCCAGGATTCATTCATGTACTGAATGGAGGTTGGACTAGATGAACTCTAAGATTCCTTCCAACTATAAGATTCTATCATTCAAAAGAGAGACTAGATACACCTGAACCAGCTGCAAATAGGAGGCTCATTTAGTTGTGATATTGAGTGTCTTCGTAGGCACAGATAGTAGTTTCATTCTGCTGAAGGTGACTTAAAATGAAAATAGAGAAGACTGGATCAGAGAAGAATATCACTATATGATTTTAAGTTCCCTCTATAATACAACCAAAGAAGAAATTCAAAGAAGAATAGAAGTAAATGATGTCCTCTGGTTGCTGTATGATGGAAAGAGAAGATGGATTGATTTCTTTCAAGACTAAATTTAAGAGTCACTTCTTAAATGATATTTTCCTTACTCCCCCTACCCCCACCTCCAGCTGCTAGTGCCCTTCCTTCCAAAATCTCCTATTATTAGTTTTCTATGTGTTCTGCTTATACTTATGCATGTGTAAACTGTCTTCCCAATTAGAATATAAGAATATAAGTTCTTTGTGGGCAGGGACTTTTCAATTTTCATCTTTGCTTCTGCAGTGTTAAGTACAATGGCTATCTTAATAAATGCTTGTTGATTGATTGACAAGGGCTAGGGGATAAAGGTGGATGGCAAGAATACTCCATTTGTGCTCTACTGATATTAGGAAGAAAATGAACAAGGTTCCCAACTCTTTGTTGGTACTTCTCTTGTGAATCTATGGCAAAACATAAATATGAGTCATACATAGGTGAATATGGACAGTTTGTTATTTACATTGTTGGAGTGAACATCTATAAAGATGAGATAACTGATCCTTTGCAGCATTTAAGTAACTTCTTCCCAGCTGTTCTTTTTACACGTAGATCAATTTTTCAAATCTTATCTTCTTTTTCTAAGACATACAGATTTCAGCCAGAAACATCTCAATATCCTACCCCCTTGAATCAAAAATTCTAGTGCTAGTATTCTCAGCATAAAAGGTTTGATTTCACCCATCCGGTTAATTTCCCATCCCATAAATGTTGTGTCATATACAATATCATGCTCCAATAATGGCATATCACAGATAAATAGCTTTGCCGTTAGCAAAATGATTTCTTCATAAAAAGAAATGCCAGACTTATTTGAGTCACAGGATCCAGATTCAATCTTGCCTTTGTTCTTACAACTGATGTGACCTTGAGCAAATTACTGAACCCCATTTTTCCTCATTTTTAAAATAAAGGGATGGGATCAGATGACAATAAAAATGCTTGCCCAGCTCTAAATTTAGAATTCTTTGATCTTTTAAACAAATGACTCTATTTGAATTAAACACTAATTGTGTGACCCTGACCAAGTCACTTTACCCTGGTTGCCTTAGTTTCCTCATCTGTAAAATGAGCTGCAGAAGGAAATGATGATCCACTCCAGTATCTTTGCCAAAAACAAAAACCCAGATAAGGTCACCAAGAATCATACATGACTGAAAAATGAATGAATAACAAAAGCTCCCGCCTTGACCAAGATACATAGAATATTTAGAGGTCTAAGATATACCACATGGTGCCTTGATTTTTTTTCTTCAGTCGAGCTGTGATTCCATTGGCACAGGGAATTTCCACTGAGGAAATTCCTACCAATTGCAGATCAATAAGTACTCCATAGCTTATAGTCTTAAATAGTTGTCTGGGGCAATTAAAAATTAAGTGATTTGCCGTTGATTATACAGCTAGAATGTGTCAAAGGCATGACTTGAAACCAGATTTACCTTATTCTGAGTTTGGTTCTCTATATATTAGGCCACATTGCCTTTTTGGGGAGTGCTTTTGCTTGAAGTAAAAGGTCAACGAAAATAAACAAAAACAAAACCAATAAAATGTATGCTTTTAGCTAAGTCTTTTCAGTAAGTTCACATATTAGTTTCCAGCATTTATGGATTCCAGGATTAAGTATTTGCCTTAAACAAGAAAATTTCAAATCAAATACCTCTTGGCTAATACCAGTTTATAATACCTCCCTAGAGTTGTTTGCAGTCAGATTCTGTGATGTCCTTTGTGATCACTCATTTACATTAAATCCCCATAATACCTCTTGGCCTTGAGTAGGCTTCCTAAGACCAACTATGTTCAACTTGTAAACCATAGATCTTCTCTGATAGCCCCCTTGGGATTATTGCTATATTCCTCTTTTCCAGGTGGTTCTATTTTAGCCAAATCTCCCTGTGGTGGGAGATGCAGGTTTTCCAAATTCTTTCCTATTCAATGTCCCAGAATTTAATAGTCAACCTTTAGCTAATATTTATTTGGTTGACCAAACTAGGATTAAATAAAATATCATAACAACCTGAATTATAGGTTGATTAAATGTAGTAGGAATAAATGAAAAGTCCTACATGGGAACAATTAAACAACTGCACAAGTACAGAATAAAGAGGTGAAATTCCTGTCAAACATATTTATCTGGAGGTTCCAATGGTCTGCGAGCTCAATGGCAGTCATCAAGGTAATGCCACAAGCAAAAATTAGTAACATTATTTCCAGCTACATTAATAGATCTATTATATCCAGAATAAGGTCAGTGGAAATTCCATTGTCCTCTGCCCTGCTCTGCAACATTGTCTTCCATTTTGGATACTAAACTGAGCTGTTGGAATACCACCAAAAAAGGGTGACAGGATGGTGAATTGATTAGAGATCATGCTATGTGAGGGCTGATTAAAGAAATTGAGGGTGTTTAGCCAAAAGCAGAGATAACTTACGGACATGAAAGCTGTCTTCCAGTATTTGAAGAGTTTTTTATATGAGTGGGATAATATTTGTTTTGCTTGGCTGCAAAAGGAACAATATTAGAAGTTACAGAGGGACAGTTTTAAGCTTAATAGAAATATTGTAAAATTGAACTGTCCAAAGGTGAAATGGGTTACTTTGTAAAATAGTGGACTCCCCATCTCTGGAGGTTTTCAAGCTGAGGCTGGGTTACTGCTTGGGAAAGGTAAAGAGAATAAGCATTTATATAGTATTTCCTATGCCCAGGTATTGTGCTAAAAACTTTTTACAAATATTATCTCATTTGTAGTAAAGGGAGTAGCAAATGAGCCAGTAGACAAAAAAGTGAAAGAGTAGAGATGAAAGAGGAGGCAATCTGTTGGAAGAGATAGGATGGAATGGGATCACTTGAACAAATAGAGAATTAACCTTGGTTAGCTGTAAAGCCGCTTCATCAAGAGAGACAGGAGTGAAAGAAGAGAGAGTGAAAGAAGGCACCTGAGTGACAGTAGATGAGGAAGAGGGGAGAAGAGGAGGTTCATGGGGAATGGCCTCAAGCATTTTGGCAAAATATGAGATGTGGGGGGGGAGCCGTGGGAAACTTGAGAAGGGATGAATAGGTTTGAAAGAGCTGATGTGGAGAGTAGGATAGTGAATTGACAAGGGAGATGTAGTAGGATTTGAACTCAGATCTTTCTGACTCAAGACCTAATGTTCAATGCCCTGTGCCACTTAGTTGGCATTTTGTTATCAATGTAGAGGGGATTCATGTTTTGCATGATGAGTTGAACTCAATGATCTCTGAGTGTCTGTGAGTTTGTGAGAGCTAGGCCAAATATTTCTTCTTTGTGAAGTTTTTAATTCTTGTCTCTAGAGTCAATATCACTCCAATATTTCCTGGGCTAAACTGTTTTCTACCTGTGAATCATAGAGCTTCCCTTTCAGCCTCCTTGGTATTAGTGCTACAGTCTGCTTTCCAAATTGATTTCATGTCAGCCTAATCTCCCTATGATAAGGGATAGCAGTTTTCCAAACTTTCTCTCTTTTAGTCATCCCTGAAATAAGATTAGAATCCCTGCCATGTTTCTTAGACTCTCAAAATGCAATAGATTCAAGTTGGCAGAGCTATGCTAATCCTTTTTTTTGGTGAGGCAATTGGGGTTAATTGACTTGCCCAGGGTCACATAGGTAGTAAATGTCAAGTGTCTGGGGTCAGATTTGAACTCAGGTCCTCCTGACTCCAGGGCTGGTGAGCTATCTGCTGTACCACCTAGCTACCACCTATGCTAATTCTTAATCCCTTTTTAAAATTACTTCCTATGTTGGTCTTCAGGTTGAAGACATCTAATTGAGAAAGACATAGCCCTACCTAGCCCCTTGATAAGTATTTTCCCCTGGCCACCAGGTCTTATTTCACTGACCATTTATTCCATTGTTTCTCTTGATTTTCAATGGCTTAAAGCCCTTGGTTATTTTGTATTTAGCCTAAATTCCCTGGATAGTCATGTAAAAAGGTTAGGATAGTCCCTGAGCAAGTGGGGTGGAGGTGGGCTAGAAAGGAGGGAGGGGGTGGCTTAAATAATTTTATAACAAAATATATTGAATTTGTTAAACATTTTAATAACTTAAGGTGAAATGATTTGCTTCACAGGCTAGTGGTGTTGGCCTTTGGATGAAGGAAACTGACAAATATGAAGAACTTATAGTAATTGGCTGATTGAGAATAAGCCAGGACACTTTGGCCTTTAAAAAGCAAGTTGGTCCCACTCCAACTGTCAGCTTTGAAGAAGGAGACAATTCTAAGGCCTTGAGGGCACAGTCCTCACCTTTTCTCTTGGAGAGTACAGCGTGTGTGTGTGTGTGTGTGTGTGTGTGTGTGTGTGTGTGTGTGTGTGTGTGTGTATGTTTGAGGGAAAGGGGGTGGTGCAGGCTAGATTTCACTTTCTTCTCTCCCACGTTTGGAAAGATGTCTTGCAGTAGAAAGATCTGGATATAGAAGATAATTTACATGCATACAGCCTGAAAGAGGAATTCTGGAAAATTGCTTCCTGAACTCCAGCCCTTTGAATTCTCTAGGCAGCATCACTGCAGAGCATAGCCATCTCACAGAGAAAGGAGATTTCTCAGTCAGCAAGACCTTTGAGAGTTGCCTTGTGGATAATTTCAAGTTGAAAACTTCATTAATTCAAGAGTTCTAGTTTATGTATGTCCTAAAGTGAGAGAATCTCTGGATTCCAAGAAGCAGGGTCATCACTTTGCTGACAAAGGTCCGTATAGTCAAAGCTATGGTTTTTCCAGGAGAGATGTATGGCTGTGAGAGTTGGACTGTAAGGAAAGCTAAACACTGCAGAATTGGTGATTTTGAATTGTGGTGATGGAGGAGACTTTTGAGAGTCCCTTGGATAGCAAGGAGATCAAATCAGTCAACACCTAAAACAATTAATTCAGGCTATTCACTAGAAGGCCAAATACTGAACCTGAAGCTTAAACACTTTAGTCACATAGTGAGAAGATGAGAGTCATTGGAAAAAACCGTGATGTTGGGAAAGATTGAAGGCAAAAGGAAAAGGGGATGGCAGAGGATGAGGTGATAGATAATGTCATAGAAACAACGAACATGAACTTAGACTTCAGAAGATAATGGAGGATAGAAGGGCCTAGCGTGATGCATGGGGTCATGAAGATTTGGACACAACTTAATGACTGAAGAGCAACAGCAACAATATTCCCTAGCTAGTTTTTACTATTAGGTCAAATTGTCCCCTTAACTTATTTTTATAGGTCGGTCCCTATGATCTTGATGCTATCATCCCTGGACCTTATCTCCTTCCTGTTAACTAGCTCCCAATGACCATGAACAGATATGATAACCTGTTCCTATTTCAAATATCTTGACCTTTATGAGACATTCCACTAAGCTCCTTTTTGTCGTCTCTAGGGAAGACTGGTTCTCAACTCATTAACAGAACAGAGATAACTAACATTCTCTGATCCCAGTGAAGGATCTTATAACATTTACAACTCAGTTTCATCAGCTTTCTACATTATCTTTGACCACTCATTTCTGAAGAACATGTCCAGGATAATGAATTTGAGAATGGACATAATATTGTATCAGTAATTAAGGTGGGACTTTCTTTTACTGTTTTGTCTTTTGGCACTTATTTAATCAAGCGCCTTTGATTAGATCAGGAGTCTTTGATGACCTCCTTGCCTCAAGGAAAAGCCTGGTTTGCATAGGTTAGAGTGGCACGTTGTGATGCCCTTTGACCCTGAACAAGATATATACATGCAGAGGTTGGCGTTTTCCCTTGGGGCTCTCAGTCACTGGAAGAGTGGCATGGGACTCCAGGTAGCCATTTTAAGAGCCCCTGCCTCATAAACCCAGATGTTGATGTTTTCCTGATAACTGTGAATTGTGATTTGGTCTGTTTATATTGTATACGTTTGTAATTTGTTTGTATTTGCTCTGAAGTTTAGGTTGCTGACTTTTCTTCCTGAACGAAATGAGTTTATATATATTTGTGTGTTGGATTAAAGTAAGATTGTTAACCCCTTAATGTTGCTTTCCTTAGTAAAGCAGATCAAAGTGGGGGGGTGGAGCCAAGATGGCGGCTGGTAAGAGGGGAATAGTGTGAGCTCCGTAGGGAGACCCTCCAAAAACTTATAAAAAATGGCTCTGAACCAATTCTAGAACGGCAGAACCCACAAAACAGCAGAGGGAAGCAGGGCTCCAGCCCAGGACAGCCTGGATGGTCTCTGGGTGAGGTCTATTCCACACGGAGCTGGGAGCTGGGAGCTGGGAACGGAGTGGAGCAGAGCCCAGCCTGAGCAGCGTGGACCATCCAGACCAGAAGCCGGGCGGAGGGGGCCCTAGCGCCCTGATTCAGTGAGCTGCGGCAGTTACGAGACTTCTCAACCCACAAACACCAAAGACTGTGGAGAAGGTTAGTGGGAAAAGCTGCGGGAGTGGAAGGAGTTTGAGGTTTGGCTTCCAGCCCCAGGGGCAGTGGAGGTGGGGCAGCTACAGCTGTTGTTACTTCCGGCTCCAGGCCCACCTGGTGGGAAGAATTAAGTGGCGGATCAGAGCAGGGGTGCACAGCCTGCCGAAGAACTAAGCCCAGTTCGGGTTGGGGGTTCTTGGAGAAGGAGCAGTGCCGGTGTGGCAGAGCTGGAAGCTCCCCCCCAAACGTGGAACATAGAACTCTGTAATCTACAAGCAGTCATACCCCACTGAAAATCTCAAGGGTCAAGTTAGTTGGCTGGGAATATGGCCAGGCAGCGAAAACGCACCCAGATTCAGTCTCAGACTTTGCATTCTTTCTTTGCTGACAAAGAAGACCAAAACATACAGACAGAAGAGATTACTAAAGTCAAAGAGCCTAAAACAGAAACCTCCAAGAAAAACAGGAATTGGTCCCAGGCCATGGAAGAGCTCAAAAAGGAGTTGGAAAAGCAGGTTAGAGAAGTAGAGGAAAAATTGGGAAGAGAAATGAGAAGGATGCGAGAAAACCATGAAAAACAAGTCAATGACTTGCTAAAGGAGACCCAAAAAAATACTGAAAAATACACTGAAGAAAACAACACCTTAAAAAACAGACTAACTCAAATGGCAAAAGAGCTCCAAAAAGCCAATGAGGAGAAGAATGCCTTGAAAGGCAGAATTAGCCAAATGGAAAAGGAGGTCCAAAAGACCACTGAAGAAAATACTACCTTAAAAATTAGATTGGAGCAAGTGGAAGCTAGTGACTTGTTGAGAAATCAGGATATTATAAAACAGAACCAAAGGAATGAAAAAATGGAAGACAATGTGAAATATCTCCTTGGAAAAACCACTGACCTGGAAAATAGATCCAGGAGAGATAATTTAAAAATTATTGGACTACCTGAAAGTCAAGATCAAAAAAAGAGCCTAGATACCATCTTTCAAGAAATTATCAAGGAGAACTGCCCTGATATTCTACAGCCACAGGGCAAAAATAGAAATTGAAAGAATCCATCGATCACCTCCTCAAATAGATCCCAAAAAGAAATCTCCTAGGAATATTGTCGCCCAATTCCAGAGCTCCCAGACCAAGGAGAAAATACTGCAAGCAGCCAGAAAGAAACAATTTGAGTATTGTGGAAACCCAATCAGAATAATCCAAGATCTGGCAGCTTCTACATTAAGAGATCGAAGGGCTTGGAATGCTATATTCCGGAGGTCAATGGAGCTAGGCTTAAAACCTAGAATCACCTACCCAGCAAAACTGAGTATCATGTTCCAAGGCAAAATATGGATTTTCAATAAAATAGAGGACTTTCAAGTTTTCTCAGTGAAAAGACCAGAACTGAATAGAAAATCTGACTTTCAAACACAAGAATCAAGAGAAGAATGAAAAGGTAATCAAGTAACGGAAATTGCAAGGGACTTACTAAAGTTGAACTGTTTGTTTACATTCCTACATGAAAAGATGATGTGTATGATTCATGAGACCTCAGTATTAGGGTAGTTGAAGGGAATATGCATATATATATATATGTTTATGTATATATATAAGTGAATGTGTATGTATGTATGTATCTATGTGTATGCATGTGTATGTATGTGTATATATATATATGTGTTTATATATATATACATATATAGTATACATACATACATATATATATATATATATATATATATATGTAAAAGAGAGGGAGCAGACACAGGGTGAGTTGAAGATGAAGGGAAGATATCTAAAAGAAATAAAATGAAATTAAGGGATGAGAGAGCAACATACTGAGAGAGGGAGATAGGGAGAGATAGAATGGGGTGGATTATCTCGCATAAAGGTGGCAAGAGGAAGCAGTTCTGTGGGAGGAGGGGAGAGGGCAGGTGAGGGGGGAATGAGTGAACCTTGCTCTCATCAGATTTGGCCTGAGGAGGGAATACCATACATACTCAGTTGGGTATCTTACCCCACAGGAAAGAAGAGGGAGGAAGATAAAGAAAAAATGAAAGGGGGGGGATGATGGAGGGGAGGGCAGATGGGGCTGGAGGTAATCAAAACAAACACTTTGGAAAGGGGACAGGGTCAAGGGAGAAAATTCAATAAAGCGGGATGGGTTGGGAAGGAGCAAAATGTAGTTAGCCTTTCACAACATGAGTATTGTGGAAGGGTTATACATAATGATACATGCAGTGGCCTAGGTTGAAGTGCTCGACTTCTTAGGGAGGGTGGGTGGGAAGGGAAGAGGGGAGAGAATTTGGAACTCAAAGTTTTAAAAACAGATGTTCAAAAACAAAAAAAAAGTTTTTGCATGCAACTAAAAAATAAGATATACAGGCAATGGGGCAGTAGAAATTTATCTTGCCCTACAAGAAAGGAAGGGAAAAGGGGATGAGAGGGGAGGGGGGTGATAGAGGGGAGGGCTAACTGGGGAACAGGGCAACCAGAATATATGCCATCTTGGAGTGGGGGGGAGGGGAGAAATGGGGAGAAAATTTGTAATTCAAACTGTTGTGAAAATCAATGCTGAAAACCAAATATGCTAAATAAATAAATTTAAATTAAAAAAAAAAGCAGATCAAAGAACCTGTATCAGTGGTGGTTGTTTGTGTTTTACACAGCTACAGTAGCTGCTAGCAAGATTGTTGCTATAGATACAATTCCTGAAAACAATTTAAGCAAATAATTGTAGGCAAATCACTTGATCCCAAACATTCCCTCGGCTTAAGAATTCTTGTAGTAACTTCCTTTGCTCTCCTTGGAGATCTCAAACAGTAAGATGGGAGTCATTCTTTCACAGCTTACTGTGAAAAAGAGGTACCAATTGTCTCTGGTGAAAAGATCTCTGTACTAAAACATAGCTCTAGAGTTGGAAGAGCTGCTTTAGAAATAATCTAGTCTAACTTCTCCATCTTATGGAGACATACACACATAGATAGAGACAGAGACACAGAGAGAGAAAAAGAGACAGTGTCAGAGAGAGACAGAGAGACCTGATCAACTAAGGACATATGGGTATGCAGTAAACAGAATTTAGCCCATCTTCTGGCTCCAAGGATAGTGATCTTTCCGCTATACCTCACAGCCACTCCAGAAAAGCATATCTGAGTCAATTGCTAAACATGTGAACTTTGACAAGTCAGATATTTCTCTGTTCTCCATTTTTATCTGTAAAATGTGTGTGTGGGTAGGGGGAGATGGACTAAATTGCCTTCCAATTTTGATACTCTAAAATACAGCAGAGTGGAATATGATTAAACTAAAATTCCAATCATGTTCCTATTCTTATTTGTTTAGTGGATGACAAGCAATTTTCTAAATGTATTTATGTCCCAAATAAGTATTTTATCATCATTTACAATAATAATCATCTTTGGTTAAAATGATAACATTTACAGAAGGGTTATGAACATCTACATCAATGAACCCCTTTAACTTCTAAAGCAAACTTGTATGTTTTGCTTCTTTAAAAGGCTTGTTGAAGTGTTATATTCAAGTTCAATATGTTTCAGAATGATAATTAAGTGGTGAGAACTTAGTCATCTCCTTTCTGTGAGGAAGAAACAAACTGTACAGAGATGTTTGTTGTCTCAAAATCTGCTCCAACTAAATTGAGGATTTGGAATGATGCAATCAATATGATCATGTATTCAATTAAGGAATACTCTAGAAGAAATGACCAAACCAAAAAGATAATCATCATCTTTTCAATTGATTTTGTGAGGACTACTCTGCCAAATATGAGGTGTTTTTTTAGAAATTTTTGTCTTGTTTTGTTTTTAGAATATCACTAAATACCAAATAAAGGTTAATAGCAAAGAGCTTGGCAGGTGATAGAATGGATGAGATGATGCTCCAGTTTACAACTATATTTAGAATTATTCATGCTAAAGTTCTGTTAAGGTTTATGTACAAAGAAGATTCTCACGGATCATTCTCTTGAGTCACATCTTGTTATCTTTCACTTGGTGCTATCAGATAGAGTATAAAAGCAGTATGAATAGCATTCTGTGAGTTATTACACACTGCAAACATGGGAAATACTTGTATTAGGAGGGCAGAGTTTATAATCTCAAAGAGGATCATATATATGTCTGAAAGGTTTGGAACTGCCGGATATAAGAAACTCTCAAAGTAGGAGGCAGAAGAATCAAAGCATATATTTAGGCTCCACAGTAACCAACCCATGAACCAGCATCCCCATTTTGACATATTGATCAAAAGCTTCCAGGCCCAATAAGTACACCTTACAAGAGTAACCAGGAGGCTACAGAGAAGCATGATGGTGTAAAACAAAATCATGCTTCCCCCTCTATGGTGAAAAGATTACCCACTGGCTTCAAGTCCTTGTTCAGCTTCCTCCCATAGGTCAGCTCTGCTACTGGCAGCTCCTGCTTCAGCTTCGGCTGTGGCTGTAGCTATAGCAGCCTCTGGCTCCAACGGAAGCTGTTTTTAACCATCTGGCTTCTGCAGGGGTGTAGGGTACGCTGGGAAAAGCACAGGTTCTTTCAATCTGCTTAAGCAAGGTGAAGGGGTTGACTGGGAAAGCACAGGTTCTTTCGATCAGCTTAAGCAAGGGAAGCAAGGTGAAGGGGCCGACAAGCTTACTCCAGTCCAACATACAAACAACATTCAGTTCAGGGGAAAAAGCCAAACTAGTCAAGGGCACTTGTTGACTAAGTGCTAAGGAGCCCATTTTTGGTTGGCAACACACTCCACCCCTTGTTCTAGGATACATAATCTAATCAGCCATGTATCCTAGAACATACATTGTGATCCAATTACAAATGAAACTAAAACATATCATTCATAATAAAGCAAAACATATCATTTGGTGACATTCCTAAACATTGGTTTACGATTCAAATGTGATCCACCCCTAGGTCCCAGCAAGATAATCTCTTCAATCAATCATCCCAAAAATAATTATTAATAATTAAAATGTCCACCCCTAGATCCTTGTATCCATTACATAGGATCAATAATATCATAACAATAAAACAACATAGCAAGGATAACACAAAATAAGTACATAGTACACTATCATCATTCCCACCCCTTCGAATGATTGGGGCTCAAAATCTTGGGGTAAGGGGTGAAGGTCTCATTTTCCATAGCTCCTTCTTGCTGAAATTGGATGTAGAGGTGTCCCTGCCCCAAAAAGTCCCATTCCAGAGGTCAGTTCTTTAACGAGCTGGCAGGAATTCCAAGAATGCTACCTGCTTAGGCAGTCACCGGAAAGTGCAGTGTGCTTAAGCCTAAAGGAAACAGAACTAGCAACAAGGTTAGCCAAAAAAAAGGACAAAAAGTGTAGGCAAGTATGGACTATTATCTTTCAAATAAAATCATCTCAAGTTTGGTTGAGATTTCAGTTATGCAAAGATCCAAAGAGCCAAAGAGCCAAACTCAGGTGGGAAATGTTTCTTTTCAAAAGGAACATAATGAGGAAGCCAAGAGGATCCCACCCTAGATAGAGACTAGGATTGTCCTCCCAGCCTTTCCCCAGATGTACAAGGAAACACAATGGGAAAATTAAACTAAGAGGATCCCATCCTAGATAGAAACTAGGATTGTCCTCCCAGCCTTTCCCCAGATGTACAAGTTTTCATCCGTTAATCACACAAGGTCACCTTCCCTCTGAGTGGCTTGTGGGCTTGCAGGAGCAGTTCTTATTTCCCTAGTTCTCCTGTTATCAAGTCCTTTATCTCTGTACATTCTGTATAATTCATTGGTTGGAATGCCATTTCAAAACCTACCCCCGCTCTCAATAGAGCAGTAAACATTTCTTTCCTTGTTACTCTATTTTGGCGCCAAGTTTGCTGGTTATTCACCCTTCTCTCTCGAGGAGATCTATCCCTTCCCCAGTCACCTAAGTCATGTAACTGTAAAATCTTATTTATCACTGTTGTAAGACGGCTCCCTACTTCCCCAAGTAATAAAATGTAAAATTAGTTGTTTATAAGCAGGGGGAGCTGTCCTAATTATTAAATTCCTATGAGGCAGTCCCATTGGATCATTGTAATATTTGTCTGCAGTTCCTATCATTATAGCAGTCTTCATTACCTCCTCCTTTAGTCTCATGATACAATCTCTAAGTGAATACCAGGGTCTGTGCTCAGTGGGCCACATACAATCAGTAGCATATCTCTTATTGCATTCCACAGCGGCTAATGCCAACAGAGTAGTCCTGCTATCACCATCTCCTTGCTGATGATGTTCCCTAAAAGCTTGTTGAACTAGAGGGTCATGGCTGATACCTATGAATCTCATACAGTCTGTCCTATCTACTGATATTCCACTGGCCCCTTGATCACTGAGTCTTACCATCCAAGATATTAATGGTTCTCCTATTCTTTGGCTGAATCTATTCAAAATATCTGTGACCTCTTGCGGTAAGAAATCTTCCTGAATTTCCCTTGTAACTGAATCTTCACCTCGGGTTTCTGTCTTCCTCCTTTGTATGGGTCGAGCCCTTGTCTAATCATTTAACCATCTCCCATTCTCTGTGTGAGGGACGTCCTGAACCCTAGTAGTATTTTGTGCCTCAGCCCCTAATGTTGTCTCATTTTCCCCCCACTTGCTTCCCCTGCCACCATGGCAAGGACGAAGCAGGCAGTCAGGCTCAGTCTGGGCTGGGTTGGAATGCACTCTGGGCTTATTTGGTCTCCTGTTGCTCCTAGCCACATTAATAGAAAAGTTCTCACTTGAGTCAGTTTGTTCTCCTGCTATCTGAGATTCCCCTTCTTGCCGTGGGGTAGGAGCGCCCCCATCTCTTTCACTTAATCTCAATCTTTCGTATACTAGCCAGTAGGCTAATAACACTATCCAGCTTTGCCTAGATAGTGATGCCCCTGACTGAATCCCAACTTCTTGTAAACACCTTTCTAAATCCCTAGGATCTCCTCTCTGTAGCCTTGGTTCCCAGTTTTCACAGGGTCCAGCTTTTTTAGCCAATTCTTTTGCTAGGGAGGAATAAAATGGATCCTCCCACCCTGGGATATTCATCTCTTCCTCTAAAGTTCTTCTGCTTCTAAATAGAGATCTTATACCTAGCGATCCCATCCTTGTTGCCAAATGTATTAGGAGGGCAGAGTTTATAATCTCAAAGAGGATCATATATATGTCTGAAAGGTTTGGAACCGCCGGATATAAGAAACTCTCAAAGTAGGAGGCAGAAGAATCAAAGCATATATTTAGGCTCCACAGTAACCAACCCATGAACCAGCATCCCCATTTTGACATATTGATCAAAAGCTTTCAGGCCCAATAAGTACACCCTACAAGAGTAACCAGGAGGCTACAGAGAAGCATGATGGTGTAAAACAAAATCATGCTTCCCCCTCTATGGTAAAAAGATTACCCACTGGCTTCAAGTCCTTGTTCAGCTTCCTCCCGTAGGTCAGCTCTGCTACTGGCAGCTCCTGCTTCAGCTTCGGCTGTGGCTGTAGCTATAGCAGCCTCTGGCTCCAACGGAAGCTGTTTTTAACCATCTGGCTTCTGCGGGGGTGTAGGGTACGCCGGGGAAAGCACAGGTTCTTTCAATCTGCTTAAGCAAGGTGAAGGGGTTGACTGGGAAAGCACAGGTTCTTTCCATCAGCTTAAGCAAGGTGAAGGGGTTGACTGGGAAAGCACAGGTTCTTTCCATCAGCTTAAGCAAGGGAAGCAAGGTGAAGGGGCCGACAAGCTTACTTCAGTCCAACATACAAATAACATTCAGTTCAGGGGAAAAAGCCAAACTAGTCAAGGGCACTTGTTGACTAAGTGCTAAGGAGCCCATTTTTGGTTGCCAACACAGTACTAGGGTTGGTAAAGTGTTTTCTTATCTTACTGATTTTGAGTTTCAGCTCCCACCTGTTGTTTTTTTTTTTTTAATTCTTCCCTGTCTGGAGAACATTCTCCCTGACAGAGAAAATGGATGCAGAATAGTAGTTGAATCATTCCATCTTTTTATTAGCATCCATTTTCATTGTACTAGCCACCTTGGACAGACGTCCTACCATTTTTAGTCAATATTTAATCCATCAACAATCATTTATTAAGTGCTTTCTCTAGATTCTGGGTATAGAAAGACAAGTGAAACAGTCCCTGACCTAAAGGACTTTACATTCTAATGGGAGAAATAACATGTGCATATTTAAGTATAAATGGAATGAATACGATGTTTGAGGAGGATCAAAAAAAGCTTTCTAAAGTACAAGGAGCAGGAGGTGAGTCTTGTAGGAAAGTAAACATTGTCCCCAAATTTAGATCACTATTGACTTGCAACTCTATGCCTATATTCTGTGCCAGAAAGTCATACCTTTGGAAAGGGATTTGAGAGTACAAGCAGGTGTATGCTGGAGTGCCAGCCTATGAAAGCTGATTGTTAAATTTTCGGTGCAAGCGTTTATACCACACAAATGGGCAATTGCTAGAAATCAGAGCTTGATTTTTGTTGGTGTTGTTAATTGCCGAAGAGTTAATAAAGCAGATTAAGTTTGAGTATGTGCATATACTTTATTTTTTCCCTAGAGAATCCAGTTAAACACTTATAAATATTGATCTAGTTGGAAGGAGACATAGATATGACAGAATCTAATCCATTATTTTAATGGATTAAAAAAAGTGAAGCCTAAAGAGAAATGACTTTTCCAGATGCCATAGCCATTCAGTGGTAGAGTAAGGAATCAAATCTATGTCCCTTCACTGTTAGTCTAGTTTTCTTTCTTTGCTAGATTATACTACTACCAGTTGCTAACCCTGAGGGTCTTCCCTTCCCAGTTTGATTTTTTTTTCTTTTTTTCTAATTAAAGGGACCATCCATTGACTCACTTGTTAAAGAGGCCTATTCATTGAATGGGCTTTACTTCACTTGAAGTGAGAACCTGAAAAGGCCTAAAAGGGCCAGGGTCTCCCATTGCATCCTGGGCCATCTCCAGGCATCCTGATGAATATCTGGCCACCAGACCCATATGGCTCTGGAGGAGAAAGTGTGGCTAGTGACTTTGCGCAGCCTGCCCTCACTCAAATCAAAGTCAACTGCAAGTCATGTCATCATTTCCCTGATGTCATGGTCCTCTTCGAAAACAAAGGACAAACACAACAACAACTACCATTAAGGGAGAGCACTGCCTCTGGGGCCTGAATTCTAATTCCACCTCTAACATTTATTAACTATGTGACTTTCAACAAACCACTTAGTATCTCTCTACCTCAGTTTCTTATTTACAAAATGAGAGGCTTCTGAAGCACTTTCCGGCTCTAGATCTATGAACCTAAGATCTTATGACCTAACCTTAGATAACAAACTTTGAGTTAAGCAAATTAATCATTTATCTGCAGATGCTTACTCCAGGTAATTATGGTTCCTAGCTAAATCACAAAATCCATTTGAATGACCTAACTATTAAAAGTCATAAGAGATTACATCAACGGTTGTGTAACTGATGAAACTATTAAATCAACAACTCAGTTGATATATTCCAAAGAAAAGGATGAATACATTTAAATGTAAGAAAATAGAATGAAACAAACAAATCACTTTACATATGCCATAAAATATAAGATATTGAACTACTTTAAGTCCCTATAAATGAGAATTGAATTTGGAGCAGTGACTGGTGAAGAACTGTAGATCTCATTAAAAATACCTATCCTGCTGGCCTCCAGAAATATTTTTTAGTTACGATCTAACATTGATCCTATTGTAAAATGCATTTTAGCAAAAACACAGTGAGATGGAAGAAGAATCCAATAATGCATTTATGTTACTATTCTGCCATATAATGTAACCTTACTTTAAATACTTGACCCAAGCATTTAGACTTGGAGGTTTTGTTCAGAGATTCACGCTGATGTGACAGTTGATGAAGAATTGCAGTATTTTCATGTTCCTTGTTTTTTATAAGTGTAAATAAGCTCACAATTATTTCTTCAACCACTTAGTGAGACTGACATTTATTCTGACAAATAGGATTGTAATAACTCGCTGAATTGCACAGGGGTTAGGTGGTAGCATATACGTTTTTCTTATTATTATAAATGTTTCTTACGGTCACTAGTTTTTTCATAAAAAGGTTTGTTGATATTTACAAATTTCTATTGTTGGTTCTTAATTAAAAGGTGCTTACATTTGTTAGGACACTAGGACAAAACTCATAGTAAATTAACAAGAATTTGCCAAATGCCTACTATGTGCCAGGCATTGTACAATGGAGTTACAAATACAATATACAATGGAGATATAAATACAATAGTCCCTGGCCTTGGGGAGTTTACATTCTATGGGGAGGGGACAATATAGTCTCATCAAAGACTCTAATATTCTCCTTGTATTCTTATAAAAACTTCAGATATAAGTAGAAAGAAATTAAAGTGAATAATTTCATTGTTTTCAAAACTAAAGGAATAGGGTCTTTCCTACTTTGAAGCTCTATGATTTTGTGACTTGGTGCCCTCTAGTAGTTAAAACAGCTTGAAATTACTTTGTATATATTAGAAAAAGATACTTTTTTTAATCTGCACACAAGCTATAAGTCCAAGACTTGTCCCCCATTCTTCCACCCCACAATGTTTTTGTATCTAGCACCAAGCACACCACCTGGTTTATCATAGTAGGTGCTTAACACATGTTTATTGAATTGACTGTGAAAAACAAAAGTTAGTGGGGAGATATAGAAGTATCAGGAGCAAAGTTGTGCAAATGCTCTTGTCCATTTGGGAGACTATGGAAGGCACCTAAAATTGCTGGCAGAAAGGAAAAAAGACTGGTCACCATGCTAAAGAACTGGGCTCTTGTCCTGAATGTGAAACTTCCTCCCTGCCACAGTTTGATACCTAACCATCCTTCTGGTCCCAGCTCACTTATTTGTAACTTGGGAAAAGAAATGCAGTGCTACTTGAGCCTCAAAGCCATTACAAGAAAAACATTTTACAAACTTTGAAACTCTATGTAAATGTGAATGCTTATTATTAACATATTCAAAGTTACTAATGTAGGTACTCTGTTCCTTAACTTTTCTTGTTTGATGAATATAATTTTTTTAATTCCATATAGCAAAAGGTAGTTTTAAAGTATCTTTTCTTATAAGCTATCTTCCTTGCATATGTTAAGATCACATAATAATCAATCAATAAGAATTTATTAACTAGCTCTGATGTAACATTGTACAGGGTACTAGGGATATAAACACAAAAAATGAAACAATCCCTCCTCCACAAGGACCATTTTTGTTGTTGTGATTCAGTCATGTCCAACTCTTGGTGACCCCATTTGGAGTTTTCTTGGCAAAGATATGGGAGTGGCTGCCATTTCCTTCTCCAGCTCATTTTACAGATGAGAAAATTGAGGTAAACAGGGTTAAGTGATGCCCAGGGTCACATAGCTAGTAAGTGTCTGAGGCTGGATTTGAACTCAGGTCTTCCTGACTCCAGGCACAGCTCTCTTATCCATTATGTTTTATCAAGAAATACAATATGTATAAAGAGAAGTATATATAGAATATGTATATATACATATACATACACAAATAATATGATAAGCATAAAACAAATTAACAGTTGGAGAGGATAAATGGGTAAGCTTAATGGATAATAAGGTGATGCTTCAGCAGCTTTGGAAGAGATTGTTAGTTAGAAGTGATGGTTAGTACAAAAGTATGGTGAGAGGAGATGGAATACTGTGTAATAAACAGAGAGGACAGTTTGGCTGGATCCTCATCAGGAATGGGATGAATGCATAATGAAATATGGAAAAAGGCTTTAAATACCAGACAGGGGAGTTTCGGTTTTATACTGCTGATAATAGGGAGTTGTTGCAGTTCAGTGATAATAGCTAGCATTCATAAAGCTCTTTAAGGATTGCCAAGTGCTTTATATTTTATTTAATTTGCTCCTCAAAACAGCCCTGTCAGATAGGTTCTCTTACTATCTCCATTTCATGAAAGAGGAAACCGAGGTCCAGAGAACTTATGTCACAACACTGGTCTTGGATTCAAGTCTTTCTGACTCCAGGTCTAGTGCTCTCTTCTCTATGCCACCTGGTGAAATGGCCAGATTTACTCTTTTTAAAAATTTTTTTAAATTTATTTTTAGTTTTAAAAATTCACTTCTATAGGATTTGGGTTCTAAATTTTCTCCCCTGTCCTGCTCTCCCCCTCCCCAAGACAACATGATATAGGCTATGCATATCCATTTATATTAAACATTAGATCTACTCTTAAGAAAAATTATTTTGAAAGCTGTTTCATTTGGATTAGTTGGCTGTGGGGAGACACTTCAGGCAAGGAAATCAACTAAGAGGCTATCATAATAGTTTAGGAGAGAGATAATAAAGGGCCTATGTAGGTAGAGAGAAGTTAGTTGTGTGGGTCTAGTTCTGAGAAACTGTGGAGGTAGAAGTGGCATGATTTGGCAATGTTTTGGTTGGTGGGTTGAGTGAGAATGAGAAGTCAAGAAAAATACTGTGGATGAGGTATGCTTAGACATGTTTGAAAGTGGCACAGGAGGAACCAGTAGATAAAGAGAGACTGAGGATTAGAGAAAGATGATGGAGAGGGCAATCTCCAGGAGCAGAGAAAAGATTGGATCAAAGGAACATGTAGAGGCATTGGCTTTTGCAAGGAGAAAGGCTTTTTTGTTATGAGAGACTGGAGGAATGGAGATAATGGAGAATGAGGACAAGAGATTTTGAAAAGATGAGGAGAGGAGAAGAGGGAGCTCCAGACTTTAGTCTTCAACTTATTCAGTAAAGTAACAGATTAGATCTTCTGCTGAGAAGTTGGCAGTGGGGAGATATGGGAGATTTGAGAAAAGAAGAGGAGGCATGGTATTCAACTCTCAACTGTGGCTTCGAGAATCTATAGCATGTGCAATGTCCACATCCAGGTAAACTGTCTTGGCAGATGGGCTAGCCTAAATTGAGAGTAACTGATGGGACTCAAACCTGTTGGTGAGTTGAGGGGAGAGGTTGTCTGTCCCAAGCATGTGAAGACTTCCCCTTGCAGAATGGGCAGATGAGGATAATTTGTTCCAAAGGCCATGAATGTGGCTGAAGTAGGTGCTGTGGCGTGCTTAGAGCTAGGTCAGACACTGAAGATGACACGATCATGTACTGTATCCTGGGTCATTGCCTCTATCGGCTTTTGTCTTACCACTGGCTAGAAGACAAAATGAGGCTGATAACTTTGTGCAACTCTGACTCACTTGAATCCAGTTCACCCTGAGTCAAGACATTACCGTTTTTGCAACTCTGACTCACTTAAATCCAGTTCACCCTGAGTCAAGACATTACCAGATGATGTCATTGGTCTTCAAAAATGAAGGACAAACAGTACCAGAACTTATTCTGCCATTCCCCAATTTTTAGGCATCCCTTTAATTTCCAATTCTTTACCACTATAAAAAGAGATGCTGTAAGTATTTTGTGTACAAATAAGTTCTTTTTCCTTTTCTTTGACGTCTTTTGGATACAGACCTCATAGTACTATCGCTGGTTCTAAGTTGTAAAGCTTGTAAAGCTCTATTGGCATAAGACGATTCTAGTCTTGAACAAAGGCACTGAAGTAGTAACCAGGATACTGTAAATGGGAACAGTAAATAGGCTAGTTCCTCAGGAACCCATACCAAGTGATAGGAAATGAGGTGAGTTAAGTCAAATTTCTAGTTGGTGTTGTTGGTGTCTTCTCTGCTGTAAATTCTCCTCCCATTTCCACCACACCTCTCACTGACTGGACTCCACTCATATCTAGACTAACTATGACTGTGGTTTAGATATTCCCCTTTCATGTCCCTTCCTTCCTCCCCATTTACTTCAGTGATTCTTTGCTGTTTGACATAACAAAAACCCATGTGCTCTAAATTCTCTGAACTTACACAGGATCTCATATATCCATATTTCAGGCCTGACAGACCAACCAATCAATCAATCAGTCAATGCATCGACAAGCATTTATCAAATTCCTCCCACAAGCCCACTGAACACTGAAATACTTCTTCATTTTCTGTAATGACAGCTCTAACAAAGGCCGGCAATGTAAAATAAAATCTATCAATGATATTACTCAGATCTTTATCTTTTTTTTTTTTTGCCTGAGAATAAAGAGTTTATGTTTCACTTACAATCCAGGATAGCAATCTGAACCCATTTAGAGCTTAGCATTCATTGCTAATGGTTTCCTTTTACAGAATTTTAGTTGTGAATTTATTAAAATATCCTTAACTTGTTCCCCCTTAGGGTGTGTAAGAATGAGCTTTTGCATTCCTGGAAGCAAATTGCAAATCAGCATTTTTAATGCTGCCTAAGATCCTTTGTGTTTTTTTTAATTACTAACATAGATCAAATTTATGTTAATTGTATGAAAAAATAACAGAAATAATCAGTAACATTTACACAACTTCGAGTAGTTAACCTAGTTCTGTGGCAGTGGAATTGTACAATAGTCAGCACCTTAAACTAGGTAGAAAAATCAAATAAGACAGTCTTTCTTATAATTTTTTTTAAAAAAAATTCATGATCTAGATCTAAATCAAAGATGTTCTTTTAAATATATTAAGGAATCTGGGGCTAGCAATTTCTTCTTTTTACATAAGTGTACCAGAAAGCAATTCTTAACAAAACAAGAAATGTCACTAACAGCATTAAAAAGGCACAAGAATTCCCTTTGGTAAAATTATATCAAAACAGACACTGAAGGAAAGAACTACCTAGGCTTTTTTTAGCCTACTTCCCATGGAATCAACATTTATTTAGTTCATATATAATCCTGTAATACATTGGCTTGTTTCCTTTTTTGCAAGTAAAAAGAATACCCATGAATAATACCCAGAAAGATACAAAACAAAACAAAAAAAAAAATCTCACAAGTGACTACAAGACTTCCTTAGAGGCAAAGTGGTGTCTTCTCTGTAAGCCATATAGTTTCTGACAGCAAGTTGGGCTTCCAAATAAGCTCACGATCTTATCAATGGGAAATGAGTGACAGGTCAAGGTTTTTCTTATCAACTGAAAAATAGTAATACTGCTTGAGGGACATAACAGGTGTGCTTCCTCATCTTCAGAGAAAGCCCATAATTAATTGACATTCCATCAGGTGCTCTAAGGCAATGTTAATTATACAGGGCCTACTTTGGCCCCCAGTGTCTTCTCTTTTCTGCCCTCACCACTGCTCTCCTTCTCAGCTGTCTCTCTTCACTGAGTGGGAGCTGTCAGCATATAAACTTGACTCTTTGACAGCCAATTAGTGGACTTTTTCCCCTGGAAATTTTTCCCTGGATCAAAACATGGAGACCAAATTCATTTTTTGCCCCCTGCCAAACCTATTTCTTATTCTGTATTTGCAGCCCATACCATTTGACATTTAGAGGCCACTGGACTGTAAGCTAATGACCAACCCACCAACTGGTGTGAGTAATAGATTTTCACATGCTAACTCAGTTTGTATTATGGACCTCAGGGACTGTAGAGTCTCAAGAAGATAATCTTAGCTTAGACTTGTCTAAACTAACAGCCATAGTATTTTGGATATAGAAGGGAACTGAGGGCTCATGGAGTCTAGGGTTCTCATTTTATGAATAAGCAAAACCAGGTTTGGAGAAGCTTAAATAAATTTGCCCCAGACAAGAAAACTGGTTAGTGGTTGGTCGAACCAAGTTTGAAATCCAAGTCTCTGGACTTCCAGAGTCCACAACATCGAACATCTCCAAAGTCTTAATTGTTTTTTGAATGTTACCAACAACATTAGCTAATAAATCCAGAATAGCTTTTTTCATGCTTGGATGGAGGCCGAATGAGCATGTTTTGACTTCTAAGGTTATTGACATTTCTTAAGTGATAGCCGCTCATTGTAACGTGTAAAGACTTACTTAGTAGACCTAATGAAAATTCAATCAATTCCGCAATTTGAGGATGCCGAGCTCAGTCTGAAGAAACACACGCACACACACACACGCACACACACACACACACGCACACACACAAAATGGAATTACTACATTAAAATCAGTTTAGCCATTGTAAAAGGCTGTGATGTGAAATGTATTTTTTGAGATTTTGAAATATATACCTGTATTAATTTTAATGATAACCTTTCAAAGAATTGATGCATAGCTGCCAAGTTGAAGTCTGATTAGAAAAAATGGGACATAATAAAAGTTATACTACAGTAGTTTTGACTGTTAAAGGGAAATAGATTCAGAATAAAAATGAGATGGACAAAACTATCTAGCTTGTACCAATATGCCCTGTTAATTAAAAAATTATGTGAGCCATCCACCTCCTGAAATAGCTTAGATAAGAATGCACAAGCTCCCTGAATCAATCTTTCAAAAGTCCCTATAATGTGAGACTGTAATGTTCTTTTTAATTGTGTGCTGACATTTATTTCCATCTAAAAGGAATTCTTATAAGAAGAGCTCAAAAAGTAACTGGTTAAACTCTTACTAGTTAGTTTCAGTTCTGGTTAGACCAGGCCCCTTATTCTTGTGATCCTTCTCTTAAACTCACAGAGGACTTTTTCTACCTCTATTGATAAGACACTAGGCAGCCTTATCAAAAACCCAAAAGAGAAGGACTGCAATCCAGTGGATGGAGGGAAGATGTCTAAAATATGTGGTCACCCTCTTTTCAATGACATGAAAGGCACAAATGATTACATTATTTGGGATTTCTTTTCTCTTTTTTTGGAGTGGGGACAGGATGCTGCTGCAAATTATTCTAAAGTAACCCCTGATCTGCATTTCATGATTTCACTCACTGTATACTTTGAAGTCATCTTATGTACCCCAAACACCAAATATAGTGACTATATCATGCTAATTTGATGATTGTTAGATAAAAATGAAAAAGAGGAAATATGATGAAACTTCTTCATTTAATTTGCATTTAAAGTTCTTACAAATGTAATTTAATTAACACTACATCTCACTTTGGTTCCCACTGATAAAGTGGATTTGAATTGTATACATTTTTAGGCATATCATTTAGTTTAGATCTATGTATAGTTAAGTGCACTTTTACCTCAAAAGGAAAAAGAAGACTTTCATAGCCTCATGCTATATATGTACTAAATTATGTCATTTTCTACTTTTGCAGCATATGGAGATGTGAAGTTTAAAATGTTAAAAAAGAGTGTTATTAAAACTTATTCCTTTGCACACTGATGGCTAGACTTGGCTATCATTAAACATGAAAATGCATGCAAACAGAGATCACTCAATAAGTCAGATGGTGGTGAAAACATTCTATTGTTTTTTTTTTAAAAAAAAGTCACCACTTATAAGTTTCTTAAGATTTGAGCTAATCCCAGCTGTTGAAATGAATGTTATATATCATAAATTAGGTTATAACAATTTTCTTTTGCTTTTAAAAGCAAATGAAAATGCTGGAGTATACTGCATCTCAAACTCATATTTTAATCATTACAAACTGGAAGGAAATGAGAATAATCAATTGAAGATATAGAATCTTAGATTTCCTGAGGGGCAGGCAGACACTTTGTATGAGTAATAAAGCAGACTAAAATGAGAATACTGACACCTGTAGCATTTTCTTCATCATTCCAATCATCACGTAATTGTATTTTTAAAGAATGGTATCTTGCTGATGATTTACCAGGAGTACAAAGTCAGTCAGACACAATCACTGTCCCCAAAATGGATAGCTAGACATAAACATGCACATAGCAAAATGACTGGACAAACTAGCTTGTATTAATGTAGACTAAACGAGATCAATAGGAAAGCTGAATTGCAAAGAAAATGTGGCCAGTGTGTGAGCCTGTGATCTCAACGTGTTTGGATGCTGGGCCAAATCTAATAAGAGGAATCTTAATGGAGATAAATGTAAAGTTATGACGACTTCACAAGGACAGGATCGGGGAAACAGAGACAGAGATAGCTGTTCAACTGAAACAGATTTGGGGGCTTTTATTGGTATCCAAGCTCAGAGGATAAATTTAGAGTTGGGAGTGGCCTTAGAGTCTAACACTCTTACTTTGCAGAGGAGGAAACTGTGGCCCAGAGAGGTTAAGTGATTTGTCCAGGATCACACAGCTAGTAATCTAAGCATCTGTTTGAGATAGGATTTAAACTAAGTCTTCCTGACTCTAAGCCTAGCATTCTAGCCACTGTGTCATCTAGCTGTCTCAAATTGGAGTCAACAACGTAGTATGGCAACAAAAAAGCTAATTCTGGGCTTCATTAAGAAAGACACGTTGTCTGTTAACAGTAAGATGAAAAATAACAAAGATCTCTGAAGATTTGTAAAGCAAGTTAACTTTGTTACTGACAGTGAAGTCACCACTTTGGTACCGTGTCAGTCCATTGGCTGGAGATCATGTTTCTCCAGTGTGCCACCTAAGGAACTAGAGATAGTAGTAAAGAAAGCCTAGACAGGAAAAACAGCTGGATTAGGCTGAGTATGAGTGGAGGAAGTTTGTGCTGGAAATTAGAGTCTGGGAAATTTTCAGGCGATCTCAAAGAATGGTGGATAGAGAAGGCTTAGGAAAAAAAGAAAACAAAAACAACCTGGACTTTATCACTACCAAAACCAAACAAAAGGCCAATGAGAAAATATTATGATCATGCATTGACCTATATTGACTTTTCCTATTTCTATTAAATTTTTATCAGAAGAGTTTTTTTATATCTGGAGGGCATCCTTGATGAAAGTATGAGGTGAGAATAACAAAACTTTTAAAAAGAACAGTCTGAAGCAGATTACACCTTAGAATCATACAACTGACTAAAAGGTTTACAAATACAAGATCCTATTGTGCTTACTGTTTGTTGATTGTATATTTAAAAATAACAATATTTAGTTCATTATAGCACAACAACACTTTAAGGACTCTTCAAAAAGATGTCTTCCTTTTTGACATTATGTCATTATATTGTTTTATATTACATTTATGTTTCCTTTGTGGGTAGCTTTATTAGATGGTTTTCTGATTATGTACATCAAGTGAGAGATAAAAGAGGAAGATGGAAGTTTCCAGAGATTTTTGACATTATAATGGATTTTTTCCAGATCAGATTATTTCCACATGGAAGAGAGAATCTCCTTGCATGGTGAAGTTCTCCAGATTTTCCTGTTTGTGAATGACAAGTTGATCATGCTAAGCCCTAAAACATTGCTAAACCTCCTCAGTGTGGTCCATAATTACTCCAGACAGTTTATCCTGACTAACCAATAGGAAAAGAAACCTTTGCAGATAGAGAATACCTATTACCCATAGTATGACATGCAGCTGCCAAAGGACAATGCACAAAGCAGAAACACTAATGTATATGTGTGTATATATGTATATATGCGTGATTCAAACATTGAAAACAGAATAGAAGAGCTGGTTGAATTGCTCAGTATTTCTAAAACACTGATACTGAAAGTAAACAGATTTTGCAAAACTATATCTATATCTATATCTATATCTATATCTATATCTATATCTATATAAACCTCTTGGAAGGGATGTGGAAAAGACAATTTTTGGTACAAATGTGAACCTCTCCTTTGGGATATTCCTGAGTTTCTCTTTGAAACTAAAACCCATGTTTTTATCACTAAAAATTACTCTGCTGCTTTGAAGCATGGAATATGAGTCTCCAAGCACTTGAGGTTATAGGTCCCCTAAAAGATAATAGAGAAGTGAATGATGAGGATGAATCACCAATGAAGACTCATATAGTAGACTAGATGCAAAGGATATTATGTTGGAGATGTATTACAGAATGCAAGTGGGTCAGTCATATAGTTAGAATGAGGAATATTTAACAAACTGTTGTTTTCTTGTTTGGTAACCATTTGATGTCAAGGGATCTAAAGGAAGGGCCCCATCTAATTGGGTTAATTGATTGTATAGAATTTATGGAAAGATATGAACACAATTTGCACAGAATGAGAAGGCACAGAAGAGTTACAATCTGTACACTGTTGAGGGGTATACTGTGAAGGATTAAAAAAAAGATGAATTAAATTACAAATCAATTAAACCATTCAAAGAAGGCCTAGGGCAGGAGTGGGGAACCTGTGGCCTCAAGGCCACATGTGGCCATCTAGGGCCTCAAGTGTGGCCCTTTGGATCCAAACTTCACAGAACAAATCCCCTTAATAACAGAATTTGTTCTGTAAAACTTGGACTGAATCAAAAGGCTGCACCCAAGGACCAAGAGAGCCACATGTGACCTCAAGGCTGCAGGTTCCCCATCTCTGGTCTAAGGAAATGATAATCCCACTGTTCTCTGTGCTGACGAAACTATGCTTGGAGGATCGTATTCAATGGTGGGTAGCAAATGACAAAAACCATGCTCTCAAACGATTTGTGTAAGAAACACGGCATGTGCTTCTTGGAGAATAGAAGATTTAGTGGGGAAATAATTGCTGTCCTAGATATTTTAGGGGTGATTATGTGGATAATAGAATCATAGAACTAAAGCTGAAAGAATCCTTACAGATAATGGAGCCTAGTCTCATTTCCAGCTAAGAAAACTGAGGCCCAAAAGGAAGTGACTTGCCTAGAGTTATACACTTTGTAAGTGTTTGAGGGGGAATTTGAACCCAGATCTTCCTTACTCCAGCCAGCACCTTATCCCAGGGTGTTGTGATGCTCTAATGAGATAATGCATCTAAAACACTTTGCAAACATTAAAAACACTATGCAAGTACCAGTTATTTATTATTATTATTATTATTACAATTTTTTGTCCTACATTCACCCTATCTCCAGTCTTGTGCTGACTTCATTTCCTGAGCCTTCTATATGTATTTGCTGAGCTCAAGAAATATTTATAAAGCAAAAAAGACTGTTCTGGTAAATGTTTAACAACCAGGCTATCTAGGGGGAAAAATGAATGAACACTTAAGTTTAATCTGCATTATTAATACTTTAGTAAGTCCAGACAATTAATAAAACAATAAATCCTTGATTTGAAGCATCAGTTGCTGGTGTCTAAGGTACAAATGCTCTCACTGAAAATTTAATAAGTGGCTCTTTGTTAGAGCTGGCTTCTGCACATTCAAAATCAGGTATTGTCTCAGTGTTGCTCATTGTTATCCCCACTTTCCAAGTGAAGGGACTGAAGTTCAGAAAAGTCATGACTTTCCCATGATCACCAAATCAATAAGTGTATGAGCCAGGATTTTAAATCCAGATTTCCTGACTACCAATACTTTCCATTATGTTGTGATGCCTCTCATAACTTTTCTCTCTTCAGATTTCATGGAACTCTTTGCTTGAACCACCAGAACTTATTTTGTAATGAATTATTTTATATGTAAATTATCTATCCTTACTACTCTGCAGGCTTCTTGAGTATGGGGGCCATGCCTTACTTTAGCTTTCCTTCTTTTCTCAGATCCTACCTCAGGGTTCTGAGCAAAGAAAAAAAAATCTCTGAAACCCTGCAGATATTTCTTGAAAGATTCTGTCAATTAGCTATTTAATAATTTACATCAATTTTAATAAAAAATTGATAACAGCATATGACAAATGGAAACTCAACCTGCTTGAAGACCAGATCAGAAAGTCACTCAATGCATCAGCAGATTAATATCCTCAAAAAAAGAAAGATATAATAATCTTATTCCAAAGAAAAGGAACAATGTTTTTATTGGCAAAACATTCCTGGTACTGTATATTAAGCATTTTTACTTAAGCAGAAGTCAGAGATCACAGCAAGGATTTAATTATTATCTATATTTTAAAAGCATTGATTGAATAACAGCATGGTGGAGGGTAACTTATTGAAAAGTTTATTTCTATCAGGTTACTTTGTCCAAATAGTAAAGCAAAAGACTTTTGCTAGCCTTATGAAACAAACCTCTCTATTGCCAGAAGAGTACTCTTATTTTATAGAGAAAAAGCAAACTGTCTCTTCATAGAGGTCACATCTGGGTAGCTAGTTAGAGTGGCATTAGGCCACAGGAACTTGGATTTGAATGAGAAGTCGAATGTGCCCTGAGGTGTAAATATGTTAATTTTGTTTTATTGGATTTTACTGTAGCTATTAATATATTTTGCTGGAGATTTATGTGATCAATTTATCTTACAGCCTGAACTAATTCTACTAATGTATTTTATCAAGCTTTGGAAACTTCAGTGTATCATTTTTCCCTCCTCATATTTTAGTTCTTTGGGAAAATTCTTTCCTTATATTTCTAGACACTTAAAGCACATCCATAATTCAGGATTGAACAAATCATAATGCAACAAAACTGACCAATGGTACTTTTTTTAAAATACATCCTTTTCTACCACACCTAACAAATAGTCATCTGGGCATGTTATTTCCATGAGACCGATATTGTAGGAGACTTTATTTTTAATGACAAATGACCCACCCTTTTTGTTTTGTGGCCCTCATTATTCTTTTGCTCTTTTCATGCTATTTGGCCATGACAAGCTCTCCTTTTTGATCAACATATTCAATTATCGGAAGTAAAAAACATTTTAATCATGCTGACTGTGAAATTAATTACTACTTGGAAAGAATGTCGGATGGAAAGGATCACAGGTTCTGCATTCTTTTTTTCACCTAGTTACACAAACACATAAGCAAGGAAAGGCAAATATATCAGGAATGGCACCTGTATCTGACTTTCCAAATAAATGCCACTTCTATGTTGTAAAGTGTATCTCATAGGAATAAGAGTAGATTGCTTCTCTTTGTGCACACAAACCAACCTCTGAAAGGAGGCGATCACTGGGACAATCTTAGCAAATTTCTTACTTAGGAAATGTGTGCTTTGTCAGGAAAGATCAGAATCTAGACAACAGACATCACTGCTGGGGTAGGTAAAGATGTACGTGTCAACTTCAGACATACTCGGGCATGGCTTATGATGGTATTCACCATAGAATCATTCAGCTGCTGCTTTGGATGTTAGGATTAAGGGTGCTTACCATTTGCTAGGCTTTGTGCTAAGTACTGTTAATATGAATGTATCTAGGTCCCTTTAATGAAAATTCTGCATTCCATTGGACTTGAACCAATTGCCATGTTTTACAAAATTATAATTTTGAAACTGGGAAATTAAATACATTATTGTTTCTCAGTATTCATTTTTCTCACTTAATTAGGACCTAGATGTAAAGAATATCTCCCCTCAGAAGAAGCCTACATTCTAATGAAGAAAGACAACACATAAAAGGGAAAAGAAAAATGGGCATGGGAGGGGGAGGTAACTACTTGGGAGAATGCTGGTAAAATCTGGAGAATCTGGAGCACAAGGGGGAGGGAATGAAACATTTTTCATGACTGAACAAATGATATAATAGAAAAGTATTGTGCCATAAGAAGTGACAAAAATAATGGCATTAGAGAAACCTGAGAACATTTGTACAAACTGATGCAGAATAAAATGATCAGAGCCAGGAGAACAATTTATAGAATAACAACATTGTAAAGAAAAACAACCTTGAATTACTTTAAAAGCTGTCGATGTAGTGACAAACCACGACTCTAGACAGTCAATGATGAAGCATCGTACCCACTTCTTGCCGGTGAGATAATGAACTAAGATCTAGAATGAGTCATACGTTTTCAGACATGGCTAGAGGGCAGATTTATTTTGCATGGCTGTGCTTATTCTGTATAAGAAAGGTTTTGAACATTGGGAGAATTGAGGGGAGCATGGAAAGTAATGATAGTGATATGCCAAACAGAAGAAATAAAAATACCTCGAATAAGGTATTTTTAAATACCTTAAATACCTTTAAAAATGCAAAGAAGGAAACAGAATGTAGTTCAAAGGGAGACACATGAAAAAGACAGCTTTGAGATTAATGTGTTAAGTTTATTATATACCCCAAATCTCAAGTTGCACATAAAAGAGAGAGTTTCATTTATAATCCTCTTTTTCTTCTCTTTATGTATGAAAATGTTCATTTTTTTTAGTATTCATTAAGAATTTGGTATTCATTCAGAATAACCAAAAATAAAAATTTAAACAACAAAGCGAAAGGGTTTGATTAGATGACTGTCATAGTCACATGTAGCTCAGAATCTATGATCTGTTGAATGCACAAGTATATCAATAGTTGCCATTAATAAAGATTTAGAACTTCCAAATTACTTTCCTCAAAAGTGGCATCATCTCCATTTTATCTATAATAAAGGGTAAATGGAAGCTCAGAGATGTTAAGAGACTTGTCCAAGATCCCCCAGCTAGTAAATGACAGAGCCAGTATTGGAGTCTAGGTCTTCTTATACCAAGTCTACATCACACTGACTCTTCCAGCAGCATTACAATGGCAATCGGAAAAGCACCCTATTAATTCTGTTGTTTCTGGTATCTACATGATAAATTGTACTGTAAGTATGTCAGTGGTAGGTTTAAAAAAAAGGGTGAGTTCAGTATGTTATTTTATGGGACTGAGAAGATGTGGTACCCAAGTGAAATTTGATTCCAAGCCTGAGAAAGTCTATGACTTTGGAATGAATAGAGTTCTACATACTTGTGAGATTCAATAGCACAAATCACCCTTTTGTCTCTCTATTGCCCACAACCCAACATTTTCTGCTTAGTTTCATCAGGGTTACTTCTAAGGAATTCTTAATTAAATAGCAAAGAATACTGACAATAAGGTGCTGGAATAGTGCCAGGCTGTCAGTATCTGAGCCATGCATTGAAATAAAGTTTTGTATGGGTTGCTGTGATGGAAGTGATAGAAGACAGTAGTATAACCAAGCAGCTGCAATATGCTGAACTGAGTGGGCAGCTATAGCAGATGGGGTGTGGGTAGGATTGTCAAGGTAGATGAAAAGAAAGGCATGTGAAATGCCCCATGGCTGCAGACTTCTGGAAAATAATAACAGAGTACTCAATTTGTCTTCCAGTTCTCTAATATGGAGTGACTCTTTTAAAGCAGTCTTCGGACTGAGCACACATCATAGGAGGCAGAGTCAGAATGGAATTTTCAGTCATAGTCAAACACCAATAGCTATCAATTGATGTAGCTCTATCTGCATATATGGAAGAAGTACCACTTGCTTGGTATAGTACATGAGATAGTGATCGAGATAGTGGATCCCAGTGGATAGAATACCAGCTCTGTAGTCAGGAGGACCTGAGTTCAACTTCAGCCTCAGACACTTCCTAGCTTTTACCCTGGCCAAGTCACTTAACTCCGATTGTTTCTAAAAAAGAAAATAAAACTTAATGTTGTCATTTAATGATAACAATGTCATCATTATGGGAACTTCCACCATCAGTGTTGATTACAAATTCTTGATGCATTCTCATGCTGTGTGATTGTTAGCCATGTTTTCTTACAAATTCTCCATAAAGTATCGATCCAATATGCTGAAAGACTTCCTCTGAGTCTTTTGCAGTTTTGTGAATATAAGTGTTATGTTTAGGTTATCTCTGTGCTATACTTGTCACTCTCTAAGGGGCTGGTCTACCTTCTTTTCCAGTCATATGTGTCCTTGATGATATCTTTTATGATACTACTCTCTCATGTTATCAATTACACTCTGAAATTCACATCAAAATGTAGGAGGTTTTCCACTGACCTTGAAGATCATGATGCTAATTTATGACTACATAAGATCATTAGGAATGGAGTGATTTTGATACACTTGCAGAAGTAAGTACCTTGAGTTCACTAAAAGCCTTTCATAGTTTTCCAAATACCATCCAGCTTGGCATTCTCCTATTCAATTCTGAGGCCAGTTTACTGACTAATGGGCTAAACTAATAGATTTCTCAACCCGCCCCCCCCCCCCATTCTCTTTTCTAAGCAATATACTTTTTTTTCATGCATTTTATTTCCTGTGGCTAACTAAGCTGAATCCTTAGGAGACATTAAATGCTAACATGTGTGATACAAAAAGAGAATGTGACCGTAAATAATAAGTAGTTAATTTGTGGTAAAAACAGTAATTCATTTCAATTAAACAAACATTTATCAAAATATGCAAATAAAATATTATTTCTATGTGCAAGGCAGAAGATGCAGAGGGTGTTAGGGTTTTCACAGATTTTAGATCTGCTACAAATGTAAATTTTACTATAGATACTCTAAATATGAGGGCAGCTGGCTTAACATTGTTTGCCTCGGTTCCTGACCTGTAAAATGAGCGGGAGAAGGAAAGAGCAAACCATTCCAGTATCTTTGCCAAGAAAACCCTAAATGCAGTCATGAAGCGTTGGGCACAACTCAAATGACTGAACAATACCAAGTTTAAATGTGAGATTTTTGTCCAATGATCAATGCATTGATAGAGAATAAAAACATATCAATATATCAACCACATTGACATTCTTCTGATAATTAAACAAGAAGACAAAAAGTGGATGAAGCTAAAAGGAAAGATGATTCATATTTCCTCTTGGAGAGTCTAACAAAGGATTGGGTGGAATTCTGTACCCAAAGAAAACAAAAATTATCATTTCAAGGGACATTGGGTCAGTTTTTCTTAGGGTACTATTGATGAGCACAAGAAACATGACAGGAAAGTTATTTCAGCTTATCAACAAATATTTATTACAGAGGTAAAAAAATCCAATGAGAATCTTGATAAGACACTCCAAGTCAGAAAACATTTATCACAATGATAGTCTATGATTTTGGTGTGAAAGTGGGCACAAGGGAGAATAGTAAAAACTATGTTGGAAAACGTGACTCAGAACTGAGAAACAAAAGAGCTGAGTCTTGTAGCCTCCTGAGAAGATTAATGCCTCTATATCATGACTCCTTCTTCCAGAAAAGAGTTGGAAGGTCATGGGCTTGGCAGTCAATGAGCAAAATCACATAAATTGAAATTGACTATACCTTAACAGATGTGATAGAAGCAGCTATGTCATTGTGAATAGAGAGCTGGCCTCATAGCCAAAAAGACATGTTCAAATTCTGCCTCTGACACATATTGGCTTTGTGACCGTGGAAGGTCTTAAGAAGTTACACTTAGTGCTCTAGGCCAGCGGTGTCAAACTCAAAAAACACCAAACACTACCAAAGGATTACTGTGGGCTACATATTGATTTGGAAAAACACGTATTATCATTATCTATGTTTTATTATATTTCTATCTATTTTGTTAAATATTTCCTAAATACATTTTCATCTAGGTCTCTCTCAGTCACCTCACATGGAGGTCAGAAGAAGTCTCTCTGAAAAACTCAAGGTCTCTCTGAAAAACTTTGGTATTAATTGTGAGATGCTGGCACAGGAATGCCCAGCATGGTGTGCCCACATCAAATAAGGTGAGCAAAGCAGAATTGCAGTAGCTCAAAGGAAATATGAGATGTGCAAATCTAGAGACATCTTCATCCCAAATGTTCAAATGGCCTATTTGTTTAAGGACAAGCAACAAGTATTGTGCTTGAGGCCTTCGGGACCTACTGCTTGACACCTCTATTCTAGGCAACTCTCTAAGACTAAATATCACAGAGAAGTTGCCTACTTCCATTGATTGATAGAAGAGTTTTCTCACTTTGGATCATTAAATTAGAACACAGGCTAAATAAAGATAAGAAAAAGACACTGGAAACAACTGCAAAAGCATCAACTTAACCTATTCTAATGGTTGTTGGTGGGCACCAAAAAAGAAAGAAAGAAAGAATTCAAAGGTTTCGTTTCATCTAGAGGGCTAAAATAGTCATGATAACTGAAAGGGATAAAAGAGCTCAGAAATCAGCTTATCCAAAAAATACTTGATATCCTTGATAAGTAGAAAAAATGGCAGTTAATGGCAATAGGATTCATTTTCAAAACACTTTAGAAGAGATTAGAAATTATGAATAGTAATACCTTATTGCACATAACAAATCAGTGGTTGTAAAAACAAATCTACAGAGAGCTTGGCAGAACACCTAACTAAACCACATCATCCCAAGAGCATTCAAAGATAAAACTATAGTGGGGTAGCAAGTACAACATATAGAAAAATGAAACAGATTTGTCAATATTTCTGAAACAAACTTTTCATCATCCATGATAAAGGATTACCGACATTTGGATGTTGATACCTCAATCCCTAATGGAGATCAAGACTTGGAAATGCTGCTCAAGAACATGAAGTTGGTAAGAATTGCTGGACCAGACCAAATGTGTGCTGAGGAAGTCTTTGTTGAAGGTGACCCAATCTTGAAAGCACTGAGAAATCATCTTAAAAAGTTATTTCACTGCAAAGAGATATCAAAAGAGTGGAATAAGTGCTGAATGATATTAATGTTCCCCAAAGGCAATCAAGTGATTATCAGTAACTGCTAATCTATGTGCCCATTTCCTCATCTTTATTAAAGTGATATGCATGCATTTCAATGGTATCTTTGATGAAAATGAGAAGGGAGTAGGCAGCAGAAAAAGGCTCCTCTAAAGCAAGCGACATTTAGATATCGTCAATTCTCATTTTTTTTGTGAAGGTAATGTTCCCAGAAAACAGCACAAAAATGAAAGAAAATAGTGACTCTTGATACATTGAACCTATGGGGAAAAGGGGGTTAGGTTCCCATGATCACCAAAAACTATGATCTTTTGCTGTATATTGCTGAAAATAGACTTTCCTGCATATAATCCTTTATAACAAAACATTAATTCTGATAATATGCACTTTTCCTAACACATAAAATGGAGTACACACGAAATAAAATTGATAACATAGAAAACATTTTTCTCACTAATAATTCCCTAGAATTCTGTGACCTTTTGGGCTACTTCAATAAAATAGACAGTACTCACTTTTCATAACACATGAAATCTACAGTAGCACAAATAGTGCAAATGTGAGAAATGCGATTTTGGGGATCACTGGACTTCCTAGGCAGGGCCAAAGTCCTGAGGAAGAACCCTGTGATAATCCATAAGGAAGGCTGTGCAGACCACAGGACTCCCAGAGGAAGGCCAAGTGGTAGCCCCCTTAATCAGTGGGGATCACAGGGCTCCTAGGGGTCAGACCCTAAGGAGGACCCAAGTGATGGCCCCTTAGAACGGTGGTAGGATCACAAGGCTCCCGAGACAGGGCCAGAAGTCCCAAGTGATGTCACCTTAAGAAGGCTGTGCAGACCACAGGGTTCCCCCGGGAAATCCCAAGTGGTCACCCTCTTAACACCGCAGTGGGGATCACAGGACTCCCCAAGGCAGGAACAGGAAGTAAGCTCGAGATGAGCTTCCGCTGCTCATTGCTTTCCTTTCCTTAACCTTAGGAAAATCCATGTGATTTGCCCAGTCTCACCCAAAGAACTCAGGACCAGAGTGGGCAGATGAAGGCATTTATTATGCTCCTCAAGCTCACTGGAACACTCACACCGATACAGCTACAGGAGCAGGGGTAACCATTCCCTCCACTCCTGCTAGAGTTGTGGTTAGTTTACAATCTTTATTTTTTACATAGTTTTCCTAAGTTATACAGTTTATATAGGTAGGATAATAAGGATACAGAAGCAAAAGTGAAGTTAGATTTTCCTTGTCTTAGTTTAGGATTAAACTACATTCCTTTACTTCCCCTACTTTCCCTCTTTAACATATGAAAATTATGCAAATCAGTAGGCCCCAATTCTTGACCAAGACCACACCCTACATAAGCTTGAACTGCTTCAACCTGGTTTGGCCCCTCTAATTCCCCTGACTGCCTTCTCAAAAATCATGTGCATGGGTACAAGCTCTGACCTCTTTCCTGACTGACCTTGAGGCCTGATTTCTGCTAAACTGGGGTGGGGGAGGGGGAAGTACACCTTCAGTTCTGTGGAAACAAAACTTCTCCTCTCATTTCTTACATAAATAAAATTCTTAAAACCAAAACATTTTCCAGGCTGAATCTTACCTTCCACTCTGTCAGATGGTGGTGTGAAAGCATTTCACTGTATATTATACTGCTGTAAAAGTCTCTACCTTAGCTGCTTTCTGAAAACCAAAGGAGAAGTTACTGGGACTTTGGTTGCTGCTGTTAGAAGAAGCTGAGACTGATGGCGTCTTGACATCACCTTCAATATTCTGTCCTTTACACCTGACAGATGCTGTTGAAGATTATGAAGGACTTATCAACTTGAAATAATCCATCAATGATGTTTGCTTCTTGTGCCAATTAAGATCCTTAAGGGTCTCAGAGTATGGGAGCATAGCAGAGTTGAGTTCACCTTTAGGCTTGAGACTGAAATCAGTGGTGGGATCAGAAAATAATGAAAATATGCAAGAAATGCATGGGGAGCTTTATAGAAAATAATGAACTTATACATCAAATTTTGGGGGAGCTCTTTACAATTGTAGCGTGAAGAAGAACAGTGAAGCTTCCAGTAGGATACCGATGGCTTCACAAATTTGTGTATATTGAACCTCTCATTTTTTTCTCTACTACCCATAGCCCTGAATATGCATGACTGACAACTCAAAAGTGAAAATGAGGTTACTAATAAAAATCACTTGAATTCTTGAAGTCCCAACAGTTAAGTGCAAAGAATATAATATCCTGTCTTCCTTATTTCTTGATTCTGAAAAATAAATACAAACTCATAAATAAAAATGATTTAATAGAATAAAACTTAACCTTAGAGATTATCCTCCAACAAAGAAACTCTCACACATAGGTTAAGCTTATACAAAATTCCTTCATAATTGCAATCACAATAATAACTTCCTTCAATGACCTTCTGATTGTTGTCTTACTTATTGAATATAAATATATTAGAACTCTTCAAACCTCAAAAGAAATTGTCATGGAAAATGTATGTGCCAGGTCCAAGTGGAAGATGATGAGCTTCTCCTGAAGTTCTTGTCTGTTGATAATACTGAGAGGGATGAATTTGTGAAGACTTCACTGGGTAAGAATATAGGGGCTACACTCTTCTCGTATTTCTGGAATGGGGAATGTCTGAGGGAGTAGGAGAGGTTTCATATTTAACCTTGTAGTGGCTTAGCTAACTTCTGGAAAGTCAGGACCTGAAACTATAGATGCCCCTCCCTTGCCCCTCTCTCAGTGCTAGCACAAGAATTTTACCAAATAGGGAGAAAATGGACTACCTGTGAACTGTTTGTTCTCTGCCCCAGGAAGGTCCCCCTCTCCTTCCTCATTCTTTCTCTTTAGCCATATCAACCCACATTAGTAGACAAATAAGGAAAGTATTATGGATTGGCTCTGTATTTTCGTGCCTAGATTGTAAGCCTACCTCCCAGCCAATGGTGAGAAACAATAGAGGTGGGCGGAAATCTTTGTACTAAGAGTATATATGTCCGTGAGGACCAACCCGGACAGACTTCGCTCTTCTCAGCAACAAAGACAACTCCAAAGGACTCACGATAGAGGATGCTATCTACATCCAGAGAAAGAACCATGAAGTTTGAATGCAGATTGAGGCACACTTCATGCTTGCCTTTTTTCCTTCTCTTTTGTTTTTGTTTTTGGGTTTGGTTTTTTTTTTTTTGGTTCTGTTTCTTCTTTCTCATGATTCATTCTGTTGGTCATAATTCTTCTCCACAACTTGACTAGTGTATAAATTAATTCAATGCGAAGTTATACATGGTAGTTATATGAGATTCCATGTCATCTTGGGGAGGGAGGAGGGAAGGAGGGCAGAAAATTTGGAACTCAAAATTATGTAGAACCGTGTGTTGTAAACTAAAAATAAAATAAAAAAATTAAAAAAAATAAAAAATAAAACAAAAAACAAAACAACAAAAAAGAGTATATCTGTCGCTGCATTTCCTTTTTTTTTTTTTTGCCTCCCTCCACTACTTTCCTAGTGGAGGCCACCGCCCAAATCTCTCAAGGTTTGTAAAATAAATTCACTTTGCTTCTTCTAAAGATGTCTCTCCCATTATTTGAATTTTCCATCCCATACAATACTGTATTGATTGCAGCTAGCACCAGAAGCCTGCCTGATCTCCTCAATGAGATCCGTGATAAATTCGCCAATCTGCTCTATGATTTCAAGGTACAGTAACAACTTTCCAATCTAGATGATTGACAATCAAGTTTATTTTTTTGGATACACCCTGATCTGTAATAAATAAAACATTTGGAAGATATATGTACCCTGGTTATTTCACCATTTCCTGATTCTTGATAATAATCTTAGTTCCGAGAGATGAAATTGAGTACATAATGGAAACAGACACCTAGCCCTGCCAAGAAATTTTCAGGATGATGTAAAGAGGTCCAGAGTAATTAAAGAATTTGAAGTTTTAGCTGAATAACTAAAATTTGTAAAATGTAAGCTCAGTGAGAGGAGGAACTTTTTCATTTTTTTCTTTGTAACACCATTACCTAGTACAATGCCTAGCAGTCAGTCAATCAATCAATAAGCATTTATTAAGTCCCTACTGGGTACCGGTCCCTGAACTAAGCACTGAGAATAGAAAGAAAGGCAATAGCAAGAGAGAACAATAGTCTCTACCTTCTAGGAATTTGCATTTTAATGAGGAGACAAGATGCTACTAAAAAGGTCAAATAAGCTATATGCACAACAAATAGGAATCATCAACAGAGGGAAAGCACTAGAATTAGGAGGGACTGGGAAAGGTTTCCTGCAGAATTTGTGATTTTACTTGGGACTTCAGGAAAGCCAGGAGGTGAAATAGCATCCAAGTATTTTAAGGGCAATCACAGGAAAGAGGAATTAGAGTACTTCTATTAAGACAGATGATGGAACTAGGAATAAGGGTCTGGGAATTGCAGAGAAGCAGATTAAATTTAGATGTGAAGAAATGTTTCCCAGCAATTAGACCTAATAATTGAATTGGACTGCTTTGGGTGGTTAGTGCCTTCCCCCTTTTCTCTGACTGCATGGAGGTTTTCAAGTTGAGATTTAATGAACTATTGCTGGAAATGAGTCAAAGGTGCCTTGATGGCATCTGAGCTCCTCTCGAGTTCTAATATTCTAATGATCTGTGAAAAACAAAATCTCTGATGATGATGGCAGTGATGAGTTTGAAAAGAACATTGCAACCTAGGTGTTTAAGTCCCAAACTGACATTTAGTTTCTTTTTTCTTGAATGTAAAAAAATATTTACATTACTTCCTCCAAAGATTCACCTTTTAAGCCCTCTCCTAATTTTTGCTATTCACTAGAGGCTGAGAGGTGCAACAAATGTCTTGTCAGAGTGAGATTCGGACCCAGATCCTCTGACTCCTAGTCTACTGTACTATTCTTCCCACTATGCTATTCTTCCTTCCTTTGTTTGTTAGTCTTCATTTACTTTCTTTCTTAGGAAAATTGTACCAATACGGTCCAAAATTCTGCTTTAGAAAGTGAACACATGTGCTGAATTGCTTTTTTATCCTTATATATGGACAGTAAAATTCACCCACTGTCAGTAAAGCTCAACTCAAAATTATTGGTAAGCTATTAAAAGACATCTTTCATCTTTTCATCCTCTTTTGGAGGGTTAGCTAGATTAACATCACAATATTTTTTCTAGTTTCTACCTTTTTAATTAACCCTAGACATTTTCCTGTTGACTTCCTTATATTTTGTGAAATTACCAAGGATATGGGCAGTGACTGATTTGTTTTCTTGAGTGTTTGAGCATGTGCCACCAAATATCTTCCACTGATGGACCGCTATCTTCTGAAACAAGGGCTCAGCATCTAAAATGGATGTTTTTGGGGGTTGTTATATGGATCCAAGACATAGAACATTATAGTTTCTGAAGAATTGAAAATGGGTATTATCTAGAGACAATGGGTATGTAAATGTGGCTGCAACATATTGCACACTGAATTATGAAGAGGAAACAAAGGATGTCATCAACATTATATGTGAGGGAAAAAAGAAGATGGGGTGGTCATGTACTGAGAAGGAGGATTAACTGGTGGTCTGTCTGCTCCATTGATATTCCTGCAATGCCAAGCAAAAGCAAGGGAGGCCTTCAACAAATTGGATGTTTAACTTATGGAAAGACACAAATATGGATTGAATGGGCAGTTGATATGTCTACCAGTGAGAGTAATGTTCGCAGTGATGAAATCATAGACCTATTCGGGTATTTGAGTATTTAAGAATGTCTGACACCATGTTCATTTCCATTCAGAAAAAGTCAACAGGGATCACAATTTTAATTTAAAATTGACATTCACCTGAAATCTTAAAGTCTATCTTTAAGGCATGAATCTGTAGCATTGCTTAATCACTTTGCTTCAGTGGTTTTTTAATTCAAAGGAATGAAACTGAAGTGGTCAGCCTAAGGGCTGCCCAAATGGAAATCTATCTATATTTAAATAGGTAAGAAAGTGGCAGGAAAGAGAGGGAGGGGAAAGACAGAGCAATAAAGAACAATTAATGCTTTTCTAAAAAAAAAAATGGTTGTGCTAATGAAACTCATTTACAAATAGGTATAGAACCCTAGTTCCTATAGGACAGGTTCAGTGGCAGTGGGAGGAATGGAAATACCCATGGAACATTGTCCCACTCTGCAATGTGGTCCTTTTCTTCTTGTCTGGTGCCTATTTCCCAGAATTGATTGAATTACTTACTATATTTATACCACCTTCAAGGCTTAAAAATTAAGTTAACTAAATCCCAAGCATTTCCCCTTCACTGGAGCACTTTAATTATAGGAAACATTCATACCATCGTCTACTGTGCATTCCTTAGCTTTGATTTATAAACTTAAATACCTCTGCTGCGCCTGTGCTGCATATACCAAATTTACTATTTAACTTGAATTATTCCACAGCTCATGAAGGAATTAAAGAGAAAATAGCCAATTGAACTGAAGATTGGATGGTGGGTGCTTTAGTATAATAAGGATACTAATTTATTGAAAATGGATTCATTTATTTCCTTTATTTCTCAGTTACCTTTAGTGGCGTTAGTTTCCTTGCAACTGTAACCTAGCTAACCCATTTAATTGCATGTGGTAGCAGAGGGGAGTGTGGTGGGAGGAAGCTCATGTAGTACCAAGAAAACACAATAACAATGCTGCACTGACAGTGCTGATTCTGAATGATATTTTAAAACCGCTATTTTGTATGAAGTTCCCTTAGAAGAATTTTCCTCACTCAGTTCTCATTCGATCAAAATGAAACCAAAAGCATTTGATATTAAAAATTCACTCAGTGACATTAAGCAACAACAACAAATAAACCTTGTGAGGTACACTTTAATTGCAGTTATTAAGATTATGTACATAACATTTACAAGAACAATTAATTACAATATGCAATGATGTCTGAGAATTATACCATCTTATAATTACTGGAATATGACTAATGGGTTCATTTGAAAGTAACCAAATGGACATGCCCTAAGTCCTTGCTCCTCTATCTGGATAAATGAACTAATAATAATAGCTCAGATGTATTTAGTGCTTTGCAATCTGTAAGATGTTTTCCGTACATGACCTCCTTTGATTTTCATGACAACTCTGTGAGACTGGGATTATTATCCTGTTTTGCAGATGAGAAAACTGAGGTTCAGTGGGCTTATGTGACTTGCTTATGCTTACAATAAGTAACCATCTAATAATGGACCAATTAATGTTTAACAATTGTGCTGGAGGAGTGGAGTGTGGACTTGGAGAAGTACCCCTGATACTCTTAATCTGTGTGATTAAAATTTTATCAATCATTTAGGTCAAGATAATCAATAAAATATTAAGTAAATCAATGTGATTGCTGATTTCTTAAGGTATAACCTCTCTGAAAATCTGACAATCATCTTTAGCAAGCCAGTATGAACTTGGCAGCTAGGTGCTACAATGGATAGAGCCCTGGGCTTGGAGTCAGGAAGAGTCATCTTCCTGAGTTCAAATCCAGCCTCAGAGACTCAACACTAGCTGTGTGACCCTGGGCAAGGCACTTAAGTCAAGCAAGTCTGCCTTACTTTTCTCATCTATAAGAGGAAATGGAAAACCACCGCAGTATCTTTGCCAAGAAAACTTCAAGTGGAGTCGAAGAGTCAGACCCAACTGAAATGACTGAACAACAAGAGGTGGTTTCAGAATGCTCCTAGCTCCATCCCAGACCTCATGTCATCCCATTTAGTACTCTAACCACTATACTCTGCTGTCTTCTAATTGGTATTTTCTGAAGTAGCTTCATTTAGAGAAAAGAACATTGACCCTACGAAACTGTGCTTACCTTGATTTGTTATGGGAACTCCTACCACCAATTGAGATAGCAACCCTACCAAGGCTTCTCATTCTATGCAAATTTTTTAACATGCCTTTCCTTCCTAGGAGATTTATCAATAAGAGTGGAAATCTTCCTCTGGCTTTTGTAATATGAAGAGAATACCATGTAACACTCCAGTTGTCATGTGTATCATTCTCAATTTCAGCCACCCATTGCCATCTCTGGTCACACATTTATTAATTACATATTACATAAAACTTCCAGAATGTAAATTATCATTGGAAATGTGCTATAGCATGCTCATGCCCAATATGTATCTTCCTAATTGTTCATTGAGTTAGTATATAATTCTAATTTTTCTGATCTTCTGGTATTCCAAAATTTGTAGACATGTAGCCTAAATGGGGTCATGAAGAGTTGAGTACAAATGCTATAATTAAGAATAGATATAGAGGTATAGATGGGCAGCTCTTAAGTTGGGAAGACTTAAGCCCTATCAATGGTAGGTATACCAGCTGTGTGCCTTAAATTGTCAGTTCCCTAGGAACTTTCCAAAACTATAAGGTAAAAAAGATTTAAAACAACATGACACCAAAACAAAACAAAACAAAAAACAACCAAGCCAAACCAAACCAAAACAAAACAAAACCACAGAAAACGAAAGTCCTCCAAAATGCCTAATAACAATGGTTTCTAAAGATAACTAAAGGTAGTGTTGGAATTCACTGAGCCTAATGATGGATTACTTAGCTAAATGAAAGTGGGTTACAATGACCATGCCTCTCTTTTCTCTGTTGGCATTGTACTGAGAGTCAGAGGTGACTGACTATTTGGGATATAATCCTCTGTGAAAACAAGTTAGGTTGTGTCTAGTAGGCTTTGGTGATTCTAGGAGTGGTATCCAAATCCACATTGTTTGTTTCATTTGAATGCTATTCACTGGCTAGCAGTTGAAGAGAACATTCACATTGGCAGAGAATACAAGATTCAATCAACCTGTAACTATCCTGGCTTGGACATAAGGTGAGTACAATTGTAGTGGGCAGGCCTAACATAAGCTTGTTTCTTGTTTGTTTTGGTTTGATATTAGAATGAAGTGTAACATTGGTAGGCTATTCTGCAATTAACAAAAGGATATTTTCTTAACCATAGCTTAGAAAGCCTTACCTCCACGTATAAAAGGAAGTCAAGAAATGATATGGTGACTCTTCAGACTTTGCGACAAGGACCCAAATTCCATGGTGTATGGATCTTTTTACACCTTTAGGGGATGAGAAAGCATTGGAAATAAGGCCAGAGGACAGCAGAAAACTACCTGATGGAGGCTGCGCTTAAGTCTTAGCTACCCAGGCACAACTTCTTAGCCTTTCAGGGAAAGAAGTAACCTAATTTACCTAGTTGGTAAGGAGGAAAGACCCTGGTAGAAAGTAATCCTACCACAACAGTTATCAATCACAAGAATGGTTGGGGTAAGGAACTATTCAGTCTTGGAGATTACAAATTATAATTTTGTTAATCTTTAAATTTCCAAACATAGATACAGTTCTTTCTTTCAAGTTGGGTGGAGCTACGTACATGCATTGGACCAGAATTTGACCCAACTACTTCATAATAGCTTTGCTTTTTAAGCAATTAATTACTCATGTATATAAAATGTATTCATGTATGCATGCCTTATTCAGGTCATTTATTTTCATTAAAACAAAGGAAAGCTTGCAGTGTTTAATAATTGGAAACTTTATCAAAGTAAATTTTACTTTATAAAGATCACCAGTATTTTGGAGGTAGTCGTTTGCCCCTATAATCCACATAGATTTTAAGACATGTATGGCCAGCAACAGAATGGACAGAATGCTAGACTTTGAATCTAGAAGACCCTGGTTCAAATCTTGCCTCTGCTTCTTCCTTGCCAGGTGACCATGGGAGAGTCATTTATTCTTTCTGAACTTCAGTCAACTCTCCAAATTATTCATGAATTTCATGCCAATAGAATCATGAACCATCGGTGTACGATTACTAGAAACACGAGCTATTTACACCTCATATTGTACAAATGTTTAGAAATATGGGAAGCATTATGGTATAGGGTAAAGAATTTATAAAATCAATCTAATTCCTGGCTCCTCCACTAAGTACTTGGTCTAGCTCAATAAGGAGGTCACTGGACCATCATGGGCCTCATTTTCCCCATTTGTAAAATGTGAGTGATGGAATTTGCATGATCTGCCCCACATAGTAGTTGTTAAGATCAAATGAAATATAAGTTAAACTTTTTCTAATCATAAACTGCTACATAAAGGGATCCTTGACATCACATAGTGTCATCTGTTTGTATTATAGATAAAAAAAATTGAGGTTCAGAGAGTGAAATGAGTGCATACTATAGTACTCAGCACTGTATTATAAGTACTGTAGTAACTGTACTTTCAGCAGCAGAGCCTGAATTTGAATTTGAAACGAGGTCTTTTGACTCAAGACCCAGTGCTCAATGTCAGTTATTGGCATTATTTTGTTTCTTATAACTAGATCATCTAAACCATATCTGCAATCTAGAATAAGGCTAAACTGAGCATAGGATTCTGTTACTGTGGTTAGTGAAAAAATAATAAAACAACTTGTGCCCTGGGCCCATAGACACAGTCACACAGATACATTCCTAAAGTCTATTCCTTCACTGTTTAATCACTTTCACCCTCTACTTTCCTTATGTCCTTTTCCTGCATTGCCCTAGTAACACTTATCCTGGTCTACTTTGCTTCCATGAGTGCCTGCCTTGGGATTAAGAGTATCTGTGTATGGTTTGGAGAAATGTATTTGATTAACTAGTCTACTGATGGCACGAAAGGACAAAATGCTTCTAGGAGCGTAGGTAAAGGAATCTAGATACAAATGCTTTCCATGCTTAATAAATGTCTCTCCCCACTCCTTGTTGTTTTGTTAACTTTGGGGGAGGGGTTGGTGGAGAGAAGAGGGTGATGCCTTTTTTTTTTTTCCTTTTGGTTCCACAATATTCTGTGTTAGCTTTTAATAAGACATCAGATTATAATAAAACTGAACAGATGCTACTTAAAGCGCTGACATATCTTACGACTGACCATAAAATGCTCCTTCTCATATCATAGGAATAAAGCTGAATACAACAGATAATCCATTTTATCATCTTTTGAGTCCTGTTACCCACCCCCGCTCTGTTGTCAAGCCAAACATCTTCGCTCTAAACACAGCCACCACTGCTGATAAAAAATACTTCAGATAGAGTGATTCCTCTGGATAATTCTATGGAAGGCCCAAGTTAACCACTACAGACTCAGCAAGATTCCATTGGCTGAGAGTCAAGGAATAAATGTTGGTTTCTTCTGCTTTGTAGACACTTAATGCACCTTTTTGCTCAATGAGCTGCTTTAGCATATGGGATGTAAAGTTCCATCGGGTGATTATGTCTTGAGCTCGCTGAGTTATAGACACTGAAAGTACTTTTTGGATACCGGAGTTTAAATACATTCAGTGCTGAATGCTTGAAATGCACTACTAGTTTCCTGTGGGTTGCTCACTCACGGATCTTCAATTGAACATAGACAAAAGCACAAACTCATTAAAAGACTTCTTGGAAGCACAAATAAGTTAGTATGTAAGCAGCAGAGTATTGAGTTGTCTTTTAATAACTTGTTTAGGTGGTTTTTTTTTGGTGGAGATAAAGAGGTTAAAAATGCAAAGCGATTCTTGTTAGTAACAATACACTAACATTATTAGTCATGATAAACACATGGATATCACTTTATAATATCATGATTTTCAATATCATTTCCATGGTAAATTGTCCTGCCTGTGTATAGTTCACTTAAAGGGTTACTACTGAAATTTAAAATAACTTCTCAGTCTCTTTTGCCCTACCATCTACAGATATTCCCAGGTTGTCTTTTGTTGTTGGGTTGTTTCAGTTGTACCCAACTCTTCATGACCCCATTTGGGGTTTTCTTGGCAAAGATACTGGAGTGGTTTTCCGTTTCCTTCTCCAGCTCATTTTATAGATGAAGAAACTGAGGCAAACAGGGTTAAGTGACTTGCCCAGGGTCACACAACTAGTAAGTATCTGAGGCCAGATTTGAACTCAGGAAGATGAGTCTTCCTGATTTCAGGCCCTGTATTGTGCCATCTAGCTGCCTCCAGGATATTTTGGTAGATCACTCTAGAAGAGATTTGTCTCATTGATTGATAGTCTAATTTTGTAGTTTATAGGATCATAGATTTACAGCTAGAAAGAATGAATCTTTAAGATTATCTAATCTCTTTTTACAGATAAGGGAACTGAGTCATAGAAAGAATCAGTGACTTCCTTAAGGACATATAGATAGGACCAAAATGACATTACCATGTTGGAATCAAGGTAGTTTGTCTGGCTATGGCTGATCGGATGGATGTAAGCTTAGAAGACTAATACAAGTCAGGCACAAATAATCCACATGAACATTTGGAGTGGATATGTCTCTAAATTTGTGAATTTCACAATTCTTTTGAGCTACTGCAATTCTGCTTCACTCATAGAGCACAATGCTTTCTTTGATGCAGACATGCCATGCTGGGCGGTCCTATGCCAGTGTCCCATGTCACACAGTCAGTTCCAAAGTTCTTCAGAGAAACCTTAAGAATGTCCTTGTACTGCTTCTTCTGTCCTCAGTGTGAGCGCTTGCCTCTCCTTAAAATAGTCTTTTAGGCAAATGTATGTTTGGCTTTTGAACAAAGTAGCCAGCCAATCAGCGTTGCACTCTCTGCAGTAGTTTGAATGCTTGTCAGTTTAGCTTGAGAAAGGACCTCAGGGTCCAATAACTTATCTTGCCAGGTGATCTTCAGGATTTTCTTAAGACAATTCAAATGGAAGCCATTCAGTTTCCCGGCATGTCACTGGTGTACTGTCCAGGTTTCAAAGGCATACAACAATGAGGTTAGCACAATGGCTCTCTAGACCTTCAGTTTAGTAGGCTTTCTTGTATCTCTTCTCTCCCACACTTTGCTTCAGAGCCTCCAAAACACTGAGCTAGATCTGGCAATGTGGGCATCAATCTCATCATTTATGTATACAACCCTGGAAAGTATACTGCCAAGGTAAGTGAGCTAATCCACAGCAGTCAATATTTCTCCATTTTTTATAACTGATGTTTCCACATATAGACGGTGTAGTGCTGGCTGGTGGAAAACCTGGTGTTTTTGGTGTTAATTGTTAGGCCAAAAGTAGCAGAGAATCAACCCATACTTGGTTGCATCTCAGCCTCAGAGACTGCGTTGATTGCAGAGTCATCTGGGAACAGAAAATCATGAACCCATTCTCCCTCTACTTTAGTCCTTGCTTGTAGCCTTTTCCAGTTAAATAATTTATCTACTTTTGTCCTCCTGTGAGATGTCTGAAAACATTGTTGAAAAAATTATGCTAAAAAGCATAGGATCAAGCATACAGCTTTGCTTCAGTCCATTCATGACTGGGAAAGCATGAGATCATTGCCTATTATCCAGAACCCAGGCAAGCAAGTGGTAGAAGCTCTCCAAAGAACCTGGCTTTGTCTCACTATTTGTTAAAAGGAAAATTTGTTTAGGCTTTTGCCCTGATTAACGAGCCAAAACTCAGACAAAGAAGTTAAGAGTTCATTAAAACATGTCAAGGGAGCAACATGTTGATGGGCTGATCACTGGAGATCAACGTGGGATTCAAGATGGAGCCAGCTTTTATTGATAATTTCCATAATGAAATAAAGACAATTCAGATAGACCCATGTCAGTAAAAGGGGATGGCCTGTGGCATCCTAGTTCCCAATTGCCTATATATGATGATTAACAGGTAGGAGTGTGTGCTAAATAACAGGTAACAAGACTTCCAAGAGCTAAGATGGTGAAGTAAGCAGGAAATCCCTGTCATTCTTCCATATTTATTCCAAACAACCATAAAAAAGCACCCCAAAACAAATTCTAGAAGAGCAAAACCAGCAAAAATATGGGGTGAAACAATCTTTTAGCCCAAGAAACTTGAAGGTTGGCAGGAAAGGTCTGTCTCTCCTGGGTAAAATGGGATCAGTCCAAGACAGGAAGAGTCCTAGCAAGCTGGCAGCAAGCCTTGCCTCAGCAAAACAGTGGGAAATCCTGAATCCCAGTGTGATGGAGCAGGCAAATGCCAACACCAGGACCCCCCCCACAATGAGACTCAGCAGCTGCCAGCCCCCAGACCACCAAGTGCACCAAGTGCAGTCCTTGGCAAATAGGCAGACACAGGAACATGCCACTGGCCTAACACATGCCAGACAACAGCCCTAGGACCTTGGCTCAACACCAGCTAAACTGCCAGACCTCTACTGACTCCAGCAGCACTAGCTACCCCCTCAGTGCAGCACCAGACATGAGGGTCCCCTGTGGCCTTTAGGGTAACATCAGTGCAGCACCAGTTAAGCAGCCAGGGCCTGCAGCTCTGGGTACAAGAAGCCTGACATAGTGCCTCTTCCACTCTAGGAGCAGAGCTCAAATTTAAAAGAAAGGAAAAAAGGCTGAAAAAGATGAGCAAACAACAACAACAAATCTGGCCATAGAAAGTTATTATCATGACAGGGAAGATTAAGACATAAACTCAGAAGAGGATGACAGTGTCAAAACACCTATGGGCAAAGGCCCAGAGAAAAATGGGAAGTGGTCTGAAGTCCAGAAAGAACTAATGGAAAAGCTCAAAAAGGAGCTTAAAAATCAAATCAGAGAGGTAGAAGAAAAACTGGGAAAAAGAAATGAGAATGATGCAAGTGAATCATGAAAAAAGACTCAAAGGCTTGGAAGAAGAAAACAACTGTTTAAAAAGCAGAATTGGCCAAATGACAAAGGAGATACAAAAATCCACTGAAGAAAACAAGAAAAAAAAGAAAAGGGCAGCTAGGTGGTTCAGCGAATAGCGTGCTGGGCCTAGAGTCAGGAAGACTCATCTTCTTGAGTTCAGATCTGGCCTCAGACATTTCCTAGCCATGTGATCCTAGACAAGTCACTGAACTCTGTTTGCCTTAGTTTCCTTATCTGTAAAATGAGCTGGAGAAGGAAATGGCAAACCACTTCAGTATCTTTGCCAAGAACACCCCCAAAATGGGGTCACCAAGAGTCAGACATGATGGAAATGACTAAACAATAAAAGCTGCAGACTGGGTGATGCCTTCCCCAGAAGGGCCTCTCAACACCGATTGACAAGCAGGGCTGGGAACACTGGGTTACTGAGTGTAACAACAATGTTGCTAGAAGCTGCTGTAGAGGTGTAAAACCAACAACACCAGCACACAGGAGGGCTGCTGCACAGATTCTTTAATCTGCTTTTCTGAAGGAAGGCAACTTTAAGCGATTTACAATCTCACTTTAATTAAACATACGTATACCATTCACTTAGTTCTGGGGAAAAAGTCAGCACCCTGAACTTCAGAGAAAACGTAAACAGAAATTACAAGCAGAAATTATATAAACAGAGCAAACAACACAAATCAGCAGACAGGGCTTCTAACTGTCTTTCCATAGAAATACATACATAGTTACCATACAGAGAAGCACCAATATCTGAGTTTTCAAAGCTGGGGGGCTCCTTAACAGCTACCCAGAGTTTTCTGATGAGTGAGCCCCAAAGTAAAATGCTAACCTCAGAGTATATATACACTTCTTCAGGGTCAGCCCACAGAGGGCATCACAACCATGTGACTCAAACTCATGTGACTTAAGCTTTCTTGTGACTTAAGCATGTCATCAAAAACTCTTGATTCAAACAAAGGCAAGGCTCAATCAAAGGCACTTGATTGCCTTAGTGCTGAGAGGCACTCCAAAAGGAAAAAAAAAATCCAAAAGTCTCACATTGCTTGCCATTACGCTGAGTCAGCATCAGCTTTCAATACTTCCTACATGAAACTTTTACTGATCTACTGACCTGTTAGTGTTTTTCTCCTAAAAAGTTACTTCACACACACACACACGCACGCACACACACACACGCACGCACACACGCACGCACATATACACACACACACACGTGGTTTTTAAAAATATACTCATATGTATCTATGTAGCTTCCCCCAATAGAAGCTGCTTGAAGACAGGAACATTTTAATTTTTGTCTTTAAATCTCCATCGTCCAATATAACATTTGACACATAGTAGACATTTAATACTTGTTGAGTGATTAATTGAGGTTCTTTCCAAGACAATAACCCAAGGAGAATCTACTAAGTAACTACTATGTGACAGGTATTGTCCTAAGCGTTAGGGAAAAAGGAAAAAAAAAATAGTCCCTGCCCCGAAGGCAATCACAATGTAATGGATAGATAGCATGCAAATAATTAGGTACAAATCACACACACACATATTTACATAATAAATTGGAGAAAATCAATAAAGAGAAAACATTAGGGCTTAGGGGATTGGAAAAAGCTCCTTATAAATGGTGGAATTTTAGTTGGGACTTGAAGAAAACTAAGGAAGCATGGAGATAGCGACAAGGAGGGAGAGAATTTCTAGAATGAGGAACAGTGAAAATGAACATGTAGGAGATAGAGCATCTTGTGTGAAGAACAACTAAGGGGTCAGTGTCATTGGATCAAAGAGTATGTGGAGGAGAGTAAGGTTTAAGAAGACTGGAAAGGTAGGAATGGGCCAGGATGTGAAGTGCCTTAAAAGCTAGAATATTTTATCTTTTATTCTGGTGGTAATAGGGAGCTATTGAAGTTTATGGAATAGGGTGGGTGACTTGATCAGACCTGTGCTTTAGAAAGATCACTTAAATGGCAGAGTGGATTAGGAAATAAAGGAAGGTGAGATTTAAGGCAGGGAGACCTATAAGAAGGGTATTACAGCAATCCAGGTGTGAGGTGATGAAGACCTTCTGAAGTAAGCAATTGATGGGTTGATTGGTAGTGTCTGTTCCCAAACTAATCAAAGTCTTTTTCTGGTCTTTATAACATTTCCTTGATACCAGTCCAACACTTATCCTATTCTGTTATTTATTCTTCAACCTCACTAAAGAATTGCCTGCCTCCTTTTTTTTTGGTCACACATCGCCTTGAAGATGCCTTTTGTGACATTTCTTGCAACCAAGTCATCATTGAGAATGTGTTGTATCCTACTTACGCCCATGATGCCTTGTTTCCATTGCCCTTCAGGCCACCTACACCTGTGATTCTTCTAAGATTATAATGTACCTCAATTTATAGCCACCAAAAGAACACTGGCATTAAAGAAAAGAAAAGAAAAATAGACTTTTACTATAGCGAGCCCCATGGAATCATTGAAAACATCGTATAATTTCCCAAATGTAAGCAAGCCTTCTCCCATTCAACTCTAGGTCCAGTTCGTTGAAATAGAAACTGTGTCAAAAACTTGAAATAAGGCAGTAATTATGTGATTATCCTGAATCACACTGGGTAGTTTACAAAAGGCACCATGACGCACTGGAAAGATCGGAGTTGGAGGCTTGAATCCCAGTTTGGCCATTTATTAATTGCGAGACCTTAGACACTTTTCACTTAACTACTCTGAGTCTCAGTGAAATGTAGCGCTATATATATATGTGTATATATGTATATATGTACACATATATAAAACCTAAGTCATAAAGTTATTTTTAGGGAAGCACTTTGTAAACCTTAAATCAGTATATAAATGGAAATTATTATTATTCCTAATATAGGAGCCACATAGTATGTTAATCCCCCTCCTCCCCTTTCTGTTTGCTAACACTTTATTGAACTGTAATGATAAAGACAGGATATTACCCTAGCAAGATCATACAAAGAATGGGTTTCTCTTCATTGTAAATAAAAGAACAAAGAATGTAATAGCATATACATCTTTTTAAGACACTATGTTTCACAACATCTCAGCATTCATTTTGCTCTTAGAAACGCTGTGAATTTCAATTATAAATGAAAAGAACAGCAATGACGACCAGTAGCCTATTTGAGAATATCAGGTATGTGTTGTTTAGAACAAAAACTCCTTTTTGAAAGGACATTGTCCTTTGGCTTCTGAAATATAAAGAACCTTGATAGGTTCTTTCTTGATAGGAAAAGTGTTTCACAAAAAGATAATATTTCAGCCACAATGTTTTTCATGCTTGAGGCTTATCTTTCCATCAATTACTCATAGCTTTGCTTGCATAACACAGACTTGTAAAACATTATTTTAACTCGTAACTTCAACTCCTGACATACCGCCTTCTGCTTAAATAGTAAATCAAGCCCATTATAGAATATGCCATATCCTGCGTATGTGAAGATGATGCCTTTCAAGTGTTCTTAGAATCACATAGGCTTTGAGAAGTAATAGATTTTCCCTGATAATCCATTCTTCCTACTCTTCCACTTCCACTCTTCTGACTCTCTCTGTCTTCAGCTAACTTGTCCATGTGAATACCCACTTCACCCTCTTGGCCTCATTAACACTAGACTCTAATTAATCAAGATAATTGAATAGCTCACAAGATCTCTCTCTCTCTCTCTCTCTCTCTCTCTCTCTCTCCATATATATATATATATATACATATATATATATATAAGTTTTGCTTGAACTCTTTAGGCACATATATATTATATATATACATATATATTATATATACATATATATGCCTAAAGAGTTCAAGCAAAATGTTTTTTTTTTGATTCTATTCCTAATCTCTGCTTCGATCTCTGTGAAAACTTAGGTGCCCCCCTCACATTGGTGTATCTACATCTAAGGCAGAATATGCCAAAAAAATATTGGCTGCCTCAATTTATGCAGTCATTGACAATCATGTCTAGAATCATTATGAGTTAAATGACTGGGACAGAAACAAATTCAAAGGGAGGAGTTGCTTTGATATATTCCCAGTAGAGTTTTCACTAAGATGAAAAAAATAATGATGACTGGATGCAATTGACTGCTTAGTGGTTAAAACCACACTCATGCCTGAAGAAGATGCTCAAATTCGTTGATTTCAGGAATTGATTCTTGAATTTTGTGCTGCGACCAAACTATACTGAACTGTCTAGTTGAATTGGGGGATATGAGCAATGGAAAGAGTCCTTTCTGTCAATATGCTGGTGATATTTCACCTCTGTGGTAATCATAGTCCTTACTACTAGGTTTAATGGCCTTAGAAATCATTGACAAATAGATTCAGTCCAAATCGGAGTTCGAATTGAAATTTTAATGTGTTAGTCATGAATTTGTGCCTAATCTGCATGCCCTGTTTTCTGTGATTCTGAGCTAACCATAGTTAGACTTCCCCTCTAATTACCTAAATAGTCACAAGTTGAGCATATCATATGTGACTTTTTAAAAAGCAGCAGAATTAAAACTACCACTTTCAGCAATGATCATTTTTGAATATGACATTAAATCATAGCCAAATTTGGTATATTTTTAATTAAATTAAACTCAATGTGCCTTGCTTTAAACTATTTTCAGGGGAAGATAGATTAATTTTTAATAGAATCCATAAACAGCCTATAGAGTTTAAGCGCATAAAGTGGAACTATTTATTAAATGTTAAATATAATTCCATTCTGTCCAAAATAGCTGGACAGATCACAATGGATGGCATCATCATTACCTTAGAGTTATTTGATTGATTTCAGGTACATACTTGAACAACTTTTCAGATGTCATTCTGAGATTTAGCATGCCCCATAGGAACATAAGCTTTGGGTAGACAGATATAATGATTTTATAGGACCATGTAGTCACCTTAAGCTTCCATTTATAAATGTTCATGGAATAAGAATGTGAGAGAAATCCTAAGAGAATGAATGGCTCCATATAAAAATAATAGTGGGTCACATTTATAAACTACTTTGCAGTTTATGAAACATTTGTCTTAAAAGAGCCAAAGAAGGAAAGTCTAGGGATTACTATTATCTGTATTTTATAGACAAAGCTATTGTGTTTTGGAGTGGTGAAATGCTTTACTGTAGTCACACATCTAGAGGAAATGCAAAAAGTTTGTGTCAGTACAAATCTAAATCATTGTTTCAGAAAGTGTCTATTTGACTACCGTGAGAGATACCATGATGTAGTAGCTAAAGACTTCTTGAAGACATGAAGAATTGAGTTTGTGTCCTATTGGCTTTATGATATCTCACTCAGTAAAACTCTCAGTGCCCCAGGCAAGCAAAAACAACTTCAGACCTATTGCAGACAGGACAGGGAACATGAATACCTCTTGAGTTCTAGACCACCTATCCCAGAGGACTGTGACAACCAGATATAAGGTTGAAGCAGGGCAGGGATATGGCGCCATCTTGGTATCCTACTCTAATAAGTTTACTTGCCATAAATTTTCTCTTTGAGGCTTTCATTGCAAGGAAACTATATGGGCTACTTTCCCCTGGAATGTTATCCAGTTCTTTGTCAGCTTAAACATTCTCTGAGCATCCAAGAGAGCAGAAGCACTTGGGTCCATTTCTTATACTCAACTTACCTGTGCTATTCATTCTTCTCAGGACAAACAGCTAGAGGAGAAGGTGCTGATGAAGCAGTAGAATACATGAGCTGGATATATCTTTTGGGGAAATGGTGTGTCACTGTGATACATAATCATTGATATAGGTCACCGCAAGACTGCGTTGGCTATGCCAGTCTAGCAGATATGACACTGATCCTGAGGAATCCCATGGAACATTTTGTGGGGCATGATTAGCCCATGTGTTGCTTCTTTAAATATAAGCAGAAACAACTTTACAACAGTCTTCAACAACAACAACAACTGTCTTTCTCTTAATTAGGCTTTTCTCCCTACTGATAGTGATTCTTGTTCTCATTGGCTCATCTGTCCCATTTGCTCACTGGCTATCTTCACTGGTGCCCCCACTGTTGCTGCTAGCCCTTGGTCTTGGGCCATAAGGAATTGATGTTTGTGAAGTAAGTTGTTTTGAAATAAAATACTCTGTTATAATCTCTTTAATATGATGTAATTTTGATTGAATCTTTCTTTTTAGTCAAGGTATATAAACTAAGGAAAACCATCATAATGTCATCTGCAAAAGAAGTAGAGATGAAAATGTTTTCAAAGCCAAAATATGGAAGATGGCAGGGATAACATGGAAACTGGGTGAGCTTTTGTCCTGCTGTTTTCCATATTGGGCTTAAATGGCTAGAGACAAAGAGAGGAAGATGCAGAAGTGGCTGTCCAAACTGAATGTTTAGAATATTTTCCCCTGGATTGTTTCTAATTAAATCTTGAGCCTGGTAAATGGAACATTAGGCAAGTTTAACAAAAAAGGCAGCTGGGTGGGGGGAGGTGTTGGAGTGAGGGAGTAAAAGATGAAATCTATTCACTAGATATACTATACTAAGAACTTTTATCTTCCTCTCTCTGTCTCTGTCTGTCTGTTTGTCTCTTCTGTCTTTGTCTCTGTCTCTCTTTCTGTCTCTCTGAGACTAGGAATCCTAGCTGTCACAAAACAATAATAAAAATTTGTCATTTCGATTTAAGTAACACTATCTAACCATAATTGGAACAGCAAACATCAAGTAGGGGATTTGTGCTCAGAAAACAAGCCTTAATTTATTTTTTCCTCTTATATGACTTCCTGTAAAACTCCTGATTTATTTTTTAAAAAGGTAGATTCAATGCTTGAGTGACCGATTCATCTCATTTCCAAAACAGAAAAACAGAGAGAGGACGTCGGAAACACTGTCTTAACAGAGAGGGCTTTTGTTCTCAGTAAGTTCTTTCCAACTTCCTGAAGACTCTAATTTACCTGACACCTCCTGAATGCTGATTTAGTGATACTACCTGATAACACAGACACTTATTTGTCATTGAATCGTGCCTAGGAAAAATCAGTGAAATTATGAGCTCCAGGCTAACCAAAACAGAGCAATTATACGAATTATCTGATATTGAAAATGTGTGTAATTTAGGGTGTTATTATGATTATGCATAAAAAATGTTAAAAAGCTATTTCAGTCTCTATCTTCCCAGGTTTACCTTTCTCCTCCTAGGCAAGCATACCCACATACAATAAAGCACAGATAGCAATTATGAAATTGCAAGGAGAAGCTTAATAATTGCAGTACTAGGGTACTCACTTTAGCTTAATGAATATTTTTTCTTCATTAGTTTTCCTCCCTGAAAGGGCTAAAATAACTACATTTCACCCTCTGCTATCCACAGTGAACCAGAGCTTTATGGTTCAGCTCTGTTTAAAAATATTTCCAGGAAAGAATGGCCTGATGAACAATTCATGATGGAGAAAAAAATAAATAAAGGAATTGGGAGAGGCCAGCTGAGAAAAAGCCCCCAGGTCAGCACATTCCAGATAAAGGACTAATGATGCTTCACCACCTTGGCTGTGTCTGATAGAAGGTGAAATCCATTTAGTTATATGAATAACCATGTTATCCAGTTCACTTCCCAACATCCCATCCACATGAGCAATGGTGGAAAAATGTGAAGAAAAAAATTCCCCTTTTATACTGGCATGGTTATTTCTATGTTAACCTCATTAATCGATTCAGTTCAATGATACTAAATCAAGATAAGAATTCAAATTTGAGGAAGCACTTCTTGCTTTGGTCCTGTCTACAACGAATGACAAAATTCAGTGAAAGTGTGCTTTCACTTTCACATCAGAGTGGCTGATGGAGATACTGGGCACAATTTACTGAATAATAGGGAAACAATATATCATCTGTGATCTGTGTTCTGATCATGGAGTATCTCTACAATATCCCATAGAGCAAGATATTTTAACCTTTTTTTGGCATGTCATGGACCACTCAAGCCTATGGATGCCTCTTCAGAATAATATTAAATACATCAATTAAACTGCACAGGATTACAAAGGAAACTGATTAATTTGAAATACAATTAGCAAAGTGTTTTAGAAGTCCACAGACCCTAAGAACTACTGAAGATGGTTGGGATTTGAGTCTAATATACAGACTGAGACCCTTAATTTTACATTTTAAAGGGCTTAATTGCTCACATCAGACCAGCAAAGCCAATGGAAGTTCTTTATGAATAGAGATCTGAAAGCATCTTTCTTAAGCCCACTGTGCCTGCTACACTGATGGTTTTTTTAATAATATTCTTGAAACTTTTCTCCTGTGTCACTCACAATCCCAATCCCATAAAAGTTTAAAACTTTTGAACTCCTTCTAACTCATGAGGATGAGTTAGAATGAAAAAGCCTTTTTTAAGCACATCTTATGTAAACCACTGTGCTAAACACAGGAGATACAAGTAGACAAAGAAAGCAGTTCACATTCTAATAGAGGAGAGAAAATACTTACAGAACGTTTCAGCTGCAAGTCATATGGAGAGGTCCAGTGTTCCTTTTGGTGCAGCTGGAAAACAGATGTCAATGAAACTCTCTCTCTCTCTCTCTCTCTCTCTCTCTCTCTGTCAGTATGTGTGTGTGTGTGTGTGTGTGTGTGTGACACATCCATTAATAACATCATTTCCATTTCTAATGATGAACCATTTCGTAGTGCCAAGGATTTTGCTGTCGAGAATTTTCTTTTTTGGGTCTTCAGTATCTGTGACTGTTGAGGAGGTGGGGTCTTCAGCACCTAGAGAGGAAGCTGCCTGTACCTCCATGAGGGTTGCACTTGGACTATGGCTGTGGGGGTCGAGCTAGTCACAGGGCCAATGGTCTAGGGGAACAGCTATTCCTGAGATTCTTGGGTTTACCTGCCCGTAGGTGGCAGTGTAGTATTTAGTGTTTGTGATGTGGGGTTTGCGGACTATTTCCCCCAAGAGTTGCTCCCCTCAACGATGATTCTGAGGCCATGACAGAAGTAAGGATGGTGGTTAGGACATAGTGGAGATGTTATTTCTTGGGTCTTAGGTTGTCTGCATGTAACAACAATATTGCTAGAAAGAGTAAAAACACCAGCACACAGGAGGGCTGCTAGCACAGGTTCTTTGATCTGCTTTCCTAAGGAAGGCAACTTTAAGGAGTTAACAATCTTACTTTAATTAAACATACATATATAATTCACTTAGTTCAGGGGGAAAATCCAGCATCCTGAACTTTGGAGAGAATACAAACAAATTACAAGCATACATTATATAAACAGAGCAAATAATACACAGACATCAACGGACAGGCCTCTATCTGTCTGACCAAAGAATTACGTAGTTACCAGAGAGAGGCAAGAACATCTGGGTTTTCAAAGGTGGCGGCCTCCAATGGCTACCCAGAGTCTCATCTAGTCAAATCACAGGACACTCTTCCACTGAGTGAGCCCCAAAACAAAACGCCAACCTCAGATCTTATATACCCTGTTCAGGGTCCTGAGGGCTCAGAGCCTACTTAGCAAAAAGGTGTGGGGCTTCACATCTAGTTAGTGAAAGGGTATGGACCTGCCTCTAATCAGGCCTCCCTTTGTTGGCCCTACTTGAGGTCTATTCAATGGGCAGGACAGATTTTTCACTTACGTATCTGCCTTACACTGCACCAACATCTGTAGAAAGGCAGTGGATGAGTCTCTTTGACCCACCTGGCACGTAGTGCTTCTCCTTTCCTCTGGGTGCTTTACTACTGCAGCTAGTCTGGCTTGCCTATGCAGCTGTTAGCACTTGATCATCATTGTGTGTCAATTATTTGGGGGAGAATTGCCTGGAGCCAAATTAAGTCAGAGTATTGTGCACACCAAGACTTATACAGAAACTCAGTGGTGTGTGTGTGTGTGTGTGTGTGTGTGTGTGTGTGAATCTTCACATGTGAGTTCAACTATATGGTCACTAAGGTCCCTTCCTGCTCTCAAATTGTGTGACTCTTAATCTTTGGTCTAGTTTTGTGATTACTTTGTGGTTAAATCATTTAGTCCCCTGTCCTCCTGACTCAAATAGGGCATCTGCAAAAGAGCAGGAGCATCCTGTTGATTCCACACTTTACTAAACTACTATCCTCATACAAATAAGTGTAATCTTAACATGTGACACAGCTCCCTTAAACTCCCTAATCAGACCTTTTAATATTTAAAGCAAGGCCCATTAAAACCAACAGATCGAAGCTCAATGTGGTGGGTATTTTCACTGTGTCATATTTGCTTTCCCTAAGCTACTTTCCTTTCCAATGAGAAAGTGAAAGTCTTTGCTCATTTATATTTAGCAGAAACCTGAACTATTCTGATATGACAGTCATTCAGTTAATGCATATTTATTGCATCTACTGTGTGCCAGAAACTGTGTTAAGCAGAAGTGATATAAAGAAAGGTAAAAGACAGTCCCTGGCCTGAGGAAGACAACATGTACATAACTATATTCAAACAAGTTAGATAAGGATAAACTGGTAAACAACAAAGGGAAGGCACTAGAATTAAGAGGGACTGGGAAAAGCTTCCTACAGAATGTAGGATTTTAGCTGGGAATTAAATTAAGCCAGGGAAACCAAGAGGTAGAAATGAGAAGGGAGAGCAATCCATACATTGGTGTCAGCAAGTGAAAATGTCCGGAGCTGGGAGATAGAGAATCTTGTTCGAGGAACACCTAGGAGGCTCGTGTCACTGGACTAAAGAATACTTGCTGGGTTGGTAGTGAGAAATAAGAAAGACTGGTAGGTTATGAAAGGCTTTTCATGCCAAATAGAAGATTTTATAATTGATCCTGGAGGTGATAGCAAGGCCTCAGAATTTATTAGGGGTTGACATGGTCAGATTTGAACATTAGGAAAATCACTTTGGCAGCTGGATTCTGGATTGGAGTGGGGAGACTAGTGGAAGGCAGCCCTACCAGCAGGCTATTGCAAGAATGTAGGCATGAAGTGATGAGGGCTTGTACCAGGTACCGGTGGTAGGGTGGTAGCAGGCAGAGGAAAGACAGGAACATATGTGAGAGATATTACAAAGGTAAAATTGACAGGCCTTGGCAAAAAACTAGACATGGGGGGGGGGGTGAGAGAGTGTAAAGGCAATCAGTGAATGGGAAGATCGTCCCCGCCCATCTGAGTGGGCTTCAGGGGTGGGGCTCTCAGGGTCCTGGTAGGAGTGGCTAGGACTGGAGCCAATGGTAGGCACCTGAGTTCTGGTCCACGTGCTGACATGAAGCCTGTGGTGGGAGGAGCTTGCTGAACAGTTGGAGCAGAGCTAAGAGGCAGTTGGTGAGGCAGATGGTGAGAGCAGTTAAAAGCTGAAGGAGAGAGGAAGCAGTCAGCTAGCTGGAACACAGCTTGGAGATTGAGGCAGAAGTGGAGGAAATGGGGGCAGGCACTACAAAAAAGCAGGACTGACCCTTGTGGAGACTGGAGAGTGCTGAGCAGGGGCTTGAGGCCAGTGGGTGGTCTTCTTGCTGGAGGGCCCTGGCATGGGTGGGGGGAAGCACCAGTATGGCTTGGCTTGCTGCCATAACGTTTTTGTGTGGCACTATTGTGAGATGGGCATACTGGTTTTGGAAGGTTCTTGCCAGGATGTTGAGTTGGGGACACTGGTCAGTGGGTCTGCTATTTTTGAGTTTCAATAAATGCTTTAACTCCTCTGCCTTCTACTTAGAGATTTCCATATATCCTGTGATTCTGGATCATTCAGGCATATTCATGTTTATCTTTGAAGTCATGAATTCTGCCTTAATGATATAGAGAGTGAGAAATCAAAGATGATACTGGGGTTGTGAGCCTGGGTGGCTGGAAGGAGGGTAGTGCCCTTCAAATTAACAGAAAAGTTTGGAAGAAGTGGTGGAGGTGGACAAAAAGAAAATGAAGTCAGTTTATCAATTGCTCAATCCACACATCTATTTAGGAACTCAAAATATGAGTCAGGCACTGGGCTACAAAAACAAAAACAAAACTGAATAGTTCCTGATCTCAAAGAGCTTATATTCTTTTACAGGAGAAAAAAAGTATTTGTATAAGTTTATGTAAACTAAAGACAAGGTTAAATATAAGGTAGTTTGGGAGGAAGAGCACTAGAAATAAGGGGATTAGTTAAGGCTTTATGTAGAAGTTGGTGTTTTACCAGTCTTATAAGAAAATGAATTCTGTGAAGTGGAGGTGAGGAAGGCATGCAATGCTTACAAGAAAATGGAGGTGGCTTAGTGTGCTCTGCTTGAAAGAAGACAGTAGCATTAGATTTCTTAGGAAAATTATTATTTTAATAATTATATAATTGTTATAATAATAATTATGATAATACATATTCTTAGGAATAGTAACACCTTTGGTTAGTTACCTCAGGTATTTATAATGATTTCCATTCTCAGTTGTCATTGTTCAATGTAATCTAAACAAGAAACATGAATCATTTCATTTAATCTTAAAGATATAAAGGATCTCAGCAGTCATGTAGTCCAACACATTTCTAGGCTGAATTTTCCTATAAATCTCCAACAATTAGATATCCAAACTTTACATAAAAGCTCTCAATCATAGGGAGCAGAAGCTCATTCTACTTTGGGAAAGATTAAAATGCTATATCATTGTAGGTAGTTACTGCTCATGTTTTAAGTTAAGCTGGATTAGAAAGTTTTCTTTATATCAGATAAAAATGTTTCTATTCAATATCCGCTCTCTGCTCTTGCTCTTGCTTTCTGGGATGCACAAAAGAAGTCTAATTTCTCTTTCCATATGATAGCCCTTAAAATATTTGAAGCCAGTTATATCAATTCTAAAGTCTTCTCTTCTCTGTCCCAGACATTGCCACTTCTTTTTATCAGTACTGGTATGGCTGGCAGTCTTCCTTACTTTATCCTAAGAACTCTGGCCATCTACCTGTCAAAACTCACCCTCAGAGCATGACTGCTTGCTGAGGATGGAGACAAAAATTTAAAAAGTCGCTTCCATGGGGGATATTGCATTTTACTCAGCTTCTCTGGAGGCTTTTATTATCATCTGGGTTTCTGTTATTGTCTCAGGTCCCACTGTGTCTGTGTGCTAGTAAGCATCATGGTGCCTGCAGTGATGGCTATGGGGTTCACAGTCCTGAAATTACTCCTTGAATCTGTTAATTTATTTCTTCCATAGTGACTGTGATGGTCTTGCCCATATTGCTAAAATACTATAGCCCAAGAACTCTGTAAAACATAAAAGTAACTTCAAAGTTTCATGGTTCTATTTGTCAAAGTACTTTCTCCCCCATAGAAGGTAGTAATCCTTCTCTAAGTTGATAAATTTTCTTTGAGAATTTCTGTGGCCAAAATTTTCATCATCCTGTGGTCAGCTCAGTGACGAACATTGCTGGCCTACTGCCCCAAACAAGAAATGTACTGTCTATTGATCGACCTCTTTCAAAATTTTTATTACTTGGTAGCCATAGTTTTCACTCCACTGAAATAGCCTTTAGCAACCCAGAGTCACCTCCACACTGTGATAGGACATCAGAAAGAGATGTTGATACAGATCAACATACATGGAGTTAATATTGAGCAAAAATCCATCTCTCTGCAACTTTTACCCATTAGTCCTAGCTCCCCACTCTGTGGCCATGCGAATCAGGACTTTTTCCTGTTCCATAGGACAGCAATTCAGGTACTCAAAAGGCAGTTTTAATGTCCTCTCTGAGCTTCCTTTTCTCCAGGCTATGCATTCCTAATTCCTGGTTTGTAATTTTATTGTCATCCTGTTGATATTTTTTTGTCATTTGTTAGTAGGCTTTCTAAAATTTAGCCTCTAAAATAGAACACAATACTCTGGAAGAATCCAGTACTCCAAAAAATGCTTGAATCCTCTTACCTTTTTTGTTATCCTCTTCTGTATGCAACCAAACTTATTCACAGCTTCTAAAATGTGATATCTGGAAGTGCACAGAACCATTCTAGTGATGGTCTGATCAAGGCAGAATACTATGGGATTAACCCCTCCTTCACTTGGGATCTTGTATTCATTAACCACAAGATTTCAGGAGGTTTTCTCTTCTTTTCTTTTCTTTTCTTTTCATCTTTTCTTTCCTTTCCTTCCTTCCTCCCTCCCTCCTTCCTTCTTTCCTCCCTCCCTCCTTCCTTCCTTCTTCCTTCCTTCTTTCCTTCCTTCCTTTCTTCTTCTTTCCTTCCTTCTGTTTCCTTCCCCCTCCTGCCATACATGATGATGAGACATATTGACTTTGAATTTGAAATTCATAAACATTCTCAGAAAAACTTTATATGAACTCATGTGTAATCCTTTCTTCCCTATATTATATTCGTGTAGTTGATTTTTAACCCAAGTATAGAAAATTACATTTATTTCCATTAATTTGATGTTATTAACTTTAGTCTATCATTCTTGTTTGTCAAGGTCTTTTCATGTCTTATTTCTCATCCACCGTATTATCTATCCCTCCAAAATTGGTGTAATCCATAAATTTGAAAAACATGACATCTATGTCCTGATACAAGTTAAGGACTCAAGTGTTGAACAGAACAAGGTCAAGGAGCAATTTCATTGGCACTTCACCGGTGGGTAACATTTGTCAGTTACAATTCTTTGGGTATGATCATTCAATTAGTTCTAAATCCTCCTATCTGTGCCATCACTTAGGAGTCCACATCTCTTCATACTGTCTACCATGGGAGATGTTGAGAAATTCACGTATATCATTTGACAGCATTTCTTTGACTTGATAAGCTAGTAACCCTGTCTTGTCATGGCTTGTTCTTGATGAACCCTTATTGGGGCATAACAATTATAACCACCTTACCTAAGTTCTTTTCTTTTCTCCTATCATACTTCCATTTTCTGTAAATTCTATTTCTTTATTCACTCATTTATTGAATTATTTTCAACCTTCATTTAAAAAAATTGAGTTCCAAATTCTCTCCCTCCTGCCCTTCATTGAGAAGACAAGCAACATGATATCAATTTTACATGTGAAGTCATGCAAAACATAATTTTCAAAGATTACTAAACATGGCTTATTATAGCTACAAGTTCTGGATATACCCAGGTATATATTTCATCCAGCTAGTTGCCTGGAACTTTCTTCAATCATCCCATGTAATGTTCAATAATATAACTGGCTTATAATGTATAATAAGTGTTAGCAGTGGCATAAGTGGAAAGAGTGCTGGACCTGGTATCAGGAAGGCTCATTTTCATGAGTTCAAATATGGCCTCAGATGCTTACTAATTGTGTAACCCTGGGCAAATCACTTAACCCAGGTTGCCTCAGTTCTTCATCTGTATAATGAGCTGGAGAAGGAAATGGCAAATCAGTCTAGTATTTTTGTAAAGAAAACCCCAAATGAGGTCACAAACAGTTGGACACAAATGAAATGACTTGAATTACAACAACAAGCATGAGAAGTTAAGCCGGAAGCAGATTGTGAAGCACTTTAAATATCAAACTTTTGCCAATGAGTCATTCTGAACTTAGCTATATGTTGGTCCTTGGATGAAATACACAGAGTGAGGCAATGGGAATATAGTCAGAAAGTCATTGATTTTCCTCCCTAAGGTTCCCTGACCTCCTCCTCCATATCATAGGTTTTTATTTTTTGGGTTTTTTTTTACTGAATGAAGGAAACAAACATTTATTAAGTGCTTATTCTGTTCCAGGCACTGTGCTAAGTGTTTTACAAATATCTCATTTGATCCTCCTAACAGCCCTTACAATTAGATGCTATTTTCATCTCCATTTTATGTTTGAGGATATTGAGGTGAAGAGAGTTAAAGTAACTTACCCAGGGTCACACAGCTAGTATTTGAAGCTAGATTTGAAGTCTAGTCTCTCCTTGGTTCTAGAACCAGCACTCTTTGCACTAGGCTACCTAGCTCACCTCCATGATTAAATATTAGATATCATTAGGCAGTAGTGAAAGATGGTGTAACTCCAGAGCAGTCTCATTCGTGGTAGAAAAGCCCTGCTTTATGGAGCTCCCTGGCTAATATCTGAAATCTGTATTTACTTGATAACTCAAGTGGTCTTGTAAGCAAGCATAAGAAGCAGAACTCTAAGCCAGCCCCCAAGTCTTAACTAAATTGAACCTGGAGTCTTCTCTTCCTTGAGGTAGAATCCAGGTCCCCCTTTTAATTCTCAAAGGTACCAGTATGTTCTTCATTGTTGCTGTCAGTGCACATACATTGCCAATAGATTGCCATGTATAATAACATATGTGCCAATAAGTGACCATGCTAATTGCATACCTCCTTCCGCCATGCCCCTGTGGCTGCCAAATAGTGAGTGATTGATTACCCTCCTATAGCGAGGAGTGAAAGCTGCTTGATTCCTACAAGAATTGCATTGTACATCTACATAATCGTCCACATAAATTTTATATGTACAATAATGTCCCTTTTTCATATGTCAGGTAAATATTCATAAAAGTTATACTCACACAAATGAAATTTTTATAATGAGGACTAATATTTTTTTTTCATGTTTCATTGCCTGAATAAAAACTTGATCACTGTAAAAAAGAAGAAAAAGAAAATCCCCGTAATCTGACCCATCTTGCTTCTAAACTTCTTGGGCTCTAGGAAAATCACTTCAAAGGATCTTATATGTCCTCTTTGCCAATTTCTCATTTTACAGATGGCATAGAGGCATAGAGATATTAAGTGACTTTAGTGAGATCGCATGCATAGTTAGTGGTAAAGCTGGACATAAAATCTAAGTCTTCTGCCTGGCCAATCCAGGACTCTTGGCTCTTTCTATGTGACTTTCCAAACCATATTATACTGGGGAAAAAGTTAGTAAACCAGTTTGGGCGGTATGTAGCAGGAGTGAAGGGGAGAAAAATTCAAATGTAATACTCTCTTTGGCTACTTCAGACCAAAAGTTCCCTAGCAACCTTACTCTAATTCACATGACTAAGAAAAGTGAGTCATTTGAACTACAATGAAGGAGCAGCCATTGAAAAAAATCCATACATTTCCAAATACAAATTTATACATTAAGCCATAAGTCCAAATTTAAGCAAATGATAAAGTTTCTGAATACATATTTATGTGATTGAGCTTTGAAGTTATTCTATCTTGAGTAAATGTTGCATGTTCTATAATCCCTAAATAATATTTATTCTATGCAATGTAAACAAACACTTTCAAAATCACATGAGAAATCATTATTTTTTTATTTTAAATTTACCAAAATAAAACCTCTAAAGGAAATTAATGCTTAGAGAATGTTAAAATTAGATATTATTTGGCCTCATCCCTTGTGAACAGATAGAAATCTATAACTTATTAGTTGTGTGGGCCTTTGAATGGTTTCTTAATTAAATGGATTGTAGAATGTTTTATGTTAGACCTAGTAATTAATTTAGATGCTGCTTCATATGGGTTTTATTCCAGTAATTCTATCTATAGTCAGCTATGGAACAAAACATACCCTTCACATTTGTGTGCTATAAGTTTAGCAAAGGCAGGTAGTCTTTCTGGCAAATGCAAGCAGACTGCTGATGGAGAGAATTCTAAGCTTTTGGAATATTGTCACTTTCAAATACATTCTCACCCAGCCCTTCCTTGTTACACAGAAAAGCAGTTAAAGCCAATCAAGACAGCAACATCTGAAAAACTATGCCACATTTTGCTCTTGCTGCCTACCATCTCTTTACAGAGAGGAAGGTGGAGTGCCTGACCTCAGGGCCTGATGAGAAATAGAAGATGCGGTCATCCATTGCATTCCAGGCCATTTCCAGTTGTCTTGGCTTCTGTCTTGCCACTGGACACCAATGAATCTGAAAGACAGAATGAGGTTAATGACTGAGCAACTCTCCCTCACTTAAATTGATGTAAAAACCAAGATATCACCCATCAACCACTACTTCATCCCCCTTGAAGTCCTGTGGCAATGAAGGAGTGATGGAACAGCAGGTGTGGATACCCTGGGAGCTATAGCTGCAATCTGCTTCATAGGTGGCCCAGGACATTGGGTCATCTTCTCACTGGACTGAAGCAGCAGTGGAATTCGGCATCCCTGAATATCTAAGCATCTTTTTTAAATACTGCGCTGCTCCTTTCCCGGAAGGAAGAAGAGACTAGAAAAGGTGCCCTAAAAATTGTCTGCTTCACCTAACTGTGTTGGTAATCAAAATGGGCTCCTTAGCACTTAGTTCAACAAGTGCCCTTGAAGAGTTTGGCCTTTGTTTCCTTTGATTAATTCAGTGTCTTTGATTGAGTCTTACTAGGTGCTAAGCCCGAGGTCCAAACCCCTAATAGGTGTGAAACCTATGTGGGTGTGGATTGGCAACTAAGGTGGGGCCCAAGGTAGGGCTAACTCCAGGGAGGGCCTAGTTTACATGTCTGGGAGAGCAGAGGCTTTTAGACCACGTGGGTTTAAGTCCGCCTCTTTGTGATGATTCTAGGTCATGTGGGTGAGTCGCATGTGTGACTCACCCCTGACCCTGAAAAAGATATAAAAACCAGGGATTGACTGTTTGTTCTTTGGAGCTCTACCTGCAGCAGTGGTGGCGAGCGTGACTCTGGGCCAGCCCTTGTTCCGAGCTCCCGTTGCTGAACCTAGATGTTGGTAACTATGAATTGTATTGGGTCTGTCTGTTGATGTTTGTAATTTGTTTGTATTTTGTTCTGAAGTTCAGGTTGCTGGCTTTTCCCCCTGAACTAAGTGAATGCTGTCTGTATGCTGAATTAAAGTAAGCTTGTCAACCCCTTTAACCTTGCTTTCCTTATTAAAGCAGATCAAAAGAACCTGTGCTTTCCCAGTGTGCCGGCAGCTTTCTGGGTGCTGACTGTAGGTGGATCTTACACCCCCACAGAAGCTGCTAGTCAGATTGTGGAAACACTAACCTAACCCTGACCTTCTTACTGAAGCAGGCAGGGATCCCACCCTGGGGTCAAAACACAAGAAACAAAAAAAAAGCAAAGGTGATTCCACTCACCATTGGTACATGGAATGTACCCATGCATATGGATAGCATGAAATCCCATAGATCTGAGAGACAAATAGCTCTTGTTAGGAGAGAAATCAGCAGGTACCATATTCAATTAGCAGTCCTGGATACACATTTTTCTAGAGTGGCCACTATGGCGAAGAATGCTATGAAACAAGCTAAGGTTTTTCCATCAGATCCAATTTAATCAGCAAAAGTGTGTGCCTCCCCAAAGAAGTGAATGATAGGTACATGAAAATGTGATTGCCACTTGCAGGAAAGTTCTGAGCTCCTACCATCAGTGCATATACCTCTACCATGACAAAACCTGATGAGAGCAAAGAAAAATTCTTTGAAGACTTGGCAAGCCTAATCATCCATATGTTGAAATAGAGCAAGCTTTTAATTCTGAGTGACTTTACTAGAGTAGGCACAGATAATAGAAAAAGGAGTCCTTGGGAGGAATGGAATCAGTCAGAAACAGCAATAGAAATGGTCATATTCTTTGAAGACTTGTGTGTCTCGTGACCTCATCACCAACATTATCTTCCACCTACCTAACCACAACAAACTGTCATGGATGCATACTCATAGTAAGAACCGGAATTTAATAGACTACATCATTGTCAGAAGAGATATGTATAGGATATGAGAGTGACAAAAACGATATGTGATGCAGTATTGGACTGATCACAGACTCATCTTCTCCCAGCTAAACATTCACATTCAGCAACAGCAGTAGTGCTCTTAACAGAATGTCATCAACCAGTGCTGAAGTCATTGATTGTATGTCTCAGGTTGTAATCAGTTGCTCTCTATTCAAAGCACCAAATGAAGAAGATATACTGAATTCCATCAAGCTCCTATCAAGTGACAAAGTGGCTGGCACTGATTCCATCCCAGAAGAGATCTGCAAGGCAAGGGGTCTAAGCTACATGAAATCATCTGGGTTATATGGCAAGAGGAAGTCATCCCCCAGGAGCTTAAAGATGCCTCCATTCAATCTGTATAAAGAAAAAGGAAACAGGGGGAATCTCTTTCCTAGATATCGGCAAAGATCCTTGTCAGATTCCTCCTTAATTGGCTAACTAATTGTCTGGAAGATGGTCACCTATTTGAGAGTCAGTTTGGCTTTAGAAAGGGCCATGGGATGATCAACATGGTGTTTGCTGCTGGACAGCCCCAGGAGACATACTAGAAGCAGAACAGAGGAGTAAAACATTTGTTGACCTGACCAAGCCCTTCGATACTGTCAGTCATGAGGGCCTGTGGAAGATCATGGTGAAATTGGTTACCTGGAGAAGTTCATCAGCATTGTATGCCAGTTTCATGATGGCATGTTTACAGGAGTAATGGACAAAGGATGATGCTCTTGTGCTTTCCCGGTCACCGGTGGAGTGAAGCAGGACTGTGTGCTTGCTCCCATGCTCTTCAGCATAATATTTTTCGTAATAATGTCAGACATCTTCAGTGAGGATGAAAATGATATCAAGATAAGCTTCTGCACTTATGGTAAACTATTTACCTTGGAGAAGCTACAAGTGAACACCGAAGAGGAGGGGGAGGTGGTGTACAACTTTTTGTTTGCAAATGATTATGTACTCAATACAACCTGTAAGGCTGAGATGCAACAGAGTATGGATTGACTCTCTGTCATCTGTGCTAATTTTGGCCTGATAATCAACACCAAAAAATAGGTTCTCTACCAGCCAACACAGTACCATCTATATGTGGACCCATTGATCACAGTAAATGGAGAAATTTTGAATATAAGTTCACTTACATTAAGCAGTTTACTCAGGGTAGGTAAGGATCAGGTGATCAGAATAAGTGGTATGAAGACACTGTCAAGATATCTCTGAAGAACTTTAATATTGACTGTGAGATGTGGGAAATGCCAGCTGAGGCCCCCCAGCATGGTGTGCCCATATCAAAGAAGGTTCTGTACTCTATGAACAAAACAGAATTGTAGAAGCATGTAGGAAATATTAGCTGTGAAAATCCAAAGGCACTTCTGCTCTAAATATTCTAATGGACCACAGGTGCCAGATCTGTGGTAATGTCTCATATTAGATTGATCAGCCACAGTTGAACAAGGAACCCAACATTATAATGCCATTAGTTTTCTGCAAAATGAAGGACAAGCCACCATCATCACTACCACGACCACCACCACCACAACAACAACAACAGCAACAACCACAGACAGGAAGGAAATGTGTTCCATCATCAGAGCTGTGATGTAAAACTATCCTAGTCAAACAGTACCCCAGACTCTGTCAATCAGGAACATGAAGGGGCAGTATGAAAAGTACAGTGAAAAGAGCTGTGGTTTTGGAGTCAGAAAACCTGGGTTTAAAGTTCCTCTTTTGCTACTCTCTCTCCTACATGACCCTAGACAATTCTCCTAACCTATTCCTGAATCTTTGTTTTCTCAAAAGTAAAATAAGAAATCTAGATTATATGTTCTAAAAGGTTCTTTTCAGCTATAAATATGTGATTCTCTCATCCCATGAACCATCTCAAAACTTCAGAATACTGATGATGATGACACAGGGGTTTTCATTCTTGCCTTTTCTCATAGAGAATGGGGAGGGGAAGAACTTATCATTTAGAGATAAAGAAATGACAAGTAAAAAATGTGTTTAATAGCAGTGGGTTAAAGACTAGATGGCCTAATGCAAAACACTCATTGTTAATTCAAAAAAAATATCCAGTAAGATTTTAAGATCATAGATACAGAGCTGAAATTGACCTTACAGGTTATCTAACCCAAATTATTCAATGTAATGAGGTAAGTGGAAAGAATGCTGGACTTCAGTTCATGACACACCTCCAGTGGAATTTGAACTCTGATGTTTACCTGGGCAATACTTTCTCTGAAAGTCACTGGAACTCCTGAGCTCAGGTCCATCATCTGTAAAACAGAGGTAACAGCCACAGCAGCAGCAGCAGCAACAACAACGAGACTGCTGTTAGGGAAAGTGATTTTTTAAAGTGCTATATAAAATATGAGTTATTAAATCCTTACTTTCTAATGGTACTCAAAGCAAATGAATCTCTGGCCCAGGAATCAGCATTCATGTCATCTTCCTATCTGAAGCTCAGAATTTGTAACAGAAGCAGGAAGTAGAAGAGAAAAACAGGAAAATTTCTTCTCCAAGTCCTGGTCATAGGCTCCCAGCCAAGGGTCTCTTGAAAGACGTAAGACAGAAAAAGATACTGAGTGGGTGTGTTGGATTTATTTATCATCTTCATCATCACTGTTATTATTAATTATTATTTTCATTGGCTATTAATGATGATGATGGTGATGGTGATGAAGATGATGCTGATAGCTAGTGTAATGTCCCTTTACTCTTAGATGAATGTAGAGGGCTAATTATAGCTAACATTTATGTAGTGCTTTTAGGTTTTAACACATGCTTTACATGTATTAATTATTAGGATGCTTATAACAACATCTTCCTGGAAGGCAGATGCTGTCCTTTCCCCCACAGCTAACATTTATATACAGTTCTATAAGGTCTGCAAAGCATTTTACAAACTTTATCTCATTTTATCCTCACAACCCTGGGAGGTAGGTGGCCTCAGCTAGGTGGTGTGGTGCTTAGATGCTGGGCCTGGAGTCCAAAATATCTGAGTTCAAATCCAGCCTCAGCTACTTACTAGCTAAGTGACTTTGAGCATGTTACATAACACTTGTTTGATTTAGTTTCCTAGTCTGTACATGGGTATCATAATAGCACCCACTTGCCAGGGTACTGAGGAACAATGGTAAAATACTTAGCATGGTGCTCCACACATAGTAAGTGGTATATACATGTTAGCTATTATTATCCCTGTTTACAGATAAGAAAACTGAGGTAGATGGAGGTTAAGTGGGTCACACAGTTAGTGTCTGAGGCCATATTTGAACTTGTCCCTTTCTAGCACTCTAGATATGAGAAGATACATAAAATATGTCCCATTCTGCATTTGGAAATACAGGTATGATATGGTTCATGCTGATGCCTGTGGTTAGAGAGCAGAAGTCTCTTATAATAGCCTGGGAATCGAGATCTAGGAAAACTCCCTCTCTCCTCTGTGGTTTCTATTGCTCCCCCAGGCCACAAAGGAACACCAGGCAACATAAGGGCAGGGTTAACTACAAATGTTTATGAGACTTAACATTAAATCCAGCAAACATTTTCTTTGACAGAATATTTTTTAAAACCACTATTAGCTGAAGGAAGGCTGCAGAGTACCTCTTCTTCCTTGAAGCCAATTTGTTTCTCTATAAGTTTCTGCTGATGAAGTGAGTTCCACCAGCACTAAAATCATACAGTCACAAGCCACCAAACTTGTCCATTTAGAAGTTATCTCTCATGGTGAAGAAGGGAATTGAGATGGGCCAGACTGTGATGTTGATGCCACAGTACAGATACCATCTCTGTCCTCTACTTTCTTCATTCTTCTTGAGAGCTGTTGTAGCCTGGAGCTAGAGCCCATAAATGGAGACCTCCACCCCATTTTCCCAGGGTTGATCTCTCATTAGTTCCCTTTCTTTCCCAAATAGGAATAACTACACATCCTCAGGGGATTTGTGGCAAGACAACTTCTTGCCAAAGGTTGTTGCACTAATCTGTCTATCTGTCTATCTACCTATCTATCTACCTATCTATCCATCTTATCTCTCATACACACACACACACACACACACACACTTTAAGACAAACCGCCTTGTATGTGTTGCCTAATGGATGTAGAGCTGAAATTGACCTTAGAGGTTATCTAACCCAAATTATTCTATTGTGATGAGGTGAGGGAAAAGAGTGCTGGACTTCAATTTACAAGGGACCTCCAGTGTAATTCTAACTCTGATGCTTACGTGATGCTTACGTGGGTGATACTTTCTCTGCAAGTCACTGGAACCCCTGAACTCAGGTCCCTCAACCGTCTTGAATGCTAATATTGTCCGTCTTTTACATACGAGGAAACTTAGTCTGAGAGAGTATTTGTGACATTTCCAGGGTAACCCTGCTAGTAAATAAGTATCTGAGACAAGATTTGAGCTCAGGTCTTGTGGCTTCCAAGTCCAGTAAGCTAGCCACTCTTCTCAGGTAGCTGCTATCTAGAATTCCTTTGGCATTATTTTCAGTTAGGAATCAGAGCTATTAAGCTTATTTCAAGAAAACTACAAGCCACAGCATGGAAGTGAGGCTTTTTCCTCTCTAAAAGAATTGTCTCAGAGAAAATAGGTGGGTGGGTTTCCTCAGCACTTTCTGATGCCCTTCAAATGGCAGAGAGAGAGAGAGAGGGATGGAGGGAGGGAGAAAAGGGAAAGGGGGGGGAGAGAGAGAGAGACAGAGAGAGAGAGAGAGAGAGAGAGAGAGACAGAGAGAGAGAGAGACAGAGAAAGACACAGAGAGACAGAGAGAGACAGAGAGAGAGAGAGAGAGAGAGAGAGAGAGAGAGAGAGAGAGAGAGAGAGAGAGAGATCAGCGTACTTTCCCTTGGACAAGGAGGATAAGAAGAGAAGGATTGTAGGTTGAAGCACTTCAGTGATAATGAAACATGCAATTAAAAACAAAACTCTTACTGTAATGGCCATAATTACAAGGGAAGGGCTTGCAGGGAAAAAATGCTACACTCAGAAAAGCTATTTTCAGACTTTGTCACTTTATATTTAAGTGAAAAGCTAGGAAAGCTAGGCTGCTTAACTTTGCCTTTGTTTCCAAGCTTCTCTATGGACACAGGAGGCAATGCTGGAGGGCAGGTATAGCAAGGCCCTCTAGGTTTGATCATTTCCAATTGAAGTATATATGAAGAGGTGGTAAAAAGACAATAACAACATGTGACATGATCAGTTGATAAAGGGGAGAGCATACAATTTACTGCAAATAGGACAGGGCCCAGAAGCTTAAGTGCTATGATGTTTCATAAGCCTTTGTAAAGTACCTACTATGTGCCAGACACTGTGCTGCACATTACACATTACATTACATGCAAAGAAAGGTGAAAACTTAAACCTTTCCCTGAATTAGCTCACTGAACTAAATGCTAGCTATGACATTTTTGGAAGATAAACATATGATTTGTATTTTTCATGAGATTTAATTGCCTATTCACCTCTGCTCTCTTGATCTCACAATATATATGCTTGCAGAGAATTGCACCTATTACCCTGAGCATTTTTATCTTGGAGTGAGGTCTGCTGTGGCATAACCATTTGATGCAACTGATTTTAGATGGTTATTTGTGGGAGTACCTTGGCTCTTTTTTGGGTACCAGCCCTTAACTTGGGACAGGAACTCTTGAGGATTAAAGTAAAAACAAACAAACAAAACAAAACCAAAGATTGCTCCTTTGAAGATGTGTGCAACAACACAATAAAGAGTTTGGAGTTTGAGCCCAAAATCAGAAATGGCCTTTATTATTCTTTCTCATGAGAAAGGACGCCACCCAAACAGTAGAGGTTGGGGGCATTTTAATTATGTTTTACATTTATTTGGTCTGAATAAATGGGTACATCCCCTGAACAGAGTACAGGAGAGTACAGAGGATGCAGACGGATGCTAGTCCTTTTATTGACCCTCCCTTCGAATCTCCTGCCAGGCTTTTCATTGGCTAGATGCAAACCCCTGACTGCCTATGTCATGCCATCCTCAAATGGCTTGTTTAAGCATGCATACAAGCCTCTGACCTTTCACCCTAGACCTTTGATTAGAACTAGTTCTAAGGAGTCATTTGGCTTACGTTTTGCTAAAGCTGGGGGGGGAGTGGGAGGAAGAGGAATACTTTCAACTCTGTGGTAACAAAACTGCTCCCCACCCTGCCATATCTTACAAAAAGGAGGAAAACTAGGAAGAGGATACTAATGATGATTTGTTTGCATTAGATTTCTCTAAGAATTTTAATCATTCAATGAATAATCAGTTCTTAAACACCTACTATGTGCCAGAAATTGGAGAATTGCCGTTACTTCTAAACCCAAAGAGATCATCCAGCAGGGATATTGAAGATTTCTGGTGAAACCAGAATGATCCTTTGATTCCAGAGGGGGCAAAGGTCATGATCATGGACCAATGTTTCTTTAATAAATTATGAGTTCTGCCTAGGCCGTGAGACTAAGTAGATGGTTCTGCACCTTTGAGTGATTCTCAACCTTCTTTGCCAGAATAACTACTTTCCTAAGGACATGTCTGAGGGCATAGGGATTGTCCCTGTTGGAGCTCTCTCTCGCTCCTCAGAGCTTAGCATTTCCATATATACTCCTAGTCTTTGGGCAATAGCTTATTTTTGACTTTCCAAACTTTTGCCTGACCCTCCAATCACCATCTGTTCCAAGTCAGTGCTTTCAACTTTGCTGACCAAGGGAGCATGACTCTAGTACCTTTCTGTGCCCTGGAATCTGCCGTTAATCCCCCATCCCCCTCGCCCCCACTGATCCTACTCTGTCTTTATAGCTAGCAATCTTTAGCCTCTAAACCCAAGGAATTAAACAATTCCAAATAATTAGGTGTTGTACATCTCATCGCTTTTCTTCAGTGGGGAATTCAACAATTGCTTGGAACACCTGACTGACATCCATCCTCTAGATAAGCACCACCATTATTGTTTTTGGCACAGACAGATAATGCTGCAAGTGGCATAGATCATTTGCCCTCATTAAAGAATAATGGAATCGATTCCATCTCTCGGCGCCATTTTGATAATAAAACTACACAAAGAGATAGGAGTCTCTACTCTCCTGGGGGAGGATGTCTTGAGCTCCAATTCACTGATAGATAATGAGCTCTGATTATTTTTGTACAATGATGGGGGAAGGCAAATACATGCGCAATCTCATTTTGAGGAACAGATCACAATAATTCAAGAACTATAGGACCTGAGAGTTGAAAGAGACATCAGAGGCCATCCAATCCAATCTAATCCAACCCAATCCAATCTATACCCATTCAGAATTACCTTTACAACAAGTGGTCACTTAGCTTCTTTTTAAAAATCTTCTCTGAGGTGGGAACCCACTGCCCCCTAAGGCAATTCTTTCCCCTTTTGGCTTGCCCTAATTGTTTGGGAGTTTTCTTCATATTGAGCCCCAAATCTAAAATACCTCAAAACTTTAGAATTACAAATTATTCCCATTTGGATTTCATATCAGATATGTGGCTATTAACAGTTAGAATTAACACTGATGTATTCTATTATTTATTTTTGAAATGATTTCTGTCTTTCAGAGTTAATTGGATAATTTATCACACTGCTATTCACACATTTAGCATCAACCTCCCAAAAAGATTCGGATGCATTTTTTTTAATTTACTTACTTTTATTTATTTTATTTTTGGGGTGTTTTGATGCATTTTAAGAGCCATGTGTGAAAGGAATTGTACACTTTGCAAAAGTGATGATTACCTATTTTCAGAAGATGATGAAAGGAGAGCTTTTCTACTACAAGGGACTGGGCACAAGGGAGGAGTAAATTATAGATTATGTGGAAGTAAGAGAAGGGCTAGAGCAAGGTTAGGGACACAATAGAGTGGATTTATGGAGCTAACTTGAGTTAACTCAATCCAGAGCAGAGGCCAAAACCTAGTGGTCAAAGCAGTCAGGATTATGAAACTATTTGAGTCATTTGGATATTGAAGTTCTGCAGGTTATAACCATTCAGGCAAGCCAGTTCAAGAAATATATGGAAAGCAGGAGGAAGAGGAAACAATGTGTTAGAAAGGAGGCAGTCAGGGAAAAATCACACATACGAACAATAAATACTAGGGGAAAGTGAGTGTTAACATTTCAGAGCACAAAGTGAGGGAGAAAGAAAAAATCTTGGGGTGTTGAAGGATTGGGGAAACGATTTACATATTTATTCAACAAGCAGGTATTAAGCATTTACCATTTGCCAGTAATAGTGCTGGGGGCTGGTGATGCAAAGGCAAAAATAAATCTCCCCTGCCCTTGAGAAGCTTATATTCTGGAGGGAGAGCACTGTAACAACAATGTTGCTAGCAGCTACTGTGGGGTCATAAGACCAACAATACCAGCACACAGGAAGGCTGCTAGCACAGATTCTTTGATCTGCTTTTCTAAGGAAAGCAACTTTAAGGGGTTAACAATCTCGGTTTAACTAGACATATATATCATTCACTTAGTTCAGGGGAAAAAGCCAGCATCATGAACTTCAGAGAGAATACAAACAGAACTTACAAACAGAGACAACATAAACAGAGCAAACAGACACAGTTAGCAACAGACAGGCCTCTAGCTGTCTGACCAAAGAATTACAT